>NC_092411.1:59619951-62119951 GCF_040894005.1 Engystomops pustulosus
CTCGGACAAGTATATTGAGAGCAGATTGTGTGTGTGAGTATTAATTGCAAGGTTAAAAAATTGAGCAATACAAAACAAAAATATGATATGTGCTTCATCTATTTGATAACTTATTGTAATTTTTTATCTTTTTTAGCATACAACAAAAAATAAAACCTCTATCTTTTTTAAAGTATAGAAAACTAAGAGTGGAGGAAGGGTAATGTTTTAATCAATAGTGAACCTTGCAAGCAAATACATCAAATTAACCTTTTCTTCCCTCAAAGGCACTTTGTAGAACAATAAATCAAAACGGCAGTGATCACACATACCAAGACAAGCTGTAGCAAATGCTTTACCACTGTATGCTTTTAAACTGGGTCAAATACCAATAGTATTCCTATAGAAAACAAAACATGGTAGAAAGGTCTTGGAATATAAATAAAAAACACTGTAAAAACGTGTCGATACATTCATAGGGCAAAAAACAAATACCAGATACAATTTAGGGGATACCTATTATGTTTTCTAACATGTCCGAATATAGTTATTTAATTTTACATTTATGGGACTGTCCAATGTTATAAGGTAACAAAAAGTGAAATATACACATATGTGTCAGGTGACTAGAAACAGTTTCTGGGAGATTTTTAAGAGCCCTACTGCTGAGCCAAATGTTTGAAGAGTCATTTTAACCACATCCTGTAATCAAACCATCTGGAACACAGCGCTGCGATTAGTCACCCTGAACATTGGGCTTTATCTGAACAAATAATGTACTGCAATGGAGCTCAGGAGATAGGGCAGAGCTGACAAAGAGAAACATAATGAAACACTTTATGCCCTAGTGAGCTGCTGCTACTACAGTCATAAACCTTTGAGACACATTGCTCTGGTGTTAATGTACTAAGCACAGATTAAAATCACTGAAAGAACTAGAAATTACTGGTTTAGATAGGCTTGCACTGTAGGAGGCTGGAGAGGAAGGACTTTATTCGACATTTATTAATTACATCTCCTTAAGCAGTGAAGGGGCTAAACAGTATAATTCCCCATATTATTTGTAAATAGCCATTTATAACATGGCTAAGAAGGCAGTCAATGGGGCGTTTATGAATATCTATTGCCTAGATGATTGTGCTTTATTATTTTAGTCTTTGCACAAGGAGATGGCTAAGCTTGTATGTAGCCATCAAAGTATACTGAACTGCAGGGCTTTATACAAGGGGGTGGGGGTCGTCCTCGCCTTTATGCATTCTTTACACACAAAAAAAACAAGATCTTTGAAGACCTCCTCTGAAAGAAACACACAGAGAAGGCAATGAAAAGCATAACACAGACTTAGCTTTCCCCTGGGTCTGCCTGCTCTTAAACACAAAAGAACCTATCACCACCTCAATCACTGTCGCATCCCCCGCAGCCTTTGTTCTGAAGCCTGATGAGCTGTATTGATTTGGGAAAATCGTTCAGCTTCTTGGAAAACTAGACTCAAGCTTATTCACTACCATCTATTTCTTCCTCATGAAAAGACAGTTGGTCAATATCCAGTTGACTGGTCAGCTAAAAGCATCTCTCGCTGCTTTCCTTTTCCCTGCTTCCATAGTAACAGTATCCCTTTCCATAGATGTAATGAATTACATTGTGTCAATAGGCACTGTGGCTTGGTGGCTAAAGAACAGAACTCTATACATTTAGCTCAATATTAAGGGAACTAGAACTCAGCGTTTCTACACTCATAGATAATATTGTTAATGGAAACATTGAACAGAACATAATGTACTTCTGCCTTTCACGCTGTCAAAACAGATTATTGCAGTTCTGAAAAGAGTCTGCACTATGGCAGCATTGCAGATATGCGTTTGGAGGGGCATGTTGTGTGAAACACCTCTTTTACTACAATGGTTAAAATGCGTATTTTACAATAATATTTACTATATATTTAGTATTTATTTAATATTTACACCAAGACGCAAGTCTGATTTCTAGCATAGGCAAAGAAATATCCTATTTAGTAAACCAGGACCCTTGTATCTGCTCTGCGGTGGTATGGAACAACACATGGCTTCATCTGCTCTGCTGCAGGAGAATGAAAAAAAGCACTCACTGTTTCCTCTTGAGTCCCAGTCCCTTAAATCCGTTAAGACAAGCAATATATTTCCAAGCCCTCAGCTTATCAGTCAGACTAGCTGCTTGTACTTGTGCAGTAATTACTGGATTTTTACCTGTTTCCATTAATATATCACATAAGACTCTTTTTACAAACATGAAATCTGATTTTCCATTTAATAACTTACATGGAAAACACTGGACAAAAAAAAACTCAACAGCAAAATGACATTCTATGGGATCCATTGGAAAAAAAATCAATTTAGTGCCTTTGTTGTAAATGGAAGCCAAGATTCTAGTGCAAATAGAGCCTTATCTGCAGCATCTGGGCTGTAATAAAGAGAGCGGTGATAATAGTATTACAGAAGAGAACAGAGAGTCCTTTGACAATGTTACTTCTTAAGTAGTAATTACTTTTTTTCATTTTATTTAGAATTATAACACATTTCAAGGTTAGACTGCTCCCTTTATCAAGTAAATAATTTTTATTTTTGATATTTCCTTATAAGAGGTTTTCCAAACTGTTTTTGACAATGTACGCCCTTGTCTTGGAAATAAGTGTTACTCCAGTTTATTAATTGAAAAAACACATGTCAGAAGTAATAACCATTGGATACATGGACTTTTATTAAATGTGTATGGATGCTTTAAGAAATACTTAAACTAAATTAAAATAATATTGAAGTAATATCATATATTTATATTGTCCTCTATACAAGTTCATTTATGTACTATCCAATAGAAGAAGAAGCAGCAGCTTTCTCTAGCCATGATTCTTCTATAAATATTTTAAGAGCTAAAACAAGGCTCTTTTTGTCTTGCAGTATTGACCCTGGAGGGAAGTAACTTTTATGCCTATGAAGCAGATCATGTGTATTCACTGATATTATGTAGTCGCTGTTTATTTTTAGTCATATGTAATGGACTTCAAAATGTGGATTGTTTGGAAGACAAAGTTACTGCCAAGAAACTGCTTTTCACAATCTGATCCACTTGAAACATGAGCAAAGTAGTTTACAGATCTGATGTGTATTCATAGCTGAAAGCCACTCCTGTGCACTTCTCCTTCTTCAACAAAGGGACTGATCAAATACACATCACATTGTTATTCAGTCCTAAAAGCCTGAAAGCCATGGAAAAATACTCCAATCTACTTTCACATAATATGCTGCTTAAAGGGGTTGGCTGGGATATTAAACAAAATTATTTGAACAATAAAAGAGCAGAGAATGTGATAGACTAGAGACTCAACTACGAAGGGAGTGTCATCTGCATTTTCAGGGCACAACAGCACCTCATATTACAGCAACTGAGCTCGATATTGCAGCTCAACTCCATTAATTTGATTGAGGTTATCAATGCCATTAACATGTGAGGTGGATTCTGTGCTCGCAGGAAGTTCTTGAAAACCATCCTAAGGATGGATAATCAAAAGGGAAACATTTTTAAATACCTCTCTACACTTTGTTTCTTATACTATACAGAAATTTTATCACTAAAGCCATTGACTATAGTAGATCTCAACCAATAAATGAAGACACCTTTACTATGGTCAGTGATTGGTAGCAGCAGTCACAAAAAATTGGTACCTGGTTTCTACAGAAAAATAAACAAAGACTGAGTGATAGAACTAGAACAAACAAAGTATTTAATGTGCCAATTACGGCAATTTGTCTAATCAGATTCCAAAGGTGTTGTACATTTTACGGGCCGCAAGCAACGAGACAGGTAGTGACTGCATGGTGAAAAAGATGGGCAGAAATGGGTCCTACGGTATCTTTTGGGGTGCAGACAGTTGTCATGTTCCCAGCTGGATGAGGTACAGTCCCTCATGGTGCATACACCATCACCATAAACATGTACAACAGACGGTTATGGAGCCATGAATTAGCCACAGTTTATTTGGCTAGATCATGGTCGACACACATTTGTGTGCATGAGGTCTTACCCTAATAAAAAACATTTAAATCAATCCTGGATAGCCCTTTTAAGGGCCATGGATAGTTCTATTTAGTTTAAACGGAGTAAAATATTTTATGACAGCCATAAAAATGATTTGGTTGGATGAACTGTAAATGTGCATTTGGGTGTGTTTCTCCAGATGTAATCCTGTGACAAAGTAAACAGAAATGAAAAGAAGCTCATTTTTCCATTGTCTTATTTGAGAGATCTAGCCCAGCACAATATAAGACTTGGATGGAAATGAAAAGCCAGTAAAGTAATTGTTTACAGGTCACCTCACCTCTACTCCATGTGCTCAGACTAGCCATTATTTTCAAAGAACTTTGAAATCTGTAGCAAAGTGGAAATAGTCTTTTCTATATTAAGGGCTAAATTATCTACCTCCCAACTCTGCTGTGAAAAAAGATCAGAGTTAAAATCTGAATCCTGATATTACTGTAGCAATGAGACATTAAATGTTCATGTTGGAAAAGAAAGACATTTGGAGCTCAGCATAAAAGGGACACATTGAAAAGCAGCAAATATTCTGTGCTAAAGCAAAAGCTGTTATCTATTCACGCTGTGCTGGAGAGTGTGAAAGCAGTCTCATAAATTATGATGTTTTAGTTAAAGTCAAAGCATTTATTTGCTTTTTTGCCAGCTCTGGGTCCTTTTCATCTTTTTGCTACCAGGCCCTAGAGAACACATTCCTAAACCTCTGCTGGCAGCCAGCTGAGACCTTGCTAAATCATAAAGGCTTCTAATAAGTAATTCTGTAAAGAGCTTCAATTGCATTTACTAAAAATGATCATTCCCCATTAGGTATTTAAGTGGAATTCAGGGCTACAGAACATGGGGGTGGCAACAAAAGCTTTCCTGGTCCCTTACAAAGGATCAAAAGCATTGTGCAGTAAGAAGAGAACATAGAAGGCCTGGTAATAGAAAAAGCAATTGGATAACTTTTAGCCATTGACTTCTTTTTCTGCAACAACTTTTTGGTCTGTTGGATGAAAAGTAAATGTAGTATGAAACAATAAAAAACATTGTGTTTATAGGAAGATGCATAGCATTCCATGCAGTTCAAAGAGTATCTGTCACCATGTGCTAAATAATATCTGATTTCATTGCTGCTTTTTTAAAATATTTTTTTAAAGTCTGTCTATTGGTAAATAAAATATGCCTCCCAGACAGACATACATAAACATTATAGAAATGTATATTGACATATATGTTTCCATTGGCGTTTACCATGGATGGATGGATTTAAAAAATGTGCATCAGCAATAAAAAAAAGTTATTGATGACTATGTATATTTTTATTTAACATTTTGAAGTGGTCCATAAATATCATGCTAGATGCATTGGGAAATGTTTTAACCAAATTTACCCAAATTATTCAATATACATGCCTATTTCCCTTTATTAAGATGGACTTGTTTTTAGGAACTAGTCAGTAGTATCTTCTCTCAGTGAAAGCTGGATGGAATAATTGAGTGAGTATTCCAGATTGTAATCCCTCTAGGACAGAATGTAAACCTTTTGTACATGGATGTCCTACTAGTCAAGGGAAGAGGTCAACATTACTTGTGGATCCTCAAAGGGATAGAGCATTTGTTCTCTCAAGAGAGTTATACACATTCGAAAACCATTAAAAATTCCAAGTTGTCTGGTTTTAGAAGCTCTACTAATAGCAGTATAAAATAAGTAATAATAAAATGCAACTTTTTTTCCCCTCAGAAACCTAATATACCCTTGTTGCTATACAATAGGCTTTCAATCAAAAGATAATATTGATCACAATACAAAGCAGTTAAGCTGACAGAAATATATAGATGCTGGGATGTCAACTAGGTCGGAGATAGCAAGCAAGGTCCAGCATATCACGGTTGACCGGGAATGAGATTTTCTTTTTGTTAACATGAAAATACATGAATTTTTATCACTCAAGACAAAACAGTGTAACAAAAAGCATTATATATATAAAATGTTCTTGATCTTTTTTGATTGTTTGAAAAAAAATTGTACATGATGTCTTTCAATTTGGTAGCTAAGGATTTAAAGGACAAGCCAGTTGAGACAATTGATCCCTTTGTTCAAAGAGGTTTAATGTTTCTGTCTAACAAACCCTGTGATTTATGGCTTGATCATTACTGCCTCACCCGGTTCCTAAAGGCAGCACTGCCAGCAAAATCTACCTCCATTATTTATCTCTTTACTGTTTTGATTTGTCACAATTCATAGGCCCTTAAGCTAAGCCTCCATTGCCTCTCTTGTTCTACGCTTTTAGCCTACTATTAACACATTAAGCAATGTTGCTTCAATTTCATACTTAAGGTAATTCTGTATGTAACACATTACTGAGAAATCTAAACCACTCAGGAATTGCGTGAGAATGTCCTTTACAGGCCTGTGTACTTAAATTCCTCCCAGCAAGCAGCTGGGCTCCTCTGTTGAAACAGATTTGTGGCAGGTTTTAAGGCTAACAAAGCAGCACAAGATAAAATAGAGAAGGAATGAAGCTGTGGGAAAAATAATGTTGTGAAGGAAAAACCTTGGCTTGTCTCTCTACAGATGTGTCATCTTATCATATACCATCTATTTAGAATAAATAGAATAAAATATGTAATCTTCGTGGTTGATCTCCTAGCTTTTTTCTTTACACTTTGCTTTTTCTCTCACAATAGACTGCTGTAAAAGCTGCCTTGTCAACAAACCCTTTTTCTACATTCCAGACTTCCTTATCTTTAAAGAAAAAAGCAGAAGCAAATACTTTACTGCCATACCTAGGTACTAGCTCCATTCTCCAAACAATACTAATGGAGTGTGACTAATTGAGGGCCCTTGAAGAAAAAAAAGAGAGTTTTGCCTTTACACTAAAAATTGATAATGTTGATTTGCACTTATTCCACTTTTACTCCAACCTTATAATATACTTATAATAAAATCACAAAATACAGGAAGTTCCTCCTAGTAATATGTCCTGAGAGCTCCAACAATGTACAAATACATTGAACATTTTTAAACATAGGCATGTGGCAAGGAGACATCCTCTATGCCTAGAGGAGAAGTGCTTCTAGCATGGCCACAGACAGGGAGTTATTAGTGTAAGGGCAATGAAACTGTGTAACTCTCTGCCACAGAAGGTTGTTATGGTGTATACTTTATACATGTTAAAGAGAGGCCTGGATTCCTTTCTTGAGAACAAATAATTTGGCAAATCTTATAGGTTGGACTTCATGGACCGGCATCTTTCTCCAACCTTTCTCCAACTACAGTTATATGAAATCACTGAGAGTTGAAGAACAGTGACAAATAAATATATATAATTCAAAGATTTGCATCCTAACAAGAGCCCTTTGGGCATCCCATTAACACTCCACTCATAACACCCCTGTCTTCTTTACATTTCAACCCAACATTAGATCAAAATAAGACCATTTGTTTTTTGCCTTTATTTTTGCAATCAGCTTTCTATTGCACATTATTCCAATACATTATTGCTACTTCATTCAATACATAATGGCAAAGGTCACACAGAGATCTTTTTATGGCAACATGTAGGTTCATGTTTAGTAGTTTGTTTACTATAGTGTTAATTTAAATATTGCAGAGATATGCTAAAAGAAGTCATCTACTGTTGATGATTCTTTTCCACAGGATATATTAGGACATGTTAAGCTGCTAAGTATCTCCCATTAATTAATAGCCAAGAACAGAGTCCGATGAAGCTCTTGGTTTTGGAAGACTGCCAATATCCAAAGAGATCACATGAATTGATTTCTACCAAGGCTACGCAGCTTTTTATTGCTGGGATCTCTATTACTATTATAAGAATAAGGTCTTAAATTTGAGATTTAGTAATTTTTTAAAGATAGATTTTTTAAAGTATGGGCAACAATTTATTATATTTTTAACACAGAATAGTTTAAGTGGATGTATGTGATGTGTGGCTATAGACCTCTACTTAATTTCTACTACTATAAGGTGTTTATTAATGGCATAGATGCTGGTAGTGCATAATGAGTTGGTAAAAGGATTTTAAAGCTGTTGGCTGCAGATAGGACATCAGCAAAATCTTCCAAAAGAGTTTCAGCTGGGTATTTCTTATTCCTTATAAGAAGCTTTCACTTCACCAGCACAGTTGTTCACTTCAAGTCTGGTCATATGTCTGTGTGTACTGGATATGACATGAGCAATAATATAAAACCCTAAAATCATTGCATGTCTTGTTTTGAAATGGAAAAAAATGAGTGATTGAGTAAAAGGGTAGAAATGAAACGCAAGTGGCTAGAAGATATATTAGACCACATTATCTGAAGAATAGAGGTTTCGGGCACCGGAGAGCAAAAGTCATTTTTGTGGTTTTTTGAGTAGGTATGCAAGTAATGCTAACTCATCTAACAGATGCACTCCAAGCACTTATTTCAGTCTAAATTACTACCCATAATGCACTGTTATCTACAATATCGGCTTTTCCAGCAGATAATCTGTAACCCTGAGTGGCACACGAAATCCTCTCAGAAAGAAAACAAGAGCATTATTGCTTTGCTCTGGGGACTGAAGTGTAGACGCCAATCAATCAAGCCCTTTGACAGTTTTTACAGCCTTGACCCATTAGGACCTAACTAAAACTGTAGGATACTATTCAGTAGTCATTCCCCTGTTCTTGGATAAAGTCAAACCATAGGATTACTTATTGAAAATAAATACTATTTTAATGCTCCCATGGACATGACTACATAGATACTTTGAACAATTCTGTGTAATTCAATATAAGGTACAATACATCTAAACTGGCAAATAGTTCAAATAGTTCATGTAATATGGGACTGTATGATGTGCAGGGTTAGAACTTGACACAGGTTATACAGTAGCATTCTGATGCTGAAACCTGTCACGCATACTACACACAGGTATGTTAAATGTAGCATCTACATCTATAATTTTGGATGAAAGTGTGGCATTTACCAAGTATACAATTATGAGATCTAGGCAATGACCTGAAATAGAAATAGAGCCCATCCATAAGGATGGCAATATACTCATGCTTCATGAATTAAGTATATTAAACCTCTTTTTAATGCATGTGTAATTACAGGCATCTATACTTCACATTTCTTCTCCGCTACCCTACAGATATGACATTGACTGAATACGTTCTAGTATAGAAATTGGCAGAATCTCAAAGGGTTTTTCATATTGGAAAGTGCCAAGAGAGATAAAGTCTTCTTTAATGTTCCTGGAAATCAAAACTATTCCTTTCAGGCACTATTTATCATGTAATTCCTATAGAGATGGATCCAACAGCGCCTTAGAGCAGTGCATATATTGTAAAAATTAAAATATTCCATGAAAACACTAACTCAAGATTATACACCTACAAGCTGTGCCTATAAGATTGATGTTACCCTTCAGCATTGAAGCTTCTGAATATTCTTCCCACGGTAAATATTGTTTCATTGCTATGCTTTCATTTCAAAATGAATAAAATAAGATGTGAGTATAAGAACAATATCCTTCCTTATTCAATCAACTGAGGATTAGTGCAGCTGCATGCATGCCAGCATTCTTCTCATATAAATGGTTTCTTTGTAAAACAAATGGCAAAAGAGCTTAAGACATAAGAAAGCTGTTGCTTTCCAAGCTAAATACATGTTAACTAGATGCACTGACAACATGTTGTTGAGATTTTAAGGTTTCCTCATTAAAACATGTTAAGTAAGTTGTGAAGTTAAAACTTTTAGATATTCCATAAGGTAATATATACTTAAATATATACTTATTGTTTGAGATTTATGTAGCTAATAACACAATAAATGGATATTAACATCACCTTAAACCCAAACATACACTGTAGAATACTTTTGTGCAAGGTCATAGATTGGCTGACCATCTTATGTATATGGAGGCTTCCTGAATCTTCTGAGGATAGAAGTTGCTGCATGCCTATTCTTTGGTTATCAATGGAGATAGTTAATGCAATGGGTGTCCAGCTTTGGGGTTCTCCCTTTTTCCTATAGTGAACAAATGCACTTTCTACTGGGAATTCAATCACAAAGAGTGGGTGGAAGAATGAGCTGTCGACGGCTTTGACTAGCTCAAGTGTTTAGAAGATTGGGATATTCTTTAGTAATTCTCAAATAAAAATGAGCTAATAAATATAAAAAGGGCCCAATTTGTTATCTGAGTTGTGTAAATGATGAGTAAAAGTCAGTTTTATGGAATCTCATATTCAGTTAGAATCGGGTAATCTTCAGGCACAGAATCAAATCTGAATATTTTCTGATTTTCCTAAGATGATTTTGGTATATTCAAGAATAACAGAAGTCTATCTGATAATTTCAAATGTCCATTGATTTCAATGTACTTTTAATGGTTTCAGTTGCCTGGTTGCATCAGGTTTATTAGGCTTCTGTTATATTGTTTTCGTGAATAGTGAAATAGTGTAGAAACCCTAATCGATTCTTGCAAACGTTTCAGTAAAGCTGCAGATCTCTAACCATCACCTATTATTTGTGTTGTAAAAACAAGAAAAGATTCTAATTTAATTTCGGATAAATGGTATGGATGATGACATTAATCACATACTCAGCATTGTGTATGCAACAGTTTAATTAAAATGGCCAAAACTATATAAAAGGGAATTTTAATGGAATTTAATTTTGGAGGACATAGCAAAACAATCATATGTCTGATATTAGTTTTCAATTTATAAAAAATATAACTGGAGTCTACTGTCATTCGGTCATCCATTAAATACCTTCTTTACACTGCCTCATCCCCTTGACTATCTACAGCACAACATGGGTCAGAGGGTCACTTGTGAAAAACACAATGTTAGACAGATGTTCTAATCTATTTGGAGTCAATTTGATTCAGGTGTCTACATGTCAAGATTTTTCAGGATTTATTGGAAGACTAGTCGGCTATTACAGACCAAACAATATTTATATCTTATATCTTATATCTAAGCGTTTTGTGCATGTACAAAGGGAGATTGCTTCATTATAGAAAGCAATGTATTTCTGCAATACAAGTAAAGAAATCCAGTTTCCTTGAGATATCGTATTAGCATCATTCTTGAATGACTTAGAAAAAAGAAGCTTCCCTTCCACTCCATTACACTCCAAAAAGCTTCAAAGAGAATTGGTTCTCAGAATTTGTTGTATCTCTTCCCCGCAGTGTCATCTTATGTAGACTTTCAATATGTTCTACAAACCTGGCATAATACAGGCACATATCTGAAATATATATCTCATTGCACACTATAATTTTGTCAGTTTGTAGATTTTAATCTCGATGCTTCACATGAGGAAGTGAAGTGGCAGTTTACCAGGGAAAGCAGTTTGCTGTTCACTTCATCAGGGATGTCTGACAGCGCTAAAATATAACCACAAAGCTGTAACGGAAAAATATCAACATCATTTCTTACATGCAATAAACATACTGACACCCAGCCTTGCTAACTGAAAAAGCAACTGATAAGGAAATAGTTGGCATTTTCCAACCATTTATGAGCATACTTTAGCTTCAAGATAACAAGGTAATTAAAACATGAAATAATTGTGTAAAACTAGAAGAGGAAGTTCATGAAATGATGAAAAAAAAAACTGCTTCTATTATTTCCACATCTGAATGTATGCATGTTGTTTGAGGTTCTCAGCACTGGAGTATGGGAGATAAACCAGTAATTGTGGGGGCAGGGATTTTTTCTGGACTTCCTTTAAGTAATCCTATTAAGAAATACAACAGACAGTCCCTACATAGCCTGAAAGGGTTGACTGCAGGCACCAAATGATCTGACATTGACCAGACAGGAAAATAAATTCTGTTCACACTAGATTCTATTCCCTTTCCATGGGGAGTTCCTGTGATTCTTTCTATGATGCAAGAAGGCACATTATCATCTAATGAGGCTTATCTGTTGTTTCCTTGAGGTATAGAATCTATCAAAATAAAGTATTTTATAAATGCATTTCACCGGTAATTTATAGACTGTACAGCGCCATACATTTTCACATAAGTTATGATTCTGTAAACATATTATTTTCATAAATTATTTTCTCATAGAATAGCTTACATAAGATATACCATATGTTATTGTGCAAATATTGAATGCACCAAACACCAATCAGTTATTTTTATTGTCGAACAAGATCAGTCACATTTCTTCTACAGGATTTTTTACTACAGCTCTGATTATGTTCTTTGTAATATAAGAGCATCAGAAACCATCCCTCCCCCACACATTCTTCTATTTCCTTTCAAGGCAGGCAAGAAACACCTGTCCTTTTTATCATAACATGTTCTTATGGATTTTAATAACATCTATCAACATTACATGACAACTGTAGATGTTTTAATTATGAGTAATATAACATTAAGTTCTATATTATTTCATAATATATTAGTTTTTTATGATTTGTGGGTAAATGTAGAATACTTGGTAAATATTTTATCCATATAAGATAGTCTTTGATGTCCAGACACATCCAATGGCGGATGGTTAGGTTTCCAACTATCGATGCAGAAAAGTATGTCAATATTATGAAAAGTATTCATTTAACCTCATTAAAGGGTATATTGACCATAAATGTTTAGATATCTCACAAGTAAAACCTATGGATGGTAGACCTCTTCCTGTTTTAAGAACCTTTCCAGTAATAAGAAAGGAAGGATCAAATCCCTTCAAGTAGATTTCCCGACACATTGGAAAATCTCTTTGTACTTTCAAACCTCAGACGGGCTCTGTATATTCAATATAAAACACAAATATTGTATACAAAAATCTATGATTCTTTTAGTGACATTTTATGAGGTTGTTGTTCTCAACAAAAAATTGCTTTAAAAAAAATTCAAACATTTAAATTTCAATTTTTTATTTGTCTACTTAATTCTTGAAATTGTCTATTGTAATGAAAAGCTTTCCACTGTAATTAGCATTTAACTGAGCTTAAGTGACCTTGTGCCAATTTGTGGTGGACTGGAGAGATGACAGATGAGTAGTGTCTTTTTTTATGTTTAACTTTTATTTGTAACTTTTTTCCATAAACTCTTTTGATTCCCCTTTTTGTAAAATATATGTTCCTCTTTCCAATGGCTATTTGTAAATATATCAATGGTGAAACTACATTTTAGCAATTTTGACAAAATATACAACTCAACAGTGATATGAATGTATATCAACTACTTTCCGAGGCACTTTCATGGTGTGATGCATGCACCGTGCCAACTGACCGGCCAGTCTCTTTCAATTGACATGGGTGGGGTGGGCGCTGCACATGACCTGTTTTTTTGTGTCCTCATGCACACAGTAGTTTGCATCAGGCCTGTCTTTGTAAACCAAGTAGTTATATCATTGCTGGTTTGTACATCAGAAGCATATGGGCAGCATATTTCTCAGATGTCCTGTGTTTATATATATATTTATCCTATAGAAGTAGATGTCAATTTTGCAGTAAGAAATAGAATGCAAGGAGCAAGGAAATACATCTGTGTGGAGAAGACTAATGTCTAATATATTTAAGTAATAGTTCCGATGCACAGCCAAGGCTTTTCAGAACAATACTATTAATCCATCAAATCCTTATCAACTCTTAAGTAATTTGGTCTCTATTTACAATTTCGCTTCAGCTACTTTTCTACTTAAACCTTCCTCCTCCTTTATCTGCCTGGAAAATGTGGTTACCATAGTTTCTGTGTCATGCTGAGACTTGATCTGTAGAGCTGTTATTAAGCTGCTGATAACAGTGTTTCTGTTGCAATTTATGAGAAATGTCAGTTGAAGGCACAGAGAATTGTACACACTATATTTTCCCAGCTGGAGGGTTCTGTGAATGGAAAGGGAAAACATGAATACACAAGCTCTGTAGG
Source organism: Engystomops pustulosus (assembly GCF_040894005.1). Classification (NCBI taxonomy): domain Eukaryota; kingdom Metazoa; phylum Chordata; class Amphibia; order Anura; family Leptodactylidae; genus Engystomops; species Engystomops pustulosus. The sequence continues at coordinate 59,633,851 of NC_092411.1, forward strand.
TTAGAAAAGGCAGCATCCTACCATTGTTTGGTGGCTGATTGTACAACTAGTGGTGAATTGTCGAGCAAATGAAGTTTTGTGGTAAATTAACACAATATAAAGTGATCCCCTGTGGTTCAGTTGAGCATAACATGTGTGTTTTTTTCCATCCCTTGCCACATAAATGTTCCTTCCCTAAATTCTTATTTTAATAAAGATATTATAAATTTATAATATATCGCAATTGAACCTAAATCTGCAAGAATTCTGTTAATATTGTATTGAAATACAAAAAGGACACAGAAGCGGAAATAATTTGGATATTGTAAAAACAAAAGTCTTTAGAATGCAAAAAATGCATGTTTAAATAGAGTTAGAAAATCTATTTAAGTGAATATAACAAGAGAAATTTATTCTAAATGTGGCTGAATGACATTATGAAGTTTTTTGTGTTTTTTTTGCGTTTTTTGTATGATGGTATCAGGGGAGGCTTGTGATGGTATCTTGGCAGTCATCCATAGATCCAGCCACACCTACAGAACTTAACGGAAATTAAAAGCTAAAAAGGAGTCACCATGCAAAGAATACAATGTCTTAAGGGCCATTATTTTACCCAGTTATCTTTCCTTGTTTAAAAATTTATTGGAAATAACTGGTAATGAATAATATTTTTATATACATTTGGCTTATCAACCCATTTTACTAACAATTGTTTCTTTAAAAAGTCATGAAAATATTAGGAGTTCAAGTTCTGTAAAAAGTTTTGGTAAAAAAGTAGCCTACTGTGACATAAGGTAGACTTGTTTTCTGTGTGGGAGTTTACTCTATGTAATTCTAGTAAATGTCAATCTGTACAAGCCATTGAGCTTGCTTGATGTCATAAAGTTGTACAATTCAGGGTCAGCATGGCACATTGCAGTAACATCTATTTAACAAGCACACATTTTACAGGAAACCAAGGATTAGCTTTCCTGCAAACCTTACAGGAAAACTCTTGCAAACAGGGAAAAGGAGAATGGTTACTTATCTGCACAAATCAAAACACACCGAACGGTGGCAGGCAGCCAGCAAAACTATTTCTGATCTGTTATCCCATCTGGTTGGCTTGTAAGTCATTGGAATATACATGCTAATATCTACTTTAGAAACAAATGCTCAATGGGACTTATAAAAGTCTTGGTGTGCTGTTTATTATGACTGCATAGCTTGTGATCCATAGAGAACAGTCTTCCGGCACTTGCAGGGATCCTAAGAGTAAGCCAAAGCACCTCAGCAACAGAGCAAGTAAAGATGCCTTGACTATTCATATGGCCATTAGCCAAAAAGCTCTCATACATCAACCAACAAGTATTATATTTTCAACATTCTGTTAGCAAAGCAAACATCGCTCTCAAATCCTACGGTCTTGGTATATTGTAATTGAGTGCAGACTGTTCAGTCATATTCATGAATATAAGTGAATGCAAGTCAAACATAATTCTGGCAATCTTTCCATGCTACAGTCAACAGCTGCTTAAAAGCCTATTATATTTGCTTGAAGTCTGGATCGTAGGTTAGTGTTATTTTATAGTCAAATCTTAGTTGAAACAAAAAGTACTCAAGCACCAACAGAGTTAAGTATAGGGTATGTATGTCAACATTATACACAATAAAAATGCATTTAGTTGATCCTTCGTTTATTAATCATCACAAGAACCGAAAGCCAAGGTATTCAACTAGTGAATGAGCCCTTGCAGCTCATTAGCATATTTTTTAATCAAATTTTTGGATATGACCTTTTATAAGGTCAGATTCTACATAAGGGTGCAAAGTGGATTCAATCAGTGACGCTGCTTTATGAGGTATAAATCAGATGGTAGCTTTCCTTGAATTCAGTTTTTTCCTCACAAATTGTGCTACTAAAAGTTCAACTCCTGTCCATGGGCTCTCATTCAATTAAATAGAATACCACACATAGCAAGTATACAGAAGAGTCACATTTATTGCAAAGATGGAGAACCATGTTATATAACCTATTTAAAGGTCTTGTGCCAAATATTTTGGTAATCTACTATTGGTAAGACAGGAGATAACAAGCTGATTGTTAAGGGTTGGACAGCTGTGATGATCATGATCTTGATAATAGGACCCCAGGCAATTCAGAGAATTAGGGTTCTGCTCCATCACAATTGGGTGAAATGGTAGGACGAGCATGTGCCCTTTGGACTGATTCAATTGCATGTTAGTTTCGGAAATTGCTAAGCACTATGCTTCACCCATTAGTGATAACAGGATGCCTTGCTCTACTGGAGATCCCGTTCTCATGATCGTGGGGTTCAGCAGTCATACTCTCACTGATCAGCCTGTAAACCCCATTCTGTAGATAGAGGGTAACTTAAATAGCCCCTTTACAGTAATAACCTTTCCAGAACTATAAACTATTTAATGAGCAGAATATAGCCCTCTTTATTGGATTTCAAATATGTGGAGGAGTACACTACTGATTGTCAATCCCATGTTATCCAAGATTGTTATATTCTAAATATAAAGCATAGTAACCACTATATAGTCTTATATGTAAATGTCATTTTAATACCATGCCTTTATACCTAATTAAAGATAAAATTTCACAGTGTAAGTGCTTATTTTCACATATCTAGTGTAGTTTCTTTGGAAATGAAAGGCATTTTATGGAAACAAATTATGCTAATCTAAAAGCAGTCAAGTGTTGTGCAACGGTCCACGCTGCTGCTAAAATTGTCTTGTCTACAATATGGATACAAATGAGGTAAAGTGATCCAAGCACTGAGGAACCTATGATGAAAACTAGATGACACATTTATAGCATAGTCTAGTGTGTAAAGTAATGACTTTCTGCTCCAACAGTTTTGCAACAGGGAGCAGTAAAAGCAGTCATCTCAAAATTGTGGTTTCGGCAACTGCTAGAAAATAGTTTAAGCGATAAATATACCAAAATGTAGACAAACAGAAAAGCACATAGACCAATATTGTGTGATTTGCAAAATAAGTGCAAGTTCCGTGAAGGAACAATTTCCATTATTGTGTTTTGTAAACTGAACTGCCAGAAATTGATAAGTCAATTGGTTTCACATGTCAAGGGAGCAAAGTGTATATCTGAAATTGTATGTAAAGGCAATATATCTACAATACTAAGTATCCTGAATAAACTATGCTGGGTACAATGGGTTTGGACATGCTTATCTTTATACCTTTACCGACAGTCCTGTAGGTTTGTACTTAACTTGAATTTGTAAGTCTAAACTGGTATATTTTGTAAGTGTAACTCCAGACAAAGTATTTATTTCAAACTGAGAATAGTATTTTTATCATTTCGGGATGTGAAGGCAACTAGGATTTACCATAGAGCCTAATTGCGGACACATTTGATAACTCTTATGTTGATGATTGCAACCTAGGGCCAAAGTTTAGTAAATTGCCAGCATCCAGGGAGCTTCATCAGAGGTCAAAGTGGCCACAGAAGTCTGTTTGTAACTAGGGGTCATCTGTAAATCGGGTGTTCATGACTTAATATTCCCCATGACTTAATATTCCAAGGATCCTATCAAAGGGGTTTCATTTAATTAGATCATCATACTCAAATGACTAGAGAATGTGCAAACCTATGTACATGTTACAGATACAAGGATCCGTTACATTTTTATATATCACATAAATAGAATTGTGAGTTGACATTTCACGGAATATGCACCTCAGTCTATCACATGGCAATCACACAGCAATCACATGGATTTCTCCAAAAACCAAGCAGCATCGGAACAAAAGCAGTGGGGGATCAGTAAAGTTAAGGATTATTATTATTATTTTAAAACATTGCATGATGTTGAAAATAAAAAAATATAAGTTGCCGTTTAACCTCCTATTGAACAATAATGTCAAATGTTTTATGTCTACACAACGTCTATGTACATACGTTAAGAACCAGTGGTACAAGTTCTGTTATTTTGCCCCCTTGACCCCAGATAATATAACATTGTCTCAGCTGGTTGCAAAATTGACATGAAAACAAAGTTGACACTTTACTTTTCTTTGCTCTCCTTCCTGCAACTCCAATAGCAGAAACAGGGTGTGCTGAGAGAAGAGGACTGTCAATCTGGGGATGTGAGAAGAGTGTGGCATGCTGACAGCTTGTTCAGCACACAAAGGCTGCAAAGTGAAAAATGGCTGCCTGCTGAACAGTTTTCAAACGCACAAATTATCAGACATACTATAATTCAATCTGAGCCAGGGAACAGCTCTAACCGTTGCTTGGCTAACTGCAGTCATTCTATGTTGTATTATTTGGCTTTTAGCAGAAAGCATAGTTGAATCTTTTATGAGAGTTCTCCGAAAAAGCATTAAATGTACAGAGAGCTCTATTTTCTGAGTACAATGGACTACAGATGAGAGATAAAGGATTTTTCAGTACTAAATAAAAAATTATAGAATTCTGAGTTAATAGAGTATCTCATTTCAGTCTGTCACTGTCTCTGGTGGACCTAGAGTGTCTATACATTACTTACAAAGCTCATTGATTTCTATCGCTCAATCACAAATTATTCCGCACAAATTATGGCTAATTACAGGGGCTCCTAAAAGCAGGACATCATGTGATTTACATAAAATATTTTGTTTTCTAAACAGCTCTATATGTTGTAAAATTTAAAAAAAAAACATTTCCCTTTATTTCCATTTCAATTTTGTTTAGTCTCTTAGTCTTCTCCTTTTTCCTGTAGGGAAACATCTATTCACAGTTATGGCACATGACTGTGCTAAGACATCATGAATAGATTAGGACGTACAGAGAATGAAGGCTGCTGGGCAACATCTGAGCATGAGCAACAGAGGATTGGTAATGTGAGATTTACATATTTATGTTATTTTTGTAGAATGATTGGAAATTCCCTTTAACCAGTACAGGCGGTCCCCGACTTAAGGACTGCTGACTTAACAATGACCCCTACAGACTGTGACCTCTAGTGAAGATCTTTGGATGCTTTACTTTACTTCCAGGCTGGAATGATTAGCTGTAAGATGTCTGTAATGAAGTTTTATTCATAATACTTGTTCCTATGACAATAGAAAATTTTTAAAAATCCACTTGTCACTGGGGCAAAAAACATTTTGTCTGGAGTTCCACTTATAAAATATACCTGTTCCGACAAATTCAACTTAAGAACAAACCTAAAGAAACTATCTTGTATGTTACCCAGGGACTGTCTGTATATTATTACACAAAAAATGACTTCCAAAACAGATAACTTTATCTAGAGTGCCTAGATACTGGCTTCATATCCACTGAGATTCATTTCCCTTCTTTGGATGTAAACACATCAGGTAAATTGAAATAAATAGACATTTTCTACCTCAGATCACAATGCACCAGAGCTCTAGGACTTTGGTAGACAAGCAATGTTGTACTTCTATTTAGCATTCTGGAAATGATTTTGTTCACAATTGCCATCTATTCACATAAGATCTTGAAACGGCTCCATATATTTTCACTAAATATGACATAAAAGCTCTTAGAGATATAACCTATAAACAACATCTCAAAAGCAATTTCCGCAACTAGAATACAGAGAACAAAGTTTTAGTTGGCTCACTTATATTGATTTTATAATATGCTGTATGATATTTCAAAATAATATACTCGTGTTCTAAGTACTCAAGCCTCCCTTAATGGTTTTCATATGTAATTTCATAAGCATTAAATCTAAACCACCAGTTGTAACAAAGCTCTGACTGCAGCAATGAAAAATGTACTTCCCAGCAACATATGGCCATATGAGGATGGATCATTAACGTAGCAGAAGGAATAGTCTAAACCCCATAAATAGCATGGCTTAAAGTAAAAGCCACATGAAAATACAGTTGAAAATACAAATTGTTTAAGCATTCGACACAGCTTTTCTCAGAGAAAACAGAGATAGTAAAACATGACATTAGGACAAAAAATATTACAGAATGAAGATAAGTTTGGAGCACCTTCCTTTCTTGTGGGATTTATTCCCATTTTTATTTAAAAACAAATCTAAAAATGCACATTTAACTTTGCCATATGTGAGTGTTGTTCCCGGTGAGGTGCGAGGGGTGAACACCTGCCAGACACCTCCAGTGCCAGACACCTTGGGGAGCACAATAGAATCAGTGAAGAAAAAAAATAAAAATGGATCAATTAATTTTACCCATGAGAACAAATGCCTAAGGGTGTCTAACAGAGTCCACCACCACTGAAGTACTGGCACACTGGGCACATCCAAAAAAAACGGCAGAACTGCCAATTTCAGTGTAGTTAGAAATACAAGCTTTTACAAAAAGCGATTATCTCGGTGGTAAATGATTTTACAAAACAGCCTACGTATCTTATAAATTTTCTAAGATAACTCTCTATACATGCAAAAAAATCCACCCATAGTAGATCTCTATCTATAACACTTGGCTATTGTGTAGACATTCTACTTGAAAAATATACTGATGTAGCTCTAAACATATGCTTCTTTATCTCCCTGAAGGGAAATGAGAAACTACAGCAGTGTGTGACAAGTTGAGTAACAGGTCTCATTTAATAGGAAGTACCTCCAGAGTATTAGATTCCCAGGCTCACGTTTCTGACAGAAGCAAGCTCTGGATTTAGTAGAGGTCAGCGAAACCTCAAAACGTAGTGTTTTATTCTAGTACACTGTTTTTGAAGCAAAATAATTTTGTGTTCCCAGGAACTGTAAGCAGGCAATTGAAGCACAGCTCAGAGCAATCATATGGTTTAGGATCCCCTTGGCCCAAATACAGACGCATTTTAATTAGCAGTAAACAACTCATTTACATAACTTCAAACAGTGCAATTGGTTTTGCACAGATGAAGTGGAATAGGCACAACAGCAGTTAACATCTATGGTGATCAGAGCTCATATAACCAATTCAGTGCTCAAAGGCTTGTCGAAGGAAGAAATAAAACAGAAGGGTTTGTTAATAACTGGGCTATTTCTGAATTTCATTGTGTTTGATTTTAGATTGGATAGCAAACCAATGAGCTAAAAACTATCAACAAGAACCAGGATAAGAATGTATTAGAGAATAACGAGCATAACATGAAAAGCCAGGTGGGAGTAAGCCAGTCCCAGGAAATCTGACTACACACATTTCTACAATGCCATGTGTGCCCCAAATGTTACAGCACAAATGTTATGGAAATTCTTCCATGCATCTGTGAGCAATTTTACACAATATTTTCTCGTGGCAATGAACTTTTTAAACAGGGTAGATCAAAAAGGATGGAAACCAAAAACATCCTCAGACAATTCATGTATATGAGATGAAAACATTTACATTTTCTTCCATGTTATTTTTTTTCTTACCCTCTAGAGTGAAAGGGGTATTTCATTTCAAAGCCTTTATGTGAAGTAGTAAGCCATATGAATTACAGAGATGACTGCAACAACTAGTTACATTTTCTGAGTGAAACAAGTTATTTGTCATTTAACAACCAGTTTTACTTCCATCCTATAATCATTCTATGCACTACAAAGCTATAAGCATTTAAAATAGATTGTGGTGGGATGGAAAGTAATTGTAGCTTTGCACCATTTGGCAAGTGCCGCACAGATGGAGTTAGAAATTGGCATCATTGATCTTTGTGCCAAATAGATATGCTTTTCACCAGATGTTACAAAAAGTTTAAAAATTACCAAAAGAACTTATATTTTGTAACTTGGCAAATGCACACCACTACTGATAGTATAGTATCAATGCATTCCCATTGTATATAGTGATAGCATATCACAAGAAATTTTGAGTGGTGAAGGCCTGTGTAATAGGGACACTGGACTTAGGGACAGCAAATATGAAACTGAACCCTGAAACTCCAACCCCCAACAGAATTGCTTGCTTGCCTCTGCATATTTTAAGTTATATGGGACAACTCCCTGTGCTGAAGTGTGAACATGTAACAAGACAGACAAACAAATAACACAAAGGGGAGGTCGACAATTTGGGTAACAATAGAGGTATCATATAAAATACAAAATCATATACACAAAAGACTAGTCAAGAACATAAGCCAAATATTAAAGTAGTGATATATAGCCAGTAAAGCACAGACAAGAAAGCTAGCAAAAAAACAGCAGAAAAAGTGGACCCTTCACAAGATAAGCCTACTTTTAAGAATCCAAAAAGTCATATGACTCTCAAAAAGTTAAATACTCACAAAACATTCCTATTAAACACTAAAGAGTTTAGCACACATCTGTTCATGAATTCCCCTTATTGTATTTTACCTATTGGTAGATCAAAGACAGTGATCATTTGCTCATACCGTATATGGCCTGGTATCTACAGGCTGACCCGTAGGTTAAGAGCTCCTGTTCTACCCTATTAAAAGCACAAAACATTACTGTGTCCTCTTCCCACTGGTAAGTGAAATGCTATTATTACAGCAACATGAGAAATTCTTCTGCTGCCTCAGACATTTCACTATTATTAAATAGCAGACTACAAAGCACAATAAGTATTTGCTTCTGGCACATCTGTAAATAGAAATGGTCCAGCAAACAACAAGCACTTTTTAATTCAACAAAGGTCAGAAGTTTAGTTTATTCAAGCAGAACGACTCCTCTAAAAGCTAACCTACATTTTTCCACTATGGTAAACAACATCTTATCACAGTCCTGCTTAGCAAGCATGGAAAAACAGAAGAAGCAGAAAGGTCAGATCCCTATATTATTAGCTAATCTGTCGGGCAGATCAAAGTGACAACAGAACATGACTGCAATTGTCACTTTTTAATTAATTTGGAAAATGATGAAGAATGGATGAATGTACAACTTTCGTCTGTGCCATAAATTCTACCCTAACAAAAAAGAAAACATGCAAGTATTGTGACTCTGCCCCAGCCTTGAAAATACATTAGCTAGGAGAAGGGAGGTGGACAATGCTGCAGCCATTGTTTCAGTGCTACTAAGAGATGGCTTTTGAAATTGTTGTACCTCTACCCTCATCATCAGTTTTGCATCATGTAAAATGTTTTTACTACTTTATTTCAATTTATACAATTTTTGGCAAAATACCATTTCATGCTTGATAATCTGCTTTTAAACATCCTATATGGGTTATAGAAAATTGGAATAATACAAAGAGTTGGCACCAAAAACCCCAGTTTAAAGACCTTCACCACCACTTCAGGTGAAGCCATGAACCACTTAGTGAAGACATAGATATTAGTTACAAATGGTTTGATGGTTGACAACCATTAAATAAAAGAATGTTTGATGAACAATCATTCCACTTAAGCACCGCAACATATTGGCTAATACAGTCTTTATTGTTATCCATGTACGCACATTGACAAGAAATTGTGGATACACAGCATCATAGTTTATACAACGTTTGTATAAGGCATTACCTAAGGTAAACTACATGGAGGTACTACTCTGTATTGGTTGTGCAGTAGGCACAGCACTATATACTACCTTGTAAATTGAGATTTTTTTCTGCTGCATATCCCGTTTTCCAGTTGCAGTAACCGGCAATCACAATGGTAAATAGAAGGTATAAAGGTAACTTCTGAGGTGCAGCAAAGAAGATCCACTCTGGGTAGTTTAAGAAACAATGTTATCATTATTGTACTTGCTATGTTATTTAATCTTTGGACTCGAAGACAATCTGGGGACAATCTGTTCCTGAAATGTGTTGTACTTTAATAAAAAAAACAATTGCAAATCTTAAACTACCCAGAGTGGATCTTCATTTGCAATGCTTCACAAGTAATACCTCCTATTGACTTTATATGTCCAACTACATATAAAGAAGATTATTAAGGTCCACTGGTAACATTTTTTGAAATGTAGGTTCGTAGGTTCATACATTCATACTAGTGACTTAACTGTGTCAACTTCTTCCCAGATGAAGATGATCTTTCATCTTAATTTTAGCTACATTTCACCCTAATGAAAATTGCTTTAAAAACCACAAAATCGTCCATTTTGATCAACTTTCTTCTGACGTGTATGGGTACTTATAGTCGTGTCCGCCAACATTGATGAGAATGCTTCCTAACAATTTAGAATTAAAACTGTAGCACATCAATATTTATTAGCCATTAGTTTCCAGGTAATTGATTGCTACAGTCTTGTTACATTGCTTCTAACCATAAAAAACATGTTTCTGCTGTATAGGTGACAGGTGCATTTTAATAACTTCCATCTGTCACCTGTAAAAAAAATACAACTTACAGTGGAATATTAATCTTATACTCGTATATCAAGTCTTAACAAAGCTTCATGCAGAAATCCACTATACCTACACGCATACAATTAAAAATTCAATATTAAGTGCACTACAAGCAGTTGCAAAATGGAATATATTTTAATACCTGAATTACATTTTGGAAGGAAACAGTAATTTGTAAACTCTCTTTTCTATACCACAAGATACTTAAAATGCAAACTTTTATCATGGTATTGCTGACTGAATACACAATCAGGCATCTTGAACACTTGGTGAATTAAACACTAGAAAGATATTAAATCGGAGACGAAAATCAATATTCCAGAGATTGCTTCATTCCATAAAAAGCCAAATCACATCTGAAAAGGTACAGTCAGCAAACTATTTGCGCATAAATCATTTTAACATGGTCCTCAGCAGGAGAGGCCAAACATAAGGTAGGAAGAGTCTCTTTAAAGGCACAAATGCAAATGTCAACATTTTTATTAAAATAATCAATGTAATAGGCAGTAAGTGACATTAAAACCATAGGATCACAAAATACATAGTTTAAATTACACTGTCAATGTCCATGTCCAAACATGTCCATCTATGCAACAACTTAACATTGACGACTAGGCATAAAGGGTTTGTCCAGCCTTCAAAAAACAATATATCTGTCTGGGATGGGTGGCGACTGTAAATAAAAAAAAATTATGCTTAGCTGTTTGTTTACCGATGCAGGTGCTCCCGTCCGACTTCTTGCATTCGTCTGATACAGCATTAGATTCATTACTGTGTCAGGCGGGTGGTAGTGGACGAATGGGCATACCTGTTTCCGTAAACAAACAGGGGCATGGCAAAGACAAGTGGTGACATGGTACAATGGGAGTAATGGATAAATCATTTTTTTAAAGACTAGGCAACCCATTTAATGGATTAAATATCTGTTGCTTATTATGAAAGGGGTTTCTTTGCAGCAGTGACTTAGTTTACATCACAGACAAGATGAACAGGATTACCATAGAAAACAACACCTCAATAGGAAACCTTACTGACAAAAGATGATGTCACAGCTTATCTACATGACCGATCTGCACACACTTCAATGAGACTGTAGACCTCAATAAGTCTGTCTGCTCCAGTATAAAACTAGCTATATAGCCACAAGGCTGATGTGGAGAAATTCACAAAATGCTTTTGACAGAACAGAATAAAATCCTAACCAAGACTGCTGTCCCCATTATAAAAAAAAGATGCAAGAAAACATCGATGATACATTCACTTTGCCACTTGAGACTTACCTTCTTCAGTTTCATGCCAGACAATCCCCTCCAAATTGACACTGGTGCCTGGTTCACAAGGTCCAAGGCATTCTGGTTCTGTTACTACTCCAACTTCACATGTGTTTACACCAACTGACCGAGTCCTTACTAAAAGCTGCTCCACAGGTGCAGCAATAGTTGAAGATGGTGAAAAATATGATGGCAGAATTGGAGATGATATGTTGTTGGAACCCGGTGGTGGTGGAGGGGCAGGCACTGTAAACAGGGGATCAACCTGGTTTGGAAAAAAAAATCTGTTTTATTGACTGCTCACAATAATCATAAAAATAACCATAATAATAAATATTTAAAATTTTTAAAGCCGCTGTCAATGTATTGCTGTTTTAGTCGAATGTTTGCCACAATATCAGCCTTGATTAAGTCATTGTCTCTTTTGTTGTGTTGTCTATTAAAAGATTTTCCACCTTTTGTTGAAAAATATGGATGCTTTCCATTTTGACCTTGGTTTAGCTTTGATAGTAACAAAAAAGGTGCAGAGAAGTAACATTCCCTGTAGAGAATAATTTAATGAGCAGTTACTGAGAAGTAGGGCAGGAAAACCTGCTGTTGAAAGCATCAGCCTGACAGCAAGGGCTGTAATCCCTCTTACAAGAAACTGTCCAGACAACAGTTCTGATAGAGCAAATGGAACAACTGCAATATGCTAATGAGAAAAATGGAGGCTCTTATCTGTGTGCTAGATAATTATAATGTCCCCTAATGGATATCATTCCCTTTAAGATGGACATACTGTAGAAATGTAGATAAATTGGCCAGTAGAAAAGACACCTAGCTATTATACCAATAATCTGTTTACATACAGAAACAATTATTATTTCTGATGGAAATCTGAACCAATGTAGAAAAAATAATAAACGTTTTTATCGATTTCTTATACCTACCCATCATACAATAAAGAATATCAATTTACAGAGACAAGAGGAGACAATGTGTTCTAACATAACTGCAACTAATGAAGAGAAATATAAGTCCATTATGTGACTTGCAAAGGTCATAAGACATTGACTCTTTTTTTTTTCTAAATCTATCCAGCTGCAACAATGCTGGGAGGATAGACGAAGGAAAGCAATTATCTACACTGGAAAATATACACCGGTCTAACAGCTGCTAGTGGCAATGTGACAAATCAAGCAAAGTAAGAAAAAGACTCTTTACAGTCTTGCAGTGTTATTTTTACTTGATGTCTGCCAGGTGTTCATGCTTGCTGTAAAGTAGCAGAGTAGCAGGAGATATTAATCAGAGGATTGTCAACATACAGGCTGCATATGCATCTAGATGTTTACTGAGTACTTACTACACGATGGACTTGCAAATGGCTTTCTTTTTAACCCCTTAAGGACGGAGGGTTTTTCGCCTCATTTCTCGCTCTCCAACTTCAAAAATCCCTAACTTTTTCATTTTTCCGTGTACAGACCTGTGTGAGGGCTTATTTTGTGCGTAACGAATTTTACTTTCCCGCAATGTTATTTATTTTAACATGCCGTGTACTGCGAAGCTGAAAAAAAATTCCAAATGTGGAAAAATTGAAAAAAAACCGCACGTGCGTCACGTTCTTGTGGGCTCAGTTTTTACGACTTTCACTCTTCGCTCCAAATAACATGCCTACTTTATTCTTTGGTTCGGTGCGATCGCGGTGATACCAAATTTATACAGGTTTTATTGTGTTTTAATACATTTTCAAAAATTAAACGAATGTGTACAAAAAAGAAAAATTTTTTTTTGCCATCTTCTGACGCTAATAACTTTTTCATACTTTGGCGCACGGAGATGTGTGAGGGGTCATTTTTTGCGAAATGAGGCGACATTTTCATTGCTACCATTTTGAGGTCTGTGCGACATTTTGATCATTTTTTATTTCATTTTTTATGTTATGTAAAAAGGTGTAAAAGTCGCATTTCGGACATTTGGGCGCCATTTCCCGCCTCGGAGGTCACCGCCGGCCGTAACCGTTTTTATATTTTGATAGATCGGGCATTTTGGGACGCGGCGATACCTAATATGTTTGTGATTTTTACTGTTTGTTATGTTTTATATCCGTTCTAGGGAAAGGGGGGTGATTTGAACTTTTAATATTTTATTGATTTTTTTTATTTTTTAAACTTTTTTTTTTCTTTTTTTTTTCACTATCTTTTAGACCATCTAGGGTACATTAACCCTAGATAGTCAGATCGCTGCTACCATATACTGCAATACTACAGTATTGCAATATATGGCATTTTTGCAGCACATTCATTACAATGAGCCACTGGCTCATTGTAACGAATATGCAGCTGCCAGATAGCCTCGTGTCAAAAGAAGACACGAGGCTACCATGGCAACCGATCGCCGCCCCCCGATGACGTTCGGGGGCGTGGCGATCGAAAAAAAGATGGCGGCGCCCGCGCGCCGCCGTCTTTTAAACGCCGCCGGCGACTTTGCCGGCGGCGTTTAGGGGGTTAATAGCCGCGATCGGTGCAGGCACCGACCGCGGTTATTAGCGGTGGGGGTTTTGTGCAAAATGCAAAAACCCCCACCTCTGTATGAAGAGGACTCAGCCCGTGAGCCCTCTTCATACATCCCTTATACCTCTGCGCCGTAGAGCTACGGCGCAGAGCGTTAAGGGGTTAAAGGAAAATACTGTCTCTAAAATGCAAATTGAGGATGCAATTTAGAATCAGCTTGTCCAACATAAAAGTACCCGGCCTGAGCTCAGTAACAGTAAATTAGATTTAATGTTCCATCCTGATAGGATACATTACTTAGTAATTTCCTATTTCTAATGTCTAAGCATTTAAACATTTGTATCAGAATGTGAGCTTTTGATGCTACGTTAAATGCTATGAATTAACCATTAAGAACAAATTGCATATATACATTATTCTTAAACTGAACCCTACGACAATCTACATATGGTCCAATAGATAGGAAACATGTTTCAGAAGTGATATGGAACTATGAGGTGGGACCATGAAACTGAGCTATAAAAACTGCAAGATGATAGTGTGGTGTCTCTTTTACAGTTTATTATCACTGTAAACATATTCTCCTTCATTTTGGAGAAGATTCAGAGTTAGATTTAAAAAATCCGAGCTGATGTCAAGGGGTTTGAGAAGTTTGAGAGGTTGGACATCATCTGGATGAAAAATATATCTCCATACTTGGAAAACTTAGTGTAGATGGGACAAAAGACCATTGTGACTCTTTTGCTTTTGGTACAATTTATACTTTTAACTATTATTTATGTAGGCATTTATTTAGTGGGAAAGTATCTAGACTCCCACAAGTAGTTACTTATTTGTATTGAAAACCAAAGATTGACCATGGTAATATTGATCATGCCCAATTCTTTTTCCTTTCCTGATTCATATGCTCAATACAAATGTCAAATGAAAATCAAAAACATATTTGATGATTTGCCGATCCACCAAAAAATAGGTGAATTCCACCATCCATAATCTAAAGTGAATAAGGATAATAATTCCTTTATTAATATAACACACACAGATTGTGCAACGCTACACAGATCCATCCCTGTCCCCAATGGTGAAAGGCCACTTTAGGTCTACACACATTTCTATGCATATTACAATGTCTTATGTTAATGTTTTGTTTAATGGTGATCTATTAGTTCCCATATCACAAAATCCTTAAAAAAAACTACACTTTGTAGGTAGACTTTATGGTGTTTCCATATATGCCCGTCCTATTTCCTAACAATCTATAATTTTAGAGACTTTTGAACCCATTTTCTTCAGCCAACACCATATATTTTATAGAAGATATAAACCTTTGTGTAAAAGGTTGGTATTATGTAGTGATCACCAACATAGAAGAAAACAGGTGCACCTGCCGGAACAGCCACGCTCCCCATGCATGAAAAGCTCATTTACACTTCATTTACATAAAGTTAAAAATGGAATTCCATTGAAATGACAGATTGTTCAGAATAAGAAAATATATGCCTGGAAAGCTTATATAGTACCCTACACAATACGGGTGTTAATAGTGAGATGATTTAGAAGCTGGTACGCTCCATTTACACATTATATTGAACACAAAACTAATTTGGTTCATAACAAATTTCCTATATGGTATGTTGTATACAAAACTGTAATATTCAATGCAATAAGGTATAATAAGATTTGGATAGCGTAAATATTTTATGAAATGTAGACACTATATGTACATCTTTTGCAAGTCAGTGACTCTAGTGTATCAGAGCATCAAAGATAGAAAGTGTTAAACAGAGAGACAAAAGGTTGTATAGAAAAAAAATCATATACCAGCTCATATTTTTTGAAAAAATACAATGTGATTCAGCTGTTCAGCTGTTCCTTCTCTATTGAACCAGATTAAATTAAAAAACATCATGAAAGAGAATGCTGAGCAGTAAGGAGTGTTTAATACACTGCATTGCAGAGGACCGATACAGAGGATACATAGCTTTTATGTGGTAAAACAGAAAAACAATTAAGGTTTTATTGTAGAACCAATATATATGACACATGAAAGATCAGGTAATTAAATGGCAGAAACATTACAAGCCATTGAAGGAATTACGGTTTCAAAAGGCATGTGGAACAAACTGTTCCTAAGCCACATATTTGTCAGGGGATATGCTAATTATTTTATCACACAAGCTGCAAGGAGAAAAGGTATAACAAATCATATTGGTCTCCAGCAGATGATAAAATGTGGCTGATTCACAATGACAGAATCATGAAACGCCTCTGGCTTTATTCTTCTTTCTTAAGATATACTATTTTGTTTTTTTATGGAAAAAAATAAGAGCACAGAGAATGAAGCTCGAAAAAAAAATAATCCTGGATGCACAATGTTACAGTTTATCAAGTAAGATTTATAAGCAGCAGAGATTTAGCTGCAGGATAATATTGCTGTCTAATTATCAGTAGTCAGACAACAGCTATGTGAACACATCAATTATGGACCATAGCCAAAAGCCCTTGAGATGTTGGAAATTAGCTTCCAATACAAGCTTGCATCATAAAGAATATTAATAAGTCTTTCCTTGGTATTCTAGTCACTGAAACAAGGTACCCACCCCCATTGCCTCGAAAAAAATCTGCTATTAGGTATTAAAGAGTCAAGGGGAAACATTGGACATTTTCAATTATATTATTATACATGTAGTTAGCCCTTCCGAATGATGAGGTTTTAGCCAATTATGTCGTGTATATGATGGCTGCTTCCAATTCGGTATTGGATGTAGTCATCCTATACATGATATATAATTGATTACAGAATTGTGACAACAACCTAATGAATCTACTTAAGCTGACAATAGACTTTACATATCTACTGACCGATTCCTGTATTGTGACAAACCCCTAAAGCACATTCACATTGTACGTATGGCTATTGGATGAGAGCGGGAACACCACACACTCATTAGATGCATAGCAAATCATGTTAATTTGGTGGGATTGGAATCTATGTGTGGTCAATTTCAAAAATAAGGATAAGGAAAAAAAGAAATTGCTTTTGGCTTTTATTTTTAGCTTCTATATCAATTAAGGGACATAAAGGTTGAGCAAGATTTATAACTAAAAGGCCAAAATTTACAAAATTTGCCTGGTAAAAAGGCACTTTATAAATATTGTATTTATTGTTTAAAAAAATAATATATTGGAACAAAGTAATAATTATTTAAAAAATTTTCACAAAAGACACAAATTTGTTCTTGTCAATTGTCTTTTTTTCCCTTAAAATGCATGCAAAGTTGAAAATCACCCCTTTATGTTACCATCTTTGCTAAAACCTTTGGGAACATCCAAGTTTGCAATAGTTGAGAGACTATTGTGTTCGCTAAAATTCACAAGCATTCCTTTTTCTCCCTTTATTTTTTTGCTTTAATTCAATACAGACAGTCAAACAAAAGAGGCGAGCCACCCTGCCAATAACTAAAGTGCAATTGCTGGGAGTAACCAGGCTTATCTGGTTCCAGTCAGACAGCATAAACAAACCAACACATTTCCCTGCCCTCAACCTCTTTGTTATTTTAAGAGACACAGAAGACTTAGAAGTAGTGTCCTCACAATTCATTACCCTACCCCCCTTGTGCAAAGAAGGAGCAGTACCACAACAGTGACAAAATCTATAGCCAGACATTCATTTCCTCTACCTCAGCACTTATTCTTCACGTCTTTGTCCATAGCAGTTGGCTACCAACTAGGTTTAATCTGTAAACAAATGATTTGCTCTACAATTAAACTATTCATTTCTTTTTTTTTTCACCTCTTCTTGGAGGTGGTTGGCGGCTCTCCAATCTGAAGGCTCATAGGTTTTTCTATTATTTAGTACTCATGATGGTTAAAAGGCAATAAGCTCATTTGGAGTTTATAAAACTGTAAGCCGTCAACAAAAGCATTTAATGCTTCTGAGAAGCACCGGGGCTTTTGCCTGCAGAATTAATAATGTAAAATAAAAGTACTTTGCACTGTTGAAGTGCTGAGAGTCGCTCTGTCAATTATTCTAAATGGTGAAACAGACATTCTACTTGAACTATAAAACATCTTTTGGTTATCGTTCCCAGGCAGAAAGCAATGACACCTTGGAAGTAGGGAAATGCCAAGGAGGAAGTGGAATAGTTTTGAATGACAGTCATTTTACTATGCAAAGAATTAGCACAATAAACCAATGTGCAATGTATTTACAGTGAGCTGAAAGACTCCTCCACATGTCCTGAAGATGTAAAAGAGAATAAACTTGGTTATTAGTCATATTTAGAACAGTATTTTTTTTTATCATATCCATGTAAATTGGACATGTCACAAAACACCATATATCATTGGTGGATATGCAAGAATGGATTAGACACTAAGGGTTTGTTCACACTGTGTCATTTTTTCATGCTGATTCTAATGATGGGAAAAACATTGGAATCAGCAGAGAAAAAGTACTTAAATCTGTCTCCATCTGATGGAAAATGCATAAGGATCACTTCTGGAATAAATATACCAGAAATGGACTTAACAAATAAGTATGCTGGCCGCAGTTTTAGTGCTGGGAACAACACACACTGAATAGCCCTGAAATCATTGCTTCAGCCTTGGAGCTCTACCATGGGCTCTGTGATTGCATTTGAGATTATTCTGAGGTATATTTTTGCAGTGTGAACTCGATAATACTTACAGTAAATTAATGAGATTAATGTCCTCTAAATCTGCAGGCTAAAACAAAGCTAAGGTATCCATAAATTACATTGGTTAGCTATGAGTGTCCACCCAGTCTTGTTGTTATCTTTGGACATAAGCCATCACCAGAAATGCCTGAGTTTGCAAGTATATGTCAGTGTAAGCAGGAACCTCCGTAAGCAAAATTAGCATTAAATTTAAGAAACTCAAGTATAAGAATATTTCTGTTCTATGGATAAAGATTGTGAACATACATCATTTGACCCTAACCACAATGTGGGCTAAATTTTTATGGTGCATATTAGGAAGGAAGCCTGTTTGTCAGGCGGAACGCGTGGGGTTCCTCCTCCTACCTCTTAGATGGGCCACTTAGACCTCTCATTAGACGGTAATATAATTTTAAATATCATGTAATCATTATATCTTATTTGTTGTCCAAACATTTGGCAGTAATGATTCTTTTGCTCCACCACTATGTTTTGGATAATATTTACTAATATTGACCTACTGTTTTTGGAGCTCAATTAGCATACTACCATCCATGTTCACGTGTACCATACCCTGGGAGCTAGATTTTTGTAATATGCTCAGCTTTTTCAAAGCTTTTTAGATTTTTTTTTTATAATTGTACTATTTAATAAAGTTATTATTTGAGCCATATACACATCTCTGTCTCTTTTTTCTTCATTTCATGTATTTTTTGGATGTGTGGACTTTGCATCACACGCAAACTAAGTCCCTATTTTATGGTTAGCATATTAGGAAGGAGTAAAGTTTTTGGAGGCTTCATGCTCTTGTTGTTGTTGTTTTTTGCTTCCACTACTATCCTTAAGCAAGAGCATAACACTTGTGCATTAACACTGATAACCTCTGTTATCTCCAGACTTTATTTGTTTAGGAGGTCTATGGGGATAACTACAGTGAACACACCATAGGGTGATTTACACTTCTTGTCACAGTTAGCACAAACAGTCTCTAGATGGTAAACATGTAAGGTTTATCAAACATGGAGACTTAAGTAACAAGTCAAACAAGTATCAAAGGGTTGACTATCCTCAAATCTCTTAGATCCATTTCTCTTCTTGACAATTTGGAATTGAAATGCCATTGGTGGTATATTCTACCTTTTTATATTATATGTTGCTTGTTGATATTATAAGGATTTATAATGCTCTATATAGAAAACGCTATTCAAAAACATAGGTTGTGTGGGGGATGGTGTAAAAGGTTTTAGTAGCAAGCCCCATGAATGTAGAGAAGGACATCAAGAGGCCTCCAATACTGCAGGCTTCATTGCACACAGTTGGCAAGGGAATAACAAATTAGAATATCTTTGTCCAGGCTTTTGTAGAAAGAAACAAATCGTTTGCTACTTGCATACTAATGGCCAATAGCTTAAGGTTTATGCAAAAATGATTGTTATGGTAAAATTGTAGTGAACTTCCCCAAGACTGCTACAGTATTAAACTCTTATCTCATTATTTTATTATCTACTTTGTTTGGGGTTTTATTCTCTACATCAATTAGTTAAGCCTTTGCGTATGTTTCTTCATTAAGTTAGAAACAAGATAAGATTTGACAAAAGTTTTTGAGGTTATTTTTTAAAAAAAACATAGGAATTTTACATAAACTGGTAAAAAGAGAATATAATCATTGCATATTAGTATAAGCATCAAATTTTAAAAAATAGGTCACCTACTGTATGTGGAAAAAACACTTAAAATGTTTGGTGCCTTGTAATGATCTACTCATTTCACACAATATCATCTCAGCTTCTGTAAGAATACTTTAGATTCAGTAATGCCGTACAATGATATGTACTTGAATTATACATGAATGATACAGTTAATTAAGTTGGAGATCCGAAAAGCCCGGATCAGTACAAAATCCTGTCAGTGTATGCGAGCTGATGTAACACCGGGGACAGAGGCCACGAAAATGGCATAGAAACTATTGTTTTCTATGGAAAATACATCTGATTTAAATGAAAATCCAAAAGCCCACAGTATTTCATTTCTTCCTAGATGTGTGCACACTACAGTCAGAATGTGGAAATTTCAGTCACATTTTGCAACTAATTGGAAGCAGATTAGGATTCTGCCTAGGGGGAATGTTGTCAAACTAGGAGCTGGAGCAAATGAAGAAAGAGGTGAAAGTATTGTGAAGAGCTGACAGATTTACAGTGCTCAAGGCAATAAACGGGTACTAGATGAAAATGAATATGCTTTACTGTAATGCATGCAGTTCTGTCAGTCACATCTGAGCAGTAACAGCATACAACTAGGAAACAATGACTTTTAGCATTTTTTAAAAAGGCTCTGACCTGCATTGTAAGTAAAATAAATGGTAATGTAATACTGGGTTTAGACAAACCAGAGAAACAAAATATTGTAGAACATTATGTGAGTTAAATGGGCAAAATCTCTAGTGCAAAGTGCAATGGAAATGTGTAGACAAGTGTGCAATGCCCAAAACTTAATAAAATAAAGTCCAATTTGTGCTAAATATATAATCCGTGTAATATGAACAACAATAAAGTAACTCAAACATGGTATTTGTGTTGAGAACGATCTTCTAGAATATGGGAGACAAATGATCCCATTCTAATGGTCTCCAAGCTGTACTGTTCTGTTCCCTATTTGAGAGTGACCTCCCTTCCTTTTCTTTGAAATTGATTGTTTCAGTTGTGTTCAGGGTAGGAAAGACACTGAATAAAACTGGCTCAATGTATGCCCTAAATGCTATTACCTAATTGTCATTCAGGTTCCTGCCTGCTTTCAACGTGATTGCTTCCAAGCAGGAAGTATCGCAGCTCATTGGGTGGTCCATGACTACAACAAATTAGTCTAACTAACCCACACTTTGTATGTTTGACTATGGCCAATGAGGTTAAGTTATAAAGTGGAGTTGGAAGAATAAACTGTCAGCTTAGAACACAAGTCAAAAAGATCACAGGACATTTCAATTAATGAGTACAAACATACAAAAGTTTTGAAATCCTCAGGATTGCCTCTACTAAACAAGAACAGATTTTTCTGTCAAAAACAGATGTTAAGAAACACAAAGAAACACGGAAAAATACACATTTTACAAGATCTAAAAGAGATTGTATTTCCGGGTATATTTGTTAATAAAAATATCTGATTCAATTTGAGATATTTTTGTTCTACTGTTTTGGAATTCAATGGACTACAACATAAATTTTTTTATATTTCAGGATTCTCACACCCAGACACCAAAAATTGGTTAGAAATACCCCCACACTTGATTGCAGGAATGGATGCCGGTTGTACCAACTCCAACTTGGTTGAACTTGATGGATATGTATCTTTTTTCAACCGTATAAACTATGATACTATGAACTCCATTGTGGCAGATGATGTTGGAAGGGAAGGATCTTTAGCACACCTCATCCTATGTTTTTTTTTACATGAAATAGGTTTACTCTCTTTTCCCTCTTGAAAATCCATGCATCCATGTTGGCTTGAATAGCTTTTTATAGACATCTACATGTGTATAAATATATTTACATATTGGCAAAATCTATCGGGAGCAACATTAAAAAATGTATTATTTGGCTGAATATGAATATTTTGGGATTTCCACTGCTGCTGTCTATGACAAGCATTCATTTAAAAAACAAACATTTTCTCAGGATAAACAGTGGACTATTACATGCATTACGTTTCTTTAGTAAAGTCCAATCTAGTGATGTCATCACTATCTAGGCTCTAAATTATATGCAGGAATCTACAAGAAAATATGCATGAGTTTGTTGAAAGCGTTAGAAAAGTGGAGCTATCTATTAAAAAGTATAAAACATGTTAATTTAATTTCCATTAGAAATAGTATATTCAGGAAAATGAATTCCAGACTAAACACACAACTGTAAAAACTGGTGCAACATTGCAGTTATAAGGTTATAATAAAGGCCAGATTTGATAGCATTATCCATGTAGAGCGGTGAACCACACACAAACAAACAGCTCTGTATGAAGAATGAAAACCGTAAGGCCATTCCTTCCAAATCAAACATCATTATAGCTTTTTAACATGAACCATCCAAATTACCCAGCCAAAAAGAGGTAAGAGGAAATCCAAAAATAATCTGGTCTGTCTGTATATTTTGTAAAGTAAGACTACAGGTTGTCAAATGCAACTTACTACTAGGTTAACCCTTTTCTATAATGTCTCCTATAAAAGTCATCTCGGGGGTAAAAGTTCATGGTGCTTAGAAACTGATAATTCCTTCTACAAATGTGTTTCCATGGCTGGAGCATTAACAACCTGTGGAAATGTCATAATGTTTACAGAAACTCAGCTTTCAGAGACCAAAGACTGATATTTTCCTGCGCGTCTATCCCTTTTTGAGAGTATAAATATTACATCTGTATTCTAAGTTAAGGCTTGAAGAGAAAGTGGTTTCAAAAGGTTTCGGAATGATTTTCTTTGATGGAAAGCTATTTGATGGTTGAAAGGACATTTTTCAGAAAGAAACCTGGAGAGCATTATGAAAGGTTAGTGTGATGAAATCATACACTGTATGATATTCATTAAAACATTTTTCAATGCTTCAATAAAAGGTTCAGCTTCAGTAATGGATGTCTGAGTTACTTTCCAATGTTTTTTTATTGTTTATCTAATTAGTGTCCTCCTGTTTATTTTACCAATATTTGTACCTAGGAAAACATGGTTTCCTTAATAGGTAAATTAGTAAATTGTTGTCACAACATTGTAGGGGGTTGAGCACATCCATCACCCCCGTCACATGCTCAATTAAGACATTTCTGACTAAGAGAGGTTGGGGTCCCACCTGTAGACTGCTTTGCATTAGAAGAGATGTGTGAACAGCATCCCATGAGAATAAAATATTTGGATTTAAATCATTTTAATGGTAGACCTTCCATGCTATATTTAACCTGCAGTGACCAGAAAATTATGTTGACTCTAAGCTATAAGACCCACCTACAATAAGCTCCTTTATGGAAACTGTCCAAATGGTTGACAAGTTGACAAGTGTTAATAACAACTTATCAGTGATCCTATGGTTGATCCTATGGTTAGATTTTAGTGGTAAGTTCACCACTGCGTTCTGCGGGTTCTATGATTAATAGCATAAAAAATACCATAGTAACCAGTGTATTTTTTGCAGTATTAATAAAGTTTCCAACAAAGTCTATGGGCAAAGGAAGGTGAAAAGAAGACCTTCCATTCACTGTTCATTATTAGTTTCAATTACGATCTCCTTAAACGTAGGATATAATGGAAAACCTAGGCACGTCAACATTTTCTACTTTAATCCTTATGTACACTATTACACTGCTTTAATAAATCCAACAAAAATTTATAGCACTTATAATTAAGTGATCTATTTGTCTGATGGACTGACAAGGGGCAAACATAACCGCATTCTAATCTCCAACCCTTGGCCTCTGACATCTTAAGGTCAAACAACAGCAGAGATTTGCAGCCATTCATGCTGCTGCACGGAACAATTAGCCATAAACCTAACCTTAAAGTAGTTAAAGATGAGAAACATCTTTCATTGTAGACCATACATAGTAAACAGAGCCAGTTGGTGCTGCAATATTTTTAACCAGCATATTTCACAACCGACAACCGACAGATAATTCAAAATTATTTGGGGACCTTAGAGACTGTTTGAGCCTCCGATGGCAAATAATGGGATAGATGGCAATGGACATACATTTAGTGACCATACGACATATCATTGATGGTACTTGAAGTGTTCAAAAGAAGAACCAGTATATGTTTGTAAATGATCCAAAAAACAATCCAAAAAATCCCATGAAGGAATTGTGTTCCCAATTGAAAGCCAGGTGGGAAGATAAACTGAGCTTCTGTAGGCCAACATAAAAAGACCACTACTTTTATGTTTGTCTATATTGTCAAGTACTAGAATAAGCTAAAACAATTGCATGTATGTTCTCAATAAGATCATACTGTTCTGTCACTTCAAACATCTGTCACCTCTTACAGCATACATGGGAGAAAAAGGGCCTTGGAAGAAAAGCAACCAAATAAAAGAATCTTTTGACACCATTCATTCAACATCTCAAACCTGGGTTCAGTGAGAAATAAGACTCTCACCATTTCCCTATGCTGTTGTCTTCACAGTGTAACATGAGTGTTTATACCTGAATAGAAGCACAACGTGTATTCAGATGCAAAACATACCATTCCAATTACAGTGAGAACTAAGGTGTAATCAGCCTTTTTATCCTCCTAGTCATTTACAATAGAAGAATGTATATAACACCGCTGGAGGTAAAAGTTCCTTCACATCAAGACAAATATTCTACTCAAGACAGGAATGTGAAGCTATTCTATGTGTTCATAAACCAAGTCATTGAACAATGAATGATCAAATATACACCCACATTCACAGTTCCTTTTTTGTTACTGAAAGAAGCAATTTTTCATATTAAAGTGCATTGAAAGTCTTCACAGACCAATTTTAAGCTGTACAACTCAACAAATTGAGATGAAATTCTTTTTTTTTAATGTAAAATAGTGATTATTCATTGTTTGCCAAAAGAGATGATTGGTATTCTATGGGGCACATCTATTAAACTTTTTCTTTAATTTTTGAGCCTTTTCAGGGTGTTTGTGCTTGTTTGCGACTTTTTTTGTGCCTAAAGCCGTCTTTCAAACTTAGCAAATGTCTTGTTTTCTGCAGTGTTCCCTGAGGTTTTCTTCCAAAAAGTGGCAAATTCACTATAGATCAAATGCCACACGTATCTGACCAGCAGAAAATACAAGAAAAGTCTAAAAAAAAACAGACGGACAAAGCCGGACATATGATACATATGCCCCTATGAGAACCTATTCTCAATGAAAAGAAGCTGCTGAATTTGGTAACACATATATCTACATTGAGCTTCAGTAATACTAATCTGATGCTGTAGACATTATAGATAGCATAGGTGGGTTTACACCAGTGATTTTCAACCTTTTTTGAGCCGCGGCACACTTTTTATACTTAGAAAATCCTGGGGCACACCACCAACCAAAATGACACTAAAACAGTCATATTATACATATAGTTAATAATATAGATTCTAAATTTATTTTACTCACTCATTGGGAAACCTGGGCCTGTTTCGATAAACACAAAAGGGATATCCTGGCAGGAATGGTGGAAAGACACACACAAAGCTCTTCCTCAACAGTTCTCAGTTTCTCCCTGTTTTTAGTATATGGTGCTGATTATTATGTGGCTCATATACTGCAAAATAAAGGAGTACAATGAGAAGTACTATGGCCATGAGGTCAGAGTACAAGTGCCAGCTCATATACTCAGCATATCAGCTGGTACTTGTAGTACTCCAGCCTCATGACTATAGTATTTCTCATTGTTATATGCAGTATACTGCTGGAGTACTACAAGTACCAGCTCATATGCTGAGTATTTTGCCAACAGTTCATATACTCAGGCAAAAGCTCATATAGTCAGCATTATTGGTGGGCATTACCTTGGTGGTGGGCAATTGCGGGAGTCTCTCCGCTCTCAGGATGATGCGCCGGCCTCAGTGACGTCATTTTGTCGCACGAGGTTCAAAGCTTGCACATGTGTTATTGTACACGTCTCCTACATTGTAAGAAGCCGTGACTGCGCATCGCAGCGCATTGCCGGGAAACAAAACACAGGGGGCACCATAGTTTGGGGAAATTTCCCCGCGGCACACCCGACCATGTGTCGCGGCACACTAGTGTGCCACGGCACACAGGTTGAAAATCACTGGTTTACACCAATCAACTTGTTTTGGCCAAAAGCTAATCTCCAGACCTCCCCATGCACATGCACACTCAGTTAGGCTAAGTTTGCAGGTATTTTTGTGTAAGATCATAAAAAGTGCAGACAGATGGTTTTTATCTTAAGGAAACTGGTTTTCAATTAGACATCTGTCAAATGTGGATTGGCCAAATGGGTAATACAGATTAGTTGGTCATCCAGTTCTGTACAAATCTATGTGTTCGACCAACCTCAGTCTCAGACATGTCATAACCTAAGATTCTTTATGTTTACGACTTGAAAAATGTAGAACTTTCTTGATTTGTTCAATCACTACCATGAACAAAATGTAGAAGACGGTGCCAATTTTGCCACTGGGAAATTTTCTATTGATTCAATGTAATTCTGTAATGTTAGATAATGGAGGTTAACACAATGTTTAGCAATTTGGCCTCCATGGATTACTTTATGGAAATAGAGCTCTATAAAATTATTATTTCTGGCAAATAGTAAATCTGCTTACTAATTTGTCTTTATTTTATATATATCTTACATGCATACAAAACAGGAAATTTGCAACTCCAGAGAATTCTAAATAATTGGCTCATTCTATGAAGACTGCGTCCATGGAAGTTCTTACAAGTAGCAAAGCGCAAGTAAAAGTCATTTGAAATTAAGATATCAACAACTATGATAACCAATACTTATTCAAAGAAGCTGTGAACAACCAATAACTTTTAATAGAAAGGATGAGATGATACAACAACACGGTTACTTTATGGGACCATCTTGACATCTTTATGTGCACAATCTTAGAATAAACATATCTACTCCTTGTATCAGCCCTATATACTCTGATTTACATTTTTAAAGACACTGCTTTCCTATTATACAAATGTCAAAAGATCTGTGTTTTCCCTTTTGTTACAGCTATGACAAACCCTCCCTGCAGCTTCACCATTAACATGTCTGTTGCCTGTCAGACCACTCAAAGATAATGTCATTTATCTGAGGGTGGCACAAGACCAGTCATTAGCCTCAATAAAAGACCTCAAACAAAGGCCAGATGATGTTTTCCTTTTCAATGCTTGTATGCTGGCAGGTCACAGTTGTAATGGATGAATGGCTAAAATTTAAGTCTAAACCTCCTGAACAGGGAAAAAAAACGTGTGGAGACATAACATTTTTATTAGGTGATTTGCCACTTACCAGACCACAAAGCTAAAAACATTAATTTTCCCATTGAAAAATGGATGTGATATCTACCACATATAGACTGTTATTTGGAAAGGAATAAAATCACAAACAGATGATACTGTTTCAAAATCAATGAAATGGGATGTTGTCCAATTCCATGAAATTCACTCATTGATGTGGTACACACTTTGTAATAGTAAAACTGTATGCAACATCACAAAAGAACCTAGGATATAATAAAACCCTTGTGTGGTTCAATGCAGGGAGGTGGAAATTAGGAGCAGATGTGACTTTTCCTTCTATTGCTTTCTGCTGGGGAATACTATTAGCTGTAACTAAAGCTGGATATATTGTTATACTAATGGATCCACTTTATTCTGTATACTAATATAGTGTCAAAGAACTTAACTCATGAATACATCCCAATATTACCTAATAATGTACATGAAATGAGTATTATAGAAAGTCAGGGGCTGATGTGACTATTGTGTCAAATAATTGTATTCTCCTTAAAATAATTATTTTAGTTCATTGTCTCTTGTAATGCTATGTTGTTACTCTTCATAGAGATTTAGAAATGATTGTCAACAGGGTGTTACTAGATGTGGGTCCTTACATAGATAGACTCAATGTGTAGAGACTTGCACCTTTGACTAGAGAAATGGCGATACCCAGTTGTCTCATACATTTCTAAGTGGAATAATATAGTGTTATAATTCTTAAATTGTAAGTAAAGATTACATTCATTTTATGTATTTACTGAAACAGATACGATCAAAGAGCTTACTGGTCCTCTTAAATGTTGCTTACGTCTCATGCATCGGTTTGGAAGAAATGCTTGGAAGACATATTGAAATCTTTTATGCCTCTTCTTTTAACATTGTGTTAGCTATTTGAAGGAAACCAACCAATCAGTGCAGGCGCAGAACCCAGTCCAATTAGGGAGTTGAGTTTTACCAAAAGCAATCAGTTGAGTATAAATGAATGGACAATAATTATCAACTGCACAGGGCGTTTGGTAGTCCGAGGGTAGATAACCAGCGGCAAACCTCATGAAAGATTTGTTTTGCCTGACTGCACTCATCTCAGTAGTACTACAATGTATGGCAAGTAGCCCAACTCTTTTCTCATTAATTAAGAAGTCATATAAAAATTTCTAATATATCAAATCAACACTTAAATCCAAATTAATTATTGCATTTTAACAGCACTGGCCTTATGCTGATTTGCCAGCACTGAGATGCTGCATTATTTAATAGTATGATTAAGTAAAAACCCAGTAAGATCTTGAACCAGGCTTATTGTCAGGCACCCATTTTTAGCAGTGCATTTAATTGCTAAATCGCTTATGTAGATTCAAGAAGTGGCTGCTGTGAAGCCTCAATAGACTTTGTATTTCAATTAGAGTCAGTGACCTTTTTGACCTGCTGTTTCAGTTTTAGTCTGAAAAAACTCCATGTTATATGCAAGGCATTGAAGAGACACCATAATCAAGGCCATCATGGCATTAATTGAGTTGGACTTTAGTGATGTAAGGATAAAGTGATTCTTGGGATAAAACTATCTCACATTGCATCTGATGAAATTTATAATTGGCCTTAGAAACATACTAGTAACAATTTATGTGAAAAGGCAACAAGGAGGAACATAAACGAAGACACATTGCAAAAGTATTGCAACATATGATTTTTTTTTATGGAGGGTAAATCCGATATGACTGTTACAGTGTATTCCTGACTGAACTTTGTAACCTTTTTCTGCTTTGGTCAATCTGATCTATAGAATAACAGGAAACCCTATTAAGCCCCATTATTAATTCCCAGGACATAAATCTATGATCACCAGATCAAAGTATCAATATTACAAAAGGTTTTTTAAGCCCATGGTTTAAGTTATCTTTGAACTATGAGAAATAAAATTTGGGAAATTGTCTCAAACCCTTAGTACATGGATCATTTGGCTCGCTTCCTCTACACAGTCACGTACATGCATAGGAGTCATTTGTGTTCACTCATTATCTCAAATAAAAGACTGAGAAAATTGTTTCCATTGATGGAAAACATTTTTAAAGGCAAAGTCAATGTCTCTTATCGGTCATATCCCGATCATCTGATTATAGAGAAACTAGGAAACAACCATTAAGATAGACTATCAAAAATAATTTCATCTGATGTAAGTTTTGGGTTACCAACCAATCCATTATTCCAACTCCAATAAGAATCTTCATTTGTCAGAGCTGCATGTGTAGCTTGTCTTTTTTTATTGCCTACACAGTTGAACATAATTCATTGTGCTTGAGCGGCTTCTTTTCTTACAATGATCCAGCCATTTTCAAGGTAGAACATCCATTTTAATGCGTCTGCCGACCTTTTTATAGAGATTAACTGTACTTTGGCTTATATACAATCATTGCAAGCAAAACATTTAGATCATGAAGATCTTTTTATGTAACATATGTTACAGTTTTGCTCATTCATAAGAAAAAATAAACATTAAAGAAGAAATTCAGATAAAGAACAAAATGTTCTTCTTCATTGGTCGGACAATACCTAATAACTCTGTAGAGTCAAGGCAACGACAAT
The DNA here is from genome assembly GCF_040894005.1 of Engystomops pustulosus. Classification (NCBI taxonomy): domain Eukaryota; kingdom Metazoa; phylum Chordata; class Amphibia; order Anura; family Leptodactylidae; genus Engystomops; species Engystomops pustulosus. The sequence continues at coordinate 59,664,041 of NC_092411.1, forward strand.
AAGATATCAAAAGAATCTGATGTGTTTAAAAGGAAATATTTGCTTGAGGCAGCCTAGGAGGGGAAGGTGACAAAGAATACAACATTGTGATGTAAAACATGACTTTACTCTTTCAATGCCAAAGAAAGCTTCTGAGATTGCCTGGTAATTGAATTCACTGCAGAGTTAATAACCGAAGCCATAAAAACACAACAATGGATAAAATATAATTCTCACACACATTTTATCTCTGAAGGAGCACTGTGAAAGGAATTATTAAGAGAAGCAGGGAAACCACAGCATGCTAATCTTTGTTGCCATGACAGCAGCCTTTGAGATTCTGAAATGTACAGATTGCCAGCTAAACAAAATTGTTGATTGTGAACATTTGGCTGGAAGATTAAAAGGCTAAAGGGGATATAAAAGGGCGGTACCTCCCACATTCCAGGAAGCCACTAAATCCAATCGAAAAGACCTGACTCCTTAACCAGTGCTATTATAATCACTGGATTAGGGCAATTTATCTGGACTGTTAAGGCTGATTAAGAAACTGCACATTACAGATTATTGACAGGCAAAATACCTACAGTAAAAGAGCTAAAGCATAAACAAAGGGACTACAATTTTTGGCAATACATGGCTGTCGGAAAAATGTGCTAATCTTTCTACCTCTTCAGACTTTTAATGTAGTCTTATAAAAACATCTTAATGATATATATAAGAGATTACATCATAAATATGACCAAGAGATTGTGTAAAAATGAGAACCCCAGTTTGAACTTTTTTTTTTATATTTTGTATGTTTATATTATATTCATTTTTTAGTAAGTAATTTGCTTTTTTTATGAGATGGACGTTTTATGCAAGATTTAAAAAATATAAAAAGGGGATAGAGAATACATAAGCTCCACAGTACTTAATTCATGAAGGAAAAAAGCACACCACACACACAAGGGTTCACAGCCTGTAGAATGCATTTGACCCTTAATTATCAATCAACAAAAGCACTAGTTCCCCAGAGAAACCTTACGCCCTCTGGATAACTGCTAGTAAATAACCTGCCTCAATGAGCAGCAAGAATAGCCATTCTCTATAACCAGTCCTAACATTTGATTTGCTCATGTGCTTTCAAGCTACTTAGCATTCACACAGTTCAAGACAGACTGGTTGAAATCAAAGGAGTGCCTGAAACAGTGCTGTCTTGCATTTCTTGAAATAGCTCTCTTGTTACATCCTTAGGAAGAAAAAAAAGACTTTATTTTTTCTCGGTGCAATCCTATCTAGTACAGCTCTGCCAATGCAAGAGGATACACGAGACACCTCCCCCACCCCATGGGCAAACAGAGCAGATTATTGTAACCATGTCATCTCTCACTGGTTGTTTATACTCTAGCCTGTTGTGCAAATAGAGCTGGCTGCTACAGGCAATAAGAATTATGGGGGAGGGGTGGAATAGTAGCTGCATTAACACCAGATAAACACAGGAAACAAAACAATGGAGAAACTTGTCCTGCTAAATAAAAGCCAATGAATATAAATAAGTTAGAGATCATTTGTAGACGCAATGAAAAGGTGGGAATCTGTTTACGAAACATTCAGATTTGCTCCCGTTATAAATAAAAGGACAACAACCCCACAAAAAGAAAAAAGGAATAAAGAGCTAAAAGTTTGTCCAAATATCTATCTTTTTGTCTCATTCACCTTCCTAGAGGTAAAGGGTGGCTTCTATTAACCATAATTCAATCAAAGGATAAATGTAACAAAGAGAATCATGATACATTGGAGTCAAACACTGTGAAGGATGGTAAGGGAAAAATAAATGAGTGTACTTTACCTTTTCTGTTTTTAACTTTTTATTTCGCCTGTGGCTTTCTTCATCTTCCTCTTCTTTTTTGCCTAGTACAGAGTTCCCCATTATCCCTGAATCAACTGTACTCTTAGCCAACTCCCCTGCAAGGCTATTGCCACAATGAAAAGGGCTGCCATTCCCAGGGGCCTTTCCACCTCCAAAACCATACAAATGCACAACTGCTTGGTTATTCACTCCAGTGTTGGAATGCCCAAGGTCATACAATTTATTACTGCTGTCTTTTCTAGACTTTCCAGAATCCTTGTCCCTTTTTGAGCCCCTGGTGCTTTGGCTTTTACTTCCAGTTCTCTCCTCTTTAACATTTTTCCCACAAGTAGTATTTGCAGTAAGGCCAACTCCATTAGTGCCATGGCCCAGTGCTGTGTTCATGCCAGCTGAAGATGCCACCTCTCCAAGGCGTCCTGCCTCCTGCTGTCTTTTGCCAGTACCACTGCTGATCTCAGGAATCCCGTACAAAGATGCAGAAGGCAATGACTTATTAACATCCTTCGAAGTTCTACTCCTTTTCACTTTTGATTTGCTAGTCTCTTTGTGGCTGTTCCCTTGGGAGCTGGATGCTTGCTGAACTGAAGCAAATTTGAGGCTGTCAGCTAATGTAGAGGAGGTAGAGTTAACTGGTCCACTTGATGCCAAGCAATGTCCACTGTCCTTGGAAGCGCAGCTATTATTTGTTGAATTACTCATCTCAAATTTCTGTCTGTCCTTTTCCAAATCTGCATCCAAATCAATGATCAAATTTCCCACACCAATTTCCCAGTCATCACCACTGTCATAGGCATCAACTGCAGTTGGATCCACACCTTTTGATACAGTAGAAGTGCTCACTGACATCCTGAAGATGAGACAGGTGGTATTACATTCCCGTGAACTTGTTTTTGGAGAAAAGTAGACATTCGTCTATTTCTGTGTGATATTGTCCAAATGTTTAATTAATTAAGAATAAAAAAACAAACAAAAAAAATTAACTATCACAAGATCCAAGTTATTCCAATAGTAAGTTAAGTCTTTAGTCCAATATATTCCATTAACTGTTCAAATGTGACTTGGGTTGATTTACAGCTCCTGTGGGGTGGTAAAGATAGTCAGGGTTATACAACCATACAAGTGAACCTAAATATTTCCTGTAATCTACAACATGAATCATTGAGTAATTTCTATTTATAAATATGTCAATATTCACTTTTTTCATAATGTAATAAAAGAAACATAATAATAACCTTGTAACAAAAGGATCATATTTCTTTCATTAAACAATGTAACAAGAGCTATAAGAGGAGAAAAATCTAACTGCATTGCACTCAGCCAGCAGAAAATGGTTAGGTGTGTTAAATATAGTATTACTGACTGCACAGGAAACTGATTAAGACATACACTTTAAGTGTTCTGCACCAAGGTGGCCTCAGTGACCGCTGCTGAGATTCTGTTTGACAAAGATGAGTAAAAGGTATTTTTTACAAGGCTAAACACTAGGCTTAAGTGGTTACAATAAAAGACAAATAACTTACCTTTTGTCATTTTATTTTGTTAATAAGGCCACCAAGACAGAATCCTATAAACCATAGAAATCGAACCAGGTTGATTCCTCATTTTCCTAAAGCACCATGAGTTCTCAGGAAGAAAACAAGTCATATATCCCGAGCAGAGGGTAACCATGTAATTCACAATATTCCTTGTTGGCATAAACATCAGAATCTTTCCACTTTATTCCCCTCTCTCTCTCTTTCTGCAGTCTTCCTTCCTTTCAGTATCACATCTGGGATTCACTCTGAAGAGAAAAGCACAAGGAGGAATTGTTTCACATTTCATCCATGAGAGCAAAAAAAAAAAAATTTTAAATCCCAAAAAATGGATAAAGGGGGTGAAAAGTTGTGGGGTTTATTTCATTGACACCACTTGAATCACGTCTTTCCTTTAAACATAGATTTCACAGCCATCCTGATCAGTTAAGTAATGATCCTTATGAACAAACCTACAGGCGTCCGGTTGTAACAAGACAGAATGTGCTAACATCCAGATAAATTAGTGAAAGGGAGAGAGAGAGAGGGAGAGGAGGGGGGGTCGAAGAAAGAGAGAGAGGGAGAGAAAAAAAGAGGGACTGAAACTCTGGTCTGGATTCAGCTCTGTGCTTTCTCAGGAAGTGGCATTTCCCACACCCTCCCCCAACCACTAGTTTTTCTGACAAATCTGCTTTCTTGAAAAACACATGAAGAGAAGGGGAGGGGGCTGGGGGCTGCTGCTTGGAACAGTGATGGATCTGTGATCTGATAAACCTATTATCAAAACATTTTTAAGTGTGATGCTCAATCTTCAGAGAGATGTGAACCTTATCCTCTGCACACTGTAATTTGTTTGTGCTGCTTCAGCAAGTCATTGTGGCGTTTTAACTGTTTATGGTCAATATGTAAAGGCCAATGGCCATGCTCCCCACATCTATAGCATTGAAGCTGGCTAAATCTGTGTAGACATCAGGATGTGATATTATTCCAACGCATTTCATTTCTTATGCTCTTGATATGGTGTTTGGTGCTGTGCCGGTGCAGTGATCTCTGTGCATGCTTAGTATTTTTAATTAGCTGACATTCCCAGTTAAAACGCTGTAATGAATTGTTGATAGATTGAAAGTCTAGAGTGGTTTGTTAGAAGAGGAGAGAGGGAGGGAGGGGGAAGGGCAGTTAGCAACAAGCAGCCATCTGAAAGCAGCTATTTTGTTGCAGCTCAAGCTTTTACATCACGTGAGGATCAAGAGCTCAATTGCTTGTCGTGACGTGAAAACACAAAATGGGTGACAGGCAATATCAGGAAAATGCTCTTCTCAGTTTTAACACACGCAAACCTCTTTAGGTTCTGCTGCTCTTCCCTTCCTCCCCTGCCACAACTATTACTCATGAATGCGAAACAGTTCTCTCTGCAGCTGTACATCTGTGTCTCAGGGGGGGAAACAGACAACGTGCTATGCATGCTTGCAAAGGGTTTTTTTTATCCTTTTAATGAGGAGAGGTTACATATGTCTGGGAGAAAAATAAACATATAAATGTATCAATTATCTGCAATTTATAAAGAACCAATAGAATCTGAAAGAATATACTAAGATCAGTGCTGACCTATGGAGCTCAATATCATAAGTCAAACATTGAATGTTAAGCGCCAGGTCTGTGTTTCAAGTAATCTTTGAATTATCATTAACTACATATCTCTCTATATGGATTACATTGCAAAATAGTTAAAGGTCCAATTTTATAAAAAAAAAATAAAAAATTCACGCACCTTGTCATTTGTGGATGTGCTTAAAGTAGTGGTCAGGGGGCTAGAAGAATGGTTTTCTGAATGAGCTGTCATCTTATTCACTAATAGCTTATTAGGAGGAAAATAGATTGCACTGAGTTTAGTTTTGGGTTTAAGTCCTTAGAAGGCAAGTGAGAAGGAAAAGTTGTAATCTCGCTGTCAGTGCAAGGAGCAGGGAGATGCAGAAAAATCCACTGTCGGCTTTCTGTCTTGTGGATAGAATAATATTCTGTTTAGGTCTATATTAGTGGCGTGGAGTTGGTTTCCAGGGTAATGTGTAGGAAATCGCCTGACTGTAGATGTCTGAGGAGCTGCACACTCGCCCTTTCATTCCTCTGATCTAAGACAAACAGCTTCCCAGTTATTTTACTGGACAAGTTAACAGTTCAGTATGACACAGCGTTTCACACATGTGTACTTACGATCTGAATAGGATCAAGATGACCTTTGCTTCTAATTGCATCAATGTTTTATGCTGCTGCCGCAGAGAGATTATTCTACACCTACAATGTGTTCATGATCCCTCCTGTTTGTACATTACAGATAGCTATTTCTTCTTAATGATCACTAGGCGAGCAGCAGAACTGGGGAAAATCACTACTGGGAAAGAGAGAAGAAGAGAATTGAGCAGTGTCTCTACCTGAAAGGACTTTTCTTTGTTCCTAATGCCCTTTTTCATAGGACCAATCAGAGGCGAGCATTTGTGGAACTCAGCCTGCTGATTGGCTGTGTTTTTCTTTAGCCACAGTGGGGGAGGCAAGCGAGAGCATAGTGCTGTGTATACACTTCTAACAAACACTCATGTAAGAGGAGAAGCCAGTTACACGGCAGGCTGCAGAAAAAATTACCCTAGCAATAAACACATGTTCCTAACTGAATTATGAGCAGTGTGAAATGCAACCCTGCTCAGCACAAAGGGACTGTCTGTCACAATACAGCTCCGAGCACAGCCCCGGCTGGGGAAAGGGAATATGCCAAAAACACAGATGTGATTGCTGGGTATACTCGCCAAACAAACATAAAAAAGCTCACTGTACGATACCTTTTAATTATTATAAAATTCAATAAATTCAGAAAATGATCGTATCAATTTCTGTGTTTCAGAGGTTCTTCGGCTGTACAATAACAGAAAATGTGCACTATTCTAAATTGGAGAGATATTTAGGGTTAAAAGAATAAAACATGTGGAATTATACTACAGAGTGTTTTACGTAGACTGCAATTATCCCAATCCCTAATCTCTCTATCATATTCATTAGGGTTTATATGACAATCTATTATGTATATGAAGAAACGTGTACTGAACAGATATGTATGTAACGTGGTCAGAACCTACCAGTATTCATGCAGATGCAGTCCCAGGTTGATGGCAGGGCAAGCCATTAAAGCGATCAAAAATTTTTTGATGATTTCAGAAAACTGATCTGTGGTGGATTCGATTTTTTTTTATAATAATAAAATAAGGCAGTGATTGGAAGGAGCCAAAACGATAGATTCTATGGGGCTTTTTTACCATCGTTTTTTGGCGTAAAACCATATAAAAAAGTCACATTGACAAGTCTAAAAAGTCTCAAAGGACCATTTCTGCCACTTCATTTATCTGACATAAACATAGAACTACTGCTAGTGCAACACCATGAAAAGCCAGATTCATGATTTGGGACCTTTGCAGTCCCATAAAAGGTCTCATAGTTACTCCAGTCCCCTACTGGTGTATGTGCTGGGACTTTTTATGCATTTTGGGACTATTTAAAAAAAAAAGTAGACCAGACAGAAAATAGAACATAAGAACATTTATTAAAGGGCCAAAGCCACTGTAATGAATCTCATGGAGTCACTTCTTGATAAATAACCCCCTATAGGTCCACCAACAAATATATTTTTATGTCTGTTGCTTTTATGAAGGACAAGCAAAAATGTGATCTGAATAGTTCCTAAGAAAAGCATTCACACAGTTCATTCTCCATAAAGTGTGAGCAGCATATTGTCTACGAGGTTGCAGAGCTCCTGTTAATCAGACACAAACATCCAACAACATTCCACGAAGAGAAAGAAGCTGCATCTGAAGAATCCTGCCAAAAATGTAGTTACTCGGGAACAGCGGAACCTTTAAGATCCTGAAGTTGGGTTTGGGTACAGGTTTGGGTACTCACCCTCATTGGTACCACCTGGTAGCACTGATTGCAAGTGTTACCCATTTTCCTCAGGATCGTTACTCCCATGATATCATTGGGCATTGACATTTCTAGGAAATTGTAGAGCAATTCTAAGAAAAATTGTGATGCACACGGCAGCATTTAAACAGTTCACAAGACCGCAAATTGGTGCTAATATTGATTGTGGGGTGTTGCCGACAGGGGGATGAGACCAAACTTCTTGCGGGTTTGCTTAGCCCTTAGTAGTAACCCATTAAATACAAGCAACATTTCATCTCAATGCAGCCTTTCTACAGTTGAGAAAAGTTTTGAGTAAATAAATATTTTTGGGTGCCATGGATGCTTCTACTTTCTGTTCTTGGAAAGTTTGCAGACTGTACAATATACATAGAAAGTCCTGTACCACATGTGACTTTCAAGTCACACATAGAGCAAGTAAAAGACAAAAGCTAAAATAGCAGTAAACTACAAAGGTAGTGACCTTACGTTGTGCAGAGCTTCACAAACACTACAAATAATGTGCACATATACAGTCCATCCAAGCGCAAATATTGGTAAATGCCTTCCAATGTGCTTTGTTATAGGCCATATGCCACAACTATTGAAACCTGTTGTGAAGATTAAACAGGATTAAAATCAATTTAATTCAGGATATCTAAGATATATTGGTTTTGGTTGTGCATATAATACATGTTACAAACACATATATCTATAGCTAAAGGGAAAGGAAAGGCTACGGAATGTATATTCACTCCAAGACCAGCGGTAGAACTATATTCCATCATATACTCCTACAATGAGAAGATTTATTGTCCAGACCCAGATGCAGGGCAGTACATTATAATATTATAATACAGAGAGATATGTGTTATCGGTGATGGAGATCAGGGGTTAGCTAGTGTTTATCCAAGTCTTCACTCTCATTATATCCAAGAAAATTATCTATATGAATGTTTATAGCAAGGCTAATGCTATAATGGTTCACCTATGTGATGAAAGGTTAGGTGTCCGATCATAAACATCTCCTTGAATATAATGAAGGGAATTGTTAACATTTTATAAGCATAGACTTATACAGAGACAGATACCAAAGTCAGGTGAGAAATACTGGGAACAGTGTACATAAGTATACTGTAGTTCTAAATGACATTGACATATAGACAAGCCATTTACATAATTAATGCATGTTGTATTTATAACAGATGTGTGTACATTTCCATGATAAAAATAACTAAACAACACAATACAGATAAATCAATGGTGTGACGAGTATATAACAGTATATAAAACATTTTGCATGAAGATTCTGAAAAGTCACTTAAAATTTAACAGGTTATCCATTAATAATCAGCAATGGGCATCAGAGAATGATCCTAAGTAATGGATGATAAACTAGAATCATGTTCAGAAGGAACCTGTTTGTATTATATTCATTTCAAATCAAAGGCAAACTCTAAGTTGGTTGGCCAGGAATTTATTTACTTGACCTATACACGGTATAGGTCATTAATATGTAATTAGTGCAGGCTAACACTCTGCCCCGGTAATAGTTGGTTCTGTGATCAAGATGGTGGCTGGGGGCTGTAAGTGCAATTGTGACATCCATGTGACAGACCATTACAAAGTAATTTTGGATGGTGAGTGTGAAAAAAGGGGACTGTGGAGGTATAATCATAGACCTGAAGCTTTATTGAAAGACAGAAACAACAAGGGGTAGGGTAATTATCCTGAATGTCCTAGATGTCACAGTCCAAGAGTAAGCTATGGACCTATTGGGGTCCTGAACAGGCAACATTCTGTCCTCAAGATGAGACAATACCGGGCAAACCAGATGGCACCCATAAAACTATATATGATGTGCCAGGATTTCTGGATAGCCCCAATAGTGGGTGTCCACTGGAACAGACCATAAAGCATTGCATGGCAGTAAAAGGTCATGGTGTTGCGGGGCATCCAAAATACCCTGTGTAAACTCTTCAAGCAGGTAAAAAGAAGTCTCCTCCTTGTAGGGTTACCAGTGAACTCTTTCATGTCTGATCAATTTGTATAGTCTCAGCTTAAAAATGTTTAGGCACTTCACATAATTTGTGTTGAGAAATGTTTTATTGGGGAGTTATTGGTGTACCTCCAGTCTAAAATTGATTTTCTTAATTCTCGTTCCTAATTCCCCCATAGCTTTGTCTATAGAGCATATATATGTCTAATGCATAGGAATTCTCCTGGTATAGCAATGAAATTGTCTAGGGTCAAATAAGGAATCATGAAGTAATGCATTCACAGATGTGTCCTTGTGGTGATTGTCTGGAGATGGTCATGTTCATCTCCACTCAGGGATACTTCCAGAAAGTTTACCTTATTTTTGTTATATTTAAATGTCAACTTGATGTTTGAATTTTTTAATGATTAAGTTTTTGAATGTATCCCTCCAGTTCTTCTCCCATCCAATTTCAGATGATAAGCATGTTGTCAACGTAGAGTGTCCAAAAGAATGGCATGGTACATCTTGACAGCCCAATCATCTGCCAGGAGGTCTTTCTCCCACAGACCAAGAAAAACTTGGCATATGAGGGCTCACACTGCCCCCATTGCAGTGCCCTGGAGCTGCTGGTAGAAGGAACCTAGTGGTAGGCGGATGACCAACTAGCAAGGTAACATGTAGCTGAATGAGGCCATAATCCATGTCATTCATAGATGAATCTTAAGAGCTCCAAGACAATCGATATAGAAGTAAATAAAAGTATATAACAATTCAACATGTCATTGTCAATTTTTATACTATCAATATTTTATAACAGATCAGCAATGTCACAGATATATGAGGGCAAGGGTTCATTGAGGTTCTTCACATGGAATTCATTAAATTAACTAATGTTTTCTGTAAGACTATCAAAGTCCAATATATTTGGTCTGCTTGTGGGGATCACAGAACTTTTATTCACTTTTAGTAAAAGGTTCAAAGTTGTAATGCCCAGGTGTTGAGCCATTAGATAGGTTTTTATGGATCACCTTCTCCATCATTGCCCTCTAAGAATCTTTTACCTGGTTTATTTCCTCATTTTGGGAATTACAGACCTTAAAAACCAAACTTAATGCAATATTTGTTCTATGATATACAGGGTTGTCTAATTTGTTATTCTTTATCTATGCATCCCGGGGATGTCAATACATATTATCTAATGTTGTTCCATCGTTTTTAATCTGTATCCACTATTGAGTTTTACATTTGTTCCATATCTATTTAATAATGCATTTTTGTAATAAAACATATGTAAGCTCTGCCATTTTTCTGTAGGTTTATTGGTATTTGTTTTTATGTAGAGAGAGAGCAATAAAAATGCTTTAGTTTTATAAAATTTTGAGAGAAACTTGTATATGCAGTACTTCTAAGCAATAATATTGTAAATAGAGTATAATAACATGGGCAATTATTGGATACATTAACTTCTATAGTGTTGAAGTACTGTAGGTATTACACATTCTTGTGCTTTGTTCTTCTACTATATAAGACATAATTGGTCATAAATACCTATCAGCGCACGCACAGACATGTGAAACCAGGACATGGGTGAGGTAAAGGTCACTACTTATCTATTGCTGATTTCATAATTATGGAAGATCAAACTATTTGATAAAATACCTCAATGTGTGTTGCCTCTAGTCCTTTCTATCTAGAGAACTCTATGGAAGGAAGGCTTAGGGTTATTGCTATCCTTAGCTTGGCTTCTTCTCATGGACCCCATAGAAGCTAAATAGGTTGTATCTGGGCTAGGTTTTATCTTTTTTTTTTTGTTATCTTTATTAGGTTTCCCATGTTTACCAGGTATGTGGGTTGAAGCTGACTCTATTTTTATTTTTCTCATATTTCTATCCATGTTTGTGCATTACTATACCAGATCACTTCACAAGAATTATGTTGAATGTTGAACTTAGGTCTTGTCCTACTTTGAACAGCCTTGTGATTAAATACCAGAGTGATCAGATTCTAGTATCCACTCTGCTTCTGATAAGTAGCAGGAATTCTGTGTTTCACACAAATGACCTGCGTGACAAAACCTGTCAGCTGTATTTATGACAACCAGGAAGACTGGAATACCATAGATTGGTTTCCACTGATCTCTTTGTCTATTTCAATACAGGAAGACATCTTCACAGCTCGGTGCATTTACATTTCAGATATTCATCTGGAAGAAATTCTTTGATATTTTTTCTATGCATTTTCTCAGCACAGAAAAATTTGTTGTTGTTATTTGCGGCATTATTATGTAAATGCCTGCATTAAAAATAATACATACTCTTTGTTATCAGATCCATTTGTAAACAATGTTTCTTTTTCGTTAGAGAAAATCTAAAAAGGTTACTTAAATAAATACATCAATAGAACATGAATGCATGACATATTTTTTCATTTGCCTAGATCAAAAGCACATTGAAATTCACTATATTACAGAGACCAGTTTCCACTGGCAACCAAAATGTTTGACTTAAACAGAATACTAATTAGCCGTACGATTCACATTCATTATAGGAGGCATTTCATCGGTTAAGGATTTCTAATGTTAATACAAAGCAGAAACAAGGGCACCTTTTCATTTTTCTATTGAACACTCATTGTAACTCAGATGTATTTTAATTTACACTTGTGTATTCAGTGATATAAGCTTTCCTCTGCTGAAAGGACAAATATCAGCAATTTGACAGGGGTGTGTTGGAATGCTTGGCCTTTGGGGCATGTACACACTATGGCACAGCAATGAACATTAGCGTGGAAACCATAGCCATAAATGGAAATCTCCATTAAGTACAACACTCACCAATTAATATCAATGGAGAACAATCACAGATGTGTAACGTACACATGAATACAGGGAGCAATAAACATATTGATAAAAGAAGGTTATTGTCAGCATGTATATAATAAACCTCACACAGTATAAAAGCCCCATCTTGATCTGACCTCCAATATAATTACCAGATTTTCCAATGTTTTTATCTAAACTAGGATTTTAAATAATCACAAGAATCGTTTCTTAAATTTAGATAGATTTAGTTAAAACTAGTGCAGGCTAAAGATACAGTCAATTCATCACCTTGAAAACGCACAGCGATAGACTCGTTAGATGTTTCTTTTCTGGTTATCTTATGACGAATATTTTGCGAATAAACTAAAACTTAGCTATTACTAAATACCTTTCAAAACTGTATTATATGGTGCAAAAAAGATTCAAATACACATAGTACGTATGGGTCAAGACTTCCAATCTGTGAAGATATTAAGATATTACTGCATAAGGTAGAATAATAATCCAGTCACAGTCTGTACAACAATCTCTGATTTGCTATGTACTCTTGGTTTCTATTTGTGGGGTGCACATATTTTTTTGGGATTACCCATGGCAAAGATAGGTATCTGACAACAGTCTGAAAAACATCAGTCATGGTCTGTCATGCTCATCCAATGACATAAATCCTTTATTGCTGACTAAAATAGATAGTGATGTGCCAGCTCATCGTGTTATGAACTCCCAGGATGTGATTCCCTTTGTACTACATAAATGACTCTTACACGTATCATGAATTGAGACAAAGTATTTACAAACCTGGGGATTTGGGGTAGACCTATGTTAGGGCTAAAAGTGAAAAAGTGCTTGTTTAGAAAAATTGTACTGTGTAACATTAGGAATATCATGTCAGGTATGCCTAAAATTATGTGTTTTTTGAGAATATCTAAAACTATAGACATTGGGATTTGTTAGGGGATGTGCATTCCACATAAAAAATGAAGTTCTAGAGAAGCCCGGAAGATTGGAGGTGGTTAGGGTTGTGGAGGATGGTGATGTTAGCTCATAGGCAGAATGTTGAGGACAGGAAAGGTAGAGGACATAGAATATAGAATATTAATTAATAGAATATTAATTAATATAGAACTGTGCAGCAAGACACAGACAAATACAGAACTTTGTGGGCAAGCCCAGGACAAGACATTTTGGTGCAGATAAGCAAAATCTTCCTCCTTGTAAAATTGAAGAAAAAATATGGCATAATCGGGAAGATCTTGATGGGAAAAATTAAATGCCTCCTTCTTTAAATTAAAAATCATAAGAAATAAGTCACAGCTGATATGAGATCATTTACAATTAAGCCTACAAGAAGTAACTGTAGCACAAATATATATCCCCCCAGTCAAAATAATAAACATATAAATTTATAACTGAAATGTGTGAATAGGTAGCATAGCACATCCCCCCAGTTTATAAGTAGGATTGCACATGCCCCCCAGTATAAATGTTGCCCACCACATCCTCCCCAGTATATATTTAACCCAGAATATGCCCTCAGTATATATGTGAGCCAGCACATATCCCCAATAAATTGGTAGCCAAGGCCTGCACATGCCTCCAGCATATAAGTAGCTCAGGAAATGTCCCCAATATATAATTAGCCAGGGCCAGCAAATGCTACCAGTAATTTGGTAGGCCAGGCCAGAACATGCCCCTCTGTATATTGGTAGCCCAACACAGAACTCCAATATATCAGTAGTCCAGCACATGTCCCTAGAATATATATGCCCAGGCAGGCACATGCCCACTGTATATAGACAACCCAGGATAGCACATGCCCTCATTATATAAGTAACGCAGCATATTACCTCAGTATATAAGTAGCCCAGCACATGTCCCATTATATAGATAGCCCAGAATACCACATGCCCTCAGTATATAGGTATTCCAGCACATGCCCCCCAGGATATATTTAGCCCAGCATATACCCTCAGTATATATGTGAGCCAGCACATATCCCCAATAAATTGGTAGCCAAGGCCTGCACATGCCTCCACCATATAAGTAGCTCAGGAAATGTCCCCAATATATAATTAGCCAGGGCCAGCAAATGCTACCAGTATATATATATGCCCAGGTAAGCACATGCCTACTGTATATAGATAGCCCAGGCTAGCATATGCTGGGTTATATAAGTAACCCAGCATATTACCTCAGTATATAAGTAGCCCAGCACATGCCCCATTATATAGAAAGCCCAGAATACCACATGCCCTCAGTATATAGGTAGCCCAGCACATGTTCCTAGTATATAGATAGCTCACCACATAGCCGGAGTTTACATGTAGCACCCCCTTAAAAATGTTTACTCACCTACTACACGCTCCCTGCATATTCCTGCTCAAACCTGTGGTTCTCCTCTAGTGGTGTATTTAAGACACACAAAACACTGATTACTACTGAGGGCCAGATTGCATATCTTGGCCTACCTCTCATTGCAGTTTGTGGGTAAACTTACATTTAATAGTAAATTGAATTGGTATCTAGATATAGGGGTTACTTAGCTGTAGCATGCAATACAGATTTTAGAGTTTTGTTAGAGGAAAAATGATTCATGGGAGTCAGTTAATTTAATCATAATCATTTCCATTTCCTAAATAATTAAAGAATCACCAGCTATCATTTTAAAGGTAGTGGTTTCTTGTAGAATTACTTTTCTCTTTTGAAATTTTTAAAAACGAGCTATTACCTGTACAGTACAAATAATCTGCATAGGTCCTCTGAGAAATCAGGGATGACCAGAGTCTGAAAATCTCTGCAAGTATTAGATTTATCTTCTAGAATGAGAAAAACTGACAGAAATCTGATTCTCTGCAAAGGAAGCAATACAAAGGTTACAAGGCTTGGTCATAAACTGATAGCAGTTGAAACATTGGAGGCAAGGGAATACAATATGAATCTGGGGAATTTTATGCCAATTTTCTTAACCCTGGCAAGGAGATAATAGGGCAAATTTCCTAATACTGACCTATTGCACTGAATATCTAACTGTGTAAATATAATATGGTACAAGAAGTATAGGCGGTCCACTACTTAAGAACACCCGACTTACATACAACCCCTAGTTACAAACACACCTCTGGAAGTTGGCAATGTAATTTACTTTTGCCTCAGGCTACAATTACAGCTTTAGCAATTATCAAAGTTGTCTGCAACTAAGCTTTATTGTTAATCCCGGGTTCTTATGACAATCCAACATTTTTAAATCCAATTGTCAAAGAGACCAAACAAAAATTTGTCTGGAGTTACAATTATAAAGTATACAGTTCCGACTTACATACAAATTCAACTTAAGAACAAACCTACAGAATCTAGTACGTAACCCGGGGACTGCCTGTATAAGAATTGTTTTACTTTACAAATTTTCTTAATAGATTGAGATAATGATATGGTAAATAAAAAAACAGTAATGGACGTCAGAAATTATGGTGGGGACTTGGTAAGTACTGGATTCAATACATACAGTATGCCTCTATACTAATGTTATATACCAGTCATGTAAAATGCATAACTTCTTTAGAGAGTATTAAAATGACCCTTAGTTATGAATTTTTGAATTGTGGGATACATTGTTTTTCTTTATTTTTACATTCAATTCTGCAACTCTGAAAATAAACTATGTGTGCTATGTATGCTATGTTGTATGCTGGATATACAAAGGCCTTTCCCTTAGGTGCATTCCTTTGTAAATTGATTATACTGGTAGAGTGGACACAAGGCTCTGCTGTAAGCTGACCATACACCTTCCATACATGGTGGCTGAAAGCTTGTTCAGATGACAGCTATTCTAGTGGCTCCCCTCCCCCTCCACACTTATGCATGCTTGACTAAGCCTACATGTGTTCTGATGAGGAAGAGGAGTAAGCTGCTGCCAGACGTGTCTGGTGGGGTATTATTTCTCCTGGGTACAAAATGATCAGCCGTGAAAAATACAATATGCCTGATCTGTCTTTTCCTCAACAAAATCTGTCAAGAGAGAGTGCTGTTATATATTTAACAGCATGGAAAAAGGAGGTTCATCCATACAGTTATACTACATGCATCTTCTTATTTTATGTAGACGCTTAATTGTTCTTCAACGTTTATGCTTGATGCACATCAAAATGTTCAAATCAATTTAATGCAATAATGGTGTGCAATATATTTGGCCAACTGGGTCAATCCTTCTAAGGCCTCATGTACAAGAACTTCCAACCATGTGCTACCTGTACCGTACCGTGCATACAGAGAGCACTCATCCATATTCACTACAATAGCCAATGTGGTCATGTATATGCGTGGCTGTATTGCCCACAGTACCAAACCGTGAGTAAAAAAATATAAAGCATTCCATACACCCCATATAAGTCTATAGGAACAGAAACAAAATGTGCAACATATGTCCTTCATATACAGTGGGTAGCCAAGGAGACCTAGAGCTGTGGGAGGACCGTTTTTTTTACGCCAACAAATCAGTATGGTGCCATACATGCTCATAAGGGTTGAAAAACATGCTGTATTTATAGCTTTACGTACTGTATATACAAATCAGAAAAACACATATGTTTGTATGCATGTGGCCTTAGATTCATCATAGATTGTAAGATCTATGTCTATCTTATTGTTTCATCTGGTGGTTTTATTACTTTGCAATGACTTATTTTGTTTGTGTCTATACCCCATCGTCTATAAAGTGTTGTGGAATATAAATCTATTATTATTATTATTATTATTATTATTATTACTACTACTACTATTGTTATTATGATTATAAACTGTTCCTTATTATAACCACAGAAAGTATAAAATCTGCATGACGTTCCCTAGAGTTTATGTGAAGTAGAGCTTTAACGTAGAGCCATTACTATGAATGAAAAGACTAAAAATATTGACTTCTGGAAAACTCTTGGCTGGTTTGAGAGTCACTGACAGGTCATTGCAATAGTCCTTATATAAATTGTATAACTGGAAACTAAAAATAACAAAGACAAGAGATTTTTTTGAGAACAATAGGTGGAAACCAACTTTGTGAAACATGCAAATTCTGATCTAATGCATGTGCAAACATGAATGTATTATTTTAATGTCTCCTGTAAGCCAAAGCAGCTAATGGAAGGAAGGCAGAGGATATGATCACATTCCTTCAATTCCTTCCGTTGTTCCCTTTTTTAAACGAGAACACAGGCATTTGAAAGGGAATACAAGCAGAGGCATATTACAGCAGTAAGACAATTGAGTGGTGATTCGTACAGAAGCTATTAGCTGCTGTATCACTTATCATATTAGCAGTTTTTTCGGCTGGTGCCGTATTCAACTGCCTATACCAATGTGAAAAAAGAAAAGTAATAAAAACAAAGTTTTGTTACTTGAGTTCTAAAAAAGAACGCCTTTATCTGTTTGTTTGGCGTTTGGAAAGTAACATAAAATAACAATGGATCCAATATTATCCCTACCCTTTTGAAGCAGGCAGCATTTACAAAGCATGCTTAGCGAGTTGAGGCATTTAAAAGATCAGTCTTTGGCTGCTGAATGAAAGACTGCTGTTTGCGTGACTCACATACCAAATGGAAATCTGCCTTCAAAGCTTCGTTTACTGTCTAATTATATATACACAAAACAGAGCTGACTATTACAAACAAATCATAGAAAAAGGAATAAAACTCCTCTCAAGATGCTATTTCCATGGTTTTGTCATAACCTTAGAATGTAGCCTGTAAAGGGTGAGAAAGAAAAAAAAACTACAGCTGCAAGGTCCAGATAAGACCCGTGTAATTGTTTTTCTTTTAATTATGACTTTATAAAGACATTATACCTCCTACTCAAAATGAGCAAAATTACCCTCTTTTCAATTTTTCAAATTTTCTTTATAGAAGAGATAGCTCATTTGCATTTGTTGAAATCTGCATTAATTTATCCCTTGTAGGATAGAATCTGTGTTAGGACTCAGACTGCTGTTCCAAAGGCGCTTTCAGCTAGCAACACATTATCAGGCTGTGGTGGAGATAAAAGAAAATGCAAAATATGTTAGAATCCATAGCAGCAAAATTCTAATCAGCTGGAATACAATGACTCAGTGGGTAAAGTTAATTTGCATCAGTGTTCAGAGCTGAATGCAAATGCAAAGTGGAAGAAGAGATACATTAAACATCATGATGATTGGTTCACAGGACGAAAATTGTGCTGTTTACCATCATTATGCACTAATTGCAAGGAAGAAGCGTTAACATTTTCTTAGTGAATGAGGAAAAACATTTCCAGAAGAATGTATGTAACTCTCTATTGATTTTATGTAAGCAGAAAAGTATCTGAAACAGTTCACTGATAGATGCATTAGCTGAAAATATAATCTGCGGGGGAGGGGCAGTGGGGAACATGCATTCCTTTTATTTATAGTAATATTGAACTGGATAACATAAAACGAACAATGTTGCAAGAAGGTGAAGGTTATAAAAATTATATGACGGGCGTGCGGTGCTCTGATTGTGTGCCAGAGGATTCGAGCAGAGCCATTGATGCTAGGAAGGCTTTTTAATTATTCAAGCCTCATCCACTTATGGACTACTCTGGTAGTGAAGGGGTTAAAAGTTTAGGATAATTAGGACTTTACCCTTAAGACCTGCTTGGCTCCTCTTTATTATCTCTATGGGCCTGTGAGCACAGAGAAACATTAACATTTCTAGACTAGTCTGCTTAGAAGAAAAAAAAAGGTTACATTCATGACTACCTCTGATTTATATACGTGGTTGGCCTAGATTTTTGGGCTCATGTGAAGGCTAGGAATCATCGGCATGTCTGTCATTTATAGGTGTACATATGTGCTCATAGGGATAAGCTTTGCTTGACAATTCAGTGGAGGAGGTGTTGGATTAGGCTCAGTGTAGAATACGGACACTATTTTTGTTTCCACAAGGGACAAAAAACATATTCTGTTGTCCCTTGATTATCTTATTGTCAGAGCAGTTATTAAGATCAGAGATAAGATATTCAAGTATTAGTCCCACAGTGGGGAAATTCACAGAATTACAGAACAATAAGATTGGCATTAAATGAACACAAAGAAAAATTTTTTAAAAAAGACAAAAAAAAAGACACGCAATGATCGGCAGTTTGGTATTCAGTCTGTGGATGGGATCTGCTGGGACTTGTTAGGTGGGGGGCACAACTTACTTCTGTTTGGGCCTAGTTTGTTTAACAGCCTGATCACAACGTGGAGGAATGACTTCTGATAATGTTCCCTTTCACACCTGGGGTGAAGGTTCTCAGCATCTCATCGGTATTCACATTGGTACCACCCTGTTTGTTTGTACATTACTGAAGAAGGTGCAGTTTTACATTTTTATCAAAATAATTTTTACTACAAGAACTAGAAGAATGGATTGCTAGTTATAGGATTTTTATCAACATTAAGATAGTAATCAGAGAAAACATTTGCCTGTGGATGTTTTATTTCTATATACTCGGTTGTATCTAGTCTCACAATCTCTTTTACAATTAACCTGAGAAAAATTTAAGGAAATCCTCTCTTTGAGCCCCTCCTCCCATCCTTTGCTTTACTGTAAAATAGCTGACTAGACCATGATCCTACCTGCTGTGCTCTGTCTGTAGTCGGACAAAAGCATCCGTTTCTAAGTGTGACTTGCTTAAGTCCATCTACTCATGCATAATGCTGAGCTGGTACTAATCAGCAGGATACTAGCCCCTGTGCGCTCTGTAGGGTTTCTACAAGTTTGTGTCTAATGATTTTGCTAAAAATTCTACAGACAGAGGTGACCATTCTTGTTGAATATTCTAATACCTTGTTGTCAGGCTGCAGATCTGCATGTACTGTTTGCTTCTCGTGCTTGTTGAACCAACAAATGTAAATTGTTTTCAGAAATGGAAAAAAAAATGTGCTACAGCTCCTCACCTGTCAATTGGGCTCAGTCTATCTCCGGCAATGCTTTGTGACCTTCTGGTGATTTTGACCAGGCTGTTATATTCCTTTTTCTATTGAATGGCCCCTGTAGACAGTGGCAAATGCACTCAGCAGGGAAGTTGGTCCAAATATCTTGGAAATCTAACCACACATCTTCTGTTTGCATAAATTATGTCTCTTTATGTAGTCCCAGACAGACTCAATTCAATTTAAAGCTTTAAGCTTTATTGGCAGGTCCAAATACAAGTTAGCATTGCCAAAAAAATTATAAAATATTGGATTGTGGGGAATACTGTGGGGTACATGGTCATGGGGAACAGGATGAATGGGGACATGGGGTTTGGGGTGTTATTATAGGTCATGGTGTAATGTGTCTCTCAGTCCGCAGGCAGCAACTTATTTTTCTGCTATGGCCATTGTGGTCTCCTCTTCCCCCAGCAGGATGGAGAGCTTCTCTTCCCCCTCCATGTAGCAGAAGCCCAGGAGGAGATCTGAGAGTCTCCTGAAGTGAGTGTCCCTCACTGCTGAGTATTCTGAGACAGTGTAGCAGGAAGTGGATCTCATCCTCCTGGGCCTCCTGGACTCAATGATAATGCCATATCATCAACATTAACTTGAGGTTTCTGCCCTTCTGAGATATACATTTTGAACACTTCTATTAACACTTCTATTAACAAGACGTATGCACAGCACTGCAAATCAGTGACTTCTAGGTTTAGTGTTCCTTTAATCTGGTTATAGACAATCAGCTGAACAGACATCTTCCCCCACCCCTCACAGACACATAAACTCTTCAGTTTCAGCTGAGTGTGATAACCAGCAGGGACAGAATAATAGATGGCTTCAAGGCTCTTTTGAAGGTTGAAATTCAACATATCTTTCGCCTTGCTCTCCCAATGGCACTTATTATGGAGCCATCAAGCGCAATCTATTAATAATATATTCTTCTTTTACAAATTTATGGTAAAAGTTTGGTAAAAGTTAGAGTAAAAAATAAAGAAAAAGTTGATGTTTTATACTTAGAAGAAATTTAGGGCTCGCAATAGTTTTCAGTTTCCGAAACCTACATTTCCTCTTGTTTCAGATTCCAGGCACGTAGTACAAGATTAATGCCATTGTTGTAGTAGTAGTAATAATAATACGAAAAAAGCACATGTGCGCACACACAGCAAGCTGGATTTGATTACATTCATTTAAACTCTTCCCAAGACTTAACATGTATTTATTTTTCAAATATACAAACCAGATAAGCAGCAGTGGAAGGTCAACATTGTTATTATGAGAGTATGAGTGATTACATGCTTAATCTACAAAAAAATCTGAAACATTTTGTGCATAGTCTAAAATGTTATGACTAGCAAACCACACAAATATTTGGAGGAACCTTTAGAAACTCTTCCAGTCTATTAAACATAATCCACTGTGTTTTCCCAACTATGCAACTGCACTGTTCTCGTAGACGGTTGTACAGTTTCACCAAAATAAATATACAGATAGCATCAGACATTTTTCTGATGAAGAATAAGCTTACATTAAATGTTGTTCATGACTTGTTGATAAAATCTAGTTTCTATTGTTTAAATGATACATTTTCCCACATTTTATAGCCTTGGAAGATCCATATGTCTAAACTTGTCTAAACTGAAGATCAGCATTAAGCTCTATACAAAGAGATTTAGTGAATATGCAAGTGGAGAAAAGAGACTGCAAAGAATAAAATTCTATCAACACATTTTTGGGATCCAGCTTCTGTGCAGTATTCCCACAATTACAATAGAGCTTAATTGTAAGGGCCATTTAACCTGTTTTGCAAACCTATGAAGGTTGTGTGAAATTGTTAATTATGAGGTGTCTAAGGGCCTAATGCAGGGATCAGACGAAACCCTAACAACACATGAATGCACTCTTTTGTTCCCACATGTTCAGCTCTTCATCCACCAGTCACTTTTGTGTCAGGATTTGCATATAAACTGTGATTAAACAAACTGTTTTAGAACATGATTTTGTCGTGACAACTTTTTATTTAGTATGTTTTGAGCATAAATCAGGTAATTCGGGAGCAATTGCTAGTTCATAGTTCATGATTATAATTACAGTATAATGGGACGACATATGATTTCATGTAAACAACATAAGAGGTTGTACTAAATAAAGAACGAAGGCTGTACTAAAATAACAATCAGGTTGTACTAAATAAAGAACCAAGTCTAGGGCCACATGGGTCACGTCTAGTCCAAAAGTTGCCAAACGTGATTTGTTTTTTTGCTGGAAAAAGCTTCTCAGTAGCAGTTTTTCATATCTCAGCCCTTAGTGCTCAACTCCTACTTAAAAATCAGCAAGGATGCAGTTCCAGGTCAATCTCACCACCCTAGTAGTTAACAATAGACTGAATCTCACGTCAGTCTACACCACCACATCAGATCTCCAGAATCTCATAAAGGTTCACATCAGAAGTTTCTAGCATTGTGAGCAAGATCTGTCATGTTGAATGCAAAGTGTAAACTAGATGGAAATGAGTTGACACATAAAGGAGATCACCAAATATCAACAGTTTTTATTAGTTTGATTTATTATATAATAAAATTAGCACCATTAGCACCAAACACATTGCCCAACCTCAGGTTTTGCCTACTTTGTCTTCTTCCAAGATATACCTCTTTTATGCAGTACATTGATAGGATATGCTTGAAGGGGTTGTACAGTCAGTTTAAGTACAAAATAATAATTCCAGCCTCTGTTTAACATGCATGTGGCAATGGGCCACACCGTGCTGTGGCATGGTCCATTTACTGGCATATGTTACAGCTTAATTCTACATCAGGTTGGATCTAGCAATATGATTGTTCGGCCATAGCCAGCACTTGTTAAACCCCCCTCCCCACTGGCCATTGAACAATTACACAGCAATAGTATTCCAACATCATATTCTTTCTTTCAACAACCATCAATATATTGTTAATGTTATTTGCATTACTGCTGTTTACCATGGTGCTAAGTAATATAATATTTTTTATTGCTGTTCTTTGTCATCTTTTAAGCATATGCCTGGTAAGCCAGGTATAGAATTGCACTGTAACCCTTGCTAGAACAGGTAGCCTTCCTGCCCTGTGCTGGCCCACACCGCCACTGGACACAGCACCATTTTGCCCCCCCATGCCCATTTGGCGTGGAGGTGGCATAAAGGGAAAATAATTGTAATCAATCACACACTGAGGTTCCTGGGGTTCACCAGATAAAATTATTCTGTGGAACCGCTCCTCATCATTTCCTAAGTAAAATACCATACTACCCTTCAAACTAGATTGTCTACTGATGTATCTATGGGGTCCAATATAAGGTTAGTGCCTGAGCCCACGGGATGATAATCTGGTGGGCCAGTCCGACACTGATCATGTACAAGCCTTGATAATTTTCTGATGACGCTTTTCCTTTAAATTCCTTTGTTCATATTACTAATTTTGTAGGGTTTAATGACTATTGGTTATAAAATATGTCATATGAGGGCTATACAGATATTCATTTACAATAAGTTTCACCACACTCTATGATGTTGCACAGTTTGTTTTATATAGAAGCAGACTAAGCATAATCCACATTTAAAAATATTAACAGATTTTGTTTCCATTTCCAGATTTTGTTTTCTGACCTTTGGTTTATGAGACAAGACAATTTACTGAAGAATTTGAGAAACATGAATAATGTATACTAAGTATAGACATTGGCCTTTAGAAGTCTTGTGTGCATGTAAACCACTGAGTAGAACATTATTTTCTTATGATAATCTTAATATTTTTATTGTGTCTCATATAAAGCACCTTCTCCCTTGACTCAGGGCTCATTGAAAAGCTATTGTAGATCAGCCTTATTTCCTTTCTCTTTTTTACCTATTACAGAATCATTTACCCTTTCCTCTATCCCATGGCAAACTGCCCCAATGAGAGTTCATGACCACAATCTATTAGCATAATTGGAATGGACACTGCAATGAAAACACTGGCAGATCTAATATGACAAGGTTATTTGTTACATCTCAGAGTTCTTTGCAGTATAATAACTAAAAGAAAACTGAAATCAATTTATAAAATGTATATTCATAATATACTTGTATTGCATGTCTCACCTCATTCAGACCTAATAATATATATGTTTCATTACCAATGATTTAAATGGGTTTGACATGAATGGTTGTCAATCTCTATTAACTATAATGTCTTCTTAATGGTAAATCTGCCCTTGCACAGCATGTAGATAGAAAAGAATGCCTATACATTGGGAACTGGACAAGGGAAGCTCAAAAGCTTGTGCTTATAATAATTTTCGCTACGGTGCCCATAGACACAAAGATTTGGCAAAAATCTTGAAACTTATTGAAACTCAGAACCTATTGTCCTATGAATAAAATTATTTCCCCATAAAAAAAATACAATGAAAAAGAATTGATGAAAAAAATATTTTCAGGTCATCATGAGTTGTTAAAGTCAATGTATTATTATAATATGCTACATTTAAAAGGGGTATAAAGGATTATTAAAAAGAAAGACAAATTGTTTGCTTCCTTCAAGAAACTGTATCCCACAGATCCATACATTTTTATAGTATTGTCTTAGACATGGAATGAGTTCAGCATTCTGGGAGGAAGGATCTTTATAAAATCAGAAGTTTAAATTGAAGGTCAGGGAATTTTTATGAAATTTTTCATTCTGCACAAATCCAAATTTCCTGGTGTTTTATGGTATAAAAGTTCCAAGACTGGGAGGTCCTGGAAACTGTGCCTGGAAAGGCTCCAAGAGGTTGGATAGAGGTATCTTGCCCTCCTCCCCCCCAGTCTCTCCACTTAGACCATAAACTCCTGAACATGGAGGAAAATTGGTTGATAATAGGTCTCCTCAGCAAGACTGGGAGATTGAGAAAGGCCTATCCAACCTCCTGGAAGCCTTTCTGGCACGGCCTATGCCTTATCACGGTCATTGTAGAATTTCTGCCAAGATCAGGTGTCTCTAAAAAATAAAGGCACCCATCTGAAACAACAAACTCAGCGAGACTTCTATGGAACGAGATTATGTTTAGGAGTAGTTCCGTATTTAGAAGGTGTAGGGCTTGATGCCCGGTCCTATTATGTAGCATAGGAAGTTGCAGCCTGGTGGATACTCCCTTGAGACTGACTCTCCTCCCAGACCAAGTCAGGGCACCAAGAGAGCAGCTATCTTTTAAAAGCCTCCCAGCATTGACTTCTATTTGGTCCAATTAAATTTGCTCATCTTTAATTAAAGTTGCTGATTGTAAGAAGATCGTTATTTCTGGATGGCTGGACTTATTCATTGTCTACACCAATACCATATAAAATCTATAAAAAGGTACACCATATGGGCCCCCTAGGCCTCTTCGGCCTGTCTGCAACCACACCCTCTGCACCCCCTCAAGTTATACCACTGTTGATCAGTATAGAACCAAGAGAGCAAGAGTGGGGAAATAAGCAGTATTTGTTATGTAAAAAAACCCCAAGGGTATTCATCATTAGATTGCTCCAATACCTGACCTCTTTTATCTTTAGGGATGCCAGTTTCAGATATTGCACTATTTGGTAACTGTAATATCTGTGTTTATGATATCTTAACTATGGCTGGCTTCTTTCACACAAAAGTATGCTATGCCTGGATTGGGACCGGGGTGTTGTATACATTCAACTGGAGAGGTGGAGGATTCTTCACCTCTCCCTTCTTCATAGGGAGGTGTGGTAAGGGCTATAGGTATGACAAAAGATAAAGTATATTTTATTTCCTCTTTTTGGCGGCAGCATGGTATGATGGCACATGTGTTTGCTCACTGTACAGTGCCATGCACAATGAACTTGTATATACTATCTGCCGTCCATATGGCTAGCATATGGTTGCCATATACATTAATGTGAAAGGGGCATAACATTGTAAAGGAATATACACAGTAAAATAATCACAAAAATATCTTTGGCTTCTTTTTAATTTTAAATATGATGGAGAATGCTGTAACTTATGTTTTTATTTTATCTTTCTTGTGACAATCATTGACTTTTGGTACCAAATTAAATCTAATAGAAAACAATGTCTGCTATGAAAGCTAAAAAAGGTAACACACGCACCCAGGTACATTTTATGCTGCAGTGTTGATAAAACTTTAAAAATTAAAGCTTTAAAATGTTTGACATGAAAATACTGTTGTTACTTCATAAGTTATAAGTGTTTGGCAATGTTCAGTATATGACTACTTTGAGATTTGTTTGACTAAAGAAAATTGCCAAATCTTTAACATTCTTTGCTTTGTTTGACATTTATGTGTGCAATTTGTACAAAGTGTTGCGTATTCAGTATGTCTAAGCAACTGAACCAATATCTTCCTCTTTTTCATAGGTTTCAATTATGTAATGTTATTTTCAATTTTGTCTTGGGTTGGTTTACAAGAATGCTATCATAAACATTGAAGAGAAAGCATCCAAACCTGTCAATACTGGTGGGACTGGCCAAATAATTATTATGTGTATGTGGCCTCCTGGTTGTCCTCTGTCAGATTTCATGTTGAATTTCAACTCCCATTATTGTCACCCAGGAGCTACATTCCCACCATAGGTGTTTGTAAGCAGCCTAAACCCATTATTAGGGCATTTTAAGGCCATAGTATTTAATGTCCTTTGTAAATATCCTGCTGTTCAGCCAATTCGGCCAATTGTGGTTAAGGGGAAATTAGTCAAATTGAATGTATATGTGTACAAGGATGCTGGGAAGAAAAGCTGTCAGGCAACCATGTTGACAGCTATTGAAGGTGTATTGGTGCCTTTCTTCAAAAGTGGCTATCTCTCATTGAAAAGGCTAAGAGCATAAGCTGCTAAGAAAGATTTGACCATCTTAGACCCCATGCACAGTATTGGGATCTGGGTGCACAAATTGTGGGAAAATCACAGACCCCATTGAGGTTTATTAAATCTGGTCATGGTGCACTCAGCACAACATGTCTCACCAAACCATGATTGAGCCAGGCAGCCGCACCACTGTAGATCTTAATCCTATTTTTGGCCAGATTTGCAGAGTGGCCAAAGAAGTGTCCAACATTCACCTCCCTTCCCATTCTCCACCGAACTGTGTGCTTCACTTGAGTTCCCTATGCTTATAAAATGTTGAGGAAGTGGTTACAAATACAGAGATAAAACCCACAGGGCTAAATATGTTATATTTTAAAGGAAAAAAACCTTCTTTACCACTATGTTTGCATTTGGTCAACAAATTCTATCAAGGATAGAAGGCAGCGTAGAACTACAAACCATACTTTTTATTTTTACCAACAATTTTATAATGATGCAGATATAGATGTGTGACATGTTGAAGCATATGAAGTGATCAAACTTTGGCTAGGTTAGAAGTCTTCAAATATTTGCAATGCCTGAAGATTTCTGAATATTTGAGGGTGTGCTTACTCTGAGTGTATAAGTGTAGTGTTTCATAAATTCATACACATTACAGAGTTCAATGAATACATTAAAGTGAATCAGTACATTAATATAAATGTATCCTTGGGCATAGATAGGATTGCAGTAAAATCAGCATGAGATTTGAAAGATTGTAGACATAGCCATTGGCACATTCCTTTAATTTTACTTTATAATGAAATATGTAAGGTTTCATTCTACAAAGATGTTGCAATGCTGAGTTTACTGCTTATCTAGTTTTATCTTTATTTGTAATCTCTGGACTTTATAAATATGATGGCTTTTCATCTACTTAGGATTTTTCCTCCTCCAATAATTCATGCCGGGAATTACTCAACCTCATCAGATTAAGCAAGTTGTTTTCATGCATAGTAAAAACTTGGAGATAATGTATGTTCAGTAAAAGCTCAACATGACATGTAGCAATAGATTTCTTAGATATCATATGGTGCCCGGATCGATGTATAAAAGGTAAACAACATAAGTGCAATACAATAGGCTGAATCCTTACTATTATCTAAGTAATGTCAATAATACATATTAATGGCTTTTGTGCAGTAGGCTGTTATGTGTCATGTAATAATACGTATAGTAATGAAGCAAATAAAAACAGTAATACATGTGCACTATTACTCAGGAATGTATGAGCCCAATGGGAAACACAACTGAGAACTTTTCCATAAATGACAAAAATAAGACAATTAATGGAAACTTACCATCAGGAATCTACATATAGAAGTAGATTGTATGGTAGATTTCTCCTGCCAGACTCATTCTTAAACTGTATTTGGCTAGTCCCTATAAGTAGCTGATTTTATTAGAAACTTTGTGCTATGCAAATAACAATGAGGGGATACTGGGGTGTGTACTAGCCAATGCAGTGCCACCTTCTTGCACATCCTCATCAGATCTGCTTCTATATGTAGATTCCTGATGGTAGGGTTCATTTAAAGGTGTTTTCCAAGATATTGACAAGTTTGATCTCTTTATGGAAAAGGTGATGATTATGGAGATCGATGTGTTGGGGTTTCAAAACTTGGCACCCCCTTTGGTGCTAGCAACCATCTTTATGTAGTTGGTGGCTCCAGGAACTGAAGATCCCCAATTTACTTAAAAACATATGTAGTTCACTAGGCTTTTAGCCCAATATTCTCTGTGTTGACTCTGGCACCAAAAGGCTGTATAGATCAGCTGATCAATGGGGTCTTCAAGTGTATCATATGCACTTGTCATATACATCACAAATTTGTGCTATAGTCAAAAGACTTAATGCCTGTTTTTCACAAAATCTGGCAACAGCTTAACATTGGAAGGCCACTTACATTAATTCCTGTTCAACTGAAATCTATCTGTCTTTCATGGCCACGGTATACATACCTATCACAAGCAGGCCACCTTATACATACCTATCACAAGCAGCTAATGCTTCTTCAAAAAGAAAACAACTATTATAAGTGATCTGTTCTGTCATCATTTCTTGTATGTTTTGATGATGTACATAAAAATGTATGGAATATACACCCCTTTCCCAGTGCTACATATATTTTTGAATTCCCTATGCTCCGATTCAACTATTTTGGATTATATGGTCAAATCGGAAATTCCTTGCAGATCTTGTCACCCATTTGTTTCATTTATGAAACTTTTATGTTTCAGCCCCAGGTCTTGACCTCAACTTATATTTATATTTAGCTTACGGTATCTTGTTTCCTTGGATCTACCATTGGTTCTCTCAATATGATTATAGTTATCCAAGACCATCATTTATAACCATAGATAACTAATTGGATCTCTTTACATGGGGCTAAAGGGTGAATACCAGAGAGTCCCTCAGACTTTGCACCTAAGTTTAGCCAATTTTGAAGGGTCACTTCCAGTATTAGTGTAATTGGTTACATCAAAAGTATAGGTCACACCACCTACCACTATACCTACTTCTCTAATAGTTAAGTCCCAGATGTCAACTCTCACATTTAAGTACCTGTGTATGGGCTTTAATTCGTAGAGAAAGTGATTCCTTCTTATGAAGAAAAAATGAAACTTAAGCCTTTGTATGGAATACAGGGCTAACAATTACCTTTTGTAAGTCTCCCAAGTGATCAGTTCCATGCTGTTAGTATAGAAATAGCATGTACAGTAAAGTCTATATCAAATATCTTCAGTTCTGCCAGTATGTAGTATATTACCAGAAGGCTGAAAATGTTTCCTTTAGGATTCATAAATACAGTCCTGTTAGAGAGAAAATAAGCAGTCACCATATAACTAAGCGGCAGAGATGAGAAATCCTGGCAGTTTATACCGCCTCACATGCACCGTGTAACTAAATGAATTATGAATGTGCCACTTTAGTTTACTGTCAAAGGTTATTTCTGCTAATGCATCTGCTTGAAGTCAGCTAAAGAGCACTGTGTAAACACACCTTAATCACCAAACCAGTTTCTAGGACTCCTTTGGTATTTATTGAATGTCACATTCTGGATACAGCACTTATCACTTCATGAATCACATAATGTCTTAACAATTATATAAAACATTTCTACCTTATATGTTTTTCTACACCTATTAAATACAGATGTGCACATGTTTTTAATTATCTGTGAGTATTGCAGAAACATCGGAGAAGAACTGAGTTTTTTTTTGTGAATTTTTCCTAGTTATTCATAAACTGTAATTTTTTCCCTTTCAATGCTGGTGGGCAGCATGCTGTTATATTGTGCAGAGATAAAGTCTTATCAAGGAAAACATAGCTGCTTCTTGACTTATTTCTTTTACAAATAAAGTGAAAATACTTTGCTATATCCATGTAGAACTGTATATCATGTAGGAAAATCCATACATATACTGATGGGGAGATGAAATATATTTGGGGAATGTCCATCAATACACATAAACTAACCAATATGTGGTTAGGTAACCTTTCCATTAAAAGACATAGGCACATTTTATGGTAGTGTATGAATCCTTGGCCTAAGCTCCCATGTCACAAACTTGTCAAATTTTCTCAAGATCCTAGACTATGATAATATCCAGTAGATAATTCTATATATAACTCAACTGGATCATATAAGAACAAATATTAGATAGTGTACATGTGTAGATTACAACAGACAACCTTGATATGAGCATATTATAGCCACAGGCAGGATATGTGAGCATGGTGGCACATAACACGTTACATCTGGTAAAAGCACAAACCTTAGACAAAAAATAATTTTGAGAAAATTTTATACGCTGTCACAGGAATA
This sequence comes from Engystomops pustulosus, assembly GCF_040894005.1. Taxonomy (NCBI): domain Eukaryota; kingdom Metazoa; phylum Chordata; class Amphibia; order Anura; family Leptodactylidae; genus Engystomops; species Engystomops pustulosus. The sequence continues at coordinate 59,694,758 of NC_092411.1, forward strand.
AAAATTTTCTCACATGGTTTAGAAATAATGTGTTTAGCTTTTAATTGGATCACACATACAGTATAGGAAACTTGACCCCCTTTACTTGTGCTTTGTCCTCTTTTATGCTATGTTATTGTAGCTTTAGTAACTGATCAGATTGATTTTTAGATTTCCTACACAAAGCGTTACTCCTGGGAGAGAAGATGATAATGTTTCCTCCTAATGTGCCTTTTGTTTATTTTCACTGTTGTTTATATGATGTGTGTGGTTTTGAGGACACCAAATATAGACAGAGCGTAGTGAAACTTCAAGCAATGTTTAAAAAACCATAAAGACATGTGACGGATCTATACGTTATGGTGTTGTTAATCATGTATGAAGAGGCCACACCGGCAGAGCTCTCTTCATACATGGTGGTTGTTTGCTTCATTATGCTGGCACAATTCTATGGTGTCAACCATTAAAATGCTGCAGACAAAGCTGTCCACACCATTCAAAGAGTTTCAGTATATTGGGTCAGATTGTCTCTCAGAGACTCCAAGCAGTAAACTCACCAGAAATTGCAATACAGTAGTTATGCTGTACATGCTATGAATGATTATACCCACTAGGGTTCAAATACCCTAAGGGACCTATAAAAACTGTGTAAAAAATGTAAGGTGGTCAGTATAAATTAGACTAAGGCTCTACAAAAAGAACAATGGTGGGATGAAAGATATTTTATCTATAAAATCTTTGTTGAAACAATTTGCTCAGAGTGCCATATTTACAGTAAAGTTATTTGTTATTAGCCACTTGTCTTTAATTTGTCCAATAAAATGGCTGCACCTGCAAAACTATTTTTTACTGGAAGTACAGTTGTTCATCTACTTGTCTACTTGTCTTATCTAATGTGTATGTCCACCTTTATCTACAAAAATACACAGCCTGTTATCAGGGGCCATCACTGAGTCTGTTACAGTCCATGACAGTACATTTAAAGGACTGAAGAAGCCTGAAGCAAGATGATCACCTGTATGATCCCAGCTTCAGGTGACAAAAGGTACTAATCATAGTGTATTAGATGGCGATCCTTTAATTATAGTTCACATAGTTGTAGTCAATGTTGGAGGGTTTTTGTCCTCTTGTGCAACCAATCAGAACTTCATTTAGTGATTGACCAAAATTCCTTGGGTGAGCGAGTTTATTTGAATATCTCATTAGGGGGGGGGGGTTAATCAGGGCTTGTGCTGGTGTACAGTCACAATTTCTGGCCCAAAGCCAAGCATTTCTACTTTTCTCCCCCTTACACCAACTCCACTCCAAGCAGAACAGGGAAGGTTGCATAAGCTATAACCTAGCCCAGTTCCTTATGCAAGTTATAGTATAATTCTATGCCAGGCAGGGCCTGTCGTACACCGTTCTGGCTGTACGATGCTGTGCTGAGATGGATCCTTAGCATTTTCAGCACATCCTATGGGGTGCAATGAATCAGCACTTGATGAATTTATCCCAATGAGTTAAATGGTTTATGTCTACCTAATCCGTAATACACGTTTATTTATAAATCAAGGATGAAAATGTAAAAAAAATTGCCAAATATTAGCAACGAGAGCTAATTCAACAGTTTCTTGGCTGCATCATCTTATAATGTTGGCGAGTCTGCAGCTTAGTCTAAAAGTCATATCTACATATGTGTGTTTTGTTTCTAGAGGTGTGGTAAACAATGGGGCTCATTTATTAAGGGTTGTGCACTGCACTTTTGTCGTACCGTGCACGTTCTTCATCGCTAAAACGGCTTGCACAGGATTGTATCTCACGCGACCCTTTAGTGGTGCAGCTGCACTGGCTTCCATGAGATACAAATTAGGGAGCGTGCTGTTGGATGGTCCAACTTATTTGGACTGAGCGCCATATTTAACTTGCAAATTGAGTTGCACGCCCTATGTTAAAGGTAATCCACGAAAAAGATGGTGAACTCTGACGGACCAGTGCGGGGAAGTGACACATTCATGATTTCTGGCGCACGATCTTAGTAAGCATTATACACTAAAATAGCATGTTTAGTTAACTCTATTGCGTTTGTAAGTAAATGTGCCCCAATATGTTGTTTGGTATCAGTGTTTACCTGAAGGTTGACCAATAATACGTTGGGACTTCCGGGAGATGGTTATGAAGAAACGGTCAGTACTGAAATGGGTAAAAGAACCTAACAACCTCCAGTCAACCTTCGTTGATTGTGTCCATGTGGGTTATAATATTGTCTTTACCTTCCCCATATTTCTTTCTTGTACTCAGCACTCATGCTATTATCTTGTTGAGTGTTTTATATTGACTCACCTAAACACTTAAGTCACATTTATATTTCTATTATTTACTCATTGATATTTGTCACGGTTACCACTCCATTACTTTTTATTGTGCAAGCCTTAAACTGGAAAGTTTACTTTTCTTAGCTGTTTGCCCTTATTGTTATTTTATTAGCTATTTTTCTTTCTCATAATAGGATCTGTGGCAGCCTATTGCTGTCTGTAGAGAGGCTTAACATAGTAATACTCTTTAGTCACATTTCCAGGCACATGCTTTTTAATAATCTCACATTGAGAAATGCTTGACTGATATGCCTCAAGCAGTAGCATTCAGTTGCTTAGCTGGGCTCGGTACAAAGGAAACAATACCTCAGTGATAGCTTTCTTTAACAACGTTAACATATTTTGTTACAGTGCTGTCTTTTAGCAAATGTCTAATTTCAGATCCGCCTCACATGCTTTCTTTGCAGGGTTTAAAGTACGTGATTAATCTTGACTTTACTTAATACTGTTAGGAATGTGGCAATGACCTCAGCTGAACACTGGCAAAGTGATTAATGTTACATGAACTGGGATACTTTTTACCCTGGATCCTGAATAAACACAGACAAGCAGTGTTCTGTTTCAGACCTTTGCTCGATTGAAAATGCACCATGGTTGCAAAGAGTAATGTTTCCAATGCAATAAACAATCTTGGTGGAAACACAGTTTGTCTCGTTAAAGAAAATGCTGTTTCAGTCTAAAGTCCCAGTGATCATAAAAGATAGATGATGCAATAAACAGAATGAAACAGAAGCAAGGCAGGTCAATTTCCAACCTAACTGCTGTCTCTCTTTAGTTATACATTTGGATATAAGAAAACAGAGATTTTAAAAACACACAACAATACATCACATATACCAGAAAAAAAAACACACCGAGGAGTATATAAAACTAGTTTCCATAGTGACACCGTAATTGTGACCTAATCCTCAATTACCCACATGGCAATATAGTAATGTTTACTACCATCCACAAGATCAGATTAGTGAGGTTTAGAGATAAACTGGCAGATACTTATCTGAGTCATTATGTGAACAAGTTCTTAGGGAACTTAGCCAGGTCAAACCCAGGCTATGTCTATGGCTGCCAGATCGGCTATATAAAACTAGATGAACATGAAATGCCGAGGCCGCCTGGATAAACTGTGGATAGAACTTGATCCATTCAGAGACACAAATGCGTTGTCGTTTCCTACTTCCCATTTAATCTATTATAAGGTTAAATGGATTTAATTAATTCTTAGGTTGGACTATATTTCACATGATTTCATTCTATATTGGTAATTTTAATAGCAAGTAAGGTATTTTATAGTAAGGCTTTTAGAATGAAATACAAGTGGCCCTACTGGATGGCCCCCATAAAGGCACAATAATAATTTTATTACATTCCCACTAGTGGGAAATGCATCAGAATGATTAAAATTGTCTGAACCTGCAGTTTTCTGGTGCAAGATATATTAAATCTTCGAGATTGATGCACATTCTGGCAACCTTGATCCCAACCCCACTCCTCCCACTTTCTTTGAAAATGTTGAGAAGGGTATAAAAAAGAAAAAATGGTGCATTTTTAGTGCACAGTGGTCAAAACTGCGCTCCAGTTTTCAGGCATAATAACATTAATAAATCTCCCTTGATGTGTTATCTATATAACAATGCATTGCATTTCTTGATTGCTATGATTCACTAATGTGTAGAATATAACTCATCAAGACCAGTTCTGACTAGACCAGCAGATGACCAGTCCAGGGGCTCTAACATCATGCTTTTCAAAAGTCAAAGACAATCCCATTTGGACATGACCTTATGGTGAACTAGCTTGGAACCAAAATCTTCTCCCTTGGAGGCACTGTTTCCTATTGTGTTTAGACCTTTTATCAGAGGGATTCAGCAGGAGGACTTCCTAATATAAATCTCTGACAGAAGGTTTAGACATATGTCGCTGTATAGACATACAATAGCACATAGATGTGTCAAAACTGATATCCAGTATGTTTAGAAAGTGCAGTTTTTCATGAAACCAACTCAACATCATATCATGACATGATAACAAAGTATTTGAAAGATATAAATTCATTGTAACATATGCTATGCTGGATACATTTTTATGGGTTGTCTCTGTCTGGAAGTCAAGGCAACTGTATTGTCTTTTGTATATGTTTTAGAGTAAAATATATACCGATGTGCTTTTTTAATCCCTATATTTGGTGAGTGGCATCTAAAGAGTGAGTTTTCTTATGGAGTGGAAACAGTTTATAAATAGATTTCAGCTATATGCGGTAAAAAAAATTTCTAAGTGGTGTTGAGAGTGTTTCAACAATCCATTCAGTAGAGTAACTTACGTTCCCTTGCTATTGGATGATACAGAATATTTGCTCTGTCTAAGGGCAACCCAAACAAATTTCACTCAAATGTGACCAATTATCAGAAATATCCAAAAGACTTACTATAGGAATCTAGTCTATAAAAACAATCATGTGCCAAATCATGTTATATGGGCAGGAATAGATAAATATATGATAGATAGAGATGATAGATACCAGTGATGATTCCCTGGGACCAATCATTGTCTTATAACTCTGATACAATGTAACATGCTGAGTGCTTGTGTTCATATTTATATTGAATGATGGTTCAGCTCTGGAAACAAGCAATCTTGGAGAAAGTCAAAACATGACAGAACGATCCGTTGTAGGAAGGCTAGTGACTCTTGATCTTTGCATTTAAGGAAGGAAGCCGGAAGGAAAAAACAATAACAATCTGGCCGATAATAAAGATAATGCATCTTGACATCTGCTTTAGCCATTAGTTTTTAAATCAAGTGCAAGATGTTGTCTTAGAAACACTTATAAAATACTCGGTGACAAGATGAGAAATACAAGGCCCAACTAGTAAGACATGACCCAGACATAACTTGGATGAGAAATGGTATACGACCCACAGTCACTGATGTCAAATGGAAACTTCTTATAACAACTCCCCTGCAGCGCCCATGAAGTATTGTTCATTAAAAAGGATTGCTTATTTCAGCAACAAAGACGGATTTCAGTGGTGAATGCCATTGCCTAGAACAAAAGACAAAAGCTTTGTGGTTAGACAAACAGTGATAGACATCTGCAGAATCTGGGTTTATGCCATGTACACACATAGTAAAACAATTCCAAGACATAAAAGTGTATTCCCCTCTTTCTGAGTTCTAGACAATGTATTAGAATGATGTCAGTTATATATATATTATATAATAAATATTTTGTTATTTTATTTAGTGTAGGTGACATCTGGTCAATGGTTCATGTTAAAAAACTTTGACGACCAAGAGAGATCTGTAATAGAGCTACCATGTTTCATGTGTTCTTTTGAGTTTTACAAAGTATCCTTTAAAACCGTGCAGGTATAAGCGTATGGTATAACTGCCACCCATTGTGACCGGTTCCCGGTTTGTTCCCACTTTTGAAACATCTGACTGGAGTGGTGATTGAGGTAGGCTGAGAAAGGGTTGCTTCAGCCTGACAGATGCACTATAACTTGTTTCAAGAGACTGTTTCAGGTCATGGCCCAAATACTTTTGGGGTAGGGCTCAAATCTTTGCAGGTAGTGAAACAAACCAAATCACATAACACCTCTTCTGTTATTAGACCAGCTGCTTAGGACCAGAGCTTAAGACCAGAGCTTAAAACCAACTATAGCTCATTGTTCCACTTTTATTGCAATTGTTGCAATAAATCTCAATTTGCCCAGATCACGATCATTCATTTTTCCCATGGAGCATTAACTGTAGGACTCCCAACAGCTTGTGGTTTCTGTTTAAAGAAAGGCATTGGTCACCCTTAAGATTATTGGGCCATTGATCCCATAAATACTTTATGTCATCCTTCCTTTTATATCTATGTTCTATTTTTAAAGCTGCTGGGATATCAACCACCTCATAGTAGGTGCTTGTTATAACACTGCTACACTGCCTTAAATATGGCTAGAACTACATAGATAAAGTTCAAACTTCAATTTTGGAACAATCCCATCTTTTAACATATTCCTTTAAGTCTGGAGAGCCATTAAGCTCAGTTTATCAGTGCCTCATCTTCCAATATTTGCCTATTTGACAAAGCAGAAGGTGTCACTTTGAGCTGGCAATAGCAGGAGTGATACCAGAATAGGGTGTGTAGATCTAGCTTTCATACAAATACAACTTTATGAAGTTGTTTTCTTTAGCATTGTTTTAAGAAGGGCTATAGTTTGCATTAGAGATTAGCGACTCATACAAAACTAGATTCATAGAAGCTTTGTAGAATTGTTTAAATGTTTTGGTTTAGGCATGTAACTGCTTCTAGTCCCCCAAACCACAGAGTTTTCATAAAATTTTTCATGTAAGGTTATGAACATTTTTAATATCTCTAATTTAATTTCTCTAACCCTCCCCCCTCCTTCCTCCTTGAGCTCTGAGATAAATGACAGTATTATCTAGTGAATCAGAAAAGATGAGGATTTAATTTGGGTGCCGAAATGATGGCAGATACGTACCAAATATATAAAACAACAAATAGATTGATTCATCTCTAGTTTGCATTCAATATTACATCAATCATGTCTTATCTATTTTATGAACCATTAGCATCGTTAAGTAGAAATCTCAACTAGAGTTTCTTTTCTACCTGTATTTGTTAGGTTTACAACCTGGATAATTGCTTAATATGTCATAAACATGAATTACTAGTTGTCGGCTCTGAGAACATCACAGTTAGTCATTATTTGACAACTGCATTTATTAGTCTTGCAGAAAGTGGTTGAACAGGTTTAAGGGGGAGGGGAACGTGCTACTGCAGTTGTCTGTCCTTCACAAAGCTGTCTGGCCTCTATCTACTGATATGTATGGGGAGACCACCAAGGGCTATAGAGGCTTCATTATCAGGAGTTATTTAATGTGGTAACATAATACACTTTCCAAAAACAAGAGCAGATTTGTATCACTCTTTCGCTCTTCTCTATCTATTGCAATACTAGCAAAATTTGGGATTTTTTTCAAACCTTTATGTATGAATGTTTTGCAATCTGAACTTTAAAATAGGCAACATTAATGAGTTAGATAGTCATAAGTTACCTTTTTGGCATATGTAAGGTTCTTTCATTCTATTATCTAACCAGAAATATAGAGGACATCTACATAAGGAGAATTAAGCCCTCCCTGCACAGCCAAAATAAGCAGTTTTGGCCAACATTTATTTAATATATGTGGCTGATATGGGTCGATGACCAACATTTTCACTAATTTCATTCCCAAACTTTGCCCTTTATAAATATGGATAATTATATCATTTACATGGCATAAAATTATTTGTTGGCAGCACAACCCCTTATTAGGACCAGAAAATCTGCCAATGTAAAAAGACCCCTTGACGTTGTTGCTCCTTTGATTAAACTATGATCCTTAATGTACTTGAAAATCAAAGCAGACCTGCTGTCAACAGCCTTAGAAAATCAGGAAATCTCCAGTGTCTACTTGACAGCAGTGAATTGCCAAAATCTCTACCTGCCATGTCTTAAACCATATAAGATTCATTTACATGTTTAGTTTATTACAGATACATTAATAGAGGGTTAGTACATTCTCTTTGAATTCTATTAAATTTAGAGATCCCTAATTTACCCCTGTGTACTTAGCTGGTGTCATTTGGTAAAGTATCCCCATATGATTAAATCAGCAAGTAACAAGTAGTAATTTTCTTTTTTAGATGAATTTTCATTCAATTTTCTACTCTTGATATATTATTATATATTTTTTTACCATAGAAATGACATTGGTAGTAAATGGTTGGTCAGGCCCGGTTTTGGGGGGGGGATTCAGTCCTATAGAAGTACTCAATGCAGGCCAAAGAGGCCACTGGAGTACCAATGTATAGTAATTAAGACTAAGTAATCAATGTAATTGACGTCTTTAAGACATACTATTGATTACTGGAAATATGCAGCAGTGTGCTCTACTTTATAAATGCCATGATGGTGTATTTTTTTATATATGTGGGCTCATAGTGAGTTAGGTTGTGAGACACACATAATAGGGGGCAGAATTGTTATCCAGAGGATATTATACTATGGTATTTTCTTGAACAGTGTGAAGTGTGAAAATGTAATGGATGCATTAATGTGTAGGCAATTTAAAAATAGGGTGTTGAATGGGACATTGTTAGGTAAGTCTGGATCAGGGAACTACAAAATCTTCCGGGAAGGGGCCCCAAAATTTCTGATGGTAGCCACATGACTGGGGTATGTGGCTGATTCTATTTCCTTTTTTTCATTAAAAGCTATATTGACTTATTTTGCTTATTTTCTATTTCCCTTCCTCCATTTATTCCAAAGTAGGCCATTAGAATTGCACTGGATTTTTTAATTCTTCCCCACCAAATTTTTTTTTTAGAAAACTCAAGGAAGATCTGTCATGTATGTATGTGTTTATTTTCTTGTTTTTATTGTGTCATAAATCTTACACTAATGACACTCTCATTGGATCTAGTACTATGTGAAATCCTAACCACATAAGAACACAATGACATGTTGCACTTGGTTTTGTGCTTATTGTTTTTGTCTTCATAGCAGAAAAGATAACTTTAGAAAAGAATGTGTCAGTGAGAAAGGGGGATGGGTGGTGATAGCCATAGACAATGTGATCTCTGTTGTACTTGCTCACATGAGTCATGTGTTAGCTATGAGTAAATGTCTCAAAAATAGTCCACTAGTTTAAATGAACTGTTTGTGTGATAAATGTGTCAGACTTTTATCTAGTAACATTTGCCACTGAACTGCTAGCGGCAATAAGTGGGTTAAATAAAGAGTCTCTTTTCATCTAAGTCTGTAAACAGAAGAGTGATCATCAATCACTTCCTTTTTGTAGGTTACAACTGTTATCAAAGACTCAAAACAAGATGAGTGCAAGGGGAGAAAACACAATGGAGCTCAAAGAGAATGGAAAAGTTTAACTGATGCCAATTGAAATTGTTGTGAATTTTGTATTCTATAGAATCCAACTCTTAATGTGAATTTTATGTTAACAGAAATATTTTATTCAAGGATAGAATGCAGAAGGGTTACATTTTCAAATGTTATATCTAAGAAATGTTGACAAATGTTGAGTTAAAAACAACAAAGAAATACATTAGTACAGGTAGAGAATAGAGATGAGCGAGCACTAAAATGCTCGGGTGCTCGTTATTCGAGACGAACTTTTCCCGATGCTCGAGTGCTCGTCTCGAATAACGAGCCCCATTGAAGTCAATGGGAGACTCGAGCATTTTTCAAAGGGACCATGGTTCGGGAATAAAATGTGTTAATTAATTGAAAAAGAATGTCTTCTGATAAGTTAGCAGATGTATGCAAACATCTGCAATCTATTCTTCACTGTTCCGCACGTATATTATCTCCCGACAAGTTACAGATGTGAAGAACAGTGAAGAATAGAATAAAAACAGTGAACACAGTGACCACAGGATCATTTAAGTGAAAAACACAGTGAAGAACACAGTGAAGAATAGATTACAGATGTTCGGCACATCTGCTTACTTGTCGGGAGAGGAGATACACTGTCCCGGGATCCGCTCCTCTTCTTCCACTGAAGTCTCCCCGATGTCTCCCTGCAGCCCGATGTCTCTCTGGTGCCCGAGGTCTGCCTGCTGCATGATGTCTCCCTGCTGCCCGATGTCTCCCTGCTGCACGCGGTCTCCCTGCTGCACGCGGTCTCCCTGCTGCGCGCGATGTCTTCCTGCTGCGCGCGATGTCTCCCTGCTGCGCCCGATGTGTCTCTGCTGCGCACGATGTGTCTCTGCTGCGCCCGATGTGTCTCTGCTGCGCCCGATGTGTCTCTGCTGCGCCAGATGTCTCCCTGGTGCGCGATGTCTCCCTGCTGCCGTTCCGCGCGTATCTTCCGACAAGTAAGCAGATGTGCAGAACATCTGTAATCTATTCTTCACTGTGTTCTTTACTGTCTTTTTCCCTTAAATGATCCTGTGTTCACTGTGTTCACTGTTTTTATTCTATTCTTCATTGTTCTTCACTGTGTTTGTTTAATTAAATGCTCGATCTCGAGCAGGGGAAATACTCGTCCGAGCAACGAGCCGTTTCGAGTACCTTAATACTCGAACGAGCATCAAGCTCGGACGAGTATACTCGCTCATCTCTAGTAGAGAACTATCTTGTACTTAAGTTCAGAGAACTTCCCCAGGGGTCACAATGGGCAGAGAGGTCCCTCTGTAACTGGGGGTTGTCTGTAAGCTGAGTGTTATTATTTCTGGGACGGCCTGTAATCAGTCTGGGGCTGGTCACCAAACCAAATACAGAAATGCAAACATTTTCTATTCATATATATTTTTTAAATCTTATTAAATCTTAACATTATATATGGAGAGTGGGTAGCACTTCTACCTTGCAGCACTGGAGTCCTGGGTTCAAGTCCCACCCAGGTCAACATTTACAAAGAGTTCGTCTGTTCTCTCTGTGTTTGTGTGGGTTTCATCCGGGTACTCCGGTTTCCTCCCACACTCCAAAACATACAGGTAGGTTGTTTAGGTTGTGAGCCCAATGGGGAAGGGAGCAATTTGCTATGCTTTGTGCAGCACTGCGTAATCTGTAGGTGCTATATAAATATATATGTGTGTGTGTGTTTACATTTAAAAACTCTGTATTTTCAGTAATCTTGCCTTAGCCACTGTTCTGGTCTGAAAAGGCAATTTGAAGATCTCAATAATCCATAGCCTGGAAATGGGACAATATTCAAGGCGTGTTCTGTATTATGTGTGGTGGTTATTAGAGATCAGTGAATCATCAAATATTTGTTTTGTGGAAGCTTTGCCAATTTTTTCAAAAGATTTGGTTGTGGTCCAAATCTATTTGATCTGGACCAATGTTGCCCTGATTGTTCTTGCCCCATCCCTATGAGCTAATGGATGAATGACAGCAGTAACAGATTCATCCAAGATTCAAATTTGATTAAGTGCCTTTAAAAAGGTGAGATTTGTATCGAAGAATGAGAATGTATGAGAAACAACATAGATTAGCTTTTTGTACGATTTGTAGTAATTATTTTAGGGGTTGTTTTGAGGTAGGCAACTTTTACCATTAACATTGAAATATGGGTTATCAACTCTAGCTTTAAAAACATACACATACAATAGGACACATCCATAATTGTGACTGAGATTGACCTGAACCTATCACAGTTGCAGCCAACAACAGTTGGCCAAAATATTTACCATCAATTTATATCGAATTTGTGTGGCTACATCATAATGTGGTAAGTTCTTAGAACAATTTATGACAAGTGTCAAGCTTTTACAAGGCTAAATGTCCTGGGTTAAATAGAGGTTTTATATTTACTCTCTCTTTTTTATTTAAACCGTGAATGAAATAAAATACTCAAATAGAAAAAAAATTAACCAAATTCTTTAAAAACACATTTAACAGACGACTGTCAACTGTTTGTTGATAACAAACAGTTTTCCTTTGAAGGAGTCAACACGTTAATAAAACTGATATTCTGAACATTTTGTTTATCAGAATTCAGTTTCAGTTGTAATTATTTTGGTATAACAGCAGTTGTCACCATTCACAATAAGCAATTCTTTGAAAAGACATTTTAATCTTTTAATGCCAATGTTTATCTCACAGTTGAGCTACTCTTGTCTGAGGATTGAGATTTCTGAGCAGCATCATTTAGATGCTAATCATTTAAGTGAAAACTCACTATACATGCAAAGCACAGCTGAAAAAATGACCTTCTCAGTTTCACATAGAAGACTATTTAAAGCTGTTTTAGACAGTCCTTTTCCATATGCCCTTTTAGAGGATGTTAAACTAACAAAAGGCAGTTTCCTTTCTCAAAACTTTCCATAACATGTTGGCTTCATAAGTACACTAATCTAAGAGAGGTTTTCTGGTTTGCTTGTAACTATTACAAATGTCACCCCCAGATATCAAAAGAGACCTTCACAAGAATGCACAAAACAGCATTAGACCATAGGAGAAAGTGGCATCTTTTCTCGATAGCTGCCATTTTGCATTTCAAAGATTGAGTTCCAGAATTCGAATCCACAGCAATAGTTGCAAAATGTGTCAAAATTTAAACACAGTGTAACTTATTTACCACTACAATTTTTTTTCACCGCATATGAATGAGATAAGTAAAACAACATCCATTATTCTGTTAGTGTAAATTCCCACAGCTTAGTAATTGACGATTGTGCAGTGCCTTCGCAATATGCTTACCATGCCATAGTATTGATACTAGCAATCGCGTATATAGATAAACTGATGAGACCCTGGATGCCAAGGGGGTATCGATAAGCCAATCTGCCTTGGTCTTAGTATATAGATATAGGGCTTAATTAACAAGCTAAAGAACTGCCCTTGGTCAAGTAAAGAATATTCTTAAACCCATAAGAAACCTTTGTTCACGTAAAGAATATTCTTAAACCCATAAGAAACCTCCATAATCAGGAACATTCTTTAAAAAAAAATTAGCCAAAAATCAGCCAAAAATCAGCCAAAATATTGCACAAAGCTAACATTTGACAAAACTAAAATACCTGTATTTGCAAGCAAAAAGTTGTTCTGAATTTCTATTACTGTTATTTTTTGCATATTCATTAAAATGAAAACTAGTATAATTTATGTCTTTCTGCGTCATTTATCCCTTTTGGTTCCATTTCTATTTCTACTCTTTATGGTTGCGAGGCGTTATTCTATTCAGGTATATCAGCAATCTTAAATTGTGCAGCAATCTGTGATCAACATCTGAAAGCTTTTTGTATTCTATGCTAACAGTGTTTTGATATGTTTTTTTCCCTGTTTCCTTAACTGCCCAAGCTGTTTGGCTATGTCTGAATTGCTGATGATGAAGCCTTTGCTGGCAGGTTGCCCAGACAGCAGTGCTCCTGTAGATTCCAGTTTCTCTAGGAGCCGCTTGCCTTCAACATAATGGGCAACATTGAAAGCACCAAGTCATTTGGTCGACAAGGTCAGAGTGCCTTTCATTCCTGCAATAATCAACCAATGTAGCTCTTCTTTAGACCCAGGGAGAGAGAAGATAGAGGTCAAAAGAGCAATTACATTTCACATTGACTCCAGGAAAGGCTTAGAAGACCAAACCGAGAAACTGAGAAAAAAAAAGCTGAAATTCATTATTGTTCATTTCCTATCTGTTCATTTTTTTAAACACTGCAAATCCCAGAACACTGTGACAAGAATCAAATTGTTGTTTCCTTTATTAGATCACAAACCTTCAGCATTAAAAAAAAAGACATAAAACTGCAAATAACACAAAGCAATAACATAAAGCAATACAAATGAAAAATACTCACAATCAAACAGTGCAATTTTTATTTCTCCATTTCCGGATGAAAGGTAATTGTTCTGTTTATTTGATAACCTAATGAGGCTTATATTAGCATTTATTTTGCATCAAATCAGGTGGTTTGTAAAATATAATTTAGGTTTAGATGTAAGTAATTTGCGCCGGCGTATTATTGTTACTAAACTACCTTTACTTGACCCTACAGCTGCCAGGACTAATTACATCTGAAGTGCTGACCATTCTTGTAATGTATCTGGTAATTGCTGTTACTATGTAATTTGTCTGCAAATCTGCATCTCAAAGATTATTAGACACATTAGACTGAGTGTGGGGAAAATGACACACTTCCAACCCTTACAATTGGATCCAGGTTAATGAAGGCTCCCATTGATTACCCAATCCAATGGTTTTTTTTTCCCACATATTCTTCCTTTCCCACAATTTAATGAGAAAGATGTGAAGGGAATGGCTCTCATCATATCTGTTCAGTCAATAGAAAGAGGCCAGTATAGAAGGTGACAGGTATTCATTTGAGTATTTTACTTTAAAAAATGGCTCATGATACAAGTTTTTAATAATATGAGATGCATAGCTTAAAGGGGTTATCCCATGAACCAAGTTTGGTCCTTTCCACGGGATAGGGCCTAACTAGCTAATCGGTGGGGGTCTCAATAACAGATCACGAGAACAATGAGTCTGATGGGGTCCTGGATACCTCAGTCGGACCCCTTGTTGCTACTGGAGATTAATGGAGCAGACGGCCGTGCATGACCGTTTTCCTCCCACACTCCAAAAACATACTGGTAGGTTGACTGTGAGCCCCATTGGGGACAGGGACTGATTTGACAAGATCTGTGCAGCACTGCGTCATCTGTGTGCACTATATAAATAAAGGAATTATTATTATTATTATTACGTGCAAGGTGGCTTTAGGTCCAGAAAACTGACATAAACAGGGCAGACCAGGCATGTTAAATTCCATCCACAGTCTGCATAAACAACCAGCAACGTAAAATACATTTTGAGCATTTTACCTTTGCAAAATCTGAAAGCTGCAGCAGACTCTTCATTGTGAACTTGCAAAGTATGTCTCCAGTCATAGGGGATCAAAAGAAACAAAGAAAAATAGGTTTTGTAAGAATCTTATGTCAAGTTTATGACTCATTATTTTCTTCCTTCTCTTTTGTTTGTATGTAACATGGGTATTTTATTGTTCTTGGAACAGATCTGTGGAAGGCATGCACAGAAGGGGGGTTATCTGGTTTTTAGTTTCTAGCTGGCAATTGACTTCAAATTCTTCAAGTATATGTTTCTCACGCAGGCATATGTATGTCTAGTGAATCAGAGTACTGGAAACTTCATTACCAGACACTAGAAGAATTTAGAACGTAGTTCAAAGGTTGAGGTGTTGTAGAGTAGCATAGTTAGCAGGAAAATGCTTCTCATAACTTCACAAACACTTGTTCTAAAGTGGTTATAAATTTTCTATTCACTAGAATCTGACAAATCATGGATAAAGATACCTTTTTGCACGTGGAACTCATCAGGGATGAATACCATTGTAACATAATGTACAACTGAATATGCGGGTGTTAGATAAATTAACACAAATGAATTTAACCTGTTATATATATAGTAGATCATAATTCAACACAGTTTACCAGCTCCTTAATACTTTAGTCCAGCATCACATCTGTGTTAACACTAATGGTTCCCAAACAAACCCGTAGCACCACAGGCAAAAGACGTAGGTGAAAATGTGGCTGCACCAGCTTCAATTAAGACCTAAAAATTTATTTCAGCAAGTCAAAATTTACCATGTGGGCATGGCTATGACCAAACACTGAACCAGCTTGAATGAAGTCTGCATTTGCCCACATTACGGATTGAATTTACTAAAATAATGTTTGGATTTCAATCTTCATTGGTCCTGGATTTTGCAACTATAATTGTGGAATGTTATTCTTCATGGAACACAAAGAAAATAAATTAAAAAAAAAAACCTACCCTGATAAAAATGGTCCAACAGATCTGTGTTGTATAGTTCAGCAACATATTTACCATTGTATATGAATCCCTTAAATTCTGTTACATGTTGGCCATTTGTAAATGAAGCCCTTAATGGTTTTTCTTCCCAAAGCAAAACCTACAGAGAACCTGTATCCCACTCAATTTCTGAGACATAAAAAAATTAGCATAACCTATCTTGCTTGGTAGTTGCTTTATTTTGCTGCAGGAAATGGCCGCATGCAGATAAATCCCCCATGGCTCATCTGCAGCGATAGCGGATATTTTTAAACTAGATTTTGAGATGGTCAGACCTTGAAATTTTTCTCCAAAAACTCAATGTGAAACTCACATTATTATATCTACTATGTCTGACTAATTGAATACAAAACACTTGAATGAAACATTACTTTCACTGGAGAGTATGTTACATTTATTAATGTGCAGGGTAGAGCTGGAAAATCCCGGAACAATTTTCAGTGGGATGTAAGTTTGTGGCGGAAGGGGTTAGTGAATTGGCACACGGACTAAAAGGTTTAGAACTCCCAAGACTTGCTTTTAGCTGCTGTCTTTTTGCGCCAGATATTTTGCCAGAAAGCGAGTGGAAAAATAGAAGCGCCAGAAAACTTGGATTCACAAGTGGCGCCACAATTTTGCGCCCAAAAATAGAACAAGTCGAGAGTGTCAGACAACATGAATATTTTGGTGCCGACAATTCATAAATTAAGGCTCAGAAATAAAAAAAAAAAAACTACTGCCAGTTTTCAGTTTGAAAGGCGATAATAAATGACCCTCTATGTTTTTATACATAGTAGTGATCACAAGTTCTTTGCAGGTTAAGTATCATTAGAAAAGTGCATGAAATAACTGCAGTGTATGCAGTTTCTTAATAATTTTTACATATCCCTTTCTCATACTTTTGGTATTCCATGACTAATTTGTTCAGTACCTCCCAATTGAACATTATTAAAATTCCCTTTCTACTATACATTTTGTGTATTTCTTTTGCTCCACACATTTGATGTGTTCTTATACTGTCCAACTACAAAGGTTTCATCCAGAAAACGAGTTGCTGTGTTGCAAGGTAGGAAACACCCAAGTCTGCCTTTCAATGCTCGGTTTCGAACTATTCAAGCAGTTCACTCAACCCTGCTAAAAATTCACCTATTCAGAGCAGCATATTCTGAGCGTTGACAACCATACAATTCTTTCACACAAAACCTCAGTATCCCTTCCCTCTGATTCAGACACAACCCTCTTTCAACTGGAACCGTGTAGCTGGCACAGACCCAACTCATTCCACATTAACTCCATTCAAACAGCTGCTTTCACAAGCTAGTTTGCATTTTAATTCCTCTTGTTGGTATAAGTACTCTGCACTCTGTTAATCTTGTGCTCCTCCCAGTTGGGCCTTCTTCTTCTTTATCCTGACACATTCAAAGAGCCTCAGGTCTAATTTGGCATGTAAAGCTTTCTGATATCTGATATTCAGAATCTAGGTATGATTCTCCGTACTGTACTATAATAACTGAATCTAGGAAACAAGGATTCTTTAGATTCTAAAAGCTAAATAGAAGTCTGTTTTACAATAATATATAATATGTATTACTATGTTGCTAGATTTTATTAAAATATTGATAAAATTATCTTAAAGGGGTTTGCCCATGAAAGGAAGTTCTCAAGTTTTTATCCACTAGTGATGTTTACACAATAAAGATAATTTTTAACGCCTTACTTTACAATTTTACTAGTTTTATTGCTGTTTTAGCTCCTGTTCAGTGTAAATTTCCACAGTGTGAGCAGGGACTGCATAACTCCTCTGTGCTATGAGATGCTGTGTCCTGGTAACTACATGAAGCCTCTTAAGCCAGATACACTGCTTATTCCACAAGTGGAGTTTTGATTTTTTGTCAGTCGGCTCCTCAGGGTCTGCAGATACTCAAATGTGTACCAATACACTGGTGTTCCTCTGTAATAGAATAACACTAAAACATTGCATGAACAAATGCAAAGAGTACAAAAACAATTGACACCCATATTCAGTAAAAATCCTAGCACACTTTAGTCCAACAATATCTTAATATGGTGATGTTGGAAAAAGAAGTATCCAATATACAGTTAAAAACTAGCTAAAACAAACAGAGATAAGATAAATGACCCCCATAGTGTAAATAATGCACACAAAGGGGCATATTTATCAGGGCCTCTGCACCACGCACCGAAATAATCGCGAATGCTAGCTTATTGCTATCATTTGCGATTATTTGCTCTAATTTGTAACCTTCATGCCAATGGGGGTGAAGGGGCGTGAAGGGGGTGTGGCCACCCAGCAGAGGATGGGGCCGGCTGGAAGTGGGCCGCGGTGGGAAGTTGCTCGCTGCTGCCAATGACTTTTCACATGTGTTTATGGCTGTGTTTATTTCTACACCAGCCTGTCTATTCTACACCTGCCTGGCATAGAATAAACGCAGCGCAGCAGCCTGCCCAAAAATGTGAGTGCCGGCGTATGATACATATCCCCCAAACACTCTTTACACTGCAGTTTGTAGTCCTGGGGGCTAAGTATGTGACAACTATACACTGCATTTACATTTTTATTATGAGATGCCATGAAGCTGGGGGACCCCAAACAGAAAACTTGTCAAAATAATCCCAAGTCTTAAAGTGATGCCCTATCAAAATGCACCATAGCAATGCTTCAGGGATTTGGTACTAACACAATCATGTTTCAATGTTTATTTTGTCAGAGTACGTAAAGCAGCAGTAATTGCCTGCAACAAATTTATTATGCAGAAACAAACACATTGGGGGGGCACATGTATCTTAAGCTTCGCTTTGTACACCTATTTAAAAAAAAATGGCTTCTCTCCTTTGATTTTTTCTGTATCTGTTTGTTTTTTGAGGGGTCTCAATGTTTTTAAAATGAAGAATAAAGTTTTGAACTTTAAATGGTATATTATTTGGCCATATGCTACATTGTTCCTGATTGGCTCTCGTCCAAATGGATTTTATGAATTGTTTAGGGGTGAGCCTGCATCTGCACATTTAGTTTGCTGTGCCTTTGGAAGCAAAATGGATGGGGCTCTGCCGGATAGCCTGCGCCTGGTGTTTGTAAAATGATATGCTTTTTGGCCATATTTTTGGGTTTTCCTGACTAGATCTCATCCAAATTTGAGTTTTCAGGGGGCAGTTATTTGCTTTCTGTCTGTTGTATGGTGGAGGTTATTTTTGTGTTTCTGCCCCTTGTGCGCCATATTTATTATTTGTTGGCACCACAGTTTAGCTTCTTTTCCAACACTTTTTTCACTTCAGCTTTTGAATTCCTTCACTTTTCTTGTACTTCTGGTTTCCTGACACATTCTTGGTGCATAGGAGAAGGCATATAAGCAATTCCAAATAGAACAACATCAATTTGTTTGAAGAGAATCAGAAAAATCATCAGCAGATTTGTACAGAATCTTAACACACACAGCAGTCCTTGGAAGGTTGTATTTTTGTTCATATATTTTTTTTGCGAAGAGAATGTATATTTTCTGCTTTGAAATTTTTGTAAAATAGTGTTATAAATAAAGATGTTTATACAAAAAAAAACCCACACACTGCTGTCTAGGAGGTACCGGTAGTCAATTCCTATAGACTTCTGCAGGTTGAGCGTCCTGTTGCTTGCATCCTCACATGAGGCCTAACATTAGATGTTTAAACACGACTGTCCATTTAATGTATTGAGATAAATATATATGTGTGTGTGTAATGTATATTGAATTGATACCCTATAGCAGAGTTGATAGAAGAAAGTATCAGCTGTTTGATTTTAACATGCCGGGTGCTTTTGTTGTCGAGGTGACATTAAGCTTCCTCAGCTCCCATTTGCTATTAAGAATACAGTCATGCTCAGCTGGCACTTATATATGAAGGCCAAGATGAATAGCTCTTGGCTTAACATACATTCAGCTGAGAGCTAAATTGTCTGGGAGAGCTTTATAATGTGCATCATTGGAGACTGGGGCTGCTGTGTACAGAGTTATAGAATACTGTATGTTTTCTCCATAAAAGCAAGGTGAAATGGATTTATAAAACATTGTGAACTTGACTTAAAAGAATATTCAATGGGCATATCTGAATAACTCTTACTCTGTCACTAGACTGGAACAAGATAAGCATTCATATAGACCAGAACTGTATATTTTCCAAGCAGTAAGTATCAGTTATGTTGATACAATTTTTTTAACAAATACTACAAACAGATCTATGAGCTAGAAGTACATTAGCACACTGATATACTTGGGAGTTCTCCATTCAGTTTCCATTCATGCAGTAATAATGGTTAGATATCAAAGCCAAGTACAAATGAAAGCTAGTGTACTGACCTTGAAAATACATATCTACTAAATGCAACCAACTTTCCATGAATATAGTAGCATAGAGTATATAAGAATTACAATGCTGTTTAGCTGAATTCATTGTGAAATACAGGATATCTGATGATATAAATTTTTCATGGCCATTAACCAGGGGTACATTTTGTGACAGCACCCTCTTGATCCACATGAGAACCATAATAGAAAGTCAAAGTGGCAGCCATGAATCAATTTTGACAACATTTTGTAAATCAATAGGGCAGACAATAGTAATGAACTTTGTAATATACTTTATTAAAGAAATATGTTCCTGTGTTCTTCTTTTTTCCCCTGCTTTTCTTCCTTATCTGAGCAGTTTCATGTAAATCAGTTTTCTCTCTCAATACACCACTTACAGCTTGTGCTAAAGAAGCCTGATAAAGTGTCTAATGACTTTCAATCTTTACTGACAGTTTTTAACAACATCAGTTTTTAACGAATAGATTTGGCAAAAGCTTCAGCAAAGCAAATATCTAAGAAAAATATTAAGGATAAATTTACACTGATGCTTGAATTGAGAACTAAATTACAGTAGTTTGATCCGGACACATTGGATAGAGTCTCTAGTTCCTGGGCTATAATATGAAGTCCTGCACCAGCAGCATCTGGATCTGAAGGGGTGCTGGCTGTCAAATCCACCTACTTAACTTTTTGTTGTTTGACAATTAAATGTTCCATTACTATATTATCTATAGTTTTCTGAAGCAGTAGAAAGACTGCCAAAGAGCAAACTTTAACAAAGCGTTATCATCTTAATGTGACATGTCATGAAGGTTAAAGAGGACCTGTCATCTGTACGGATATGTTTATTTTAGGACACTTGTATTCATTATGGAATAAAAAGTCCATATAATTTAAAGGTCTTTTGTGCTGCTAAGTTATATGAATGACAGCTGGGTGTTACCATTTAACTTGTCAAAGGGATATATTCCCACATTGCACAAAGTGCTTACTACATTTGACTATACAATGACTTATAGTCGCCTATTAACAAATGTAATTCCCTGTTTCCAGTTTTGGTTCATTACAAATGAATCTATTCTCAAAAGCCTCTTGTCAATAGACAAGTCTCACCTCAAATCTGAACATAAGTTTTTCTTATTTCCCTAAACAAAGGTATTCAGTGAACTTTAATAGCTGTCATTCAGACTGCTCTGTTTTGCAGTTGAAAGGGTAATAAGCTGTTTCCAAGCAGCACTGGGGAGAGCAAAAGATTGGCAAGTTCCTGACAGGAATGAGGTTGGACTACCCTTTACACACAATATTGTCAGTGAGTGATTGCATCCATGGTGGGTCATTGGAGAAAATGGATGTCTGATCTTTGCAAAAGCAGATACCTTCTGATTTATTTGAAATAATAACCTGGCAATTATACCAAGGGGAAGGTGGCTATAACCTTACAGTTATGTTGCCTTACATCAATATTGGTAAGGATGCCACCAAAATTGGTAAAGATCCATACACTTCATAAAAAGTGACTAAAGAAGAACCAAGGACTCCTCTTTACAGAAGGAACTCTGTTGCCCTCTGACCTCTGGTGAGCTCTCTGGATGCTGGTAATTTACTGAACTTAACCCCCAGACTGCAATGGTCAACTGCAACAGTTATCAAAGTAGTCACAATTTCTTGTTAATCCTTATTCCCATGCCAATACCAAATTTGGAAAATCCAATTGTCAAGGAGAAAAAAAAAAACGCTTTGTCTGGAACTACACTTACAAAGTCAAGAAATAGAAAGAGGCACTACCAACTGAAATGCAATAATTTCAGGCTGGGGCAGAGGGGTATGAGCCATCAAGGTGAGAAGCAGAAGAAAGAAAGGCAGCAAAAAATTTATTTATACATGTTACATAGCAGGGGTAATCCGGTCATCTTGTTTTTAACCGGGGGATTGATTGTAGACCTTTAGGTAAAAGCTCAGAATTACAATACTACAAAGGACGGCATTATACAACCATTTCATTACATAAAACAGATGGAAACTTTAATGGTAATAGAATAGCTGCACTGAATGAAAAAGTGTAAACTGCAAACAAATTCTTTTTTAAATTGTTTAAGTGATTGTTAAATCCTTGTGTCTGTACAGTAAGAATACGTCAAGCTGTGGCTTTGTTGCCTGACTGATAGCCTTATGATCACACCCTATGACATTAATTGCCTAGAGCCTACATTCCATACATGATAAATCCAGCTTTATGTGTTTGGAATTTTTACTTCTGGTTTTACGAGAATACAGTCCACAAGATTTATAAGTAGGCTGATTTTACTATTCATTAATATCTGATTATTACAGAAAAATCAGACACGTTTCTTTGCTTTTAATTGCATATCAATAATGAAACCATGGGAAGTGCCTATTTTAATTTTATATGACTAAGGCAAGATACATCAGTAAACACTGTTGCCAAATGTAATGGCACTTGTTATAAGTCACTTGTCTATGTCACTTATCAGTTCTCACAGGTTATGGACTTTCAAGTACATGTAACTTATGATTATAAACATGTATGTAACAGGTTCATTAGAATTTTGTAGATTAACTTCTTTATGTATTAGTAGTACAACAAATGCCATAACTAACACATACACTAATAGCAAATTATATTTTATTACACATGTACAGGTTCATGGCACACAAACACTTTCATGTGCCTGAAGCCTTTAGTAGATAGTACTGGGTGCCAGGAAAAATACAACTTACCAATAGCAGTCTTTTGGGCATCCACCAAATTGTGAGGTTTGAGAGTCAGACCTATTATAAAGTTGAAAGATAATACAGAAATTGGCGCGTTTGAGTGACCTTATTAGAACCTTTTGATAACAGTATTTCCTAATATCCTACCTTTCATTCTTCTTATTCTTCTTTTACTCTTCTGTAGAAGAAAATAGATTACTTTTTGTTTAATAAAGGCATAAGAGAAAATTATTATATCTCCACTTTCCAAATTTTTTTGGGGAGGGAATATAACTTAGACCCCAATATTTTGGGACTGTCCACTTAATAGAAAATAAAGGGCAAACCATCAGGAGTTGTAGACAACCATGGAAGTCTCCCTACTGTAGCGATCTTAAAGCCTGGAACAGGGAAAAGAGTCATCTTGGTGTCTCCCTCTGGTTACTTCTCTCAGTTCTCTCAGATATTTCTCTCTGTTCCTGGTGATTTTAAAAGGAAATCTACCATCACATTCCATCATGATAAACCAGGGACAGTTACTCATAGATCCAGGCACTGTGACTGTGCTAATCTTCTTATATTAGTTCTCCATGGCTTCCTTTCTTCTAAAATCAACTTTTACCAGAATGCATTACATGATTAACGCAAGATTCTCACAGTCACAGTGTCTGTATCCATGAATAAGTTTCTCTGGTATATCATGCTTGATTTTGATAGTAGATTTCCTTTAAATCTATTTTAACAAAAATTCTAGCAAAATATGTATATTTTCATACCAGAAAAGCTTGTCTTCACATGTTGTACATAATAACAATAGACATTGTTGCAGAAGTAATACTTCTTCCCGCATGACTTTGTGTGCTGTCAGACATACAACAAAAATGTAAGACAAGGCAGGATTACTCATAATCTGCTATTGGTGCTGACAACATTGTATGAGTCTCAGTCTAATATGGTTTAGTGTTTTAGTTGGAGATGGGTTCTGTTTGAACTTGCAATATGATAAAAGGAAATATGATACCACAATCTCAGCAAAATGTATTCACACGGTCTGTTATCATGCCATGTATTAGTTCTGTAGTATGCTGCACTGAAATACATATATATGGATATGTTCCATCAGTTCAGATCTGTGCGTGTAGCTGTTAAGCATATATGCTGACAGGCAGAGAAGAAAATAACATTTTCCAGCATCTTCCATATCTATTTATTAAATGTGAAACATCATGTAAATATAATTGTGCGCGAGCCAAATCAATCTTTTCTCAATTACTTTGACACTGCTGTGCTGGAACAACTTTGGGGAAATATCAACAGAAAAACAAACCGTTTACTTTTCAGAAATGTTTTGTTCTTTTTCTGCATGAATAACCAGATGACAGCTTCCTGATAGTACGCTGCTTTTCCTTACAACAGCGACATTGTTTTTCTTTTCATTGTAACAATTTTAGAGAATGTGTCACTAATGATAAAGAAAATAAAATTGTTGTATTGTTCTATCCAAATTGTAGAGCATTTTTTTTGTAAATTTACAAAATGTTTAGTTTGGCAGGAATAAAGCCTAGCATATGTTTTTTATTTCTTTGTTTGTGGAACAAGTATCTCAAAAAAACCACCAAAACTGAAATAAATATATATATATATATATATTACAGGTGAGCAAATCTATTCATCAATGTCATGGGTGCTCCTTTGATCCAGGTTCCGGCTTGCAGGCATTCCCGTGAACCCCTCTCCCCTCCAGCGCGGCCGCAGCGGGTCTCCTTACCTATCCGCGTATTCTCGATGTCTCCGGCAGTCCGGCGCATGTGAGCTGGCTTCCTGTCTCTTAATGGGCCAGCGCTACCCATCCCTGTATTTTGAATAAATATCTGGCTTCTTCCTTCTCATACCCTGCTTGCTTGCTTCTTCTGCTATATGCTGTTATTGTGAATTCCTGTTGTGACCTCGGTTCTGGTCCTGACTTCGCCTCTCTTTTGCCAGTCCTGACCTTCTACTCTGCCATTGACCTCAATCTTATGCTGCCTGTCTTGACCTCCTACCTGTTCCCGACCACGATTCTGCTCAATGACTTGGTATTTCACCTGGCCACCACCGCAAGCAAGTCACACCTTTGGAGCGACCTAGTGGTATCCTGCCGCAGCAAGTCCAACCCACTTTGAGGTGGGCTCTGGTGAAAACCGGGTGTCACTTAGATTACGCTCCCAGGTGCCGGCTTGGGTCACCGCTCGCAGTGGTACAGTGGGTCCACTACCCCTGATCCTGACAATCAATCTGTCAATTTTCAGGCATAAAATTGAATCCAAATATGTTTGAATTTGTTGGACATATCCATTTAAATGATTTCATTGGCCTTTTCGAAGTCTGCTTGTTGTCCATTTGTGCCACAATATCCATTAGACGTCTGTTATTATCATTTTAGTTATTTTAGTAAAAATAATCTTTTTTTAAAAAAAAAAAATTAATAAAACAAGGGTAGGACCTAAGTTCATCACCATGTAATAAAAATTTAAACAGTATCTCGTTGATTTAAAATCATTGTAGAAATTTCACAACTTTTCCTACTATTTATGAAGGTGGATGCTTGGTGCTTAACGGGCACATTTTAATGGGCCAGTCACACGCATACATGTGGTCCACCCTGCTGGCTTGTAGACTGTTAGTGATGCCCGCATAGATTACCCAGCATCGCCTGTTTCTTTAAAAACTAAGCAGAATTTTTTTATGAAATATATTAGTAAAATGTTGACAACACTCCCCCAACATTTTAAAAATCAAAGATCGTTGGTCTGTTATATAAATTATACCTTTTAGCAATGTATCTTATTTTGAAACTATATTTTATATTAATTTCAGTTTATATTCAGAAGAACTTCTGAAGCCAAACCGTTATAATTGCAGGAGATTTAATAAGTAGCTAGAATTTTCTGGCTGGAGGGTTCCATGGTAGTATATTTTCACATCAAGAAATTATTAACAAATTCAGTGCTGAAGGCTGTAAGAAAACAATTGCGAATAGATGATTTTCTAACTCATTAATCTTTACCCACTTTAACTGTGCTAAACATCACACGAAACAAAGAACACTGAAAGAATGTGCTCTTGTTAACCTGCAATGTCAGCAGCATAATACTATCTAAACACTCATTTAATAATAAAGCACAATTAAAAGGTAAAATGAAAAACATGGTTACTGATCCATTTCACTAAAAGTGTTTTGTTCAGTTAATTACTAGCAGACTATGGATAATAATCCTTATAGTAAGCCAAACTAATTAACTGTGTTACATTTTTATACATCAGGATGGAATTAGTTTTCTTCATTCAGTGGGAATGAAAAATATTGGAAATAGAAACCAACAATAAAAAACTATTGTTGGGTCCATCTTGTCTTTACATTGTATTGCTAAAAAGTTGGTAAGTTGGTTGCTAATCCCATATGAAATATTTTATATATTGTTTCCATGAATTTGTAAAAGGCAAGAAAATACACCAGCATATATAATTGTACTCATTCACTGCTTACCAGACTTATGAATAACTATAAGCTGTAGAGACTATCCATTCTTTAATAAGGGATCCAATGGGGGGTTCATGTGACCTCATCATCCTCAACAACCTACGTCCATGATGGGTCATATGATCACCCTGTAGTGTTGGAAGAGCCCTCAGACTGGCAGTGGTAAGAGCTTTCATTGTTTGTAATTGATGTGCGACTGAAGTACATACCATCGCAACAATGTCATTTTATATGTCTCTCTAAGTTCTTCATTCCAGCGTCAGCTGTAGACTTTATAAAAGCCCTTGTCTGAACCAGATCCCAGTGAAACATTTCACAGAAAGAGCATCATATTCACTAATGATGACAGCTATTCATTAGTGGGTGGGAGCAACATTATATAATATACTGTACTGAGGTCACATGTGTGCATTTTACCAACTTATGCAAACAGTATAAAATTCCATTGGCGTGTCCAACCCCTTTAAAATCTTGATATTTTAGTAACTTTTCAAGAACTTTACTTTAGATTACCTTTCAATATTTTAGGTCAGCAATAGCAGATGGATAGGCCTCTTCATCGGAATCAGTAATTACATAACGAGAGCATTGAGTAGCGCTTCTTTGTATTCTATTGTTTCAAATTTGTGTGGTTGGCTCTGCAATCAGCACATCTACGGCTATCAATAGTAAAGTTCTAGAATAAGACATCAAAAATATAGTTCTAGAAAAACCATTAAATAGTGAGGAAACAATAGATCTAAGAAATGCTCTTTAGGCAGAAGGAACACAGCAATGACATTCAAGTTCATAATAGTAAATTATAAGCTTGTGTTTCAGAAACCGGTAGGCCGTCTGTATGCATGTATATGGCTATGCTGGATTTTGCACTTTCTACAAAGTGGCTGACAATATGTAGTCCAAAATGTGAGACTTTTTGGAACATATGGTTAGTCACACAGTTCCTCAGCAGGAAATATACATTGACCATTCAAAAGGTTATTCCGGTTATAAAGGACTGCAGTATAACAACATTCATGTGACCTAATAGAGGAAATGAAAAATGGTTTTCTTCAGATGAATAGAAAGAAAAGCTTCATTCTTATTTTTTATCCAATGCATATTAACTAAAAAGCATGCAAAATGAACTGTGCGAACAAAGTTTTATCGTAAAGCTAGATTTGTTACACAAGATCAGTTTTTCACAGTTTACAACATCTTCTGCTCATACTATCATATTACAAAAGCTTCCTAAAATTAACCAAGTGTGGAGGCTTCACTACATTTTTGTCAGAACCCATCATTGACTTTAACCTTTCACCTCTGTGTCATGAAATGTAAAAGTCATTGGCATGAATTGAAACACATGTGACATTGAGTACATGTGACCATTTACAGTCAATAAACATCCTTACAGTCCCATAATGCATTATTTTTATCCCTATGGAAATATAAATATTACTTACAATTACCATTAAAGACACTGCTTTTGGAGAGATCTGAAGCCATGGACATTCTTTCCCATTTACGATAAAACAGTAATGTCATATAGGTCTCTCTTGTCCTTGGAATTTACTTGCTTATTTTTCATGTATTTTTCATTATTATTTTTATATTTTTTTCAACTGCAGTTGACCCATTATGACCACATATCATGCATTGTTTTGTTGCTATGCTCCATAGAATTGCTTCCAAAGAAGAATAGCTCAT
Organism: Engystomops pustulosus; assembly: GCF_040894005.1. Taxonomy (NCBI): domain Eukaryota; kingdom Metazoa; phylum Chordata; class Amphibia; order Anura; family Leptodactylidae; genus Engystomops; species Engystomops pustulosus. The sequence continues at coordinate 59,722,684 of NC_092411.1, forward strand.
TAAAGTGTTTAAGAAAGGCACAGAGAAGAGAAAAAAGCATTAAAATGGTAAGTACACTAAGTACAGGTATCCTGGTGTATATCTTTAATATGCTCTCCGGATTAAGTTATGCAAATGTGCCCAACTCTAGTGTAGGCAGGATCTTTCTGGTATGAGGGTGTAGCCTTGTAGTGGGCCTCGAGCCTGGAATGCCAAACCAGCTGGGGTCAGTGTAATGGAGAATAGGAGACAGTTGACACCAGATGAAGTGTTCAATTAGTCAGTAGGATGGAAATTACGTTAGTTCATTTATTGTTTAATAAAAATGGGTTACACTACAATGGATTTCGACATCCACAATGACCCCTTTCTCAAGTAGATTTTTATGGTGTCTTGGTCTGTTCTGCTTGTAGCCAAGGAAAGACCAAACAGTACAAACCAGGAAACCAGTAAAAAAACACTTGAGAAAAGGTTCATTGTGCATCCCGAAACACGTTTTGAGTGTAAACCATTTTTTGTAAACAATAAATGAACTGAAGTCTTTGCCAACCTCTTGACTACTACTCATCTCCTTTTTTCTATTATCCTTAAAATAATTTTGCCGTGACACAACATACAATTTATATACAGTGTAGCTATAGGTTTATAAAAAAAATGTGCTGAAAAACTCAAACTTGCGTTATACTCGAGTCAAGAAAAAAAATCAAAACTCACCTTTCCAGTGGCCCCTGCAGGTCTTCTCTTGCACCGTCGGCAGTGACAGGACCGTGCAGCTATGACATCAGGCGCTGATGGTGAGTACTTAGTTATTTTTTTGTGCTGCGCAACCTGGGGGCTAGCTATATACTACACTGGGGATGGCTATATACTAAAGGGGCGGGCTATATACTAAAGGGGGATGTATATATAGTAAAGGGGGCTGGCTATATACTAAAGGTGACTAGCAGGCTGTATACTATAGGGGAATGGCAGGCTATATACTAAAGAGGGTTGACTATATACTAAAGAGGGCTGACTATATACTAAAGGGGACTGACTATGTACTAAAGGGGACTGGCCAGCTATATACTAAAGGGGGCTGGCTATATACTAAAGGGGGCTGGCTATATACTAAAGGGGGATGGCTGGATATATACTAAAGGGGACTGGCTGGCTATATACTAAAGGGGGATGGCTATATACTAGAGGGGTTGGCAGGCTATATGCTAAAGGGAACTAGCTATATACTAAAGGGGTCTGGCAGGCTATGTACTAAAGGGGGCTGGCTATATACTAGAAGGGGCTGGCTATATACTACAGTGGGCTGGCTATATACCATAGGGGACTGGCTATATACTAAAGGGGACTGGCTATATACTAAGGGGGCTAGCTATATAATAAAATGGGATGCCTGGCTATATACTACAGGGGAATGGTTGGCTATATACTACAGAGGGCTGGCTATAAACTACCCTGGGGCTAGCTATATACTAACGGAGCTGGCTATATACTAAAGGGGGTGGATGGCTATATAGTAAAGAGGGCTGGCAGGCTATATAGTAAAGGAGACTGACAGGCTATATACTAAAGGGGGTTGACTATATAATAAAGGGGGCTGGCTATATACTAAAGGTGGCTGGCGTTATACTAAAGGTGACTGGCAGGCTATATACTAAAGGGGACTGGCCGGCTATATAATAAAGGGGGATGGCTATATACTAAATGGAGGTGGCTGTCTATATGCTAAAGGGGACTGGCTGGCTATATACTAAATGGGGCTAGTTATATACTAAAAAAATAGATATAAAGAGAAACTGGAAGGCAAATGGGCTGCCAACCAGGTCAGTGAGGTCTGGAAGGGTATGAAATTAATAACAGGGATGCAAGCAAAGATGGGTGGCTTTTCAGGGGATAGAGATAATGCGAATGCCTTGAACTCCTTTTTTAATCGGTTTAGTACAGGGGAAGGGAACCCATGTACCGATTGTGATGGGGACACTGACAAGGAGGATGTTAGATTGGGAAGTATGGCCAATAAAGATGTTGGTTTCTCAATTTTGGCAGAGGATGTAATATGTGAACTAAAGAAATTAAAGGTTAGAAAGTCGTCAGGTCCGGACTGCGTAAGCGCGAAGATCCTTCGAATGTGCTCTGGGGAACTTGGCCCTGTTTTCTGTGAACTGTTTAATCGTAGTATTTCAGCTGCTGTGGTTCCTACGTTATGGAAGACGTTGTGTATTATTCCGGTACAAAAGGTCAGGGCTCCGAGAGAACCAAATGACTACCGCCCGATAGCGTTAACACCAATAATTATGAAGGTTTTTGAGCGTTTTATTTTGAGACATCTTGCTGAAGTAGTTGGACCGTTTCTTGACCCTATACAATTCGCATACCAACCACGTCTGGGTGTGGAGGATGCGATTCTTTATTTGCTCCACAGGGTATACATGCATCTGGACGAGCCGGGGTCTGAGATCAGGATAATGTTCTTCGACTTTGGGAGTGCTTTTAATAGGATTATCCCGAAACGTTTATGTCAGAAATTGGGTAAAATGGGGGTTGGTTCTGGCCTAATTCAGTGGATCTTTAATTATCTGATATTAAGACCGCAGAAGGTGAAAATTGGAAACACGGTGTCGGATGTGGTTGTGAGTAACATTGGAGCCCCACAGGGGACTGTTCTTGCCCCGTTTCTATTCACCATCTACACTGCAGACTTTAACAAAAATAGAAGTGAGTGTTTCTTGCAGAAGTATTCGGATGACACTGCGATAATAGGGTGCATAAAAGAGGGAGATCTGTCTGAATATTGGTCGACCATTGACGTGTTCTCGGAGTGGTGCGACACAAATGGCTTGGAATTGAATCTATCTAAGACCAAGGAAATGGTAATCAGTTTCTGAAAAGAACGTGATACTGATGGTGAGCCTACGAAGATTAGGGGTGTCGCAGTAGAACGCGTCACCAACTACAAGTATCTGGGTGTCTATCTGGATGATAAGTTATTGTGGCATATAAATTCAGAGGAATTGTATAAAAAGACGACCGGGAGACTGTACTTTTTAAGATCTCTTAGGTCTTTTGATGTGGATCGTAGGATGTTGATGTCCTTTTACCAGTCTGTAATTGCAAGTGTTCTATTTTATGCGGTGGTATGTTGGGGAAATAATGCTCGCACGACTGACTTAAACAAATTTAAGAAATTGGTTAGGAAGGTGAACTCAATTGTTGGCACTAAGACAGAGGATTGGGAGTCAATCTTGTGTGCACGTATGCTCTCCAAATTTAAGTCCATTGTAGGTAATGAGAAAAACCCATTACATAACACACTGATGGGTCAACGTAGTACATTTAGTGATCGGTTTCTGCATATGAAATGTAGAACGAATCGTTTAAAAAACTCCTTTATACCTAGGGCAATTGCATTAGTTAACATGGGCAAGTAATTAATATCCGTAACCATGGTGTTTTTCTTCTTTTTTATACTTTTTACTGATTCTTTTAAAATAACTGTTATTATCTATATGCATATGTATGTTGTATCTTACTTGTTTGTATATGTATAATTGTGATCATGAATGGAGGTGTTGCTGTTGTCGTTGTGACAAAGTTAATTTCCCCTAAGGGGACAATAAAGCATTCTATTCTATTCTATTCTAAAAGGGGCTGGCTATATACTACAGGGGGCTGGCTACATATCATAGGGCGCTGTCTGGCTATATACTCAAGGGGGGCTGGCTATATACTAAAAGGTCTAGCTATATAATAAAGTCGGCTGCCTAGCTATATACTACAGAGGGCTGGCTATATAATACAGGGGGGTGGCTATATACTACAGGGAGCTCTCTGGCTATATACTGGGAGGCTGTGTTAAATGCATTTCCCACCCTCAGCTTATATTCAAGTCAATAATTTTTCCCAGTTTTTGGTGGTAAAATTACATACCTCGGCTTATACTCAGGTCAGATTATACTTGATAATATACAATAAGTGTTTATACACTGATCATGAGAAAGGTAGTTCCAAGTTTCCCTCTTTCAATGCAGTGTTCTTCTAATAACCCATTTGTTCCAATGTAGCATCAACAAGGCTTTGCATTTAGGTACTTGTGCCTTCTACTGTTGTAAAGTTAGATTAGATGAGAATTGTTAAATTACTTTAATTAGTTTTCCTCTCCAGCCTACAGCACAGGTGTCCAGTTTAAATTCTTGGCAGTAAAGCAGCCACACATGTGCTATAACATTAAAGTCAATGGAATCTACTATATTAATAAAATTGAGTCTATATACCATAGTTATCTATGATCAGGAAAAGAAAACGCTATAGCTAAAGAACATGTATACATTTTTTACCAGCAAAGTTCATCAGCATACTTTGTTGACACTTTTGCACTTTGCTTTTATGTAGATCTTGTATAATACACTGGTGTAGACCTTTTTTATTCATAAGCCATTAGACTTTTATACTGAACATTAACATCCAGAATCCTATGTGATTCATCAAAGTCAGATATTATTGAAGTTTCCCTAATGAATTCATTACCATGCACATATCCTTGTCAGATTATGCATAGTGAATTGTAAAGTGTGGTATGTAGGTCAAAAGGTGATTCATGAGCAAGTATTGTATTCCTCAACAGCCTTACATTTCTTCTACAGTGCTATGATTGATTTGCTGTGTTTACTATAGTACTTTATAAATGTCAAAATTATCTATCCATCTCCATTTAAAATCAAACCTGGATTTGTCTATGAAAAACTTGGAACAATACAGATTGGTATCCCAATGTAATTTTGTACATGTGATTCAATGGAGGGGGATTTATCAGTTTTTTGGCGTACAAGCCAGGAATTGGCACAGGTTATAGCACAATTTTATGCCATACAGTAACTGGCCTAGATTTGTGTGGTCTTTAGCCGGATATTACATGAGGCCAGATCCTCTAGATATATTGGACTCAATTGGCTGTTGAAATTATATGGTTTCAGCTATAAGTGTCTTGCATCAACAAAAGGGTCACCCTGATTTACCTTGTTAAAAGAAATTAATCATGTGTGGTTTAAAGGATATGTTAAAAAGGCGATCTATGAGGATAGGGCAATTTTGCCCACTTCCAAGATGGCCACCGTGATGTTTGGGGTGTTTGTGTCCATGCACAGTTTTAAAAAATGTCAGATTCAATGCAACCGAGACACAATTATGGTGCAAGAACATAACAAATACATGTGCAAGCCCCAAAGACACTTTTTTTAAGTGCAAATGTGGACAAAAAGCTGTCGCAGGCACTATAATATACTTGGGCCAATGTCTATACATTGATGCATTGAGTCACATGCAGACATGTTTAGGTATGCATACCTGAGGAAGCTATGGTGGGCGGCGATACGCGTGGGCTGTTTTTTACGGCCCTGTTTCTTTCACTGTCCAGGCTTCATGGTAACTATCATTTTGTATATCTTTTGCAGCAGGTTCACCATTCCTATCGGTTCCCCCATCTGGGGAGTATGGTAGATTCCACTACTTCTACTTTATTCAGGCGCCTGGCGAATTGTGGATTCTATCATATAGGCTTTGAGACCCATACATGCCTTTCGGCTGTCCGTACATATTATTATTGGTAATCCACTTTTGAGTGCTTTTTCAGCCGCCACTAGCCTGCTCTTACCTGCTCTTGCATGACATGTATTGCATTTGCATCTGTATTTTTTCTGGATAGTGTTCGGAGCAGGGTCGTACGGAGTGACAGGGTTCTGGCATTATCAGGTGCCACTGTCCCCCGGTGTCTGTAGTTTTAGGGAACAGCTAGGCCGTATTCGCTTGCTTTTTAAGTGATTTTATTCTTAGTTTTTTTTCCGATCAGTGTCTGCTTCTATGTATTTATAGTGATTAATAAAGATAGTTTTTTTTGCTACTTTACCCATGATTTTGTGTATTTTTTATTCAACTGTTCTTTCATGTGTTTAGCGCCTAATACTCATTACATTGTTTTCTGTGTTATGGCCCCATCCCCCAATGTAATATGTTTAGGTATACAGCTATATGTTTCCATTTTTATTTCTTTTTTTATCAACATATCATTTTGTCTACTTAGCACTGTTCACACAAAGTGTATAAGTTAAGAAATATTTGCTTTAAAATGACAGTCATGAGTTTAAGAAGAAATTCTTCTTGAGTTAGGTAAAGTACAATGAATGTGACTAGTAAGGATAATGTTATTATAAGCGCCTGAATCTTTTGTATGCAGCAGCAGTGGGAAGATAAAAGTTATCCTTTCCTACATAATAGTTCTTCAATATATTCTTCAATATAATAAGAGCTTAGTTGTTCTTTGCTGAAAAGACAAAATGTGAAAACGCAGATCTTAACAAAAAGATGGTTATAACGTGCCAGAAAATCCTTTTGTATGATCCTTTAGTATGATCCATACTAAAGCAAGTAATAGTACCAATGTAAGAACTCATGGTATAAAGCTATGCATTTCATACATTCTATATAATTTAATAATTCACTATGATATATTAATAATGGACATCAGTTATAACATGAAAATCTCATATCATTTTTAATCCCTTTGTAATTGGCTCCAAAAATTGGTTTCCAAAAAAAACATTCCTTTAGATCCGTTACCAATGACATCATTTGGAATGGCTCATAGCCAATATCAATGTTGAAGTTGGATTTTAAGGTCAATATCACTTGAATAGTATAATAATACTAATAGAATAATAATATTTTTCAGAAATGATCTATTGATGACAATTTGCAGTAATATTATGGAGAATCATATGTGTGATAAGTGTTTCAGAAAACCATTAGAAATAACGTCAAGATCTAGCAAATTTGTTGACAAATTTGTAATAAATATCACAACACATACTGCATAGATAGCTGTTGGCCAATATATTCAGCTATGCTAAAACTTGTGAGAGTAAAAATGAACATAGTACTAAAGTTGTAAAAATTTAGTAAGTTTAGCCAACAGTAGGCAGGGAGACTTGGGATCTTTCATTCATGATATACCTTTGCAATACACTCTCTGAAGGATCTCTCTCATTACTCTTAGAATCATTAGACCCATAACGTCAGTTTAACTAACCGTGACATCCAATATGGACTAAAATGTGCATGTATCAAGTAATTTATTTGATGGCTGTTCATCCATCCACCAGCTTTATCGAATATGTATGGCCAGGTTAAATCACTTGCTAAATTCCTTTGGAGCAGCTTTTTTCTGAAAAACAAAGGATTAGGCAAGTGAAAAATCAACATACTGTTCTTTTTCCAAAGTAACAGGCAAAACACTGATAAACTATCTTAGCAGCTCCTCCCACTGAAATAGATTAATTCAGCTGACATTTCTTTAAATCAGTAACCATTCTAAGAGGTATAGTGATAAAAAAGAGTAAGCACCTATTCACCGGTAGAACACTCACTTTGGGTATTGTAGTCAATGCCAAAATCTTGCCATGCATTCCATTCAATTTAATTTGCGCATTGGTTACAGTGGTCTTTCAGCTGCAGGGAACAGTGAATATCCTGGCTTTGTGGATTGTTGGGGGGCATGTCAAGTGTTTAGGTGATAGTGGTTTCTGGCTAGAAGAGCCCCTTAAAGCTGCCAATAAATATTATATCAATATTAGTGCCTCTGTTCCATTGAGCCTCTTAATATCGACTAAAAATCTAGAACATGCTGTTTCTAAATTTCCAATTGCTTTCCTAATGGCTCAAACATGAATTTGACCGAATATACTTTTTGTTACCTTTTATTTTCCAATCCCTTATCTTCGCCTTGAATAACACCCATCTTAGGATCTTGCACTAGGAAATGTGAAATAACCAAATATAGTGTTCTCATGTTTAAAAATTTTACTATTGATTAATGCAAAGTTTGTAAAAAGGTTCTGCATAGAGATGAGCGAACATGCTCGTCCGAGCTTGATGCTCGGTCGAGCATTAGGGTACTCGAAACTGCTCGTTACTCGGACGAATACTTCGCCCGCTCGAGAAAATGGCAGCTCCCGCCGTTTTGCTTTTTGGCGGCCAGAAACAGAGCCAATCACAAGCCAGGAGACTCTGCACTCCACCCAGCATGACGTGGTACCCTTACACGTCGATAGCAGTGGTTGGCTGGCCAGATCAGGTGACCCTGGGATAGACTAGCCGCTGGCCGCGCTGCTCGGATCATTCTGTCTCTGGATGCCGCTAGGGAGAGAGCTGCTGCTGGTCAGGGAAAGCGTTAGGGTGTTCTATTAGCTTACTGTTAGGCAGGAGTGATTCTCAAAGAACCCAACAGCCCTTCTTAGGGCTACAATAACGTTCTACTTTTTTTATTTTAATTTGCATCTTTTACCATTTTGTGAGGAATTAGCAGGGGGACTTGCTACCGTTGTGTTTAGCTCTTAGTGGCACACATATCCATAGCAAAGACCGAAGTGGGAAAATTCAGTAGGGGTTGGATTTCTATTAGGCAATAACTCAGTGTCATCTCATCTGGCATAGTAGTGTGCTTCCTTTGATACTTGGCTAGAAAATAGCCATAGGAGAATACAAACAGCTTCTTGAAGCCTACAGTAGCGTTCTATATATTTGATTTCTGGTTGATCTGCTGGTGGCTGTAGTTTCTGCAGTGCATGTACTTGCCAATTCTGAGCAATTTGTAGTGAGACTTGCGACCGCTGTGTTCTGCGCTTAGTGGCGCACATATCCATAGCAAAGGCCGAAGTGGCAAAATTCAGTAGGGGTTGGATTTCTATTAGGCAATAACTCAGTGTCATCTCATCTGGCATAGTAGTGTGCTTCCTTTGATACTTGGCTAGAAAATAGCCATAGGAGAATACAAACAGCTTCTTGAAGCCTACAGTAGCGTTCTATATATTTGATTTCTGGTTGATCTGCTGGTGGCTGTAGTTTCTGCAGTGCATGTACTTGCCAATTCTGAGCAATTTGTAGTGAGACTTGCGACCGCTGTGTTCTGCGCTTAGTGGCGCACATATCCATAGCAAAGGCCGAAGTGGCAAAATTCAGTAGGGGTTGGATTTCTATTAGGCAATAACTCAGTGTCATCTCATCTGGCATAGTAGTGTGCTTCCTTTGATACTTGGCTAGAAAATAGCCATAGGAGAATACAAACAGCTTCTTGAAGCCTACAGTAGCGTTCTATATATTTGATTTCTGGTTGATCTGCTGGTGGCTGTAGTTTCTGCAGTGCATGTACTTGCCAATTCTGAGCAATTTGTAGTGAGACTTGCGACCGCTGTGTTCTGCGCTTAGTGGCGCACATATCCATAGCAAAGGCCGAAGTGGCAAAATTCAGTAGGGGTTGGATTTCTATTAGGCAATAACTCAGTGTCATCTCATCTGGCATAGTAGTGTGCTTCCTTTGATACTTGGCTAGAAAATAGCCATAGGAGAATACAAACAGCTTCTTGAAGCCTACAGTAGCGTTCTATATATTTGATTTCTGGTTGATCTGCTGGTGGCTGTAGTTTCTGCAGTGCATGTACTTGCCAATTCTGAGCAATTTGTAGTGAGACTTGCGACCGCTGTGTTCTGCGCTTAGTGGCGCACATATCCATAGCAAAGGCCGAAGTGGCAAAATTCAGTAGGGGTTGGATTTCTATTAGGCAATAACTCAGTGTCATCTCATCTGGCATAGTAGTGTGCTTCCTTTGATACTTGGCTAGAAAATAGCCATAGGAGAATACAAACAGCTTCTTGAAGCCTACAGTAGCGTTCTATATATTTGATTTCTGGTTGATCTGCTGGTGGCTGTAGTTTCTGCAGTGCATGTACTTGCCAATTCTGAGCAATTTGTAGTGAGACTTGCGACCGCTGTGTTCTGCGCTTAGTGGCGCACATATCCATAGCAAAGGCCGAAGTGGCAAAATTCAGTAGGGGTTGGATTTCTATTAGGCAATAACTCAGTGTCATCTCATCTGGCATAGTAGTGTGCTTCCTTTGATACTTGGCTAGAAAATAGCCATAGGAGAATACAAACAGCTTCTTGAAGCCTACAGTAGCGTTCTATATATTTGATTTCTGGTTGATCTGCTGGTGGCTGTAGTTTCTGCAGTGCATGTACTTGCCAATTCTGAGCAATTTGTAGTGAGACTTGCGACCGCTGTGTTCTGCGCTTAGTGGCGCACATATCCATAGCAAAGGCCGAAGTGGCAAAATTCAGTAGGGGTTGGATTTCTATTAGGCAATAACTCAGTGTCATCTCATCTGGCATAGTAGTGTGCTTCCTTTGATACTTGGCTAGAAAATAGCCATAGCAATAGGATAGGATTGTTTGGTTTTAAAAACTCAAAAAAAAACAAAAAACACAAAAAAAAAAAAAACACACAAAAAAACACCAAAAAAAACAAAAAGAAGTAAAAAAAAAAAAAAAGTTATAACTCTCATTTTAAAAATGTTTAACCCGAGGGCTAGGGGTAGAGGACGAGGGCGGGGACGTGGGCGTCCAACTACTGCAGGGGTCAGAGGCCGTGGTCCTGGGCGGGGTGAGACACCACCTGCTGATGAGGGAGCAGGGGAACGCCGCAGAGCTACACTCCCTAGGTTCATGTCTGAAGTTACTGGGACTCGTGGTAGAGCACTGTTGAGGCCAGAACAGTGCGAACAGGTGATGTCGTGGATTGCTGACAATGCTTCGAGCAATTTGTCCACCACCAGTCAGTCTTCCACGCAGTCCACCCATGTCACCGAAATCCCCACTCCTCCAGCTCCTGCACCTCAGCCTCCTCCCCCCCAGTCTGCCCCCTCCCAGGAAAATTTGGCATTTGAACCGGCATACTCTGAGGAACTGTTTTCTGGACCCTTCCCACAGTCACAAACCACTTGTCCGGTTGCTGCTGAGCAATTTTCCGATGCCCAGGTTTTCCACCAGTCACAGTCTGTGGGTGATGATGACCTTCTTGACGTAGTGGAAGTGTGTAAAGAGGTGTCCGACGATGAGGAGACACGGTTGTCAGACAGTGGGGAAGTTGTTGTCAGGGCAGGAAGTCCGAGGGGGGAGCAGACTGAGGGATCGGAGGATGATGAGGTGACAGACCCAAGCTGGGTTGAGAGGCCGGGTGAACACAGTGCTTCTGAGACGGAGGAGAGTCCTCGACCTGAACAGGTTGGAAGAGGCAGTGGTGGGGCCAGACGGAGAGGAAGGGCCAGAGCTGGTGCATCAGCGCCACTGTCAACTAGTGAAGCTCCCGTGGTGAGGGCTCTTGCGGCGAGGGCTAGATCTTCAGAAGTGTGGAGGTTCTTTAAGGAAACACCGGATGACCGACGGACTGTGGTGTGCAACATTTGCCAAACCAGGCTCAGCAGGGGTTCCACCACTACTAGCTTAACTACCACCAGTATGCGCAGGCATATGAATGCTAAGCACCCCACTCAGTGGCAACAAGCCCGTTCACCTCCGGCCGTGCACACCACTGCTCCTTCCCCTGTGTCAGCTGCTAGTCAGCCCCCTGCCCAGGACCCTGGCACAAAAACCCCATCGTCGCCTCCACGATCCTCCACAGCATCCACCAGCGTTCAGCTCTCCATACCCCAGACGCTGGAGCGGAAACGCAAATATAGTGCAACCCACCCGCACGCCCAAGCCCTTAATGTGCACATCTCCAGATTGCTTAGCCTGGAGATGCTGCCCTACAGGCTAGTAGAGACCGAGGCCTTTCGCAACCTCATGGCGGCGGCCGCCCCTCGGTATTCGGTCCCCAGCCGCCACTACTTTTCCCGATGTGCCGTCCCAGCCCTGCACCAGCACGTGTCAGACAACATCATCCGTGCCCTGACCAACGCCGTTTCTGACAAGGTCCACCTGACCACGGACACGTGGACGAGTGCTGCCGGGCAGGGCCACTATATATCGCTGACGGCACATTGGGTTAACTTGGTGGAGGCTGGGACCGAGTCTGACCCTGGGGCTGCTCATATACTGCCGACGCCGAGGATTGCGGGGCCTACCTCGGTCCAGGTGTTTCAGGCCTACTATGCCTCCTCCTCCTCCCACCCCTCCTCCACCTCCTCCTCCGAACTACCATCCGTGGGCACGGCGCCATCAGTTGGTAGCTCTAGGCACAGCAGCAGTGCCGTCGCTAAGCGACAGCAGGCGGTGCTCAAACTGCTGAGCCTAGGCGACAAAAGGCACACCGCCCAAGAGCTATTACAGGGCATCACGGCGCAGACTGATCTGTGGCTGGCACCGCTGAACCTCAAGCCGGGAATGGTTGTGTGTGACAACGGCCGTAACCTGGTGGCGGCTCTGCAACTCGGCAGACTGACACATGTGCCATGCCTGGCCCATGTGTTAAATCTGATAGTGCAGCGTTTCCTCAAGACATACCCCAATCTGTCTGATTTGCTCACGAAGGTGCGCCGCATCTGTGCGCATTTCAGGAAGTCCAGCCCAGATGCTGCCACTCTCAGGGCAGCGCAGCGCCGCCTCCAACTGCCCGCTCACCGACTGTTGTGCGACGTGCCCACGAGGTGGAATTCAACACTGACCATGTTATCCAGAGTTTACCAGCAGCGCAGAGCGATTGTAGACTGCCAGATGTCAACTTCCACCAGAACTGGTAGTCAGGTCAGTCAGCTTCCTCAAGTCTACAATGAGGAGTGGACGTGGATGTCTGATATCTGTCAGGTGCTGAGTAACTTTGAGGAGTCAACACAGATGGTCAGTGGCGATGCCGCCATCATCAGCCTCACCATCCCGCTGCTTGGCCTGTTGAAAAACTCTCTGGTCAGCATGAAGTCGGAAGCTTTGCGCTCGTCACAAGAGACGGGGGAAGAATATTCCCTTGTTGATAGCCAAAGCACCCTGAGGTCTGTTTCTCAGCGCATATCGGAGGAGGTGGAGGTGGAGGAGGATGAGGAGGAAGAGGAGGAGAATGTTGGCGAGACACAAGAGGGGACCATTGTTGAGTCCTTCACTGTTCAGCGTGTATGGGCAGAAGAAGAGGAGTTGGAGGAGTTGGAGGAGGAGGAAATGGACAGTCAGGCCAGTGAGGGGAGTGAATTCTTACGCGTTGGTACTCTGGCGCATATGGCAGATTTCATGCTAGGCTGCCTATCCCGTGACCCTCGCGTTCAAAGAATTTATTCCAGCACCGATTACTGGGTGTTCACTCTCCTGGACCCACGGTACAAGCAAAATCTTCCCACTCTCATCCCTGGAGAGGAAAGGAGTGTGAGAATGCATGAATACCAGCAGGCCCTGGTGCACAAGCTGAAACAGTATTTCCCTTCTGACAGCGCTAGCGGCAGAGTGCGTAGTTCTGCGGGACAAGTAGCGAGGGAGAGTAGGCGAGCAGGCAGCTTGTCCAGCACTGGCAAGGGTACGCTTTACAAGGCTTTTGCCAGCTTTATGTCACCCCAGCAAGACACTGTCACCTGTCCCCAGTCTCGGCAGAGTAGGGCTGATCTTTACAGAAAGATGGTGAGGGAGTACGTAGCTGACCATACCATCGTCCTAAATGATCACACAGCTCCCTACAACTACTGGGTTTCAAAGCTGGACATGTGGCACGAACTGGCGCTGTACGCCTTGGAGGTTCTTGCCTGCCCTGCCGCTAGCGTCTTGTCCGAGCGGGTTTTCAGTGCAGCTGGTGGCATCATCACCGATAAGCGTACACGCCTGTCGACTGACAGCGCTGACAGGCTGACGCTTATTAAAATGAATAAAGGCTGGATTTCTCAGAATTTCCAATCTCCACCAGGTGAAGGAAGCTCAACCTGAATAATTGATCCACTCCTCCTCCTCCTCCTCATTTTCCTCCTTCTCCTCCTCTTTGTACAGTAAAGCCGAGGAAAATGGCTATTTTTTGACAGGGCCCACAGGCTCTTGCTATAGTACTTCATGCATTTAATTTTTCTGGAGGGCCACCTACCCGGTCCTCTGTTTGAAACAATTTTTGTGAGTGCCACATACAGGCACTCAATCTATTCCATTTTTCTGGAGGGCCACCTACCCGGTCCTCTGTTTTAAAAAATTTTTGGGACTGCCACATACAGGCACTCAATCTATTCCATTTTACTGGAGGGCCACCTACCTGCTCCTCTGGTTTGAAACATTTTTGGGACTGCCACATACAGGCACTCAATCTATTCCATTTTACTGCAGGGCCACCTACCTGCTCCTCTGGTTTGAACAATTTTTGGGACTGCCACATACAGGCACTCAATCTATTCCATTTTACTGCAGGGCCACCTACCTGCTCCTCTGGTTTGAACAATTTTTGGGACTGCCACATACAGGCACTCAATCTATTCCATTTTACTGGAGGGCCACCTACCTGCTCCTCTGGTTTGAAACATTTTTGGGACTGCCACATACAGGCACTCAATCTATTCCATTTTACTGCAGGGCCACCTACCTGCTCCTCTGGTTTGAACAATTTTTGGGACTGCCACATACAGGCACTCAATCTATTCCATTTTACTGCAGGGCCACCTATCTGCTCCTCTGGTTTGAACAATTTTTGGGACTGCCACATACAGGCACTCAATCTATTCCATTTTACTGCAGGGCCACCTACCTGCTCCTCTGGTTTGAACAATTTTTGGGACTGCCACATACAGGCACTCAATCTATTCCATTTTACTGGAGGGCCACCTACCTGCTCCTCTGGTTTGAAACATTTTTGGGACTGCCACATACAGGCACTCAATCTATTCCATTTTACTGCAGGGCCACCTACCTGCTCCTCTGGTTTGAACAATTTTTGGGACTGCCACATACAGGCACTCAATCTATTCCATTTTACTGCAGGGCCACCTACCTGCTCCTCTGGTTTGAACAATTTTTGGGACTGCCACATACAGGCACTCAATCTATTCCATTTTACTGGAGGGCCACCTACCTGCTCCTCTGGTTTGAAACATTTTTGGGACTGCCACATACAGGCACTCAATCTATCCCATTTTACTGGAGGGCCACCTACCTGCTCCTCTGGTTTGAAAAATGTTTGGGACTGCCACATACAGGCACTATCCAAATTAAATTGTCTCCATAGCAGCCTCCACACGTTGTCTCCATTGCTACCTCCAAAAGTCGTCCATATAGCTGCCTCCATACATCGTCCCTTTATCAAACGAGGTGTGTCAGGCAGAAATTTGGGTTGTTTTCATGGATTCCACATCAAAGTTGTTAACTTTGTCGCCACCCTGCTGTGTTATCCACAAAATATACTGGCAAACTTTTACCATTTAGGGATATTATTTCAGCGCTTCTTGCGCATCTGTTTACATTCCCCTCACCCGGCATATCCTAAACTTATAAGAACGCTACTACACTTGATCTTATACAAAAGGTTCTTAGAAGTGCTGTTTGGGAGTAGCCTAGAGACAGGGGCTTGGATTGGCGAAAGCTCGCCTGGCAGCGGAACGCCAGCTTCATGCGCATCATGCGCTTCTTGCGCATCTGTTTACATTCCCCTCACCCGCCATATCCCAAACTTATAAGAACGCTACTACACTTAACTTGGTGCAGGCTGGGACCGAGTCTGACCCTGGGGCTGGTCATATACTGCCGACGCAGAGAATTGCGGGGCCTACCTCGGTCCAGGTCTCAAAGGCCTACTATACCTCCTCCCACCCCTCCTCCACCTCCTCCTCCTCCGAATTACCATCCGTGGGCATGGCGCCATCAGTCGGTAGCTCTAGGCACAGCAGCAGTGCCGTCGCTAAGCGACAGCAGGCGGTGCTGAAACTGCTGAGCCTAGGCGATAAAAGGCACACCGCCCAAGAGCTATTACAGGGCATTCCACATCAAAGTTGTTAACTTTGTCGCCACCCTGCTGTGTAATCCCCAAAATATACTTGCAAACTTTTACCATTTAGGGATATTATTTCAGCGCTTCTTGCGCATCTGTTTACATTCCCCTCACCCGCCATATCCTAAACTTATAAGAACGCTACTACACTTGATCTTATACAAAAGGTTCTTAGAAGTGCTGTTTGGGGAGTAGCCTATAGACAGGGGCTTGGATTGGCGAAAGCTCGCCTGGCAGCGGAGCGCCAGCTCCATGCCAAGATCCAACTAACATAGTTTTAACTGCAGCACCTTTAATCTACTACTAGTTCACTGCCTCCATACATGGTCCCCTTATCAAACGAGCTGTGTCAGGCAGAATTTTGGGTTGTTTTCATGGCTTCCATGTTAACTTTGTCGCCACCCTGCTGTGTAATCCACAAAATATACTGGCAAACTTTTATCATGTACCGATATTATTTGAGCGCTTCTTGCTCACCTCCTTTGGTTCCTCTCTGCCACCCATTGGTTTGAAGCCTGAGTCCATTTAGGGTATGTCGCCATGCCACTCTCTAGCCTGCCGCTGCTGCCGCTGCCTCTGCATGCCGTCCCCTATAGTGTCAGGGTCAATTATTGGATGTTTTAGATGCTATCTAGCTTCATTCTGTCACTCTGTCATGGCCATGCTGTTGGCCATAATTTTGGCATAATGGTGCGATTATGCAGCCTCAGAGGCATCCATGCATGCTGCCCCTGCTGTTTCCTGTCCATTTCCGTGGTGTTTCCATCCTTTTCTGAGGTTCCCAGGTGTTTGGCCAAGCTTCCCTGTGCAGAGCCTTGGTCCCCTTGAAAAATGCTCGAGTCTCCCATTGACTTCAATGGGGTTCGTTATTCGAGACGAGCACTCGAGCATCGGGAAAAGTTCGTCTCGAATAACGAGTACCCGAGCATTTTAGTGTTCGCTCATCTCTAGTTCTGCACATTTAAATCACTGTAATTTTCAATGGTACTCTAAAGCTGTACCTTATGCATGTCTAAGAGCTGGACTTCAAGCACCACCAGTTTCTGCAGTGATCTAACTCTAGGTCTGAGTTTAGGTAATATGATAATAGAAAGTGTCTATGTAATTACAGTCCACTTACTCATTTTCAACGCATCTGTGCAACATGTTTATCCTTTGACACACCTAAAAGCTAGTGTAAGGCAAAATAGAAATCCATTCACCAACTTTGCCTCACTACACTTGGACACATTCCAAAATTAAATTATATTCAGTTACTATAACCCCTAAAAGTCGTAGTCATGAAATAAGCATCTATTATGTTTTTAAATGCTGTCACGGCAGACACCTACTGTATTATCAATAAGGACCATTATGTCAACCCATAAAAATTTACCAAAATATAATTAATAGATCCTGAAAATAACTCCATATAATATATAATGGGGCCGTGTGCTTGCCGTTTTTTTCCAGCTAACACAAGGTTAACACATGGTGGTGGATGCACAAGACTTGTGTTTGCACCACAGATTATAGAGCAGGTCCTATTACTGCCTTTGTGTCTTTGTGGCCTGGGCAGACATTTTCTATTTACATGGCCTGTGTATGTGGCACTCACCGGCCAATGTCAACCAAACCACAAACAAGGGATAAAGTTTCCTTGTTTGTGGCCCACAAAATACACATGTTCAAGTGCAAGTGGCCTAAACCTTCTGCTGTATCTTTAGATACTTCATTAACTGGATTTAAAAAAATAAAAATATGTTAACATGTTAGTTAGTTTAAAAAAAAATTCCCATTACTCTTAGACAATGCTTCAGATACTTTATTATACTATGCAGATGAAGAGAACTTAGTAGTTTCAAAATCTTGTCTGTAACATTGTTTATATTAGCCATCACAAAGTACAAATAAACTCAAGTTGGCTACTTTATTTCACGGACTGAGAGCAATAGGTACATTTTTTGTGTATTGGCAGACAAACCTTGACCTGGGCATAAAAAATCTATTATTGTTACCTATTGGAATGCATAGTCCTTGGCAATGTGGTTATTTTATCTAAGTGCATTTCATCCTACAGAAAGCACTGCTTTTGCTTTGGAGAAAGAATTACAATTTATCTTCAGCAAGGCTGTTTATCACTATGTCATACTTCAATTTTAAGTGTGAATTTGACAGCTCTTAGCCATACATGAAAAATTGCTGATCCTGTCCTTGAAGTATAGGAAAAATAGAAACCTGCAATTCTATTTAGTTTTGATTCTCCAGTAGAAATCTGCTAACCCTGTAATAAAAATCCTCGCTGGAACAAATCCATGGAAGCATGTTTCCATCTAGTCAAACAACACATAAACTGTTCTACATCCATTTGCTACAAAGGCGACAGATGTGTTTGTTGTGCATGTAACCAGGTCAAAGGCTGTTCAGCTGCAGGAACAAACTTGATTAAGACTAGTGATAATGTTTTCAAAGATTGTAATTTATCTCTATTTGAACAGCATTATCTTTGTTCTATAGCGATCACAGAGAACAAGGTTAACAAATATTCGATGATGAATATTTGAAAGCTAGCTAGAGCCTTGCTCTCAGATCTTTTAATGTCTAGAAAATACGGATTATGTTCATAATCTATAGTACAAAAAAATCTGATGTGTTGAGTTGAGAAAAGCAAAGTGCATCTGAAAACATATCATCTTATTTTTTCTATTTTTACTACAATGCAGATGGCAGAACAGCATAAATGTGAGAAAAAAGATGACATCTAATGTAACTTGTTTTTCCACTGACATTATAGTAACATAGAGAGAAAATATAATTAATTTATTGATGGCTTTTTCCGTTGGTAAAAAAAGAAAATCTACAAATTTACTGCTATTGATACTACTACCACTACTTCAACTACAACTAATGAGATTAAACAATTAATCAGAAACAAGTCTGTTAGACAAGACTTATAGACAATAGCAAATCATAACACATTTTTGTATTTCCTAAATGTAGATTTGTCTTTGTATTTCTTCTCATGTTCTTTGTTCTTTCTTTTACGAGTAGCCCCATAGCCATAGGCAGCATAAGAATAGCCATAGGCACTACTATAATAGTTTTGACCAATTAAAGTCTATGGTAGATTTTCCAAACAAGCTCCATGCAGGGAGAAGGTAAAGATAAGATGAGATAACATTTATTGCCAATAGTGGAGGTGTTATCTTCTAAGGTAATCCTGTCTGTCTTGTCTGTAAATTTGACTCCTACAGAATTAGCAAGTGTCAATATTTTGTTAAAGTTAATGGTCAAAGTGTTTAACATAAAGATATTGACATAGAAAATTTTGAAAAAATAAATACCATATTTTTTGGACTATAAGACGCACTTTTTAGCAAGAAAAAATCTTGCTAAAAAGTGTCTGTGCCTTATAGACCGAAGGTCAGGAGGATGCAGCACTGCCAGACCCTCCTGACCGCTGCAATAGAGATCGGGTGATGCCTTGATATAGAACCGCACCCGATCTCCCAGAGAGGAGCCTCCGTACTGCGCTCTCCCTGTGCCTACAGGTGCAGGATCTGTGGTGATGTCAGAAACAAACAAGACTGTGCGCTTGAATAGAACCACCTCTGCTGAAGTGATTGCACAAGGAAACAAAAAAGTTTTTGTATATGAAATGCCTGGGAGTTACTACATGTCACAAAGCACTTTCTCAAGCCTCTGAACATGTACTTTGTGTACTTCATTTAAATAAAGGTAAAAGTTCATTTTATAAGTAAACTACTGTATACACACTTCTAATAAGCATAGTAGATTTCCCTTCAGGTACCCATGCACATTGGTGTATATTTTATGTAGGTCCCATCCCCCCTTTATGAGCCACGTTGTATTTTAAAGTTCAATCCTTTAGCTGCCGTCAAGAATGTGTGGCTCTAGTCTAGCCATTCAGAGCACAGGCTCAATCCGAGCATCCATGCAATGAGGGAGATGAGAAAAGCTGAAATATCTACTAAAGATGTATGAGTATCTTTACTTTTGTCATAAAGTGTTAAAATGAAAAATAGAACCCTTTTCTTATAAAATGTAACATTTGTGACAGTTTGCTTGTAGGCTAGTATTATATTTTCTTAAGTACACATTATTGAATGGTGAAGTCATAGACTACATTATGTATGTGAGAAGTCAACCCTGTGTATTCCTTAGGTTTCATGGATCATATAAATATTTGTAGTATACTGTAGCTTCTCTCTTCTTTTTCATGTAGATGAAAGACATCCACAAAGGCATTTTCATAGTTTACGTTTCTGTGATATTTTCTTCTTTGTAATTTAATTTTTCCCATTAAAAGAACACTTGTGCTTTATAAGCTCTTATTTGCTGCTGTTTGAACAGCATGGTGTTTTGATAAAATAATAATGAATAGCTAATTCTAAACACATTTCCCTTCTAGCAAGTAGCGTTATTATTTGTGAGTTTCTTTCAGCTCACAATGAATTGGCGTCCATAGCATGGAAATTACCATAACGCCCCTTGTTAAATGGTTTTGGCTAAATACCAGTGAAATTAGATATGCCCTTCTGTTCATGAGTGACTGCTCCATGAATGCCAACTAATTATCCTGGCTATAGAATCTGCAGGCTTCTTTGTACAGTTTGATGTGAGCAAATATTCACAAGGTTAAATCCAGTGGAGGATTTGTCCTGTGTATTCCACTCATCTCCTGTTCCTTAAATATATTATCTAGTACTGTTCCTGGATAATGCTAGTTATAAGTAATAATCATGCTTTTAACTGTGTCCAGCATTGTTTAGTCAATGCGTGTAAATATATTCAGTTATGAAAACTATAGGCTCCATTGTGTAGGCGGTTCATGGAATAAATGTGTTATTGTGAAGAATAAAAAGATAAGAAAGCAACAAATTCTGTTTGTGGTCATACTTTCTGTGGGCATAAACGGAAATTTCTTTTTCAAAATATTAATGTAAAAAGTTGTTTAAAGAAAATTTCCTACAAATTACTTTTATCATTGATCCATCAAATATTTAGGTGGTCTAACTGCTGGGACCCTTATAAATTCCAAGGTAATTAAGGATTGCCTTGTTTGCCATGTGAATTTAGTGGTGAGACTGATTTATTTAACAATATGGGACTACTGGACGTAACCATCATGAAAATCTCCATTAATAGTTGTGTATAGACACCACTGGTCCATCCATAGGGAGCACCTGGAAATGCATCTGGCCCCCTATTCCCCTCGTAAGGGGCTCTTATGTAAGTACATGGGGCCTCTCCTGACACTTCATATGTCTTGGAGTTCAAGCAAAACCACACACATTGTTAGATTCTGAATAATTCAATAAGAAAAACTATTTTCATGTTAAGTTGTGGGTACAGATAAATTCCTATGTATTTGTTAATGTTACAGACTTCATGTAAATTAAGCATAAGATGAGCCTATGGTCAAACTTGTTTACATCTGTCCCCAAGTACTCACTGACCTACACAATGGATGCAAGAAGAAGGGAACAAATGAAAGAGGGAATGACTGTAGTGTCTAATAATAAAAAATCTTTATATAGCATCATCATAGACATAATGGGGCAGATTTATCAAGCAGTCTGAAAGTCAGAATATTTCCAATTGCCCATGTCAACCAATCACAGCTCCCCTTTAAAATATTCATGAGCACTGGTGAAATGAAAGCTGAGCTGTGATTGGTTGCCATGGGCAACTGGAAATATTCTGACTTTCAGACTGCTTGATAAATCTGCCCCAATGTCTATACAGTTTTGTAATGTGGAACTAAAGGAATTATATGCAAAGGCTCATGTAATTATTACACATTTCTGTGAACTTCAAGTTTTTATAATGGTCATTTATTGACTATCTTTTGGGAAGAGACAATGATACAGAGATTAATTTTGGAGTTGAGAAGAATGATGGACCTGCATCTATATTTAACCTAATTTTTATATGTAGGACGTTGCTCACTGCTTGCTAATCATCCTGTTTGTTCTAAGTTTACTTATTTTACAGTTCAAAGATGGATGTGTGTATTTTCTGAGGCTTTCAATATATAAAAAAACAAATTTAAAAAGCTCTTTACATAGTTATAGAAGTTATGGGTTTGCATTTACAACAGAACCAAATTATATATTTCACCACAAGTATGAGGCTCTAATGGAGCTGTATTTGTGAAGCCTGTTTTGGGACATAGACTCAAGCATTGCCAAAAAAGAAGGATACTGTATTCTTCAGAGATGTAACTTGAAACACTTGAAAACACATTCAGTACCACACTCATTTCATCTACCACAAACAACTTATAATAATGGTGTCTGTGTATGTGATAGGTTTTTTCTTTCACTGGATCCAGAGCCTAGTTTAAAATAAATATATAATATAAAATAGGCATACCACATATCTGTATACAATAACATGAAAAAATAAATAATATATAATTATTATAATGCACTCCAATTTTTATGTTAACATTTCTTCTTCTGTGGCATCATCTTCCTCCTGTTCTATGATTTTTCAGTAGTTATTGTTATTCTACTAACATCCCAGTGGTTTTAAGGTCTGCTCGGTGATATCACATCATGGATTTTCCTCTTGATTGATATATTGTGATAATGTGTGCTTTATTATTATTATAATTATTATTTATAGTGCACCATTGATTCCATGGTGCTCAACAGTCAATAAGAGGTTCACATACATTGCATTAAGACTAAAACAAATGAAAGTACATAAACAACAGTGGTCAGAAAATAAGTGGGTGGAGGAACCTGCCCTGACCATGACTGGGTGTAATAGACCTGTTTGGGGGCCTTGATTTGAGTTTATATTGTGTGGCTAGATCACAGCCCCTAATACGGTTGTGTGCATGGGGCCTTATTGAACTACAGAGTTTTTATTTAACTTATAAGGGAAAGTATCCCCTCTAGGTACTACATCCTAGCTTTCATTGGTTTAACTCAATTTAGTCATATTCCCGAAGCTGTATAGTAGCAGCATTGGCATAAAAATGAATGACAAGTAACATGCAAGATTTACACATCTACTTTTCATGTTGGTAATCAAATCTATCTGTACCATCAGCTTAGTTGCAGTCTAACACTTGGGAATCAACTGAATCTAATGCTGTAAAAAAACAGAGCTCTATTCTCCGTGTCATGGCCACTCATGTGAGATGAGGTCCAGCTTCTATTCACTTGAATACAATATCAGCTGATCGGCAGATTTATAATTGTAGGACCCATCAATATCACAATCCTGTAAAACCCTATTAAGTTATGTTGTTGGAAGAAAGCACTGGTTATAGATGACCGCTATCAAAATATCTGTGCTGCTTGTTTCACAAGGATCACATAATGTATAGAAAATGGTTCTTATGTATCTGCATTGATTTCTTTTAAGCCCTGCATACATATTTCATGTGTCTTGTTTTAAAAGGCCAGCCAGGCATCTTGCACTTATATAGATATATCAATTATTTACTACATCACTAGTTAAGGTATATAAAGTACATATGTAACTTTAATTATAAATCAGTCTGTATCAGTATCTCATTAAATAAAACATTGTGAAAAGTAAAGTAATGACTAGAGGAAATCTCCTAAAGCAATGCAGATGTTTTATGAGAATAAGTAATAAATAATATCAAACAATAGAAATCAGCGGCAGATTTTGTTCAGCACAATACATCTGCAGCACAAAGAAGAAATACAATAATATCTCATGGAGAAAATAGCATAAACATTCAAAGCAGTAGGCAAGAATTTTCTACACAATGGATTGTTGCAAAATATAACAGCTCTTTGATATTTTTCTTTCATAAGGCTTCCCAAAAACACAGCTGGTTTGCCACAACACTTTCCAAGTAAAGATAACATTACACAGTTTATACTGTTGAAAAAAAAAAAGAAAAAAAAGAAGAAAAGCTTCCAAAACTCTTAGTTTCATAGATATTTCTGTACCATAGTCTCATATCCAGTCTCAAGGACACAATCATGTGGGCTTAGATAGATAGATAGATAGATAGATAGATAGATAGAAACTTTATTAATCCCCCAAGAGGAAAATTATAAACCACTTCAATGGTGAAAAAACACCAATAATAAAAGACAGTAACAGTATAACTCTAAACACGCATCATACAATTTACATAGTACTAAAACAATAAACATTCCTGTACCCGGATTAAGGAGACACAGGCGAGCTCTCTGTTATACACTGAGATTTCAAATGGTTTAAATGATCTTCTACATCTTCTATTTTCATCTGGATAAATTTTGCAGTAAATTGACTTATCCTAGTCAAACACAAGTAACGCAAAAAGAGGGTGGTAGGAATTTCCAATTATATTTTAAATCTTGCCTTAATTCTGCTTTCTACAACATCGGTGAAACATTCCAGCTAACCCCCAATTACTCCACTGGCCCTTTTGATTACTTTGCCCATCCTGTTAATATCCCTCCAACTCATTCCTGATCCGAAACAGGTCACACAGTAAAAGATAGAACCAGCTATTACAGTATCATAAAACATATGGAGCAATTAATTGCAGACATCAAGTGATCTTAACAATCAATCGATCTTAGAGTGGTAGAATTCTACCCAAAGAGTGGTAGAATTAAGAGAGATAATAATAATAGTAAAATATATAGAAATTCAGCAACATTTGTTACATTGAGAACGGGGAGGGGGATCTCTTAGAGGAGATTATTTTCTCAGGCACATGAAGCCATAGTTGTTCCACTTAGGATTGGGAAAATGAATATTCAAATAATAATATTTTCTGGAATGGAAAAAAGAAGAAGTTGCCTCCTATGCCAGCATTTAGAAGGTGACTCCCGATGTCAATGTCAGCTTTCAAGAAACATTGTCACATTCCTTGGATTAAGCTTGGTAAGAGGTCATGGATGCATTCAGAGGGGGAGATATGCAATTCCACATCATGTCACAAGGTTTCTTGATAACCGGTACTGGCATATTACAAGTCACCTTCTAGACAATGTTTTCTTTTTTCAATACAGTCATCATACACATATGAGAAAAGGTATCATTCCCAAGAGGATTTGATTGACAGTTGTTGAGGCATATGGCTATCTTTCAATTAGAAAAACAAACTTAGACATGTTCCAGAACCTTGTCAGTAGAAGTAACACTGAGGGGTATTACATGCATATAAAATATCCCAAACAGTACAACAAATGGAGAAGCTTATTCAAGGCTTCGGAGACTTGGAACAAAAAAGATAGGAGGTGCTCTAGCTTCAGCTGCGATCTAGACAGTAGAATCGTACAAAGGAGAAGAAAACGCTGGCACTCACCAAACATCGGTAAAACATAGCCTTTTATTCCAATTTGCTAAAACTTAGCTGCGGGCGAGGAGGAACAATGCAGGAGCCCACTGATATTTGGTGATGTTTGTATGATTCTATGTTCCAGAATCTCTTTACTCATTACCACCACTATCCCCCTTAGTAATAATACAAAAAATACATTTTTATTTAGATGGTGTCATTATATTCCTCTTTACTAATCATTGGTTACATATACAACTTAAGTAAGACATTGCAGAGTAATATAATATCAGATGAAACAACAGGGATGAGGGCCTGGTTCTCAAGAGCTTATAATTTGTGAGGCAAGAGTTAACAATCTAGAATTGTTCTGCCTGATGAGTCCTAACATGAAACACATGTTAAACAATGAGTAGAGACAAGACAGGGTCAGGTTTGGAGCCCTAGGTTGCCCTTTTTTGGGTGAAAGTCCTATTATCTATTAATGCAAGATTTTCATGGTAACCAATATAAAGGAATTGCTTTTAAAGAGCGTGCTACCAACCTGCTTTTTGTGTGTTATGGAACGATAATGTTCTGTAATAGTGTAGCATAGTGACAATTATTTAAATTATTAAATCTAATAGTACACACAGTATAATACGTATTATTAAAAATCTGTAAATATATAAGAGCAATAATAATGTATTTTTTAATTTTCTGAATTAAAATGCAGAAAATGTTACCGATGCATAGATCTATAGATCGATAAAGAGGCAGGTGAACAGTCTTTGCTGGCATCCCAAGCAAGAAAATTAAAAAAAAAAAGCACAAATATGTTGCTAATAGATACCTGCTGTATAACAAGTGTGGCTACATTAGTAATAATAAACAAATTTGTTCTTGTTTTTTACCTGAAAGTTGATACTTTGTAAAGTTCCACAAAAATATAGCAATAAGTATGTTAAATCCAGTTTATAGTTCCTTCTGTATCAAGATCATGAAAGTATCAAAACGGTATAAGAATAGCTAATTCAAAGACTATTTAATCCAGTTAATACTGCTTATATAGCTGAATAGCGAGGAACAGCCCCGGCCGGAGCCTTCGTTCCCTCATAGAGTTCCTACCGAACGGGGTTACTCACACTACGGAACGTGCAAAAGGACATTTCTCGTCTCAACGTGTTTCAAAAGGCTGCTAGATCATAGAACTCATCCGTATATATAGCTCCACAGGAACTGCTGGTATCGATGGGAACTGTAGTTCTAATGTACTTAATTTATTACCTGTGTGTTTCCCCTTTCCCCACCAAGTACCTTTTTTAGTTTTAGTAGCAATGGGCCTAATTAACTGCAAATTACTAATACACTTCTAACTCAACATACATATGTTCAATTTTGTTTTTTTAAGGGCACATTAGACTATAGTTTTATGCAATAAGAGGATTCCTGCAATATATATATATATTGCAGGAATCCTCTTATTGCATATATATATATATATATATATATATATATATATATATATATATATATGTATATACAGTAAGAAAAGATCCAAGCAGCACTATCAAAACAGAAAATGGGTAAACAAAAATAAAAAGCGGGTGCACGCCTAAGAGGGCCGGGCATCAGGTCCTTGAGTTATAAAGACAAAGGAAAACTGGTGACAGTAACATGCTTTCTGCCTTTCACGCTTACCTTAATACTATAGACAGTACAATTAAATTCACCATATAAATTCACGGATATATACATTAAAAAAACAGACCACAACAATTTTGTTAGATATGAGACCAGTCATCCGCTTGCAATGATTAGATTATTGCCATACAGCCAATTTTTGCGTGTTAAATACGTCACCAGTGATCCTTTGAGATTAGAAATGACAGACTATGACAGAATATGACAGACATGACAAAAAAATTTTTGGACAGAGGTTATCCGATTAATGTAGTTAACCTGAACAGACATAAAGCCATGGACAAGGAAAGGATTGACTTGTTAAAACCCAAGAGGGAACAGAAGTCTATGACACGCATTCCATTTATATCGACATAAAATGACAGTAGTGACTTCATAGCGAGAGTGATTAGGAAACAATGGTCAAAGTTAAATGGAGGCAACATTACAGTGGATGAATTTAAAAAAAAACCTCTTTTTTCCTACTGCAAGTCACAATCATTACATGGCAGACTAGTTAAATCTGACGTTGGACCATCAAAAGTTTTGAGGCAAACTGGCCTTTATGGCACAGTACGGAAAGGTTGCTTTCCATGCTGCAATTGTATCAACTGTACACATGTGGATAAGGGCTCACAATTTTTAAATAATGATAAAATTTACCATATCAAATATTATCTAACCTGCACTAGCAGCTATGTCATTTATGTACTGTCTTGCCCTTGTGGCTTCCTCTATGTGGGTGAGACCACACTAGAATTTAAGGTGCGGTTCACACAACATAGATACACAATTCGGTCTCGATGTAAGGATTTGCCAGTTTCCAAACATTTTATTGAGGCTGGACACACTGAGAAGCAGTTGCGTTTTCGTATAATAGATCATATACCACCACTACGCAGAGGTGGGGACCGTGAGCGTAATCTGAAATGCGGGGAATTGAAATGGATTTTTGTATTAAACACACTTAAACCACATGGCTTAAATGTTGATTATAGATTGAGTTCGGTCTGATGCTTCTCCTCTCCGGTCCAATGTAGCGATGTACACTGTGTCCACTAATGTAGATGGCATGATAAATTATATGATTGTTGTTGTTTTACATTTTTATAATGTCTGTTTTCCTTTTTTTTCAGATTATGAAGTCGCATATCTCAAGCAACTTGAACATATGTCTTCCTCGTCTCTGTAGTGATTTTGAACTATTATTTGTGATATTGACATTTTTTCTGTAAAAAAAAGTTTTTTTGTATAGAGGGTTGACATCGATAGAGGGTTGACCACCGCTGGGGTTATTACCACTGAAACAGAGGTAATCTGCCGTTATTTGTTTTTTCATCTGGGAAGGGGTTAGACATAAACTGACACCTCCAGCCTTATTAGGCGCTATTCGCAATAATTGCGGTTCACTTGCGGTGATTATGCGTTTTTTTGTGTGGCTAATATGTACATCTTGCCGATACACAGGTTGCCATGGTGCGTTTCCCCCACAGTTATTGTCTGGACCGTCTGGTCCATACTGCAGTGTGAATACTAACATACATATTGTCATTACGCATCTATTTACATGCTCATGGTTCCAGCGATGCGATCCTCTCTCTCTATATATATATATATATAAGAAGAAAAGAAAGTTCAAGCAGCATAGCGGTTATTAGAGAATAATTAGCCAAAAAGAGCTAGTTGTGTGCAAAGCCGTACTGGGTCCCGGCCAGAAGAGGGACCCTCCAATAAACAAATGATGAAAAGGCAGCACAAAAAATGAGTGAAAAAACGGTGGTTTAATCCATAAATGTCTTTTATGGATTAAACCACCGTTTTTTCACTCATTTTTTGTGCTGCCTTTTCATCATTTATATATATATATATATTTTTTTTTTTGTCTATTGACACCAGCTGCTCTCGGTCTTTTGATTGGCAGTTGTTCTGCCCATAGACTTACAATGTGCCGATCCGCACACCCGCGGTCGCCATTCCCGGTGTGCGTTTCACCATGCGTGCCAGTTCAGTGCAATGATGTGTATGGCTATCACTAGCTCTTCTTTTGATATAAGGTGGTGAGACGATGGGGACTTTGTTTATGGCTTGTTAGCTATGGGTTTTTTAAGATTTTTTTCACTTTTACTATGTCAGTGTGTTAACACACATCAATGGATGATCACCATGTATGCTAAAACTATATTTGTATACATATAATATGTTGAGACACATGCACTTTAATCTAATGATGTATCTATATGATATTTGTATTTTAGTAAATTTTATCAGCATTAAGATTGTTTGAACTTTGCACATAGCTTGAACTTTGCACTTTGCCTGTATTGGTCAATAATGATCACATGACCTCCTCCATTTTGTTTATATATCTGTACACAATCATGGATATTCAGCTTGAGAAAGGCTCACTGTTTGGGGCCGAAATGTTGCTCTTCCACATGGAATAAATCCACTAAGATATTTTTTCACTACAATCTGGTGTGTTCCCTTTTTTTCCTTTGTCTTTATATTTTTGTATTGGCTAGCTATCGCATGGTTAATTTGCCCAGAAACCACTTTTATGGTCCTCAGAGTGTGCAGTGGGATCCTAGCTGTCTAGAAACAGCTCCAGTTCTGCTGCTTCTGGCCAGTACACTGGTCTAAATGAAGTGCCTACTATATACTGACAGTCACAGTTAACAGCAGCTCAAAGATTAGTACAGGCAGTCCCCGGGTTACATACAAGATAGGGTCTGTAGGTTTGTTCTTAAGTTGAGTTTGTATGTAAGTCGGAACTATATATTTTATCATTGTAATCCCAGCCAGAATTTTTTTGGTCTCTGTGACAATTGGATTTTAAAAATATTGGGTTGTCATAAGAATCAATATTAACACTAAAGCTTCATTACAGAAACCTGTGATAACTGTTATAGCTGTTTATTGTAGCCTATGACTAAAGCACAATAAATTACCACTAACCAGAGGTCCGTTTGTAACTAGGGGTCGTATGTAAGTCGAGTGTTCTTAAGTAGGGGACCACCTGTATAAGGTTAGACAGCAGTAAGAAAGTATACCGTTATACTAGGTGTACAGCCTCCCTGATATAACCTACACTATTCTAATTACTATTTACATTTGGATGGCATAATGTTATCTCATAAAATTAGACATTACACTATAATTGCTATACACTATATTAGTATAATAGAATTATAATTACAATATAAATGTCTTTATTCAAACATAGTAAAAATAGAATTAAAATAAAAATAGTCATTTAAATTATTGAATGTAATAATACAAATAATATGTATTATTAAAATGCTGCAAATCCATATGGGAAATAATAAATGTATTTCTTTTTTTTTCCACGTTCCTATCTCCTGAACCTTTTTTTTAACAAAAAATCTCTTTATTGACAATAATATGGGCAGCATACATTATACAATCATCACACTTCAATGTGTAAGAAAACATTTTATAAATATTATTAATTCCCCAGTATACCCTTGACCATGCTACATCTAACAAAAAAAATACTATTATACCTTTACCACTGTCCCCCTTCCCCCTCCCCACCCCGTACCGACAGAGGTAAAAGAAGAACAAAAAAAAAGGATCAAACATTCCTTTGGATTTACTGCATTGATCCCTTGGCTTACTATTTCCACCTCTCCCATATACTTTCCCACTTTCTCCTACCTTCACTGCCTTGCTTTGTAAACCAAATCCTTTCATACTGTTTGATCTTATTGACCATATGGGAGCAACCTCTGCGTTCCCCCAATTTCTAGCAACACACATCCTTCCCACATGCAAAGCTCTGTTCACTAACTGTTGAGTTCCTTGGTCCAGGCCGACTCCCTCCATGTCCCCCAGAATAGCTAATCGTATTGTGGGAATAATTTTTGTACAAATCAAATATGAAATATAGGTGCAGATTTCACTCTAAAACTTTCCAATGATAGGGCAGAACCATATAACGTGACAAAAATCTGCCTCGTCCTCTCCGCATCTCAAGCACCTACCCTTCACTTTAAGCTTCATTTTATATAGGTGGGCTGGAGACAAATATATCATGTGAAGGATACTATATTGAATTAATCTATGATTCCATCCTAAAGAACAATTTCTGATGTTTCTATATATTCTATTCCATGCAATGGCATCATTTCCCTCAATTGCTACTACCTCCTCCCATTTATCCTGCGATTTGTGTCTAATGTTCAGTGCCATACCCCTCAATAAGTGCTTATAAATCTCATAAATCTGTCTTTTTTCACAGTCACGTTGCATACCTCCTCTATACACTCCTGTGACACAGTGTTTAATCCATAGCCTTTTCTTTTCTTAAAAGCCTGACCTGTATGACCTGTCCATATTTCAAAAAGTCCCCTTTTCGGAGATGGTATGACTTTATAAAGTAATGAACGATTTAAACCTTCCCCTCTCAAAAAATTGTGCCACATACCTAACCCCCTTTTTTTCCCAAAAGCCAGTGTCAGGCACCTCCAATAATTCTGAAATCTGATAATTCCCCCATAACGGTGTCTTCTCCAAAAATCTGTGAACCCTCAATAATTTTTTACAAGCAATCCAAACCCTTCCCAGGAGTTTAGAAATTACCCATTTTGTCAAACTACCAGTGTTTAGGGCACCACTCTCCAGAAGCTCCAGAATTGAGCTTTTCTCACTCTTTGTGGACTTCATCAACTTATAAAACACTGGATTATCTTTCCATTTACTCAATCTTGTCAATTGTTCAGCTATACCCCAAAAAATAAGGTATACCCAAACCCCCCTCGTCAATTGAAATGTACTTCTTAATTTTCTGAATTTTTATTCTAAATGTTTAATAATTGTACATAACATGTATTTTCCTGATCAAGAGATCATCTTACCGCAAGATACATGCACACAAATGATACAGCGCAGTAACTTTGATCTGGGTTGATAACTCTTTGCTTGATGAACATGTTCATGTCATTGTGAAGAGCAGATGTACCACTGTGTTCCAGGTTTCAACAACATGTTTTAATTTGAGACAGTAAACTGATGAAAAGATTACATGAGAAGCATAAGAATACAATGTGTGCTTTTCTGTTTATAATGAAATGAGTAGAAAAAATGAAGAAAGGCTTGAAGCTGCTAGGAAGGTCTCCAGATGGCTGGAGAGGATACTGTTTGGTTGAAGTAGGGCTCCCGACTGCATGAATTAAATATGTTAGATTTGTTCTTAGAGGCTCATGAACAAGGATTAATGACCTTTGACCTCAATGAACTTAAGCCATATGGTGACAGAGACCTCTTCAGTGCTGATTAATATTGTTAATGTGATAAGGCACATGCTTGTTTATTACACCTAATTCTTATTTAAATGGTTGTCAAGTCGAAGACACCCTAAGACAAGTTGGTACACAGTAGTCAATACATTTTTTATTGGCTTGTAGTAGACATGTAGAACGAATCAGAGAAAACTTGATTTATTTGTCAATGCCTCACATGTTTCATGGAGTCATGAATATTGAATCTTTATATTATTATTTTTTATTGTTATTATTATATGTATACAGATAAATCAACATAAAATGTTGCCATATTAAGAAATGATTGTTATCCTAATGTATAACAGCCCAAAAATTAATCTTTATGAAGATTTTCCAGTTCATTTGGAATCTTTTTCTTCTTTGAGTTGTTACATGATCTCAGTCTCAGTGACGTGCTTTATACTTCCCTAGTGGAATAACTGCATTCCAGATTTCGGGTTGAGTCAAGTTCAGTGCAATTACTAAATTGCATAGAAGAGGAACATATATCTAAGATATATACAATCAGGTTTGTATGGTTAGCTTTCCCACTTTCTCATAATAGCAGAAAATATGGGGTTTATAGTCATACATTTATATAAAATTTATATCATCTAATAGTTCACATATGAAATTTTTGAGATAGAGGGACTTCATTCTTTAATAGTCATCTGCGTATTTCCAATTTGATACAATAATTTTATGTGTAGTAATTTTTTTTATTTTGAAGGATAAAATATCCAAGAGTGTTTTGATCAGAGAATGTTACACAGCTATTCACTATCCCATAAACTGGCATAGAATTAGTATCAAGTGTCAACTATCTAATACTCAAAATATTTATGTTAAATTTAAAGAAACATTACATTTCTATGTCATATTACATAGCTATTTATAACATCATTGTATGAGATTCATGTTACATCAAACAATTCCCAGTTCATATATTTACTAATTGATGCCAAGGCCTCCAGTATTGCGTTGGATGGCATTGAAATGCAGGTTAGAAGATTACAACTGTGACAGAACACAGTGACAGATGCAAGGGACAGATTGGAAAGGAGATAAGTGAACTGACAGACATGAAAATAAAGAAGGTCTAGGAGGCGTGTGGCAGATTGCTCTGTCTGACCATTGTAGGACATAACTGTCAAAAACCTTTATTAAGGCAAAATGGCAAAGAAAGGGGGGGGGGACTTTAGGAACTGAAATTTTCATATCACTTTAACATCCTCTTCAATAATTACTTCTGCTTATATTTCAAATTACGGTGATTCTGTATATATATTTTATACATATACATATATATACATATATACCCATATATATATATATATATATATATATATATATATATATTAGAGATTGGCGATTAATCATGATTTTATTTGCAGAAGCTTTGTCAAATTTGTCAACAGATTCTCTTCTAGCCCAAATCAATGAAAATTAAGAGTACTAATTTGAAATGATGTACTCCTCTCCGTTAACTCTCTGTTAATTCTCTAAAATCATGTCTAAAATATACTGAGTGAGTTTTCTATATTCATACTTTAGCAATTGTTTTATACTTAAAGTAAACCTCAAAGTTTATCACTATTTCATAATACTGATAAATATGCAACATATTAAATATTGCTGCCAAATCAACTACTTTCTTAAATCAATATTTATCGTATAGTTTTCCAGTACATTGCACGGCTTCCTTCTCTAACCTGCATCAATACAGGCGGTCCCAGAGTTATGTGCAAGATAGGTTCTGTAGCTTTGTTCTTAAATTGAATTTGCATGTAAATTACCAATATTTAGAGGGATGTTTGTAACTAGGGGTCGTCTGTAAGTCGGGTGTTCTTAAGCTGAGGACTTCCTTTAAGTAATTAATTCCTCTAACTAAGTGATGAGTCATGAGTTTCCTTTCTGGCAAAACTAAAACTGTTATATATTAAAACATTGTTGCAAAGGAGCACTTTTTAGAGGTTATTTCAATATTTTCTACAAAATGTTCTTGAAAGTTCAACATTTACCCAGCCTGCTGTGCTCAGTGGGAATCCCTCTAGAATCACGTCCAATATTGGTAGATCACCACTCAATAAGGTATGGGGAAAGCTATTATGGGATATGAGAGCACTTAGGTGACTGCAGTAACAGGCCTATTATTTTTAACAAAGCTCTAATCATTAGCTAATTGCTGAACTAGCATTTCAAAGTGTGAAACCTGGTTGTTTTTTTTTCAGCTCCTGTATCCTGAAGGCAGCTGCTGCTATTAGCACCGCTCCTCCATGTAAGTAGATGAAAACAATCCTATACCGCAGCTTGTTGTTTTGGGAATAGTATATATAGTTTTGTGATCTTTAAGGTGGTTTGTCTCTAGGTGTCGTGGAAAACATGGAAAAATCAACATCTAATGTCAACATGAGAACCTGGAAATTTTGTACATAAGATTAACTTGAAGCCTGTGATTATCTTGTGTGTTATCAACCCAAATCCCCTAATCATAGAAGATTTGGGAAGTAGATTAAAGGCCCAGGTTCATCAAGGCCCCTGAACTGCAGACATAAGGTCCAATACAATAGTTTATAACATCCTCTTGGGGACAATGGGTAGTCTCTCACAGACTAAGGGCTCTTTCCCACTGGCATTGTTTTTCACGTTCATGGTTAAGTGATTTTCATAGATGCCTTACATGAGTCATTGTTTTCAATGGGTGTTTCCAGTTGTTTTCTACTAATCCGTTGTCCAAGAAAAAAATTATGAAACCTGTCTATGGAAGGCATTAGAAGTTCGCAAATCTGTTTTTTTTTCATGAGACTGGGAAACCAGGCGTTATATTTTCTAACCAATGTTAAATCTTGGGGTTTTTTTAATGGATGTGGACAACATACGGAAACAAAACAATACGGAAACAAAACAGGGACAAAATGGAAACAACACGCAATGTGCAATGGACAAGCAACACAGACGTAAGTGTAAATCCACCATAAGGGATACACATGGATGTACATTAATGAATAATTTCTTAACTATAACTGATGGGTGAGAGTGTACACCAGGAATGGCGTCCTGTTTATGCCTTGTACACCAGAACTAATATATAAGGCAAGATAACCCTCACCCACACACTAAGTCCTTTACACAAAGGTTAATTGTCCCAACTTACTAAAAAGTTTTAAAGGTATAGGTAGTTAAACATACTTGTCAACTTGAGCAACTTGTGAATATATAAATGGATGTTTCCCTATCACAGTAAGAGAATAGATGGCCATGTTGAAAAGAGAAGTATATGGCAGCAGCTTCTTACCATCTTCAACTTTAGAACCCAAGTATAGTCCACTGAAGAAATTAAATAAAACATTCTCAAGCAACATACGACAAATATATATAGATTTATGTTATAGCCATGAACTTCATCATAGTGTCAAGGCTCATGTATTCAGAGTTATAACAGAGGCATAAAAAGAAGAAACACCTTATACGTATAAAGACAAAATGATTATGATGCAAACCTTTAATTCCACTGTAAAGGATTTTTTTCACAACAGATTGTATTTTTGAAGTTAATGAATGATGTTTTTTTAATCTGTTTTTGTGTTTATATTTAAAGCTCAGTAGCAGATGTCTTTCATGTTCTCTTCCCCTTTCCTCCACATAAACACACTTATATGAACAGAGATGCAGAGTTGTCACTCAGTCTGTTTGTGATCATTTATAGGATTATGATTATAAAGATGTGATACCATTATATGCTCTTACACATATATTTACAAAGTAATCCATGGCAGGCAGGAATCTCAGCTATAGCTATAGATCCATTTACACATATTGATTATTGATTAAATCTGAATGATTTGGTCCATTTATATTTAAAATTGTTGAGAGAAAAAGTCAAAAAAGGGAATGATAAGGGACACCTCTAACAAAAGTATCTAAAAGTTAAAGGGGGACATATATCGGGTTTTTTTCACACCAGTTTTGAGACCCCTTAATGTTGTGCAGTGTGTGCCTAGTCATAAATTAGGTGCATGGCCTTGCCACCTGCTACAATTGACTCCAGTACACCAAAAAGTCTTTATCACTTGCTCGCACGAATGGTAGTAGAGATAACGTAGGCTCACTTTGGGAATAGCATATCACAATTCTGGTGGTGCATCCACTGGTGTAGCAAAGCAGGAACAGAAAGAAGAAGGGCAGCGTTGCACTGAAGGTGGCCCAGGGAGGAGTATGGATAGTAAAGTAAGAACTCCACATCCAAGCAGCACTCCCTGACTGCATACTTTTTTAAAGTATAGTCAGGATACTTTTCAGTACAAAAACAGATCAAACTACCATTGCAGCCAATATCTGAATAAGTATAGTAAAGCAAGAACTTAAGTAAACCACTTAATGTAGGGTTCATTTTATTGTGGTGTAATTTACATTATGCATTTCAGCTTCATACTGAAGCATCACGTGACTAGAGATGAGCGGACTCCAACTTTAGTTATGGTGTCTTCTTTTTCTCCTCTGCAGCCCATCAAGCAACATGTTCCGGTTAGGTTGAGCTGCCAAACGAAGGGCATTAAACCTAATGGGGCAGATTTACTTACACGGTCTGTTCGCGATCCAGCGGCGCGTTCTCTGCGCTGGATTTGGGTCCGGACGGGATTCATCAAGGTAGTTCCTCCGCCGTCCACCATGTGGCGCTGAAAAGCATCTGAACACGCTGGAGTTCACCGGGCCGGACCAAGTGAAGGTAAGCGCGTCCCAAGTGACACATTTCTTTTTTTAAATGCGGCGCATGCATGCCGACGCCGATGCGCCACAATCTGATAGCGTGCGCCAAAATCCCAGGGCAATACAGGGTAAATCGGCGCAAATCGGAAATATTCGGGTAACACGTCGGGAAAACGCGAACCGGGCCCTTAGTAAATGACCCCCAATGTTCTGGCCTGCATATCTCTTCAGGTTATTTAGAAAAAACTTTTGGATACCTGATGAAGGCTTCTGCACAAAGCTGAAAGACAAAGGGGGATATGTATAATTATCTAAATTGTCTAGTTTTTGCAACTTTTGTTATATTTGCAACTTTTTTGCGACTTTTCACCTGTCGTTTTTCAAGTACGCCTTGGTCTGCACCTTGTGCAGTGTGTCTTATGTATCTTAGTTTCCCAGATGTTCCGTGTGACTTTTCACTAATGTAACACTTTATTTTGCTTACTTTTGCAACTTTTTAGACACAAATCTGCACTTGGTCCAGGGCAGGTGCAAAGGAAGTTTTTTTTTCATGGACCCAATTTTAACATTTAAATGCTTCAATTGTTTAACATTTACACAGTAACCTCTTTTGTCAAAATTCTTAAATGTTTGCATTTTTTTAATTGGTTACTTTTAAGGGTGAAGTTTTAATTAAGTTTTTAATGCATTCTGAAACTAATTACATCAGCTGAGGAGAGGTGATTTGCCTTATTTCATTACTGTTAACGGCAGGTGATGGAAAAATAAAGAGGAGAAAATCTCCCACCAAAGGTGTCTATTGGCCAAGTGATCTTGCATCTACTAAAGATCTTGGGATAGGATTCCAGTGTGGAAGTCACTCAAAATAAGTTAATTGTCAATCTTCAGGATTAGTGAACCCCTTGGACCACCGCGAATGATGATGCAAGCCGACACCTGGGAATGGAATCTAAGTGGCCCGCCGCAAAGGAGCCACCAGGTCATTCCACAGGTGCGACTTGTGGAAGCCAAGGTCGAGGTACAGGAACACAAAGCAGGCCCGAAGTCGATGATAGTCAGAGCTGGCGGAAATGGAGAAAAATCTAAGTCAGGTCCGAGGTCCCAACGGGAGGGTAAAATACAAGGGATTCACAAAAGAAGCTTTCTGAATGGCATTAGCTCAAAGATCTGGTGGGGGTTGTTGGGAGAAGCCAGCTTCTCCTGGAAGAAACCTGGAAGTGACCAGCACAAATCAGCGGCGCGCTGGCCCTTTAAATCTGTGAGTGCTGGCGCACGTGCCCTAGGGAGCGGGGACCGAGGTGTGTCAGAGGTGTGGATCGCAGGGGCACGCGTGACATAAATATATATTTTTGCCTTTTTTGTAATGTGATTATTATTAATATCCCGATTCTTCTGTTTGTTCTTTGGTTGGTCACAATATTCCTCTAGCATAGTACATCAGCTGAGGAGAGGTGATTTGCCTTATTTCATTACTGTTAACGGCAGGTGATGGAAAAAAAAAGAGGAGAAAATCTCCCACCAAAGGTGTCTATTGGCCAAGTGATCTTGCATCTACTAAAGATCTTGGGATAGGATTCCAGTGTGGAAGTCACTCAAAATAAGTTAATTGTCAATCTTCAGGATTAGTGAACCCCTTGGACCACCGCGAATGATGATGCAAGCCGACACCTGGGAATGGAATCTAAGTGGCCCGCCGCAAAGGAGCCACCAGGTCATTCCACAGGTGCGACTTGTGGAAGCCAAGGTCGAGGTACAGGAACACAAAGCAGGCCCGAAGTCGATGATAGTCAGGGCTGGCGGCAATGGAGAAAAATCTAAGTCAGGTCCGAGGTCCCAACGGGAGGATAAAATACAAGGGATTCACAAAAGAAGCTTTCTGAATGGCATTAGCTCAAAGATCTGGTGGGGGTTGTTGGGAGAAGCCAGCTTCTCCCGGAAGAAACCTGGAAGTGACCAGCACAAATCAGCGGCGCGCTGGCCCTTTAAATCTGTGAGTGCTGGCGCACGTGCCCTAGGGAGCGGGGACCGAGGTGTGTCAGAGGTATGGATCGCAGGGGCACGCGTGACATAAATATATATTTTTGCCTTTTTGTAATTTGATTATTATTAATATCCCGATTCTTCTGTTTGTTCTTTGGTTGGTCACAATATTCCTCTAGCATAACAAAATAAAGATGTAATCACTTTCATCATGTCCAGTTTCTCCCCATGAAATATGGAACATATTATAAAGTAATTTTATGAAGTGAACTTTATCCTAACTTATGATATGGCTATAAGGTATTTTTTTTCCAGTCTGTCTTCTTAGTAGAAATGTGTGATGAAAATTACAGTTCAAGGATCACATAATATGTGAAGAAGAAAAAAAGTGCAAAAATTGGGAGCATCCCTAGAGTGATATTGTATGAGGAATAATTGGACGGGCAACAAATGAGAGGTTGTACTTTTATCAAAAGAAATGCCTGCATGTGGTATGAAATGTACAGCTCTTTGATTTATAACTTTTATGAAAAGTTCCCTTTGAGGAAAATGGGATTTTTGTGATGAAGGCCACAGATGTGGTGTAGTAAATTGAGGTTAATTAAGTGTACAGAAGAATAGTTGTTATTTATATTTCATCCTGTTACAACGATGATATAAAAAGGTTATCCAATAAAATTCTGGCACCATTTCAAAGCTACGGTCCAGACAGAGAAGTCAGTCTAATCTACCATTTATCTAATGTGTATTGGAAGGGTCTCCTGCTATTTCCCAAATTATGATAAACGGAATAATCAGCTTCATCATAAATATTATCTAACTTAAAGGGTAAGTGCCACTTTACATGAAAAAATGACAACCCTTTATTTTAACACAGGAAGGGGATAGCAACATCTACTCTGATCTCCTAAGTAAAATCTCCATTTTCAAAAAGCAGTAATGGGGAAATGTATCATGAACATCATGAACCTATCATCACACACTTCCAAGTGGACCCTCCCCCTGTCAGGAAGCAGGAGAAGCAGCATGATGCAATTGTGAAGAATGTGCACTGACAAAATGAGTGTACACTGGATCCAGGGGTGTGCATAATTTTTCCGGGGGCATAGCCAGGTATTGGATCTGTAAAAAGAGAACAGGAAGGTAGATAAATCAGATGCTTGCAAATGAAATGTAGCACAATTGGGTTGGATCGTGATTGCAAGGGAAACTATAAATTAATGGTTAAATAAAACATTGCAGCATATATACACTCCACTAGACCTACAGCATAGGAAGAAAAATAATTATATGGCAACTACAATGCATTGAGTTACTAGTAAGGGTGTGATCCAGTGACTCTCTCATCCCTACAAAAAACACATGGATAGTAGTTTGAGCTGACCATATATGCTTATGGAGGGATCAGGAGAATAGGTGTTTACTACACAAGTGTATGGACATCTTTAGGTTTTGGTCATCTGTCAAAAATTGATATTAATAAATAGTGATGAATCCTATTGATTTCAGCAGCAATTGTTCACTATTGTTTAAATAAATTGTACCATGCAACATTTTGACCCTTAAACAGATATAGCTTTCTTTTCATCATTATTAGAGTTGATGAATTGTTGGCGCAACAAAGAAACCTTTCTTCAAGTGATCCTATCTTGGATTGTACTGTGCGCTGTATGCATCAACTTATAGATATTAAATTGTGGGGTTGTCTTCTACAAGAATAATTCTAAAAGCTGTTCTAAATTTACTCAGGCCATAATAGACTTTGATTTTACATCAATTAAATGTAATAGTCTACTGGTATACCGTATTTACCCATGTATAACCCAAGTTTTCTGCACAAAAAAATGTGCTGAAAAACC
The DNA here is from genome assembly GCF_040894005.1 of Engystomops pustulosus. Lineage (NCBI taxonomy): Eukaryota > Metazoa > Chordata > Amphibia > Anura > Leptodactylidae > Engystomops > Engystomops pustulosus. Next base: position 59,763,176 of record NC_092411.1, read on the forward strand.
TCACCTGCCAGCCGGCGCACACTATGACGTTGTCAGCGGGAGTGCAGATCCCATGGACACATCTCTGCTAGCTAATACAGCAGAGAGAAGAACGAAGAGGGCCACTAGGTGCCATGTTGAGGATCGGGAGCCGCGCCGAGCATCGGAGCACTGGATGGTGAGTATGTAAGTTTATTTAATTTCAAGTTGGAGGTCAAGTACACCACTTCACCCAAATGGAAGACTCTCTGTGCTTCAGAGCTCGGCCATTACTCCCAGTCATTACGTATGCTGTCGACATTAATCCCTTTACAAGATCTCACTTTTGAATGGGAAAAGACAATCATAGATCCTATAGATGAGAGAAAAGCCAATTGTGCTGTTCACCAAGATTAAGAGAGATAGGTATATATTATTAAGGTACTCCCAAACATTGTTTTAAAATAGTGCTTATAAAGTTTAAAAGTTTCCACAGGACACCACAGCACCTCTCCCAACCTCACGTTTTACCCCTTCGGGCTTCTTCCAGGGCCCCAGAAACTTTTAAACTTTATAAGCGCTATTTTAAAACAATGTTTGTGAGGACCCTGATAGTAAATACCTATCTCTTTTAATCTTGGCGATCTGCACGATTGGCTTATCTCTCATATATAAGATCTATGATTGTCTTTTCCCATTCAAAAGTGAGATCTTGTAAAGGGATTAATGTCGACAGCATACATCATGACTGGGAGTAATGGCCGAGCTCTGAGGCCATTTCCATTTCGGAAACTGGGTGGAGTGGTGTACATGACCTCCAACTTGAAAGTACTGTCCTCTTTCATTGCCTTTTACTTCCTTGGAATTTAATTGTGATATTGAAAGGAGAGTTTAGCACTGGTTATATTTTTTATTTACTTTGGTTTTAACATCAGTGAGCGTGCTTTTTTACCAATTGCTCCTTCTGAATATTGAATTTGGATACAAAATTTTAGAGAGGTCTTAATTGGAAATCAGATGTGATTTTTGTTAATTGATAACAATATTTATTCCGGTAAAAGCATGGCCCGTGTGATATTGTTTGGGGGTATTATGCCGAAATGAAGTAGTTTCTTATAAAAAAAATAACAGTATTCCTTCATGTATTCTGGTCTTGTCGCATTCTCACTTCTTTTTGGCAAGAATTCCAGCGTCTTATCCCACAGATTTGTGATGACTCGATTATATTGGATCCCCTCCTTCTCCTCCACCACTGTGTCATGTCAACCCAAACCTACAAGTGCTCCTTACTTCGCTTTTTGATCATTGTTGCATGCTGTTGTGTCCTGTTTCTGTGGAAACAGACTAGACCTCCAACGATAGCCATGTGGATAGCGAAAATGAATGATTTCTTGCACATGGAGGATCTTACCGTCCATTCACAGTACAAAAAACAAATTTGAAAAGACTGGGCAGCCATGGATCCTTTTCCAGCAGTCTACAGATTACAGGCGTTCTTTATGAAACCACATAGACAGAAACAGTTATTTGGTCCTTCACCGGGATGGGCATCCCATCGCCCTACCTCCCTCTCCTTTTGTTTACCCTTCTGCCCTACTTTACCCTCTTATACACCCAGTCTTAGACTGATTTCTAGCTCCTCATCATCTACTTCTCATTCTAATCTTTTTGGAAGTCAAGATGTAGGTCCCTCCGGGCCCCTGGGCTTCCCCTCACAATACTCAATATTGAGAAAAGACAGGAGGCGGATGAGACCGGCTTGCATGCCTTTTATATGCAAGCTTATACTATTTTCTCAATGTTACATTATATTTGCACTCCTACTTGCACATAAGTTTTTTGGCAATGGATATAATGAGGACTAAGCTCCTGACCCTTGTCTGTTTTCATGTCATTAATAAAGATAATTATAAAAATTCTTTTTTCCTTGTTTTCTATAATATGAAGATGTAGGTGTAGTAAATATAGTTATATGTGTATTTTTCTAATTATCAGGATACATAGTCCTTACTTACCTCTACAATGATTTGCTTAACATATTGGATATAATCTGTTGTAACATGCATGTAGGGTGGGAAGTATAAGATCCTCTTTCCTGCGCATGCGTTGTCTGACTGGTGAGTGTTTTCCATAGATCATTGATTACTATTTAAACATCAATGCTTATACAAATAAAACATTTAATTTCTTTTTCCAAGTGACATATTTTCCGTTGAAATCTAGAATAGTTAAAAATGTGGACTGATTTATTCATACAAACATAATGGGGCAGATTTACTTACCCGGTCCATCGCGATCCAGCGGCGCGTTCTCTGCGGTGGATTCGGGTCCGGCCGGGATTCATCAAGGCAGTTCCTCCAACATCCACCAGGTGGCGCTGCTGCGCTGAAGTTCCCTGAAATGCACTGAAGTTCACGATCCTATCCTGGATGAAGGTGAGTGCAAGCTCCGCGACACAATTTCCTTTTTTAAATGCAGCGTTTTTTCCGAATCCGTCGGGTTTTCGTTCGGCCATGCCCCCCGATTTCCGGCGTGTGCATGCCGGTGCCGATGCGCCACAATCCGATCACGTGCGCCAAAATCCCGGGGCAATTCAGGTACAATCGCCGCAAATCGGAAATATTCGGGTAACACGTCTGGAAAACGCGAATCGGGCCCTTAGTAAATGACCCCCTATGTTTAGATTTACTTGGAGAGTTCTATCAGGCTTTTTTGTATCCACAGGCAGAAGGAAGTTGCTGTGGTTTTTAGAAGTGTATATTTTATTTGTATTTTTGGGTTCCATGCTTGAAAAAGGTCTATCAATTTAAAAAGTTCAAAATGTGTTGCAAATGCACTTTTTTTTCCAGTTGTATGCCCATACAATGTTTTTTAAGGATTTTAAAAAATTTTGCAACTGATAAAGATATGAAGATTTTAAGGATTCTGGAATGAGTTTTCTTTTTCGTAATCCTTTGGATTTACGAATTGATGTTCCGGGGTCCATGTTTATGCAAGGTGTGAACACATCCACAAAAGATGTAAGCGAGTGCCTCATTACCCATTTCTTTTTTGGGAAACTATTTTGTACTAGATGTACAATGGCTTGAGATCAACAATACATTTCCAACATAGGAGATAGATACAGATTATTGTTCACTTGTTCAGATAGAAAAAGAGAACAGATGACCGGCACCAACCATATAGTGTGACACTTTTTCCAGCGTTCCTTTGGTCACTCACAGCTCCACGATCTTCTGACTCATAGACCCGCTCGTTCCCGGGGTGCCCACAGAATTTCCAAGCACGATAATAGTGTAAAACTTAGAAAAGCGAAGTGGTACTCACCGGATTAAAAGCGGGGTACTTTATTGTATGAACAAATCCAGGACAGGGGGATGCACGCCACGGCTTGTTCACTTGTAATCTCATCTATATTGCCTTTTGCTTGTTTTTGTGGAAGATTGGAAATAACTAAACATATCTGTCATTTCCAGAGATTTCATTTCCATGAATAGTATTACATGTGCAGAGTATTTGCCTTGTGTGGTAAGCATGACAGTAACTTACACTTCAAAGTCGACTAGACAAACTAATAAATATAAATTGTAGATGTCTCATCATCAAACATTTTCCCATGAGCATTTTACAGTTGACAGAAATCTAATGCTCCTTGTAAGTTGTACTGGCAGGGTCTACCATTCTGTGCTCAGGTCTGCTATGACAATTATCTCTTTGTTCTACAGGGATTAGGCTATGTACAAACATTGTAAGTATGAGGGAATAAAGAAATCCTCCCATAATTACTTATGAAAAATACAATGAAAATAATTCATATTTAGAATGTAGAAACAGATTAGGTCAAATGAATACAGATGTAGAACTGGTGAGCATGGCTGAAAGTGTGTTAACTTAATTAGTTATCACATAAAAGGTGTGAATCACTAACACTACAGACTATAGTTTTGAAGTAAGAGCTTTCCTTTGCCAAGAGACTTTGCCAATTGAGTCCACCTTCAGGCATGTGGTTTTCCTTTCTGTTTTTTACTTTTTCACTGTTTTCTAGATGATTAACCTGGTGTAGCATAAGACTTCCTATTAGACCTCATATACATGAATGTGTGCAGGACTGATATTCGGCCGCACAGTTTGCCACTGGATATCGGTCTCTATTAAAACCTATGGCACCCGGTCTCGGTGCAGTGACCGTACTCAGAAAAATATAGAACATGCCCTTTATTCTGACATGCTATAGCACCAGTTGCTCTCTTCTCTATAAAGAGGGGAGGAGTGAGCAGCGCCCTCTCTCCTGCATGTGGTCCACATCCATGTGCATGGAGCCTTATGTGACTTAGTTTACTCCAGTAAGCTGCAGCTGCAATAGCAAACCACAAAACCACACCCTTTTGTTGTAATAGTTGTAAAAGTGCCTGAAAACTGACAAAAATATTTGATCAATGTGGCACAGAAAGTTTTTTTGGGCCTGTAAACTGGTTAAAAAATCTCATCCTGTGTTATCAAATCTGGTAAATAGGTTGAGCCGATCATGTTAACCGGTACAACATCTGTATTTTTCAGTAACTGGTTTTAATAAACTGTAAATAAAATATACATATAGGTGATACAGTGGGTATGGAAAGTATTCAGACCCCTTTAAATTTTTCACTTTTTGTTTCGTTGTAGCCAGTTGATAATATCAAAACGTTTTTGTGGTTATCATAGTACACTCTGCACTGCATCTTGTCAGAAAAAAACTAAATTGTAGATATTTTTGCTAATTTATTAAACAAAAAAGACTAAAGTATCACATCATAAATATTCAGACCCTTTGCTGTGACAGTCATATTTAACTCTCATGTTGTCCATTTCCTTCTGATCCTCCTTGAGATGGTTCTAGTCCTTCATTGTAGTCCAGCTGTGTTTAATTAAACTGATTGGACCTGATTAAGAAAGGCACACACCAGTCTATATAAGATCTCACAGCTCACAGTGTAGCAATATACTTAATGAAAACCTTAATGCGATATCCTTAATGAAAGACTCCACCCAAATGAGAAAGACTACACTTTCTTCTCGCATGCCCATAATATATATTATATTTTTATGTCACATGGCGCTTTAACACACCTTAGAGATGCAAAAATTTTCCCAATCTCGTTCTCAGATCATGCTCTGATTTCTGCTTCCTTGTCCCTTCCCCCCTTCATGCGAGGAGTTGAGACTGGAAGTTGAATGAGAGTATTCTGGACAAAAATACAATAATTGAAGAACTTTCAGTGAAAATAGAAAAGTTCTTTGAACAAAATGATACACCAGATATCTCTAAACAGTGGCTATGGGAGGCGCATAAAAATCACATTAGGGGCATGCTGATAGAAATAGGATCGTGAATCAAGAAAAAACATAATGCTCAGGTTGAGTATATACTAAAACAAATACAACAAATAGAGAGAACACATAAAAGGTCAATCCAGCAGAGCCTGGGGGCACATTAATGCCAACTAAGAGTACAGTATAAAAGATTGACACTCAATAAAGCAAAGGCTACTCTTCAGAAATGTTGCCGCCACTTTTATGAGTTTGGGAACAAACCAGGGAAGACCTTAGCTAGAGCCCTGAGAGAACGGAGGATTAGGACTTACATCTCTAAGATTTTAAACACTCGAAATCAATCGGTTACACTACCCTCTGAAATATTGGAAGTTTTTTGCAAATACTACTAAGGCCTTTATAATATCGGGGGGGAAGAAGATATTGTGGTTTCAAAAATGGCAATACAAAAATACCTCCAGGATTCAGGGATGCCAAAGATCCCGCCAGAAGCAATTGAGGATCTAGATAGACCCATAATAGCGCAGGAATTTCAGGAGGCTATCTCAACGACACCGTCAGGAAAAGCCCCAGGTCCTGATGCGTACACAATAAAATACTACAAAACTTTTTCAATACAACTCCAAAGTAGATTCTTGGAGACATTTAACACGATACAATCAAACACGCCCCTTCCACCGGGGTTCCTGAGAGCGCATTTTTCTGTGATCCGTAAGGAGGGTAAGGACCCAAGTCTTTGCATGAACTTTAGACCTATTTCTCTCCTAAATACTGATTTGAAGCTTTTTGCAAAAATTTTGGCATCTCGCCTCTTGCCACAGTTAGCGAAGATAGTGCACAGGAACCAAATTGGCTTTATGCCCACTAGGGAATCAAGAGATGGTACAACCAGGGCAATCAATATGATCCATGAGATTGGGAGAAGGGGCATCCCTGCGGTTATTTTGTCTACCGATGCAGAGAAAGCATTCAATAGAATCTGATAGGACTTCATAAGGGGCTCCTTGAGTTATGTGGGGCTGGGTGAAGGTATGCAAACTTGGATTGGAGCTTTGTATGGAAACCCAACTGCTGCAGTTAAAATAAATGGTGTATTGTCTAACTACTTTACTATATCGAATGGAACCAGGCAGGGATGTCCTCTCTCCCCTCTTTTATTTGCCCTGGTGATGGAACCCTTGCTGTGCAAATTTAGGGCAAATGCGGATGTAGAAGGTATTAAAATTGGACAGAGGATCCATAAAGTGGCCGCTTACGTGGACGACTTACTATTTTTTATAGCTAGACCGAATATCTCCCTACCCAACCTTATGGTAGAATTGCAAAACTATTCCAAGCTATCATTGTATAAAATCAACTTGAACAAATCAGAGATGTACTAAATATTTCTATCCCTACTAGAGAGGCAGCTATCTTGAGGGAGAAATTCCCCTTTAAATGGAAAACAATTGAGATCAGCTATCTGGAGATTTCCCTAACAGCAGATATTAATAGATTATTCAGAAACAACTTCTTTGTACCTTTACTGAGTCAGGTAGAGAGGGACCTGGAGCAGTGGGGTAAGATGACTTTCACTTGGTTGGGTAGATGTTCTATAATAAAAATGAACCTACACCCAAGAATTTTATCCTACATGCAATTCCAATTACCATCCCTAAATCATTTTTTGAGTAAATGGCTTCATGTATTTTCTCCTTTATTTGGAGGAGGAAAAAAGCCAGAGTTTCAAGGGAGACGCTATTTCGGCCAAAATGTAAAGGAGGATTGTGAGTCCCTAATATATTCAGGTACTATATAGCTATACACCTCTCAAGGGTGATAGACTGGCATAGGCATAGGGATCTGAAATTATGGGTAGAAATGGAAGAAAGTGTATTCCCGATTTCCCTTAAAAGTGCCCCATGGATTCCAATTTCTTCCCTGCCCGACTTTAAACATCCAACTACATCTCCTACATTAAAGATCTGTAACACATATCTACAGGGAAGCTCTCTATCTCCCCTACCCTCCCCAGTATATCCTATCCTAAATAATCCAAACTTTGAACCAGATAGGAATGATCAGAGATTTAGAGAATGGGCACAGGATGTGAGGGTATATGCCATGGACTATATAAAGGCGAATGACTGGTGGTCTTTGGAGGATATAATCTCACAAGAAATCCCTAATCACTTGGGATACTGGAAAGCAATAAAATTACATCACTTTTTGAACTCCCTACCACCAGCCAGCGCCTTTTGTCGAGAGTTAACAACATTTGAGGAAAGATGCCTGGGCGAAGGGTATATTGCCCATTCCCTTTCAGTAATATATGCACAGCTAGGAGATGGGGAAATTGGAGACAGACTAGGAAAGTGGGAAAGAGACCTTGGATTTAATATTACAGAACAACAGGAAAAACAAAATCTATAATCTGGTACACTATTCCTCAGTTGCCTCTAATACCCAGGAGTTGGGATTCAAAATATTATCGAGATGGTATAGAGTTTCAGTTGTACTCAATAAGATGCATCCCTCTGTATCATCAACTTGCTGGAGATGTGAGGGGGAGAGAGGCACCCTGATGCATGTCTTCTGGGAGTGTCCCAACATTGGTCCTTTCTGGGATTGGAAAGGACAGGTCTTGAGACAATTAGGTGAACATGAAATAGAATTAGATCCAGCTCTTTGTTTGCTGCATATCTCAAGAGTCTCGTTAGAAAGGTACAGATATTCAATGGTGGTCCTTTAGTCAACGCTGCGAGAGTTTGTATAGCCTCAAATTGGTGGAATACAAGCCCTCCCACATATAAAGAATGGGTACAGAGAGTTGAGGAGATTAGGGTGTGGGTTTTTTTTCTTTCCTTTTTTTTGTTGTCGGGAAGGGGCAGGAGGGGGTTTGGGGAATTGTTTATACATATGGTTTGTGTTTGTGATGTTTTGGAAAATGCATATGTGTATATTTTGGAAAATGCTCAAATAAAGAATTTATAAAAAAGAAAGGCACACACCAGTCTATATAAGATCTCACAGCTCACAGTGTAGCGATATCCTTAATGAAAACCTTTTCACAGTGTTCTGGACCTACGACTGTGGTGAAGGTTCACTTTCCAACAAAACAATGACCCTAAGCACACAGCTAAAATAACAAAGTAGTGGCTTCAGAACAACTCTGTGAGCATTATTGACTGGCACAGCCAGTCAAGACCCAATTGAGCATCTCTGGAGAGACTTTAAAATGGCTTCTGCCAATGTTCACCGTCCAACCTGAGGGAACTGCAGAGGATCTGCAAAGAAGGATGGCAGAAGATCCCCAAATTCAGATGTGAAAAACTTGTTGCATTATTCCCAAGAAGACTCATGGCTTTACTAGCTCAAAAGCTGCTTCTACTCTGAGGAAAGGGTCTGAACACTTATGATCATGTGATATTTAGTTAGCAAAAATATCTAAATTTTTTAATTCAAGATGGCAGTGCAGAGTGTCCATTAATGAGCAAAAAGCTTTTATGAATTTACAAATTGGCTGCAATGAAAGAAAGAGTGAAAAATTGAAAGGGGCTAAATACTTTCTGAACCCACTATATATTCCCTTTAATAACCATTATTCGTACCACTGGGACAATACTTTAAGTTTGAGAATGATGAAGCATTACCTTTACTTTTAATCCATCTATTTTATATACCTATGTATCTCATTATCATTTATCTCATCAATCAATATCATTTATCTAAATATCTGTCTATTTTCGATCTATGTGTTTGCTCAAAGACAGAAATGCTTAGAGTGCAATTGCTAATTAACAGGGTGAAACTTATGAATTCAAATTAGAAGAAGACAGATGTTATAGAAAGAATAGGGTTTTTTGGCAGAGGTAGCTGTTGAGCTAATGCAAACGTTAAGCACCTAAGGTACAAAGGTAGGGCATGGATTCAAAGGGAATGAAATTCAAGAAAATCAGTTACACATGTCAGATTAGATCGGTGATGATAATCGCTGCTGAAACATGAATTATTCCCACATGAGGAAACGTGTGAATTTAACAAATTATGGTAAAATGGTCCTGTCTCAATCACAGCAACCTATGTAATGCATGAGGATCAATTTACAAGTCCAGGTTTTGCTGCGTCTTATGCATTTTTGCTATTAAATCAAAATCTAAAATTAAAAAATCAATCAATCAAAGCAGCAAAACCTACAACGGAATGCTTTTATTTCTAAAAGACATCTACAATTGAGAAGCAGAGTGGCATTATTTTGTAATTTTAATTAAACAAGTTAAAATACAGATGGAGGCAAATAGTATTTGAATCATGTTACAGTTTATAAAAAAAAATCAATAATGCACATAAAATGCAAATCAAATAAGCGGAGTTCACCCAAAGTGCATTGTCCGCCAATAATGCACTCTTCTGCGGTTCACTAAGATCATGTGCCCGATATCCTGCATGTGTCGCTTCCCCGCTCAGGTCCGCTGGAGTTCACCTTCTTCTTCCTGGTGTATGTAAGTGCATTGTCTTGCGACACAATTTGAAAGTTAAATCCCACGCCCAGTCCGAAACAGTCAGATCGTCCGACGGCAACCCCCCCCCACGATTTCTGTCGCTTTAAAGCTAGCGCAGCTGCACCACAATCCTATCGGAAGCGGCACAATCCCAGCGCAAACTGTTAAATACCTTTCAAATCTGCACAAATCCTGAAAACCGTCAACAGTCCGACTAAAGTGCGTCCGTGACCCTCAGTAAATAAGCCCCATTATATTTAAAGTCAAAGTAATAGTAGAATTCTAATGACACTAGCACTAACATTCAGAGTCAGTAATTAGTTGGAGCAGCCATGTCAGAAGCTGAGGATAAAAAGGTCACCGGTGGATTTATATGCTGTCAGCTGCCTTGAAAACTACAGTAACTAACATATGTAAAATAGTAAAATTAATAGTAAACTAAGGGGATAATTTATCTTGTTTTTTTTCCCTTATATTTGTGCCTTTTTTGGGGCATTTGAATACCCAAAATGTGCAACTTTTTATCCGCCCAGCAATGTTCACTGAAACCTTTTTATCCAGCGTTGCACCTCATATATCTTTATATATATATCCACATGTGAAATTTGTGTACAAAAAAATCCCCAGTCCCAAGTGAACATAGGCAATAGAATGAAATGGGTAATTCAAGACGTTTGTGCAACTTAAAATCTATCAAACTTAAATGCCAAATATTTCCCCCTCTAAGATAAATAAAATAAATAAGATAAATCAAGTCCAAAACCCAGACAAAACAAAAAAGACACACACAAATGTCCTGACTAAAGATAAATGACCCCTTAAGAGTAATAAGTGAAAGAAGTCGTCTTCAGGTGACACGTGTAACTATGAGAAGGCTAAATAAAATCTGTCACATTTATCAAACTCTCCTCTTTATTCCAATTGAAAAGAGGATATTTTTGTTATTCTGTGTGTGATGTTTGACAGTAATCTGTAGAGACTTCTACATGTCTGTATTGTTTCTGTCATGTTCAGTCTGTGAAGTCTTAGCAACCTAGGCTTGGCTCAAACAGTTATCTGGTGACAGTAGCCATGCTGAAAGCTGCCTGACCTAAGAGTACAATTACATTAAATGTTCATTGAAAGATTAATAGGGGCACTTCGATAACCATGTGTATTATACTAGAATGAAAAAATGTTATTAAGATGCTCATTACATGTCTTAAAGTAGCAAGTAAGTGTCTGTGTATATATTGTATATGAGTTCCTGTGTATTTTGACCTAGGCATTGTAAACTTCATTTGGCCATTGCTTGTATCTGTCCTGCTTAAGACTTAAAAAAGACGTAAAAAAATTGTAGTTTTATAATAATTATGCACAGAGTTTGCCAAATCAGTCCCGGTCCCCATGGGGCTCACAATCTAATCAACCTACAATTATGTTTTGGAGTGTGGGAGGAAACCGGAGGACGCATAGGAAACCCAGGAAAACACATAGAGAACATAAAAACTCGTTGTAGATGTTGACCTGGATGGGATATGAACCCAGGACCCCAGTGCTGCAAGGCTATAGTGCTATCCATTGAACCACCATTCTGCCAGTAGTTTTACTTGGCTAATGGAAGACCGACAGGTAGTTTAAAAAATGTGAGTATTTAAGATCCCATTCATCATAATGTCTATCTTTCACTCTTTAAAAAGCTCAAGAAGTTGATATCTTAAAGGGATTGGCCACTTTTTGTAATGTGTGTAAGTATGGGCCATACGATATTAGGAAATTTACCATTATACCATACCATTATTATAAAACCAATTCTGGCTTAGGTACAAAAATAACGTAACGCATCAGTACTTATTGGTAACTATAATATAAGGTAAAAAAAATTGGAGGAAGTTGTACCCACCTCATGTGTATGGCAATCCAAGCAACTCAAAAAGAACCGTTAATCTTACCGTACCAGTATGTGATGCCAGTAACTGATGTAGGACTAGGGAGGGGCCTTCAAGTCCTGACCTCAAGATGTTCTGCAGTGGGGTGTCTGGCCTTTATGTGCTTACTATAACACTCACAAGACTCCCACAAGAATACTTGGGGAAAACTGTACAGGAATTCCGGAGGAGGATCGGGGACCATCTAGGAGACACTGCAAATGATCAGGACACCCCCATTGCACGCCATATTCATGGTATGCATAACAGACATCCCGTGCGCTGTGTTTTATGGCTCTGCCATAGACACAAATGTACTGACAGCCGTCATGTGGCAAGCTGTGTTAACAAACAGCGCATAGTGGGCGATAGCGGACAATGTGACCGCCCGAATCGCCACACTTGGTGGGGGCCCATTAAAGGGGCGAAGTGGTGGGGGCCCCGGTGCGCGCGCCCCATGCCCCCCCCTTTAATCCGGCCGTGGGTGTTGCTATTTGCTCCTGTGCGAGGCTAAGTGATGTTTTGAATTATTACCAACCACTGATACATAGAGGTTATGTTCCTCTTATCAGTAATACATAATGATGCACTGTATCCTGTTGCCTATGAGTGACATTACTGCCCATCATTCTCTGGTGCCATGATATTTCCATAGAAACTAAATGAATATGGAGCAATACTAAAGAGCTCTTCTTAAATGCTGCAATGATATACAAACTGGCTCACTAATACTGTAGGCACTCCATTAACAAACTAATACACACCCAAATATAATGTGATGTGGCTTTGAACCTTTTGGCAATAGTCATGTAATAATAAACAGCAAATCATAAGTGCTAGAGAGTAAGACAATATTCTTTTTAGCCTCCATTTAAAAGATATATAGTCTAATGAGCTTATGTTACACGGTACATAGAAAAATAATTAAAATAATTAACTAATGTTATAAGCTCTTTCTGACTAATAATTTAATGTCATGTAACAATTGTGTAAGATCCTACGTAAAGGAATAATAAGAAATGATGTGATGAGGGGAAAATTAATTTAAAGTATGCATATAATTAAAGGTAAATACACATATAATTATTGTCATTTAATTACTTTGCTAACTGGAATATCTGCAATACAACACATTCCTTTCCATTTATGAAGATTATTTAGGTATCACACGGAGTCATGTGAAACAAGCTCATTAGACGTCCAAGACAAAGCTGGCAATATGGTCTTCCTACACTGATCTCTATATAATCAATTAGTGCAGCAAGGCGAGCGAAGATCAGATTGGTGATCGGATGACAGATGCTTCTTTCATGGTGATTGGCAGAAGTAGCTGTCACTCAATGCCAATGAAATTAGGAGAGCATATATTACAGCTAGCTCAACTAGGAAGAGAAGACAGTTATATTGTTGCACTGAGTGTGACACTTTAACAGGTTATAATTGATTTAGTGATCAGAACCAGGATTAGAGCTCAAGTTTAGATCCCCATGATCAGAGAGTTTTGTTGTACCCCCAAATGAATAGAGAAGCTGGTTGTGCATGCACCTTTCTCTCTATTGATCTCAACAGCACAGTCCACGGCTACTTCCTTGAGTGTCATAGACAGTGAATTCAGTGACCTGCACATGTATGACTGCTGCTCTATTCATTTGGGGATTAATGGAGCCCCATTCTTGTGATTTTGGTGTGTCCAACCATTGAGACCCCCCCACTATTGAACAAATCATTCCCTATTCAATGGACTTATAGTAAACGGAAACCCCTGTAAACCCTAAAGGACATGGTCAGTTTTCGCCTTGAGGTTCATCTTTTTTTTTATCTCCAGATTCTGCAAGCTTTTATAACGCATTCATACGTTAGTCAATGTGTCGTCTGATCCTTCTAGGTTGGTAGAAAGTCATGTAGACTAATAAACTTGCTCCAGGGCTGCTTTATCAACAACAATGCCTTAGAAATTATTGTGCTTTGTAGAAAATGCAAAAATTGGTAGCCAGTGGACAATCGCGGAATTTAACATATGAATGAGATGGCTGTCAGATGCTTGGCTACTTGAATTCGAATTTACCTGATACTTCTACCCTCTTAATATCTGCCATCCCTCACACATTGGATTGCTAAATTTGGATTGCAAATGCAAGTGGCACCTATAGTCCCCATAATGGTAGCAATGAAAATGTTAACTTATCCCACAAAAATTAACACCACACAGGTTTGTATAATGAGGTACTAAAAAATATTGATGTCAGAATATGGCAAAACAAAGAAATTTGGAATCTTCGTAATAGTACTGTCCCAAAAAATAAAAGAAAGGTGTAATTTGGACTACACCATGAAAGACGTAAATATGAAGCCCCTATTGTCAATTGTGTTGCATTTGGATTTTATTTACAACTTACCAGTACATTGCATGGAATATTAAATGCTGACATTTGGAAGTAAAGTTTGTCCCAACGATATCCAGCCCTAACCAGCTTTGTAAACAAAAAAATAAAAAAGTGATCACTTTTTGAAAAAGGGGAGTGAAAAACAAAAACAAAAAAAGTCACATTGTCAAGGAGAAAACCTTTTTTTCCCACCATGTTTCAGGGCTTGGTTTTTTGTGCAAATCAACTTTTTTGATGGTGTTATTTTCTCTCACAGTTCCCATACTAATTTCTGCTATCTCTTCCTGTTTGAATATAAAAATAATAATAATTATTATTATTATCTCTACCTGTTTGAATATATTTTATGGTTCACTTTACTTTCCTGTGCTGCTTACGTGATCCAAACACATAAAACCAACAACCGCAGGAGCAATCAATATATTCTACCAAATCCAATTGCTCAAAATCTAGCTATTATTATCGATATCACTCGATACCCTATCTTCTCACCATAACATATAAAGCCGCTACCAAATCCAAAAATTACCCACCAGACGCCATGCTCCATCAACCAGTTCCACATTGTCCGACACTTCAATGTACGTTTCCCCCCCTGCTTCGTCAGAGGTTGTCTGGACAATGTCCAATCAGGCCATTTAAACATCATATACAGGTGGGACCAATTTACCGTAATTACTGCTTTATATGGGCATGTTCAGAAGCTGCAATAATCCTAATCTCCAGCACTCTTGATACCCACAAGTAGCACAAGATCCGATAGATGCTGGAAGTGGGGCAAAATGCGGACATCCAGTCATGCACACAGCAATTAGAGGTTACGGCTGCCATCTTTGCATGGGCAATCCTTACATAACGCAAGGTTAAGTTGCAGTAGACATATTTGTATGGGACAGATACCGTTGCTGTAATTATCAATTACATAATTATACATGGAACATAAACAAATGGCTCTAGTAATGAGATGTCATATAGTTCAATAACATATATAATAAATAGTAATACATAAATCATGGTATTATAATAACTAAATAATGAAGTTAGAAATATATACATGTACAAAAACATGCAGTGACATGTGCATAAAAAGTGCAGCAGTACAAATAATCATTACCTTCGTAGTTGATCCACACACAGTACACAGGATCATGCATGTACCTTACATACGACACTACCTCTTTTCAAGAATGTAGTTGAGTAGAGGTGTCAGTGTGCAGGAAAAGATAGGATTGTTTGCAGGAGGGGTGGGGAATTAAAGATGGTCATTCACGACTAAATTCTCTATGTAATCCAAAGATGAGGATAACAAAAGTACTAAATGCTAACATTCTATATTTAGCATACATATTATCATAACTATTATAAAATAGCATCAGGAAGAACACTTATCAGTAATCAGTTCAGTGTCTTTCTTGCTCCCTGTATTCTCTCTCAGTATAATTCATTCTCACTCTCTCCATTTCATCCTTCCTCCCTCTCTCTTCTTTGAAACATTTGGCCAATGTACAGAACCTATTATAAATAACCTTCCTTTGGCTGGAGCTTTCATGCATGACAAATTATTGGAGATTGTGTGTCACTAATATCACATTAAAACACAATTTGTGTGCTGTACATGAAGCAAAGATTAAATATATCACTCAGATCATGTTATAAAATTAAAAGTCAGACATACCCAATCTCCGGGCTTTGAAGAGATTCTATTTGTGCATTCACTTGTCTACTGCAATGTATATTCAACCTTTTCTTTAGCTCAGATCTCCTGCTGACTTATAGATTATTTGTGATTTATGACTTCTGTTATGTAAAAAAAAAAAAAGTTGTATGAGACATAAAACACCAGCGTAGTTTTCCTGCTCATATGTGGTATGCTCTGATAATTGGCAAATTGGACATTTTTTTTTTACCCTTTAACGGACTTCACCCCTATTAAGATCCCTGCTGGGTGATGACAGGTCTGAAACTTTGAAAACTTGACACCCTCACAAGGAGTACACATTAAAATTCATACAAATAAAGTCTCACTATATAATGGGATACCCACCGGAACTAGACATCTATGATGGTATAGTAGAAAACTACTGTACTCCGCACTCATATCACCATAACAACTTTCTTATGGTGTTAAAATGCATTATTAAGGATATACAGAACTACGTCTGCGCATGTGCCCTATCAGGGTTTATAGACATTACTGTACATTGTAATAATGTATTGTGGTGTTCAACAACATACTGGTGGCTACTTATACCTTTAATACTGGCTAGTCACCAGTACCTACAGAAGTTGGACTTTTGTTGGTCTGCAGTACCATGTAGGGAGCATTTCTAGCAGGAAAGTGTATTTTGGCCGATCGTTTTAGCCTAAGAGGTTGTTTTATTGTGAATCTGTCAGCAGATTTGGCCATGCAAACCTGTCAGGATGGACCTGTGTAAAGCTGTTAAATTATAGCTTTGTGTTGTAGTTAGTAGCTATAGGAATATGACAAGTGTATTTTTAATGCAGGTATTTCTGCTCCATGGGATCAGCTTCTCCACAGTTATAGTCCCTCTGCTCTGCGTAAAATCTGCAGCAAAGTCCAGCTGGATACTGCAGCTTTTACTTACAACTTAGGGGAGGGGTTTTAATGCATAATGCTGAGAGCAGAAAGCTCTTTAGGTTAAAGGACGACATAAAGCCCTTGCAAGAACAGCAGATCTAAATCAAAAGTTAACTTTTCACATTACTGCATGTTATTGGGCTAGGTTCACAACTAGTTTTTTTTCCATACAATGTAAGGGCACGTCAGGTAGATTCTGACGTGTCCATATAATATTTGGCTTAGACGTATCCCATTGTAAGCTGGGGGAGGAGTGCATATCAGCAGCAGCCAGCGATGAACGGATTGTTCCCCCAGTGATGTCATAGTCCTAATATGGACAGTGACATCACCAGGTCCTCTGTTCCGCAAAGCAAGGTTTGAGCTTGGCGGGGCTGTGGAGAGAGATTCAATACATTCAACCCGCTCCATTGCCTCCGCTGAGCTCATATGTCACTCAGGTGGAAGCTGCAGGATGGCAATACATAGTTTGTTATGTCTTTCCATCCTGCATTTTTGGATGAACAGGATGTTTAGTGGTCAGGCGGAGGCAACAACTATGCCTCCGTCTGCCTCTATTTCTCAAAGTATACGCTAAGCGTATGTTTTTTGGGTGCATTCTCGATGTATACGCTTAGCATATACATAGAATGTGATGTGGACCCAGCCTTAGCTATGTATACAGAGGTATTCTTAAACAGCTCTTCGAGGCTACTACCTGCTACTGTCTGAAATTTTACATGGTCAAATCTGCCTGCTGGTTCCTTTTAAAAATCTCACATAATATTCAGCAGACATTAGGAAATAGACTGCTGCTAGCATTAAAGCTAGTTACATTCAGCTCACAGCTTTTAGCTGTTAGCCACATAAGGTAGTTACAGCAAAAATAACCTCAAGCACTTCACTCTGGTCAAAGATAAATCATTTTATTCTTAAATCAATATATTCAAAGCAACTGCACTGACATTTCCAAAGTGTAAAAATTATCAAATTAATATACATTTTTGTAAATGGTTTTTCCTCTAGACAAGAAAATGCCATTTCAGATTTCAAGGTCAGTGAATGATCTCCGTAGCAAGAAAGCAGATATTCAAAAAACGAGCGAAAAACGCCACTGCGAGATCAATGATTGATGTTCAGCATATTAACTTAAGAAGCTAATATTCCCAAGGCACTCTAAAGTGCAATGTGTTTTATTTTCATTAGAACAGCACATTTAGTAATGCGATATACTGAATATACATTCTGGAAGTCTATGTCAAATTAACTACTCTATTTTATAGACTTTACAGGGATCTAATGATGTTACGTTTCGATAACTTGATATTGTTAATAAAATTCAGCCAAATATCTTATCAATCACTGCCATAAAGAGTTTTCAAGATGATTCGGGAAACAAATGAGTAACTGGCAATGCAAAATAAACTGGAGCATTTATGTACCTTGGTTGTTTTGATGTGAAATTCAGAGTAAGTTCATATTGTAATAAATGGAGTACAGTGGGTATGGAAAGTATTCAAATCTCTTTCAATTTTTCACTCTTGCTGCCAATTGGTAAGATCAAAAAAGTATTTTTTTTGCTCATTAATGAACACTGCTCCCCATCTTGACAAAAAAATGAAAAATTGATACATATGCTAATTTATGAAACAAGATAAACTGAAATATCACATGGTCATATTCAGACCCTTTTGTTCAGTATTGTTCAGAAGCACCTTTTGAGCTAGTACAGCCATGAGTCTTGTTTGGAATGATGTAACAAGTTTTTCACACCTGGATTTAAGGTTCCAATGCATTCTTCCATTTAGATCATCTCCAGTTCCCTCAGGTTGGATGGTCAATGTTGGTGAAAGCCATTTTAAAGTCTCTCCAGAGATGCTCAATTGGTTTTAGGTCAAGACTCTGGATGGGCCAGTCAAGGATGGTCAAACAGTTGTTCGGAAGCCACTGCTTTGCTATTTTAGTTGTGTATTTGGGGTCATTGTCTTGTTGGAAAGTGAACCTTAAGCCCAGCGCTCTGTAAGAGGAAATTTCGATCAGGATATCTTTGTACTTGGTTGTATCATCTTTCTTTCAATTGCAACCAGTCGTCCTGTCCCTGCAGCTAAAAACACCCCCATAACATAATGCTGCCACAACCAAGTTTCACTTTTCGGATTTTATTTGGCGATGAGCAGTGCCTGTGTTTCTCCACACATATCTCTTAGAATTAACACCAAAAAGTTGAATCTTTGTCTCAACAGACCAAAGAATCTTATTTCATAGTCTTGGAGCCCTTCATGTGTTTATTACAAACTGTATGCTGCTTTTATATGTCGTGCACTGAGGAGGGGCTTCCACCGGCACACTCTGCCACAATGACTCGACTGATGAAGGTCTGCAGTGATAATTGACTTTGTGGAGCTTTCTCCCCTCTCCCTACTACATCTCTGGAGCTTAGCCACAATGATTTTTGTGTTCTTTTTTACCTCTCTTACCAAGGCTCTTTTCCCACATTTGCATAGTTTTAATAAATGGTCAGGTTGAGTTGTGATCACCCCAAAATTCTTCCATTTAAGGATTATGAAGGCCACTGTCCTCTTAGGAACCTTGAGTGCTGCAGAAATTCTTTTGTAACCTTTGCGAGATCTGTGCCTTTCTGCCTCTTCTCGTTTGCTCTGACGTGCAATGTGAGGGTGTGCCTTTCCTTATCAGTTCCAATCAGTTAAATTAAACAAAACTGGACTCCAATTATGGAGTAGAACCATCTTAAGGAGGATCAAAAGGAAATGGACAGCATGCAAGTTAAATATGAGTGTCACAGCAAATGGTCTGAATACTTAACATGTGATATTTCAGTTTTTCTTGTTTAATAACTTAAGAAAATCATCTATATTTCTGTTTTTTGTCAAGATGGGATGCAGAGTGTACACGAATGAGCAAATGAACATTTTTGATCTTACCAATTGGCTGCAGTGATACAAAGAGTAAAAAATTTAAAGGCAATCTGATTACTTTCCGTAGCCACTGTATATAGAAAAATACACCTACACAAGTTTTCCATTGTAATTGTAATATGGTGTTCCCTTGGGTTTAAATGGCCTCATGTTGCAATATTGTGGACCATTCTGATGTGAAGACGTATTCAATACAATGTCATTGTCATTGTTGACACATCTGATAGAACAAGGAGGAAATTGTGATTCAGCAGGTAACATTGGGGTTAATAAAGCCAATCAAACAATTAAAGTAAGAAGACCATTGTGCTGTCTAGTAGTAATTAGCACATCTCTGGCGCTACATGCTGTTAGTCGGTAAGTGCCATCTTGCCTGATCGCTCTATTACTAACAGCCATTATTAATATGCTTTACAGCAATTTCACAACCATTGGAAGCAAGGTTCTGGAGCTGACTCATCGTGGTCTATGGAGAGTGTTCTAGGCATGCTCTTTACAAGAATGGGAAGCAGATTATCTGTGACATGATCTTTTGTAAGGGGGGAAAGCAGTGATGGGGGTTTTCTACAAAAGAGTCATCCTCTATTGTAGTTCTGATTCTCGTGGTGTAAATGAGGTGACTGCTGTAAAGAAAACCTTACATAAATAGCCAGTGTTAGTATATTATTGAGCCTAGTTGCCAGAGTGCAGAACATTTTTCAAATAAAGTACAATTTTTACTTGATGTAATATTATAAGTTTATGTAGAGTTCTTTCCCATATTCTATGTTATCATCATCAGAAACTTTGAAAAATGCCCATCAAAATTATTTATAGAAATCTATTCCAAGGAACATGGGGCAATGTTTCATAGATAGTAAACTACGTAAGAATAAGAATAAATATCAGCCTGATTGTAGAGTCAATCCATGACTATTAAGGGTCAAATGCGGGTCAATCCATAGTTGTAAAAAATGGAGTTCAAGTATACATGAATATCTATGGCTAACTGGAACACCTATGATTCATATTATGGGAGGCAAAACAAAATGTAATAATAATAGTAATTCCCTTATTTATATAGCACACACAGATTACCGTATGCAGCGCGGCACAGAGCTTTCCAGATCAGTCTGTGTTCCTGTGGGGTTCACAATCTAATCAACCTACCAGCATGTTTTGTAGTGTGGGAGGAAACCCACACAAACATGGGGAGAACATACAAACTCTTTACAAATATTGACCTTGATGGGACTTGAACCCAGGACCCCAGTGCTGCAAGGCTGTAGTGCTAACCACTGAGGCATTTAATTTATTTTTCCTCACATTCCCTCAAGGGTGATTGCTCATGGATATGTAGACCCTACATTTGCAAGCATTTTATAGACAGCAATCATAGGAAGATTACATATGAAGAAAGCAGTGCAAAACTTGACCAAAAGTGGCCAACCCCTTTAAAAAAACAAAGGAACCTCCTAAAAATTATAAAACGTAAAAACTATTTTTTCAATAAATGGTTTATTTTCTGGTGCCACATTCCCTTTGATAGGTTGGTAGGCCAGACATCATTGGTACCAGAGGCACCAGCTGCTGTTGGGGAAAGTCACAGGCAGATCCAGCAATACCACAGCCAAAGTCTGAACCAAAGAGGAACGCTTTTATTTGTCTATAAACTAAACATAGCTGAAACAAATTATTTCAACTGGATCCGTGTATCCATGGGCATGGTCTTGGCAAAGTATGCGGAAATATAATCACAGTGTTTTTCTGCATATTCTTATAATAAAATAATGTCCTCCTGCCAAATTCCTCGTCTTCTATAGCAGCATGTATAATGTGACAGCTCTGCTTTAAATCAATAGTATTAGCCATTTAATAATTCTACTGTAAATACTTATACATGGCATATTGAAAAAAGCATTTACTGCAAAGCATATTTTACTAGAGCAAATAAAATGGGATATAAATGCATGGGGGACTCATATTCTTCTCATAGTCACACTTAAATGCAAATTACATTCCCGTTAATAGGAAACCATAATGTGGTAATTATCAACCAAATGTAAGGATGGTTTTATAACAGAAATATATTGGGGGAAAACTGGTAATTGAGTAATGTTTGTAAACAATTAATCTTTAAATGAATACATATATTAAAATTATAGATACATTTTTGGGTGGTACTGAGGTAATTTGGACCAAAGATAACTAACCTCTCCTTTCAAGAACCTTTGCATAAATCAATAATAAGAAATAACACTGTTCCTGGTCATTACGTGACATGTAGTCTTCATTTTCAAACAGATTTTTCATCTGCAGTCTCTGAATCTGGAATCATCTTTCATTTTTTTTTGTAATTTTAAAGTGAAGAAGTGGTAAATAGGAGGTGAAGACTCCATTATCGAAAAGTGGTAAGTCGTAGATACTTCATGTGTGCGTTGGTACCTATGGGTACTCGGTCAGTCACAGTTTTGATTTATCATATTGATGAACTGCAGCCAGGATGCTATTGTAAACATGGATTCACGTCTATAATCCATGAAAGACAAAGGGAACCAGACTTTTTGGATTCATAAAACTCTTATTATCTGAATAAGCCTACCTTATGTCTTCTGTCTAGCAGCTGAATCAATAAATTCAGTATTTTATTGCATTATCTTGGCAAGTGTTAACAAGTACATTTTAAGACTAGCATGCTGTGTACAAAAGCACAAAGACCTCGGCATTGCCAGAAAAACATCTGCTTGGATCATGTTGCTTGTAAACCTTTTGGAATAAACCCTGTCCATATATAAGTAAGTAAAAGAATTGAAATCTTCCAAAAAACTAGGTGTATTCAATATTTTGAGAATCTGTAACATATACTCTATACACACTAACATGCTGGGCCTCCATTTCAGTGTTGTTTGTGTATATGGTGATACCAGAACGCTGCAGTTCATACTATTTCAATTGCCAAACACAATGGAAACCTGATGGAAAACAGGCTTAGAGCTGCTTCACCAATCAGTTATTTCATCAGTTTTCCTGCAGCTGTTACTGTATACCAAAACCAGGTATGGAGACTCCCAGAGATAAGGTTTCATTGATTTTTCCTGTTCTGTAGATTCCACAACTCCTGATTAACTCCTATATTAGTATTGTAGTATATTACACTGAACAAGTGATCAAGTGTTCACTTGTTCATGCCACACCCCGGGACAATGTAAAAAAGTTAAGAAAAGCTTTTAAAAAAAGTGAAAATGAAATTTTTTAAAACAAAATTCATAAAAATCCCCCAATGCCCCATCACACATGCAAATCACTCTAAGGGGCTCCATTCTCCATTAACACCTATGGAACCCAGAGCTATTCAGGCTCATTTGCATAATTTTAACAGCCTTTTTTTGTACAAACCAGGGCATAAAAAGCTAAAAGAAGAGCAGATCCTGCCAGAGGGGGCACACACCAGTCTGTTAGTATGCTTGGTTTACAATTCTTCATCCTGGTAGTAAATTTCCTTTAAAGCTATAACAGAGCAGGGAGCAATATACTAACTTTGACATTTATAGAAAACATTTGAGGATCCCCCAGATACATCTTTTTAAATATATATTTATAGGTCTCAATCATATGAGCTCCTTTATATCTTAAAATCAAGAAAAATATCCAGTTTTAATAACTTTGTATGTATGAAAAATTCACACAAAATCATTTAGATTAATTAGTAAGCACCAAAGAACATACAATAAGTTTATTTCTCCAATAGTTTTGAATATTTTTAGCTCAATTCAATAGAAATAAAATCAATATTGTTTTCCTACTAAATTGTCCTTCATGATCTGTGATATTGTTATATGAGGCCCAGTGTCCCTTGTTCCATTCATTACTTGACAATGTCGCTTAATTTATTCTAGAGGCTGTTCTTGTTTTCATTGTGTCAAGTAATGCAGTTAGCATGAATAAAAAGAGACTTCGAGTCATTGTTGTATTAAACATTCATGGAAAATTATACATGTATGGGTATTATTGTGCAATTTCTTCAGAAGAGAATAAACCAGTGGTTTTATGTATACCTCATGTGTCTGATAGATCCATTTATATTGATCATTTAGCTCAACTTTAAGCAATGGAAGAGCTACGGGCATATCTGTGTAGTGTCTAAACTTAGAAACAATAGGGGAGATTTATTTAGAATCTTTTTGAAAAAAGGTCTCCTATTTTTGAGCAGTTGGGGATTTAATTTTTTTTCTTGCAACTTTCACGCGACAAAAATCGGGGGGGGGGGGGGGGCGGGGCGTCGGACAATCCGCCGTTTTCGGACAACGCGCAGGATTTAACATGTCTGATTGTGTCACAAGACATGCACTCACATACTCCGGGAAGAAGAAGGTGTACTCCGGCCGATTCACTAACATTGTGCACCCGATATCCTACACGTGTCGCTGAGGTCCGCCGGAGTTCACCTTCTTCTTCCCGGTGTATGTGAGTGCATGTTTTGCGACACAATTTGAATTTTAAATCCTACACTTAGGGGATGCAGTTATGCTAGAGGGCTGTGTTCTGCATTTACTTTGGTCCATAACCCTGAAGGGTAAACACATTGCAATGGAGTTATTGTGGTTTCTTCATTGCCAATTACTTCTGTACAAACACAATAACAACCTTTTTTCTGTCTTTTTTGAGACTTTTATTTGCATTGCAATTTTTGAGACTTTTTGGAGACTTTGTGTAATGTGCACTGAAGTCCGACGGACATTAGTTTAGCGTCAATAAGACACCTTTAGCTTCTATTCCAGCGGTTCTTATTGTCGCAAATGACATTTAACTTTTCAAATTGGAAAACCTTGAAAATGGAAAGAAGTGATTTAAGATATTTGTGAGGCATTTGTGACAAATGTCTTTAAAAAAAAAGATCTGAAAAAAAACCCATTTTACACAAGTAAAAAGTAAGATTGATAAATTACCAAAGTAGAAGACAGGCAAGAACTAGCTAACACAAGAAGAGATAAAATAACTGCACCCTTTCTCTGGAATTCCCTACCCTGGCATCAGACTAATACTCAACCCCCAACACTTCAACACTTAAACCCATTTATTTGGGCAGGCCCATCCCACTCGCTATCTGCATGCAACTATAACCCTTTATTAACCAATTTGGGTTCTTCCCCTGCCTGTTTTCCGGAAAATGCTTCTCTGCAGTCCCTCTGACTTTGGACTTTGTATAAAAGATGGCAGCTGGTGATGGTTTAAGCAGCAGCATTTTAATTTATTAAATTATTTTTATTCCATTCCCTTAAAAAATTGCTGGACCATTATACAAACTCTTATACCTCAACCCCTTATTGTCATAGACTGTAAGCTCTTGTGAGCAGGGCCCTCCCTCATATTGGTTCATATGACTGTTTGTACTCTGTAATTTGTAAATGTTCCCCAGAATAAAGCGCTACAGAATTTGATAGTGATGCATATCTATATATCTATCTATTTCGGCTCCCCAGAGCCAAAACGTCGCTGTTTTTGTTGCTGACTATGGAATAAAGAAACACTTGGAGTGCTGCTCGCTTTCTTGCATCAATTATTGGGGGACCTCAGGTCTGGTCCCGGGACGCTTGCACCCACCTCAGAACACGGTCTGTGCTGCTTGGACTTTCCTTTTCTATCTATCTATCTATCTATCTATCTTGCTGTCTTTTTTGATTGATATTTCTAAGAAAATATTATAAGATAATGTAAAAATTTTGTAAACTTTTCAATGTCTGAATATGTAGAAAAAAAAATTAGGTGAAAAACATAAATCCTTGCTTAGACAACGAAATGTGTTTAGATTTAACAATAAAAAAGCATTTCCAGCATGTAAGCCATTTCATTTAGCATCATTTGGAAGAACAGCGCTGCTTCAGCAGGACTACAGAAAGCGAACAGCTGCAGCGCACTTCTACATCATCACATAAACATGGCTTTTTGCCTGTTTACAGCAGATAGATGTGTCAGATTAAATACTATGGAAGAAAGAGAAGCCACTGCCAGAACTGTCATTGCAACACTGATACATTTTATAATAACTGGAACGCACTAGAATGTGACTGACAGTGCAAATTATAAGGTGATTTGAAGTAGTGTATGAGAGCATTAAATGTGTTGCCGAAACAATTTCTTACTTTAACCTGCCAAAAGAACAAAATTGCATGACATTTCCAAATTGCCTTGGGACTTCCTTAAGCACATGCAGCACATTTCAAATTTAATTCTGATATCTTTTTTTTTGTACAAAGTGAACCTTTCAATAAATAGAAGTCTTTCAGCCATACAGTCAACATTACGAGGAGAACATATGCTTGTTTTTAAGCTTCAGTTTCTAAATGTGATGGGCATAGCCATGCAATCCTGACACAGTCCTATTTTTATTACAGCCTATAAAATAAGACTGGATAAGACTGGGAATACTGTCTCATACTGTGAATAATCCTGCTTCTGCCAGTGAAGAGAATCAATCGAGGTGCAGTATTGATCCTCTTGCAGAGTGTAAATGCTGTTAGCTTCAAAACACTCAGCTGGGGATTTTGTGATTCAAGTCATTCAGCTGCAGAGTATCTGCCAAGCAAGTTCTTAGCATTCAGCACCTTACCAGACTGATCTGAGCCTTGCTTAGAAAAATGTCTCAGTTGGAAGCAGTAAAAATAGTTTTTGCATATGGAAAGCCGGGCCTTCTAAAGTGTATGTTTGCTTAAGGCTAAATGGGATCATTTTTTTCCCTCCAGTGACATTTAACTATGTCATAGACCAAATGAAATTCTCTATGAAGAAAGTACAAATAAGAGTCATCGCAGGGGTGTGATGGAAAGGGTTTTCAAGTGCATATGTTTTTACATGTTTTTCAATCTTTCCATAATATTTTTGAAGATTCATTTCATTATCCAATTTGATCTTCTGATCTAATGCTCTGTGAGCAAGAATAAAAGTAAAACACACATAGCTCCAGAGGCACAAGTAGATGAAATCATATGATAGGATATTAATAGCAGTCACAACCAGGTCTATAATTTAATTTGGATAACTTTCCAATGCTTGATGTATGTTAAGAGGCCTCTTAGTATATCTAAAACATGACCAAATCAATTCAATTATTACCATTATTACCGCTGCAGTCTGAGAGCTGATGCGCTGGCACAAGCGCCCCTATTCCACACTAGCCCTCTCCTTGGTATCACATATGACCCTCTATATACCTGTTTCTATCAGTCCTGCTGTACACAATTTCAATTGCCTCTAGACACGACCCAGTAACTTCTGAGTTATGGTGTGGCGTTATCTTGGATGAGATCATGCAGATGAGATTTCTGTCTGTCTATGCTATGAGGCTATAGCCACGCCTCCTGCACGGAGCTCAGAGACACTCACTGATTCACATCCTATCAGCACATGGTGAGCAGAGAGAGAGAGGCTGCAAACTACAACTTACAAGGAGATAAATGGCCCAGGGGAAGGGGGAGGCAGGCACATATCTGTGAGATGTAGCAGAACCCACAGTGAAACAGTGTCAGCCTCTGTGTAATCATCTCATGCATCTCTGATCTGTTGCGTCTCTCTTTCTATGTGGCAGTGTGTTAGTACAATGTCAGAAGCCAGATGACCTTGTACCCTGATAATGCAACCAAATTGTCACCGAACAGAACTAGATAATACAGTAATATTTCTGCTTAGAGAATCCCTGCCCACACTCTGGGATTTTACACTGAGCAGCCAAGGGAGAGATAGGAGCTAAAACAGCAATACAACTGAGTCAAATTGTAAAGTAAAGGGTTAAAATCTTTATTGTGTTAACATCACTAGGGGATAGAAATGTGAGAATTGTCTTTCGTGGAAAACCCCTTTATATTTTGCAGGTATACGGATTTTCTTTCACAACTCTATCCCATGTTATAGATGCATCTATTCCAATCTACTGGTTATTTTACCAATTGTTTTTAAGAGGGCATTACTGGCTGACATGTGGCTGGGAAGTTTTGTAGAGATGTATAGATGTGACAATAAATTCTGTTTCTCACCCAGACAAGAACACCATTATATTAGCTTTTCTCCAAGTGAACCCAGATGCAGCTGCATATGATTCCTGATGAATAGCTAGGAACAATTGTTGTGTACAAGTAGTAGAATTATATGAAAGCCTTTTTTACAGAGCTGCATTCAATGTGATGAGTGGAATGTGTGCCGTACACTTGTGTTTGATGCTTATTATTAGTAAAATAAAAAGGTCAGCTGGATATGTTCTACAGATTGATGAAATATGGATGTGTTTCTAGCAGCTGGGAAAATGGAAAGGTTCAGCAAAAAGAACATTGCTTTTAATTTGTGCGACAGGGTTGTTAAAGCCAGAGCTGAGTTTCAGCCTGACATATTATTCTACCCTTCCCCCGTCTATAATACCTTAAGGCTATGTTTTTTACAATCTCAGAACTGCTGCAAAACTCTATGTATTCAGAAAGAAATAGAAAAAGAATAAGAATAAAACATTTAAAACTTGACTCCTGCACTTATGATGATCAGAAACCACAAGCGAAATAACAAATGAGGGGTCTAATTTCGGACTATTTACATTGGAATGTCAGTTGAAGCATGCTCGTAACTTTCTACATCTCAGCAATGATTGGAATCCTTTCCCAATTCTAATCCAAAAGATGCAATTTGATAGATTTTTTTGTAGGGTGGTTGGGTGTTGGTTGAGTTTTACAAGTAAACTAAAAGAAATGCTTTGACTGAACATCACATATGAGGGTAAGATTAACACATTTACATGCCTTTTTGTACCAACCTTTTTGTACCAACCTTCTCCAAAAAATAATACACCTTAATACTCTTCTGTGCTGATGCTCAGCATGAGGCCATTGTAGAAAATTAGTTCTACAATGGTTATGGGTTTCTTTTGGGTCCTCCGGTTTCTTCCCATACTCCAAAATCATACTGTTAGGTTGTTTAGATTGTGAGCCCCATTGGGGACAGGGACCGATTTGCCATGCTTTGTGCAGCACTGCGTAATATGTAAGTTCTATATAAATAAAGAATTATTATTATTATTATTATTATATTAGGCAATTCAATTTTGATGGATCAGTTAGATTAAAAAGAAAATAATAATTATAAGTGAAATATTTTAGTATTAAAAATGGCTCAGAAAATTGGTGTCGCTAGCCTTTTGAGACAAATCATTGTCAGAAAGTAAGAGTTCTCCTTATAAATAGTGTGCCAATTAAGGCCATGTTATAGGTGGGTGGAGGCTTAAAGCCATTGATGCTCCACTAGAGAATTCTGGGAAGTATGCAAATATGTTAAATATTTGCAAATATTTGCAAATATGTGTTAAATTAAAAACAATGCCTTCTTTTGCTACCTTGAAAGGCAACCCCCTTAACACCAAGCATGACCTACAAGAAGTCTAATAAATTGCCATTTGGGATTAAGTCAAACCAGTACATCTATTTCAGAAGGAACAGGTTCCCAACTGTAGACAGCACTGTTTCAACCTGGTTGGTTCTCCTCCAAGCCAGTTCCCTACGCTGTACTGAGGAGTCCCAACCAGGTCGAAACTGTTCTGTCTACAGTTCAAAATCTGTTCTTTCTGCAATTGATCTAATGGTTTAGCTTATCCCACGTCATG
The DNA here is from genome assembly GCF_040894005.1 of Engystomops pustulosus. Lineage (NCBI taxonomy): Eukaryota > Metazoa > Chordata > Amphibia > Anura > Leptodactylidae > Engystomops > Engystomops pustulosus. The sequence goes on from NC_092411.1 coordinate 59,792,343, forward strand.
TTATTAGACTTCTTGTAAGTCCTGCTTGGTGTTAAGGGGGCTGCCTTTCAAGGTAGCAAAAGGAGGCATTGTTTTCCATTTAACACCTTGGGAAAAATATTTGCATACGTCCTAGAATGCCTTAGTGGAGCATCAATGGCTTTAAGTCTCCACACTCCTATAACGCGTATGGCAATCTCTCTATAAGGATAACTATTGCTCCCTAACCCTAGTCACAAGCCTCTCACACAGCCAAACCAGTTCCCTATGCTATACTGAGGAGACCCAACTAGGTTGAAACAGTGCTGTCTACAGTTGAGAATAAATAAACTGGTTTGGCTTAATCATAAACCATCATGTTATTAGACTTTTGTAGTTCATGCTTAGTGTTAAGGGGGCTGCCTTGCAAGGTAGCAAAAGGGGGCATTGTTTTCCATTTAACACTTTGGAAAACATATTTGCATACTTCCAAGACAAGTTACTGCAATACATGTTAACCTCTTAACAACATATAATTTACCAGCACCACAATAAAAAATTCTTGATTTACTTAGTACATGTTAGAAACGAACAGGTGATATTGCCATCCATACTTGCTAACGCGTTTCATGCAAATTGTACAAATTGTGTGACTTACAGGTACCTTATTGTGAGTTTAAACCTGTATGGAGAGTACTCATGAGCTGAGCCATCTACATAGAGCCTATGAGGGTATTTTTCACAGCTTCTTCCTCACACCAGTGGCATAGAAGCCCTGGAATAATTGCAAATGCTAGCTTATTTTCCCCTTTCCACCACCTCCATATGATGGGGGCATGGAAAGGTGTGAAGGGGGAGCAAAGTCGGCTGCAGGATAGGTAAGACTGTCTGGGAGTGGGCTTGCACAGGATGTTTCTTTTGTCTGTAAACATATACAGGCAGCCCCCGGGTTAAATACAAGATAGGGTCTGTAGGTTTGTTCTTAAGTTGAATTTGTATGTAACTGTATATTTTATCATTGTAATCCCAGCCAGAACTTTTTTGGTCTCTGTGACAATTGGATTTTTAAAAATGTTGGGTTGTCATTAGAATCAAGATTAACAATAAAGCTTCATTACAGACACCTGTGATAACTGTTATAGCTGTTTATTGTAGCCTAGGACTAAAGTCCAATAAATTACCGATATCCAGTGGTCCGTTTGTAACTAGGGGTCATATGTAAGTCGAGTGTTCTTAAGTAGGGGACCGCCTGTACTTTCAAACTGCCCTCTTGCCCAGCCCTGTTTAACTTTGTCCATCTAGCAGCATTTCTGCTGATATATACTAGGGGATCTGACTATAGGATTCAGTGTAGTAGGAGTGAGTTCCCACAAATATTTTCTGAGTATACATTGTGGCCTGATATGGGCCTTGTATTTTCTGTGTGTTGTTCCTCTTTGTATGTGTTTTTTAATGTAATTTTAGATTTGTTATCAAATAAACACATTCTTCTGCTGACAATGTATTTGTGTGCTGTCTTGGATTTCTTTGTTTGGGTACATGATTTAGTGTTGAAATCCTTGGGTTTATACTAGACTGAGTTATATATGTTTGTTTCTCAGCATTCTTATAGGTATAGGATATTGTATCCAGACCCCACAGAGTTCAAACACACAAGGAGCCTAAAATAGTTTTAATAACATTTTAACAAGTTAATAATTAGTTACAATTTTTTTACATTTTTGTAATAAAAATAAATAATATAAAAAATATACTTATTAGGTATCTCAGTGTCCTAAAATGCATTATTTATTGAAAAAATTATCCCATACAGTAAACACTGTAATGGGGAAAATCCTGAAATCTCCTCTTTTGGGCATTTTGTCACTTGATTAAAAGTAATCAAAAGGCTATACAGTTCCAAATATAGTATCAATAAATACATCAGGTTTATAATATCGGCAGCATAAAATACATAAAATAACTACAGCATAAAATGACAGATTTGTATAGCATATGGTAAAATTGTGGCAACTTGACAAGTCTTACATTTTGTAAAAACTGTTAAAAACATAAACATGTTATATGAGATAAATGAACTCACGGATAAATAAACGCTTGCCAAGAGGACATTATGTTGATGGATAACCCTAAAATTACATTAAGACACTGCATTTAAAGAAAACAATAGGAAATGTTATTGCCTGCAGAAATCAGATATCCCAGTAAGCAGATGGAAATTCAATATCAATGTTGACCTTTTTGTCTTGAGTAGAAAACAAGAAGAGCATACCATTTTATCAATTGTAATTGTCAATATATATTTAAAGCCTGGCTTACTGTACCAGATAATTCTATTTTTGATCTTCCTATGTATCTTTCCCGGCTGCTTTACCAGCAGTTGATCAAAGTAAGTACACTTACAAGAATACATGGAATATGGAAATTTCATTGAGCAAATTTATAGCCCATAATTCTACAATAGATGATGGGTGAGAGTTAGTTGGGTAAGACCACTGTTAGATACCACTAATTGTGGCTCACATCCAAATAGACCAAAAGGAGCAGAAGTTAAAAATCAATGTATCTGATTTCCCACAGAAGATAAGGGTAGGTTTCTTACTACAGTGACCCCTTACCGACTGCCAGATCAGCTTTTAATGTCAGTAGTTGAGGAAACCAGGAGTGGACATCACAATACCATTATGGGACATGCATGTAACTTCTTACAGGTCTATTGCATGTGGCATTCAAAGCTATTTTTTTCAATAAGCCGAATCTTCTATAATTCATAAGGACATCGCTGTAATTATTTAACTATGGTAAATATTTAACTATTTTACCATATTTAACAATGGTAAAATGTGGGTCTGAATCCTCATAACAGGGTCCTTATAAGTCACCCATGCATTCAAGATCACTAATGTTGACATAAAAGACTGTTGATCACTGTTGATTTAACCCCTTGTCGCACCATGACCTAGCGGTATGTCATGGTGTGGCAGTGAGTGTATGAAGAGGCCTCACGGGTAGAGATGAGCGGATCCAAGCTTTTAGTGTCTCCTCTTTTGAGATTTTCTAAATCCGTTTATTGGATGCAATTACATTCACTTAAAAACCAAAAGGGAACCAATTTTTTTTACTTTTGCTAATGCAAACAAAACTCAAAATAAAAAAAACACATTAAAAATGTTAATTATTCACAATTTCTATGTGTCACACAGCTATCTTTAGATAAAGGCATCACTGATTCCAGATATACAACAAAAAATTATTGTTGTATATGTAAAAATTGCAGGCAGAAGAGCAGCACTCCGTAGTGTTCAGTGTTTATTCACAAGTAGAAAATACAGTGCAATGTTTCGGCTAGCTCAATGCAGCCATCTTCAAGCAAAGTGTAAAGTGCTACAGAATATGATGGCTATTATTATTATTATGTAGATTAAGGGGCATGTTTATAAGGGCTCCTGCGCCACATCAGCCCTGAAATAATCGCAAATGCAAGCTTATTGCTAGCACTTGCGATTATTTAACCCAATTGGGCACAGGCGTGAAGCGCGGGGGGGGGCGCGGCCGGCCGTATGGAGGGCACAGCCAGACGGGAGTGTGTACACACTGCAGCAGGCGACTTTTCACACGTGATAAGTCACCTGCTTTGTCTATTTCTATGCCAGGCCTTACATAGAAATAAACACTGCACTGCGCCCTGTCAGATATAGCGTCTTGATGTATTGCGCAGTGAAAAAGCTGCGGCAGGGCTATCACAAGCTAGTGCACGAGCGCCGACGTATGATAAATATTCCCCTAAGAGTTTAATACATGCTACGTTTTCAAACATGATCTGACCACAGTGTTTTTGAATAAGACAAAGTGATGTGGACAAACCTGCCTTAGGCCATGGAAAGATGGTGTTGATTTGCTAGAGATTGGTGATAGGTTATGGTTGGTTGGTGGCTTAGCCAAGCCATGATTGGCTATACACACTCCAGTAGTTGTAGTTGAAAAGGGTTTGATTTTCCATTATTCTCTCATTAGTTCCGTTATCTCCTTCAAAGGAATTAGTAATTAAAACTTGTAGGAATTCCTTAAGAATTGTTACTATTTCATTTATATTTTTGGTGTGTATTTAAAGAAAGTGCCTTCTAGGCCCGTGTTCAGCTAAGAATTGTACCCATTTTCAGCTTCTTGTATTAATAAGGAAACCATTCCATTTATTAAACTGCTTCCAGCAGTTCAGACATTTGGGGAGCTGAATGTCATCAGGCAGCTGTTAGACACAGTGATGAAAATAGGTGGGGTATATTTGATTTGAGTAATGTATAAATTGAATTTCAAGTGACAGAATAGCCTCTTTATCTCTAGGAGACACAAGTAAGAACTGTGGCAGTGTTCTTACAGGAAATGAAAATCCAGAGAACTGGTTCAATCATTAGGTAGTTACCATAGCCTTCCCAGCAGTCATTCGAGAACTGCTGATGAGTGTGACCTTTACAAAAATGCACAAAGCCTTCATTTCTACACAGTTAACCTTTACATGCTGAAGCTCTCCTGTGAAACACAACTGAAGGATGCCTCTGAATAATAAGCAATAACTAAAAGAAAATATTACAAAATGAAATTACATGTCTAAAACAGTCTGTTTCACTGGAGCTTCTTACCTTACCACTGTCATGTTTATCTAATAGACAACATAAGATAGCAGAGACTCAGAGCCTAATGTACAAGAATTGCTTGTTTTTTTTAGCTAAATTAAATACTTGTAGATATTCCTATTAACCAGCCTTTAGCAAAAATGTTTTGGGAAAACAATGCAAATTTACAGTAACCACGACATTCTAACTGTCAAGTTGTTTTATCCCAACTTATTTCCATCTATACATCTAACTCCATTATTAAGGCCATGGTTACACGCTCATCTGTGAAAGACACCTACCTAAAATTTTCTTATGCATGTCTCCTTTGTTTGTAACAAATTATTTTGCCTCATTACTGTATGTACACTTGAAACCAAAACATACACTCTAAAAAAAGAAAAATATGCATGTTTTTTTTACATAAATTATTTATATTTGCCAAATGCCAATGAGTAATTATAGAGAATTTTTAATGAACTTTAATAACTTTTTGCAAAGTCAAAAGTTTCCATACATTAAGCACGTAGTGTATCAACATTGGCTGAAAGGCCATTCAGTCAGGAAGAAGCCATTACTCTAAAAAAAACATAAAAAAAAAAAAAATCAATGTTTGTAAACACAGGAACAAACAACAAGGCATTTGGTGTGGGGACAATGCTAAACAAAATTACTTATCTCGTCCCTGTTTCTCCACATCCACGGTTCCTTTTAGTTGAGAATGAGTTTTGAGCAGTGACACTAGTCATGGACGTTATGTAGGATCAAATGGCAGAAACAAATATGCACTTTCATCCATCAGTTAGGGATGGTATAATTATCTTTCATCCATTTCCTATTGCTCGTACATTTATCCTGCGTTCTAGTTTGGAATGCACCACTATGTTTCTATTACTTACTCCAGCGTAGTACCATGACATCAATTCCGGCTTCGGCCGATGTGCTCCACCATGGAACACATTACGGCGCAACTCTTACTTCCTACCTTCCTACTCCAGATTCTTATACATTGTGCAAACTGGTGAGTTTTATTACTCTAACTTCCTGTTTATTTCAATGTGTCTTTCTCTACAGGAACTACCTATTTACCTTCTATTAAGCATGGAAACTGTCATTCCTTTAATTACCCATAGAAATGGCAATAGATTACTCTGTTTGTTTCTATATGATCCTGATGTAAGAAATCACTATGACATACATTGTGACAGTTTTTAGCTTATGACCCGACTGAATTGTATTTACTATATTGCATCAGCTTTTAGATTTTTGGTTTGTATATATTGTTTTTGTATACATTTATTATTATTATTACATTGTCTGAAGAAGGTCTGAGTTACAGGACCAAAACATCACGTTTCTTTAAAAGAATAAACAATGTATCTAGTTTTACAAATCCTATACTAAGTGTGACTGGAATCCTTTTTACAGTATAAAATAAATTCACAGGAATATTGCCAGAGGACTTACTTTTATATCTGGTGGATGAAAGACACAGCTCACACAGTGTATTAACCATTTTTATATTTTTTAAAGCAGCTGTGAATAAAAGTTATATCTTAAGCATTTTTCACAGACAAGTCCAGATTCCAGTGAATCTATTCAGTGAGCTACATCACGGAACTGCTAATATGACATTATAATACACAGGAAATAATACCACAATAAACCACAAACAGTATATTGTCAAACAGCATAACACTTTCTAGTTTTTGTTTCTTTCATGTCCCAGTGTGGTGGAATCAGCCAGAAAATCAACTTTGAAGTGAAATGTAAATTGCTGGTGTAAAATCAAGGAGGCAGAGAGTTTAACACTGAAGTCGAGGTGGTGAGCTCTGAATGCCTCCTTGTGATTGAGGTCATGCATTGGACTTCAGGATATCTGATTAGTGATGTCTGGATGCAGGACTGTCAGTGAAAAGGGCTTTCAAAGGAAGAGAGAGCTTGACTTCAGTGTTAACATCTCTGCCTCCTTGACTTTACATTTTACTTCAACGTTTATTTTCTGGTTGATGCCACCACACTGGGTCGTGAAAGAAACATGATCTGAAAGGTGTTAAGCTTCTTGGCAACATACTGGTAGTGGCTTATTAGGTCACTTACTGCTGACAGGATACCTTTCAGGGTGCACAGTGGGAGCAATGTCTAAGTGTCCCATATTTTTAGACTTGGCTGGGATGATAGAAAGCAATATGCTGGGGTTAATTCATAACCACATCAACTTCTCTAGTAAATTCTGGGAAATATGAAAATACATTTTCATGATGGGACAAGGAAAACAATGCCCCTTTTTGCTACCTTGAATCCAACATCATGTCATTAGGCTTCTTGAAAGTCATGCTTGATGTTAAGGGGGCTGCCTTACCGGGGAGCAAAAAGAGTCATTCTTTTCGTTGTTTCATTCTGGAAAACATAATTGCATATTTCCCAGAATCCACTAGTGGAGCATCAATGGCGATAAGTCTCCACACACCTACAAGGCGGCATTAATTGGCAAACTCTGGATAAGAAGAACTCTTACTTCCTCCCTTAATTCTTGCATTGTGGGTATCACTAGGGATTTCCAGGGACATGTCAAGAAGAGTCGAGCTATGGTAAAGGATGCAGCCCTAGATTAGCCAGTGGATCTTTTAAAAGCTCTGTTACATTTCCATTAATCTCTTTTTTCAATAGCATAACTGAAATAAATACTGTGAAGTAAACCGGTCTAAAGGGCACCCTAAACAGAATGTACTCGGTGAGCAATCTCCTGCACTCTTGCATTAAAAAGTTTCCAAACAACTTTCTTTGTTTGACTTCATGATTCTTTGTTCAAAGTGCAAGTTTTGGTCCATTTACTAACAATGATTTTCCTGGTAAAAGCAACGCTCACTTAATACGCTACAGCAGACATTGCATGGTAATTGACATCTGCACTGTGGTTTGAAGAATAAATGGATTTGTAAGAGTTTCAAGGCACTAGCTTGAAACAGCTCGACGTCATTAGGTCTCAGATCATGTTGTGCTCACAGAACACGTCCTAGTGCTCTATCTTCTTTTCGATTTATGCCAGGGGCCTAAGAAGTTCTTAAAACAGCTATGATTGATTGTCACACAATGTGAAAGTAAAATTGAATTACTCTGTGTTGCTTAGTGTACATGAAAATGACTTATGGATGTATAGAACTAAAGTACCCATTCCTGTGGTGGATTTCTGACTTTAGTTTTTGTCGTTATATGCAAACAAAAATGATTAGGCTCATTGAGCAAATACATTCATGAATTCTACTATATTAGAACTTACACTAGATCACAGCATTCAGAGACATAACCTGGGGCTTGAGCTACTCGATCAATACTTTGCAACAGGACTTACAATCATAAATATATTGTATAAGGTTATTTGAAAGTACAGGAGCTATGCACCAGGGTCCAAGTGGAAATCATACTTTGCCCCCTCATTACAGTCCTGAAGGAATTCATTAGTCACATGTTGACCATCACAATGGAGATTTCATAAAGAAATGCAAATTAATTTTAGCTAGCAAACACCTAAATTGTACATAGATCGGGATGCATTGTAGGTAGTGTAGTCTTTTTATCGGAGTTCAGAGAAATTAATATGTACTTTAATTACATTATCATGTTGTTAACATCACTTTTCTAGGAGTAGCTGCATGGAAGAGTACAGGCAGTCCCGTACTTAAGGACACCCGACTTACAGACGACCCATAGTGAAAGACAGACCCCTATACCCACTGTGACCTCTGGTGAAGCTCTCTGGATGCTTTACTATAGTCCAAGGGTGCAGAGATTAGCTGTGAGGTGTCTGTAATGAAGCTTTATTGATAATCCTTGGTCCAATTATAGCAATAAAATGTAAAACTCCAATTGTCACTGAGGAAAAAAAAATATTGGTCTGGATCTACAATTATAAAATATACAGTTTCGACTTACATACAAATTCAACTTAAGAACAAATGGATGTCATGTAGGTTGGCCTTAGTGACTGGAGGGGAAAACACATTTTTTGGGTACACATTATTTATTTACTTTATGTATTTTTAATAGATTTTTATGTTATTTATTTTTTCTGTTATATTTGTTTTTACATCTAACTTTTCAACAGTTACAGGTGAAAACATTACTTCTTCAGTGACTTGTCTCTCATGTCACATGTTCATTCAGGTGATTGCTGGGATTCATAGAAGCAGTGGACCAGCTTCTGCCTGTGTATGATAAAAGGAGAAGATAGAAATGCTAAGTACCTCTTCTGTCTTGAGCCCAAGAGCCTCCTAAAGCCTGCACTATAAATATGCTATGGTGTGGACATTAGGGACCCGCTTCGCATGCACTAAATCTACAATGACCAGTCAGGAACCAGTTAAATTTTGAATCCAATCTCCTTGAATCCCATACAACTGCCTTGATATTAAAATTCCTTCCTCCCTAACATAACTTTCAATTCATGAATCCAGGAAAATTGTGTTAATATAGATTTTAATAGCTTGACAGCTTGTAATAGCTAAAAACATAACACATAAGAAACTAACTAGCAAAAAGTTACATAAAGTCACACGGGGAAGTGTGTTTAATGTATATCCTAATAAAATTGATTAAAATCCTAATATTACATTTGGCAGTTAATTATTCAGAATACCATGTGTTCTAAGGCGATAGAACTAAACCAATAAAAAAGGGATTTTCACATCAGAAATAATATAACCAATCTAAGTACACAGCCAGAAAAGCCATATCATAAAGGTAATGCCTTCAATCTTCTAGTCACTTAGCCGAAAGATCGGTGAATTTACATAACTACTCTAAAGATCTGTGTTGTTTTAAATTACTTTTTACATCTGCTGGATAGTCCACTAATACTGAAAATTAAATTTATATGTTAGCTTTTCCAATATTCTTGGCAGCCTGCCACACTGTAAATAAACTGTATTGGAATATTTAACTCTGCCAAGATAATTAGAACTGCAGCAAATTCTCTGCCAGAATCTAAAGTGGTAAATAAGCAACACAAGCCTCCCTTAGAGATGCATGCAATTATAAAATGGATTTAGACTAGGAAAGACAACATTTAAACAAGGAATTTTATATTTAGAGAGAAAAATAATCCTACAGTGAAATATGGCTGCCATAAATGTATACTGTTGTAAGAGAAAACCGCAGAGAACAAAATACTTGCTTCTTTGTTTAAAGAAACAGCAGTGTGAGACACTAACGGGATGATTCAATGGCGTGTTGCCATGGTGAAATGGTTCTAGAATGTTGGAATAATAAGCAAGAGCTATGCATACAATTGTTCAATTAAATGCATGTTCTCTTTGTATTTTATTGTATTACCATTGAGCTGAATGAATTGCATAAATAATTTTAGTTTGATATATGATCTCTGTGTTACTCGTGGATTTTACACTTTATGTGTAAAGTGTTATTATTGTGTGGCTGGAAAAAAATATTGAAAATGTTGTACAAGTATTACATTTCTAGGCATGTTCGGCAGAAGCATTATTTATTTATTAAATTATGTTATTCTGATACCTTTTAAAGAACGGCTGGACCATTATACAAGCCCTTAAACCTCCTTGTAGATCGTAAGCTCTTGCCAGCAGGGCCCTCATTTCTATTGTTTCATCCGACCATGGATGAACATGATAGAGCTGTATAAATAAACATTTCTTCTACTTCTTGTTCTTGTTCTTATTATTATTAAAGTAATGGGGCCTAAGAACAAAAATGAACAAAACAAGATTCTATACAGAATATTTACAACAGTTGTCCACCTTTATGCACTGTTATACAATTAATTGTATAAACAATCTGCATGAATAGTTTAGTAACTTTGTTAATGCATTATGTTACTTATCTTTTTTACAACCTCTCTTATACACCAATGGTACACTCAGAGTTATAACAACTGCATAAATCTTCTTATGGGAACCTGGCAGGAGGATTTAGGCTGAGAATCTGTCAACAACTTTTTTTTCAGGAATGCAATATAGTTTTATTGATATGTACTTCTATTGTCTGGTGGAAAGGGACACTACCGAAAGAGAGATCTTTAAATGCCTTATAAGGAGTTATAGGGGTGGAAAAGAGTCATTTTGGTCTGTCTCATTAACATAAGGCACCTTTCACAGCTTTTAATAATATACTTGAGCTTTGGGACATGAATCAAGTCAGCATGGGACATCCTGACTTTCCGTAGTCATTCTGAATCCTTTAGAAGTGACTTTACTCAGATCCTTTGACTCCTTACAAGTTGCATGAACACAGTATTCAAAGTTATTTTCCTTCACAATGCCGAATCTTCCAGAATATAGAAGGACATTGGTTGAACTTGATGGACAAGTGTCTTTTTCAACCGTATAAACTATGATACATTTTTGTCACTATCTTGGGAAAGAGATTCATTGTGGTTTGTGGCCATAATTTTTCATGAAAAATTCTTTTAAAGGTATCAATATTTGTACTTTATGTAAATGATTATTTTTAAATAATGTTTTTTAATGGGACTTAAAGGGAACCTGTCACCAGGAGACCCATTTTAGCACTCCCCCAGTCCCCACAGAGCATAGTACATACACTGCCAAAGTGTTTTTGTATTAAAAATTGGTTTTACAGAAAAAAATATGTTATATTGTACCTTTCATTAGCATCTGCTGTGTGACTAGGCAGTTGCCAATTGGGAGGGGCTGGAAAGGGGGAACAGCTTCTCCATGTGACCTTTTCAAATATATGAAATCACCCATCACTTGGCTTAGCGACGCCCCCTTCTGCTCTACAGTCAATCCCGAGTGTGGGGAGTTATTCATATATTTGAAAAGGTCACATGTTTCCCAAGAGTGGGAGGAACTGCTCCTTTCCAGCCCCTCCCAATTGGCAACTGCCTAGTCACACAGCAGATGCTAATGAATGGTACAATATAAAATATTTTTTTTTCTGTAAAAACAAATTTTTTATACAAAAACACTTTGGCAGTGTATGTACTATACTCTGTGGGGACTGGAGGAGTGCTAAAAATGGGTCTCCTGGTGACAGGTTCCCTTTAAGGATACTTTTCTCGCTCTGGACGGTCTGCTATTTGCCTTTTACAGGAAAAAACGTGGATGCAATACTGGAAACGCCAAATGAAATCTTTGCATTACGTATGGTCTCCATGGCAGGGGCTAATATTATACTAATTTTAAAGAAAGTTAAGAAACCTATGGATATTGGCCCATATTTCTTTTAAACATGAATATAAAGATACTTGCTAAATTACTGGCTAACCGGTTACTGAGGGTAATATTGGATATAATAAATGTAGATCAAAACGGTTTAATGCCGGGCAGAAAAGCAAGTGATTGCATGCAGAGATTGTTTGCAGCGAGATGGAGGAGGGGGAGCTCCACTCCATCCTGTCATTGGACGCTATCAAGGCGTTTGACAGGGTGTAGTGGAATTTTCTTTGGGAGATCCTGAAGGGCTTTAGCTTTGTCCCGCTGTTTATACATTGGGTACAAAGTCTTTATGGTGCCCCCAAGGTCATGGTAATAGTAAAAGGCAGCGCCTCTGCCCAGTTTAATCTTTTCAGGGGTTCGAGACCCGGCTGTCCACTGTCCCTAAGCCCCTGGCAATATTGATACAAGAAGACAAAAGAGTCAAAGGAAGTGGATGTGGAGGAATTAGAGACATACTCTGTCTTTACGGTGTGCATGTACAAGTGGCGGCACTTCCAACTGGCTCAGCTGCGCTCCTAAGCAATCGGGCGAGACCGTGACAGGACAGGAAGTTGCCTACAAGCAAGGAGGCAGGGCATGGATCAAAACAAAGGAAAGAGTAGGGTTCTCTGCCCATACTTCCACGAGGAGGCATGCAAGGTTTACTGCTGGACTGAGCAGTCAACCTGGCAAGATATAACATCATTTCAATGGCATGGTGCAATGTTGGCTGGTAATAAATACACAGCCACAAAACATTAATCCACCATTTAAGGTACATTTTTAGTTTAACAGGGATCAAGTTGGTGACAGGTTCCCTTTAAAGCTTGGACAATGCCACATTACGTTATTAAATAGGCTATGTACGGAATATACAAGAGATAAATCTTAAGGAATACATGCTGGGTTTTCCAGGAAGACCTATATAAGGTTGTTTCACATGCCGTTGCTCGGTCCATGAAAACTGGTCCATGTGTTGATCAGAATTCATGGACTGAGCACAGTGACAGTGCATCATAGTGAAATATGAACACAGTGATGTTTCCACAGACTAAGCATGGTCATGTTCAGTCGTCTTAAAGGACATATACCTCCAGGATGAAGGATTGTAAACCAAGCACACTGGCAAACTGGTGTGTGCCCCCTCTGGAGCTGCTCTTCTTTAAGCTTACTATGTCCTATTTTTTTTTAGAAAAAAGGGGCTTTAAAGATTATGAAAATGCACACCTATGGATCCTGGAGCCACTCAGGTACATTTGCATAATTGTAAAGGCTTTTTTTTGTAAAAACCAGGGCATAAGAAGCTAAAAGAAGAGTGGATCCTGACAGAGGTGGCACACACCAGTATGTCAATGTACTTGGTTTACAATCCTTCATCCTGTTTTTAGATGTCCTAATCATAATAATCTTATATTAAATATAACAATATTATTAAAGCTCCATCATATACCATATTCCATAGTGCTATACTTCTGCAACTAGGTATTTCAGGCAAAATTGGTAATTGTAAGCAGCCCTTTTGATATATAGTAAGTTGTTTCCATCAGCAATGAACTTTAATTAGAAAATCATGCCTTTTGCATGGAATGTATGGTTATCTTTTTGCAATATTATAGACATCAGTAAATATGTTGTTTACTTAGATTTCTCTATTATGTTGCTATTAAACCTGAATTATATTGCAGCACTGATTCGCTGTGAACAGAATACTGCCGTGTGCACATATCTCTAACATTAATGTTACAATTTTAATTAATCCTGCCAACAATTCCAAAGAAAACATTAAGGCTAGTAATCATTTTCAATTTCCTCCAGACCATAGTTTGAAGAATTAATCGACTTTGCTGTGCTACCTGAAAACCATTCCAAGACTTGCTAAGACTCCATATGGTACATTGATGAGCTTACATTTCTTACTAAGTGCTTCCCTATCTGAAAACAAGAGCAAAGCTCAAACAAAGTGAGTCATCTGTTTTTGCCCTTGCATTCACTGCATGAGAAAATGTGGAGGTGTTAATTACAAGAATTTCACTGAGTCTTGACTAATAACAGTGTGTAAACAAATGAATGTCATACCCAGATACAGAAAAGCTTTTACTAATAAGGTAAAACTAGCAATTAGAGCTGACAGTAAAGTAATACTGGGATACTGTGCCAGCAAAAATATCCTTTAATGCAGCTCTTACTTACTGGAAAAAAAGCATTCTGCTTCTTCTCGTCCAGATGGAAAGGAAGGAGCTTCCAGTCATTCATTCAAAATGAATTAATTGCAAATTGGTGAGCAAGCACAGAAGCTTAAATCTCTTTTGTATAAATGCACTGACCCTTTTTCTCAGAGGAAAAGACACTCAGTTTCTCATTCCCTGACCTTGAAATAATAACTGAGTTCCTAAGAGAAGGAAAATGTCACTGATCATATAACATTTTGTAATGTCTTTGAAATAGCATTTACCTTGGTTAAATCCTGACCTGTTCACAAAGTATTTTTTACCTGAATTGTTTACTTATGTTATAATTTATTTTCAGATTTTTTAAATATTAGTAATATACTCTATGACGTTTCTACTGGAGTTAGGATTATGTTTGTTCATTCCTTTTTTTAATGTTCTCAACATGAGAGAATTCCAGGTAATTTTTTTTTGGAAATATCAACATTAACAAGCGGTCCCCTACTTAAGGACACTCGACTTACATACGACCCCTAGTTACAAACAGACCTCTGGATATTGGTAATTTATTGTACTTTAGTCCTTGGCTACAATGATCAGCTGTAACAGTTATCACAGGTGTCTGTAATGAAGCTTTAGTGTTAATCCTGATTCTTATGACAACCCAACATTTTTAAAATCCAATTGTCATAGAGACCAAAAAAATTCTGGCCGGGATTACAATGATAAAATATACAGTTCCGACTTACATACAAATTCAACTTAAGAAGAAACCTACAGACCCTAAAGAACAGTAAAAAAATACAATTAAAACATTTAATTTAATCATTTAATTGAAGAACACAGTGAAAGAACACTGTGCAGAATAGATTGCAGATGTTCGCGAACATCTGCGATCTGTTCCGGAGACACGCGTGCAGAACGGTGTTCTCCGCAATAGTATTCGAAGAACAATATGTGTAGAGAACAACTTGCAGATGTTGTCAAACATCTGCAAGTTGTTCTTCACACATATTGTTCTTCAAATACTATTGCGGAGAACACCGTTCTGCACGCGTGTCTCCGGAGCAGATCGCAGATGTTCCGGAGACACGCTTGCACGGTGCAATAGTATTTGAAGAACAATATGTGTGAAGAACAACTTGCAGATGTTTGACAACATCTGCAAGTTGTTCTCTACACATATTGTTCTTCGAATACTATTGCGGAGAACACCGTGTCTCCGGAGCAGATTGCAGATGTCCCGGAGACACGCTTGCAGAACGGTGTTCTCCGCAATAGTATTTGAAGAACAATATGTGTGAAGAACAACTTGCAGATGTTTCCAAACATCTGCAAGTTGTTCTTCACACATATTGTTCTTCAAATACTATTGCAGAGAACATCGTTCTGCACGCGTGTCTCCGGAACAGATCGCAGATGTTCCCGAACATCTGCAATCTGTTCTGCACTGTGTTCTTTCACAGTGCTCGTTCAGTTTTTAATTTTACTAAAAAATGCTCGGGTCTCCCATTGATTTCAATGGGGCTCGTTACTCGAAACGAGCACTCGAGCATCAGGAAATGTTCGGCTCGAGTAACGAGTACCCGAGCATTTTAATGCCCGCTCATCTCTAGTTATCTTAGGAAAAATGCCGCAATGAATGTGCTGCCGCCTTTTAAAGGGTTAACTCCAGTGATTGGTGGCTACACTTATTTCAGTTTTTACCGGGGGTAATGGTGAGCCCGAACATCGAACTAGGACTTCTAGCTTAAGTCCAGGTTCAGGACTGTGGACCTGAACTCTTTAAGTTCAGAACCTACTGACGCATTTCGGTACATGTACATTTTGGTACATTTCGGTACGTTAGGGTCTGGCCACCCCTAATTACAATCATCATAAAATGTCAGTCCAATAGGTGTTAGAACTACCCAATCAGGAGCACATGGTAAAAGAAGGTCTCATACATTCAGTCAATTCTAGAATTAGTCTTGAGTCTATTAATGAAAATGGATGTGGCAACATTACTAATGCTAACTAAGATATAAACTAAAAAGACTGAAATATACTGGATTTATCACAGTGATTGACACTGGATAATACATTTGGCCATCTTTAAACATTTAAGTTATATTTTGAAGAGGCAGTTTGTTGAATTTTAAGCCACACCTCCTTTACATGTCAATTGTCTAAAACACACAATTAAAGCGTTACACAGCATATTAATTTGTTTTTAGCAAAGTAAGTAATAAAGTATGTGCTTTACGGTAAAAAACAAATAAATTAATCACAATTAGTCACACCACTCCCATGTCCTCTAGAGACCAAATAATAAAAGAGGAATTGTATTCACAGCCTTGTGTATTTCCTGTTCTATGTATCTAAACTTTTAAACTAAACTATAATATTTATACTTTTTATATTTTATAGTTATCATATTGTTGTGTCCCATCATAGCTTATGTCCATAACTCTCAAAGTGGCCTGACTCTCTTTCTGCAGGAAAGGTGACAGACAAGTGTAGAGATTATTATTTTTTGGCTATAGTATATTCTGCCCATAATAGTAGTTGATTTAAGTGTAGACAGTAAAGAAGAAAGACAGGAAACACAGGAATGCCTATAAATTTGTTACTTGTAAAGAATTTTTATTGAGAACATCATTCATTAGTGCATTCATGATCTAATCAAGGCAACATTACCATTTGTATTACAATAATAAATAATAGTTAATCTAAATTAAAAAAAATAGTTAAGCTGTATACAAGACCATTGTATACTATAGTGCTTTACAGATTGTGACAAATGACACATTAAGACATTACAGACTATAAGGCCAAGGACAGTGAACCCCCCCCCCCACCCCAAACTGTCCCTGCTTAATGGATCAACACTAAACAGTAGCCAATAACTGAAAGTTATTCCCTTCCTGTAGCAAGGTTTAAACATGTAACAACACATATAAACAAATAACACAAAGGGGAGGTCAAGATCTAAGTCACAACTAGAATCGAATAGATGGGAGAATAGTCAAGGAAGTAGATTTTGTGATCTCACAGCCAAGACCCGGCACTAACACACGGGATCGGAAAAACTCCGATCCCGGGTGTTTAACCCCTTACACACCTTGAACTCCAGCGCGTTCAGATGATTTTCAGTGCAGCAGCGCCACCTGGTAGACAGCGGAGGAACTACCTTGATGAATCCCGGCCGGACCCGAATCCAGCGCAGAGAACGAGCCGCAGGATCGCGAACGGACAGGGCAAGTAAATCTGCCCCAATGTGTCATGAGAAAAAATTCTCAAAATCACCTGGATATGTTAAAGTGTTCTGAAGTTATAACCAATTATCGTGAGACAGGGCAGATTTGAAAAATCGAGTCTGGTCATTGATCTATAAACTAGTTTCGGTGATAAGGGGTTAAACAGTAAGGGAAGACTGTATAAACAGTGTTTATGTGCTTGAGGTGTGAGAGAAAAGGCATTGAAGGTTTGCAAGTAGAGATGAGCGAACACTAAAATGCTCGGGTACTCGTTATTCGAGACGAACTTTTCCCGATGCTCGAGTGCTCGTCTCGAATAACGAACCCCATTGAAGTCAATGGGAGACTCGAGCATTTTTCAAGGGGACCAAGGCTCTGCACAGGGAAGCTTGGCCAAACACCTGGGAACCTCAGAAAAGGATGGAAACACCACGGAAATGGACAGGAAACAGCAGGGGCAGCATGCATGGATGCCTCTGAGGCTGCATAATCGCACCATTATGCCAAAATTATGGGCAACAGCATGGCCATGACAGAGTGACAGAATGAAGCTAGATAGCATCTAAAACATCCAATAATTGACCCTGACACTATAGGGGACGGCATGCAGAGGCAGCGGCAGCAGGCTAGAGAGTGTCATGGCGACATACCCTAAATGGACTCAGGCTTCAAACCAATGGGTGGCAGAGAGGAACCAAAGGAGGTGAGCAAGAAGCGCTCAAATAATATCGGTACATGATAAAAGTTTGCCAGTATATTTTGTGGATTACACAGCAGGGTGGCGACAAAGTTAACATGGAAGCCATGAAAACAACCCAAAATTCTGCCTGACACAGCTCGTTTGATAAGGGGACCATGTATGGAGGCAGTGAACTAGTAGTAGATTAAAGGTGCTGCAGTTAAAACTATGTTAGTTGGATCTTGGCATGGAGCTGGCGCTCCGCTGCCAGGCGAGCTTTCGCCAATCCAAGCCCCTGTCTATAGGCTACTCCCCAAACAGCACTTCTAAGAACCTTTTGTATAAGATCAAGTGTAGTAGCGTTCTTATAAGTTTAGGATATGGCGGGTGAGGGGAATGTAAACAGATGCGCAAGAAGCGCATGATGCGCATGGAGCTGGCGTTCCGCTGCCAGGCGAGCTTTCGCCAATCCAAGCCCCTGTCTCTAGGCTACTCCCCAAACAGCACTTCTAAGAACCTTTTGTATAAGATCAAGTGTAGTAGCGTTCTTATAAGTTTAGGATATGCCGGGTGAGGGGAATGTAAACAGATGCGCAAGAAGCGCTGAAATAATATCCCTAAATGGTAAAAGTTTGCCAGTATATTTTGTGGATAACACAGCAGGGTGGCGACAAAGTTAACAACTTTGATGTGGAATCCATGAAAAGAACCCAAATTTCTGCCTGACACACCTCGTTTGATAAAGGGACGATGTATGGAGGCAGCTATATGGACGACTTTTGGAGGTAGCAATGGAGACAACGTGTGGAGGCTGCTATGGAGACAATTTAATTTGGATAGTGCCTGTATGTGGCAGTCCCAAACATTTTTCAAACCAGAGGAGCAGGTAGGTGGCCCTCCAGTAAAATGGGATAGATTGAGTGCCTGTATGTGGCAGTCCCAAAAATGTTTCAAACCAGAGGAGCAGGTAGGTGGCCCTCCAGTAAAATGGAATAGATTGAGTGCCTGTATGTGGCAGTCCCAAAAATTGTTCAAACCAGAGGAGCAGGTAGGTGGCCCTGCAGTAAAATGGAATAGATTGAGTGCCTGTATGTGGCAGTCCCAAAAATTGTTCAAACCAGAGGAGCAGGTAGGTGGCCCTGCAGTAAAATGGAATAGATTGAGTGCCTGTATGTGGCAGTCCCAAAAATGTTTCAAACCAGAGGAGCAGGTAGGTGGCCCTCCAGTAAAATGGAATAGATTGAGTGCCTGTATGTGGCAGTCCCAAAAATTGTTCAAACCAGAGGAGCAGGTAGGTGGCCCTGCAGTAAAATGGAATAGATTGAGTGCCTGTATGTGGCAGTCCCAAAAATTTTTTAAAACAGAGGACCGGGTAGGTGGCCCTCCAGAAAAATGGAATAGATTGAGTGCCTGTATGTGGCACTCACAAAAATTGTTTCAAACAGAGGACCGGGTAGGTGGCCCTCCAGAAAAATTAAATGCATGAAGTACTATAGCAAGAGCCAGTGGGCCCTGTCAAAAAATAGCCATTTTCCTCTGCTTTACTGTACAAAGAGGAGGAGAAGGAGGAAAATGAGGAGGAGGAGGAGGAGTGGATCAATTATTCAGGTTGAGCTTCCTTCACCTGGTGGAGATTGGAAATTCTGAGAAATCCAGCCTTTATTCATTTTAATAAGCGTCAGCCTGTCAGCGCTGTCAGTCGACAGGCGTGTACGCTTATCGGTGATGATGCCACCAGCTGCACTGAAAACCCGCTCGGACAAGACGCTAGCGGCAGGGCAGGCAAGAACCTCCAAGGCGTACAGCGCCAGTTCGTGCCACATGTCCAGCTTTGAAACCCAGTAGTTGTAGGGAGCTGTGTGATCATTTAGGACGATGGTATGGTCAGCTACGTACTCCCTCACCATCTTTCTGTAAAGATCAGCCCTACTCTGCCGAGACTGGGGACAGGTGACAGTGTCTTGCTGGGGTGACATAAAGCTGGCAAAAGCCTTGTAAAGCGTACCCTTGCCAGTGCTGGACAAGCTGCCTGCTCGCCTACTCTCCCTCGCTACTTGTCCCGCAGAACTACGCACTCTGCCGCTAGCGCTGTCAGAAGGGAAATACTGTTTCAGCTTGTGCACCAGGGCCTGCTGGTATTCATGCATTCTCACACTCCTTTCCTCTCCAGGGATGAGAGTGGGAAGATTTTGCTTGTACCGTGGGTCCAGGAGAGTGAACACCCAGTAATCGGTGCTGGAATAAATTCTTTGAACGCGAGGGTCACGGGATAGGCAGCCTAGCATGAAATCTGCCATATGCGCCAGAGTACCAACGCGTAAGAATTCACTCCCCTCACTGGCCTGACTGTCCATTTCCTCCTCCTCCAACTCCTCCAACTCCTCTTCTTCTGCCCATACACGCTGAACAGTGAAGGACTCAACAATGGTCCCCTCTTGTGTCTTGCCAACATTCTCCTCCTCTTCCTCCTCATCCTCCTCCACCTCCACCTCCTCCGATATGCGCTGAGAAACAGACCTCAGGGTGCTTTGGCTATCAACAAGGGAATATTCTTCCCCCGTCTCTTGTGACGAGCGCAAAGCTTCCGACTTCATGCTGACCAGAGAGTTTTTCAACAGGCCAAGCAGCGGGATGGTGAGGCTGATGATGGCGGCATCGCCACTGACCATCTGTGTTGACTCCTCAAAGTTACTCAGCACCTGACAGATATCAGACATCCACGTCCACTCCTCATTGTAGATTTGAGGAAGCTGACTGACCTGACTACCAGTTCTGGTGGAAGTTGACATCTGGCAGTCTACAATCGCTCTGCGCTGCTGGTAAACTCTGGATAACATGGTCAGTGTTGAATTCCACCTCGTGGGCACGTCGCACAACAGTCGGTGAGCGGGCAGTTGGAGGCGGCGCTGCGCTGCCCTGAGAGTGGCAGCATCTGGGCTGGACTTCCTGAAATGCGCACAGATGCGGCGCACCTTCGTGAGCAAATCAGACAGATTGGGGTATGTCTTGAGGAAACGCTGCACTATCAGATTTAACACATGGGCCAGGCATGGCACATGTGTCAGTCTGCCGAGTTGCAGAGCCGCCACCAGGTTACGGCCGTTGTCACACACAACCATTCCCGGCTTGAGGTTCAGCGGTGCCAGCCACAGATCAGTCTGCGCCGTGATGCCCTGTAATAGCTCTTGGGCGGTGTGCCTTTTGTCGCCTAGGCTCAGCAGTTTGAGCACCGCCTGCTGTCGCTTAGCGACGGCACTGCTGCTGTGCCTAGAGCTACCGACTGATGGCGCCGTGCCCACG
Organism: Engystomops pustulosus; assembly: GCF_040894005.1. Classification (NCBI taxonomy): domain Eukaryota; kingdom Metazoa; phylum Chordata; class Amphibia; order Anura; family Leptodactylidae; genus Engystomops; species Engystomops pustulosus. The sequence goes on from NC_092411.1 coordinate 59,813,487, forward strand.
GATGGTAGTTCGGAGGAGGAGGTGGAGGAGGGGTGGGAGGAGGAGGAGGCATAGTAGGCCTGAAACACCTGGACCGAGGTAGGCCCCGCAATCCTCGGCGTCGGCAGTATATGAGCAGCCCCAGGGTCAGACTCGGTCCCAGCCTCCACCAAGTTAACCCAATGTGCCGTCAGCGATATATAGTGGCCCTGCCCGGCAGCACTCGTCCACGTGTCCGTGGTCAGGTGGACCTTGTCAGAAACGGCGTTGGTCAGGGCACGGATGATGTTGTCTGACACGTGCTGGTGCAGGGCTGGGACGGCACATCGGGAAAAGTAGTGGCGGCTGGGGACCGAATACCGAGGGGCGGCCGCCGCCATGAGGTTGCGAAAGGCCTCGGTCTCTACTAGCCTATAGGGCAGCATCTCCAGGCTAAGCAATCTGGAGATGTGCACATTAAGGGCTTGGGCGTGCGGGTGGGTTGCACTATATTTGCGTTTCCGCTCCAGCGTCTGGGGTATGGAGAGCTGAACGCTGGTGGATGCTGTGGAGGATCGTGGAGGCGACGATGGGGTTTTTGTGCCAGGGTCCTGGGCAGGGGGCTGACTAGCAGCTGACACAGGGGAAGGAGCAGTGGTGTGCACGGCCGGAGGTGAACGGGCTTGTTGCCACTGAGTGGGGTGCTTAGCATTCATATGCCTGCGCATACTGGTGGTAGTTAAGCTAGTAGTGGTGGAACCCCTGCTGAGCCTGGTTTGGCAAATGTTGCACACCACAGTCCGTCGGTCATCCGGTGTTTCCTTAAAGAACCTCCACACTTCTGAAGATCTAGCCCTCGCCACAAGAGCCCTCACCACGGGAGCTTCACTAGTTGACAGTGGCGCTGATGCACCAGCTCTGGCCCTGCCTCTCCGTCTGGCCCCACCACTGCCTCTTCCAACCTGTTCAGGTCGAGGACTCTCCTCCGTCTCAGAAGCACTGTGTTCACCCGGCCTCTCAACCCAGCTTGGGTCTGTCACCTCATCATCCTCCGATCCCTCAGTCTGCTCCCCCCTCGGACTTCCTGCCCTGACAACAACTTCCCCACTGTCTGACAACCGTGTCTCCTCATCGTCGGACACCTCTTTACACACTTCCACTACGTCAAGAAGGTCATCATCACCCACAGACTGTGACTGGTGGAAAACCTGGGCATCGGAAAATTGCTCAGCAGCAACCGGACAAGTGGTTTGTGACTGTGGGAAGGGTCCAGAAAACAGTTCCTCAGAGTATGCCGGTTCAAATGCCAAATTTTCCTGGGAGGGGGCAGACTGGGGGGGAGGAGGCTGAGGTGCAGGAGCTGGAGGAGTGGGGATTTCGGTGACATGGGTGGACTGCGTGGAAGACTGACTGGTGGTGGACAAATTGCTCGAAGCATTGTCAGCAATCCACGACATCACCTGTTCGCACTGTTCTGGCCTCAACAGTGCTCTACCACGAGTCCCAGTAACTTCAGACATGAACCTAGGGAGTGTAGCTCTGCGGCGTTCCCCTGCTCCCTCATCAGCAGGTGGTGTCTCACCCCGCCCAGGACCACGGCCTCTGACCCCTGCAGTAGTTGGACGCCCACGTCCCCGCCCTCGTCCTCTACCCCTAGCCCTCGGGTTAAACATTTTTAAATTGAGAGTTATAACTTTTTTTTTTTTTTTTACTTCTTTTTGTTTTTTTTGGTGTTTTTTTGTGTTTTTTTTTTTTTTTTGTGTTTTTTTTTTTTTTTTGAGTTTTTAAAACCAAACAATCCTATCCTATTGCTATGGCTATTTTCTAGCCAAGTATCAAAGGAAGCACACTACTATGCCAGATGAGATGACACTGAGTTATTGCCTAATAGAAATCCAACCCCTACTTAATTTTGCCACTTCGGCCTTTGCTATGGATATGTGCGCCACTAAGCGCAGAACACAGCGGTCGCAAGTCTCACTACAAATTGCTCAGAATTGGCAAGTACATGCACTGCAGAAACTACAGCCACCAGCAGATCAACCAGAAATCAAATATATAGAACGCTACTGTAGGCTTCAAGAAGCTGTTTGTATTCTCCTATGGCTATTTTCTAGCCAAGTATCAAAGGAAGCACACTACTATGCCAGATGAGATGACACTGAGTTATTGCCTAATAGAAATCCAACCCCTACTGAATTTTGCCACTTCGGCCTTTGCTATGGATATGTGCGCCACTAAGCGCAGAACACAGCGGTCGCAAGTCTCACTACAAATTGCTCAGAATTGGCAAGTACATGCACTGCAGAAACTACAGCCACCAGCAGATCAACCAGAAATCAAATATATAGAACGCTACTGTAGGCTTCAAGAAGCTGTTTGTATTCTCCTCTGGCTATTTTCTAGCCAAGTATCAAAGGAAGCACACTACTATGCCAGATGAGATGACACTGAGTTATTGCCTAATAGAAATCCAACCCCTACTGAATTTTGCCACTTCGGCCTTTGCTATGGATATGTGCGCCACTAAGCGCAGAACACAGCGGTCGCACGTCTCACTACAAATTGCTCAGAATTGGCAAGTACATGCACTGCAGAAACTACAGCCACCAGCAGATCAACCAGAAATCAAATATATAGAACGCTACTGTAGGCTTCAAGAAGCTGTTTGTATTCTCCTATGGCTATTTTCTAGCCAAGTATCAAAGGAAGCACACTACTATGCCAGATGAGATGACACTGAGTTATTGCCTAATAGAAATCCAACCCCTACTGAATTTTGCCACTTCGGCCTTTGCTATGGATATGTGCGCCACTAAGCGCAGAACACAGCGGTCGCAAGTCTCACTACAAATTGCTCAGAATTGGCAAGTACATGCACTGCAGAAACTACAGCCACCAGCAGATCAACCAGAAATCAAATATATAGAACGCTACTGTAGGCTTCAAGAAGCTGTTTGTATTCTCCTATGGCTATTTTCTAGCCAAGTATCAAAGGAAGCACACTACTATGCCAGATGAGATGACACTGAGTTATTGCCTAATAGAAATCCAACCCCTACTGAATTTTGCCACTTCGGCCTTTGCTATGGATATGTGCGCCACTAAGCGCAGAACACAGCGGTCGCAAGTCTCACTACAAATTGCTCAGAATTGGCAAGTACATGCACTGCAGAAACTACAGCCACCAGCAGATCAACCAGAAATCAAATATATAGAACGCTACTGTAGGCTTCAAGAAGCTGTTTGTATTCTCCTCTGGCTATTTTCTAGCCAAGTATCAAAGGAAGCACACTACTATGCCAGATGAGATGACACTGAGTTATTGCCTAATAGAAATCCAACCCCTACTGAATTTTGCCACTTCGGCCTTTGCTATGGATATGTGCGCCACTAAGCGCAGAACACAGCGGTCGCAAGTCTCACTACAAATTGCTCAGAATTGGCAAGTACATGCACTGCAGAAACTACAGCCACCAGCAGATCAACCAGAAATCAAATATATAGAACGCTACTGTAGGCTTCAAGAAGCTGTTTGTATTCTCCTATGGCTATTTTCTAGCCAAGTATCAAAGGAAGCACACTACTATGCCAGATGAGATGACACTGAGTTATTGCCTAATAGAAATCCAACCCCTACTGAATTTTGCCACTTCGGCCTTTGCTATGGATATGTGCGCCACTAAGCGCAGAACACAGCGGTCGCAAGTCTCACTACAAATTGCTCAGAATTGGCAAGTACATGCACTGCAGAAACTACAGCCACCAGCAGATCAACCAGAAATCAAATATATAGAACGCTACTGTAGGCTTCAAGAAGCTGTTTGTATTCTCCTATGGCTATTTTCTAGCCAAGTATCAAAGGAAGCACACTACTATGCCAGATGAGATGACACTGAGTTATTGCCTAATAGAAATCCAACCCCTACTGAATTTTGCCACTTCGGCCTTTGCTATGGATATGTGCGCCACTAAGCGCAGAACACAGCGGTCGCAAGTCTCACTACAAATTGCTCAGAATTGGCAAGTACATGCACTGCAGAAACTACAGCCACCAGCAGATCAACCAGAAATCAAATATATAGAACGCTACTGTAGGCTTCAAGAAGCTGTTTGTATTCTCCTATGGCTATTTTCTAGCCAAGTATCAAAGGAAGCACACTACTATGCCAGATGAGATGACACTGAGTTATTGCCTAATAGAAATCCAACCCCTACTGAATTTTGCCACTTCGGCCTTTGCTATGGATATGTGCGCCACTAAGCGCAGAACACAGCGGTCGCAAGTCTCACTACAAATTGCTCAGAATTGGCAAGTACATGCACTGCAGAAACTACAGCCACCAGCAGATCAACCAGAAATCAAATATATAGAACGCTACTGTAGGCTTCAAGAAGCTGTTTGTATTCTCCTCTGGCTATTTTCTAGCCAAGTATCAAAGGAAGCACACTACTATGCCAGATGAGATGACACTGAGTTATTGCCTAATAGAAATCCAACCCCTACTGAATTTTGCCACTTCGGCCTTTGCTATGGATATGTGCGCCACTAAGCGCAGAACACAGCGGTCGCAAGTCTCACTACAAATTGCTCAGAATTGGCAAGTACATGCACTGCAGAAACTACAGCCACCAGCAGATCAACCAGAAATCAAATATATAGAACGCTACTGTAGGCTTCAAGAAGCTGTTTGTATTCTCCTATGGCTATTTTCTAGCCAAGTATCAAAGGAAGCACACTACTATGCCAGATGAGATGACACTGAGTTATTGCCTAATAGAAATCCAACCCCTACTGAATTTTCCCACTTCGGTCTTTGCTATGGATATGTGTGCCACTAAGAGCTAAACACAACGGTAGCAAGTCCCCCTGCTAATTCCTCACAAAATGGTAAAAGATGCAAATTAAAATAAAAAAAGTAGAACGTTATTGTAGCCCTAAGAAGGGCTGTTGGGTTCTTTGAGAATCACTCCTGCCTAACAGTAAGCTAATAGAACACCCTAACGCTTTCCCTGACCAGCAGCAGCTCTCTCCCTAGCGGCATCCAGAGACAGAATGATCCGAGCAGCGCGGCCAGCGGCTAGTCTATCCCAGGGTCACCTGATCTGGCCAGCCAACCACTGCTATCGACGTGTAAGGGTACCACGTCATGCTGGGTGGAGTGCAGAGTCTCCTGGCTTGTGATTGGCTCTGTTTCTGGCCGCCAAAAAGCAAAACGGCGGGAGCTGCCATTTTCTCGAGCGGGCGAAGTATTCGTCCGAGTAACGAGCAGTTTCGAGTACCCTAATGCTCGACCGAGCATCAAGCTCGGACGAGCATGTTCGCTCATCTCTATTTGCAAGCCTTAGCCTTTCCTGGTCCAGAGAAAGGGTTGCATAGAGTCAGCAGTCCAGCAGTGTGCAGAAAAAGCACAAAATAGAATTCAGTATCTTCAATGGCTGAAGACTACAGAACAATACCATAGTCATAAAAACAATGATGATGAGGGCGCTTCTAAAAAGGGCTTACAATCTATGTTATAAATAAAATGTTACCTACATTATGTGGATCATTTTATTAAAAATAACGAACTTATTACAGAAGACGTATTACTTCGAAGTATGTTTTGAAATTTTGAAAGTTGAAGTAGAGGATAACAAGCTTTTAGATGGAAAGATAAATCTATAAAATCATGAATGTGCCATTGAAAAGCCTGGTGTTCAAACAACTGGACATTCTGGGAAAACAATATCCATATGGTCACCATGAGTTGAAATTAACTTGAAAGCTCTTAATAATCTATTTATCAAAGAGAGCCCTATCCAGAGTGTTGAATGTAGATGAGTGGAAACCAAAGTAAAGCTCCGCTGAAGCCTTTCCTTCAAGCTCTCTTGAGAGATTTAGACAGATTGCTGTACTCTTGCTTTGTTGCTTTGTCTAGAATATCTCCACCATCTCAATAGAACAAATGTGCTCAAAGCTTAAGAACAAGGACTGTTAGAAAACCAAAGGCTTTTTTACTCACATGCTTAAAAACTCTAGGCTATATATGAAGCTGTTAAAGTAAATGATTTGCAATTCGGTTTCAACAGTTATACAGAAAATATGGCAATTATTCTTTTATTCCAGGAAAACAGTAAGGTGGTTATATACAGTACATATTTACACGGTTAAATGCAGGCTATAATACAGCAAAATCTAATGGTAAAAAGCAAGCTGAAATCCATGGAAGTATCTTAAATTAGAATCTTAGATGTTCAGGAAGTGAAGGAAGAAAGTAATTAAATAATCAGTTCAGGGTTGAAATTGATTTCTTAGCAAGAGGGAGAACAATATTGTGCCAAACCCTAGACCGTATATAATCTAAAAAGAGTAGAGGGAAATGGCAATGGTAGAGCTATGAATGTTTAAGATAAATGCAATAAGGACAAGCACCTAGTTACAAGTGTAGCTCTAAGTTGTTTACAAAATAGTTACAAATAAAATTAATTGATAAATAATTAAACGTAGGGGGTTTTACACTGCTTTTAGTATATTTTTATGATCCTGCCAAATTGTAACATTATTTTTTTTTTTTTTTTTTTTTTTAAAACCCTGATCAGCCTTTGACATTTTAGGCACTGTCATGGTAATTGTAACAAAAAAAGCACCATAATTGAACTATGAAAAATCTGTCAATTTTTAAAATAAATATTGATGTAAATATTGAATAGCACAAAAGTATTCCATTTGTGGTTCGCCCGTAGAAAAAAATTATGAAATCCGTAAGTTAAATTCCTAAGTATTTAAAACTTTAATAGTAGTAGATGAAAGTAGAGTAGGTTAAATGACCAAATATTTGTAATAAATATTACATTTTTTAAATTGTCTGATATATTTAAGAAACGCATAATCAGTCAGATAGTTTGGTGCTTTTGTTACATATACAGCTACTTTGGGCTCTTTTCATATCACATCTATGGTCTCTGGTTAATAAAAATTGGAACATGATGTGATGTAATAATATCATTAATGGCCCCATGCTATACATACGTGAAGAATACTCTTCGTGACCTGCGGGAAAGAATATCCGCTTCTAGACACCTATGGGTCTTCTTCTAAGAACATCTGTACAAGACTTATTTCCCAGCTATCTAGAAAAAAGTGCAAAGCTTGCACATTAGGTCAGTCTCTTTGACAGATAATAATCTAATACATAGTTCTTTGTTCTATTACAAAATATAGATGCTTTTTCGGCATTTGCCATCATGAATATAATTGTATATGTGTTGATTATGTTCAGATACAAATTACTTTCCCTTTTTCTCAAGTGGATCAAATAAAACATAGATTTGATTTCCCAAGTCAGAAAATATATCCTAATGAATTCAGTACCCTTACATTAAAGACCACAGAAAGCAAATATGTGCTATAATTGTCTCCCTAGAAGGCATTTACTGTAAGTGTTTTGATCCATAATCAAGCCTCACACTTCAAATAGAAAACAATCCATATATCACTGTAACACATGGAAAAAATGACTGCAAATCTATTCCCCCAATCAAGCCTGTTGTCCCAGGAGAGCTCAATGAAATTATTATCTACATGGTGGCCTAATTCACTCAAAATGTAATTTCCCTGACCTCACTCGGTCAGATGAAAACAAGCAAATACACGCTGTTTGACTTCAGTGCTTTCAGGATAACACAATAAACCTGTTCAGCAAGTTGTTGTTATAATGATATAATTAAATTGTAGAGCATTATTTCCAGGCTACTAATTTACCCATTGTATAAAATGATGAATACTTCCTTTTTTAACCCTATGTTTTAATTTCCCTAGTATTTGTATCGAGTCATATTTAACATGTTTAAATGTTTTGTGATATTGCATTGTGTTATGTTAAAGATTGCAGCAAGCAAGTTTATCATTTTTAGTGAGATTTAAAAGAAACACTGAGTACAGAAAGTATTCTAACCCTTTTAAGTTTTTCCCTCTATGGTTCATTGCAGCTAATTGGAAAGATCAAAAAAGTTAATTTTTTTTTGCTAAGTAATGTACACACTGCACCCCATCATGACTTATAAAACAGAAATGTAAATAATTTTTGTAATTTGTTAAACAAGAAAATCTAAAATATCACATGGTCAGAATTATTCAGACCCTCCGCTCAATATTAGAATAAGCTTTTGAGCCAGTAAAGCCATGAGTCTTCCTGGAAATGATGCAACAAGTTTTTCACACCTGGATTTGGGGATTCTCTGTCATTTTTCCTTGCAGATCCTCTCCAGTTGCTTCAGGTTGGATGGTGGAAGCCCTTTTAAAGTCTCTACAAAGATGCTCAATTAAGTTTAGGTCAGGGCTCTGGCTGGATCAGCTAAGAATGATCACAGATTTGTTCTGAAGTCACTACTTTGTTATTTTAGCTGTGTGCTTAGGGACATTGTCTTGTTAGAAGGTGAACCATTGGCCCAATCTGAAGTCTAGAGCACTCTGGAAGAGGTTTTCATCTTTACTTGGCTGCAGATGAAAAAGACCCCCATAGCATAATGCTGCCACCACCATGTTTGACTGTTGGGATTGTATTTGGCAGGTGATGAGCAGTGCCTGGTTTTCTCCACACATACCGCTTAGAATTACTACTAAAACATTCAATCTTTGTCTCATCCGACCAGGGAATCTTACTTCTAATAGTCTGCGATTCCTTCATGTGTTTTTTGCAAATTGTATACAGGCTTTGATATGGCTTGCACGGAGGAGAGGTTTCTGTTGACACACTCTGCCATAAAGCCTGCAAGAGGGCTGCAGTGAACGTTCTCCCATCTCCCTACTGCATCTTTGTAACTGTGTTCTTGGGGTTCTTCTTTACCTCTCTCTCCAAGGCTCTTCTCCCATGGACAAACAGGTCAAGGAAGTGTTGTGGTTGTCACATATCTCTTACATTTGAGGATTATGGAGGCCATTGTGCTCTTAGAAACCTTGAGTGCTTCAGAAATTCTTTTGTAACCTTGGCCAGATCTGTGCCTTGCTATAATTCTAAGTCTCTGAGCTCCTTGGGCAGTTCCTCATGATTCCCATGTGCTCTGACATGCCTTGTGTGCTGTGAGGTCTTATATATACAGATATGTGCCTTTACAACTGGACTACAATGAAGTAAGGAGGATCTGATTGAAATTGACAGCATGTGAGTTAAATATGAGCAAGGGGTCTGAATTAATTTGACTATGTCATATATTTTGTTTTTCATGCTTAATAAACAAGCCAGAATGTGTACATTTCTGATTTTTATTGTCGAGATGAGGTGCAGAGTGTACAAATGAGCAAAAAAAAGAACTTTTTTTATCTTACCAATTGACTGCAATGAAACAAAGTAAAAAATTTAAAGGAGTCTGAAAACTTTTGGTACCCACTGTAGATAATAATAAATTATTAAAAATGCAAGGATTATAGTCACTAAAATGTCATAAATATTTACAAATAGTCTCTTCTTACATTATTCGATGAGATACATAGTATCAAGACAAGTGTGAGCAGCAGAGAAGTGGTCAGCAGTCCCTACCCTGGATAGGTGTACAGTACAGAAAGTCAAACAAACAAACATACACAAGACAGACAACTTTGCAAAGTCAGACAAAATTTTGTCAAAACCAAGATGACAGCAAGGTGCTAAATTGTAAGGCACAATAGCCAAATTACTGCTGCTTCCCCTCTCCTCTCTCAGTCTTTTGGAAGGGAATATAATTGTCAGTTAAATAGACTATGCAGTGAAAAAAATCTAATATAGTGATATGAAATGAACTGCTACCACTATATGATAGTATTGCTTCCAGGGATAAACAATCCCACAAAGGTCTGACAACCTTTGTGGGGTTTTTTGCATAAGGATTGTCAAGCAACATGTCTCACTTTGTTCAAAGCCGAATTGTCAATAAACAAGGGGACTAAGGGATTTTGGCATACATAGTGCAGATGTAGTTTACTCTGTTACTGTTTTTACATTTGGATCCAGAAGTTACTCTATTGGCATAACCTTAACCACACAAAAAATGGGAAACCAGATCAAGTGCGGGTGTATACCAACAAAGGACTAGGCAACATGTCCTTTACTAATAGGTATAAGAGAAAAATAGCAACACAGCAGACAATTAGTTACCAAAATAGAAAAACTATGGTCTTTATTCCATGCAACATTTCCACATTAGCTTTTTTTCAAACATTCTAGAAAAACTATAATTTGTCACTTGATGCACATATAAGTATATATAAATTCAAAAATACATATAATGTCTATAAGTATTATGCATTAAAGGAATCTGTACTGTCACATTTATAATTGCAAAATTTTGCACAGATATCACTCGGGGAACATCACAGTCTATGTTTTAAATGGAAATTTTCATCCCATACTTTCCAATTATTTGCCAAAAAATATGCTTTGAGAGAAGTGGCTGTGTGCTGCAGAGAATTTCTGAGCTTGAGAGAGACATTGTCTGTGTGTGATTTGTTTAAGAGAAAGGAGGGGGAATGAAGAACTGGAAAGAGACAATAGCTGTGTGTGAGTCGTTGAAGAGAATTTCTGAGGGAATTGAGAGAGGTACTGTCTATGTGACTTGCTGAAGAGAATTCCTGATGGAGAGGTGAATGAGGGACTATAGAGAAGCTTTGCCTTTATGTGATATACGAAATGGAATGGAGGAGGGAATGCAGGACTTGAGAGACGCTGGCTCTGTGCCAGGAATATAATTCCTAAAGGGAGTGAGAATGAGGAAGTTAAACGAGATGTTGGATGTGTGTGACTAACTAAAGAGAGTGCTTGAGGGAGGGGGAAATAAGGAACTTGACAGATGTTGGCTATGTGACTTAGTGAAGAGAACTCTTGGAGGTGCAACGAGGGAATAGAGAGAGACATTGGCTGGGTGTTACTCACTGAGGACAAATCAGCTCCCTCATAGCCCCTCCTACACGACTGTGGAGGAGACAGTAATTTACATAAATGGCGAGTTTTTAAATACATGTTTATATATATATATATATACATATAATAGTTATTCATGGCTATGCTAAAATTAACACTACTCATATTCCTTACGTGGCTGTAGATTAATAATGGTTTCATTATTTTTCTAAATAACTAAAAGAAAAAAAATTCTGTGATTGAAAGGATGGCCACGTCTCTGTGCACTTAAGATTCGGTATAAGTGTGGATATAAACAGCTCTGTCTGTAAGAATGTAGTTTTCTATATTTAAATACAGGCTGTATGTGTCCTCTGAATAGAGCCCTAAGGGGATAGAGGTTTATTAGAGCTATTGGCCATGTTGCAATTTACTTGTCAGATCCGATGCCAGAATTTCCTTGGCTGGAAATCATTGTGGTAAAGTAACTGGCTTTAATAATGGATGCATGTACTGAATTATTCATAAGAAGTAGAGTGAGCCCTGATGCTTTATGTTCAGTACTTTCATTAACTATGAAATGCTGACTGTTCATGTAGTGTCGCTAAATGATCATTTCTATTCCTTTTAAATGATAAAACATAATGTTTATCAGCATTTTAATTACGGACCTAATGTCAAATATTGTGCCAAAAGTCTGTCAACATATATAATAAATGCAATCATATTTGCAAGTGAAACAACATTTCAGTCTTTAGCAAATCAATTGAGAAGACAACTTTTCTCTCAGGTGTTAGATCACAATCTTCTCTTCTGCATGTTGTATACAAAAAAGAAAAAAGTATAAACAGAGATAGCAAGACACTAATACAGACATGAGAAGAGTTACATGTATTGGTGCCCCAAACATGGCATTGACCTAAACTAGTGGTTTCCGACCTCTTAAATCCCTAAAAGTGTTTCAGAAAATTAAATATGACACCTGATGATGAGCAGACTTTAAAAAGGAGGAACTGGTGAGGAAGCCATGAAAAAAGTTGCAATTCCTGCCTCATTGACAGTGATTGGGAATTTTCCCCCCACATACATCTCCTCCTCCTCCTGAGGTATCAGGAAACTGACATAGAAGCACAGAAATAATTGCAATTTCTTGCCTTAAGCAATGTGGGAGTGGATGGGGTATGATGGGGGCACAAATGGTGGCAGAGCGGGCTGGCACAGGGCCTTCCATCCCCGTAGCTGTGCACTGGCCAACTTTCAGTATTGAAAGTTTGCAGGCTTTTACCACATCTCCATTCAAGGCAGAACCTGCCGTGAAATTGTGTGGCATGTAATGTGGGCAGGGGCTTACACCATGTGTATCAGGTGTCATACACCATGTACACGGAGCACCAGCTATGATAAATGTCCCCCAAAATGTGTAGCTTACTATCCTCAATAAAATTTATGAATGCAACTTTACACCTAAGAAGTTTTTTTGTAAATGGCACCACAGTAAGTTACTACTACAGAACTCAAAATTGAATGCGTTCTCTTACTTACCCTAAGGATAATGGATATATAATAGATGGTGATTCCTCTAAATCCTTCAATGCTACATATGCTTACTAGCCCCTGGCATTCCAACCAAGTAAACATTGAAAGGACATAATGGGAAGTACAGTAAATAACATAAAAAACTATTATAGAATTATTGCCTATTATCATAACCAGGAGAATCTGAAGACATAATTTACATATTGGTTTATATTTTTCACAGATAAATGTTGTCTTTTGATGTTTTACAATGTTACAGCTATACATTTCAATTTTTTTTCTTCATTTTAAAAACTTTTCTGGGGTGGCCATAAAAACTCCCCTCACTGTCAGAATACTGCTATGATGTAATAGGTTGGGTATGCTTTGTAGGAACAGCAATGAATGAGATTTAAACTAAATTTCAACAAGTTATACAAGTAAGAACAAGTAAGAAATGATGGGGTACAACCCAATTTCCAGAGACCAGGAGTTGATTAAGGAGATGCAATTAGATATATTACTGGGTGTATTGTACCATTTTATAAATCTATTGTATTTTCCAGGGTTTACTTTGTTTTAAAGAAGATTTAAACAGAATATGAAATGAGCAGTTGACTCAATATACTGTTGTTATTTTTTCATAATGTAGGGTTGTTTTCTAGTTATTTCTGTTAATAATGACAACTTGTACACCAACTGTGCTTAGCAAGTGGCAACAAGTACAGTATATAGTCTCTGTAACTGTCCATCAACAAGCCTACAATGATTCTGGTAAGTACTGCCTTTTAGCATTTTGCAGTCATGTGGTGATGTTGAATTAACCATCTCAGGTACCATCTCAGGTACTTTTGCATCCTATGTTGTAGGGTGCATTACATTATGTAGAGTTCATTTCCCTACACAATCTCTTATTTATATGACTGTTCAAAAAAGACCATCAAACTTACAATGTGATAAATAATAGGTGTAAAGCCCACCTCTCCCACCAGTTATACGTTCAGGCTCTTGCCTTCTCATATGACAGCATGTACCTGGCAGGTATTGCTATACTGTTGATAGTGTGTAGGTGTGGGGCAGGAATGCCCTGTTCCAGCCCACTTCACAGTTGAGGATAGACCAATCACACCCCTCCACACCCACATGGCAAAGAGGTTGCATGAGGAGTCCAAACAGCCAGGAATTGTGACTATTTCAAGGCTTTTATTGCTGAAAACTGGGTTATAAGATTTCATGAATTCCCCCATGTGTGTCAGAAGTTCTCTTGTGTTGAGAGTTTTATAATATTAAGGCAACATAAAGGGCATTTGTCATTCAAGTTTTTTCAGTATAAATTATTGTTTTAGTGCAACATTTTTTGAGCTCAGTTAATGTTTTCTTAGATTTTATCTTGGGTGACATTTACATTAAAACCAGATGAAAGGCGCAACTATTGTTGACCAAAAAGTTTTCCTGTGGGTGGCAAGCTTATTAAACATTATTAAAAGAATCTTTTGACATTTTAGAACTAAAAAAGGTTTAGTAAATATATTGCAGAAAAAGGTTACTGTATAAACCGAAAAATGTGCTGAAAAACCGTAACTTGGCTTATACTCGAGTCTATAAAAAAGTGTAATCACCTTCTGATGCCCTCCCTGTAGGTCTTTTTGTAGCCATTAATGTTTTGGCTCTGGCTTCCTCTTTCCATGTGGTGCCGTCAAACGAGCTGTGATGTCAGCGGCTTGCTGACATACTAGTGTGTGTGCTACCATCAGCACACACTATGATGTCAGCGAGCTGCTGATGTTGCAGCTCGACCGACGGCACCGCATGGTGAGAGGAAGCCAGAGCCAGAACATTAATGGCTAGAAAAGCACCTACCGGGAAAGCGTTGAAAGATGAGTACACTTTTTCTTATAGGCTGGGCATCGGTGAGGGGCTGTATACAAGGGGAAGGGGGCTGCAGGCTGTAAACTAGGGACAGGGGCTGAAGGCTGTATACTAAGGAATACTGTATACTAAATTAGCCTGTTACATTAAGGATATTGATGGTGGTGATCTGTCACTTTTAGTATCATATGATGTCCATCTGGACATACACATTGGTTCACTGTTGGCAGGACCGCAATGTATATGAAGGATAAGACATGTTACTTAATGGCATGCCTGATGGTTTGTGTCCCTGAGTATTAAGCCTGAAATGTTAGCTGGTTGCCTATTCTTTCATTGCATTAACATGAATGTTCTGCCACTGTATTTCTGTGATGAAAGAAAACTTTTTTTCCCGACTTCAGTTTTTTGGAAAAGGTTTTGGAAGTTCTATGGGTCCATTGGAATTTTCACTATTTGCATTCCATAAAATCCTAGTATTATACAGAGTTAGTATGAAAAATGTCTCTCCCTCTGCAGGACTCAGAAACAAACATGTACAACATAATCATGCATTGACATCAAAAGGCCAATGCAATTTCCCCTAGTCAGCTGATTGACAGAAGTTCCTGGAACCAGAAGTCCTCTGCTCTCTGTTCATTTTGTTTCTCAGAAAACTTCAACTTTCAAAAACGTTAACCTTATTACCTCATTAGAAGAAACACATGAACATTTCAATTGATCTAAAACCACATTTAAAGTATCATGTAGTCAACAATGAGGAATAAGAAATAGCTATTCTGTTAAAGCCAATACAAATCAAGGAGGCTTTATGAAGGTATAAACATTTGTAGCTCTGGATAAGGTTGAATAAACCTAAGCATTTAGCCCTCGGGGGAGTTCTGAGTCAAATGAATTTATTCCCTTTCAAACTCCATCAGGGAAACAAGTAACTTCATACGTATATTACAGTACAGAAATAAATGTGGTCTATAAACACTGTGAGCTCCAGCCAATAAAGTCAAATGAAAAGCAATTATGTACATTTCATAAATAATATAAATAGATATGAAAAGGATATCATTGAGTCACGGATATTTTGTGGCTGAAAATAATTTACTATATCAAATGTGCCATTATATTTAAGCACGCTATATTAGGCACTGCAGGATAAGTTGACCAGAAAAAAGTATTTAAAAACAGCCTGCAGAATTTAGAGGATTACTTTTGAACAAAACTTTCTCAATAAGCCACAAAATAGCCAAGAGAATGACAAAAAAAATAGATAGTACGGCAATATATTTGTGGGATCAGAAGGAAACTTTGCCTATTGTAAATGGCAGGACACAAACAAAGACAGTGAGCCCTGGCACTCAGACCCCAAATCTGTCCCTACCTACTTATTGGGTCCCCCCTAAACAGAGGCCAATAACTGGCGACGTTCCCTTCCTGGTTAAGGTGTGAACACGAAACAAAGCAGACAAACAAACACAATAAGGCGAGGTGAACCTAGTTCAGACTGCAGGATGATGAAGCTCAGTGTCTCCTAATCCTACCAGCACGGACATATAATATATGCTTCCGACTTCACATATTGGGATATATATATATATATATATATATATATATATATATATATGTATATATATATATATATGTATATACATATGTTGTTAAAACACATCATATGTATTGGTAGGCTCGTGATAAATCCAAGGGCTGGCATGCTGGCATGCAGTCCAGCGGTTCTATTCTAGGTCCTGCTTGGCTTATATTTCTGCTAAAGAGGTAATGCACAGATGTGGTGCAGGAACACCTGATTAACTTTGTCTTCCTGGCATAGCCCCCTTTACACCTCTCCATGACCACTTGGTATGAAGTTGGTATAAGGGGAAATTAGTGAGGCAAAATGTGACTATTTTAGTTCTTGAACAGTAGAAAACTGATAAATATTCCCAATTATGTTTATATGTGTTTTAAATTGAAGCTATCAGAATGGGAAAATGGGGGTTTATAGCTGCACCTTTTCTTAAAACAGTTCAGGGAGAATTAATATAGGTTAAATAATGAAAATGTAAAATTACACTCAATCACTCAAGTTTAGGTTTACTCTTTGTCCCAATAATCCAAACGTTATAAAATATGGATATTTCTGCAATCTGGGCAGTGCCAGACTGTGTTTCCAAGCCAATCATTAGATACTGGAGTCCCACACATCATCAACCAATAGGGAAAAAAATAGGGACAAAACAGTGTTGTCTTCTGCCACAGCTTTGAAGTTTATTATTGTGTCCAAGCCTTGGCTTATCGAGGATGCTTATATTATATATGAAATGGAACAATACTTGGTTGTCTATTGAGACCATAATTATAGGTTGGCTTATAACTAGCATTTTTATATTAAGTTGAAATATGTATTTTCACTTCTTAGTTCTGTCTATTTTTGTATAAATTTTCTATGTAGAAATAGAAGAAAACTCATGTCTTGGCCTTGTTTATAATTTGTATTTGTATTGTGCACTAATATTTATGTTCTGTAGATTTATCTGGCTGATTAACCTTTAAAATATGTTCATTATGTACATTTACCCCCCATTTGATGTATTCTATGCTTTTATTTGCCTTGGCATCAGCTGTCTGGCACTGCCTGTAAAGATTTCTTTTTCACTAAATTTCTTCTCACTAATATCCCCAAGCCCTTTTCTATGCCAACTTTACCATGTATTTTTCCATTTAATATATAAGGCGAACATTTATTTTCTCATTCCATGAATATCAGCTTTCATTGATCCATGTTAATTTTAACTCACCACTTTGCTTTAACTTTTTACTGTACTGTTAGAATTTTAGATGGTTCCAAACCATGTACAAATATTGACACTTTAGTCCCTGAACCCTTTGCCTGTCCACAAATAAATTCACCCTAAAAGAACTGGATAAAGTTGTCAAATACAGTTGTGTTAAATTACGGTTCTGATAAAGTCTAATACAGCATACAACTTCTAAGTTACTTTCAAGGACAAATTCCAGGAGAAACAAAATTGATATAATGGTTCATGTGTGACTTTATGTGATGCTAACCCATAATATTATAAGAGTAGAGGCTGTTTAAATGAAGATAGTAGTTTTATTCCATAGAAGTTTTAAATATAACTCCTTGATCTTTCACTCAACTTTACTGGTGCGAGTTATTACTTCTGTGCTATCATTTTACTTGTATAAAACGTAGCATTATATAGTTATAAGGGAAGCAGGGATTCTAGTTTCAGATGGTTTGCTGTCTATCACACCCACTTCCTTCCTATTACTCAGATTACTCAGTTTATTTAACTTTACCACTGTGGGAAAAGTTTCAATCAAAAGAAAACACACTTAGGTCACTGTTAACAGACTCATGCTGTGAATATGTTCACATTTATACCACATGTAACCGGATTTTTAATGTGTTTCATTTACTGTTTTATTTCTCATATGCACAAGAAAGATGAGAACTCACGCGTCTTGTTATATCAAACAAGAAGGATATTATTAAAAATACAATATTGGAGTTTATTGAGAATATTTGTGGAAAAAAAATAACTGAAAAGAATATATATATTCAAATGAAAATTATATGTTTGGTTTAGTGATCATAACCACAACTTTGTCTTAGCATAAGTGCCTGACAGTGGTGTATAACACCATACTGTAGCAATCTGTGAAACAACAAGAGGTTTACTTTTAAAGAAAAGTTCCCATGGCTGCAGCAGCTGCATCCCATTTTTGCCCAATTCACAGAAGCAGCTGCTGCCAAAAAAAACTTTAATCTATCTTTATGCAAATTATTTTCAAAGGCTACTGGGGGGCATGTAGTAGCCTAAACAAGCTCTGGGGCAAATGCTGCTCCAAGGAGATGCACAGAAAAACTATGAAGAGGCGTGAAGAGGCGGGTATGAAGCAACCCCTTGGGGTGTGGAGAAGGCTTTGCCCCCAGAGCTTATATGATTCAATTTTCATTACATATAAAGAAAAAAATATAGACAGAGAACAGTATTTCCAATACCTATGTAGTGGTATAGTTACTGCACATAATATGACGCCATATTTCTGACGTATTTTGGATCCTTTGACCTATTTCCTCACTGTTCCCCACTTGTGTCTGGTACAAGAATTTAAACACAAGACTGCAACATTTCAGGTGGGGGTCTTTCTCCAAGCTATGCTCCATCTCTAGCACCTAGGACACTGCTCTATCTGTACTACCACTAAACCTTCACACAGAGTTGTGAACTATGTTGCCCTTTTAACAACTGCTCAGGCATCTGTGTCATCCTCTTCCTATAAATGAAGGCAGAAAACTTGCTACTGACTCTGATTTTGTACTTAGTTTGCATGTCTGAACTTTGCCTTATTCCACACCTGGCGGTCTCAATTACTTTTCAGCACACCTGTCTGTCTCCTGTTGACTTTGTTTTGGGCTACAGACAGTTAAGTTAGCTTTTATGGATAGATATCTCGTCCAATCACTTTCTCGACCTGGATTCTCTAATAATAGGTTTGTCTCCCCAATTCCCAGTGTTTGCTATGTTGGAGCTTGGATTGTCCTACTTTGGATCCTTTTGACCTATTGGGAAACATTAACTAAGGGGCCAAACGCCGCATTATCCTCGGGTGTCCCATTTTTTTTTATTTTCCCTGAATTGCCCTTGGTTTTTGGCGCACATGATCGGGTTGTGTCGCATCAGCACCGGCTTGCATGCGGCACAAATAGGGGGCGTGGACGTCGGACAACCCGACTGATTCGGACAAACCACAGAATTTAAAAAGCAAATTGTGTCACAAGATCAGCACTTAGATCAGGAAGAAGAAGGTGAACTCCGGTGGACCTCAGCGGCAGAAGCGTCACATGCAGGAAATTGGACGCACGATCTTAGTGAATCACGGCAGACCCGAATCCTCGTTGGACAACGCATTGCGGAGATTGCAAAGGGAGGGGTAACTAAATGTGTCCCATTGTCTTCTGACCATCGCTTTTTCCTGTTTTTGTCTCTGAGTTTTCATAATGGTGCAGGAAGGGAACATCATCCAGTTGTCACCTACCACTTAGGGTAGAATTAGCAATTAGATAGCACACGGCTGGGGTTGGTCATGCTTCAGGGCTCTATGTTAGTTGCTGCCTTACTTTTCTATCTTTTTTGTTTCCCTTAATATATATAAAAATATATAGTTTAATAGAAATAATGGAATGGGCATTGCAAAGTCCAACATGTCTTGATATTTACTAAACTAGTAGTATATGGTTATGAGTAGGTTGCATCTTCTTGTAATCCTATTTTGTTCCATGCCTTTTTTCTAAAGTTTCACATAAA
Organism: Engystomops pustulosus; assembly: GCF_040894005.1. NCBI lineage: Eukaryota > Metazoa > Chordata > Amphibia > Anura > Leptodactylidae > Engystomops > Engystomops pustulosus. The sequence goes on from NC_092411.1 coordinate 59,833,009, forward strand.
CATTTTACAGTACAGTACAGTGTTTTGCATTTCTTGTGACAAGTTTTCTGGAACTTTTTCAACCAGCTGCTTTCCCACAGAGCAATTCACACACTGCTCATGAAAGCTATTTTCTGTGTTTGCAAAAATAAATAACAACAACAGTGTAGAAATATGCAAATGCATCCAGCGTGGGAATTATATGTGCTTCAATTATCTATCACATTATATGCACATGATGAGCAAAAATCGCTTAAAAGAAAGACAAAATCTTCCTCATTTCCAAAATGTAAATGATAATTTACATTTAAAACCTAACCTCATAATAAACTTCATCCAGATGGAGGGTTTTATGAGCACAGTACAATGTAAATATATAATTAGTCTTTAAGGTTAGGTTTAGAGATGAGCGAACATGCTCGTCCGAGCTTGATGCTCGGTCGAGCATTAGGGTACTCGAAACTGCTCGTTACTCGGACGAATACTTCGCCCGCTCGAGAAAATGGCAGCTCCCGCCGTTTTGCTTTTTGGCGGCCAGAAACAGAGCCAATCACAAGCCAGGAGACTCTGCACTCCACCCAGCATGACGTGGTACCCTTACACGTCGATAGCAGTGGTTGGCTGGCCAGATCAGGTGACCCTGGGATAGACTAGCCGCTGGCCGCGCTGCTCGGATCATTCTGTCTCTGGATGCCGCTAGGGAGAGAGCTGCTGCTGCTCAGGGAAAGCGTTAGGGTGTTCTATTAGCTTACTGTTAGGCAGGAGTGATTCTCAAAGAACCCAACAGCCCTTCTTAGGGCTACAATAACGTTCTACTTTTTTTATTTTAATTTGCATCTTTTACCATTTTGTGAGGAATTAGCAGGGGGACTTGCTACCGTTGTGTTTAGCTCTTAGTGGCACACATATCCATAGCAAAGACCGAAGTGGGAAAATTCAGTAGGGGTTGGATTTCTATTAGGCAATAACTCAGTGTCATCTCATCTGGCATAGTAGTGTGCTTCCTTTGATACTTGGCTAGAAAATAGCCATAGGAGAATACAAACAGCTTCTTGAAGCCTACAGTAGCGTTCTATATATTTGATTTCTGGTTGATCTGCTGGTGGCTGTAGTTTCTGCAGTGCATGTACTTGCCAATTCTGAGCAATTTGTAGTGAGACTTGCGACCGCTGTGTTCTGCGCTTAGTGGCGCACATATCCATAGCAAAGGCTGAAGTGGCAAAATTCAGTAGGGGTTGGATTTCTATTAGGCAATAACTCAGTGTCATCTCATCTGGCATAGTACTGTGCTTCCTTTGATACTTGGCTAGAAAATAGCCATAGGAGAATACAAACAGCTTCTTGAAGCCTACAGTAGCGTTCTATATATTTGATTTCTGGTTGATCTGCTGGTGGCTGTAGTTTCTGCAGTGCATGTACTTGCCAATTCTGAGCAATTTGTAGTGAGACTTGCGACCGCTGTGTTCTGCGCTTAGTGGCGCACATATCCATAGCAAAGGCTGAAGTGGCAAAATTAAGTAGGGGTTGGATTTCTATTAGGCAATAACTCAGTGTCATCTCATCTGGCATAGTACTGTGCTTCCTTTGATACTTGGCTAGAAAATAGCCATAGGAGAATACAAACAGCTTCTTGAAGCCTACAGTAGCGTTCTATATATTTGATTTCTGGTTGATCTGCTGGTGGCTGTAGTTTCTGCAGTGCATGTACTTGCCAATTCTGAGCAATTTGTAGTGAGACTTGCGACCGCTGTGTTCTGCGCTTAGTGGCGCACATATCCATAGCAAAGGCTGAAGTGGCAAAATTAAGTAGGGGTTGGATTTCTATTAGGCAATAACTCAGTGTCATCTCATCTGGCATAGTACTGTGCTTCCTTTGATACTTGGCTAGAAAATAGCCATAGGAGAATACAAACAGCTTCTTGAAGCCTACAGTAGCGTTCTATATATTTGATTTCTGGTTGATCTGCTGGTGGCTGTAGTTTCTGCAGTGCATGTACTTGCCAATTCTGAGCAATTTGTAGTGAGACTTGCGACCGCTGTGTTCTGCGCTTAGTGGCGCACATATCCATAGCAAAGGCCGAAGTGGCAAAATTCAGTAGGGGTTGGATTTCTATTAGGCAATAACTCAGTGTCATCTCATCTGGCATAGTACTGTGCTTCCTTTGATACTTGGCTAGAAAATAGCCATAGGAGAATACAAACAGCTTCTTGAAGCCTACAGTAGCGTTCTATATATTTGATTTCTGGTTGATCTGCTGGTGGCTGTAGTTTCTGCAGTGCATGTACTTGCCAATTCTGAGCAATTTGTAGTGAGACTTGCGACCGCTGTGTTCTGCGCTTAGTGGCGCACATATCCATAGCAAAGGCCGAAGTGGCAAAATTCAGTAGGGGTTGGATTTCTATTAGGCAATAACTCAGTGTCATCTCATCTGGCATAGTACTGTGCTTCCTTTGATACTTGGCTAGAAAATAGCCATAGGAGAATACAAATAGCTTCTTGAAGCCTACAGTAGCGTTCTATATATTTGATTTCTGGTTGATCTGCTGGTGGCTGTAGTTTCTGCAGTGCATGTACTTGCCAATTCTGAGCAATTTGTAGTGAGACTTGCGACCGCTGTGTTCTGCGCTTAGTGGCGCACATATCCATAGCAAAGGCTGAAGTGGCAAAATTAAGTAGGGGTTGGATTTCTATTAGGCAATAACTCAGTGTCATCTCATCCGGCATAGTACTGTGCTTCCTTTGATACTTGGCTAGAAAATAGCCATAGGAGAATACAAACAGCTTCTTGATCTTGAAGCCTACAGTAGCGTTCTATATATTTGATTTCTGGTTGATCTGCTGGTGGCTGTAGTTTCTGCAGTGCATGTACTTGCCAATTCTGAGCAATTTGTAGTGAGACTTGCGACCGCTGTGTTCTGCGCTTAGTGGCGCACATATCCATAGCAAAGGCCGAAGTGGCAAAATTCAGTAGGGGTTGGATTTCTATTAGGCAATAACTCAGTGTCATCTCATCCGGCATAGTACTGTGCTTCCTTTGATACTTGGCTAGAAAATAGCCATAGGAGAATACAAACAGCTTCTTGATCTTGAAGCCTACAGTAGCGTTCTATATATTTGATTTCTGGTTGATCTGCTGGTGGCTGTAGTTTCTGCAGTGCATGTACTTGCCAATTCTGAGCAATTTGTAGTGGGACTTGCGACCGCTGTGTTCTGCGCTTAGTGGCGCACATATCCATAGCAAAGGCCGAAGTGGCAAAATTCAGTAGGGGTTGGATTTCTATTAGGCAATAACTCAGTGTCATCTCATCCGGCATAGTACTGTGCTTCCTTTGATACTTGGCTAGAAAATAGCCATAGGAGAATACAAACAGCTTCTTGATCTTGAAGCCTACAGTAGCGTTCTATATATTTGATTTCTGGTTGATCTGCTGGTGGCTGTAGTTTCTGCAGTGCATGTACTTGCCAATTCTGAGCAATTTGTAGTGGGACTTGCGACCGCTGTGTTCTGCGCTTAGTGGCGCACATATCCATAGCAAAGGCCGAAGTGGCAAAATTCAGTAGGGGTTGGATTTCTATTAGGCAATAACTCAGTGTCATCTCATCTGGCATAGTACTGTGCTTCCTTTGATACTTGGCTAGAAAATAGCCATAGCAATAGGATAGCATTGTTTGGTTTTAAAAACTCAAAAAAAAACAAAAAACACAAAAAAAAAAAAAAAAACACAAAAAAAAACAAAAAAAAGTAAAAAAAAAAATAAAGTTATAACTCTCATTTTAAAAATGTTTAACCCGAGGGCTAGGGGTAGAGGACGAGGGCGGGGACGTGGGCGTCCAACTACTGCAGGGGTCAGAGGCCGTGGTCCTGGGCGGGGTGAGACACCACCTGCTGATGAGGGAGCAGGGGAACGCCGCAGAGCTACACTCCCTAGGTTCATGTCTGAAGTTACTGGGACTCGTGGTAGAGCACTGTTGAGGCCAGAACAGTGCGAACAGGTGATGTCGTGGATTGCTGACAATGCTTCGAGCAATTTGTCCACCACCAGTCAGTCTTCCACGCAGTCCACCCATGTCACCGAAATCGCCACTCCTCCAGCTCCTGCACCTCAGCCTCCTCCCCCCCAGTCTGCCCCCTCCCAGGAAAATTTGGCATTTGAACCGGCATACTCTGAGGAACTGTTTTCTGGACCCTTCCCACAGTCACAAACCACTTGTCCGGTTGCTGCTGAGCAATTTTCCGATGCCCAGGTTTTCCACCAGTCACAGTCTGTGGGTGATGATGACCTTCTTGACGTAGTGGAAGTGTGTAAAGAGGTGTCCGACGATGAGGAGACACGGTTGTCAGACAGTGGGGAAGTTGTTGTCAGGGCAGGAAGTCCGAGGGGGGAGCAGACTGAGGGATCGGAGGATGATGAGGTGACAGACCCAAGCTGGGTTGAGAGGCCGGGTGAACACAGTGCTTCTGAGACGGAGGAGAGTCCTCGACCTGAACAGGTTGGAAGAGGCAGTGGTGGGGCCAGACGGAGAGGCAGGGCCAGAGCTGGTGCATCAGCGCCACTGTCAACTAGTGAAGCTCCCGTGGTGAGGGCTCTTGCGGCGAGGGCTAGATCTTCAGAAGTGTGGAGGTTCTTTAAGGAAACACCGGATGACCGACGGACTGTGGTGTGCAACATTTGCCAAACCAGGCTCAGCAGGGGTTCCACCACTACTAGCTTAACTACCACCAGTATGCGCAGGCATATGAATGCTAAGCACCCCACTCAGTGGCAACAAGCCCGTTCACCTCCGGCCGTGCACACCACTGCTCCTTCCCCTGTGTCAGCTGCTAGTCAGCCCCCTGCCCAGGACCCTGCCACAAAAACCCCATCGTCGCCTCCACGATCCTCCACAGCATCCACCAGCGTTCAGCTCTCCATACCCCAGACGCTGGAGCGGAAACGCAAATATAGTGCAACCCACCCGCACGCCCAAGCCCTTAATGTGCACATCTCCAGATTGCTTAGCCTGGAGATGCTGCCCTATAGGCTAGTAGAGACCGAGGCCTTTCGCAACCTCATGGCGGCGGCCGCCCCTCGGTATTCGGTCCCCAGCCGCCACTACTTTTCCCGATGTGCCGTCCCAGCCCTGCACCAGCACGTGTCAGACAACATCATCCGTGCCCTGACCAACGCCGTTTCTGACAAGGTCCACCTGACCACGGACACGTGGACGAGTGCTGCCGGGCAGGGCCACTATATATCGCTGACGGCACATTGGGTTAACTTGGTGGAGGCTGGGACCGAGTCTGACCCTGGGGCTGCTCATATACTGCCGACGCCGAGGATTGCGGGGCCTACCTCGGTCCAGGTGTTTCAGGCCTACTATGCCTCCTCCTCCTCCCACCCCTCCTCCACCTCCTCCTCCGAACTACCATCCGTGGGCACGGCGCCATCAGTCGGTAGCTCTAGGCACAGCAGCAGTGCCGTCGCTAAGCGACAGCAGGCGGTGCTCAAACTGCTGAGCCTAGGCGACAAAAGGCACACCGCCCAAGAGCTATTACAGGGCATCACGGCGCAGACTGATCTGTGGCTGGCACCGCTGAACCTCAAGCCGGGAATGGTTGTGTGTGACAACGGCCGTAACCTGGTGGCGGCTCTGCAACTCGGCAGACTGACACATGTGCCATGCCTGGCCCATGTGTTAAATCTGATAGTGCAGCGTTTCCTCAAGACATACCCCAATCTGTCTGATTTGCTCACGAAGGTGCGCCGCATCTGTGCGCATTTCAGGAAGTCCAGCCCAGATGCTGCCACTCTCAGGGCAGCGCAGCGCCGCCTCCAACTGCCCGCTCACCGACTGTTGTGCGACGTGCCCACGAGGTGGAATTCAACACTGACCATGTTATCCAGAGTTTACCAGCAGCGCAGAGCGATTGTAGACTGCCAGATGTCAACTTCCACCAGAACTGGTAGTCAGGTCAGTCAGCTTCCTCAAGTCTACAATGAGGAGTGGACGTGGATGTCTGATATCTGTCAGGTGCTGAGTAACTTTGAGGAGTCAACACAGATGGTCAGTGGCGATGCCGCCATCATCAGCCTCACCATCCCGCTGCTTGGCCTGTTGAAAAACTCTCTGGTCAGCATGAAGTCGGAAGCTTTGCGCTCGTCACAAGAGACGGGGGAAGAATATTCCCTTGTTGATAGCCAAAGCACCCTGAGGTCTGTTTCTCAGCGCATATCGGAGGAGGTGGAGGTGGAGGAGGATGAGGAGGAAGAGGAGGAGAATGTTGGCGAGACACAAGAGGGGACCATTGTTGAGTCCTTCACTGTTCAGCGTGTATGGGCAGAAGAAGAGGAGTTGGAGGAGTTGGAGGAGGAGGAAATGGACAGTCAGGCCAGTGAGGGGAGTGAATTCTTACGCGTTGGTACTCTGGCGCATATGGCAGATTTCATGCTAGGCTGCCTATCCCGTGACCCTCGCGTTCAAAGAATTTATTCCAGCACCGATTACTGGGTGTTCACTCTCCTGGACCCACGGTACAAGCAAAATCTTCCCACTCTCATCCCTGGAGAGGAAAGGAGTGTGAGAATGCATGAATACCAGCAGGCCCTGGTGCACAAGCTGAAACAGTATTTCCCTTCTGACAGCGCTAGCGGCAGAGTGCGTAGTTCTGCGGGACAAGTAGCGAGGGAGAGTAGGCGAGCAGGCAGCTTGTCCAGCACTGGCAAGGGTACGCTTTACAAGGCTTTTGCCAGCTTTATGTCACCCCAGCAAGACACTGTCACCTGTCCCCAGTCTCGGCAGAGTAGGGCTGATCTTTACAGAAAGATGGTGAGGGAGTACGTAGCTGACCATACCATCGTCCTAAATGATCACACAGCTCCCTACAACTACTGGGTTTCAAAGCTGGACATGTGGCACGAACTGGCGCTCTACGCCTTGGAGGTTCTTGCCTGCCCTGCCGCTAGCGTCTTGTCCGAGCGGGTTTTCAGTGCAGCTGGTGGCATCATCACCGATAAGCGTACACGCCTGTCGACTGACAGCGCTGACAGGCTGACGCTTATTAAAATGAATAAAGGCTGGATTTCTCAGAATTTCCAATCTCCACCAGGTGAAGGAAGCTCAACCTGAATAATTGATCCACTCCTCCTCCTCCTCCTCATTTTCCTCCTTCTCCTCCTCTTTGTACAGTAAAGCAGAGGAAACTGGCTATTTTTTGACAGGGCCCACTGGCTCTTGCTATAGTACTTCATGCATTTAATTTTTCTGGAGGGCCACCTACCCGGTCCTCTGTTTGAAACAATTTTTGTGAGTGCCACATACAGGCACTCAATCTATTCCATTTTACTGCAGGGCCACCTACCTGCTCCTCTGGTTTGAACAATTTTTGGGACTGCCACATACAGGCACTCAATCTATTCCATTTTACTGGAGGGCCACCTACCTGCTCCTCTGGTTTGAAACATTTTTGGGACTGCCACATACAGGCACTCAATCTATTCCATTTTACTGCAGGGCCACCTACCTGCTCCTCTGGTTTGAACAATTTTTGGGACTGCCACATACAGGCACTCAATCTATTCCATTTTACTGGAGGGCCACCTACCTGCTCCTCTGGTTTGAACAATTTTTGGGACTGCCACATACAGGCACTCAATCTATTCCATTTTACTGGAGGGCCACCTACCTGCTCCTCTGGTTTGAAACATTTTTGGGACTGCCACATACAGGCACTCAATCTATCCCATTTTACTGGAGGGCCACCTACCTGCTCCTCTGGTTTGAAACATTTTTGGGACTGCCACATACAGGCACTCAATCTATTCCATTTTACTGCAGGGCCACCTACCTGCACCTCTGGTCTGAACAATTTTTGGGACTGCCACATACAGGCACTCAATCTATTCCATTTTACTGCAGGGCCACCTACCTGCTCCTCTGGTTTGAACAATTTTTGGGACTGCCACATACAGGCACTCAATCTATTCCATTTTACTGGAGGGCCACCTACCTGCTCCTCTGGTTTGAAACATTTTTGGGACTGCCACATACAGGCACTCAATCTATCCCATTTTACTGGAGGGCCACCTACCTGCTCCTCTGGTTTGAAAAATGTTTGGGACTGCCACATACAGGCACTATCCAAATTAAATTGTCTCCATAGCAGCCTCCACACGTTGTCTCCATTGCTACCTCCAAAAGTCGTCCATATAGCTGCCTCCATACATCGTCCCTTTATCAAACGAGGTGTGTCAGGCAGAAATTTGGGTTGTTTTCATGGATTCCACATCAAAGTTGTTAACTTTGTCGCCACCCTGCTGTGTTATCCACAAAATATACTGGCAAACTTTTACCATTTAGGGATATTATTTCAGCGCTTCTTGCGCATCTGTTTACATTCCCCTCACCCGGCATATCCTAAACTTATAAGAACGCTACTACACTTGATCTTATACAAAAGGTTCTTAGAAGTGCTGTTTGGGGAGTAGCCTAGAGACAGGGGCTTGGATTGGCGAAAGCTCGCCTGGCAGCGGAACGCCAGCTCCATGCGCATCATGCGCTTCTTGCGCATCTGTTTACATTCCCCTCACCCGCCATATCCCAAACTTATGAGAACGCTACTACACTTAACTTGGTGCAGGCTGGGACCGAGTCTGACCCTGGGGCTGGTCATATACTGCCGACGCAGAGAATTGCGGGGCCTACCTCGGTCCAGGTCTCAAAGGCCTACTATACCTCCTCCCACCCCTCCTCCATCTCCTCCTCCTCCGAATTACCATCCGTGGGCATGGCGCCATCAGTCGGTAGCTCTAGGCACAGCAGCAGTGCCGTCGCTAAGCGACAGCAGGCGGTGCTGAAACTGCTGAGCCTAGGCGATAAAAGGCACACCGCCCAAGAGCTATTACAGGGCATTCCACATCAAAGTTGTTAACTTTGTCGCCACCCTGCTGTGTAATCCCCAAAATATACTTGCAAACTTTTACCATTTAGGGATATTATTTCAGCGCTTCTTGCGCATCTGTTTACATTCCCCTCACCCGGCATATCCTAAACTTATAAGAACGCTACTACACTTGATCTTATACAAAAGGTTCTTAGAAGTGCTGTTTGGGGAGTAGCCTAGAGACAGGGGCTTGGATTGGCGAAAGCTCGCCTGGCAGCGGAACGCCAGCTCCATGCGCATCATGCGCTTCTTGCGCATCTGTTTACATTCCCCTCACCCGCCATATCCCAAACTTATGAGAACGCTACTACACTTAACTTGGTGCAGGCTGGGACCGAGTCTGACCCTGGGGCTGGTCATATACTGCCGACGCAGAGAATTGCGGGGCCTACCTCGGTCCAGGTCTCAAAGGCCTACTATACCTCCTCCCACCCCTCCTCCACCTCCTCCTCCTCCGAATTACCATCCGTGGGCATGGCGCCATCAGTCGGTAGCTCTAGGCACAGCAGCAGTGCCGTCGCTAAGCGACAGCAGGCGGTGCTGAAACTGCTGAGCCTAGGCGATAAAAGGCACACCGCCCAAGAGCTATTACAGGGCATTCCACATCAAAGTTGTTAACTTTGTCGCCACCCTGCTGTGTAATCCCCAAAATATACTTGCAAACTTTTACCATTTAGGGATATTATTTCAGCGCTTCTTGCGCATCTGTTTACATTCCCCTCACCCGCCATATCCTAAACTTATAAGAACGCTACTACACTTGATCTTATACAAAAGGTTCTTAGAAGTGCTGTTTGGGGAGTAGCCTATAGACAGGGGCTTGGATTGGCGAAAGCTCGCCTGGCAGCGGAGCGCCAGCTCCATGCCAAGATCCAACTAACATAGTTTTAACTGCAGCACCTTTAATCTACTACTAGTTCACTGCCTCCATACATGGTCCCCTTATCAAACGAGCTGTGTCAGGCAGAATTTTGGGTTGTTTTCATGGCTTCCATGTTAACTTTGTCGCCACCCTGCTGTGTAATCCACAAAATATACTGGCAAACTTTTATCATGTACCGATATTATTTGAGCGCTTCTTGCTCACCTCCTTTGGTTCCTCTCTGCCACCCATTGGTTTGAAGCCTGAGTCCATTTAGGGTATGTCGCCATGACACTCTCTAGCCTGCTGCCGCTGCCTCTGCATGCCGTCCCCTATAGTGTCAGGGTCAATTATTGGATGTTTTAGATGCTATCTAGCTTCATTCTGTCACTCTGTCATGGCCATGCTGTTGCCCATAATTTTGGCATAATGGTGCGATTATGCAGCCTCAGAGGCATCCATGCATGCTGCCCCTGCTGTTTCCTGTCCATTTCCGTGGTGTTTCCATCCTTTTCTGAGGTTCCCAGGTGTTTGGCCAAGCTTCCCTGTGCAGAGCCTTGGTCCCCTTGAAAAATGCTCGAGTCTCCCATTGACTTCAATGGGGTTCGTTATTCGAGACGAGCACTCGAGCATCGGGAAAAGTTCGTCTCGAATAACGAGTACCCGAGCATTTTAGTGTTCGCTCATCTCTAGTTAGGTTCTGTTACTCATCACAAAATCCAAAAACAAACATTTTCCCTGTGCTTGGATGTATAAATATAGGCCCTTATATATCAAAACTAGTGCAGTTTGCCTGTGGAGTGTGCAGAATGCGTCAGATTCATCAAAACTGGCACAGGTACTTCAGGAATCTGGCTCTCCCTGCACTTCTATGGAAGTCTGCACCATTTTTTTGGTGCACCTTGTTCATGGTGCAGAATTGTGGCGCAGACAGAAAATTGTCGCACGTCAGTAATAGATGTGGTGGATACTCCGACTAAGCAGCAAATTGCCCCTTTAGGTGCACATTTTTTCTGTCTTGTCAGACACAGTGCAGCCGTGACACAAAACTGGTGAAGACACTTGATATATACATGTATAAGCAGTTTGATTGTTCTTTTCAGTGAAAAAGACAAAAAACTGACAAACGCTTACTAGAGTTGGGTCTTTGACTACAAGTTTGTAGAGATTATATTACATGGATATACAATTCTCTGAGTAAATGATGTAGACACCTCTTTTGGCACTAATGTAGTATTCAGTATTATTTAGGCAGCAATAAACCATACAGAAGAGAGGTCAAATTTGTTAAAGTGGGGCAAAGCCTGACTACGCTTAATGGCGGGCACAAGTGACTGAAGCTCCCATTCCGACAATATCTAGCAGCTCCAAAACGACACCATGGGCAAAGCTAACAAAGAAAGACCCCTAGATCTTCCGGCAACCCCACAGAGCAGAAAAAATCAAGAATTTAGATAAATTAGAAAGAAGCATGCAACCCCGCAGGCCTGCGCTCACAAAATGGCGCCTGATCCCATTACAGAGTCTGATGTCCCGGAGGACTCGGCCATAGACAGCGTCAAAGACACAGAGGTACAGGGAGCGACAGCAGCACCAGTACCAATAACGAGGGACTTTTTAAAAAAGATCCTCAACCCAAGGATGCTGCCAGTAATGCAGCAACTTGCAGCCATTCATGAGGAGATAACCCACATTGGCCAGAGGGTGGAATCTCTGGAAAATAACCAGAGCACCATGATTAACCAGAGCTCAGCACTAGAGCACACTATAAAAGCACAAGCCAATGGCCTCAACTCAGCACTCCTGCAGATAGAAGACCAGGAAAATCACAGCAGGAGAACATAAGAATCAAAGGTATGCCTGAGTCTATAAAACCCGACCTGCTTAAAGCCAAAGCTACCTCCCTCTTTGCTGGGCTACTAACTGCAGAGAAAGTGGGAAATATTACAATAGAGAAAATACATAGTTCCTTAAAACCACCACCTAAACCAGATGAGCCACCCAGTGATGTGGTATGTGGGCTACTCAGCTACTATGCACTACTGCTATATTGCAAGCAGCAAGAGAGAAGAGAGAACTTGAAATAGATGGCTCACAGATACTAATCTTCCAGAACATTGCACCCTCTACACTGTATAATAGAAAGCTGCTAAAACCACTCACAGGCCACCTACGTGAATAGAAAATCTTGTACAGGTGGCTATTTCCCTTCGGGATCTCCTTCCTTAAAGACAGCAAAAGATGCACAATCAAATATCCAAGTGACCTGCAGAAAGAGTGGGACCTGCTTGACATCCAGCCTCTGGATATATCTTCCTGGATGCCGGTGACTGAACAATACCTGGATATGCCAAAACTGCCATTGTTAGAGAAATGGTCCATGGCTACCAAATATAAGTCTCCCAAGCAAAAGAAATGACTTCCTCAGGCCCGCATCTTTATGGAACTGAGTATACCTGATAAGAATGAACCACAAAGGGTGGCACCACTTCAAGGCCGCAACTTTTTGACTTAGCTGTGAGGTTATCCCCCTCACCCGGAATATGTTTTTGTTTTTTACACTTTTCCATGGTTAAAACTTTGGTCTAATGGTTTTGCTGGAGTTAAGGCACTATGATTCAGGTTACATTCAGAAGGTGACACAAAAAGGTGCCTAACATGATTAAACATACGTTGTGTTAGAGCCTCCAACAGTTTAAAATATAATATAAAGTAAAATGCTGACCACCCCTTACAGACAGGGCTTGCGAGCTCAATCAGGCTTGTTCCGTATGTTCCTTCACCCTCCTATGTCCTTTGCTCTCCGTCAACTCCATAAAGATGAATGGAGCAGCCTGAAATATACGACCAGCTGCTCCGCTCATCTTGTGGAGCAAAGAGGGGTCCAACAGAGGTCCCTTTTAACCCATCGGACTGTTAGTTCTCGTGATCTTAGGAGTCTCATCACTGAGTCCCACATCGATCAGGAAGTTAGGCCCTATCCTGTGGATAGGGCCCAATTTGTTTCACGGGGTAAACCCCTATAACAACGGTTGCTAGGAACTATACTTTTGACCATTGCAGCAACTATTCTATGATGAGTATTCCATGAAAAGAAACACATTTACCCTGAATTCACCCTACTTTTTGCCTTAAAGTAAAAAATCAAGAATTTAGATAAATTAGAAAGAAGCATGCAACCCCGCAGGCCTGCGCTCACAAAATGGCGCCTGATCCCATTACAGAGTCTGATGTCCCGGAGGACTCGGCCATAGACAGCGTCAAAGACACAGAGGTACAGGGAGCGACAGCAGCACCAGTACCAATAACGAGGGACTTTTTAAAAAAGATCCTCAACCCAAGGATGCTGCCAGTAATGCAGCAACTTGCAGCCATTCATGAGGAGATAACCCACATTGGCCAGAGGGTGGAATCTCTGGAAAATAACCAGAGCACCATGATTAACCAGAGCTCAGCACTAGAGCACACTATAAAAGCACAAGCCAATGGCCTCAACTCAGCACTCCTGCAGATAGAAGACCAGGAAAATCACAGCAGGAGAACATAAGAATCAAAGGTATGCCTGAGTCTATAAAACCCGACCTGCTTAAAGCCAAAGCTACCTCCCTCTTTGCTGGGCTACTAACTGCAGAGAAAGTGGGAAATATTACAATAGAGAAAATACATAGTTCCTTAAAACCACCACCTAAACCAGATGAGCCACCCAGTGATGTGGTATGTGGGCTACTCAGCTACTATGCACTACTGCTATATTGCAAGCAGCAAGAGAGAAGAGAGAACTTGAAATAGATGGCTCACAGATACTAATCTTCCAGAACATTGCACCCTCTACACTGTATAATAGAAAGCTGCTAAAACCACTCACAGGCCACCTACGTGAATAGAAAATCTTGTACAGGTGGCTATTTCCCTTCGGGATCTCCTTCCTTAAAGACAGCAAAAGATGCACAATCAAATATCCAAGTGACCTGCAGAAAGAGTGGGACCTGCTTGACGTCCAGCCTCTGGATATATCTTCCTGGATGCCGGTGACTGAACAATACCTGGATATGCCAAAACTGCCATTGTTAGAGAAATGGTCCATGGCTACCAAATATAAGTCTCCCAAGCAAAAGAAATGACTTCCTCAGGCCCGCATCTTTATGGAACTGAGTATACCTGATAAGAATGAACCACAAAATGCTGACCACCCCTTACAGACAGGGCTTGCGAGCTCAATCAGGCTTGTTCCGTATGTTCCTTCACCCTCCTATGTCCTTTGCTCTCCGCCAACTCCATAAAGATGAATGGAGCAGCCTGAAATATACGACCAGCTGCTCCGCTCATCTTGTGGAGCAAAGAGGGGTCCAACAGAGGTCCCTTTTAACCCATCGGACTGTTAGTTCTCGTGATCTTAGGAGTCTCATCACTGAGTCCCACATCGATCAGGAAGTTAGGCCCTATCCTGTGGATATAGGTAAACCCCTATAACAACGGTTGCTAGGAACTATACTTTTGACCATTGCAGCAACTATTCTATGATGAGTATTCCATGAAAAGAAACACATTTACCCTGAATTCACCCTACTTTTTGCCTTAAAGTAAAAAATCAAGAATTTAGATAAATTAGAAAGACCATTGCAGCAACTATTCTATGATGAGTATTCCATGAAAAGAAACACATTTACCCTGAATTCACCCTACTTTTTGCCTTAAAGTGTTAAACAGAAGTCACTTGGCCATTCAGAATCCCCCCTGATGTAACATGGGTATATTTCCCTGTTTCTACCATACATTCCAATTCAGGCTAGCCTATTGGCTGGGAGAATGCAAAGTTAGGTGTATATTAAAAAAAATGTCACTATATTGTTAGCCTTTAACTCCTTTTATCTATGTCCTCTGTTCTACAGTAGATACCATTAGTGTCCAGAGATGTCTAAAAATAGGAAATCTATCAATAAAATGGAGTCACCCAATTGTAAGATACATATTTTTAGTAGTCTAGGCATGGTAATAATATTGCTGTCAAGATGGGTGGATCTGAAGTGCTCCCAAAGATCTGTTAATTCTCCCAAAGCACTTCGGAGTCATTTTCATAGTTTTAAAAACTGATTAGTGGGTTGAAAAATAATGGGGGAAACAAAATAAAACATGTCTGGGTTACTGAAGATATTATCTACAAGAAAGTATCTTTCCTTTGGGTGACTCTTTTTTAATCATAGATTTCATTTAATAGGTAGACATTTTGGATTTGTGAAACCCATATCAAACTAATTTTAGATTTTTCAGTGTCTTCCAGGTGGGATAGATGGATTTATTTAATGTTGAAAAAAGATTATAGAATAATGAATACTTTCTGGTCTTTATTATTTGAGGCACATGCTTTAGTAATAAAGGTGCATTCCACACAAAAAGTTGTTGACAATGTCAAATGTCCATGTCAAAAATGCAGAATACAGATTTTTTTATTATTTCCACCATAGCTTTTCAATAGGTTTGAGAACTAGACTAATTGAGACCCATGTCTTAGATTTGAGATAACTTTCCTGAAGAAAATGTCATTTCAGCTTAACATTTACTCAGGTCGTCACTGCTGCAGCTGAGATAGCATTCCTGTATGATTAGACAGAACCAGAGTACTAGAGACCAGCAGACAACCAGTAATTGTCAGAATCTAAGAGGCAGGGGATTAGTGGGGTGAGCACTGTGTCTCTTTTTTCAATCTGCTCTGAGCTCTGGTGGATAAGCTTTGTATCGCTATTTGCTATATGGTAAAAATCCATTATCCACTTACAAATGATTACATCATCATCAAACTTATTATTTTTTCTAATCAAAAGCAGAAATTTCTCCTAAATCTGTGCATTGCTGAGATTATTACCAACTTCTTTGTTCTTTTATCTGATCATCAGCTAGAGATTAGTGAATCTATTTGTTGGCTCATAGAAATACTTCTAATCATTTTCCAGGTATCGAATCAAATCCACATTTCTGTTGTAGTATGGACAAATGTTTCAAAATGGCGGATCAAATAATACAGGTAGTCCCCGGGTTACGTACAAGATAGGGTCTGGAGGTTTGTTCTTAAGTTGAATTTGTATGTAAGTCGAAACTGTATACTTTATAATTGTAGATCCAGATAAAAAAGTTTTTGGGCCCAGTGACAATTGGAGTTTAAACATTTTTTGCTCCAATGGGACCAAGGATTATCAATAAAGCTTCATTACAGACACCTTACAGCTGATTATTGCAGTCTGAGACTATAGTAAAGCATTCAGAAAGCTTCCCCAGAAGTCAGAGGGGTCTGTCTGTAACTATGGGTTGTCTGTAAGTCGGGTGTCCTTAAGTAGGGGACCGCCTGTACATGCAAAGCTTAGGGAGAGGGGGCAGCTGTAAGAAATTCAAATTATTATTTTTTTAAATTATGAAACGATAGTGGGGGGTTATATACTAATGAACAAATAGAGCAACATTGTGCCTGACCAATTCAATACTGACCTGAACAAAATCTTTGAAACAATTCTATAGAGATTCTATAAATTGAATCTTAAATGACTCACTTAAATTTACATGCAATCCGATATCATAAATTAGTAAAGATAGTAGACTGCTAAACCCAGCTTTAAGTCCTCCTTATATATTGGCACAGTTTATTTCAGCATGCAGCTCATATGTTAATCGGGTATAATATATAAATAGATCAACGCGTTTCGCCGTAAGCCTTAGTCTTTCTATGTTTGAAGTTGTACCTCTTTGGATCAGTGCACCATCTGTCCATTTGGATACTAGGCGCAGGTGAGCTGTTTTTTTTGTTATTCTTAGTTTTCTTGAGGTGGTTACGTAAGAGTGAGACCAGGAAAAAGATCTGCACTTAGACTTACGAAAGAAAATCCAAATGCATACGTTGTGAAAACAGGGTGTTTGAGCAGGTGTATGGTGATGAGTAGCTAATATGTCATGGCTTTGGCTGGCTACAATATATTATTTTATTCTTCATAAATACATTACATAAAATCATTGAGAACATTTGGATTTTTGCCTCTAAAAATAGCCCATATGCCTCTCATTTAAGTGTTAAACAAAATGCTCTAGCAGTTATTTTAACCAAGATTTTTTATGCTCCTCGTGACTTCTATTCATGGGTAAAATCTTTAGAAATAGGTTCCATGTTAATAGCTTTGCAGTTCAGTCCTTTATGCATTTGGAGACACATTTTCTACATTCTCTCGACTTCCAGCCTACATTTTGTGGTATTTGAATTGCTGATACAGGATTCCCAGAGGTAATAAAATGAATATTTAGCAGTGCCTTAAAGCCAGGCATTAACTTGTACACCTTGCAAAGATGATCAGCTGCTAGGGAATTCAATTACACACTTGAGTCATAACAGTTCAGATCATGGACAAATCAACTAAAAGGCACACAAGAACACTACATGGATTGTTCTACCATGAAAACAAAATGTATACTAAGATTCCTTAAAACCTAACATGAAAAATATAAGGAATGTGGGAACAATGAATTCACCAGCCGGCATAGGAGTATCTGTAGAATATTTCTCTGCACACAAATATGATTTAGCTAAGGTCTCTATCACTTCAGGAAGACAAGACTCTTGAGGCCATGCTGAGGTTAATATTCACTTCTGTGTTTAACATAACCGTAGGGGGTTGTTTGTTAAAGGCAGCACATTATGGTTGTTTACCAATGATGTATAAATGTGTTCTTATCATTCTACAGTATATTTGCCAATTGAAGTAAATGCACAATAGATGGGAAATGCATTGAAATTTTTTTGAATGCATGAAAAACAGATTTTTTTTGTACTAGAATTCTTTTGTATGTAAACAATACATGCATAGAATAGTCAGTGATTTGTTATGGTGGTTAGTCACCTGATACCCTGAGAGCATTGCACATCATTAGAGTATGGCCACACACAGACATAGGCTTAGCACTAAAACCGGATGTATAGCTTGAATATAAAGTCCAGATACTTTCTAGCATTTGTAAATTTCCCTCTACATATTGTTCTTTGAGGACACCGATGTAAAATTGCGAGAAAGATTTTACAAAGCTACTGGCACAAGTCCACTGTACAGTATACTAGATATATTACCTAATGCAGTGTACCCTACTCATGGTAGGTCACAACATACTGGGCTCCATTTACTAAAGCCCCTGTGCCAGTTTTCTATTGGACTTGTTCTTTTATGTGCAAACTGCTTACACATGTATTTATGAAGTGTAAGAACCACATATGTGTTGCATGTACTGATATCGGTGGCAACACAAATTTTAGCACATAGAAGGGCATTCCAGTTCACAGTAGGACCATGCACCATATTTAACATGTAGAGTCTGACAAAAGTATGTTGCACGCCCTATGTTATAGGTGCACCAAGAGTAAGTTGGGGCAGTGCAGGGGGGGCCATATTCATGAAGCCTGTGCACCACAATTCATGAATCAGGTGCACCCTGCACACTACACAGGCAAGTTGCACATATTACAGACTCCACTGTTTTTGATAAATGTGCCCCAATGCATATAACTCTGATTACACACATTTCTTGGATGTACCGGACATACATTACTTATATGTTTGTAAAGAAAAACACATGACTCAGCTTATTTTGGCCTCTAGGACACAGACCCATTTTTTGCCCTGTGTCAGTATAATTTAATATATATCTGGAACGCTTTAACATATGCAGGGGATTTTGAAACTTTTTTCTCTTGACATATTGTACTTCAAATTAGTTTAAAAATTTGAATAATATCTTTTGTGTTTAGTTATTAAAAAATCCAAAATTTGGCAAACCTTTTGTAAAATTCTTTATTTTCAAAGTTCTAAATTCTCTACATTTGAAGCAGATAGTCATAGCACCCAAATGAATTCATAACTTACATTTCCCAAATGCCTGCTTTTTGTTGCCATGGTTTTTTAATATTAAATGTATTTTACTAGAGTGTTATTAGGCTTAGAATTTGGGTGCCATTTTTACCATTTTTTGAAAAGTCTCCAAACGCCGTATTTAGATAGACCTAGTCAACTTTTAATTGACTTTAGGAGGCCTAAATAATAGCTAGACTCGTAAATTACTCCATTTTGGAAATAATACACTTCAATGTATGAAAAAGTACTTTTAAGAAGTTTGTTAACCCTTTAGGTGTTTTATAGGGGTTAAAACAAAATGGAGGTGCATTCTACAAATTGTAATATTTTGGACATACATTTTGCGCGGAAAGTTAAACATTTGCAATCGATTAAATGATATAAGGCTCCACAAAGTTTGATACCAATTTCTCCCAAGTGTACGGATACCCAATATGTTGTGGTAAGCTGTTGTATGGGCACAGGGCCGGGCATAGAATGGAAGGAGGAGCTATCAAGAGCAAATTTGCATTGTCAAATTGTACAGGCTATATTTTTTTTCTTTTATAATGTAGATATATAGGGGCTTATTTTTTGCCACATGAGATGCACTTTTCTGGTACATTGATAAGATTTCCTTAACTCTTTGTTGGAGGAAAAAATGAAAATCATCAAATTTTGGTAAGATTTTTTTTTCGGCATTTTATCCTACCATAAAAATAATATATTACTTTTGTTCTTTGGGTCACCACGATTACGGAGATATCTCATTTATATAGATTTATTTTTTTTTCCAATTTTACTCAACAAACTAATTTGGAGAAAATCTTGTTAATTATTAGCTTAGCTTATTTTGGAGCATGTAACATTTTTTTAAAATCACTTTTTATGGCATGTTTTTAAGGGTATTAATTAAAAATGATGTATTTTCGGAATGATTTTTGAGTTTTTTTTTCCCGACATGTACCATGCAGGTCCAGTAAGGATTCTATTTTATTATACAGTTTATTACAAATGGGGCAATACCAAATATGTGGGGGGGTTTGTGTATTTGTGTTTTTTTAGACTTTATACCTTTTGTGTATACCTTTTTAATTCTATATTCTGACACCTGTAAATGTCTATTTTTTCTACATACAGAGCTGTGTTTCATTGATACAATGGGAACTGCACAACTTTTTGTGTGAATGGTAAAATGGTGAAATAATGTCAATTTGGATATCTGGACTATTTTATGTTACAGCGAACACTTGATGGGACTATTATTTTTATATTTTGATAGATTTTGCATTTGGAAATGCGGGGAGGGTAACATGCTTATGAGTTATATATACTTTCTAGGGAAAGGGGATGATTAACATTTTTACATTATATTCATTTCTTTTTACTTTTTTAATTACATTTTTAAGTTTTTTTCCCATGTGTTTGAATCCTAGGGACTTGCTTGCTTATACAATAAACTGCAATGCAACTGTATTGAAGTATATTGTAAATGACTATTTATCTATTACTGTTTGCCACTGGTTAAAATATGTAAATGTTGCTAGAACTGATCATAGCACATAACAGCAGGTGTCCACTTCCCTGTGTGCTGCGGGCTCATCCTTTAGCCCCATCCATTCCTAACCACATTATGTCATAAAGTACATACCTCATGGTGCAGCGAGTGACCTTGAATTGTGTATAACTCTGAACCTCACATTTTGATGTATTACAAAAAATGTTCTCAATTTTGAATGCTCTCGTTTGACTGTGCCTTTGTTGCCCTGATCAATTTGGTATTTTCTTTTTTAAAATCTGTCCACCAGTTCTTAAAGTTATGGCCCAGAGGTTTATATGCAAATTATTTAATATGAGTCAAGAAGACAGCAGCATTTGATTTACAAACAGCCCAAAAGACACACCAAAGAGAAATTGATGGGTTGCTGCTTCCTTGACTAGCATGAGCTAATTCTCATATAAGCGTAATGGTTAATCCTGGTGACCTGGTGTCAAGGGTCTTCTGTTTGCTTTTTGATTGTCTCCCATGTTGCCATTTACTTAAGTTCAACAATACTGTCTCTGGGTCTCATTACTGAAGTTCTGTGCATCTTCAACAACCCCGACTAGTCAAGAAGATGAACCCATGGTGCTTGCCTTGACCTTTTCAGTTACCACCTGTATTGGGACTACTCGCAGTGGTTGTGACCTGGTGGCCCTGTTGTAAGAAAGTCCATCTCCCTTTGAAGTGGCTGAAGTATAAATATCAGTAGGTATAATGCCCTAGGGCAGTGATGGCTAACCTATGGCACTGGTGCCAGAGGTGGCACTCGGTGCCCTTTCTGTGGGCACTCAGACCATAACCAGAGAGGACTCCAGGTATCTTCCTGCAGTCCCAGACAGCCCAGGACTTGCTGTGCACAGAGCTATGTCAAAGTGACAGCTCTACCTGGGACTATTTTTTGCTTTTTTGGTGTGCTCAGGGGCCGGTATCAATGAAAACTGTGACAGAGAAGGGAGTATAAATCACAAATTAAATTTCTGTGTTGGCACTTGGCGATAAATAAGTGGGTCTTTGTTGTAGTTTGGGCACTCGGTCTCTAAAAGGTTTGCCATCACTGCCCTAGGGTGCAGCTCAAACAAACCAGTTAGGTTAGCGATGGAGAACCTTTTGGAGACAGAGTGCCCAAACTATAACCAAAATCCACTTATTTAATGGGAAGTGCCAACATGTCATTTTAAGCAGTAACTTATTGCTAACTGTACTTCCTAATTTTTCAACCGTATCGGCCACCTGAGGCCACCAATACAGTTGAAAGAAGGAAGGCAAATCAGACTCTAGTTGTAGCTTCTCTCCAGGGTCTCTCTGCAGAGAAAGAATGGTGGGTCCAGCTGGATAAGCTTCAAAGATAATGCAGTTCTGTCAACACCTCACTTTTCCCGCAGTTCGAAACAGCCAATGAAGTGTCGCTTAAGTTGCCTTGGACTGCAGGAAGATTTGGTCCTATTTGATGAACTCTGTCTTTAGGATGATGGTCTGGGTGCCCACAAAAATGACTCTGAGTGCCACCTCTGGCACCCATGCCATACGTTCGCCACCACTGAGTTAGGTAATATAGTGGGTTAGCAACCTGTTGCCTGCTACCACAGGATTTTAACAAATTGTGTTCATCTTTAATTGCAAATGTTTTAATGTATTTTTCCCAAAATCTGCCAATTCTACCTTATAACTCTGTACAATAATGTAATAAGAAAGATTTTAGCAGCAAACATTTAAAAGAAATTACTGAATCAATGCTATGATATATAAGTTCTTAGCCTCTATCTGCCTAATGTAAATGTTTTCTTGTATTTTCTTACACATATACTTTAACTAATGCTTTTATATTTGTACCTCATTCCTGTTTGCAAAATGATGAAACCACAAATCCTCCGCATTTGCAGAAGTTGATCCAAAAGTTTCTGCTTTTCCTGCTAATATATTCATAGAAAAATCTGGTGCCAAGGGCGGCTGTCCAATTAAGACAAATGAGGCACATTGAATTTCTCCCTAAGGGCACAGTAGGGGTGCTGGAAAAAAATCCACTTTCTTTTTTTTTTAGTCTAAAAAAAAGAACGTAAGAAAGAAGAGAAGAAAAAACAAAAGCATGAAAATTCAACACATCCACTTACAGAATAATAAAGGCTGTTGTTTAAACCTTAAGGAGTTTTGGCACCCTTCTGGGGTCTTATGCAAATTACATTTTTTCTTATCAGCTACTAAACCATAGATGTTTGTTAAAATGCTTTGTAGACTCAGAGTGAATTTTGCTAGAAATCATTGGAAAATATAAAAGCACACTTTATAACAGCTTAGCATATTAGACCATGTATTATCTGATATGCTTCCAACACCATACAAAGTCAATTCGATAACATATTTTAGATGTGTGTTTAAAGATAAATCAAAAATTTACATAAATGCACAAGGTAAAAAATAAATTTACCATTATTTAATAGTAAAGTACTACAGACAAAATGCAGGCGTTGTAGCAAATGAATGGAAAATAAATAATGAATAAAGTTTTTCTTTAATTACTTCTTCAGTTCTGTGAAGGGTTTATGTGATGAATGGGCAGTGTATACAACATAAATGTATGTACTGTGTATGTCACTTGCGCCTAGTATGCACAGCGGCTAGCCCTGCATAGATAGTCTACGCAGAGTGTGGACGGGTATGCGTGCAGCTACCAGGAGTTGCGCATTGACAATGAAACTGCCACCAGATCTAAATTAATCGGTAGATCTGAGGTTGTAGGTTTCCTTTAAGAATATTGGGGCACATTTAATTACCCAATCTCCGAACTGGAATGTCCGCCGGAATGCACATCTGCCGCGATTCACAAAGATTGTGCGCCCGATTTCCTGCTTGTGACGCTTCCCCGATCAGGTCCGCTGGAATTCACCATCTTCCCCCGATGTATATAAGTGCATTGGATGCGACACAAATTTAATCCAATCCCCTGCGCGATCCCCTAAAAGTCGGAAAACCCGCGGGACCCTTAGAAAATAAGCCCCATTATGTTGGTGTTTTTTTCACTATATATAATATCAGTAGATTGGAAATGTGAAATTTATACGCATATTATGATGGATTATAATGTTTTATCACAAAGATTATGCATTCTATGTAATGTTTCTATATGCTAATGAAGATGATGTTACTTGATTTGTATATTGATGTCATTAATTGACTATGTATATATCACTATGTGGACTATGTTATTTGCTTGAAAAACACTTTCGATCTTATTGGTCGAAATGTTGCAGTGGTCACTTGAATACAGGTACACCATTACATAATGTCTTGGAGTGCTGCTCTTTTTCTATTGTTATATATATATATATTACTTAATATACATGATTATGAGATAGAGATGCACCAGTAGCCTAGAGCTGCAAGCCAATCATTTATTTCCCTGGTAATTGCTTACATCTTGTTTTTATTAACCCTTTGACCAAAGTGGAGTTAATTGAAAGCTTCAGCCAACACAGATCATGCCTCCCTTCTCTATTCGGCAAAGCCTATGTTTTAGAAGGTTGCAATTTATTAAAAAGTTCACACATTAAAGGATCCTGCAGAAAAGGAAATTATGCAAAAGTATAAGATAATACTTGTATTTAAAATCTAAATACTTATATTCAAAGACAAAACATTTGGAGTGAAATTTCAAGGATGAAAATTGAGCATTTTTCAGGGTTAAATGATTACAAGCTACAACAATAGGGAAAAAATCAATAAAGATACAGGCGCAGTACTTTAACTTAATGGCTGCACAGCGCCCCAGGGCTTGCAGTACTAGATATATCAAAGTCTTACGGCTAGTAAGAAAGACTGTGAATTGTTTCCTTCTCACTAACAACTTCTCATTGACATTACTGACACTTTTCCTGCTCATAGCTGTGCTATGCAGGGTGCAAAATTACATCAGTATAAAATTGCATTCAACTTTTTGTTATCTTGAGAAGAAGAAATCCTTTACCTACTAATGATTAAGAAGCTGTTACAAGTTTAGTGTTATGGGTCAGAATAGGCGTAAAGTGTGGAATTTAATGCAAAGGTCTTAGGGCTCTTAAAAAAAGACTCATTCTGTAGCCTAGTGCACCAAGTGATACCATTTACAAGTTATGCAGTTTTTCAGCAAATTCCAGCCACTGTGATGAATGCACTACCTATACCTATACACTGCTGCATCATAGTCTCACCCTCACAAGTCTATTGAAAAAGGTGTTGGGAGGAAAGGGGCTGCGACAAAAGAAAACAATCCCTTAGATGCTTTGGATTCAATTGACCATGACATCTAAGAGTGTAAAAATCCCATTTGCACTTATCATAAATTACAAGTGCTACAGACAAGTGTAAGCTATACTTTGCTCTATAGAGTAATTACCTTCCAACAGTGGCAAACCTATATAGCACTCAGCGGAAATTAAATCAAGCTGTCAAAATCAAGCATATTTTGTTGCAAAATTGTGACATTCTATGCAGAATCTTAGGAACTCAGCTTGTGCTAAGAAATTTTGGATTGTGTTTCAATAAAGGATTTTCTATACCAGATCTATTAGTTCCTGTTTCTTTGCTCATAACATAATACAAAAATAGATAAAAGTAAATTATATATGTTAAGATATTATATGTCACTTTTGGATTGATCACATAGTCAGTATAGTTTAACTAATATTATACGCCCCCACGCATACTTAAACGCTTAAAGTAAGATCTACTCTTGGCATTGGAGGACTAGAGGACCAGAGGGTGCTCTCTAAAATCAATAGAATCATATTGCTTTAAATGAGCAACCTGAGCCTTGACATTTTTGTTCTCTACAGTTAACACCTGATCACCAGGGTTTCAGCAGTAATCAACATTCCCTGCCATATGTGAGCCCAGATTAACGTTAAAAAAACATATTGTTATTTATTTTATTCTAAAATAAGAAAAATACCCAATTTGAACAGATATTGTTCTTTTTTTTTACAGAACATATTGGGGAAGATTTATTTTTTCTCTTTCTAGTTTTCTAGTTGTCTAGTTCCTTTTTTGTCTAGTTTCTTTGACTTATTTGTCTTTGGTGGATTCTCCTTGTGTTAAATTGCACCTGTGCCTGATATTCTAACATTGCTCCCTGGTTTTGCGCAAAAAAGTCTCATAGTTGGCTGTTTATATAATGCTTTATATTGTCAGCATATTGGAGCCGAAAGACAGTTTACTGGTAGGTCTTTTGCTTTTGTTTAAAAATAAAATGGCAATCGGAAGTTTTGTTCGTTTATTAAAAGTTGCACAATTTTGATATGTCTAAATAAAGTATTTTAGATCATAGGTTTTTTTGTACTGCATTTTTACATTTCTGTCTAAAATGCACATTTGAATTTTTTTGAGGCAGTGAAATTTTTGAGACTTTTTAAAAAGTCCCAGTTAGCGAGTGCATCTAACTTTAGTCTAAACAGCTAGTTTTTGCTATATAAATACAAAGAATCCATTGAAAAACTGTGCACCAAGAGTTGGGGCACAAATGAAGAACAGTCGCAAAAAGGTGTGCAAAAAATCTGTGACTTTTTTGTTCTAACATTTAGAATAAAGAAAGTGATAAATCTCCCCTGTTGTTTTTACTTTTCTACAGAGCACACTGCAACCTAAAACTAGAAAGTGTAAAACCATCTGTTATTCATTTTCAGTAATGTAATTGACTCACTTGGTACGAACAAATGCTATGGGGTTATGTTGACGGTAGTCATCGTAGACCTGCAATGTCATTCATAAAATGCCTTAGAACAATAATTATATTATTCCTTATTTTAAAAGCATATTGCACATTTTGTGACAATCTTAGTCCATCTTTTGAGCTTCATTAATATAATGGGTTCTATATAGAAATGGAAAAAATATATTCGAAAATGAAAAGCCACCCAAAAAAAATTATAGTAAAACCTTTGAAGAAAACCAAATACAGTCACCAATACAAAAATTGTCTCTATGGGTCTTTATAAAATCATAGATATACAGCGGTATATAGCGGTCCTCAAACACTTCTATAATTGCCATATTATGTCTCTTTGCAATTAGGAGGCTATACGAAGTGGTAATATGGTCATGTGCACAAACCTGAAGAGAGATTCACATGTACAGGCAGCTTTGTTAAACATGGGAAATGTGACTTTGTCCTATAAATTTCATAATGACATTTAACCATGAGATCCACAATTGTCACATATTTGATTCTCTAAGTCAATGATTGCTGCACATTAGACATCTTGGTCTTCAGTCATAGCTCCTCAAATTAACATAAGGGCCATCAGAGATATGTAAGCTGCAGCTGCTCCTACAAATGCCATCTTTAAATTATTCTCAGTTCTCTTTTCAAGTGGGATTTGAAGTATGAAGACAATTGCAATCCTCTAACTCGGATTGATTAAAGATGTTCATACTTGAGATTCCGCGGTGCTGTCTTTTTTTAATATATCTGTTTTTTTCCCAACTGTTAATGCTTAAGAACAATCATGTGCATATTTAATATATATATATATATATATATATATATATAACAGTAAATACTAAGCATTCTCAAGAAAATACCATTCATAATACCAGACATACATATATTAAAATGTTGAAATGAAATCTAAACACTAAAGATTGCAATCTACAATTTGTCCTAACATATATACAGGCAGTCCCCGGGTTACATACAAGATAGGGTCTGCAGGTTTGTTCTTAAGTTGAGTTTGTATGTAAGTCGGAACTGAATATTTTATCATTGTAATCCCAGCCAGAACTTTTTTGGTCTCTGTGACAATTGGATTTTAAAAATGTTGGGTTGTCATAAGAATCAGTATTAACACTAAAGCTTCATTACAGACACATTTGATAACTGTTTCAGCTGTTTATTGTAGCCTAGGACTAAAGTACCATACAAATATCCAGAGGTCCGTTTGTAACTATGGGTCGTATGTAAGTCGAGTGTTCTTAAGTAGGGGACCGCCTGTACTTTCTTAGTTGTCACATTAACATAGAATATAAAGCTTTCACATTTAAGTCATCAACACATCTATTCTATGTATGTATATGTTTCTATATTATATATAAAAGTATATTATATGTTGTTAGTAGAAACAAAGAAGATTTTTTTTCAAAATTAGGTTCAACATGTTCTACAAAGGTATAAATAGAACATGTATCAACCTAAAAGCCTGACATAGAAACAATTCCATTCAGCTATAGAACTGATTTTCATCATGTACGTGTATGTTTATATATTGTTGTTTCAGTCAGTAAAAACAAGGATGGGGTATATTGAAAATGAGGTTCAAGAATGTTCTACAAAGGTAGAAATGAAACAAGCATCAACTTAAATGCCACTGGAAGACACTGAAACAATTCCATTCAGCTGTAGAACTGGTTTTCAACACACGAGGATATATTCTATTTTAAGAGACAAAAGAGACACTGATCTACAGACATCGTAGTTATAACATCTCTTGATAAAATTAATGCAGTAGACCTCAAGGGATATTTCTCCTGGAACAGAGTAAATCTGATTATTAGGAATTCAAAAGGTCAACTGTTTCCATAATATTAAAAACAAGGAAAAATAGTTCAAATTTTAATTGACAATTACCCAAGAGTCAAAAGGTATTCAACAGATTCAACAGGGCTGTATAATCTAGGAAACATGTAGGAATATTTGAAGCATTGAAACAGATTGGTTTGCCACCAAAGACAAGTACTGTATTTTTCAGACTATGAGGTGTACAAAAAATCCTTTGATTTTCTCAGATATCAATGGTGCACCTTATAGTCTAGTGCACCTTATGTGTGAACCGTACTTACAGATAACACATACTGTATAACATTTAAGCGTGTTTAAGAGCTCCGCACCAGCAAAATCCTGCACCAGCCCATATTGTATACCAGGCAAAATACCCCACACTGGCAGGGCCGGCAGTACCACCAGTGCCATATTGCCGACCACGCAGCAATCCCCATCGGCCGCCTGAGTAAGCAATTTTACCCCTATACCTGCCAGCCCTGTAACAGGGGAAAAAGATCGAGCCACAGGGAGCCCCACAGGACTAACACCCTTCCTGAGGAGGGAAAAAGAAGGGGCAGAGGGAGACAGCGTAAGCCCTGCAGCATCAACCCTTGCAACATTAACCCCTAACAGCCCATACCTCTGAGATCCGAGCTCTGTGCACTGGAGACACGTTTGCCTGGAGCTGCAGCTGCCTTGAACTGTGCACAGGTCTGTCACCTGCTTGTCATTCATCCTTATAATCCGGTGCGCCTTATAAGAACCTAGACGTTTTAGCAGGCATTTATTTATGGTGTGCCTTATAATCCGGTGCGCCTTATATATGTAATGCAAAATTTGTTCCTATTATGGAAAACACTATGGGGGTTATTTTTTGTGTTGTGCCGCTGGTTTTTGCTTGTATTTTTCATCTCCGAGCATCTTCTCATTTATTATTTTGTCTTTTAGCTTGTGTCAAATTTGAAATAGAAAATAAATGGATCTTGCTGAGTATAAATTTTTCAAAAAATCCTAAAGTGCCAAAAAAGTTGCAAAAGAGACAAAATAGGAAGAAGAATAGATAAAAATAAATGACCCCTTATAAATCCAAATCTAAAGGTAAATAGGGTAGTCAAGAAAATAAAGGTGAGGCCTAACAAAGTATTTAAGATGCATTAGACTCCTTAAAGGGAATGTAACCCAATTTTTGTTGGACTTAATGAAACAGATAACAAAAAGGAATCACCTTTTTAATTTGTTTCTATTTTTTATTGTAGATTTTACTGACTGACAACATTAAGTAACATTCCTTACAATAGCCATAGGTAGCAGAGTAGAGCAGACAAGTTGGGTTCGGCGTTCGGATGCCTAATCCTGTTATATTGTTAAGATTGGCAGCTGAACCTGAACGCTGAACCCAAACATGACCATCAGGTCTACTCATCTCTAATAGGCAGCAATATATGGAACCAATTTATTGAGGGTCATTTATCTTAGGATTTTCTATATTTTTTTCTTCTAGTTTTAGCAACTTTTTTGGGCAATTTTACGACTCCTCCACTTCCCTTGCAAGAAATTTTCAGTGTTGTGCCTGATATATCTTTAAAATCCAGATGTTAGTGTAATAAAAAGTCACAGTTTTGGCGCAAATTGTTGTTAAAAAGTAAACTCCAGTCCCAAACAGGCATGGAAAAACTTTAGAAGAAGTTGAAGAAGAGTTTTGTGCAAAAAAAAACTCCACTGACTCAGCTGCCTAATATATCAACCTCTAAGATAAATCAAACAAGTCCAAAACCCAGGAAAAAACAAGAAAAGACACACACAAATGGCCTGACTAAAGATAAATGAATCCAATTGAGCATACCTCATGGAGAGTTTTCTAGGCATGCTCTGTGCAGATGGCATAGACAAGCTTTGACATCCTCCATTGTTACTAGAGGAGGTTACTATTTATAATCCTGTCTGCAATGTCAATGAGGTGACTGCTGCAAAACCCTACAGAATTGACAAGTATCAATCTATTGTTAAGAGTAAAAACTGAATGACAATTTTGTATTAAATATAGATGATGACAAGTAAAAAGTCCTTAAAAATATATTTAATTTAAAAAATTGTTTATTTTCATATATTAAATTAAATAATGGTGGAGCTGTGATGCAGAGGGATGTAATCTACTGAATTATCAACCGAAACAGCTGAAGAGAGACCTCCACTCAAATGAAAGTTATAATGCTGGTCAATTTCTCACATTAATACAACATACAGAATGATAACAATTATGTTCATATATACAATGCATAAAACATGAGTGAATCATTTACACATAATTTATGAACAATGTCATGTATATGCTGACCCTAATGGCTCCTGAATTACAAGAAACTTTGAGGATGATTTTCAAAACAGTTTTGCGACACAAAATCTTTGGGTGATGTGGTACGGGATAGCACCAACTGGAAAAACTGATTTTAATGACAAATGTTTATTATTATTGAGTATAAGACAACCCGAGTATAAGCCGAGACCCCTAATTTTACCGCCAAAAACTGGGAAAAACTATTGACTCAAGTATAAGCCGAGGGTGGGAAATGCATTGGTCAACCCCCCCCCAGTATATAGCCAGCAAACCCCCAGTAGTATATAGTAAGCCAGCTCCCAGTAGTATACAGCCTGACAGCCCCTAGTAGTATACAGCCACCAGTCCCCTGTAGTATACAGCTAGCCAGCTTCTAGCAGCATACAGCCAGCCCCCAGTAGTATACAGCCAGCCTGCCCCCATGTAGTATACAGCCAGCCTGCCCCCATGTAGTATACAGCCAGCCTGCCCCATGTAGTATACAGCCAGCCTGCCCCGATGTAGTATACAGCCAGCATGCCCCCATTTATTATACAGCCAGCTTGCCCCCAGTAGTATACAGCCAGCCAGCCCCCATGTAGTATACAGCCTGCCAGCCCCCATGTAGTATACAGCCAGCCAGCCCCTAGTAGTTTACAGCCTGCCAGCCCCTAATAGTATACGATTTGTAAAGCGCTACGTAATTTGATGGCGCTATATAAATAAAGATTATTATTATTATTATTATTATTATACAGCCAGCCCCTAGTAGTATACAGCCTGAAAGCCCCCAGTAGTATACAGCCTGCCAGCCCCTAGTAGTATACAGCCTGCCAGCCCTTAGTAGTATACAGCATGCCAGCCCCTAGTAGTATACAGCCAGTCAGCCCCTAGTAGTATACAGCTTGCCAGCCCCCCAGTAGTATACAGCTAGCCAGCCCCCAGTAGTTTACAGACTGCCAGCCCCCATGTAGTATACATCCTGCCCCCAGAGCACTTAAAAAAATAAACTTATATACTCACCCTCCGATGTCAGCGCGGCTCCCTGCTTTCCACGATGTCGGCGCGTCCCGTCTTCTTTCTTCTCCGCGGCTCCTCTTCTTTCTTCTTGCTTCTGTCATGGACGAGGCCATGTTTTTTTTCCAGCAGGCGCATCTATGACGCGCCCGCTGCTGACGTAATAGTATGCGCGGCCAGGAAGAAAACATAGTTTATTTTTTTTAAGTGGGTCATTTTTTTTGTAATAGACTTAGTAATAAGCCGAGGGGACGTTTTTCTGCATACTTTTTGTGCTGAAAAACTCGGCTTATACACGAGTATATACGGTATATATTATTTTATAAATGTGTCCAGTTTATGGTGTAAATGAAGTTCTACTTCTGTATTTGCTGTCACAGTAGTGTCAGTAGGTTTAGCTTTCATGGTTTTGTTGGCTGTTATCCATCTTTTCCTATAATGTATAATTAGCAGTTTGCAGAAACCTTTTTGCAGTGCTTAGAAAATCATTCATCATTCATGAGTCTGTTTTCCCATTAGTGGTGTTTTCAATGGTTTGTGACTACAATAAACCAGATTGTATTTACAGTTTGCTCTGTTGTGGGCACTGTACAATAATAAACCCTAAATCTTGTATTGGAAAGAAGTTAGGTGAATAGAATTTTTTAAAAAATTGGCTGATATATTACCCAAAATCCAAATTTTTTAATTATTTACTTTCAAGTCTTTTTGTCCATAATAGTAATATACAATTGCATATTGTTCATATTGCACCTTATCTGTTGAATGGCTCGTCCACTCTCGTAGGCTTCTTGCACATGCCTGTGCACTGTTGTTTGTGGCTTGTAGCACATTGATGTAAGACCCTCGTTTACCCAGAGATGTCCATTAGAAATACCTGGCTGCAGAAAAAGGACCTATTCTATAATTTGCAGTTCCAATGCACAACATATTTGTGGTGCCATGAGACACAGTCCTTGCAATGTGTCTCACCGCACCAAGATCATGTTCAATAGAAGGTTACGGGGGCCGCAAACTTGCACACTCACTCAGCACATTACTTGTGTATGAGGTCTTAACAGTACCTGCGAAAACATATTACACACTAGTACACACTAGGTGCTATATTTCTATGATTATATATTACTTTATCTGACAGCAAAGGTGGATTATTGAGGATACACTGCTATGTCTAATGCTCATCACTGTAAACATGCTATGGGGTGCAGTAAGCCATACCTGGTTCTTTTTGCTGGGTAGCCTTTGGATTTTTAGATGAGCCCATGTTTTTAAACATACAATTAATATTACGATTTTAAGTGTTATGTCGAGATACCTAACGCCCTTTCACACCTTTTGTGGATCAATATACATCCCCATAGACAGCTATGATGCCCGGCAGTGGTACAGTGACCAAACATTTGTGGCACCGAACCATGTAAGGGAAAAATTTTGAGCATGCTCTATCTTGTACTGTGTTTATGGCTGGGTGCCTCTCCAGTGAGCTGGAGGCTAGTAACTTAGAGGGGTATTCTCGTCTGGGCATTCAGTTTGATAAATCTGCCATATATAAACATTTCTTCAATTAGAAAATATGTTCCTGTGTAAAGATAGTTTCATAAATGTAGTCATTTTTTCCCTTAGAAACAAGATGGCTTCCTCGGATACGGCCACGTCTGCTGGAGGGATTGCACAAAGAAACAAAAGGTTTTTGTATATGAAATGTCCGGGATTTACTACATGACCCACAGCCATCCTGTGGCAATCCAGGAGGTCAGACAGGACTCAATAGCTCATGTCTGGCCACCGCTGCCAGAGTGTGACGTGGTCGTAACCGAGGAAGTCATCTCGTTTCTAAGGGACAGAATGACTACATTTATGAGAAATTATCTTCACACAGGAACATTTTTTTTAATGACATTTGTGATAATAATATTACTCCTCCACAGTTTGTTTGTTATATATATATTTTTTTCTTTCTTTGTGTTTCATTCTGCCTGTTATAAATCATTAGGCTCCATTTGTTTAAGCCTAATGTTTGATCAGCCAGGAAGGTGAGCCTGGCAGGCTGGTTATAAAACCCCAGGGAGTCTATGTGTGATCAGAGAAGCATGGTCTTCCTAAGTGGTAAAATTAACACCTCTCGGCCAGGGTAGTCTAGTTAGTGGGGGATGAAAAGAAGCCACAGACTGCATGGTTTTCCCTCCAAATTCAGACAAAGGGGAATATCATAGCTGCCCATAACTGGGACATAATTCATAATTATAGGTCCCAAGTTACACAGGACAGTTATGGGGTCTAGACACACTCCTGGTCTGAAAATCAGAACATTAGCTGCAATGGAAGGCAGCCAATAGCAGAACACCCCTGATATTAGGCTAAGACACCCCGAGTTTGGTATGGGGTTAATGGGAATAACATGCCCGTTTGGTTGGAAGCCATGGCACAATTGTGCCATCTCCCAATCAAAAGTTATGGGGTTCTGATAAAAACCCAGACCAAAAAAGTAGCTCACTGATGGGAGGGGGATAGAAAAATCCCCCTCACAGTGACATCACAGCCAGGGGGGGGGGGTCAAAAATCACCTGGGCTTAAATTAATGAAGCAGCCACATAGTAGTGTTCAGACTGAGTGACTCTATGACAATAGAAGGCTGGATCGATGCTTATGCCCTGTCCTCGGGCCAAAGAATTTCTTCCTATTCCACTAGCAAGAATTTTTTTTGTTTCTTCTTCCATAACTGTTTGTAAGTATTGTATGTGTATTGTTTTAATCCTTTTTTCATTTTATCTGACAATTTAATTCTTTGAGTGTACTGCATTTTTATGTAAATTAAAACTTTTTAATAAGCCTCTGCTTGTAGCCTTAAAGAATCTGAGTCTCTAAAGGGAATCACGTTACCAGAGGTCATTATTAGCATAGTCCATGTAGTAAGCGATTGCATGTTCTGTGTGAGTTTATAATTGTAATATCGTGTAAGTAGTGAGTGCATGTGCTGAGTTATCATCAGGGTGCATTGTCTGTGTGGTTGAGGTGCCTACGGCCTTCTTTGAGCAAGTAACTCGTGGGTGGTGGCAGTGTGGCTGGGGCGGAAATTCTGTGGAGTAAATTTAGCGTAAGGACGCCATTTTGTGGAAGTGGGCGGAGCTTAAGGGCTAAATTCTGGGACTCCATAGAGTAGTTATCCCAGTGTGTGAACTCCGGTGAGTCGGGTTCGTGACAACATTCAATTGAAGAAATGTTTATAAATGGAAGATTAGTGAGACTGAATGTGAATGCCCAGGCGAGAATACCCCTTTAAGTTTGTATTTAGCAATATGTTTATACTCTGCAATAACAGCTTTCATGTAATGAATAAATGACAAAGATAAATAGAACGATAAAAAGATAGATAGATAGATAGATAGATATGAGATAGATAGATAGATAAATATAGACATGTTTTATCCAAATCTTCATACATTTTTATAGTTTATCTTTCCTCCATTTATTAGAATGGGCACTTAGACATATGGGTTCCTTTACTGACTAGTTGTAACGGTGAATCTGCTACTGGTAAGTGTTACCTTACATTAGAAAATTACAAAATACTTGGACCATAATTTTTCATAGCTAGAGACAGATTTTACTAAGCTGTCAAGTCTTTTCACCAAAAAATCTTAATATTCTTGTTAATGTTTATATGCAAGGTATTAGACAGCCGTGAGAAAGTAGTGGATACATTATTCTGCAGTCTATTTCCTTGATTAACACATTTCCTTGATTAAAAGAAAAAAGAATACAAACATTTTATAACACAGACATTAAAGAGGACCTGCAGTGCCATAGCCTCAGAACACCGGACAAAGCCTTCAGCAGTCCGTCGTATTCAAGAGGGGCGGTATGTGGAGGCAGTGACTACCGTATGACGCCTGGTAGTCACTGCAGTCCTATGGTGTGGGTAGGGCGGTCCGGGGAAGAAGCAGCGCCTCGGATCGATCCCACATGAATACGCCAGACCACTGTGAGCTCAGTCCAGTGTTCTGAGGCTATGGCTCTGCAGTGTCTGCTAGTTTTATTGGAGGGTTTCAATAAAGCTTGCAGTTTAACACTGCTAAAAATTGGGTAGCACTGGGAGCTGCTTACTTTAGTTTTCTAAGGGTTATTAAGGGTGACAGGTCCCGTTTAAAGACGTTGTATGAAAATAAAAATTGTATAAAACTTTTTCTAAACAATTTATTACCGTAATTGTTTCTCAATTAGACAGTCACATATTCAATACCACATTCGGGTAGTGGTTTTATTACCTATCTCTAAACATTCACCTAATATGTCCACTATTAGTGTCAAATATTAAACAGTGTCTATTAGACTACTAATTTATTTATTAACTATCCTGCACCAACAACAAGAATCAGATTTACCCTCCATGTGCAAAAGGAGACATGCATTCTGAAACACTGTAATAAATAAGTAACAGCAATATTAAACACAAGAAATTTTAATTAAAAATTAGAAAAATTGTTTTTTTAACAATTTGATAAACTTAACATTTCATCTTGAGACAACATCTCAAGAACCAGACAATTGAAAGGCGCTATCCTGAGGAATGCAAATATCTATAGAGTAACTGAACATGGACACTCTACTCACCTATCTTTGATCTCTCACTGTTCTTGTTCACTTGTACACTTCCAAGGGCCCTGCTGCACTCAGATCTCAACACAGACTGGTTACTAATGTTAAATAAAAATTTTTTTAAACAAAGTTTTTTTTTGGTTTTTTTTGGTTTTTGACAGACCGATCATGTGACTGGGTGGGGCGTCGGGGGGCGTGGCTATATAGTACAGGGCGCACTATTTAACCTGTGCAGTAGAAACCCACACACAGACCCACTGGTCCTGCAAGGCTGTGCACGGGGACGCTGTAACTGGGCCCCCACAGCCCCCACCTGACCCCCAGTCCGTACCAACAATTTAGACTAAGGTATGAACACAATTTTTTTTTGGGCGCCCACCGTTGAAACTTTAGCCCTTATTAGATTTTCAGGATTGACCATCAGTATACTCCTTCCCTCCTTTATAATAGGGACGGATTACCCCTGTGTTTCCCTTACCCACAGTAAAGGTAGGACTTTTCAAGCTTTCTCTGTTAAACGCACCACCCACTTGTTGCTTTGACTGAAACAATGTTGTATGGTTATATTTATTAGGGACACCTTTTGGCGCACCGCAATTTTCCCCTGATGAGTCCTGGTAGGGTGAAACAGGTCCTGTCGGGATTCAGTCGCTCTGATCCCTACGTTGTGTATTGAATTTCCATAGGACTATATACTGTCCATAACTGTATACCAGACTCTTTTCAATCTTTTTACGGGAACCACTCCAGGGGTATAGGCTTGTTTAATAGGACCATCCAGCCAGGGACAGGTTCCTGTCGGGGTTGTGGCCAAATAGGAACACGACTCCGAGGTTAGGTTCTCAGGGTATCAGAGAAGCTGGACTCAGGGTGTACCAGGGAGAGTGACATTGTCATCTTGACCCATTCTTGACATCCGTAAGTCCCATCTTACCCTGTTTATACTCACCTATCCTCTTCACACCTTTTAAGACACGTTGTGTCTACTTTTCGGACGAGCACTCCGACGCTTTTATCTTGAGACAAAACCAATGAACAAATTGACACCCTCAAGGAAGTTGAATAGTGTACATTGATGACTTATGCTGCTGAGCATTCAAGGTGAGCCTGGTGTCTAATATATTTTTTCATGTGAAACCTTATCCATTTAGGCCAGCTCATGTTTTGCATTTGTCTATTCTTTTCTAGATGGGGTTCATGCACTAAGGATTCTACATAGCAGCAGCTAATTTGTACCACTTAATGTTTGTATATTTTATGAGACTTCTCAGTAAAAGTTAAGTTTTAAAAAGATCACTTCTTTGTATGTATTTTTCTGGTTAGTAATGTTACCCTGATCTTTTGTAATGATACCCTCACACCAGTGAAAAAAAGATATACCGTATATACTCGTGTATAAGCCGAGTTTTTCAGCACAAAAAATGTGCTGAAAAACGTCCCCTCGGCTTATACACGAGTCAAAAAATAATTAAAAATGGACTAAAAAAAAAAACTTATTTACTCACCCTCCGGTGGCCCCGATGCGCAGCGCTGCTCCCCCGATGTCATCGCGGCTCCTCTTCTGGATTCCCGGCTCCTCTTCTTGCTTCCGCGCCGTCTTCTGAGAGAACAGTTGCGGCGCCCAACGCGATGTTAAATAAGACAGAAGACGGCACAGAAGCAAGAAGAGGAGCAGGGAAGCCAGAAGAGGAGCCGTGATGACATCGGGGGAGCAGCGCTGCGCATCGGGGCCACCGGAGGGTGAGTAAATAAGATTTTTTTTTTATTCTGGGCTGACTGTATACTACTGGGGGGACACTGTATACTACTGGGGGCATGCTGTATACTACTGGAGGCATGCTGTATACTAGTGGGGGCAGGCTGGGGTGGCTGTATACTACTGGGGGCATGCTGTATACTACTGGGGGGCAGGCTGTATAGTACTGGGGGGCAGGCTGGGGTGGCTGTATACTGCTGGGGGCAGGCTGGGGTGGCTGTATACTACTGGGGGCAGGCTGGGGTGGCTGTATACTACTGGGGGATGCCTGGGGTGGCTGTATACTACTGGGGGCTGCCTGGGGTGGCTGTATACTACTGGGGGCTGGCTGGGGTGGCTGTATACTACTGGGGGCAGGCTGGGGTGGCTGTATACTACTGGGGGCAGGCTGTATACTACTGGGGGAAGGCTGTATACTACTGGGGGCAGGCTGGGGCAGGCTGTATACTACTGGGGGCAGACTGTATATTACTGGGGTCAAGCTGTATATTATAGGGGGCTGGCTGGCTATATACTTGGCTGGGTCTGTGACCAATGCATTTCCCACTCTCGGCTTATACTCGAGTCAATAGGTTTTCCCAGTTTTTGGTGGTAAAATTAGGGGTCTCGGCTTATACTCGGGTCGGCTTATACTCGAGTATATACGGTATACTTTACATATATATGTATACCAGTCACCTTTCTGATGCCCTTGGCAGGTCTTCTCTTCTTTGGCTGCGGATATCAGAGTGTGTGCCGGCCGGCACACACATTATTATGGCAGTAGTGGCTGATGTCACAGAAGCTACGGACCAAAGAAGAGAAAACATTGGGGGGGGGGCATCTAAAAAGTGACTATTGAATTTCTTTTTTTTATGAATTGGGCAAACTGGGGCTCACTATATTGTGGGAATCCTGGCTGACTATTAATAGGGGCAGGGGGCTGGTTATCTATAGGCACAGGGGCCTGGATATATACAGGACTGGGGGCTGGCTATTTACAGGGGCAGGGGGCTGGCTATTTACAGGTGCAGGGGGCTGGCTATATACAGGTGCAAGGGGTTGGCAGGTACTGGGGGAATTCTGGCTGACTATATACTTGGGCAGGGGACTGGATGTAACCTCAGGCAGGAAGTTGGCTATATACTGGGGAAATGCTGGTTGGCTTTATACTTGGACAGGGGGCTGGCTATAAAATGGGGCAGGTCAATAGATTTTCAATAGGTTTTCCCAGTAAAATTAGTGGCCTCGGTATATATTCCGGTTGGCATATATACAGCATTTTAATAAAAGTATTTTTATAAATATATAATACTAAGAAACCTTAAAGAGCGATAAAATGGCAATATTGAAAAAATAATCATTCATACTAAACCATAGCTGTAATGCAGCAGTGTCCATTGGTTATTGGAGTACAATTTCATGACTTGCATGAAATAAACTGACAGCTAAGTTACAATTTATGATACATTCCAGAAAATAAGACTTTCTATTAATTTGTCATCCAATTCAGTTGCATCTTACACCAGCAGGTCCTATAATTAAGAGTAGTATATGATGTCCATGTCTTAATATTTCAGCCCCATGATGGCCCCATGCAAGGAGAATATGCAGAATATATTATATTCTTTACAAAGAAAAAATAAATCTCTATGATTTTCGTAAACCAAAATTTTTAATCAATAGCCATAGGGTGCATTTTTGGTTTGATTTTATCTGTATAAATTAAAACACAGACAGATTATCTAGTGTCAAATATGCTGCCTTGCTTTTCAGTTTTATAAGATCCCTTGAGTATGCTGTAGATTAGTTAGGATTTAAAAAAAAGAAAAAAAATCTTTAATTATATCTGCTTCATAAAGCTAAATATAAATGGAAGAATATGAATAGAAATGTTGAACTTTTGAATGTACACACATGTGGAGATTAGGCTTGATACATGAAAATGAACTAATTTCATTTCTCCTGGTTCTTTGCTTTCAATTCTTTATTCTATCTATTGGGTTTGCATAAATTCCATCTTCCCGGCTTGAAGTAATGAGCAGGCAATGACTTATGATGCATAGAGTCCAAGTCATGACTGAATTAGAATATATTTTTAATGAGACAGAGTTGAAAAATGGAAAGTGTTACCCTCTGACAGACTTGGCAAATCATCCAAGAATTTTATAAACATTTCTACCCCTTATACATGGAATTTGTCAAATAATCATATGCAGAATAATGCACCAGTAATCTAATTTTCTCAGGGTGTAGAAAAAACTGTTTAAGGGCTTCTTAGAAATAGATTGTACTTGGCCCAATCATTGTTGAAGAAATAAGAATGATTTCCAATGTAATGTTTGTAAATAAATGGAGTGATTTATTATTTTATCATATGCTGGCACATTGTGCTCTAATCTTATGTCGGCTTACTTAACCCTTTGCTTGCAACGGACATATCTCATACGTCCTCACAGGGTGGAATCTGTATAGCCAAGGACGTCCTCAGTTCAGAAGGCTATAACATCAGCTCTGTAGCACCTAGAAAGACAATATGAAAGGGGAAAATCTTTTCTTTCAAATTAATCTGAAATTGTGTTTCTAGATGTCAGGAAACTGGAGATATTTATGATTAAAGTGAGAATTACGGGGTGTGATTTTATATACAAACACCAGTGGCACTTTAACAGTTAATAACGGTTTCCTAACACCTAGAAACACAAATTTAAATTCATATGAAAGAGAAGATTCTTCTCTTTCATTGGAAAAAAGAAATAATTTCTAGGTGCCACAAAGCCCTACTAAATTTTGATAAGGGATAATATCAACTAATGTTTATGTTTTTAACCCTCTCCTATCCCAAACAAGTTGAGAACACACTTGCTCTCTGATTGCCTTATATTTTTGGACCACTTTTTTGTTAATGAAAATTGAGTAAAACAATGAACATTGGATCCTCTTTGCCTAATGTGGCTACATATTAACACTGCGACCCAGAACATGTCCATAAAGTTGTGTGTAACATGAAAAAATAACAAGTTTTTATTTCACACCATCCTCCATTATGTTATGATGTCCTTACTCAAATTCTTAAGAACCGCAGGGGGTTCCGTTATTGCACGGTCAATACAATGGCGCACATCTAAAAGTGACTTTTGTTATATCATTAGCTTGGCTTAAAGATGTATAGCTTTTTATTTGGGTTACCATTGTGTAAGGGAGCATACAATAATATATCTTTGTGAAGCTCAGTGCAATGTTTTTAAAAAAAGTTTTGGCACCCTCTTTTGCATTTAACATTCCCTTTTCCTGCATATTTTTGTGAATATACATGTGTCGTATGTATAAACTCTTCACATCTTACTGTTTTTAGGAAAGTATTTTTTCTTTATATTAGTATTTTTGACATGATAAGCCCTTTAAGCCCTTATGATTTGTAAAGGTGACTTTCAAATTAACCCTTTATGACCAAAAACGGCTCCCTGATACCGGGACAAGAGCACACACTAAGACACACCAGTCTCTTAGAAAATGCAGAATCTCTCCCATTTTATTAGTGCGCAGCTGCATATATAAAACAAAAAAAAACATTAGCATAGGGGGTGTGAAAAGGTGTTAGAATACTGCAATGCTACTGGCCATAATGAATGTATCAGAACATCAAGACATTCTACCAAAGGGTTAATGAACTGGCAAACAGGCAAACAAGCAAAAATGAAGTTTTGATCATGACATTGGCTGGACAGTGCTCAACATGACCCCCAGCTAATACTTAAATGGCCATTTGGTCAAGAACATATGACTATGAGGTATCTGTGAAATCTACACATGTTCATCTATTACTTTTATGTGATGTGCAGGTAAATATTTTCAGTTTGGAGGACATTTTTTGCCATGAAAGTAAAATTTTATGTTTTTTTTATACCATTTTACACTTTCAATAAAAATTGGATGAAGGCGCCTATATCTATAAACTTTTTAATGCAATTACAAAAATGGGACAAGTGCCTGCTTTCAGAAAATATATTCTTTGCTGGGATTTAGTATAAATCTTTTTGCTGCAATTTCAGTTTTATTTGTAAATGTCAAAATTGTAAAAATTGCTCTGGCCAATAACGCAACAAAAGTTCCAGACATTCCTGGCAGTGAAAGCATTCAATAATTTAGTATAACCTTCTTAACTAGAAAATACATATGTTCGCAAATAGGTGTTAAAAAATTACAATTACATTTTTTTTGTCCGTGCCTAATAGCAGACACAGTCCAGATGTATTGTTTTTTAGACCATTTGAAGGCATTTTAAAGTGTACAGTGAAGAATAACATTGTTAATTTTTCAAACCTCATTTAAAAAATACAGAACAAAAGGCATTCCTCCCAACTTGTAAGAAATGTTAAGTTAAAATCGAGCTTTTGATCTCACTAGATTTTTGAAAAGAATTTCTATCACAGGTGAAATTGTTACAAGATTTAAAAACATTACTTGAAATCCTTCACTTCCCAGAATTTCAGGCCACTAAATGTCTTCATACAGTGAGAAGTAAATCACAGACAGGTGCTCTCCAAAACATTTACCAATCTCTGAAGCTTTTCAAAGAAGTCATTCTTTAGAAATGACTGAAAATACCATGACCTCATCTCAGCATTTGCCAGAATATGGTTGTGGACATAAAGAGCAATTTCAAGTAATGTTTGAAAAGTGACTTTCAAACTGACAGCATAAAATCATAAAACCCCCAAACTAGCAACTTGTTTCTATAGCTAATTACAATTATTGTATCTCAGCCTGGAGTCAACCATGTAATTCCAATGGTTTGAAGTGAAGCCACCCTGACTTGAGAAATCTCTAATTTCTCACGATATACTGGTATGAAAACATTGTCAAAATATCCAGCATGCTTGTGTTTGTAGGCTGCAGGGGGTGCTTTGATCTAAGAAAGTTTTATATATTTTAATAGATACAGCATTTCATTTTATTTTTCATTTTAGTTTTGTTAAGGAGAATGGGGTTTGATTACAATTTTCATATTTCTTTAATTTTTCTGAACATTCCTTTTTATTTTTTTCTGTACTTTTCTCTGGTCTACTAGGGGGGTTTAAACACTAAGGGTTATGAATTCTTATACAATGCACAAATATTATTACTGAGGATGGGAAGGCACCTAGACCCAATATGGTAGAATTCATGTGTAATACAGCAAACACTCTTGATATATAGAGAGAGGATTCATCTTCTCCAAAGATTATTGTCCTTTGATATGAGCACTCGAACACTCTAGCAGTGGTGGACACGCTTGTGGCCCACCACCTGGATTCAACATTCATTACCACAAGATGACTGTGGGACATGCAGTAACTCCTGCCCATTTCATATGAAATAACAACTTGCTTGTTTGCAATCACTTTAGCAGAGGTGGGCATACCCAAGATATACAGTATATATATATATATATATATATATATATATATATATATATATATATGTGTGTGTGTGTGTGTATAACAGATCTGTAATACCCATTTAAGAAGACTATACTTCAACCAATATCAAGAACATAGAAAGACCCTAAAAATGTATAATTAGCAAAGATTATAGCTAAAATATACTAAGACCCTGACTGGCATAGATTTGATGCTTCCAAATTATTACAGGTTCAGAGCACATTAAAAATTATATTCCATCTCATACCAACAGTCCAGAGGATTAAACCAGCGTGAGAAGCATTTTTCTTTATAAGTCATCCTTAAGGTTAATTGAATATTTTATCATTTCCTTAGCAAATGTGTTGGGAACATGCACATATGCTTCTTTCCCACATATGCTTTTTTCCTGTATGCCTCAAAGGAGGAATTAATACATGGTTGTCTAAAAACTATATAAAAGTATGTGAGGATCATTATCAGTTTGTAATGTTGCCTTGCAGTGCTTTGGTCCATGAGGCAAACACTCACCTCAGAGTTTATTCATTATAACCAGGTAACGTGAGAATTTGGGTTACACACCAATGTCAATGAAGACAGTGTTTGTTTATTTCTTTGGAATATGTTTAAATACAATTGCTAAGTAGGGCAAAATCATATCTTTGATGCATATATTA
Organism: Engystomops pustulosus; assembly: GCF_040894005.1. NCBI lineage: Eukaryota > Metazoa > Chordata > Amphibia > Anura > Leptodactylidae > Engystomops > Engystomops pustulosus. The sequence continues at coordinate 59,876,414 of NC_092411.1, forward strand.
ATGATAATTAATAATAATTCCTTTATATAGCACACATAGATTACGCAGCGCTGTACAGAGCTTTCCAAATCAGTCAAGATAAAGTAACTAACCGCCTTAGTACCAGAAGCTGGAAAACTTTTCATTTTGCACTCAATAAAACACTGTGTAGTCTCTATAACCATCTATCAATAGATTGCAGTGCTTCTCTGGAGTTGAGTTCCAAAGACAGTTTGCATCCATTTACATGATTCCATTTTTGGATTTAGTGTTTTATTTGTATTCATATTTTTACATTAATACACATAGTGGTAATATAACATAAATGGTTTTATCTTTTGTTGTTGTAGTTATCTTCCTCCTACAATTCTCATTTGCATTTTATTACCTGTCATAAAGCCTTATCCAGATGTCTTAACCACTGAGTTCAAAAGAATCAGTGTATATTCTGTCTATACTGGAAGTGGGTCCTTTCAACCTTCAAGGTAAGTATATCTTATACCTAGGATCAAAGGAAGGCTCCATAATATGTGAGGGCGGTCATGTTCTACATTGTTGTAAAAAAGGAAAATCATATCTAATAAAATGGACATAAACCATAATAAGATAAGCTCAAGAAACCCCCTTTATCGCTCTTTAGGTAATTTAAATATCTTATAGTGAAGCTGTCAGGACTACTATTTTTGAAACCCTATAGTGCAAGTAATTCTACTATTTATCAGTAAGGTTTATTCATTTTTACCCTTTTATTTTCCTAACTGTTATATGTGTATTGTATGTACATTCTTTGCAATTTTTTTTATATTTTAATCTGATAACTGTATTTTTATGTTTGCACTTTACATCCATGTATTAAATCTTTAAAACTAACCCTCTAGTTAGTCTCTAGTTGTAGCCTTTAGATTTAAGTTTTAAGTTGCTATTAGTATTATTTTCATGGAATCTTATAGCTAACTGGTTTAACTGTATTTTAAGTTATTAATTTGTGTAGGAATTTATGTTGATAGGCCCCTACCTCTTTCTTAGTAAATAAGTTAAGTATAGGTGCATGGCGTTATGAGAGTTGAATTTAGCATAAATAAGTTATCTTGGTTACTTGAGAATGGTTTTATGTGATAAATTACGAGACACCCTAGTGTGCCCAGTGACCTGACCTAAGAGGGAAAAAGTTGTCACACAAATGAAATAATATGGAAAATGTAAGGGAAAAATTAAACCATCTACACTTCACTAAAGAGGCTTCTCTTTTATTTTTAAGTGAATGAACTGACACATGTTTCTTATCATTTCAAGCTGAAATGTGGATAGCAAAAGCTTACAGCACTTAGCTTCACTTAAGGCAATTGATTGAGAAATAACACTCTTCCTGTTACTTATATTCAGATAAGAGTCTGGGTAAAACAAAGATTGTCACTTTAACTGATTCTTAATAAAGACAGCTTTGTTTAGCATTTCAGAACTTCTGAAACCTGACAATGAGAAAAGTGTAAAGATAATTGTAACTATAACTAACCTCTGTGAATGAAAAAAAGATAGTAGTAAAAAAAAGGACTTTAAAACATTTTAAATGTTATTAGAAAAAGGCAATTATATCAAAAGGCAAGGCTTTCTGGCACATAATCCATGCTAGATATATTGCTAAAGGTGAAAAGAGCAAAACATGGACAGGCAAAGTGGAGAAATAAGGTAGGCAAAACCACAATATCTGTAGATGGGGAAAAGTTATTGATCCACCAAGCGGACAATGACTTTACATACATAGTAACCAGCGCCTTCTGGATGCCAAATTTTAGACTTAAAGATATGGAAATGCTAGTAGTCTTATAGTTAGTTAGTAGTGTTAGTTAATTATTTATATGTTTAACTGGAAATTTGTTTTTCATTTTAAGTTTTATTGGTGTTAACATCACAACGAGTGAAAAAATGCATAATATTTTTATCAGTAATATTTTATTTTTAATTAAATGTAAAAAAGCAAGTTAACATGACAATAGATATAGATGTCAACATTGACACACTTGCACACTTTGTGCCTCCTGGACAAAGAATCTTCGACGTATTAACGATATGGAAATACTTGTGATTAATTAGTAGCGTAGGAGATAAAAACTGGTAGAATCTTCCTCTTATTGGGAGATTTGGATCGATTTTTCATGACTTGCATACAAATAATTCTAACATGCATGTATTTTACTGAAATCTACTGCAGATTTTAGAGAGGATTTCACCTCATTCATTGGTACAGAAAAAATGCACCACATATTCACAGGAGAAAATTGAGGTATTAAATTATGCAGTAAATTTTCCACTTGCATTTCAGTGGGAAAAATTTGCTGCATGCTGCCATTTTTTGTGGGAGTCTCACTTCTCAACTACATTTAAATGCCATGGGTGGCTTTGCCAGCAGCATGTAAAGGGTTAACTAGCTAAGGGTTTAACTAGTGATGACCAGTCCAGTTCCCTTAAATGCTGTTATCAAAGCAGGCAGCGGCACATAAAAAGAGCTATAGGGTTAACACTCGCGATTGATACCAAATGGGTGTTCGGGTACCTGTACTTTTGTTTCGGCTGAGCTCAGAGAACCTGAACCTTAACACATACCATACAGTCATGAAAAAAACGGATATGGATTCATAAATGAACCAAAACAGACTGAAAACAAATGCATTATTTTAACTTAAACTGAACACGTCAATCTGAATAAAACCTAGTGGGCATATTTATGCTCAAACACTCAAAAAACGTACTCACACGTTTTTAAAATATGGATGTAAATTAATAGACATGGAGCATTTAGCAGATAGAACAGCACATAGCAGTGTAATATGGACCCATAAAAACATATGTAACATGGATTGCAGAAAAGCTTGTCTGACATAAGCCTAACAGTGCCATCCAGCATTACCTCTTGCATACCTATCTTATAATGGAGCAATCTTTATTGCATATCCTTATATCCCTAAACTTTATTGCATATCCATATATATTTTATAATCACTTTTACTAATGATTTCAAACTTTGCCAAAGCAAACAATAATGAAGACTGTCCTTGCCCTCGATCCAGCGCTATCATAATTTTTCTATCACATAGACTGAGCCTTATAAATAATTTACTGTGTTAATAAAATATTTAAAATAACTAAAATGTGAAATCCATTATACTAAGATTAATGATTGGTTTCTCACTGTGTTTAAAGTCCCCATCAGTTATCTACTACAGTGACCCACCCTTTTTAGCAAGCCCCTCATTCACAATTATAAGATAACACTCATACCGGAACACTTTCAATTAAAAGGAGCACAACAGAAAAAAATACACATAAACAATCTTAAAATACATCCTGACAATCTCATTTTTCCTCCTTCAGAACTCCTTCATGTTATAGATCTGCTTCCTGTGGATATTTTTCCCAAAGCATGAGAGAAGGAGGAAAAAAACCCACTGATTTAATGCAAGCAGACTGTAGATACTAAGAGGCTCCCAGCAGGTGCCACTTTAAAAAAGCAAGCAGCTACCCATGAGATATATCCCATGACCCTTGAGGGTCATTTTGTTTGGTTTTACACAATGCAAGAGGGAAGTGATTTGGGGGAGGAAACAGCGCACTGAAAGAGAGTAATGCTTTTTAAAACGTGAGGCTGAATTCTTTTATTTATTGCTAAGAACACATTAAACTGTTACACATTCCTAATCTTAAATCTCCGGATCATCTTATTTGCCTAACATAGACGAGGATAAAAATTCGAATAATCTCCCAGAATCTTCTTGGCTTCTTACGGTGCTTCATCTAATTAATGAGCCGCCATCTATTCCATATAAATACCGCTGTTCTTTAAACTTGTGTGAGCTGGTCAAACAAATGGAATTTATTTGTGCTAATTATAGCCTGTCAACTCCCTCCAGACATGTTTCTTTCTTATTGCTGTATTTACCAGCCATTGAATAGAAAGCCTAAAGACACTTCCTCCGACTGGATATTCATTAAGTGCTTTCTGCCCTAGTCAGTCTCCGCTCACCTCCCCCCATACTATTTTCATTATCTGTCCTCTGTGAAAACAGAACCAGGAAGCATGAAAGATTATGTCCTGTGATAAAACAATAAGCCAGTTTAACCTTCTGTGCCTACAGAATGTGCTCTGCTTGTGCTTGTGTGTCAGTCCTTCACATTTTCAAGGAATTGTTCACATTAAAAGACACAGTTAAATAGGAAAATCCTTGACCGGGGTTTTTTCTTTAGGATATTTTCTTCCAATTCGAGAAGCCAGTGGAGTGTGGTATTTTCTCACATGGTCATATGTAAATCAAAGAATTTACTAATTGAACATTCTCTTCTACAATCTCCACTCTAAATATATCATGTTTTATCATATCAAGGCTGACACAATGACATGCAAGATGCCCTGGTACAAAAGATTGGATTTGCTGTTCTGGAGGAAATTTCATTATACAGGAATATAGCAATGCTATGATCTGGAAATGATATTGGGAAGATCGGAAATGCCATGTAAGCACAACATCTTCTATTGAATAAAAACATTTTAAAATAAACATCATATATTTAATAATAAATATTTATTAACTTGGATTATTTTAACCTTATTTATTGTAAACAGAGATGTTTTCAGAATTTAGATGTATGAACAAGGCATCAGGATATTTCAAAGACACAAGCTCAACAGCATGGTCTAGAAACCAGAGAATAATTTGCCTAAACTTTTTTAATAGTGGGGGTCTGACCTCTTAGACCCTGTCAATCCTGTTAATAAAGGAGGCTGTAGATACTTAATAGCCTTTCATGTCAAATTACTGCTCACAGCAACCTGCTATAGCACAGTTCCATTCACAGGGTCAGTATAAGTCCCAGCAGCGGACCTACCAGTGATGAGTAAGTGATGGAATATACAGTACCAGCAATATTTTTGACTATTTTTATTAAATGGGAATGCTCCTTTAAGGATGAATTGAGATATCGTCTGTGAACTAGTATTTTTGTTGTTAAAGGAACAGGAATTTTGCTACTAGTTTCCCTGGTTTGATAATTATACAGTGCAAACGTAATTAGGAAATATGTGAGCCTGTTTTCCATGATGGGCAAAATATAATGTAGCTTACAAGGTAACCAAGAGGCAATGTTTTACTTATCTGCATGTTTTCCAGAATCCCCCAGTAGAGCATCAATAGGCAGTAAGTCTCCACATGCCTACAGAGGCAAAGTCTCAATAACAATTCTTCTTACGTCCGTGACCAAATGTAGACTAGAAAGTATTTAAAAAAATCAAACATTTGAAAAAAAACCTATAAAAACCTAGAAATACTTACTCACATTTCTCCTGATGTCGATCTCAGCGCTGTCCTCACACCCAGATCAACCGGAAAAAAACTTAAAATTAGCAGCCTAGCGTGTGGGGACAAAATGTCCGGAGCTTCAGGCTGCTAATTACGCACATCCCCGTACCTCCCACTCCCGTTCCAGGTAGAGGGAGGAGATGACATGTGAAAGGCACAAAGTCACCTCCCTCTCCCATTCTCCCAGCATAGGAGAGAGAGGTGCGGGCATGCATAATTCTTTTCTATGTGATCTCAGCAAGACTAGCGGAGGACAGCATCTGGATCAACATCAAGAGGAGCGGAGGTAAGTATTTCTTTTTTTTTTTTTTTCTTAAAATGGTTGATTTCCCATAAGCTGTGTCAGTTTATTGTCTTTGGCCAAATAATTCATCTTTACACCACCTTTTTCTTGGATTACTTTTCAACCAGCAATGCATCAAAAGTTTAGCATATGTTTTACTGTACTGTGCTGCTTCTGGCTATTTTCACTTTCTGCTCAGACTCTTATTAGGAAAGAAATTTTAGTGTTATACATAAATATTATTTACAAGGCAGAATATTGGTCAAAATTTAGCATTTGCATTTTAACCCCTTGAGGATGCAGCCAGTTTGTATTAGAACTGGGTATTAGGGTATCAGAACTGTCACAGATGGAACCTCACAGGCATTCATTATGGACAGCCCTGGGGTCTTAGCTCAGACCCCAGGGTTGCCATAGCACCATTCGGAGCCCCTGAAAATGCTCCAACCATGGGTGTTACACAGGGATGCCAGCTGACACCACCTATTTCCCGTTGGCGGTTCAACTCCAATGAATAGATGAATTGTCATTGGCACCACAATGTACTATTAAGGTGGGATCGCTATGAGCCAGACTTCACACTGTAATAGTACAGTGCTGAGCGACAAGAGATTACAGCCAATTTTAGAAGCAAACCTACACATGGAATCCAAAATTCATTGTGTACTGGGACTTGGTGTTATTTCTGCCCCTCCCGCTGCTATATCCTTCACTTGAATAATGCCATGACAGGAACACCACACAGTGGCAAACTCTACAGACCGGCACACCCCACTCAATAACTCTTCAAGCCCACTTGGCATGGAAGTGGCACAGGGGAGAAATAGCCATGATCCAGAAATTTACATTTTATCACGCCTTGCATGACAGTGCAAGCATTGATAAATGTCTACCCTTATTTCTGACCAATTTCTACTTTTGATTTATGACTGACAATGTTAAATAGACTTAATGACCATGTTGGTGCTAATACAACAAAATATACCAAGTGAAAATTTGAATACAGCAATTCAAAAATTAGAAAAACCAAGAAACAGTTACTGATAGTAAAAAAAAATGAATTGCTTTTCTTAGGTCTCAAGTCTGTTACAGTACATATGACAGAGGCATCTACAATGACAGGTAAATAATATTTTGAGTGAACCACAGGAAAAGACAGATATTATCCTAGATATTTATTTGAATTTGGACATTTGCCTAGAATCCGTAGAATATGTTCTCATTCAAATATATTGACGCTGTTATATTGAAGCCCTGTGCATACATAATATCAATGGAAGGACAAAATAAGCAAGTCAAATCAGAACATACATTCTATATGAAAATGCAAATATGGGTGTCATTCATTACTCTCTTCTGCTTTTGCAATTGCAAATGAAAAACATTAACTGGGAGATATGCAAAAATACGCGTAACAGGATAATACATAGATTTCAATTCTCTGTCATGAAGAGTTATTTGGACATCTATGGAGTAAATTAATAAAGTGAATTAGCACTATGCCAGAATGAACATGTGTGACATACAGAAGGGTTTCATTTAGTCTTCAACTCTGTCGATGGGTCAACACAGAAGGCTGTGAAAATCAGTTGAACAAACAGGACAGCTGAAGTGGAAATCCCTGGTGTATTCTCCAATGCTGTTTAGGAGGAAGATAAAAGAAAGACACACACATTGAATACACAAACTGCAAAGAAGATCATATGCAAAAGAAAAGACTCCGGTGACATGTCAGAAGAACAATGTGCTCCCTTCTCCTCTTTGAAGCAAAGTTCCATGATGTCAAATGATATGTAAACAGTTGCTGTCTTTAAACGCAGAACATTTCCTGACAGCTGAAAAATGATTTTTATCATAGATTTGTTAAAATCAAATCAGCCTGACAAGTGTGGGTCAGTTTAGTTCATTTACGAGTGCTCATCTCCCTACAGTAAAAGGGGGCTGTATTTTTCAGACAAGCGTTCATAAATGATATGGTCTTTTTTTTCTGACGAAATGAAAGGGGTATTCCTCTGTGTACTGTGAAATATATTATATATCTTCCACATAGTTGGTTAGGGATCAACTGCCAACTTCTTCACGGAGTGAACGCCTGATTGAAGCTCCAGCTGTGTTCCAAAGATTGAAAGAGACCTTGAAAATGGCAAAGCAAGGCTCAGCATTCAGAACTGACAAAACAAATCTGACAAGAAAGGCAATTGCTATTCTTTTGGAGTGCTCATCATGGGAAATGTCATTGAAAAGAAAGTCAGATAGAGAAGATAAAAACCCTTTTGTAACTCTATCATAAAAATGCAGCTATTTCATATAAATATTTTAAGTGTCTGTAGAATTTCTACATTTACATTATTTTTACATTTACAGTGTTTGGATTCACCTTAGAGTATGGATGTTTTGTAAGGAAATAATTGCCAACATAAAACTTTAGCAAACACACTGACAAGAGGTTAAGAGGTGCATTGTAACAAAGCACAAAACACAGAGCGCAGCAAGATTTGTATTTGCTAGTAAAAAGAGTCGGCTACATTATCATATTCACCAAAAAGGATATTGATGGTCATACCTAAAATACCTAAAAGGCTTTAAAAATTCAGTACAGTTTTTATGTTTAAAAAGGTAGCGATATTAGCCAAAAATCTACATTGGTAGATAATTAGTAAAACTGCCCTTTCAGATTTTTATTTCAGCTAACAAAGTTGTGCATATTTCATGGCACCCATCCATTTAGAAAAACCTATGCACATTTTAGTAATAAACTGGATCTGGGCCCTAAATGAAACAGTAAAAGTGTGATATCAAAGTCAAACATGTATCACTTAACACAATCTGAAAAACTAAAGGGACACTCTGTACTTAATAATGTTTCTTTACTACATACCTCAAGTTTTATAGATACATGAAATATATCATTATTTCCCCAAAATTGCAACTGTAAGATACTTTATATACTTGAATATAGCCGACCCGAATATAGCCAAGACATCTAATTTAACACAAAAAACTAGGAAAATGTATTAGTTTGAGCATAGGATAGTGGTGGCGAACCTATGGCACGGGTGCCAGAGGTTGCACTCAGAGCCCTCTCTGTGGGCATCTGCACCTTCAGCCCAGCGCAGAGTTTGTCAAACAAGACTTAAGGCCTCTTGTACTCCCAGGCAGCCCAGGACCGTGGGAGGAAGCTACAATGATGATCCGAACTTCTCCTTCTTTTTACTGTATTGGTGTGCTCTGGTGCCTATATGATTGCCTATATGACAGAGCAGGGAGTAATAAGTTACTGCCTAAATTGTTACATTGGCACATTGCAAAAAATATGTGGGTTTTGGTTATAGTGTGGGCACTCAGTGTCTAAAAGGTTTGCTATCACTGGCCTAGGGTAGAAGATGGACTAATGAAATGCCCAGCAGCTTCCCTTCACTAATGAAAAACCCAGCAGATTCCCCACAATAATGAAATGCCCAGCATCCTCCACCAATAATGAAATGCCAAGCATCCTCCCACATTAATGAAATACCCAGCAGCCTCACCCACTAATGAAATGCCCAGCATCCTCACCCACTAATGAAATGCCCAGCAGCTTACCCTCAGTAATGAAATTCCAAGCATCCTTCCCCTCCAATTGTCAGAATTTGAATCAGCATCCTTTGCCCCTTCCAGTTGGTTCTTTACCACTGTGCTATGTGGCCTGATTGTTTAAACTTATCTTGCTATTGGTGTTTCTGCATTGCCTGCTGGGTTTTTTTATTTCTCAGCTGTGTTAATTTGCATTATCCTATCAGGAGTGACCAGACTCTATTTAAGGCTGGTTTTGTCATTCAGTCTTTGCTAGGTATTGTTGTATCGACAGCTCATTCCTGACTCTGTTCTGTTGGAACATCTATACTTTATCAGTAGCTTGTTTGTGGTGAGAGATTCTGTGAAGTTCTTCTGTTCTCTTGTTTTCTCTCATCGCTTTTCTGTCTGTTCCCCTTTGTCTGTGTTTATTTTATTGTGTTTGCCTTGAGGACCTGCTCTAGTTGTTATCCTTTACTTGTGTCCACCCTATTGCTCTCCTTCCTGTAATCAGTCTTGGTTGTATGTTTGTGTGCATGCTGGGATTGCTAGTATCCTTTAGTCCTTTTACCTACTATTTGGATAGGTCTTCATGTTCAGACAGAAAGAAGTTGTCAGGTCCAAACTAGCTTGGGTAAGCTGACCATCAAGAGAGAGAACAGGAGTTTTAAGCTTTTATGCTTAATGAATAATTCCAAAAAACGCGGCTTCTACTTAAGTATATATGGCATATGATGACATATACTTTTCTCTACCCCACATAGTATACATAATAGAGTCAACCATCCTTCTTCAAAGATTGTAAGCCCTTGTGAGCAGGGGTCTCATTCCTGTTGTTTCAACCGGCCATATTATTGTTCTGTAAGGTCTTTATTAGTTTATATATGTAAATCTTGATGTGAAAAGTGCTGCAGTATATGACAGAACTAGCATATTTTTTTGACTATAAGACATACCTTACAATAAGATACATCTGAGATTTTGTCATTCAAATACAGGCAAAATATATTTGACACCAGTAAAAAGCTCTGCTACTTCCGTCCATTCATTCACAAACAGCTCTGCTACATCCGCTTACTCACACAGCTTTGTTACAACCATTCACTCATACACACCCCTCTTTCTGTTTTTCACTAAATCACTTTAGTCTGCTAGATACATTCACTCACTTGAAGACACTAAGCACTACTACATTTATATACTGACAAAAACACATATACACAGCTCTTATTCAAACCCAGTCTCAGCTGCTTCTCTGGCCCCATCTCTGGTAGCATCAGAAGGTTTATGGACCTTGCAGTGATGCAGGACATGTTCAATCTACAGAACAGCATTCAGGAGGATCTGACAGAGCTGGATACTCTTGATGTTTCAACTATCAGACACAGACAGTTTTTAGCAAGATTTTTTTTGTCTTATAGTCTAAAAAATATGGTATATTAAAAAAGATTTATTATTTTTAGAAAACAAAGTAACTTTAGATACCAGTCATAAACTCAATATTAGGAAAACAATTCGGAGGCAACAGGACAATAAAATTGTAAACTGCATAGAACGTCTACGCTTTCATAGTTGAAGCACTGAAAACTGTGTGTCAAAGAAATCTATCACTATCAAGAATATGAATACACAAACTGTAGTAATTGTAAACCAACATGACCCAACTGAGAAGTTTTAGCAAAGTTAATAATATCCTGGATTTTGGTACATATTGAGCGGGCGGCCTGACACGCGTGAGGTGGGAGTCATAAACACTTCTCTTGGGGTTGTTTGGTCAGAAGAAGTAAAGACTGTGTAAATAGAATCATCCCAACTAAAAACTAGGACTGAACATTGGTAGTAAGAACATTCCCTTACAACATACACAGGGATTGCATTATGGTAAATGAGAAGGCCTTTGTTTGACAAGTTGTGATACTTGTGTATATTTTACAGTCATTGCAGAGAGGCATAACTTAAAGCTGATAGGTCTTAAGGCAAAATCTTTACCTGGACCATTTATAGTATGCTTGAAGATAGACACCTTATCGGTCCCCATGAGCTTGGGAATTACCACACTCTTTAGATCTCCTCATGTTCCACCCTGGTAGCACCTGCTCTATGCTCTGACTTTGAAAAAAGTCAGATACTATGGAATGCATTCAAGACTATACAAGCATTAGCCTCGGTCTTAAGCAATTTTCAATAAAGATATCATAGCATTTACAATTATTGTACTAAGTTATTGTTTAGTGAACACTTTTGCTACAGATTTTCCATAATTTGTTCAATTCACCTCTCGTGAGACATAATACTGATGTGAAACATTAATTTTCCTTTGAATTGAGGTCTGCAACAGATCAAAACAAGTTAATGCATCACCTAAGGAAAAGCATGACCTTAGTAAGTGTTATGAATAATTACTATAAGTGAACTTAAATTGTTTCCCCCCTTGAAAATTACACTTGTCAAATCGCTTTTACTTCAAATGTAAATAATAACCCTAATAATGTAATTGAGCATCCATGATATTAATCTTCCTACAAGTACATATCCTTCTACTGTAATGTTGTTTACAGTTTAAGTCGTGGTATTATGGTAAAAATAAAAGACTATTGAAAATACTTGACATTATTAGGTTAAGCTTCTTGCAAGGGACACAAAGAAATGGGAAATATTAATGTGATCCATTATTGATGCTGTAATATTCTATTACAATTTAATTGTTTAGCCATAAAAAATTTGCAGTACATAAATATATCATCTTTTGTAAAATATGCATGAGGCCAGTAATTCTTTTTCTCTCTTTGCAAGGAAACATGCAAATGCTTTAAACTATTTGCACAAACGTCAGCTTATTTGTAGACTGCATATTCATGGAGCAGTGCATGCACAATGTTTTAGTGCACTGTAAACATGCCCAATGTGCTCAAAATTATAGTGCAGAAATTCGGAAAACAGAAAAGCAGAGGCATACGAAGCTTGAGGCCTGGAAATAGCATACCATATGTGTGCCTAAGGTCTATAAATGTAGAAGCCTAGTCACAAAAAGATTAACACAGTAACTGAAAATACAGAGAAAAGCAAGTAGAAGAAGTTGCAGCCATTTTATTCCTGAGATTTGTGCAGTGAGAGGGGAAAAGTAGCAGCAGGATGGAGCTCACAGATCACTTTGCAACTTCATGAAGTTTTGGTGCTATTTTGTGCAACTCCATTAAGTTTCTCATTTCTCGGTACAGTTAGTGACAACAAATTTATAATGTACTTTTAAAACACTGGAACTGGAATTCAAGTTAAATGTGAAATATATAATTTTACACACCGTTATTGATTGAAACTATCAACCTCACATACCATCATGGGAAGACCCCTTGGGGAGGAAATTGCTACACCTCTTTGACTTTGAGTTCTAGCTGCATACATGTGTTATTGGTTTATGGTGTTTTTTTGTTCTTTGATGTGATTATAGGACACTTATCATTTATTATACAATTCCTTCTATCATAACTTATCTCAACTCTGTCAATATATTTTCCTAACCATCAAACTTTGGCAAAAATAGTTTCATAGTGTAATAGAAATAGTCTATAAAAAGAGCTATATAAAATGCTACATGATTTATCCCTGTCTGTTATGCTCGCATTCGTACTGTGCAGAAATTGATGCTCCAGGTGTCCACAGCATTCAGAAGCTAGATAAAAATCAAAGCAGATCCATAGTGATTTGTTTTGTCCCTGTGACAATTTGATTTTCAAAATTTTGGGTTGTCAAGCAAAAAAGGATTTACAATAAGGCTTCACTGCAGACACCTTGGAAAACTCTTCCGGTTGATCATTGCAGCCTGGGACTGAAGTTCAGTCCCACCATTCATAGAGGTCAAAATAGTCCGTCTGTAATTAGAAGTTGTCAGTAATTCGGGTACCGCCTGTAGAGTTATTGGACTTTTTTTAATTTCAACTCAGGTTCATTGAATATAGCACAATATATTACAGAACAAAACAAGATCCTCTGAGCAAGATGTTTATTATAACAAAGGTTATTATCATACAGTGGATAAGGTTCAAAATGACATCTTAAAGACTTAAATCCTCTGCAATTGCATATAATATCAAATTGGAAAACCCTGTCTCAGACTGGAAATTTGCACTTTATATTCTTTCATATGAATCAGAAAGGTTAGAAAATAACAATAACATTAGTGACAATTCACTTTTAACCACCAAATGGGATTTGCAAAATACGGTAAGAGGGGGAAGGGAAGGGGGGAAATGTACTGACCGTCTCTCCTCGACCATCCTTTTAGCATTCTGGAGATCCCTCACCAAAAGTAAAGGGCAGTTATCTCTAACATGTTGTTGCCTGTGATTGACAGGTACTCCAAATTTTATCAATTTTTTCTACCTAACCTGCCAATAAAAGACTCAAATGGTTATTGATCATGATCCATGTTAATTTGGATGTCACAAAGGCAAATGGGGTTGTTGGAGATTTCCATGCCCTTGCAATGTTTTTTTTTGTGCCACAAGTAAAATAAACCTAATTAATTTTTCCTTTTGCGAGTTGGGGAAGTTTACCGTTAGGAGTTTTCTCAATAGTAACGCCTGTCAAGGAATGGATAAGGTCCCAAACTTCCCCCTAAAATGTAATTAATGTCAGGCACTCCCACCAGATGTGGCGGAAAGAACCCACACCTCCACATGAGCGAAAACATAAAGAGATGTCCAAGCCTGTGTTCAAAGCCAACCTAGTCTGGACCATGTACAAGCACAACAGCACAGCTTCTACTAAAGTGGTATTGATAGAAAGCTTTTAAATCGAGAAGGCAATTTCCCTCCATTTTTGTAACTCCAATTCCATGCCCACAGCCTCCTCCCACTTTCTAATGTAGGAGAGCTTATCTGATGGTGTTGAAAGTTTGTTATATAATACAGAAATGGGTTTTGAGGGTAGATATTTCCGAGTGTTTAGCTTTCCATGAAAGGAGAAAACTCTGAATTTGATGGTATTTCTGAAGAAGGCAAGGAATGAGATTTTTCAAAACATTTAAGTGTTTTGAGGAAGCCCTCATCCAAAAATGTCTTATCCTATAAAAGCCCTTGTTCTGGACTTTTTCAAATTTAATGTTCAGACCCCAAAGAGTAGTTTGGTACTTGACATCATCCCAATTAAAAATTCAAACATTTAAATTGGATGTCACACACAGTTCCATCATTCAGACTCATGTTCAGACTTTGCCATTCTATAAATGGCCCTATAAGTCCAGATACAATCCACATTGGTTCACTTGGATCAATGATAAAACTATTCCAGGTCTCTCTATGGTATAAGGCACAGTGTGGTATGAATGTGTGCTATAATGCACGCTAAATATCTTTTCTCTCCAATATATTAGTTCTTTTACAGCTAATTCCAATTGACTGATATTTGTTTTATATATAAGCAGTGGTGCATTCAGCAATTAAATGCATGAAATAAAAAAAATTAAATCTTCAAAAATATATTAATAAATAAAAATGCTTCAGCTAGTACAGAGATGGTCCCCTTCATGCACCTTTTTATACCCACTTAGCATGGAATTGGTGTATGTGGGGAAAACGTACAAGAATTTCAACTATTTCAAGGCTTGTATGCCCAAAATCTGGAACACAAGCTTGGATAATTTCCCCTAGTTCACAAGACCCAAGAAGCTCATCTAAAACTTGAACGAAAGAAATTTATCAAGCAAGTAGAAATTCATATGGTTTGCAACAGCTGACATTTCCCAATAAAAACATGAACATTCATTGGTCCAAGCTTGACCATTACTTTAGACTTACCTCTAAAAGAATATTGAAGATATCTTCCAAGAAATCCCAAATAGGTTAATGGAGTAATGAATGAACATGGAGAGCCATTTGCAGACTTCCATTCTTCAAATCAACAGCGATCCACACACTTGTACCCCTGTGATCAGACACTTAGGCATTTCCCCACGTCCATAGCGGGAAAAGGCCCCAGGCTAAAACTCAATAGATAGATAAAAATGGTTAGATAAGTACCTACTAGGCAGCATAGCCTTTTTCCCAGAAGCAGTATACACTTAATCATTGTGATTCTACAGAAACACTTTCATGTCAGCCGTGTCTCTCAGCTTTCTTTCCAGCAATGTGTAACTATCAGGCAGAAAGATGAGTGATTTAAGGCTCTGATTATGCTTACAGCAAGACACTCACAATAGTACTTCCAAAAATATCACATCTTAAATGATTTGCACACTGTTCCTGGTCACAGACAAATTAGCAAACATTACAAATGACTTGACTGAGTAATGAGCAGGTTCTGGGTAAGTTACTGTGCTGACAGCAGGTTTTAAAATCTATTGAGTTAGACAAGGGAGAAGGTGAATAGGGTAGAATTACAGGAAAAAAGATTAATGAAGGGTTCCTTGCTGAACATACTGTTGCAGTGTTCTTTTAGTCACTTTACAAATTCACTGATGTTTTTTTTTTTCTCTTTCACATTGAGGACTATAATTTTATAACCTGAAATAAGGCTGTTTAAATAAATCTACATCATGCAATGTGTCAACACTTCATTGGTTTCAATAGAATTAGTTTCTGAAATGCTCTTTATGAAACAATTTTGTTTCTAGAAGGTGCATTACAGGGAACATTTACCTTACATCCTTATTCCACATGCAAAGCCACTATTCTAATAACTAACGTAGCTTGCAGCCTGCTGCTGTGATCTTACTCCTCTCATCCCCTTGTATGTGGTTATGCTGATGACATTAGAGTTTGTCCCAGTTAAAAAAAAATTCTAAGTGGCCCAAATTCACAGCAATAACATTATAATAAAGACAGGGCTAAGGAGAGGTTGATGCCTGAGATAGTGAGATAGGGTTCTTTTTTGGGGCAGATGGAAATCCAAAATAGTTGCCCTTTTTAGGGGACTATTACGCTGCTATCGTGCATAGCCAGTGTTTGTACAATTTGCAGTTTCAGCATCATATAGCTATATCTTAATGGAGCAGTGCTTACTATACCTTACTATACCTTACCTTACTATACTTATTGGCATTTGCTTTAGTGTTAACTTACACTACCAAAAAATGGATTATAATTTAAACGGATGACTGGAGGGATACATTAATAGCAAAGTACCACTTTTATATGGATACTTTTAACGGAAACGTTAAGAAAAACAGATATCTTGCTTTCCATTACTGTCAGTTAACCCCTAGGGGACACAGCCTATTTTGGCCTTAAGGACGCGGCCCCATTCTTCAAATCTGACCTGTGTCACTATAAGTGGTTATAGCTTTGGAACGCTATGAGATATCCAGGGGATTTTTAGATTGTTTTCTCGTGACACATTGTACTTCAAATTAGTTTAAAAATTTGGATGATATCTTTTGTGTTTAGTTATGAAAAAAAACTAAATTTGGAAAAAAATTGGAAAAATTCTTTATTTTCAACGTTCTAAATTCTCTACTTTTGATGCAGATAGTCATAGCTCCCAAATAAATTCATAACTTACATTTCCCAAATGTCTGCTTTATGTTGGCATGGTTTTTTAAGATTCCACATATTTTACTAGAATGTTATAAGGCTCAGAATTTAGGTATCATTTTTCACATTTTTTGTAAAATCACCAAAACCTGCATTTAGATGGACCTGCTCAACTTCTAATTGACACTGAGAGGCCTAAATAATAGTGAGACTCGTAAATTACCCCATTGTGGAAACTACACACCTCAACGTATGAAAAACCACTTTTAAGAAGTTTGTTAACGCTTTACGTGTTTTATAGGGGTTAAAACAAAATGGAGGTGCAGTCTGCAAATTGTAATATTTTTTCACAATACACCCATTTTGGGTGGAAAATTAAACATTTACAATGGATTAAATGAATAAAGGCTCCACAAAGTTTGTTACCCAATTTCTCCCGAGTACACGGATACTCTATATGTGGTGGTAACCTGCTGTATGGGCGCACGGCCGGGCATAGAAGGGAAGGAGGCGCCATCCAGAGCAGATTTTCTATGTCACATTGTACAGGCTATAATTTTTTTCTTTTTTTTAATGTGGACCTATAGGGGCTTATTTCTTTTGCCACATGAGATGCACTTTTCTGGTACGTAATTTGGGGGAATCTATAGGCTAATTGGTGAGATTTTATTAACTCTTTGTTGGTGGAGGAAATGAAAATCATCACTTTTCAGGAAGATTTTTATGGGTTTTTTTTTTTTGCCCGTTTACCATACCATAAAAATAGTATATTATTTTTATTCTATGGGTCGCCACGATTACAAAAAGACCTCATTTATATAGATTTTTTATTTTTTTCCCATTTTTACTGCATAAAAAGTAATTTGGCAAAAATGTTATTAATTTTAGCATCACCGTCTTTCATATGCATAACTTTTTTATTTTTTGCCTCACAAATCTGTTTAAGGGCTTATTTTTTGCGAGAAGGATTGTTCTTTTTAGTGGTCTTATTTTAGAGTGCATAACATTTTTTAAATCCCTTTTTAGAGCATTTTTATAGGGTATTAATTGAAAATGATCTTTTTTCTGGAGCTTTTTTTTGTTTTGTTTTTTACGGGGTTCACTTTGCGGACCTAATAACGATTCTGTTTTATTATGCAGATTGTTACGGACGCAGGGATACCAAATATTTTGTGTATTTTATTCAATTGTACTGAATAAAAACCAATTTGGAGAAAATCTTGTTCATTTTAGCATCACCATCTTTTCATATGCATAACTTTTTTATTTTTCGGCTGACAAATCTGGTTAGGGGCTTATTTTTTGCGAGAAGAGTTGTTCTTTTTAGGGGGATCCGATCCACAACGCAAACACCCTTACACGCCGCGGTCATGTTTGACCGCGGCGTGTAAGGGGTTAACACCCGCGATCGGAGCCGGCTCCGATCGCGGGTGTTAGCGCAGGCTGTCAGCTGTACTAGACAGCTGACAGCCGCTGCTTCTGGTACTGGCTCCGTTCGTGAGCCGGTGCCAGAAGCAGGACGTTATAGAACGTCCCCGTGCGCTAAGCATCTAGCCCCGGGGACGTACTATAACGTCCTGGTGCGCCTAGGGGTTAATGTTACTTTGCACTTTACACCAGCAAAGTAAATATGAGCTGCAGTGGATGAGACACCAAAGAAGCCTGCAGACACAAGGGGCTCCCTCTGCAGCTTCAGTTATCTCAGTCGCTACCACAGCCTCCTAAGTGACAGGGCTACCAATCTCCCCACAAAGGGAATATTTGATACCACTACCAGCATCACTTCCATCATGAACATCAAGCCTGTCCACACCATACATTCAGTTTTCAATCCCTCAAATAATGGAAAGAAAGAGGAAGTTTGGAGAACTTCCAAATTGCTAGCCTTTGAAATGCTTTCATTTAGGCTGGTGGAGATAGACAGCTTTAAAAATCTAATGACAACTGTCCCACAGTATGAAGTTCTGAGCCCCCATTAATTTCCTTGTCTATCTACATTGCAGAGGAGTCATGGCCTGCCCACCTACTGCCTCATATGTAATATACCAACTCATTCAACTGGAATTCAACTTTTCCTCTGCTGAAAAGCGCAGCAGTGGGCAATTGTTGAATTCCAGAACACCCAAAGTACTGTTCAACCGCACTTCAACACCAACCATTGGGCCTCAGTGAGGAGCATTTGTTTATTGCTGCACTGCTACTGTTACTGCAATGCCACCAATATAGTCAGTGCTGATGACAGAATTGTCAATGCTATTGTTCCCATATTTTGCCAGCTTGCAAAAGCTTAAACAATTGTGAAGGATGTAATTGAGGCACAGGAAGAAGAAGAGGTGGAAAGGTGTAAGGCCAGTCCACCTATGACTGCAGAAAGGTCCAGCAGTCAGGCACTGACTGCATTGTTCAGCCAGGGGACTTTTTTGGAGGAGGAGTTTTTCTTCTTGCAGTTCACTGGCATCAATGGAGCATGGCATAGAAGAAGAAGTAAGAGACAACTCCCAGCAATGGCAGCTTGTCCTTGCCTCTGCGCAGCCTAGCCCACATAAGTTGCATGGACTATATACTATAGTATCTCTGCAATGACCCCCAAGTTGCCATGATAAGTAGTTCCAATTACTGGGTGGTCACCCTGCTGCACCAATGCTACAAAGATAGTGTAGAATCCTTAATTCTACCACTGGTCCGAGAGGCAAAAATGAGGGATTGCAAGCACAAATTGGTGCAGGTAATACTGGCGGAGTTGCCATTATTCATTGAGAGCTCAGTGATAGCACAGGAAGGAGAAGGTCACCAATCCAACAAAAACATCAGTACCACCTCAAGAGGGATAGTTAATATTGGACCAGTGGCCAGAGCTTTCCCTCTTTGATTTGGAAGTGATGTTCTACCCTGCTTAAAGTGTGCTGTCAAAACGTTTTTTCAGCACCGCCAGTAGTGTCATCACCGACAAGAGCATCTGCCTATCCACAGCCAATATGGACATCCTTATGCTCATTAAAATGAACAAAGCATGGGTCCCACACAACTGGGTTGTGCCAGTGTATGTATAAATTGATAAAGAATGGAATACTGCATTACCTGAATTTAATCTTGAAATTGTCATTTTCTACATTTGCTGGATTCAAACATGATATTGTAAAATTCCACATTCGTTTGCTTCACATTTGAAATGTCATGTTCTGCATTCATTGGGTTCAAAATTGAAGCTGTCAAATTCCACATTAATTTATTTCAAACCTGAAATTGTCCAATTCCGCATTATTGAAATTCAAACTTGAAGTTGTCAAATTCTGCAGTACCAGAAATGAAACTTGAAATAGTCATGTTCCATATTTACTGGATTTATAATTGAAATTGTCAAATTACGCATTCACTAGATTCAAACTTCAAATTCTCATTTTCCGCATCCGTTGGATTCGAAATTGAACTTGTCAAATTCCATATTCACTAGATTCAAAATTAAAATAGTCATGTTCTGCATTCACTGGAAACAAAATTGAAATAGTCAAATTCTGCATAGTCTGGATTTAGAAGAAGAAAGGTTTGTGTTTTTTTTATGAGATTTTGATTTTTTACCTCAAATACATTTTTTTATTTATTAATTTTTTATGATTATTTATTTGTTTGTTTGTTTTATATATGATGCCATTTTTGTCACGACAACTGCTCTGTTATTGCCACCATTATTTAGCCCTCAACCCCTTACTAACAGTCATTTTGGGGTGTTTCAATTTGGGACCCCATTGACTTCAAAGGCAGTTCCTGCTAGGGTTCAATTTTGTGCCAAAAAGCATTTGATATGGTGATGGCTGATCCATGCATTGGCAATAGAAGTGACACTGAAGTATTTTTATGGTAGTTTATGAAAGGCTGCTCAGTTATTATATTGTCACTGTGGGAAGCAGTTAACATTTAGAAAATTTCCTGTGCTAATGGTTCATGATTACTTCACGAAAACTACTGCTGAGGATATATCTATGTAAATGACAGTGAGGGACTAAGTTTTCTACGTTATCCCAACTCTGTAAAAAAGCAGTCTTTGCTTTTTTTCTGGGATTTATGGTAAATATATATCTCCATTGAGATATTGTGGTGGGATAAGTGATCTTTATCTTTAATTATAAGTTAGCTGAAGCAATGCTGTAATTAGAAGTAAGCCATAATTTCTCCAAATTGAGACCAATATGCAGCAGAATTTTTTAGTTTCAAGCTTTTGTTACTCAATGTGGTGATATATGAATATTTATTTTCCAACCTTTTTTTGTTTCAACTAATGTTATTACATTTGGTTTTAGCAAACAATATGATACGTGCACTATTTTTGCAGAATTGTGCTGGAAATGTAATCATTGTTTTAGTTTGAAGCATTAAACTAATTAACTCAAGTTATTTTTGAGTTTAAAAACATAAGCATACCATGCATCACACCTTGTTTCTAATTGTTAATTTGTAGTCTTACTTGTAGTCTAAAGATGACAAATGGCATGTTATGCTATCAAGACAAAGTTTTAATATACATCGAGGGGTTTCCATGAAAAATCTTGTTGGGCCGGAGCAGATGTTCCTAAAAAAAGATAAAGTGTACTTACCTTGGTTATGATAGCTTTGATGCCCCAAAGCCTAGGGTTTTCCACAGTCAAAAGCGGTGGAGAAGGGGAGTTATTGAACCCACATTAGCCAATCAAGACCCTCCTCAGACCAAGGAACTTCTTGTGATGGATGAGAAATGCAAGTCCCTTGGTACTAGGAGGCCTCTAATTGGTGGGTCTTGTGGCCTCCCTTCCAGGTACATACGGGAGTGATGTGGGAACCTGGATTTGGAGCCAGGTAAATACCCTCTCATTTTTTGTACACCTGCCCCAGCCCGCATGGGATATTCTATAATTACTGATAGAAAACTTTTAATATTAAAACAGTTAATACAACAGTGTAACACAATGGCCCAAATATATTAAAGGTGGTGCAAACTGCCTTTGTACAGTAAGCTTCACTAATGTGCACATTGCGCCAGATAATCCAATAGTGGCGCATTTTCTTAGTAATTGTGGTCAGTTTTCAGGATGTGATACAGTTGCACGTTTTTTAGATGTTGCACTTTACTTCATGCTGTTACAACAGAATTGTGGCACATCACTTTAATAAATGTGCTACAAACTCAGACTAAACACTACCACACCCCTTTAAGTGCACAGTTTTTTAAAGTGTTGGGCACAGTGTTACCACAACACAAAAGTGGCGCAAACACTTCATAAATACATGTGCAAGCTCCAAAGACCTTCTTTTTAATAAAAAGATATATACAAAAAACTGGTGCAGACACAATTATATACCTGGGCCAAGGTGTGTAATTTATTTTTTAGAGTGTAAAAAAAAAATAACTTACATATCACATATACTTATATATGTATTAATTATATAAGTATATATCTACTTATATATTTATGTATTAATAAATTATGGTGGTCTTGTTAAATAGCATACTAAAATTAAATTAGTTTTCCTTAAAAAAATATGTTTAAGATTTAAATTTGGCTTTACAAATTAGTCATTTGTTGGTTTTCTTTTATTTCCTGTATTTAGCTCTGTCTTTAGATTCTGTACATCATTAATTTTGTGGTAACAGATAGATATAAGAATTCTTGCAAGCTTTTCCCATACATTCAGTCGATGTGAAAAATCTTAAGCACTTAAGACCATACAATACCTTACTGGATTTAACAAGTTCTCAAAAGCACTTTATCAAAGAATTCAGCTGTATTTGAATGTGACAGAAAATACAAAGTAAAATGTGTTGAAATGCTGTAGACCCAGCTTGCTCTCAAGGACTCTTTTCAAGTTGCAGAGGAATATAAAGCATGACCAGACTTTAATGACCTAGTTTTACGGAGACAGACTAGTTAAGAAAGAGGCATAGTTATGTCAGTCATAAAGAAGCTTCTCATAAATGTTTTCTACCTGATGTGAACCTATAAAATGTTATTCTGTTCTAAATAAAATTAAAGGTCACACACAAAATAAGGTCTCTTTCTTCCCATGTCATTCAATGGAGCATCTGCATAAAAATTGCAACTCAAATTGTAACCCATGGTTTCAGCTATTTTGTTGGAACTTATGAAGTTTTTTTTTTACAGCTCTGTCCATGGAATGCTGACTATTCCAAAAGTCAACTTTTCTGTATCAGGGGTCTAAGTCATGTGTCACAGTCAAGTCTCCCATGTCTCACATTACAGGTGTAAAAAGTCAATTATTAGAGCAGGGGTCGGGTAGAAGTCTCATGATTGGTTAAGGGATATCAGAGAATGAAAAATGTAAATTTGCAGCAACACAATGAAAGAAAAAGATAACCAGATGGCCAATATTGGAGGGTCAAATCAAATCTTCAATGCAGTTTTGAGCATATAGACGATAAAAAAAACATTAGGCACCCAACCGTGGGTATAACCCATGTCAGGTTCTGAGGACGAATCTGGTATGGGTTCAAAAAAGCATCTCCTATTTTTAGAACTATCTATGTTATCTTTGAAATTTAATATGTGAATTTTAAAAATAAGTTTTTATAGGAATGAACAGTTATACCCGTGAGGATCCAATATGCCTCCCTAGTTCTAAGATTTCGTAATAATCTCCCTCTCTTCGCGGGCGTCAAACTTTTTCAATGGGGATACTGGCATCTTTTGTAACCTGCCTTGGTGGCCGTTTCTAAAAATTTTATAAACTCCTGAAAGGTGTTTCTGTATGATGGGCGGTGATGTAGATGTAGCATCAGTGATATGTTCATCTAGTTGACGTTTTGATATAAATAGTATTGTCAATATACTGAAAACTGCAAGAGATGCTGGTGGCCAAACGTGATCAGAGTTGCAATTTATCAAATCTTTGATTTTGTATGATACATTGGTGGTTGCTGATGTAAAAATTTTTGTTTTTAAAATACATTTTCAAATATTGCAGTGTGTACCTGCACATTTAAAACTACCTTGCAATTTTAAGCAATTAGTCCCAGAGGAATGGTTACAATATCGGTTGGGGGCTACTATCTTGCCTAGGGATTGGGAATTTTTTCAACAAATCTACCTTGATGATTGTTTTGAATCCTGAACTACAAAAAGGGTGGGTGTTTCTTTATGTTTCTTTTTATCTCCTCAGAAGAGTTAACAAAAATAGATGTTCGCTTATTTTCAGTTTTGGAACGATAATGGCTTGTTTTATGTAAGAATTCTGTCCTTTCTAAATGAGACAGGGCATCTGTGACTCTTAACATTGTGACGATTGTAACTTCTGTTTTGCAAACGGTTGGAAATTATAGTAGAAGCATGAGTAAAGGTTTGTTTAGAGTAGCAGATTATTTTAACTCTGATTAGTTCTCATTAGTTCTCCTTTGGCTAAGTTATCTAGGACTAATTACTAACATTGAATGGTAGTTTTAAATGTTCAGGTACGTGTTGCAATGTTTGCAAATTTATTTTAAAAACAAACATTTTTACATCATCTATTACCGATGTAGCATACAAAATCAAAGCTTTAGAAATTGCGAATCTGATTCGTAAATTAAAACACTGAATAGCTGAACATATCACTGGTGCTACATCTACATCACTGGCCATCATACAAAAAAACTTTTCTGGAGTTTCTCAACATTTTAAAGATGGCCACCAAGGCAATTTACAAAACAGTTGACCCCATTGTAAAGTGGTTACGCAAAACCACTAGAAAGGCTTATTGGATCCTCACTTTGAATACTTGGTCCTCTTATGGAAGTAATTCCTCTAGTGATCTAATATTTTTATATATATATATATATATATATATATATATATATATATATATAAAATAGGCATAGTCCCTGGTGGATACTTTTTCTTCCAATCTATTGGTTATAATTAATCATATGCCAAACATTTCTAGTATTTTATGACTAAGAATCATTGCCATTCGAAACGCGTCAGCCTTTTCTTGGATCCTTGATGTTTTAATCACTATGTAATAAAGAAGATGTTTTTAACCTTAGAATCTTTTCCATCTGGATTTTGTGTGATTTTTTTCTTTTTGTTTTTTTCCGTTCTGTGCAAAGACTGCTCTCAGCTGCTTAGGAATTTAGGTCAGCTGATTTTGTTCCTTTTCTCTTTTGTAAATCTTCAATAGACTGCAGCTAACTGCAAGCAAGCAGTTATGTAATTCACACTCCAAGAGAATAAAAAGAAATCAACATCAAATTGTCTTAAACATCATGATATACCACTCATTTCTGGTGATATGAAAGCCTTGACATGCATTTTTTGTACTCAAGTTATTAAAATGTTTTACCCATGGAAATCTACGGGCAAAAATTTAATAAGGATAGATAGATAGATACTCATAAAGAAGTTTATAGTAGCACTCGTAAATATAAATACCACTCAGGTGCACTTCCCAGAACCCGGACCAAAGTTCCTCCAAAGTATAAGTAAAAGGAAAATGGCAGCACTCCGAGATTCAATGTGGAAAAAACATACAGATTTATGCCAAGATGTGCCAGCTTGACGTATGTTGGAACAAATCAGTAAGTTTTTTTCACATTGTATATCGGAGTGCTGCCATTTACTTTTTAAACATATATATTTATATATATGTAGAGAGAGAGAGAGAGAGAGAGAGAGAGATATTCCTCAAAATGATAGTATCGAGAGCAGAAGCAATTAATGTGATCTGTATTTTGTTATTATCACACAATAATCTATACAATAGAAAAACTCTATGTTTAAAGGACTGTCCATGAATTTAGAGACAGTTAGCGTTACTGACATCAACACATGTTACATTTACAAAACATGCCAGAATGTATTCTGACACTCCTTTTATTTAGTGTGTTTGACAATTATAGCCATTCTGATTGCTAACAGTCAGATAACATGTAAGCCAACCATGCAATCTCCATAGAAACATTAGCAGATTAATGTGTGGGACTGAAGAGCCTAGTGATTTTCATCATTCATCCATTAGAGTATGTCAACATTGCAACAGGTCACTTCATCAAATCCTTTTTTTTTTCAGCTGCATAACTTACACAAGCTGAAAGTAAAGCATCATTGAACACTTACATGATACTTAGCAATGGCAATTTGAGTCTTCTACCAACTGGTCTTCCTGCTGCCAGTCCATGAGAAAGTGAGAAACAAGCTGTGCATCCCTCTTCCTGGGCTGATGAATGAGCCAAATAATATTCACTGAGACCCATTATTTTGTGGGAAAGCCATAAAGAAAGCATTTTACCTGATAAGATTTTTGTAGTGATGCCTAAAAGGAGATTGTGAGTTAAAGGGGTTGCACACTTTTAGCAAATTCCAGCAAATAATTAATATTGCTTATGTAATTAAAACTTATGCAATTCCCAAAATACTTTCTGTATCAATTCTTCATGATTCCTTGATCTCTGCTTCATGTGTGTTTGCTGTCATTCTATGGGACTCTTGATTGTTTACTTCCTATGGGTATACACAGGTGCATGGCAAGTTATATTATACAGCTCTGATTAACAAGCTGTGCACCTGTGTGACATCACATGACCATTGTTTATCAACAGGAAGTAAACAATGAAGTTTCCTGTTGAACATCAGCAAGCAGAAGACATGCTCTTACACAAACAATATCAATTATTTGCTGGAATTTGATTAATTTGCATGTGTATGTATATTTGTGTGTGTATATGTGTGTGAGTATGAATGTGTGCACATATATATATATATATATATATATATATATATATTTGCATGTGTATGTATTTTTTCGGTGTGCATATACTTGTGAGTATGAATGTGTGTGTACATGTATGTGTGTATATTTGCATGTGTATGTATATTTGTGTGTGCATATACTTGTGAGTATGAATGTGTGTACATGTATGCATGTGTTAATGTATAAATAAGTAATTATGCGTGTACATAATTATGCGTTTGAAAATACATGAATACATGTATAAGTGTGTCTGAATGCATGAATGTCTATTAGTATATATGTGTATGTATGTGTACATATATGAATGGTTAAATGTGAATTTATATGATATACTATAATTTAAACATTTATTTATTCACAAAAATCCCCAAAAGTTTTATGTTTATGTGTAGATTGCACAGTAGGATACTATATAGAAGTGGAATGAGCTCTGAGCATTGCAATATGTATATATGGTTTTAAACTATTTTTTCACATTTTCACATCCCAAACTGACCAAATCAGTCGAGAAGATTAATCAATTTATGTTATATTAATTGTGTTTTTAAGCCTCCTCTATAATCTAAACAGTTGCATAACCCTAAAGTCAACTATCAGACCGATGCTCACTGGGGCACAGTGTCAGAGAATAGACTGGTGCAGAGTTAAACGACACAGTCATATTCTGTGCCAAATAAATCACACTGGGGAGCTTACTTTAGATAAGCTATAAGTTGATCTAGTTTCCAACTGAATTTTCGGGTGCACAGATCAGGCCATGCCCCCTTTTCCAGAGGCCACATCCCTTTTTTGGACTGGATGTCAGAAAACTGTTCAATCATGGTCGAAAACCTTTAATAAATGTGACACAATTCATTCCAGGTGCAAATTACTCTACAATTATGGTGCAGACAGATTGATAAATATCCCCCCTTATGTTTGTCACATTTGCATTAGATTGAAAACTATTGTGAAAGATTTATCTCAAACATCATTGGTGTGTCTCTTCATTATTCCTCTATGAAACATTACAGTTTTTTTTAGCATTTTGATGCTTGGATCATTCCTTTGGTATTCTTTTGGTTTCCTAAGAAGCATTTATATTTCATTAAAGAGACGCTAGGGTATTGCTGCTATACTCTTATTTTGTACTTGTTGTCACATAATGGATAGAAAGTAAGTTATCACATATTGGATAGAAAGGTAGCCGGTTCTAATTTGAATTCTTACCACAAAAAAAGTCACTTGTTACTTCTCACAACTGGGTGAATAAATGCTTTTCTGATATAAGAACACAATTAAATCTATACTGAGCATCTAGTAGAATTTAAAATTAAATAAAACTGACCTTTTTCTGAAATTGACAATTCTCTTCTTTGTTGCACGCTCAAGGGAACACAGAGGGATTCTTATTGATTGCTCTGAAGCAATCCACTTTTGGTCTTGGTTGTACTGGATTTGCAATTATACCTAGAAGACAAATTATTGACTGGTTGGTATTACTAGACCAACAAGAAATTCTTCAGGAGGCAAAGGTAATGTACAGTGTAATCTCTGTATCAAGATTATGTTTTTCATTTTATATTTACAAACTAAAAATAGAAAAAAAATATGTATCAGTTTAATTGACTGTTGAAACAAAAAAAAATTGAAATAAAAATATACAGCTTTTATGTATTTAGAATAACTTTAGTTTCATCTTCAAATATGGAATTTGAAGTGAAAAATTGGAAAATACACAATTTCTCAGCCAATACTAATCTCAGATATATATTTGTATCTGATCTGACTCTTTAACCCTTTCACAACCAGTCAAATTAAATATATGTCAGCCGGTTGTGAAGGGTGCATGGAGAGGGATCACGGAGCCCTCTCCATACACTGTCTATGTCAGCTGCATTACACAGACTCCAGCACCTAACAGGTCTTGTCATGGGCACTGCCACATTTAAATGCTAGTTGGCGCCCAACATGATGTCATCAGAGGGCGCCGATAGTCCAATGACAGCTGGGAGTCTCTAAGGGTTTCCAATAACTGTCATCATGATCTCTTTATTACAGTTTATGTGTATTCTGCATGATGCCTATGTAACAATTTTAGTAGGATTGACCAATTATTGAATGATGACAAAATGCTATCTAATAAACAAGGCAAGCCTTAAACTAAATTAACTAGAAGGAACACATTTTTAGTTGAAAGTGTGTATACTAGAATGTGTTAACATATTTGTCATTTCTGTCCATTACTATGGAATCATGCTAGCCTCTGTAAAAGGTTTATTGCTACACATAAGGATTAGAGTTCTTTATTACATAAAAATAGTTCCCCAAGTTTATTTGCATTGTGTGACAGCTTCCCAATACAACCTGTACCAGAAGAGTCATGTGTAAATTAATGCAAATTGTTTCACTAGCTTTTATAGACATGATCTGAATCAATACATGAGGCAATCATAGAGTTACTGACCAGGACTAAACATTCTGCTTACATATAATATGAACCAGCAATAGCCCCATAGTGTATAAAATGTTTGGAAATATTCAATTAGTTTTAGAATGCTATCATAGCTTCGATTATCAGTCTTACTTAAAAAATTTCTAGAATGGTTTTTAGTATTTTGTCTACCACTATTAAACATATATGTTGAATGTCTTTTGTATCTGAAAATTATTGTTTATAAATCAAGTGTTTGTTGAATTGTTGTTCAGTCATAGTGTGTATATCCACATTTCTCTATTTTCATATCCTACTGTAATATATATGCTCATTCTGTCTTCAGCACAACCCTCTGTACAATAGAAGTTGTGCTGCTGACTGTGATTTTGCGCTTAGTTTGCATTCTGTCCTGCACTAGTCTGAACACTGCCTGTTTCACTCATGGCTGTCTTATTTGATTTCAACCTCACCAGTCTTTTTCCTGTTGACTTCATTCTGGGTTGCAGACATTTTAGCTTGCTATGATGAAGAGATACCTCCTCCACTCACATTCCTCCCCTGCTAGTCTAGTCTGGTTTGTTTGAATGCCAGGGCACTGATCCAACTACTCTCTGGACCAAGACTTTAATATGTCTCCGTGTTTTCACTTCATCACAGCAAAGGAACATCGACCAGTTGTCACCTACCATCTTGAGTAGAATAAGCAAATAGCTCAGGACAGCTTTGTGGGTCTAGCTTTAGGGCTCACTGTCCATGTCTGTCCTTCTCTTTTCAACATTGAACCTACAGTACATATCTACTACATTTTTTACGTTTTGCATCTTCTGTGTTGTGCTTCGTGTGTTTTTTCACAGCTTATAAAGCAGCTGTACATAATATGCTAATAGTTTCAATTAAAATAAAAAGTGATTTAACTTCCAACAAAAACTGAGGAATGCTGGAACAACAATATTTTTGTGTCTGCGTTGATAAAAATAGAATGTAATAGAATTCAGATGATCATGAATAGATTCTTAATAGATAGTCAGCTGTGATAGCTATTATAGTATGATTTATGCAATACATGGAATACATTGGAAAACATGGAGACATGTGTGTGCAACTTGTATGATAATGTGTTACATTATCATAAACTGGATGGCTAAAACTGGATGTATAACCTTGGAGCAAAATTTTCTTACAAAAATATTAAAACAAAAGTACATGTATTAGTTGCTTCAGAACTGCCGAGTGAAGAACAATTATTATGATGTCTTCCATACACCTTTCCTTTCCATAGACTGTTATACTTAGCTGTTATATGACACATCCTTGACTCTGTCAATCCTAAAAAAAGAGCAAGGATTTCAGTGTCAAAGTCAGATTGATAAGACAACGATTTTCCCATATTTTTTGTAATTTTGTAATTTTTCTTGATTCTTGTGAAAATTTTACTCCATTTAGGATACCAATAATTGATTGTACATTGATAGTGAAAATTTATTTATTTGTGCCAGTGTTCTGTCTGCGCCAGTTTGTATCGTGGCAGCACTGTGTCCGACAACACAGAAAAATGTCACCTAAAGGGACATGTTAGAGCTTAGTCAGAGTTTGTAGCACATTTATTACTGACGTGCGTCACAATTCTGTCTGACCCACAATTCTGCCGCATGAACAAAGTGCACCAAATAAAATGGTGCAGACTTCAGAGCGCAGTGCAGGGGGTGCCAGATTAATGAAGTTCATGCGCGAGTTTGGATGAATCTGACGCACTCTGCCTACTCCACAGACAAACTGCACATAGTACAGACTGCACTAGATTTGATAAATGAGGGTGAATGAGCTGATAGAAAGACAGATGTTATAGAGATAATGTGAAATTTATTTATTAAATGTCAAACATAGAGATTAAATACAATCAAAAAGTCCCATGGCTAGGGAAAACAGAACAAAGACCCCCCAGAGTCCAGCCCCAATATAGAATACATATATAGTATAACAACAAATGATGATCTTAAAGGACAATAATGTAAATATAAAGGGCTGAATAGAAATAAAGATCACATTACCAAAAGGAGAGGTGCAGGGTTGGAGGAACCGGGAGATCACATGTGCCCCACGCGTATCGCCCGTCAAGCGTGCTTCCTCAGGGGATAGTGGGTGAGAGCAACTCACCTCCTCAAATATAGATCAGCTCTGTCGGAGCACGGACGCCGGGTTAGAGAAGAAACGCCCACTCCCGGTTTGAGAACCGGAAGTGAGGTAAGTGGAACACATCTTGCGTTCCAAATGATCACATGTGCATGTCACAAAAAATTTGTTGTTATACTATATATGTATTCTATATTGGGGCTGAACTCTTTGTTCTGTTTTCCCTAGCCATGGGACTTTTTAACTGTTTTTAATCTCTATGTTTGACATTTAATAAATAAATTTCACATTATCTCTATAACATCTGTCTTTCTATGTGTGCAAATTAGCTTTGGTTAGCTCACTATTTTAGTTCGGTAATGTTGTAAGTAACTCCTGTATGAATCTGCCAACCAAAAATGTAAAAGAAATCTACCACTAGGATAAAGGATTGTAAACCAAGAACACTTACATGCTGGTGTGTACTCCTTCTGGTAGGATACACTCTTCTTGTAGGTTATTTTGCCCTTGCTTTTAAGAAAGAAACAGCTGTAAAAATTATGCAAATGAGGCAGGGCTCCAAGCTCCATTGACCTCTATTTGCATAATTTTTAAAACTTTTTTTTTCAAAAAAACAGAAGCTAAAAAAGACTATGCCAGAGGGGGGCTTGATAATTCTTCACCCTGGTGGTAGATTTCCTTTAAAATCTCTCCTAGTTGTACCACACTAGTGGACAATACATCTTTTGAACTCGCTATGCCAATTTGAAGTATTAAATAGAATTTGTGTACTTCTTATATCCATGCATACTTACCCACATTTGATGTAAGGCATGTATGGGATCTACTTGTAAAGTTTTACTGCATAAATTGTGGTTTGCTGTGAAACCAACTGTAACACAAGTCTTTGCTCTGGGTTTTTTTTTTGCACTAAGTTTTTTAGATACAAGGAGAAATGCAGATGTGTCTATACTTACCTTTCCTTTGGACTTGTCTAAATAAGTTGAGCATCATTTAAAACAACAAAAGTTGTGATCACAAAAGTTTGCACTTTGTTCCCTTGCTTCTGTAAATTATAGCAACACACTATTGCAGCATAAATTCAAGCTGCATCCCTACTCCACAAAATTAAATAAGCATTATCCAGACCCCTGGCCAAACTTTTAAATACATTCAGATCCCAGGCTGTACATCTGAATTAATTTCTATCCCTTAACTATATTCACATTTTAGGCCTGACCTTTTAAAGGGAACCTGTCAGTCAAATTAACCCCCCCCCCCAAAAAAAAATGCAGCTCTATGT
Organism: Engystomops pustulosus; assembly: GCF_040894005.1. NCBI lineage: Eukaryota > Metazoa > Chordata > Amphibia > Anura > Leptodactylidae > Engystomops > Engystomops pustulosus. Next base: position 59,908,584 of record NC_092411.1, read on the forward strand.
ATGGGGCAGGGAGGTCAGGTACTTGGTGTAGTTGCTACCTTATCTGTGTCTCTCACAGAAAGTAGATAAAGCAAAAGAACTACTAATGCAATGCTTTTTGTTCACAGAGAAATGAGCAGGGGAGATGGGAGGGTTAACAGGTAAGTCTCCACTTGGCTCAACATCCTTATACCAGGTGCTAAGGCTCATTTGCATAATAAAAAAGGTGATTTTTTTTTATAACTATCGATGTATGGATCAAAAAGATAAAAGGTGAGATTATATCTTTGTCAGCTCCTCTAAAAGGTAGCGATTAGAGATGAGCGAACATGCTCGTCCGAGCTTGATGCTCGGTCGAGCATTAGGGTACTCGAAACTGCTCGTTACTCGGACGAATACTTCGCCCGCTCGAGAAAATGGCAGCTCCCGCCGTTTTGCTTTTTGGCGGCCAGAAACAGAGCCAATCACAAGCCAGGAGACTCTGCACTCCACCCAGCATGACGTGGTACCCTTACACGTCGATAGCAGTGGTTGGCTGGCCAGATCAGGTGACCCTGGGATAGACTAGCCGCTGGCCGCGCTGCTCGGATCATTCTGTCTCTGGATGCCGCTAGGGAGAGAGCTGCTGCTGCTCAGGGAAAGCGTTAGGGTGTTCTATTAGCTTACTGTTAGGCAGGAGTGATTCTCAAAGAACCCAACAGCCCTTCTTAGGGCTACAATAACGTTCTACTTTTTTTATTTTAATTTGCATATTTTACCATTTTGTGAGGAATTAGCAGGGGGACTTGCTACCGTTGTGTTTAGCTCTTAGTGGCACACATATCCATAGCAAAGACCGAAGTGGGAAAATTCAGTAGGGGTTGGATTTCTATTAGGCAATAACTCAGTGTCATCTCATCTGGCATAGTACTGTGCTTCCTTTGATACTTGGCTAGAAAATAGCCATAGGAGAATACAAACAGCTTCTTGAAGCCTACAGTAGCGTTCTATATATTTGATTTCTGGTTGATCTGCTGGTGGCTGTAGTTTCTGCAGTGCATGTACTTGCCAATTCTGAGCAATTTGTAGTGAGACTTGCGACCGCTGTGTTCTGCGCTTAGTGGCGCACATATCCATAGCAAAGGCTGAAGTGGCAAAATTCAGTAGGGGTTGGATTTCTATTAGGCAATAACTCAGTGTCATCTCATCTGGCATAGTACTGTGCTTCCTTTGATACTTGGCTAGAAAATAGCCATAGGAGAATACAAACAGCTTCTTGAAGCCTACAGTAGCGTTCTATATATTTGATTTCTGGTTGATCTGCTGGTGGCTGTAGTTTCTGCAGTGCATGTACTTGCCAATTCTGAGCAATTTGTAGTGAGACTTGCGACCGCTGTGTTCTGCGCTTAGTGGCGCACATATCCATAGCAAAGGCTGAAGTGGCAAAATTCAGTAGGGGTTGGATTTCTATTAGGCAATAACTCAGTGTCATCTCATCTGGCATAGTACTGTGCTTCCTTTGATACTTGGCTAGAAAATAGCCATAGGAGAATACAAACAGCTTCTTGAAGCCTACAGTAGCGTTCTATATATTTGATTTCTGGTTGATCTGCTGGTGGCTGTAGTTTCTGCAGTGCATGTACTTGCCAATTCTGAGCAATTTGTAGTGGGACTTGCGACCGCTGTGTTCTGCGCTTAGTGGCGCACATATCCATAGCAAAGGCCGAAGTGGCAAAATTCAGTAGGGGTTGGATTTCTATTAGGCAATAACTCAGTGTCATCTCATCCGGCATAGTACTGTGCTTCCTTTGATACTTGGCTAGAAAATAGCCATAGGAGAATACAAACAGCTTCTTGAAGCCTACAGTAGCGTTCTATATATTTGATTTCTGGTTGATCTGCTGGTGGCTGTAGTTTCTGCAGTGCATGTACTTGCCAATTCTGAGCAATTTGTAGTGGGACTTGCGACCGCTGTGTTCTGCGCTTAGTGGCGCACATATCCATAGCAAAGGCCGAAGTGGCAAAATTCAGTAGGGGTTGGATTTCTATTAGGCAATAACTCAGTGTCATCTCATCCGGCATAGTACTGTGCTTCCTTTGATACTTGGCTAGAAAATAGCCATAGGAGAATACAAACAGCTTCTTGAAGCCTACAGTAGCGTTCTATATATTTGATTTCTGGTTGATCTGCTGGTGGCTGTAGTTTCTGCAGTGCATGTACTTGCCAATTCTGAGCAATTTGTAGTGAGACTTGCGACCGCTGTGTTCTGCGCTTAGTGGCGCACATATCCATAGCAAAGGCTGAAGTGGCAAAATTCAGTAGGGGTTGGATTTCTATTAGGCAATAACTCAGTGTCATCTCATCTGGCATAGTACTGTGCTTCCTTTGATACTTGGCTAGAAAATAGCCATAGGAGAATACAAACAGCTTCTTGAAGCCTACAGTAGCGTTCTATATATTTGATTTCTGGTTGATCTGCTGGTGGCTGTAGTTTCTGCAGTGCATGTACTTGCCAATTCTGAGCAATTTGTAGTGAGACTTGCGACCGCTGTGTTCTGCGCTTAGTGGCGCACATATCCATAGCAAAGGCTGAAGTGGCAAAATTCAGTAGGGGTTGGATTTCTATTAGTCAATAACTCAGTGTCATCTCATCCGGCATAGTACTGTGCTTCCTTTGATACTTGGCTAGAAAATAGCCATAGGAGAATACAAACAGCTTCTTGAAGCCTACAGTAGCGTTCTATATATTTGATTTCTGGTTGATCTGCTGGTGGCTGTAGTTTCTGCAGTGCATGTACTTGCCAATTCTGAGCAATTTGTAGTGGGACTTGCGACCGCTGTGTTCTGCGCTTAGTGGCGCACATATCCATAGCAAAGGCCGAAGTGGCAAAATTCAGTAGGGGTTGGATTTCTATTAGGCAATAACTCAGTGTCATCTCATCCGGCATAGTACTGTGCTTCCTTTGATACTTGGCTAGAAAATAGCCATAGGAGAATACAAACAGCTTCTTGAAGCCTACAGTAGCGTTCTATATATTTGATTTCTGGTTGATCTGCTGGTGGCTGTAGTTTCTGCAGTGCATGTACTTGCCAATTCTGAGCAATTTGTAGTGGGACTTGCGACCGCTGTGTTCTGCGCTTAGTGGCGCACATATCCATAGCAAAGGCCGAAGTGGCAAAATTCAGTAGGGGTTGGATTTCTATTAGGCAATAACTCAGTGTCATCTCATCTGGCATAGTACTGTGCTTCCTTTGATACTTGGCTAGAAAATAGCCATAGCAATAGGATAGCATTGTTTGGTTTTAAAAACTCAAAAAAAAACAAAAAACACAAAAAAAAAAAAAAAACACAAAAAAAAAAAAAAAAAGTAAAAAAAAAAATAAAGTTATAACTCTCATTTTAAAAATGTTTAACCCGAGGGCTAGGGGTAGAGGACGAGGGCGGGGACGTGGGCGTCCAACTACTGCAGGGGTCAGAGGCCGTGGTCCTGGGCGGGGTGAGACACCACCTGCTGATGAGGGAGCAGGGGAACGCCGCAGAGCTACACTCCCTAGGTTCATGTCTGAAGTTACTGGGACTCGTGGTAGAGCACTGTTGAGGCCAGAACAGTGCGAACAGGTGATGTCGTGGATTGCTGACAATGCTTCGAGCAATTTGTCCACCACCAGTCAGTCTTCCACGCAGTCCACCCATGTCACCGAAATCGCCACTCCTCCAGCTCCTGCACCTCAGCCTCCTCCCCCCCAGTCTGCCCCCTCCCAGGAAAATTTGGCATTTGAACCGGCATACTCTGAGGAACTGTTTTCTGGACCCTTCCCACAGTCACAAACAACTTGTCCGGTTGCTGCTGAGCAATTTTCCGATGCCCAGGTTTTCCACCAGTCACAGTCTGTGGGTGATGATGACCTTCTTGACGTAGTGGAAGTGTGTAAAGAGGTGTCCGACGATGAGGAGACACGGTTGTCAGACAGTGGGGAAGTTGTTGTCAGGGCAGGAAGTCCGAGGGGGGAGCAGACTGAGGGATCGGAGGATGATGAGGTGACAGACCCAAGCTGGGTTGAGAGGCCGGGTGAACACAGTGCTTCTGAGACGGAGGAGAGTCCTCGACCTGAACAGGTTGGAAGAGGCAGTGGTGGGGCCAGACGGAGAGGCAGGGCCAGAGCTGGTGCATCAGCGCCACTGTCAACTAGTGAAGCTCCCGTGGTGAGGGCTCTTGCGGCGAGGGCTAGATCTTCAGAAGTGTGGAGGTTCTTTAAGGAAACACCGGATGACCGACGGACTGTGGTGTGCAACATTTGCCAAACCAGGCTCAGCAGGGGTTCCACCACTACTAGCTTAACTACCACCAGTATGCGCAGGCATATGAATGCTAAGCACCCCACTCAGTGGCAACAAGCCCGTTCACCTCCGGCCGTGCACACCACTGCTCCTTCCCCTGTGTCAGCTGCTAGTCAGCCCCCTGCCCAGGACCCTGGCACAAAAACCCCATCGTCGCCTCCACGATCCTCCACAGCATCCACCAGCGTTCAGCTCTCCATACCCCAGACGCTGGAGCGGAAACGCAAATATAGTGCAACCCACCCGCACGCCCAAGCCCTTAATGTGCACATCTCCAGATTGCTTAGCCTGGAGATGCTGCCCTATAGGCTAGTAGAGACCGAGGCCTTTCGCAACCTCATGGCGGCGGCCGCCCCTCGGTATTCGGTCCCCAGCCGCCACTACTTTTCCCGATGTGCCGTCCCAGCCCTGCACCAGCACGTGTCAGACAACATCATCCGTGCCCTGACCAACGCCGTTTCTGACAAGGTCCACCTGACCACGGACACGTGGACGAGTGCTGCCGGGCAGGGCCACTATATATCGCTGACGGCACATTGGGTTAACTTGGTGGAGGCTGGGACCGAGTCTGACCCTGGGGCTGCTCATATACTGCCGACGCCGAGGATTGCGGGGCCTACCTCGGTCCAGGTGTTTCAGGCCTACTATGCCTCCTCCTCCTCCCACCCCTCCTCCACCTCCTCCTCCGAACTACCATCCGTGGGCACGGCGCCATCAGTCGGTAGCTCTAGGCACAGCAGCAGTGCCGTCGCTAAGCGACAGCAGGCGGTGCTCAAACTGCTGAGCCTAGGCGACAAAAGGCACACCGCCCAAGAGCTATTACAGGGCATCACGGCGCAGACTGATCTGTGGCTGGCACCGCTGAACCTCAAGCCGGGAATGGTTGTGTGTGACAACGGCCGTAACCTGGTGGCGGCTCTGCAACTCGGCAGACTGACACATGTGCCATGCCTGGCCCATGTGTTAAATCTGATAGTGCAGCGTTTCCTCAAGACATACCCCAATCTGTCTGATTTGCTCACGAAGGTGCGCCGCATCTGTGCGCATTTCAGGAAGTCCAGCCCAGATGCTGCCACTCTCAGGGCAGCGCAGCGCCGCCTCCAACTGCCCGCTCACCGACTGTTGTGCGACGTGCCCACGAGGTGGAATTCAACACTGACCATGTTATCCAGAGTTTACCAGCAGCGCAGAGCGATTGTAGACTGCCAGATGTCAACTTCCACCAGAACTGGTAGTCAGGTCAGTCAGCTTCCTCAAGTCTACAATGAGGAGTGGACGTGGATGTCTGATATCTGTCAGGTGCTGAGTAACTTTGAGGAGTCAACACAGATGGTCAGTGGCGATGCCGCCATCATCAGCCTCACCATCCCGCTGCTTGGCCTGTTGAAAAACTCTCTGGTCAGCATGAAGTCGGAAGCTTTGCGCTCGTCACAAGAGACGGGGGAAGAATATTCCCTTGTTGATAGCCAAAGCACCCTGAGGTCTGTTTCTCAGCGCATATCGGAGGAGGTGGAGGTGGAGGAGGATGAGGAGGAAGAGGAGGAGAATGTTGGCGAGACACAAGAGGGGACCATTGTTGAGTCCTTCACTGTTCAGCGTGTATGGGCAGAAGAAGAGGAGTTGGAGGAGTTGGAGGAGGAGGAAATGGACAGTCAGGCCAGTGAGGGGAGTGAATTCTTACGCGTTGGTACTCTGGCGCATATGGCAGATTTCATGCTAGGCTGCCTATCCCGTGACCCTCGCGTTCAAAGAATTTATTCCAGCACCGATTACTGGGTGTTCACTCTCCTGGACCCACGGTACAAGCAAAATCTTCCCACTCTCATCCCTGGAGAGGAAAGGAGTGTGAGAATGCATGAATACCAGCAGGCCCTGGTGCACAAGCTGAAACAGTATTTCCCTTCTGACAGCGCTAGCGGCAGAGTGCGTAGTTCTGCGGGACAAGTAGCGAGGGAGAGTAGGCGAGCAGGCAGCTTGTCCAGCACTGGCAAGGGTACGCTTTACAAGGCTTTTGCCAGCTTTATGTCACCCCAGCAAGACACTGTCACCTGTCCCCAGTCTCGGCAGAGTAGGGCTGATCTTTACCGAAAGATGGTGAGGGAGTACGTAGCTGACCATACCATCGTCCTAAATGATCACACAGCTCCCTACAACTACTGGGTTTCAAAGCTGGACATGTGGCACGAACTGGCGCTGTACGCCTTGGAGGTTCTTGCCTGCCCTGCCGCTAGCGTCTTGTCCGAGCGGGTTTTCAGTGCAGCTGGTGGCATCATCACCGATAAGCGTACACGCCTGTCGACTGACAGCGCTGACAGGCTGACGCTTATTAAAATGAATAAAGGCTGGATTTCTCAGAATTTCCAATCTCCACCAGGTGAAGGAAGCTCAACCTGAATAATTGATCCACTCCTCCTCCTCCTCCTCATTTTCCTCCTTCTCCTCCTCTTTGTACAGTAAAGCAGAGGAAAATGGCTATTTTTTGACAGGGCCCACTGGCTCACAATTTTTGTGAGTGCCACATACAGGCACTCAATCTATTCCATTTTTCTGGAGGGCCACCTACCCGGTCCTCTGTTTTAAAAAATTTTTGGGACTGCCACATACAGGCACTCAATCTATTCCATTTTACTGCAGGGCCACCTACCTGCTCCTCTGGTTTGAACAATTTTTGGGACTGCCACATACAGGCACTCAATCTATTCCATTTTACTGCAGGGCCACCTACCTGCTCCTCTGGTTTGAACAATTTTTGGGACTGCCACATACAGGCACTCAATCTATTCCATTTTACTGCAGGGCCACCTACCTGCTCCTCTGGTTTGAACAATTTTTGGGACTGCCACATACAGGCACTCAATCTATTCCATTTTACTGCAGGGCCACCTACCTGCTCCTCTGGTTTGAACAATTTTTGGGACTGCCACATACAGGCACTCAATCTATTCCATTTTACTGCAGGGCCACCTACCTGCTCCTCTGGTTTGAACAATTTTTGGGACTGCCACATACAGGCACTCAATCTATTCCATTTTACTGCAGGGCCACCTACCTGCTCCTCTGGTTTGAACAATTTTTGGGACTGCCACATACAGGCACTCAATCTATTCCATTTTACTGGAGGGCCACCTACCTGCTCCTCTGGTTTGAAACATTTTTGGGACTGCCACATACAGGCACTCAATCTATCCCATTTTACTGGAGGGCCACCTACCTGCTCCTCTGGTTTGAAAAATGTTTTGGACTGCCACATACAGGCACTATCCAAATTAAATTGTCTCCATAGCAGCCTCCACACGTTGTCTCCATTGCTACCTCCAAAAGTCGTCCATATAGCTGCCTCCATACATCGTCCCTTTATCAAACGAGGTGTGTCAGGCAGAAATTTGGGTTGTTTTCATGGATTCCACATCAAAGTTGTTAACTTTGTCACCACCCTGCTGTGTAATCCCCAAAATATACTGGCAAACTATTACCATTTAGGGATATTATTTCAGCGCTTCTTGCGCATCTGTTTACATTCCCCTCACCCGCCATATCCTAAACTTATAAGAACGCTACTACACTTGATCTTATACAAAAGGTTCTTAGAAGTGCTGTTTGGGGAGTAGCCTAGAGACAGGGGCTTGGATTGGCGAAAGCTCGCCTGGCAGCGGAACGCCAGCTCCATGCGCATCATGCGCTTCTTGCGCATCTGTTTACATTCCCCTCACCCGCCATATCCCAAACTTATAAGAACGCTACTACACTTAACTTGGTGCAGGCTGGGACCGAGTCTGACCCTGGGGCTGGTCATATACTGCCGACGCAGAGAATTGCGGGGCCTACCTCGGTCCAGGTCTCAAAGGCCTACTATACCTCCTCCCACCCCTCCTCCACCTCCTCCTCCGACGAATTACCATCCGTGGGCATGGCGCCATCAGTCGGTAGCTCTAGGCACAGCAGCAGTGCCGTCGCTAAGCGACAGCAGGCGGTGCTCAAACTGCTGAGCCTAGGCGATAAAAGGCACACCGCCCAAGAGCTATTACAGGGCATTCCACATCAAAGTTGTTAACTTTGTCGCCACCCTGCTGTGTAATCCCCAAAATATACTTGCAAACTTTTACCATTTAGGGATATTATTTCAGCGCTTCTTGCGCATCTGTTTACATTCCCCTCACCCGGCATATCCTAAACTTATAAGAACGCTACTACACTTGATCTTATACAAAAGGTTCTTAGAAGTGCTGTTTGGGGAGTAGCCTAGAGACAGGCGCTTGGATTGGCGAAAGCTCGCCTGGCAGCGGAGCGCCAGCTCCATGCCAAGATCCAACTAACATAGTTTTAACTGCAGCACCTTTAATCTACTACTAGTTCACTGCCTCCATACATGGTCCCCTTATCAAACGAGCTGTGTCAGGCAGAATTTTGGGTTGTTTTCATGGCTTCCATGTTAACTTTGTCGCCACCCTGCTGTGTAATCCACAAAATATACTGGCAAACTTTTATCATGTACCGATATTATTTGAGCGCTTCTTGCTCACCTCCTTTGGTTCCTCTCTGCCACCCATTGGTTTGAAGCCTGAGTCCATTTAGGGTATGTCGCCATGCCACTCTCTAGCCTGCTGCCGCTGCCTCTGCATGCCGTCCCCTATAGTGTCAGGGTCAATTATTGGATGTTTTAGATGCTATCTAGCTTCATTCTGTCACTCTGTCATGGCCATGCTGTTGCCCATAATTTTGGCATAATGGTGCGATTATGCAGCCTCAGAGGCATCCATGCATGCTGCCCCTGCTGTTTCCTGTCCATTTCCGTGGTGTTTCCATCCTTTTCTGAGGTTCCCAGGTGTTTGGCCAAGCTTCCCTGTGCAGAGCCTTGGTCCCCTTGAAAAATGCTCGAGTCTCCCATTGACTTCAATGGGGTTCGTTATTCGAGACGAGCACTCGAGCATCGGGAAAAGTTCGTCTCGAATAACGAGTACCCGAGCATTTTAGTGTTCGCTCATCTCTAGTAGCGATGTCAGAATTAGTGAGAGAAAACACAGGGCAGGTTTCCTTTAAAACCTAAATTCAGACCAGACCAAACCAGATCACACAATCCAGTTCAAAGGCTCCACTTTAAATCAGGCCATTAAAGACTTGACCCAGGCTATGTCATGTAAATTCATATAATTTCAAGGCCCCTTAAAAAGGTTTTTACCACTGACCAGACTTTTAAGAAAATTCAGATCTTACACCAGGTTCAAAATAACCACATAGCCTGAAAACCTAGATCAATTAAAACTCAAGATCAGACCCTCAAATCATGTTCAAACCCAGAACCCATTTACTTTACCTACGCATTCTGAAACAAGATTACATAGGACCTAATATGGTAGCATTTGAACAAAACTAATTAAAATTGAGTTTAAGAAAGTTGATAAAACTTGACAATTAAGTGGAAGCAAAAGTTAGAGGTGAGATTATGTCGGGTCAATTCGTCTTTAGCAATGCTAAAATTTGACACAGGCCTAGGGTTTACAACAGTTTTTGCTTGACTTGTCTTTTAATCTTGAAGCACAAACCGAAAAATGTTCTAAGGATGTAGGTTTACTGCTGTCTAGAGACTGATAAGCCTTATAACGATGAATTCAGTCACAACTCTTCCAGTGGTTTCATCCTGTTACATTTCTGTTACAAGTAGTTTTTTAAATCCCTTTCAATGTCATGTTGAATGCACTTTCTATTCTCAAATTTTTTTGCCTCTTTATAATCACAAACACACAGATTATTTCTTATTTACCCCTCTATTTACTATACCATATTGCATGCAACTTTTAATATGTTTATTATTCACATTTTTTATCCTAAGAAACAATATTAAAGTGAGATTTTTCTATATTAATATTAGGAATGGCAAATAGGACAATACATCAAAAAACCTGTGTTTAAAGCAAAAAGACATATAAAAGAACTTGAACAGACAAAAAAAGATATGTAAACAATAAGGCCCATTGGGGGCCATTTATTATTGGCTTTGGCTAGTTTTATGGTTGGCATTTTTCTTGCTGAGCCATGTGTGCCATATTTATTAATTGTCAGCACCGCAATTTTACTTATTTTCCAAAACTCATGTCAGTTTTTTTGTTGCTCAATTTGAGTATAGTTCTTCAATCCTGACACTTATCCTGCACTTCTAGTTTCCCAACACTTTTTAGATGCATTTTTTGCAGAAAGGTTTTCAAAAAGCAAGGCTACCAACATCTAAACCCACATCATGTAATTTCACATTTCTGTTGCTCATTCATTTTTCTTGAGTTGTGCAAAATACAACGGGCACCATAATATAACATTACAGTTCAAATCACAGCTTAAATTGGAAGCCAAAAAAGAACTAGCTTCAAAAATAATGATTGCCCCCCGTCTTTTTGGGAGTCTTTGCTCACCATATTCATCACATATATTGCCCAATATACAGATTTGTAGTATGTGATTCATTTGTCTTTTTAAACAAATGATTTTGACGCATAAGTTGGGTAAATTGCATCAATTTGCAAGAAAATAGAATATGTACCCTAAAACTTTTAAATGTAACAAAATCTTGGCACACAATCTATGACCTAGTCTAACACCATCATATTGCTTGGTTCAAATTGCGTTGGTCAGTGTTGGATTAGGGGCCATAGTATTTAAGCTAAAATAGAATAATGCCATAGTATGACATCTTTGTTTCACAGTTTTTAATTTAACACTGAAGCCACTTTTCACCTTCCTATATAACAATACCCAATTTGTGGTAGTAACCTGCTGTATGGGAACATGCCAGGGCATTGAAGGGAAGCTGCGCCATTCACAGCAGATTATGCATTGTCCCTTTATAATACAATGTTATATTTTTGGCAATTTGGACATATAAGGGCTTATTTTTTGAGACAAGAGATGCACTTTACAAATACTTCATTTAAGTGGGTCATTAGCTTTTTGATGAGATTTTATTAACTCTTGAATGTATGGAGGAAAAGAAAATTGTCAATTTCCTTTTCTTTTGTATTTTTTGGGGGTTGTACACCGTATCCTAAAAATACTATATTATCTTTATTCTATAGATCACTACTATTACGGTGATACCTCATTTATATAGTTTTTATATATTTTTACAATTTTACTGGAAAAAAAAACTAATATAAAGAAAATCTCATTTGGTTGAAAGAGCTGGTTTAGGGCTTATTTTTTACATATTGAGTTGTCCTTTTCACTGGTACCATTTTGGCGCACATAACTTTTTTTGATCACTTTTTGGAACATTTTTGTGAAGGGATTTCATAAAAAACTTACATTATTGGCAAGTTTTTCGGGTTTTGTTTTTACGGCGTTCGCTGCTAGAAGGCAGGACCCACCTCCAGAAGAGGATCGCGCGGGCCATGGGGCACTGGCAGACCCTGGGGCTGCAATTGGAGCACCAGACCCCCAGGTAAGCACCACAGGGGGGAGGGGGGTCAGATTCCTGTGAAATGTACCTTACATGCCATGGTCAAGCCTGACCTGCGATCAGAGGAATCTCTGATTGCGTGTGTTAGAGGTGGGTGTTGGCTATAATATATAGCCGATTGCCGCAGCTCCTTTAAGGAGTCGGCACCAGAAGCATGATGTAATCGCACTCCAAAATGTGGGAACGCACCTCCCGCCATGCAGTACTATTATATCAAATATCGAGAAGGGGTTAAAAGGGACCTGTCATCAAGGACCTCATTTTCACTAAAGACGGGTTATAGGAGCACATTACAGCTGCATTGCAAATATGTATTTCTGCCTTTTATAAGCATTTGCATTACAATATAATAGTGTGCTTTAACTCAAATAAAACGTGACTTGTCTGTGCTGCTCACTCCTCAGCTCCCACCTTTGTCCTCCTTTACATCTCCTCCCTCCTGCTCCTTCACACAGCTCACAGCCTGGTGAGCTGACACTACTGGGGGAGGCAGGAGGTGTGACAGGAGCACATAAGTGGGGGCTGAAAGCCGAGGAGTTTGCAGCACAGAGAAGCCACATGTAGCTTTTTGAAATGAATGCAAACCAAGGCAGAAAGGCATATTTGCAATGCAGCTGTAATGGGCTCCTGCAACCTGTCTTTAGTGAAAATGAGGTCCCTGGTGACAGGTTCCCTTTAAGAGTTTTTTTAATTTGCTCCAACATGCATTTAACAATGTCTTTGCAAAAAAAAATATATAGACCAGTTTAGTAAACCATACACTTATTTCATGCCCATACACTTATAAAGCCTAAGTCCAGCCTTAGGCTTTATATGCTTGACAGTGAAAAGGCTGCATACTGTTCATTAGTTTAAGGGACAGCACACAGCTACATGACATTCAATACGGCTTAACGGATCAATTCACAGACTGTATAATCACTATGTTGAAAATTAGAGCATGTGCTAGTTTGGGCCATTTTTCATGGGCAGTCTTAGATTATAGTCTATGAGCAGCTGTGAAAAACAGATGTAAGTAGGTCGCAAGAAATGTCTGAGTTTTATGACAGTTGCATCTGTGACTTGACACTGACATTTGAATGTGGTTTTATACATCTTTTAAGCTAAAACACAATATCCAATTTTCCTTTTTTTATTAGCTTTAATAGGAATTCTGATAAATTTGTCTCCGTGTGAAACATTAATAAATAAGAAAAGGAATTTCAGTATTTCATTGTTGGCAATGCTAAAATTACATTTTCAATGTTTCACAATCATTTTATTTTGTAAGCAGCAAAACAAAAGCTTTTGTACAGCATATTTTATTCAGCCAAAATGCTGAGGTCTTTCTATACTGGAAGCAAAAAAATATATTAGATAACATTTTCATCCAGCTGGGTTCATTGCTTGTACATAGAAGAAAGGTACATAAAAGGTTAAATGCTTCTTTCTTTAGCCCACACATCCCCCCAGCACAGAGCAATCTCTGGCAGACAGCCAACCAATCTTTGCTTCCTAATAAAACTCTGATTCCATCTGCTTCTGCAGTGCAATATATTCCACTTCAGGTCAAAAGCAGAGAGCCAGCAGTATTAACATTACACTAATCTGTAAAGACATTTTCACTAGGCTAGATAGGCTAATGTTACACACCACTTTAAAAGCTTCCAGGATAAGGAACAGCAGTAATTGTCACTGGGAAATATGCAGTGTCTGGCTTTTATTAAATCTCTCAGATGACAATAAATTTTATCTTGTCAAAAACAAACAGCGACAAAATATGACTAATAAGCCGATATATTTCTTAATAGAAATAGCTTCAGGAAAACTATGGAGAAGTCGCATCTTGTTGTTCTGTCTCTCTTTTTTTTTTTAATAAGATTGTTTGATGCACAATTTTTTTAAAAGCTTCAAATCTAATGAGGCCACCAGAGCATGTTGTCATAATACAAGACACTTTTGATACATTGTTAATTGTAGTTGTTGATAATTATTTTTATTACTTACTATTTTTTAATTTTTTTAATTTAGTAATTCCATGGTGCTTCACATTCAATAAGGGGGTTCACATACATTACATTAAGATGAGAACAAAAAAATTGGGAGCTCTGTTTTGTTCATGTTACATTTTAGAAACCAGGAAGAGAAGGAAGGGGATATGACTAATTGGCATTCAGGAACCGGCATCAGAGTGGTATTGAAATAGCATTGTATGGTATTGCCATAGCACTTTATGAACTGTCTTAGGCCAGAGGTGTAGACCAAAAAGACTAGGGGTCCTTGGAAAGAGTCTTGTTGGATGCTAACAAAGAGGTAAAACTGGCTCCTCTTCTGCTCTCTGTCCTATATCAGCTGGCATCAATGGCACATTTGATGTTATTGGCCATCTAATACATCTACAGTACATGGCATACAGTACAGTTGGTCCAGTTCACAGTGGTTCAGTAGTTGGTAGCTATGCAGCGCTGGGGTCCATGGTTCAAGTCCCATTCAGGTCAACATCTGCAAAAATTTCTCTCCAGGTTTACATGGGTTTCTTCCGAGTCCTCCGGTTTCCTCCCACACCCCAAAACATACTGGTAGGTTGATTAGATTGTGAGCCCCATGGGGACAGGGACTGATTTAGGAAGCTCTGTGTAGTACTTCTGAATATGTGTGCACTATATAAATAAAGAAATTATTATTATTCACCGTAAGCCCATAGTACCTGCCAAATTCCTTCCCTGTAGCTAGTAGGGTATCCAGGTTCTCATGGTCTGCTGGATAAGCTTGAGCGTGCAGTTTTATGTACAGTCGGTGCTACACATTTAGTACACAAACAAGGGGTAGTTTATAATAAAGTCATCGTACTACTAAAAATCATATCAGTGATTAAAGATTAAACAAACAGTAGAAGCAGTAAAGAAAAGTGATGAGTTTAGATCTCTAGGAGGTACTATGATTATTTTAGTTTCCTATAGCCTTAAGCAATCATAACAAAATTACAATTATCATTGATACATTGCTGTATATGAGTAACAGAGTCCATATTTTAGAGAGGTTACATGTGTCAGCTCAGCATTTAACCTTTTATACCCATAAACATATGAATGATAGATAAGAAAAGAGGAAACACACTAAACGGCAACTAAACAGCAATCTGTATGTGCACATTGGTCTTATAAATTGTGTCAGACTGTGAACTAAGTGCTTTATGCCAGACAGTCTGTCACCCAGTAAGAGCTCACATTCAGGCAGTTATCATTCTGTATGGTATAAGCAGTCGCTGCTTTAAAATTATTGCCACAAATAAGACTCGGTAAGCAACTGAACAATTATACTGTGTATTAAGCAGGATGCTGCCCGGTATTCCCATTTACCACAGTCTGAACATATGATTGCTCCCTGATTGTTTCTAGATACTACCATTTTGTGACGCTATTCCCAAACATACATTTGCTTGTGAGAATTTTATGGATATTCTATTTTCATTTGTTAAATAAATACATATGAAATCGCCTATTTTGCTTTACAGCTTATTAAAAGTCACAACACATGAATATACAAACCCCAAGGCATAACAAAAGCCATTAGGAAATACATATTGAAAGCCATCATGTATAAAAATTCAATTTAGATTGCTTCATTTTCTTTCCAGCTGCAAAGGGAAAAAATATTTGTCCTCTAATGAGCCATCGAAAAACTTAGTGAATTAAGAAGCATATCATTATTTTAATGCAGTGTGGTATAGTTAAGCTAATGTACTTTTATCAAACAAATACTTTTTAGATGAAAGAAAGATAATTGTGGGAAGATTAGCACTGACACATTCACTTTAATATACTTCTAACAGTTTCCTCTTCATTACTCTGTTTCTTTGTGCCAGGCATGACTTGCAGTAATTGTTTTCAACTATTGACATTTCTTTACAATATCATTTCAAACCTACATCTGAAGAGGAGGAAGTTGAAAGAAAATTATCAAAGTGCTAGCATGTTATGAATCAGAAACTTTCCTATTTATTCCATAAGCAAATAACATTACAGTCAGCTGTGACATAATGTATCTCATTTCTGGGAAACATATCCTGCATCATTGAAGGTGTAACCACAGGTTGTGGTTGTAATTATTCTGTAAATGTAAAATGACTGTACTTTTACTTCATATGTTTGTCTTTATAACACTGTTATATTTTTACCAATAAGCCACAATTTATGGGACCAAACTAATGAAAAGTGCCTTATCAGTCAGTAGCGAGTCATCCCTGTCATAAATAGTTCTTAAGAGGTTGTCTGAGGGTATAAAAAAAACCTTGGGTGGTGGGATGTGGTGGCATGTACCTGCCTCCGTGGTCCTTCCTGGCGTCCAGCACTAGGATCTCTCCTGTCAATGCCCCATGTAAACAAACAGGGGCACACAAGCCTCTCTGCATTTAGCTTCTGGCCAGCTGGGGGTGTTGGCCACAGCCATCGGTCCCTATTCCCAGCATTGTAACCTGTGGGACGGGTGGGCGTGGACGGAGACCTTGGCCGGCCGGAAGCTGAATGCAGCATGGCTTCCGTGACCCTGTTTGCTTACATGGGGACTGCTCAGAAAGATTGCAGCAATGGACACCGAGAGCGACTGTGGAGTTAAGTACATGTTTATTTTTTCTAATCCCCCAAATCCTGGCCATCCAAGGTTTTTTATACCATCAGACATCCCCTTAACAAGCCCTATTATTGTTCTTAGAATAACTTTAAAATCTAAATTGGTGATTAAAGGGGTGTTCCAGGACTTCATTATGATATATGAGATTGTGTTCAGTGCAGACTTAACTCAAGGGGTTTTAAGAAATATATAAAAATATATAAACTATTGCCATTTTTTACATACCCTTTGTTTTTATGGATCCCAAAATATTGGACAAACAAATATACTTAGGCCCTTTGCACACAACTGTATATAGAGCAGTATACTAGTTGTACAGACAGCAGTTACCATATGGCCGCCATAAGAGTGCATTCTGCACAGCATGGTACAGAGAGCTCATACATGTGTCACCGTACTGTGTCATTGCCTGAAAAAAGATCTAACGTGCTATATCTTTTGCCATAAGTATGGCAGTCAGCACACCTCCCTATGGAGAGAGTAGGGGTAGCACCTCTCCAGCCGAATGCATGCAACGCCCGGTTCTTGGCTTGGGCATAGAATCTGTTTGTGTGAAAGAAGACTTACAAGGATTATTTAGATTTCTGTTTGCAAATACTTTACATTTAAAAAACACATTGACCATACTAATTCTGGGGTTTTCTCGTTGGATGCGTTGCTAGTACTATATTTCCACCTCAATTAGTCACTTCTTGTTAGTGGGTCTTTATACCTTCAGTAAAGTCTTGAGTGAGAATTAGGTTAGGTACCTGATTTGACAATATTTCATTTATTAATGTTAAGAAGCAATTGGGTTTCTCCTGTGACTTGTTTTAGTCAGTGTTTTAGGTAATCAGTCTATTGTGAAGACCCACCCCATCCTCTGAACACCACTCTTAGAATAATGAATACACTTGAAAATTTTTGTGGCTACTGCTATTTGCAGTGGCATTATTCATACATTTCCCGGGAAGACATCCTTGCCCATGACATAACACTGCATACGCCAGTTGGTTCTTTCTATTCTTCGTCATAGTATTTTCTTCCCATCATTGTGCTACAGAATTAGCTGACCATATTCTTAAGGTAGCCGCAGCTCAAATAATCTTTTGGCATAAACCTATGTCTCCATACTAATGCAGGCACAGCTTAGCCAGATCAGTATTTGCTGAGAATGGGGATAGATGTGACTTATCTCCCAGGATCAGTATGTTGATATCCAACAGAAATGTAGAAGATTGAAAGCAGAAATACTGCATAGTATGCTTTCCACTTATCTGATACATGCTTAACCCCTTACCGACATTTGACGTAATAGTACTGCATTGCGGATGGTGCTTTCCCGCAAAATGCAGTACTATTACGTCATGCTTCTGGCACCGGCTCCTGAACGGAGCCTGCGCCAGAAGCTGCAGGTGTCAGATATATATTATAGCCGACAACTGCCTCTAACACCCGCGATCGTAGATTTCTCCGATCGCGGGTGTTAACCCCTGACACGCGCTGAACGCGGCGTGGATGGGGCATTTGAGAAGATTCGGCCCCCCCACGACACTTACCGGGGGTCCGCTGCTCCGATCGCAGCCCCGGGACTGCCAGTGCCTGGGGCTGTGCAATCCTCCTCTGTGTGCCGGGTCCCTGCCTTCTAGCAGGACCCGGCTGTAACACACTGAGCATGCGCAGTGTATTACACTGTGTAATGTGAAGAAGAGCTTGAACAAGTGATCAGTGGATCGCTTGTTCAAGCTGACCTGTAAAAGTTAATAAAAAAAGTTAAAACATTACATAAAATAATTTTTTTATAAAAAGAATTAATTAAATAAAGTTAAAGTCCCCTAAACACAAATATTCCCTATACACATGCAATAAAGTGAAAAAAACACAAAATCACCAAAAACCCCACATATTTGGTATTGCCGCATCCATAACAATCCGTAAAACAACTCAGAAACATTATTGGACCCGCTCAGTGAACGCCGTAAAAACAAAAATGTTCTAAAAAAGTGATCAAAAAAAGTTATGTGCGCAAAAATGGTACCACTGAAAAGAACAACTTAACACGTAAAAAATAAGCCCTAAACTAGCTCTATCAAACAAAAACTATTAAAGTTACGTCTCCAAAAAGATGGCAATGCAAAAACAAATGAGATTTCCTCTATATTAGTTTTTATCCAGTAAAATTGTAAAAATAAATGATAAACTATATAAATGAGGTATCACCGTAATCGTAGTGACCTATAGAATAAAGATAATATAGTATTTTTAGTGAACGATGTACGACCCCCAAAAAATACAAAAAGAAATAAACCAAAATTGACAATTTTCTTTTCACCCATACATTCAAGAGTTAATAAAATCTCATCAATAAGGTAATGACCCACTAAAATGAAGTATTTGTAAAGTGCATCTCATGTTGCAGAAAATAAGCCCTTATATGTCCAAATTGCCAAAAAAAAAAATAAAGATTATATTGCCAATAAAATGTGACAATGCATAATCTGCTCTGAATGGTGCAGCTTCCCTTCGATGCCCTGGCATGTGCACATACAGCAGGTTAACACAACATATGGGGTATTTTTATACGCAGGAGGGATCTGGTATCAAATTTTGTGGAGCGTTTTGGTATTTTATCCACTGATAATTTGTACATTTTTTGAAAAACACATTAATTTAGCCAAAAAAAATGTTACTTTCAAAATTGCATCCGATTTTGTTTCAACCCCTGTAAAACAATTAAAGGGTTAACAAACTTTATAAAAGTTGTTTCACGTACGTTGAGGGGTGTAGTTTCTATAATGGGGTAATTTATGGGGTTTTACTTTTATTTAGGTCTCTCAAAGTGACTTCAAACCTGAGCAGGTCCCTCAATAGCAGGATTTTGCTTTTTTTTATGAAAATGTGAAAAATCGCACCAAACGTTCAAAGGCCCATAACATCCTACAAAAATAAGAGTATGCATAAAAAACAATGTCCACATAAATTATACATTTAGTGAATGTTAGTTATTATGTTTTTTTGCGGTTATGACTATGTATGGAAAAAGTAGAACATTTTGAAGTTCGAAAATCAAAAATTTTCCCAAATTTTCACCAAATATCTGATTTTTTCATAAATAAATGCAAAACATACCACCAAAATTTTTCAACTAACATGAAGTAAAAAGTGTCACGAGAAAATAAATCACTTGGATATGTTAAAGCGTTCCGAAGTTATAACCACTTGTAGTGACACAGGGCAGATTTGAAAAAATGGGCCGTGTCAGAAAGGTGAAAAGTGGCTTCAGCGTTAAGGGGTTAAACTCACTTACGACTGATATTTAAACTACAAATGCAGGAACTTTGTTGAAAATTTCTGCCACATTTTTAAAAATAATAAAAAATAATTGTTTTGGATCTATTCCTTAGCTAATCCTTAGCTATATCAGCCATAGTGCCTTATCACATTACCAGCTATAGCATTCATTACATGTCATGTAATAAATGTCAAAAAATTATAAATGATTTAGGTTTCACTTGTTCTCATTTTTGTAATGGAAATGTAATTTTTGAAAAATTGCATCTAAATCTACTAAGCATTGATTAAGTACATTTAATTGATAGATTTAAATGATGAAAATAATTTTAAAAGATGATCATTTACCATCTTGGCTGTTTTATAAAATATTTCCATTTTTTTAGAAAAAATTATTCTAAAACATCATGGGGCTTATTTACTAAGGGTCTCGCGGTTGCATTTCCGTCAGGTTTTCCGAATTTTCAGGGATCGCTCCGCCGGGACAGGGATTTAGAAGGGCATTATGTCGCACACGATTGGATTTTGGTGCAATTGCGGCGGCTTTCATGCAACACAAATTGGGGGGTGAGCCATCAGACAATCCGATGGATTCGAACAAACTGCAGGATTTAACTTTAAAATTTGTGCTGCAAGATAAGCACTTACATGCACCAAGAAGAAGAAGGTGATCTCTGGCAGACCTGAACAGGGAGCAACACATGCAGGATATTCGGCACACGCTCGTAGTGAGTCGCGGCATAATCCATGTTCGTTGGACAATCCGGATCGGGGATTGCGACGTGGACAGGTTAGTAAACATGCCCCCTTGTGTGTTTTGTGTAATTTCTTTATTGGCAAAGTTGGTTATACCAGTTAGGATGTGACTTAAGTGCCTGACACTTAGCCAACTAATGAAAAAGAAACAGGCACTACCAAATTAATAGGTCAATGCATCAATAAATAGATATCATGCAAAAAAATAACAAAAAGATAGATGCATATATTGGACAAACAAGTTAATACAAAAGCTTTTTTAATATTCCAAACTTATATGACAAACTTACTATGGTGAAAGTCACCATTGCGTGACAATACGTGTGGGGTCTGTTTTTCTCCCCTTCTGCTTAGGCCTTTACTCATGTGTACTACCTGCATGCCTTATGATGGGTATCGTATTGCATAAATTTTTTGTGATGACATATTTGATGGAGATTTTTTACCTGCATCGGTGCATGTATTCAATGTAGTGGCATATAGCTCATGTTGTAACTTTAGGCAGACACTATTTGGGGGTTCCCAGGCTACCATACTCCTAGTCCTGGGTTCTTATACACATTTTATCATGTGTGTTTTTTGGTGGTTTTAACATTCATGTTTTGTTATTTGATGTTTGTCATTTTGGAATATTGAATACATTTTTGTATAATCTTGTTTGCCCTATAAATGCATGTATGTTTTTATTGTTTCTTGCATAAAGTGTCTGACATTGTCAACACTTAATGTATCTATGATAATATATTCAGGATTATCATACTAAGGTTAAACAAACCTCAAATAGGACCAGTGTAGAGTCGTAAGAAGAAAAAGATGTTTCACTATTGTTATTCCTTGTCAAAATATAAAATGGCCATGTCATCAGGAGACAGATCTAGCAGATTTTGTTATTTGTAAAATCCCTCTCTTATAATGATTTTACCATAACCATGATACAACAAAAACTTACACCGATAATGATTGTTAATGGCCATGCAGTTTTCCTGCCATAGCCAGTACATGGTAACTCAGCTTTTGGCTAACCATATAGTTTTTTCTTTTGAACCCACCCATACATATTCACATCTGGTGCCAGCAATTGAGGTTATTAGAAATGGTGGTTTAAGCCACTGCTTAAAAGAAAAATCTACCATTTGATTTCATGCATTATGAACCAAACATACCTTGAGAATGCTGTAGCTACACCGATGCTGAAACATATCTTATTTAATTCTTGAACCGAATGGTTCTGCTCAAACAAATATAAAATTCAGGAACTTGGGAAAGTTGGGTGTCTACATAAACACATTACACACGAAGCTTCTTGAATTATCCAGACAGGACTAATCAACTTGAGCTGGATGACTCATACACAGCAGCTGGGGGATGGTGCAGCGATTGATTTCTTCTGCCTGTCAGGGACAACACAGTGATGACATATTCTCTGCTGATGCTGGCAAGGACAAGGCTGGAGCAGTGCATAATTAGGGTGAGGAGAAACGCTGAGCCAGCCAAAGGAGCAAGAGAGCCTCATTATCATAATTTTACAATTGTTTTTGCAGCAAAACCACTCAGTTCAGTGATTAATCAAAAAATGTTTCTGCCTTAGTGTAGCTACAGCATTCTCAAGGTATGTTTGGTTCATAATGCATAAATGGTAGATTTCCTTTAACATCTCTAGTGGCAAATGCCAATATGCAAGAACTTCATTTATCTCTCCTCTAACGTTCTCCTTCATGCAAAAAGTAGGAATGCTCACAAACACATTGAATGGCTGGCTAGTCCAACATGAAGTGGATATAGCTGTAATTACCATGTGAACCCTACTGTAAATTGTGATGCAGCACCTATTGGTGCAATATAAAGCCAATGACAAATGCAGGAGCGTTTGCAATAACTCTGTGTGGCCACCATGGCTTGGCCTCAAATGTATGATAAAGCCATTTCAAAATGGAAATGAAAAAAATTTTATTTACCCAATTAATGATCAAAGTATGGTAAGTACAGGTGCTAGATAGAAAGTACAGTTGCAGCATAAAAAATAGTGCAATCTACAGGCCAGGTTAGAATGTATACGGGCACCTCTTGTAATGGAAAAAAGAATCACTTATGTTCTGTTCCTAAAACAGTTGTTGCAGGGTATTTTAATCACTGTGCATTGTCCAGATATGGTGTGTTGTGACATAAAACAGGTGCAATAACAGTTGTATAAAGTCAGAGGAAAAACAGGAATAGCTTTTCTACTTAGATGAGATAAGCCATCCGGTTGTAAACGACCCCCAATGACTTCAATACACTTAGCCTTTTCCAAATGCTTTACATTCTAATCACTGCACTTAGCATCTGTCCCTGACAGGCAGCTTGTTCAATCTAGCAGATAACAAATGTGCTATGATGACAGTTAAGCCTAACCCTTCCACATAGACAGAATCTATCTGGTTCCACTACTCTGATTTAATAGGTTTCCAGAATAAGTACAGAACAGTAATTGCCTCAGTTATAAAACATCTTCACCTGTAAAAATAAACTAAGTCATATCAATTCAATGTTATCATCAGCAGTTTATATGCCAATTTAATTTCATCTAGGCTTGCTGTTTTCAAAGCAAAGACAAATTACTTTTTATGATGGGCAGTTAAACAGAACTAACGTTTATTAAAAATCTAGAAAAGAAATTGAGTCAAGATGGAAATCCTTTCAATACTAAGAAAATATTTTCTTAATTAAAAAAGGATTTTCTGAAAGAATAGAACAAAAACAAAGGATTCTATAATATATACAGTGTTTTACAGATGAATTAAAAGGAGGGCTTCTAAGAGACACATAATATAAAATGCATCTCTCTCACGCCTTCACAAAGCTTGTTTTAGAGTTACTGGTGCCATGATAGTTTACTCACCTTGATATACAGTTATGTCACTGTGATCACCCAGCATTAGAACCTGGGCCTATGTGATCATCATGGGCACCCAACAGCGATTGACAACTGGGCTTCTGCTGTACAGACACAGATCAGTGATTTGCCCATTTATCATCTTAAATGATGGTTAATGTCAACTGCAACATATCAAAAGTGTAAAAGAATGAAGTTGGGGGGGGGGGAGTGTTCCACCTATTCAGTCACCTTTTGACACCATCATAGAGTGCTGATACATGTCAAGGCAGTCAATGGTCTCACAAAGTCCTCTAGGCCTGCCATAGTTATATGCTAAATGTCAGATTAACACTGTCAGGCAAAAATTCTTTATTAACCAGAGCATTTTTTTTTTACAATATGAAGAACACTTTATTGAAATACAACTGTAATATTTTAGAGAAAAGGTAGAGGTGGAAATTATTACTGATAATTAAATAACAATGAACATTACAGCAAAGGCTATCTTCTACAAACAATTCAACCCTTAGCACAAACAGCATAGATGCTCCAACTTAAGTCAATAGCAGGACCTGACATAAGTGCCAAGGCAATGCTTATATATATTGATTTTAACACCATCACTTAACTTTGAATAATATGAAAGGAAGAATACTGACAATGAAGAATGAATATAATGGACTTTTACTTATTAAGAAGCCTTCGTTGTTTGGTTTTAATTACAAGTTTTGGTAAACTTTTGGCGATTAAGTACCATTATTCTTAGAACTTTAATTTAATTTCATTCTCATCCGCATTGCTCTTAATACTCAATTTTCTCTTCTTCCTATATCCACAAAGAAACCAATTTGTTGTCCAACTCTGTTTATTTCTCATATGTGTGCACTACTCCATTACGACTCTCTTTGTTTCTTTCCTAAATTGTCCATAGTGATCAGGTTGAGCTAGTAGTCATAAATAATATAAAACCCCTCCTCAAGTCCAGTGTACAAAAGCACAAAATCTCTGTGTGTCTTTGACACCAAAAAGACCTTCAGTATGGTCCATTGGGGATTTAACTTAGGGGTATTTTTAAATAATTTGCACTTAAAATAATATTACTAATAGTCTTACTGGGCTCCAATCTGAATCCTGACAAAATACAATTTACAGAAGACAAGGGTACCCATTCTTACCAATTCTTTACCAACTAAAAATGGAAAGTTTGACAACCTCCAAAGAATTTTCCTAGCATCCTCATGAATATTTTATTATGTGAAGCTTTTACATTTATTCTATAATCCATGTTACATCCCTGATTGGAGCTTTGGTTTACACCATAACAATATATTAACATGAAGTTTAATTGGTGATGAGATTATTGAGTTTATTTAGATTTTCTTATCTTTATTCTTCATATCTCAACTTAATTATTGGTTATTTCTTCTGCAAATCTCAAATTAATTTTGTAAACAAACGTCTTCATAGTATATTTCCTCCACCTGGAGTCCTCATTTAACAGTTTTTGGATGGACTTTGAGATCTTGAGAGTGGGATTGGCACTCAGTTTTACGATGAAGTTTAATACCTACAAAACTGGCGTTAAGATTCAATGTTTTTTTTTAGCAAACCTGAACCGTGCCTTATGTTCCTGGCTTTGTTTCACTATAGCACCACATCCAGCCCCACTACAGATCTGCACTAGTTCAGCAGTAGTTAGCTGCTATGATTCACAGAGCTATGCAGCGGAGGTTCCTCCAGTGCCTATTTATGCCACATTCACACTGGGTATTTTGTTGGTTATCCTCAAACTTGCTTTGTGTTTTGCTATGCTCCCTTTATAATGCTGTTCATTCTAGATTTCTGATCTTGGATCTTGTACCTTTTGTTATCACTTTTGGACTTCAGGGACTGTTGATCAGCTACTGGTGGCTTAGTTGAGGGCTCACTGTCCTGTTGGTCATTTCTAGTCTTGACCTTCCATTACAGAATGTTAAACATTTAGTGGGACTGCTCGTATGATTGATCTCAAATATCCAAAACAGGCTGGTCTTAAAGTGGTATTCCGGGAATATGAACGTCTCTTATAAAACCCATAATGCTACAAATAAATGAATATAACAAAACTCAATGTCATTTGTCACAAAATGGATCTCAAATAGTTTGATTTTATGATTCACAAAATGTTGTAGTCTTTCTAAAGTAGGTGGAGTTATCACCAAGATGGCTGCCACTGGAAACTACAAGTCCCATGACCCCTTATTTTTTCAACAACTCCTACTCCCTCCTAAGCTCTGCTCCCAGTGATGATGGTTCAGACTGTCCTGCTCTGTTACCATGGTAATGATGTGTAACGGCCATCACTGCACATTGCCCTACTGAGATTACATCTCACCACAACACTAGTCATAAAGGATACACTGCAACCAACCAACTACAGCCAAACATAGGGATGACCACATGACCTGCCCAGGCAGGTGCAGGACATGTGATCAGCGGACATTTTCTGTCCTGTGTATGCTCTGCACAGAGAAAATCAACTTATTAAAGGGCCTGTAGCATTTTTATTCTTCACTACAGTGTGTGTCAGCAGAATTTTCTTCAAAGGGGCACAAGATTTTAAACAACAACTAATTACATATTAGCCTATTTTTTAAGGACCCATTTGTATATGAATTATGCTTATTTAAAGGAGAGAAACTCACTTCCAGACATTTCCAGTGAAAACAAAGATCAAGTGATCTTTAGCATTCAACATTTCTGTTGGCAGAAAGTTGTCCATAAATTTAAGCCAGCCAGTCTAATTGAAAGTCATCACATAAAGCATTGAGCATTTCCTAATTAAAAGTCAAATTAGTTCAAGTAAGTTTCCAAATTCCAGATTTCCAAATTAGTTCAAGTAAATTATGTTGTACAAAAGAATAATTTCTAACTGGATATACTTAAAAAAAATCATATTTATCAGGTGAATACAAAGCTAGTCAAGTTAAAATATAAAGCACTTACATGTGGTGCCCTCTAGGAATATGAATTAGGATTTATTTGCTAACAAATGATAAGAGTGTGTAAAACTTTTGTTTTTGGGGGAAGATTAATAAATTGGACGATTAGTCAATAATATTCTGGACACGAAAATTCGGAATGCCAAAATTGTGCATGTCCTTACACTGTCCTAAATAATAATCACTTATTACACATGATTTATACCATGTTATGACAACTTAGCATTTATACCGTGAAATAAAAACTTCTACTGACATAAAGTAGAGCTTCTAAATTAATTAATTGCAAAACAGTAAGAAAGTTGTGTAATATATGTCAATACCTTTAGGAGATTTTCTTAACTAGAGGGCATTTGTACTGAAAGACAACACAAACAAGTTAGCTGGTGTTAGTGAGGCATGCTGCTGATCTGGATATCAGTATATATTAGAGATGGGCGAATCGATTCTAATGATTCTAACTTCGGTTAGAATTTCAGGAAAAATTCGATTCGTCACAAAACCGAAGTTTATGCTGGTTCGCAGAAACTAAGTTGTTTTTTTTCCACTCATGTTTCTGCTAAATGGGAGCTAGAACAACGTGTTACATGGGGCAGAGAACTCTGGGAAGGAGAAAGGAACACCCCCGATGACATCTGCAGACCTGTAAGCCAATCAGCGAGCGGCAGGCTTATGTGATGTCACACAGCCCCATAAAACCCAGCCATTTTCTATCTCAGCACTTCACACTTCATGTTGTAGCGTCCAGCTGCTGCTATTGTACTGTGCAATTCTTGCTGCAATCCCTCGCTGTTCTCTTAGGGGGTTCTATATACCCCAAATAGCAGTTCTATTTAGTGACAAAATAGAATAGGAAGAAATCTGTTTGACTTTCATACATCTGCAGTAGCGATTGGTGGACCAATCCCTGGTTGTTCTTTAAGGGGGATCTTGATACCCCAAATAGCAGTTCTATTTAGTGACAAAATCGAATAGGAAGAAATCTGTTTGACATTCATGCATCTGCAGTAGTGAGCTGTCAGTTGTGGGTTATCTGTATAACCCACATTGCCATACCTTTTGGCTATGGTTTACAGTCAGATTTATGTGTGAAATCCACGTAGTTTATACAGTGATTTTCGCTGAAATTACACTGTCAGTTGTGGGGTATCTGTATAACGCACATTGCCATACCTTATTGTGGCTCTAGTTTACAGCCATATTTACGTGTGAAATCCACATAGTTTATACAATGATTTTCGCTGAAATTACACTGTCAGTTGTGGGGTATCTGTATAACGCATATTGCAATACCTATTGGGGGCTCTAGTTTACAGCCATATTTACGTGTGAAATCCACATAGTTTATACAGTGAAATGAGTCGGGGCTCTAACTACCTGCTACTATTCTGATGCTGCCACCCTCCTGATGCAACACATCTGCTGCTAGTTGCACCATCTGCCTCCTACCATCTTTACCAGGGACTGTAATTGTCCGCGACCTCCACACTATATCATGATGCCACTCTGCAGGCTCCTGCTGCTTCTGATGCTGCCTTCACACTATATGATTGTGCCACTCTGCGAGCTCCCACTGCTGCTGCTTCTGATGCCGCCTTCACACTATATCATTGTGCCACTCTGCGGGCTCCTGCTGCTGCTTCTGATGCCACCTTCACACTATATGATTGTGCCACTCTGCAGGCTCCTGCTGCTGCTGCTTCTGATGCCACCTTTACACTATATCATTGTGCCACTCTGCAGACTCCTGCTGCTGCTTCTGATGCCACCAACACACTATATCATTGTGCCACTCTGCTGCTCTTGCTGCTTCTGATGCCACCTTCACACTATATCATTGTGCCACTCTGCGGGCTCCTGCTGCTTCTGATGCCACCAACACACTATATCATTGTGCCACTCTGCGGGCTTCTGCTGCTGCTGCTTTTGATGCCACCAACACACTATATCATTGTGCCACTCTGCGGGCTCCTGCTGCTTCTGATGCCACCAACACACTATATCATTGTGCCACTCTGTGGGCTCCTCCTGCTGCTGCTGCTACTGATGCCACCTTCACACTATATCATTGTGCCACTCTACGGGCTCCTGCTGCTGTTGCTTCTACTGATGCCACCAACGCACTATATCATTGTGCCACTATGCAGGCTGCTGCTGCCAACTTCACACTATATCATTGTGCCACTCTGCAGGCTCCTGCTGCTTCTGATGCCACCTTCACACTTTATCATTGTGCCACTCTGCAGGCACCTGCTGCTTCTGATGCCACCTTCACACTATATCATTGTGCCACTCTGCAGGCTCCTGCTGCTTCTGATGCCACCTTCACACTTTATCATTGTGCCACTCTGCAGGCACCTGCTGCTTCTGATGCCACCTTCACACTATATCATTGTGCCACTCTGCAGGCTCCTGCTGCTTCTGATGCCACCTTCACACTATATCATTGTGCCATTCTGCAGGCCCCTGCTGCTTCTGATGCCACCTTCGCACTATATCATTCTGCCACTCTGCAGGCACCTGCTGCTTCTGATGCCACCTTCACACTATATCATTGTGCCACTCTGTGGGCTCCTGCTGCTGCTTCTGATGCCACCTTCACACTATATCATTGTGCCACTCTGTGGGCTCCTGCTGCTGCTGCTTCTGATGCCACCTTCACACTATATCATTGTGCTACTCCTGCTGCTGCTGCTGCTACTGATGCCACCTTCACACTATATCATTGTGCTACTCCTGCTGCTGCTGCTGCTACTGATGCCGCCTTCACACTATATCATTGTGCCACTCTGCAGGCTCCTGCTGCTTCTGATGCCACCTTCACACTATATCATTGTGCCACTCTGTGGCTTTCCCTGTTGCTGCCACCATGTTGCTGACACCTGTGGACTCCTGCTGCTGCTTCTTCTGTCGCCACCTCCACACTCTTATCATTGTGCCACTTTGTGGCCTCCAGTTGCTGCTGCTGATGCCACCTCCACACTATATAATTGTGCCACTCTGTGGCTTTCCCTGTTACTGCCACCATGTTGCTGCCACCTGTGGGATCCTGCTGCTGATGCCACCTCCACACTAAATCATTGTGCCACTCTGTAGCTATACCTGTTGCTGCCACCATGTTGCTGACAACTGTGGGCTCCTGCTGCTGCTTCTGCTGCTGCCACCTCCACACTCTTATCATTGTGCCCCTTTGTGGCCTACCATGTTTCCGCCACCTCCATAATTTGTCATTGTGCCACTCTGCAGCCTACTCATGCTGCTGCCAACTGACCTCTGTCTCACTGGAACACCCTGTGATTTCCATAATGCTGTTTTCAGCCTCCATCACTCTATGACGTTGCCACTATGTTTGGTTTTCCCCTTCATTTCATCTGTCAGAAGGATGAAAAGCTTCAGGATTGATAGCCAAAAGCAGGAGTGGATACAGAACACAGAGGACATGCAAGTATCCCATTTGCTGCTCATCTCTATTCTGGATCAACTCCTGTTTGTTTTTGGCTTTAGCAATACTGATGGATTATTGACCGATTGAAAGAGGACACTGATGCGTGAAAAAAAGGGCAAAATGATCAGTGACGTCAATGCAAAATTACTGCCGACATCCTCTGCCGTCTTTTGGGGGGCTTTCCACATGTATCCGCGTTTAACAGAACAGGTTCTGTCGTAATCTATGGAATCATCTGAAGTCAGTGTAAAAAGAGTGCACTCTACGATGTTATAGTGGGATCTTGGCCCTCAGCTTGGTCCTATCGAGCTGGCACAGACGTTACCTTGTCAGGCTGCGTTCCCGCTTCGCTTATTTCGGGAAGTTGGCCTATGTAAGTGCACATGGAAGTGAAGAGTGAAGCGATTCTAAGAGCTGCGGCTGTCATGTGCGTGTCATACTAAAACACAGCATTGTTTGAAGACCAAACCACGCTCCCGATGCATAATTAAGCATGGCACAACATTCTACAGCACCCTACAGGCTCTCTGCAGCCAGGAAATGCCTGTTTTTTAACGTGATTCATTTTGATTCGATTCGTGTTGAATCGAATTTTTTCTAAAAATTCGGCGAATCGGGCCGAAACGAATTTTAACAAATTCGCCCATCTCTAGTATATATATACACTCACTGGCCACTTAAGGTACACCTGCTCGTTAACACTTAATTTCTAATCAGCCAATCACATGGTGGCAACTGCATTTAGGCATGTAGACATGGTCAAGACAATCTCCTGCAGTTCAAACCGAGCATCAGTATGGGGAAGAAAGGTGATTTGAGTGCATTTAAATGTGGCATGGTTGTTGGTGCTAGAAGGGCTCATCTGAGTATTTCAGAAACTGCTGATCTACTGGGATTTTCATGCACAACCATCTCTAGGGTTTACAGAGAATGGTCTGAAAAAGAAAAAACATCTAGTGAGCGGCAGTTCTGTGGGCGGAAATGCCTTGTTGATGCCAGAGGTCAGAGGAGAATGGGCAGACTGGTTCGAGCTGATAGAAAGGCAACAGTGACTCAAATCGCCACCTGTTACAACCAAGGTAGGCAGAACAGCATCTCTGAACGCACAGTACGTCGAACTTTGAGGCAGATGGGCTACAGCAGCAGAAGACCACACCAGGTGCCAATCCTTTCAGCTAAGAACAGGAAACTGAGGCTACAATTTGCACAAGCTCATCGAAATTGGACAGTACAAGATTGGAAAAACGTTGCCTGGTCTGATGAGTCTCGATTTCTGCTGCGACATGTGGATGGTAGGGTCAGAATTTGGCGTCAACAACATTAAAGCATGGATCCATCCTGCCTTGTATCAACAGTTCAGGCCAGTGGTGGTGGTGTCAAGGTGTGGGGAATATTTTATTGGCACTCTTTGGGCCCCTTTGTACCAATTGAGCATCGTTGCAACGCCACAGCCTACCTGAGTATTGTTGCTGACCATGTCCATCCCTTTATGACCACAATGTACCCAACATCTGATTGCTACTTTCAGCAGGATAAAGCGCCATGTCATAAAGCTGGCATCATCTCAGACTGGTTTCTTGAACATTACAATGAGTTCACTGTACTCAAATGGCCTCCACAGTCACCAGATCTCAATCCAATAGAGCATCTTTGGGATGTGGTGGAACGGGAGATTCGCATCATGGATGTGCAGCCGACAAATCTGCGGCAACTGTGTGATGCCATCATGTCAATATGGGCCAAAATCTCTGAGGAATGCTTCCAGCACCTTGTTAAATATATGCCACGAAGAATTGAGGCAGTTCTGAAGGCAAAAGGGGGTCCAAGCCGTTACTAGCATGGTGTACCTAATAAAGTGGCCGGTGAGTGTATATTTTTATAGTATTTTTATAGCTACAATTCCCATTCAGTTTTACTTAAAATTTGAAGAGGGATATAGTACTTTAGTTTGGTTTAGTTTAACCTTAAAGGCTATAAGTCTTACAAATAAACTACAGGTTCCAAAATATAGGTATGTCATGTTCATGAAATGCCAACCAAAAGTCATAGAGGTAAACAAGTTCCATGATTGGAGATGCTTATTCTAGCCTAAAATAAAAAAAAACAAGTTCTGATTACCTCTATGTAATAAAACAGGTATTGAAATATTAGAGTTCATTTTGACCGGGGAAAGTCCAGATCACACTAATAGGTAGACACAACTATCTTTAAGAAATCCAGAGAGGCAAATAACATACTGTATATATATGCTTCAACACAGAAATGGTTTCTGAATTCAGGTCACAACTGACCATGCATCAAGTACAATATTTTTCAAACCTCTAGAGAAGTCAGTGATTCAATCTCAACATGCAGAGAAAGAAAACAAATGGTGAGTGTTTGCACTGTAACAAGATGTTTATCACTGTATGAGTTGGAAAAAGGCATTTTATTGCTCAGACTATATTTTTTCATTATGTTTTTTTGATCTGTAGAAATAAAAGTAAAACTAGAGGACAATACAGAAGAGATATAACTTGTAGTTGCTTATTTTATTTAACTTTTGTATCAAATAGATCAAAGAATTCTCAAAGAAAAATGCTGTTTAAAGTCAAGTTTGTGAAGCAACATTTTGTTAAAAATCAGCTAAAAACAACAATACGCCAAAAGAAAATAAATCGTTCCCGAATTGAAGTTTCTACTGGTGCACATAAACATCATAATGAGCAAACGCAACAATCCAAAGATATCCAGTACGTAACACAGGACAAAATATTCACCCGGTCCAACTAATTTTGAGAAGCCACAATGATGTTTTTTGGGTGAATATTTTTAGAAAAAAGGTTTCCTCAATACAACCACAAATTACAAGTAATTAACCCTTTCCCATCAATGCCCTTTTTAATTTTGGCGTTTCCCATTTTTAAAAAACTTTTTTTATTTTTCTGTATATGGATCTTTATGAGGGCTATGGGGTACATTTACTAAGAGTAGTGTAAACTGCACTAAAAGTGGGTTTGTCTGTGTATAATGCTTGTCTGTGAACAAGCAAAGTCAGACGAAAAACTGGGGCCCCGGCAGAAGCGAAACCTAGGTCGGGCATGGTGTTTGGCATTTTTAATGTTGTGACATGACCGTTTTAACTTTTTCTTTGAGTACATGCAATAAATTATTCTCCCTTTACCTTGCTGATCTACACTATCTGTCCGCAATCCTTAGTACAGGATCAGCAGTGAACCACGGACACGGGGATGAGACGGGGTCCAAGCTTTGATCAAGTGGAGGGGAACGGAGAGAGGAGAGAGAAAACCTAGGAGATCTTACATTTATTTCCATCGACATATACAGCTGTAGTTTTAACATTGAGTAGAGCACTGACATTTCTGACTATTAAGTATACTAGATGTATCTCTTTTCTGAAGAACAGTAATTTTTTCTGCCTGTGGTGTTGAATGCGGAAGTAACTCACATCACTATGATTGCTAAGAATATAAATTCTAAAATGTAAGCTGAAAAAAATGCCCTTAAACCCTAACATACATATAAATACTTCAATTCTCTGCTGGTAAGGGAACAATCTGCAGCTCCAATAGGATAACAAATTGTTCAATGTTAGTTCATGCTAGGTATTATCTTGTCTTCCAGTACATAATGACTGTTAGTCCACTTGACAAAGTCTGACTGAGAATAAGAGCCACTCAAGGTTTTTATCCCTTATAAACCCTATTCAACCCTATCCATTGTTAGCATTCCTTCAATAATCACATATAATTAATCAGGATAGTATAGTCTGGCTAAAAGGAAAAAAGGCCATCTAGAGAAACATATATTTTACAAGCAATATGTAAAATGCAGGTAATATTTAACGTTACTATGTGTATAAATTGCTTTCTTTTAGAAATTGCCTTAAAAACATGTTTCTTTTATTTTTTTAAATTTAACTTTTGATTTGTTATGTTTAAAATTTGGAAATGTACAAAATCTAAATAATAGTAAAATCTATAAAGATTAGGAAAAATAGATTAACATTTACCAGGTTATTCTATTGGCAAGACTTTGTGGGCCCTGCTCTTCCTACAATTCCTGTCCCTTTGTACTTGGTGGTCATTCTCTAAACTTCAGACAACAACTGGGAGGCAGTGCCTACACTGGATAAGTGCACAGAACAACGGACAAATAAACAAACAGACACAGGCAGATAACATGGTCAGACAATTCAGGTCAAAACAAAGATGGTGACAAGGTACAAAATCTTAAAGTAGAAGGAGCAGGTCAGAATCACAGCAAAGCACACTAAAATACATGTTATCACTAGGACACACGCCTTAATAGGCACTTGAACTAAGTCACATGTAAGTGTAAATGGAATGCATATACACTCCCAACTGAAAAAGTCAATCACCCAGCTTTCCACAGAGCATACAGGAGTTATCCTTATTTGAATATTTCCTTTTGGAATAATAATTAAAACAACACAATTTCACTTGAGAACATACATATTTTATAATAATAAGAAAATAATGTAATCATTTTAACAAATTACTGTATCAGAATCATTACTGTTACTGTTTTTTAATCGAACTTGTCATGTGGATCACACAATTTCACCTAATGACAGAGTTCCCATCGACTTTTTAATACTAATTCCCAATCTGCTTCTATCATTAACATTACTGGTTCCACTAACTTTTAAAAGTTGATATAAGTATACCTGGCTAATTGCCAACTATCTGCGTTGAGTCATGGGGGCATCTGTTTCAAGAATGCAAACATCATCTTTATCACCTCTCTGTTCTGTAAGATGTTAAGATGTTCCTCTCTCCTTCCTCTCTTCTCTTCTGTTCCTCCTTCTACATCCCTCCCTCATGCAGCCATTAGCTGACCCCATGCTCTAAGCAAATATCAGCTCACATTTGCCAGGAAGTAAGAGTTCTCCAATTAAGGCCACCTTATAGGCGTGTGGAGACTTAAAGCCACTAGAGAATTGTGGGAAATAAGCAAATGCATTTTCCAAGGTGTGAAATGGAAAACAATGTCTTCTTTTGCTACCTTGAAAGGCGTGTGGAGACTTAAAGCCACTAGGGAATTGTGGGAAATAAGCAAATATGTTTTCCAAGGTGTGAAATGGAAAACAATGCCTTCTTTACTACCTTGAAAGGCAGCCCCTTAACACCAAGTAAGACCTACAAAAAGTCTAATAACATGATGGTGGTTTAAGCTAAACCAGTATATGTGTTCTAGAAGGACCAGAGCTGCTTGGTTCTCTTCAGTAAAGTGTAGGGAACTGGTTTGGTTGAATGAGAGGCCAATGATAAGGGTCAGGAAGTAAGAGTTCTCCATATGGAGAGTTGTCAATTAATGCTGCCTTGTAGGTATGTGGAGAGTTATAGCCATTGATGCTCCACTAGGGGATTCTGGGAAATAAGCAAATACATTTTCCAAGGTGTTATATAGAAAACAATGCCTCCTTTTGCTAATCTGTTCCTTCTGGAATAGATATAGTGGTTTGTCTTAAACCCACATCATGTTATTAGACTTCTTGTAAGCCATGTTTGGTGTTGAGGGGCTGCCTTTCAAGGTTGCTAAAGGAGGCATTGTTTTCCATTTCCAACATTATGTATTTGCTTATTTCCCAACTCAAATTTGCATGAGGGGAAGAAAAAAGGAGTTAGATCTAGAGGAGATAATGTTGACATCAGGGATTGGGAAATAGTATAAAAAGCGCCATACTTGATGTTTAAACCACCCAACCCCCCACCCTGTCTAGTCTATCATCACAATTTGTTATCTTTATTGAAAATTATATGAAGACATTTTAAAAACAGAAGTTTTAATATAATGTAAAGAGAAAAGGAAATGTATAAGGAAATGATTAGCAAATAAAGAAATATGGACTATTTTGTTATTAATAATAATTATAATTTATGACACATTTATACAGGACAGTGGAACTGGTGATATAGATGGTTATTTGCTATAAATTATCAACTCAGCAAAATGCCAATAAAAAGAAAATTCAGAAGAGAAGATGCAAGCTCAGCTTCATCCTAGATGTAATTTAGGGATTGCTCAAGTGATTCTACAAAACTGCATAAAAGCAGTTCTAGTTGTGCCTAAGAGACAATATTTCAATAATAGTCTGTGCATACATCTGCATGATTTCTTGGAGTGAATTAAATTGAATCCATTCTTAATTATTTTCATTCAAAAGGACAGTGAAATAATCATTAGATAAAATAGTGACTTTTCAACTCTAATACTGTATATACTCTCGTATAAGCCGAGGTTTTCAGCACAAAAAATGTGCAGAAAAAACACACCTCGGCTTATACACGAGTCAATTAAAAAATAAAAAACTTAATACTCACCCTCCGGTGTCCGGATCGTTGGCGTGGGTCCCGATCTTTGTGCGCTCACCAGCAGATCGCTTGGACGCGACTCTGCCGGCTAGAGAAGAAAGAAGAGAGAAGAGGAGCCACTGGGAACCACGCTTGGCAGGGGGGCTGGCTGTATACTACTTAGGGGCAGGCTGTATACTATATGGGGGCTGGCTCTATACTACATGGGGCTGGCTTTATACTACATGGGGGCTGGCTGTATACTACATGGGGGCTGGCTGTATACTATATGGGGCTGGCTGTATACTACATGGGGGCTGGCTGTATACTACTTGCGGCTGGCTGTATACTACATGGGGCTGGCTGTATACTATTTGGGGCTGGCTGTATACTACATGGGGCTGGCTGTAAACTACAGGGGGCTGGCTGGCTGTATACTACTGTGGGCTGGCTGTATACTACATGGGGGCTGGCTATCTGTATACTACACCCTCGGCTTATACTCAAGTCAATAGGTTTTCCCAGTTTTTGGTGGTAAATTTAGGGGTCTCAGCTTATACTCGGGTTGGCTTATACTCGAGTTTGAATTCTTTTCCACTTGCTAAACATTCAGTCTTATTGGAGAGGAATATTTCTGTATTATGTATTAAGAATAGAGATGAGCGAACATGCTCGTCCGAGCTTGATGCTCGGTCGAGCATTAGGGTACTCGAAACTGCTCGTTGCTCGGACGAATACTTCGCCCGCTCGAGAAAATGGCAGCTCCCGCCGTTTTGCTTTTTGGCGGCCAGAAACAGAGCCAATCACAAGCCAGGAGACTCTGCACTCCACCCAGCATGACGTGGTACCCTTACACGTCGATAGCAGTGGTTGGCTGGCCAGATCAGGTGACCCTGGGATAGACTAGCCGCTGCCCGCGCTGCTCGGATCATTCTGTGTCTGGATGCCGCTAGGGAGAGAGCTGCTGCTGGTCAGGGAAAGCGTTAGGGTGTTCTATTAGCTTACTGTTAGGCAGGAGTGATTCTCAAAGAACCCAACAGCCCTTCTTAGGGCTACAATAAAGTTCTACTTTTTTTATTTTAATTTGCATCTAGTACCATTTTGTGAGGAATTAGCAGGGGGACTTGCTACCGTTGTGTTTAGCTCTTAGTGGCACACATATCCATAGCAAAGACCGAAGTGGGAAAATTTAGTAGGGGTTGGATTTCAATTAGGCACTAACTCAGTGTCATCTCATCTGGCATAGTAGTGTGCTTTGATACTTGGCTAGAAAATAGCCATAGGAGAATACAAAGAGCTTACTTACGCATACAGTAGCGTTCTATATATTTGATTTCTGGTTGATCTGCTGGTGGCTGTACTTTCTGCAGTGCATGTACTAGCCAATTCTGAGCAATTTGTAGTGAGACTTGCGACCGCTGTGTTCTGCGCTTAGTGACGCACATATCCATAGCAAAGACCGAAGTGGGAAAATTTAGTAGGGGTTGGATTTCAATTAGGCACTAACTCAGTGTCATCTCATCTGGCATAGTAGTGTGCTTTGATACTTGGCTAGAAAATAGCCATAGGAGAATACAAAGAGCTTACTTACGCATACAGTAGCGTTCTATATATTTGATTTCTGGTTGATCTGCTGGTGGCTGTACTTTCTGCAGTGCATGTACTAGCCAATTCTGAGCAATTTGTAGTGAGACTTGCGACCGCTGTGTTCTGCGCTTAGTGACGCACATATCCATAGCAAAGACCGAAGTGGGAAAATTTAGTAGGGGTTGGATTTCAATTAGGCACTAACTCAGTGTCATCTCATCTGGCATAGTAGTGTGCTTTGATACTTGGCTAGAAAATAGCCATAGGAGAATACAAAGAGCTTACTTACGCATACAGTAGCGTTCTATATATTTGATTTCTGGTTGATCTGCTGGTGGCTGTACTTTCTGCAGTGCATGTACTAGCCAATTCTGAGCAATTTGTAGTGAGACTTGCGACCGCTGTGTTCTGCGCTTAGTGACGCACATATCCATAGCAAAGACCGAAGTGGGAAAATTTAGTAGGGGTTGGATTTCAATTAGGCACTAACTCAGTGTCATCTCATCTGGCATAGTAGTGTGCTTTGATACTTGGCTAGAAAATAGCCATAGGAGAATACAAAGAGCTTACTTACGCATACAGTAGCGTTCTATATATTTGATTTCTGGTTGATCTGCTGGTGGCTGTACTTTCTGCAGTGCATGTACTAGCCAATTCTGAGCAATTTGTAGTGAGACTTGCGACCGCTGTGTTCTGCGCTTAGTGACGCACATATCCATAGCAAAGACCGAAGTGGGAAAATTTAGTAGGGGTTGGATTTCAATTAGGCACTAACTCAGTGTCATCTCATCTGGCATAGTAGTGTGCTTTGATACTTGGCTAGAAAATAGCCATAGCAATAGGATAGCATTGTTTGGTTTTAAAAACTCAAAAAAAAACAAAAAACACAAAAAAAAAAAAACACAAAAAAAAAACAAAAAAAAGTAAAAAAAAAAATAAAGTTATAACTCTCATTTTAAAAATGTTTAACCCGAGGGCTAGGGGTAGAGGACGAGGGCGGGGACGTGGGCGTCCAACTACTGCAGGGGTCAGAGGCCGTGGTCCTGGGCGGGGTGAGACACCACCTGCTGATGAGGGAGCAGGGGAACGCCGCAGAGCTACACTCCCTAGGTTCATGTCTGAAGTTACTGGGACTCGTGGTAGAGCACTGTTGAGGCCAGAACAGTGCGAACAGGTGATGTCGTGGATTTCTGACAATGCTTCGAGCAATTTGTCCACCACCAGTCAGTCTTCCACGCAGTCCACCCATGTCACCGAAATCGCCACTCCTCCAGCTCCTGCACCTCAGCCTCCTCCCCCCCAGTCTGCCCCCTCCCAGGAAAATTTGGCATTTGAACCGGCATACTCTGAGGAACTGTTTTCTGGACCCTTCCCACAGTCACAAACCACTTGTCCGGTTGCTGCTGAGCAATTTTCCGATGCCCAGGTTTTCCAACAGTCACAGTCTGTGGGTGATGATGACCTTCTTGACGTAGTGGAAGTGTGTAAAGAGGTGTCCGACGATGAGGAGACACGGTTGTCAGACAGTGGGGAAGTTGTTGTCAGGGCAGGAAGTCCGAGGGGGGAGCAGACTGAGGGATCGGAGGATGATGAGGTGACAGACCCAAGCTGGGTTGAGAGGCCGGGTGAACACAGTGCTTCTGAGACGGAGGAGAGTCCTCGACCAGAACAGGTTGGAAGAGGCAGTGGTGGGGCCAGACGGAGAGGCAGGGCCAGAGCTGGTGCATCAGCGCCAAATGTGTCAACTAGTGAAGCTCCCGTGGCGAGGGCTCCTGCGGCGAGGGCTAGATCTTCAGAAGTCTGGAGGTTCTTTAAGGAAACACCGGATGACCGACGGACTGTGGTGTGCAACATTTGCCAAACCAGGCTAAGCAGGGGTTCCACCACTACTAGCTTAACTACCACCAGTATGCGCAGGCATATGAATGCTAAACACCCCACTCAGTGGCAACAAGCCCGTT
Source organism: Engystomops pustulosus (assembly GCF_040894005.1). Taxonomy (NCBI): domain Eukaryota; kingdom Metazoa; phylum Chordata; class Amphibia; order Anura; family Leptodactylidae; genus Engystomops; species Engystomops pustulosus. The sequence goes on from NC_092411.1 coordinate 59,948,105, forward strand.
CACCTCCGGCCGTGCACACCACTGCTCCTTCCCCTGTGTCAGCTGCTAGTCAGCCCCCTGCCCAGGACCCTGCCACAAAAACCCCATCGTCGCCTCCACGATCCTCCACAGCATCCACCAGCGTTCAGCTCTCCATACCCCAGACGCTGGAGCGGAAACGCAAATATAGTGCAACCCACCCGCACGCCCAAGCCCTTAATGTGCACATCTCCAGATTGCTTAGCCTGGAGATGCTGCCCTATAGGCTAGTAGAGACCGAGGCCTTTCGCAACCTCATGGCGGCGGCCGCCCCTCGGTATTCGGTCCCCAGCCGCCACTACTTTTCCCGATGTGCCGTCCCAGCCCTGCACCAGCACGTGTCAGACAACATCATCCGTGCCCTGACCAACGCCGTTTCTGACAAGGTCCACCTGACCACGGACACGTGGACGAGTGCTGCCGGGCAGGGCCACTATATATCGCTGACGGCACATTGGGTTAACTTGGTGGAGGCTGGGACCGAGTCTGACACTGGGGCTGCTCATATACTGCCGACGCCGAGGATTGCGGGGCCTACCTCGGTCCAGGTGTTTCAGGCCTACTATGCCTCCTCCTCCTCCCACCCCTCCTCCACCTCCTCCTCCGAACTACCATCCGTGGGCACGGCGCCATCAGTCGGTAGCTCTAGGCACAGCAGCAGTGCCGTCGCTAAGCGACAGCAGGCGGTGCTCAAACTGCTGAGCCTAGGCGACAAAAGGCACACCGCCCAAGAGCTATTACAGGGCATCACGGCGCAGACTGATCTGTGGCTGGCACCGCTGAACCTCAAGCCGGGAATGGTTGTGTGTGACAACGGCCGTAACCTGGTGGCGGCTCTGCAACTCGGCAGACTGACACATGTGCCATGCCTGGCCCATGTGTTAAATCTGATAGTTCAGCGTTTCCTCAAGACATACCCCAATCTGTCTGATTTGCTCACGAAGGTGCGCCGCATCTGTGCGCATTTCAGGAAGTCCAGCCCAGATGCTGCCACTCTCAGGGCAGCGCAGCGCCGCCTCCAACTGCCCGCTCACCGACTGTTGTGCGACGTGCCCACGAGGTGGAATTCAACACTGACCATGTTATCCAGAGTTTACCAGCAGCGCAGAGCGATTGTAGACTGCCAGATGTCAACTTCCACCAGAACTGGTAGTCAGGTCAGTCAGCTTCCTCAAGTCTACAATGAGGAGTGGACGTGGATGTCTGATATCTGTCAGGTGCTGAGTAACTTTGAGGAGTCAACACAGATGGTCAGTGGCGATGCCGCCATCATCAGCCTCACCATCCCGCTGCTTGGCCTGTTGAAAAACTCTCTGGTCAGCATGAAGTCGGAAGCTTTGCGCTCGTCACAAGAGACAGGGGAAGAATATTCCCTTGTTGATAGCCAAAGCACCCTCAGGTCTGTTTCTCAGCGCATATCGGAGGAGGTGGAGGTGGAGGAGGATGAGGAGGAAGAGGAGGAGAATGTTGGTGAGACACAAGAGGGGACCATTGTTGAGTCCTTTACTGTTCAGCGTGTATGGGCAGAAGAAGAGGAGTTGGAGGAGTTGGAGGAGGAGGAAATGGACAGTCAGGCCAGTGAGGGGAGTGAATTCTTACGCGTTGGTACTCTGGCGCATATGGCAGATTTCATGCTAGGCTGCCTATCCCGTGACCCTCGCGTTCAAAGAATTTATTCCAGCACCGATTACTGGGTGTTCACTCTCCTGGACCCACGGTACAAGCAAAATCTTTCCACTCTCATCCCTGCAGAGGAAAGGAGTGTGAGAATGCATGAATACCAGCAGGCCCTGGTGCACAAGCTGAAACAGTATTTCCCTTCTGACAGCGCTAGCGGCAGAGTGCGTAGTTCTGCGGGACAAGTAGCGAGGGAGAGTAGGCGAGCAGGCAGCTTGTCCAGCACTGGCAAGGGTACGCTTTACAAGGCTTTTGCCAGCTTTATGTCACCCCAGCAAGACACTGTCACCTGTCCCCAGTCTCGGCAGAGTAGGGCTGATCTTTACAGAAAGATGGTGAGGGAGTACGTAGCTGACCATACCATCGTCCTAAATGATCACACAGCTCCCTACAACTACTGGGTTTCAAAGCTGGACATGTGGCACGAACTGGCGCTGTACGCCTTGGAGGTTCTTGCCTGCCCTGCCGCTAGCGTCTTGTCCGAGCGGGTTTTCAGTGCAGCTGGTGGCATCATCACCGATAAGCGTACACGCCTGTCGACTGACAGCGCTGACAGGCTGACGCTTATTAAAATGAATAAAGGCTGGATTTCTCAGAATTTCCAATCTCCACCAGGTGAAGGAAGCTCAACCTGAATAATTGATCCACTCCTCCTCCTCCTCATTTTCCTCCTTCTCCTCCTCTTTGTACAGTAAAGCAGAGGAAAATGGCTATTTTTTGACAGGGCCCACTGGCTCTTGCTATAGTACTTCATGCATTTAATTTTTCTGGAGGGCCACCTACCCGGTCCTCTGTTTGAAACAATTTTTGTGAGTGCCACATACAGGCACTCAATCTATTCCATTTTACTGCAGGGCCACCTACCTGCTCCTCTGGTTTGAAACATTTTTGGGACTGCCACATACAGGCACTCAATCTATTCCATTTTACTGGAGGGCCACCTACCTGCTCCTCTGGTTTGAAAAATTTTTGGGACTGCCACATACAGGCACTCAATCTATTCCATTTTACTGCAGGGCCACCTACCTGCTCCTCTGGTTTGAAACATTTTTGGGACTGCCACATACAGGCACTCAATCTATTCCATTTTACTGGAGGGCCACCTACCTGCTCCTCTGGTTTGAAAAATGTTTGGGACTGCCACATACAGGCACTATCCAAATTAAATTGTCTCCATAGCAGCCTCCACACGTTGTCTCCATTGCTACCTCCAAAAGTCGTCCATATAGCTGCCTCCATACATCGTCCCTTTATCAAACGAGGTGTGTCAGGCAGAAATTTGGGTTGTTTTCATGGATTCCACATCAAAGTTGTTAACTTTGTCGCCACCCTGCTGTGTTATCCACAAAATATACTGGCAAACTTTTACCATTTAGGGATATTATTTCAGCGCTTCTTGCGCATCTGTTTACATTCCCCTCACCCGGCATATCCTAAACTTATAAGAACGCTACTACACTTGATCTTATACAAAAGGTTCTTAGAAGTGCTGTTTGGGGAGTAGCCTAGAGACAGGGGCTTGAATTGGCGAAAGCTCGCCTGGCAGCGGAGCGCCAGCTCCATGCGCATCATGCGCTTCTTGCGCATCTGTTTACATTCCCCTCACCCGGCATATCCTAAACTTATAAGAACGCTACTACACTTGATCTTATACAAAAGGTTCTTAGAAGTGCTGTTTGGGGAGTAGCCTAGAGACAGGGGCTTGAATTGGCGAAAGCTCGCCTGGCAGCGGAGCGCCAGCTCCATGCGCATCATGCGCTTCTTGCGCATCTGTTTACATTCCCCTCACCCGCCATATCCCAAACTTATAAGAACGCTACTACACTTAACTTGGTGCAGGCTGGGACCGAGTCTGACCCTGGGGCTGGTCATATACTGCCGACGCAGAGAATTGCGGGGCCTACCTCGGTCCAGGTCTCAAAGGCCTACTATACCTCCTCCCACCCCTCCTCCACCTCCTCCTCCTCCGAATTACCATCCGTGGGCATGGCGCCATCAGTCGGTAGCTCTAGGCACAGCAGCAGTGCCGTCGCTAAGCGACAGCAGGCGGTGCTGAAACTGCTGAGCCTAGGCGATAAAAGGCACACCGCCCAAGAGCTATTACAGGGCATTCCACATCAAAGTTGTTAACTTTGTCGCCACCCTGCTGTGTAATCCACAAAATATACTTGCAAACTTTTACCATTTAGGGATATTATTTCAGCGCTTCTTGCGCATCTGTTTACATTCCCCTCACCCGCCATATCCTAAACTTATAAGAACGCTACTACACTTGATCTTATACAAAAGGTTCTTAGAAGTGCTGTTTGGGGAGTAGCCTAGAGACAGGGGCTTGGATTGGCAAAAGCTCGCCTGGCTGCAGAGCGCCAGCTCCATCCCAAGATCCAACTAACATAGTTGCAGCACCTTTAATCTACTACTAGTTCACTGCCTCCATAATAATAATAATAATAATCTTTATTTATATAGCGTCATCATATTCTGTAGCGCTTTACAAATCATAGGAAACAAATACAAATGTAATGTAACAGAGCACAACATTTGTATGGAACAACAGGAGTGAGGTCCCTGCTCGCCAGAGCTTACGGTTTATGAAGATGATGGGGTAACACGAGGTAAAAGAATATTTAATGGTCAAGCCATTCTTCTTAGGGAATAGAAAAAAATATAATAAATGGAATTGCTGTCGCTTGAACCACTCAGCCGTCATCTTATATACCAGGTCCAGGGTGAATGGGACTGCAGAGAAGTCTGGTGCCTGTTGGTTGCTGGATAACAGATGGGAGGATGACACAGGACGGGTTAGTAGAAGAGTTAAAACTTCATGCAGTTAATGAGTGTTATAGGCTTGCCTAAAGAAATGGGTTTTAAGAGCACGTTTGAAACTTTGGAGGTTAGGTATTAGTCTGATAGTCCAGGGCAGAGCATTCCATAGAATTGGTGCAGCTCTAGAGAAGTCTTGGAGACGCGAGTGGGAGGTCCGCACTAGGGTAGAGGTTAATCTAAGATCACTGGCGGATCTAAGAGCACGGGTTGGGCGATAGACTGAGATAAGAGAGGAGAGGTAGGGGGGTGCAGCATTATACAGAGCTTTATGGATGAGGGTTATTATTATTTTAAACTGTATTCGAAAGGAGACTGGCAGCCAGTGCAGCGACTGGCATGAACTGTAAGCATACATGGTCCCCTTATCAAACGAGCTGTGTCAGGCAGAATTTTGGGTTGTTTTCATGGCTTCCATGTTAACTTTGTCGCCACCCTGCTGTGTAATCCACAAAATATACTGGCAAACTTTTATCATGTACCGATATTATTTGAGCGCTTCTTGCTCACCTCCTTTGCTTCCTCTCTGACACCCATTGGTTTGAAGCCTGAGTCCAATTAGGGTATGTCGCCATGCCACTCTCTAGCCTGCTGCCGCTGCCTCTGCCTCTGCATGCCGTCCCCTATAGTGTCAGGGTCAATTATTGGATGTTTTACATGCTATCTAGCTTCATTCTGTCACTCTGTCATGGCCATGCTGTTGCCCATAATTTCGGCATAATGGTGCGATTAAGCAGCCTCAGAGGCATCCATGCATGCTGCCCCTGCTGTTTCCTGTCCATTTCCGTGGTGTTTCCATCCTTTTCTGAGGTTCCCAGGTGTTTGGCCAAGCTTCCCTGTGCAGAGCCTTGGTCCCCTTGAAAAATGCTCGAGTCTCCCATTGACTTCAATGGGGTTCGTTATTCGAGACGAGCACTCGAGCATCGGGAAAAGTTCGTCTCGAATAACGAGTACCCGAGCATTTTAGTGTTCGCTCATCTCTAATTAAGAATACAAATCCTAATTTGGGATTCTCATGACAAAGCTAAACACCTTACTTGCAATGTAAAAGTCAACCTTGACCTTTTTATTACAACATATTTGATAAATGTTACCTTCAATATGCAAAAGAAAATTACCTGTGCGTGGTGTCGCTACACTGTAATTATCTGTCTTTTCTTCTTGTTTTCTTTACCAATACATGCAATCCCCGGGTTACTTAAATTATTTTTAGGTTTGTACTTAAGTTGAATTTGTATGTCTAACTGTATATTTTATAATTCTGGATCTTCAACATTTTGCGCTGTCATGAGAATAAAGATAATCAATTAAACTTCATTACAGACACCTTGCAGTGGATTATTTTAGCCTAGGACTAAAGTAAAGCATCCAGAGATCTTCACCAGAGGTCACAGTGGTCGCAGAGGTCCATCTGCAACCAGCAAGTCAGTTGTCCTTAAGTTAGGGACTGCCTGTATACAGGTTTTACATGGCATTGGATAAAATTAATTTTCTATGAGAAATTGCTGATAAATTTAAAGCTTAAAACCTCTTTTGAGATTGTAATATTAAATTTAAAAATGTTCTTCTAGGAGGTTGGCAGTATGCATAATATGGTGGAATGTAAAATAGGTCAGAGAAGATCTGATAGTAGTTTGTGAGCATATAGCTTGTGTTGAAAAAAATCCCGTTTGTCACATATTTCTGGATTTTTCACTTTTTATTGTTTATGATTAAAAAACAAGTAAAAATAGACTATAATTAAAATCATAATAAAAATGTATTATTATTAAGGAGACATGTTTCATACCCATACCAGGTACTTCATCAGTCCATGTTCTTATGTTTCGGCGCTTTTTTTCAAACACGAGCTATATGCTCACAAACTTCTATCTGCAACATACCCACTGGTCAGGAGACAGGAGCAGTTATTTTATCAGGTTTCCAGAACTATGAATGGCGGAACAAATGGAACAGGTTCAAATACTTTTGTTCTTCTTCTTATTTTCATCACAATAAATAATTGAAAAAAAAATGAAGTTAATCCCATCAAAGTAATACAACCTAGTCACAGTGGAAATAAGTCCACTTAAAGGGATGTTCATCACAAAACTAGGATCAATGGAAGTGTAATCACTTAGACTCAAACCAGATAGTCATGGCATATCCTAGTATCTCGCTACTAATTGTAATTGTGAGATAAACCCTTTAGCAATGTATCAATGTCATCTTGCTACAGCAGACAATTACAGTGTACAGCAGACAGTGTACAGCAGACAATTAGTCAGGCGGATTCCAGGAGACTATTACCATTTATCAAAATACAGCGACTGTGATATTTAATAAAGTGGTCAAGCCTGTCTGTCACAAGTTTGATATTTGTGTAACTTCTTAGAGATTTAACTCACTATTAGAAAATTAATGAAAATGTGTGTTTTTCACTGCCATGAATAGCCTTGGTAGTGTGAATATAGCCTTAGTCTGCTAGCTATTCATTTTGGGATGCTCATCTTATAAGACATTCCTGTTTAAGAACCTGCCTATACACCAGTTTCGGCAGCCTTGGCCCACCTACTCCTTTTGCAAATCTCTCAATGTCACCGTTACCTAAGACAATCTGCTTATATTGACCACATTTGTTTGTGATATTTTTTCCATGTTGGATGATGTATCTTCTAGTGAGCTTCTAACTTTTAACTTTTCCCTTTATACTTACCATCTTCTTCAATTTGTTATGTGTTGGGATTAGCCTCTTAAGGACGCAGCCATTTTGTAGCTTAAGGCTCAGGCCGATTTTTGGATTCTGACATGCGTCGCTTTATATGGTTATAACTGTTACTTATCTAAACGATTCTGAGAATGTTTTTTCCCCACATGTTGTACTTCATTTTAGTGGTAAATTTTGGCTGATAAGTTTTGCTTTTATTAACAAAAAAAAAGAAAAAATTATTATTTTTATTATTTTTTTTTTATTTTTTCGAAATTCGAAATCATTGTGTTTTCAGACAGATAGATTTACCACCTAAATAAATTGCTGAATATCATTTCCCATATGTCTACTTTACATTTTCATCATTTTTTAAATGTCTGGATCATTTATTTTGATGTCACGTGGCTTACAAATTGAATATCGCTTTTCCGGATTTTCAGAATTGACTAATTTGGAGATAAATACCGTTTTGAATGAAATTTTACATATTTACCATCAAAACCCCCTATATAACTAACCCATTTTAAAATCTGCACCCCTCACGCTATCAGAAACAGCTTTTATGAAGATTGTTAACCCATTGAGATCTTCATAGTAATTGAATCAAAATGGAGGTGAAATTTAGAATGGTCAAATTGTGCCGGTAATACGTTTATTAAGCCCTAAAATTGACATATTTCCAAAAGATAAAAAGAGAAAACCCACTATACAATTTGTACAGAGTGTACAGAGACCCCCCACATGTGGCCGTGACTTATTTTATGGGTGCACAGCGAGGTGCAGAAGGGAAGGATTGCCCTGCAGCTGCCAGGAGTTTCCTCATTGGCTATTTTGCAGGCTATAAACTTTTTGCTTTTTCGTTATTAGGGCCATGTGACAGCATTTTTTTTGCGGGATGAGATGCTTTTTCCAGTGTTACCATTTTGGGGTTGGTATCCCCTATTGTTGAAAATTTAGGAACTATTTTTTGAGGGCCAGAGTAGATGTACTGGATTTTTTACTTTTTTTTGGTGTTCACCGTTTATCCTAATAATCATGTTATCTTTATTTTACGGGTCAATACGATTATGGGGATACCATACATGAATATTTTTTCTTACCCTAATGTGGGGAAAAATCTATCATTTTTGTATTGCCGTCTTCCAAGTGGCATAACATTGTGACTTTTTTGGCAACGGAGCTGGTTGATGGCTTGCTTTTTGTGGGACATGTTTGACTTTGCACCACTATTATTCTGGAGTACATATGTTTTTTGAGCACTTTTTATAGCATTTTTTACGGGATTGAATAGGTAAAAATCATAATTTTTGGAGGGTTTATAACAGTTTTTACGGCGTTTATCGTGCAGGTTCAATAATTATTTACTGTTATTCTACGGGTTGTTACGGGCACGGTGATACTATATATGTGGGGTTTGTGTTATGATTTAGACTTTTTTTGCGTTATATGTCTCTTTATAAGTTTTGGGGCTATTGGGCATTTTTATTGATTTCTTTCTTTATTTTTTATTCTTCAGCTGAACCAGCATCGGCTCAGTGTCCGACATATCAGATGCTCAGCGCTAAGTCAGTTCGATATATCGGACGCTGAGCGTTAAGCGGTTAATAATGTTTATATTAATGTAGCAAACAAGTATAAATTATGTGAGAGGACTGACATCAACCATGCCCTGGGAGAAGCTGTGTAGGCAAAACCCAAGGTCGGGCACCGATGGTTAGCGATGGTTTGATGGATTTTACATGAACATTTTAACTTTTTAACCCCTTACCGACATGTGATGTATATATACATCACATGCCAGTTAAGGATGTATGGAGTGGACTCATGGACAGTGAGTATTAGCTACATTATGCAGCTAAGACCTAAGGCTGACACTCATGATCTGTGCTGGCACCAATTGTGGGTGTTAACCTCTTAAGTGCCCCATCAAACTCTATTGCAGTACTTAAATGATGGTGCCGCATGGGTGTGGGTTTATTGGATCCAGATGGCATCCACCCCCCCCCCCCCCGACATCAAAGGTGTTGCTGAAAGCCTAGACCAGTGATGGCGAACCTTTTAGCGGCCAGGTGCCCAAAAAGCAGCCCAAACCCCCCCTTATTTATTGCGAGGTGCCAACCGAAAATTAAAGCAGTAACGTATTGCTCCCTGTTCTTCAACAATCATATTGGGCTCCTGAGAACAGCAACACAGTAGAGAGATGGAAAATTTGCATCATTTTAGCTTCTTTCCAGTGTCCCTCTGTACACAGAGAATCAAGGGGCCAGCAGAAGGTCCTCCAAAGATAATTCAGCTATTCATTCTCTATTCATTCTCCCTCTTACTATGGTCCCAAGTAGCAAAGTCAGTTTCAACATATATCTGGAAGCAGCATCTTTTAAGTTGCTTGGAACTGCAGGAAGATTCTTTGAGTCCTGCCTGGTGTGCTGGGGAGATGGCCCGGGTGCCCACAGAAAGGGCTCTGAGTGCCACCTCAGGCACCCGTGCCATAGGTTCGCCACCACTGAACTAGACCCTAACACAGATCCCATGAATTTACAACATACTGCAATACTGTAGTGTTGTAATATAGTGCATAAGTCATCAGACCCCCAAGGGTTAAAGTACCTTTGGGAGACTAGAAATACAGTAAGAAAAAAATTTTAAGTTACAAAAAATGTTAAAACATAAAAGATCCCCCCTTTCCCTAGAACTGATATAAAAATAAACAATAAAGATTATAATCATGCCAGGTACTGTTTGTCCCAAAATGGTAAAATCTATCAATATATAAAAAAGGTTATTCCTGGAGATGAACACCATAACGGAAATTAGCACCCAAATGTCCGAAAAGCAAAACAGAAAAAATGGTATAAAAAGTGCTCAAAAGGTCATACAGTCCTCAGTATTGTAGCAATGAAAAGGTCACCATGCCCTGCAAAAAATTGACACATACACATCTCCATACACCAAAGTATGAAAAAGTTATTAGCTTCAGAATAAAGAAATAATGGGGAGGTAGCATTTGTAGCACATAGTGAAAGCTGTAAAAAAAAACACAAGAAAATGGTGCAAAAACATTTTTTTGTTAAGTTTACTGAATTTGGATTATTTTTCCTGCCAGTACATGGTATGGAATATTAAATACTGCCACTAGGAAGTAAAATTGGTATTGCAAAAATACAAGGCCTTACTAAGCTCCCTACCTGAAAAAATAAAAAAGTTATGGATTTTTTAAAGAAGTGGAGCAAAAAACTGAAATGCAAAAATGAAAAAGAGCCTCTGCGATAAGGGATTAAATGTGAGTACACTACAATAAAGCTGCTTAAGTAGTTTATTAAACAGGCTAACTCCATAATATGATGAGTAACTCTTTTCAGAGAATAAGCCACTATTCAGACTTCAACTGCTGTTGAAAGGTAGGGCAGAGTAGTGGCATGTGGCGTGAGCACGTAGCATGATGGGCGCACTGCTGGAATGATGAGCTGCCTGAGCCGTGTCTCCCCAAGATCATCTTGGATGAATGCAGCCCGCTGGAGCCTTGAGGAGGAGACACGGGTGACTCGTGGCTATATGCCCTGCTTTAGGTCCCGCTCGAATGATTCTTGAGCGACAGCCCTGATTGATGGGAGGGTAGATTGGACAGCTACCTCCAATCTCCCTGCTCCACGCAGAATAAAATCAAGAAACGTGGCGATAAGAGTAAAGGGCCCTCAGGGATGCAGGATACAAATGAAGAAGCTGCTGATAACTCCAATATAGAAGACAATGCAGGTGGTACGCAAAATCAAGAATTTGAGATCTTTCTCAAGGATATCTCAGTTCAACTAGCACAGTGTCTCACAGCAGTTGTTAATGTGTTGAAAGAAATTGGGAGTCTGAAATCAGATATAACTTCTATAAGATAAGATTTACAAAACTCAGGAAACTGATGAGGAAGCAGAATTAACAGTAGGGAAGGTAAAGGATAGAGCTGCAGAATTCACATGTAAAATTAAAGTGATAGAAAAAAATGAACTAGAGCTTAAGGAAAAAATATTGGACTTAGAAAATCATTTGAGGAGAAACAATCTATGTATAGTTGGATTCCCGGAGGGGTCAGAGGGGAATGATGTTACTAAATTTGTCTCAGACTGGTTGGAAGTCACCCTCTCAGAGGAAGTTCGCAGCAGGCTGTTCCTGTTAGACCGGGCACATCGTGTGCCAGCCAGGGCTCCTCCCACGGGTGCTCAACCCAGGAATATCCCGGGTTGCAACTCTTCTCCCTTAGAGAAAGGGACAACATATTGCAAAGTGCGAGATCTGCACATCAACTACAATATAATAATGCCCCTATCATGATCTTTCTGAATTACCCACAAGATATTAAAAAAAAATAATAATTAGTTATGCAGATGTCAAAAAGAGGTTAAGATAAAAAGGTGGTTATATACTCTCTAATTTACCCAGCAAAGGTAAAATTGATACACAAGGGAAAGTCAGTTTTCTTTGCTGGGGAGACAAACGACTGGATGGAGTGAGTTTTGAAAATTTGAGTCTCAGGTGCATGGGCATACCCACACCAGTTCACACAATACTCCAGGAAGAGTCTTGGGCAATATTTGATCTATGTTGGTCTTTCCACCTTGAGGTAATTTGTCTTCAAGAAACGCATCTATTGGAGGATACGATGGATTGTCCATTACCATAACTCGGCCTATGCTCACAGAATGAGAATTTTAATGAATAAGAACCCCTGCTTTAAGGAGTTAGATGCAAAATCAGATCTGCTAAGGAGATACATAGTATTACATGCCATTATAAATGGAATAAGAGTAGTTATGATAGGCTTGTATCTCTCACATGCTGCTCCATTAAAAGTACTAGCTCACATTACTAAGCAAGTAGGAAAATATGAGGATACCCCTATCTTCTGGATAGGGGACTTCAATCTAGTCTTTAATGGGGGCTTGATAGAAGCAATAAGAAGAACAGTTGACCTCTTCTTTTGGTAGACTAATGGATGAGTTGTGCTCCAGGGATATATGGAGGGAAAGAAACGCAGAAAGGAGGGCATATACCTGTTACTCAAAAACACATGACACTCTCTCTAAAATTGACCTGGTTTCAGTAAATGAGACTGGCTATGATCTGTTAGAGAGAATAGATATGGGTGCAAGAGGTTTGTCAGATCATCTACCTATGTGGTTTACTTAAAGGAAATGCACATTGTCCGGACTTATATTTTACAAGATAAAACCATTTTGATTTGATTTGGTAAAAGACGGTAAGGTTTTCATAAGGAAATTCAGTATGCATTGCCCTGTGTTTATAGAAAAATAGCAAATAATAAAACTGCATTTTTTTGGTCAAATAAAATTGTGAAGAGATGGGTAGAAAATCTTGTTAGAGAACCTGTGGTGAATGACTTCTTTTCCCATTTCATCCATGCAGTGAGCTAGGTCTCCAACAATGTAGATAAAATGTGAAATCTGCCAGAAAAGCCACATGATCAAAATTGAGTTGGAAAAAAGACTATCTGCTAATGTGCGGAAAAATTTATGTATATATAATCCTTTGTAATTGTTTAGAAAATAAAATCTATTTGTATTGGGCTTACCATAATTAAAATTTGTATTTAGAATTCATTATTATGATACATAGAACCTCGCATAGCAGTCTTTGAATACATATACATGTGCATATCTATCTATATACATCTGTATACACTAGAGATCAAAAATAAAGAAAAATTTAAGATCATTTGATGTTTTTCAGATGTAATGTAGTATACATTGATCAACATTTGATGGATTTTTGGAAAGGAATAAACCGTGCCACTAGAACAGTGTTCTACAATATTACCAAAATATATCAAAATAAAACCTTTATTTTGAAAAAAGAAAACATGATGATCATAATTAGAGAACAGCAATGACTGTAGCACAGAGAAGGGTTGTAATTACATTTTCTAAAGGTTACAAACATCTCCAATCAGTAGGAAGTGCACAGTGCTTTGAATGACTTCAGCACATCTGCGGACTCGGGAAATCAATAGTCTCTCACACTGCTCTAGTGGGATTTTGTTGTGGGTTTTTGGCCATAACTTTGTCACCAAGGATTTTCCAGAGGTTTTCTATTGGGCTTAGATCAAAACCTTGGACTGGCCATTTCATTGTTTCATTGTCTTATATGAGTGCGCTTAAATGAGTTTGTGATGTTGTAAAGATGCAATATTCTAGAAATCACAGACTTAGGACAAGCAACTTCCCTTGATATGGCTGATAGGCACATCTCTTTGGCTTCCATCTGCACAACCTTCTGCTGGAGGGTTTCAGTAAGTTTGGAACACCACATTTTACCACATCAGTGCAAACTGGAAAGTTGGACTGTCATTTGTATATAGTTATAAAACAGTTTTGGCATGTAATTCTGTTACGAATCCAGGGAAGACACAGCTCTACAGTCCTCCAAATGAGCCATTTTCTAAAAAGCTGGTATAGAATAACTACCTAGAACCACCATTGTATGTCTCCTCCTGAACTCATAGACTAGAGAAAGATAGGAATTACATGAAATCATATCTGTATTCTGCATCAACCCCTTAACGACCAGGCTCATTAATCTCTAAAAAGCTGTTGATGCAGTCTAAGAGGGTCTGCTTTCTTTGGAATACAATTGCCTATAATATTCCATATACTAGAAAGCAGGAGAAAAATGCAAATGAAGCTAAGTTGCACAAGTTTCTCACAAGCTTTGTTATGGGTTTTTGAAAAGTGTGCATCTTTTTGATGAATATTTATTCAAATTTGTGTGAGTGGTAAAATGGAAAGAAAATACAGATTATGTTGTTTCTTGTTAAGTTGTTCACCAAATTTTTATATTTTGAAAGAATTGATATTTTGAGACATTAGAACACCTAACATGTTTATGATTTTGTTTGTTCGCTGTTGTGTATTTGGAAAGGGGATTGGTTAAGAATTTTGTGCTTTCAGGTAACATACTGCATACTGGGGAAGACTGTCTGGTGGACTTGCTGAATTGCTCCTTATGTGATCTGAAAGGGATTGTGTCCTTGTAGCCACATTCAGCATGGCTGGGATGGTTCATTGACAGCTGCCTTTCAGAGTCAGTTCCCTTTGCTGAGCTGGATGTGTGTTTCTCAAAAAAGCTGGGTAATGTCATCTGAACTTATGTATTAGTATCAGCTGTGACTTGAGTGATGGATGGCTGAACCAGTGTCCAGGATCATCTTATATACAGGTATAAACACAGGTACTCAAATACCAGCAAAAAATTACAATATCAGCAAAAAGTTATTTTTTCAATTCAATTTTAATTCAAATCAAAAAGTGAAACTCATATATTATCATTACAAACTCTATAAATATTAGCCAAATGGAAAGTATGTACAGTAGATGCATTCAATACTTTGTTATGGCAGCATGGCATGGATGTAATCAGTTGATGGCTCTCCCTGCAAAGGTGTTATGGAAGCCCAGGTTGCTTTGATAACAGTCTTCAGCTCAACTACATTGGTGAGTCTGATGTCTTTCATCTTGACAATACCCCATAGATTCTCTCTGGGGTTAAAGTCAGGTGAGTTTGCAGGCCAATCTAGGACTGGTTATTAAACCTGGTATTGGTACTAGGGACAGGTGCCAAGTCCTGCTGGAAAATAAAAATTTCACCTCCAAAAATCTTGTCGGCAAAAAGAAGCATGAAGTTCCAGGTAGATGGCAGCGCTAACTTTGGTCTTGATAAAACACAGTTGACCTACACCCGCAGATGACACGGTTCACCAGACCATCATTGATTGTGGAAACTTGACCTCAAACAGCTTGGATTGTGCTCTTTAATCTTCCTCCAGACTCTGGAAGCTTGATTTCCAAATGTAATGTAAAATTGACTGTATTCTGAAAACAACACTGTGCATTAGTGCATTTCCTTTGCTGATTGTCCCAGGTAAGGCACTTTTGGCATTGTCTTTTGTTTATACATATGTTTATACATATGTGTAAAATATGGTTTTCTGTGGTCACCAGTAGAGGGAGCTAATCAAAAACTCCAAGTTGTGTAATCGGTGCTGCTAACAGTTATGTTAGGGGATTTGGAATAAAACCATGGGTGTCAATAGAAATACGTTGTATGGTTTATAAACTAACATTTTATACATTAATTTCTACACTGTATTTAGATTTTAAAAGCGATTTGGTTATTTGTGTTTTATCATTCCAACAAAGATTTATAGTTTCCTTTGTTAAGCAATGATTTTTTTTTTCTTTTGCCAAATCTACAATTAGCAATTAGCGAAATATTGGAGTTAAGGCAAATGGACAAAGATGGCTCAATGACATTCATGAGATTATACTCAATATATCAAATAACACTTGCTATTGTCTAGTGCACACATGTAAAATTATTCACATGAAAGTAATTTACAATTCTAATTAATTAGTACATGATTCATAAAGATATGCATCTATCTTTTTAAAATACAGCAACCTGTTTAGTCTTATCAGAATCAGTTCCTGACTTCTATATCTGGTTTTAATAAAATTCCATATCTTATATACTAATCAATTGCAAAACCTCAAGTGTATGTGCAGAACATTAATTATCTTTCTAGTGCAGCCTTTTTAACATAGTCATTTT
The DNA here is from genome assembly GCF_040894005.1 of Engystomops pustulosus. Lineage (NCBI taxonomy): Eukaryota > Metazoa > Chordata > Amphibia > Anura > Leptodactylidae > Engystomops > Engystomops pustulosus. The sequence continues at coordinate 59,963,925 of NC_092411.1, forward strand.
GCAGTGTAAGTTCCGAAGGTCAGCAATGACTTACTGCCTGGAATAATTTTAAAGGGAAGGCTAATATGATTTTTCATTGTAGCACTTCAATGACAGCAACTGTTATACTGAGTCAATTACTTTGCTCTGTGCTGCCTGGAAACTGAACTGTATATTTTACAGAACAAGCGAAATACCAGATACACAAACATCTCCATAGAGATAGAGAACTGACATAAAAGCACTGGGTAAGGAAGCCAGTTTAATGAGCTGTGACCATTTACCATTGAGCAATGCACATGTCTTCCCATCACTAATAGAATTAATAGCTATAACATTTGCTGGAGAAAATTAAAGTGTACACTACAGTACAAGAGTTGATAAATGAGAAGGCATAATAAAATAGAATGTGATCTAAATAACAAGGGCCATTTGGCAAACACTGTGATCCAGGGAAATGTCACTGTTTAACAATTTTGCTACCAGATGTAAGCAGAACATACAAACACATTGGGGCTCATTTATTAAGGGTCCACGGAGCGCATTTTCGTCGGGTTTCCCTACGTTTTCCGTCTTGCGCTGCATTTAACAGGGATTTTTGGCACATGCAAATGGATTTTGGCGCCAACTTTCATGCAAGGCAAATTGGGGGGCGGGGGTGTCGGACAACCCGACGGATTAGGACTACACGTGGAATTTAATATTCAAATTGTGTCACAAGACACGCACTTACAAGCACTGGGAAGGTGAACTCTGGCGGAACTCAACGGGGAAGCAACAGATGCAGGATCTCGGGCACACAAGCTACATGAATCGCGCCGGACTTCATCTTTGTCGGACCGTCCGGATCGGGGATCGCGGCAGGACCGGGTAAGTAAATGTGCCCCACTATATACATGGGAAGAAATTCTAACAATGAGGAATTTTCATCCCATATACTGAAATAGATGTGATCAGTCCAAAACAAGAAAATGTTCAGGACTAAGCAATCTTAAAGAGGACCTTTAACCTACTCCAACTGAAACCTCTTTTTGCATCCTGTCACTCAACTTATTCTAGCGCCATTGGATTTTTTTTCTAGAGACTACACATCATTTTGATATGTGGGTTATCCTGAGCAAAAAAAGACATTCAGGTAAAAATAATATTACATTGAAAAACTTAATAGCACTAAATGCTCAAGAATGATGGGGACCACCATAAAAATTCCAACTGCAATAAAAGCCTCAAAATAGAGGAGATAAAACAACCACTGTTTTTGTGTGAACTATTAGATTTAGTTCAGACATGGTAGACAAACCTCAGATTTTATGTTTGGATTTGAGCGATGCGTATTCTGTGTGCGCTATTATTATTACCAATCAAGTAACTGAGATATTGAAAAACTCAACCAAATGTTAGAGGGACATTATCTATACATATGAGGATCGTAACCCAAATGTGGCCCCCAGGTGACAGGTTGGGTATAACTATATTAGACGGATATGTTGGGAATAAAATTATTTAAAAACTACTTGAAAGTAAAGAAAATTGATAGCCCTAATAACATTACAAAAGTTAATTTAGAAACATTTATAGCATCACTAATACATAAATTCCACAATAGGTATGTATGTGCTTTAAGGTTTTGTCATACCAACTATTCTAAAGAAGATACAAATGATAAGTGACTGAGACATTGTCACAGATGCACCCGCGATCCTTTCTGTGGATCGCGGGCACACCCGTGCCCCTCTATGTGTCGCGGTCCCCGCTGCCGCTGTCCCACCCTCCGGCCTGGACTCACCTCTCCACGCTCCTGGCTGTACTCCTGCTTGGCCACGCGCTCCCACTGCTAGGGCGCGCGCGCGCCGGCTCTTTAAGACTTAAAGGGCCAGCGTCCTCCTGATTGGCTCATGCTAATCTGGCTCGCCCTTATAATCCGGCACCTCCCTTCACTCCCTGCCGGATCTTCAGCTTCATTCCTGCTAAGTGAAAGCCCTCCTGAGTTTCCTGCGTTTCACTGTGTTCAGCGTTACCAGCGATCCTCTGTGTTGCTACCATTGCTGTGACCTGCTGTGCCTTCCAGGGTTCCTGTCCTGCTGTGCTTTCCTGGGTTCCAGTCCAGTGGAATCTACTGTCGGTGCCAAACATCACCAGTGTTCCTCTGTGTGCCAGCGTTACCAGTATTCCTCCGTGTTTCCTGCTGTCATCTCAGGTTTGGACTGTTTCCTGCTGTACTACCTTGGCTGCCACCGCGGGTCTCATACCACCTCCCGCGGTGGTCCAGAGGGTCCACAGACTCTTCCAAGAGACTTTTACACACTTTCCCTCTTCAAGTGTAACAGTAAGATCCGGCCATGGATCCCGCCAAGGAGTCAGACCTCGCCAAGGAACCACGTCGCCTTCTGGCTGAGCTCTCCAGTGTTGTTGACCGTCAGTCCCAGCAAATTGCTTATCATGGAGAACTACTAGGCAAAGTTGCCTCCACTCTTCAACAACTGATCGACTCCCAGCATCAGGCTTCTGAATCCACTCCTGCTTCCCCTCCATCCGCCCCGGCTTTTCCACCGGCAGCAGAGCCAAGACTGAGACTTTCTATGCCTGAAAAATTTGATGGTGACCCCAAACTCTGCAGGGGCTTCATCACCCAGTGCTCATTGCACTTTGAACTTATGCCAACTCAGTTTGTCACCGAACGCTCTAAGGTGGCATTCATCCTGAGCCTCCTCTCCGGGAAGGCCCTGGCCTGGGCTACTCCTCTGTGGGACAGAAATGACCCAGTTACGGCCTCCCATGTTACATTTCTGGCTGAATTTCGCTCCGTATTTGAAGAACCCGCTCGTGCCTCCTCAGCTGAAACGGCCCTGCTGAACCTGCGCCAAGGACATTCTTCTGTGGGCGAGTACGCTGTCAAGTTCCGCACCCTAGCCTCCGAGCTCTCCTGGAATGATGCAGCCTTGTCAGCCACCTTCAAGCAAGGACTGTCCCCCCAGGTGAAAGACGCACTGGCTGCCCGTGACCTGCCGGTTACTCTGAGTGGTCTTATCACCCTGGCTACCCGGATAGACGTGCGCTTCGCAGAACGTGATGGAGAATTGGGTCACGAGCACCCTCAAGTCCGGCTTCCATGTCAGTCACGCTTGGCTCCGGTTTTCCAAGAACCGCCTCAACCTCCAGTCACACAGTCTGAACAGGAGCCAATGCAAGTTGACAGAGTTCGTCTCACCGTCCAGGAACGTTCCAGGCGTCTCCGGGAGAAACTTTGCCTGTACTGCGCTAGCCCCAAACACCCTATTGGGGCTTGTCCTGTCCGTTCTCCCACGTCCAGCAAACCCCAACACCCTGAACTTCTGGGAGGTACTTCCCTAGGTGTCAATGCTGTGTCTCCACGTCTGTCGGTTCCTGTGCTCCTAGATGTCGGTGCTCGCTCTCCTGTGCGAATCCCAGCATTCCTGGACTCTGGTTCTATGGGGAATTTTGTGGATGCCACCCTGATCTCCCGGCATCACATTCCGGTGGTTCCACTCAAGAATCCGCTATCCCTGTCTTCCGTGGATGGTCAAGTCCTGTCCGAACCGGTCCGGTACCGCACTGAGCCAATTTCTCTCCAGGTTGGAGCTCATCACAAAGAGACTCTGGTTTTCTATGTTCTGCCACGATCCACATCATCTCTTCTTCTAGGTCTTCCATGGCTACAACTCCATGCTCCGGTCCTCAACTGGAAGACTGGTGAGATCCTGAGTTGGGGACCAGACTGTCATTTTCGCTGCTTGGCTTCACCACCTCCTGGCCTGACAAATTTACAGCTTCTTAGTTCCCTTCAGAGATGTCCTGGGACTGATAAGAAGAAGAAGAGGAGGTCAAAGAAGAAGAGGGGCCTTAAAGGGGGGGGTACTGTCACAGATGCACCCGCGATCCTTTCTGTGGATCGCGGGCACACCCGTGCCCCTCTATGTGTCGCGGTCCCCGCTGCCGCTGTCCCACCCTCCGGCCTGGACTCACCTCTCCACGCTCCTGGCTGTACTCCTGCTTGGCCACGCGCTCCCACTGCTAGGGCGCGCGCGCGCCGGCTCTTTAAGACTTAAAGGGCCAGCGTCCTCCTGATTGGCTCATGCTAATCTGGCTCGCCCTTATAATCCGGCACCTCCCTTCACTCCCTGCCGGATCTTCAGCTTCATTCCTGCTAAGTGAAAGCCCTCCTGAGTTTCCTGCGTTTCACTGTGTTCAGCGTTACCAGCGATCCTCTGTGTTGCTACCATTGCTGTGACCTGCTGTGCCTTCCAGGGTTCCTGTCCTGCTGTGCTTTCCTGGGTTCCAGTCCAGTGGAATCTACTGTCGGTGCCAAACATCACCAGTGTTCCTCTGTGTGCCAGCGTTACCAGTATTCCTCCGTGTTTCCTGCTGTCATCTCAGGTTTGGACTGTTTCCTGCTGTACTACCTTGGCTGCCACCGCGGGTCTCATACCACCTCCCGCGGTGGTCCAGAGGGTCCACAGACTCTTCCAAGAGACTTTTACACACTTTCCCTCCTCAAGTGTGACAGACATATATTTGCCAGTAATGTAATTGTTCTTTCATATTACACTTAGATTGGAAAAAGTATTTTCATTTCTATGTATTCATTGATCACGTCTTACAATGGATAAGACAAATCCTTTGTTAACACAGAGCAAAATATCTGGCAAACTTTATTGTCAGCCTATACAGCAGCTAAGATCAGGTAATTAACATTATTGATGGCAACTAAAAGATTTAAATGAATATTGACTGGTCAGTTTGGTTTCTTTTATTTACAGGTATTTACAAGTTGTAGAAGCCACTTACATTAATATTATTGATGGGTGATTTAACCATTATACCGGGAGACACAATGACCTAAGGTTCCACTTATTCATACCACATTCATGCATCATGTCTGAATGAAATATTTCCTCAAACTAAAAATGTTTGATAGAAATCTACCATCAAAAGCAAGCATGATAAACTAGGGGAACTTACTAGTTTACTTTAAACTTACACTTAGAGCCAGAAGGGCTATGGGTGTTTTACAGAAGCCTCTAAGCTCTGGTTTCACTGGTTATTGTTACACTGTGCCTCAGCCTCCCTCCTCCCTCCGCACTTCCTGTAATTTTGGCAGCATTGAGCCCACAGTGGGAAGGGGAACCGCTTCTTGAGTTTGTAACAGCTTCAGAAATCAGCTTCTCAATGCCTTTAGCTGCTTCATCCTCCTACAGTGAACAATGTATCTGAAAGCACACACTTCAGACAAATAAGCAAGTTAATTATTAACTCTTTCTATACCTAGAGAATATATTCCTTGATGTTTCAGTTCTAAAAGAAGATTAGACTCTGTAAAGAGTTAAGTCATTTGACACTTTATCAAGTTGCTTTATCTATCAGCTATCAGCGGAGAACAGAACAGAAAGCTGATTTACACAGACTGCTTAAATTAAGAAGGAAGGCAGAGGAAAAAGAAGGACATTGGAATATATTTCTTCGGTAAATTAAAATATACAGTTTAATATTATGATACACACTATTGATTTATGAAATTTGGTCAAACATTTGCTTATACTTTAAACTAATACCAAAACATGGTTTAAAAAAAAATCTCTTTAGCGGACCTGACTTTGTTCCAACCTTTCTACATTTATCTTTCGACACTAACTCTTATCTTGTTTGTCCCAACCATCTATTTATCCAATGCTAGACCTATACCCCATGAGCTTTAAAGGATTTTATATCTATATTGGTAGTTGGGTATATATGTTTTGAACTACCATATTTTTTACCTGTACATTGATATTTTATTGTTGCAGGACATTTTCTTACTATACTAAAAATATCATTATTGTTTACTATTGATAGTATATTTAATTCTATTGTTTCACTGAATTGAACCTTAAAACCTTTAATCCTTCAAATGTATTAAAGTTCCGTAAATACAACCTTATATAAACAACACACAGCAGATTCCACTATGTCATTATTTAACAAAACTAGGACAATATACAGAACTGAGTGCTAAACATTAAGTTTACCTATAGGCATAGGTTATTTTAATTTCATATTTACTAAATTAGACATGTTGCAGTTCCCTTCTTCCTAACCGATATTGCTCTATTTCAACCTACTGGTGTGATCACACAAATGTTCTTCTTGTTTGTTACTTTATTAGAAAAATACTCACATACTAAAATGTGTGCACGGTGAGTACAGGCGGTCCCCTACTTAAGAACACTCGACTTACATACGACCCCTAGTTACAAACGGACCTCTGGATATTGGTAATTTATTGTACTTTAGTCCTAGGCTACAATGAACAGCTATAACAGTTATCAGAGGTGTCTGTAATGAAGCTTTATTGTTAATCCTGGTTCTTATGACAACCCAACATTTTTAAAATCAAATTGTCACAGAGACCAAAAAAGTTCTGGCTGGGATTACAATGATAAAATATACAGTTCCGACTTACATACAAATTCAACTTAAGAACAAACCTACAGACCCTATCTTGTATGTAACCCGGGGACTGCCTGTATAGGAGACATGCAGGACATCACTTGGTTACAAGTGAACTACAGCCGTTTCACACTCAAGATGCTTCATCTGGTTGCTTGTGACACAATTGTTACTTGTGGTTTACTACTTACTTGTTTGTTATGGTTTAAGGCCTTCTTAAGGCCTGTTTTTTTAATATGGTTAAATATAGATATCAATCCAGATGTTACATGGATTCCTCCAGTATGTGTCATTCACTTTATGACCTTCCAAATGTAATTCAAACTAATCATCCTCATCACTGCTCTGCATTAGTGCTGCACCTATATTCATCTCTTCACTCATCTCAGTCTATCACAAAACCTGTGCTCATTGGTCTTCCAGTGATTTAAGAATACTCTTTTCTTTAATTTCAATCTACCACTCATGTCTCAGGAATTCTTGTTTCCCCAAAGCCCCATCTCTTTAGGCAGGCTTATCACACATAGGGACTGCATCTAACTTTAACTCTCTTTTCTCTGATTTATCCTCCTGTCTATGTAATCCCTCACCACTTGATGCCATCAAACAGGTTTCTCTGAAGAGCGATGCACCCTGGCTTGTGTAAATATTGATAGTGTCTGGTGACTGGTTCATTCAGCAGTCTTTATTTATTCATTTATCCTTTTTAAAGAATGGCTGGACTATTGTACAAGCATTGTCACCATGTATCACCCCTTCAACCTCATGGACTGCATGGCAAGCAGTGTCCCCATTCATATTTCATGTTTCATATAGACACATTATTACATGTCAGCATTGTGTAAAGTTATAGGTTGCTATGTAGTCTCTATTATGTCACATCAATGTGGTCATTACTGGGTTACCCTCTCATCCCAGGAATGATTCTTCTTCTGGCCACCAGGTATCTATAAATCTTTACCAAGTGTTCACCTATGGGTAGGTTTGATAAAACCGTACATACTGTTCTTCCCCATTTAGTGGGACTGCTTGATTTTTTTTAATTTCAACATTGAGTTTATTAAAGTTTTGCAATATTTAAAGTGAAAACAAACAATCACTTAGAAAAGACAAAAAGACACCTTGCAGTCGTGATTTGGTAGGGGGGTAAGAGTTCAATTCAGTAAATAAAACATTGGATCTAGAAAGGAGAAGAGACAAAACTCACCTGAGCAGGTCCTGGACTTCCTTCTAAAATGTTTGAATCAGTGAAGAAGTCCAAACATCCAGGACTTCGATGTAACTGAGAGGGGGTATGGTACCAATATGATAACAGCTTATCTGCTGACAATTTTCCTGTTCAATAGAAACACTTATGAAGGTCTCCCATTTTGCCATATAGGGATGACACACAGGGGCATCAGAGGATAGGTGTAGGAAGATCATTTGACTTTCTAAATAAAGGAATTATTATCATTATTATTACAGGCAGTCCCCGGGTTACATACAAGATAGGGTCTGGAGGTTTGTTCTTAAGTTGAATTTGTATGTAAGTCGAAACTGTATATTTTTTAATTGAAGTTCTAGACATTTTTTTTTTTTTTTTGTCCCAGTGACAATTGGAGTTTCAAAATTTTTGCTGTAATGGGACCAACAATTATCAGTAAATCTTCATTAGAGACACCTTACAGCTGATCATTGCAGTCTGGGACTATAGTAACATCCAGAGAGCTTCATCAGAGGTCACAGTGGTCAGAGAGGTCTGTCTGTAACTAGGGGTTGTCTGTAAGTTGGGTGTCCTTAAGTAGGGGACCGCCTGTATGTCTGCACTCAGTCTCAAGGTTTTGGTGCTTATTTTACATATTGGTTCATACAGAGTAGACAAGGAGATCTCATCTGTGCCCTCTAAAGACTGTAGAAAGCGCCAGATTTGAACATACTGAATATAAGATGAGCCAGGTAGGTTTAAATTTCCCCTTAGCAAGTCAAATGTGTAATAACTTTAGTTTTGTAAACTACGATGTCTGCAAATCTAAATAGGCATTGCCCCTGCTGCTGTTTGGGTTCCGAACCAAAAAAGGAGCCTTGAAGTACTGGGGTATAAAAAAAAACTCTATGGAGTAGCAAAGGGAAGATAAGAGGAACTGGCTGCTACAAAGACAGCCGGTCTTTAGGGTGAAGACAATTGGGCACAACAGTGGGATGGGCAGTGAGGGGACATTGGGGATCTAGACAAAGGAGTTATGTTGATAAGCGTCCAACTAGAATTTTTCTACATCATTCTAGATTATGTAAAGAGGGAAGACCATTTGAAATGGACTTCCCAATAATATTTGATGATATCAGGCACAGACAATCCCCATTAGTTCTTATGCAGTAGTAGGAAATATTTTGGCACTCCATAGTGCTTATAAGCCAACATGAAGTGGATGAGATGATAGCAGAGGTCAGAACAGTGAGTGTTTTAAAAAAAATAGTAGTTTGGGATATTAGCAATTTTTGTTGCAACAATACTGCCAAGAAATAAATAGGCATTGCATCACACTTGAAAAGACACCTGATTTCCCCTTGCAATCATTGGAAGTTTTGACCATAGAGGGTGGCATGGGAACGTGTGGTGGAGTTACAGGTCGTATTACATTTATCATTACCGTCTATTATAAAAAGTATAATACAATTAATTGTCATTAGTCAAACTTGAAAGCTGCTAGTTTTCCATGATGACGACATTCTTATGCTTAATTTTGATACGGACTTGGACCAGGTTGCAGTAATCAAACATTAATACATTTTAATTCCATTTCTTTCTACGATGCACACACTGTATTAATAAAGGATAATAATATTTGGACCATATGGCAAGGCATTAAAATCCAAATAAGCATGATGCAAAGCTCGTCTGGATATTTTTTTTAAATATAAGAATATCCAAGCTTCTGGTTTGCGTGATAGGTCTGAATTTAATTTGCTTCTCGAGCAGTAGAAAATAAAAATACAGCTCCAATGATAGAGAATATGAAGACAGCGTGTGAATATTTTATGTTGTTCATTGGTTTTTGCTTACTGTTGATGTGACAAATATTTTTTTAACAATCATATATACATAAGAAAGATGGTATCTTAAAATGGACACATGAGTATATGTATAAAACAGAATGCATGAAAAATAACATTGTAACAAGCAGTAAGCTTTTGTAATAATAGTTTAATCTGAAGTATTCTGACAGCTGGCTGGGTTGATGAGAGTTGTTACCAAGGAGCTTTGGATGCCTGCTGAGAACATCCACAGCATGCTGATTTATAGCAGCAGTGTTGAACTGCATAATGTCAGCACCTCTCAGTAAAGTAATAATAAACAGGAATGATATGGTTTATTTTTCTCTATGAATTGGTCAGACTATGGATGGAAAGCGCTAACCCAATGGGGGATAATAGTGTGGTTCTCTTGGGAGCTGTAGCTGCGGCTGAACAATTTCTACTGGCAAGTTTTGTAGAAAAAGATATCCTTAATATAGTCATTTTACAATAAGTGATTTTTTTTCCCCAGATTTTGGTTAGCAGCCATAAGTGGAATTTTGTGGTCGGTGAATGTTATTGCATAAAGTCATACCAGCTGTTAACCCTTTACTGCACATCCTGTTATTCACAATAATACCAATGCAGTTTTTAAAAAAAACCTGAGAAAATATTACCACTGCATTATTAGTGAATACTTTTGGATTCAAACTATGCAGGTGAATACAGCTAACAATTTTTTAAAGCTTTATTTATCAAATTTTCTAATACCTAAATGAAAAAAAAAATAACGAACATTGAACCAGTTTATAACATGTTTCAATATTTCCCACCATTCATTCCATATAGACACAGGTAACATTATATAACTACAGTATCTATTACTTACGAATCCTCAGACATCTCAGGAAGCAAAAAAGATCTTTCTCTTTATTTAACCAGCTAATGGGAGATTTATCAGAAGTGTCTGAGACAAACCCATTCAGGGCTCAGCTTTCATTTCCCACAACAATTTATAAAATAAAAGATGAGCTCTGATTGGTTGCCCTGTGCAACTAGAATTACTAATAAGGCACATATGAAAAGACAAAAGTATTTTTTATACAGGCAGTTACATACAAGGTTCTGTAGCTTTGTTTGAAATTATATGTAAGTCAGAACTGTATATTTCATAATATTTTAACCTCAGCCAGAATTTTTTTGGTCTCTGTGACAATTGGATTTTAAAATTGTTGGGTTGTCAGAAGATCCAGGATTAGCACTAAAGCTTCATTACAGACACCTATATTAACTGTTACAGCTGTTCATTATAGCCCAGGGCTAAAGTACAGTAAATTACCAATAATTTACTGTTTGTAACTAGGGGTCATCTGTAAGTCGGGTGTTCTTAAGTAGGGGACCGTCTACACATAAAATTTGTTACAGTGAGTTTACTAGCTCCCTAACAACCTCACAAGTAAATCTAGCATTAGGTAGAGCACTTTTGTAAGTTTACCGGACATACATTTTCTTTTTACAGCAATGGGTCATTTTAGAAAATATGATGTTTTTATCTTTATTCCGTGGTTCATAGGGTATATGGCTCCCTTGCCCCTTTCCTTAGCTGACTCACGCATGCTGTGTAACAGCTAAGCAGCACAAATAACTTACAATTGATACCAACTGTAGGTATACAACAGCAGTTAGACTTATTTTCCAATCCAGACACCACACAGATGCCTCCATTATGTGCCAGTCACTGCACTGAATTAAATTTAAACTAATCACCATCATCCACAAAGCTCTGCACAGTGCCGCGCCTCCCTACTTCTCCTCCCACATCTCAGTCTATCGTGAAACCTGTGCTCTTCGATCTTCCAGTGACCTAATATTATTTCATTCAATCCTCCCACTCATGTGTCAAGGACTTTTCTGGAGCTGCACCAATTCTCTGCAATGCCCTTCCCCAGACTATTGGAATAATAACCAACTACCAAAGTTTCAACTGTGCCTAAAACCCCATCTCTTCAGACAGGCCTATCCTCTTAGGAACTGCTTGTTACTTTTACACTCTTTGCTCTAACCTCCACTGAGTTCTTATCCCATCTGTGTAATCCCTCAATACTTGATAATACTTGTCTATCAACAGCTACTGGTGACTAGTTCATTCAGAAATATATATTTACTTATTTTTCCCTTAAATAATGGCTGGGCCATTGTACAGGTATTGTCATCTTGTGTGTCACCCCTTCCCATACATTGTATTTCCAAATGAACCTAGGTGACATACATCACTTCGACATAGACCCTGCTTGCACCAAATTCACTATTTACACAGACTACACTTTGGTCTATGTGCTGTGACTTTTTTGAATTTTTTTTTTGAGACTGTCTCAAACAACAACCATACCAGAAGAAAACTGGCAGCAGATTTACCAAGGGCAAAAGCTACTTTAACCCCTTAATGCTCATACAGCTCTTCAATGGAAAAATAAAAAAATCATAGTTTTTTGAATGTGGGGAGTGAAAAATGAAAACGCAAAAACGAGAAAAAGGGCTTGGTCATTAACCCCTTAAGGACACAGCCTGTTTGTAGGTTAAGGCTCGGTCCTTTTTTTAGAAATTTGACCAGTGTCTCTTCCTGTGGTAATAACTTTTTAACAATTTAAGATATCCCTGTGATTTTGAGAGAGTTTTCTCGTGAGACATTGTAGTTTATGTTGGTAGTATCATTTCGGTGATCCGGTCCTTTTTTGGGGGGTAAAAATTCAAAAATTTAGGAAAAATTTGAAAAAAATTACAATTTTCAAAATTTAAAATGTTCTACTTTTTAGACAAAAAGTCACACCACAATTTTTTTGGGGTAGAAACCTTTTGCCATTGGTCTGCTTTTTATTGCCATAATTTGTTTTACGTTTCCATTTTCTTTACGGATGTGAGAAGGTTTCAAGTTTTAGTAGCAACTTCTCAGATTTTTTTGAAATTTGAAAAATGCAAAATGTTTGGTGACCAATTCAGTTTGGAAGTGCCCTACAGAGACTTTTGTACTATATACCCCCACAAGTAGCACCATTTTATGAACCTAACATCTCAACCTATTCAAATCAGCATTTGAGAAGTCTATTAACCCTTTAAATATTTTTCTGGAAGCATACAAAAATGGATTGGAAATTTCAAATTTTAAATTTTTGATTACGATTTTTCTCATTTAGCCCTAAAATGGACACATTCAGAAGGAAGTTGTGGCAAATATACATCCCAAAATTTTTGCCCTGCTTCTTCCGAGTACGACAATACCAGATATGTGGATGTCAATTGCTGTTTCGTCGCACAGCGATGTCCAGAACAGAGTTAGTTCTATTGGGTTTTCGGAAGGCCAGTTTGGCTTCAAATATTTTGTGGTGCCACAGTGTACTTGAAGAGCCCCTGAAGAAACAGTACAGTAAAAAACCCCCAAAGATGTCACCATTTCGGAGACTAGACCCCTCAAAGAATTCATCTGGGGTTGTGGTGAGAATTTTAACCCCCAACATGCAGGTCAAAATTGAATGCAAAGTAAATGGTGCATAGTAAAAATTGCGTTTTTCTTGCAAAAATGTCATTTTAGTGCCCAATATACTGTGCCCAACCCATGGCAATTTAGACAAACACCCCAAAAATCATTCTGCGGGTTGTCCTGAGTACAGCAATATCACACATGTGCCAATAATTGACAGGCTGGGCACACGGCAGGCCTGAGAAGGGAAGGAGTGACATTTTGATTTTTCAGCTCCGTTTTCACACGTTTGGATTTGGAGTGCCATGTCATGTTGGCAGGGCCCGTGAGGTGCCAGTGTAATAGAAACCCCCGATAAATCATACCATTTTGGAAACTAGACCCCTCAAAGAATTCATCTGGGTTGTGGTGAGAATTTTAACCCCCAACATGCAGGTCAAAATTGAATGCAAAGTAAATGGTGCATAGTAAAAATTGCGTTTTTCTTGCAAAAATGTCATTTTAGTGCCTAATATACTGTGCCCAACCCATGGCAATTTAGACAAACACCCCAAAAATCATTCTGCGGGTTGTCCTGAGTACGGCAATATAACAGATGTGCCAATAATTGACAGGCTGGGCACACGGCAGGCCTGAGAAGGGACAAGCAAAATTTAGCTTTTGGAGCACCCTTTTCACTAGACTGGTGTTGGGGTGCCCCTGACGTACCAGTGCATTAGAAGCCCCCGAGTAGTGACCCCATTTTAGGAAAGGGCACCCCTCAAAGTATTGTTCTAGGGTTGTATGAGCATTTTAACCCCTAAGATGCTGGCCCAAATGTAATACAAAGTGAATGGGTCAGTGTAAAAATTGCATTGTTTTTTTCAAATGTGTCATTGTAGTGACAAATGACATCAGCCCAACTCATGCCACTGTGGATAAACACCCCAAAAATCATTCTGCGGGTTATTACGGGTATGGCAATACCCCATGTGTGGCAATAGGCTACAAGATGGAGACACGGCAGGGCTCGGAAGAGACTGGTATTTGGAGCACAGACATTTAATTTTTTTTTTACATCATAAAACATTTGTAGATGCCCTTAGGGATCAGAACAGTAGAAACCCCTGAAAACTGATCCTATTTGAAAACTACACCCCTCCATGAATAAATCTAGGAGTGTAGTAAGCATTTTAACCCCACAGGTGGACCCCAAGGATGATGCATAATGGATAGAGCATAGTACAAATTATCCATTATGTCATCTTGTGCCCAGCTCCTGCCACGGGAGACAAACACCCCAAAAATCATGATGTGGGTTCTCCCGGGTACGGCAATACCCCATATGTGGCAATAATCTACAGGCTGGGCACACGGTAGAGCTCAGCAGGGAAGGTGCGGCATGCGGCATGATGTATAAGCTGTGTGAGCTGTGTGCATCAGGGTAAAATTACATATCCAGGGATGTGTGGTATATGCGGAAACAATCTTTCATGCATAACCCTGGTTTCTCGGGGCATGTGTCACACTGGTAGATGGTTTGTTTTTTTATGCCCCTTTTTGAGCACACCCTGCATCTCTTCTGTGTCCTTCCCTTGCTGGCTGTTTGGGGAACTTCTCCTGGAAAGTGCTGCCCTGGTACAATCCGTGATGTGGCCTCGCTTCCAGACGTGCTAGCACTCCCCCCTTCCTGGTCTCTAAAAATCAACTTCTTCACTACCACCTCTTGAAATTCCAGGAAAGTTCCCCTCTGGCCGGCACATCGATGTAGCACGAAAGCATTATACAATGCCATCTGCATGATGTGCACGGCCAGCTTTTTGTACCACACCCTCGATTTCCGCATGGCGTTATATGGCTGTAGTACCTGGTCCGACAAATCCACCCCTCCCATGTACTTATTGTAATCCAGAATACAGTCTGGCTTGGGGGCTTCTGCACTGGTACCTCGTACAGGGGCAGAGGTGGTGGTGTGCCCATGTATTGTTGTTAGTACAAGGACATCCCTCTTGTCCTTGTACCTAACACACAATACTGAGTCGCTGCTTAGTGCTCGGCTCTCATGCCTTCTGAGCTTTTCCCCTAGCAGCGACTTCGGGAGACCTCTCTTATTCCTTCTAACAGTGCCGCATGCCGCAGTTTGTCTGGAAGCGAGGCACTTGAACAGGGTAACACTGGTATAAAAATTATCCAGGTAGAGGTGGTAGCCCTGGTCCAGTAGTGGGTGCACTAAATCCCATACTACTTTCCCAGCAATTCCCAGGAAGGGGGGGGCATTCAGGGGGCACTATTTTGGAATCCTTGCCTTCATATATCCTGAACTTATAAGAATACCCTGATGCACTCTCACACAGCTTATACATCTTCACACCATACCTTGCCCTCTTATTGGGCAGGTACTGGCGGAACTGAAGTCTCCCTTTGAAATGTACCAGGGACTCGTCTATCGATAAATGCCTCTCTGGAGTATACACTTCCATAAATTGGGCATTTAGATAATCTAATATGGGTCGGACCTTATATAGCCTATCATAACTGGGGTCACCTCTGGGTGGGCACTGTGCATTGTCGGCAAAATGCAGAAACTTATGGATGGCTTCAAAGCGCATCCTACTCATTGCCATGCGGAACATCGGGGTGTGGTACAGAATGTCTGTGCTCCAATAATCCCTGATAGATGGCTTCTTTACTAGTCCCATAAGAAGTACTATGCCCCAATACTTCTCCATCTCTGCTGCACTAACAGGGGTCCACCTGTGGGGTTGTGAATAAAAAGAAGTGGGGTTTTGGGCAATGTATTGTGCAGCGTAGAGATTAGTCTGGGACACCATCAGACCAACTAGGTCCTCACTAAAAAAGAACTTAAAAAAGTCCACTGGCCCGAGCCCTGCCGTGTCTCTGTGTATCCCAGGACTGGCCGTAAAATCAGGGACCTGAGGGGCATAATTACTGGGGGTCACCCATGTGGGGTCAGAAGTCCCGGGCACTTCAGGAGAAGTCCCGGGCACTCCAGGAGAAGTCCCGGGCACTCCAGGAGAAGTCCCGGGCACTCCAGCAGAAGTCCCGGGCACTCCAGCAGAAGTCCCGGGCACTCCAGCAGAAGTCCTGGGCACTCCAGCAGAAGTCCCGGGCACTCCAGCAGAAGTCCCGGGCACTCTGGCACTACTGCGTAAGCGCCTTCTCGGGGGTTCTTCGGAGTCGCTTTCTGAGGACGAGGTAGATAGATAAAACGGACACTCGTCCCCACTAGCTGACTCCGTATCGGAGGCCATAAAACTATAGACCTCCAAATCAGTATATGATTTTTGTGACATGATGGGGGAGATAGTATAGAACCTACACTACACTACACTACACCTACTACACTACACCTACTACACTACACCACACAACACCTTCTCCTCCTCACAACGCCTTCTCCACCACACAACGCCTTCTCCTCCACACAACGCCTTCTCCTCCACACAACGCCTTCTCCTCCACACAACGCCTTCTCCTCCTCACAACGCCTTCTCCTCCTCACAACGCCTGCTCCACCACACAACGCCTTCTCCTCCTCACAACGCCTTCTCCTCCTCACAACGCCTGCTCCACCACACAACGCCTGCTCCACCACACAACGCCTTCTCCTCCACACAACGCCTTCTCCTCCTCACAACGCCTTCTCCTCCTCACAACGCCTTCTCCTACTCACAACGCCTTCTCCACCACACAACGCCTTCTCCACCACACAACGCCTTCTCCTCCACACAACGCCTTCTCCTCCTCACAACGCCTTCTCCTCCTCACAACGCCTTCTCCTCCTCACAACGCCTTCTCCACCACACAACGCCTTCTCCTCCACACAACGCCTTCTCCTCCTCACAACGCCTTCTCCTCCTCACAACGCCTTCTCCTCCTCACAACGCCTTCTCCTCCTCACAACGCCTTCTCCTCCTCACAACGCCTTCTCCACCACACAACGCCTTCTCCACCACACAACGCCTTCTCCTCCACACAACGCCTTCTCCTCCTCACAACGCCTTCTCCTCCTCACAACGCCTGCTCCACCACACAACGCCTTCTCCTCCACACAACGCCTGCTCCACCACACAACGCCTTCTCCTCCACACAACGCCTTCTCCTCCACACAACGCCTTCTCCTCCACACAACGCCTTCTCCTCCACACAACGCCTTCTCCTCCACACAACGCCTTCTCCTCCACACACGCCTTCTCCTCCACACACGCCTTCTCCTCCACACAACGCCTTCTCCTCCACACAACGCCTTCTCCTCCTCACAACGCCTTCTCCTCCACACGCCTGCTACTCCTACTCGCTACTCCTACTCCTACTCGCTACTCCTACTCGCTACTCCTACTCGCTACTCCTACTCCTACTCGCTACTCCTACTCGCTACTCCTAAACGCTACTCCTCCAACTCCTAACGGATCGCACTGTGGGGGATAGGGAAAACGTACAAGGGGGGGGGGTAATTTTGTGTTTTAGGGTACAGTACAGGGACAGCTCTCTAGCACAACTCTCTCTAACAACTCCAACACCAAAATGGCGCTGTTAGAGAGGGTTGTGCTGAGTAGATCAGCCCCCCAGCGTCAGAGATCGCTGTCATTGGCCAATCTGAATCGATTGGCCAATGGCGGCGATCGACGTCACAGGACCAATCAAATTGGTCCTGTGATGTCATCGGTGGGGTGTCGGCAAGCGTTGCCGACACCTCCCACCGACGTGTCACAGGCCCGCGTCACGGATCGCTGTCATTGGCCAATCGCGATGGATTGGCCAATGGCGGCGATCGACATCACAGGACCAATCAAATTGGCCCTGTGATGTCATCGGTGCCGACACCTCCCACCGACATGTCACCCTGTCTCGTGACAGGGGGACGTCCGAAAATGGAGTAGCGCTCGCGTCCGATATATCGGACGCTGAGCGTTAAGGCACTTTGCTCAGCGTCCGATATATCGGACGCTGAGCGCTAAGAGGTTAAAGAGTTAAGGAATCTGATGGCAGTGGAGCTCCAAAAACATACATAGAACTGTTGCAAGGAGCTGGCCCAATGATAAAGTATCCCCATTGAATACACAGTTTCACAGATCCACATGTATCTACCAATAGTTTTTGCTACATTCAACTTTGGAATTGGACCAGGCTAACCTTTTTTCCCATGTGCATCAATGAGCCTTGGGCACTCATGACCCTGTCACTGGTTTAGTAGTTGTTCTTCCTTACATTTGTTGCATACTCCATCAGAGTTGGAAACATTCCCACCCAGTCATTCAGTAATCTTGTCATAGCTACTATATTTGGAATTGCTTTAGATGAACTTGTAAAATGATTTAATGGGGGGAATTTATTATTACAATTTGTCTTTGACTTGGTTGTCTATTTTTCAATTCCATTTTTGTTTCATCTGATTTCATCAAGTGAGTCTATGTATATTGCTGTATTCATTTTTTGTTTTGTCTAATAATATTGCGCTTTTTTTGGGTGCTCATGTTCCTCTAAGGAGTAATTGCTCTTGATAACTTTGGTAGTGGTTTTTTTGTCCTATTTCTATTCCAGGGTGTGACTGAAGTCATTTTTGCGCCAAAACATGTTCCTAAATGAAAGCTTGTACCAAATAATGAATTTAATTAGGAATTGTGAAAAGTGTTAAAAGTTGTTAAAGTGACTATGTTTATTTAACACAATGGAAAGTCGCAAAACAGTCGCAAATTCCATAGCGCTTTACAAATCATCAATATATATTTAACATTCCTTGACATATGCCGTTGTCACATGTCTTTATTTGAGATTTATTACATCTGTTATTTACTGTTTTATACTATAGTCTTATAGTTGTTCAATGTATAGTTGTTTATGTCTTTGTTTAGTCTAAGATTTAGTTTGGAGCACACTTCATTGAATGTATCCTGTATATGTTCCAGATCTAAGTAAAAAACGGAATAGGAATGAAGCCTTATACACGCAGTCCACTTGTTACATACAAGGTTCTTTAGATTTGCTCTTAAATTGAATTTGTATGTAAGTCGGAACAGGTATATTTTTATAATTGTGACCACAGACAATTTTTTTTTCCAGTGACAATTGGATTTTTAATATTTTGTGCTGTCATGGCAACAAGGATAATCAATACAACTTCATTATAGACACTTTACAGCTGATAATTGAAGCCTGGGAATAAATAAAAGCATCCAGAGAGCTTCACCAGAGGTCACAGGGGGCAGAGAGGAACGTCTGTAAGTCTGATGTCCTTAAGTCGCGACTGCCTGTGCATACATAGGGAGGGATGTATCATTTGCTAGTGCATTTTGCGCCATTGTATGATCCATACCCCACCCCCAGCACCAGCTGGATCTAACCAGCTCAGATCTACAAATGATCCTGGCACTGCCCATTTCCCGCTTAAGGGGTATAGGGGGTGGAATAGGCATAATGCCCAGCTCTGTTCCAGGAATTGTCACTAGATCATGGCTTGTAGGACTGTTTTCAAACGTACAAGCCATTATACATCCTCCCCCATTGACTTTGCAGATTAACAGTCTATGTTTTAAAATGTTGCTCAGGATTTGTTTAAAAAGATTTCACACAAACTATTACACATAAGATCACAAGCTTTGTGCTGTAAAATAATACTGTATATGTATGAAAGATAATAAAACTAGAGAACATTTACTCCTTCCAGTAACATGGAAAATTAATAAAGCAAATGGAAAGGTTTGCCCTGAAGCTATAGGAAACTAAAATACAAGATTGGGTAAAATTATTCACTGGCATTCCACACCTACACATTATTTTAATTATTGTATTTGAAAAGGTCAGCATTTGGCAAGACTTCAAAAAAACCACAAAGAAATGATCATCCATGCCCGGCATTCATTTTATTCCTTTCTGCATTTCTGTGAAATACTTAGCTAACCTACTAAACATAATAAATCAGGCTGAAATGATGATGTTATATACATAGAACATCATATTATTAATCAGATCCTTTATTCGTTGGGTTAGTATGATTATAAAATTTGGAAATTAGGGATGTATATCACGTTTATTTGTTTATACATATTTTTAAAATATTTAACATTTTTATTTTTTTACAATTATTGCAATATATAGGGATTTGCTGATAATCTGTTACAGTGTGCCATCTCCAGAAATAAGAAGTTGTGGGGTCTTTTATAGACTTTGGGCTGTCAGGGAGACAGAGACTAGGAAGGCTTTACCAGAGGTATTTAAACAAAATCTACCATTTATTTTTATGCATTATGAGCCAAACATACCTTGAGAATGCTGTAGCTACACTGATGCAGGAATATATCTTGCTAAATCACTGAGCTGAGTGGTTTTGCTGAAATTTTTTTTATAAAATTCAGGACCTTGGGAAAGCTGGGTCCCTACATAAACACATTACTCATGGAGCTTCCTGAACTGTGCAGACAGGACTAATCAACCTGAGCTGGATGACTCATATGCAGCAGCTATGGGATAGTGCAGCGATTGATTGCTTCTGTCCTCAGGACAACACAATGATTACGTATTATCAGCTTATGCTGGGTGGGACAAGGCTGAAGCAGTGCATAATTAAGATGAGAAGAAACGCTGAGCCAGCCAAAGAATTAAGAGAGCCTCATTATCTTAATTTTATAATAGTTTTTTCAACAAATCCACTTGTCTCAGGGATTAAACAACATATGTTTCTGCATCAGTGTAGCTACAGCATTCTCAAGGTATGTTTGGTTCATAATGCATCATAACAAATGGTTTATTTCCTTTAAAGGGTAAGCACATGGTGTTAGTTGCAATATTCAGTACAGCTTGGTCATTATGTGTAATTATCATAATGCTCCATCAGTGAATTCACAAAATAGTATAAAGTGGAAAATATAAACAGCTGAAAAAGTCTTATCATACGCAGAACAATTGCAATTAAAGGATTAGAAATGTTAACCTTGTTTGAAAATAATGGAGTTATTCTCCTATATCATAGTATTCAAAATATCAGCGTGCACTTTCCAAAATCCCATCTGCTCATGTTTGTAAAAGAGTGTTTGGCTTATTGAATAATTTAAAGATTTTCAGCAGGGTAACCATGCAATCTCTCTTTAGATTTCCTCTGGCTATTCCTAGCAGGGTATCAATTTGCTTGTTTATAGGGAAGGTGCTTGAAATTATGGAGCCATTTAGTATGATGAGCTTTAACTAACTTAATCACTGAATTTAGTAGCATGTAGAGCAGATTTATTAGGCATTTGCAGTGACATTCACAGGGGCCGGTGCCGACATTGTTAAAAAGCTATTAAGTTCACCTCTTTTTACAAGAAAACAAACAATAATTCTGCATTATTCCTGTGTATAAGTGTAATGTGGACTCACTGCATTCAATTTGCTAGGTATAGGTTGGGATATAAGGGGCTCATTGTGTGCTTCTATTTAGCCAAACTGTGGAATACTGTAGGTTACCTTAGAGCTCTTGCACATTGGCGTTGTTTTTCACATTCGTGGTTCAGTGATTTTTACGGGTACCTCACTGAGCCATACAATGGACAACAAGATATGTAGGCATTTTTTTTGCATTTTTTTTGTACTCCCATAGACTTCTATGGAGAGACCAATATGGTGACCAGGTACATATCCATATTTTATATTAAAGTCAATGGGACCATTTTTAGACGTGACATGAGGACTTAGACTGAAGTTCTAAAAAACCTGAAAAGACCTGAAAATTAAATCTCTCACTGATGTCAATGTTTTTTGTTGCGTGCTATCATGGTGCAGCCTGTTATCACATTCTATTAAAGGATGGCTACATCTGCATTAGTCGTCAACTGGCAGTGATGTCATATTACTGATTCATAACAAATCTGGCAACACAAAAAGCCATTGAAAACTGTTGAAAAAGTAGTTTGTTTATCTCAAGTATTTCTACATTTCTATACAATCTATCAATATATTTATCAGTATGTCAATATATCTGTAACATCCAAACTCGTTTATACAGAGGATGCGCTGTCTTGCATTAGTCAGAACGCTGCCCTATTCCACTCCTCACTGTGTTAATTAAATTCTACCAAACCCATCTGTCTCATGATAGTTTTCTTCCGGACTGCAGATAATTTAGCCAATTGTGATAGACAGGTTCTTTCTCCTTTCACATTCCTCCTCTGTTGGTCTCTTATCTGTTTTGCTTAGATGTGAGGGGGAAGTCCAGTCTCATTCACAGTCTATAATAAAATCAATTGCCCACCTCCTAGTGCTGCTATAAGTCATTCCTGGAGCTTGGCAACACATTCCTTATTGCAGTTTTTCTGATCTTTGCTCCCCTCCTTTCCTTCTCGTTTCTTGTTCAGGGTGGTCCTCTTTGTATTCAACAATATTTGTAGAGCCTCATTCCTCATTTCAATTTTGTGTTTTAAAATTAAAAAATGATTGATTGCTTGATTGTTATTGTATATTGTTTTTTCATTGCAGATAATATTCACAATGGGAGACCAACCAATTATTGCAAAATATTAATAGGAAAAATGGATAGAGAGCAAGAGGACACCAAATGACCTACACATGTTAAAAAGGTTATAAATAACAATACATGGAAAGTCTCTACATTTATCCATACCTGTGTTTTTGCCTCCTTTAAGAGCTTCAGTCTTTCTGGGTTCTCACTATGCTGCCCTCTACATATAC
The DNA here is from genome assembly GCF_040894005.1 of Engystomops pustulosus. Classification (NCBI taxonomy): domain Eukaryota; kingdom Metazoa; phylum Chordata; class Amphibia; order Anura; family Leptodactylidae; genus Engystomops; species Engystomops pustulosus. The sequence continues at coordinate 59,986,477 of NC_092411.1, forward strand.
TATGCACAGCTTACTCTCTTTCACTGCTCCAACCCATCCGCAATGAGTCTCCTCCTGTGTGTCTCTCTGTCACAGTGAATCCTTATTGATGGAGAAAATAAGATGGGAGGGGGAAGCAGGATGAGTCATAATTTCCTCCTACAGCTCCTCCCAATTCATCATTGGTTAGGCATGTAAACAAAGAATCACAGAGAGTCTGCAGACAGAACCAAAGGCAGAGATTGATCATTCACGGATTACAATTAAGGCAGTAAAGATACATGGGACATCTATGTAACAAAGTGGCCAACCTCTTTAAATTGTTTATCTTTTAATAAATTCAATGCATCTTAAATACTTATATATAACTCATTTGCAAATGTACATGACTACAAAGATTGAATATGCAGGAACATAAAATAATGCAGGAACACAGGAGCAAGAACACACAGGAATGCAGGAACACGGGAACACAGGAGCAGGAACGCAGGAACACAGGAGCAGGAACACAGGAACATGGGAACTCAGGAGTAGAAAGACACAGGAATGCAAGAATATCGCTGGGGAGCTTTCTCTAAGGTGTAGGCACAAAGATCTGGCAGGGAACATACAAATCGAATTTGATGGCGCTATATAAATAAATATTATTAGAAGTAGTGTGGATTTCCATTCCATACAACTGGGTTTTATGTAGAAGATCCATGATGTCTATATTCCCTTTCAGTGCATATAAGAGAATGTGTTATTGGGATTTATCATTCATAATTGATAGTTTAGCAACAATATTTTTATTGGCTGTATGGTCATTTTTAGAGATGCTCGAGTGCTCGTTTTGAATAAAGAACCCCTTTGAAGTCAATGGGAGACTCAAGCATTTTTCAAGGGGACCAAGATTCTTCACACATATTGTTCTTCACATACTATTGTGAAGAACACCTTTCTGCACTAATGTCTTCTGATAAGTTAGCAGATGTATGGAAACATCTGCAATGTGTTCTTCACTGTGTTCTTCACTGTGTTCTTCACTGTGTTCTTCACTTAAATGATCCTTAATGATCCTTAAATGATCCTGTGTTCTTCACTTAAATGATCAAGTAAAAGCTCGATCTCGAGCAGACGAAATACTCGTCAGCATCGAGCCGTTTAGAGTACGGTAATACTGGAACGAGCATCAAGCTTGGATGAGTATGCTCGATCATCTCTAGTCATTTTATAGAAATTAAAATATCTCTGTAGCTTTCATGGAGATTGAATATGCAGTGAAAAGGAAAGGTCAGAGTCCAGCACAACCCCAAGACAGCAGGCCTGCTACCTCGGGGCTGTAGTGATCCCACAGACTGAGATAGAGAGGTCAGGGATGGGTGGTTAATATGTGGTAAAAAGACAAGAAGTTCAGTAATGTTTGATTTTTTTCATCCACACTGTAGAATTATAAGTTGATATTAACCTTATTAACTATCCTAAAGAAAAGATTTACACTTCTACAATGACCATCATAAAAAGCTAAGGGTAAAAAAAACAAATTCATGTGATAATTTCATATAGCAATAAAACAGCAAAAGTATAACTTAAGTGCTTGGAGTCTTGTCAGAAGCCACATAATTAACCATAAAAAAGAATTCTTTGTCTCATTTGCTGCAGTGAGTGCTCAATTAGCGAAAACACAGAAAGCTTTAATTTAGGTATAAAGAGCTTATTTCTGGAAAAGATTACCAATCAATGCCATGCATCATAAATAATATGTCAGATAGTCATCAGCTCGTATTCCTTTGTACAAAAAAAAAGCTATTTCTCAAACTACAAAGTGTTGAAGAATATATTAATTTAAGAGTTATTGTACACATAAAAGGCAAACCAACTATGAATTAACATTACCCAATGCACAGAAACTAGATTGAAAGATAGATGTGTTCTCTGCTTCCTTTTGTAATATTATTACTTTTATCATTGCTTCTCTACAATATTATGGAAGAGTTTTCAATTTCAAGGCAAGCTGTGTGCTTGCAACCTACTGAGTTGGAATTCTAATTGAGTTTGACATGTGCATGGATACAAAATGCATCATGCCATTCAACCTACCAGCAGTGAAACTGATTAGTAATTATATGCGTTTCCTGCATGGTGACAGAATACCAAGATGGAGATGTTGAATATTTCAGTTGGCAATATTATCTAGGTTGTTTAAAGTACTGACTACGTGTTCTGAAACCAACAGAGGTAATTGGTATGCATGTAGAATCTGGCAGGCAGAGCACATCACTTATTTATAGACTCTTTGATGTAACTGAAGAAAAAATGTTAAAGCCTAGTTCAAAAAGAAATTTACACTTACCATTAAAACATAATGGGACGTACAAATTATTATTTCAAGAAACTGTTTTCAAGTATATATTAGTTATATTCTATTAACTACAGGGTTTATGTGCAAATCCTGTGTTAATATTGTTATCAAAAGGTAATACAGGCTTTTTTCTATTCTAGATTTATGTTTCCAGCTTCTTGAAGTGGTAGTATGGTTTCAGCAGAAGTTTTACAATATTATAGTAAATATTTAGCTACAATTCTTCACAGTGTAAAGTAAATCTACCTGCAATAATTCAGTGGAAATATTTATTATATTCTTCCAAAGAGAAAAAAGTCATAGGATCAGGACTTGTTGTAAGGCAAATGTTTCATAAATATATTTGAAGTACAGCATTGAGTTTTTCAGGACAGTTTTCAAAATGGTAATTACATACTGTAAACCCCACCTATTATATCCTTATTGCTTGGCATGTTCTATCAATCTTGCAAGAGACTGGGATAGATATAAGATGCTATACATTAACCTTGATGATCAAAGTATGGAAATTCCATTGCAGTTGAAGAGTATTTAGTTAAAGACTTTAACAAAATGTTTTAAAAAAAGAAAAAATATATATACAGTGGGGAAAAACCTATTTAGTCAGACACCAATTGTGTAAGTACTCCCACTTAAAAATATAAGAGAGAGAGGTAATTGACATCATAGGACCTCAACTATGATAAAAATTTGCTCATTTATTTGCAAATTATGGTAGAATATTAGTATTTGGTCAATAACATAAGTTCATCTCAATATTTTGATATATATCTTTTGTTGGCAATGACACAGGTCAAACATTTTCTTTAAGTCCTTACAAGGTTGGCACACACTAGTGCTGGTATGTTGACCCATTCCTCCATGCAGATCTCTTTTAGATGTTTTGGGGCTGTCACTGGGAAACACAGACTTTCAACTCCCTCCAAAGGTTTTCTATGGGGTTGAGATCTAGAAACTGGCTAGGCCACTCCAGGACCTTGAAATGCTTCTTACTTACTCCCATGCTTCACAGTAGGTAGGGTGTTGGATGCAACTCAGCATTCACTCTTCTCCAAACACGACAAGTTATGTTTGTACCAAACAGTTCTACTTTGCTTTTATGTGACCATATGACATTCTCACAATACTCTACAGGAACATACAAATTCTCTCTAGCAAACTTTGGACTGGCCCAGATATGTACTGGCTTAAAGGGGTATTCTCGTCTGGGCATTCACATTCAGTTTGATAAATCTGCCATATATAAACATTTCTTCAATTAGATGTTATTAAAAAAAATGTTCCTGTGTGAAGATAATTTCTCATAAATGTAGCCATGTTGTCCCTTAGAAACAAGATAGCTTCCTCGGATACGGCCACCTCTGCCTGAGAGATTGCACAAATAAACAAAAGGTTTTGTGTATGAAATGTCCTGGAGTTACTGCAGATCCCATAACCGTCCTGTGGTAATGATCCCTGAATCCAGGGGGTCAGGCAGGACTCTATAGCGCTTGTCTGGCCACCGCTGCCAGAGTGTGCGGTGGTCGTATCCGAGGAAGCTATCTGGTTTCTAAGGGACCATATCACTACATTTATGAGAAATTATCTTCACACAGGAACATTTTTTTTTTATGACATCCAATTGAAGAAATGTTTACATATGGAAGATTAGTGAAACTGAATGTGAGTGCCCAGACGAGAATACCCCTTTAAGCAGGTCATTCACTAGGTCCAGATCTTGTGGTTTGAGGATTTTTGCTCACTGTTCTTGTGATCATTTTGATCTCATGGGGTGAGATCTTGCATGGAGCCCTGATCAAGGAAGATTATCAGTGGTATTCTATGTCTTCCATTTTCTATTTATTGCTTCTACAGTTAGTTTCTTCACACCAAGCTGCTTTCCTATTGAAGATTCAGTCTTCCCAGCCTGGTGCAGGTTTACAATTTTGCTCCTAGTGTCATTTGCCAGCTCTTTGGTCTTCACCATAGTGGAGTTTGGAGTGTGACTGTCTAATACAATCTTTTATACCGATAACAAGTTTAAACAGGAGCCATTACTAAAGCTAATGAGTGGAGGACAGAGGAGCATCTTAAAGAAAAAATTATTGGTTGTGAGAGGCAGAAATCTTGCTTATTTGTAGGTGACCAAATTGTTATTTTTTTACGATAATTTGTAGATAAATTCTTTAAAATTCAAACAATGTGATTTCCTTCATTATGTCTTTCATAGTTGAGGTCTACCTATGATGCCAATTACAGGCCTTTCTCATCTTTTTAAGTGGGAGAAGTTGCACAATTGGTGGCTGACTACATACTTTGCTGGTCAGTCTTTAAATACTAAAGACAGACCAGCAAAAAATGAAACCATGTTATTTATGTCATATGCAAAATAGGCAAAATCAACAATTCAAAATGTCAGATAGTAAATTACCCTCCCCTCTGTTCTCTGAGCACTTCATTCAACCCTCCCTTCTTGATGTGCAATCTCACCGCAGCATAGCAAGTTTCACCACATAGTGGAAAGGGGAAGTGCCCCTGCATACTGAAACAGTCTGGAAGGTCTGGTAACAACCTCCAGAGCCCTTCTGGTTCATTAGCATAATATTAAAAGTAGTTTTTAGAAGTAAGGAAGCCAGGGAAACAAATTGTGGCTGGATTTACATGTAAGTGAACCTTATGCATCATGCTTTATTTTGACGGTAGATTTCCTTTAATTTCTCGGGGTTTTGGAAGGTGCTATATACTAATGTTGGTCAAACAAATAAATAAATAAAAAAATGTTTTAAACCAGGTTTAGTAATTAAATACTAAATTATTTGTGAAATGTGTTGATTTGAAAGCATAACTTTTTCTATTTAACTTGGTGCTACAGTTGTTTAGAAAGATAAAAGTATATAGAAAAAAGGTCATAAAGCTAGAATACTTGAAAAGCACAGAACTCATTATCCAACAGTGACTGGCTTGGGAAGAGACAGGTCAATATTATTAATTAGATTGGTCTTGGGACACTGCAATGTCTACCTTTAGTACACTTTGTTTTTTATTTTTTTTCTTGTATTGATATGTCCTTGAGTTCAGGTACAGTTGATGATTCATGATCAAACATTAATTAATGAACTTAGATAAGCCCCTGTTGTATTTATCCACTAATTAAGTGTTTTTTTTATGTATTGATAGGTTCGTATTGTGGGGCTAATTCTACCATTTTTTAACAATGTCAACTGACAAAAAATTCAAGGAGATAGGTAAGAATTTCCAAAATAAGGCTACATATCATTTTTGGAGTTATATGACTATCATTACCAATTCAACATCTGAAATAATTGCATCTAAAACCACTTAGACAAACAGAAGCCATAAGTGAAAAAAATTAAATAGCGCAGCATGATATATTTATAGTGATCATGTACAGCCAGTTTTGACCTTAACCCCTTCCCTCATTCGGTAGTTCCTGATTGTCTTGTTTTGGGAGGGAAAGTAGGAAGAGGGCTCACAGGTTGAGCCGCACATAACACAGCAAACACCCATCGCTAACACCTATGATCAGTGCTGATGATCAGTTAACTATTTAAATGCAGCCGGTAAAGGGCTTGGGCGCCACCATTTGATCAGTGCACCCCGTAATGTCATTGGGGTACAACAATTGTTTTCCAAGACAGCCAGGAGTTTAAGTCAAACTCCCAGGCCTGTCTTTAGGCAGCATCTGTAATGGTCTGTGTGTAAAAGACCGATACAGATGCAGTGCAAAATCCCCAGATACTGCAATACCCATAGGGGGTCTAAAAATACAGTAAAAAATTCTTTTTTTTAAAAACTTTAAAAAAAATTAAAAGATGACAAAACTAAAGAATCTAATCCCACTTTACCCAGAACTGATGTAAAAATAAATAAAAAAATAAAATCATAAACATATTAGGTATCGCAGCATCCTAAAACACCCAACCTATCAAAATATGGAAAACGGTTATTCCTAGTGGTGAACCCCATAACAGGAAATAGGCTCCAAATGTCAGAATCCATGTTGCATCATATAAAATTTTGAATAAAAAGTTATTAAGTTTGTATATTGCCTAAAATAACACTAACACACAGTTCTGATTATTATCTGTGATATAATGAGATGTGCACCTGTGTAACATCACATGACCATGGACAGCATGTTTATCAATGGGAAACAAAGAATGTTGAAGCAGAGATCTAGAAAACTGTGATTAATTAAAACACCTTGTCGACCGAGGACGAACTATATCGTCCTCGTGCCGCAAGGGGTGTATGGAGAGAGCTTACGAGCTGAGCTCTCTCCATACACACCGGGTAATACAGTAGTATTGCAGTATATAGTATTAGCAATCGGACCCTGCAGGGTTAAATTACCCTGGAGGATCTAAAATAATGGTTAAAAAAAATGTACAATATATTTTTTAAAAAACATGAAAAAATAGTAAAAAAAAGCAAAAGTTTAAATCACCCCCCTTTCCCTAGAACTGATATAAATAAACAGAAAAAATCATAAACACATTGGGGCAGATTTACTTACCCGGTCCGTTCAAGATCCAGCGGCGCGTTCTCTGCGCTGGATTCGGGTCCGGCCGGGATTCATCAAGGCAGTTCCTCCGACGTCCACCAGGTGGCGCTGCTGCGCTGAAGTTCCCTGAAATGCACTGAAGTTCACGATCCTATCCTGGATGAAGGTGAGTGCAAGCTCCGCGACACAATTTCCTTTTTTAAATGCGGCGGTTTTTCCGAATCCGTCGGGCTTTCGTTCGGCCACGCCCCCCGATTTCCATCGCGTGCATGCCGGTGCCGATGCGCCACAATCCGATCGCGTGCGCCAAAATCCCGGGGCAATTCAGGTACAATCGGCGGAAATATTCGGGTAACACGTCGGGAAAACGCGAATCGGGCCCTTAGTAAATGACCCCCATTAGGTATCATCACGTCCCAAAATGTCCGATCTATCAAAATATATTAGCGATTTTTCCCAGTGTTTTACCCCGTCGCGGAATTTGGCGCCCAAAGTCGAAAATGCCATTTTTTTGCCATTTTGAAAAATATAAAAAATTCTATAAAAAGTGATCAAAAGCCCATACAGTCCTAAAAATGAAAGCATTAAAACCATCATCAAAAGTTGCAAAAAATGACACCACCCAGAGCTCCGTACACTGAAAAACTGAAAAAGTTATTAGTGCCAGAACATGGCAAAAGAATTTTTTTTTTTGTACAGAAGGTTTTAATTTTTTTAAATGTATGAAAACATTATAAAACCTATACAAATTTGGTATCCTCGTGATCGTACCGAACCAATGAATAAAATAGACATGTGATTTTTGGTGCTCAGTGAAAACTGTAAAATCCAAGCCCACAAGAAAACGGCGTAAATGCGTTTTTTCATCATTTTCACTGCATTCTGAATTTTTTTTCCCGCTTTCCAGTATACAGCATGGAATAATAAATACCATCACTATGAAGTTAAATTTGTTATGCAGAAAACAAGCCCAACCAAAGCTCTTCACATTGAAAAATAAAAAAGTTACAGATTTTTTAAGGTGGGGAGTGAAAAATGAAAATGCAAAAACGAAAAAAGGGCCACGTCCCTGAGGGGTTAATACAGAAAGTATATTGGAAAATTGAATAACTTTTCATTACACAAATAACATAAAGTATGTGGTGGAATTTGCTTAAAGTGTACCACCCCTTCATGGCATCGGGCACTGTATATAAATTCAGCTATCGGGTGAACTGTATATAACTAAATTATTATTGGGGCATTGTAAATAAATGAGTAATGGGGATGCTTCATATACATTCAGATTACTAAGGGGTTCACTGTATATATTATGAGATTATGTAGCATTGTCAATTTGACAATAGGGGCAGTCTATACAGAGATTAAGCGGGAGGGGCTGAATGCACATGGATCAATTAGGGGATGCTGTAGAGAGTTCAACTACGGAACACTGTGCAGTATTTAAATTACAGGGGGTGCTGTATGTACAGTCTAATAGAGAATTATTAGGGGTGCACTAAAGTATTTTCATTACATGGGGTGCTCTATATAAGGGGTTGCTCTATGTACAGCATATATTAGAGAGGGCGCTGTACTTTATATAATTTACAATAGGGTGCTGTATGAACAGTTTGAGTTCACTGTTGTTCTCTTAACTACTGGGACAAGCAGTGTTGAGCATCTCTACCTATGAATGTAAAATTCCAAAAAGACTGGCAGCACTCCAAGTTGATATCAAAAGTGACGGGGTGTCTTTTATTCCATGTGCAACGTTTCAGCTCACAGGGAGCCTTTGTCAAGCATGATACATAGATCGATATGCAAACATATAAAGGCCAGTGATACATCTCATTGGTCCATGCAAGGACCGTGTAAAACAGTACATATAACAAACTTTTACATAAGTATACAGAATGTATATGTGAATAAGTGATAGGAAGGACCCAATCAGATCCTAGTACAATGAAAATTTATAGCAGATCGTGCATAAAATATAAGTGTACATGTGTAAATAGAAACAAGTACCCTCCCATCGGCGTTCGGACCGCCCCCAGTCTCAGCTCTCAATTCATAAGTTCCTGATGTGATGTATGATCAGCTGTGTTCTGGCGCCAACCTCCGACTATTGTAGAGGCGGTCCGAACGCCGATGGGAGGGAGCACATAATTTTTTTTGATCACTTTCTGAAACATTTTTGTGAAGGAATTTTATGAAAAATGTACATTTTTGGCAAGTTTTTTCATTTTTTTACAGTGTTCATTGAACTGTTCCAACAAAGTTTCCGATTTATTGTAAACATAGTTACAGACGCAGCGATATCAAATATGTTGTTTTTTTGTGATTTTTATGTTTTTTGTACATAGTTACATGTGTATAAGGAATATTGGTGTTTAGGGGACTTTTACTTTATTTAATTAGTAATTTAGTTAATGAAGTTTAAAACTTTATCACTTGTGTTAAATGTCTTTTTTTTTAGAGGCTGGCTTGAGCAAAAGATCCTCTGATCGATTGTTCAAGCTCTTATTCATGTAACACAGTGCAATCTAACACAGATGTATTGCGCTGTGTTATCTAACAAACTTAGTATGAAGTGGATGCTCAGTGTGTTTCAGCCAGGTACTGCCTTGAGGCAGGGTCCGGCCTGGTGAAGAGACTGCGCAGCCCCTGGGCAGTCAACGGACCCTGGCTTCCATCTAAGGTTCGGACCAATGTGGTAAGCAGCGTGGAAGGTTTCATCCTCATCAAAAGCCCCTTACACACTGAGGTCATGCGTGACCATGGCGTGCATGGGATTAACACCCATGCTCGGAGGGATCTCCAATTGTGGGTGTTATAGGCCAGTGGCAGCTGTAATATATCTCTGTTTGGGAGCCGGTGCCAGAAGCAGAATGTAATAGTACAGCACGGTCGGCAAGTCACTGCCACTTGTGCAGGACTATTATATTAAGTGTCGGGAAGAGGTTAATCTATTGACGGCACTGTATAACCACTTCAAGATTATAATGCCAAAAGTGTTGTACAAGATTGGAACTGCGACTCCAAAAACTATGAAAGCTATCTATGAAAGATCTAAAAATGATCAAATTGGTCCCCAATCTAGCCCCAATCTATGGCAGTGCTCCAGGATTGCCGAACATCTGTGGAGAAAATCACGCACATCTGCAGACTTTCTACACTTCAAATTTATGCTGAAAACTTATAACTCTGCCCTTCACCTTGCTAAACAGGTCTATTTTACTAATCCCATATCCTCTCTCTCGAACAACCCCAAAAGGCTCTTTGATACTCTTCACTCCTTACTAACACCAAAGGTGCAGCCACCTGTCACAGACCTTGGGGCTGAAGATCTGGCCGCCTACTTTAAGGATAAAATTGATTGCATTCGCCAGGAAATAATTGCTCAATCCCCTCCCCCCCCCCCCCCACTAATCCCCTTCCCTCTGGTACCTTTCCCTCCCCTTCCCTCTGGTACCTTAACACAAGTGATAAAGTTTTAAACTTCATTAACTAAATTACTAATTAAATAAAGTAAAAGTCCCCTAAACACCAATATTCCTTATACACATGTAACTATGTACAAAAAACATAAAAATCACAAAAAAACAACATATTTGATATCGCTGCATCTGTAACTATGTTTACAATAAATCGGAAACTTTGTTGGAACAGTTCAATGAACACTGTAAAAAAATGAAAAAACTTGCCAAAAATGTACATTTTTCATAAAATTCCTTCACAAAAATGTTTCAGAAAGTGATCAAAAAAGTTATGTGCTCCAAAATGGTACCACCGAAAAGGAACAACTCACTAGGTAAAAAGTAAGCCCTAACCCGACAGAAAAAGTTGGCGATACTAAAATGCATGAGATTTTCTCTCCTAGTTATTCCTCAGTCAAATTGTAAAAATATATTTACAAAAATATGTAAATGAAGTATCACAGTAATCATAGTGATCCATAGAATAAAGATTATATTACTATTATTTTATATTTAACAACCCCAAAAAAACTTTAAAAAATCCCAAACCAGAATTGATGATTTTCTTTTCCTCCATACATTCAAGAGTTTATAAAATCTCATTAATAAGCTAAAGACCCATTGAAATGAAGTAATTGTAAAGTTCATTTAATAATGCAGAAAATAAGCCCATATAGTTTCAAATTTTCAAAAAAGGAAGAATATATAGCCTTTAAAAATTGACAAGGAAAGCACTCTGAATGTTGCTCTTTCCCTTAAATGCCATGGCGTGTGGACCTACAGGAGGTTACCACCACGTATGGGGTATTGACATTGGGTATTGAAGTTTGTGGAGCGTTTCTATTCATCCCACTGAGAATGTGTAAATGTTTTGAAAAAAATATATAATTTAGAAAAAAAAATAAAATTTGAAATTTGTACTCGATTTTGCTTTAACCCCTGTAAATCAATTAAAGGGTGAACAAACTTCCTAAAAGTTATTTTACATATGTTGAGGGGTATATTTTCTAAAATGTTAAAGATTATTTAGGCCTCTTAAAGGAAACCTACCACTTGAAGTGGCAGGTTTCAGATGGAAATACCGAGCACCAGCTCAGGGTGAGCTGGTGCCGGAGCTTATTTTTGTTAGTGTTTTAAACCGCTGTATTGCGGTTTAAAACACTTTTTAAACTTTATAGCCGAAGCTGCTTCGGCGCAGGGAGGTACGCACTCGGCGCTTACCATGCGCGCGACCGTGTGCGCGGCTACATAGGAAGTGAAGGAGAGCCGCGCGCATGGTAAGCGTCAAGCGTGTACCTCCCTGCGCCGGCTATAAAGTTTAAAAAGTGTTTTAAACCGTGATACAGTGGTTTAAAACGCTAACAAAAATAAGCTCCGGCACCAGCTCACCCTGAGCTGGTGCTCGGTATTTTCTTCTGAAACCTGCCACTTCAAGTGGTAGGTTTCCTTTAAAGTGACTTTAATACTGTGCAAGTCCATCAAACGTATGATATTGCATTTTTATGAAAATGTGAAAAGTCACACCTAAAGTTCTAAACCTTGTAACATCCTACAAAAATGAGAGGATGTTCAAAAGGCTTGTCAACATAAAGCAGACATTCGGTAAATGTTAGTTATCAAGTTATTTTGGTTTTATGACTATATGTCAGAAAAGTAAAAAAAAAATTTTTCGAAAATCAAGAATTTTTCCCAATTTTTGCCAAATATCCTTTTTTTCAGAAATAAACGCAAAATATCACCAACATTTTTCAACTAGCATGAAGTGTAAGTGCAAGAAAACAAACAATCTCTAAATCACCTGTATATGTTAAAACATTCCAAAATTCTAACCACTTATAGTGACACAAGTCAGATTTGAAAAAGACGGACCGTGTCAGGACGGTACAAAACAGCCTAGCCATTAAGAAGTTGAAAGGGGTATTCCAAAAATATTTAGAAATATGGAAAGCTGTAAAATAAAAATATAAAGGCCTTGCTAACCTGTTAAAAACTCTCTATAGCACTGCTGCCGGGTTCTCCAGTGTCCCTAGGGTTTTCTGCTTCTCTTTGAACTGTAAATTATAAAGACAGGTCTTTCATTCATCTAACGGCTTAGACATCTAGCGGCTATAATTGCTTCAAATCCAATGGTGATTAGACACACAGACCCTGTAGCTTTAGAATGAGTGATGTTTTAGTAACTGAGTATGTATTTTTAATGTTTCTAGAGCTCCTTGCAATTTTTGGAAAATTCTTGAAAATGCTTAGTGGCCTCAGCAGAAGCTGAATGCCAATCATCCCAATCGTACAGGATTCCTGTAAAATCCCTTGCGGTCCAGTCTAGTATAATAGTTTTACAACTTTAACTACGAATTGAAGAACAATTTTTACATTTCTATTATGTCTTTTGTAATGGTAATGTTTTAACACTTACTTTAAACATGCTTTTCTATGGTCAAACCCAATATTGCTGCAATATGTACTCCAAGATTTAGATCCCAAAAATTCAGTTCAGAAAAGGTTACCTGGTAGGGATGACCACTTTTGCCTCTATTATTCAACATAGCCTTGGAACCACTCATTAAGAAGTTAGAGACTAACTCTTGTTTTGACAGTATTTTACCAAGGTATTAGACCAAGGAGTTGAAAATAGTGAAAGATATTCTATTCACATTTGCAAAAGATATTCTATTGTTTATGTCATACCCTGGACAACAACTATAGAAAGTCTTGTTAATATTGGAACACTTTGGTAGCTTTCCAGGATTTCATATTAATGCCTGTAAATGTAAATTACCAATTAATGTACTTTTAATACAATATAGAGTGCACCAAATTTTTATTTGACAAAAAAATGTGACACATTTGTACATACATGTGCAAGTAGAGTGCACTAAAAAGAATGTGCAAAGTCAGACAAACACTGGTGCAGGGGCTTTAAAGGACACCTGTCATCAGATCTCTATCACCAGTCCTGTCACCACTACCCGTTGGAGCAGCTGAAAAGGATTCCATCCCACAAGGAGAAAGACAGTGATGGCACCCCTGTTACCCCTCCCCTCTCCTCCCCCTGCTTATGTCTGTGTGTAATGTATAGTAAAGCATTGCCAGTTTCTGTGCTTTATCTCCTGACATGCTGTTACTCCTATACACATGTTAGAGGCGCATACTTCAGCTGCACAAGTGCCTGACATGTTCTGCTATATACATGTGTGAGACACAGACATCAGCCACAAAATTACATGACATGTTCTGCTATACACATGTACCTGACATGTTCCGCTATATACATGTGTGAGACACAGACATCAGCTACACAAGTGTCTGACATGTTCTGCTATAACATGGCTGCATCCTGTAACAGGATGTAACAGGCTGTGCCTCCCACTCATGAATAGGCTGGACAGCTTGAATATGATAATAACTCATTGGACATATCACAAGTCATTTGCATACAGCTTTAGGACCTGATAGTTTGAGTTTACATGTAGAGGGGCAATGTAGGGATAGAGGCAATGCTTTCTAATGGCAGTTTATGAAAATATATTTATTTGCCTAATGGGTTCTCTTTAATAAATGTGGTACCATGTGTATCAACCACACCTCCCACTTCACATATTTAAGGGGTATTTCAGGAATAAGCATAATTCATATTGAAATTGGTGATTAATACATGAGTCAATTATATATATTATAACTTACTACATTGATTTTTTCCCTGTGGAGGAGACACAGGACTGAAGGATGTATGTCAGTGAAAGGGCAGGTCATGTGATTATCACTAAGTTTGGCTGTAGTTGGTTGGTTGAAGTGCATTCAGTATTGCCAGTTTTGTGGTCAGACTCATCTCAGTGGTTCAATGTGCAGTGATGGCAGTTACACATCATTACTATGGTAACAGGCCAGGAGAGTCACTAAGAACAGAGCATGAGAGGAAGGAGTTGTCACTGAGAACTAAGGGATTATCAGAGTTGTAGTTGTAGATGGCGGCCATCTTTGAGATAACTCCACCTACTTTAAAAAGCCCATACATTTTTATGAATCATAATCATATTTATTCTCCATTTCATAACTAATGACAGTGAGTTTTGCTATATTCATTTATTTATAGCATTATGGGCTTTTGAGATGTCCATATTCCCTGAATACCCCTTCAACAAACTTCCAAGTGTCATTACCTTCTATAAGCTTTGAGAATAAATACATAAATCTTTATTATTAATTATTTTCATGATTACATTAATAAGTCTTTAGAAATGTACTAGCTAGATAGTTCAAGTCTCATTATTATACACATTATAAGAGTTGTTTCGCTATATAGAAACTATTTGTAGTTAATTGTGAACACATGTAAAAATAAGTACCAGCTACTGCTAAAGAATATTCCCCAACCATTATTTATAGCAACAGCTTTTCCTCCACTGAACCCTTGAGCAAGCTTTTAACAACACACTGTACAGCAATCACATTCACTCATATGTCAGCAAGCTGTGGGTGATAAATTAACACAGAAAAATGCTGGGTAAAAACACCTTAGTCTTGACTGAATCATTTTCCAGTAATTTTCTGGCAGATGGCCTGAAATGACCTGTTATCACTTTGGTGCTATTTTAACTGTTGACTCACTGGGTAATTTGTACATAGTGCAAAAGGGAGGGTGTTTAACTTAAGAAAACATCTGTGCTTTTGTTAATAAAAACTGTGCTTTAAATAGGTTATTATGATATCATTTAAAAATCACTTTATAGTGTGACTAGAGCTGTCACTGTTTTTCCTAGCATGTAAAGGTAAATCCTTACCTGGCAGATATGTTTAATAAAATGTGTTGTTTTAAGAAAAAAAAAATCCAATTATTATTTATTTATAGAGCACCATTTATTCCATGGTGCTGACAATCAGTAAGGGGTTCACATTTCATTAAGTCAAGAACAAATGCATGTAAAAAATAAGAAACTACAGTGATCAGGAGACAAGTGAGAGGAGGACCCTGTCTGTGAGGTATCCCAATTTATATGGAGGGTGGATGGAGACACGCGATGAGGGAGCAGAGCTGTGCCATTATTGTGCTTTTATCTGCTTTTTCAGTGTTAGTTCCAACGCCGAGGGCACGTGTAAACAATGTATTACAATGGGTGATGTGTGTCCACCGATCTGGCATTGTTGATCAGTCCCAAGCATAGATTAACAATACCAATCTCTAAGGTCTTTGTCAACCAACCTTAAAAGTGTGCCTAGATCTAGCTGCACAAATGGGGGCTAGCTCTCATTTCACATTGGGTCACGTGTATCTAATTTTTAGCTTGTTTTTTTTTTATTTTATTTGTGGCATTTCATGCTGCATGTGCCCTTTTGCGACTTTTCTCACATCTAAGGTAATAATAATTCCTTTAATTATATAGTGCACACAGATTACACAGTGCTGCACAGAGCTTATCAAATCAGTCCCTGTTCCCAATGGGGCTCACAATCTAATCAACCTACCAATATGTTTTGGAATGTGGGAGGAAACCCATGAAAACACAGAGAAAACATACACACTCTTTGCAGATGTTGACCTGAATGGGACTCAAACCCAAGACCCAAGAGTTGCAAAGCTGTAGTGCTAACCAATAAGCCGCCCTGCCGCCCTAATATAATCTACCTTCAAAGTTCACTATGGCCAGGATTTCAGCAGTGCTCCCTGAGTTATCACACACAAAAAATTGGTACACATCCACATCTGCCGCCTAGCAATTGTAGGAAATAGCTTAAAGGAAATCTGCCACTTTATCAAAGTAAGAAACACCTACACACACTCACATGTCCTCCTCTTCATCTTGATCCCGGGGATGCTCTTCAACAATCTAGACATGTTGGGATCACCTAGAAAAGTGACTTATAAAAAGTAGCCCAGAGTGCAGCGATGAGATGTCCGTCACTCTGGTGTGCTTATTATGCATGCCCCCTGTGTGCCGTCACCTCCCACCTCCCTCGCATCTATCACACAGGAGACCAGTATGGGAGGCGTACATAATTACCAATTCTTTCAATGTGTCTTGCCAAAACAACTAAATTAGTAATAGTAAATGCTCTTACATTTTCCCAAAATCTTTGAGTTTCTATTTAACAAATCCATTGTACTGTTTTCAATTGTCTAATTGTTGTCCATAGGTCTTTTCTTTATAAAAGGCTCTTTACTTTAAAATTTCAACTTTTGTGGATTGTAGTGACAAAAACATGCATAATGAACAATATAATATCAATAACAATATCAACAATATCATCTTTCAAGAAATTAGGTCCAAGATAAGGTGTAAGATTTATTCTAGCAGTCTTGGCAAGTTGTTTAACATATTATGACTTATTTATCTTATTCTTAAAAGTTGGGAAAACAGTTGGGAAAAGGGGTCTGTGATGTTTCTAGCCATGTTTAGCCATGTTTCTGTGGTGGCTAAGGGTCCCAGAAGGTATTGCCTCAGCAGTTAGATAACTATGCAGTGAATAAGGGGATAAATTGCAAAGTTTGCACTGCAAATAAGTCTCAGTTGAACGCTAGTATTGACAGCAAAGATGTTTGTGATTATTGTGAGGAATCCACCAAGGGTAAATGCTATTCCTTAGTTTTATTTTTCTAAGAAACATGCTAGGGTTATTTTCTCTCCTCTCTGGAAAGTCAAAAGTAAAAATCTTAAGCAAGCTCCCTCTTGACATTCAGGGACAAGTGCAATACCCTGCAACGCACCTTTCATGCTTTACCTTTCTTCTAAGCATTTCATTTTCAATGCCACTGTTAGAAGAATCTACCTATACGCCAAATCCTTTTCTAATCATCTACTATTTAGATTTATCCTGTGACTCATTATCATTCACCACATAACCCAGAGAGTCCTTCATTTTTTCAATTTCAAAGCACTACAGTCGGCTCTTTTCTCACTGTGTGTCCCTTGGTGCGTTCTACATTGCTAACATTTCTTGACTCGATTGAATAGTTCTAGTAGGTCATCAAAAAGTCTCCAAAGAAATAATTTAACTTCTAAAACTAATAATTCTCCAAAAATCTTTATTCCAGACTTGAATGCTTAAGTTTAAAATCTGTCTCTTAGTTTGGATATTATTTTGTAACATTTTATTCAAGCTGAGAAGAAATAAAACATATAGGTAAAACTGACTTTTGATTCCAGTTATGTTTCCATCAAGCTTTTACATATACAGATACACAGATATTATTTTAGTACAGTAAAGGCTACTATCATCACAATAATAGACTATAGATAGCTTTTGATCAAACACCTATTCAGACAACATTTACTTTACTCTCTGAAGCCCCAATACACCTGTGTGCTCAGCTCAATTAGATATGTTCTCTATAGACAAAGACCTCTGTTAGTGACTTATGTTCAATATTTGACCGGCAGTGGGGAGGCCGGGAAATATGGTGGTTGCAACAAACCCCGTTAATTCTTATTGAGCAAATTCCACACAGACTTTGATGTACAGTTTCAGTAGAGAATGCAGCTTCCTTCCCTGTTCAAAACCAAGACCATATCCACCAACCCAAAGTCCTGTAAATCAACCTGGAACAGGTGTCAAAATTGGCGGATTTATTTGTCATTCTTATAGTATGTGGCTTACACCTGGAAACCTTATTTGCTAAACAATGTCTCCTTCTTACATACTGTAGGTTATTAATGTGTTAAAAAAGATCAACATATCAGAGATCACAGATGGTCGACACTTTTCACAGGCATATTAGAAATACAAAATAAATCATAAAACATCACTATGCACAACCCCAGCAGCTTCAGTCTCTCCAACTCCAACTTTGTCGATTGACATGTTTTGTTTGACGTATATAGGAATATTAGATCAGCATTATGTGTGATATAGGGTATAGGTTGTCTTGTATTTTGTGTGGCACTTTAATACTATGTATGCATCTTAATTTATTGTGTGCTGTATCCCAGTCTCAGTCTATCAGCATATACTGTCGTAAGTATGATGTGCTTTGATGCAAGTACAACTTGCTTGGGATAGAACACTTTTAACAATTAGCTTAGCTCCTCCTGCACTACAACATACTGCCTGCAGATAACACAGCAGTATCTTAATGATATGTTTCCTTTAACTAAATAATTTCTCTGTTTTGTGTTCTTTTCCTTGTTGGCATTGTTTGATAGTAACATTATTCTTGAAAGGGTTAAATAATCAAATGCTACTCAAAACAATCTACAACAAATTATTGCTCAGTTACCATCCGCTATGCCATCAGTTTTTAAATATTCAGAGGGAAATGATTTCCCTGTTTTTTCATGAAACATAAAAATCATTTTTTATGACCAGTTAATTAGGCAGATATGAAATAAAACAGTTTGGAAACTTTTTTTAGCACACTTGGAAGTCCTTAGTTTTTTCCTTTATTAAAATGTAATTACTAATCTGTATTTTATTAATATTATCATGTTTCAAATTATTATTTGTACAATTATCATGAGGGTGTGCAGTCTACTTGAGCTGATTTCAGGGAAGAAACTATTGTAGGTAAGCTTAAAGGTCATGCATGCTCTACTATGGATTCTGAGAAGCAAATATGCTTTCCAGGGTGGTATATGGAAAAAAGTGCCTCAGCACTACCTCAGAAGAAGCCACCTTTACACCAAGCATGGCTTTCTAGAAGCCTAGTGACATGATGTAGGATAATAGCCAAATATATACTCCAAAAGAATAAGACTCCCATCTGTGGACAGCACTGTTTCAATGTTTTTGCATCTCATCAACACAGTGTATAGAAATGTATCTAAGTGAGAGGCTGTAGACACAGGTCAGGGAAGAAACTATTCCCCAATGCAATTAAATCCAACATAATAGTCAAGACTCTGTGTAACATAAAAACACCTATATCAAGCTGTGAAACTCCAGAACATACACGTAAAGCTCGAGGCATGAGAATTGACTGGCACAAAAGGAAAAATCCAGAACTTCCCTGTTTACTAGTCCAGATCCTAGAGCCAGGAGGGTTACAACACATATATCAGGGAAACAATGTATTCTGTTGTTGAAAACTACAAAAGACTTGTCTTAGACAATATATTTGTCAGCTCTGTACCTGAACTTCAGCATCATCCTCTGCCTGTCTTCTGACCATCTGTTTGTTTCTTGATTTTGTCCTCTTAATTTTGACCTGTATTTGTATTACCGTACTAAGCTTCTGTGTTTGTTTCATCCTGTTTTATCCTCTGTATCTTCATTTTGAAGGTAATGTTAAATAGTTGCCACCTACTGCTTCGGGTAGGGTTTGGGTAGCTAGGGTATGGACAACTAGGGGGGTCTAGCTTTAGGGCTCACTGTTTGTCTCTGCCTTACCTCTCCATCCTTGTCAGTTCCCTTACAGTCCCATTACAATTATTTGTTTCAGTGAACTTAAAGCATGAAGTAAGAGCTTAACGCCAATTATTTACTAAATGTAATGTGCTATTGTGATAACCACTGTATTAATTGGTACGTTTTCTGTTTTTTGGAACTGTTGAATTCTCAAATATCACTTCAGCCTCATGGACTATTGTTTGTAATTTCGTCTTTATTTTGGCTTCTAGGAAAAATTTCATGCTAAAACTGAAAAATTAAATTACTACTCCACCCCTGTTGAGACATCTTACATGAATACATATTTTAGTAAACTGTGTTTCTTTACTTCTGCATCTTTTGGAGTGATTCTGTTTTATTGGTTTTAGCTAACCTGGGTTTGAAATGTCAGCCACATTATGTTTTAGAGGCTTGAAAGAAGCTGTGAATTTCTATTTCACCTGTGAGGCATATTTCCCTTAAGTAGATTTTTTTCAAGGATTTATTTTCTGTTGCTATAGCCTCAAGTGTTTTTCTCTGCTATCATGTTTCAAGTTTCTTGGGCAGATGAACAGGAGGGGGTAAAGGACTGAATTTTAGAAACCAAAGCAAGATTTATGAAACAAAAGCAGAAAAATCTAAATATATATATATATATATATATATATATATATATATATATATATATATGTGTGTGTGTATATATATACTTTATATATATATATATTGTGGGGATTTGGCCCAGTAGAGACCGTGGTAGCGGGGTGCTGGGATGCAGTTCAAGACAGGGACACCAGGGTACAGTCCAAACAGGTCTCGCCTGCGTTTATTGCAGCAAAATAAAACCAGCCTTTACATTCAGGTATTTGAATAAACAAAAGAAAACCTACCCGTCAGGGTGCTAACTATACACAATAGTCCACTAGCTCACACTAAACAAAAGATCGCGTGGCTGCTCCAGACCCACAGGTCAGAGCTGTGTCCTCTCAGCCTCCTTCCACAGAGAGACAACCCACTCAACTCTGCTGAGTCATTTTATCCAGGCTAATTAGGCTGTTCCCATCACCTGTGTCCAAGGTGCTGGACAAACCCACCTCAGCACTAAGGCCTTGCATAGAAGCAAAACCTAGGGGAAACATACCGCCCATCCACAGTTAACCCCTTCAGTGTCTCACATACCCTCCCCCTCTGTTTGACCCTGTGGGGACGAACACTTTTGGCCATCAGACAGTGGGTACGGGACAGGGCATCGGCATTCCCATGCAATTTTCCTGCTCGATGTTCCACCGTGAATTTAAAATTCTGGAGCATTAGGAACCACCTTGTGACCCTGGCGTTCCTCTCCTTGGCCTGACTCATCCAGGTTAGGGGAGAGTGATCGGTCACCAGTGTAAACTGCCGCCCTACCAAATAATACCTCAGGGATTCCAGAGCCCATTTGATCGCCAAGCACTCCCTCTCAACTATACTATAGTTCTTTTCAGGAGGTGTGAGCTTGCGGCTCAGGAATGTTACAGGATGTTCCTCACCCTCCACTACTTGGGACAGGACAGCCCCCAAGCCCACGTCAGAAGCGTCAGTCTGCACAATAAAGGTCTTGGTGAAGTTAGGGGTGATCAGTATCGGTCCCTCACACAAAACCGTCTTAAGTCGCTGAAACGCCCCCTCAGCCTCTTCACTCCACTTTACCATCACCGCCCTGCTACCCTTAGTCAGGTCAGTCAGAGGTGCCGCTATTGTCGCAAAATCGGGGATAAATCGGCGATAATAGCCCACTATGCCCAGAAAAGCCCTCACTTGCTTCTTGCTCAAAGGTCGTGGCCACTGCTGGATCGCCTCTACTTTATTTACTTGGGGTTTGATGACCCCTCGCCCAATACGGTACCCCAGGTAACGGGCCTCTTCCAGACCCAGTGCACACTTTTGGGGGTTCGCTGTCAGCCCTGCTGCCCTCAGGGAGTCTACCACTGCTTGTACTTTGGCTAGATGACTCTCCCAGTCGTTACTATAGACTATAATGTCATCTAAGTAGGCCGAGGCATAACTCCGGTGAGGTTTTAGCACGAGATCCATTAACCTCTGGAATGTGGCGGGAGCCCCATGTAGCCCAAAGGGGAGTACCACGTACTGAAAAAGCCCATCAGGGGTAACAAAAGCGGTCTTCTCTTTAGCCCTGTCAGTCAGGGGTACCTGCCAATACCCTTTCGTCAGGTCAAGGGTGGAGAAGAACCTAGCCTGTCCAAGTCGTTCTATCAACTCGTCAACCCTGGGCATGGGATAGGAATCAAATTTGGACACCTCGTTCAACTTCCTAAAATCATTGCAGAACCGTAGGGAACCATCAGGTTTGGGAATCAACACAATAGGACTCGACCAGTCACTTTTAGACTCCTCGATAACCCCCAGGTCTAACATCTGCCTGACTTCTTCGGCTATGGCAAGCCGGCGCGCTTCAGGGACCCGGTAAGGTTTTTGGTGTACCCGGATGTGGGGTTCGGTTATGATGTCATGCTTGATGACTGAAGTACGTCCCGGTAACTTAGAGAACACATCCATATTTCGGAGCACAAACTCCTTCGCTTCCTGAATCTGGGCCCTGGAGAGGGACTCCGAGATCCGTACTTCAGGCACCTTGGCATCGGGTACACCTACCTCCGGTGTCCCCTTCTTGGAGACAGATGCCTTCTCTACTCCCATGGCCATCAGGGACTCTCTTTCCCTCCATGGCTTTAGGAGGTTCACGTGGTATATCTGTTCGGGTTTCCTCCTCCCCGGCTGAGATACCCTGTAGGTTACCTTCCCCACTCTCTCCATGACCTCATATGGCCCTTGCCATTTGGCCAAGAACTTGCTCTCCACGGTGGGCACCAGAACTAGCACTCTGTCGCCTGGGTTAAAGGTCCTGAGTCTGGCTGACCTATTGTAGACCCTAGACTGGGCCTCTTGTGCCCTTGTCATGTGTTCCTTTACAAGGGGCATTACCGCCGCTATGCGGTCCTGCATAAGGGAGACGTGTTCTATCACACTACGGTGGGGGGTACTCTCCTGCTCCCAGGTCTCCTTGGCTACATCCAAAAGCCCACGTGGGGAACGGCCATATAACAGCTCAAAGGGTGAGAAACCCGTGGAGGACTGGGGAACTTCACGTATGGCAAACATCAAATAGGGCAACAAACAATCCCAGTCCTTCCCATCTTTGCTGACCACCCTCTTAAGCATCCCCTTCAAGGTCTTATTAAACCTCTCGACCAGGCCATCTGTCTGAGGATGATACACAGAGGTGCGGAGCTGTTTTACCTGTAGTAACTTGCACATCTCCTTCATTACCCTAGACATGAATGGGGTACCCTGGTCAGTCAAGATTTCCTTGGGGAGGCCTGTGCGTGAGAACACCTGGAACAGCTCCCTAGCAATATTTTTGGAGGAAGTGTTCCTTAATGGAATCGCCTCGGGATACCGCGTAGCGTAGTCCAGGATAACTAGGATGTATTGGTGCCCCCTGGAGGATTTGACTATGGGGCCAACCAGATCCATTGCAATCCGTTCAAAGGGCACTTCTATGATCGGTAGCGGGACCAAAGGACTCCTGAAGTGGGAGACCGGGGCAGTAAGTTGGCACTCAGGGCAGGAGCTACAATACCGGTTTACCTCCTCCCATACCCCGGGCCAGAAAAATCGCTGCAGGATCCTCTCTCGGGTCTTCTCAGCACCTAAGTGCCCTCCCAGCACATGTTTGTGTGCCAACTCTAGCACCAGCCTACGGTGAGATTGGGGTACTACAAGTTGCTCAACCTCCTCACCCCGTATCTGGTCGACCCTGTACAACAGTTCCCCAATAATCACCATTCGGGGGTATATTTTATCAGCCCCTGGTATTTGGAGTACCCCATTTATCACCTTGACATTCTCCCGTGCTTTAACCAAGGTAGGGTCCTGTAGCTGTGCAGCCCCAAAATTGTCACGGGAAATCTCAAGGTCCAGCATGTCGGCCACCTCCTCGTGGCCCTCGACCTCACCAGCTAGGACCTCTAGGGGAGAGAATTCATCACATGGGGTCACCCCTACTGCTGGTGTGTGTACATCGGCCTCAAAGGGTTCAGGGGCCAAGGCCGGACATACCTGATGTCCATTATCTGCAACAGCACCTGAGGTGGGTCTTCGTCTCCAGAGGTCCCAAAACACCGGTAAGTCTCTGCCGATAATAGCCTCATGAAAAAGGGTCCCCACCACCCCCACTTCATGGGTAACAGTACCACAAGGGGTATGTAGGTTGATGACAGCAGTGGGATATTCGCGAGTGTCCCCATGTATACACAACACTCCCACTCTCCGCCCACTGTATAGTCCAGGATCAACCAAAGTTCCCCGCACCAGGGTGACCAGACTCCCTGAGTCTAGCAAGGCTTCCACTGTGTGACCACCGATTGTGACCATGCATACTTGGGGTTCTGCACCCGTGACTGACTCTGCCGCCAGAACTGGCCGGGCAAACAGTGACACTCGCCGGGTCTGGTTGCAGTCCATTGGCTCCACTGACAGTGGACAGTTGGCAGCAATATGGCCCATTTCATGGCACCGCCAGCACTGGATACGGCCATGACCTCTGTCACGAGCCTCACTGGGTTTCTGGGTATCCACGCCCCCCAATGAACCCCCTCCCAACCTGACATGTCTCCCCTTTTCCGCAGTAGCAGTCTTACCAGCTGGTTTGGTGACCCTGTCACTGGCACTGCTTCGTGTGGGAGAGGTAAGTAGAAGGTCCTCTGTAGCCCGATACCTCTCTACAAGGGACACAAGCTCCTCAGCTTTTGTGGGACCGGCCTGTCCAACCCACCGCTGGAGCCGAGAGGGCAGAGAACGGGTGAACTTGTCGAGGACCACTCTCTCTACCATCTGTGCTGGGGTGCAGTCCTCTGGTTGTAGCCACTTCCGGACAAGATGGATCAGGTCATGCATTTGGGAGCGTGGGGGTAATTTTTCTGAGTAAGCCCACTGGTGGACCCGGCTGGAGCGAACTTGAACGGTGACCCCAAGACGAGCCAGAATCTCCGCCTTTAGCTGGGGGTACTTACGGGCCTCCGTTTCACTCAGGTCGTAGTAAGCCTTCTGCGACTCGCCGGTCAGGAACGGTGCCAGGACATCTGCCCACTGCTCAGCCGGTAACTCCTCTCGCTCAGCTACTCGCTCGAACACAGTGAGATACGCCTCCACGTCGTCGGTCGTCGCCATTTTTTGTAAGGCCTTTTGTACTGCAGCCCGTGCGGAATGCTGGACAACCGGGTACCCTTGCAGACCAGTATGGGACCCCTCAGTAGTCGTCGCTTGCGGTGCTGCCATCATGCCAGAAAACTTCTCCATCATCAGCTGGAACATGGCTCGGGATTCTTCCTGCTGCTGGCAGGACCTCTCCTCCTGCAGCTGGAACATGGCTTGCTGCTGACGGGACCTCTCCTCCTGCTGCTGGAGCATGGCTTGCTGCAGCTGCCGATTAGCCTGGGACTCTTCCTGCTGCTGCTGCCGATTAGCTCTGGCCTCCTCTTGCAGGTATTTAATAAAGTCCTCCATCTTGGCTGTATCCTGCAATTTGCCTGATGCTTTCAGCCAGGCCATGCAATGTTGCAGGATGTATCAAGCCTTCCAGGTGTATGTCTTTTTGAACTGCCCGCATTCTCCACCATATGTGGGGATTTGGCCCAGTAGAGACCGTGGTAGCGGGGTGCTGGGATGCAGTTCAAGACAGGGACACCAGGGTACAGTCCAAACAGGTCTCGCCTGCGTTTATTGCAGCAAAATAAAACCAGCCTTTACATTCAGGTATTTGAATAAACAAAAGAAAACCTACCCGTCAGGGTGCTAACTATACACAATAGTCCACTAGCTCACACTAAACAAAAGATCGCGTGGCTGCTCCAGACCCACAGGTCAGAGCTGTGTCCTCTCAGCCTCCTTCCACAGAGAGACAACCCACTCAACTCTGCTGAGTCATTTTATCCAGGCTAATTAGGCTGTTCCCATCACCTGTGTCCAAGGTGCTGGACAAACCCACCTCAGCACTAAGGCCTTGCATAGAAGCAAAACCTAGGGGAAACATACCGCCCATCCACAGTTAACCCCTTCAGTGTCTCACAATATATATATACTTTAAATGTTTTTATATATATATATATATATATATATATATATATATATACCGTATATACCGGCGTATAAGACGACTTTTGAAGACTGAAAAATCTTCAGTCTGGTCTGGGGTCGTCTTATACGGCGGTAATGTTTCTTCTCACCTTTTCCGCGATCCACCGAAGCTCCGCTGCTACTCTCCGGCCGCCGGTGACAGCAACGTGGGTGCCGGCGTCGCAGAGAATATGACATCGGCACGCGGCTGACGTCATATTCTGTGAGCCGCCAGCGCTCAATGAGCTGTCACCGCCGGCCGGAGTGTAGCAGCGGAGCTTCGGTGGATCGCAGGAAAGGTGAGAAGCTGTTTTATTGGCTATATAGAGGGGGAGGCGGCAGGATGCAAACTGGGGGGGGCGGCATTCTGCACAATTGGGGGCCCCCAGGCTGTATAATAGCTGGCTGTATACTGGGAGTACAGGCTGGCAGTATACTAGGGGGGGGGGCAGTTTGGCTATATACAGGGGGGCTGGCTGTATACTGGGGGTACAGGCTGGCAATATACAGGGGGAGTTGGCTGTTGGAAAAGGGGTAGTCTTATATGGCGAATATATCTTAAACTCTATATTTTTAACAGGAAAGTAGGGGGGTCGTCTTATACACCAGGTCGTCTTATACGCCTGAATATACGGTATGTGTGTGTGTGTGTGTAAATAGAATATATGTATGAGATGAATGTACAATATACCTCTTAAGACAGGTTGACAATTGAACATATATCAAAGCCTAACACAGCTCCAAACACATATATTATACATGTTTTAAACCTGCTACATAATTTATATAGTTCGATGTCAAAAAATGTTTATTAGTTGTTTTATACAGTAAATCTTTAGACTCCTGTGAGGTGATTATAGGATTTATTGTTCTTAAAACTAAGCCATCCAATGTCTGACTATGCACTAGGATAGAGTTGCTACATACAAACACAAACATCCTTTAGTTGAACTGTTCTCTACTTCCTTGCAATTAGCTCTCTGTTGCTTCTCCTACGTCTGTGTCTGTCTCCTAGCCCTAGATAAATATTCTTCATTAAGGATGCCTTCACATGCAGTCTGTGGGGGTCATTTACTAAGGGCCCTATTCGCGTTTTCCCGACGTGTTACCCGAATATTTCCTATTTGCGCCGATTTTCCCTGAATTGCCCCGGGATTTTGGCGCATGCGATCGGATTGTGGCGCATCGGCGCCGGCATGCGCGCGACGGAAATCCGGGGGCGTGGCCGAACGAAAACTCGACGTATTCGGAAAAACCGCCGCATTTAAAAAGGGAAAATGTGTCGCGGAGCTTGCACTCACCTTCACTCAGCCCGAGCCGGTGAACTCCAGCGCGTTACAATGCTTTTCAGCGCAGCAGCGCCACCTGGTGGACGGCGGAGGAACTACCTTAATAAATCCCGGCCGGACCCGAATCCAGTGCAGAGTATGCGCCGCTGGATCGCGAATGGACCGGGTAAGTAAATCTGCCCCTGTATGTTATAATGTTTGTTTGGCTTGCAGAAATATTTTTGTGATGTTATTTATTTGGTCCCACATCTTTTTTCATGCATTTTCAGCTAGGTTTTCACTATAGAATAGTCTTTTAGGATATTCCTAAAGGAAAGTCATTCTAAGAAGACAAGGCAAACTGGAAACAATCGCACTGGAATCAAATGTCAGGTAATTACAAAAGAAACTCTGCTAAAATATTTCTTTAGTGAGTTTGGTCCGAAACTCTAAAAGTACCCCTCTAAAAGTACCCCTAGCCATTCATAGTGTTCAACTCTTTGAATGCTCATGTGTGTTATCATCTTGATAATAATAATAATAAGTTTTTATTTATGTAGAGCCACCATATTGTGCAGTACTTTCAAGGTCAAGGGGGGCATATACAAACAAAATAAGACATTACAGAATAATAAAATAGTCATAAGATGAATTACAGAGAGGGGAAAAGTAAACTGGAGAGATTAGTCTAAAGAGAGTTAAAGTAACTCAAGTTTAAGTATCAATTATTAAGGAAAGCCAAATTATGTAGTGATTCTGTAATGGAATGTATATATTCGCTGTGTTTATTGCTGTTATGGTAATTAAGAATTTCATGTCTATGCATTTTGTATACGATGATTTGTTTAAATAAAGTAAAAAAAAAAAAAAAAAAGAAGGTTTAGGGAATATAACAGGCCTGCTTTAAGAGATGGACACCATCAGTGATTCAAATGGTAAATATGTCATTTTGGTCTACAAGCTTAACAATGTACCTTTTAAAAAAGCCTCAGTATATGCACCTAATCGTAGACATGCATACCATTTTATCACATAGACAGGGCAAGCTATTGATATGTGGTGATTTCAATGTAACTCTTGACTCTAAGATGGATTGCACCACCACGGTGAGAAGCGACATGCCTGCACTCGACACAGAATATGACATATATGACACATGGCGCATTCTCAACACTACTGAAAGGGACTTTTCATTCCACTCACTAGTACATAATTCCTATACTCGCATCGACCTCATTCTGACAAACAGAGACATTGTGCCCAAATAAAAGAGGTGAAGCTGGGCCTAATCAAATGGTCTGACCCCGCTTCTGCGTCCTTGACCCTAGACTCGGGATTACATGATTGGCCGACTTACATGTGGAGCTGCAATCCATTTTATCTATCCCACGACTCCCATCGGGCTCAAATTGAAAAAGAACTTTGCGAGTTTTTCACCCTGAACTCTCCCCATATATCAGACCCTGCTTTACTCTGTAACGCATATAAGATCTATATTAGCGGCACTTTTATGAGGCTTAAATGCACACACAACAGGTGTTGCCCTGCTTTAACAGGTTTAGGAAAACCCAATTTTAAACATTAACGGACCAACTGCATAATGCGGAGATGGCTAATAAAGCTGACCCCTCACAATCTAATCTGGAGCTTTTATCTGATCTCAGGCTTCAACTTAGAAAGCTACTTCTTTCCCAATACGATAAAGGCTTGACCAAAATGAATGCTACCTACTACTCACAGAGTAATAAAGCGGGTAAGATATTAGCTCGCCGCCTGAAACACAACATCAGAAATCTAGAATTGTACACACCTAAGGACATCATAGATAGATTTAGGGATTATTACTTTCATTGTATTACCTTTCATCTGACCCTTTCACGCACCAACCAGTAGATCCAGACGTAAACCATTTGCTAACATCCACAGGCCTAAAACCCCTGCCTCCCGAACTCTTAGTGTCCCTAAATTCCTCGTTCACTACCCAAGAAATCATCAAAGCTATGCACTCCCTCCCGCCCATAAAGCTCCTGGTCCTGATGGATTTACCGCAGAGTATTATAAAACCTTTTCTTCGCTCCTTCCAAAATATTTTGTGAATTTTCTCAATGATGCTGCCGTGAAGGGAACTTTGCTAGCAGAAAACCAATAGGTCTTAATTGTAACCATGCCTAAGCCTGGCAAGCCCACTGAGACCACACAGAATTTCAGGGCCATATCCCTCCTAAATGTGGGTACAAAAATCTATGCCTCCATAGTTGCATCATGTCTCATGCCACATTTACCCCATATAGTACAAGATGATCAGACAGGCTTTATAAAGGGTCGTCAGGCCTCTGATAACACTAGGCGGGTAGTAAACATTCTGAATTGGCTCCACTCGTGTAAGTCCCTGGCCCTGTTGCTGGCTTTGGATGCCCAGAAGGTATTCGACCACATTAACTGGTCGTACGCCGTGTCCACCCTCAGATGCATGGGCCTGGATGGGCTTATTTTAAGATCTATCCAGGCCTTATACTCATCTCCCTCAGTAATGGTATTCACTAATGGTACAGTCTACACCCCGTTTGATATAACAAACGGCACAAGGCAAGGCTGACCCCTATCTCTCTTAAATTTTATTCTCTCTTTGCGCCCTAAGCCTGTTTGCTACGTCAATCTTGGAATATCAAGGGGGTCTTTTTATGCAAACTATATCCTCTTCACTATGTTAGAACCTGAGAGCTTGCAGGAAGCCGTGATGCATATCATTGCAAACTTTAGCCCTTCCAATACATATTCCACCTGACTCCCTCCACCTATTAAAAACAAGATATACTTTGGACTGGCAGTCTTTGTCTGTTAAATACCTGGGAATTACCTTCGCTCCACCACCATCAGCCCTCTTCAATAACAACTACCCCCCACTACTAGCTGAACATATTAGAGAGTGTACGTCACTTCAGAGGGGGGAACTCTCTTGGCTGGGGCAGGTGGCTTTTCTTTTATAATGATCCTCCTACCTGTATTTGTTTAGAACTCTCCTGATTCCCCACCCAGACAAGTTTCTGAGTTAAACCCAAACCATGGCCACCGGGGAAAAACCCGGCTGGCAGAGCATGTTACGATTAAACATAAAAAAGTGGGTGGCCTGGGTGTGCCAGACCTAAAAGCCTATTACTTAGCTACCCTATTAGCACAGGGATCCTCATGGCATAACACACACATACCAACCCCGTGGATGCAAATAGAATCTTTTATGACTAGGAACCTGGATATTTGCAATATTTGGTTCGCTTTCCTATGGGACATTCTGTCACGGGTGCTTCCTTCATCCATGTCCCGGATCACGGGTACGCTCGTGCTCCGCTGGCTGCCTGTCCCCGTCCCCCCTGCCCGCACTTGCCTCTCCTGGCTCCTGGCTGTGCTCTGGGTCTCGGCGTGCAGGTCGCACGTCTCCTGCCTTCCAGGCCATGCGCTCCCACTGCTAGGGCCAGCGTCCTTCCCATTGGCACTGCTCACTTCCGGGTTTCCTATATAACCCGGCGGCTCCCTTCACTCCCGGCTGGATCTTCATGTCTTCCCACTGAAGTGAAACCTCCTGTGTGTTCCCGAGGTCCCGTTCCTGTGTGTTTTCCCGAGGTCCCATTTCCTGTGCATTTCCGGACGCCTTTGTGTTCCTGTGCATTTCCAGATGCCTCCTGTGGTCCATGTCCTGTGGTCCATATCCTGTGGTCTGTGTCTGGTGGTCCATATCCTGTGGTCCATTTCCTGTGGTCCATAACCTGTAGTCCGTGGTCCGTATCCTGTGGTCCGTGTCCAGTGGTCCATATCCTGTGGTCCATATCCTGTGATTCGTGTCTTGTGGTCCATATCCTGTAGTCCATTCCCATACGACTGTGCTCTTGCTGTGCAGTCTAGGGTTCCAGCCCAGTGGTGACCTCCTGCCTTCCTGTGATTCTGCCGTGCCTTCCAGGGTTCCAGCCCACCAGTGTCTTCACTCCATATCAGTGTTTCAAGTGCTCCTCCGCGTTCCTACTGTCATCTCAGGTTGTGTATGTTTCCTGCATTTGTTACCTTGGCTGCCGCCGCGGGTCTCCTACCAACCTCCACAGTGGTCCAGAGGGTTCAAAGACTCTTTTCATAGAGACTTTTCCACACACTTTCCCTCCTCAACTGTGACACTTTCCCATTCCCAAGTCGCCCTCTACCCCCAAGAAAGCCCTTCTCTTAGATTGGAAAACCCTTCACACCAAAGACCAAGACCACCTATAATGGGCTGATCCCCCTTTCTCATTCTGAGATTTTCTATTCCATCTACCTCATTAGGATCCTGGAGCTCACTGGGGATTAATTTCTGCGCACAATTAGGCAAGGGAGGAAACTTGCTCCCATTCAGTCGACTCAAGAAACAGTATCCCCTTGCGGATGCTGATTTCCTTAAACATGCTCAGGTGGTACACTACCTGAAATCCCGACCAGCACCTAACCCCACATATGACCAAGAGCTCCTTACCATGATGTTCCGCAAGGTTAGAAGACTCAAACCATTTTATGTCCAAATAACTAAATGTATGACCTTTCAATACTCATATCCTCTGCAAGGTTGGGAGAGAGAGTTGGGCGTAAACTACCCAAAAATAACTGGACCAAGTCACTGAACCTCATATACGGAGCACTTAAGAATGTAGGTCAGATTGAGGCGTCCCCAAAACTCATGCTGCACTGGTACTATACTCCGGTCCATCTCAGCCACACCTGAGGCGAGGGTGTGGGGGGAAAGGTACACTACACATTTTCTGAGGTTGTCCTCTACTCTCCTCTTACTGGTCTGAATTATTCAACATACTTCAGCGTTTGTTCCAATGCCGTATAACCAAATTGCCCAAACTGGCCATACTACTTATGGAGGTTCCCACCCTTCCCTTCCATGATAAGAAGTTACTGGTTAAACTCCTTACAATTGCCAAAATAGTAATTGCAGGAAGTGGAAATCCAGTACAATCCCATCCAGGGCTGAACTAATAACTGAATATGGCATGTGGCTTCCTGAAAACTCATGCCCCCATGCAAATATGGAAATTGTGGTCCACCAGTCCATTTGCCATGTCAGGAACCTTATCCTACACCCCTGACCCTTTGTCTTGTCTCCTCCTCATGAATCATAGTCTATGTCTATGTGAAAGCAGCTCTTACCTTATTGGCATGCTACGTGTAACCTGTGATATTGGTTTTGTTACTATTATTTTTCTGTTACTTGTTTCTCTGTTTAAAATATTGTAAGCATTTTTATAAGAGAATGAGAGGCAACCCCAATTGTGAATCTAATGATCTGCCAGCTATAAGGCTATAACAGCCACCCAGCCGTCATGCATCATACCTTGTTCCACTGGGTGGGGATTATTGCTTGTAAGCTACCTGCACTGGGATTTGCCAGTCACACCTCTGTATAGAATTGTTTTATTGTTATATGAAAAAACCTTCAATAAAAA
Organism: Engystomops pustulosus; assembly: GCF_040894005.1. Lineage (NCBI taxonomy): Eukaryota > Metazoa > Chordata > Amphibia > Anura > Leptodactylidae > Engystomops > Engystomops pustulosus. Next base: position 60,018,966 of record NC_092411.1, read on the forward strand.
GAATTTGTATGAAATGTAAGAATTTAAGTATTAGTATGTTCAGAGTAGGGCATTCCAGAGAATAGGTGCAGCTTGGAATAAGCCCTGAAGACATGAATGGAAGATGAGTGAAAGAAAAAAGTTGGCAGTTCAAAGAGCACATCTAGGGTGAAAATGGGGGTAGAGAGGTAGAGAAGTGTGAGCTTTGTGGTTTTAAAATTGAAATAGTTTTTAGAAACTGATGTAGTGACTGGGACAGAGTGGAGGCATCCATGAAGTGTCTGGACAGAGAGATAATTATGGCCTCTGATTCAGGATACATGGTAGAGGGGAGAGTCACCTTACTACCATATATATATTCTCGCATATAAGCCAAGTTTTTCAGCACAAAAAAATGCAAAAAATCCAAAACTCGGCTTATACTCGAGTAAAAAAAAAAAAACTAAGTGAAAACCACCTTTCTGGCACCCCCCACAGGTCTTCTGTTCAATCCGTCTGGCAGCTGCAGGTCCATACCACGTCACAGACTCTGACGTCAGACGGGGCTGTGATAGTATTGTGTGTTCCGGCAGCCAGCACACACTCTGATGTCAGCAGCGCCAATCTGCCATTCACTCAGGGTTTGTTTGTTAAAGTTTTGTTTGTTAGTCAATGTCTTTGCAAAAAGATTGGTTGTAGTTAGATAGGTGTACCATGTATCTAGTTATAGATGTGAGACTGTAAAAATGTATTATTAGGTATGCAGTATTGTTTATTATGTCTATGGAAATTTTTTTCCAAATGCGTATTCACATTACAACGAACTTTAGGTTAAATTGGCGACTGTGAACACGATTATTAACTTGTATTCACCAGTATCAGTATTGGTAGTTGTATATAGTAGCGCCTGGAGATTTTCTTATAAATCAAAATAAAATACAATAATGTTGAATTGAATATGTATTTAAAAAATAAATAAATAAAATTATGAAAAGAAAAATTAAGTGTTATATGAAAGGTCAGGATTGTGAGTGCAGTAAAAATGTTAAATTGAATATGTATAAACAATATATACAAAAAGCATATATAAAAGGAAGAATTTAATGTTATATGAACGGTCAGGCTCGTGAGCGCACCAAGCGTCTGCATGCAGGGTAAAGCAGGCTAACGCAGACGCTCTGGTGGGGTAATTTTTTTTCTCTTTTTGCAGACATTGGGGCACATGTATCATAGTTTGGTCTCTCTGTGGTGAATTTTAAAGACATTTGGCAGCTCTTTTTTGCACCTTATGTATGATCCTGTCTTTTTACTTGTGATACATGTTCAGTATTTCCAATGCTGGCCGGTGCAAATTTTGGTTTCTGTTTGAGACTTTTTGTTACATGATACAAGCCATGTGAGGGGGTTATATACAGGAGTGGACACTTCTGTTAATTTGGGATTTAGCACGTTGCGTTTTTAATGCATTTTGAAACCTATTACAACAGCTGAGGAGAGGTGATTTGCCTAATTACATTACTGTTAACATTTGATTTTACAAAAGGCATACTAAACGCGATGTTGACACATGCGTTAATGTGGTGTTTATATTGCGTTTTGTAAACGCAAATGTTAACAGTTAATGTAATTAGGCAAATCACCTCTCATCAGCTGTTGTAATAGGTTTCAAAATGCGTTAAAAACGCAATTAAACTGCTATGTGTAAACTCACCCTTCGAAGTAACCAATAAATTAAAACAAATGTAATTGCAAAATTTCAGATTTTGACAAAAGAGGCTACTGTGAAAAATTGTAAACATTTAAAGCATGTGTAAAAATTCCAATTTACATGTTAGAATAGGGTCCATGAAAAAAATTGATTGATGAAAGATTTGCGCCAAAAGAGTCGCAAAAATGGCGCTAAAAAGTGAAACCTGAGTGAATGGCAGATAATTAACAGCAGTCACTACACCTATGAAATCAAAAGTGTTTGGTGGAAGCAAGTGAGACTAAACCTCAGGTTATTTAACCAACCATATGACATAATAGAAACAGTCGGACTGTATACACGATACAACAAAGTTCATCAATATATTTGAGAGACTATTCACAAGCAACCCAACTTCTGTGTCTCTCCTATAGATTCCACACTAAAATCTATTTTGATAAGTGATTATCGTAAGTTTAAGTGATGATTAAGTGATCATTTTATGCATCATTTTTTGGAGAGTGTTGGCACTTGGGCCCTTTAGTGCTACCTCTCCATCCTGCTCAGCCTGAAATCTTATTGATAAATTTTTATGTCTCGTATTTTATTTTACATTGTTTTTATTTTAGGATTATATAACTAAAGTTTCTTGATCTATGTAATTTTTATTGATGTACATCTATTGTTATTTATTGTGATTCATACACCTAAATAATTCATAGTAATCTATTGTAATTCATAGCATTATATTGGATATATTGCAGGCACTACAAAGCAAACGATTTTAGACAAAATAAACATTGAGTTAGTGCTCAGTACCTATTTCATATATACTAGGGCTGAGGGCTTGCTGGCGATATATATACGGAGAGGCTGTGACTAATGCATTTCCCACCCTTGGCTTATCCTCGAGTCAATATGTTTTCCCAGGTTTTTTGTGGTAAAAGTATGGGGCTTCGGCTTATATTAGGGTCAGGCTTATACTTGTGCATATACGTTAAATAGATTTTGGATATTTGAACTATGTAAGGGTGTAATTTATGTTTTTATTTTAAAAAATCGCTGGTTTGGTTCCACAGATATTAACACAAACTCCGCTTATCCGCTACCATCTTTCGGAGGATCTTGTCACTATAATTAGGTATCAAAGAGGAATAGTCAGAGACAAGCAAACTACAAGCAAGAGAATATAAGAAGTAGAGCAAGGTGGAAGTGTCTACCTAAGGATTTCAGATTTCAGAGAGAGGTTGAGCTAGGGGAGAGGGTTCACTCACAAGGGCATCAAAAGGGGTTCAGATCTTTAGCAAACTGATGATCAGGGTATTTAAATAAGGAGGATAACTGAAAGAAGGACAACCATAACAATCAATTGATGGGGTGTGCCATCCTCAGAGAGGGGACTCAATAAGGTGGAAAGGATATCTTGATGCAGGCATTGTTCCCATAGATTAAAAAAGGCTTTCATCAGTTGGCTGGCAAGAGATTGCAGGGGTCTGTCCGGAGAAAGAAGCCAAGGTAGATTACATACTCAAGATGCCAAAAGGGATGCCTCAATGCTTAGAGTCACCATGGTATTGCCAGTGTGCTACCCATAGGAGGACTGTGGTCAAGTGATAGAGATAAAGTCTGGAAGATTCCTGCAAGATAAAGGGGAAAGAGATCATTGGACAGAACACAAACAGGAGCAAGCCATCCGCATAAAGGACAGTATTAGTTTGCTTAGTAGTGAGATGTAGACCACACATACTGATGTTCCATGGTTAGGATGTGTAGCAGGGGCAAAAATGGCCAACCCTGTCTAGTCCCATTACGGATAGTAAAGGTTTTCGAAAGAAGACTGTTGGTCCAGAAGGGGTGTGATAGAGAGTACCCACGTGATAAAAGCCAGCCCCAGTCCAATCTGCTCTAAAGTTGCCCGCATGAATGAGGTTGATGGCTTTCTATGCATGCCGAGTGAGAATGCAGAGTGGAATCCACACAGATTGGGTTTTAGATATAAGTAGAAGGGTATTGTTTGTGTTGTCCCTGGCCTCTCTGTCTGGGATGAATCTTACCTTGTCAGGATGGATGACTTTGGGGATGAAAGGACTAAATCAATGTGCTAAATACTTGGCATACAGCTTAACGTTGGAACAATTCAAGGAATCTTTTCCCAGTTTGGGGTTGACTGCGTTAAGTGACTGAGAAGCAAAGGGGGCAGTGTAAGAGATCCAGTTGAAGTTATTGGCCAAAACTGAGGACGTGCTCTCCCTACAAACCTTGAAGAACCACGGTGTGAACCCATCCAGGCCCGGGTCTTTACTTACTGGAGACTGCTTAATGACATGGGAAATTTCTTCAGAACCTCCCAGACCTGCCATCCCCTGGCTCTGCTCATTGATAGTGTTTACATGACATTGAATATTAATGTGAGCCTCATTTGTTTATAATGGGAATTAACCAAATGCTTTTCTTTATTTTAAGGTTTTTAATCACAATCTTTAAAGGCTCCAATAATGTTAGGGAATACATTATAATATATTAAGATAGCCACAGGGTTAATAATCTTGTTTGTGTAGCTATACAGAACATTTGAAATCTCAGAATTTTGATCTTTCAAAGCAATAAAACATGTTACAGAAGCAATAAAACATGAATTCACATAATTTGTATTTGCATGGCAGATTTGGAGAAGATAGTTATGCATACAATTCTGAGCTCTAATTTCCACAGAGGTTTCAGCCTGGTAACAAATGTTCTCAAAGAAAGGAAACAAGAGTATTATGGAAGGAAGCACATTGTTTTTGTTGCCAGAACACTCCTTATCTACAAACAAGGCACGTTACAATCTTTTCCTGGTATGTCCTCAAGGATGGAAGTCGAATTTCAATCTGTTTGTTTCAGAAACGTGCACATTATATCACACATCTTGAAGCAATAAAATGTATTTGCTGAAGAAAGCCTTTGTTTTTACAAGTTCTCTGAACATTAATAGCAGTTTCCATTCTGCATTCAACTGGAAATTAAATGGAAGCATAAGTATCTTATAATTGAGATTTTTTCAAGTGAGAGGAATGCAAAAAATGATATATTTGTTCCTTGAGCCACAATTGATGCAAAACACCAGTCATATTCAATTCTGTAGCAATGTGAGTTTCATGTTTTTTTTTTTACAGAAATAACATTGTAATTTCACAAAGCATTAAGTTATGAAGTTAAAAGTCATTTGTTATGATGTCTGTTCCTTGTTTCAGACAGTTCCCTCCATTGTCTTTTCTTCACAGTTCTGATCTTTTTTGTTTGTAGGAAATGAGTGTTTCAAAGAACTGCGAAGACAGTGATTTCTCCTTGAGATGACAATCCCAAAAATTACATTGAAAAATGGTATTCTGAGAGGGAAGGGGCGCATTGGTTAGTGATTTCCTCAAATCACTGTATAGGAAATACAAATCACAGCAAATCTGGTATGGATAAGGGAGAGTATGCAAGAGCATGCAAGAGTTTGCATTGCAGCATTAACGTTTACATTGCATTTACCTTTAGGCTACATTCATACGACCGTGTGCCTGGCACACGTCGCCGTCTGGGAGAGGAGTGCCCCTCTCCATAGAAAAAAATGTCCTATCTTTTCCCTGGATATGGTACGGTGCTGCACGTGTGCAGCTCCATACCATTCCGTACGGCGCTGTGCCCCCATTGCCGGCCTATGGGGGACGTATATATACAATGTATATATGTCGCTTGCATGTATACGTCCCCCAATGGCTGTGTGAATGCAGCCTAATACTGTGTTTGTGTCGCATGTGCGTTAACATCACATTTGTGTTTATGTTGTGTTTTCAAATGTGTGGCCTTTTCATTTATCTTGCATTAGCATTGCATTTACACATATGTATTGTTTGTGTTTATGTCATGTTTACACTTCCGTTAATTTGGCGCTTACATAGCATTTGCATTTATGTCTCATTTACACTTACATTTACTCTGATTTTGCACTTATGTCACATTTGCATTGCATTTACGCTTATATGGCATTTGTGTTTGTTACACAAACACATACGTTTATTGGCAATTACAATTATGTTGAGTTTACACTTACATTTAGGAGGTTTATATTTACCTGACATTTGCTTCCTGTTCATGTTGCATTTGTGGTGCTTGCATCGCATTTCCTCTGTGTTTGTGTTTACATTTTCATGGCCTTTACTTTGTGTTACATTGCACTTGCATCGTGCTCACATTTACGTGGCATTTACAATGGGAATTACACTGTGATCACGTTTATACACATTTATATGACATTTGGCGCACACGATCAGATTGTGACGCATCGGTGCCGGCATGCACGTGACGGAAATCGGAGGTGTGACTGAACGAAAACCCGACAGATTCGGAAAAACTGCCGCATTTTTTAAAAAAAATGTGTTGCGAAAATTGCACTTACCTTCACTCAGCCCATCTCGGTGTATTCCAGTGCGTTCCGATGCTCTTCAGTGCAGCAGCGCCACCTCGTGGACGTCAGAGGAACTATCTTAATAAATCCCGGCCGGACCCGAATCCACTGCAGAGAACGCACCGCTGGATTGCGAATGGGCCGGGTAAGTAAATCTGCCCCATTATGTTTTTGTAAACACAGGATAAATACAATGTTAATGGAAAATTAGCTGAATGTTTGCACAATGTATGAACGCAGTATCTGGATGAAAAAAGAGAGATCACATACTGGAGGTCATTTACTAAGAGCCCGATTCGCGTTTTCCCGACGTGTTACCCAAATATTTCCAATTTGCGCCGATTTTCCCTGTATTGCACGCAATCGGATTGTGGCGCATCGGTGCTGGCATGCACATGACAGAAATCGGGGGGCGTGGCCGAACAAAAACCCGACGGATTCGAAAAAAAGTATCGCGGGACTTGCGCTTACCTTCACTAGGAATAGGCTGGTGAACTTCAGTGCATTCTGGCGGGCCTCGGGGAACTTCAGCGCAGCGTCCACCTGGTGGATGTCAGAGGAACTACCTTAGTGAATCCCGGCCTGACCCGAATCCACCGCAGAGAACATGCCGCTGGATCGCGAATCGGTAAGTAAATCTGCTCCACTGTCTGCTATTGTTTGGGCAGTTTGAGAGAGGATTAGCATAACACACACCTTCAGCTCCAGGCCCAGCTCTCCTCTCTTACCAAACACAGATTACAATGGCCAGATACTGGGATTGATATCACCGCAATTGTAGGGGCCTAGTAAGAAAATTTAAAGTGTCCCTGAATCGGTGTAGCATCCCCTACAGAATGGTATCCCTACATGTGTGAGGTGGTGAAAGGATACAAAATATGCCATAATTATATGATAGATGCTGGTCATATCTCTAAGAACTGCACCTATGTTAGAAACTGAGTTTGCTGAGACCTTCAAACAGAATAGAGAGTGTGCTCTTTAATTTGACTCCATGGGAGAGCTGAGTTTATAGTCTCATCTATTTTTGAGCATCCCATTTAGTTTTGGAGACTGACTGCGCATGTAACCGGCTGTAGGAACGGGGTCGGTAGACACAGATTCCTAAGATCAGTGTGGGCTCTCAAGGTAACAGCATCTATAATAAATTTATGTTGATATTTCAGAAATAGTCTTGGGAAAACCTATTTATGTATCATGCCATGAAAGAATATATTATGTGTATAGTGTTCCATTCTAAAATATTTGCCATCAGAAAACTGCAGTGCAAAAATAGACTATTATTCTCACTGTTCTACTATCAACTATCAACTATGATGACAATTTATATCTAGAAAATATTTTGTTGCATATATTCATTACTGAAGACAGCTTTTACATGAAAGAGGGATTATTTGATTCTCATGTACTACATTCCAGCTCAGAAGTTGAAGTTTTTTAAGATTAAAAGTTAATAAAATTGGGAATTGACTTCAAGCCTCTTGTTGCTTATTTTGGTATTTGCATTGGCCAATAGCAGTATGTTTTGTCTCGAATATTTACCCCAACCTTTTCATTTCATATAGTTAATCATATACTAAGTTGATAAATTTATTATACATTTTTATAGTTACAGTCACCAAATATAAGTTACATAAGTTATTTTCTCTTATACTGATGCATGGCTAATGCATGAAAAATTATTTTATTTGACTTTTATATGCGTATGTGAGCCATAAAAAATAATTACGTGATAATTACAAAAGAGTTTATGAGAAATGTCTTTGCCTGCATTTATTTGGATACAGGAAATGCTTTTAGCACATAAAACTTTATTCATTTATTTTCTCTTTTATTAAACTGTAATTTTTTTGTTTTATTGAAAAATATGCATACATCACATTACAGCTGAGAAAGCAGTATTGTTGTACCAATAATATATAGGTCACGATCCACAGAAAGTCAGAATAGTAGTCAACGTTTACATTCCATATTGCTCTTTATGAGCTATACATCACACAAGTTGAGTTGTTGCATACAGGAAAACATAACGGTTTCAGGAAGTGGCACAGACATAATTATACATATTAAACACTCAAGACCATTTTAGCTCTCTTCCACTGCACAAAGTCAACATGCATAACTGATCGGAGTATCCGATATGAGACCGTCCAGAAATAAAACAAGGGTGAGAAAGAAAACAAAGGAAAAGAAGTAGTAACTTTTGCCCACAGGTCAAGTACAGTATTGTATATCATATGCGTAGAGCCTTACAGAGTAAGGGAAGGGTGAAAAATAGCAATGTAGGTTATATAGTGCAGCACCAGCAAGACAAGTACATCCATATTAAAGATTATACTATGTAAGACTAAGATAATCAGTCACTTCTTCCGACGTGTAGGAGGTGAGGCACACCAGGTACCCATACCTTATGGAATTTTGCTGGGAATACTTCACCCTTACATATAACTTTTTCAAATGGGATCACTTTATTCACTAAGGATTTCCTGGGAGAGGGAGAGCTATGGATCACTCATCCAGAATTCTTTTTTTTCATTTTTAAGACTCTACAATGAAAATATGAACAATGACCACTTTAGAGATACTTTAGATAGCATTTCTCACCTTCCAGGCAGGCTATTACCCTATTTAATGCAGAAGAGGAAGGGTAATGTTGAAAGTGAGTAATATCTGTTTCATTCGTTTTTGTATGCAACTGAATGTCATAAGGTTACCCAGTTTACATGATTTATATTAGTACACCATTTCCCTTGCATTAAATGGTTAATGGAATTTTCGAATATTTCCTCCTATATAAATAGCAAGTAAAAAGAACATACTGTACTACTGCTCTTCTGATTTACTAGTACAGACATTTTAATCCACTTAAAATAGACTAATCACTAAACAAGCAAAAATAGTTTAGTAATGGATTATCAAATAACACAAAGTATTATTCTCAGCTGCTGTGGATTGGGATTGGGACACGGTATGAGTCCTTCAATGATCCCATGAGTACAATAAGAGTTGTTGGATTGGACATTCGGACCACAATGCCAAGAAAGAACTGGAAGCTAAAAGGAATGACATCAGTCTGAGTGTCATCCACAATTTTATCTCCTCATAGTCTGTTAAACTTGAACGCTTCATTTTTGGGTAAAGTCAAGCTTTAGCCTTGGTGATGTTTTATAATCATGTTTCATCAAGAAGAGTGTTGAGATAATGCTTAGTGTCATATGTTATGCTATGATTTATGTTGTAGAAATGTCTGAAATGTCACTGGCAAATAACAGGGCTGTGTAATGACAAAGATAGAAGGGCCTGCTTAACTTCTCAAATCAAAAGTTTAATAAAGGTCATAGCACTTGTAAAAATTGAGTTGTTTTAGTTTTAACCATAGGTTGTGTATACTTGACATTTCAGTGTACTACTCACTTTTTCAAATAAGCAGACAAAGAAAAGGTAAAAAAAAAATAAAGGCTGTCTGGAAATTTGACATCATCACTTTTAAATTACTTGTAAAGCAAGTCTATGCATTGTGTATCCGTGTAGACACTGTAGTGTTAGTCCCGGTATAAACACCCAAATAAGGAAACCCAGCACTGCAACTGTCACCCCCAACTATAATAATAATTCCTTTATTTATATAGCACACAAAGATTATGCAGCGCTGCACAGAGCTTTCCAGATCAGTCACTGTCCCCATAGAGCTCACAATCTAAACAACCTTCCAATATGTATTTGGAGTTTGGGAGGAAACCCACCTAAACACAGAGAGAACATACACTCACCGGTCACTTTATTAGGTACACCATGCTAGTAACGGGTTGGACCCCCTTTTGCCTTCAGAACTGCCTCAATTCTTCATGGCATAGATTCAACAAGGTGCTGGAAGCATTCCTCAGAGATTTTGGTCCATATTGACATGATGGCATCACACAGTTGCCGCAGATTTGTCAGCTGCACATCCATGATGCGAATCTCCCGTTCCACCACATCCCAAAGATGCTCTATTCAATTGAGATCTGTCATGTTCAAGAAACCAGTCTGAGATGATTCCAGCTTTATGACATGGCGCATTATCCTGCTGAAAGTAGCCATCAGATGTTGGATACATTGTGGTCATAAAGGGATGAACATGGTCAGCAACAATACTCAGGTAGGCTGTGGCGTTGCAACGATGCTCAATTGGTACCAAGGGGCCCAAAGAGTGCCAAGAAAATATTCCCCACACCATGACACCACCACCACCAGCCTGAAACGTTGATACAAAGCAGGATGGATCCATGCTTTCATGTTGTTGACGCCAAATTCTGACCCTACCATCCGAATGTCGCAGCAGAAATCGAGACTCATCAGACCAGGCAACGTTTTTTCCAATCTTCTACTGACCAATTTCGATGAGCTTGGGCAAATTGTAGCCTCAGTTTTCTGTTCTTAGCTGAAAGGAGTGGCACCCGGTGTGGTCTTCTGCTGCTGTAGCCCATTTGTCTCACAGTTCGACGTGCTGTGCGTTCAGAGATGCTCTTCTGCCTACCTTAGTTGTAACAGGTGGCGATTTGAGTCACTGTTGCCTTTCTATCAGCTCGAACCAGTCTGCCCATTCTCCTCTGACCTCTGGCATCAACAAGGCATTTCCGAACACAGAACTGCCGCTCACTGGATATTTTTTCTTTTTCGGACCATTCTCTGTAAACTGGTTGTGCGTGAAAATCCCAGTAGATCAGCAGTTTCTGAAATACTCAGACCAGCCCTTCTGGCAGCAACAACCATGCCACGTTCAAAGGCACTCAAATCACCTTTCTTCCCCATACTGATGCTCGGTTTGAACTGCAGGAGATTGTCTTGACCATGTCTACATGCCTAAATGCACTGAGTTGCCGCCATGTGATTGGCTGATTAGAAATGAAGTGTTAACGAGCAGTTGGACAGGTGTACCTAATAAAGTGGCCGCTGAGTGTACATACTCTTTGCAGATGTTGACCTGGATGGGACGTGAACCCAGGACCCCAGAGTTGCAAGGATGTTGTGCTAACCACTGAGCCACTGTGCTTTGCAGGGGCTTCAGCAAGATGTATATAGCTCTGTGTATATCATATTGTTGCAATTCAAGTAAATAGCAACTATACAGTGGATGCAGCTTTCTGGCTCAGTCTCCTAAATAACTTTTACAACTAACTGATTAATGAATTAATTCCTTTATTTTTATAGCGCCTACAGATTACACAGCGCTGCACAGAGCTTGCCAAATCGGTCCCTGTCCCCAATGGGGCTCACCATCTAATCAACCTAACAGTATGTTTTGGAGTGTGGGAGGAAACCGAAGGACCCAGAGGAAACCCACATAAACACGGAGAGAACATACAAACTAGATGCCAGTGCAGCCTCACAAACTGTTATTGATAACCAATGCCGAAAAATTGGTCATCAGACTCCATAAAGTCATGTAGCAATTTACGATAATAGCTTACATCCTAATAATTAATCCACCAAATCTCTTAAAATATATTTTATTTTTTAAAAAGTTAAAAAATATTTGAATGACACATACATTTTATTTTTGAAGAAGTGGAAAAATATTTGAATGGGAAATACATTTCATGTTTGAAAAATTGATGAAATGTTTGAATGGCAAAATAATAGCTACTACATAGTCCCAATAGTCCCAATAGCTGTGGACCTGTGCTCCCTTACTCTGCTATTACAGAGGTAAGCTCACTATGGTCATCAGTTTCTCATTTAGTGGCCACTGCAGGAAACATGTAGTATGGCATATTGCATTTTATTTACATTTTATTACATTTCTCATACAAATGAATAGGTAAAAGTGGAATACATTCGTAATGTTTATCTAAGCAGGAACCTTTTACATAAAACTATTCACCACATGATGTGACAAAACCAATACATTTACAATTTGTTCCAGACTCCATTAGAATTGGCACAATAAGTTGTTTTGTGTTGAATAAATTCAGAATTTACATTGAAAAGTTTTCCAAATTGAGAAAGTTAACAACTTTAATAATTTTATCTCATCATAAGAATGCATGTGAAAGAAATGACACATTTGCGTTACCATTTTTTTGCTCCCAAGCAGATTGTTTTGTCTTTGAAACTGAAAAAATGTCTTTATTTTGCCTTTTACTTTATCTGAAATAGCTTCTGTAAGAAAGAAAGAACAGTTAAGTGAGGCCAGACTGCACCTGGCAAGACAACATTCCTCAACCCCTGTGAATTTCAAGTCAAGAAGACCCTTGTGACCCTTCCTAGTGTTGAGTATTCTGAAAAAGACGTTTAATAGACCATAAAGCTAGTACTGAATTGTGCAATATTTACAATCTGTTTTAATGATCCAGAGGTCTGCACTGAATTACAAGTAGAAATGCTAAAGTAATTACAGCGGGAAGTCAATTTAATGAATGCACAATAAGTGAAAGCATTATTCTTGTAATCTTTTGTAGTACCTAATGTATCATTTTTTTATTGTTCATTTGCTTATGTTATATAGCCCCGGTATGACTTACACATACTCCTTTTTCCTTTCACTGAAGAGTGACATTTTAAAAGTAGGATTGCATATTATAAGGCAATGCTCTAATATTAATATTTTGCTTGGAGGAAATAATAATGTATTGTCTGATTTCAGAAATGATAGAATACTTACAATTAAAAGGATTGTCTTGGCGTAGCGCTACTTGCTGATTGCCCAATTAAATCCATTTATTTATTGTAATACAGAATTAAAAGAAGATAATGGCACCTGCATTATTACGCTAGGCACACAATTGTTTAAAATTATCTACCTTCTTCTGAAATGAAATGATTGTGGTGGAGGCAAGGCATTGTAATAGGAAATAGGAGAGAAATAACAAGGATTGCATTGTGTGGCAGCAGCTTTTAGCCATGTTGTAAGTGCTGCTTCATTAATCACTATAGGAGCGTCCATCTGGTCACCCTTGTGTGATCCTTGTGCAACTCAAATCCAAAGCCAAGTTACCATCCAAAGAGATTCCTCTAGGGTCTTAAATCATTACCCACAGATGTGTATGGTTCATTCATGAATGCACGGGACAAATAACAGTTTAGCAATATGAATTGGCTAACAATCTTTCTGGATTCCCACTGAGATACTAATTCACTCAAATAGAAATGTATTATTAGATTTGGTTCTATGAGGCAGAAGGCACAACAGTTCCACAGGAAAAAAATACAAAAGGAACAGACATTTTTACCTTGAGTTTGAAATGAAATTGCTTCAATGTCTAATACTGTCATGCTGATCATATCTATTTGTACTAGGTTGTACACTGTAGATCTGGCTTAAATGAAAGAATAACTTTCTCATTACTTCAGCCCATTCTGCTGTCTCTTCCCCTGTCCTTTGTAATGTAGCAGAGGACAGCTAAGGCAGTGAGGTGAATACTAAGTAACCTTGTGCCTCAGCAGATTGTGCCTTTAATCCATGAAAATACCACTAAAATCAAAATTTAATTACACTCAGAGCAGCTCTGTTAATGACTGAAAAATATTTAACAATTAGTGGTTTGACTTAATTAAGTTAACTACCTTTCAAAGGAGAACCTGAAAAGACCTTTCGCAGACCCTGTCCCATTTCCCCTTAGACTAATTAGTCTGACGCATACCTAGAAGACTGAATTTAGCGATATTGACTAAGCCACATAGCAGAAATGCTGACAGCTCCATATAACTACCTCATGATATGGCAGAAAAATCTTTATTCAGAAGAATGAGGGTAAATGATGTGAAGACCATATCATTTTACCTACACCCTTTATTCCTTTTCAGTAAGGAAATGTAATAATAAATAAAATGAAAGATCATATGCACATAGTAGTTAGATTTAAATCCATCTAAAAATGCATGAGCGAAACCCCTTCTACAAAGACAAATTAAATTGGTTGGGTTATATTTCCCTGAAGCTTCAATGAGCATGTCTTTTAAATTATGTATCTGCTCTTTTAATTAATAAACATCTCTGTGTATTTTCAGGTGTCTTCAGAATGCTTACCTAGTGGGCCGTCTGATTAAATTATGTTTGCTACTTTTTGTTTAACAAATTACCCTTTCCTTTCTATTTCCTCAGAGGTCTCATAAGTATGCTGGTCTTAACCTCCAATTACTGCCTCCTTCCCTGCTTTTCAATCTTTGGCCCCTTCGTACTTAAAGGAAATCCACCATCGGGAATCTACTTTCTGAAGTAGTTCCCAAAGTCCCCTTTTTTATCTAATTGTTTTATTTAGCTTTCCCAAAAATAAAATTGTATTGATATGCAAATTAGCTTCTAGGTGCAGGAAACAGCCCCTGTGAGCTCCAGGTCCAAGGCTACGCCCCACTTCCAGAAGCCACTGCAGATTTGCCTACCTGCTCATTGTCTTCTGTTCTTCGGGTGCATCATCCGCAGCAGGGAAACTCTGCGCATAGTAGTAGTTCCCATACCTCTGTCAGCGACACACCTGCAACAGGGGAGCTCCCTCTGCGCATGAACAGAGGTCCCCTGCTGCCGCGGATGCACCTGAAGAACAGAAAACAACGAGCAGGGGGCGGCTCTGCAGGGGCTACTGTGCATATTGGTTGTTTCCGCTTGTTACCTGGGTATTGTAGAACAGACCACTTTGCACATAAGGATTGCCTTTACTACTAAAAGAGACGTAAAAGAGGGCAATTATTGTGCCTTAATTAGTTATTCCATTTGTACCCTTAATCTTATTATTTCACATGAATAATAATGAAATCTCTGCTGAAAGGTCAACAGAATTGTATACTATGCCCCACATTTCTCAAATCTAGTGCAGTCTGTACTATGTGCAGTTTCCCTGTGGAGTGTGCAGAGGTTGTCGGATTCATCAAAACTGGCGGCCGATCTTCATTAATCTGGCGCCCCCTGCTCTGGTCTGGAAGTGTGCATGGTATTTTTTTTTGTTTGTGCACTTTGTTAATGCTGCAAAATTGTGTTGCAGGCAGAATTACAGCCCATGCCAGTAAAAAATGTTATGCAAATTCCGACTAAACACTAACATGCCCCATTGTGTGTCTTATCGGACACACAGTGCAGTAGCACTAGACTAGTGCGTAGACACTTTATAAATACATGTGCAAGCAGTTTGCAAATTCTTTTCAGTGCAAAATCAGGCAGAAAACTAGCGCAAACGCTTTCATAAATGTAGGCCAATGTATGAAAATAAACATTTGTTTCATTTCTTAATAAAAACCTAGAAAAGTTATGTAAGTTATCTTTAGAAAAAGAAATTCTTAATTTTTACATGATTAAACTTGCAGAGGATAGAACATCAGTTGGATTGACTTACTTGTTTTAGCTGATACCTTACTCATAGTCCTAAGTCTCAGTTCACAAATGTGTTTTGCAGGTTCTATTGCCCCTTCCATTCTGAAATAATAGTGAAAAAAAAATGGGGAAAATATTGCAGCAGGAAGCATAAGGTGAATATAGATTTCTCTGATGTTCCATCCTATGCAAGTTTTAATCTTGTGAAAACAAGGAAAGCGTGGTATTTAAGACTGGAGTACAAAAGGCCAGTCTTGATAGATTCCCACCATAATATTGTAAGCTTTATCAAACAAAAAGATAGTTCGTTTGTCGGGAATACCAGTAACCATAAATGGATAGTTAGTCTTACCATAGTTTGGACCTATCTAAATACTTACTAAATATAAACTAAACCTACTAAAAAAAGCCAGTTCAAATTCAACATAAGGGGAAAAGCCTGCCACACTGGAAAGAGAGGGAGAACACAACAAACATGTGGGGGGCAGGGTTGTGTGCGGGTGCTCACAGGTTTCATGTTAGTCATAACAATAATAAGGGGCAGCAACATTGTTACCCCTTCAATATTATCTCATGCAGTCCCTTATATACTGTAGATTCCCCCAGATGTTTGTTTTGTCCCCCTTCTTTTTTAAGTGTGACAATATTTACCCCTCGTGTACATATGTGAAGTTAATCATATTTATTTATCTAATAAAGATTCATTTTTATTATTATTTGAATTGTGTAAGCTTAATGTTTTTTTGGGAACTTTTTATTGATTTGAGGACCTTGCCACCAGGTTTCTGCTTTGTAACGTAGTAGACATCCAGATATGATGATTTACAATTCAACTGATATTTTTTTTTCTAAGTATTGCCTATCATCCTAATGTTTTTATGACAGCTTTCTATAGACTATACTGTATAGCCAAAGTTATATAAAATATGAAACAACACTTTAAGAAAGTTTTGTTAGTCTAAAGTATAAAGTTCAGTCAGCACCAACTCTATTGAGACACAAAGGATCAAGTTCTGAGTATGTGACAAAAATAGAAAAAGCTGAGTAAACTATATCTGGGCTTTGTGTGTAGCCTACTTTGTAACAATGCTACGTTTCTCATAGTAGGCTTAGCTTTTGCACATATGAATAAGTCATTTCAAAATGTATTCTATTTTTCCTTCTTTTATACATTTTTCAGGTATCTTCTTTAGAATTTGATAGAAATTCAGTTTGTTGCTGTGCCACAGTGATAGCTATGAGATCCTGTCCTCAAGGTAGGTTTACATGTGTCAACCTAAAACTGTAGTCACATCAAGGCACTGTTACCTATTCTTTTTTCTCTAGGCAAAATACTGCAGTGCAAAGTAATAAATAATATATAAAGAAAAGAAGTTCTTGTTCTGTACACATGACATTTTCCTATTTCAATCAATGCTTAGTGTTTTAGAATTTTAAAGAGTATGCCCTGATTCATGGATTATAAATATGATAGAGGTGGTTGTTAGAAACATTTTATTTAGACTTGTAGTTAAATGTTATTTTTTATGTAAATTCCAAAAACTGGCCAGTAAAATATAAGATTTCCCTAACAATTCAGCGCTGCATGTAACGCATGGCTCCCGATCTCTGCTGTATGATTCCTGACTTGTATATGCCATCTGACTGCTGATTGGCTGAGACAGTCACAAGGCGGTTTTAGGACAACAAACACCGAGAGCTCTGCGGGACATGCAGCAATAGGCTGAGACAGCCACATGCTATTTTCAGGACAACAGTACACTTTATTAGTCCAGCATTTGGGACCTATTTATTTTTAAGAATTCATACCAAGAATCACTTTTGTCCTATTTTTAAAACTAATGCACTGTATAATGATACCACTCAGAGAGTTGCAAACGAAAGGCAGTACAGGCTGTTTCCAACTTAAAGGAAACCTGCCATAAAAATCATAAACCAGGGGCACTTACGCAATAATCCAGGCACCGGGACTGTGGAAATCTTCTTACATTTGTTATCCATGGCCTCCTTCCTTCTAAAATCAATTTTGCTAAATTAAAATTATGATAATAAGCCAGAGGGGCTACCCTAACCACTCTGTGATTCAGCTTTACATATTGTTATACTGTCTTACCCTCCCCCTGCTACCTCCGTACTGTGAATGCAACAGGAAGTGTTCAATGCACGGGTGATAAGGGAGAAATGGGGAGGGTGAGACAGTGTAACAGTCATTAAAGCCAGATCACAGAGGAGCTAGCCCCACAGACTCAATATCAGAAAATTATGATTTTAAAAAGAAGGAGGCCATGGATAACATGATATAAGAAGATTACCACAATCACAATATTGATGGTTTTGATGTAGGACATCAGACTTACAGATGACTCCTAGTTACAGATGGACCTCTCTGCCTGCTGTGACCTCTGGTGAGACTCTTTGGGTGCTAGTGATATACTGAGCTTTAGTCCCAGGCTGCCTGCAGTAATCAGCCATAAGGTGTCTGTAATATCAGCCAAATTTTGGGAAAATCAATTTTCACAGGGACACAAAAATGTTGTGTGCAGTAACAAAAAATATACAGTACCTGTTCTGATTTACATACAAATTCATCTTAAAGAGGACCTGTCACCCAGAAATTGACCCCCACCAAATGTGCCCCCCATAAGCTTCTCCCCAGCCCCTTTCTCCCCAGCCAGTTTTAAAAAAAAATGTACTTGTGGTAAGTAGATTTAAATCAATCCGACCTCTTACTAAATAAGAGGTGAGATTCTCATATCATGTGTCAGGGGAGTTGACCTTATTCATAAGGGGGCCGGCCGACACACCCCCAACACGCCCCTGTCAGTGGGGACCTGTATACACAGCGTGGCCGCGCCGCACTGACAGTGGCCACGCCGGGCTTACACACAGTGGAGAGCCGGCAGCCATTACGCAATATATGCGATGCTGCCGGCTTCCCCTACAGGTCCCCACTAAGAGGGGCGTGGTGGGGGCCTTATAAATAAGGCCGACTCCCCTGACACAAGATATGAGAATCCAACCTCTTATTTAGTAAGAGGTCGGAACGGTTTAAATCTACTTACCACAAATAAATTTTTTTTTAAACTGGCTGGGGAGAAAGGAGCTGGGGAAAGGATTATGGGGGGGAGGCACATATGGAGGTGGGTCATTTTTTGGGTGACAGGAAATGCTAATATTCTAGTACTTGACAAAATAAAAAAATATCAAAAAATACTTTATGCTGGTTGTATGAATAGTTAGCACTTACTGCAAATGAGGAACATAGTTCTAGGGTTTGATCATGTTCTTGACTGTTTGAAGTGTTATATTTTAAGAGGAAAAGAAATAGTAGTGAGAGAGAGAAATGAGTGTCTCTAAAAACCACAGCGTACATGTATCCAGTCTCAAGTTAATAGCTTACAACAAACAATTCAGCAGGGCAGCTTCATGGGTCAAGCGTTTCTGAGATATTTTCCATAGCTTTCCAGCAAAACAATTTATAAGACAACTGAGTTAAATTAAATACAGCTGGAAGTTGTACAAAAAGAAAACCTTATGATTCAAGCTGTGGATCATATATCAACATTCCAGATTATATATTAAGATTTCGTCTCTGATATAGTGGGATCATTATACCATAAGCAATTAGTAGGGCATATAAATGAAAGCGAAAGACATTGTATGGCAATGTTTAGCCCTGCACCCATTATTCTGCAACCACAGTCTCAACAGAAGTCATAGCAACCAGTGTCCATATGAGTTCAGATTACTAATTCCCTACAGTGCAAATGTGAAGTGGTTGTCTGAAATGCTTTCTCAACTTAGCTGTCACCTGTAATTGGATGTCAGTGCACAGCCATGTAATTTCAGCTTGACTGGTTCATTGGGAACCATGGAGTTACATGGATCTTAATTTGGTGGAATAAGAGCCACCCCAACATTAAATTTTTATTTAAAAAAACAATTATTAACATAGTCTGTAAATTAAAGCAACATAGCTTTAGCAACATGATATATAGAGACAGACTAGACAAAACTAATAGAATGGCTCCAAATATAATAGGGCTTAACAGACAGACTACAGTATATCATTATGAGTGTATTAAGTTGGGGCAACCGGTAGCATTTTATATTGTTAAAGGGGTTTGCCTATTTTAGCTAATATAACTTAGTGATGGTTAGTGCAAAATTCCAGAGTGCAAGGGACACTTCATGATCCCTTTAGTGCTGTGTGAGATGCTGTGTGCTGACAATGTGGTTAGATTATCCAGGTTAGAGTCTGGGTTTATATACAGTACATTTTCATTTAGCTTCTGGACATTCTACTAGTATCTGATGTATAGAAAGAGAGATGAGACAGATCAGCGATAAGAGATGAGATCCATGAGATGCATATTACACATGATGTTCTCAGCTCTGCTTTAAAAGTCATGACATACACTATTAGCTCTACTATATGCCTGCCTCTGCCTCCCCTGGATAAATATTTTATCTGTCTGTAGCTTGTAGCTTTACTCTCCTCATGCTTTTTGACAGAAAGTCTCTGTGTGTCTTGTCCTTGTGAGAAGCTATTTACAGAGGGAAGAAAAGGGTAACTGTAATAGAAGATCTTCTACTGCCCTTCACTGTAACAATAGATCTTCTATTGCCCTTCACTGTAACAAAAACTATTGTTTTTGTTCAATAGACATATTTTTACACTTTATTAAAGAAATGTTTGTGTCCTCTTTTCCCTCCTTTCTTCCTTGTATAAGCAATTTGCGTAAATCAGCTTTCAGTTCTGTATCCTCAGAGAGCAAAATTTTTAGCCTCTTTTTCTTATTTCTATGCTGTGTACGAGACTTCAGATACACTGCTCACTACTGGAGAAAGAAGAGCAGAAAAAGGCACAGAGAATCTGCTTTACTAATTGAAATATGTTGTGCATTATTGTCACCTACTCTTTTCTTTGCTTTGATAAAAAAAAAATACTTTAATGGTTTAGATACGGTTTAATTAGTTTTTTTTTTTATATTGTCACATACATTTTGGTTCAACTCTATTTTGTGAATACTGATGAGTACCATCTCATCGTTATGGTAGGGATTTACTATTGCTGATGTATCTGGCATTTGCCATTCAATCATCCATTTTTGACATTTGACACAGTGATCTTTTATGGAAAAGGGGATTTGAATAAATTATAAATTTTATTATCCAATATGGGTAGTGCTTGTAAGTGTTTTCGGTATTAGTAGTTGTGAATTTATTATGTAGTATGAATAATGAATATAATAATATATAATTAATATAATAATTAATATATAATATTATTATGTTATTCCTATTCTTTCCTTCTTATTTTCTTTTTGTTTTGGGTTGATTTATTATGCCTTATAATAATTGTGATGCATAGTCATGCAATGAAAAATTTTGGTGGCATGCTTTCTACATTTGAAAATATAATGAGAGCAGGGTTCATGAGCAGGGGGCCTGGGTGGGAGATGCCCAGGCCCAACATATTTACTGACATAGTTTTAGGTTCTGGCACAATAGACTTGCCCAAATATACCAAAATTATTAACAGGTTTGGGGAACCTGTAGGTGTACAAAACATTGACCATAATAAATAAGCTCCAGAGGCAATCTTTGCAATGAAGTCGAATCAGATAAGTTGTTTCACTTTTAATTCTTTTTTTTTTTTAAAAAAGCTAATGTATTCAAAGCAAAGCTAATTACTGCTTTTCATTATCTGCATATCTGTACTGATCATTATATAGACCTTTGGTTGAGGCAAATACTTAAAGCTTCTGAGGAAATATATTAGGGAAAGAAAAATCAATGGCACTTAGCTTTACAGGCCAGATATATTTATAATGTGAAATAGGTCTGAAAATAATTTTCAGGTTGTGTTTGGAAAATAAAATTGGACAAACATTTTAGAGTGTAAAAGGCAAAAACCACATAAAATGACAATCTAGTGAACGTATTTCCAAGTAAGATCAATTGCCATATAGTAAAATAATACATCAAAAGTGGCAGCTTGTTTACAGTCTTCAGTCCAAAGTTAGGATACAGTATGTTCTAACTGCAGACTCGGAAAATAGCAAAAGAAAATCTTTTGCTGCATTTATATCTAGTGTACCGAACGTAGGTTTACATTTCTAGGATTATTACCACGTTATGCGGCTTTTGACCATAAATATTCCTTTAGCTGAAAAGAAGAACATGACAAATCACTGTAGAAGCTCATATAAGTTGAAAAATGATATGACTGACATCAAAGAAATCTCCCGATTAAGAAGAATCCTATAAGCAGTGTCCATCATTTGTAAAAATGCCATCTGCCATATCCATGGATCCCACGTAACAGTTACAGAATACAAAATCCTTTTAGTGTATTTTGCTCGAAGAGATTATTCTATCAATTTACCATAAAATAAAATAATGTATATTTCTTTAGTAGATTATGTTTTCCAAATTTGCATGATAAGCAACTAGTAAGACATTTAAATAGAGGACACATGGACATATGAGTTTATATGCACATATACAAAATACAGGCAGTCCCCAGGTTACATACAGGTTCTGTAGGTTTGTTCTTAAGTTGAGTTTGTATGTAAGTTGGAACCGTATACTTTATTATTGTAACCCCAGTCAAAATTATTTTGGTCTCTGTGACAATTGGATTTTAAAAATGTTGGATTAACAATAAATGTTAATTGCAGACGACTTACACGCACCACTGATAACTGTTACAGCTGTTTATTGTAGCCTAGGACTAAAGTACAGTAAATTACCAAAATCCAGAGGTCCGTTTGTAACAAGGGGTCGTATGTAAGTAGGGGACCGCCTGTACACATAAACCTGATTACCTGATTATATGACCCCACTTGGCATAAAGGGTCAGCATTGCACATTAACAATGATCTAAGTAATTCTTGAGCG
This sequence comes from Engystomops pustulosus, assembly GCF_040894005.1. NCBI lineage: Eukaryota > Metazoa > Chordata > Amphibia > Anura > Leptodactylidae > Engystomops > Engystomops pustulosus. Next base: position 60,041,232 of record NC_092411.1, read on the forward strand.
GAGGGTAAGAGTTGGATCCTCTCCACTAATTATTTGATAATTCATTGCACGTGTGCAGCAAAGCATACATTAGACTCTGAAATGCCTTCAAATGGCTCTCCAAGCAAAGTAATCCTAATCAATTTACAGACCTCATACCAAAGTCATGCACATCTGCCTCTATGGATGTTTGTGATGATGTGTGCAAAATAAAAAATACTTTCAATATGAAAGCTCATTGAAGGTATAATGATCAAGGAAAGACTAAAGTGACAATAATGTGAATGTAAGGGAAACCATTTTTAGCTAAAAGAAGGGTGTCATTTAGTTAATAGGGCTCTATAGGAACCTGTCACTAGCTATATATGTGAAAATGTGGTGACAGGTTCCCTTGAAGGAAACAGTACAATGCAAGTTAATAGGGATTAACCCACAACACAACAATCTGCATTTGTATTAGATTTGTCATTTTTTTGGGTTGTAAGAAAAGTTCTGTATGGGGTATGGTGGGCCTTAATCCCAAGTCTATACCAATTGGCATAGCTGTACAGCGGTCAGCATCCTGCTACTCCCTGGTTTTTAAAATTTGTTGGGTTTTTTTTAATGTTTTTTTTCAGTCAAGAGAATTGGCTTCATCTCCCATTTTGTGCGCCCCCAAGCAATTATATTATAGTTAATTCTGCCCCTGGACACACTATGGATTTTTTTTAAATCCACTGTATGTCTACAAAGGTTATAGATTTTTTTCAGGATTTTTGTTCAGAGGACAGAAAAGAAAATCTGTATTGTGTTGAGTAGCAGAAACCCCAGTAGAGGTCTAGAGCGATGCAATATGCTGCACACATATAAGAAGAATATGCCGTATGTTGTGCATCCAAAATCTATTTATTTCTTTTCTTTGTTTTCGCCTATGGACCATACAGCTCTCAAAATATTGAACGTCAAAATGTTAAAATGTATAGATAAAAAATATAGGAGGATATACTGAATGATGGAAAAACTAGCTCTATATGGACAAGGTTTATTAATTTTTCCTAATCTTAACAAACAAGATGTTTTTATTGTCTTTATTGGTAAAATTGAAATGCTAAACATATCCTTAATTAAGTAAGCTAATTTTTTTTTTTTTTTTTACAAGAAGTCTAGTTAATTAATCAGGGACATATCCAGATTGTTTTTTTTTTTCTATAGAATTAAAAAGACAAATCACTAGAGTACAACCAAATAGGGCAAGACTTTTGTTTAACCCAGCTCATTTCCATACAAGTACAATGATTGTCAAGAGCTTTTAGTGAGCAAACAGCCCTGTGAACATCAGCCAGCATATGGTCTCCTCTCAGAGCTCGCCTTCCCTTTCCTATGATCCCATTACCTCACTCAATCCGTTACCAAGGTAACTGTTAAATTGCTGTGCGAGGCATAGTAATAAAGTAACCTGTCACACTGGCATTAAAAGCAGCCAAATTTTCCTGTTCACTGAGCTTCTAAGCTTATGAATAGTCACTTTTTAAAAGAAATTCCCAAGCTACACACAGGTCATGTGCAGCTCAGCCATAACAGCAAATAAACATTACAATAATAGGCTTCTATACATATGTTTTATTTCTCTTCATATCTTTTTTTTCCTTCTTTTTATTACCAGTGTTATCTTTGTTACATTATATGAGCATTTACATTTTCCAGTGTACAAGAGCTAAAGCAAACCTAATTATGTTATTTTCTCTTATTCTCTTATTTGTTTAATATTTTACATTTGCTTTCCATACCTTATACTGAGTACATAGTTTCAATATGTTATTTAATGGGTAATCACAAATTATTCATCAACTGCATATCATTTTAGCTCACATGTACGGTACTCATTATAGTGTTTTATTTATTACACATCCGTAAAAGTGAATTTACATAGGTATCCAAACATATGTTGGCCAATCCCTCTAGTTTGTTGGGACCAGCTGCCCACCCACTTACAAGGACTCCCCAAATCTCCTCAGACCACAGATGCGGGGGAAGCAGAAGGATTAAACATGCAGATCCTCAGTTTTTTTATGTAAATTGAGCCATTGCCATTCAAAATGCACGCAGGTTTGATAGATTTATATAGATGGGCGGGACGGGTAGTTTTCTAAAATAGAAGGTTTAGGGCCTAACTTGCTGATCAGTGGGGGTCTCAGTGATGAAACCACCACAGATCACGAGAACTCTGAGTCTGATGTAGATGAGATGAGATTGCTGAGAGGGAGATTGCTGAGCAGTTGCTCCGATCATCTTGGGACACGACGAGGGGTCTTATGGAAGTAAATGGGACCCCATTTTTAATACCTGTGAGAGTGACCTGTGAGAGTCTCATCACTGAGACCCCACCAATCAGCAAGTTAGGGCCTAACTTGTTTCTTGGGACAACCCCTTTAATACGGCTATTCAGTCCTTCAGAACACCAGAAATTTGGGGTATAAGCGCTGGAAATAGGCGCAATGCCAGAAATTGCATTTATTTACCACTAAGTGTCAACTCCACAATGAGTATGTGTGAAGGCATATAAATGGGGGTGTGGCTAGCAGCGGAGTGGGCTGGAATGCCTCTCACCAGCATATAATAAATCTCCTTCATATACTTTTTAATGAAGTATCTAGTTTATAATTATTTTTAGGGACTATACATTAATTGAGCAGATGTTTATTTAAATATTAGTAGATATATAATTTTTGTGGAAGACAGAGTAAAATCCTTAAAGCACACAACATTAACATTTATTCCTGGGTAAAAAAAATCTATCTCTTCTGTGTGCATTGAATTGAATACATGACAAACAATAGTCATGCTATAAAAATTCAAGTACATATTATTATGCTCTTCAGTTCTCTAACCAATGCTCCAACCATCACTGTGCATTAAGTAGGAAACATATGAAAAATATAAGACGTTTAAGTACTATAATATATAACATAGAATAGATACATGTTACATTTGAGACACCAGTTTATTATTTTTTTTTTTTATTCTACTGACGAAACAAGATCTTTTGTTAGTAAGGACCATAAATTCACAGTCAATTTGTGTGTCTATCCAGGCAGAGAAAATTTTAGTTATTGCACTCTAGGCAATGATTACATTATGACAGCAGATAGCATAATATTTTATTGTAGCCTGGGAAACTGGAATTTTCTTCTAGATTCTGCCTTTCACTGAGTTCATTCTTTTTAACAAACCTAATATGAAGAGAATATCAATTCTCTTGCCTGCTTTGTACAAAAGCGAAATTTGTTGAACAAAAAAAAAATGACATTTTTGAATCTGAATTTCTTGGGGATGTGAGAAAGAGTAAACTAGATAAAAATATATGGGGGATGTAGAAAAAAAACATACTTTTATTAAAAATAAAAACTGTCATTAATACACAGAAACTACAATATCTGCAGTTTTGCCTATTTCACATTTTTTGAATCTGAACTAAATGTAATATGTTGCACGTTATAGAATGTGATACCACAATCTCTGAATCTAAGGCACCATTGCTTTCTTTTATAGAAATCCAGCAGTCCACAACATGAATTACTGCAGACCATTTCCACAACCCTATCAATCACTGTCTGTCTGTTTAAAGAATCACATACCTCTTAACATTGAAACTTGCCAGAGGGAAATGAAAAAGAACATGACTAACCTAGATGACTAACCCTTGTGCAGTCAATGTGTAGTACTCAGCTCAGTAATCTCCACTACTGGATGCATTTGTATCATATTATAAAGTAATGGTTTTATTTTCTCCTTAGTCATCACAGATTTGTCTTTCATGCCCGGACCTTTGATTAGACTTAGTTATTTCGGTAGATTATTATTTTGAAACTTTTATAGCATCCAAAACTCTAAAATATTACTTTACAATAATTAGTACAACATTAATGTTATTAATACTGGTCATTTCATTGATGCACATTTAGACCTGTAATAAATGAGTCCATTGTTGGACATCATTAGACTCAAGTAACATCACACGATCATGCAATCTTCCGACATAAACAGATTTACAGATTGTTACATTGTATGAAATATACCGTAGACACATAGAACATCATTGCTGCATGATGGCAAAACCATGGAAACGGGAAACATAGTTGTGTTCTAATTGTTAAAACACAATTGGAAATGCGATAAGGATAAATTATTTATTTATATTTCTGTATCTCTGCGCTTCACAGCCACCTCTTTATTCACATATATTTTTAAGGAATAAATGAATAAAGCATAACCCCAATTATTTAATAGCAATCATAAAATCGCAGTATAAAGTGTATATTTCTGCGTATGAAATTAAGTTGAATTCGATTTTTCATTTCATTTTTAAAATGAAAGTAAATCTACCATCAAAATCAAGCATTATTAACCAAGGACACTTACTCAAAGAACCAAGAACTATGAGTGTGGCCATCTTATATTTGTTATCCATGGGATTTTTACTTCTAAAATAAACTTTTAATATTATGCTAATGCACCAAAAGCAATGGGTGGCTGTGTGCCCAAACCTTCTTTGTGGCAGAGAGATTACATCAGGCAGAGGGAGGGGGAAGTGCTGGGTTCACAACACATTATTTGTATACACTTAGAACATAGGTCAGGAAGCACCCCTACGTATACGCTTTGAGTATACATTGACAAATAGCGGTAGATGTAGGCATAGTCACTAAACGTTTTGTCTGCCTTCTCATCCTGCAGCCTCCACCTGAGTGATGTATATGCTTAGCAGAGGCAAAGGACAGCTATGGGGAGCCGATGCAGCGTATTGCATCCCTCCTCACAGCTTCACCGATTGCATACGTTGATAGTCATAAGGGAGGACCTGACTGATATCACTGGGAAGAGGGGTCCCTGGGTCTCTGTGCCATAAATTTTAAGGACACATTGGAATCCTCCTGACGTGTCCATACAATGTATAGCAAATAATGTAATGTGAACCCAGCCAAACAGCCCGTAAAGCTGCACTCTGGTAATGCTGAGACTCTGGTAACACCTCCCAGGGCCATTCTACCTCATTAGCATAATTTTAAAAGTTGATTTCTGAAGGTTGAAGGCCATGGATAACAAATATAAGATGATTACCATAGTCAAGGTTCCTGGATGTATGCGTGAGTGTCCTTGGTTCATCATGCTTGATTTTGATGGTTGATTTTCTTTAAACCCTTCATAATAATGTCATGCAGTGTGTCTTATGTGCAATAATGAGGTTTGTATCCATGCCATGACATTTTTTTAAGAACTAGAGGCATGAAAATCTCTCGTGTTTCATGCTTAGCAGAACATCTGCCCATCCCCAGACTATTATGTACAACCTAGTTTATGAGAACATCACACAATTAATTGGGAAAACTTATTCTGTGATTGGTTTACCAACTGTCTTGGGATTAACTCGAAAGCTTTGCAGTCCTAACATGGTGACCCTAGTAGCACGGTATCATAGGAATGAGAAAATTGGAAAAACGATCACAGAAGATGAAAGAAGTGAATTGTTTGACAAGTAAATTGCTGTGATCTTGTTTACAAAAATGTCAAACACAGAATTAACCATATAAAGACTTATCATAATTGTATGACAAGCTAATTCATTCCAACCCTCACTCATTATACATCATGCTCATTGAATGTTATATGAGCTGCAATACAGTTACTCATTATTATTTTTTTTATCTGTAGCAATTGATTCACTTATTTCATTTGATAAATAAAGGATTGTAAACTGTTGTGGGCTGAGCTCAAATTCTGTTGTTTGACCTGATGATTATTTTATTATTCTAATTTTGTCTATATGAAGAACTAACTGTAGCCATCAGGATAATAAATAACTGAAAAGATTAACAAAAAAATATTTTGTTCATAAAGATCAGTGACTACGACTTGCCCAAAGTTATAGGAAAGGAACCAAACTGGCTGATAAGGAATTTTTAGGTTACTAAGCAAATTTTTCGGCAAATGGTCATGTTTTGACCATGCTTTTCTTTACTCTGTTTTTTTATGTTTTCTTGTTGCCACTCGGCTGCACTTAATTTGTGACGTATTGTCGACTCCCTTTTCCGCCCACTTCCTTTCCTTTTTCCATATAACTTTTTCCATAGTATGGTGATGTGTTGACTATGATTAAGAGCAGCATTTAGTTCGAGACGCGTCAGTTTCTGTCATTACCATGGTACCTTTTTAACCTTTTTTTAAAAGGATGAAATAAAAACTAAGTTTTATACTTATGATTTAATATATTTTTTGCCTGGTTGCTGGATTCACCTACTTTTCCTCTGTATATCTATTTATCTATATCTATCTCTCTTTTTATCTCTTATCTATCTTTATCTATGATATTACCTCATATTACCTCACAAATTACTTAAAAAATATTACCTCACATAATCTGTATCTATATCTATCTACTGTATTTATACCTATCAGATTACCTCACTCGCATATTACTTCATATCTTGCCTCACACATAAGATATCTTATACTCATTGCCTATAGTAACCTATCAAAGTTCAGAGCTCATATCAATGATCTGTGGCAAAATAGAAACTGAGGTGTGATTGGTAGCTCACTGCCACAATGGCCAGCAAACAATGGCTCCTGTAGATGGTGTTTATAAAGTGTATTTAGGAAAGAACAGGGCAAAAAAACCTAGTCTCTGATGTTCCCTGAGTGACATCGAGCAGCTATGCACAATTTGATTCTTTTAGTGGACATACATATACACACACATACACACAGCTTTATATATTAGATGTAACCTGTGATTTGTAAAGCATTGTAGAATATGCTGACACTATAGAAATACATATAATTAGAATAAAATGAACTTACTTTAAATACCACTACAAAGTCTACCTATTTTTGTAACACACTCATAGCTCTAGCTGTCCTCCATCAATCACCCTAGGCTCTAAAAGCTCCATAGCTTAACAGGCTTCCTAACAGGAAGTATAATCTCCCCAGCAATCACTTCTCAACAGGATCAAAGCTTTTCTTGGCATTTCTTTTGTTCTAAACCACTACACTTATGGGAGATTTGTGAATGTTAACAGTATATTTCTGTATTGCATGAACACCTTCTGAGATGTAGAAAAAAACATTAATAGGATCTTTTCACAGTGTAATGTTGAATATGTTTTAATATTTGTGAAAAGGCTTTGAATAATTGCACTTATATATTCATCCATTTCCAAGGGCATAAGAAAGCACCAGATTTATGTGGATGTAAAATGCGTAACTAAAAAATAGGGTATAATGTAGAATCCAATGATTTCAAAATGTATAATACATCTAGACACGGAGAACTCTAATCGCAGAATATTATCATTCCACCTCAAGGTAACTGCTATGTGAATGTAGAGATCACTGTTCTTTGTATTCTGTCAAATGATATTTGCTCCAAATCTGCTAAATTATTCATTTTCCTTTAGCAATCAATATTAATAATCAGATTTGCTCTGTGCCATTTTTAGTCACACTTCTGTTTAAGTGACTATAAATAAAGGTCACTGTGTTGCTTCCTGCTGCTGTTCTGAAGGTCCTTGCCTAATTAATTCCTAGCACTTTGCTTCTCAGTGCTTGTGATTAGCAATCGTAATCAAGTTCTGCAATTAACTGTCTGCTTATGCTGTGATTTGCTCAGCCTAACTCTACAAAGCTGGCTAGGACGATGCGTAGTAATCCCTCGGCTCCCCTCCCCCTCCCCCCTGTCTCTAGACATTAGGTAAACACTTTTTTGTAATAATTTGCAGGAAAATAGGATGTGTAGAATGTGTATCTTCACCTCAATCTTAATGTTAAGCATGGAAAATCTTATTAACACACCGAAGATTGCAATTTTTTTCTAAGCAAGATACATAAACAGTATACAAGGAGAGACAATTTATCTACCATTTTGGTGAATATTTGTCATAATGCTATATGATTATACTGTATACAAGTATAATATATATAGTAGTCTGCCTACAAATACCATAAGAAGGAGTGTATGTTAACAGCTTAACTCCGAAACTGCTGACAGCGTTATAGGAAGAGGAGATCAGTATAAACATAAAAACATTAAATTCAGCTCATCCGTCATCTGCTGTGCTCTTCAATAGCATTGTAATGCCTGGCTGTGTAAGGATGACTCATAGTTTGTAGCCTTATAAACAGCAATTTGTGTAACTCAGATAAAAACGTTGTCTTTATTAATCAAAACAAAACATATGTTTTACATGCTTCCTTTTTTATTTTTATTTTTTTTTTAGCTAAGTGCAATATATTGTATTTTATGAAGCTGGTAACCACTATTATTGAAAGAATTCAGAAGACCACTAGAGCCATCATTGGAAACAAATGTTGGTGCTGCAGGGCATCCTCTTCAGAAAGCCACGTAACCTTATGTGAAGGAGCCACCTTCTGGGCACCTGCAACAACAGCATTGGAGGCTTTAAAATGTGGATTACTTGATCATACAACCTGCATGAATATATCCCAAGTATAATTACACTGATGTCCCTGTGAGATATAAAGCAGTTTTAAGTGAATAAAGAATCCCTTTATATAGGATGAACATTGTATGTAAGCTCAAACCAATAGCATTCCTTCTTGTCTATTGTTGAATACTGTCACCCTCGAAATATTGATCATCAGGTAGTGTGACCACTATAATAAGAGCAGAAGTTTTGACCATTTCCTAGAGTGTAACATAACTGAATGTGCTTGCTGTGGGTGTTTCTCAAAGCTATTCTCACACATGCCTTTTCAGTTTGGATTTACTTTCATTAAATAAATAAAGACATTGTAATTTGTTGACTTAGAGTTCATCTGAGTGTGTTCTAACCTAACTTTAGGACCTTCTAAAGACCATATTTTTTATTAGGATTTGATAAACCATGAAAACAATACAATTTTAACCTGATAGTTCACAGATTATGTTACTGGAAAAGAAAATGTTATTTTCCTCACATTCTGTGGGTGCTAAGTTTTCATTTCACCTGAAACACAAGGGTTATTTTCTGTCTGTTGATTGTAACGATGAAGAATGTGTTGTTGTATGGAGTATTATTTCCACTTGACTGGGGGTGTTCTGCTAATAAGGCCTAAGGCTGAAAATGCTTTTTCCCACATAATGCAAATGAAGCATGGTATTTTATTTTTGTAGGATACAATTAGATATTTTTACCAAATCAGCTAACACTAAAACCTATATTTTATATAAAAAGGAATTCAAACTCTATGTTCTGAGACTCCCACTAGTTTTAGGAGTCAATGGGCAAAGGCACTGAGTTCTAGTTCAGCTATGACCATCTTTGAGTTTAAAGGTAACCATGCATATTAAACTTAGGGTGGCTAATCCCACAATTATACTGTTAGATATTCAGATTATATTAATTTTATAGATAGTAAGGTAATGATAAAAAGCTTCTGACATGCTGAGTTTCAACGTGGACAATCCTTTGTCCTCAAGTGAAAAGTACATATGACCATGTATTAAGGGGTGGGAGGTCAGGAAACATAGCTGACATCAAAACCAGTATTGGCCAACAACTAACAGTTGCATGAGGTATGTAAACTAAAAGAAGTAGAGAAATCTAAACAAAACTAGTGCTGAGCTGCTCAGCAGAAGACCCTCTACTGAAAGCTATTGACACTTATGCGACAATCTCCCTTAATCAAAATATCTGTCTTCATGTAACGTGGAATGTTTTTGTACAAATAAATCATTAGTTGTTTTAGCAACTTTTTTAGCTACTCCTTATTTTTCATTTTCTCTGTTTAGACTAATATTTTAATAAATAAACTAACATTTATTTTTGTGAAAATTCAAGGCAACTAATGCTAGTCTGGTGGGAATATTGGCACAAAAAGAATTCAACTACCATAATGTGTTACCAACAAGACCAGGGATCCAATGGTATGCATATCACTGTGGAAAAATACAATTACTTCTACCAGTTACATTCTATGTGAAAGGTTTTTTTAGGCTTTTAAGTAACAACAGATTCCTGAACCAAGTTGATTTCCTAATCTGCTACACATTTAATTGAGAATGTTATATTTTTCTCTTTTAATGGTAAGTGAAAGCGTCTTTTTCTATTTCATGCTGTAAGCTTTAGACTTTTTTCTATTCTCAGTATCTGACAGCTTCAAGCTACAGTATGTGTGCCCCTGAACAAGCAAAAATCCCTTTCTACTTTCTGCTCTGGCAAGTGTGTTCATTTAATCTCATTGGGGATCTGACAGCTTTCTGCAGCTTCTGAAGCAATTCCTTTGCACTCATTTCAAAGCGCTATAAGCATTAGGAAAGAATGCTGACTGGTGTTTGCATGCAGAAACCTGCTGTAGGCAACTTAAGCCCTGAGCAAAGACTTTCTACTCTCCAAGTGTCTAACTCTTAGCTCCAGGATTATAGGTAACAACTACAAACACCACTTTGTCTTCATGACAGCTGAACTAATGAATGTAAATATGCACTTACTCCTCTGTTGTGAAAAGATGACTGGGAGCGCCGAGAAATTGATTGTATTTGTTTTGATAATATATACAATGCAAAATATAATTGAAGGAATCGGGTATTGACTGTACGGAATATGCTAATCTAAGGATTTATACCTAAGTAATGAGAAATTCTAGCTTCGTAAAGAGTAGTTAGGTTCTGTTTATTACAAAGAGAAACACTATAAACTTTCTGATTTAAGGTAGTGAAAAGCAGGTAGATCTTCATAAAATTGACAGTTCTGGTTGTGAGGTTCCAAGCAGGAAACAGCTCAGAGAATTGTTAACAGCTACAGCTTCATTGCATTCTAAAACAAAGATGTTTTCAGCCTTGGGCCATAACAAAGGGTTGAAAATGTGGATACTTGTGACAACCTTCCTGATTATTAGGAAATAGGGTTAGATGTTTGTTACAATATCATTTTTACTAAAGAGGCGGAAAGATGTTTAAAAATAATATGTAATGTACTATAATAGCAGTACTCTTGGATATAGAATTTCTCTAGCATTGTAACTCAGTCTCATTTGATTTAAAGGACACCTACCATCAAATTTACTGATGGTAGATGCCCCAAACTTACATCAAATTTACTGATGGTAGATGCCCCAAACTTACATCAAATTTACTGATGGTAGATGCCCCAAACTTACTTGCTTGTCCTATTTTCTAGGGGATGTGCTTGTTTTTTGTATGTCTGGGAAGGGACAGATTACCGTAAGGCTTTATAAAATTATTTATATGAGCTGGGGGAACTGTCAGTCCATTCCTGCACTGAGGATACCCCCTAGAAAAAAGGTCAACAAGTAACTTTGGGGCAATCATCAGTAAATCTGATGGTAGATGTTCTTTAATATAGGTGAGCATCAGTTAATGACATTGATATTTATGACATATAGGATAGGTCAATAATGTCAAATTGATGGGAGTCATAGGGGGAAGCAGCTCAACCTCCATTAAAGTGAATAGGAAATGTTGCCAAAGTGTGGGATGGCAGCTATACAGTTTTTGTTACATATTCTTTACATCATTTTATTATGGTGGTTGGTGAAGATCAGCTAATTGGTGTGGATGCCATTTGTGGAATGCCATCTGATATTTTTGACCTATCCTAAGGATCGACAAGATAAAAATGCCAGAGCTCTCAGAAAAGGAGTATATGATTTTATGCCTGCTAGACCATATAAAATGCAGCCAATTAAGAAGCATATGCTATTTGATTTAACTTACCATAAATATATCCTTTATTTTCCCAAGCGGTTAAAATTAAGATTTTCAATTGAAAACTTGCGTATTGGCTATATAACGTTTCTGTTAACAGATTTCCTACTTATTATTGTAAAGTGAACCTGTCAGGTCGTTTGCACCCTTCCCTGGCCTCAGCATGTGCAGAATACAAAAATGACCTTTCCGATGGAGCCACTCACTGAGCTCTCTATTGCTGAAAAATCAAGCTATAAGCTTTTTAAACCTTAGGTCAGTATATGCAAAGTTACAGTAACTAATCACAGAAATGGAAAGCAGCTGCATCTAGTTATGGTTTCATCTCTGAATCATGCAAAGCTTGGTTAGTGGTTAGGGTGGGTATCAAGATGACAACAGACAGTCATACGCTGTCAGTCAATCATCTCTGGCAGCATATGAGAAAGTGGAAAGACTGCATAAGCAGATTTTGCATTCTACTCCCATGGCTATTAACCCATGGGATTACTAGGATCATACTAATGAAAATAATAATGGAGAGGTGTCATCTAGACTGAAAATTGAAAGCCATACAAATAAATCTATAGCTTTATTCTACAATTCTACAATTTCACTTCTAGGAAAGTTTTAAACCTCAAGGGTTTGGTGTCTATGACTAAGAGTCGCAAGCACTCGAAACGCGTAAGATGTGTGGATCTACTACTCTCTGATGTTACCAATTTGTCTGTTACTGGTTTTATGAAGAAAAAATAAAGAAACAAAGTTTTATTGAGAATTCATCCCTGCAGACTTGCTAATTCATTTCAACAAGCTTCTCCCATGTTTTGTGTTTTTTACTAAAAGGTGGTTTAGGTAAATTTCCATATAACAATTTAAGGATTTAAAAGATTACAGGTAAATGGACAGATAAAGACAGTCCACCCGGAGACTAAACCCCTTTAAATCTGTACCTGCCTAATTGTTCTACCTAGCCTAAGTGGTAGTAGACAACTGGTCAATGTTTCCTCTGTGTGCCAAAGTGCAAAACTGAGAAACAAAAACAAGACAGTACAAACAGAGAGGCATAGTTGTTCATCTGCAGGGTCAAATACACCAGAATACAGATGACAGTATAAACACAGTTATCCAAGTACAGTACTTTTGTACCACAACACCTCATATCCTCATATGAGATGCCAGATCCCGGTATGGAAGGTGATTGTGGGGAGAGATTCTGTCAATCACAGCATGTTTACTGTTGATGAACAGAAGCAGAGTTGGCAAGATAAAGATGGATGTGGTGGATATCAATCAATGCTGCCAGAATAGGAAATACACCAGTGTACTGAGCTCGCTGAACACAAGCTATAAGGTGGGATTGTCACAGGCTGCTGGGTCATGGAGTAGTCTGTGCTCACACTCCACAGCGTGACTACTCCACACCCCAGTAGCCTCCTCCTAATTTACATAAATAAAAAATAATGATTTCCATTGCTTATACAGAATTTAATGGTTAAGCAAAATAACTATGGGGGTAAGGATTAGAGCAGGAACCTTGCATTGAATTTACCTTATTAGGTAGATCAGTGATGGTAGATTTCCTTTAATAATATCCAGTTACTTTATTTAATGATCCTTCCTAAGAAACAACATTGAGAAACAATCAATCCACTATTACTAGGCAACAAAAACTAGGAATATACCTGCTTCATGTGAGAGGTTGTGCTAGAAATTGTGGAAGACATTTTTAGAGCACAGCTGATCCCACTTAAATATAAATGTGGCAATGTTCTGAAAATATTACTCTGATAGAAAAATGAAATGCTTACACAAGCTTTAATCTAGCTCTAGGCTTGTGCCAAAACATACATTCTAAGCAGGATTTAGAAAAAGAATTGCTTTTTTGGAGCTTTGTGTTATTTTCCATCACAAAGATAAGGTGGTTATTTTTCTAAGACCGTGACATGATTTTTAGAACAATTTATTGCACATGGAAAACTACAATATGTATCAAGTCAAATTTAGAATAAAGATGACATTTCCTTTTTTTATATGTTATCTCTGTGTATCAAGATTATTTTTTCTTCTACACAATTCCAGGAGCCAAAATTCAATAACAACTCAGGGAAAATTCCTATCAGTCTAACATCATTCAATATAAGATCCTGTTCTTCATTTAAGACATAATATTTAGTCATTTACTGGAGCTATTTTGCTGGTACTAAGGTGAAAAGGTCACTATGGTACGATGCAATGTACAAGCTTTACAACAGCAATGAATGCTATTATTATATTTGTAACTCTGCATTACCAGAATTGGTAAAATATAATACATTTATCTAATACAATTATAATAAATGTGTTTTTAAAGTTACAGTTACAGTTACAGACAACAACTGAAACCTAGTAGTTAAGAGATTTGAAAGATTTATGCTGTTGAAAATAAAATAGGATACCACTCACACAAGGACCAGACAGACAGTAAGGATCATGCAAATTTTCATAATGTGGCTCTTCAGACAGAGCCCAATAGACTTATCAGTCCATACAGAACCATTATCCAACTGTAACTCATAACTTAATGATAAAACAGCAAGATGACATGTAATGAAGGTATTTTTTCCCAGAAACAATGAAGTTCATATTTTTTTATAATATGGTCCTATAAATTGCATATTTGGATAATTTTTACCGTATTTTTCGGCCTATAAGGCTCACCAAAAATCCTTTAATTTTCTCAGAAATCAAAGGTGCGCCTTATAGGCCAGTGCGCCTTATATATGAACTTATACAGAAATGTACTACAGACGACATGTACTGTACATTTACCAGTGTTTAATAGCTCCATCCCCAGAAATCTCCTGCACCTTCCCACACAGTATACAGGGTCCCTAGCTCCTGAAGTGCCCTGGTACCACAACTAACATTGTGCCCATCCTGCCCTCCCCTAGCACGGAGAGACCGGAGCCGCCATAGTGCCGACCACGAGGCAATCATCATCATCATCATCATCAGTAACCAATCCCCCATACCTGCCAGCCCTGTAACAGGGGAAAGAGAAGGAGCCACCGGGAACCCCACAGGAATAACACCCTGGCTGAGGAGGGAAGGAGAAGGAGCCACAGGGAACCCCACAGGAATAACACCCTGGCTGAGGAGGGAAGGAGAAGGGGCAGAGGGAGACCGCTTAACCCCTGCTGCATCACCCTGCATTAACCCCCAGCAGCCCATACCTCTGAGATCGGAGCTCTCTGACACGCTGAAGACAAGTTTCCCGGGAAGTGTAGCTGGCTTGAACTGTGCACAGGTCTGCCACCTGCCGGTCATTTTTAGGTACTGCATTTGATCCTGCGCCTTATACTCCAGTGCGCCTTATATATGAACCTAGATGTCTTAGTAGGCATTTATCAGAGGTGCGCCTTATAGTCCGGTGCACCTTATAGGCCGAAAAATACAGTAGTTGGATATTTTTTATGGATCTTTAGCATAGACCTATAGGGACTATTTGTGCCAAAGAAAAGGCTGAAACTCTAAGTAACTCTAAATAAAAAATAACAGTCTACAATATTATCCTATTTAAAAAAAAAGGAAATAAAAACTAGTTCTTAATAGCAAAATTGCAAAGGATGAGGACTAAACTAAATAGACTTTAAAGTGGTTGTCTAAGCTTTTTAAATAATAATAATATTAATAATAATAATCTTTATTTATATAGCCCAATCAAATTTATATAAGGCCTGGGGGCTATACAAACAAAAGCAAACTTATACTCACCTCCTCCGATGCTCCTATTCAACAGCGGCTACAACAGTTAATGTCAGCCTCTGTTTACAGAGGTCAGCATGCCCGTCCAGGCCATTTTGAAACAGATGCAATAGCAGGCGCATGGCAGTGGTAAGGAGAAGGTGGACAGGAGGGACCGAACAGGTGGGTAAAAGTTTTTTTGTCTTCAGCTCCCCACGCGGTCCCGTCACATACACCATAACATCAGCCACTTGTAAGTTGTTGCCATCATGGTGTGTGCGATGCAGCCGTGGTGACACAAAGACTGAGCCGGAGCTGAAGACAAAAGTAGACCCGCAGTGGTCTCGGAGAGGTGAGTTCAGAGATTTCTTCATTGACTCGAGTATAAGGTGAGTTAGGGTTTTTCAGCATATTTTTTGTGCTTGAAAACTCTGTGTATACTCCAGTATATACAGTAGTTATAACTTTTAAATAATTTAACCTGATTGATGCAATGCGATTTTGAGATTGTTTTCTCGTGATACATGGTATTTCATAATAGTGGTTAATTTTACATTTTATGTTTTGCATTTATTTATTAAAACAAATAAAATTTTCCAAACATTTTGAAAAATTCGCTATTTTCAAATTTTTTTTTGGAGATCATTTTTGTATTTAATTGGTTTTGAAATATATAATATTAGAAAATCCCTATGAAACACTCCATTTTCAAAGCTGCTCCCCTCAACCTATTAAAAACAGTTTTCATAAAGCTTATGAACCCTTTGCGAGTTTCATAGTAATTAAAATAAACTTTAGTGTCGTACTTTAGTGAGCTATAAAATATTTGTTTTTCCATTAATGTGGCCATGTGAGAGGTCTTTTTTCCAGGGGTATGATGTGCATTTTGCAGTGATACTGACTTTGCTGAAAATGTATTAACTTTTTTTTACAATACAATACAATACAATGCAACTACCGTATATATACTCGAGTATAAACCAACCCGAGACCCCTAATTTTACCACCAAAATCTGGGAAAACTTATTGACTCAAGTATAAGCCGGGAAATGCATTTATCACAGACCCCCCCCCCCCAGAATATAGCCAACAAGCCCCCAGTAGTATATAGCCAGCAAGTCCCCAGTAGTATATAGCCAGCAAGTAACCAGTAGTATATAGCCATCCTGCCCCCAGTAGTATACAGCAAGCCTGCCTCCAGTAGTATACAGCCAGCCTGCCCCCAGTAGTATATAGCCAGCCTGCCCCCAGTAGTATACAGCCAGCCCAGCCTGCCCCAGTAGTATACAGCCAGCCCAGCCTGCCCCCTGTAGTGTACAGCCAGACCAGCTTGCCCCCAGTAGTATACAGCCAGCCCAGCCTGCCTCCTGTAGTATACAGCCAGCCCAGCCTGCCCCCAGTGGTATACAGCCAGCCCAGCATGCCCTCAGTAGTATACAGCCAGCCCAGCCTGCCCCGTGTAGTACACAGCCAGCCCAGCCTGCCTCCAGTAGTATACAGCCAGCCCAACTTGCCCTTACTAGTATACAGCCATTCCAGCCTCCCCCCAATGGTATACAGCCAGCCCAGCCTGCCCCCTGTAGTATACAGCCAGCCCAGCCTGCCCCCTGTAGTATACAGCCTGCCCCCTGTAGTATACAGCCAGCCCAGCCTGCTCCGTGTAGTATACAGCCAGCCCAGCCTGCCCTATGTAGTATAAAGCCAGCCCAGCCTGCCCCCAGTAGTATACAGTGAGCCCAGCACTAAAAAAAAAAAACCTATATACTCACCCTCCGGCGTCCCCGATGTGCAGCACTGCTCTCACAATGTCAGTGCGGGTCCTCTTCTGGCTTCCGTGCCCGTCTTCGGTAACATCCTGCAGGGCGTGGCCATGTTCTTCCCGGCCGACAGGCGCATAGTATGAAGTGGCCACTGCTGACGTCATACTATGCGCCGGCTAGGAGAAAAACAAGGCGGCATCCTTCAGGATGTTACCGAAGACAGAAGAGGGCCCATGCTGACATCGGAGGAGCCATGCTGACATGGGGGGAGCAGCACTGTGCATCGGGGCCGCCGGAGGGGGAGTATATAAGTTTTTTTTTTAAAGTGCTGTATTGATTATTTTTGTGCTGAAAAACTCGGCTTATGCATGAGTATATACGGTACATTTATCCCCCAGGGGGGAAATTATTTTGTATATAGTATTGCGGCGATTGTTATAGAGTTGGAGACAGTTATAACGGGACAAATACATAAATACTTCTAGAGGCGCATTCTTACATGTTGCTGGTTCCTGGTTGCATACAAATATAGTTACAGGACATTGTGATACAGCACAATACAGGTTTCATGAACACATTACATATGGGGAAGCAATTATGAAAATATACCAGTCACAATAACACTTAGACACAGACTAGACAGACGTGTAGGGGATACTACACGAGGGGTGCTGTCGCAGTGCAAACAGTGTTGTGGTGAACTAGTGGTGTACAGCTGCTGGAATTGGTTTGGCAGAAGAGACACCGTCAGTAGCACCACTTTTGCCAAGTACCGGCACTTAAGATGCCTGGTTGTGGCTGCTACTGGAACCTTGGTGCAGCCTGACTTTGGGTAAGGCTTTGGTTGTGATCCCTAACATTTCAGGTGCTTCAATAAAGCCACTACTGGTGTTATTGGCTGCCAGGATCTGGTTCCAGCGCTCTGTTGAAACCAGTTGTGCAACATGGAGCCCTTGCAGCTAATGATCCACTTAGTGGGGAGTGTTAGGCCAAGTGGGTGCCGGAGGGCAGGTGGGGGTCAGTCAAAAGCTGGAGCCAATGCACAGGCAGCCAACTGCAGCAGCGCAATCTTGGCAGTGCATCTTTTCCTAAGTGTCACTACTAGAGATGAGCGAGTATACTCGTCCAAGCTTGACGCTCGTTCGAGTATTAAGGTACTCGAAACGAATCGTTGCTCGGACGAGTATTTCCCCTACTCGAGATCGAGCATTTAATTAAAAAACACAGTGAAGAACAATGAAGAATAGAATAAAAACAGTGAACACAGTGAACACAGGATCATTTAAGTGAAAAACACAGTGAAAAACACAGTGAAGAATAGATTACAGATGTTCGGCACATCTGCTTACTTGTCGGAAGATACGCGCGGAACGGTGCAAACAAAATAGTATGTGAAGAACACATTGAAGAACACAGTGAGCAGCACAGAGACATCGGGGAACAGCACAGAGACATCGGGGAGCCAGAACGGAGACATCGGGGAGCCAGAACGGAGACATCGGGAAGCTAGAACGGAGACATCGGGGAGCCAGAACGGAGACACCGGGGAGCCAGAACGGAGACACCGGGGAGCCAGGACATAGACACCGGGGAGCCAGGACATAGACATTGGGGAGCCAGGACATAGACACCGGGGAGGCAGGACATAGACATCGGGGAGCCAGGACATAGACATCGGGGAGCCAGGACGGAGACATCGGGTAGCCAGGACATAGACATCGGGGAGCCAGAAGGGAGACATCGGGGAGCCAGAAGGGAGACATCGGGGAGCCAGGACATAGACATCGGGGAGCCAGAACGGAGACATCGGGTAGCCAGGACATAGACATCGGGGAGCCAGAAGGGAGACATCGGGGAGCCAGAAGGGAGACATCGGGGAGCCAGAACGGAGACATCGGGGAGCCAGGACATAGACATCGGGGAGCCGGGACATAGACATCGTGGAGCCAGAACGGAGACATTGGGGAGCCAGAAGGGAGACATCGGGGAGCCAGAACGGAGACATCGGGGAGCCAGAACGGAGACATCAGGGAGCCGGGACATAGACATCGGGGAGCCAGAACGGAGACATCGGGGAGCCAGGACATAGACATCGGGGAGCCAGAAGGGAGACATCGGGGAGCCAGAACAGAGACATCGGGGAGCCAGGACATAGACATCGGGGAGCCGGGACATAGACATCGGGGAGCCAGAACGGAGACATTGGGGAGCCAGAACGGAGACATTGGGGAGCCAGAACGGAGACAACGGGGAGCCAGAACGGAGACATCGGGGAGCCGGGACATAGACATCTGGGAGCCAGAAGGGAGTCATCGGGGAGCCAGAAGGGAGACATCGGGGAGCCAGAACGGAGACATCGGGGAGCCAGGACATAGACATCGGGGAGCCAGAAGGGAGACATCGGGGAGCCAGAAGGGAGACATCGGGGAGCCAGGACATAGACATCGGGGAGCCAGAACAGAGACATCGGGTAGCCAGGACATAGACATCGGGGAGCCAGAAGGGAGACATCGGGGAGCCAGAAGGGAGACATCGGGGAGCCAGAATGGAGACATCGGGGAGCCAGGACATAGACATCGGGGAGCCGGGACATAGACATCGGGGAGCCAGAACGGAGACATTGGGGAGCCAGAACGGAGACATCGGGGAGCCAGAACGGAGACATCAGGGAGCCGGGACATAGACATCGGGGAGCCAGAACGGAGACATCGGGGAGCCAGGACATAGACATCGGGGAGCCAGAAGGGAGACATCGGGGAGCCAGAACGGAGACATCGGGGAGCCAAAATGGAGACATCAGGGAGCCAGAACGGAGACATCGGGGAGCCAGAACAGAGACATCGGGGAGCCAGGACATAGACATCGGGGAGCCGGGACATAGACATCGGGGAGCCAGAAGGGAGACATTGGGGAGCCAGAACGGAGACAACGGGGAGCCAGAACGGAGACATCAGGGAGCCAGAACGGAGACATCGGGGAGCCAGAATGGAGACATCGGGGAGCCAGGACATA
Source organism: Engystomops pustulosus (assembly GCF_040894005.1). Classification (NCBI taxonomy): domain Eukaryota; kingdom Metazoa; phylum Chordata; class Amphibia; order Anura; family Leptodactylidae; genus Engystomops; species Engystomops pustulosus. The sequence goes on from NC_092411.1 coordinate 60,061,392, forward strand.
GACATCGGGGAGCCAGAAGGGAGACATCGGGGAGCCAGAAGGGAGACATCGGGGAGCCAGAAGGGAGACATCGTGAAGCCAGAACGGAGACATCGGGGAGCCAGAACGGAGACATCGGGTAGCCAGGACATAGACATCGGGGAGCCAGAAGGGAGACATCGGGGAGCCAGGACATAGACATCGGGGATCCAGAAGGGAGACAGCGGGGAGCCAGAAGGGAGACATGGGGGAGCCAGAAGGGAGACATCGGGGAGCCAGAACAGAGACATCGGGGAGCCAGAACGGAGACAACGGGGAGCCAGAACGGAGACATCAGGGAGCCAGAACGGAGACATCGGGGAGCCAGAACGGAGACATCGGGGGGCCAGGACATAGACATCGGGAAGCCAGAAGGGAGACATCGGGGAGCCAGAAGGGAGACATCGGGGAGCCAGAAGGGAGACATCGTGAAGCCAGAACGGAGACATCGGGGAGCCAGAACGGAGACATCGGGTAGCCAGGACATAGACATCGGGGAGCCAGAAGGGAGACATCGGGGAGCCAGAAGGGAGACATCGGGGAGCCAGAACGGAGACATCGGGGAGCCGGGACATAGACATCTGGGAGCCAGAAGGGAGTCATCGGGGAGCCAGAAGGGAGACATCGGGGAGCCAGAACGGAGACATCGGGGAGCCAGGACATAGACATCGGGGAGCCAGAAGGGAGACATCGGGGAGCCAGAAGGGAGACATCGGGGAGCCAGAACGGAGACATCGGGGAGCCAGGACATAGACATCGGGGAGCCAGAAGGGAGACATCGGGGAGCCAGAAGGGAGACATCGGGGAGCCAGGACATAGACATCGGGGAGCCAGAACAGAGACATCGGGTAGCCAGGACATAGACATCGGGGAGCCAGAAGGGAGACATCGGGGAGCCAGAAGGGAGACATCGGGGAGCCAGAATGGAGACATCGGGGAGCCAGGACATAGACATCGGGGAGCCGGGACATAGACATCGGGGAGCCAGAACGGAGACATTGGGGAGCCAGAACGGAGACATCGGGGAGCCAGAACGGAGACATCAGGGAGCCGGGACATAGACATCGGGGAGCCAGAACGGAGACATCGGGGAGCCAGGACATAGACATCGGGGAGCCAGAAGGGAGACATCGGGGAGCCAGAACGGAGACATCGGGGAGCCAAAATGGAGACATCAGGGAGCCAGAACGGAGACATCGGGGAGCCAGAACAGAGACATCGGGGAGCCAGGACATAGACATCGGGGAGCCGGGACATAGACATCGGGGAGCCAGAAGGGAGACATTGGGGAGCCAGAACGGAGACAACGGGGAGCCAGAACGGAGACATCAGGGAGCCAGAACGGAGACATCGGGGAGCCAGAATGGAGACATCGGGGAGCCAGGACATAGACATCGGGGAGCCAGAAGGGAGACATCGGGGAGCCAGAAGGGAGACATCGGGGAGCCAGAAGGGAGACATCGTGAAGCCAGAATGGAGACATCGGGGAGCCAGAACGGAGACATCGGGTAGCCAGGACATAGACATCGGGGAGCCAGAAGGGAGACATCGGGGAGCCAGGACATAGACATCGGGGATCCAGAAGGGAGACAGCGGGGAGCCAGAAGGGAGACATGGGGGAGCCAGAAGGGAGACATCGGGGAGCCAGAACAGAGACATCGGGGAGCCAGAACGGAGACAACGGGGAGCCAGAACGGAGACATCAGGGAGCCAGAACGGAGACATCGGGGAGCCAGAACGGAGACATCGGGGGGCCAGGACATAGACATCGGGGAGCCAGAAGGGAGACATCGGGGAGCCAGAAGGGAGACATCGGGGAGCCAGAAGGGAGACATCGTGAAGCCAGAACGGAGACATCGGGGAGCCAGAACGGAGACATCGGGTAGCCAGGACATAGACATCGGGGAGCCAGAAGGGAGACATCGGGGAGCCAGGACATAGACATCGGGGATCCAGAAGGGAGACAGCGGGGAGCCAGAAGGGAGACATGGGGGAGCCAGAAGGGAGACATCGGGGTGCCAGAACAGAGACATCGGGGAGCCAGAACAGAGACATCGGGGAGCCAGAACGGGGACATCGGGGAGCCAGAACGGAGACATCGGGGAGCCAGGACATAGACATCGGGGAGCCAGAACGGAGACATCGGGGTGCCAGAAGGGAGACATCGGGGAGCCAGGACATAAACATCGGGGAGCCAGAATGGAGACATCGGGGAGCCAGGACATAGACATCGGGGAGCCAGGACATAGACATCGGGGAGCCAGAAGGGAGACATCGGGGAGCCAGGACATAGACATCGGGGATCCAGAAGGGAGACAGCGGGGAGCCAGAAGGGAGACATCGGGGAGCCAGAATGGAGACATCGGGGAGCCAGAACAGAGACATCGGGGAGCCAGAACGGGGACATCGGGGAGCCAGAACGGAGACATCGGGGAGCCAGGACATAGACATCGGGGAGCCAGAACGGAGACATCGGGGAGCCAGAATGGAGACATCGGGGAGCCAGGACATAAACATCGGGGAGCCAGAATGGAGACATCGGGGAGCCAGGACATAGACATCGGGGAGCCAGGACATAGACATCGGGGAGCCAGAAGGGAGACATCGGGGAGCCAGGACATAGACATCGGGGATCCAGAAGGGAGACAGCGGGGAGCCAGAAGGGAGACATCGGGGAGCCAGAATGGAGACATCGGGGAGCCAGGACATAGACATCGGGGAGCCAGAACGGAGACACCGGGGAGCCAGAACGGAGACATCGGGGAGCAAGAACGGAGACATCGGGGAGCCAGAAGGAAGACATCGGGGAGCCAGAACAGAGACATCGGGGAGCTGGGACATAGACATCGGGGAGCCAGAAGGGAGACACCGGGGAGCCAGAACGGAGACACCGGGGAGCCAGAACGGAGACACCGGGGAGCCAGAACGGAGACATCGGGGAGCCAGGACAGGACCAGGACATCGGGAAGGACAGAGAGATCGGGGAGACTTCAGTGGAAGAAGAGGAGCGGATCCCGGGACAGAGTATCTCCCGACAAGTAAGCAGATGTGCCGAACATCTGCAATCTATTCTTCACTGTGTTTTTCACAGCGTTTTTCACTTAAATGATCCTGTGTTCACTGTTTTTATTCTGTTCTTCACTGTTCTTCTGCTAAATTGTCGGGAGATAATATACACGCGGAACAGTGAAGAATAGATTGCAGATGTTTGCATACATCTGCTAACTTATCAGAAGACATTCTTTTTCAATTAAATAACACATTTTATTCCCGAACCATGGTCCCTTTGAAAAATGCTCGAGTCTCCCATTGACTTCAATGGGGCTCGTTATTCGAGACGAGCACTCGAGCATCAGGAAAAGTTTGTCTCGAATAACGAGCACTCAAGCATTTTAGTGCTCGCTCATCTCTAGTCATTACAAGTACACAAGATTCAGAGGGGAAAGAGGCAATGGAGGAAAGATGTAGTGGTGTTTTTCAGATAACATTTTGAAAGACAAGAATTAGACAAGTTCTTACATATAAAGTTCCTTTGTTCCCTTCTGGTTCAATTCTGGTAAAATTCGTTTGCACTTAAAAATAGTTGCACTTGGTATGGCCAAGGTCAGCTTGTAGTCTGTTATTTATACAACCAGGACAAATTAGTAACAACTACCAGGTGTTAAACAAGAGGCTGCATAGACACATAAAGCTGTCAGGAAGTCCAGTGAGAGGAGGGAAACAGATTTGCATTTACACATACCAATAAAGATAAAAGCTATATAAAAAGACAAGAGATGCAGGGACTTTTGGTGCCAAATTAAGCAGACATACCTGTGGATGAGATATATGATTGATGGTGAGACCAGATGGAGATGAAGATATTGAAGATGATGATGGAATGCAAGGCCATATTCTACAATGCTACATTTTCGTATAATTCTTTTGTACGTGAACAGTCAAACTAAAGTGCGGCACAAAGCGGCGCAAAGCACTTAGTAAATGTGCCCCAATATTTAAAGTGATTCTCATAGCCATTATTTATAGGTCATCCATGTACACTGATGAAAAGATATACGGAAGGCAAGTGTTTAATATGGGCTACAAAATTCTCTTAAAATCTCTTATCATCAATGTGTCTTATTAAAACCTATAATACCTAATAACATCCAACAAGAGTGTTAGCAACAATTTATAACACTATCAAAATATAAAAACGGTTATTGCCGGCGGTGGCCTGCATAACAGGAAATGGCGCCCAAATGTCCAAAACGTGACTTTTACACCATTTTAGAAAAGAGAGGGAAGGGTCTGAAAAGTATGGCTAGGCCAAAGGGGCCTGGGCATATAGACATCCCAAATTTTAGTTATAAAACACAGAAACAAAGCAAGATGTATGCGAAACAAATGAAAACTTTATTGAATCAAGAACAATACATAAAAACAATTAAAAAGCACTGCATGTTCTAAAGTCCAGCAGCCATCCCTGAGCTCAATGCAACAAAATACATATTCTAGGAAATGAAGCCTATTGTGGCTAGAACCACCAATAACCATTATATGCTATCATATTCAAAGTGCAAAATATACAATATAATGTGAACAGGGTGGTTTAGCCATAAGGATAACAGTAGATATAGTTACCTAAAGTGCATAGTGCAGTCAGGGAGGGAGCTGGAGGAGAGATTCCCCAAGCGTATCGCCTGTCTATGCAGGCTTCCTCAGGGGTAAGTGTGGGTAATGCATGGATCTGGTATATATAGGGGAGACCCACCTCCAAAACCGGCCCACCATAAACGCGTCTCCCAAGTCAGCTGGCGGCGTGTGTTTCAGCTACCGGAAGTTGTGGGGTGCGCATGCACCGCGACAGAATCTCGTTCATGAAGATCGTCTTTTCTTGGCCAGAAGGTAAGTATTGCTGGACTGATGATGGAGAGGGTCTCATCCTGGACTTGGATACAAGGCACGCAATTTCAACAGTAGCATATAAACAATGACATCCTGGATATGGAACACTGTGAAGATGCATATGACAAAAGTGAGTGAGACAATCCAACAAAAGGAGGTCCAATACATTCCAAACAATCCAAACTTAGGAGGACCACATGAACGTGTATAAAAAATGAGAATGCAACTGATATAATTTTATTTATATCTGCGTCCATACCTTGGCTTTTCTATAATATACCGTTGCGCCGCAATACATTGTCTGCCTATAAGTCGGCACCTTTTATCCTCTGTGCCGCGATCGACGACTTAGGGTTTACTCTTTAATATACCTTGTTCCTAAATGTGTATAAGACATGGATATACCAGGCGACTATCCAAACTAGTAGTCATGTTTTATTTTCTTACAAGTTTGGTCTATAACATGCATTTATTATCGAGTTCACATTTTGGCGCACGCGCCACTCATATTTTGGCGCAGCTTCGATACGCGTGGGGCTTTTTGTCCCAGCTTCCCCTAACCTCTCCTTGGTTTGGATCTTTCACATGACAGGTAGATACCCTCATTGACCTATGAGCATTTTTTCATACTATTTATTTTCAAATAGCGATTTGGCTCTATTGTTAATTGAGTACTTCATACCTTCATATAGATAGTTGTTTGTTTGGGTTTTGCCATCTTGGTTTTATGTATTGCCATAATTTTTCAGTTTATACTGTTGTGATATACATGTAGTTAGGAGAGGTCGCTGAGAGTGGGGGGAGCTGGCGGCTGTCAGGAGGACCAGCATCACCATGATAGGTCTTCCTGCTGTATTGCTTTTGTGTGTTTTCCACACTTTTTAAATGTTTTTATATGTGTTTTTGTGTTGTGGTGTACCACGGTACAAATAAATTTGTTTATACTTTGAATTTGGGTCTTATAGCATACTTCTTTCTCCTTTTGAATATATTATTGGTTTGTCTGTGTATGACTTTTGACCCTGACCATATATATTTAAGGAGTGCTACTCCCACCCATTTTGTTTCTCGGACTTTTATTAATTTGTTACTAACACTTTTTATGGATGTAATTACGTAATATGGCACTTTATATTTTTCAATATTTTTCATGTTTTAATGAGACACAATGATCCTAAGAGATTTTGAGAGACTTTTTAGCACATATTAAACACTTTCCTACTGTATAGCTTTAGTAGGTCATCAGTATACACAGATGACCTATCAATAATGGCTATGAGAATCACTTTACATATTGGGGCACATTTACTTACCCGGCCCATTCGCGATCCAGCGGCGCGTTCTCTGCACAGGATTCGGGTCCGGCTGGGATTTAAGATGGTAGTTCCTCCGCCGTCCACCAGGTGGCGCTGCAGCGCCGAAAATAATCTTAACGCCCCGGAATGCACCATCCCATAGAAGGTGAAGGTGAGCGCTCCCCAAGCGACACATTTTCGGTTTTTAAATGCGGCGGTTTTTCCGAATACGTCGGGTTTTCGTTCGGCCACGCCCCCCCGATTTCTGTCGCGCGCATGCCGGCCCCGATGCGCCACAATCCGATCGCGTGCGCCAAAAACCCGGGGCAATTCATGTACAAGCGGCGCAAATCGGAAATATTCGGGTAACACGTCGGGAAAACGCGAATCGGGCCCTTAGTAAATGACCCCCATTGTGTTTATTGTTAATGGGTTATGTGACTTAGGAATAATTCACCACGATTAGATAATCATTTATGGTATCCCTTCTTTCTTTGTACATTATGGATAAAATCTGTATTAACCAGTTCATAAACTAAGCTATTTTTGCATCTTAAAAGTGATATCTTTAACACATCTGAATATTCTCTATAAATATTCGTGCTATATTTCCCCCTTCTACATTAGATATTTTAAACACTTGACCGTGATTTTTCTTACAGTGAGACAGGAATGTCCCTCTCCAATATGCGGCATGCGTGTGCACGGTCTGCCATGCCTCATATGCGTGGGGAGTGGTAGAGCTGTGCACTGCTCCATGGAGCCGAAAGTGAGGCATGCTCCACATCCTGTCAGTAGCGGTCGATGATAGGTGTTTTTAAGATAACGTAATAACTGAACCAAACGGTGCTATATGGCATTCCCTTGAGAAAGCCATGGCCAAAATGCGATTTGGGATGCCTGAACATGTTGGTGCAAACATGGGTGAGCCAATCTAATAAACTTAAGACAATGCAACTTTTTTGTTTCCCTTCACATATTGAATTACTTCTTTATCCAATTATCACAATGTTGATACCGCAACTGGGGATCTTTTGGAATATGTTATAATATGCATGTGATAGGGACTGCTTCTTTGTGTTATAAATTATGACTAGTATTCACTATTTATACATTGCACCTTGAGGTTTTTTTTAAATATATTATAATTGTTTGTGATATATTTATTTTAATAAGATTTAATAAAATAACATTTTGATCTAATGATGTGGAACAACTCCATTTTGTTTTATGTTTGATATTGTATTTTCCGGAGTTTACATGAGTGTAAACATATGGGAGGGTCGTAGCATTTTGAGACCCAGCCCTTGAGAAAGTACTTTGGGATGTTTTTTGTACTAATACATAGCATAGAGGTAGATAACCTACTAAGAAAGGAAACTGTTTCATATCCTGACGGTCTGTAAATCTCACGATCATAAATTCCACATATGTAGCAAAATACCAAAAAAGAAGCTTTTTGGATATATGGCCACAATTTTCCATTAAAGCCTGGGTAAATTATATTTTGATTGGACATTTACAGATGAAACATTTGTCCAGGAGGTATACAAGATAAATATTATCAAATTTAATTATTGTTGAAAGGTCTAAATTAAGTAATAATTCTAGTGATAAATTCCAATTATTATCTCCAAATTAAGACAATTCACGGTTACATACAAAATAGATTCTGTAGGTTTGTTTTTAAGTTGAATTTTTATGTGTCTGAATTGTATATTTTATAATTGTAGCCCAAGCCAAAATTATTTTGGTCTCTGTGACAAATGGGTTTTAAAATTGTTGGCTTGTCATAAGAACCCAGATTAACAATAAAGTTTAGTTGCAGATACATTTGATACCTGTTACAGCTGGTTTTTGTAGCCTGGGACTAAGTACAGAAAATTACCAATATCCAGAGGTCCGTTTGTAACTAGCGGTCTTTTGTAAGTTGGGTGTTCTTAAGTAGGGGACCTCCTGTATTTATGAAACAGACAGAGATGTGACCTACACAGATTCTGAAAACAATCTCATTGAAGAGAGACACTTGAATTTGTAATACTCCACATGCACAACTTCCTCTCCACTAAGTCTGGAGGAAAACTCATTTAGCTGCTTGGAATGTTGATCATCCAAATGAAGAATGTCACTCCTTTCTAGAAAATGCTTTCTAAAAATTTTGTCAGGAATTTCTCCTATTCCCCGTCTAGTTTGTCTTGCCCTTAAGTTTGCCCTCAGTTAAGATGTTGAATGTTGTCTCGACCGGATGTCATCTTACTTCCTGTTTGATATATAATTCCTGTCCTGTCCATTAGATGTTGCTTGAGTATTTTGTACAGTCCTCTTGCTTGGAACACCTGTCCTGCAATATTACCCTGCAGCACTACTACTCCAAGATTGCTTGCCTTGTTTATGCATACCTAGTCTGCATACTTGCTTGCTGTAGTACTACTGCACCCAGCCTGGATGCTACACCTCCTGTGTCCACCCCTGGTGCCTCCAGTGTCCTGTCTAGTCCCCACTATATACCACCAGTATTGTGCTGCCTTTTTTGTAATCATTCTCAGGTCATCTTGAATGTTTACAAGGGAGAAGAAAATAAATTCTTTAGGAATTGTGGTATCTGGATGCAAGGGTATAACTAGGAAATGTTGATCCTATAGCAAAATCATCGTTGAGCTGACCTTCACATAAAAATGAACATCACAGGGTGATAACAGTGCATCCTGGTAATTAAAATATTCACTATTTGCCATGACTTACCAGGTTCATGAATACAATTGTAGTCTGGCAAATAGCTGTAATTTAAATATATTTACCTCCACAAGAGGTATTTGGCACCATGGATTGTTTAAGGGTACCTGCAGGGTTTTCTTCTTTAAACCTAATAAAAATCTTTATTTATATAGTGCCCTCTGCAGCCCTTTACAAATCATAGGGGACATATTGAAATATAATATAACATTACAGAGTACAAACAGTCATATGAAAAAATAGGAGTGAGGTCCTTGCTCGTAAGAGCTTACACTCTATGAGGATGAAGGGGGTGACACAAGAGGTATAAGAGCTTGTCCAGCCATTCTTTCTAAGGAAACAGTAAAAAATAATTTAATTAATAAAATGTCTGCTGATTGAACCAGCCATCAGCCACCATCTTATTTACAAAGTCCAAGGTGAAAGTGACTACAGAGAAGCCTGGAACTTGGTATCTATTTGGTTTTATTTTGTTTCACAATATTAGTTAGAAATGTGGGCCTGTTCCTCCTGACAGAACTGGTGAAACTAAGCCATTTTTGTAGCTGCCTTGCTGGCACCTGCCTTTTCAGCTTTGCCAATACATTTTCAATGGGATTGAGATTAGGGTTTCATTCCATCACAAAGTCACTGTTCATATTGTTTGTGTACTTTTATTATGTAGCACTTTTCTGGTTATTAATGGTGTCTGGCAATTCATCAACATTCTTGAGTCAACTTATCAGATGTTATTACATTTACTTTTACCTCCTGGAATAATATCAACCTTGAAATGAACATACTCAAGCTGCTGTTACTTATTGAAGATCAGATGCTTGTTGTGTTTTGTTGCCAAAATTTAGATGACACTTTTACAGTCATTCTACACTACTGAACACATTAGAGTTAATTCACGCAAATGAGGGCCTCCATTAAATACTAGTTTAAGTCTCTCTTTACTGCCGTATCTTCTATGTCAGAAAGAAGGGAGGTAGTTAGGAATAGCACACCAAGAGGGAGCATGTCACTAATAATAATAATAATAATAATAATAATAGTGTACTGTATACAACCTCTATGGGGAGAATGTGTGACCAGCATCAGTCGTAAAATGTTCTTCGTTTTTTACATAAAACTCATAATTTACAGTATGTGTAACATGATTATCATACTAGTGTACTGAAATCTACATACTCAGAACCCCCACGCTTAAGACACTCATAACATATACCTTAAACTATATAAATGATAAGAAACTAAAAACAGAGAGTGTGGGTCCCCTTAGAAATAACATGGGGGTCATAGTGGAAGGAGATGAGGAAAGGGCCAATCTACTGAATGTCGCCTTCTCAACTGTCTTTACCAAGGAAAATCCCCTGGTGGAAGACACAATGAGGAATAATGAAAATTCTTTTTGGAATATCAACAGTTTAACCCAGGAAGAGGTACGGCGCCGCCTCGCAACCACTAAGATAGATAAATCACCGGGGCCAGATGGCATACACCCCCGGGTTCTGCATGAACTATGTACCGTGATAGACAGACTGTTATTTTTAATATTTGAAGATTCACTGAGGACTGGTTATGCTCCACAGGACTGGCGCATAGCAAATGTGGTACCAATATACAAAAAAGGATCAAATAGCGATCCTGGAAACTATAGACCCATGAGTCTAACTTCTGTGGTGGGGAAAATATTTGAGGGGTTTGTTAGAGATGCTGTCCTCGAGTATCTCACTGTGCACAACCTTATAACCCAGCGTCAGCATGGGTTTATGAGAGATCGGTCCTGTCAGACTAATCTGATTGGTTTCTATGAGGAGGTAAGTTCAAGACTGGATCTGGGAGATGCTGTGGATGTTGTATATCTGGACTTTTCAAAGGCATTTGACACCGTGCCACATAAAAGGTTGGTATATAAAATGAGACTGCTGGGAATAGGAGAAAATCTGTGTATTTTGGGAAGTAATTGGCTTAGTGATAGAAAACAGAGGGTCGTCATTAAAGGCACATTCTCAGATTGGGTTGACGTTACCAGTGGAGTGCCACAGGGGTCAGTATTGGGGCCACTTTTTTTAAATATTTTTATTAATGACCTTGTAGTGGGTTTACACAGTCAAGTTTCAATATTTGCAGATGATACTAAGCTGTGTAAAGTAATAAATACTGAGGTTGATAGTTTAGCATTACAGAGGGATTTGTGGAAGCTTGAGGAGTGGGCAGAGAAATGGTTGATGAGGTTTAATGTAGATAAATGGAAACAAAAAGTATAATTATGTTCTAAACGGTCAATTACTTGGTAAAACTGGAGCTGAAAAGGACTTGGGGGTATTGGTGAATGGTAAACTTAATTTTAGTGACCAGAGCCAGGCGGCTGCTGCTAAAGCAAATAAAATTATGGGATGTATCAAGAGAGGAATAGATTCTCATGATAAAGACATAGTTTTTCCCTTATACAAATCCCTGGTCAGACCACACATGGAATATTGTGTACAGTTTTGGGCACCAGTGTATAAAAAGGATATAGTACAGCTGGAACGGGTGCAGAGGAGTGCAACCAGGATTATTAGGGGAATGGGGGGATTAGAATACAATGACAGATTACAAAATTTGGGATTATTCAGTTTAGAAAAAAGACGACTGAGGGGAGACCTCATTACAATGTACAAATACCTGAACGGACAGTACAAGGATCTCTCCAAAGATCTTTTTATACCTAGGCCTGTGACCTGGACAAGGGGGCATCCTCTACGCCTACAGGAGAGGCGATTCTACCATAGCCATAGACAAAGGTTCTTTACTGTAAGAGCAGTGAGACTATGGAACTCTCTACCGCAGGAGGCTGTTATGGCGGACTCTATGTACATGTTCAACAGAGGCCTGGATGCCTTTCTGCAGAGAAAAAATATCACAGGTTATGGGGATAAAACATTTATTTAATTCTTAAAGGTTGGACTTGATGGACTTGCGTCTTTTTCCAGCCTTATATACTATGATACTATGAAATAGTTTTTTATTGCAGAAATTAAAAGTTCAGATTGCAATAGTAAACTTATTAGTAAATTGACAGCTTATTTGTTCATTTTTTCTTTTCTTCTTTCTCCTGCAGTGAGCAGTTTATCTGAAGTTCAGCACAAAGCCTATAGACAAGGAAAGCAGGATAAAGATTAACTTTTCAAGCATAGAAATATTTCCCTTTGATCATTCATCTCTGTAGAAGATTAGACTATCCAGTCTGTAAAGAGTTAAGTAATTAGATACTTTATCAGGTTCCTTTATCTCTCAGCTGTCAGTTGATACAGGACAGAAAGCTAATATAATCAAACTGCTTGAATAAGTAAGAAAGGCTAGGGAAATTAATGACAGGAAAACATTTATTTAATAAAGTATATTTACAAAGTTTTTTTTAAAGCTTTGTGGATGATAGTTATTAACTTAAACTGTATTCTGAAGGAGAGTGGCAACCAGTGCAGTGACCTGCAGTGGGGAAAGTAGGTGGCCAGATTTTCAGCCCCAAGGTTTTTAACAGGTGGCCTAACTTTTGGTGTTGGTAAGGAATGAAGAGCATCGAAGAGCCTTTTATGATTGCTAGAGAGAGAGGATATTAGATAAGTGAAATAGACCTGTTTGGCGAGATGGAGGGCACTGTTATAAGATTTAAGGAAGAATTTGAAGTGCAGAAAGTTTGCAGATTTTCTGATTTTCTTCACAGACTTTTTGCACTCCTGGAGCACTGCAAAGGAAATGGGTTTGGGGCGTTTTGCCGACAACTGTGGTGAAATGTTTGGACTGAGCACACTTTTAAGGCTGTGATTAAAATGGTAAGTAGCCAGGCTAGGACAGCAGAGGGAGCAGATGGGGGACAATGGCACATGGGTTCTAGTAAGTACAATAGATGGCACATGGGTTCCGGTAAGTACGATAGATGGGCAGGTTCTGTAAAGGAGAACAACTATTAACAGTAAAAGAGAGAAGGTTATTGTCTGATCAAAGATAAGAAAAACTATGTAAATGGGGTATCACAGTAATCATAGTGAACCAGAGAATAAAGATAAAATATTATTTTTTACGTTATGGTGAGTGAATTTTGTTTGAGTCCCCTTTGAAATAGTTAATAAAATCTCATGTATAAGCTGTAGACTCCCAAAATGAATTCTCTATACATTGTATCTCAACCCACAAGCAATAAGCCCTTATATGTTCGCATTATCAAAAAAATAAAAATGTTATAGGCTGTACAATGTGACATTACAAATCTGCTCTGAATGGCGCTGCTTTCTTTCCATGACATGTAAAACACTTGAATGGTATATAGACTTAATATAAGTTGTAATACATACGTAGAGGGGTGTAGTTTCTTTTGTGCTGTAATTTATGGAGTTTTACTATTATTTAGGCCTTTCAAAGTCACTTGAAAGCTGAGTTGTCCCTCACAACGTGAGCTTTGGGGATTTTCATAAAAATGAGAAAAATCGTAAAGTTCTAAGACTCGTAACATCTTAGAAAAATAAGAGGATACACAAAAAAAATATCCCATCATAAAGCAGAAATTCCCAAAAATGTTAGTTATCAAGCTTTTAGGGTAGTTTAACTATTTGCCTGGAAAGCAGAACATTTCAAACTTTGAAAATAAAGAATTTTTCCAAATTTTTCCAAACAATTTTTTTTTTTTCAGAACGAAAAACAAAACTTATCACTTACATTTTACAACTAACATGAAGCACACTGCCAAAAGAAAACAATCTCAAAATCACCTGGATATGTTAAAGCCTTCCCAAGTAATAACCAATTATATTGGCATATGTCAGATTCTAAAAATAGAGTCTGGTCATTAAGCTGAAAACAAGTGTCGTGATGAGAGGTTAAGATAAGCCAGGAGAGCTAAGAGATAGTTTTGTTCTATGTACTGTACTGATGTACATGAAGAGACCTGACATGATCACCTGGTTGTTTACTTCTCACATTCATCACAGGCTGTCATATTGAAGATACCTTGCAACATTGTGACATTATATGTAACATTGAGGATACACTGGCATTAAGATGTTACTTTATATAAGTCAGTCTATTAAATATGATATGACTCCCTACCACATTATGAAATCTTATCTGCCACAATTTTTAAACATATATCCACACATAACTGATATACTGCAGATTTCTTCTGCCATCTTTTGCTCTTTCTCTGGAACGGCGATAGGCCTCAATGGCTTTCCATGGCCAATATAAAGACATTATAAAATATAATGTGACAACTGGTGTGGTGAGTTTCCCATCTTTGTAAATTAAAAAAGCATTAAAAGATGAAAGAAAAAAATCTGAACCATGAAAGTTGGAGGAGGAGTGAATATTGACAGCAGCCAGTGATTGGCTGCTGGTGATGTTAATGGTGTTTCAAAACAGTGATGTACAGTGACATCACTGGGGACTTACATGAAGATATGCTCAGTGGAAGCTGGGGTAGGGATCCAATATACATTGTATCCATCCCTTATTGCAACCAATGGACTCCACTGAGTGAATACAATACTCAGTGGGTGGGAGCTACTCTCAGTGTACATGTTGGGAGCTTTCCTGGTGTATATGCTGAGCGAATGCAAACATCGAGAGGGGAATGCGGCCTTAAATTGTACTGTATATAAGTTGTGGAGACCCCTATCATATTAAAGCAATGGTCTAACAATTTAAAGGCAGTACAGAAACCAATTTCCCTTGAAGTCCATCCAATCAATTTTAGGAGAGTTGTTGAGTAGAACAAAAAATTATAGTAATACTGGGGCCAACTCAGGTGCATTTTTTCATTTTTCATTCACTATGACTCTACCCTTTTTATGTGGCTTTACTTGGAGAACATTACAGCTAAGAGGCCTGCTAGATTTTTCTTGGCAAATGCACTTTGAAACAAATAAAATACTGTAACATCATCAATTATGTATATTGCTTTCTTGGCTTATTCATCATTGTTTCCACAAGTTTTAGCCAGGGAACACTTATATTTCTATTTTCTGGTTTCAAAAGTAAGCCATACTTTAAGTGGATCTAATTTCTCCTCCGAAAAAGAAACATCCTCATCAAGGTTTTGCTTGTGTGTACAGTCTTGAAACATGAACGTTAACATTTTGTGCACAGCTGTGCTAGCTGCGAAGGGTTGGTGAAGAGCCAGGACTCAATGTTCATGGAGAAATGTCTGGAATGTCAGATCCACAGCTGGCCTGTGCAAAGCTGCTGGAGTAAATGACAACACAACTGGCAACTTTACTCATGTTAGCCTAATATTTATTCACAAAATATTTCCAACCATTACCACAGTACAAATATGTCAGCAGACAAATGATACATATTTTATGAAACTCGACAGAACATATTGTGTTATAGTACAGGTGATAGGAGTGTTATATGTGTAACTGCAAAATCTTGACCTATGTGAGAGATTATTTGGCAACTTCTGCTATATACATTCCAAGAGTCTGCAGAGAAATCTGTTTTACAAGACTAAAACTGACCAAATGGCTACCATATGGTAGATTCCCCTAGTTAACAATGTTAAAAAAGACACAGGTCCTTCAAGTCCAACCTATTATCCTTCTGTGTAAATACCGAGTGACACTGAAGTCCCTAGTCCGATACGGTGACTGCCTTTTGGAACAAAGTATATTGCTTTGCAGGCTTTGTAGCATATATTTTATCATAAATAAACATCATGAAAAAAATGAAGAGGTCCCAAAATTGACCCTTGTGACACCACTCAAACTTTCCCCTGTGGTAAATGTTAGTCCAAAGATGTACAATAAATATAAAAATTTAGAATCAAACTCCTGTCCTGTGGAGTTCACCAAAAGTGCATTGTTCAACAGTAATGCACTCTGCCACGAGATCGTGTGCCTGATATCCTGCATGTGTCGCTTCCCCGGAGATCACCTTCTTCTTCCTGGTGTATGTAAGTGCATTATCTTGCGAAACAATTTGAAAGTTAAATCCTGCGCTCAGTCCGAATCAGTCAGATCGTCCGACGGCACGCCCCCCCCCCCCAATTTCTGTTGCATGAAAGCCGGCACAGCTGCACCTCTGAGAGGCCACAACCCCTTTTCAGAAGCCTCCATGCCCCCTTTGCTATACTAGTCAGAAAGGTGTCAAAAAAATATTCTAAAATCCTTGATAAGTATGGTGAAATACATTTTTTTGCTTTGAAATGAATGATGATACCAGAATTCTTGGATTGGTACTTTGGATCTGTTGTACAGGTAGCCCTTAATTTCAAGACACCCAACTTACTGGGGACTCCTAGTTACATACAGACCTCTCTGCTCACTGATGATACTCTCTGGATACTGGAAACTTCCTGGGGTAATCTATCATTAGACTGGCTGACTGTGACAGTTCTATGGGGCATATCTATCAGGGCCTCTGCGGCATGTCAGTGGCATATTGCTAGCACTTGTGATTATTTAGCCCAATCCCCCAACTTAATGCCAGTGGGGCATGAAGGGGGGCGCAGCCGTCCGAGTGGAGGACACAGCCCGCTGGGAGTGGGCCTGCGCGGGGCGTTACTGTCCCCACGCTTGTGCACTCTCTGCAGCTACCGACGTTTCACATGAAAGTGGCTTTGGCCCTTGATAAATCTGCTTATGCTCCATTGGTTGTTTGCGACAGTCTCAAGAAATGTTGCAGAAAAGCCCATCAAAAGTCACAACATAGTTCAAGGTAGAGAATGACAATTTGTGCCAATAGTTGCGCCTAAACGAAAAGTCGCAAATTAATTAATTAAGTCCTATTGTGAACACTAGACTATACAATAAATGAATTGGGTGTAAAGTCAAAGTGACTTTGCAATGTCTTGTGTTCATTTGGCGCAATGTGTTTTAGTTCCAATGAACAACTGTAACAAGGGTCTTTGCAAAGAACCTTTGTCGTTAACCCTTGTTCTCATGATAACCCAACATTTTGAAAATCTGTTTTTCACATAGACAAAAAAATGTGGTCTTAGCTCACACTTACAAAATATATCTGTTCCGATATAGAACCCATGCTGCATGTCAACCCTGACCTGCCTGTTAATTATAAAGTATTATTCCTACATTCCTTTTCTGTTTTTTTAGCATGTAGGGATGTGTTCTTCTTTGGTGTTAGGATTTTCTTGTTTGTGTGTTTTCTACAAACTGTACACATCAAGATATAACTATATCTTTAAAAATATCTCACAGTTTACATGATGAAACAAAAAGTGGATTTTGCAGAGGATCACTTTTATCTAATGGAAATTTAATTGAGAATTGTATTTTGCTAATTGGATGAGTGCCCTGGTACAGAATATTTCTGCTATTGAGTTACTTTGTAGAAAAATATGTATTTTTAATATGATTGTAGCAAACATTATTTTCCTTAATGCTTTTAAAGCATTTGAAACATAGGCATATTCAGCACGGCAGCCAAACATACACCAAAGGCAATGTTAAGGAGATGTCTATGTGCATAATGAAAGTACCAAATCTTTTAGGATAATTATCTATGGATCGGTGAGGCAAAATTTTAGACATGTTATTATGATGTCTACAAAGGCTCTTGCCATGTCTGCAACTATCAAAGAGGCCTGATGGAGCATAAGCCCAAGTTTGATTATATACCTTGAAATTACCAACGCATTTTATTTATTATCTACCATATATACTTGAGTATAAACCGAGTTATATAGCTCAATATTTGTGCTCAAAAAGCCCCACTTGGCTTATACTTGAGTATTTATAAAAAATAAATTAGTATTCACCTTCAGTGCTCACCCATGGCATCCTCTTCTCCCTAGTTTTCTGCGCTCTGCTCTGGCATAGGCGTGTCCATGCTCTTTGGATATAGGTGTTTGAAGTGCGCCGTCCTCCAGGCGGTCAGCAGAAGGCAGGATGTAGAAGGAGCTGCAGGAAACACTTTCTCTTTTCATTATTGCATAAGTACATGCACCCTCTGCATCTGTAGCTGAACCTGGGAAAGGGTGATGGAATAGTGCTGTACATATTTATAACATAATTTGGTAAAAGTTACTACTTTTTAAAGAACACTTCAAATGGAAAAATGAAAAAAAATCTTATTTTTTCACATTTATAGCTAATTATTTGCAAATTTAAAACATGTAATTATCAAACCTACTGTATCAAGAGAAAGTCACACATGTCTTGAAAAAAAACATAGTTAAATTTGTTATGATATGTAATGTTTTTCCAGAGATATTGTCATTTAAAGTGCATAGCAGAACGTCAAAAATTGGCCTCGTCTTTCTGGCACCAATGACCATTGGTTAAAGGAGGGCTCTGCTGGACATTATATGAAAAAGTAGTTGCTGCAATTTCCACCCTAGGCTTATGGGCAAATTTTTTGAAATCCGTTCGACCACATTCACCGAATTTAAAAAAAAAATGGATTCGAATCATGACGAATCACGTTAAAAAACAGGTATTTCCTGGCTGCAGAGATCCTGTAGAGTGTTGTATAACATTGTGCTTAAATGTGCATAGGGAGCGTGGTTTGGTCTTCAAACAATGCTGTGTTTTAGTATGACACGCACATGATAGCCGCCGCTCTTAGAATCGCTTCACTCTTCACTTCCATGTGCACTTACAGAGACCAACTTCACCAAATAAGCGAAGCCTGACAAGGTAACGCAGCCTGACAAGGTAACGTCTGTGCCAGCTCAAAAGGACTGAGCTGAGGCCCAAGATCCCACTATAACATCAAAGAGGGCACTCTTTTTACACTGACATTAGATTCCATAGATTACGACAGAACCTGTTCTGTTAAATGTAGATACATGTAGAAACCCCCCAAAAGAGTGCAGAGGGTAACAGCAGTAATTTTGCATTGACGTCACTGATCATTTTGCCCTTCATTTCAACAATGTGAGTGTCCGCTATCCATCATCAGTATTGCTAAAGCCAAGAACAAACAGGAGTGGATCCAAAACAGATTGCATCAAGTTTGGCTACCCAGTAGTACAGGGGATCCTCTACCTGGGGTGGTAAGGTGCTGTCCGAGTAGGCCACCACCTGCTGGTACAGCGTCTGCTCCATGTCCTGCTGCTGCTGGTGGCGGCTACCCTCCTCACTAGGCAGGTGAAGGAAGTTGCGTATTAAGGACTCCAGACTTAAGCTGCTGCTGATGAAGCTCTTACTGCTCCTAGCCTCCCATCTCCCCAGAGCAGCCGTGGCAGAAGTATGTGAGCAATCACTGCCAGGAATCCCTCAGTCAGACCTGACAGAGGATGGACAATGGCGCACAAAGGCAGCGGCCAACTGTCTTTTCAGTTTTTTCCATAGTACGCCAGTTGTTCCTCCATCTCAGCAGCTGAAAAAAAGGTCACCCATTTTTGGACCGGTAGCGAGAGTCCAAGAGGGTGGAGAGCCAAAAGTCATCCCTATGCCAGATGTTGAATATTCGGCTGTTACTAGTTAGGAAAAGCAGCATGCTGCAGGCCATCTGTGCAAGTGACTCTGAGGGACTCCTGGCCTCCCTCTCCACTGTATACTGCCACGGTGCTTCTGGGTCATCTGCCTCGTCTTCTAACTCCTCCGGATGCTCCTGCTCCTCCTCTCTTGTCACCTAAGTTTAAAAAACCACTGATTTCACCAGACTCTGCTTATGCTCCAATGTCCTCCTCCAGTTCAGCCCCCACCAGACTCACGTGGCCATGGGATGTAGTCTCCAATTCCCTGACCAGACAGATTTTGCAGCATGAGTACCAAGACATGAAGCAGTGGAATGATGTTATTCATCCCGCAGTCCTGGCAACATAAAAACAACGTGGCCTCTTGCAGTTGGGTCAAAAACTTGAGGAACCTGTTGACAACCAGATTGAACACGTGCGCCATGCAGGGCGCATGGGCCATCCTTCCTCGGTGCAGCGCGGACACAATGTTCCTCCCATTGTCTGTCACCATGGTTGCGATTTTCAGCTTTTGCGGAGAGAGCCACAGATTGATTTCTTGTTGCATGACGGGGAGCAGTTCCTTCCCTGTGTGACTTCATTTGCCCAGGCAAACAAGGTGTAGAACTGCATGACACCGCTGTGCCCTGCACATGTGGTATGATGGAGCAGCACTTAGACTTGTGGAGGCTGAGGTGGTGGTGGAGAAGGAGGAGGCAGACACTGGCGCAGGAGCAGCAGTTTGACAACATGGAGGAGAAAGCGGCATCTCTTATTCAAGTTGTTAGTGTGGCTGGGAGGGAAGCATATTCACCAAGTGGGCCGTAAAGGACATGTACTGGCCCGCACCATAGTAACAGGTCCACATGTCCACGCTGCCGTGCACCTTGGAAGAAACCAATAAGCTCAAGGACTGGCCCACCTTCTATTCTACATATTTGTGAAGGGCTGGCACTGCCTTTTTGGAAAAAAATTGTGGCTTGGAACTCTCCACCTCAGTTTGGCACAATCCATTAGTTCTCTGAAGGGTGCAGAGTCCACGACTTGGAAAGGGAAGGTCAGCTTCTGCACCTTAAGATGGCTGGACGCATAGGGGCAGATTTATCAAGCTGTCTGAAAGTCAGAATATTTCTAGTTGCCCATGGAAACCAATCACAGCTCAGCTTTCATTTTACCAGTGCTCATGAATATTTTAAAGGGGAGCTGTGATTGGTTGCCATGGGCAACTAGAAAAATTCTGACTTTCAGACAGTTTGATAAATCTGCCCCATAGAGTTTTCTCTTTGTAATTGCCTCGCTCAATAACTGCTGGCGCCGTGCGTAGTGAGAAACAGGAGCATCTGGACTGGGAGATGTCAAAGACAAACAGCTCCCTTTGACAGAGGTGCTGGAGCCTTGACTGGCTGAAATGGCATGTGTGCCACAAGGTGCTGTTGCTGCGGCGACAGGATGTACCTCCACATCTGTTCCACGTTTCTCCCAGGCCTTTGGATGGTGACGTTGCATGTGTTGATGCAGGGCCGTGGTGCCAACATTAGCTTTCTGGCCACGCTTCACTTTCTGCCTGCAGATTCTACATATACACACGCTCGGCTCCTCTGATGTCTAAACAAAAAAACTGCCACACCGCCGAGGTGGTGATTTTATTGCCAACACTCTGTTCTGAGTGACTACTAATGCCTCTACCTCGCTGACCCCCTGTACCACTGCTTACTTGGATCTCCAAAGCTGGGTTTGTATCCTGCGGCCGTTTGGCTCCCGTCCTCGCACTGCAGGCACCCTGCTGACTCACAGCCACAGTAGCAACTTGCTGTCTGCTCTGCTGACACTCTCTTTGCCCGATGCTGATGAATCCCTTGCTACCTTGCTACACCTGGCTCTGAAGTGTGATCGGCTACATCATCATCAATTTCTGTTTCCCTGTCACAGCTATTCTCCTCAAAGGTGTCAATATGCACAGCCTGCCTACTGCATGAAGCAGCAGATGTCTGTCCACCTCTTCACTGCCAAGCAGCTGCTGACTGTCCTCAAACACTTCATCCTTGCTGTTTATTGCAGCTGAGCCCAGACCACCTAGTAGCTCTCTGGCTGAGGGAAATTAACAGGAGAGAGGCTGGTTGAGGACAAGTGAGGGCCACTGACCTGCTTCTGGGCCATGAGAAGTAATTATTGTATCTGACGAACTCATGGACTCTTGGCTGGAGATGTTATATTTGAGGAATTGGGTGACCTTGTCAACACACTGCCGCTAAATCAATACGGCAGTTCTTGCCTCAGAGAGTCACCCCTGCTGCGATGTCCCCTTACTGTGCTGCGACCTGTGCCTGCTCCATCTGCCACCTCTCTGTCTGACATAGTCGTTAATCAACTACGTGGATTTGACACGTTTTTCTTGCTCTCAACTTTAGCATCAAAAAGTATGGGAATTTGCATTATACAGATACCCCATAACGGACACCCTGTAATTGGAGCGAAAATCCGTCTATAAACTAAGTGTATTTGACACATATTTCTTGCTCTCAACTTTAGCAACAAAAAAGTATGGGAATTTGCATTATACAGATACCCCATAATGGACACCCTGTAATTGGAGCAAAAATCACTCTATAAACTAAGTGTATTTAACACGTATTTCTTGCTCTGAACTTTAGCAACAAAAAAGTATGGGAATTTGCATTATACAGATACCCCACGACGGACACCCTGTAATTGGAGCGAAAATCCCTTTATAAACTACGTGGATTAGACACGTATTTCTTGCTCTCAAATTTAGCAACAAAAAAGTATGGGATTTTGCGTTATACAGATACCCCACAATGGACACCCTGTAATTGGAGCGAAAATCACTTTATAAACTACATGGATTTGACACATGTTTCTTGCTCCCAACTTTAGCAACAAAAAAGTATGGGAATTTGCATTATACAGATACCCCACAACGGACACCTTGTAATTGGAGTGAAGATCACATTATAAACTATGTGGATTTGACACTTATTTCTTGCTCTCAACTTTAGCAACAAAAAAGTATGGGAATTTGCGTTATACAGATACCCCACAATGGACACCCGGTAATTGGAGCAAAAATCACTCTATAAACTATGTGGATTTGACACATATTTCTTGCTCTCAACTTTAGCACCATAAAAGTATGAGAATTTGCATTATACAGATGCCCCAAAACTCACACACTGGGAGAGGAGCAGAAATCACTACAACAGCTGTGTGGATATGAAACAGATTTCTTCCTAGTCGCTTCAGTAACAAACAAAGAACTGCTATTTGGAGTATACAGATCCCCCTAAATGCACACCCTGGGATTGGAGCAGAAATTGCTACAGCACAGTACAGTAAAAGCAGCCAGATGCTACAGACAGCACATGCAGTGTGAAATGCTGAGATTGAAAATGGCTGACAGTTTTATAGGGCTGTGTGACATCACATAATCCTGCTGTTCGCTACAGGTACAGGTCTGTAGATGTCATCGAGGGTGTTCCTTTCTCCTTCCCAGAGTTCTCTGCCCCATGTAATACGTTGTGCTTGCGCCCATTTAGCTAAGAAAGAGGAAAAAAAAAACTTTGTTCCCACGAATCAGCATAAACTTCGGATTTGTGACAAATCGGATTTTCCATGAAATTCCTATTTAATTCCACTTTTTTCGAATCGATTCACCCATCTCTAATTACCATATTCAAATACCCTATACATATTTATTTTTGAATAGGGTAGGTGTACTGTACATTTATATGGTAACATGGGAGAAATAATTGTCTGAGATCAGCTAATACAGGTGCATGGACAACTGTCCCTATCACATATAATGATAAAATGCAGTGGGTTGAATACTGTCTGATGTGGCGCACACTCAGGTTCAAACGGATACGTCAAATATGGTAAAGTATTTATTGGTAATCTCGGGACACAACGCGTTTCGGAGTATCAGGGACTCCTTTCTCAAGTGAAATGAGACTGAAAATAAAGTTTCCATATATACAAATTGACAATTGACATAGAGACAAGATAAAAGGACATAAATTTCATATAAAATTCATACAAAAAATTATATATATATATATAAAAGAAGAATTTTTTGTAAAAAGATTTTAGACAATTGGATAATAGTATAGTAAAATTCATGGGACAGCGGTGGTGGGAGATATGAAGGGAAGGGTCTATATAATCATATATATAGGGGGTGATACATTGTGAGGGTGGGTAGGGGGGAAAGGGGAGATTTTCAGTAAACGTGGGGGTAATGGATATAAAATATTAGATAGCAGGTTACCTTCACGGTGATCGATTCTGTTGGGGTAAAATAGGGATAAATATTAAGTAGATAAAAAGTTTTTTTGCCAGGTAAGATTTGCCAGGTAGAAGTAAAAAATGAGTATGTAGCTCACATAGTTGGACAGAGGAGCTGATTGGCTAAGAATAAAAATAGATCGATAAATAAATAAATAAATACATCAATGTGTTAAGTACATCAGTGTGGTAAATACATAAGAAGGCAGAGCCATCGTACAAAAATGAATCCATCAGTACATTAATTGTGGTAAATATATATGAAGGCAGAGCCAACGCTTACCTGTACCACGGGAGAAGCGTAGTTCTATCCCTGAGGTAGACAGGAGGCTCAGGAACGGGCTCAGGAATGGAAGGGGAGGAGCTCGCGCCAAGGGGAATGTTGGCGCGTGCGCTCACTAGACAGAAACCAATAATTTGGGGTGAATGCTAGACCCCAATCGTTATTGTTGATGAAACTGACGAAGGATTGGATGCTCTCCGTTGGGCCGTCCCAGATCAGCAGGAGATCATCAATGTACCTTCGGTACAAGACAATATGTTCTTCCCATTTGGGGTTGTTCTGGATGAAAATGTTCTCAAACTCACCCATATAGAGGTTTGCGAAACTGGGGGCAAATCTAGTCCCCATCGCTGTTCCGCGGGTCTGTCTATAAATCTTATTTTGAAAAGTGAAAACGTTATGTGTGAGTATAAATTTTATAGCATCGAGAATAAAGAGTTTTTGCTTCTTTGGCATGGTTGGATCGCGGCTGAGGCACAGGTCAACTGTTTCGATACCTTTATCGTGGGGAATGTTTGAATAGAGTGCCGAGACATCAAGTGTGACCCAAAAGTATGTAGGTTTCCACTTGATGTCTTTAAGTGCGATAATGACACTTGTTGAGTCTCTTAAATATGAGTCTAGGATTACCACTAGAGATGAGCGAGTATACTCGTCCGAGTATACTGCTCGGTCGAGTATTAGCATACTCGGACCGGCTCGTTACTCGGACGAGTATCTCACCGGCTCGAGATCGAGCAGTAAATTAATAAAATAAATTGAATAAAAGTATTTTTATTGTAAAAAAAAAATATTACACATGTTTGCAGATGTTTTACTTGTAAGAACACATTGAAATAACACTATTCTTCACTTTGCAGGTGTTCGCGTGTGTCTCCCGCTAAGTTAGGAGATGTGCACGAACATCTGGAATGTGAAGAATAGTGTTATTTCAATGTGTTCTGCACTTAAATGGTCCTGTATTCACTGTTTTTAATGTTTTAATTCTATTCTTCACATTGCAGGTGTGCGCGCGTGTCTCCCGATAGGTTCGGAGATACGCCCGCACATCTGCAAAGTGAAGAATACTGTTATATCAATGTGTTCTGCACTTAAATGGTCCTGTATTCACTGTTTTAAATGTTTTAATTCTATTCTTCACTTTGCAGCTGTGCGCGCGTATCTCCGAACCTATCGGGAGACACGCGCGCACACCTGCAATGTGAAGAATAGAATTAAAACATTAAAAACAGTGAAAACACGAACATTTAAGGGCAGAACACATTGATATAACAGTATTCTTCACTTTGCAGATGTGCGGGCGTATCTCCGAACCTATCGGGAGACACGCGCGCACACCTGCAATGTGAAGAATAGAATTAAAACATTAAAAACAGTGAATACAGGACCATTTAAGTGCAGAACACATTGAAATAACACTATTCTTCACATTCCAGATGTTCGTGCACATCTCCTAACTTAGCGGGAGACACGCGCGAACACCTGCAAAGTGAAGAATAGTGTTATTTCAATGTGTTCTTACAAGTAAAACATCTGCAAACATCTGGATTTTTTTTTTTGCACTGTTCTTTTACTGTTCAGTTTTATTAAAAAAATGCTCGGGTCTCCCATTGACTTCAATGGGGCTCGTTATTCGAGGCGAGCACTCGAGCATCTGGAAAAGTTTGTCTCGAATAACGAGCACCCGAGCATTTTAGTGCTCGCTCATCTCTAATTACCACATATTTCTGGAGGTGGATATCCACGTAGTGGGACAGATTGCAGGAGATTGAGGAGATGCCTGAAATGATGGGTCTTCCAGGCGGATTGAGGGGGTCTTTGTGTACTTTTGGTAAGTGGTAGAATACAGGGGTGTTGGGGTTGTCAATCCAGATGTAGTCTCTTTCGCTTTTTGTTATTATTTTATTATTATATGCCTCATTGAGGAGGGTTTTTAATTCAAGGGAGTCATGGTTGATGGGGTTAGTGTTGATTTCTTTATAGTAGTCTACGTCTGAGAGTATTTTGAGGGCTTCTGTGATGTAGGTTGATCGATCCTGTATGACGATCCCTCCACCCTTGTCCGCACTGCGTATAGTAATCGACTCATTGGTCATAAGGTTCTTCAAGGCGCTTCTTTCTCCAACTGTCAGGTTATGAGATCGTTTGGTTTTGGAATTGATAGATCTAAATTCCTTTTCTACCAGTGACATAAAGGTTTCAATGTTGCTACCTCTATGATGGAGTGGGTAGAATGTGGATTTAGGTTTTAATCCACTGGGTTTGATGGGGGGGTCAATTGAGGTGGTGTCAATGTTGTCACCAGTCGAGATTGGTCGATCGGTCTGGTTCTCGGGTGGGTCGACATCACTTGTGGAGACTTCTTTGGGAGTTTTGTTGGGAAGGTTGAAATGTCTTGTAAGTGTTAGTTTTCTGATAAATGATTGTAAATCAATGAAGAGTTGAAATTCATTAAATTTGGCAGTGGGACAGTAAGAAAGGCCTTTATTTAGAAGGCTAATTTCATGTTTCTGTAGTTGGTAAGAGGAGAGATTGAAGATTCTTACTTCAGTTTCTTGTTTTTCTTTGGGTTCTGGGTTAATGTCTGTGGTTCCAGTGGGGGTGGGTTTTGTCTTATGGTGGTTTCTTTTTCCCCCTCTGGTTCCTCGTCTGGATTTTTTCTTTTTTGGCTCTTTACTGAGCCCCATTGAAAAAAATGGTGTGTCTTTTTCAGGTTTGGTCTGCATGGAGTGGTTTCAGAAAAGGGGTTTCGATCAGTTGGTGATCCAAGCGGAGTGGTAGGGTGGAGGGAGAATTGCGTGTGTATGGTTGACGGGGTAATGGCTGGTCCCTTCAGGGTAGCAGGGGTCGATGGGGGTGTGGAGTGTTGGGTCAGAATAGAGAAGTCAGGGTTGTTAAGCGGGGTGTTTGGAGACGGAGCCTGACGTAGATTTTTGAATGTAGTTGGTGGGAGATTAAGTGGACAAATGTTGGCTTCGAGGTCTATGGTGGGGAGGGGAACGGAGGGGGCGTGTAGAAATTGGGGGTGGCTATCAGATCCGATCTTCTGGCGGATCCAGGTAATAGTGGATTGTGTTCGATCGGCACATCTTTTTTGGGAAGGTTGCTGTTATTTGGGTGGTTGGTTGTGTGTTGGGAGGATAATTTCGTACGGTAGTTGATGTGGTTCTTATGGATTGGTGTGTCATGATTTTTTGGATTTTTGTTTCTATTGTTTTTGTTTTTGGAGTTTATGTATACTGCCTGTTGGTTGGGTTGGTGTTTGGGAAATTTGGAAGTGTGTGTTGGTTTGTCATAGCGAAGGGGTCTGTTTTTTGGTGACAGAGTCGTGTTGGAGTTGGCGGGGGTGTTGGTTTGCTTGAGCCAAAATTTTATATTGTTGGATAGGAAATCAGTTCTATCTCTTTGTAGTTTACCCAATTTTTTGTCTATGTTTTCTTTTTCAAAACTGAGTATTCTGCTTGTGATCATCCGGTCGAATTTCACAAAGTCAGGATGATTATGATGGTGACTTAGGAGGTTATGGCATGTATTGATATCGAATGTTAAATTTCTGATGACTTCCTCTCTTTTCGTGCAGATCCGTTCCATGAGTCCATGGGCGCACGAGAGAAGGAAGTCATCCCAGTTTTTGGCAAATGTAGAGTCAGTTTTAAAACAGCATTCAGTTCTTATTCGGAGTCCTCTTGGGACGATGTTCTCTTTAAGGTAGAGACGTAGGAAAAGGACATCAATATGATGTTGGAGTTCATCTTTTAGAAGTTTTTCTAACCTGTAAAAGAGGTTGAGGAGATCCTGGGTATTGATTGAAGGGCTGTTCGGGGTCTCTATTGGTGGTGGCGGATCGTGATGTTGACAGCAGTGTGCAATAAGGAGTTCCCTCTGTTGAACTCTCTGTCGGCAGTAGTCCATTCTTATATAAGTGACAGCTGATAGAGTGCTTTTTCAGTGGTCTTATAATGATAAGCAGAACTTGGACCAAAAACCTAACTTCCGAACTTTGGTTATGCGGACTCAAACCCTCAAAGTTTGGCATGGAGTTTGGGTCCACTCAACACTTAATTTTTTTATCCATTTGCTGCATAATATTAAAAAGGAAGTTTGTTCAAATATTGGTGATTCCCACTTCTTTCCACTACATTATGTTGCAAGGACTCTATTTTGGGCTGAGCACCATCCGATTGTACAGACTGCTAAACCCGCCACCCTGTTTTTCCTACACCTGACTAGGGGCTGCTGGCTATATACTAGGGGGCTGCTGGCTATATACTAGGGGGCAGGTGCTGGCTATATACTAGAGTGCAAGGGCTGGCTATATACTAGGGGGCTACTTGCTATATACTAGGGGACTGGCACTGGCTATATATTAGGGGGCTGGCACTGGCTAAATGTTAGTGTGCTGCTTCCTATATATTAGGGGGCTGGCACTGACTATATACGAGGGGCAGGCACTGGCTCTATGCTAAGGAGTTGCTTGCTATATACTAGGGACTGCTGTCTCTATACTAGGGCACTGCTGGCTATATACTAAGGGGAAGGCACTGGCTATATACTAGGGGAAAGCACTGGCTATCTACCTGGGGGCTGGCACCGGCTATATAGTAGGGGGCTGCTGGCTATATACTAGGGGGAAGACACTGGTTATATAAAAATGGGCAGGAACTGGCTATATAAAAGAGGGCAGGGGCTGGCTATATACTAGGGGGCAAGGGCTGACTATATATTAGGAGGCTGCTGGATATATAGTAGGGGGCACGCACTAGCTGTATACTAGGGGGCTGCTGGCTATATACTAGTGGGCTGGCACTGGCTTTATACTAGGGAGCAGGGGCAGGCTATTTACTAGGGGTCTGGCACTGCCTATATACCAGGGGCTGCAGGCTATATACAAGGAAACAAGCACTGACTGCTGGCCATATACTAGGTGGCAGGTGCTTGATATATACTAGGGACAGGGGCTGGCTATATCCTTGGGGGATACTGGCTATATACTAGGGGACTGGCACTGGCTATATACTAGGTGGAAGGGGCTGGCTATATACTAGGGAGCTGCTGGCTATATACTGGGGAACATGGGCTGGCTATATACTTGGTGGAGGCTGTGACCAATGCATTTCACACCCTAGGCTTATACTCGAGTCAATAGGTTTTCCAAGGTTTTTTTTGTGTTAACATTAGGTACCTCTGCTTATACTAGAGTATATGCAGTAAGTAATATCTGTATGGATAGATGATTAGACAGGTGTAGTGATATATAGCATTTGGTTTATTGGTTTATATAACGGCAGCATGCTCCCAAGTTTTTGGATCATACAACTTTTTTGTTAAAAGTTAATGGTTTTAGTGACATTGAGAAGTATACAAAGCTGTAACGAGTGCAGAGAGGATTAAAAAGCAAAAATCCTGATGGCAAAATAAGTTGTATTATTTTATATACATGACAGTAATGGCAGATGGACAACACAAAAAGGCTGAAATATAAATCTTGGCGTGAATCCGTATATAATTAGTATCTGTAAAAGACATGAACAGATGACTGCTACTGGAATGTTCAGTGCATACATTTTAATTTAGTGTTTAGTTTTGCTTTAATAAATGGTATTCATCAACTAAGTTATGGTATCTGTACCACTTGTAATTGTTCGTCCTTTGTAATAACTATTTTTTTGTACAAATTGACATGGCAATGTTTGTAATTGTAATTGCAGTCAAGGAAAATCACTAAAGATGAAACATAGCATGTCAGAATAGAAGAATTAAAGCTGACAGGCAATATACAATTTAAAAAATGCACTATTAGAGCTGGAACATTTTGCAGCCAGCTTTCAAATGGAGATGAAGCTTCAAAAACAACATCACAGGCCTGGAATGTCTGGCTGTTCTTTGTTCATCTATCTGTATGCATTGTTAAATTATGGATCAAGTTTCACCCATAGCTCCTTGACCACGTTGATTATCCTTGCTATTTCCTTCTTTGCCATCATGCTGACTGGGGTAATAGATAAGCTATGGATTTTTGCCCTGTTAAATACTTTTGAGAACATGAAAAGGTTATGAAACCCTATAGAAGCTTTTTGAATGTGAGAAAAAAAAGATATATCTAGTCATTACTGGTCTGAAACAATAAAGTGAAATTCCCACAGGGCAAAGATCTAAGAAATTGAGAGGCTGCTCCTTTTTTCACAGCTGTCTGAATGATAAAAAAGGCAGCAAACTGCACAAAATATTGAAATGCTGCCAACATTTTAACTTCAAACAGTATTTTTCAAGGGCAACACTGTTAGTTGTACTCTGATATAATGTCTGCCTCTACTTGTACAATATTCCGATTATTTAAATTTACATATAATCCCCCATTGACTTTCCACAATGACCTAATCCACCCAGCACTAAACGGTCTAAATTACACCTTCCCACTTAATTTAATAATGCAGCAACATCAGTAGAGTTAATTTTGTTAAAAATAACATCAATTAAGTAAATAAATAGGTAAAATCAATAGTAAATTTAATTTCTTATATATAAAAGGGAGTGGTGTAGAGGTAATGTACAGTACACTTTTTTATTTTATACATGGAAAAATTGTTAAGGCATATAAAAATACTGCCAAACGAGATAATAATAAAACAAAACTGCAGTGTTGCTGTTGTACTATGGGTAATATGATTTACATTTAATATGTAAATTTTGCATCAGTAGCGCATGCAGCTTAAATGGCCTATTCTGAAATTAGTTTTCTTCAAGATGCTTAAAAAACCTTTAGAAGGAAACATTTTAAGACCAGGGGCATGTGAGAAGAAATTCTAAAGCAATTTTGGCACATGTTTCTGAAACTAGATGAAAATTGCTGGTTTATGCCGTTTTCTGCTGGTTTATGACTCCAATAGATTAGAGGTAGATTTCAGCATAGTGTAAGGAATTTAACATGCCTTGTCAGGGAGATTTCTGGAGGACAAGGCATGTAAAAATCTCCATTATAATTTGTTGGTTTCCATTCCGCAAGCAAATTTCAGCATGATGGTGTTGGGCAGGGACATGAACGTCCAAACCCACCGTCTTTATTTCAGTCTCTGACATAAAACTGGTGAAGACATCTGAAATCTCTGCCAGGTCCTGGTGGAGCACACGAGCCGAACCTCTTAGTAAATCTGGCATTCATTACGTCTGTGTGTGGCAATGTAAGGCTGGTATACCAGTCTTAACATTAATTCAAAATCATACTTCTAAATAAATAATTAATTAATTTAAATCTGCAGCATACTATGCTTAATTCTGCACATCAAGTGGATGGAATTCGTGTAACTCCCACTACATTGTCATCTGTAAATCAACGCAGGTTAATGATTGTTGGTTCTATGGTAACTAACTCACAGTCAAAATGTCCATTTGTCACAGCCTATCTGTATCTGTGTTGTATATGAATTTATTTTATATCAGTGATCCATTAAAATTTTATCAAATTAGAACATTTGACACGCTGCCATCTTGGCTTAGATCACTGCTTCTCATGATGTCATTGGGGAGTGACTATCTGTTGCCATGACGGCCTTAGGTCTTTGTAAGACTTAAGGCTGTATAGTTTCTGATCATTTGTTACTGGCAAATTGTAATACATGATCAGTAAAATTCCCATGGAGTATGGAAAAGTACCCTAGGTGGTCTGAAAAATAGTAAAAAAAAAATAAAAAAAAAATGAAAAAAGGTAAAAATAAAAAAACTAAAAATTCAAAACTTCCCTAGAACTGATATAAGAGTAAATAACCAGTAAAAATCATAAACATTTGCTGTGTCCCCAAATCAGTTAATTAAAAGCAGAAATTTAGAATACTTATAAAGGGAACATGTCACATTTTTTCTGTTTTTCAGTTTCCTCCAGATGCATTCAGAAGTACAGTAGGACCGATGGGACATTTGGACAGCGTTTAAATATTTCCATGAGTAAAAATGGAATAATTACTCGGAAAGCATGGGCAAAGTTTATGTTTACCATGTTGATATTAACTTTTATTTTTCCCTGTATCTTTTCTTTTCTTTTGGTTAGATGTATATGGTATTTCCCATAGAGAAGCTTAAAGGATCACACTACATCAACCAAAAATTAAGTGTTACTCCAAGCCGTACAACACTGGACTGAACACTTTTAAGATCCATTCAGAAAACATTTATGTTGAATATGTCCAACTCTTATATACCATAGCTTTTTATATTTGTTAGAGATTGGTAGAAGATTACCAAAAGAGTCCTTGGAGGATCATTACATCTGTAAACAACTGTCTATTTAGGGTCCTTTTTTGTGTTGTATGCTTCTATATTGTTTAATAAAAAGTAAAAAAAAAAATGTACAGTAGGGCCCCAGAGACTACTATAGGTGACATATTACAGCACAGAACATTATGATCTAATGTACATCAGACCTTTATATAATTCAGTGGGTTTATATGTAATAAATAATTCCTTACAGCATGGCATAAATTGTTATCTATTTTTCATGTTTCATTGTCACAAAATAAATTGATCTTTAAAGAAATTGCCTGAAGAAAATATATCTGCATGTACTACAGAGCAGACAATAGTTAAAACCCCCTTTGTGTCTGCTTGGTATGTTGGTTCTTGGTAGAACAAATAGCTCTATTTATTAACATGAACACAGCTCTGCTTGTTGACAGTTGAAGATAAAGGGAATTGAAAGTGACATTAAGGAGCATCTGGGTGTTCATGTGCATCACCAAGTTTATTTTTTGAGCTTTTGAAAGGTCTTGCCTTGCAGGCTGAAATCTACAACCTTTGCTGGTGACCTGGCGCTGTTAAAGGGTTGGTTCTTTTATTGATTTGTTAAAGTGACAGACGTGGGTGTAAATTTGTAGTATGATGTGATTCCCAAGAGGTTGAAGAGTATGTGTTTTTTTTTTCCTTGACTGATTTGTTCAGTCCTTAATAGAATGTAGAGATTATGCTTCCCTAATGTGTGCGTGCTGCTCTCCATTTATAGCCTTGTAATGTCTTGCTGTGTTTTATATGGAATTAGGTTTGGAATTACATGTAGCCGCAAATCTAAATTAAACAAATAGGTTTTTAACAAAAAGTGATTATGAAAAGTAAAAACATAACAGAATAAACGTTAATTGGAAAGGAATTCTTCATATTCTTAATATATAAAAACATGCCATTTGACGCCACATAGGAATATGAAAAAGGAGGAATTAAATTAGCTATTTGCTTTCTCAAATGGGAATTGAGCCCACTCAGAAGTAAATTATAATCAATTATGGCCTAATTGTAAGTATATACAGCTAGGAATATTAGAGGCAAGCTTAGTGACAATAAATAATGCACAGAAAGAGAGCCTGCACTTCTACAAATCTATCCTACTACTAATATGCTTTAATATTTACAGGAATTGTATTCTTCGTAGTATTTAACATGTAGCTCAAAATACAGCTGCTACATACAGTACAGTGACAGTATCATGCAGTACTATAAAATACCCAGAATATGCAAATACATTAGGCAAAATTCACATCTCCATTCAGGTTTTTCTTTATAAACTAACTGAAATAAATTGAAACAAAAATACTTTTATTCTACATGTATCCATTATAATATCACACATTTTCATTTATTCAGTTATTATCTGAATTTATTTATTATCTTCCATTTTGTTTTAATTTAGATTTTTTTTTTATATTGATATTTCAGCCTTAACGACCAGTGTATTTTAACCCTAGGCAGTCTCAACGATCAAAGCCAATAGGGAAAAGCCCACACACTTGTGGCAAAGGGTTAACTGTCGCGTGTGCGCTGCAATATGCAACAAACACCCTGCCTGTATGTAGATGGCTCAGTCTGTAAGACCTCCTATACTCCCTTAACAGACTTGTGAAATTCAATATATATGTAACAAGTCGATAAGGAGTTGTCCACTTTCAGCAAATAATCAATATGGTTATTTAAACAATTTTCCAATATACTTTCTGTATCAATTCCTCATAGTTTCCTAGATCTCTGCTTGCTCTCCTGCTTTAAAAAAAACTTCTCTGTTTACTTTTAGTGGATAGAAATCTTGTAATGGACATGCAGGTGCACGAGCCTTTAGTATCATAGAAAGTAATTATAGCCATGTGATACTAAAGGCTTGTGCACCTGCCTGTCCATCACATGACCATGGATATTTCTATCCACTGGAAATAGAAAGTAGAAGCCTTCCATAGCAGGGCAGTAAAATTGTTGAAGAATTGATACAGAAAGTATCTTGGAAAATTGTATATGTAAAAAACCATATCAGTTATTAACTAAAAGTGGACAACCCCTTTAAGGGAATTAGACAGGTTTCGGGTACCATTATTTTTACCCTATTTTGTAGCGTAACATAAGCCAACTACTAGGAGGTGCAAAGTATAACAACATTATGCCAGATTTATGATTCACCATCAGACACTTTGATAAATCTGGTGCAGCAGTCTGCTAGTCAACTTATATCTCACCTTAAGATACTTTTGATAAATCTGAGCATTGTCTCCAATCACCACCACACACACATATGACACACCGGAGTTACTTAGCGATTCCGACCTCTTAGTTATACCAGCATTGCACTAGAAAGTTAGAATTGAGGCCAGGTATAATCTACACCAATATTTTCTAGGAAAACCAGTATTCTAGCACAGGTCATAGGAAACTTGGGTGGTCAGGGCATCTTAGCCCTAGGTCACCTTGTGCCCTGACAAACGCACTGTTATTTAAAGTGGTGTATGGGGTATAAACCTAAGAAAACCTGGGCTACAAAGTTTAATAAATCTCACCTCATTACTGTGGAAAAAGAGGCAACAAGGGAAATCACATATGTCTTTACCAGAATACTGGAGTAATTTGCTCCTGAAATGCTGTGTGTCACATTTATTGAGGGTTGTAAACCAATTTTAGGCAGCTTTCTGACTTTTCCAAAAGGGGCGTGGTCTCAGCAAAAGGGGTGTGGTCACGCCAGAAAATTCAGATTGTGGTGCAGCAAACTAGATCAACTACGGTAATATGAAGGTACAACGTATGACTCACCAGTCTTATAATGCATTAATCATCCAGCATCAGACACAATGACTCATCTCCCGCAGAAGAGAACTATCCAGTTCTTCTCCACACTGGTTTATAGACTGACAATACATCTCCCCCAATGTTTTACCCTCCATTCTTCAATGTGAATCATAATTCACTGTGCAAAGTAAAACTATGCAAGAATAAAGAGAAATATTTAACTGTGCTTTAACCACTGCAGCATAAAACAACACACTGCTGTAATTCAAGCAATACATTGAAAAATAAAACTAATATCAATTGCCTTTATGCTGTAATAACAGAGGCCGCAGCAGCTTTTCAAATCAGCAGTAATAGCAATGGGATACATTGTTTCTTAGCAACCACTTTTCAATCCCCTTTTGTTTGCTAACAAAGTACATGTTATTTGATGGTGGGATTTTTTTTTTCTGAACTCAAGATGAATGATGGAAGATTACAATACAACCAACGCTTTAGCAGTCACTGGTGGTAAATCACACAACATGCAATTAATTTCACTGGTGTTTTGGAGTAATTTACTTTAAATAAGCCATAACTGTGATCTGCTGCTAATTGCATTTTAGCAGAGAACAAGCACAAGTTTATTTGAATAATTGAGCAAATTTTGCCCTAAAACAACATCATTAATGAAATGATTAAACAGAAGCATTCATGCTCTTGACCCAAGAGATGTTAACGGTCATTTAAGTGAAATATCTAATATGTACAGTAGTGGATTGCCAATAATAACTCTCATTGACTTAATTATATTTTATCATTTTCTTTGGCAGTGGCCGGGGAACTGTAAGAATGATTTTTTTATTAGACACATTTTTTAAAGCATACGATCCTTTATTAGTCTGCATAAAAGCTAGGTTATTTTTTCATTTTTCATATCTTTATTGGAAAAGACATTGAACTTGGTTTAAAAAATAAACATATAGAAAAAAAATTCCAGGAGTATTAAAGCAGCACCCCATGTCACCAGGAATGTCATTTTTAGCTGCTGACAGGCTCCAATAGCCTGTGCTATGCTAATTTTAAAAATGAATTTGTCAGCATTCTTAATAATTTCAGTAGTTTATAATAGTTAATAATATTTTACATTACCTGGTTCTCTGCAAGCAGTGTGTAGTGAGTCCCAGGAAGGGTGGGGGACTGCAACCTGTGTGAATCTCCTTTCTTCTACACTCATCCAACTCCCTAACCTCTCCCCACCTACTGTCATGTGCATTGAACATGGGGAAGAGGAATGGTTCGGAAGGAAGGAAGCAGAAAGCATGAGGAGACACAGGCACATGGACTGCTGCAGCTGCCCTCTCCTTCCCACAGGACTCACCATACACTGCTGAAAGGGAGCCAAGTAATGTAATATAAACTATTAAAAAATACCTAAATGAAAGAAAGAAGCATTTTTAAAATCAGCACAGCATAGGCTATTGGAACCGGTCACCAACTAAAAATTACATTCCTGGTGACAGATTTACTTTAAGTCTTATTCCCTTTTTTTCTCATTCTCCACCTATTGATTGCACATACAATTGATTTGGCCACTGGCCCAGGCATAGCTATTAAATATTTGGGGCTTCTGCTGTATTATATATAAATTAATGAGGATACTTGCTGGTGTACCATGTGTGAATTAACCAGGCTGGGGATTATTGCTTTATTTTTAACGAGGGGGTGCTGCTGTACTTTGTATTATTAACGAAGCTGCCTCATATTAACTAGTGAGGTTATGGCTGCTGTGCTACAAAAGAAGGAGTGCTTTGCTACATATTAAAGGGTGGTGCTTTGCTATGTATTTTTTAACTTCCTAATGCTGTAGTCCCTTTTAATTTTTTCATTTATCTTTTTCACTACCCACCTGCATAACTTTTTAATGTACTGGGCTGTATGAGGGCTTGTTATCTGCATGACAAACTTCCTATTGTCATTATTTAGACTCAGGACTTGCGCCCACTGACACCTTTAGTCAGTGGACAGGATCTAGTTAGTCTTTCATGAAATGTACTGGGAAGTGTTCAATTGGATTTAGGTTAGAGGACATGGGGAACAATCCAGAATCTCTTTTTCATAGGTGTTTAACCGTTTCTTCACCAATCTTAATGTATTAATTTAATTGTTGTCCTACAGGAACACATTGGGACCTATTTACTAAGGGTACCGCGTAGCATTATGGTCGTGTTTCCCGACTTTTTGGGGATCGTGCCTCGGATTGTGTCACACGTTCAGATTGTGTCACAATTGCGACACAAATTGGGAGCGGGCCGTCAGGCGATCTGACGGATTCGGACTAAGCGCGGGATTTAACATTCAAATTTGTGTCGCAAGCCAAGCACTTACATGCACTGGGAAGAAAAAGGTGAACTCCGGTGGACCTGAGTGGGGAGCGACACATGCAGGATATGGAGGGCAGGATCTAAGTGGATTGCGGCAGATGTGCATTCTGGGGGACATTCCGGATTTGGGATTGCAACGGGTAAGTAAATGTGCCCCTTGTCTTCCTTTCCATACCCATAGTCCTCTAGTGCACCTGGAAAGCTATCCAATGCCTTTGGCAGTGAAGCCACACCATATAATCAGGCTTTCTTCACTGAACTTGATAGTTCATTCAGTTTTTCAACCTTTTATTTTTCTCTTGATTCTACCAGACCCATTTATACCCATCAAAGATTTTCTATTGACTTTCAATTAAAATCAACCATTTCCATCTGTTCACTTGCTGTACTGTTTTGCAAACTCAAGCAAACTCTTATGACAATATTCAAGTTGAGGCTTCTTAATGTTTTTACAAGCCACCATTCCAAACTTGTGTAATGTGTGTTGCAGAACGTGCATGGACATCTGTCATCTCAAAGCATACAGGACAATTCCACTGACGTTTTTGTTGTGCTACAACAGATAGACGTTGTGATGAGCCAACTTGTGGACTCCATTATTTTTCGTGGATGTCTACCTATTGGTTTTGTATTGGACACACTTCATTTTGTATTCTTCCAACTTTCAGGGCACTAACATGATGCAGTTTGGCAATTTTCTTGTCCGAGAGATCACTACTGATGATCTATATGATGCTGTGACCTTTTGCTTGTTAATGAACCTTAATAGCACATTGAGCTATAATGTAGTGTGAGAACAAGTTGTAATTTTTGGTCTAAAAGAACAGAAAGATTGTCCCACAAACCCGGAGTAAAACCATAGCCGTTGCATGACAAGAACCGGTTTAGCTGAGAGAGAGGTTAGTGGCAAGGTTTACTGGTTTCGCTTTTATCATGCTTGATGTTAAGGGCATTGCCTTGAAGGTAGCTGAAAGGCAATATTTTCCATATTAAAAAGTATTTGCATGCTTCCAATATTTTATATTACATAGGATGCATAGAACACCAGAATGGTTGTTTTAAATAGGATATAGAGTATAAAGAATAAGAAGTGTGGATATGATAGAGGGGGGTGGTGGAGATGCTCAAACTTTATAGAAATTGGTGTGAGGTGTTTAGTGAAATAAATAAAATGTATGATAAATTGTTCCAGTTGGATCAATAGGTGGGAATTTTTTATGTTTAAAATATTAAGATCAATAACGTGCATAAACAGATGATTATTTTACTATTGTTTTATGCGAACTCAAGGTATGAAAAATGGTCTTGTTATCTTAACATGTAGCGTTAGAGCTGAAGGAAAATGATGGGTTGCTCCGTTTTTTTTTTTGTCTTCTTTCTGCATGTGCTCCCCGATAAGAGGGTGGGGATGAGAGAAATGGATGTATGCATTATATAATAATGCTCATACTGTATAAAAAGAAAGTATACATTTTTTTCAACACATATTTTTTATTGATTTTGAATAAAGTTTTTTCTTTTTCAAAAATTAAATGATTCCAAATAAAAACCAAACCATTCCATAAGGAATAGATTCCCAACTGTAGACAGCACTGTTTTCATGTCTTTGTATCTTATCACTACAATGTAGGGAACTGGTTGAGCTGAGTGAGAGGCTAGTGGCGAGGTTTACCTGTTTGGCTTTTACAATGCTTGATGTTAAGGGAGTTGCCTTACAAAATATCTAAAGGCAATATTTTCCTTCTTAAAAGGTATTATTTTTCCCAGAATCTCCCAGTGGACCATTAATGGCTCCACACACACATGCAAAGGCATCCTTTATTGCCAATGTCTCTGTCAGGAGAATTCTTACTTTCTGGATCTAGATCAGGAACTGGCCTCTCACTCAGCTAAGCTAGTTCCCTACACTGAACGGATGAGATGTAAAGATAGAAAAGTCCTGACTAAGGTTGGGAATCTGTACCTTATAAAATAGATAAACTGGTTTGGCTTTTATCCTGTATCATGTCATTAGGTTTTCTGAAAACATAAACAACCCCAATGTTAAGTAAGCTGCCTTACCAGGTAGCTAAGAGGCAATATCTATCCTATTGTGGTAAACATTTCTGCATTGTTCCCAGAATGTACAGTTTGATGGCTGGCTTACAACAAATTCTCATGCCTGGGTACATTGCAGAATTTGTAAAGGCAAGGCATATTCATTATATTAAATTCCTCTACCCCACATTCATAATTAATATAAAACTTGCTATATCCATTAAATGAAAATTAATCACAAAATAATACTGTCAAAATATTGTGCACTTACAAAACTTACTGAATAGCCATAGTAGGGAGAGAGCACTGAGAGTTTTTTCTGCACTCAATAGAGTTCAAAATAAGCATCATAACACTTCTGGAATTAAAAAAAAACTAGCAACTTATGGAGAATTACATTTTTTGCAAAAACAAAAATACACATGTAACCTTTTACCCTTTTGTGTGAGGTAAAGAAAAAATAGGCAATTTTTCTCAAATGCGATAACTCAAAAAAATGTACTGTAATTTACTCCGTAGATTGAAGTTTAAATTAAAATATAACATTTTATTAAATCATATTAAATGTGGATCGATGGGAGGCTTAGGGCCAGAGGTATAATTATTGGAGATACAGATCATTCAACACCCTTGAGCCTAAGGGGCAAAGTGGTCTCTGCCATATAAGATACCAGTATTATAAATGGCACATATTAGGAAGGCAACACTTTTATTAACTGTTGAATTGGGGCAAAAAAGTTACACATTTTCTTGGAGCTAATACTGGCATACAGGTAAATACAAAGTCACAGGAATACATTTACCAAATGACCCATAGTAGAGTTTTATTATATAATGTGTATATTCTATACATCACACTGTACAACATTCACAATGACTCAAGTTCTTCAATATTCTAATAACTTATTCCACTACCTGTATTCCAATATTTATTTTTGGATATCTGTACTTTTATCAAAAACATCAGAAACAAATTTCCAATTCAGGACTTGCTTGTTGTGTATGAAGCATCTTAACTGAAGTTGGTTTACCAGGGAGAGTTGTGTACAGGAGCATAAAACTTCAAAGGATACATACATTTTTGAAGCCTTTCTGTGAAACTAGGTAAAACTGTATCTCTCCTTTAAGCACATATGAAACAAACTTCAAACACCTATGTGCTTTCATATGTGTCCTTTGTACTGTAGAAAGGTGAAATATTGTTTTTGTTTATATCATTGTCATCATTATCATCAATTCACTATAATGATGTATTACTTGGCTGAAATCAATTTAACACTGGTGGACACTCTGGGGGAGATTTAGCTTTTCTCATTCTAGTTTTCCATTCATTCAATAATTTTTGTTTGTTTGCTTTCAATTGTCATAGCTGTTTTTTCTTTGTAATAAATGTGACTGGTGCTTATTAGTCTCACATGTCTGTCTGGGGTGAACCTTTTAACTTTTACATAACAATCACTATTTCTTGTGCATAAAAAGTCACAATATAGAAGTCCTGTTTCTTCCTGCCAACTTGCCGTCTGAGACTAAACAAGCATCTGCACATTTTTAGTAACTTTTTACCAAATTAAGGGTAATCAATATAACAAACATACAACTAAACATCTCAAATAATAAGGTAAGGTCTCAAAAAATGTGTAAAATTACAATTACCACTTTTTGGTTCTACAAAAAAGATCAGGGTGATCTAATCCTTTGGACCTCCAACAATCCAAACTTCTGAAAAGTGTTTGTGACATGTTAAAGGTTGTTATTTTTTATTTTAAATGATAAGTACCCTGTAAACAACAGCTTACATGGATATTTGTTTAAGTTACTTCCACATTGTTTTGGCCACCCATGGTGTCAGATCAATTATTAAATATACTACAATACAACAATATTGCAGTTTATGACCTATTAAGTGCAGAGGCACTTAAAGTGTAGCAGTGCATTGAGAGGCCCCCAGGGACTATTGAGAGAAAGGTTCGGGCACTGATTGTTTGCCAAAACTGAATATACCAGTACAGTGAAAATATTTTTTAAAAGATTTTCATTTATTTAACCCCTTGAAGCATCTGAGTTCTCACCCTCCGCTTTTCACATATCTTTTTATTTTTTTCATATACAGAGCTTTGCAAGGGCTTGTTATCTGCTGGACAAATTGCACAAATTCTAGTGGCACCATTTATTATTCTGTGCTATGTACTGGGTACCTGGAAAAAATGAGTGGAATTAGTAAAAAGTGCAGTTGGACCATTTTATGATAGGATTTACTGTCTAGTCAAATAACCCATCTATTATATTTGTGAGTCAGTACGATCACAGAGATAACAAATTTACAAAGCATTTTTATGTCTTTGCAAACTATGATA
Organism: Engystomops pustulosus; assembly: GCF_040894005.1. Classification (NCBI taxonomy): domain Eukaryota; kingdom Metazoa; phylum Chordata; class Amphibia; order Anura; family Leptodactylidae; genus Engystomops; species Engystomops pustulosus. Next base: position 60,103,073 of record NC_092411.1, read on the forward strand.
TTGAGATCACTTTTTATTAAAATGTAAAATTTTGGGAGGCAAAATAGCTAAAAAGTTATAATTTTGACATTTGGGTATTTTTTTCCGGCCAGGGTCGGAGTGGCCCATGAGTATGCCGGTGAAAACATTGGTGGGCCCCAACACATTTCGCCCCTGTCACCACTGACTCTGCCTCCTCCGCCTCCTCTGCCACTGACTCTGCCCCCTGCCACTGCTAACTCTGTAACTCTGTGTGCTTTGGTTCATTAGGTTGATGATGCAGAGCGCTATGAGCGCTCTGCATCTTTACTGTTCACCTGTTGCAACTGTGTGATGAGGCCAGAAGGCACAATGTCATGATGTCATCATGTCTGCCGGCATCACTGCACACAGTCAGAAGAAAGATGGGAGCTGCAAGGGAATGGGAAAGATGAGTATGTGTTTTTTTTTACAAGATGAGGGGGAGATGAGGGGGAGGAGAGGTACCACAATATTTGCAGAGATGATGGGGCCACAAGATTAGTGGGAGATGAGGGGCCACAATATGAGGGGGAGAAAAGAGGCTAAAATATGAGGGGCAGATGAGTGGCAGCAATATGAGTGGGAGATGAGGGCCACAAAGTGAGGGGGAAATGAGGGGCACAAAATGAAGGACCACAGTATGAGGGGCCACAATATGAGGGGCCACATTATGTCTATATTCACACACTGAGATTGAGTTGCATTTTAAAATGCATTTCAAGGGCAACACGTGTGTTTTTATAACATGGAAAACCCTTGTTGCTACATCTGTAGCATCTGTGTTCACTGAGGCGATTCTCTAGATGTGCTGGAAATTTATTTAAAAATGCAATTCAATTGCATCCTGTGGACATCGTCTTACCATGGATGTAATTTATCTTTATTGAGGAGATTTGTGCATGTCTTTTCTTGGTTTTGTATTTGTTTGATTTATCTCAGAGGTTATTATATCAGGCAGCTGAATCTGTCGGGTTTCAAAACTATTTATCAAAAAGTCGCACAAAAGTCACACAAATGTAGCAAATTCTTCTGCAATCCCTTCTAAATTTTTTCTTATACTTGTTCCGGACTGGTGTTAATTTGTGATTTTTTTAACCACAATTTGTGCCAAAATTTCATAGATCCACATCTGGTTTGCTAGGTGAGCTGAAAAGTCACTGATTTAGGCAAAAATATGCAAGTGTGCAAAAAAAAGATGCAAACATAAGACAAAAAATAAATGTGTTTAAATTGCATTTTAAAAAAACATTGCAAACACATCAGGAAAATGCAACTGGAAATACATGTGTGTTTTTACCATCAGTAATACTGATGTTTTGTGGTTAGTTTTGCCTGATGTATTTCTGTGCATTTCAAAATTCATTGGAAATGCATTGTGCATGTGCCCAAAGAATGTACAAGTAATATTTCTATGTAGCAGTAGTTGGCCCCCCAGTCCAACCCTGATTATGGCATTCTCCACGGGAAATGATAATTTTTATATTTTCATGGATCAGACATTTTTGGATGCAAGGATATGTAACATGTTTATGATTTTTTTGCTTATTTTCAAGTTCCAGGGAAAGGCTGATTTAAATTTTGTATTTTTAAATCATTTTTTGTATTTTTAAAATATTTTTTTTAAACTTGTAACATTTTTTAAAACTTTATTTTAGCGTTCAGACACCCTATGGGGTTTGCTCTCTTCTACAATATTCTGAAATACAACTGCTTTTCAGTATATGCAGCTGGAATCCAAAATCTAATCAACGTACAAGGTATGTTTTGGATTGTGGGAGGAAACCCATGCAAACACTGCAAGGCTGTAGTGCTAATCACTGAGCAACTGTGCTGTCCAAGCATAGGATAGTGATTGGTATCTTACTTCTACATGTTTAATTTTACCTGATGTTTTTTTAACAAAAGATCCAGTACATTCCACTGCAGTCTTTCACTTCCAGAGGCCTCACTTTGGTTTGTGGGTAAGACCTCCTCTCTTTGTGGCTCTAATACATGAGTTAAGCCTTTACATGGGATATTTACAGTTGAATGTTGTTATGTTACAACTGTTAAGCCTTTAAATGTTTTTATTCACTCATTTATTAGTTGTTGCTTAAACTGTTATGTAAGAGTAAAGTTGAATCAGTCCTTAATGTGTATAGGCTATTCTGTCTGCACCATTAATGTCACCATATCGATATACAGGCAGTCCCCGGGTTACATACAAGATAGGGTCTGTAGGCTTGTTCTTAAGTTGAATCTGTATGTAAGTCAGAACCGTATACTTTATCATTGTAATCCCAGCCAGAACTTTTTTGGTCTATGTGACAATTGGATTTTAAAAATGTTGGGTTGTCATAAGAATCAATATTAACCCCTTAAGGACGCAGCCATTTTGCAGCTTAAGGCTCAGTCCCATTTTTTGGATTCTGACATGCGTCGCTTTATATGGTTATAACTTTTGAACACTGTTACTTATCAAAACGATTCTGAGATAGTTTTTTCCCCACATGTTGTACTTCATTTTAGTGGTAAATGTTGGCTGATAAGTTTTTGAAATCATTGCGTTTTCAGGCAGATAGATGTACCACCTAAATAAATTGCTGAATAACATTTCCCATTTGTCTACTTTACATTTTCACCATTTCTGAAATGTCTGGATAATTTATTTTGATGTCACGCGGCTTACAAATCGAATAGCGCTTTTCCGGATTTTCAAAATTGACTATTTTGGGGATAAATACAGTTTTGAATGAAAATTTACATATTTAGCATCAAAACCCCCCATATAACCAACCCAATTTCAAATCTGCACCCCTCAAGCTATCAGAAACCGCTTTTACGAAGATTGTTAACCCCTTGAGATCTTCATAGTAATTACATCAAAATGGAGGCGAAATTTAGAATAGTCAAATTGTGCCGGTTGTACGTTCATTTAGCCCTAAAATTTACACATTTCCAAAAGATAAAAATACAAAAACCACCATACAATTTGTTCTACAATTTCTCCCGAGTGCAGAGACCCCCCACATGTGGCCGTGACTTGTGTTATGGGGGCACAGCGAGGCGCAGAAGGGAAGGAGCGCCCTGCAGCTGCCAGGATTTTACTTTCCTCATTGGCCTCTTTTGAAGGCTGTAAAATTTTCGCTTTTGCGCTATTAGGGCCATGTGATGGCATTTATTTTGCGGGATGAGATGCTTTTTCCAATGTTACCATTTTGGGGTTGGTATCACCTATTGTTGAAAATTTAGGAACTTCTTTTTGAGATCAGGAGTAGAAAAGCATCAATTCTCTACTAGTTTTTTTACTTTTTTTTTGTGGTGTTCACCGTATAGCCTAATAATCATGTTATCTTTATTCTATGGGTCGATACGATAACGGGGATACCAGACACGAATATATTTTCTTGCGTTTTACTAAATTTGTAAAATAAAACCCTATTGTGGGGAAAAATCTATCATTTATGTATTGCCGTCTTCCAAGTGGCATAACTTTGTTACGTTTTTGGCTATGGAGCTGGTTGATGGCTTGTTTTTTGCGGGACATGCTGTACTTTGCACCAGTATCATTCTAGAGTAAATATGTTTTTTTTGATCACTTTTTATAGCATTTTTTGTGGGATTGAATAGGTAAAAATCATAATTTTTGGAGGGTTTATAACAGTTTTCTTTTACGGCGTTCATCGTGCAGGTTCAATAATTATTTATTTTTATTCTACGGGTTGTTACGGACGTGGTGATAATATATATGTGGGGTTTGTGTTATGATTTAGACTTTTTTTTTTAGTTATATGTCTCTTTATATATTTTTGGGGCTTTTGGGCATTTTTGGTGATTTATTACTTTTTTTTTTACTTTTTCACTTTTTCCACCATGGGAAATGAACAAGCAATCATATGATTGCTTGTTCATAATAATACCCTGCAATACTTATGTATTGCAGGGCATTATCAGTGTCAGCCTATGCACTTGCATAGGGTGGCACTCTGCCAGTAAGATGACGTCACAGACGCCATCTTACCGGCAGTTCCTGCAGGTAACACTGGGGTCCAGATCGGACCCCAGTGATACCCTAGCAATGATCGGTGCCCCCCGAAAATGATTCGGGGGGGACGATCGTGGGGGAAAGAAACCCCAGATGCATGTTAGATGCCGCGGTCGCGATGACCGCGGCATTTAACGGGTTAATCACCCGCGATCAGAGACAACTCCGATCGCGGGTGTTACACTGGGCTGCCGGCTATCAGTCACAGCCGGCACCCCGTGTTTCCCGATGCCGGTTCGGCTCAAATCTTGAGCTGAACCGGCATCGGCTCAGCGTCCGATATATCGGACGCTGAGCGCTAAGTCACTGAGCTCAGCGTCCGATATATCGGACGCTGAGCGTTAAGAGGTTAACACTAAAGCTTCATTACAGACACATTTGATAACTGTTATAGCTGTTTATTGTAGACTAGGACAAAAGTACAATAAATTACCAATATCCAGAGGTCCGTTTGTAACTAGGGGTCGTATGTAAGTCGAGTGTTCTTAAGTAGGGGACTGCCTGTATATATTTTTCCGTATTCTGTAAATACTGTTTCAAGAAGTCCCTATTGCACAAAGACATTTGATGTATGGTAAGGAATGATATGTTGTTTTTCTTTTTCTGTTTTCTTTTTTAACCAACATACTGAAGAAAAACTTGGTGTTTCTACAGATAAAACAACAGTTGTATATGAAGATACATAAGAAAGATAAGATACTCCATTTAAATACTCAACTGCCCTATTACAGCACCACATTAAAAAGCAGTAATATAGTGAGTGCAAGAGCCTAATAAGTCATGTTTTTGTTATCACCAGCCGCCAATTATTTTGAAATTAAGAATTTATTCATAAAAAAACTGCAATGCATATGAGCTGTGAAAATAATGAAGCATCTGCCAAAACTGGACTTTAATGAATTAGGCTTAATAAATTTACAATATTGTAAATAATGTTTGAACTCACCAGTATATGAAGATAAAAGGAAAGAGCGCGGAACACTTGCAAGAAATAATCCTTTTTAATTATTTGAGCATAGTGGGAGCATAGAGAGCACTTCTATTTGTTTACAATGAAACTAATGCTCAAGAGGGTTCTCTTTTCTGTGTTCTTCACATTAAATAGCGTTTCACCACTGAGGAGGGAATGCACTTTGCAACTAAAAAGCAATAATAGTATTATTTACGAAAACAATCTGCTAGATGTTTAGTGGTTAATGCTTTAGCAGATGTATTTTAATACAGTTACAGTAAACATCACTTTACATACAAAGACCAGAACTCCTTTTGGGATCAGATTTGGTCATCTGCCTCTAAATTCAATCCAAAAATAGGCTCTTTGTAACAGTTTTCCCTAGAAATCACGCTATGAAAGATTCCATGTGGACATACCCAGACACCTGAGCATCATGGGCTTTGTCTGAAAATAATATCATTGTGCATTGAATAATCACAGAAGAATTTTAGCATTTTATTGCAGAAACACAAAATGTGTAATGTTCCAGCTGAATGGTCTTCATCAGCCACTCATGCTATTAGTGGAAGTCCATGAAATGAAGGAAGAAAGCCTAGAAGGCACAGATGTGTAGTATCATAGTATATGAAAGTGAAGTATCATAGTATATGACAGTGGTGGCGAACCTATGGCACTGGTGCCAGAGGTGGCACTCGGAGCCCTTTCTGGGGGTACCCGGGCCATCACCCCAGCATGAAGTACACCAGACAGGACTCAAAGAATCTTTCTCCAGAATCTTCCTAAAATGATAAGTGAATTTGCCCTACTCCTTTTAACTGTGTTGGTGTCTTTAGGAGGCTGAACGATTGAAAGTTGTCAAAGAACAAGGAGAAATAAATTACTGCTTAAATTGCTGTGCTGGCACTTTGCAATAAATAAGTGGCTTTTGGTTGAGGTTTGGGCACTCAGGCTCCAAAAGGTTCGCCATCACTGGTATATGAGGTTGGAAAAAGATAATGGTCAATCAAGTCAAACCTGAAGAATAAAACAATTGTTTTTTACCGCTAACCTGTTATATTTTTGCTCTCAATAAAGTCATCCAGGCCTCTCTTGAACATGTACAAAAAAAGTGCATTAACAATCGGCTGCAGCAGATAGTTCCATAGTCTCACTGCTCGCACAGTAAAGAACCTTTGTCTATGGTGATGGTAGAACAGCCTCTCCTCTAGGCGTAGAGGATGCCCCTTTGTCCTGGTCACAGGCCTATGTATCTCTTTGGAGAGATCCTTGTACTGACCATTCAGATACTTGTACATTATAATGAGGTCTCAACTTAGTCCTCTTTTCTAAGCTGAATAACCCCAAATTTTGTAATCCATCATTGTATTCTAGTACCTCCATTCCTCCAATAATCACCACTATTCAATCAGTTTAAACATTATTTACCATGTACACAGTAATACACCATAAACTTCCAAATAAATTAACATATCACCTAACATTGGAGCAATGGGGCACATGTATCTCATTTTTGGCTTGTTTAATCTTCTTCATAAGTTGTTTTCATGGCACATGTGCAACTTAGCAACTTTTTTTTTTCCCTAAAATTTCATCTGATTCCAGATGTGAAAGTTGCAAAATTTTTAAAAGTAGAAAATTTTGGCACAAATGCCCCTTGCCCCAATCAGGTGTAAGAAATAGATTAAAGCTGTTTGGGACCTTTTTGGAGACTTTTTGCAACTTTTGTTAAAAAGTCACAAGTTCACTACAGCCCTTCAGTCACAGCTAATGCATGTTGCCTAGCCTGAAGTGAGGAGCAGGACTCCAGGTTCTAGAAAAGTTCTAGCAATGCGTCAGAAAACGCGGACCCGACAGAAAACTCGACGGATTCGGAAAATTTTTTTTAAAAAAAAATTGTGTCGCAAGAATAGCACTCACATACACCGGGATGAAGAAGGTGAACTCCGGTGGACCTCGGCGCAGCAGCGACACCTAGTGGATATCGGGCACACAACCTTAGTGAATCCCAGCAACTCAACGTCGGACAACGCGCCGCGGGAACGCGAATGGACCAGGTAAGTAAATGAGCCCCAATGTGTCAGGTATGGGCATACATACATAATATTCTTTAAATGTGAGAGCAACTGGCTGATGCATCAAGCACCAGTCATGGGTACAACTTAAACTCATGGGTGCAAGTCATGGGTACAGTGTATATGACTTTGAACTGGTGAATGTAAAATTTGTCTCCTGCCTGCTAGAATAATATCTGATCATTTCAACCTTCACATGGACATCAACTGGATGAAGTCCATGTAAACCAAGAGTATGAACAATCTGATTTTAAAAATATAAATAAAATTAAATAGGTATGGAATTAGTTAATTTGGATATGCATAAGTGTGTTTCAGTTTTCAGTACAGTCACGGCTTCTCTTCAGGTGTGACAGGTGCTACATCATCTACATGACCAAACCCTAAATAATTTTACATGTCAAATAATGCTGTAACCTCTTATATAAACATGTATGGATACAATGCATCGCTGACATCTTATCAATGCCTATTATTTACTGTTGGCCTGTTTTGTGGAAGGACCTGATGGTTGATCTTTATCGCAGATGTGGATGTCCCTCCACCTGATTTAGAGTCTTTCAAGGTCTCTGGATCTTAGATACAGGTCACACTTTGACATGACATTATCAAATTGAGAAAGTGTGTTAAACATGAAATAGTCCACTGTGCTACCTGTCCAATTGTGTTTATAGATTGCCCACAGTGATATAAAACATTGGTAAAGGGATAAGTTATTGCCGCTCTACTTGTTTCTTTTTAAGGAAATGATCTAATGAGATCCATAGTCTTCCTTATGTATTTAGTGATACTTTGTCTTTTTCTTTGTTCTTTTCCTTTATAAATATGTGAATCTGAGAACAATGCAGTGGGATATTTCCCCTTTAAGCATCAATTATGTAAATTCTTGCTGTGAGAAAAAAAAATCCCAGAAATGTTGAAACATCCAGACAATGTGGATTTACAAGTATAAAATATTTCTTTTGAACAGATGGGAAGGAGTAGGATGGAGATTGAAAATAATCTTTTGACATGAGAAATGAATTCCCATTATCATTTCGTTAAAATTAATGACCAATCAACACAAGTTATCTTTGAGTGCAGCTGATCCATGCCAGGTAAACGAAATCCCATATATTTATATTATGACACACTATATTCACACAGCCTTAGGCTCTGGCTGCTTGCCCAACTTAGCAGAATGTTTATAAAATTATTAAAATTTATGAGTTGATAGCACTATTCTGCAATTTATTTCAGCTCGGAAGCATTTCTAAGTTTTCGAAAAACACAAAGGATTTGATTTAATACTTCAGTAATCTGTACACAAGTTCTTTCAGAATTTTCTTCAATTACGCCTCATAAAATTCCATTTATTCCACATCAGAAGGAGGAAAAAAATAAACACATCATTTCTAATCCTGTTTTATTTTTCAAAAATGACTTACAGGCTTAGCAAATTGCCACGTGAACCTAACATAATCCTGACTGCAAATTTAGCCAAATCTAAACCACTCTAGCAATTTACTGCTATAACTGCAGCACACTAATGAAGGTTAACTCTTGAGAATATTATGTAAGATTTTAATTATTTTGCTATATTTTACCAATATTATTACTTGTCCAATTTACTAGCTTCATTTTATTTTTTAACCTCTCACATTAACAAAATAAATTCAGAGGTTGTAGAGGTTGCACTAGGGGATCTTAATACCTTAAAGGTTTTGTATATGCTTAGAAACCATAGATGAAAGCAATACTATAAGAAGTAGTAGAAGTAATACCCTGTTTCCCCGAAAATAAGACAGTGTCTTATATTAATTTTTGCTCCTTAAGAGGCACTAGGTCTTATTTTCAGGGGATGTCTTATTTTTCCATGTACAAGAATTTACATTTATTGGTGAACAAAAAAAAATAAACTTCTAAAACATCCTTATTACTCTCCAAACTCTGAACTATTGGAATTTTTGGCCCCAATTTCTCATGTTTAGCAATAGAACTTTCCTTAAATTAGCACTTCATGTCCATGTAGCTGCTTGTAGCGTATTTGTCCTGCAACAGTCAGTGATTTTATTCTGTAATTCTTCCCGCATGTCACAACCTATTGCAGTATCTAAAAAATCTACTAATACTAATGTATGACATGGGGGTCCGCTGCAATGGCGGCCACTAGGTCTTATTTTCACGGGAGGCCTTATATTTCTCAGATTGAACAAAATTGTACTAGGTCTTATTTTCAGGGGATGTCCTATTTTAGGGGAAACAGGGTAGTAGTAGGAACATTCACATTGAAATCTTTTCATTTAACACATTTTTATTTGAATAATAATTTTACACATCCAAGAAACCTTATGTAGTTGAATCCCTGTTGCTGATCCATCCATAATGAATAACATTTTATATAAACTGCATTATAAGTAGTGCAAAACAAATGGAGGCATAATTGTGTGGTTTTCTTTTACGGTAATTAAAAACAATGGAACCAATATATTAAGAGACTGTTAGGTCTTAACAATCAGCACCGTCAGCCAGATGCACCGGATGACTCCAAAACTGCCAGAACTAAAATCTACACCAGAATTGTCCCCACCTAGGCACGCCTGGTTCCCTACCTGCTAAGGCCACTTTTAAAAAAAAAAATTGAGAGCCTGGCACAAATGGGACAAAATAATTAGAAATCAGATCTTTTTAATGCTTTGCACAACAGAAAACTAATGTTCAAGGCATGATACAGCATCCCCAATATATTTTATATCAAAACAATGGAACCAATATATTAACAGCCATGGTTTTAGTGTAGGTCTTAACAATCAGCACCATCAGTGTCATATGCACCAGATGACTCCAAAACTGCCAGAACTGAAATCTACACCTGTCTTGTCCCCACCCAGGCACGCCTTGTTTCCTACCTGCGAAGGCCACTTTTTAAAAAAAAAATTGAGAGCATGGCACAAATTGGACAAAAAAAATTAGAAATGGGCATTTTTAAATGCCTTGCACAACAGAATCAAAGCATTATTAACAGAATCAACATAATTAACAGAATCAAGGCAACAGTTCAAGGCATGGTACATCATCCCTAATATGTTTTACATCAAAATTGGACCATTGAAAAACGCAACTGATATCTGTCACTTTGACTTTGTGTAAATCCAAATGGCCAAATGCATGGGTTTTACTACACATGTGCACATGAATTACACTTTCTAAGCCAGGTGCTTAGGAGATATTGTTAGGTTTGAAGATATAGATCTACACAGAGTTTACAACTGCCTTAATACAGATACTGCCTTTTAAGAGGCCGCCTGCTACAGCATGAGTTTCAGTGTGTACAAAACCACAGAATTGTTTGCATGAAGTCAAGCAATAGATTAAGCCATACAAGTGGAATACATCAAGATGCATCCTCTCTATACAGTAAAAAATGTGAATAAAATTATTTTTCTGGGCACATGGCACAAAAAATGTACACCTAAAAGGTTTGATTCAAAATATTTTAGCATGAAATAAGAGAAGATCTGTCCTTCAGTGAAAATTACAGGCATTTCTTTGTTTAATTCCCATTTGTTTCTTTGCTGCTAAACACCTTGAAATTACCTTCTAGAGCATGGGCGAGTGAATCTTTCTTCCTCTGGCTGTCATAGTGATTAGAATTATAATTAGCAAGAATATAAATGAGAGGAAAACACAGGGATGATTCATAATTGCAGAAATACAAAGGATTAAGAAAAAACAAGAGCAACTGCAGGATGCAGCCATTGTAAGGAATCCAATTTAAAAGCAATACCATGGGATTAGTTTAAAAAAGTGTTTATTGTATGGACCATAAAATATACCAATAATATTTCTTAAGTTGCCTGAGGGGTAAAAGAAGTTACAAATTAGTTGAAAAATATAACATTTTAGAAATAAAATATTTTCAGATGTAATATTCCTGTTATTTTCCTTTACATGTGATATATGACCCTTAAACTCTAGTAAAACATTTACTATAATTACTTTGACTTTATAGATTGCTGCAGATTAAATATTGTAATGCAATGCTGTTGTTAGAGAATAGATTAGGTGGACTGGAAGTACAGACAAGGACAGTGAGCCCAAAGACTAAACCCCCTTCCCATATAGCCATACCTGATTGCCCAGCCTACCCTTATCGGTAAGTGCCAACTGGTCAATGTTCTCTTACTGCGCCACAGTGAGAATACAGAGACAAAGACTAGACAATACATAGACACACAAAACAATCAGCACCATCAGCCAGATGCACCAGATGACTCCAAAACTGCCAAAACTAAAATCTACACCAGTATTGTCCCCACCCAGGCACGCCTGGCACAAATTTGACAAAATGAGCACCTTTTAATGCCTTGCACAACAGAATCAAGGCATTATTAACAGAATCAACAGAATTAACAGAATCAAGGCAACAGTTCAAGGCATGATACATTGTCCCCAATATGTTTTACATCAAAATTGGACCATTGAAAAGCGCAACTGATATCTGTCACTTTGACTTTGTGTAAATCTAATCGGCCAAATGCATGGTTTTTTGTAATATACTTGTTGAACATTATGGAGTCACTGCTACTCAACAGTTGATTTCTGAATCTTATTGGTAGCCTAAGTTGTCACATGATATGAAGAAATGTGTTGCGGTATATGTTTGCTAAGGCAAAGATTCTCAGGGAATGTCTTGTGAGATCACTTGTTCCTTTGCCTGTTCTGTCTAAACCGTGAACACATTTATGTATACATTTTATCACAAATCTGCCTCCCTCCTAAGGTATGACTGTGATTTGGGTAGTTGATCATCTTTTTTCTAAGATGTGTCACTTCTTACCACTGGGGAAATTGCCTAATGCCAAGGAATTTGCCACTGTGTTTAGTGGGCAATCAGAGCAAACACACTGGGATATTGAACAATATGTCAGTAGTTTTGTTTCTGACAGTTAGCTATTGCAGAGTTTGTGCATAACCATCACATTTTCCGATCTAGTGCCATCTTGCCATTTTGCGCCAGTTATGGTTTTGATCCTGCAGGCAAATGCAGTTGTGTTCAACCTATTTGCAGTTTGGGAATACACTTTCAAAAGTCTGTTGAAGGCGCAAGACATAATTTGCAATGAAGCATATAGAACATCTTTAGTTTATGGTCCAATGGCCTCTACTAAAAGGCGGATGCCACTGTCCGAACTCACTAAATTGCTTCTGCAGTGTTCTGAGTTTGTGAGCCACATCCAGGCTCTTAATGAACTCTTTTAAGAATTCCCTTAGGAAAGCTGGGTGGTTTTGTCTGGACCTGAGTGTTAGACTCTGTACAGCTGTGGCTGGGGTGATGATGACCAATCAAGGCAGCTGCTGGGGACAGCATCCAGGAACTCCTTTATATATCTGCTCTCCTTATATATATCAGTGATTTTTACATGTTTCTGGTTTAACAAGTCGTCTGGCTTTTTCCCTATCTCTGCTTTGCTTTTTGCTATACTTCAAAGGTGTATCTGTATCTTTTGACTAATATCTTGCTACTCAATTCTGTTCCTCACCAACTCAGCGAATTCTGACATTGTATATGATTTCTGTTATTCTCTTCCATAATGTTACATACAACAAATATATATATAAATATATATATATATATATATATATATATATATACATACACTCACCGGCCACTTTATTAGGTACACCATGCTAGTAAACGGGTTGTACCCCCTTTTGCCTTCAGAACTGCCTCAATTCTTCGTGGCATAGATTCAACAAGGTGCTGGAAGCATTCCTCAGAGATTTTGGTCCATATTGACATGATGGCATCACACAGTTGCCGCAGATTTGTCTGCTGCACATCCATGGTGCGAATCTCCCGTTCCACCACATCCCAAAGATGCTCTATTGGATTGAGATCTGGTGACTGTGGAGGCCATTTGAGTACAGTGAACTCATTGTCATGTTCAAGAAACCAGTCTGAGATGATTCCAGCTTTATGACATGGCAACAATACTCAGGTAGGCTGTGGCGTTGCAACGATGCTCAATTGGTACCAAGGGGCCCAAAGAGTGCCAAGAAAATATTCCCCACACCATGACACCACCACCACCAGCCTGAACCATTGATACAAGGCAGGATGGATCCATGCTTTCATGTTGTCAAATTCTGACCCTACCATCCGAATGTCGCAGCAGAAATCGAGACTCATCAGACCAGGCAACGTTTTTCCAATCTTCTACTGTCCAATTTCGATGAGCTTGTGCAAATTGTAGCCTCAGTTTCCTGTTCTTAGCTGAAAGGAGTGGCACCCGGTGTGGTCTTCTGCTGCTGTAACCCATCTGCCTCAAAGTTAGACGTACTGTGCATTCAGAGATGCTCTTCTGCCTACCTTGGTTGTAACGGGTGGTGATTTGAGTCAGCTCGAACCAGTCTGCCCATTCTCCTCTGACCTCTGGCATCAACAAGGCATTTCCGCCCACAGAACTGCCGCTCACTGGATGTTTTTTCTTTTTCGGACCATTCTCTGTAAACCCTAGAGATGGTTGTGCGTGAAAATCCCAGTAGATCAGCAGTTTCTGAAATACTCAGACCATGCCACGTTCAAAGGCACTCAAATCACCTTTCTTCCCCATACTGATGCTCGGTTTGAACTGCAGGAGATTGTCTTGACCATGTCTACATGCCTAAATGCACTGAGTTGACGCCATGTGATTGGCTGATTAGAAATTAAGTGTTAACGAGCAGTTGGACAGGTGTACCTAATAAAGTGGCCGGTATATATATATATATATATATATATATATATATATATATATATATACTTAAAGAAAGTCTAGAACAGCACACAATAGGAAAGCGGGCGCAGACCTAATCCAGGCCGGGCAGCAGTTCCTCAGTAATATAAAGTAGAAAAAAGTCAGCACTCCAATTGATTTAGGGAAAAAAAGTAGTAGTCCTCTTTATTCCGTATCCCAATACAGCAACATTTTGGCTCAGTGTGAGCCTTTTTTCTAATATATATAATATATATATATATATATATATATATATATATATATATGCTAAGTTGACAAACATAAATATATATCTTTGCATTAAAGAACATAGGCCGACACTTATGTAAAATAACTTTGCTTTAAGAATGTCTGAAATTAGAAAATTATTTGAATACTTCTTTATGCTTTTCTATTGTGAGTTCAGTTCCTGAACTTAATATGACCCATTGAAAGTCCTTAAATACAGTAACATAATGAAGATGAACTGCTTTGCCAATGTACTGAAAGCTTCCTGTAAATGTGCTGCATGAGCAATTACCTGCATAACATCATCTTGAAAGAAGGTATGCTTCATCGGAAAATAATCTATTAATAATCTCAAGAAAGATCAATATCTTCTATTATTTAGGTGATGCTGGTAGATAAAATGAATTATGTTCTTGATGCTCCATAAACAGAACAATTGTTTTATATTTCTGTCTTGCTCTGATTTCTAAAATAATTTAATCTTTAAAATAATCTTTTGTTGATTTTATTTGTGGATATTTTCATGATGTAATAAACATAATTCTTTAACATTCACATAAAACTAATATTGCTATAAAATGGATTAACAAATGTCTTTCTAAAGTTAGATAATTTATATAACCTAAAATTTTTCATTTCTGACACGCAAGAAAACCCCCTGAGAAGTAGATTTTCTATAGAAAACTTATACATGCTCACACGCAGCACTGGCCTACTATCCCAGGGGTTTTTGGTATTGTCAAACCAGAAGTGGTGACATCACATTGGTTACACTAAGTTATTAACACATGACTAGTGATGAGCAAACCCGGCCCATTTTTTCAAATCTGCCCTGTGTCACTATAAATGGTTATAACTTTGAAACGCTTTAACATATCCAAGTGATTTTAAAACTGTTTTCTCATGATACATTGTACTTCATGTTAGTTGAAAAATTTTGGTGGTATGTTTTGCATTTATTTATGAGAACTTCACATAGTCATAACAGAAAAAAAAACTTAATAACGAACATTCACCAAATGTCTACTTTATGTGGACATGGTTTTTTATGCATACAGGTGGTCCCCTACTTAAGGACACCCGACTTACAGACAACCCATAGTTACAGACGGACCCCTCTGCCCACTGTGACCTCTGGTGAAGCTCTCTGGAAGCTTTACCATAGTCCCAGACTGCAATGATCAGCTGTAAGATGTCTGTAATGAAGCTTTATTGATAATTCTTGGTCCAATTACAGCAAAAATTTGAAAACTCCAATTGTCACTGGGGCAAAAGAAAAAAATTTGTCTAGAACTTCAATCCGTTCAGGAGCCGGGGCCAGAAGCTTGACGTAATACTACTGCATTTTGCGGGAACGCACCTCCCACGATGCAGTACTATTACGTCAAATGTCGGGAAGGGGTTAAAATCTGTTCTGGTCCTGATATTGAACCTGGATCGCCACCAGTAACCCACATATTTAGTGCTGGCATCAAGAGGTAACTGCAGCCCTCTCCACAATGCAAGTGTCCCGCGCTGCTGGGATCCTAATACCACCATGCACATCCCCAACTATTTAAATGCCTCTGACATCTGTGCCAGTGGATATTAAAGATTTTCATGACTGTAATTATTGCCAGTGACTATCGTGGATGTTAATGGTGGGGGGAGGGGGGGTGTTTAGCCGAACCCAGACCCAAACTTTCAGGGGATCCAAACCCTTTGTGTTTTGGGGTACACACATGACTAATAAGGCCCATGACAAAGTCAGCTATAAAGTTTGCAATGAACAAGATGTCACAGCTTCTGATCTTGTGGGACTGTAATACCTGGGGAGGATATATTGTATTTTTTTTAAAGAAAACTTTTACCCACACTTAAAAAAAATCTTTTTATCTGTATTTTGTTTTTATGCATTATATCTGCAATAAAAATATTGATAAATGTCTATTACTTTTTATGGCAATTGAAAGAAACATTGATATGTATATACGTTTTTAACCTGTACCCAAAATAAGGTTTTGGGCATTTATATGATTTTAGGATTTGCTTATTTAGTTTGTGGCAAACAGTGCTGATTTGTAGGTATACAAAACAATAAAATTGTAGATACTGAATATTTATAATGTTATGTATATTTAATATAGTAAAAATTTGTTGAAATGTTTGAGAATTTTTCAATTTATCCAACTTCAGTGAAAAAGTTTCCAACTAATCAGAATTAAACATGCAGGTCTCCATGTGCTTGTCTCATAAAACCCAATTCTGATGATGAAATTTCACAACTCAGCTATAGGTTCTGTACAGTTTCTGTCCTGTGTCAGGATCTCCTTGAGATCTTAAATATGCCACCCGTTACTTTTTTCTGCATGACTGCAACATCTGTCTCTAGCACTGTATACTTGTGTCACATCATAGAGACTATTGTTATCACCTTTGAATGATTTTCTGTAATACTCATAAAGGGTAAATACCAGGGAATCCCTTAGGCCACTTTCACACTTGCGTTTTTCACAAGTGTTTTCTGCGCGTGCTTTTGACGCGCAGAACTTGCATTGCACTCTGACCCATTGTAACCAATAGGACTTTCCAGACTTGCATTTTTTTTAACGCCCGTTTAAATCTCTACATGCTCTACTTTTGCAAGTCACGCATGTGAAAAACGCACCATACAAGTCTATGGAGATGCATAAAAAACGCATTGCACTCTGAGACACTTGCAAGTGCAATGCAAGTGCAATGCGTTTTTCACGCATCAATTGCCATAGAAAAGATAGAGCTCAGTGCTGAGTACATTTCACGCGCATTTTCTGCGCATGAAAAATGCATTGAAATTGGATTGAAAACGCGCGTGAAAAACTGAGACACTGAACAAATTCTGACTAAAAACGGATTGAACTCTGATGCAAAATGTGGGTTTTTCACTGACCAAACCCTGATCGCACCCTGATCAGACTCTGACGTGATATTCAACGCAAGTGTGAAAGGGGCCTTAGACTCTTTGCCAATGATTAACTCCAAGTCAAATATATTATAATGTGGACGGTTTGCTTGATAACCATCACAACCTAAATTTAGACGTGAAGTCAGAACATCCAAATACCTTTGGAAAGTGATAAGAAAAAAGTTGAAGTCTGTATTACAGAAATAAATGTTGCAGACAGCTTGCATGCCAGAGTTATGGCTCAATTTAAACCATATTTCTGGTGCCGGTAAATTGGAAGGGTAAATTGCCCCTAACTGTTTATGGAAACTAAACCTGTACCAAAGCAGAAAGAAATCTAGCAACGAGACTCAAGGTGATTGACTGTACATAAAATTAAAATAACCTGCTTTGGCTGAGACAAGAATCCCAATGTACAAATTTTTATGTTGGAATATTATATGTATGTTTATGAAAAAATAAATAAAAACAAAGTTAAAAAAAATGTTTCTTTGGGAATAGAACTGTGGGAAGATATCCAATATATAACCAGTGTTTGTATTTCCATTTGTGTATCAGTATATACACTAGAAGGCTAAATATGGGCACTTTACAGGTCTATTATTTCGGTTCAGCATTGCAGTTTGCGTGCAATATAAATTGATATAACTTTTTCTATCCCAGAATAAATTGGACACTTCTTAAAGGGAACCTGTCATGTTTCTTTCATGGCTCAGCGTGGTTCCATCATGCAGAAAATCATATTTGAAGTGAGATGTAAACTGGTATAAAGTCAAGGAGGTGGAGAGTTTAACATTGACGTTAAGCTCTGCCCACATCATCCCATGTGATTGACATCATGCACCAGACTTCAGGAGATCGGCCTAGTGATGTTTCTGGACCATCAATTACAGTGAAGAGGCCATTCTAGGCAGGGAGAGCCTGACTTTAATTCTGAATTCTCCGCCTACTTGACTTTATACAATTAATTCACATCTCACTTCAATGCTGATTTTCTGGATAATGCCACCATATGGGAATATGAAAGAAACATTATTTGTAACGTGTTTAGCTGCATGACAACATACTAGTAGTGATTTATTCAAGTGGTCAAAATCTGCTGACAGGTTCCCTTTAATATCATTGAGTAATGTCCAATTGGTTCACCTTGTATGATTTACAGTTAAATTCCAAGTGTATTTTAGTAACAATTTTAATATAATAATCCTAGGCTGATAATTCCAGTGTGTTGCTGTGCGGTGTGTGGTCCTGCTCATCACACTGACACTGAGGAATATGTTTGAACACGTTTACAAATGATTGTCACATCCCCTTTGCCTTTAAGAGACAGACATATGGCACATCATTTGTGCCTATGAAACTGTCTATCTGATTAAGCAGTTTTTTTTTTATTCTTGCAATAACCCTCATTGCTAAGAACATATGCTGTGGGAAAATGCTGTCATGCAGGAAAACTGTCCTGATCTCATATGTCATTGTCACCTCTATTACACATAGTCTCTTATTCAGCAAGTGTAAATTGTTGAGTTAGAACTAATGCATTTTAATGTATCTTACACAATAATAGGCTCCTATTTTGAGCAAATAGTTCCATCCGTCTGGCAAGATCATAACTTAGGAACGAAAATCATTTCAAAATGATAACAATATATGGATGTTTTTAACATTCTTAAGTTTTATTTCTATTTCATTTTGTACATCTGTATACTTTTTATAAAACTGTTGTCCTAATAACTTTTAGCCTGAAAATGATTTCAGGAGTCTTAAATATTGGTCCCCATGGAAACTGAAAGACAAAGTTATCTGATCTCCCTCATACTGCACTGTGTTACTATGATTTTATACTACTGCATTATTATGTATGGAAGCTTAATGGTACATTTCACCTTTTAATGATGAGAGCTTCAATGTCTACCCAAATGGTTTCACCCTCACAGGACCTTTTTCATTTTTGCGTTTCTGTTTTTTACTCCCCTCATTCCAAGCGCCAATTTTTTTATTCTTACTTATACAGAGGTGTGTGAGGGCTTGTTATCTGCGGAACAAATTGTAATATTTAGTGGCACCTTTTAATATTCCATGCAATTTACAGGAAAGCTGGAAAAAAATTCCAAGTGCATAGAAATCAACAAAAAAACACATTTGCAGCGTTTTCTTGTAGGCTCTGTTTTTACGGCTTTAATTCAGTGCTTCAAATGACACTTCCTCTTTATTCTCTAAGTCGATATGATCAAAGTGATATCAAACATTTATAGGTTTTATAAGGTTTTAGAAGATTGAAAAAAAAATAATATTTTTTGTGCAAAAAAATATTTACCTTTTTGCCAAATTCTGAGGACAATAACTTTTTTCCACTTTGGTGAATGGACCTATGTATGCTGTCATTTTTTTGTGATATGTAATAGCATTTAACTTTATATCAGTTTGGGACCTATATGATTTTTCAGTAATTTTTTCTTCAAATATTCATGGATGGAAAAATGGTGAAGAAGTGGCGATTCAAGCATTTGGGTGCTATTTTCCATTACGGTGTCCACGGTTGGGATATTTTGAGAGAATGAACATTTTGGGAGGTGACAATACCTGACATGTGTATGATTTTTACTGTTTATATATTTTTATATGTGATCTACGGAATGGGGAGTGATTTAAACTTTTACATTTTTTTATTTTTTATGTTTTTAATATTTTTATTTTACTATTATTTCAGACCCTTTAGTTTACTTTAACCCTACAGGGTCTGATTGCTCATACTATGTATTGCAATACTACTGTATTGCAGTATATAGCAAAAGCCATCTTCAGGGTATTGCATATCATTACACATGGCAAGCCCATGAGTTTAAATGAGACTGTTGTCTGCCTTGGTAACCAATCACCAACCCTGATTATGTCAGGGGGGGGAGGCGGCGATCGGCCAGCAAACTTGGTGGCGACCATCAGAAGGCATGTTAGGTGCCACGGTTGGGTTAGACCGTTAACTGCCACGATTGGTACCAGCACTGACCAGGGCAGTAAAAGGCGGGTGTCAGCTGTATTATCTGCCGCGTATGAAGAGAGGTCAGCCTGTAAGCTATCTCTATAACCCCCCACAGCACCAGGACGTAATTGTTTGTCCTGATGTATGTAGGGGTTAATGTCTTCATGGAATATATATTTGCAATATATTTTCTGTTTGGTATGTGCCTGAATCGTCCTAGTAGTTTCCATTAAATGTATTACCTCAGAATTTACATAGTACAATAGTTTTTTTACTTGAAATCCCAAAGTGCTGCCATCCTTTGGATTAACTATTTGATGGACTGAGTCTTAGCCCTAGGCTTGGACCTGGGTAACATTAATACATGTGCTGCTTGTTTACATGCAAATATATATTACAAAAAAAACTTGAAAAACAATATGTATCCAATAAACATGGCATTATGCACTGCCAACATGATCACCATTATTCTGAAAATTTGCCACTTTTAAATGTCAAGCTCAAAAAGCATTTCTCCTGCCTTGTCTTCAAAACTTCCCTCTGGTTCACAGTTTACCTCCCTCTCTTTGGCCCACATTTGTAATCATTGAGGCTTTTTTTTGTCCCACAGAGATGATATTTGTCTCTGCTACTATTTAGAAAACGTATTGGGGGACATTTACATAAAGTGCCGGTGTCTGCATTGGCTTTGTAACCGACCTGCTCTCAGAAAGAAGATATACATTTAATATTGTGGAGCTGTGCAGAGACATTTCTGGCGCCAAGACCATTTTCTGTGCCTAGGACCGATATCTGTCCCGAGCACCAGAAAAGTGTCCAACAGTCGGAGAACAGGCAACAGTGCAATAGCACTGTTTTGTGTCCCTGCTAGACCAAATTTCTTTTGGTCTACTTTCCGCCAGTTTCCGCCAAAGCCACGCTCCTTTTCGGAGAAGAGTTGGAGCAGGCGGAAAAAGTCATTTTTTTTCTGGCGCCAGCTAATAAATAGGTCGGAGAGCAGAACATGCGGTGAGAGCGCCACAAAACTGGCGGAAACGCCATAGTAAATGTCCCCCATTATGTTTTGTGCACCAAACTAATACATTTCGGCTTTTTTATATGACATTTTGTCCTAGATACTGTAAATTAGGAACAGTTTAGTAACGTGCCATCATTGTACAATTTGTTTCAGTCATGGCAATTGTGTGATGTGTAATCATGCAAAGAATTATTATAACCAAAGGGCGTAAAAAAAATTGCAGTGCTGGTTGTTGCCACTGCTTCTGAACACTAAAATTTTTGTTTTAAAGGTTTATTTTTAATAACAAAATTGTAACTGGTCTACTGGAAATGAGGACATAAAAAGCCACCAACAATTTCCCGTTGGCCTAACCAGGAATCTGATAAATGTATTTTTCACTAGGAGGTGAGGCCTTCCCAGAGGTAATTCCCAGATCACCTCCCCTGTTGTCACTACCATTAGCATTCCATTTCCAGAATTTCTGAGGCCTTGAACTACAATAGTGCCGTCATAATGCTATACTGAAATTATTTGCAGGTTCAATGGACAAATTGATAATTACTGATTCAACTTTTTCCAAAACTTTTTGTAGATTGTAGACTTTTTAATAGATTTTGTAACACAAACTGCTCTGTCATATGGCACTTTATAATTAATTTCAAATCAAGTCAAATTATTTCCTATTTCAGTTCAATTTAAGGAAAAACAAGCTTTAATGTCTTAGCTTTGCACATATTGGCTTTCTACTGTGATAAAAAAATAACAGACACAATACGCCAGAATTTAAATGAATAGTTTTGCATTAAGATACAAAGTCCAAGCCATAAAATCATCTCCAGCCTATCCTTTTTTAACCAAACTATAAATTTAATTTAAATACATAGGAGGAGGCCATAGTAGCTTTATCTGGACAAAACACCTAACTAGAAGACTTTAATGGATTAATGATTTATCTAAGGACCTAGATAACATCAGCATAATTAACAGTATATGTCATTATGTTTCAGCTACTCTCAACTTTCAGGATAGAAACTTGTGTAGATAGGACTGGACGGCCTTAGCCATGAACATTGTGTTTATGATGAGACATTGATTATGCAATTTTACAGAATAGACATTTTAGGAGACTAGTAATTTTTCCTTAGTTTCTTTTAATTAACAATTTATGAGGTTTTAGAAACTTCAATACTAATTATATTTAATTGAAGACAAATCTCATTATCTAGACAGTAAAAAGCCCAAAAAGCAGCAAAAATTTTTTTTTTAATGTGTATCAGCCATAGGACAGAGAGGTACAGCAAGGTACTAACGTTAACAACTAACTGTTTCAAGCACTCCTGCGCTTCATCTAGCCGTGTTACATGTTAGTACCATGCTGTACATCCCTGTCCTATGGCTGATACACAATAAAGAAGACTTTTTTGGGTGAGTGCCACTTTTTGGTCTTATTTCTGTGTATTTGATGTGCTTGTTTTGCTGGGTGAGAACCACCCATATTCTCCATGAGCACCAGATGTATACAATTGCCCTTGCCATTAAATATTATTCATAAGTCTGACTTTTTCCTGAGACTGGTGAACCTACAAGGTCTGAACACTGTTCCTTTCCATTTCAAATCTCAATATCCATTTATTCAAAAGTAGTTGTCAAAATCCTATGAATGGAGTCTGGCTTCTGAATTCAGGGCTTGTAAGCCCACCCAGGGCAGCCTTGCAGTTTCTGCTCCCTGGAAAGTTGAGTGGTGCATTGTGGAGCTCTGTGTTAGAATCAGCTGTGGGTTTAATGATTCAAGAGTTAGTCAGTAAGCTGCTGGGGATGGAATCCATGAATTGGATAAAGAGCTATTACTTTTTTTGCTGAGTTGTGGTTATAGGCCTCTTCCTAGACCTGTTCTGCTTACCTTTGTTTGATTGGGTACTTCTGTGCCTGTAGATCCCCTGCCTATTTCCCATACCTCACTCTTTGTATCTCTGTTGGATCCAGTAATTCAGTGACCTGTGGTACTCCTGCATTTTACCCATACCTAACTCTGTGAAACTCAGCCTAGTCTGGTTCCACTGTTACCTGTGTTACTCCAACTTGGGAACCCTGTGTCATCCAGCCGGAGCCTGTACCCTGAATCCCAGTCTGAACTGGAACCTGTATCTGAACCCCTAGTGTTACTTGGACCTGTATTTGGAACCCTGCTCCTGTCCTGACCCAGAACCCTGTATCCTGAATCTGATCTGGTACTCTGCATCCTGACCTAACCTGAAACCGTGTAACCTGCTCTGGAATCGTATATTGTGATGTAATCCAAAACCCTGTATCCTGACCTGGAACCCTAAATTCTGACTTGACCCGGAACTCTGTATCTTGACCTGCAATTCTGTATTCTGACCATATCTGGAATCATGTATCCTGACCTGAACAGATAACCCTGAACCCCATCCTGATCTGGAAACCTGAATCTGTACTGAACCCTTTTCGGCATACTTATCTGCCCTGAAAAAAGCTCTTTTATCGTCAGATTACTCAGAGGAATCTAATGAAGCGCTTGGCACAAGCGCGAAACGCGTCATTCTGTTTTACATTTTTAAAAACTTTTATTGTTAAACAATTTTATTGCTGTTCATGGTTTAAATAAAAGAGCTTTCTTAAACAAAAACAACGCTATCCCGAGCAAGCCAGCGCCATTTCTTTTCTATGTCCCAAAATTGGAGGAGAGGGCAAACGCACCCCTATTATTTTTAAGCTTTTAAGTGAAATTCATGCCCCATTGTAGTCCATATAGAATATATCCACGTTAACTATAGTTGTGCCTTAATTAGATGGTTCTCTCTTTGAAACATTCTTTTAGTTGTTATCAGTGAGGTTTACTATTAACTTATTAAGACATTTCTGACTTGAAGTGAAACGGTAATTAAACCATGCAAGGCCTAATTACTAATTTTACATCACTGTGTAATATAGGCCATTTTAGTGTTTAATATGCCTGTTAGTCATGGGGACATGGAGATTAATCTACCTGGTGGTCTAAGGTGGTAAAGGTGTTAAAAGGTTTTTTGAGCTTATGAAAAGTACTTCCATGTGTTTGTACATATCAAGTGATGCATTGGTAGCTCTAAAATAGTAATTTTTTTATTTATTTGTTCATGCTCAATTTCTGCATAGCACATTTGTTTTGATGTATCCATGGCTTGTTGACTTATAGGGCCACATTTTCCATTAATATTTTTCTTTCCTATGAATACTTTATTTTCATCGGCTGCATACATTACTAGTACACAGTAAAATATAGTTTATAATTTAATACTTCACACAGAAGACAACTATGCAGTTGGGGAACACAATCTGAATCCCAACCTTTTCATTGAGACAATGGAGATGAAGGCATGTGATTTGTAACATCCTAAACAATAGGGGTATAGGAGATGCAACAGGAAAAAGGCACAATGGTTATATAAGCCTGCTTTGAAGAGATACAATGGTTGTATGGGGCTGGTTAGAAGACATATATAAGCTACAGAAGGTAGCTACTTGAATAAATTTAAAAATTCCTTTAAGATTTCATGGTACAGGCTGGTTAATTTCATCTCTCTTCAACACCTTGAACAGCAATCAAAGCTGATTAAGCCATGTAAGGGATGTCAAAAGAGGACCCCATATGTTACTGTGAGTTACTGTAACATAATTCCCAGTGCAGCAATGCATACTATAGTTTTACCAGACTGATACAGTAAAACCTAAAAACACAATGTTTAAAAAAATAAAATCATTATGATTTTTTAACTTACAATGTTGACAATCCTGAAATACCAAATCATTTTTGAAAAACTAATATATACGTTTTAAAAACAAAATTTTAATGCACTTGAATAGGCAACATTTATATAAAGACTAAAAAGGTTGTTAAGCATCCAGAAATAATTGATTCTTTTAATATCTTTACTATAGAAGACTCAATGAAATGTGTGTAGAATTGAATTTTGCATGAAGGCACTTTATTAATGTCTGTATTGAGAGCAAAATGTAACAGTTTAATCACTATATTGAGATTGATGTATACTTTAAGCAGCCACTACTGAACTCATTTCTCCATAAATAATATTGCTGTTTTAATTGCTATTGGTATACTGGAAACTGTTGCATATAGATTAATACTGTAAACAGTTGGTTTATTTTTACTTTTAATCTAGAAACAAAATTTCCAGAAAATCTAAATATGTTATGTATATTAAGAAAAGTTCAAGCAGCACTATTAAAGATGTGTATAGTTCCAGACCTAATATTAATATTATTTTTGGTTGTTTGTTTTTTGTTGGTTTGTTGCATTATTGTTATCACATTTTTATATACTGCTAGCAATTTGTTATAAATAAAAATAAACAATATGTTTTACTAAAACAAACAAATCCAAAATACTGTATATACTCAAATATAAGCCAAGGCTCCTATTGACTTGAATATTAGCCTAGGAAATGTATTAGTCACAGTCTCCCCCCAGTATATAGCTTTTCAGCCCCTTGCCCCTAGTATATAAAAAGCCACTTTCCCCATTATATAACCAGCCACATTATACAGCCATCCCTCTGCCCCAGTATATAGCCAGCCCTCTGCCCCAGTATATAGCCAGCCCTCTGCCCCAGTATATAGCCTGCCAGCATCCTCCCAGTATATTGCTAGCCCCCTGCCCTGTTGGGTGCAGAAGCCGATGATCCCTTGACGTGGGTCCCAAATATATGTTCAGTGAAGATGGAATAAAGTTTCACCCCTTTCAAGACATATTGGAGTGCTGCCTCTTCACTGAGCATAGCCCAATTAAATAGCCAAACAGCATTCCCCCAGTATATAGCCAGCTCTCTGCCCCATTATATAGCTTGCCTTTTGCCCCAATATATAACCAGTCCCATGCCCCATTATATAACCAACCCTCTTCCCCTGTATATAGCTAGCCCCTGCCCCAGTATATAGCCAGCCCCCTGCCCCATCATATAGCCAGCCCCCTGCCCCATCATATAGCCAGCCTTCTGCCCCAGTATATAGCCAGCCCTCTACCCCAGTATAAAATGCTCCACCTGCCCCAGTATGTAGCCAGACCCATGCCCCAGAATATATCCAGGCCTCTGCCCCAGTATAAAGCCAGACCCTTACCCCTGTATATAGCCATCCCTCTGCCCCTGTATATAGCCAGTGCCCAGCCCCACTATATAGCCAGCCCTCTGCCCCTGTATAAAGCAAGCCCCCAGTCCCAGTATAAAGCCAGCCAGGATTCCCCTGAGTATATAGCCAGCCCCATTCCCCATTATATTGCCAGCCCCCTCCACTGTATATAGCCAGCCTTTGCCCCATCATTTCCCCAATATATAGCTAGCCCCCAGCCCCAGTATATAGCTAGACCTCTGCCCCAGTATGAAGCCATCCCTCTGCCACAGTTTAAAGATAACCCTCTGCACCAGTATATAGCCAGCATTCCCCCAAATATATAGCCAGTCCCATGCCCCAGTATATAGCCACCCCCTGCCCCTGTATATAACCAGCCAGCCTTCCACCAGTATAAAGTTAGCCACAGTTTGCCCAATTATTAAAAAAAGAAAGTCAAGATTCACCTTTCCAATGTCACCGCAGGTCATCCCTTCGATCTGTCAAGCAGCAGCAGATGTGATGTTGTCAAGCACAGGCTCCAAAATCAGCAGCCACTGATATTACAGTGTGTGCTGGCTGTCGGCTTGACTTTTTTCTTTAACTTGAGTATGAGCCAAGTTTAGGGTTTTCAGCACATTTTTTGTGCTGAAAAACTTGTCTTATACTCAACACAACGTCCACACTAAGACTTTCACTGCCACATTCACTCTTCTCCCCACTAGCATCCTGGTGAGCAAGGTGACCTGACATGCCAAACGGTCATTGCCATAACAAGACTCCAATGGGCCCACTTTTACCTGGACAAATACTGCTGTTCCCATCCTGCAAATAATAGTTTAAAATACACATATATACGATATACACACTTACATTTGAAGATATATATATATATGTATATATATATATATATATATATATATATATATATATTTATATATATATATATATATATATATATATATATGTGAATTTTATTGAAAAAGTGGCAACGTTTCGGTGTGTAAAACCTTCACCAAGCAACTAACAAGTGACCCACATTGAATATATATCAAAACATAGTAAGTGATTAGCATAAAGAGGCGTGTCTTAAAGTGCCTGTGCAATATTGTATAATTCATCATTATACAAACAAATTAAAAAATACATTCAAAGGTAAAGTGCATCGATTTCAAATGCATGTATATAACAATATCATTATTTGCGGTACGATTACACAGTACAAAGTGTAATCATAAGGTGTACATGTGCAAAGACAAGTGTGCAGCACCCCATTATTAATAAACATTTAGTACCTATTGGCAAACATGGAAATGAGTGCATGAATAATTGGTTGATAGATCCACTGTCAGATACCTATGACCGCAGCTTATCTCTGAAGTGCTAAAGAATAACACTAGTGCACAACAACTTTCCCAATCCTTATCTTCCCACTATCTCTTGTTAGGGAGCAAGACAACTCATACAAAAGAGGAAGAAGAATGAAAGAAGAAGAATTTGATTCCTAAAGAAAATGAAGAAAAAATCCTCAAAGTAGTTGCCTGTAAGAGTTCTAAAGCATATTTCTTAACATAATATAAATTGAACACATATGCAACTCACAGAGAAAGCGTCCAGATCTATCTTTATACATTTAGCTTGCATTACAGCCGAGGTAAATGATACAGATCAATTTAATGTTTACTTACTTTATTACGCTCGACTTGCAGAAAATGTTTTTACATTTAATACACTCTAAGCTACACACATTTCTTATGTACTGAAATTCATGTATAAAGCTTTTCAGAGCCAGTCTCTAGTTTTGGAACATGAATATGCAAAAGCACACTGTATGGCTATATGCCAGAATTAGTTTGGCCAAGAGCCTCGATAAACTGAATCATCTCTTTGAAGCAGCACAGAAAAAACAGCGGGACGTCTTTATAAATGCCAAGTTGTGATCAACTACTCTAAATAACGTTCTCTTTTAGAATAATTAGTTTAGACATGAATAATGGAAAAAGGGGAAGAGAGAGGGATAGGGTTTGCATGCATGAGGGCCTGCTCTTTGATTCAAGATTCTTTAAAAGAACGACAAATTCTGCAGGATTTCATTTG
This sequence comes from Engystomops pustulosus, assembly GCF_040894005.1. NCBI lineage: Eukaryota > Metazoa > Chordata > Amphibia > Anura > Leptodactylidae > Engystomops > Engystomops pustulosus. Next base: position 60,131,231 of record NC_092411.1, read on the forward strand.
ATGGCTCTGTTTTCCTAGTTATAAACATCTTGCATTTGAGATGACATCTGGTCCTCTTAAAGAGACTACATTTTGTAGTCAGCCCACCCTCAAATTGGTAGTTATTCATGCAGAATCTGCACTGTTTTTACATGTGGAGAACAGCCCTTGAAAGTCTGTAGATATATCTAGAGTTGATAGTATAGAACCACATGACAAATCACTCATTTATAAAAACTTAGATTTGTCTTTTCCTATTTTTGCAAATATAAGATTAGATGAGCTTTGTAATCTACAGATAAATAATTATGCAGGCAACTAAGTGACTAACAATAATGTATTTTCTTTCTATAGTTTATTATTCTATCTACACAATGCAGAACAATGGTGGCAATTTATATGCTGAGAAGGCAGGGGATATGTAACATACTAAGGCATGCCATGTGTGTTGGTAGCAGTGGAATATCCAGTGCTGGCCTAAAGTTGAATTATGCCCTGTGAAGAATCTACTCCTCTTTATTCTTATTTTAAAGTCTCTAAATGAAGACTCATATTTTGGTGGTGTTTTATTTGAATGGGGGAGTAGACTGAGTAGAAAAACGTTGTCATTTGTCTTAAAAATCCGCACACCGGCATACAACATGCCATATGTCTGTTGAGGCTAAGGCTAGCACACCTTGTTTTGTGTGTGCATGCTTAGGGTATCGGGCGACTGTGTTGTGAAGTGAGATGTACTTCTCGAAGCTTTTCCAGATCTCATGCGAACTTACATCCACTTGGTTTTCTCTATGTTGCAGCGATAGCCACAGATGAGACTTATATGTTTGAAAACCTAAACCCTAGCTGTGCAAAGTCATGCTGGCAGTTTAGTGGTTCTGAACAGCCTCTCAGTTTCCATGTCATTAAAAATAAAAAAAACATCTTTCTCATTACAGTGTCTGACTCGGAGTGAAACCACCTGGGAGTGCAGTAGCAACATTTCTTAGGAACTAGGGCTACAACACCAATTTTACATGCATCTTGAGGAACAAAAGCTATTGATTTCATGGAGCACTATATGAAAGGAAATTAAAAACAAGGGGAACCTCCTAGGGTAGTATGACCATGTAGAGATAAATATATCGTCTAGCGAATGTGCTCACCTGGCAAGGTGATATAATTATATTCTATGGTTGCTGCGTCCTTGCCTTCACAGATGGTCACAAAGTAGCCAGATAGAAAAGAACAATGGGTAATGGGTAGACTGCAGGGGTGGATGGTAGGGCTCCCAAGGAACCCTGCATTTTACCAATTTTCCATTGGGGAACTGACATCTGAAGAATTTTATCCCAAAATCTTGGCATAGAGTCTTGTATCTTAAAAATTACTCCTTTACAACAAGAACATAGAAATGGTGGACAAGGAAAGACCCAAAAACGCTCATAGAGTAGTATTTCGCGAAAACAATGAGACAGATTTGGGTGAGGTGATTAGAAAGAGGCTCACCAGAAAGAGTTTTGCTAAGCTCCGCTTCCAATTACATATACTTTTGTTTCTTATGTGTTCATTTACATATATTTTTTATACATATGTTCTTTTAGTCTTCTCTCACTTGAAAAAGGAATCCCTAGAGATTTTGAAACGCGTTGTGTAACCAAGACATGAATAAAAAGGTGTTTGTGATAAGTATCCGGAATTACTTCAACTACCAGTGTGCGCCGCAGCGACAACAACCCCACCAACCAATCCTTCACAACAAGAAAAGAGTCTAATTCTCTTAATAAACACAATGGGATGGGATAACAGAAGTGTTCAAAGAGACCAAAACTCTTCTAATTCCCCATGGCAACCAGAACTCAGCTTTCATTTTCCCACAGCCATTTTATAAAATTAAAGCTGAGCTCTGATTGGTTTCTATGGGCAACTAGAACAGTTTTACCTCAGGCACTTCTGATAAATCTGCTCCAATATTTACACCCGAATTGTCAATTTTTTTGTCAGAGAGAGTGTGACAAACCCCAACTCTTGAGTTACGTCACAGGGTGCACTTGCACTGGCGAGCTTCAAATTTAGCACCTAAAGCCCAGACCACCTACGCAAGATGACGATTCAACTCCCCTATCCCCAGTACCCAATTTTGTCAGGGGAACCACTTATTAGACTCCCTGACACTACAAACAACACAAGCACAGCACACAATGTATTCCCCTATCACTTATGTACCTATAAAATTCTACTTCACAGAGCCACTCTCCTCCCGATATGGTCACACGCTTTTCAGATCAACTTCCAAGTTGACACCACCCGTAATTATGAGATGCCCACACCAGAACCAAACACATAAACGTACCCATATACTCACTCCTCTAGGTAACGTACAGTTCACATGTGGGGTTCTGTGTGGGGTGGTTTTGTTATCAGAGGGTGTGGGGTGGGTTTATGTTTATTTATTGTTATTTATGTTTATTTATGGGTGTGGCTTGTATTTGTTTATTGGTTTGGTTTAGGATGTGATAATTGGTTGGGTGGGGGCTGGGGTAATTAGTGTTTATTCATTTTGGTGTATTTTAAGTTATTGTTTTTGCTAGGTGTGACTGGGGCTGGACCAGTAGGTAAGTTACTGTATATATCTTGTATATATTGTGTATTATGTTTGATTTCTGTTATGTATTATGTTTTTTATTTTTATATGAAATAAAAGATCTACAGTTCACATGGACATACACTGCTTATAGCCACTGCTAGCACACAGAGACTCACAGGGTAACATGGCTTAGCGGTAATTCACCTTTCCAAAGCTATGTGAACAGATAGAACCACAAGGATAACTTAAGAAAGAACTATTTATTATGCAAAAGGCACAATACTTATAGGTTACAAAAATGATGAAATAAAGACATAAATAAAAGCAAAACAGTAAAAATAAAAAGGGACCAACAAAATCCTGAACAGCTCTGCAAAGCCTAGTTGCATTTCTTTGAAACTGACCTTGAGTGAATGCTAGCATGCTCTTTTGAAAACCATCTAATCTGCTCCCTTTGTCATCTGAAAGGGTTGGACCTACACCTGGTCAAGGTGGGAAGTTGGAAACATATTTTATAATGATGACATAATTTCTTCTTCGAGGGGGTTGCTAAGGAAATGATATGTCCAGCACCTTCCCCTGCATGAGTTGACAAATCTAGCAGTACCAAACACATCTATAAAAATATTTAGCCAATTGCCTAATACCTATTTCCTTGGCTATTTTCTTGGCTCCCAGAGTGCAAAATCCATGGTGCTTGACACCCTAGGAATATCAGAGGATGCTGATCACAGATTCATTGACAAGAAATAGCAATATATGAGTTATGACAAGTGTGGCTTTGAAATATAATTATGCATAATCTAAGTCAACAGTTTACAGGCATAGAATACACACACATGGGACTTGGAGTCACAACGTGTACATCAATTACACTTTTCTGTTCATGGGAAAATGCAGGTGGCAGAGTAAGCATTTGGCCTTGTGGATAGGTGTTAATTCCATTGTGTTAAAGTTAAATCTACCACCAGGATGAATGATTGTAAACCAAGTACACTAACATGCTAGTGTGTCCACCTTCGGTCAGGATCTGCTCTTCTTGTAGCTTCTTATATTCTTGTATTTTAAGAAATTAAGGTTTTAAAAATATGCAAAGGAGCCTGAGGGGATTTTTTGTAATAACAAGTTCTTATGAAGCTAAAACAAGAGCAGAAAATGACAGAGGGGGCACACACCAGCATGTACAGTAAATGTGCTTGGTTTTAAAAACCTTCAACCTGGTGGTTGATGTCCTTTAAGGTGGTTTTATCTGGGAAGGTGGATCATAGCCCATAACTCATCACAGAGAGTGCCTCTTATTTGAATGAAATGAGTGTCAGTGCAGCATAATATAAGAGAGCCATACAGATGTATTACTGACACCTGTCACAGATTAAAGTAATTTTGGGGATAACAACAAGGACTGCGTGCCTTTGTGCCCTTTGTAGAGGCAGCATATTATAGAACAGGAACACTTAGCAGATTGTACATTGCGTATATAAGCGAAACCACCTTAGGATTAATGCTGGGAAGACCAAGGAGATGGTGGTGGACTTTCGTAAGCACAGTCCTCCTTCTCAACCGGTGGTTATCCATGGGACAGACATTGAGGCAGTGAAGTCCTATAAGTACTTGGGTGTCCTCCTCAACAATAAACTGGAGTGGGCAGAGAACATAAACGCACTTCACAGGAGGGGTCAGAGCGGGCTACACCTGCTGAGGAGGCTGAGGGCATTCGGAGTGCCGGGGGCTCTTTTTAAGACCTTCTTCAACTCTGTAGTGGCACCAGCCATCTTCTTTGGCATAGTCTGTTGGGGAAGCAGCATCTCAGCGAGGGAGAGGAGCAGACTGGACAAACTGATTAGGAAAGTCAGTTCTGTCCTGGGGGGTCCTCTTGACACAGTGCAGGTGATAGCTGAGAGTAGGACACTGTGTAAGTTGAAGTCTATTCTGGAGAATAGCTCCCATCCCTTGCATGAGACTGTGGTGGCATTGGGGAGCACATTCAGTGACCGACTGCTTCACCCCAAGTGTGAGAGGGAGCGTTATCGTAAGTCATTCCTCCCCGCTGCCATCAGGCTGTTCAACAAACAAGGCCCAAACAGAAGTACACCCTCCACATGGCTAACCACTAAGGCAGGGGTCAGGAACCTTTTTGGCTGAGGAAGCCATGAACGCCACATATTTTAAAATGTTATTCCATAAGAGCCGTACCATATGCACATTCCCCCCAGTAGATAGGTAGTCCCAGTGTCACGGGTGTCCCTGCGATCTTGTCTCGGATTGCAGGCACACCAGTGCCCCTCTCCGTGGCGGCGCCCCTTTCTGAGCTCACTCAGCCCACCACCGTCTCGGGTGGCCAGTGCTCGCGCAGACATTCGCAGGTTCAAAGGTGCCCTGGTGATTGGCGCTGCCCACTTCCTGGGTTCCTATAAAGACCGGTGGCTACCAAATAGGGCAGTCATAGCACATGCCCCCAAGTAGATAGGTAGCCACAGCTGTCTGAGAGCCAGATGCAGCCAACAAAAGAGCCATATCTGGCTCCCGAGCCATAGGTTCCCTACCCCTGCACTAAGGGCTCGTACCCATGCGGGGGAAATAGATGCAACATATGTAAATACATGGCCCCTACTAAGCATTTTTCATCTAGCCACCATCAAGAAAGATACAGTATTTACAATATCATTAACTGAAATTCTAAACATGTGGTATACTTAGCCACATGCACTCAATGTGACATCCAGTATGTGGGCAGCACCATACGCCCATTAAAAACCAGAATAGCTGAACACATACGGGACGCTACTAAAAAGGACAATGTCAATCTTAAGAACATATCGGGGCAGATTTATCAAGCAGTCTGAAAGTCAGAATATTTCCAATTGCCCATGGCAACCAATCACAGCTCCCCTTTAAAATATTCATGAGCACTGGTGAAATGAAAGCTGAGCTGTGATTGGTTGCCATGGGAAACTAGAAATATTCTGACTTTCAGACTGCTTGATAAATCTGCCCCATCGTGTTTATCTAAGCACTTCATCAATATGCACCCAGGAGACGTATCCAAACTATGCATAACAGCAATTGAAAAAGTCACGGCCCCGATACGGGGAGGAGACAGAACACACAAACTAAGGAATAGAGAAATATATTGGATACTAAAATTAGATACGCGACACCCACAAGGTCTCAACAATAGATCGGATACATTATACTTTTATTAAACTAAAGAATCTGTAACATCTGGGTATTTTCCTAAATATCATATATTTAGTCACACTATATACGCCCCATTCGTTCTCTACTCATATGCGCATGTCCTCATTAGCGCTGACATCATCACACCTGTTATTTTAACATAAGTACTAAGCTCCATTCAGAAGCAGACAGACCATGAATAATGGCAACATGCAAGGTTATGCCCGAAACGCGTAGGTCCGCTACTATGTACCTTTTAACTGATAACACCATGTTTACTTAGCACTTACAGTGCACTCCATGTTTTGCCTGGAGAAAGCGCTGAACGGCGCGAAACGGCCCGTCGGCATAGCGGCACTGCGTGCCTCCCTGTATTTTACCTTGAATTAATAAAGAAGACTTTTCTACCTTCGGTGAGTGCCATCCGTTCTTTTATTCTGCACCAAATTGGACTGTTATATCTCTTTGGATAGAGCACCACTCTGGTGGAGTCATATGCCTTTACACCCCCTGTCCACTTCATCGTGCTGCCTTGTTTTATATCAGGTGTCGGCTGTGCCCACACACTTCTTCTACTACCGTTCTATATCTTCTGTTCTGGGTTTATCATGTTAGGTATACAAACATCCTTCCAGGAATTGATAGAAATCACAATTTTTTAAATAATATCATATAAATGTATATGATTGCGCTCCACATCAAAATGTATACTAAGTTAAATGTTTTGTACCTTGTGTCCAACTGCTATTGCTAGTGAGGTGGATTATACAGCTCAAGGTATTCAATGATTGCTTCAATATTCCTTAAAATATGGGTCCAAGGTCAATCCACAGTGTACTCCACGAGTGTATCGACACGGCCTGGCCGACAGCTTGTTTCTGGATGGTCCGAACACTGGTGTTACATCACCTGTAAATAAAGCAAGCAGTGGAGAACAAACAAGCTCCTACGCGTTTCGGAAGATAGATATCTTACTTTGTCAGGAATCACTAAAGTGGAATCACTACACATGTGTTCGGACCATCCAGATACAAACCACCGGCTGTAAAAGTTTGGTTACAGAGCACAATCACATACAGTTACATGATATTATTACATTTAAGTACCAGGATAGGAGGTATTCTGTGTATTCCAGCACCAAACATTAGAACATTTTAAAGAAGCCACCAGTAATCATATCTACACTATTTTTTTATTTGTATTAAAATTAGGTGTACAACATTTGTGTTGTCTTTTACTGCTCATGTTTAAAGGACATTAATATGATGATATAAACTAATCTGTTGTGGACTAGAAAGAAAGAAAGGTTAGGAAGGTTAGAAAGAAATACATTATCCTTCTGGAGATTGCCTTTGTAGGCCACCTTTTCACGTGAACAGAACCCTAAAGTCCATGCATATTCTTTTGAGGATTCTAGGTACAGAATGTGAAAATAATTATTTTCAGGGCCCAAAAAATAAAAACTATGCCTCGGGGATACCTTAAACAGCAGCTCCCTACTCAATAGGATAACAGAAATTGGGATAATCATTAAGGGGGACATTTATAAAGTGACGCACCAGCAGACACCCACCAGATATATCAAAAGGCTCGGGGTCTCTTGATAAATCCATAGCTTTGATGCGCTGCATAGGTGGGGAACTTCTACACTGGGTCTATAGGAAGGTTGCAGGCGTAGGTCCACTCTGCCGCCAATCCCGCCCCCATACACATACCTTCACGCACATAAAAAGTAGCCCAAGTCTATTCCAAAAGGAAACGTATAGGTGGTGTCATAAATTATGGGTTATGAGGCCCCTTCTTAGGATAGGTGCTGGGCCAACGGATCCCACCCACCCCCCTCTGTGATTCCCCTTGTTCCCTTGCCCCCTTATTCCCTGTCCCTTCAATAGAAATGTAATTTGTTTTCCTGTGTCCCATGAATTTATAAAGACTTGGAGTGTCCGAAGCTTGCATGGTTGTCATGTGTCTTAAAATGTCTACTTAAGAAACATGACATAATTATACTTCAAAGAAAACTTATGCTGGGAAATGTGGTGGGTATATCTTGCTCTCAGGAGACCCCTGTGAGAAGATGTCCCTGACTTTCCACCTTGATTCAGGTGTAGCCATGCCCCTGTCCCATGACCAAGGGGGCGGATCAAGTGGTTAGTTAAAAGTAACATACCAGCATTGAATTGTTGTTAAGTTTTAGGACTTTCCAGGATTTTCAACGGTTTTCCCCACTGTGGATCTCTATGTCAATCCAATTAGTAAGAGATCTGTCTTTTCTTTATTTTATCCCTGTTTACTTTACTGTTTGCTGTTATTTCACATTTTTTGTAATTTTTAAGCATTGTGCCTATTTTGCACATTAAATAATCTTTGATAATTTTTTATGTGATAATATGTATTTATGACAAAGCTAATGTTTACTGCCTGCGGCAGATATTCTCTGTGTTAACGTGTAATTATTTTAGGATTCATGTAAAAAAAAAAAAACTTTTAGATAAAAATTATCTGATTTAAAAAAAAATAATCCTTTAAAAAGTTATATATTGCTATTTCTTGTCAATGAATCTGTGATCAGCATCCTCTGATATTCCTAGGGTGTCAAGCACCATGGATTTTGCACTCTGGGAGCCAAGAAAATAGCCAAGGAAATAGGTATTAGGCAATTGGCTAAATATTTTTATAGATGTGTTTGGTACTGCTAGATTTGTCAACTCATGCAGGGGAAGGTGCTGGACATATCATTTCCTTAGCAACCCCCTCGAAGAAGAAATTATGTCATCATTATAAAATATGTTTCCAACTTCCCACCTTGACCAGGTGTAGGTCCAACCCTTTCAGATGACAAAGGGAGCAGATTAGATGGTTTTCAAAAGAGCATGCTAGCATTCACTCAAGGTCAGTTTCAAAGAAATGCAACTAGGCTTTGCAGAGCTGTTCAGGATTTTGTTGGTCCCTTTTTATTTTTACTGTTTTGCTTTTATTTATGTCTTTATTTCATCATTTTTGTAACCTATAAGTATTGTGCCTTTTGCATAATAAATAGTTCTTTCTTAAGTTATCCTTGTGTTCTATATGTTCCCATACCTCTGGATTGGTGAATTACCACTAAGCCATGTTACCGTGTGAATGTCTGTATGCTAGCAGTAGCAATAGGCAGTGAGTGTCTGTAAGCGAGCAGTAGCTATAGACCAGTGGTGGCGAACCTATGGCATGGGTGCCAGAGGCGGCACTCCAAGCTCTTTCTGTGGGCACCCGGGACATCGACCCAGCACACCAGACAGGACTCAAAGAATTTTCCTGTAGTTCCAAGCAACTTTAAAATATCACTGAAAGCAGCATCTTTTAAGTAACTTACTTGGCTACTTGGGACTGTAGGAAGAGGGAGAATGTGTAGACAGGGCTTAATTATCTCTGAAGGAGATAATGATTCTCTGTGTACAGAGGGAAACTGGAAAGAAGCTAAAATGATGCAAATTTTCCCTCCTTTCTTTCTACTGTGTTGGTGTCCTCAGGAGGACAGTAAGATTGAACGTTGTTGATGAACAGGGAGCAATAAGATACTGCTCTAATTTTGGTTGGCACCTCACAATAAATGAAGGGGATTTGGGTTTGCAGTTTGGGCACTCGGTCGCTAAAAGGTTCGCCATCACTGCTATAGACAGTGTGGGTCCAAGTGCCCTGCACTGCACCTAGTAAAGTGTGTTTCTGGTTGTATGTGTGCGGTCCTGGTGTGGGCTGTAATTACGAGTGGCTGTATCTGGGAGCAGAGTAGCTCTGTGCAGTAGGGGTACATAGTGTGGTTGTGCACCCCTGGGCTGTGCGTGCTTGGTGTGTAGTGTTTGGGATTCGGCTGCGTTTGGCTTCGATGACATGGGAATTGAGTTGAGTGGGTGTGCTGTGTGCTAGGGGAGTAGGAATTAGCGTAAGGATGCCATTTTGTATGAGTGGACAGAGCTTAAGAGCTAATTTGCTAGGCTCCCTGGCGTGGGTGCACTCCGTGTGTGGACTCCCTTGAGTGTGGTTTGAGACAGGCGGGTATCTCTTGCTTTCACAACAGACTTACTGGTCTGTTTTTGATCCCATATTATGTCAATAGGTTTCTTGAAAGTCAGAAATTGATTTAGAGGAAGCTACCTTGTTTAGGTAGCGCTGGGGGCAATGTTTTTATTTTCCCACCTTGGAAGACTTATTTGCATATTCATTACTTGGACTTGAGAAGTTATGATTAAAATAAGTTAAAGTTGTTTTCCTGTGGTAATGATATTCGGCTGGATATTTTGAATAATGAAACACGAATATCTATTGAATTCTGGATTCTCTTTGTCTTTTACAGCAAAACAACCAAGTATCTATCTAATCATCCATAACTTACACAAGACTTATCAGATATGTAATAATGCTCAAAGCAGAAAATCTTTAAGCTACACTGTATCACAACCACCTTCAAATGCATAATAAGAGAGTCAAACCGTAAAAGAGCCTTGTAAACGGGTGAGAGTATTTAGGTATGCGAGCATATAAAACATAGCACTGCAATTGAAAGTTTGTTTTGCCATCATAAAATAGGTTCTTTGTAAGTACAGACATTTACAGCCTACTGGGAGCAGTATACATTTGTATCCTTGCTATTTCCACCTCTAATTGCTGGAAGGTTTCATTTTACCAACAGTCTAATGTGCACTAGATCAAGCTAACAAAGCCGAGTTACAGAAGTCTTTCACACATCTGATGTGCTGTTGTGCTAAATACATCTTAATTTGTGCCACATCTGCTGTTTTCTAATTTGTTTGTCATGCTGCGGCCACTACTGACTTGTTACATCAGTGCCCTGATTTTATTAAAGATAATATACAAGCTCTACAATATTGGCTGCATGCCATCATTGTTTCCCCTGATCTATGGTGTTAAATATCTATGCCAGCAAGAATACTCTTGTGCTTTAGTGTAATTACGCTCAGGAAATGTAGACATAGTCTATTTTTATTATATTACATTTTATGTAATGATTTTGTTATATGTATTTTGTGTGTGTGTCTGACGTTATGATACTCGCAGAGACAATTACATTTTGCCATCATTTGCATTCAGAATTGGGCAATGTTATTTTAAACAAAAATGTAGCAAATGATTCAATTTCATGAAAGTACATTATATAATAAAGTAAACACATGGGAAGAAAATGAAGGCTGGGAAGGTTAGGCAATGACAACACATTGCAGATACTAGTAATATAACATCAGTTACAGCCATATGGTAAAAAATGCTAGGGAAAGCACATTAAGCGATTGAATTGCTCTTATATACATTCTCATTAGGCAGGGGAGGCACAGTAGGTGGCTGACCCACAATCTCTAAACACACTAGGGTCAAGGATGGATACTGTTTAACATTTTACTTGGCTCACTGACTTTCAAGCATATTTATGAAAATATGCCATGTTTTCTGAAAGAAAGGCAAATCAAATTAGCAAAATCTACACATAGCACAGTGTTTTTGTAGGAAAATAACATATTTAAAAAGTTAAATAGATGTTTCTCCTTCTTATATTTATGAAGAACCTGTCATCTTTCCGTCATCTTTCCTGACATGTATGCTTCAAAAATACTTGCATTTTCTATAAAACAAAAATTCTATATTAATGTGCACCCTATAATAAATTAATACACACAGTGCCCCTATAAATAGATAATGCATACAGTGCCCCCATAATAAATTAATATTCACAATATTATTATTTATTCATTCATTTATTTATATAATATCAATAATTACATAGTGGTGTACATTAAGTACAGGACTCACATATGTTACATCAAGACAAGAACAAATTCAAGTACAAAACTACAGAGATCTGGAACAAGTAGAGAAAGGAGAATGCACTCAATAATGACACACAGGGGGTCATTTACTAATGGCTGATTTGTGTTTTCCCGACGTGTTACCCGAATATTTCCGATTTGCGCCGATTTCCGCTGTATTGCCCCAGGATTTTGGCGCACGCGATCGGTTTGTGCGCATCGGTGCTGGCATGCACGCGACGGAAATCGGGGGACGTGGCCAAACGGTAACCGGACGGATTCGGAAAAACCGCCGCATTTAAAAAAAAAAATTGGTCGCACGGGCCATACTCACATGCACCACGATGAAGACGATGAACTCCGGGGCACCTCGGCGGACTTCGGCGCAGCAGCGCCACCTGATGGACATCGGGCGCAGGACCTTCATGAATCGCCGGAAGACCTGAATGCCTGTCAGAGAAGCCGCCACTGGAGCGCGAATGGACCGGGTAAGTAAATGTGCCCCACAGTGTCCCATTAAATTGACACATAAATCAATACTGTGCCCCATATAACCATATACATCAATGCTGTGCCCCCGAAAGCCATGTAAATATATACTGTGCCAACTGTATTTGTATACATCCATACTGTGCCATTGTGTTATTTTATAAAACCACGTACCTTTCCTGTCCTCCCACATGGCCTCTTCCTGCTACTGCTAACTCCCAGTTTATGCTGATGACACTGCCGGGCCACTGAGAGGGCATCACACAACATCTCATAGTAGGAGTTTTTATAGGTTGTTCACAATATCAATAGCATCTGCATCTTTAGGATGTGGAGTCTATTGATTATTGTATAATTTAAAGCAGGTGGAGGATGGAGGTGCCCCTAACCTGCTCCACATGGCAAACACCCTGGAAAATTGTGCATCTTCATGCTCCACCAAAGGTACCACCTATAAATCAGAAGGTCCAAATCAACCTTAAATGTTAAATAAATTCAGGCGATATGTGTCCCATATTTTTTTTCTTGGGCTATGTTTCCTAGGTTTATTGGGTGAGAAATAAAGGTAAACTAATAGAAATGTGTAAGACTAATAGATATTAACCATTTAGATGTCAGATGTGTGCTCTTAATTTAATCCTATTTTTTGCAGCAGAAGCTCATTTCCATAGTTACATTTGCAGTTACCCATGAGTTGTATCAGTAGTCTAATCTTCATTGTACTGCAGTTCACATACTATGTTCTGATCACTTCACAAGTAGAGAGCTTGTTAAAAAAATGTCAAGCACTGCAATAATTTTAAATTATTCTATTCTGCACAGTTCCTGTTCTCTGATGATCACCTTCCATTTCAAGAGCGTATAAAACTGGTTCAATAATTCTGAATTGCAATGCAAGGAGTGATTTTAAATTATTAGCATTCCTCAAAGTTTTTTAATGAGAGCTTCAATTTAGAAATATTGAGAGAAGTGCACTGTTATATCTGAAGCAAATACTGAAATGTAAACTGGGGCTGTATGATGTGATACAGGCTGTTGATCACAGGACTGAAAGATAGAGCTTCAGGTCTTGAGCTGAATACCTAATGTTTGGGGTGGGGGCTGTAGATCAGTATTGTAACAAGATTATAAAACCATTGTTTATTTTATAAAAGGAAAACAATAAAAGAACAATAAAAAAAAATAATGTTAGCCAAAAGAAACTGTAAGATACACCACTATGCCCAAACATTTAAAATGTAAATAAATCTAATACATGCGACATCCACAACAGAAAAAACTGATCCAACTCCATTACTAGATATAGGAAATAGTTTATTTAGAATAAATACAATTCATAAATATAAAAGTCCATATAACGATTTCCAGGAAAAAAAAACTAAATTAGTTATATGTACTTTTAAATTTAGGAATTTTTATTGGTCTAAATAAACTATTTCCTATATCTAGTAATGGAGTTGAATCAGTTTTTTCAGATGTGGATGCTGCATGTTTTAGCTTGTTTTCCCCCGATCAGTGCCCAGTTTTGTTCCTTTTACACTTTTGTCAATACCTGTCCCTATGGGGTTGCCAGTTTGGCAAACCTTGGGAGCTGCAGATACAACCTTTTGTCAATTATGGATCCATTCCTCGATTCTTTGGATTCTTTCTTTCAATCCATCTTACCAAGTGGTAATCAGATGACCACCCAATGATACAAGGTTTTTGGATGACTTTTGGCCTGACGATATCACCCAAGGTGCCAATAAATCTATGATTGGCAGATAACAATGAATAACGAGGGTCAACAGAAAACAGACTGTGGGGGTCCACAGTATATGTGGAATGGAATCCTATCCATCTCTTTTCTTAAAGATCAGAATGCCACTCATTAATTTGAAGTGAAATTTTCTGGAGAAGAAAATATTTGACTGCACTCCTTTGGAATTTATAGGTGTGTGTTTAGGTGATATTCATTAAAAGGGTTATTCAAATATTATAAATCATGTCTGTTTTTTTCCATAAACAGTGCTATGTGGTATGGTATGTGCTTGAATTGCAGCTCAATTGTATAGAAATTAATGGAGCTTAGTTGCAATACAATGCACTACCCATGATCAGCTGTTTTTGGAAGAAAGCCGCCATGTTTTTTAACCACCCTTTTAGGAAATATACTTAAAAGTCTTCTTTTAATTTCATAAACTTCTGCCTTTTTTTACTTACTTGCCATCTATGTAGTACTATAGTTTAGATTTATTATTTTTAGCACCTAATCAATATACTGAATTACAAATGCTTACATTTATCCACTATCTCATACATCAAATGTATAAATTGTAGTGAAACCCTAATGAAATGTTAATCAAGGCTCTCTGGAGATAAGCATTGCAAGTGCATCTAACACTGATGTCATGACAATCCTTATATTCTGTGTGCATATGGATTAAAATAATTGAATTCATTTGATTCAGATATGGTGGAAATGAGAAGAGAAAAATAAACCTCACTAATAGTAATTGCTTTGCTTTCCGATAACACTTCTTGGTAGACTGTAAGCACGTTCGGTTATTTGCTTGAATTAATATGTGCCTTACACTCCATTACAGTTGTACAGGTAATGAACAATAATTTTGTTTTCTGGAAAGAAATAGAAAACACAGGATTCCATGCAGGGACTGAGATGGAAGAAGACTGCAATGACAACACAACTGTGGAGTAACAACAGGAGAAGGTAGCAATTATATTAATGATAATAATAATTACATACACACATACATATTGATTTTGCGTATGGATTTTCTGTTATATAGGAGATAATATAAGCTCCTGAGAAAATTAGTACAATTATTGCTGATGTTGTATTGAATATTTATCTATTGTAGCACTTATTCTGAGTGGAACAGGACTCCTACGCTAGAAAAATAATTTTTTTGGAAATATATAGATGTAAAGACAGTGGCCCAAATTTATGAAACATAGTGCAGTGTGTACTATGTGCAGTTTGCCTGTGCAGAGGCTCCATATTCATGAATTGTGTCCCACTTTTTTCATGAACCTGGCCCCCTCTGCACTGCTCCGATGGAGTGCACCAATTTATTTTTGTGCACCTTGAACATAGAACATGCATCACAATTCTGTCGGATACTGCATGATAAATGTGGCGCATGGTGCACCGGAACACCCCTTTCAGTGCAGAATTTTGTTTTGTGTCGAGTATAGTGCAGCTGCGACACAAATGTGTCACAGACACTTTAAAAATACTTGTGCAAGCAGTTTACACCAAAAAGAACATTCAATGTCAGACATAAAACAGGTGTAGGGGCTTTAACAAATGTGGGCTCCTTTATCTTTTGGCTGTTAGAGGATACAGGACAGAAAGGGGATTTATGCAAACTGCTTAAAAAAGAAAGAAGGACACGTAAACATTTATTTTACAACGTATATTACAAAATGTACTATTATCATCTGCACTACTCATTTATGCAGTTTTGGCAAAATTCTGGTTGCATCATAATATAAAAATAATTATTCCTTAATGATTTGAACCGGCGTCCTTTGGCCTTACTAATCAGTTCTGTACCATTGTGCTTTGTAACCTGACTTTTTATATCTGTCCTCTTGTTGCTGGTGTTTCTGCATTACCTGCTGCCTTTTTTAGTTTTCAGCTATGTTAATTTGTATTCTCCTATTAGTAGGGTCTGGCCTCCATTTAAGGCCAGTTTTGTCATTCAGTATTTGCTAGTTATTGTTGTATCTGCAGCTGTCTCTGTTCTGTCGGAACATCTATACAGGCAGTCCCCGGGTTACATACAAGATAGGGTCTGGAGGTTTGTTCTTAAGTTGAATTTGTATGTAAGTCGAAACTGTATATTTTATAATTGTAGAACCAGACAAAAAAAAATTGGCCCCAGTGACAATTGGAGTTTAAACATTTTTTGCTGTAATGGGACCAAGGATTATCAATAAATCTTCATTACAGACACCTTACAGCTGATCATTGCAGTCTGGGACTATAGTAAAGCATTCAGAAAGCTTCACCAGAGGTCAGAGGGGTCTGTCTGTAACTATGGGTTGTCTGTAAGTCGGGTGTCCTTAAGTAGGGGACCGCCTGTGCTTTCAAGTTGCATGTTTTTTTTGATGGTAGCGAAAGATTATGTGAAGTCTGTTCTCTTGTATTCTCTCACCACTTTTCTGTCTGTTCCCCTTTGTCTGTGTTTATTTAATAGTGATTGTTTTGTGGACCTGGTCTAGTTGTAGGCCTTTATTCCTGTCTTCCCTATTGCCCTCCTTCCTGTATTCTGCCTTGGTTGTGTGTTGGTGGGCATGCTAGGATTGCTAGTTTGCCAGGTTTTTCTTGCAGCAATCATTTCAATAGGTGTCCCAAATTTAGTACAACAGACCCTAGTATCCTTTAGTCCTTCTCCATATTTTCTGGAAAGGTCTTCATGTTCAGAGAGAGAGTAAGAAGTTGTTGGATCCGGAACTAGTCCTGGAAACCTAACCTTTACCGACATGCAGGGACTAGCTTAGCCTTAGAGTAAGGAACAGTTTTTCCTAGTTCTTGATGCTTTTTTTATTCGATTTTCTGCTTCCTTATAAACTGTGACGTCATACCAACTGATTGGCACCTCCCGAAGATGTCAAGAGAACTGCTGTTTAAGTCCAAGGGCAGGTTTGAACACAGAACCTAACATTTTGACTGCTGATATCAGTGCCACAGTTAATGGCAATTGGCTGCTGTATAAAATAGCTGACACCAATCCATGGAGCATGGAGATTGGTCAGTCAGTGAGCCCTCTCCCTTACAGCAGTAATATATCTAACACATATTTACATTGCCAGGAGGTTAACGTGATGAGCATATGTTAATAATTGTAACTCTAATGTTATCTCTTAACTTTGCCTTTTGTTCAGAACCTTCCATTAACAGTCTCAGAGGTTGTATGCTGCAAAGCCTGTTGTTGCCGACCACTATTAAGATATGGATGGTTTATCCAGGGGACAAGCACTCAATGAAAAACCTTTCATAACCTGTTAAAATTAAGCCTTTTTTTATTTATTGATGAGAGGTTCTTGGAAACATACTTATTACTATATATTCCTTACATAATTTATAGTACATTGGTGGTCATTTATGATGGCTACTCTTGCATACATGCGATGATTAGCATGTTTCCCAGAGGTCTGATGATTGTTTGCTTCTTAGGTTTCTCTCCTTTGGCTGGAGATGTAGTGATGATAATAATTATCCCACAAATAGTGGATGCATCCTTCAACTCCTCACCATTCAGTGCCTTCTAGTCTCCTCTACTTTCAATAAGGTGAAAATGCACATGACAATGTACATGGTGATGTAACTAGCAGTAATATGATCACAACTGATCACAACTTTTCTTACATTTTGTAGAATTTAAAATGATTTTTATTTTTAATTTAATATATTCAAGAGAATATTTTAAATGAGTGTATATTAGAAAGTTTTGTCTGGAATTTCAAAACATCAAGAGATTTTTTTTATTCTAAAACGCACTCCTCTGTTCAATCATGTGCCTTTTGAGGGTCTGTACTGTACTTATCCATGCTTACTCATCCTGCAGTAAATCACTGGTCTCAGTGGTCTTGAAATACAGTAGACATGCTAACATAATTGATGAGGCTGATGATCGTCTGCCCAAGTCACGTGAATACTGCAGTAAGTTAAACAGCTACAGGTGACAACTGCCAGAACATTGGTACTAGAATGGTTGGATTTTAAAAGGGTTTTATCATAACTCACATTTATTCGCTATCCATAGCATCAGCAAAAAGTGGGGAAAGTAAATCTCCCTTAGCCACCCTTCAATGCAGACATCCATCATCTTGTGCACCATGGTGTAAATTTCAAAGACTGCATTAGAGTAAAGGAAACATTTTCAGCCTGTGCTCTATAGGATGCTATGGGATTTTTAGCATGGTTCAAAGGACAAGTCGATGCCATGCGATGGTGTCAGGGTCGCGAAAACCGCCAATTCTCTCTTCTCTCAGACACTCCAAATTATTTGAGCATGCGTGCACTTTAGTAAGAAAAGACAGACTCAGGTTCTGTTTTAGTCTTAGCTCATGCTCTCAACTCACCATGCAGGAAAGATCACCTTAGGAGGGCTTCTTCTGGTGAGTATGGTGGAACCCCATACAATCAGACATTTTTCTGATCTCCTATAGTTGATCACAGAAAAATAGGCAAAACATTTTTCCCACTACTGTGTTGATATACAGGCCTGGTAGATGTTTCATTTGATAACCAAATATAAAGGTTTTACAGAGAACATGTCATTTTATAAAATGCAGTCTGATCTTTAAGGAAGATGTTATAGAGCATGTTAGATAAAAACCTTATTTTAGTACTATGCAAATGATCGTCAGAGGCTACTGGGGCGTGGAATGTGTCATTATAGTTTTAGTTTTTACTCTTTTTTGGATTGCAACCGTTTAAAAGTTTATTTGCACCTTGTATATTGATGTATCTACTTCTAACGTAACTAAATGCAATCAGCTACACATACCACTACAAATGTCAGTGGTACTCTTTTAAACACTGGAGACAATAAAATGTATTCTTTTAAAAATTCATTGGCAGATATATGTAACAGGTGTAGAGATTAGAAACTCATATTAAGCTTATGCAGCTTTCACTGCAAATCGTTGCCTACTCTTATATAAATATGGAGGCCCAGTATTTTTATTTTTTTAAAGAAGAGGGTTTTTTTGTTTTCTTTGACAACCAATAAAGATTTACACACATACATACATATATTTTTGTGACAAGTGATAAAAAATATCTGCGATGGACAGAACTTCCTTATATTCTAATTTAATTTTACAAAATAGAATTCCACCTTTCAGAACAGAAGACCATTTTAACATGAATTGATAAATATCCATAATTGTATAACCCACAATAAATTCCTCATCGTTAGTGAACATTGAGATTACCTTTGTTAATGAGCCTTACTTTCATTTCTTTGATGCACCGCTGTGTGTAAATGTCTATCCATAAATATGCTAGTGTGTATAGTCGTGTGTCCGTGGTTGTGTTTTCTCCCTAGACTGATAAAGCTGCTTCTATATGTCTCATTAAGAAATACCCTAAAGACTACTACAGTACAGATATTGTATTGCTTTTCACATATCTGAAAGTCACCAGTTCATATATAAAACAGAGTGGTGCAGATTTTTCTTCTTTTATTGGTTATTAAATCTAAATGATGTATCTAAAGTCAGCAGTGCTGAATGGATGTTTTCTTTTTATGATGGCTATAAAACCTCAAGGAAGGCATCTAAGAGCTAGTGCCACTGAATGAATTTGCAGTCACTGTGAATCGATATGAAGAACCTTAGCCTTTGATCTACAATATTTTTTGTCTGGGAAGAATCTTGCTAGAATTTGTTTCCTGGCTTAGCTTGACTGCAGAGGAATAGAGGATGAAAACCTCATATTAATTAGAAGCATTTATTTTGCTTGCATGAACTATTCATGTCAGTGAGAGCCCATCGCTATCTTGTCATTATTTTTAAAAGGGCTAGACATTAGTACAGAAAGCATTGCTCTTGTCATACCGGGGAGTACAAGCCGAGCATCTCGAAGCTAAAGAGAACTGGTGCCACCATGCATACAGCTCAATAAGTGAATAATGGATATACCCAATCTAGTACATTACAGTGCGAAAGATAAAAGCTGCCTTTGTTCAGCTACAAATCATCATTAGAACAATGGAATAAGATGCCGTCTTGAAGAGCAGCAGCTTGACTGCCTCCTAATAAAACAAGTGGAAGGCTGCCGTGCCTGTTTTGCCTGTGATTTGATGCACCAAATATGTAACTGATTAGATTACAATTACAAAAGCTTTTCTGAAGCAGGGAATATGTAATTGGCAGTTTTCCTGCAAGCTAGCATTGCTGATGTCAAATACAGCTGTAACTTGGCTTGTCTTGTTAGGTAAACAAAATGTGTCTTGACTGTCATTGCCATAAAATATTAATGCACTGGAAGTCTCTAAACCTTACTAAGCATAAGGCCTATTATCACACTTAAGAGCAACGCAATCTAATAAATCGCTAGCAGTATAAAAACGAAGTCAGCTGGCAGAGACAGTAATCTCCCTGAGGGATAGTAAGTGCCTAATCTTCAGATACAGCAGCTGCAGCGACAGAAATAATAATGCTTGTGCTGCTCAGTGCAAATACATTTTTACTAAATTCAGTCATTTAGACGCTAATGGAATGATTAAGAAAATCTATATTACGTCAGATATTTAAGGCAAGTTGTTAAAAATCGCCATAAGTGTACACAACCATACTCCTAGTGAGATAGTGTAGGAGAAAGACATGTATCATGAGGGGAATTTTGGGTTCAGTAATCATAGAAATTGCAAAATGATCACAAATTTTCTTAAAGTAAAAACAAAATCTATATTTCATGATCCAATATATCTGGCAAGCATTTTATAAAGATGAGCACTTGCTAATCATATTTTAACATTTTTGAAGGAAAACATGTCAAATGGAATGTTTTAGAGCATACTAAGGTCGGGAAGTAAGATTTGCCTTATAGAGACTTTACTGATTAAGGTCGCCTTCCAGGTGTGTGGAGACTTACAGCCATTGATGCTCCACTGGGGAATTCTGCAAATTATGCAAATACGTTTTCCATAACAGAATAAGGAAAACATTGACTCTTACCATCAAGCATAACTCTAAGGAAGCCTAATGACATCATGTGGGATTATTGCCAAACCAGTATATCTATTCCAGACGAAAACAGATTCCCAACAGACAGCACTGTTTTGATGTGGTTAGATCTCTTTTGTACAGAGTAGGGAACTGGTTTAGCTGATTTCGATTATTGTCTGGAAGTAAGAGCTGTTATGTGGAGTCATCTAGTGTTTCTATCAGTGACTACAGCCTCCCATTAACAGAGGTGGATGTCTAGCCCTGATAGGATGGCCCCTATTTTTTTTTTTGCAAAGGAAAAGCTTAGGTATAAAAGGATAAATACCAATTTATACTGCATATATTCAGACACAACTATATATACACAGTATATCTGCTAAGCACCTCCTGCTCTATAACTTGAAGATCAGACTGCAAATTTCATGTAACAAGCATCCTTTAGAGCCATTTTAAAGAAAATTGTGCCAAATGACAATGATTCAATCAATGGTGGTCAAGGTGTTTGATGAAATGTCAACTTACTAAAAGGCAAAGAGAACCATGCTTTTCAAAACTGTAGGCAATAAAATGTACTCTATCCAAAACATATGTTATTGGGAGATGTGCCTAATAGTGGGTAGACATTAGAAAGCCATATTCAATGAACACAATGCCTAAACATATAATATGATATGATTGTGGACGCAGGGATTTTTTTTAGGCTTCTTGTCAGTAATCCATTGAGGGACAATACAGTCAGCTTCTCCCTACCTTGAAGTGGATGTTTACACACTGGAATTGATTGAATTCCACTGTACAACAAATGGAGATAAAGTATACTTCAGTGTTACTAGGAACAAGTATGGGTGAGGGGCTGCAGGGTCCATTAGATATACAGGAAGATTTATTTGTCAGGATTGTCTTGTGTGTGCCAATGTAATTTTATATATATATATATATATATATATATATATATATATATATATACACCCTGTTTCCCTGAAGATAAGACAGTGTCTTATATTAATTTTTGCTCCCAAAGAGGCACTAGGTCTTATTTTCAGGGGAGGTCTTATATTTCCATGAAAAATAATTCACATTTATTGTTAGAAAAAATTAACTTCTCTAACATCCCTATAACTCTTCAAACTTATTTCATGCAGAATTTCTTGTGACTCCATTTTTATTGGCCCCAATCTCTCATGTTTAGCAATAGCACTTTCCTTAAATGATCCCCTTCTTGTCAGCACTTCATGTCCGGGTAGCTGCTCGTATCACATTTGCAGCACAACAGTCAGAGATTTTATCCCATGATTTCTTCCCCATATCACAACCTCTTGCACCATCTAAATGATCCACCTTTACTAATATATATGGCGCGAGGGGAGCTGTAGCAATGGCTGCCGCTAGGTCTTATTTTCAGGGCAGGCCTTATATTTCTAAGCTTGAACACAATTCTACTAGGTCTTATTTTCGGGGGGATGTCCTATTTTAGGGGAAACAGGGTATATATATATGTATATATATATATATATATATATATATATATATACCCTGTTTCCCCTAAAATAGGACATCATTAATTATATATTAACACATTAGCAGAAAAACAGTAGACGAAATAGGAGAAAATCAACTAAACCATTCATGGTCCAGTTATAAATTTACTTCTATGTAATGTCATAATAGTCATCATACATTGTCCAATGTAAAAGTCAAGTATTTCAATAGCAACCAGACACAGAGGCGATTACATACAACAGCCATGTACACAATATTTATTGCCTTCATTATGGTCAACTGCTGCCATTTATTTCATACCTTCAGCTAATGTGTACAACATGACTGATGGTTCCATACACATTGGTGTGGTCTGGATTCACTATTGCAGCTTATTTTCCAAAATGAATTGTTTAAACACTGCTATAGTGGATACTCCAGATCTTATGGATACATTTGCTTCTAGCTCTGTATTCTATGTATAAAACAGTGAAATATTGTGTTCTATGCCATCCTAATAGATGTTCATGCTGGAAGTTGAAGGAAGGGCTGCATACATTCATTACTTGTCACTATCGTGTGCCTGCTAGTCTGGCCTCCTAGACCCCTCAGATATGCCTGTGCAGCTACATCCATGCTCTACTTAATTTCCATAGATTTAGTTATGAGCGGGTTGTTCACTTTAGTTTTTATGTTTTTGTAATGTGTATAGAAGTGTGGGGGTACGGTATTAGGTCATTCACCAATATAGATCTATTAAATGTTCTGCACCAATTACTTGAAATGTAAAGTAAACCCCTGGCTCAGAATTATCAATCATCTCATCAGTTACCATCCCTATCCCTAAAATGACAGCATATGGAGGGTCATGTGACCCTAACTGTTCATGACCAATCACCCAGACCTTATGACAGTATTTATGAATACAACACTAAGCTCCTGGAAGGGCAAATGGTTTTGGGTGTATGGATCACATGACTCTCCATATCCAGCCACTTTATGGACAGAAATAGCAGATGATGAGGTAAAAAACCTTTCTGAACCAAGGGCTTTAGTTTACATTTAAAAAAAATGATGCAGAGTTCTTAATAGATATACACACAAGATCAACATTAGAGAACAACACTCAATTTCACTTTCATGTGAAGGTCATTGTGTAGTCCTATGTAAATAAATCACCACATTAGTAAAATAGAAGTATTTTAATCTTCTTTCATAAATTTCTTTCTAATGCACAAAATAAAAATGTAATTGATATAATTGTAAAATAACAAACAAAACAACATTGACATTAGCAAACAGATATCTGCAAGTTATTGGTGTTAACCTAGAACTTGGTGCTAACCAAACCAAACCTCTTATTAGCAGAATGAATCAAAAGGCTACACTTAGCTTTGCTGAGGAGCATGTTGTGTGGTCAGAAGGGAAGTGGTCCACAGTTTATTTTAGTGATGAAAACAAGTTTTCAAAGTGTGTAAAGAGGTCAGTTAAAGGTGGTGAAAGAAGTGTCATGGTTTGGGAAATGGTTTCTGTAGCAGTTGGACCTCTCTTACAGCTACATGGTAGAGTGAAAGCAAATGTATATAACCTTATTCAATTGTCCCTTGTGTTCTTCACTCAATCAGCTACCAATTTTCATTCAAAGTAAGCAGTTAATGCAGTAATGCAGTTCTTTGAAATGACCAGTCCTGATCTAAATCCAATTGAAAGCCTCTGAAAAATCCATGGTGATAAAGTTATGGCCAAGAAACCCACAACCAGGGCTGGATTAAGGTTGGCGGGGGCTCCTGGGTGCAAAATCTGGTGGGGGCCAACATTGAATATAGTACAGACAGGAAACAGCAATAGCTATAAACTGATCCCCAACAATAACTATATACAACCGTCCCAGTAATCACTATATATAACGGCTAGTATTCACTATATACAGCCCCCATAAAGCACTATATACAGAAATCACAATATACAGCCCCCAGTAATCACAATATACAGCAACATATACCGAATTTTCAAAACTGCCCTAAGACAGAAGAAAAGCCTTATTGGTCAGGCCTAAAACTTAACTTTTATAAAATTATTAAATAATCACACTCAACTGTTTTAAAATTTCACATGTTGGGCTGCTATTTTTCGTATGTAAGTATCACAGGATGAGTAACTACTCAATCGTATTGTCTGGAATAGTGGATGTCTGCAGCGACCCTACTCATTAACAGCCACAACTATGATTCTCTAAAAACCAAACACGAGCCCCCCCCCCCCCCGACATGTTTAGCCGGAGCACCAGCGTCATCAGTACATACGGAAAATAGCAGCCAAACATGGGAAATTTTAATACAGGCCCTTAGAAATCACTATATTCAGCTCCCTATGATCACTGTATACAGCCCCCAGCAATAACTATATACAGTCCCACAGCATTAACTATATACAGCCCCCTATAGTAACTTTATACAGCCTCCCTATGATAACTATATACAGTCCCCCTATAACTATACATAGCCCCCTATAATAACTATATACAATCTCCCTTTATAACTATAACTATATACAGCCCCCTGTAACAAATATATACAGCCCCCTATAACAGCTATATACAGCCCCCTATAACTATATACAGACTCCTATTATAACTATATAAACCCCAACCCCATAATTATTGGCTATAATAACTATATACAGCCCTAGATAAAATAATAAAATTGTACTCACCTTCTTTCATTCCCCCAATGCGTGCCGACCTCCTTCCCTTCCCTTGCGCTATCAAGATAATGGGTATAGGAGATGTTCCTAAGATGGCAGCCCCCTGCTGCAGGGGGCACTGTGACATCACACACTTCACCACCAGGGGCAAGGCTCCGCCATCTTTGTATACCTCCGATCATCTATGACAGAGCAGGGAACTTATTGTTCCCTCGCTCTGCCGTAGAATGAAGTCACAGGAACATCTGCTGGATACGGCCTGGAGAGCCTGGAGCAAAATACACTGTGGGCGGTCCCTTTAAGGCCAAAGTGGTGGGGGACCCAGGGAGTGTGCCTGCCAACGATAGTTATAGAATTGTGGAAGAGACTAGAAGAAGAGTATACCTTAATCACATCAGAGCAGTCCTGAGCAGTAGTGATGTCCTATGGCCGCAGATGTGCTGAGGTCATTCAAAGCAAAAACCTGTGCACATCCTCCTGTAACTTCAGAAAACTAATCATTCTCAGTGGTATAGTCATTTCTGTCCTCTAATTTTGACCATCATGTGTTTTATAAATAAAGCTTTTTTTGTACATGTACTTTGGTAATTTGTGAAACACCATTCTAGTGGCCCATTTAAATGAATAGGAGCCAATCCTGTAATGCATGTTATCAGTAACCCAGTCTGACAACTACACAGAGATCAGAGCCGTCTGCTTACTGGTACATTCTGTTATCATCTGCTGAGAAAAGCTGACCTTTGAGGATGATAGGTGTTGAATCCCTACTAATCTGATAATGACCACCTAATTTATGGATGTCTAATTAATATTTCTTACCTGGAAAATCCCTTTAAGAAAAGCTATCTGCTTGTTAATATATTGAGGTACTTTAAGCCATAATTGTCTGATCTTCCTGCATGCCAAGAAACAGAGATAACAATCAGTTTGTGGCATATGACACTTATTACACTGTGATGTATTCCAAATTCCATAACATTCATGGAACAATTCTACAATTGAAACCAGATGTCCCAACAATCAGCATTCGTGCAGTGTAAAATTGTGAAATGTAGTATTATTTAGTTACATCATATGGGTCAAATGACATCCAACACCACATTATCAGAAAAATTGACTGAAAAATAAAAGAATATGTTTTATTACAGTGATGATATATGGAACAAGCAACAGAGGAAACATACACTATTATTTTGGAGGCTTAATTTAATTTGTAGAGTGTTGATTAAAAACAGCTTCATTTCCATAGAGAATCATTTAGATGCATAATCCTGTCATGCATGTTATCAGTAATAGTACTCTCTAAGTCAGCAGGAATTTTAAGTGGAACACTGTGCGGCAATGTAACTATGTGCTCAAAAAAAATTTTTTCAGAATGTAAATTGTTATGACAGTATAATTTCCTTTAGCTTTTCTAACAGCAGCTTTGGTTTGCTATTTTAATCCAGAAATGATTGTGGGTACTTTTAGTACCAAATACGCTGGTAGGGCTCTATTCTATCAAACGGGTATTCCTGAGCTGGAGGCATCCTAGCTTTATGTAGCAAAAAACATGAGATGATTTTAATGGAAGTGCCGCAGCGCCCTCTACTTTTAACTCCAGCTATCTCACATTAGATGTAAAGCAAGGACTGAATTTGTGGAGGACAAAAAAGACCCTGAACTGCGCCCCTAGACCGTCATCCGCCTGCTTACCTCTGCATGCCCTAGGTGATATGGGACAGCAGGAAGATAGTCCCTCCCAACAATAAAGTGACGACATAAAAAAATACTCACCAACACACAACATAAAGCAATGTCACAACGGCATTGATGGCAGATGGCACAAAATCAGAGTCAAAAGGGATAGTCAAATAACAAAATATTATATATATATATTAATATTAATATAATAACATATGAGTTATGGACTTTTATAATACACTATATAAATAGGAAATGTTAATTTTAATTAGTATTTTTTCAAATTATTATTATCGTATATTGTAGAATGTCCTTAGCACTTCTTGATTTGACAAGAAATGCAGAGAGTGAGCTCAGATGAAATATAAGAGTTTTAGTTGAATAAAAATGGTTTAATTAGCACCAAAAGAGAAAAATATTACAAAGTATTTAAAGAGATAAAATAACATAGAAAAAAATAAGAGACAATAAGAAATTCAAAAGCAAAATAAAATAAAGTTTCCCAAAATACAAAAATGTATGTGTGATGAGTGAAGAGAGCTAAGTGTGTGCAAGGTAAAGCTCCCCCCAGACCCCTTGAATAGGACCCCTTTTTAAACCCTAAACTCCCATAGACTTGCATTGTAAGTCAAACTCATCCATTGGCTTGTTCACAACCATATATGGTAACATTCCAAGGACCCCTCTTCCTAGACCAATGGACCTAAAGGGACCCTTATATGGTAAAGGCTAACTTGCCATATGGATGTAGTTGGGGGAAGAAATGCTTCCTTCCATTGAATTTTAAGTATATATCAAGAATGTACATACAACTCGAGTGCTGGCCATATATGGTCCTGATCTTTCACTGAATCCATATGATTAGTATTTTAAAGATTAGTATATTATTTAACATACATACTCGAGTATAAGCCAAGCCCAGTATAAGTTGAGGTATCTAATTTTAACACAAAACACTGGGAAAACCTATTGACTGGAGTATAAGCCTAGTATATAGCCTGCGGCGCATGCCCCCAGTATATAGCCAGAAGCCCCTTGTCCCACATAGACAGCCAGCTCATGCCCCCAGCATATAGCCAACCCTTTTTACCTAGTACACGTCCAACAGCCCCTGCTCCCAGTATAAAGCCTGCAGACCCTGCTTCCAGTATATAGTCTGCAGCCCCTGGCCCCAGTATTTAGCCTGCAGCCCCCGTCCTCCCGAATATATAGTCTGCAGCCCCTGCTCCCCAGTACATATCCTGCAGACCCTGACTCCAGTATATAGCCTGCAGCTCCTGCCCCCCAGTTTATAGTCTGTAGCCCATGCCCTGTGTTTATAACCAGCAGCCCACTGTCCCCAGTATACAGCCTGCAGCCCCTCCCAGAGGAATGCCCAGCCTATAAGAGCAAAATAAAATGTGTACTCACCATCCGACACCAAAAACAGGTTCTCTTCTTTTCATGGATGTTCTGGCTTCGGCTGCATGTCTACACGCGGTGCCGTTGCTCACTTCATGAGGTCAGCCCCTTGCTGGCATCATAGTGTGTGCCAGTGGCAGCGCACACAGTAGAATGTCAGCAAGCAGCTGACATAATGACGCGAGCGATGGCACTGCATGGAGATATACAGCCGAATCCAGAACGTCCATGGAAAGAAGAGAATCTGTTTTTATTGTCGGATTCAAGTATAAGCTGAGTTAGTTTTTTTCAGCATATTTTTTGTGCTAAAAATCTCGGCTTATACTCGACTATATACGGTACTTATTTTAAAAATTGAATGATAAGATAAAATCTTTCATCATGTGCTGGTGCATAAGGGAATGTTTTTTCTACCATGCTTCAACAGTTCAACAGTTTTGGGCAACAAATCGATGCTTGGTTATTTCTACGTTTTAAGTACATCAGACTGTACCTCATATAACCAATGGTAAAATGACTTTAGACAATTCAAAGAAAATCTTAACCACCTTGTAGATCCATTTTTCTCCAACTCTCTCATCTTTGAAACAATTACCATTTGTCACATATAATAAAGAACTAATGTACCCATTGCAATTTACCATAAGATAACCTGATACGTTCATTTGCATTTCATTTTCTTCTATGTGTTCTCAATATTCTCATACTCTCATCTTCACCTTTGCCATACATTCCATTATCCTCTGTTGCCATTTACACATTGCTTCTTGAATTTTCCCTTCATACTTGTAAAACAGCATTATTCCTTAATCCTATCAGAAATAACTTGTAAATCATCTTCATAATTTACATTCCTGGAATCTAAACAACACAATGGATTTTCTTTGGTATGTTAAAACATCTGCAATGTAAAATCATTTTATGAAATTATCTTAACATGCCTTTTAGTTTCTTTTGTTTTTAGTCTTTTTGTAGAGAAATTTTTTTCAGGCAATTTTTAAAGATTTATTGAAAGGCGAACGAAGAAAATATCATAAAAATGCCATACCAACACATACTGTGAAATATTGTATACAAGTATTGAATACTGCATTAAAATAGAAAAGCTGCAAAACCCTAAGTATATGTCCACAGGGGACATTCAGGCAGAAGATTAGCTACCGCTGACTTTCCAGGTTACTAATGCAGCGCATTGTACTGTGGCAGAAAAATGGATGAGATAACACAAAGTACTCAATACAAACTGAATTGGAGTACTAGGATGCACATACCTATGATGTAGAGTCTCACCAGGGAGCCCCTATAGTGGTCTCAGTGTGATTGCCAGAGAGAAACAGTATTAAATATTACAATATGGTAGGCATACCTCTCAAGGGGCAAGAAAGAGGCCTCCACAGGGCTACATATATACACCACATCTCCCTACTTCTCTTTAGACCTACTACCTTAGCAATTTTATGTCAATTTCACAAAATTTATAATCTTTTACTAATTGTTTTGTAGAAAACAAGTGAACCGTGAAGCTAAGCCTCCAATCTGTCACTTGCCTTCTTATTGGGTCCACTTTAAATGGTGGCCAATACCTGGGTGATGCTCCCTTTCTATGCCAAGTGTGAACATGTAACAAGACAGACAAACAAATATACAGTAAGGCAGAGTCGACAAACCGGGTCAACAACAGCTGGAGCAAACAATGACAAAATCAATATTCAAAAAGTAGTAAGAAGTTCAAGACAGATGTCAGGTACCAAAGGAGAATCAGAACAAACAGAGCAAGTGTGAATAGAACCAGACGTAAGATTTGACCAGAACTCTATGGAGTGAGAGGTGGACACTTATAGAGAGAATGGGCCCAGTTGAATGGGGCAGGCAATTACAGACACACAGAGTTAACCATTGCAGGGTGCAGAGAGAAAAGGTGTGACCTACTTGCCCGAATGATGACATAGCTGTGACAGTACTTCCTTTTACAAGGAGCCACTGGACCCTCATTAGGACCACCAGGTTAGAAGGGGTTCTGCCGGTGATATAGCCTGAAGAGGCAAGTGGATGAAGATCTCTGCCAGTGACCCACATACATTTCTCGGGGGTTGAACCCTTCAAATGTACAAGATACTGGACATAGTTCTGAACTCTGTGAGAATCAAAAATTCTCTCTACCTCAAACTCCAGTTCTCCCTGAATAACAATAGGAGGCAGTGACTCAGACCTAGGCAAGACAGAGAGAACATACTTCTACAACAGAGATATGTGACATTGTGAGCATGGAGAGTATGGGGTAAGTGAAATTTGAAAGCTACTGGATTGATGACTTTGGTAATAGTATACAGACCCACTTAATGGGGAGCAAACTTTCCGGTTAGAACTCTAAGATGCAGGTTTTTGGTTGATAACCATACATGCTCCCCCAACACATATTTAGGAGCAGGCAACCATTTCTTATTAGCCTGACATTGTTGCAAATCTTGGGCGTTAGCCAGGTTTGAAAGAGCCCAGACTAAGCATGATTACAAAAAAAATAACACTTTAGTGGAAGAATTTGCCCTATTTTGCAGGACAAACTCCATGAGGGAATGAATTTTCTAATTTTTCCTGAGAGTCTGATTAAATCTCTCAGTTTGGCCATTTTTCTCCGGATTGAAGATGGAGGAGAAGGACAGAGGGACACCCAAATGACCACAGAACTCCCTCCAGAATTTGGACACAAACTGTACATCTCGGTCACACCTTGGACACAATGGGGCACATTTACTTACCCAGTCCATTTGCGTTCCAGCGGTGGCTTCTCGGACGAGCGTTCGGGTCTTCCGGCAATTCATGAAGGTCCTGCGCCCGATGTCCACCAGGTGCCGCTGCTGCGCCGAGGTCCGCCGTGTTGCGTCGGAGTTCACTGATCTCTTCCTGGTGCATGTAAGTATGGCGCGTGTGACAAATTTTTTTTTTTTAAAATGCAGCGGTTTTTCCGACTCTGTCGGGTTTTCGTTCGACCATGCCCCCCGTTTTCCGTCGCGTACATGCCAGCGCCGATGCGCCACAATCCGATCGCGTGCGCCAAAAACCCGGGGCAATTCAGGGAAAATCGGCGCAAATCGGAAATATTCGGGTAACACGTCAGGAAAACGCGAATCGGGCCCTTAGTAAATGACCCCCAATATTCTCTGGGATTCCATGCAGACGAAGTATGTGATTGATAAACAAGGAGGTAAGCTTCTTAGCACTGGGAAGCTTCTTCAGAGGAATCAGGTGACACCTTTTAGAGAATCTATCACAGTCTTCCCTTGGGTTTTAGGGTAGTACCCTGGGAATCAGGGGAGTCCTCCCGATAATGCCAATTTACCCTAGATCTAGTACAGACCTTGCAAGCAGCAAAAACCAACTAGCAAATCACAGGACCATGAAGGCCAGTAGCAAGACCTAGACAGCAGATAGTTAGTTCCAGCAATACCCGGGTGACCAGCCAGAAAGGAACAATGTATCTCTTCAAAGACTAATTTAGTCGTAAATAAGGGGGAACATACAGTTTCCAAAATGGTACATTGTTGGGAGCAGAATCTTGGGGATTACCTATGGAGGTGGCTAAGTCAAGGTCAATGATGGAAATAACACCGGGTAACAGGACCTTTTATGGAACAATGTCAGGGGCACTGCTAGAGAAGCTATGAGATCAGCACATTAGTGCTTTTGTGTTCTTAGACCATGGACGATATGTACTGATTAAGTTAAAACTAGGGAAAACCAGAGCCCAACGAGCCTGCCGAGGGTTAAGCTGTGTAGCACTTTCTAAATATAGCAAGTTCTTCTGGTCAGTTATTACTGTAACTTGGTGTCTAGCCCCCTCAATGAAGTGTCTCCACTCCTCAAAAGCCCACTTTATGGCCAGGCGTTTATGTTTACCTATATCATAATTAAGCTCAGTTGAGCTACTGGGCGTGGATTAGTAAGGGAATCATCCAAAAATGTATCAATTTGTCAATTTTTTCCATCATACTTTATTTCTAGATCCGAAATGCATGTTAACCTTTTAAATTTTCATTTTATGATTTTAAAAAAGTTCTTTTCATATAAAGAAGTGGCTTTTTAGCAAGCTTGGTCCTAATATTTCATATCTTATGTCTCTATAATGTCTTATTTTGTTTCTCTATATACCACATGATTAGTAAAGCACTGCTGAGTATGATGGTGCTATATATAGATTTATTGTCATTATAATTGTAAAATGTTTTCATATTAATATTTTTGTATATTAACTTTTTGCCCGGGAAACTGGAACTTTTTTGGCATTCAATCCCATGTGTGCAAATACTGCACTTATTGAAAATAATCTGGATACTGCTTTTGGCATTCACTTGCTATTTTTCAAGAAATAGCTTCAATACTGTGGGCAAATTTTAAACCACATATTTTGACTGTCACAGAGAACTGCATTGATATTCCAGGGCATACAAGACACGTATCTACACTTAGCAGATATTGTTCTGTTAAATAAAAAATACTTTTTCGATGATTACAGTAATTACATTGAAAGCTGTTCATATAATTATTCACTGGTCTGCTTTTGTAACAAACATATTGTTCAGACTATGCAGAGCACAACAAGGGAGCGCTGTGATTCATATGTGAACACAATGGAAACTGCAGAGATATTTAATCTTACAACACCACTGGGAGGGAAACATATTGAAAAATGTGTAGGCATACATATTGTTAGTCTGCTCACAGGAACATAAATCTCAAAAAGAAAAAGTAGGCAATTTTAAGCTCTAAATAATACTTGTAAAATATAGAAGAATGCTTCATGTTTAAAGCTAAGAGAATAATTATCCATGAAATATGAGGTACATAATTAATATACAATTAACACATATACTGTATTTCATCAAATATTTAACTAGAGGTGTCTATTTATTATGGCTCATAATGAAATGGACTGCAGTTTCCTTTATGCCCTCACAGCAGCACATATAATGGATTTTCTACCTCTAATACTTGCAAAAGAGAAAAAAGTTATTCATGAAATGCTGCAGCCTGCACAGTATTTTACTTGAGTTAAGACAATGATAAAGAAAGTATAGAAAAATAAGACCATAATTCATAGGGACCTAATTCTACATTTCTAATCTATAGTGATTAATCGCAACTATTATACATGGCAGAAAAAATGACATATGTTCATCAAGTTCAGCCAATGAAGGAAAAGTAAGGGATGCAAGGTGAACAATTCTGTATTATAACATAACCATTAATGTTATTTTGATGTAAAACACATCTAGACCCTTCTTAAAGCTCTCTGCTGTCCCTACTGTGAGCAGCTCCTCTGCTTGGCTATTCCACAAATTTACAGTTCTTACAGTAAAGAAGCCTTGTCGCCTTTGGCGATTAAACCTCTTTTTTTGCAGGTGCCCGTTTGTCTTTTGATTTAACCTGGAACAACCATATTTTTTGTGGTTCAATAACAAATTTTATTGCACGTTGACAATTAAAGCAAATTATGACGAGCATTTCAAGCATAGAGATATTGTTATATGAAATGCTTAGGTTAACAGGATTAAGTGCATAAAAACTGACACAATCTAAAAAGGAAGAAACAATAACAATGAACAATAACTCAGTTAACATAGTACAAACTACAGGGGGACACAAGAAAACATAGGGGGTAAGACAAGAGGGGTAATGGGTATGAGGGTGAGGAAAGTAAAGAGACGGCCTAGATCCAGAGGTTGAGCGATAGGATGTGGGATCATTAGCCTTTAGCCAAGCCTCCTTGCTGGTTGGGTTCTTAAAGTGATCCAGGGACTCCAAGTTTTATTGAAAAGGTCATGTTTGCCATCATCACTAGCCTTCAGTTCCTCCATGTATAGTATTGCGTTGAGTGCCTCCACCCACTGTGCTTTAGTGGGCTTAATGGGGGATCTCTATAGCCTTGGGATTATCTTCCTTGCTGCCACAAGAAAGTGTTGAAGCAAGCTCTTTTTGAATTTGGAGATAGTCCCTGAGAATATGGAAAGAAGGGCTAACTCAGGTGATGGATCTATACGTGGCGGGCATATATCTTTGTACAGATTAAAAATTTCCCTCCAAAGTCTGTGTATCGGAGGGCAATCCCATCATAGGTGTAGCATGTTGCCTTCTGCTTCTCCACATCGCCAATACAGGGACGAAATACCCGGGAACATTTTATGTAATGGAGGCAGTGTGTCCCTTGCTCCCTCCTGCATCAGCATAGTGTAGACCAAGGATATCATGTGGATGGGCGGAGAAGAATCCATACACTATTCTTCGAATGGGGTAAGAGTGGTAGATAGTGCAGATGGGCCTAAGGTGTCAACAAATTTACAAACCTAAAAGAATTGTAGCCATCTAGATGGAGCTAGGCCCAGTGCTGTAGTTACATCGGTCATAGGGAGGATCCTGTTTCCATCAACTACACTACGTACGCTAGGGAGTGTAGCTTGAGTGTTAGAAGGGGCGTTTTGCAGGTCGGGTAAGTCAGGGTTGCCTATGAGTGGGGTGAGGGGGCCTGGTACTGTAGTGAGGATAGTGAGTCGCCTAAATTTGCACCAGGATTTAAGTAGCATCGTTAAGAGAGGGGAGATATTGGTGTGTTGTATTGAAGTACTTGGGGAGGACCAGTAGGCTCTGAGGGCATGTGTGTGATTTAGCTCCAGCTCTATCTCAACCCATAGTTTAGAGGTGCATTTGTGAAATAAGTCAAGTATTAACGTGGCGATAGAGACCCTATGGTATGAACAGAAATCAGGTAACCCGGTGCCCCCATCTAATTTTTTGAGACTCAGCACAGATTGTCTAATACGTGGCCTCGATGATTGCCAAACAAATGATTGAGTCATCCGCCTGAGCCAATCGAAAAAGGGGAATTTTGTTAGGGGAATGGGGATGGTCTGGAACAAGTACAAGAGGTGGGGTAGTATGTCCATTTTTAAAATATTAATTCTTCCAAACCAAGATACGGTTAATTTGGACCATTTTTCTAGATCTTTCTCGATAGCCTTTAACAGGGGCGTATAGTTTAAGTTAATTAAAAGGTTCAGGTCTGTTGATATGTTCGATCCCAGGTAGCGTATGGCGGACCTGGCCCATTTAAATGGAAAAGAAGTGTGCCTGCTCACATGTGGGTAGAGTGACATTGAGCATTTCGGGTTTTTGAGTGACCCGTAAATGTGGAATTCCTTTAACAGGGAAGGAAACGACATTCTCGGGATGTCGCATATATGAGGAGGTCATCCGCAAAAAAGAGAGAGCTTACAATCCGCTGTCCCATCCTTAATCTGGTGATGTCAGGGTTTAGCCTTATGGCATTCGCCAGAGGTTCCATCGCCAACAGATACAGGAAGGGGGAAAAAGGGCATCCCTGCCTTGTTCCATTGGTGATGAGAAAGGGATCTGAGAGAGAGCCGTTTACTCGCACCCGCGCTGTGGGGTTGTGATAAAGTGCCATAATACCCTGTAGCATCTTTGGGTCAAGGCCTATTCTTTGGAGGACCACCTCTAAAAATAGCCAATGGACCCTATCAAAAGCCTTCTCGGCATCCATTCAAAGAAGGCAGAGGGGATTGGCGGCACGTTGAGCATTCACTATCATTGAGATTGTTTTGGCTGTGTTGTCCTGTGCCTCCCGTCCAGGCACAAACTGGAACATCCATATTTTTTGAATAGACCATTCATATATTTATACTAATTAATCATACCCCCCCCCCCCTTAGTGGTCTCTTTTCAGACAAAAAGAAACTAATTGTTTCCAAATTTCCTCATAATGGAGAACCTCCATGCCCATTATCAATTTTTCATGACAGAATTTTGTTGTCCTTTGTACCTAAAAATTTTGTTTAACTTTCATTTCAATACATGTCTGTAAATAAATATGTCCAGTTTCGAATTTGTATGTACATCAAAACTGTATATTTTATAATTGTAGTTCCAGGCAAAAAATTTTTTTGTCCCAGTGACAATTGGAGTTTGAAACTCTTTTGGTGTCATGGGACTAAGGGTTATCAATAAAGCTTCATTACAGACACTTTACAGATCCTGGTGCTAAAGTAAAGCATCCAGAGAGCTTCACCAGAGGTCACAGTGGGCAGAGGGGTCCGTCTTTAACTAGCGATCGTTTATTATGCTAATAAAGTAGGACAAGGGTTGATTAGATATTTAACAGATATTTAAAAGATATTGTACAAAAAAAAACATAATACTTAGAAGCCAAACCCAGAAACATGGTAAAGGTGCACATTTTTATTTTATACTTTTTGTCAGTGTTGGTTCCACTCCTCGTTTGGTTTTATAAATACTGCAATATAGTAATATGAATACGTGTGTATTGATTTTACCTAGACTACCTGGTTACTTACTGTTAATAAATATGAAAGGACCTGGGAAATAAGGGAAAATAGGCTGTCTTTATAAGGTACTTTGGGAATGGAACTGTGACTAGGATACTGTTCTTCATATCTATGTATTTTATTTGTAGCTTATTTCATGTTGTTGTCATATAATGATAATAATAATAATTATTATGATTATAATTATAAGGTTTTATATGGTTTTTAACACAAAATATTTGCTGTAAAAAAAGACTAGTGCACATATGTGGTGAATATACATTTAGAAAATAAAAAAAAAACATCAATGAGAAATATGAAACATCTGGTTACTCATAGACTTTGACGTTACAACTACACGTTTGGCATACTTGAAAGACTTATAGAACATAGTCATATGTTTCTAAATTGCTACAACAACAACTGGTATGATTGTGGATGAACACAGCAAACTTGAAGTTTCTGCAGTGTTTGGATGCCTTTGGGAAACTTTAGCACATTACTGTCAAATAAAAAATGAAATGTTTTCTCGAGGGACTTTGCCTTTCCCTGGAATGAGCAAACATTGTAACTCTATTTACAAAGCATAAGTATTTACACTGCACTGTACAGCGGTGGATTGTAGCTAGAAATAGACTTGAAGTGTGTACTTATATATGAGGTATGTTTTATGACATATACAATGTATCTGGGTTTTTTCCAAATCCAATAAATTGTACAGGAGCAAGAAAATAGGGAAATAGAATTGCATGAAATAAGAAAATAAGCAATATTATCTAATACAATCCCCTGTGGTTTCAGTGACAATGGCCTCTGCTTAGAGTGCTGCAGGACTGAAAGCACGCCAACACGTATGACTGCTGCAGTCAATCACTGGCCTCAGTAGTAAATGCTGCATAAAGAGTAACCTGTTCAGCATGCAATAGATGGCTCATACAGTGTATTTAATGTGGCCATTTATGGCTATGTTATTTTATCATCTTGTCAAAAGAAACATGTCCTCATACTCTTTTTCTGTGTAAAAGGAAATCGAGCAATATTTACCGAGCATGTATGTTTCTATTTGGCAGGCAGCCACTTCTCCTGCAGAGAATTGGCTGTTCAGCATTCAGTAACAAACTGTGAAGTCCTGTATTATGTTGAGCACCTATTAGTTCCACTCAATCCTAGGCAGCGGCTTCAGAACATGTCTGTGCAGGAGAGGCATTCGCCTGCTCAGGAGAGAACATTTCATTACACATATAGAAATAAAAATAAACTGATAGTAAAGATCTTTTTATAGGTTCTCTTTAAGAGTTTTTCTCGTTGTCAAGCGATTCTATCAGTAATAACAAAACTATTATCATATTTATACAAAAATATGCATCTTTTATAGTTCGGAAAATAGGCCTTTTTTATAATATAGATGGCATAACTATGGCATTTATTAATTTGGTAATAATCATATGGCCAAGCTTGGCCAACCTAGACAACAAGGCCATTAATACAGTGGTAGCAGCCATAGCAGCTGCTATGGGGTCTGCAGTGTCAGGGGGCCCCGACATCCAACCTGACACACTAAAGAATGGAGAATGTGCACCATTATTTAAATATTATGTTGCACATCGTATATCATAATATGTTTGTAACACTACACATCTTCCACAGTACACAGCATGAGTCATCAGATTAGATAAGAAATGTTGGGGGAGAGGGAGGGGACAGCAGAATGACAAGACTAGGGGTCTTTCATCTTTAATACCTGCAGTCTACTTCCCCCCTATATTCAACAGCTACTGGAACAGAAGTGTATAATGTATATATAAGTGCAGAACTGTGTATAAATAAGTATATAAATGTGTGAGTATACAAATATGTATATTTTCTGAGAGGGTAGGGGACCCCATTCAGAAGTCTGCTATGGGGCCCCACTGACAGATGAGAACTAGTTATAGATTAAATTGATTATAACATGCACTTTCAATTCTTTAGTCAGCTTTCCATCCCCAGAAGAAAAAGAAAACGGAAGCACCATAATAGATCAATGTATGGCCCAGGCAGATAAAACCTCTCACTTCTAGTGGTACTTTATAGTGAAACACAAATTCCCCATTCAAATAACTGAGTCATTAAAAAAAAAGTAGCACACAGGGATGATATGATTCTGGGGATGATGTGTGAATATAGACCATTAGCCCAAACAGAGTATAATAAATACTTTTAAAAAGTACTATAAGCCGAGTGTGTCCAGACCCCTAATAGTTTTATGAAGAAGTGGGATTGATGGTTTTCAAACTCATTCATGGACATTTTCCAGTATCTATAAAGGTGGTTAGAAAATAGTTTTCACAAATATCCCATCTTCTTAAGGAGGTAGAAGCTAAGCATTTCATTAGATTTGTCTGAATTTTTTTTGTAGACAATTTGAGCCATGATGCCTTTGTGGGACCTAAAGGGGTATTCCAGCTATCAGCATTTTTCATATACAAATGGGTACTTAAAATATTACCTAATATGCAATTAATTGTTATATAAAATTTTGCTCCGCTTAGCAAAAAAAAATTAAGAATTAAAATGCTACAGACCCTTTAATCAGTGCATAGATTTCCTCTGCAAGGAGAAGACACAGGACAGAAGATGGCCGCTGGTCACATGTCCACATCACATGTCCTACACCTGCCTAGGCAGGTCATGTGATCACAATTATGTTTGTCTGTAGTCGATACTGGTTGCAGTGCATCCAGTATGGCCAGTGTTGTGGTGAGACGTCATCTCATTTTGTGATCATATTCCCGGAATACACCTTTAATCGTTTCAGCTTCTTGCTGCTGCTAAACTGAGCTTAGCAAAGTCACATCAATGTTAGAGGCAGTCTGCTACAACCCCACCACTTTCTAACCAATTCAGCAATCCATGTATATGGGAGATTGAATCAGGGGCACAATGATATAAATGAAAATGAAAGATTACTTCTGGTACAATCACTCCCCTTAAAATGAATTGTGTTTATTTGAACAAATATAAAAAAATCTTGCACACATAAACCTCTGGTCATAGTAGGTACATAACAAGTCATTGGGGCACATTTACTAAGGGTTGGTATGAGATATGCATGATTTTATTTATAGGAAAATTTACATGTACATCTTTTTTACAGGAATGTTGACATATTACTGATATAACAACACTGTTATCTGCCACTTGTGTATTAAGAAGTACCTGTAGGGTATATATTGATTTGTACATACTATAACCAGACTGTAAAGGAAAGTCCAGGGAATCCAGCACTTTCAAAAGAACTTATTTTTTATTTCATCATTATGTTAAAATTTTGATTCTGCATAGCGTTTCACAAAACTGCAGCTATGCGTTTTGAGTTCACAGACTCTTCATCATGGCTATCATATGGTTAGAAACCTCACTATTTAAAATAAACGTCACAGAGCATGCATTAACACCCTATATTCAAAATACTTACTTAAGATGATAAATTAGAGCTGTTACTACCCTTTTTTTTCAAAATTTATAGAACAAACTATTCTTTTTGTTTAAACCTAGTGGATATCAGGTTTTTAATTCTAAGATCCAATAGGCTTCTCTTTTCCTTATTGCATGTTCCCAAACTCCACCTCTTTTTGGGCTGTGCACTGTTCGGCTATTCTTGTTTTTAACATACTTATGGTACTGTCCACATATTTTTTGTTACAACATGTACATTCAATGATATAAATTACATAACTAGTGTCACGGGTGCCCCTGGGAACCTTGTCTCGGGTCGCAGGATTACCCATGTACCTCAGTGTGGCCTGCTGGACCAGCTGCGCCACTCAATTCGTTGGGTTTCAGCAGTGTCTTCTGCGGCTCATCGCGCGTGCCCCCGCCTCCTAGGGTGCAAGGGCATGGGATCTTTAAAATTTAAAGGACCAGCATGACGGTAATTGGTGCTGGCCAGCCGCCTTCCCTGATAAATTCCCAGCCCCTTCCTGTGTTCCCTGCCTCATAGCCTTAGAGAACACTTGATGCCCTGTGCGATTATCCTGATTTCCCGTTGTGGCCTCGTTTCCATTGTGACCTTCTGCTACGTCCCCGACTCTGATCCTGCGCTGCCTGTCTCAACCTCCTGCCTGTCCCCGACCATGAGTTTGCCTTACGATTTTCTACTTCGCCTTGACCGCCACCGCAGATAAAGTCGCGCCTGTGAAACGACCTGGTGGTACCAAGCCGCAACAAGTCCAACCTGCTTTTGCGGTGGGCTCTGGTAAAAACCAGGTACCACTTAGACTCCAGTCCCAGGTGTTGGCTTACAACATCATCTGTGGTGGTACAGAGGATCCACTACCACTAATTCTGACAACTAGTATCACAATTTATGAAAAATCTCATGGTGTACACTTTAGCTTCATTAGCCACAGTTTTGCATTTTTAACAAATTTACATATGTTACGCCGATTTCCCTCACATGCATGGAAACCTTTCACTGACAACCAGGTCTTGTTTTTTTTTATTTCTATCACTGTATTAGCTCGTACCGTTAGTACTCCATCAATATGAATTACTTTGCATACTATAACCAGAAATTTCTTTGTCATGTACTTGTTATATATGTACTATGCCCAGATGGTTATTTGTTCAGGATTTTTTATATTTATTAAAACAAAAAAAATCCATTTTAAGTGAAAGGATTGTGCCATAACTAATCTCTACAGAAAGAAAAAGTCTATAGGGACACCAATGTTTTCTTTTTCCTGTTTATATATAAGTCACTCAGAACACAATATAAAATCTATTTGTTATTTTCTAGATTATCTATATTTTCCTCAAATATATGGCTCTGTTATTGTGTTGCTTGTTACCCACCTAGCATGCAGCGCCAATGTATGCAATTTAACAAGATTGATATTTGTCACAATTTTTTTTATAAATTCTAAAAAGATAACTATTATTTTACATTAAAATGTTCAAAAATCCACAAATTACTATGTAGTGCAAGCTAGTTATATGTAATTGCAGAAATTGAAAAAACATGACAGACTGAGCACAGGTTAGAATTCTGTTTCAGATTATTTCTTTCAGCAAATACTGCTGTGATTCTCCCTGGATTTATGAATTATTCATCTATGTTAATGGAGTGAGCTTTGCAAAGCTGAATATGTTCAATGGCTTATGCTATAAAAACATTAATTAGTTCAATTTTCATTTTGTCTCCTTTATGTATAGTAAGTGTTGCCATCTCATCTGTATCAGCCCGGAATATTTAATGCATTAATTTAGGGAGACTAGTGTATGCATATTGTGCATTATAAATTATATTCTCCAGACAATGCTATTCCTTACATTTGATGCACAAAGTAAAAATCCTTATCTTTGTATTAATGACTTCTGAATATTTCTTATGTTGACAATGCACAGAGGGACTTGGTAGTTAGCATTTGTTCAAAAGAAATTGGAATAATGTATAGTGGTATCATTAACATAGTTTAACATTTAACTTGCATGCTGAAGTAACACTTTCAAGCTGGTGCATTCCCACTAATGAGAATTCTGCTTCCCACGGGAGCTATGCCTATCAAAAGTTGTGTCCAAGTGTTTCCTGAATACATCAGGTCTGGCACAAGTCAGAGTATTCTACTCGTAGGTGCTCACAGAACATACAAAATAATGCATTGTTCTAGAATGAAATATGGATTTACACAAGGTTATACTTTAAATACGTTTTATAGGATAAAAATATTGTTGACCCTCCTAATGATCGGTCATAAGATTAGTGGTGCTCCAGCATCCTGTACCCAACAGATCAGCTGTTCTTAGCAGTTTACCCGAACAGAATGGGAACCAAAAGACTCCATACTCTGTGTAGTGGCTGAACCGAGTCACATAAGCTTAGCTCTGAAACAAATGAATGGATTCACTAACATGATAACAATGTGCTTTATTTATGAAAGTTTCAGTGTGGTGTATTCTATAAATTTCTTTACACTATCCCATATTACAGAATATTGTGACTGTAAAAGATGGTAATGCATAACAAGCCTGGGAGTCTCTGAGAGGCTCACAAAATATCATGGTAACACATTTCTGCCTCTGATGATGCCACAGGGGACAACAATCAAGAGGCCAGCCATGCAGCATTATCCAGTTAACACTAGCAGGTGTTACCAATAGGTGTTTTCTGTATTTCGCAGTATACATGCAGTCCCCGGGTTACATACAAGATAGGTTCCATTGGTTTGTTTTTTAAGTTGAATTTGTATGTAAGTCGGAACTGTATGAATTTTTTTGATCCCTGTGACAATTGGATTTTAAAAATGTTGGATTGTTGTAAGAACCAGGATTAATAATAAATGTTAATTGCAGACGACTGTGATAACTCTTACAACTGTTTATTGTACCTTAAGGCTAAAGTACAGTAAATTACCAACATCCAGAGGTCCGATTGTAACTAGGATTCGTCTATAAGTCGGGTGTTTGTAAAGTGGTTTTCTCGTCTGGGCATTCACATTCTGTTTCATTAATCTGCCATATATAAACATTTCTTCAATTAGACGTTGTTTAAAAAAATGTGTCATGATAAAAGAGAAGTAAAACTGTACTGAAGGGGCAATTTGCATCCTGCTTCTTTACAAATCACGCAGGGGCAGATTTATCAAGTGTCTGAAAGTCAGAATATTTCCAGTTGCCCATGGCAACCAATCACAGCTCAGCTTTCATTTTACCAGTGCTCATGAATATTTTAAAGGGGAGCTGTGATTGGTTGCCATGGGCAGTTAGAAATATTCAGACACTTGATAAATCTGCCCCACAACGTTAAAAAAATTATCTCAAAAGACAAGGACACTTTAGACTATGATTTAATACATAGTATTCCTTATATTAATATAGTTTCTTTTTAGGTGTATTGAAAATAGAATAGCCTTTAAGAATTCAAGGATGTGTTGATCTTGTTAAGGAGAAATCTTATATCTCACATGAACTGTAATTTTATTACTAGTCTACAAAGTTAAAATAAGAATTAGAATTGAGCTTCACGAAAGCACAGTAAATACTTTTTCCTCCTTCATTATCTATAGAGTAGCTAAAATCTAGTACTGCAGCAGAGAAGCCGTACAATAAGC
Organism: Engystomops pustulosus; assembly: GCF_040894005.1. Taxonomy (NCBI): domain Eukaryota; kingdom Metazoa; phylum Chordata; class Amphibia; order Anura; family Leptodactylidae; genus Engystomops; species Engystomops pustulosus. The sequence continues at coordinate 60,174,609 of NC_092411.1, forward strand.
TAAGGCAGCTCCAGAGAACTACAGTTCAAGCCCTAGGCTATAAAAGAGTGGTTTCAGAAAAGCAGCTCTGGCAGACATCTATAAAAAAGCCTGGTGTAAGCCAGTATTACAGGGATTATCTAGTGTCCTCATTATACTATGACAAAAATAATATTTTATTAAAATGATATTAATAATAAATAATTCCTCTTTTCTGTGGACTTGAAGCCTCCTGACTTTAACAGGGTTTAGAATTAAAACATCTTTTTATTGAGTACATGGAGTACCCAGTACAAATAAGTGAACTTCTGATTTAACAATTTCTCCTATAGATAACTGACAAAAAGTGATTAGACTGGAAGTATGGGTTTTAGAGGTGCTTTATCCACAAAGAAAGGCACATAAAGTCTGGTTACTAACAAAGCTATACTTCTCAATGCAGATTATTAAGCATTAACCATTTCAGAAGAACCTTAAAGGAAATAAGCCACCAAAATCCAGCATGATAAACCAGGGGCACTTACTCATAGATCCAGGCTGTCACTGTGGTAATTGTCTTATATTTCCTATCTATAGCCTCTTTCCTTCTAAAATAAACTTTTAAAATTATGGTACAGAAACAAACTTGTTGAGCAAGCTGCTCACTCACATGGACCAGTGGAATTGTAGAGGTATTATTGTCTGTGCAGTCCGGTGCTCAGGTCCTCGGGAAGGGGCTGTCGGGAAGACTGTGCGATGATCCAATGAAAAAGATAAGTTGAGACTGGCACTCCATACGGCTAAAAATTCTTAGTCTTTATTTAAGTCCATTAAAAATGCAGATTGCATGGAACTAACCATAAGACCTAAGCGTTTCGAACGTAGAAATAAAGTTCTTAGTCATGGTCTTAGAAGCTATAACACAAACACTCTCTTAAAAAGACTGATAACTACCTAATTGGCACATGCGTATATCACGTCATGAAAACACGGTGTGGGGTATGTAGTTTACAGAGCAATTAGAAAATAGATTGCAAAAACAATAAATAACATATTTTCGGTGCAGAGATATAACAAGTGGAAACTAACATATTTTCAATATAAATACATTGTGTCAGTTTTGTTGTTAAGACCTCTAGGCATTCTGGTATCAAGATGCAAGATCCACAGCATTTCCCTGTTAGGGAGCTTGTGGGTTCTATCCCCGCCCCTACTCGGCGCAGTAACTATTACTATGCCGGTGACCACAAAACTGGTAAGATCTCCAGCATGTACTTGTAGAAAATGGTTCGATAGGCTGGATATATTTTTCTCCGGCAGTTTGGTTGCATCAGACATATGTTCTGAAATTCTTTTCTTAATTGGGCGAATTGTACTACCCACATACTATATCCTGCACGCTGTGCACTCTGCCATGTACAACACATACTTAGTATTGCAATTAATGAATGTTTTAATATTCCACTGTTTATCTGAGTGGCCACTAGAAAAAGTATTTGTGTTGCGCATATAGTGACAAATTGTACATCTATTCATCCCACATTTAAAAGAGCCCTTCGTACTGAGCCATGTTGCATGAGTTCTATTATCTTGAGAAATGTAAAGAGATGGAGAAACTAAATTGCCTATGGTGCAGGCCCTACGTGAGACCAATTGACAACGAGAATTCAAGATCTGTGGTGGAAAATACTATGTCTGTTGGCTTTGCAGTGTTTTTGATATGATCCACTAACAGGAATTGACGCGTTTTGTTTTTTGCTACACACTCTGCTCTGTCTTTTGGTGATTGTTTGACACTCCCGATGAAAAGATGTATCTGTACTACAACTCCTACAGGCACAAATATATTCTCCAACTGGAACGTTATTGACCACATGTTGTGGGTGACAGCTAGAGGCCAAAAGTACCGTATTACCGCTAGTAGGCTAGGTAGGCTAGACGTGTCTCTTTGAGCTCCGTGTTCCCCGACCTTAAAACCAGCACACTGCGGCTATCTTACCGAGTAATATCGACAATTCCAGAAAAGCTAGTGACTCTCTTCTAGATCACAGCATGGGGAAGGCTAAGAAAAAGACGGGACCCACAAAACCTACGGAATTCTTCCCATGTACAAGGTCACAAAATGACGGCGGCGGCGTGGAAACTGAGGCACCAGTATCGCAGCTCACAGGATCCCCGGGACCTTCAAGACCATCCTCAGGGGCTTCATCTCCAGCTCTAACCACCCAGCGGGACCTAAGAAGCTCAGGTTCACAGAACCAGGAGATGCTGACAAGCTCTCCAGAAGCACAAGATGCATCAGGTGAGCAACCAGCAGCAAAATTCCTCCTTAGCATCGTCTACAGATTCCCCTGTGTTTAAGCCAGTGTCGGAAGATTTATTAAAAACACTTATGGGTGACTTATGTTCTTCCCTTCACCATGATATACAGATAGCGCTACAGACTTTTCAAAGTGAATGTGTAGCACTGGGGGAACCATACTGCAAACGTGGAATCTAAGATGGCGGAACTCACTACAGCTCATAACCAGCTGGTAGATCTCAGCAACAACTTGGAGGAGGAGGTGAAAGGTCTGCACCTAAAATTGGCTGATATGGAGGACAGGTCCCGCAGGAACAATGTTAGATTTCGGGGTATCACAGAATCTGTCAAACCTGAAGCCTTGGAGGAATTCCTAACAGATCTGTTTGTAGCCCTACTCCCAGATACCCCACAAGCTGACCTCCTCATTGACAGGGTCCACAGGCTACCTCAGGCTAAGGATCTCCCATCACCGGTCCCTAGAGATGTGATTGCACGTCTGCATTTCTTTCATTTTAAAGATAAACTGATGGGACATTTCTCTTTATGCAGACTTGTCAGCGGCTACCTTAGCCCAAAGACGGGAATTTCAAGAAACTGCCAAAATATTACGAGCACACAACATATAAATGGGGATTCCCCGTAAAATTGATAGTAAGCAAGGAAGGCAGAAAGATTGTTGTCAACAACCCGATGAAACTTCAGCAACTCATCCAGGAATGGGGTCTATCAAGGAAAGAAGGAATTCCTGATCCATCAACAGCTCCAAAGCCTCATCGTGTAGAAGAAGAATGGTCAACTGTCACAAACACCTGAAGACAGTCCTTTGGAAGGGCACTAAACCAACATTGAAATTTACCCGGTTGGTGAAATAGTTGATTATAGGTCGGGTACGGTGTTATGTTGGTTGTCAAGTACTCAACATACACAAATTATCCCCTTTAAAAATCCTTAAAAGGTGTTTTTCTTTAGTTTACGTCACAGCGGTTATTTTAAAGGTTTGTTTATTGGTTAATGTTTTTTTATTTCACAGGCAAGCTCAGATTGTATTATGGGTAGAATGTACAATAGGAGACATTTTTCTAGGATTGTGTAATTTGATAAACATATGGGATCATTATGGGAATAAGGATCACCTCAGTTAATGTTAAGGGGCTAAACAGCCCATACAAAAGGTCTAGGATGTGGAAGGAGGCTGTAGACTTGAAAGCAGATATACACTCACCGGCCACTTTATTAGGTACACCATGCTAGTAACGGGTTGGACCCCCTTTTGCCTTCAGAACTGCCTCAATTCTTCATGGCATGGATTTTGGTCCAAATTGACATGATGTCATCACACAGTTGCCGCAGATTTGTCAGCTGCACATCCATGATGCGAATCTCCCGTTCCACCAAATCCCAAAGATGCTCTATTGGATTGAGATCTGGTGACTGTGGAGGCCATTTGAGTACAGTGAACTCATTGTCATGTTCAAGAAACCAGTCTGAAATGATTCCAGCTTTATGACATGGCGCATTATCCTGCTGAAAGTAGCCATCAGATGTTGGGTACATTGTGGTCATAAAGGGATGGACATGGTCAGCAACAATACTCAGGTAGGCTGTGGCGTTGCAACAATGCTCAATTGGTACCAAGGGGCCCAAAGAGTGCCAAGAAAATATTCCCCACACCATGACACCACCACCACCAGCCTGAACCGTTGATACAAGGCAGGATGGATCCATGCTTTCAGCAGAAATCGAGAATCATCAGACCAGGCAACGTTTTAACAATCTTCTACTGTCCAATTTCGATGAGCTTGTGCAAATTGTAGCCTCAGTTTCCTGTTCTTAGCTGAAAGGAGTGGCACCCGGTGTGGTCTGCTGCTGCTGTAGCCCATCTGCCTCAAAGTTCGACGTACTGTGCATTCAGAGATGCTCTTCTGCCTACCTTGGTTGTAACAGGTGGTGATTTGAATCACTGTTGCCTTTCTATCAGCTCGAACCAGTCTGCCCATTCTCCTCTGACCTCTGGCATCAACAAAGCATTTCCGCACACAGAACTGCCGCTCACTGGATGTTTTTTCTTTTTCGGACCAGTCTCTGTAAACCCTAGAGATGGTTGTACGTGAAAATCCCAGTAGATCAGCAGTTTCTGAAATACTCAGACCAGCCCTTCTGGCACCAACAACCATGCCACGTTCAAAGGCACTCAAATCACCTTTCTACCCCATACTGATGCTCGGTTTGAACTGCAGGAGATTGTCTTGACCATGTCTACATGCCTAAATGCACTGAGTTGCCGCCATGTGATTGGCTGATTAGAAATTAAGTGTTAACGAGCAGTTGGACAGGTGTACCTAATAAAGTGGCCGTTGAGTGTATTTTGCATGCAAGAGACACACATTAACCAAGAGGATATTTTTAGATTACATCACAAGCAATACCCACATATTTTTGTAGCACCAGCAACTGACAAAAATCGGGGAGTTCTCATAGCAATTAGAAGATCAGTAGCTTTCTCGTAATAGACAATATTATAGACCAACAAGGTCGATATGTAATATTAATATGCTCTATCAATAATCTCACATATACAATTGTGTCCATATATGGTCCGAATGCTAAACAATTTTGCTAAAATCAATGCTTATAAAAAGGGCTCAGTTCTCCTGACAAGGGACTTTAATATGACTATGTGGCCTACAATGGATAGCACTAAATCAGTAAACAAGGATAGTGGCTCAGAATTATTTGAATTGATGCATGGAGAGGCGTTATTAGATGTTTGGAGACTGCAGCATCCCCAAGAAAGGGATTATTCATTTTACTTACACCCATACAAAACGTATTCGCAGATTGACTTATTCCTAGTTGACCACCTGTTATTTGCGCGGATTAAATTGTCTAAAATAGATACGATATCCTGGTCAGACCTGCCCCTATTCATATGGAAATTGAAGAACAATATGATAAACCTCGATCTACTCAATGGAGACTCCCCAATTTTATATTACATCACAAAGCATTTAAAGATCAAACCTTGTTTATACTAAAGGAGTTCTTAACAGACAACGATAATGATGAGGTATCAAAAGAAATGCTATGGTGTGCACATAAAATGTTTTAAAATATTTTAAAAATATTGGGGTAGTAAACAAAAAGATGATGGAGGAAAAACACCTGCATGTTTTATCTGCATTAACGCTTCTTCATGCACTAAATAAAAATTCAGTATGCCAACCTAGAGTAGGAATGATTAATGAATTACAACAACAATTAAAAGAATTAGACTTGTATAAGTATGAAAAAGCATTTAATAAAATGAAAGCAAGACACTACTCGTTGGGAAAAAAGGCGGGAAAAGTGCTAGCGGCGCAACTTTAAAAAAGGGAAGCACAAAATAGGGTCCCATTTATACTCAACAAAAGTAATACAAAAATTTTTGCCCCTCTTTCCTACTGTGTACCCATACAACACTTTATATGCACAAGTGGTGCAATTCTGTGCTTAGGAGAAATAGTTTTACACATTTATGGGGGTTGTTTCATCTTTTATGGCTTACAAAAATTTGGGGTAAAAGTGACTTTTTTGAGAAAATTTTCACCTTTTTACTTTTTGGGGCCTAATTGAATCAAACAAACAAATGTGGGGCAAATACACATATTACACCTTGATAAACTCTCCAAGGGGTGTACTTTCCAAAATGGTGGCTTTCCTCTGTTTTGGTACCATTAGGGCTCTCCAAATGCATCCAGACACATGAAAACTTTTTCAGCCATATTTGCCATCCAAAAACAAAACAACGCTCTTTCCCTTCCAAGTGCCCCCCTGTGCCCGTAAAGCAGGGTACAGTGACAAAATGGGTATTGGCATACTCAGGAGGAATTGCACTAAACATTGTAAAATACATTTTCCTTTTTAACCCATTGTGAAGGTGCAAATTTTAGTGTTCAATTAATCTATTGTAAGATAAAATTACATTTCTGTAATTTCACTTTCATTTATCCTTCACCCTCATGAAACGCTCATAGGGTTAACAACATTCCCAAAGGTTGTTTTGAATATTTTGAGGGGAATAGTTTCTAAAATGGTGTCATTTGTGGGGGTTTTCTGTCATGTGGGTCTTATAAAGTCACTTCTAACTAAATTGACCCTCCAAAAGTAGGTTTTGATGATTTTCATGAAAATCTGAAAAATTGCACCTATAGTTATAAGCCTCCTAACATCCTAAATAAAGGAAAATATGTTTGAAAAATGATGCCAAGTTAAAGGAGACATATGGGAAATGTTACCGTATATTCCGGCGTATAAGACGACTTTTGAAGACAGAAAAATCTTCTGTCTTCTCTGGGGTCGTCTTATATGCCGGTAATTGACCGCCCACCGTGTATTCACGGCGGCGGTCGGGTCGCGCTGCATGGAGAGGGCTCACGGGCTGAGCCCTCTCCATAGCCGGTAAGTCTTTGCTGCATATTGCAGCAAAGGCTTACCGGTAACACCCGCGATCGGTGCTAGCACCGATCGCGGGTGTTTTCACAGCGTTGGCTGCCGGCAAAGCTGCCGGCAGCCTCAAACAGTGGCGTACCGATCAGGTCAGTTGTGACCCCTGCGCTGCGCTGATGACTCGGCGCAGCACAGCGGGCAGATGTTTTAAATTGTGAGAGCCGCGGACTGTTCTGCGCACGTTCTGCATCTGGTCCGTGCGCTGGATCAGGAGGGCCCGGAGCTGTCACAATTTAAAATTTGCTTTTTCTTTGAGTGCGTATAGGTATAGACGGCCAGTTTGCAACCAGGCAGTTCTATTGGACTCAGTAGGCTCCATTATATATTGTTGTTCTAAATTATGGCATAGCTTGGCCAGTCCTACTTCCTCCCTTTTTGATTCTTTTTTAACATAGAAGATGGCTGATTCTATACAGGTGCGCAAATATGCTTTCATAGGATGGGCTTGGAAGAAAGTTAGGTTCCTGATAGTGGGTTCGCCCTTTTCAGGGTGGTTTATCTGCTTTAGGCAGGGACATCGCATGGTGAGTTCGCCACCACTTACCTAGTCTGACAGCTAGTGCCAAGCCTGGTTATGGTTGCGGTTTGCTGGACAGGTGCTGACAACTACTACTGTAATTTTATACTAACAGGTCTTTGACTCACCAAATTCTCTCCTCTACAATCTTTTCTTAATGCAGCCAGGCTTTTCTTTAAGACCAAGTACTACACAGAAGCCTTCAGTCTGTGCTAGTCACTGCACTGGTTGCCTATCTCCTTCCAGATACAGCTTAAAATAATCACCCATATCCACAAGGCTCTACAAAATAATGCACCTCCCTACCGCTCCTCTCTCTCCATCTCAGTCTATTCCCAACCTGTGCTCTTCTACTAGTGATCTGAGATTATTCTCTTCCTTAATTCAAACCTCCCACGACTTCACCTGCGCTGCACTAGTTCTCTGGAATGCCCTATCATGGACTATCAAACTAATCACAACCTCCAAAGCTTCACAGGTGCTCTTAAAACCCATCACTTTAGGCAGGCCTATCACATTCTGTAACTACATGAAACTTCAACTTTAATTTTTACTAACCCATTCTGTGTACTTTTCCCGTCTGTTAGCTTGTAAACACCAAATACCGAGCTACAGTCTTCTCTGCAATCGCATTGACCTTTGACTCTGTATATAAAATGGTTTCTGATGACTGGTTCAAGCAGCAGCATTTTTATTAAATTATGTTTAATCTGTCCCCTTGTAGAGAATGGCTGGGCCATTATAAAAGCTCTTATATCTCTTGTGTCACCCATTCATCTTTATTGACTGTAAGCTCTTACGAGCTGTGCCCTCACTCCTATTTTTCCAAATGACTATGTCTTTACTCTGTAATGACTTATTTTATTTGTATATGTCCCCGATGGTTTTTAAAGCCCAACAAAATAAAATGGAGCTATGTAAATAAAGATAATTATTATTATTTCAGTGTGGTGCCAAAATCTATAATTTTCTGCTTTTATCTCTCACAATCCGTTATAAGAGAATTACATGGTGGAGTGACATCTTTCATGAAATGCCCTGTTTTTTTCTTTAGAGTTTTTAGATTGCTATGTGCTTTTCTCTTACACATAATAGTTTTCTATAAGGCCAGCCAAATGAAATGCTTTAAGGACAGTAAGATGGTGATTTCTACTGTTGATGAGTGGCTACCTGAAGTATCTCTAGATCTGACGGAAAGGCATACAAACTATTGACAGGTTAAGACACCATGCTACTTTTGCCTGAAGTTCTAGTATTTCTATTCATCTTAATTTTTTTGTGGATCATATATACTACACATTATATATGTGTAGTATAAAATACTAGGCCAAGTGATTTAAACCTATATTCAAGGTTCTTTTCTGTGAAGAATACAATGAGACGAGTTAAGTCAAGATCTAAGAAATTGGACAAATGACGTTTTGGTCTCAATATATCCTAGGACCCTAGGGTACATAGAAACACAGAACTCCAAAAATGAATCCAATGACACCAGTAACTCCATCCTATCACTTTATGTTGATCCATCCTATCATGGGAAAGTTTAAGCTACCCTACTCAAGGGAATGGACTCTTGGACCCTCCCAGGGATATGTTTGTGCAAGACTTATGCCAGCTCTTGTCTTCTGATGGAATTTAAAGCATAACACTATGTTAGAGGAAACCAGAAACCACTGGCCCCAATCAATTTCCAGTGGTCACTGCCCGAAGGCCAAATAGATAACTGACTATTTGTTTATTTTGTTTAATTTAGTCTTGAACGGGCTATTAATAGATCAATATACCTATTGCACAACACAGTAAAGGATTATTGTCATGTAACTCTATCTATGGATTGCCAAATCTTAGGCTAGGTCAGCAATTTGAAATTGGTATGGGTCAACACCGGCTTCTTTTGCTGATTATTGCACAATGTAGGGATTTAAAAGCTGTGTAGTAACCAGGATGTTATTGTGGCTCAGCCTCCTTTCAAATGAATAGTAGCTGAACTGCAACAGAGTAGCACTGCTACTTTAAGGCCTACTAAAATAAAACTCAAATAAAACTTAAAAATGCTGATATAAATTCTCTGGAACGGTTGGTCTTAATCCCTTTAACATAAAAAGTGAAGCACTAATTCTCTGACTTGTCTTTTAACAATTAATTAACAAATATTAACCAAGAATAGTCATAAAATGTTTCCATCAATCGCACCATTTAAAAAATAATCTTCAAGTTGTCAAATCAGAAAAGGTGCTACTAAGATTAATTAACATGATGCCATATTATGAGCATAAAAAGATATTTTGCTATTACTGTCTTAGAGAGACATCTAATGCTGCCCATTAACGCAAAGATAGTTCTGCTGATCTGACAGCAATGATATTATAATTATGGTGAGAGCAGAAGGAGCACCCTGTCCTGTTCTACTGATAAACAAATGATGTGCACTAAACCATAACAGCCAGGTGGCAGACGGCTGGAAAAAGTCAAAATACTAAATAGAGTGGTTGACATATAGATAGATAAATAGATAGATGTTCCTATAGTGATTTTGTGGAAATCTGTGATCAAAAATACAAATGAGAAAGATAACAGTAGAAAAATTAGAAAAAGTCAGTCATTCCTGACCATGATGTTTTGAAAAGTCCAGGATACATATGAAAAGCAAATTTTCTATTGGAGACAATTAAAGGAAGGATAAGTAGTCAGTTGAGCACAAGAGACAAATAGAGAAAGAGAAGGGACTGAAAGCAGGGGAGGGAGAGATAAAGAGAAAATAGGAAAAAAGGTGTCGAATGATAGATTCTTTGGTTGGAAACTATATACTTTATTATTGTAACTCCAGACAAAATTTTTTTGGTCTCTGTGACAATGGATTTTAAAAATATTAGGTTGTCATAAGAAACAGGATTAACAATAAAGCTTAATTACAGACACCTTTGATAACTGTTATAGCTGTTTTTTGTAACCTATGGCTAAAGTACAGTAAATTACCAAAATCCAGAGGTCCCGTTTGTAAATAGGGGTCGTCTGTAAGTCAGGTGTTCTTAAGTAGGGGACCGCCTGTATATTCATATGAATATAATATGCATATAAAAATACATATAAAAATATAATAAGAAGACTTACATCTCTCTCTTTTACCCAAAGAACAGAGCAGAACCAGAGTAGCAGATATGATGATGTCAATTCAGTAAACCTGTCTCACCTTCCTGTAGGAAGCAGCAATGGCTGAGTGAATGTAGCTTCCTGTTTCACCATTATATTCAACAGATGCAGTTGCAATCTAAAAAGGCTGAGAAGAACCAGAATTTGAAAGTTGGTCATTCCTTCATCTAATTCTACTTACCTAAGGATCCTGTAATCTGATGTATGAAGCAAAATGCTCATGTTGTATCCTCACCGATTTAGCCTTTGTTGGAAAAATAGGCAAATAAGTTTTCCAGGAAGGTAGCTAAAAGAGACATTGTTCTCCTTATCCCATTCTGGAAAATTTATTGAATATTTTCCCAGAATCCCCTACTAGAGAGTCAATGGCTATAAACTTCACATGCCTACAAGGCAGCCTGTATTGGAAGTCTCCATAAGGAGAACTCTTACTTCCCGACCTTACTCAAAAGCCTCTTACTCAGACCATTTATCCTATCCTGGAAAACGTATTTGCATATTTTCCCAGAATCCCCCAGTGGAGTGTCAATGGCTATAAGTCTTCACGCGCCTACACGGCGGCCTTAATTGGCAGTCTCCGTGAGAAGAACTCTTACTTCCCGACCTTAGCCTTTGTTGAACATTTATGTCATAAAGAGTCTAAAATGACAATTATGTGATAAGGAGGACAGATGTGTTTTATAGGAACCTTCATGTTTCTATACTTCCATAGTTGTTGCTATGATGAGCATACAGCTTTGTTCACACGTCAAGCCGTGATATTCTTTTAGTCAGAATAAAAACTATCTACAATGAAACCCTAATGGATCCTATTTTCATTCAATATGGTCTGCTGGATGCCATTGTAATACTTCATCCTAGTATTGTGGCCTCCTGTTATAAATGGAAGCCACAACACAGATGTGAACAGAGCCTAATTCTAGCTGCTCTTTTATTCGATAACTTGTCACTTTGTTCCTAGATAATATATAAGACCACACATGAAGTATTCAACAGATTGTCCTCTAGGTAAATGAGATATTTCTGGTTGTAAAATCAGTTCTTTAACGTAGACAAGTAGTGTTATTTCCCACATAAACCTGCAGCATTCTGCTTGTTAGCTTCCTTGTCAAAGTAAAGTATATCACATTACAAAACAGCACGTTCAGAGTATGACATTCATAGAAGATAAATAATTTCAATATGATCTGGCCAGCTGGTTTGTTATTGAAGTTGACAGGGAAGCAACATAGGCCCTCACCAGAGAAATCACAATTATATAACACCTGTCACTTCATAATATTTCATGATCAGAGATCATCCAGATGTAGCATAATTGTAATTTGAGAAGCATAAATGCTGTTTATATGATATCATTCCCCTGTAACTATTGCTGATACCTCCAAATGTTCTGCCTGTTTGCAGCTAGTCAGAATGAAGCATTGCGTGTCATTAAATATAGAGTAAATATGCTTAGCCTGACTGTGAATGATCAGCATGAAATGGAACACTACAAGGTATAGCACAGAATGGGAGAACACTTTCAACCTTTTATAGTAGATGAAAAGCTCAGACGACTTTTTTTTTATTCTGCTTTTATGTCGAGTTGCAAATGCATTCAGTATAAAATATACTTTTCGATTTCAACATACTGCCTCAAGCTGTTGGGTGTTGGCAGCTTTTGCGGTTAACCCTTGTCATGCTGAAAGATACAGTAAAAGAGATAACATTTTTAAAAAACACTCAAGATCTGACTACTCCGACACAAAACCATTAAACGCAAGAAGACCTTTACCGTTAACGATTTCTCACTGTCTAGAGTAAAGTCGAAGGGTCTGGGGGAATACCTAATTCATTGCTGTTTCCTACAAGCCCAATCATGCTTTGTATGGACCTTAGATCCAGCCTAACTTTGAGCACTACTGAGCATGTCTGAAATGAGCAGCCTCACTGCAGGGACATGCAGAGAACTACCATGAGGAAATAGCAGGAGGCATGTTATAATGTTGATCCCTATGGGCACTATCAGTTAATGGTGGCAGATGCATTCTGTATAAAAATACATTTATCAACGGGGTGTAGTAGATGAAAGAAAGTGGCACTCACCAGGTCAATCTTCTTTTATTAAACAACCATGGGCAGGGAGGTATGACAAGGCATCACTCACGGCCAGAAAAGGAAGAAAGTTTCCTGGCAATGAATCCCGAGTCTACAACCTCCTTGTCCATATCAGAAAATACCGTAATTAATTTGTCTCAAACACCTCTCGAGACTGTCTGCATTTCGGCACTTTCTAAAGGCCAAAATTTTGATTATGTGCAGTTCCAAATAGATTTGTATAAGTCCATTAGGAAAATCGCATTAAGGAAATTATTTGATAACATCGAGGGGGGTCATCATGATAATAGGGCTAGAAGGGAAGGAGAAATACCCTGTATAGGCCCTTTGGGTTTTCAGATAGATGATCCCTTGGAAGAGATCGACCTTACCTTAACACACTAACTGATTTGATGATATAAAATAAAGATGTTACGCATGACAGTTTGATTGATACGGATATTCATATATCAGAATTTAGGGGTGGCAACCGTTCCACTTTTTGTCCCCCTTGCCGGCCAGCTCATCTATTGACATCTTTTATGAACAAGTCTTCAGAGATGTTAAGTCCCTCATTTAGCCTACTCAGAACCCAATATGCCCATAGAAGAATGGAAAGCTCTGCAGAAGTTGAAAAAGGATAAATCCTTAGTCATAAAGCCGGTCGACAAGGGGGGCAATATAGTGATTTATGTCGAGAAATTATTATGTTGAGGAAGCTGAAAGGCAATTACATGATACCTCCACATATGTTAAACTGTCAAGTGACCCTACGACCAAGTACATTTCTCAACTGCGTACCATTCTAAGACATGCAGTGGAAAATAAAGTTCTATCTATTAAAATGGCCAAGAAACTCTTACCTGCTTTTCCTAGGAAACCTTCCTGGTATTTCCTCCCTAAGATTCATAAGTCACCGAGTCGACCCCCCGGCCGTCCTATTGTCACGGGGATTGGCTCGGTGACTGAATCTCTGCCCCAATTTCTGGATTGGCTTTTGAGACCTATTCTGATGGATATTCCATCATACTTGAAGGACACTAACTCCTTTCTAAGGGCTGTTGAGGACATTAACTGGCGTGAAGACCTGAAACTGGTTTCAATAGATGTCGAAAGCCTTTACACAAGAATTCCACATCAGGAGGGGGTTGACGCCATCTGTTTAGTCCTCCACAAAGCAGGTAAGAGTGTGGCATTTATCGATTTCGTCCATGAGGCCTTAATGTTCATCCTTACCCATAACTCATTTTTATTTAATAATCAATGGTTTAACCAGGTCACAGGTACGACCATGGGCACACCTGTCGCATGTACCTTCGCCAATATTTTTTTGACTGTTTTTTGAAAGTAGGTTTATCCTCAATTTGGAGAATCCATTCATTAAACATATACACAACTACTTAAGGTACATCGACGATGTGTTCATGGCCTGGTCCGGATCTGAACAAGAATTTTTTGATTTTGTTGAATTTTTGAATAAAGGGGACAGGATGAACATGCGCTTCACGTGCAATTTTGGCAACAAACATTTAGAATTTCTTGATGTCCAACTGGACGTAGTTGCTGATCGGATAAAAGTGAGTGGCTACTGCCAACCAGCCACGAACGCCACGAACGCTCTATTTCAGTGATGGCTTACCTATGGCACTGGTGCCAGAGGTGGCACTCAGAGCCCTTTCTGTGGGCACTCAAGCCATCACCAGAGATGACTCCAGGTATCTTCCTGCAGTCCCAGACAGCCCAGGACTTGCTGTGCTCAGAGGTATTTTAAAGTGACAGCTCTACATGGGACTATTTTCTGCTTTATTGGTGTCCTCAGAGTGCTGGTATCAATGAAAATTGTGACAGAGAAGGGAGTATAAATAACAAATTAAATTTCTGTGTTGGCACTTTGCGATAAATAAGCGGGTCTTTGTTGTAGTTTGGGCACTCGGTCTCTAAAAGGTTTGCCATCATTGCTCTATTGCATTATGACAGTGCCCACCCTGACCATGTAAAAAAGGCCGTACCATACGGCCAGTTTGTACGTTTGAGACGTATAATCGATTCTGACGAGTCCTTTCAAGAACAAGCCCTTGAATTTAGAGACAGACTTAGGTTGAGGGGCTACCCGGACAACATCATTGAGACAGCCTATGATAAAGCATCAAAATTAGATAGACATCAACTGCTACATAAGAATAGGGAGAAAAACAGAAATAGGAATAGGTTCACTTTTACTTTTGACTTTTGCCCCAACGAAAAGAATATTCGTAAAGCCATTCAAAAGAACTGGGTCATACTTGAAAGGGATTCTGAACTAAAGAAAGTCACTGAAAATAGACCCATAATCTCATTCAGACATAACCCCTCTATGAGAGACCTTTTAGTTATAAGTAGATTTGGCGATAAAAAAACTACTTGGCTGGACAGAGAGATCCCTAAAGGTAATTTTGCATGTCACCATTGCAACTTTTGCAAATTCCATCTAAAAACAAAAACACTAAATATAGTAGGAATTACAACTACGGTGGAACATTTTATCAGCTGTAAAACTGATAATGTAGTTTACGTCATATTCTGCCCATGCAGACGTTTCTACATTGGCAAAACAATTCGACCACTCTACATAAGCTTTAGAGAACATCATCACTCCATTATATTAGGGAAAGGTTTACAGAGAGTGATAAAACATATACGGGACATGCATGCTAGTGACCCCAATTCACTCACATTTGCTGGGATTGAGCGAATCATAGTCAATACAGATGGAGGTGATCGGCATAGAGAACTACTCCGCTGCGAGGCAAGATGGATACGTCGAACAGAGGCAGAGGGCCCGATAGAATTAAAAGATAAAAATGATATGGCAGTTTTCGTCTAGATCAGATAGTGTATTATGCACAGTACTTTGTATGTTCTAATTGCCTGTATAATTTTTTAAGTCCTATGACGGTTCAACATTGTTCATTATAGTGTATATTATGTGTCTGTATTTCTTAGATTGTATTACTTACTTTGTGTGTGCGCGGCGCTCGCATGATATCCGAGCCTCTGGGGAGGTGTGTCTCTCCATCCGGAACCGTGGCTGGGTATTTAACTAGCTGCCGGCGTTTCTCACATGGCTAGAGGAAGTGCAGGACTGCGCGAAACGGCCCGTCGCCGTGAGTGATGCCTTATCATACCTCCCTGCCCATGGTTGTTTAATAAAAGAAGATTGACCTGGTGAGTGCCACTTTCTTTCATCTACTACACCCCGTTGATGCACTATTCTTGCAGCCGGCTGAGCACCGCCGTGGTATCTTTTTTTTTTTTTTTTTTTTAATTTTTTTTTTTTTTTTTTTCAAAAAGTTCTTACACAAATATTCCTTATTCTTACAATTTTTTCCAATTCAATTAACAAAAATCAAAAACAAACATTTTTCACAACCCATCTTGCTACCTCCCTTAAATCCCTCCCCCTATAACCCCCCCTCCCCCCCTAGTTTATTATCAACACAGTCTCTACATACAAAATATATTTACATAAATAAATTCCTTGCATGCACATCTAGTTTGTCGATCCAAGTCCTCCATTTCTCATAGAAGGTGAATCTCCTTCCTATTTTTATGGAATGTCTTAGTTCTTGTCTCAAGATTTTTATAGTATACCTTTCCCATATAATTAATTTTGGGATCTTATCTGACATCCACATGGATGCAATTATCTTTCTGGCAATCAATAGCAGCATTAGAATTTGATATTTATATTTGCCTATTTCTTTTGGGTTCTCTATATACCCTAAAACGCATATACTGGGTTCAAATATAGAATTAATCTGAAATATGGCTTCAATTTTTTCCGTAACTGCCCTCCAGTATCTATGTAATTTTGGGCATCTCCACAACAGATGGAATATATCCGCGTCTTCTCTTAAACATTTCGGGCAGCACGAATTATCTCTGCAACCCGTTTTTTTCAGTTTTTTAGGCGTCCAATACACTCTGTGCATAATAAAATATTGTGTCTCCAAGAACCCCGGATTCCATGTTATTTTTTGCATATCCTTAATCATATTGTCCAACTTGTCCTTTGACATAATACCTATATCCTGTGACCATTTTTCCCGACAACTTATTTTTGAGTATTTCATAAATTTCTGATTCTCCTACACCAAAATCTACTACCTTCTCTAATTCCCTTATAATTGCTTTCAACTGTATAAATCTAAATTCATCCCCCTTCTTCTTTCCAACCTCTTTTTGGATGGTCCCCAAGGTCTTCATCTTCCCATCTACAAACAGATCTGATATTGTTTTTATTCCTCTTTTCTCCCAATATTTACCCTCCTCCGTCATCTGAACCCCTTGCAGATATTTATTTGCCCATATGGGAGTAAGTGGTAACATCTTATCTCTTTGTTCTATTTTTTTAATCTTTTTCCATACTAGCTGAATTGTTTTTAGGGGGGTCATTTTTTTATCATAGTCCAAAAGCCCGGCCTCCAGTAGTTGATATATATCTTTATTTTCCATGACCGGATATAGGGATGAGATTATTGCAGAGGTCTTTTGTTCTTGCCATTTTACTACTTGTTGTAGCTGTGCCGCATAATAATATAGTTGCATATTCAGTAACCCCATTCCTCCTTGTTCTCTAGAGTACTGTAGGTATTTTTTTTTAATCTTAGCTCTTCTTCCTTGCCACACAAATTCCCCTATAATTTGTTCTAGGGTTCTAAAAATACTATTTTTAATCCATACTGGGCAATTAATAAACAGATACATGAATTTTGGCAAAATCACCATATTAATCAAAGCGATTCTTGCCGTAAGTTGAATCGGCAATTTCTTCCATATTTTTAGTTTTGTTCTAGTTGTTTGGATCGCCGGGATCACATTAAGTTCCCCATATTTATTAATATCCCCGCTGAGTCTTATTCCCAAATATTTAAAATTATCTTCTAACCCCAACACTTTTAATTCTGTTTTTGGCATATCTTTTGGCATATCTATGGGCAGTATAGTGGATTTGGACCAATTAATGTTCAAACCTGAGAATTTTCCAAATTGTCCCAGTATTTTCATCACTTCAGCCAGGGATTCCGGGACCTCTGACAACATAAGCAGTACATCGTCTGCGAATAGCACTATTTTCTCCTCTCTGGACCCTATTTGGATACCCTTCACTCTTTCATTGTCTCTTATTAATGCGGCCAAAGGTTCGATCGCCATAGCGAACAGTAGGGGAGATAGAGGGCACCCCTGTCTTGTACCCCTATATATTTCAAAGGGAGGCGATATTTCACCATTAACCTCTAGCCTTGCCCTTGGTCCATTATACAGGATTTGGGCCCATCTAATAAACCCCTTTCCAAATCCAAATTTTTGCATTATTGCCCATAGGTATTTCCATTCGACGCTATCGAAAGCTTTGACCGCGTCTAAGGCCACCACTGCTCTATCCTGTCCCTCTTTTTGTTTACATACCTGGATGTTTACCATTACCCTCCGTAAATTCATAGTAGTCGATTTTCCCGGCATAAAGCCGTTTTGGTCCTCTGCTATAATATTTGATATTGTTTTCTTAAGCCGCTCGGCCAGAATTTTAGCTATGATTTTATTATCCAAATTTATAAGAGAGATGGGGCGGTAAGAGCCTGGGTCGAGGGCATCTTTCTCCTGTTTTTTAATCAATATTATCAGGGCCTCAGACATGGATGGTGTCATTTCTCCCATTGTAAAAATGTCCTGTATTACCTGATGTAGGTATGGGATAATTGATTCTCTATATTTAATATAAATTTCAGCGGGGAGACCGTCTAATCCCGGAGCTTTTCCTTTTTTCAGATTATCTATTGCCCATTTTACCTCCTCTTTTGTTATGGGCAGGTCCATAAATTGTTTCTCCTCTATTGTAAGTTGGGGTAATTTAATGTCCTGGAGGAATTTTCCCAGTTCTTCTTCGGAATATGTAGCTTTTGTTTCATATAGTTTAGCATAGAATTCTAAAAAGATTTTACTTATGTTCTCGTTATCCGAGACAATCTTATTATCCTGGTCTCTTATTGCTGTTATATAGGATAGTTCATTTTGATTTCTTACTAATGTTGCCAGAGTTTTTCCCGATCTACTCCCCTCCATAAATATCTTATTGTTAATTTTAGTTTTTATATTTATTGCCCTTTGTTCTAATTCGATTTCATATATGGCTATGGCTTCTTCCCATTTTATCCTATTGTTATCACTAGGATTATTTAGGTACTTTTGTTCTTCCTCTATTACCGTCTTTCTTATATCTTCTAACTGTGCAATTCTTTTCCTCTTCATAATTTTTCCCTGCTGTGTCATTAACCCTCTAAAAAAACATTTAAATGTGTCCCATGTTAACCCCCAGCTAGAACTTGTGCTATTAATTTCGAAAAATCCTTTGATTTTATTGTGAAAAACATTGTGATCAATAATAGAATTTATGACATCCGGATACACCCTATTCCTTATTCTCTTAGGTCTATCCAGCTCAAGTTGTGCATATAATGGAAGGTGATCCGACATTCCCCTAGCCCCATATGTAATTTTTTTCACATATGGCAGTGTGAGATCGCTACCCAAAACATAATCTATACGTGAAAAAATTTGATGTGTTTTAGAGTGGCATGAGAACACTTTATCCTGTGGGTGACTATCCCTCCATATATCAATCCATCCCATCTCTTTAGTGAACTTATATAATATAGTATCTCTACCTAATTCCTCCATCTTACCTAACCTAAATCTATCTAATTTCTCGCTCATAACCATGTTCAAATCACCCAGTAGAATCAGCGGGCACCTAGCAAATTTCCTGCAGAAGTTGTTTAACCTAATCAATACCTCTAATGAGGCAGGTGGTGGATTATATACCCCTGCTATTATTATCTTAGCTCCATATAGAGTACAGAAAATAAATACGTATCTGCCAAATTTATCTATCCATTGCTCATGGATCTTAACCCTAATATTTTTATGTATCATAATTACGACCCCCCTTGAATACTCCGAATGCACAGAGTGTATTGCTACACCCACCCATCTTTTTGTTATTACATTTATTGTCTCAGTTCTAAGATGCGTTTCTTGAAGGCATATTATTGCAGGTAGTGATTGTTTCAGCATATCAAATACTGCGATTCTTTTCAATCTTGTACCAAGTCCCCTGACATTCCATGACACAAAATTAACTATCGTCATTTCTAGTTATATACAATTCGTTCTTACTCTTGTACATACAGACAAATCGGAAATGTGTAGAAAAAAATAATAATATCCTCCCCTTCCCATCCCCGCCCCCCCTCCCTTTCTTCCCCCACCTCCCCTCCCCTTATCCCCCTCCTCCCCATTCCCCCCCACCCTCCCCCCTTTCCCTCGATCCCTCTCCCCTAGACGATAGGTTCTGATTTCCAGTACCTAACTCTTCACCTAGCATTGCAGGTCATCCCCTCCCCCCCACAGCCACCCCAAGTAAATCTATTTATTGCCAACCTGGTCCCAGATTATAAACCCTTACTGTCAAGCCATTCTACTGCTTCTCCAACTGTAGTAAACACTTGGACCTTCTCCTGATAGATTATCCGAAGTTTTGCTGGGTAGATAATTCCGTACTGAATCTGTGCTTGTCTTAGTCTCTTCTTAACATCATAATATTCCTGTCTTTTTTTTTGTGTTTCAAAGGAGAAGTCAGGGTAAACACTTATTTGGTTATTATCATATAGAAGGTTCCTTTTTTCTCTATTTTTCCGCAAAATTGTATCACGGTCTCTTGCACTTAAGAATTTTGCCAGTATAGTTCTGGGTCGACCACCAGGGGGAGGGGTTTTATTAGGTATACGATGGGCCCTTTCCACTAGAAAGAGATTAGTAAAATCATTTTTATCCAGGACCTTTAGTATCCAATCCACCAAGAATTTATGACAGGCCAGGCCTTCACATTTTTCAGGGAATCCTAAGAAGCGGAGGTTATATCGTCGCGATCTATCCTCCATTTCTATCAACTTTTCTGTAATAGTTAAGTTCTTTTTTTTAAGGTCTCTTATTATTTCGTTATTAGCTGTTGTGTGGTCCTCCAATTTTCCTATTCTCTCCTCTGTTTCCCCTACTCTTATCCGAACCTTCCCCAGGTCTACTCTTAGTAAGCTAACCTCCTCCGTTAGCGTGCCCACTGTTTTCACTAGGCTCGCCAGTGCCTCATTATTCTTATTAACAACCTTCATAATATCCTCTAGGGTTACTTCCTTCTGTTGTTTAGTCCCCTCTCTGTGTGAGCTATCTATATCTTCTCCGTCCTGGGGTTCCATATAGGAATCTTCTTCCCCTACTCCCCCTTCCCCTTCTCTCTCATTGTTCCCCTCTCTTTTCTTCTTATTTATGTCCTGATCTTCCCTTTTCCCTGGTGTGCCTCCTTTCCCCTGTGTCCCATAGAACATGGATATCTGGCCTCCTCCAGACCTCCTTTCCTCCTTTTTCTGGGAGGTTTTCCCCTCATCCTTTTGTTTTTTAGTCCTACTAGCCATTTTGTATATTAAATATTCCAGGCCTATTGTTACCCTATTATTGGCCGTTAATGTCTCCCTTGACTTGACCCCACAGGACTGATACACGGGTGCAATTAATACATTGTCTCAGTTATCACCTGGAAATACAGTGTGTAAAACAACCATCAGGGAAAAGAAATAAACAAAAAAAAAGAAGAAAAAGACCAAGAGGAGTATCCAGATAAACTATGATGATGTGGTATTATCCCCCACATTAGCCTACTTGCGGCTATTTACCATTACTTGCTTCCTTAAACATAGAAAGAGCCCAGTCCGCTCCGGGGATCTCAAAAATGAATGCAATTATCTAGGCCATAAAAAAGGCAAATAGTTTTTTTTTTTTTTTTTAACACTGTCCTCTTGACCCCGATGCTCCTAGCACACAGTTCCCTTTTTTTTTTTTTTAAATTGTCTCACAGATAGCCAGACTAATCACAATAGTCCACAGAGGAGCCAGCTTTACCTCTTAATCCTGAGTCATCAGCGATTATTTGCGGCTAGGTACGCTGTTCCTCAAGCCCTTTTTCCTGTGTTGCTCAACCTTGTACGCCTCCGGGCCCCACTCCCCTCCTCACCGGAGCCCCGGCTCTACCAAGTCGGGGGTCCAGCAACCAACGGGACCAGGCACCCCGATAAGCGATTCGGTCTCCAAACACTGTGTATTACACAAGAGCGCTGGGCAAGAGGGAGAAAAAAATGCATAAACCAAGATTACCTGGAACCGTACACAGTACACTAGCCTGTTTCCCACACGGATGTCGCTTGCACCACACACCGCAGCCTCGTATGAGAATAGCCTCCATGCTCCGCTTGGCTCCTGCGCTCCGGTCACTTTGTCGAGGGATCAGCGCTCAGCATTCCTATGCGCACGCCGGTATCCTGAGGAAACGCTGCTCACTCGCTAGAGACCTCCGGTCGCACTCATCCACCGCCCGGTCCTATTCAGGCATCGGTCTCTTTGGGGAAGCCGGCTCCTACCGCCTGTTCCTGGGGTCAGCACCTTCACTTCCTCGGGGAAACATCTTTGATCATACCCAGCATTAGGTTAAATTGCCTTACTACCTTTAAACACGGGACTG
This sequence comes from Engystomops pustulosus, assembly GCF_040894005.1. Taxonomy (NCBI): domain Eukaryota; kingdom Metazoa; phylum Chordata; class Amphibia; order Anura; family Leptodactylidae; genus Engystomops; species Engystomops pustulosus. Next base: position 60,196,707 of record NC_092411.1, read on the forward strand.
GTAGTACCGGCGTCTTTTTGGGAGGGTGGTAATACCATCCCTGCTTTTCTGTTGAGACGTTTTAAAAATACATTTAATTCACAATACTGGCCTACTGTTGAACCTGTAAGAACAACTCCTGCAATATGACAGGCACCTTTGTCACCATAGGAATTCCCTGCCAGTGATAGGAATAGTGCTGGATGTAGCCAGTACCGACCACTTGTGTACTATTAATATTGCTAAAATAGTCTCTTGCATCTGCGTCTTTAAGATGCAGATGTAATTGACACTAAGTGCAACAGGTTTGGGAGCTTTCCCCTGCAACCATCGCACTTTGACGAAGGAAGCGCATCCACATCCTACCCCCATTCGTAGCAACTGCCACTGCAGTGAGAAGCCAGGAAAAAGGACATGGGAGTGCTGGCATAGGTAAATACAAGATTTTTATTGTTTTAATAGCTAATGAGGCAAAGAAAAGGGGGGTGGCACCATATGGAAATTAAACAACTGGAGGCCACTACATATGTATAAATAATTTGGGTGTTACTATATAGTAATATAAGAATTGAATAATGTGGTGGCACTATCAGGGGTAGACTGTGAAATTAAAGAGTCCCAAGTAAATAGACTAAAAGCAAGACATCATAAATAGGCAGGGTCATCAATTTTTTTTCCTACCTGAACTACGAGTAACTGCTATGTTTTAAAGGGCTATGCCCATACATCCAGCTGCTTTTTATGAGCTAAAAATTTGTTTTAGAAATATTCTTATTACGATAAAGAGCTATAAGGGTGTCAGCTGAGCACCTCAGGGCTCTGGCTCCTCAGCATTTTTCCCCTTTCAGCTACCTCACTCAACAAGATATGGAGTCCGAGCTCCGAGGTGCTCTGCCAAGAAATTTCAACCTAATTTGCATATTTAGACGTTTTTGGAATGGAAGGAGCAGCTTGATAATAAAGGTGTGGGTATAGCATTCCCTATTTGACTAGCCATTCCCATTTAGTGTAACAGTCTATATTACTGACAATTTGCTTCTCTTTGTGTAGCTTGACCAGCCCATAATGTACCCACATTGCATATGTAATGACCAAGATCCTTGCAGATTATGTAGCATTCCGCTGGGTCAGGAGATTTGCCTACTCTATTAGAAGAGTAGAAAAAATAAAGCATGCAAGGAGTCATTGCATGATCAGAAAGGTAAGGACTGGAGATGAGCGAGCACTAAAATGCTCGAGTGCTCGTTTCGAATAACGAACCCAATTAAAGTCAATGGGAGACTCGAGCATTTTTCAAGGGGACCAAGGCTTTGCACAGGGAAGCTTGGCCAAAGACCTGGAAACCTCAGAAAATGATGGAAACACCACAGAAATGGACAGGAAACATCAGGGGCAGCATGCATGGATGCTTCTGAGGCTGCCTAATCGCACCATTATGCCAAAATTATGGGCAACAGCACGGCGATGACACTAATGTAAACAAAAAAACATATTAGATTATGCCACACATAACGTACAGTACACTTCACCCGATTTCTGGTGACTAGCTTGCTAAACAGTAGCAGGCAGACTAAGCTAGATGAAATTGCATTTGCACCACTGAGGATTTTGTGCTGTGACTTTAACTTTAACTTTTGAAAAAAAAATAAAAGACTGTGCCTAATTCAATCAAACCCCCAATAGATTGTCCCACTTAGCTGTTTGAAATGGATATGTGTGTCACTAAGAGCCAAAAATAACGTTTGCAAGTCCCCCTGCAAATTCGTCACAATATGCACTACTAGTGCCAGCAAGCCCAGCCACAAGCAAAAAAATAAAATAACGCTATTGTAGCCCTAACAAGGGCTGTTGGGTTCTTGTAGAATCACTCCTGCCACTAATCTAATAGAACACCCTAACGCTTTCCCTGACCAGCAGCAGCTCTCTCCCTAGCGGCATCCAGACACAGAATGATCCGAGCACCGCGGGCAGTGGCTAGTATATTCCAGGGTCACCTGATCAGGCCAGCCAACCACTGCTATCGACATGTAAGTGTACCACGTGATGCTGGGTGTACTGCAGAGTCTCCTGGCTTGTGATTGGCTCTGTTTCTGGCCGCCAAAAATCAAAACGGCGGGAGATGCAATTTTCTCAAGCTGCCGAAATATTCGTCCGAGCAACGAGCAGTTTTGAGTACACTAATGCTCGAACGAGCATCAATCTCGGACGAGTGTGTTCGCTCATCTCTAGTAAGGACTTTTCAGCACTGCCACTGCATTAACTGTTATAGTGGCGGTACAGACGTACAGTACAGAGATATTTCTGTATGATGCAAGGACTCCGGTGTGAAGTTCATGGATCGGATCAACATTCGTGTGTGCATAAACTGTCACATTTTTATCAGGTTTGGATCAAGAAGAAGGCTTTTATCAACATGCCACAGTGTGGGCAAAGACAGGTCCATGTGCTCGACCAGCACAAGACTGTATGATGTGGTGGTGTCGCCATGTGATGACATCATAGAGTATGTGCAGGAATAGAGCACAGACCTGTCTCTGCCTGTTTGCTCTTGTAATCAATTATATGAGTGTTTCATGCATACAATTCATTCTCTTCCCCTCTAGTGGACCAGCATTCTGGCAGATGTGGGGCCCCTTTATTCCAGTTAACGTTGCTACCCTGCAACTGCTATCTAACACCCCTATAATAATAATAATTCCTTTATTTATATAGCATACACAGATTACACAGTGCTGCCAAATCAGCCCCTGTCCCCAATGGGGCTCACAATCTAATCAACCTACCAGTATGTTTTGAAATGTGGGAGGAAACTGGAGGACCCAGAGGAAACCCATGCAAACACAGAGAGAACATACAAACTCTTTGCAGATATTGACATGGATGGAACTTTAAATCCATATTTATCACATAAACGAACGCTGTCATACACATTATCACACATACAATATACTCATTATATGAATGCACTGATATAACATACTTGTCATTTTATATGTTGTGAATCTCAGGACATAGAATTCTGGCCATGTCTCCAATGACCATGTTTCGGCAGCTTTACACAGTGGCATCAGACATAGCCTACACTTTCTTCTCCTCCTCCATACCCTTGTCCCAACTGGTGAGCTGCCATTATCAAGTTAGTCAGTGTAATGGCAGCTCCAAGGGATGGGGAGGTGTCGCCCCATAATGTCCTGAGGCACTGCTAGATCTAAATAGCCCAGGGACAGAGGGCCACTGCTGAAGGCACTTTATAAAGAAACTTGAATGTAAACTTTGAATGATATATTTCTTTTTATATTTGTGTGCTCTGGTCTTCTCTTAACAAAGTCCTTGGACTCTGCTCCAGCCTAAACACAGCAGGGACTGTATATATTTAATATATACTGATATCATCTTGTAGAGAAACCATTTCTTCTGATTACCACGCAGACATCTTATGTTCTGCACTTTTCTATTGTCCCTAAATCTTTGTCCAATAACAGTGTTATCATTCTTCTACCCCTAAAACTCTCCAACCAAATAAGGTAATACAGCTACACACCAACTTCTCCAACAAATATTAGTAATAACGCTCCTTAATGTGATTCCGTCGCCTCCTGCACAGCTCACTACTCTACAGAACTAAAATTTGAAAAGAAAAAGTGATGGATCAAATGACCAATATCAAAAACAACGTCTATTTAGTAGTAATATACGGCAACAACACATTACTCCATTGTTTACATTTTTCATGGCAGGGAATGCCACCTTCTTTAGGTGCTGATTTTTAGATTGTGTGTTGTTGTTGTATATTACTACTAAATAAATGATGTTTTTGATATTGGTCAATTGATGCATCACTTTTTTTTTTAATTTTTGTACTATTGTTTGATGCATGACCGTGGTAACTTCTAGCAGTGCCGGCCTTACATTAATTTAAGTATACTCTACAGAACTGCCGCATGGGCTCTGTAATAGAGATGACAGAGGATAAAGCTGGCAGACAACATTCGGGGCACTGGCCAAAATCTTTAGACCTAACAATGCCCTTGCCATAATGGAATAATGTAACTACTGTTTCCTCTGTTTAGACTAAGACTTGTGCACTGGAAGACAGGGAAAAGATAGGGGTGACTTTATTTTGTTTATATCACTGCCTCCTCTCCCTGATGTTCCCCATACAATATGTCATTAGCGGCGACACGACTGCATCATAGACGCATGGAAACGTCTCTGCCCGCTGTTGCGCGCATGCAAAGAGAAGAAAGAAGAGGCGCCACAGGGAGCATTGGGCAGCCGTGCGGAGCATCGAGAACAGTGGAAGGTGAGTATGTAAGTTTATTTTTTTATACACTTGAGTTGGGGGTTTTCAGCACATTTTTTGTGATGAAAAACTTGGCTTATACACAAGTATATACGGTAAGTACATTTAATTACAGACATGTCAAGATATATTTTCCAATTTTAAAGTTGTTGACACAGGTCCATGAAGTCCAACCTATAATCAGGTTAATTAAACGAAAAGAAAAATAAAAAAACAAAAGGGTGGTACCAACTGGAACATAGTGGGTAAAAAAAAAGTGACAGTCGAGATCTTTGCATCAACATCTCATAATAAAAATTCTAGTTGTGATATTTTTACTTTTAAAGTAGGGCATCTAGACAACTTCTTGTATTTATACAATGTATCAACCATCACAACATCCAGTAGTACCAAGTTGCATTATTTGCACAGATTTACACTGCTTCAAACAGAAGCTTCTGTCATTACCATAAGATTCTCCCCTTTAAGCTCAGCTTAACCTGGTAGAAATGCAGGACATGTCTTCTGGGGCACATGTAAGTTGTTGTGATTTGGTATGCCGCTGCTCTCACATGTTTGTTCCCTTATGTGCAGTTCCTGAAGTGAATGCTATATGTATAACTATGGTAACAACACTCCAGTCCCCCTACAGCACAGATCTCCTCTGGCATTTCGAGTGAGCTAGCTTTCAAATAAATTTATGCTTGATGTTTTCCCATACATTTTTGTATGGCTAACAGTGGAGAATTACATCAGTCTTAGCTGGCAGTCATTTCAGCTGACACTTGTCAGAATTGTGAGATTTGGAAATATGGAATATAAAACACTCATTAAATCCACAGAGAATCAAAATTGTGAAGAGAAGGAGCAGGATTTGTGATAATAAAACCTGGCAGCAGTTTAATGCTTGTCTGGCTGTGGAGTACACTATTCCGTTTCTGCCAAATACGCAGTTTCATAATATCTGTATTTTGTTCTTTGTGTGTTTTTTCTATATGTATACATTGCAGTAGTAGTCTTATAAATGGCGTATTAGTGCAGTAAACTATTGTAAACCTTTCTTCTTTATTTTGTCATTTAAAATATATAACTTGTACTAATATAGTTATTGTTATTAAGGGAAGCTATGAAGTTTTATTATGCAGCCTTATCTAATGGAATCCTGTTATATTGCTAAGAACTTTAATATATGGTTTTTGAGGGAAAGTTAACCAGAACTTCCTTAATATAAATCCCTTTCTATTCTTGGAAAAGGAAAGGTGTGGAGCGGCACCGTGTAAAGGCTGGTCGGGTGCAGGTCTTCGTCGGGGGTCCGACAAACCCCGTTGAGCATGCTTGAAAATGTCTTCATAAAGACGACGAAACGTCGCATCCATGGTGGAATAAAAGTTTTTCACTTTATCCTTATGGAGTGCTGCTTCATCTGTTGTTTGCTCTATTCTATTCTTGGGTGTCCATTAGGTGGTCCTATTTAGCGATAGTCAGATAAAAGTGACGTTCATTCCTAAAGGAAAGGCTATCAATCAAGAAACAGGGATTTTAATCCACTAAATTCAAGTTATACCAAATCTTTTTCCCACACAACTATATATATATGTGACAGGCTCATTCACACTTGCAAAATTCAGTTAATATTTGTATGTTGATTTGGATTATGCTGTATTACATTTGACAATAACCTTCTGGGTTCCCAAGTAATTAGATTTAACCAGATGTGGAATCTCATGTTAAACTCCAGCCCTTTCTCAACCCATCATACAGTTGTGGGACAGAGAGTAGAGCACAGTTTTTATCAGTCCCTATCGCTGTATGAGAGCTTGTTATTTGCAGGTTATAGACATAATTTCATGTACAAATAACTCACTAACTTTTATTGAACCTATCTTGAAGTAGAACAGCAAAAAAGCAAGTCTTTATTGCATTTTAAATGTAGTGCCATTCACATACTGAAATAAATAAAATAATAAAATCATAAATAATTCCTTTATTTATATAGCGCACACAGATTATGCAGCACCGCACAAAGCTTGCCAAATCAATCCCTGTTCCAAATGGGACTCACAAGCTAATCAACCTACTAGTATGTTTTGGAGTGTGGGAGGAAACCGGAGGACCTGGAGGACACCCATGAAAACACTGAGAGGACATACAAACTCTTTGCAGATGTTGACCCTGGTACTTGAACCCAGGTTCCAAAGTAATAAAATATTAATTTTGATCAGTAGATTAACCCCTTAGCATGATTTTTTCGTATTTTTTCTCACTCTCTTTTTAAAATTATGCTAATGAACTAAGACCTCCTGCGGTTGTTACTAGAGGCCCTCTGTGATGCAGCTTCACAAACTGTTACACTGTCTCCCCCTCTGCTCCTTCAGCACTTCATTCCTCCCTCTGTCTGATGTAATCTCACTGCAGCAGAGGAAGTTTCAGCACACTGAGGGAGGGGGAAGTGCTCCTGCACAGTGTAACAGTCTGTGAATCTGTAGAATGGAGGGGCTCTAGTAGCAACCCCAGGAACCCTTCAGGCTCACTAACAGAATTTTAAAAGTTGATTTTAGAAGGAATTATACCTTGGATAACAAATATAAGAGGTTTATTGCAGTTGTTGTGGATGGATCTATGAGTAAGTGTCCCTGGTTTATCAGGAAGATTTCCTTTAATATTAGGGTTTGCAAAATACTAAGCTCTACCTATGTAGTACATTATGATGTCTGTGAGGAAACAAGCAGGAAATACCCTAGGACTTGTGTGTCCCGAAGCTAGTTGTTGTAACCTCTATTGATTGTGCATCTAAAAGGCTGAATTCCAAGGGCCCTGCTCACAAGAGCTTACAGTCTATGAGGATGAGGGGTGACACAAGAGGTACAAGAGCTTGTATAATGTTCCAGCCATTCTTTATAACATTATAAAATAATTTAATTAAAAAAAATGCTGCTGCTAGAACCAGCCATCAGCCGCTATGTTATCTACAAGGTTAATGTGACTGCAGAGAAGCCTGGAGCTTTGTATATATCTGGTGATTGCCAGATAACAGACCGGAAGAGGACATAAGATGTGTTAGGAAAGAGAGTTGACATTTCACATTGCAGTTAGCAAGTGTGATAGGCTTGTCTTAAGAGATGGGTTGTAAGAACACGTTTGAAACTTTGAAGGTTGGGTATTAATCTGAAAGTCCGGGGAAGGGCATTCCAGAGAATTGGTGCAGCTCAGAGGAAATCCTGGAGACATTCGTGAGAGGTTCAAATTAAAGTAGAGATTCATCTAAGATCAATGGCAGATCAAAGAGCACAGTTGGTTGATAGACTGAAATGATAGAACAGAGAGGGAGGGGCAGCACTATGCAGAGCTTTGTGGATGAGGGTTATTATTTTGAACTGTATTTGGGAGACAGGAAAAGGTCTAAAAAGACAAGCCTGGCTTCTGCATGAAATAGATTGGAGAGGAGAGAGTTTAGTAGATGGAAGACATATAGTGTTGAGTTTACAAGTTTAGTTCAAAATCCCCTACCCATGACTCTGCTTCACAAAAAATGGCACATAATTGTTTTTCAAGAAATTGGGTTTGGTGAAATTAAGCAGCCAATTCATTGTAATCCAAGGTCCTTTGGAACAACATTTTACTCAATAAAAGTGACTTCTGCAGACATGAGAAATGATATATATTTTCCCACATTCTACCATTACATGGAAAAATAGGAAATAAACAGATATCCAATTAAAAAGCAGCATAGTGACTTCCAGTTTTACAACTGTTCAGCTGCCACTGGAAGCAAATAGAGCGTCTAAAAAGAAATGCAGAAATAAGCAATCACAAGTAAATTCTGCCTTTCCTTGGCAGTTATAGCTTTGTGGACTACAGCCAAATTTCAGATTGTTCTGCCAGCACAAACAGGCAAGTATTAAAAAGGAATACTAATTAGGAAAATTGACTAGCTCATGCTCACATTGTCCTTGGACAATTGCTTTTAGGGACTGAATGGTATTATCACATATAACAAAAGGCAATTTTATACTGATGAATACAAAGCTGTAAGGTAAAAGAAGCTCAACTATGAATTCAAATGTAAAAAATGCTATAATGTAAAAAGAAAGAAATTGCTGAGAAAATCACATAAAGCCACAAGTAATAAAAGAAAAATACGATTTTCTTGGTCCAATGTCCATTGATGCTCTATGCAGCCTTCAGGAAGATAAATATTAAGTGTTGCATAAAAGTGTATTTAATGTCAAAAATAGTACAAACTTCTGGTTATAGGGGATATTTGGTTAATAGAGGATATCTGAGAGGGTCATCAGTTCATGAAAGATAATATTACAAAATGCTGGGCTGCCATGGCGAATATGGAGCTTCCCCCTCCCCTGCACAAACTACACTTTACCATCCTACGCCATATTGTAGACATAACTATGATTATTGAGGCCAAAGACAGACGCCTTCCCCCATACAATATGGGTTCTAGGATTCCATAATCCAAACAATTTCTCATTATACTGCATCATGTCCTTCAGATTTGCAAATCTAAAGAAGTGCTTTCCACTCTGGTACCACCACCCTGGATATTAGGTAAGATACAGGATCTGCACATCTACACTGAAAATCATATAGACCAAAGAAAAGAAGTGTGTCATGAAAAGGCTACTATAATAAACACTGTAAATCTTTATTCAGTACATAAATGCAACACACAATGCAAGAGAATAATATCAAAAACAAGATCAATGTTGAAGTTGATTCACTCAATAATACCCTCAACTGCTACTTGGCAAATGGACATTCCTGAAGCCCATAGTAGGACACATGAAATCAAAGCAATGTGCTGTAAAGTTACTCAGTCATATGAGCAAAGGAAATAAGTCCTAAGTGCTGCAAAGATGAGTCAGGCATAAGGCAAGGTATACAAAGACCAAGTCTAAACAGTGTGTATATCATTGTCTAGAGAGAGATGATATAAGGAGTAAATTTAAAAGGGAAAGCATAGCACATGCTGGAGAGCGAGCAGTTGGGCTTTACCCTATTGGAGAGTGGGTCTGGCCATTCTCCTGGCCATTACTCATCACTGCCGAATTTGCAACCAGAAGTATTCATATATTTGTAGCACATCTCCATACTACAGCCCTTACAGTACCACCTACAGTATAAAAGGCCCCTGGATAACAACTGTGTCCCAGACTGTGGTTCTAAATAATATATACCCCTCACAAACAACTATGAAACAGTCTGACCCGGCTCCATACAGATCAGGTGTGTCAAGAATTATGCAGCCAATATATATATATATATATATATATATATATATATATATATATATATATATATACACACTCACCGGCCACTTTATTAGGTACACCTGTCCATCTGGTCGTTAACACTTAATTTCTAATCAGCCAATCACATGGCGGCAATTCAGTGCATTTAGGCATGTAGACATGGTCAAGACAATCTCCTGCAGTTCAAACCGAGCATCAGTATGGGGAAGAAAAGTGATTTGAGTGAACGTGGCATGGTTGTTGGTGCCAGAAGGGCTGGGCTGAGTATTTCAGAAACTGCTGATCTACTGGGATTTTCACGCACAACCATCTCTAGGGTTTACAGAGAATGGTCCGAAAAAGAAAAAACATCCAGTGAGCGGCAGTTCTGTGGGCGGAAATGCCTTGTTGATGCCAGAGGTCAGAGGAGAATGGGCAGACTGGTTCGAGCTGATAGAAAGGCAACAGTGACTCAAATCGCCACCCGTTACAACCAAGGTAGGCAGAAGAGCATCTCTGAACGCACAGTACGTCGAACTTTGAGGCAGATGGGCTACAGCAGCAGAAGACCACACCGGGTGCCACTCCTTTCAGCTAAGAACAGGAAACTGAGGCTACAATTTGCACAAGCTCATCGAAATTGGACAGTAGAAGATTGGAAAAACGTTGCCTGGTCTGATGAGTCTCGATTTCTGCTGCAACATTCGGATGGTAGGGTCAGAATTTGGCGTCAACAACATGAAAGCATGGATCCATCCTGCCTTGTATCAATGGTTCAGGCTGGTGGTGGTGGTGTCATGGTGTGGGGAATATTTTCTTGTCACTCTTTGGGCCTCTTGGTACCAATTGAGCATCGTTGCAACGCCACAGCCTACCTGAGTATTGTTGCTGACCATGTCCATCCCTTTACGACCACAATGTACCCAACATCTGATGGCTACTTTCAGCAGGATAATGCGCCATGTCATAAAGCTGGAATCATCTCAGACTGGTTTCTTGAACATGACAATGAGTTCACTGTACTCAAATGGCCTCCACAGTCACCAGATCTCAATCCCATAGAGCATCTTTGGGATGTGGTGGAACGGGAGATTCGCATCATGGATGTGCAGCCGACAAATCTGCGGCAACTGTGTGATGCCATCATGTCAATATGGACCAAAATCTCTGAGGAATGCTTCCAGCACCTTGTTGAATCTATGCCACGAATGAATTGAGGCAGTTCTGAAGGTAAAAGGGGGTCCAACCCGTTACTAGCATGGTGTACCTAATAAAGTGGCTACTAACCTGAAATAATAGTTAAAAATGTAAAAAAAAGTCTGACGTCCAAATCTAAGGCTCCATCTAAAACATGTTGATCGCTTTACATATGTTTTTAATGGATGGTGTAAGAAGAAATTGAAATAAAGTTTTCATGGAAGAAATACCCTGGTGAAGTCCCGGATGTTATTTTTTCATTTATGAACAAACCTTGACTTTTACATGCACCACAGGACTCTTCTGGTGGCAGATCATGTTTGAGCAGGTGTCTATGCCATAACAAGTAATGCAAACGTTTAATATGCAAGTGGACTTCATACTTGTTCTTATCATGTTTGGCTATAAAAGTCCATTTCTTTATCTATTTTATCTTTTATCTTTGCTATTACACATAAGTGATATATTTAATTACATTAATCTGCTGAGAATAAGCAGGGCAATTGATTATTTCTTAAAACTTATTGTTTTTACGAAACACAATGCTCATTTCTGCATGGATTGCTATATATTAGATTAGAAAAAAATGAAATTTTCGCTGTGTGAACTCTGCTATATAACTCACATGCTGTTGACAGGTTGTGAGATTTAAAATGCAGCCTGGTTTAATCTCTGAAATAAGTGTGACTTGAATAAGAGTGATAGTTATTTTGAGTTGTCATTAAAATGCTACACCAGGGGGTTGATTTGCATGTAGACTGATTACATTTAGTATCTTCTCATGTATCTCTGCTGAATCAATGTCACTTCATCAACACTTTGAAATTGCCTCTCCTGTTTCTATTAGAATAACCTCTTCTTTTGCATAGAGATGTCTAAGCAATCAAATACCCATGAAATAGGTCGAAACAACATCCCCTCTTTTGCCAACTCTCATTTGCATGCAATAAATTTGAATTTCTGCCAGGAAATGTCACTTAAGAATTAAAAAATATTTTAACACATGATTTGACCTTCATGTTTATGAAAGGGGAGTGCTACTAATTTGCCATATTATTTGCAGGAAAATACCTCATTTGAAGTTAGAATACATTGTTCAAAAATTGTTAATTTATACGAGTCTGAAAACACATACAAAATGTCACATTCGGAAATTGAAGAAATGTTTACCCGATAAATTATGCATGAACTGAAAGAAAGGTTTTGACTAACAAGTGACTGAACATGGCTGGTATTGTTATATTGCCTAACAACCAACCTATCAAATAACACACAACAACGGCAGACAGAGGAAATTAGTCCATGCATTAGCCATCAACTAACACATCTCTGCAAGTAATGGCCATGGCCAGAACAGAGCTAGGGAAAGGGCAGATGTACACACTCTGAAAATAGTGAAAATGTGCCATTATACTATAGTTTATGAACATCCAGGAAGAACAGATGCCAAACAGATGCAAGTCAGCCATGAAAAATGGAAGAACTTGTCTGGTTGAGGTTTGGTACATTCATCTGCATGTAGCTTAATGTTATACAAGTTGGCCATAAAGTTGGTGATATAAACATATGTGCAGGGTTTTATTATTTTTGATGAATGATGTTTCCTCAAATTTCTCCAAACAGAGCAGTCCTCAAAAGAGACACCTAGTATTGTTGTTACTACACTGTATATATCTCAAAACAAAACTGTATATACTCCAAAACATACTGGTAGGTTGGTTAGCATGTGAGCCTCATGGGGACAGTAACCGATTTGGCAAACTCTGTGTAATCTGTGTGCGCTATATAAATAAAGGAATTATTATTTATTAATTATTATTATTAACCTCTTAACGACGCATGACCTATTACTATGTCATGCAAGATTAATTCAGTGAATCAAGTTGCAAGATTAATTCAGTGAATCATGTCACACGTCAGTTGTGGGTGATTTGAGAGAGCTCACGGGCTGAGCACTCTCTATAGCCAGTGAGTGTTTGCTGCATATTTCAGCAAACACCCACTGGTAACCCTAGGATTGCCGACTAAGGAGGTTTTAATTTTTGTAAATGTTACATTACAAAAACATTACATAAGCTATACAAATTTGGTATCCCCGTTATCGTACCGACCCAAAGAAAAAAGGGGATGTGTCTTTTCTGGCACACAATGCCATAAAATCCAAGCCCACAAGAAAATGGTGCAAATGCATTTATTCCCCCAATCTAACTGCATTCGGAATTTTTTTCCCGCTTCACGGTACATGGTATTATATGTTGATTACTGTCATTTTGAAGTACATTTTGAAGTTTTTTACTCAGAAACAAGCTCTAACACAGCTCTTTACATGCAAAAATAAAAAGTTATGGATTTTTTAAGGTGGGAAGTGAAACATGAAAATGCAAAAATGAAAATGGCCTTGGTCATTTAGGGGTTAATTGTTATATTTCTTTTTGACATGGGAGTCACACTGCAAAAAGTTTGATGAGAAGCAATTGCCCAAGGCTCATTTGTCCCTCTATTTAGTTGATTCAGGTCTTAAAATTACCTAATAACATACTAATAACACAATTCTTGTACTTTTGCTTGACTTGTTTCTACTTATACTCCATTTTGGGACACTATGGACATTATAGTTTTTTTCATCTATGACATTCATGTTATATTCATATAGCATTAATCTGGGACCAGCATACATCTCATAAATGAAAGTAGGGGATTCTTGTCCTATAGTAAATGGAGATGTGATTGGATGTATATACTTCAACTGCTATAGGATGGGATCCTCAACATCCTTCCTTAAGGAAGATGCAGATCCCATTGTCACATTTAGTTATCATGAGGGTTGCAGATCATAAAAAACACACAACTTGTACTGTATGTAAAAACCAAGCCTTATTTTGGTGCACAGCCAGTAACTCACATACCTTGTTGTGTAACATGTATGGCTTAATGTCACAGGTAGCTATAATTTAACACCCTCCATTTTTCCTTATCAATTAAATACAGCATCAAGAAGGGTATGAAATGTCCCGAATTCCCTTCCTAAATTTCAACCAATTACCGATAAACACAATTCTTCCAATGTCATGTGAAAATAAGCATTAAAGAGTCATTTATTGCCTTGTGGCTCCGTGATCTATAGAAATGACGCCCACTGCCAGGCTCTTAAAGTGACTTATCTCAGTAGTTTCAGATCACATGGAACTTCCGGTTCTGTGATCTATAGATCTAACTGCTCGTCTCTTTAGTTCTTCTCTCCTCATTTTCCATTTTTCCATTCATTTTACAGATTCAGGGGAACATACTGAAATAAAATAAGAGTTATTACATAGTAATAACAGTCATATGATACAACGGGCAAGATTATCACCGAAAAGAGGAAAATCAAGAGAGGACATTTCAGACCCTACTTGAGGGTGCTAGATGTTCAATGGGGTAGGATATTTTCCATTTAAGGCACCTTAGTCCTTAATGAAGGGTCCCTTTCAATTTTACATCCCCTTTCATATTAGTTGGGTGGTCAATTGCTAAAAATGCCTAAAAGCTTTAAAGAACATCAATGCCAATAATGGGCTTTTTATATACATACAAATTTACACATAGACACTAAAATGTAACATCAGGCTTATTGGAAAAAATTAAGAACTAGGTCAACTTATCTCTCAAACATTCTGTTCTGTATCATGGGTGGGGAATCTTTTTCACGGATATACAGTGTTCCTTACATTCTCCCATTAGGGGTTACAAAGCCTCTTCTCTAGGTTTTCATTTTAGCAGTAGAACATCTTTACAAATGTATGCATGATTAGCCTTGAGTTCAAAATGAAGTCTAATCTTAATTATCTTTCTGTTTCTTGATTTTAATTAGCTCTCTGAGAGCTTTTCTGTAAAAGAAAAAAGCTGAATGCACATTTTATGAAACTGTGAAATGTGTATTTTTTCCTGATATTTCCTCATAGTAAAAAGAGCTTCACACTTCTAATTGCACTAGAAATGTGTTGATATATGAAAATGTGAAAGGAAAGCTGTCAAAAATAAGATAACCCACTGTTATACATCCAGTAGGAAGAATCCTATTTGTATGCAGATAATTCACTGTCTTCTCTACATTAACTACTTCTTAATATTTAATTATGTTTAAAGTAATCTAAATACGGAAATTGAAAATCTCACATTGTAAGAACCAACTGTTCGGATTTTGTAATATATGCATTGTTCAAAGCATAGGTTAATATAATTGGAACAAAATAATTTTGTATAAATATAATATCAGTATGTTTTTGCATTAACCCCATTTATGCCAAGCAACCATAAAATTAATAACATGACGTAAATAACATTAATTTTCTTATTAATTAGACAGGAAATAAAGAACTGTATAAAGGAATGACAAGCTTTGTCAAGGGTCAAACTGTTTGGGGACTAGGTTAGTCTTCACAAAAGATGGTGTTGTTGGTTGTTCCTGGTATGCAATTGTTCCTACAGTACCAAAAGTGTCTGAAGGAGGAACGAGTGAAACCGTAAAGGGATAGTGGGCATCCAAGGGTTACTGATGTGTGTCCTCTTGTGTAACCCAGTTTGGCCCGCGAACCGTTTTTAACCGCCCCCCGCCGCATCCAGCGCTTGGAGCGCCAGCGGCTCCTGCTGAGGCCCCCGGCAGGTCACGGCACGAGCACTATTATTACAGGTGGAGCGATGTGGGCGGAAGACAACCCCGGCGCTCCTTGAACCTGGGTGCGCGGCCGCGTGATGACGTCATCGCGCGGCCGCGCACCCCTTCCCGGCCGACAGCAGCCCGAAGATAGAAGACTCGGGAGCCGCTGCCAGAGGTGAGTAAAGGATTTTTTTTTTAAACCAGCAGCAAATATATTTTGGCGGCCGGGGGGCCCGGATATAAAAAAATAATTAATTATGGGGACATTAAGTAAAATGATTAATGATGGAGGAGCAGTATAGGGAATAATTAATGATGGAGGGGCAGTATAGGGAATAATTAATGATGGAGGGGCAGTATAGGAAATAATGATGGAGGGGCAGTATAGGGAATAATTAATGATGGAGGAGCAGTATAGGGAATAATTAATGACGGAGGAGCAGTATAGGGAATAATTAATGACGGAGGAGCAGTATAGGGAATAATTAATGATGGAGGAGCAGTATAGGGAATAATCAATGACGGAGGGGCAGTATAGGGAATAATTAATGATGGAGGAGCAGTATAGGGAATAATTAATGATGGAGGGGCAGTATAGGGAATAATTAATGATGGAGGGGCAGTATAGGGAATAATTAATGATGGAGGGGGCAGTATAGGGAATAATTAATGATGGAGGAGCAGTGTGAGAATTAAATAATGATGGAGGTGCAGTATAGGGGATAATTAATGATGGAGGAGCAGTATAGGGAATAATTAATGATGGAGGGGCAGTATAGGGAATAATTAATGATGGAGGGGCAGTATAGGGAATAATTAATGATGGAGGAGCAGTATAGGGAATAATTAATGATGGAGGAGCAGTATAGGGAATCATTAATGGTGGAGGGGCAGTATAGGGAATAATTAATGATGGAGGAGCAGTGTGAGAAATAAATAATGATGGAGGTGCAGTATAGGGAATAATTAATGATGGAGGAGCAGTATAGGGAATAATGATGGCGGTGCAGTACAGAAAATAATTAATGATAGATGGGCAGCATATGAAATAATAAGTGGTGGGGGGAAGCATAGGAAATAATCAATGATGAAGGAGCAGTATAGGATATGTGCAGTGTACAGAGGAATTTCTTATATTTTTTTTATTTTTTAACTTTAGTCCGGCCCTTCAACGGTCTGAGAGGGACCGTGAACGGCCCCCTATGTAAAAAGTTTGGGGACCCCTGCTCTAGAATACTTTGGTATATTGTAGAGTTCATGGTAAACTCATTGACTACAAAGTACCCAAATCATCTCCCTTCCAACATTATGCTTGACAGTTGGTATGAGGGATGTGTTGTTTTTGGTGGCCAAGCATCAACATTTTAGTCTCATATGTCCAAAGGACCTTTTTTCAGAAGTCTTTCAGTTTGTTCAAATGCAACTTTGCAAACTTAAGCAGAGCTAACATGTTCTTCTTATTAAAGAAAACCCGTCATGCAAAATAACCCTCCTAATCTAAATAGATTTTCATAAACTGCCATTAGAAATAATTGCCTCTATCCCTTCATTGTCCCTCTACATGCCTGTAAACTTAAGCAGTGAAGTCCAAAAGCTGTATGCAAATGGCCTGTGAAATGTCCAATACGCTCTTCTCTCAGACACTCCAAATTATTTGAGCATGTGTGCACTTTTAGTAAGAAGAGACAGAAGACTCAGGTTCTGTTTAGTCTTAGCTCATACTCTTAACTTGCTGTGCAGGAAAGAGAACTGAACTGTACTTTATTTCCTGATACATAACTTTTTATATTCATACAAAAAGGCGTGGTTACATACATTAAAATCATTATAATTGGTTATAGCTAAGCATATATGTCTGGCCTCTGACCCTTGCTGATTGGTCCTCGAAATTAGACCATGGTTGCTATGCTAGAGTAATCTCCTGTCACCGTTGGTTAGGAAATTGACCGTTGGTCCAGAAGCCGGTGCTATCTTTAGGTAACATCTGCTTTTCATCACAAGACTTGAGTTTCGCTGACAGTTGCATATCTGCATATCTGTATTAGCATATTCAAGCTGTCCAGCTTATTCATGAGTGGGAGGTACAGCCACACCCCCAGCGCATGACTGACAGCCTGTATAATGGTGTAATGGCTACTCCGTGTGCTTCCTGGTGCTGGCGATCATACCCCCTACAGCCTGTGTGTGCATGTGTACATATTTGTGAAAGATACAACAGCTCCAGGCAGCCATGATATAGCAGAACATGTCAGGTACTTGTGTAGCTGATGTCTGTGTCTCTGTGTATTAGAAGGATGCATCATGTCAGCAGATACACTAACTATTCTTTACTATACATTACACACAGACATGAGCAGGGGCAAGAGAGGGGGAGGGTAACAGGGGTGACATCACTACCTCTGACCATGTGACCAGCCTCATTTACATGATAAAGAATAGATGATTTTTATAATGATTAATGTATGAAATAACTAGATAAAGGCTGGGATGGGATCCTTGTGAGCTGCTCCAACAGGTAGTGGTGACAGGACTAGTGCCAGAGACCTGATGACAGGTGTCCTTTAAGAAGATGACTTCCTCTGGTAACCCTAAACTATTTGTTTAATCTTTTTCTAATTAAACTAATTATCCTGATTTCGCAGGCTAACTGAAAAATGTACGTGTTATGGGTGCTCTCCACCGGGTCCCAGCACTCCAGCAGCCTAACTTACCCATCCTTGCTCCTGCTCTGGTTCCGGCAGTCTGGCGTATGCATCCCCGTCTCCTAAGGCACGTGTGCTGCGGCTCCCAAAGATTTAAAGAACCAGCGCACCATTGATTGGTGCTGGTCTTTCCCAGAATCTATGATAAGCCAGCCTCTTCCTGCATATCCTGAAGGATCTTTATGTCTTCGTGACTCAGAGAAAGCTTGTTCTTTATGCTTAGTACTTGTCTTGAGAATTTCTGTTGTGACCCCGGTTCTGTCACTGACTACGCTCCTTTGCTGCTTGCCCTGACTTCCTGATTTGCCTTTGAGTTTGATCCTGTGCTGCCTGTCTCGACCTCCTGCCTGTCCCTGACTACAGTTCTGCCTCACGACTTTGTACCTCACCTTGGCCTTAGATTAGAGAAAGTAGTACATGATAAACAAAAAACGTACCACTAAAAGGTGCAGACATAGTTCTGATCCAGGAAGAAGTAGTGCCCTACTTCCAAGTACCACACTTTAAAAAAACACTCAAGTCCCCATATGTCTCTAAAATATATAACCAGTTACATTTTATGCCATTACAGCTACAAGTACAGCATAATTAGATTACTTAATTTCCCCCAGACAGTTTATATCCACAAGGCAAGTTACCAGGCAAATGCATGAAAGAAATTTTACATTACAAAACTGCCTGAGAATTAATGCAAACATTGGTATTTAATAGCTGTGGAATATATACAGTGGGTATGAAAAGTATTCAGACCCCTTTTAAGTTCACTCTATGCGTCATTGCAGCCAATTGTGACACTAACAGTTGACTCTCATGCTGTCCATTTCCTTTTGATCCGATGTTTCTACTCCTTCATTGGAATCCAGTTGTATTGAATTAAACTGATTGGACTTGATTTGGAAAGGCACACGCCTGTCTATAGAAAACCTCACAACTTACAGTGCATGTCAGAGCACATGAGAATCATGAGGTTTCAAGTTTGTACTAATTTTCTAGAACAAACGTATGTACACAACCCATGTTCACAGAGAAGATGCATGCAAACAGATAAAAGGCCTTATGAGCCTTATGACCCATGGTATGTTAATGAGCTTCATATAATTATTTCCTTTTTTTACCAAGTTTGTACAATACACATTTTCAAAAGCTTCTGTACCTGATCGACAAAGAAACAAAACAATAAAAACTCCTACTTTTCTTTCCTTGTACCTTTTTACTATTGCAAAGCCAACCAAATACTTTTTTTCTCATTCAACCCAGCACTCCACCTGCCTCTTGACTTTTTGCTGATGGCTTTGAAGTTTCTATGGAATTTGTCAATCTTATCTTTGAGGAAAGTGGAAACTGATACACTCCAGTGACCTGTCACAAATTACCCCTGGCATTTTTCTTAACGTGCTTCTCCTTCTCGCAGAACATAATCTGTCAATTACCTGGTACAGTTCTTAAATCTGTTTTTTCACAGACACTGCTCTCTACAACTTGGTCCATCAATATATTTCTTCATTGGTCACGTAATGCAATATTAGTTCACTTTGTTGACACTGTGCAGTTCTGACAAAGATTATAATACTTTTTAAAGCCCAAAACTTTAAAGTGGTCCTAAAAGGCCACTATCTATAGAGAAAATGGTTATGTGGACAGGTGAGCAAAGCCATTAGGTTTCGTACAAAGTTTTCCCTAAATGGTGACTGGGATGTGGCTGAGTGGGCAAATGAAAAGCCTGCAAACAATACATGACACATCAGAAAATGGAGCCAAACAGCTGTAACCCACCCCCTACAGTCACATACAGTCACATCTACTATAAATGCCTGATACCACTTGATCTCCACTATTTGCTTTCTGACTGAGCATAGGGAGAGGCACAGTGTGCAGGGACAGAGAAGGCTGTTGAGACAGTGTGGGAACATTTAGAGAAAGTACTGGGTGTGATTGATCACTTTTTGGGTTAAGACAGGCTGTTCATTTCTGCTGCACCGTGATTTTCGGGTCTATAAAACCTGCTGGCTTCTGCTGGGTCTTCTGGCCGGTGCCTGGTGCATTTCTTTCATCTGGTACCTATCTTTGTACCCATGTTTGTACTCATGCTATGGTTCTTCAAATTCTTCCTCTGTATCAATTGTCTTTTCAAAATGTATTCTGAATTTCAACATTTTGAGGGGTGGAAATACTCTTCTGGCCTATATGTAATTCTTCCATTATATTTATCAATTGTCTTTTCTAAAAAAAATTCTAACTCACCATATTTAGTGGTAAAAATACTCTTCTGGCCTGTATGTAATTCATCCATAAAATTTATCAATTGCCTTGTGAAAATATATTCTGAATTTCAAATTTTTTGAGGGGTAGTAATAAGCTCCTAGCCTGTATGTAATTGATGTAATTCATCCATACAATTTATCAATAGTCTTTTCAAATGTTATACTGAATTTTTTTTACACATTGAAATACGCCTTCTGTGGCCTCTATAACACAGTGATGGGAGCCCTTCAGGCTAATTAGTATACTTTTAAAAGTTGATGAAGACCGAAGGAGGCCATAGACATAGGCCAAATATAAGAAGATGTTCACAGTCAACAGTGCCTGGATCTAAGAGCAAGTGCTTCATCATGCTTATAGATGATAATCTGCTCCATCAGGAAGAGGATTTCATCATGACTTCTACCTGCCCTTACTACTGATTTTATCCCCAGTTCTCTTCAGCTCCATGCAACACATCTCTACACCGGGTAAGTATAAATACCACAGTCACTTACAATATTATGTCACCTGGATAACAACACTGTGCTGCTAAATATATATAATCCTCACAGCACGACCCCGCCACGTAAAATCATCTATTTGATGGTCCTGTATATTTAGTACCCTGGAATTAATTATAGCATGTGCAGTACCCCCGTTTATTGTATAAAGAGACCCCTGCAGTAATGTAATACAGAACCAGCTAATTATCATCGAGCCCCCATAATAAAGAGCATTTGTATTTTGTTTTGAAACCAAGTATAAGTGCATCAGGCAAAGCACTTTACCAAATGCATATGTTAACATTATTTATATAAGTACCAACGATAAGTAACAAGATCAACAATGTAAAATACAGGACATAACTGATATCACACCTTTGTGTTTGCTGATCTGTTTTCCCATTTCAAAACGCAAAGCAAACACATCAACCTCTAATAATTTTATATACAGCACCATCCTGATGAATATATAAAGGACCACCCATAATTAATACATAGGCTCCTTCTGACCCACTCCCAGATTAATAAATATCTCACCACTTATATAGACCCCCTCCCATTGAATAAATATCTTCCCACATTTATAGACCCCCTCCCTAATTTATTAAAATATCTGGCCACATGGAGATATCCCCCCTGCAGCTTAATACATTCTGAACCTTAAGCAGATCCCTTCCCCCCAGTTTAATAAATATGTGGCCCCATGTACAAGTCTACACCCCACACACACACACACACACAAACATACACACATACACACATAAACGTCTGTAGATTTAGTCAAGTAATTAATTAAAAAAATATCTGGCCAATTAAAAAAATAAATAAATAATACTTACCTCTATCCAGTCTATGCTTCGTGGTCGCTGCTGTCTTCCATGCGGTACTTCTTCCGCGGCGCAGACAATCGGGTAAGTGCTGGTCTGCTCTGTATATCAATTGCATCAGTGAGACAGTCATAGATGAGATTGATATTTCTGGTGGTAAATTCGGAAGGCCCCCGAATCATTCACTTTAAATTAGAATATTTTGCCGATTCAAAAAGGGCTCTAACATCTGCCACCTGAGGCAAGAAGATCATCTCGCCTCTTGGCAGATGTGGCCCTGCATATCCCTATTAAGTTTTAAGGAAAGTAAATATATAATCTACTCAATGATATTTGAGATTTTATTTTACAAATTGTTTACTTTCAACTGTATGTTATGTGTTTAACAATAAAAAAAATCAGTAAAATGGTTATTACAAAAGAGAGTGCAAATTTTGGTGACTACAACTGGTCAAAAGTCAAAGTCTTGATGGCTGAAAGCCCCCTATCATCTGAATGGTTTACATGATGACAAAGATCTACTGACAGCACTGATCACCATCCTGTCACACTGGTCAGCAAGAAAATGATGAATGGGTCAATTAGCAAAACAGTATTCTAGTGGACAAGGATATGCAGAACAATGTACATTTCCTTGTGCAGGTAAACAACCTTTAATCAAAGCCATAAGATGTGTAAAGGCTGTAGTTTTATGTTCATTACTTATAAGGGGGGAGACGCATGGTCCAGTATTAACCCCCTTTAACAACAAGGCCATTTTGCACCTTCCTGACATGGTCCATTTTTTCAAATGTGAAATGTGTCACTATAAGTGGTTGTAACTTTGGCATGCTTAAACATATACAGGTGAGTTTGAGATTGTTTTCTGGTGACATATTGCACTTCATGTCAGTTGAAACTTTTGGGTTATATATTTTGCATTTATGTATGAAAAAAATTAATATTTGGCAAAAATTTGGAAATATTCTAATTTTTCAAAATTCAAAATTTTCAACTTTTTCCGACAAATAATCATGATACCAAAATAACTTGATAATTAACAGTTACCTAATGTCTACTTTATGATGACATATTTTTTATGCACACTCTAATTTTTGTAAAATGTTATGAGGCTTACAACTTTAGGTGCGATTTTTTACATCTTTACAAAGAATGCAAAATCATAATTTTGAGAAACCTGCTCAGCCACTTCAAGTCACTTTGAGAGGCCTAAATAATAGTAAAAGCTCTTAAATTAACCCATTTTAGAAACTACAACTATCAAAGTATGTAAAACAACTTTTGTTTGTTAACCCTTTAACTGTTTTACAGTGGTTAAAACTAAATTTGGTGCAATTTTGACATTTTAATTTTTGGCTATTCAATAAATTTTTCAAAAAATTTACACTTATCAAAGGATAAAATACCAAAATGCTCCACAAAGTTTGATACCCAATATGTCTTGAGTATGCCAATACCCCATATGTGGTGCTAAACTGCTATATGGGCACACACCATGGCATTGAAGGGAAGGAGCACCATTTAGAGCAGATTTGCATTGTTACATTTTTTAGGCTTTACAGTCATTATTACTTTTTTTGGCCACATAAGGGAGATTCGATGCATACTTGATTTTAGAGGGTCTTTAGCTTTTTTGATGAGATTTAATTTCCTCTTTTGTATTAACTCTTATTAACTCCATGGAGCTTATTTACTAAGGGCCACGGATTGCACTTTCGTCAGACTGTTCATGGCTTTGCGCCGCTGGGACAAGTATTTAGCAGGGGATTGTGTCGCACTCACTGGATTGTGGCACAGCTGCGTTGGCTTTCATGCGACAGAAATGGGGGGGTTTGCCATCAGACGATCCGACGAGCCGAGAAGGTGTATCAGCTAGGAGTCAGCGGGTAGTGCCCAAACATACAAAGTGCTCACCAACACACAGATTGGAATGATTAAAACAGTAATACTTTATTATTGCAAATTACATGAAACCATATAATTATATCCTTATCACTTATTTCTTATAATCATGAGAAGCAAACATCAATATATTTACCGGATATTGTAGCATCACTTCCCTAGCGGGGGACCTTGACAGAGGAAGGCAGTTTCCCGGCTTGCATCATAGACAGAAGTGCGTCCACTTGTCATCTCTGGAAAGTCCATCAAAATCCCCTTGCTTTTATAACATTTAATAAACAAAGGCATTATCTTTATTAGATACTGCCGGATCGTATATGAACATGAAATGAATAAAGGCATTATTGGTATTAGATACTGTCACATCATCATTTTGTAACATTTTATCAAAAATCGCTTTTAATACTGCGTGATCGCATCATGGATGAGACAAAGTTCAAGGTTTTACTCCATTTTGTATATTCCTTATTAGAAACTTAATAGGCCACATTGTCACATTCTAATTTATGTACAGGTTTTCCCCTACTTAGGAACACCCAACTTTAATACGACCCCTAGTTACAAACGGACCTCTGGATGTTGATAACTTACTGTACTTTAGCCCTAGGCTACAATGATGTAGCAGTTATCAAAGCTGCATTGTTAATCCTGGTTCTTATGACAATCCAACATTTTTAAAATCCAATTCTCACATTGACCAAAAGAATTTTGTCTGGGGTTACAATTATAAAATATACAGTTCCAACTTACATACAAATTCAACTTAAGAACAAACCTACAGAACCTATGTTGTACGTACTCCGGGGATTGCCTCCGGGGATGTGTTTTTGGTTAAATCCCCTAACCTCCCCTAACCTAAGCCCAGAAGATGGGAATGGTGATCTTCCTTTAACAGGTGGATCCTCAAACCTAGGCTCATCAACTCCCTCCTGGAATGGAGAAACTGATTTTTTTTTCTAACCTTAGAGGCTATTTATTCGGAATCTGACCATGTAGTACGTGTGGGAACTCAACTCTTAACCATCCAGCAATGTGAGTGCTTGGCCAAGAAGTAATGCATGGTGTTCCACAAGCACTGTGTGGCATTAGTGCTCCCTCCATTTGCTACTTCCGAAGCAGAATCCATGTAACTTGGGGCTACAGATGGTAAGACCAAGAGAGAAAACAGCTTCAAAATCTCCACGTGTTGGTATTGCTATAAACCAAGCCACTTGCAGAACTGCCCCACTAGATTCAGCTCTTCATCTAAAAACTCCAGTTTAACCCCACTACCATTTAGGCAATCAGATCTTCCAAATCAATTACTAAAATTTTGCTGCTAGTTTCTTTGTGATCTGGGTCTATATCAATTTCTGAGCTGCCAATAACTTTATTGATTTTGCATTAGATTAAGTTTTTGTGTTGAAGTTAGCGGAGCTGGTCCATACTTTGGCAGGTAGGGGGGGAAATCTGTTTCAAAGCTCCTAAGTTATACTTGCAAGGTGGCTCAATTCATACATAGTTTGTAACATTTTGTGACTGGGATAGAGGGTAGTTGATTAAATAGAGCAATTATTGCTCCTCACATTATAGTTCATTATTTTGTCTAAATGTCAAACTGAGAAGACCAACTAGCCTAAGTATAACTCAGATTTTATCAATGCTTTAAATTTAAAAATTCTGCACAGTCCTTAGCTCTACATAAGCCTTTATTGTTGTTGATCTCCTTCCAGAGTCAAAAACCTCAAGGTAAGGTTCTTCGATTTATCTCCTCCATCCTTCGGAAGGTATATCCACACATCTGTGGGTTCCTGCTGGTTCTCTAAGATCAATTTGCGAGGGGCCTACATACTGAAGCCTGTGTCTGCACATATCCTCCCCCTCCCCTCTACATCACTCCACTCCTTCACAAATTCCCACCAATACTGTCCTCCACACGCCAACCAGAATCTCTCCCCCAAGACTGGCTTTGGTAAGTGTATATAATGTCTTCTGTTATGTGTAATATATGATTATACTCTTGTGCATACTCCCCTTCATATAGATTTCTAATGTAATTTTTTTTGTGTTTCTGTGAATAAAGGTATCCCTAACAGTACCTTCCTCCTCCCAACTATATGTTTCTATTAACATGTAGGATCTGAAGAAGAGTGAAGTTCTCCTTAGAAACTTATAATCCTTTGTTCAAAAAATAAATACATTCATGCATTTCTCCACTAAGCACCTATCTGTCCGATTTTTTGTCTTTTTGTCTCTGCCCTGATGTACACATACTGGACAAAGTGATTCTGGAATTTAGGACTCTCTGCTGCCTTTATAATAACATTACTACAGACTGTTTCTTAACCTAAATAAGGTAACCCCCACCCTTTGGGTATGGGGACATCAGCGGGCTATTATTATACTGATTTACTACTCTATGGGAGCGCGTTTTTTTTTTTTTGTATTCTGTTTTAGTACATTCTGAAGAGGGAGATGAGTAAAAGACTCTGTTTAATGACCCAAAGGGTGGGAGCTGTTTTGCCCCAGGGTCCTGAATCTCACCCTTCATCAACCAGTGGCCTTTTTCTCCAGGAAATTCTCCCCTTCTGAATGCAACTACAACATAGGTAATTGTGAACTTTTGTAGACACTTCCTTGAGGGGAGCAAACATCAGATTACTCTGATGACTGATCAGAAGAATTTGCTATATTTGGATAATGCTAAGCATCTTTCTCCTTGGCAAGCTCATATGACATTATTCTTTAACCGCTTCAATTGTCACGTCGTTCTGGCACTAAAAATGTAAAAGCAGATGCACTCTCTCATAGCTTTTGTATCCTCAGAGGTGGATTTAAAAAAAAAAATCTTGTCCTTTGGTGTTGTGATTGTAATCATTGATCATGGTCTCGCAACTTCCATTACTAACTGTCAAGATCTAGCACCCAGGAACACTCCTACTGATTTTTTGTACAGACCCAATTTGAGCTTCTGAATCCTAGAAGAAATTCATTGCTCTGTATTAGTGGGTCACCCTGGTGTTACTTGTACCTGTTATCTATTGTCTTATAGGTCTTACTGGCAGCCGTCATGGTCACATTATGTTGAGGTATGTGCAAGGCTAAATGTGCCCCGAAAGTTACCAGCTTCCTCTCAGTGGACCAATCTGTTGGATTTTATAACCAATTTGTCATATTTTCGGGGGAACAACAGTAATTTGGGTCATTTGTGAAAGGTTTTCTAAAATGTGCCATTTGGGGCCTCTCAAAAAACTTCCTAGTGCCAAACTGGGATCATAAACCAATCCTTGTTCATAAATCATATACTTCTCAGAAAATATTGTATATGATTGGGAGGTTAGATATCTCTCTGTTCAGTTAATCCATAAATTAATGGCCATACATAGAGACTCCGCCAAACACTAGAATGATTTCTTCCTCTTATTAGCAATGGAGTAAATTCCTCAACAAAAATATCACAGTTCTTCTGTAACTTTGGATTTAATCCTAAGTTCTCATCTTGCTGAGATGAAGAGTCCATTAATCCTACCACCAAACTAGCATTTCAAAAACTGTGCACAATATTGTCAACAACCTGGCTAAAGCCCATGGTAGACAGCAACATCAGGTTAATAGATGTTTTTGGAGAGCAGGTTAATGTTTTTGGAGAGCAGGTGTGGTTATCCATTTGGGAAACTTGTTCCATATTACATCAGTTCATAGAGCTGCAAGTCCCTTTAAAAAAGTAAATTCCATCTGTGTTCCCAGTGTCTTATTTGCCAGCTCCAATTGTTGTCTGGGTTGAGCTGAAATTTAAAGTTGAAAAACTTCTGGATTCCCATCTGGTCAAGAACTCTGTTCAGTATCTTTTATTTGGAAAGTTTATGATCCTAAAGAGCTGACGTGGGTCTCTAGGAACTACCTCCATGGTCCTTCTCTCCTCAAAATGTAACATCACCAGAACCCCACCAAACTTAATATACTCAATGAGGGTTTAGTGGCCCTTTCTAAAAGGGGAGCTTATGTAACATATGTGCCCAGGGCACTGCGTCATTCTCTGTCCATAAAAGTACAGCAGAAGATGCATTGCTGACTATGATTTTATACTTAGTTTGTATTTTGCCTTGCTCTAGTCTGAACTCTGCTCTATTTCACTTCTGGCTTATTAATTGGATTGCACCACACCTGTTTGTCTCCTGTTGACTTGTTTCTGGGCTGCAAACTGTTAAGCTAGCTGAGATAGACAGATGTATTCTCAATTTACATTCCTCCCATGCAAGTCTGTTGTCTAGTCTGGATGTCAGGGGATATTCCAATCACTTTCTAGAATGGGTTTCTGACATCCCATAAGAGAATTGTATGCCAACTTCCCATTGCTTGCTATAACTCTTCCTTTCAGCTTGCTAGCATTTTTGGACTTGTATAGTTTGGATTTCCTGACATTAGCTTCCTGACCTTCTTTGGCCTCTTATTTTGTACTAAGTGGTTCTCTTTGTATTTTCCCATATTTGACAGCTTGATAACTGTGATTTCATTTTGACTTATGAAGTGTTAATGCCTGGAGAGGAATATTTGTTGCATATTTAACAAAACTTGTTTCTTTATTTTTCTTACACCTGGAGGGGACTGGAGTGGAACTGTACATAAATTTGTTAGTTTTGTTCACATGATAAATCTAGAATAATTTGTCTAAAATGAAAAGTGGAGTTGGTGGGCAAATGTGTTGCACAACGGCAGATGCAACAATTATCAGACATTTTGAAGATACACCCCGCACTATGCAATAACACGAACTTTACCACCTTACACCACCTCGACTACAAGTAGGCATGGAAGGGAGCAGACTGGGCAATGCAGGGGTGTGTGCTTGCTTTAGCTAGTTTATAGCGCAGCTCTACGGCAGTGCCTGAGCCTCTTAGTATATTCGTCAAAACTTGCAGGCTGGGTAACATCAAGTGCTGTTGCATGCTGCCTTTACTTGTACAGGTCAAAGATGGCTGACAGGTTACCTTTAGTAAATTTGTGACATTATGCACCAAATTTTGGCAAATTTTTCAAAAAAATCTTGATGCAAACATATTAGTACATATATCAAGTGGTGTCTTTTCCAAATTTAGATAATTCAAATCAGTTTTCCCATGGTGTTTAAAGGTAATCTGCAGAAATTGGTCTAATAAACCACTACCAGTAGTTTTTCAAGTAGAATAACACCTTCTAGATCAATGGTGGCAAACCTATGGCACGGCTGCAAGAGGTGGCACTCAGAAGCCTCTCTGTGGGCACCCAGGCCATCACCAAAGATGACTCAAGGCGACTTGCACTCCCAGGCAACCCAGGACTTGTAACACTCAATGCTATAGTAAAGCAAAAGCGCTGCCTGGGACTACAGTCGGAGTGGGAAAGTGTGCACAGATCTGAATTATCAGTGTAGCTCCTTCTCCAGCCATAAAAATTCTTCTTGTTCAGGGGACCTTGAATATGTCCTCCTTCTATCTACTTTATTGTATATTGGTGTCCACAGGCTGCTGATACAATTGAAAGCTACAACAGAGCATGGAATAAATTGCCACATTGCCAAAATGATAGAAATGTGGATATCCATGTTGCCACTTTGTGATAAATAAGTGGGTTTGGGTTGTAGTTTGGGCACTCAGTCTCTAAAAGGTTCGCCATTACTGTTCCCGATCATGTTTTTTCATGGCCCAGTGTGGTGGTATTATTCACAAAATCAGCGGTTAAGTTACAGTTGAAGTGGTTGTATACAGTTGAATACTCTATCTGCCTCTTAGTCACATAAAGGCTTGGGACACAGAAGTTAGAATGAATGTTGAAGGTTCTGCAGAAATTCTGACCACAACAGAGAGCAACCAAAACAACTGGTTTCTGGCACTGCCTTAGTTCACAATTTTTGTTTTGCAAGAAGGTTGAAATCCCCAGCCCAAACCTGCAGCAATAACTAACTTCTTCAGAACTTATATATAAACAAAATCATAAACATGTTAGATATCCGTGAATCCCAAAATGTTTAATGTATCAAAATATAAAAACAATTATTCAATATGGTGATAATAATCTTTATTTATATATCGCCACCATATTCCTTACCACTTTACAGATATTGGGGGACATATGCAAATAAAATAAGACATACAGTAAAAGCATAGTCATATGAAATAATAGGATTGAGGGCCCTGCTTGCCAGAACTTACAATTTATGAGGTGGGAGAGATTTTATAATGGTCCAGCAATAATTTTAGGAGAACGTAATAAAAATAATTTAATAAGTAAAAAATGCTGAGCCACCATTTTATATACAAAGCCCAAGGTCAATGGAACTGCAGAAAGCCTGTAGCTTGGTATCTAACGTTTGCGGGATAACAGATGTGTTCGGAGGAGCACACATGCATTGGTTATTAAAAAAAGAGTTAAAGTTTCATGTACAAAGGCACGCTTCATAGACCAAAGTATAAAAAAGTTACAGGTGTCAAAATTTGGCAACAATAAAGTTTTTTAAAGGTATCAAGTACATGGCATAGTAGTGGCTTCCCAGTACATGGCACAGAATATTAAATGGTGCCAGAAGAAATTTTACTTTTTCCTGCAGATAATAATCAAAAAGATATGGTTTCTGGAAGATGCTGAGAGAAAAACAAAGAAAGCAAACCCTGGAAAAATCTGGTCTTGAAGGAGGTTAACATTTCTAAACCCACAGCGGAAAGCGGTTTGCTGGTGGCAATAAACAACCTGTTTCTGTTTACCTTTGGCTATGTGCATAAAGCTTTTTTGCTATTTTTGGCATGAAAGAAATCCAATAAGTATTTTCCACATGGATAAGCCTTATCAATGGGATTGATACTAAGAAGAATAAGAGATTACGGGAAGTGTTGGGAAGTGGAATGTGAGGCAGATAGCTACTCAAAGGATGCCCACAAACGTGTGAACACACCCAAACTTTTTTTCTTTCTTAGAGAAGCACAAGAACCAGTAAGACCACAATTACTGCATTTAAATTCTAAAACTCTCACTTTAAATTTGTGCAACCTCATCACGCTCCTGTACTTTACTTCTCTTCATAAGAATTCAGCAAGCTTTATCTGAAATTTAAGCTATACCGTGAAATATTCATATTACTGCTTAATCCAACATAATATTAATGATATTCACTTCTGTAGATAATTATGGAAGTGAATGAATTATCAGAATAATATAAAATTTACTGGGATACATTTGCATTAGAATATAGAACATAAATGAAAATCTGATTTGGTAGCTGTTGCCTTCAGCATTTCATGGCTTAACGTCTCCACCTACTGCTAGTGAATCTACATTTCACATCAGAAATACTTTATAAGACCTTAATTATTTTTTGTTCTTTGAGAAAGGAAAGCGGCAGCTGCAAGCTTTTATAGAGCAATTACAAATCAAATTCATGTTACAATAAGGCCAAAATGTGAAACCTTAATTCTTTCTATCTATTATCAGCTACACTTCTAACTCTCTGCGCAAAGTGTAAATATATGTATAAATAACAAGTACAAATGCTAAACCTATTAAACAACAAAGTACAGAGAAGAAGAAAAACAAATGTAAATCGGGCCACACATTACGAGTCATCATTGTTTTAACCCTAAATAGGGATATTGAACCTCTTTAGATGGCACCAAAAGTGGCATCTAAAATTGCAAGGAGATGTAAGGGCCTTCTTCATCTTTACAATTGCCACCCCCGCACTGCGATTGCAGCTCACCTATGATTGTCATGGCAATGAGGGCGTCACAGAGGTTCCCAGGGCTGCCATAAATTAACACGTCCTAATAGTCGCGTCTGTATAAGCTGCCAGTTATGATGGTTTTTATGCTTTGGTACACATATTATTATTGTATTTCTGCTGCCACTTTGCAATGTTATCTGCTGTCTTCACGCTTGTGTGTTTTTTTTGTATCTCAGTCTTAGATGCATAATAATTTTGTGAGACTTTTTATGGAAAAGTGGGTCAAGTTTATTTTGATTAGCTCCTAAAAAGTCTCTAATTTGCTCAAAATAGGGGGTGAAGAAGGCACAAATAAAAGCAAACATCTGTCTTACAAAGATAAATTAGGAACACTATAACACACAGACACTGGTGAATTTCTTAAGAATCGAGCATAGACACAAAAAAATGTGCAAATGCTCCCAAAAAGACACAAAAAATAAAAGTAATGTGCAGAGAAAAGAAAAAAAAAACAAGTCCAAATAAAGATACATGCCACCCATAGTGAAGATAAGCAATACATTAGTGATCGAAAGATTGCAAAAGAAAAAAAACACACAACACAGTGACAAAAGCACAACATCATTTTTAACACCCAACATTAAAATTATTACACTCAGAGTGCTATAGGAAAGCAGAATAATGACAATTTACTTACAATATATTGTAAATATATTGCTATATTGAAGAGCACTGAGACTCACTATAAAAGTAAAAATATTAAAATTACAAAAAGATATACAGCAGGTGAAAGTATTGAATATGTCATCAAGTAAATATATTTCTAAAGGTGCTACTGACATAAAAGTCATAGATGTTCATGACTGAAGTTATGTGTAACATAAATCCAAGGGAAATCTATCATTAACGGTCAAAATTAAGCAAGCTTAACCAGGGACACTTACTGGTAGATCCAGGCAGTGTAAGTTATGCTAATGAGCTAAAAGGGCTACTAGAACCCATAAAAGCTGTATCTTTACAGGCAGTTACACTGTGCAGGACTAATTCCCCCTCCCAATGCTGAGGGAGCAGGTGGATGGGTGAGACAGTGTAACAGCATGTGAGGCTATAGCATGGAGGGGCTCTACTAATGCTCCCCAGAGCCCCGTAATAGTGTGCCATCAGCACACTGTAACAGAAGTTAAGCAATCACTCCCGATAACATCACAGGAAGCGCCAATCAAAGCCAATATGGCGATCCTCTTGCGTCGCAGGCTTTTGAAAGGGTTAATCAGTGCCAGCAGCAATTGAGCCCTCTTCATACTCCCTTCAAAGACTTGTTAATTGTCACGGGTGCTCCCGCGATCCATGTCACGGATTGTGGGTACACCCGTGCTCCACTGGCTGCCTGTCCCCGTCCCCCGGCCCGCACTTACCTCTCCTGGCTGTGCTCTGAGTCCCGGAGTGTAGGCCGCACGTCTCCTGCCTCCTGGCCGCGCGCTCCTGCTGCTAGGGCATGCGCGCTTACTTCTCTGAACTCAAAGGGCCAGTAACCTTTCCATTGGCGCTAGTCACTTCCAGGTTTCCTATATATATATATATATATTCAAGTCTTCCCACTGAAGTGAAAGCCCCCTGTGTGTATCCCGAGGTCCCGTTCCTGTGTGTTTCCTGAGGTCCTGTTTCCTGTGCGTTTCCAGATGCCTCCGTGTTCCTGTGCGTTTCCAGATGCCTCCATATGCTGTGGTCTGTGTCCTACAGTCCATATCCTGTGGCCCGTGTCCGGTAGTCCGTAGCCTGTGGTCTGTGTCCGGTGGTCCATATCCTGTGCTCCGTGTCCTGTGGCCCATATCTTGCGCTTCAATTCCAGTGGTCCGTATCATGTGGACCATGTCCCGTGGTTCATATCCTGTGGTCCGTGTCCGGTGGTCAATATCCTGTGGTCCATGTCTGGAGGTGGGTATCCTGTGGTCCGTGTCCTGCTGTCCATATCCTGTGGTCCGTGTCCGGTGGTCCATAGCCTGTGGTCCGTGTCCAGTGGTCCGTAGCCTGTGCTCCGTGTCCGGTGGTCTATATCCCGTGGTCTGTGCCCCGTGGTCCATATCCTGTGGTCCATGTCCGGTGCTCTGTATTCTGTGGTCTGTCTCCTGTGGGTTCCAGCCCAGCGGTGTCTTCACTCCGTATCAGCGTTACCAGTGCTCTTCTGCGTTCCTGCTGTCATCTCAAGTTGTGACTGTTTCCCTCATTCTGTTGCCTTGGCTGCCACTGCGGGTCTCATATCAACCCCCGCGGTGGTGCAGAGGGTCCACAGACTCTTCCCAAAGAGACTCTCAGGTGGTTCAGCCCCTCACAAACCGTGACATTAATAAATGTTTATTATTATTTTTTTTTTATTAACTGAGCTAAAATGCAGGTAGGAAATGGAACATTAAGGTTCATGCTGTGACTGCCATCAGCAGCAATCAAAAGGTTAATTCCTGCAATAGGTACTAGCACCAATTGCGGGTGTTACTGGTGGGTGTTTGCTGCAATATCCGGTAAATACCCACCTTGTAATGGAAAGGGCTCAGCCTGTGAGTCTTCACCATACACCCGCAGCCAACTTGTGCTAATACATCACATGTCGGTAAGGGGTTAAAAGGATAAGAGGGGCAGAGCTGACAGAGGCAGGAGGATCACACAATGTGTAAATGGTGGCATGGAGAAAATGGAATACAGGAAGTGGCATAGGAGAGTAGGATACTGGGGGCAGGGGCTTTGAGGCTAAATAAATATGCTGTGCAGGTAGGCAGCCCCCTACCAGTATACTGTATAGATACTGACCCACTGACATGTTTTTTCAGGCATGTTTTCCCTCCTCTTCTCTAGTTCCGCTACTCTATTTACTCCTCAATGTCTCTTCTGTCTTAGCAGGAAGTAGCAGCAGATAACTATGAGAACTTACCGACAGCCAGCAGTGTCTTCCACAGCACAGTACAACACTAAGTCCTGCAGTGCTGCCAACTAGTGTCAGGAGGTGCCTGACAATGGGCCCCTCTCCTCCTAAGGGCCTTGTAGCAGCTGCTATGTCTGCTACATTGGTAGTTACACCTCTGTATACCACTATAACTTTGATTCAGATTTTCATGTTAAGTTAGTCATGGAGCATAAAACAGGCAATTGAATAATTTGAAATAAGCAAATTATACATAAATCATATCACATTCACAGATCTTTGTAATCCAAGTTTGATAACGCTTCCATTTCCATGTCAGACAACAGAACAATCAGGTAGTAGGGCTTGTAAGAAGCCCATCCAAGCTGAAAAGCAAAGAAATGCCACAGGAATAATAATCCAAAAACCAAAACAAATTTACCTCCAAATTCCACCAGAGCAAATTACCTGCAGAGGCTTCTTGGGGAGTGGGGTAGCCCCTGTGAGATCCCCGGGCTAAGGCTACTCCGTATCCTGAGTAGTCTATGTAAAACAGCCCCCTTGTATGTCCATGCTGCTTGAAAATGAGGAAACACACCCCTCGCAGGTCCGGTTGTTCCTGGCACAATGCCAGCTAGAGAACTCATGGTCCTCTGCAGGCTAAAAAGACAATAGGCAGCTTTACAAGAAATAGTAAAACATGTACAAAAATCTACAGTGATCTACTAAAAAAAGGATCTAGACAGTAGATTTCTTTTAAGTCTCCCTAATGTACCCTTCAAGTCTTCCAGCTGTTACAGCCTTGTATACTGTACTATAATCATTAATCTGTTATTCTTTTCATTCCTGAAATCTTTCAGGAAGCACCTGTCATGGCTGGTTTATTAAGAAATAATGTTCTTTTGGATTATGGCCTTAACAATGCTTATCAAAATTTAAAGGGGACCTGTCAGCAGAAATTGACCTAATAGACCACTACCAGTATGTTGCAAAGCAGTTGACCACATTCCAGATCATGTTTCTTTTATGACCAAGTGTTGTGGTATCATCCAGGAAATCAACTATGAAGGGAGATGTAAATTGGTTGTATAAAGTCAAGGAGGCGGAGATTTTAACATTATAGTCAAGCTCTCTCTTCCTCAGAAATCCCCCTTCGCTGTAACTGATGGTCCTGCATCCAGAGACATCACTATCTCGATCTCCATATAACAGACGCACTTATAAAGATTCTTACTTTACTGAAATACCAAGTGTTTCAATTGCTCTGTTAGAATTCATTCACATGAGACCATTCACGTGTGTTGCACTGCACTTATTTCACAATTTTCGCCTAATTATGTTTATATAGTCTTCCCGGCACCGATGTATGTCCACCGTAGTGCGGTAGTTTTGGTGTAAGCAAACACCAAACATGTGTAGGTTTTCTTGTCACGTTTACTACTTTAGCAAATAAATACCTCTTTTTGGGTAAAACTCATATATAAGTATATACACATAACTTTTTAATCCCGCAATCGAAAGAGCTTTATCAGAGCTTGTTTATTGAGGAATAACACGTAGGCACCACCATCTTGTATCTGATCGCTGCCCCTGTGAGGTCATCGGGGCGTGGCAATCAGTTGCCATGACAGCCTTGGGTCTTATGAAGATACCCCTGGGGTGTCTGAAAAATAGTAAAAATATAATTTAAAAAAGTTTTAAAAAAAATTATGTACCAAAACGTACACAGCATGGAATATTAATTATTACTGTCACTGTCATGAAGTGCAGAAAACAAGCCATTATACAGCTCTTTACATGGAAAAATAAAAAAAGTTATAGATATTTGATGTTGGGGAGTAAAAATTGGAAACAGAAAAAACGAAAAAAGGCCTCTGGGGAAGGAAAATGACAATTTTTAAAAATACATTTTTAAACCTATATTTACACTTGGGGCATCATAATTCCTAATATAATACCCTGTGGTACCTATTTTTAAGGAGAACCTGTCAGGCAAAATAACCCCCTAAATTAAATATATTATTATAAACTGCAATTAGAAAGTATTAGAAAGCATTGCCTCTATCCCTTTATTGTCCCTCTACATGTCTGTAAACTTAAGCAATGAGGTCCTACAGTTGTATGCAAATGACCTGTGAGATGTCAAATAAGTCATTATCATATTAAAGCTGTGCAGCTTATTCATGAGTGGGAGGCACAGCCACACCCCCCCACCTCCAGTGCTTGACTGACCGCCTGGCTCCTCCATGTGCTTCCTGGTGCTAGTGGCCACGCCCCCTGCAGCCTGTGTGTATGAGATACTCCTATACACATGACTGACAGTCTGTATAATGATGTGAGGTATAATGGTGTAATGGCTCCTCCATGTGCTTCCTGGTGCTGGCGGCCACACCCCCTGCAGCCTGTGTGTATGAGATACTCCTACAAACATGACTGACAGCCTGTGCGTGTATAGGAGAGATACAACAGCTCCAGGATGCAGCCATGTTATAGCAGAACATGTCAGGTACACGTGTAGCTGATATCTGTGTCTCACACATGTGTATTAGAAGGGAGAGCATGTCAGCAGATAAAGCACAAACACTAGCAATGCTTTACTATACATTACACACAGACATGAGCAGGGGGAGGAGAATGGAGGGGTAACAGTGGTGACATCACTGCCTCTGACCATGTGACCAGCCTAATTTACATAATAAAGAAAAGATGATTTTACAATGATTAATGTATGTTTTGACTAGATGAAGGCTGGGATGGGATCCTTGTGAGCTGTGTGGGGAATTGCTCTGGTAGATTCTTTGTAGCAGTGCAGGAAGCAGGGACACACGCAGAGTTAAAGTCCAAAAATCAAGTGTTTATTCACACTTCCTTGTCAAAACACAAATTCAGCCTTGGCTTAGGCACATAACAAAATACAAAATAAACCCTGCCCGGCCTGGCACTACCTAATACAACAACAGCCCCTAACTATACATGTACCAGGCTGCCTGGCACACGCTCTTGGCCAGCAGAATATCAGGAGGCACTCAGTTACCTTTGCTGTGTGAACACGGTCCACAGCATTCAGCTTTCCTACTGCTTCTGGCCTGCAGACTAAATCAGGCTCTAACGAGGTCTGTGACCCGCACCTGTGGGCTATACAGAAACCCAGGACTGAAGCCCGGGTGAAGTAGGAGTCCCACTACCAGCATACCCCTACTCCATAATAAGCAGGCCCAGTACGGACATTACAAAGGTGTCCTTGCTAGCTAGGCCAACATAGACCAAACAGACTTCTCCTGCTTACCACATGTCTGCATTAACCCTTGGGTTACTGCAGACAAATCCAGGGCTTTTACCACACACCCTTCATCTGCCTGTATGACAGATAGCTGTTTTCCCAAATGACACCTCTCACTTTCTCACATACCCTCCCCCTCAGTTCAGACTCACCGGGGCAAACTCCTGACATGCAATGACATGCAATGCGTTCAGGACAAGGCATCCACATTGCCCTGCAGTTTCCCAGCTCTCTGCTCCACCGTAAAGCTGAAATTTTGGAGGGACAAGAACCACCTAGTGAATCTGGCATTCTTCTCCTTAAGGAGAAGGCCATGGGCCAAGTTCATGACAACCGCGGCCTCATGTAGCATCTCTCCACAGGAGGTCTGGAACTTAAAAACTGTGGTGGGGTAGTCCTTTACATCCCCATGGATGCACAAGACACCGATTGTGCGCCCTGTGACTGTCTTGGGGTCTATGAGGGACCCATTAATCAAGGTCACCCGACTGCCTGAGTCCAGCAGGGCCAACACTGGATGCCCTGCCACAATCAACCGGCACAGGTGGCGCTCATCAGCAGAGTCGGGGGTAGTACCCTGTTTCCCCTAAAATAAGACATCCCCCGAAAATAAGACCTAGTACAATTTTGTTCAGGCTTAGAAATATAAGGCCTCCCCTGAAAATAAGACCTAGCGTCCGCCATTGCAGCAGCTCCCTCCACGCCGTACATGAGTATTAGGAAATCTTTTAGATGCCGCAGAAGGTTGTGACATAGGGAAGAATTCATGGAATAAGACCACTGGCTGTTGTGCTGCAAATGTGTTCCTAGCAGCTTCCAGGATAAGAAGGGTCATTTATGGAAAGTGTTTTTACTAAACATGAGAGATCGGGGCCAATGATTCCAATAGAAATGGAGTCACAAGAAATACAGCAGGAAATTCAGAGTTTGGAGAGTCATAAGGAGGTTAGAGAAGTAGATTTTTTTGTTCAACGTTAAATGTGAATTATTTTTCATGGATATATAAGAAATCCCCTGAAAATAAGACCTAGTGCCTCTGTAGGAGCAAAAATTTATATAAGACACTGTCTTATTTTCGGGGAAACAGGGTAGCTGTGTAGATAGGGGCAGCATAGAGAGAATCCCTTCTGGCGGAACAGCAGTCCATGGGCTCTGAGGAATTGGGGCAATGGGCTGCAATATGACCTGGCTCATGGCCGGTCCAACAGGTGGGAGCCCCCCCCCCCTCCTCCCCTGGGGTACATCCCAGACATGGGAAGTTGTCTTGACCTGAGGACTCATGGGTGACAAGACCTTCCGTGCCTTAGGGCCCACCCTAGTATAGGGGGCTCCCTTTTTTTGGGACTGGGTAACACAAAATCTCTCTACCAACCCCACCAGTGCCTCGGCATCAGACGGGTCCCCGTGTCCCACCCATTGCTGGATCTCACCCGGCAAGACGCTCAGGGAACGGTCCAAAACAACTTTCTCCACAATCTGGGCTGGGGTTGATGTCTCCGGCTGGAGCCACTTACAGACCAAGTGAATCAGTTGGTGCATCTGTCCCCTCAGTGGTTGCGCCTCCTGGTAACTCCAGCTGTGCACTCTTTGAGCGCGTAGATGCAGATCCACTCCTAGCCGGGCCAAGATCTCTGCCTTTACCTTGGGGTAGTCCCGGGCATCCTCCACGCTCAGATCATAGTATGCCTACTGGGGATCAGCGACGAGGAACGGTGCCAATACCTTTGCCAAGTATTGCTGTGGCAACCTCTCACGGGGTGGCCACCCTCTCAAACCCTGTCAGATAGGCCTCCAAATTGTCCTCTGCTGTCATCTTTGTCATGGCTTTACGGACCCCTTTCCTGGCGTCCTTCACAGTCATCGCTGGGACAGCCCTTTGCTGAGCAGCTGCCAGGGCTGTCACCTGCTGAAACAACAAGCTGTTGTTGTTGAGAGGTTGGCTTGTTGCTGCTGCACATTGGACTGGACAAGCTGCTTTATTAGCTCTTCCATAGCTGTGTCTTGCATCTTCAGGGATGTCGACATCCAGGACATGCAACTAGTGTGTACTTCCCTGCACTTTACCGCTCCAATCCACCGTGTGTGGGGAATTGCTCTGGGAGATGCTTTGTAGCAGTGCAGGAAGCAGGGACACACGCAGAGTTAAAGGGGTTGTCCGAGTTTAAAAAAAATATATATATGTGGCCGGGAGCGGGGTTACTAAAACAATAAAGCTGTACTTACCTCCCGGTGCCCTCCCGTATCCAGCGCTGCTGTCGCTCCGGTCCGGGGGCCATGTAAACAAACATGGCCGCCGGAGCAGCGCTGGATTCAGCTTCCGGCCGGATGCGACAACCTTCCGGTCCCCATACACAATGCAGTGTATAGGGACGGATAGGCGTACCCGGCCACGGCCGGCCGGAAGCTGAGTCCAGCGCTGCTCCGGCGGCCATGTTTGTTTACATGGACCCCGGACCGGAGTGACAGCAGCGCTGGATACGGGAGGGCACCGGGAGGTAAGTACAGCTTTATTGTTTTAGTCACCCCCCTCCCGGCCACATATATATTTTTTTTTTTAAACTCGGACAACCCCTTTAAAGTCCTAAAATCAAGTGTTTATTCACACTTCCTTGTCAAAACACAAATTTAGCCTTTGCTTAGGCACATAACAAAGTACAAAATAAACCCTGCCCGGCTGGGCACTGCCTAATACAATAACAGCCCCTTACTATACATGTACCAGGCTGCCTGGCACACGCTCTTGGCCAGCAGAATATCAGGAGACACTCAGTTAAATTCAAACCATAGGATCTTGTATAGTTATAATATTTGGTCACTATTAGAAACAGGTGTTTTCTCAAAAAAAGAATTTAAAGCACAGCACTCTATGTTTGAATTGATGAATTGGGTTTGGGAAAAATCTAAAGAAAAACTACATAATAAAGGATATTTAGACTGTTCACCGCTGTGGGGTTACACAAATAGAAATTTAAAACCTTTGAATTACTCTAAATTTTGGGTGGGGAAAGGAGTGTGTTTCTTTGTTCAAATATTAAATGATGGTGGCCTAAAGCCTTTTGAGGAGATGGCCAAAGAATTCAATCTAGATGGAAGAGACTGGTACTTTTATGTGCAACTTAGGAGTGCCTTTAAAGAATATAGAAAAAGAGATAAATATCTAATGTAAAAGCATCCATTGGATTTTCTTTTTGATAGCAAAGTAAGGAGAAAAGGTATAGTGTCTAGAGTATATAAAGCCCTATTAAATAAGCAGTTGATTCCACCTCCAATAAGAGAAGACAGCATCTGCTCCAATTCTGTTTTTCATTTTTTTCCATACAAATTGCATCAACAATTTTTGTAAATACTTTAAATGAGACATGTTTACATTGGTACATTGCAAAAGAAGTATAGGATATTGGGTAGAGTACACATCTTCACTGCAGATATTCTCCCTAACCATAAGTTAGTTAGATCTTTTTGGTATTCAATAGAGCGATATAGTCTTCAAGTTATGGTAAATCATTTAGGACTGACTGAAACTTGTATGTAAAGGACAATTGTTTAGTAACTTTCAAAGTAATTCCCATATTCAAAATCTAGCACTTAGTAGCGTTTATCTTGTAATATGAGACCTTGTTAAAATCTTCAATAAGGATAACAACCAACTGAAGGAATAGTTATAAGAAGTTCCAATATACTGTCAAGCACCTTTTCTAGATTCGCCTTCTCTGCCATTTTTATCCTGGGTTGCCAAATACCATCAAATTTGGACAGTGTTCCGTTCCCCCTACCCTTCCACACCCTTCTCCAGAGGTATTACATAATGATGACAGTTCCAGCTCTTGAAGGTAGGGTAGGCTATCCATTTAGTTGCAAATAAGTTGTATGTCTAATCCAGGATTAGGGAAATACAAATATTAAGAGGGGTAGGTTAGAGGTCATCTTCTAATAAGCCCAGAACAAACATCCTCAGGCTGGTCTCAAGTCTTCTACCATATACCCAAAAAATAAGGTATAGCACCTTACACCAGAACATCTATATTTCAGTACATTCCGAAAACTTGTACATCAGTTGTGCTCCAGGGAGACCACATTTTGGATGACAGGGCGTAGACTTTCTTAAATAAAACTGTTATATACCCAACGGAGCAGCAGGATGTAAATCACAGTGGCATCAAAGCCAACATTGCCAACATAACCTACTGGTTATGAGAAAAGTGATCCGCATCTCCCTCCCACTTTGTTCTAGTCACAAAGGGGTTACTTTTCAAATGTTTGAGTAAAAATGCTTAAATGTGAATTCAACACACCCAACCCCTTTGTCATCAAATGTAGAGCCCATGCTTATATATGTAATGTGCATGTCTCAATTATAGATCTTAACTGTAGATATCTTAAGCATGTGGCATTCTGCAGCCCGAAGGTCATCAAAACTATAAAGGCTGTCT
Organism: Engystomops pustulosus; assembly: GCF_040894005.1. Classification (NCBI taxonomy): domain Eukaryota; kingdom Metazoa; phylum Chordata; class Amphibia; order Anura; family Leptodactylidae; genus Engystomops; species Engystomops pustulosus. The sequence continues at coordinate 60,238,494 of NC_092411.1, forward strand.
CTGTTCTGAGTCAACTGGGGGTCCTCAATTGTCAGAAACTCTAGCATGACCACAGTCCTTTGTTATCACCCTGAGAATATTTGTGTGCTGACAGGCTTAGGTTATAGTTACATAGTTGGTTTAATATTTGGTATATTGTTGTAAGAAAAACCTCAATAGTATAGTAATGCTGGTAAGGGGTGATGAGGTGAGATCAATCATACAGCATCTGTTACAACCCTAACAGTGAGTAAATACTGTACGGTTAAGCTAATTCTAACCTTATTATGTAATATTACCTAAACAACACTAGATGGCAATATTGCCCTATTTTGTAGAGCCTTATTCTTTATAGGTGTTAATCTAAAATTCTATGACCTCTACTCTATTATGCACTTTTACAGGATTGTTATCTTTCTGGTGATCCCGTGAGACCTCTCTGATACCATTAATGTCATGCGACATATGCTATGTTATGGTTTTTGTATGAAATGTGAAATTTCTAATAAAATTGTACATTGAAGAAAAAACATATTATACTTTGGTATTGAAAACTCAGCACAAACTGAGGACATTGTCATATGCAAAACATTCCAATCCTTTGTTTACATACACTGCACACTAATAATCATTCTACCGAGCATATTAACAATCCTATGAAGGTATACAACAAACAAATAATTATATAAAAGAGAACTTTGTTCCTTACTGGAAATGTTTGGTCATGGTCTAATTTTAACAGCTTAGCTTTTTGCAGATTTGGTGGTTTAACTTCTTAAGGACGCAGCCAGTTTACAGCTTAAGGTTCAGCCCCATTTTTTGGATTCTGACATGTGTCCCTTTATATGGTTATAACTTTTGAACACTATTACTTATCAAAATGATTCTGAGACAGGTTTTTCCCCACATGTTGTATTTCATTTTAGTGGTAAATTTTGGCTGATAAGTTTTGCGTTTATTTCCAAAAAATAAAAATGCAGAATTTTTTTCGAAATCATTGCGTTTTCAGGCAGATAGATTTAACACCTAAATAAGTTGCCGAATAACATTTCCCATATATCTACTTTAGAGATGAGCGAGCACTAAAATGCTCGAGTGCTCGTTATTCGAGTCAAACTTTTCCCGATGCTCGAGTGCTCGTATCGAATAACGAACCCTATTGAAGTCAATGGGAGATTCGAGCATTTTTCACTGAAAGAACACAATGAAAGAACACTGAAGAACACATTGCAGATGTTTGCAGATGTTTTCACTGAAAGAACACATTGAAAGAACACAGTGAAGAACACATTGCAGATGTTTCCGTACATCTGCTAACTTTTCCAGAGACATGAGTGCCAAACGGTGTTCTTCACAATAGTATGTGAAGAACAATATGTGTGAAGAACACATTGCAGATGTTTCCATACATCTGCAATGTGCTCTACACACATATTGTTCTTCACATACTATTGTGAAGAACACCGGTCGGCACTAATGTCTTCTAATAAGTTAGCAGATGTACAGAAACATCTGCAATGTGTTCTTCACTTAAATGATCCTGTGTTCACTGTTTTCACTGTGTTCTTCACTGTTCTTCACTGTGTTTCATTTATAGTACTTAAAGGGGTTTGCCCACAAAAGAAAATTCTCAAATTTCAATCAACTAGGGATGTTTACACAATAGATATCATTTGTAACCTCTTACTTTACAATTTTACTCTTATTATTTACTTTACTTTTATTTTTTTTTGCTCTTTTAGCTCCATCAGTGATGGTCATTCCAGAGACACAAACAGACACATTGGGGCAGATTTACTTACCCGGTCCATTCGCGATCCAGCGGCGTGTTCTTGCTGGATTCGGGTCCGGCCGGGATTCATTAAGGTAGTTCCTCCTCTGTCCACCAGGTGGCGCTGCTGGGCTGAAAAGCATCGGAACGCGCTGGAGTTCACCGGGCCGGGCTGAGTGAAGGTAAGTGCAAGCTCCGCGACAGTTTTTTTTTTTAAATGCGGCGGTTTTTCCGAATCCGTCGGGTTTTCGTTCGGCCACGCCCCCGATTTCCGTCAAGTGCATGCCAGCGCCGATACGCCACAATCTGATCGCGTGCGCCAAAATTCCGGGAAAACGCAAATCGGCCCCTTAGTAAATGACCCCCATTATCATCCATCCATCTAGGGGTTAGATTATCAGAGTACAAGGTTTATATACAATTTCATTTAGCTTCTGTACATTGTATCTGACGTGTAGAAAGAGAGATGAGACAGATCAGAGATGAGATGCATACTACACAGAATGACACAGTCAGCTCTGCTCTGCCACAACACACTATCGGATCTGTTGTACCCCCCTCCCTGGATAAAGAACATATGTGCTTGAAGCCTGCAGCTCTACTCTCGCTGCTGCTGTTGTTTGCCGGCAGAAAGTCAGTGAGTGAGAGCTCATCCAGGAATGAAGGGGGGGACGCTCAGGTAGCAGAGAGCAGCTCAGCTCCACAGTGTCAGACAAGATGGCTGTCGACCCTATAGTCAGAAGATCCAGGGCGGAAACCAGGGGTAACTGAAATTGTGTACACCAGGACTGATAGAGACAGGTTGGAATTATATCTGTGTAATGCCGTATTTTTGATAATAACAGTGGATTAGAGAATGCATTATTTTGCTATCCTGAGTATATTTAAGAAATTTGTCTTCATTGGAATACTCCTTTTTGTACCTATTTTTTGTATTGACACCTAATTGAAACCAAAATAATTATAAACAATGGGTTCTATATTGTTATATGGTCATTTTGAGTCTATATACTTTCAAGCACACTAACAAGAAATGGAGGCATCCCCTTTTCTTTAAATGGGTTCATACATATATCCTTGAATTCCATAGCCCTGTGCAGGAGCCAACTACACTTCATATAAAAGATAGAGAAGGTCCAATTCCTGCACGAGTTTGCTCCTATGCAGCCTTTTTCTTTAGTCATCAACAGGGGTGTACCACCCATGAGGTAATTGATATGCCCCAACCACCTGCTGGTTTCATTGAAATACAACAAAAACTGCAATGAAAAGTATTTATTAAGGACGCTTAGGTGGACCATGCGCCACAATTCTGTCCAACATGCGACAAAATTCTGCAGAATGAACAAAGTTCATCAAAAAAAAGTGTGCACTTCCAGAGCACTGCAGTGGGTGCCAGATTCCTGAAGAATCTGCACCACAATTCATGAATCTGGCACCCTGCACATAGTACAGACCAGGGGTTTTCTGACCTTCCTAGGGATTGCACCGCTGGGACAGGTATTTAGTAAGCGATTGTGCAACACAAATTGGGGGGCGGCCCATCCGGTGATCGGCGGGATTTAACAGAAGGTGAACTTTGGCGGACCTTGGTGCAGCGGCGTGCACCTGCTGGATATCGGGCGCACGACCTTAGTGAATCCCGGCAGACCTGAATCCTCGTCGGACAACGCGCCACGGGATCGCGACTGGACCGGGTAAGTAAATGTGCCCCAGTATGTAACATAGCAACAATGTACAACTATATGCAACAATACTAGTAAAAACATATAGAAAGTATATGAAAAAGTTCAAAGCCACAAAAACAGCCATTAAAATGCAACATATTGCTATAAAAGGACCACCACATCTTCAAAAATGCTAAAGACTAGCTGGTCACGCGTGGTTGCGGCATCATGACGTGAGTGACGCTGCTGCCGGACCTCCCCCCTCAGCCCGGACGCCTCCCCGCATGCCAGGCTTAGTGTCCTCACGGCAGCCCCCGATGGGTTCAAGATTCCGGTGATTACTTCCCTGTTCAGGGATTGAGAACGGGAGGCTGCGCTGTGGCACTTACGGCTCTCGCCAGGATTATCCACAGACCAAGTCGTGGTTCCTGCTGGGTCTGGGATGAGTGGTAGCGGCACGAGCACCCGGCTCGTTCTCTGGAAGGAGAGTGACCTGGATGCGAAGTTAATGGGCTGGAGGGTACGTCACTGGTTGTGCCACCCTATGTGTAAAAATGGGACGTCAGAAAGGCCCTGGTCATCAGGGGTAAGAGGTTTCCTTTTATTCAGAGATATTTTGGACAACGTGTTTCGCACTCCAACGAGTGCTTCCTCAGGTTTAGGCTTGTTGTGCTGGAGTGGTGATCGAAGTTAGCTTCATTTGCAGCTCCCTACGAGGTGGATTGCAAGGCATTTGGTCTGAGGCAGCAGATGAAATCCTATGCCTACTAATGAGAAAAACTGAGGTATTCCTGGCTTGCTCCCCTATCCCAATGGACCTTGGTAAGACACTCTTTTCACCTCTTTTTCGGTGGTACCCTTATAAAAGGGACATTGTATCTTCTTGACTTATGATTTCAATGCCGGGAGCTATGAGACTGCATAATCCACTAACCCTCATGCATTAGGACTCATTCTCCTTATTGAAGACTCTCTGGCCTTCTCCCTCCTAACTATTTATTAACATAAGTGTCCACGTAGCTCGGCAATCTGGAATCCAAATGATTCGCACTAGTATACGTGGAGTATAAAGTGGATATCGTCCTGTTATCATCTTGGACTCCAGTGATCCAAAAAAGCTATGTAATCTACTAACGTCTCTGCCGCAGGCTACTCACCTACATTTAAAGTCATTTGCTTCTTCCTTCTGATTTACTGTATCTGTTTCTCCTAATGGCTAATTAATGCAGGGGTGTAAATGGAGTATTAACATAACTGAACCTAACACTTGCTAAAATACTGCAGATGACCACCATGCGGACAGGTGCCAGAGTTGTGAGACTCTGATCTATCTGGGGCTAATACTAAAACCATTTGATCTTGTAGCAAGATTTTGAGATTTTGTCAGCAGTTAAGGACACCAAAGTATCGGTAGAGGAGTCTAAGACAGCTATTGATAAAATAAACATACAAATTAGCTCCTTACAGCTAGAAGTCACAAGAGTGAGAGAGGAGGTTAATAAGGTTCGGGAAAAAACAAAAGAGTTTGAAAATAGCTGTAACAAGATGGAGACGAGCCTGAAAGAAATGAAATCGGATATTGAGCATAACAGGAAGGAAAATTGTAGATTGCCGGATAAATTGACAGATATGTTAGACAGGGCAAGAAGGGCAAACATAAGAATCATTGGCCTCCCTGAGAACGAAACAGAAAGGGATATGTCGGAACAGATAGAGAAATGGCTAGCCGACACATTTGGTATAGACAGACTCTCAAATATGTTTGGGGTTGAGAGAGCACACCGAGTCCCCTTCAAAAAACCACCCCCAGGGGCTCCCCCCCCGGACGATTCTAGTTAAACTGATTAGTTCTCAGGACCGGGACCTTATATTGAGACAGAGCAGGGACAAGGCAGCCACGTTATTAAAGCAAGCTAAAATCTCGATATACTCAGACTTCTCGAAAGTCACTCAAATGAAGCGGCAAGCTTCAAAGAAGTTAAAAAAAAGGTTAATGGAGGCCAAAGTCCAGTATTCTTTGATGTTCCAGACCAAACTATGTATCACTTAAATCCCCTAAAGAAGTGACAAACTGGCTTGACCAGCAGTGGATATAACACCATCGGGAGGATAAGCGAGTGCGGGTTTGTGGAGACCTACGGATAAAGATGAGGAAGTGGGTCAAATGGGGGGTAGAGGGTCCACTGGCGGGGGGGAGGGTTCTTTCTCTTTCTGTTTCCTTTTTCCCTTTATTTTTTTTTCCTCTCTTACCTCTTTTTTCCTCTCCTCTCTTCTCCATACTATTGCTTAGATGGCAAATGAGGTACGCATACTAACATGGAACATTAGAGGCTCCAGTTACAGATTAAAATGCCTCCAGGTGTTTGATGTTGTTAGTAGACACTTACCTGCAATTGTGTGTCGAGACGCATCTTACGTCAGAAAATACCCAACGTTTTAGGTTGGATAGGAGAGGTGGATAGGAAACGAATTCCATGCTTTCGGTAACATATTCTCTAAAGGGGTATCGGTGCTTATCCACAGAGATATAGATCTTATTGTTAATAGAGCAATGGTGGAAAAAGGGGGGAGATTCATTTTTCTATATGGTCGTTTGAATGGAGTAAATGTTATATTAGCTTTTGTGTACCTCCCCCCTCCAGCATCATTTGAGGTTTTACGTACATTGCTGAATTTCGTTAAAGAATTCGGTAATTGTCCCCTAATGGTCACAGGAGACTTCAACTGATAATGGAGGAGGGTATAGACAGATTAAGACAGGGACAAGATGTATGCTTCGGAAAGGAAAAAAGGGGCAGACTGGCCTACTTATGTGAAGACCTTGGCTGGACAGATGTCTGGCGGAAATTATATGGAAATCGGAGAGCATATTCGTGTATGAGTAAAACTTATCAATCCCTTTCACAAATTGATCTGTGTTTGGCCTCATTCCTTCAGCTAATAAGGAAAATGAAATATGAGAGCATAATGATTTCTGATCATACCCCACAACGAGAAACATGAGAAGGTTTAAACTGAACCCCTATTGGATCACAATCTTGCACCCCAAAGTAGAGATCGAAAATGAAATTGACTGGTATTGGGATATTAATGCCCCCTCTGCGATAATAAGTATTAGAACTTATTGGGAAGAGATCTTTAAGAAGATCTCGGCTACTCTTAAGATATCCTTGGAACCAACGCTCACTACTGCTATTTTTGGCCTTTTGGACCAGGGTTTAGTAAAGAGACAACACGGAAATTTGATTATTAAATTAATGAACATTGCATTAATTTGTATAGCCCATAAATGGGGCTCCAACAAATATCCAAAAATGGAAAGTTGGTACCATCTTTCCTGGCAAATTAAAAAAATATGAAGACATCTGTGTTAAGAACAGGTTATGGGGGCCTAAGAGAAATAAATATTGGGACAAATGGTGCTGAGAAACTAAAATTGTGGGGGAGCAGGGGTGGGGGAGATGAGGGAGGGAAGGTGCTTCTTTTTTCTCTCCTCTTCCCCCTTTTTTTTTCTCTTTCCTTTTTTTTCTTTATGTTTTTTTTTCAGGTACCCAGCGGACTCTCAGGGGGAGGGGGAGGGAGGGATATCTGGTTTAAAGTATATTTATCATAGGACCAAGATGATAAAAGTTTAAGATAGTTCAACGGAAAAATAATACGTTGACGCAATGGTGATATTATAATAAATGGTGATAAATGTAATTTCATCTATTGTACTTGGAAAACGTTGCTTGGTCTGTGTCGTAATGTAATTGTTTTTATTGTCAAAAATTATAATAAAGAGTATCTAAAAAAAAAATGCTAAAGACTATCTGGTTGCAAATGTTTTTAGGCCACCAATTGGCTAGAGGATTCTTCAGGTTAAGTAAAAATGTGTCTTCAAAATAAATCATACTGTGAGATGTCCCTCAACTCTTGCAGAGAAAAGCCTCCAAAGAGACCGATTGTGAACTCAACCGATTCCCTCTTATCTCCATTAGCCATATTTTCAGAAAAAATTCTTGTACCACTGGTAAAAAAAACTGCAAAGAATAATCCTATTCCCCCTGATTTTCCATTGGTAATCTGGGTTGCTACCAGTATGTGCACAGCCATGGAACATGATGAAGGTATCACAGTGGTGGCAGAGATACACCGATTACTCGGGACCCAAAGCAGAAACTTGGTTTCAGCTTCAAGCTCAGGTAACACCCGTGATCAGTTCTGGCATAAGCTGCAGAAGTTAAATGCCTCTGGCAAAGCCAGCATCTATTTCGAGTGTTTGAGTTCGGTTTGGGTTAGATCAGTGATGGCTAACTTATGGCACTGGTGCCAGAGGTGGCACTCAGAGCCCTTTCTGTGGGCACTGAAGCCATCACCTGAGATGACTCCAGGTATCTTCCTGCAGTATCAAAAAAGCCCATGACTTGCTGTGCACACAGCTATTTTAAAATGACAACTCTACCTGGGACTATTTTCTGCTTTATTGGTGTCCTCAGGGTGCTGGTATCAATGAAAACTGTGACAGAGAAAGGAGTATAAATCACAAATAAAATTTCTGTGTTGGCACTTTGTGAAGCCAGATGAAAGTGTATACCCTGATAATCTAACTACATTGTCACCCCACAGAACTAGATGGATCATAATGTGTCTGCTTAGAGAGCACACCCTGATATTTTGCACAGAGCAGCCTAGGGAGTGATAGGAGCTAAAACAGCAATAAAACTGAGTAAAATTGTAAAGTAAGTGGTTAAAATGAACTTTATTGTGTAAACATCATTAGGGGATTGAGATGTGAGAATTTTCTTTTGTGGGAAAACTCCTTTAACCCCTTAAGGATGTAGTCATTTTGTGACCTAAGGCTCAGACCTTTTTTTTTAATATGTTGCTTTAAACTATTAGAAACAGCTTCGTAACCATGAGATTTAAATGGTTATAATTTTTTAACACTTCGACTTACTAAAGTGATTTTGAGATAGTTTTTCATGACATGTACTTTATGTTAGGGGTAAATTTTGGTTGATATATTTCGCATTTATTTGTCAAAATAACCAAAATTTGGCAACATTTTTGAAACATACCATTTTCATTTTCAAAATTCTAAATGATCAGTTTTCAGATATTTTTAACCACCTTAATTATTTACAAACTACATTTCCTATATGCCTGCTTTATGTTTTCATAACTTTTATTTTAATATGATGTTAGACAGTGTCAGGATCAAGGGTAGTCGACTCACTTTAGCACCGCAAGCGATGACGTAAGCCAACACCTGGGAGCAGAATCTAAGTGTCACCCGGTTTTCACCAGAGCCTGTTGCAAAGCGGGTTGGTCTTGCTGCAGCGGAATACAACCAGGTCACTCTACAGGAGCGACTTAGTTCATGTTGGTGGCCAAGGCAAATTACATATTTGTAGAGCAGAATCATGGTCGGGGACAAGCAGCACGGGATGCACGGTCACAACGGGAATTCACAATACAAGCATAGGGCATAAGGAACAAACTTTCTCTATGGCTCGAGGCACAAAGATCCTGCAGGGGACACAGGAAGGAGCCGGATATTTAACAAGGAGGCCAGTGCTAATCATCAGCGCGCAGGCCCTTTAAATCTTAGAGAGAGACAACGCACGCACTCCCTAGGAGGCAGGGACGTGCATGCCAGAGTGTGGAGACCGCCGCTGGACCAAGCACAGGTGAGAGAAGCTGCTGCTGGCATGGAGGGGCACAGGGAGGCACACGGGTGCACCTGCAAATGGGACATGGGTCACAGGAGCACCAGTGACAGACAGCTTACAAATCGATCAGTGATTATCCATATTTTTAATGAAATTTCATAATAGAAGTTTTTGGGACCATTTTAGTTTTTAATTAATAGATCAACCCATTTTCAAAAGCACACCCCTCAAACTATTAGAAACCGCTTGTTTATCATTTGAGATTTTCATAGTGCTATATATACTCATGTATAAGTTGGGTTTTTCAGAATAATTTGAAAAATAATTTGGACTTACTTTTACTTCCGCTGTTAATGTGTTACTACAAAGGAGCCACTTTTGTAGATGGTACAGAGCAGAACACTTTCGGGTAAATCAGTCCTATACCCACTTGGACTTTAGCCATCTATTCAGCTACAACACTTTTTGCACACAACTGCATATGTATGATCTTTATCTCACGCTTAAGAAACGTTGTGTACAGGTCAATGCACTGTGCAGATGTCAGGCTCCAGGGGTAGTGGACCCACTGGACCACCGCGGGCGACACCTGGGACAAGAATCTAAGTCACATCCGCTTTTCACCAGAGCCTGCCGCAAAGCAGGTTGGACTTGCTGAGGCATGGTATCACCAGGTTATTTCACAGGTGCGATTATGTCCGCGGTGGCAGCCGAGGCGATCTACACAGACGTCAGACAGAATAGTAGTCAGTGACAGGCAGGAGGTCAGGACGGGAAGCACGGGATCAGAGTCAGGGATGTAGCAACAGGTCAGGGTAGGCGGAACAGGATCATAATCAAACACAAAACGGGGGTCACAACGGGAAATTGATAAAAAAGCACAAGTCAAAGAGTATGAAGATCCAGCAGGGAATGCTGGTAGAGGCCGGCTTTTAACTATATCCTGGAATGGCCAGCACCAATCAGCGGTGTTCTAGCCCTTTAAATCTTCACATGACGGCAAGTGCCCTAGGAGTCCCCGACGCACGCATACAGCCGCCAGAGCCGGAAAAGGAACGGGTGTGTAGCGCGGGTGCTGCGCTGGCGGGGCGAGAGAGGCACAGGTGAGCCCGCGACCTGCGGAAGCACCTGTGCCAGCAGACTTGTATTGCAGTATATTGTATAAGTTATGGGACTCCCTAGACTTTAAGCATGTTAGAGGGCTAGAAATAATAGTTAAATAAGAAAAGATTTAATATATATGAAAAAATAAATACAGTCAAATCACCCCCTTTCCCTAGAAAGCCTATAAAATAATAAAATCATAAACATTTAAGAAATCCTGATGTCTCATAATATTGGATCTATTAAAATATAAAAACAATTATTCCAGGTGGCAAAACCTGTAACAGAAAATAGAATCCAACTGATAAAATTGTCACTTTTTTCCCATTTCGGCCATTTGTCTCTATGGAGCTCACGGAGATTGCTCGGCGGTGTCCGTCATCTTCACATATTAGAATGGAGCAGAACGGACATGCACAGCCATCTGCACCGCTCATCCACAGGCTTCTCACAATAGAGAGAACTGGTGTAACTGAGCAAGTTTGTATGCCATCTTGCTTACACCTGCCTTGCCCATAAATTGTCAAAAGGATTGAGATCAGGACTTTGTGATGCCCACTTACAAACATTCATTTTGATATCCTTAAGCCTCTTTGTAACCGCTTTGGCAGTATGCTTGTCACGGGTGCCCCCACGACCCAAGTTCCGGGTCGTGGGCACACCCATGCCTCCCCGCAGTCCCTGGCTCCCCTCCCTGTCCTACCTGTCCATGTTGCTGGACATACTGTGTTTCTGAATCCCCGTTGTGACCCCGGTTCCATTATTGCTTCTGATCCCATGCTGCCTGTCCTGACCTTCCGCTACGCCCCCAACTCCAATCCTGTTCTGCCTGTCTTGTCCTCCTGCCTGTTGCTAACCACAAGTTTGCCTAATGATTCTGTACTTCGCCTTGACCGCCACCACTGACAAAGTCGGGCTTCGGGAACGACCTAGTGGTACTACGCCGCAACCAGTCCTACCTGCTTTGTGGCGGGCTCTGGTGAAGACCAGGTACCACTTAGACTCTGGTCCCTGGTGTCGGCTTATGTCATCGTCTACGGAGGTACAGAGGATTCACTACCTCCGAATCCTGATAATGCTTCTGGTCATTGTCCATTTGGAGAACACATTTCCACCAAAGATTTAACTTTCTGGCTGATGTCTTCAGAAGTTGCTTTAGTATTGTCACACAATGTTCTTTCTTCATGATGCTATCTATTTTGTAAAGCTCACCAGTCCCTCCTGCAGCAAAACAACCCCACAACAGGATGATGCCACCCCAGTATTTCACAGTTGGGATGGTGTTCTCAAGCTTGCAAGCTTCTCCTTTTTTCCTGCAAGCATAATGTTGGTCCTCATGACCTGTCTCCAAAGAAGAAAGATTTGTTTCCTGTGTTCAGCCCATCTCAATTCCACACTTGTTTCACTGTGGATAATGATCACTACCGTCCATGAAAATGAAATTAGACCTGTGTTGATAATGTAGAGGCAAAATTACTGGATCAATGATGATTCAAGTATGATGTGCTTGTCACTGTACACAAATTGTAGGGCAATTCTGTAGACACAGCTTTTCACACTGTAACGTCACCAACATCAAAGGACCATCTGACGCACACAGTGGCTTATGCATAGTGCTCTCCTTCGCATCTTCAACATTGTTGATGGCCATCATTTCTGCTCAGCATAAATTGATCTTCATCAGTAAACAGCAATGAGGCCAACTAGTCCTTCGTCCACTGTATATGTTAACCTGTAAACGTTAGAGGGCATCTAAGTTCATCCTAAAATTTCACCCAAAAGCCAAATATCCCTAACTTTTTGCTTGCAGCGCATAAAGTTTAAATTGATTCCAACATCCTTCAAGGCTTCCAAGAGTTGTAACATGACAACATATGTGGATTTAGGAGTTTGTGTCCACCTAGTGAAGCTTTTTTATATATTTAAATTAATAAAATACACTAAATGTTGTATTAGGTTAAAAATTAAACCAATACATTTATTTTACCCTTTACTGTTTCCATTGTTTGAAATTTGATAAAATTGTATGACTATTAATCTACTGGCAGCAGGCATGTTACTGCAGAGGATGACGTAATTCCATGAAGGTAAAATCGTATTAAGGGCCATGAGAAACGAGAAGTTAGTCCTGGAGAATGTGCAGGAATGGTTAAAAACTACTGAGCAAACATTCAGCTCGAAGTCTGCTACATACCGTATATAGAAGTGCAAAATCAATAGCCATACAATGTGGATTAGCCGATCTAGTGACTTTACACAAACAAATGCAAGGATTTTATAATACTCAATGTCACCCTCTCAAAAAAAAAAAAACAGCCTATTAAATATTCGGACAGAATGGAGTACAGGTTGTGCTTTGGCAGCTTGTATGGTTTTTAAGAATGTTGACCTCAAACAAAATCTGCATAATTCGTAAATCTCACTGGTTACTTATTAACAGGCAGAGAAACTGGAGTGACATGTATTTGAGCCTGCTGCGTACAGTATTTCCGGGGCTGTAAAGGCTACTGTTTCACGACATACCTGGCTGGAACACATTCACAACATTCTACCTTGTTAGCTGCTAGTTTTGTTATTTTGTATGTGCTGACAGGAAAATGAAGAAGTCGTCTTTAGAAGATTCTGTTTTCTTAGATAACAGTCCGATAAATTACGCTTCTCCAAATCCCTTGGACAGCCCGGGATCAGTCTTCTTCAGGTAAGTCATGTTCTATTTACTAGTTGCCTGCTGAATCCAAAGCTTGTTAGACAATAAACCGCAATATTAATGCTCCCTTAACATACAGTAGCATATGTCGATACTTATCTTAACTAGTACGTGTAAGAACAATATAGAATATTCAATATCAGTATAAATATGGCCTTTGTTGGATATAAGGTGGGTTGCTACTTTAGTTGAATAAGTCATTTGTTTTTTTCTCAAGTGTGGCTTACTTTAATCTTTTATTCATTATTCTAAAAATAGCTGTGTTGACATGTTAACTTTGCAGCAAGTGCAATGACCTGGTAGCAAAACGACATGAATCATAGTGAGATAGAAGTATATTTTAACTGCAATTTTATAAGGGAATCATATATTTAATGAATATTAGGGCCCTGAAACACAACTTACCTAACTTGAATTACGTGTCTTTCTTGTTTTAATGCTTTCAGTTTGGTGTCAATGTGAACAAATGACTAAATGTATCAATAGACATGGTAGGCCTGTGGCTATAATTATATTTGTGTTTCTTTATGAGGAATTCACAATGGGGGGGGGGGGATCTATTAAGACTGGCATTTTGTACATCAACCTGAATATACCACCCCACCCCCCTCCTCCGGGATCTACTAGGAGGCCAGAACCTCCTAGTAAATACCAGAATCGATCAAAGGAGCCAAACTGGCATCATAATCATTGTGAGCTGTAGCAATTGTCATGATTCTGTCAGAAACAGGTCCATCAAAATTCACATACATAACCAAGCTTGATGTAAGCGGTCAGTCTCGGCGAGTGGTGGCAATATTACCCTTTAACCTCTTAGCAAATAAGGCCTTTTTCACACAAGCGTTTTTCACAGGCATGATCTGCACGTGTTTCTGACATCGGAAGCTGCCACGTATATATGCCATCTATCAGTGCCGAGACTCTGCCGGCGGGTGCACATAAAAATATGTGATATGTATCCGCGTTTAATAATACACCTTCTATGCATCCATATGCCTCTGATGACACAGCTCCATAATAGAGGGGCTGTAGAAACGCGTCAGGCATAGGGTATATTAGGCAGAATAGGCAGGCTAGTATGGTCCACAACAGGACTTAAACTATAATCTGGCCATGTTCCTTTTCTAAATGTTCGAGTGCAGTGCCTATCAAATCACGAGGGCGAGAACCTGTTTAAATTGTGGATATCTAAGTTTCGCCGATTGTTGCGCTTGCTCTGAACAGAACATATTCTATATCAGCACTTTAGTCCAGCGAGGGGGTAATACTGTGAGAGAGTGGGATCCTTTTGGTCTCATTTCCCCCTTATACACTGGAAGCCTGATTTGACTATTTAATGGCTGAAGAGTGGCCGTATTTTAATAATATACAATAAAGTGTGATTTTTTAAGTGTTCTTTCTCAGGCAGTTACTATATCCATTCACCTGAACACAAACTTTCGTATCTAATTTGAACTCATTTATGCGATCAGGGTTTGGTCAGTGAAAAACTGACATTTCATCAGTTTTCAGCCCCCTTCCACACTTGCGTTTTTCATGCGCATTTTCTGTGCGTGCTTTTGACGTGCAGAACTTGCATTGCACTCTGACCCATTGTAATCAATGGGCTTTTTCAGACTTGCATTATTTTTCACGCACGTTTAAATCTCGACATGTTTTACTTTTGCAAGTCACGCGCGCGAAAAACGCACCATACAAGTCTATGAAGACGCATCAAAAACGCATTGCACTCTGAGACACACGCAAGTGCAATGCAAGGGCAATGCGTTTTTTACGCATCAATTGCCATAGAAAAGATAGAGCTCAGTCCTGAGTCCTTTTCACAAACTCTGACTGAAAACTGATTAATGGCCGATGCAAAATGTCAGTTTTTCACTGACCAAACACTGATCGCACCCTGATAAACTCTGACGTGATCTGCAACGCAAGTGTGGAAGGGGCCTCAGTCAGAGTTTGTTCATTGTCTCAGTTTTTCCGGCACGTGTTTGATCAGTTTTCACTTTGTTTTTCACACGCAGACAGCTAGCATAAAACGCTGGAAAACACTATTGACAGTGGTCTATCTTCTCAATGGCAACTGATCAGTAAATAAAAAAATTCATTGTGCTTCCATGTGTCTCAGAATGCAATGCGTTTTTGATGCATCCCCATAAACTGGTATGGGGCTAGTTCAAACAATTGCGAGAGCATACTGAGAGCTTTACACGCTTAAAAAAAAATTGTATGTGGTAAAAAAAATTTTTTCAGGACTTCTGCAGCACGTCAGTGGCTAGCACTTGCGATTATTTTCCCCATTCCACCACCTTCATGCCAGGGTGGGCAGCAGGGAATAGGCCAACTGGGGGAGTTTCCATCTCACGCCTGTGCATCTGCTCCAGGGACTGGCATAGAAGTATCAAAAACCCTAACATATGTTAATTAACCCCTAATGTGTTAAAGTAAAATGCAAGTTCAACACGTCCAAAAAATGCAAAATTATCACATCTGAAAAACACTAGTGTGAAAGGGGCCTAATTCTTTTCTTAATCCCACTTTAACTTGCATTCACCTCATCGCTTGTTCAATATAACACATTACAATAGTAATCTGACAGCATCTAAGTGCCAGTGGCAGACTGGTGGAACTCCATTAGACAGACAGAGAAAAACTGCCATCTCCAGAAATGGAACAATCGTTGGAAGGAATTATGCAAAATAAATTCCCACTCCCACCTCATATGATATAATTGTCAAAAATTTAAATTGCACCCATATACAGGAAATGGGAAGGTGGGTGTCCATGTATCTATGCTAACCACTGATGTGACTATGTACCAGGTTCCCAGGGATGTCTCTTCTAAAAGTCTTTTAAAGCATGGTAGTGTTATGCTCTGACCTTTTTATATTTTTGGGTACTGGGAATATAGTGGCATAATGAAAATTGCAGCAAAATAAATTATGTTGAATTGAAAAAAAATGTGATTTGATTTAAAGGTAGTTTATCGCCAGTTTTGACTATGTGAAGCTTCAGGCTGTGTTAGATAGCAACCCGTTAAGATCTTTGTGTATGCAATAAGTAGCAGGACAGCGAACAATGTATTTACATTCCCAACCATCCATCTACTGGGACAGTCCCAAATTTCAGGCTCTGTCCAGCTGTCCCAAAGTCATGGGACTTTAAGACAATGGTAAGGCAGGGAGCCACTTTTCAACAATTTAAAAGTTTTCATTATACACAAAGACAAAAATATTAATCTATAACTGGATTGAGCTCTATCCATATAGGGCTGGTACCTGATCAGATTCAACCATGGCAACTAACAGTGCTGCTGGTGGGTGGCTCCATCTTGGATGGTTTATGGACAATCAGTTGTCATGACAGCCTGGAGTCTCATAGAGTCTCCTAGGCCTTTCAGTCAGCACAATCTATAGCGGTGTGTGTCGAGCACACTGTTACAGATCACCGGCAAAATACTGGATGCGATCTATTTTAATTTTTCATGTCTAACTTGAAGACAGTTTTAATTTATCTCCCTTGAGGTGGGTACCCAAAGTAGGAAATGGAAAGGGTGGAGTAGTAAATTAGTACCCTACAAGGACTATATGCCATAGTTTAGAAAAAAAGACAGCTGAGAGATGAAGTACTGACTTTGTAATTATATCGATAAAGGGCAGATCACAACTTTATCAGGGGGCATCTGCAATGTTTAGAAAAAAGAAAGTTTCTCTACCAACACAGAAGAATATACAATAATGTAAGTTGTTTCTGAGAAATCACTAAAAGAATTACCTTCTTGAAGGTTATAGTTACTTCAGTAAACAGCTAGAAATGGGTCGTTAATACCATCCCATGATGTTAAGGATGTACAAAGTGGGCACGTGGGCTTAGCCCTCTTCATACATAATGCAGCAACCACCGTTAACACCTGAGATCTGCACTGGCACCAATTTCGGGTGTTAACTGTTTAAGTACTGTGGACATAGGGGCCCAATGCACTGAAATGGCGGCAGGACATACACGCTGTCTTATTGGCTCCCACTGTGGCATCATGAAGGGGTTATGATTAGGTATGCAGTAATGAGCACCTTTAGGTTTCAAGTACCCAAAAGAAAAAAAAGTTAATGCCATTCTCCTTTCCCCCCAAAAAATTGTTAAGTATCATTAAATCCCAAAATGTTCAATCAATCAACATATAAAAACAATTATTCCTGGCAGTGAATCCCATAAGATAGAAATAACGTCTGAATTAGCCCTTTTTTGCCATATTGCAATACATAAAATGTAAGTGAAAAGTGATCAAAAGGTAGGAAAATTTAATTTCACCCCACAAAAAAATGACACCTTACACAGGTCAGCACACTTAAGTAGAAAAAAGTAACAAAACCTATATGAATTTGGTATCTCCATGATACTACTGGCCCAAAGAATAAAGAGGAAGTACACAGTGGAAGCTCTAAAAACCGAGCCCACAAATGTTTTTCCAGGTTCCCATTGCATTGTATGGAATATTAAAAGATGCCTCAAGGAAGTTCAATTTGTTACAAAGCAAGCCCCTCATACATCTCTGTAAACAGAAAGATTAAAAAAAAGGGCAGGAAAAATTCAAATTATGGAAAAACGGCATTGGTGCTAAGGGGTTAAGATACTGAAGACATTGTATATATGTCACATCACAAATGGGATGCTTCCTCCCTTGTGTAATTAGAATTCCTTAGATCACTGTACGAATAAGGTACACCATGAAATACATTAGTGTTCTGGGTATTCTACATCTGATCTTGGCTAAATGCACTTCTACCCTGGAACATGACTCTCTCTTTCTTACCTTAATTTACATTATCAAGCAGGATCAGTAATGTATACTCTAGAAAACCCACAGGTAATAGTATTCAAGAGTAGGAATGTACAGCAACTTGAATCTGGGCTATTGTACCTAATAGTCTAGAGGTGTCAGTGTGTCTTATGTTGGTGACACAACCTGCATGCAGGTTTCATACAGAATGCAGATTGAAAAGTTATTCCTTAAAATGGTGTATTCATACTGAGTTTGTGACATGCAGCCCAACACAATACGGTACATTTTTTAGGCTAAAAATAAAAATTTCTTTATCTAATTTACTTTAAAGACATATTTTCCATAGTGTTGAAATGGGTACGTTTATAACCGTAGGCAAATCATGCACATATTCTATATCATAAGCCAAAATCTGGATAGGAAAGTGTGAATGTTCCAAATAGGGTTTACTGTAGGTAAAATAGAACCTGAATAAGTTTGTTGTTGAAAGTGTTGCACAGGCATATTTATTTTTCAGGTGAAACCTATAGAAAATTTATACTACAGTGATGTTATATCATAACAGAAGTTTAGAAGCATGCAATGTTGATTTCCTCATATAAAAATGTATTAAAACAAAAGCAAACCAGTGGGGGTAGTCCCCCACAAAAAATGTCAATGTCTGAATAACTTGAGCATCTATTACAGCTTGAAAAGACATCTCATATTGTTCAACTAATTGCCCTTCTGAAAGGACTACCCTTCCAAGATCTGTTACAAAGTGTCATAGCATGGCAGTGTATGATAGGATCACACAGACCATCCGGGGGTATGAAAAAAAAAGAATTATAAAAAAGACCAACATATTCAAATCACCCACTTTCCCTAGAACAGATATAAAAAAAGAAATAAACAGTAAAAATCCTAAACACGTTAGGTATGCCCACATCTCAAACTGTCCATTCTATCAAAATATTCTTGGCTTTGAACCCAAAATGGTAGCTAAGAAAACATCAGCTCAAAAATTTTGGAAACCGATGCACATCTTTCAAATCAAAGACCCGATGCACCCACTAACTGGAGGCTTTCTCACCCTAACGGAGTTATGTGAAGCTCCAGATCGGTTTACCCCTGCAGCCGACTCATATCCGCAGATATACCAATACTGCCAGTGGATAGTGGTCACAGGGAGTCCCTTCCCTTACAGAATTTGAATGTATTAGTCTGAGGGGTTCCGCTTCTAGGGGACTTATCTCTGACCTATACAATCTCCTTACAGCCCAGACCTATCCAGATCCCAATAGACATGCATAAATGACCAGATGGGAAGATTGGTTGGGACGGACATTATCAGCATCACAGTGGAGGAGGATATGGAATAATGCCCCAAAGAGACAGTCCTTGTCTGCCCTTTTTCGAGAAAATCAGTATAAGATCTTGATGAATTGGTAACACACCCTAGCCCTTTTACATAACATAAATAAACCCATCTATCCCTGATATTTGCTGGAGGTGCGATGCCCCCGAGGCCAATCTCTTCCAAATCTTTTGGGACTGTGCAATCATACAACCTTTTTGGTAAAAATACCTGTTCCGTGCTGGAAACGGTCTTAGGGTTTAACTGGACTAGTGATCCAGCTGCATTCCTTTTGGGGATCCCACCTCCAGAATTAGGAAAATTGCATACAAAAATGTTCTTTCACATTTTATGTGCAGCTAAGACATTGATTTTTCTCTATTGGAGACGTACATCCCCGGAGTTCACCAACCTATTCCTGGTGCATGTGAGTGATTGCTTTTGCGACACAATTAGTTTTTTAATTCCGCATTTTTTTCCGAATCCATCGGGTTTTCCAACTGCCACAAAGCCCCCCCCCCCCCATTTCTGTTGCACAAAATCCAGCCAAAATCCGATCGTGGGCGCCAAAATCCCGGTGGAATTCGTTACAAAACTGAAAAAGTCAGGAAAACCAACGAAAGTGCGGCCGCGGAGCCCTAAGTAAACGTGCCCCACTGTCGCGCTGACCGCGGCGTGCAAGGGGCATTACCGGGGGGGTCCGCTGCTCCGATCGCAGCCCCGGGACTGCCGGTGCCCGGGGCTGCGCGATCCTTCTTCCTGTAGCCGGGTCCGTGCCTTCTGACAGGACCCGGCTGTAACACACTGAGCATGCTCAGTGTGTTACATTACACAGTGTAATACATCTGTATTACACTGTGTAATGTGTGTAATGTGTTAACCTGTAAAAGTTAATAAAAATGTTAAAAACATTACATAAAATAATTTTTTAATAAAAATAATTAATTAAATAAAGTTAGAGTCCCCTAAACACAAATATTATATATAATATAAAACACGCCAAAAATGTACATTTTTCATAAAATCTCTACACAAAAATGTTCTAAAAAGTGATCAAAAAAAGTTATGTGCGCAAAAATGGTACCACTGAAAAGAACAACTCAACATGTAAAAAATAAGCCCTAAACCAGCTCTGTCAACCAAAAAATATTAAAGTTACGTCTCTGAAAAGATGGCGATGCAAAAACAAATGAGATTTCCTCTATATTAGTTTTTATCCAGTAAAATTGTAAAAATAAATAAAAAACTATATAAATGAGGTATCACCGTAATCGTAGTGACCTATAGAATGAAGATAATTTAATATTTTTAGTGTACGGTGTACGACCCCCCAAAAATACGAAAAGAAAGTAAACCAAAATTGACAATTTTCTTTTCACCCATACATTCAAGAGTTAATAAAACCTCATCAATAAGCTAATGACCCACTAAAATGAAGTATTTGTAAAGTGCATCTCATGTCGCAGAAAATAAGCCTTTATATGTCCAAATTGACAAAAAAATAAAGATTGTATAGCCAATAAAAATTGACAATGCATAATCTGCTCTGAATGGCGCAGCTCCCTTCGATGCCCTGGCGTGTGCCCATACAGCAGGTTACCACCACATATGGGGTATTATTATACACGGAAGAGATTGGGTATCAAATTTTGTGGAGCGTTTTGGTATTTTATCCACTGTGAATTTGTACATTTTTTGAAAAACATATTAATTTAGCCAAAAAAATTTTACTTTCAAAATTGCATCCGATTTTGTTTTATCCCCTGTAAAACAATTAAAGGGTTAACAAACTTCATAAAAGTTGTTTCACGTACGTTGAGGGGCGTAGTTTCTATAATGGGGTAATTTATGGGGTTTACTTTTATTTAGGTCTCTCAAAGTGATTTGAAACCTGAGCAGGTCCCTCAATAGCAGGATTTAGCGTTTTTTATGAAAATGTGAAAAATCGCACCTAACGTTCAAAGGCCCATAACATCCTACAAAAATAAGAGTATGCATAAAAAACCATGTCCACATAAATTAGACATTTAGTGAATGTTAGTTATTACGTTTTTTTTGCGGTTATGACTTTGTATGGAAAAAGTAGAACATTTTGAAGTTCAAAAATCAAAAATTTTTCCAAATTTTCACCAAATATCTGATTTTCTCATAAATAAATGCAAAACATACCACCAAAATTTTTCAAATAACCTGAAGTACGATGTGTCACGAGAAAACAATTTTAAAATCACTTGGATATGTTAAAGCGTTCCGAAGTTATAACCACTTATAGTGACGCAGGGCAGATTTGAAAAAATGGGCGGTGTCAGGAAGGTGAAAAGTGGCTTCAGCGTTAAGGGGTTAAAGAGAACCCGTCAGGCAAAATAACCCCCCTAATCTAAATATATTTTCATAAACTGCCATTAGAGAGCATTGCCTCTATCCCTTCATTGTCCCTCTACATGCCTGTAAACCTAAGCAATGAGGTCCTAAAGCTGTATGCAAATGACCTGTGAAATGTCCAATGAAGCATAAGCATATTCAAGCTGTCCACTCTATTCATGAGTGGGAGGTACCGCCACACCCCCAGTGCTTGACTGACAGCCTGTATAATGACGTGAGGCTGTATAATGATGTGCTTCCTGGTGCTGGTGGCCACGCCCCCTGCACCCTGTGTGTGCATGTGTGTGTGTATAGGAGGGATACAGCAGCTCCAGGATGCAGCCATGTTACAGCAGAACATGTCACATTCATGTGTAGCTCATGTCTGTGTCTCTCACCTGTATATTAGGAGGATGCAGCACTCACACTAGCCATGCTTTACTATACATTACACACAGACATGAGCAGGGGGAGGAGAGGGGAGGGGTAACAGGGGTGACATCACTGCCTCTGACCATGTGATCAGCCTCATTTACATGATAAAGAATAGATGATTTTATAATGATTAATGTATGAAATAACTAGATAAAGGCTGTGATGGGATCCTTGTGAGCTGCTCCAACAGGAAGAGGTGACAGGACAAGTCACACAGACCTGATGACAGGTGTCCTTTAAGGTATTTTAATAAGAATCCGAAACCCAGAATCCTACCCCTGTACCCTGCTATATTCGGCTACTCAATGTATAGACAAATGTTTAAAAAGCGCCCACACAGTAGGTCAGTTTGTAAAATAGAGACATTAGTGACATATAGTACCTCTCTGGTGACGATCTGTTCCATCAAGAAGAGAACTTTATTAACACTTCTTCCGGCCATGGTTTATCACTGTTGTATTCATCTCCAGATGTCATCAGCTCCGTGGTGCACGTCTCCACACTGTGCCCATAAAAACACCAAAGTCACTTACAGTATGTCACCTGGATAATACAAAGCTTACATACAGTGCAAATAAACAAGGCGAAACACCCCGGGGAAACAGTTCAGATACACCCCCCCCAGACATGGGACAACAACAACAAAATCACAAAAAAAAAATCACTGGAAATCAAATAATTCCCGATTGAGGCCTGAATTTAAGTCACCCACAAAATTAAAGTGGAAAAACACACTACAGGCTGATCCAACTGTGATATAATGTCTGTAAAACAAGACAGAATGAGGCTCAGTATTGTGTATGGCCTCCATGTGCCTGTATGACCTCCCTACAATGCCTCAGCATGCTCCTGATGAGGTTGCAGATGATCTTCTGAGGAATCTCTTCCCAGGCCTAGACTAAAGCATCCATCAACTCCTGGACAGTCTGTGGTACAACGTGGCATGTGGATGGAGCAAAACATGATGTCCCAGATGTGCTCAATAAGATTCAGCCACATGAGGTCTCGCATTGTCCTGCATAAATAGGAACCCAGGGCCAACTGCACCAGCATATGGTCTCACAAGGGGTGTGAGAATCTCATCTCTGTACCTAATGGCGGTCAGGCTACCTCTGGCGGGCATATGGAGGAATGTGCAGCACTCCATGGCGTCTCCAGACACGTCTGTAACGTGTGCTCAGTGTGATTCTGCTTTCATGTGTGAAGACCACAGGGCGCCATTGGAAAATTAGCCAATCCTGTTGTTCTCTGGCAAATACGTGAACACAACCCCCATCTGTGGAGGTTGGACCCTCATTTCACCCTCATGGAGTCTGTTTAGAACCGGTTGTGCAGGGACACGCACATTACTGGCAGGCTGGAGGTCATTTTGCAGGGCTCTGGCAGTGATTCTCCTGTTCCTTCTTTCACAAAGGCAGAGGTAGCGGTCCTGCTGCTGAGTTGTTGCCCTCCTACAGTCCCCTCCATGTCTCCTGGTATACTGGCCTATCTCCTGGTAGTACCTCCAGCCTCTGGACACTATTCTGACTGACACAGCAAACCTTCTTGCCACAGCTCATGTTGCTGTGCCATTCGGGATGAGCTGCACTACCTGAGCCATTTGTGTGGGTTGCCAAAGCATATAGGGAGGCCACACACAATACTGAGCCTCATTATGTCTTGTTTTACAGACATTACATCAAAGTTGGATCAGTCTATGGTGTGTTTTTCCACTTTAATTTTGTGGGTGACTCCAAATCCAGGTCTCCATTGGTTAACAAATTTGATTTCCATTGATGATTTATTGTTGATTTTGTTGTCAGCACATACAACTTTATACAGAACAAAGAATTTAATAATAATGTTTCATTCATTCAGATCTAGGATGTGTCTGTCAGGTTCGCAGGGGAGAACGCTGGGACTTCTGGTCCTTCCTCCAATGCTTCTGGAGTTCTGGACTGCCGGAAGTTGTGGTACCTCTGCATGGTGTCTGCGTTTGTGCTTTGTTGTTCTGCACCATGAGGGGTTAATTCCCAGGAGTTGTCCAGATCCAATCAGGTTCTGGAGGTGGGGTTCTGGCTGCATAAATTGCAGCTTCACTAGTCACCTGTGATAGTGTTTGAATTCCCTTCATCGCTTGCTGTCTGCTATAGGTTTTATCTGCTCTTGTTCTGTATTGTTGTGATCTCGGCTAGTTTTTGACGTTGACCCTTTTGCTTGCTGATTTTGCTCTTGATGTACCCTCTCGTGACTCTAGGTAGTTACTACTCTTTTGTGTTTTATATTTGTTAGTCTGTTGTGTTGTTCCCCTCCTGCACTTAACTAGTGTATTCAGAGTCTTTAATTAGTCGCCCCAAGTTTTTTTTCCCTCAAACAAAAAATGTGATTGCTGGTATGGGAATCACATTTTCTTTGTAAATATCACCTGATATTACACCCTGGACCTAACAATTTATTCCCATTAACCCCTTCACATACCAGGACGTACTATTATCTCCTGGTGCTGCGAGAAACGTATGGATAGAGCTCACAAGCTCTTTCCATACATGGCGGTTGACGGCTGTATTACACAGGAGAAATCTGCCTGTAACTTGGTGCCAGCCAACAGTTAAGTGCCACGGTTGAACTCAACCGCGGCATCTACCAAAGCTGCAGATTCCCCCTCCGTGACATCATCAGGCTTTTAGATTTCATTACCAAAATTGTTTTGTACTGCATTATAGTAATGCAGCATATAGTATGAGCAAACAGATCCTTCAGGGTTAAAGTAGCCTAGAGGGTCTGAAATAATAGTAAAAATAATTTAGTAAAATAATAGTAAAAAAGTTTAAATCACCACCATTCCTTAGAACACATATAAAAATAAATAAAAAGTAAAAAATCATAAACATGTCAGAACGGGCATTTTGGGACGTGGGCGATAAAAAAAAAAGAAAGATTATTCCTGGCCCTGAGCACCCTAATGGAAAAAAGCACACATTTCCCCTTCCATGAATATTTGAATGAAAAGATGCTCAAACAGTTATACAGTATAAGTACCAAATTTATATAAATTAAAAAGCTAGCACGTACCCCTAAAAGTGACACCTTGCATAGGTCCGTATACCAAAGTGTGAAAAAGTTATTGGCCTCAAAATTTGGCAAAATAACAAATATTGCTTTTGGATAAAAGATTTAAATTTTAAATCTAAAATACTAAAACCTATATCCCTTTGATTGTACAGAGTAAAAGAATAAAGGATGTCATTTGGAGTACAGAATTAAATCCATAAAAACGACCACGAGAAAACACTGAAAATGTGTTTTTTGTCAATTTCACTTCACTGTAATTTTTTTCCAGCTTTCGTGTACATTGCGTGGATATAAAATGGCATATTAAATGGCGCCACTAAAAAGTACAATTTGTCTCGCAGATAAAAAGCCCTCACACATCTCGGTAAACGTAAAATTTTTTAAAAAGTTACTCTTTAGGAAAGTGGAGTAAAGGTTAAGGCAGAGCCCAAAATAAAACAAATAATGTTACAATTATTTTTTATTATTATAATTCTGTAATAACGATCTCTAATAATAAGACAGGACTCTGTATTTTATCAGTATTTGGTCAATACTTTACATGGTCAGTATTTCCTCAGTATTTCACCCGTATTTACATTTGTTGATTTTTTATTGTAAGGTACTATAAAAAACAATCTGTTTTTTTGTCCAACAAAACTATGACATGTAGCGTTTTCAAATACAGACATTGGAAAAAAAAGATGATATGTAAATAGAACAACATATTAATATGCTCATCTGAAATAAGCCTTAAGCACATGCATAACAATTCAAGTTACAAGAACCTATTTGGAGAATATATATTTTTCAAAAATAATCATATTAATAATACGGTAGTATAAATAATAATACAGTAGTACAAAATAGAATGCATCAAATAAAATTTAAATGTGATGCTCCAGAAAATATTAGTTTGATCTATCCTAGAAGATACAAAATGTTTTAAATAAATTTATAAAATCACATGTACTGTATATCTGGTATATCTGGTATCCAGTGGAGGACAGTACTATCACTAATGACGCTTTTTTAGCCCGAAACACGTCAGCTTGTCTGCATGCATTTAGTCACTCTTTTAATGTAACCTAATAAAACATTGAAGAACCAAACATGTTTAATCCCTGTGCTCAGTGGTTTTGCTGAAAAAACTATTATAAAAATCAGGACAATGAGGCTCTGTCTGCCTGGCTCGCCGCTTCTGCTCTCACATTAAGTATGCGCTGTTGTCCCTGGCAGGCAGAAGTAATCAATTGCTGCACCATCCCCTAGCTGCTGTGTATGAGTGATCCAGCTCAGGTTGATTAGTCCCATCTCGGCAGTTCAGAAAACTCAGTGTAATGTGTTTATCAACAGCAGGCTGAAGCAATGCAGCCTTCCCATGGTCCTGAATGATATAATTGTTTTTTCAGCAAAAGCAACTCGGCTCAGGGATTAAATACGATAAGATTCTACATCAGTGTAGATACAGTATTCTCAAGGTATGTTAATTTTTTCTCCAGAAACACAAGAGGGTGGGTTGATTTTTCCCCTTTAGATTTTCTTTTAGATCTAGAAAACTTCCTTATGAATATCTTTATGAATTGTCATTGTAAACAGTACAGTAGTGGTGCTTGTTCTATGGTAATTAACCCCTTAATGACCGCCGTATCGGCTTTCTACGGCGGTCATTAAGGGTACTTCCCGAAATCAGAAGAAGATTTCGGGACACCGGGTCTCGCTGGTGCCGGTGTCGGGCTGTGATATCACAGCCCAGACCCGGCACTAACACCCGGGATCAGAAAAACTCTGATCCCGGGTGTTTAACCCCTTACACGCCACGGTCAAGCATGACCGCAGCGTGCAAGTGTGTCCCCCGTGGATCGGACCCCCCGGTGTGCTTACCGGGGGATCTGATCCCTCCTGCTGCTGCCCCGGGTCCCGACGAGTGACCCGAGGCTGTCGGCTCCTCTCTGTGCCGGGTTCCGCCTCCTTGCAGGACCCGACTGTAAGTAACTGAGCATGCGCGGCATGCCTAGTTACTTACACTATAGGTGTATTGCAGTGTAAAGGCTTGAATAAGCGATCGGATGATTGCTTATTCAAGCCAAGAAGTAGACAATGTAAAAAAGTTTTTAAAAAAAATTAAATCTTTTTATAATATAATTAAATAAATAAATGTCCCATAATCTCCCCAGTAACACATAAAATGCAAATAAAGTAAATAAAACACAAAAACACGTACATATTTGGTATCACCGCGTCCGTATTAATCTGTACAATAAATCTAAATCAATATTGAACCCGCGCGGTGAACTACGTAAAAAAAAACTCCAAAAACTTCCCATAATATACAATTTTTCATCAAACACCATCACAAAAAATGTTCTAAAAAGTGATCAAAAAAAGTTACGTTCCCTAATATGATACGACTGAAAAGAACAACTGTTTTCGCAAAAAATAAGCCCTCAACCAGATCTGACAACAGAAAAATACAGAAGTTATGGCCCTGAAAAGTTGTCAATAGTAAAAACAATGCGATTTTCTCCAATATTGGTTTTGCTCAGGAAAATTAAGCAAAAATAAGAAAAACTATATAAATGAGGTATCACCGCAATCGTAGTGAACCAGAGAATAAAGATAAAATATTATTTTTACATTACGGTGAGCGGGGGAAAAAAATGCTAACAATCCAAAATAAAATTTGATGATTTTGTTTGTGTCCCCCTTGAAATAGTTAATAAAATCTCAAGAATGAGCTTTAGACTCCCAAAATAATCTATCTATACATTGTATCTCATCCCATAAAAAATAAGCCCTCATATGTTCGCATTACCAAAAAAAATAAAAATTTATAGGTCGTACAATGTGACAATACAAATCTGCTGTGAATGGCGCCTCCATTCATTCTATACTCGGCCGTGCGCCCGTACAGCAGTCACCACCACATATGGGGTATCAGTACACTCGGGAGGAATTGGGCATCAAGCGTTGCAGTGCGTTTCATCATTTAATTTATTCTGAAAATGTCAGTTTTGGCCTAAATGAATGTATTTTCCAAAAAAATTCTATAGTTTCTAAATCGCAGGTCCATATTTTTTAACCCATGTGAAACACTTAAAGGGTTAATAGACTTAATAGAAGTTGTTTTACATATGTTGAGGGGTGAACTTTCTATAGTGGGGTAATTTATGGGGTTTTACTATTATTTAGGCCTCTCAAAGTCACTTGGAAGCTGAGTTGTCCCTCAAAATGTGAGTTTTGGCAATTTTCATGAAAATGAGAAAAATCGCACCTAAAGTTCTGCGCCTCATAACATCCTAGAAAAATGACCGGAAGCATAAATTATCATCCCAACATAAAGCAGATATTCTGTAAATGTTAATTATCAAACTTTTTGGGAAGTTTTACATCTTGTCTGGAAACCAGAACATTTCAAACTTGCAAAATGAAGATTTTTTTACAAACTTTTGCCAAATTTTAACTTTTTTTCAGAACGAAACGCAAAACTTAATCACTTAAATTTTATAACTAACATGAAGTACAATGTGTCACGAGAAAACATTCTCAAAATCACCGGGATATGTTAAAGCGTTCCGAAGTTATAACCAATTATCGTGAGACAGGGCAGATTTGAAAAATCGAGTCTGGTCATTGAGCTGAAAACTAGTGTCGGTGATAAGGGGTTAAAAACGGGAGTTGGATGACAGACATTTCATGAAGTGTTGAAATCCAGTCCCTTCCTCTAAAAAGGCACAGTGAAGATGTATAGCGTATTTATATGTAGAGTACAATAATGCTGTCATTTGTGATGACAACAGATGTATCATGCATAGTCAGCTATTCATCCTAAATCCACTGTCAACATTCACTCGCAACCAACATTTGGTTTCAATGATATGGCTGTGTGTGCAGAAAAAAAATATTTTGCATGTGAAAATCCAACATACATGAACTTTCTTTATCCTAACCTCTGCCACGGACAGCCCATTAGATAGATAAATAATGTATTGGCATCTTCATTTGCCCACGCTGTAAAGATCACTGTGTAGGGATAAACCTCATGAAAAATGTAATGTTACTATCCAAAAAATATTCATATATTTCTCATGAATCAACAAAGCACAGCCTAGAAATCTAAGAAAACAGACATCTCACAATTGTTGTACATGTACTTCTCACGAAAATATCATGTTAAGGCTAGATTCACACAAACATATGCCCGCAGGGCCGTAGCCAGGCGGACATACGTCCAGTGCGATAGAGAGGAGGAGGGGTGACCCCTCCCCTCTACATAAAAATGAATGGAGTACAGCCGTGCACACGGGGAAAGATGGAACATGTTCTATCTTGTCCCCGTGTACAGAGCCACACGTGTGGCACTGTATCGCTCCGTGTGCCCATTGCCGTCAAGCTTGCAGACGTACATACGCACCCCCCCCCCCATACAGTTGTGTGAATGCGGCCTAAGAGCAGAGATGGATCCTTGAACATTATTCAGCTCCAATCCAGCCGAGTTAAATATATGGAGTGGACAAGAAGCCATAACACAAAGCCTCAAAGCCATAAAACTGAAATATCACTCAAATAAATGTTTCTAAACAACATACATATACATATGTTATTGGTAATGCAAACAAAAAGGTTTATTACCGGTAAATATTTGCATGTTTATAGCGTTTTTATTCCTATTTTGTTAAATGAGAACTTCCATCATTCTTTGGCTGGGCACAACATGCAAGGAAGTAGTCCAGGACATAGGAATAGATTACATTTATTTACTGTAGTTCAATATCTTAAAGAACTGTAGCCATTACTTTCACTGAGCAATAAAACCAAAGTAAACTGTAACTAAGCATTTACAGTATGAACCTTAGTCAGGTATGGAGTATGTGCTGTTGCCAGGTATTTCAGGGTTCATACAATATCACATGATTATGATGGAATACGTGTGTGTCATAAGACTACATGCAGCATATGTTAACAACACATGGACCATATGCTAACAAATCAATGTGTCACAAAGGTACATATCACGTTTTTGTACGTAGAAAATGTAGCATCAAGAATTTTTTTTTCTTTAAAGAATAATCATATGGGGTTTTATAAAAACTGCCTTCTATGGTAGTTACCTGTTTTTTGCACTAGAATCCTTGTGATAGTATTCCAAATAACCATTTGTTTCCATGTTGAAAGAATGGCTTTTGGCCACAATTCTTACATGGAGATTGCTTCTGACCTGACTTCTTCAATTAGTAGATGCATGTACCTGGGTCTCACTGGTTTTTACCAGATCTTGGTTGATAAGATGTTCTGAATTCAAAGGGAAACTGGTTCATAAGTTTCCTTAAAAGGGGTTGTCCCACTCTTTTAAAAATCCTGCAGGCGGGCTGGGGAGTTACTTTTAAAAAAAAACAAAGCTGTACTCACCTCCTCCGTCGCTCCAGGTGTGCCGCACCGCCATCTTGTCAGGCCGTGCCTCCGTTTGCTTACAGGGGCATGGAAGCTTGCAGACGGCCATGCCCACCCCTCACTAGGGGATAGGGACTGGTAAGCGTGGCCCAGCTACCTCGGCCGGCTGGGAGCCAAACTCAGCAAAGCTTCCATGCCCTGTAAACAAACAGGGGCAAGACGAGAAGGCGGTGTGGGACACTGGGAGCAGATCCTTTTTTTTTTTTTTTTAAATTACCTCCCCTGTGCGACTGTAAGATTTTTAAGAGTTTGACAATCCCTTTAATTAAACCAATGTGTCTATGGTTCTCAATGTTGTTTGTTTCTTTGAACACCTTCTAAACCTCTCAAAACCCTTGTCCACCTTAAAACATTTGCCTGGAAGAGACTTGTGTCAAGGTAGAGCAAAAAGTGCAGGCTCTAAGATAATCCTCGACCCCTGCCCCTGCCTACTAGCAAGATCCTGTACTCATCCACAGGCAGAAGCTGGTCGATGTTACTTATTTTGAGTATGTGCTCAGAACAAATAACAAAACGAGCAAAGACAGGCAGAAGGACAAAATATACGGGCACAAGGAAATATGGATAACCTGGTCAAAATCTAGATGGTGAGGGAGTACAGAATTGAGAGGCAAAGAATAGTCAAGAATGTAGCAAGGGTCAATACACAACAATAGCACAATAAAGAATGAAGTAACATATGTAGCAATAGACCAGTATAACCAGTGAAGTGAGGAGTTATATGTGGAGTTCCTGGATGTATTTCAAGGCACTGATGTGGTTTGTGTGATGGACATACATGCCAATCTGGCACACACACTCCCAGCTCAGTAACAAGTACTCACCCAGCTTTCCACAAAACATATACCCAGCTCAGTCAAAGGAATTAACACTGCGTAGCAAGCTGTCATTCACAGCCTCAAGCAGAGCAGCCCTGAGTAGGGTTCGCAAGCTCAGAACACTACAATAAAAACCCATTGAGAGAGGTCTAAAAGCTTGGCGGAGGATTTATGAAAGCTTGCACTAGCTTAAAAGCCTTGATAAAGTTGCAATTCTTGCCATGTCAAATGACCTTTGAAACAAAATGTACCACCTCACCATGGTTGGCACGTAATAAATTTTCAACTATTTCTATTGATTTATTCATTCATTGGTTATAAAGTTTACAGCCATGGCATAATATGATAAAGCATATATACTGGTTTTACTGTTACGTTCTAGTTCATACATTAAGCAACAAGAGCCACACAGTTTTAGTATAAATACATTTATGTAAACAGCCATGTGCAGTATTCTATAGCATGCCGGTAAATCATTGATCTCTACAAATTAAGTACATTGCAAACATTAGTAAATAAGCCTTAAATCCATTCTCGATAAGACTGACATGCACTATTAAACTTAAAACCTTGCTGAGTAGCTTCTACTTACGAGTGTTCCTACTTCCTACTAAGTATAGTACACATATATACACATATGTACACATATATAAAAGGGCATCTGACATGACAATTCATCACTTATCTTTATGCAAGCTTCTTAGTGCACAAAGGGTGTGGCCAAATCTGCAGGTGCACCTGTTTGCTTCTTTCTACACCTTTTTATAGGGGACACCACACCTGTAAGACAACAAGAAGCTAATTTACAAAGGTTTTCTCAAAAATGACAGATAATTGGGACACGCTGAGGTTTTTGTCTGTAAAGTACCCAACAGAATGCCGCTTATTCTTGGAAGGTATCTTAGTATAGAGTGTTTTTTTTTTGAGGAAAAAAAGCATACCAAGATAAATTAAGTATTTTCTACAGATAAACAAATCAGTAAGTACAAATTATTCAGGTTTAATAAACTAAAGATCTTAAAGATACTAAATACAGTTGGAATTCTACAAGATTTCTTTCCTTTTCGTGAGCACTGGTCAAGGCCATCAATGCTCTTTTTTCCAGGGACTATATGCAGTTTTATAGATCTAGGTGTTATTATCAGTTTATGGCATAATTTGGATATTTACCTTACGCTGATAGCTGTCACATGCCTGCTGTTATCAGCCAAGTTATCTGTCATCATAACTGCTCAGTTTGAGTAGGTCAGCGCCCTTCCCTCTTTGCTCACTCTGACAACTGAATTGCTTTTGAAGTTGGTGAGGATATCAGCTAATCTTTAAGACATGTCGGATTCTGAATGATAAGATAGTTAATCACCAAACTCAGGAGCAAAATTAGACACTTTCTATGCTGCATAAAGAAGAAGAAAAAAAATCAACATCCTATAGATGTGTGAACATGTGACATGCTTCTTAAAGGGTTTTTTTGAGATCCAACTATATGCACAGTGCCTCTTGGTTCAGGAGAGACTGGACAAGTGAAGATGAGGTGAATAAACTATTAGGGGTCATTCACATAATGGGGACTGATATCCAGCTGTACGGTTTTCTATGGAGGTGGGAGGGGTGAGCAGAGCTCACTCCTCCAGTCTCCTGCGCGCAGCTGGATGCACGCCTGGGCTATAGTCTGTAACATTTATTGTAGCTTTATCTATGTAATTTATAGTTTAATAAAGTTTTAATTAAACATTTATATGCATAAAAGACATAAAGCAGCCAGTACAAGAAACCCACAGAGCAGGAAAAATGCTTGGGATGCATCCCCATAACATTGTATAATATAGAAACAAAATCCTCATACGCAAGAATAAAGACCATCCGCAATATACCAGAAAGACAAAGTCAGAATAAGACACACAAAGAAGGCAGAATTTCTAAACTGTGTATAATAATTAGTCTTTTAATATCAGAGGCATGTAGTTCTTACGGTGAATACAGTCCAAATCTTCTACCCACATCAATTTGGTTGGTGGGGGTGTTAACTTCCAAAGCCAAGGTATAACTTGTTTCACGGTCACCAAACAGCAGCAGAGATGACCCATCTTTATAATAGAGAACCGAGATGTTAGCATACAGTGCAAAACCATGGCAGGAGATGCCACAAATAGAGGGCTACTTCTCAACACTCCCATCTGATAAGTCAAATAGTCCCATGGGGTCCCTATATCTCCAACATTCAGTTGATACTGAGTGGTAGATCTGGTGGGGTCTAACCTGAATCATCTACCATTGTGTGATAACATTGTAGTTGGTCCCCCATGCACAGAGTTCAGAGAGGAAACAGGTGCTCTCTGGTGCAAATAAGTGTGGGTTTCCCAAGGCTATCGAAAGAATGTAGGAATATCTTTCTCACCTTTGTGGATTGTGCAACCAGGCACAATGCTGTCAATACGCATGTCAAGTGCTGCCTTGTTCCTGCCGGTGGAGGTTTCCCGGCGTAGAAAATGCCAAAATATATCCAGGGTAGTTGGAGAAGAACATCTCCAGAGGTTGAAGACAGGAGGATGAAGAAAGGAACTTGCTACAGCGCAAACCCGTCTAATCAAAGAAGCTATATAGCTATAAAAGTAATTCCATTTAATATCTGGATTAGAAGATACATAAAAGACAAAATAATAAAATCTGGACAACACGTTTGGTGCCTAACACTGGGCGTTTCATCAGGTCAATAAATATACATGTAGTTACAAGGTTTTTATAATGATAACCCAGAAGTGATGTCACGGATTGAAAAAGAAAAAAATAGAAAAACCTTTTTATTTCAAATAACTTAATTCATAGGTGTTACAAATTGGACAAAATCATAATAAATTAATTTTGAGAACCATTATTAATAGTCCCTATTGTCATTACATATTCCAGAGGTAAAAATTCCAAACAAGGAAGCAGCACTCCGTGCCAGTGGGCAGATGCAACGTTTCAGCTGTCTCAAGGTAGCCAATTTCTAAATTGGCCCAAATTGGCTGCCGAAGCCAAATTGGTCCAAATCATAATAAATTAATTTCTAAAACCATTATTATAGTTTGCATTGTATAATACATATTCAAGAGATAATAACAATTATACACAAGAATTATATTTAAAAAACTGACCGCTCTGGTTCCGTAGCTTGGAACGCTAAAAGTGAATCCGATCACTATATGGGTGACTAGACGATATATACTGGGCTTCAAAAATACCCATAAATAGGTTGGCATAGGCAGGTGCTAGTCTCATACCCATCACCCTACCGCATTTTTGGTGGTTTATTGTAGTCCCATATGAAAAATAGTTATTCTTGAGTACTACTGCTAGGAATTCTATTAGGAGTTCTTTAAAGTTGTCTGATATTGTTTGATCTTTTGATAGGAACTTATTTATACATTCTATGCCTTTCTCGTGTTGTATATTTGAGTAAAGTCCATTTACATCTAATGTTAGAAGGGAAAAACAGCAAGAAAAATCTATAGCTTTTAGTTAGCTTATTAACTGGTTTGAATCCTTAAGATAACTGGGGAGTTGCAGGGTTGCAAGTAAAGGTCCACATAATGTGATATGTTGCTAGTGATAATTCCGATGTGTGATATAATCAGGCGACCGAAACACTTTTCTTTAAAACATCAGAAAAATGAAAAATCAATGATTATCAGCTCCATAGACCACATTAAAGAGAATATAATTAATATGTGCCAGACGTTATGTAGGAGAGAATTTTACTGGATATATAAATTACATACCCTCAGTCCGGAGGGCCCTAATGAAATCTCTGAAGCGATAGTGTAATCCTATATCCCTCTCACATGGTCACTCCCTATATACCAGATACAAGAACACCATTGACACATTAGATGCATTTATATGTCTTATTCTCTTTACTCACCTCCTTCTTGCCACTCCCTGAATATGGTAGCCACTTGCGCTCTAAAAACGGTACAGCGTTCCATCCTCTCCGAGTGGTCTTAACGGAGTTAGGTTTTCAAATATCCTTTTTGACCAACTTCGGCTTCCGTAGCCATAAACGTTCCATCAGTGTATCAAAGCCGCCATTATGCTTTCCAAGCTATGGAACCAGAGCGATCAGTTTTTTAATTATAATTCTCGTGTATAATTGTTATTATCTCTTGAATAAGTATTATACAATGCAGACTATAATAATGGTTTTAGAAATTAATTTATTATGATTTGGTCCAATTTGGCTTCTACAGCCAGTAAGCGTTCCACAAGCGTCCATCAGTGCATCAAAGCGGCTATTATGTGCCCCAAGCTATGGAACCAGAGCGACCAGTTTAATGTATAATTTTTATGTATAATTGTTATTATGTACCTCTGGAATATGTATCATACAATATGGACTATTAATAGAGATGAACGAGCATACTCTGGTATTTCGAGTTCGAGAAAATGGCATCGAGTATTTCGCCCGTTTGAGAAAATGGCATCTCGCGGCGTTTAGATTTTTGGCGGCCAGAAACAGAGCCAATCACAAGCCAGGAGACTGCAGTACACCCAGAATCACGTGGTACCCTTACACGTCGATAGCAGTGGTTGGCTGGCCTGATCAGGTGACCCTGGAATATACTAGGCCGTGCCCGCGCTGCTCGGATCATTCTCTGTCTGGATGCCGTTAGGGGGAGAGCTGCTGCTGGTCTGGGATAGCGTTAGGGTGTTCTTGTAGATTACTGTTAGGCTGGAGTGATTCAAGAACCCAACAGCCCTTGTTAGGGCTACATTAGCGTTTTTCAAAAAGTTAAAGTGACAGACTCAGTCACAGCACAGCTCAGCCTTTTGTGTGCTGTCAGTGTAGGTTAGAAACTAGCCATAGCAATCATCTTCTGTGGTTGCTGTCTGATTCCTTCTGCACATTTTTTTCTTTAAAAAAAAAATAACAAAAAAAAAATTTACAGTTTATATTT
This sequence comes from Engystomops pustulosus, assembly GCF_040894005.1. Classification (NCBI taxonomy): domain Eukaryota; kingdom Metazoa; phylum Chordata; class Amphibia; order Anura; family Leptodactylidae; genus Engystomops; species Engystomops pustulosus. The sequence continues at coordinate 60,274,515 of NC_092411.1, forward strand.
CTGTTTGGCCTATGAAATAGACTTTAATTTTGAAAATGTTGAACCCGAGGGCTAGGGGTAGAGGACATAGGGTGTGGGCATCCAATTACTGCAGGGGTCAGAGGCCGTAGTCCTGGGTGCTGATGAGGGAGCAGGGAAATGCCACAGAGCTACACTCCGTAGCTTCATGTCTAAAGTTACTGGGACTCATGGTAGAGCACTCTTGAGGCCAGAACAGTGCGAACAGGTGATGTCGTGGATTGCGGACAATGCTTTAACCCCTTAACGCTCTGCGCCGTAGCTCGGGGGGCGGCGATCGGTTGCCATGGTAGCCTCGTGTCTTCTTTTGACACGAGGCTATCTGGCAGCTGCAGATTCGTTACAATGAGCCAGTGGCTCATTGTAATGAATGTGCTGCAAAAATGCCATATATTGCAATACAGAAGTATTGCAGTATATGGTAGGAGCGATCTGACCATCTAGGGTTAATGTACCCTAGATGGTCTAAAAGATAGTGAAAAAAAAAATTAAAAAAAAAGTTTAAAAAATAAAAAAATTTAGAAAATATTAAAAGTTCAAATCACCCCCCTTTCCCTAGAACGGATATAAAACATAATAAACAGTAAAAATCACAAACATATTAGGTATCGCCGCGTCCCAAAATGCCCGATCTATCAAAATATTAAAACGGTTACAGGCGGCGGTGACCTCCGAGGCGGGAAATGGCGCCCAAATGTCCGAAATGCGACTTTTACACCTTTTTACATAACATAAAAAATGAAATAAAAAATGATCAAAATGTCGCACAGACCTCAAAATGGTAGCAATGAAAACGTCGCCTCATTTCGCAAAAAATGACCCCTCACACATCTCTGTGCGCCAAAGTATGAAAAAGTTATTAGCGTCAGAAGATGGCAAAAATTTTTTTTTCTTTTTTGTACACATTCGTTTAATTTTTGAAAATGTATTAAAACACAATAAAACCTATATAAATTTGGTATCACCGCGATCGCACCCAACCAAAGAATAAAGTAGGCGTATTATTTGGAGCGAAGAGTGAAAGTCGTAAAAACTGAGCCCACAAGAACGTGACGCACGTGCGGTTTTTTTTCAATTTTTCCACATTTGGAATTTTTTTTCAGCTTCGCAGTACACGGCATGTTAAAATAAATAACATTACGGGAAAGTAAAATTTGTTACGCACAAAATAAGCCCTCACACAGGTCTGTACACAGAAAAATGAAAAAGTTATGGATTTTTGAAGTTGGAGAGCGAGAAAAGAGCCGGAAAACCCTCCGTCCTTAAGGGGTTAAGTAATTTGTCTGCCCCCTCCCAGGACAATTTGGCATTTGAGCCGGCATACTCTAAGGAACTGTTTTCTGGACCCTTCCCAGAGTCAAACACCACTTGTCAGGTTGCTGCTGAGCTCTTTCCCGATGCCCATGTTTTCCAACGGTCGCAGTCTGTGGGTGATGATGACATTGTTGACGTAGTGGAAGAAGTGTGTAAAGAGGTGTCGGACGATGAGGAGACATGGTTGTCAGACAGTGGTGAAGTTGTTGTCAGGGCAGGAAGTCCGAGGGGAGAGCAGACTGAGGGATCGAAGGATGATGAGGTGACAGACCCAAGCTGGGTTGATAGGCCAGGTGAAGACATTGTTTCTGAGGCGGAGGCGAGTCCTATACAAAAACCGGTTGGAAGAGGCAGTGGTGGGGCCAGACGGAGAGGCAGGGCCAGAGCTGGTGTATCAGTGCCAAATGTTTCACGTAGTGAAGCTCCCGTGGCGAGGGCTACATTTTCTGAAGTCTGGAGGTTCTTTAAAGAAACAGCGGATGACCGACGGACTGTGGTGTGCAACCTGTACCACACCAGGATCAGCAGGGGTTCCACCACTACTAGCTTAACCACCACCAGTATGCGCAGGCATATGAATGCTAAACACCCCACTCAATGGAACCAAGGCCGTTCACCTCTGGCCGGGCACACCACTGCTCCTTCCCCTGTGTCATTTGCTGCTTCTGCTAGTCAGCCCCCTGCCCAGGACCCTGGCACAAATACCTCCCACTCGAAAACCACACTTTCGCCTCCACGATCCTCCACAGCGTCCACCAATGTCTCCATGCCCAGCGTTCAGCTGTTTATACCCCAGACGCTGGAGCGCAAGAGGAAATACGGTTCCACCCACCCACATGCCCAAGTCCTCAGCATCCACATCTCCAAATTACTGAGCCTGGAGATGCTGCCCTATATGCTGTTAGACTGAGGCCTTTCGCAACCCAATGGCGGTGGCCGCCCCTTGGTAAACGGTCCCCAGCCGCCACTACTTTTTCCGATGTGCCATCCCAGCCCTGCACAAGCACATGTCAGACAGCATCATCCGTGCCCTGAACAACGCCGTTTATGATAAGGTCCACCTAACCACGGACACGTGGACGAGTGCTGCCGGGCAAATGCTTATATGAACTGTACTACACTTGATCTTACACAAAAGGTTTTTAGAAATGCTGTTTGTAACCGGAGTACATTCTGGTTATGTCGCCTGGACAATCGCCAGCCTGAGGCTGCAGCTGCTGCCTCCACGCGTCGTCCACATAGCTGCCTCCATACATCGTCCCCTTGGCAAACGAGCTGTGTCAGGCAGAATTTTGGGTTGTTTTAACGGCTTCCACATCAAAATTGTTAACTTTGTCGCCACCCTGCTGTGTTATCCACAAACTATACCACCAATTTTTTATCTTTGACCGATATTATTTCAGCGCTACTTGTGCATCTCTTTACGTTCCCCTCCCCCGCCATAACCAGGCCAAATACTTATAAGAACAGTACTACACTTGATCTTACACAAAAGGTTATTAGAAATGCTGTTTGATAATGAAAATTTTTTCAAAGTAAACGCTTCGGGTCCCCAGGTCCATTTTGGGTGGGGAGGAGCCGAGAAGCAGGGGCTTGGACGAAAGCTCGCCTGGAAGCGGATCGCCAGCTCCATCCTAAGATCCAACTAACATCATTTAGTTGTTTGCAGCAACTTTAATCTACTACTATAATCTTTTACCTCTAAAATCTATCTACTTAATCCTCTTTTCTCACCTCCTTAAGTTCACCTCGGGTGCCATAACTGTCCCCTTTGCCTCCACACGTCCTCTACATAGCAGCCTCCACACGCCATCTTCATAGCTGCCTCCACACGTTGTCTCCATAGCAACCTCCACATGTCGTCTCCATAGCTGCCTCCAAAAGTCGTCTCCATAGCTGCCTCCAAAAGTCGTCTCCATAGCTGCCTCCACAAGTCGTCCCCTTAGCAAACGAGCTGTGTCAGGCTCATTTTTCGGGTGTTTCACCAGATACGTTATGGAACTTTGTCACTCTGTCGCCGCCATGCTGTGTTATCGACTAAATATACCGTCAACCTTTTGTTCACATAGGAAATCATTTCAGCGCTTCTTGCTCACCTCCTTTGGTTCATCTCTGCCGCCATAACCAGGCCAAATACTGATACGTACAGTGCTACATATTATCCTCGCCAAAAGGAATTTTTTAAATTGCTTTGAAGCCTGAGTCCATTTGGGGTATGTCGCCATGCCACTCTCTAGCCTGCCGCTGCCTCCGCATGCCATCCCCTATAGTGTCAGGGTCAATTATTGGCTGTTTTAGATGCTATCTTGCCTCACTCGGTCACTCTGTCATCGCCATGCTGTTGCCCATAATTTTGGCATAATGGTGCGATTAGGCAGCCTCAAAGGCATCCATACATGCTGCCCCTGCTGTTTCCTGTCCATTTCCGTGGTGTTTCCATCATTTTCTGAGGTTTCCAGGTTTTTGGCCAAGCTTCCCTGTGCTGAGCCTTGGTCCCCTTGAAAAATTCTCGAGTCTCCCATTGACTTCAATGGGGTTCGTTATTCGAAACGAGCACTCGAGCATCGGAAAAATTTTGACTCAAGTAACGAGCACTCGAGCATTTTAGTGCTCACTCATCTCTAACTATTAATAATAGTTTTAGAAATTAATTTATTATGATTTTGTCCAATTTGTATCACCTATGAATTAAGTTATTTGAAAGAAAAAGGTTTTTCTATTTTTTTCTTTTTCAATCCGTGACATCACTTCCAGGTTTTCATTATATAAACCTTGTAACTACATGTATATTTATTGACCTGATGAAACGCCCAGTGTTAGACGCGAAACGCAGTGTCCAGATTTTATTATTTTGTCTTTTATGTATCTTCTAATCCAGATATTAAATAGAATTACTTTTATAACTATATAGCTTCTTTCATTAGTTGGGTTTGCGCAGTAGCAAGTTCCTTTCCTCATCCTGGGACCTCCTGAGAAGTTCTTTTCCAACTACCCTAGATATATTAAGGCACAGAGTTTGGTTGTCAGGATAAAAACTTTACTCCATTATTCCCTGGGGAACTATGAAGCTGAAGACATTGGAGCCACGACCCAAGAAAGCTCTCCCTGTTCCCTAGTAAGTCGAAGGGTTGTTGAATCCAAGAGTTGGTGGTTAAGTCTCCTATTTTTCAATGTCATTTAAAGGGCATCTGATGAAAGGATTCAGTGTCATCGATGTGTCAGGTCCGCTCGCGTGCTGTTGACAGTAGAAAAAGTCCACCCGGTCGGCTCACACACGGGGCCATGGAAACCACCGCCATGCCCATGAGGGGCATCACTAGATCAAAAGATCCGGAGCCCATGCCCTGAATGTCCCAGGTCAGCGGGACATTCCCCACTCTCATCGCCATCTACGTCCTTAGGATGAGTGCTGTAGTGGAGAATGGAGTCATCAGTTCCGTTCTTCACTGCAGAGAGCAGGAGACGCAATTACACAGCGTCTCCTGCTTCAATCAGCTTACTATAACTGCTGGGAGCAGGAGATGCCAGGTGATGACATCACTGCTCCTCAGTCCATAATTTTTTTTTATTACGTAGTGGAAATGGGGCCACATTGAGGAGACTGGGGGCTATGAGGACATGGGGTGGAGAGCTTTGGGGGACATTAATTACTGGGGGCTGTGGAGGAAATTTCAGGGGGCAATGAGGACATTACAGAGTGCTATGGGGGACATTACAGGGGGCATTACGGGTGGCATACGGCCACCAAAGGAGTGACCGGAATGGTGCACACACTTTTGCACACTTCTCCAGCAGTCCTGGCCCAAGCAAAGGATACATGTGTGTGTGAAAGGGATCTTATAGTAAAGGAGAGAAAGTGTTTGGGGTTGCAGCAGAATAAGTGTTAGGGAACCAAGATGTAGGGACAATAAAGAACATAAGGGGGCACAGAAAGTGCATGTCCGATTATAATGCACTGTGCCACGATTCACTAAGCTTGTGCTCACGTTATCATGAATGTGCCGCTTCCCTGCTCAGGTCCGACAGATTTCACCATCTTTTTAGTGGTGCATCTAAGTGCTTCAGCTTGTAACACAATTTGAACGTTAAATCCTGCGCTCACGCCGAATCAGTCAGGCTGCCCTAATTTGAGTCGAATGGAAGCCAGCCAGCGCAGCTGCGGCACAAAAGGGTTGCGTGCGACACAATCGCAGCGCGCCCACTACTTAATTACATGTGCAAGCCATTTTAACATTGAAGAACGGGCACAGTCCAAAAAAAGTGCGTCGCAAAGCTGCACAAAGCCCTGAGTAAATGTGCCCCAACATGTCTGTGTGCTGAACTCCACAGGGATAACACGTGGCTGAAGAGGTGATGCCGGGCATAATGGAGAAGATAGAGAACAACTACACATCACAGGACACGTCATGTGTAGGCGATGGATGGAATAGGTGAGGATTTCTCCTATGTTTTCTGTAGCTGTATATGTTAGGTACAGTTGTTATTGCTACAACCACAAATTAAGGGGTTATGTACAGGAGTGGATACTACTGAAAATTTGGTAGAGAAGCATTGGGCCCGTGCCTCTGATCTTTTGGGACCCTAGCAACACCCCAGCCCATGACCCCAAAGAAATATATATTTCCTTGTATTGTAACAGTTGTGGGCCACAGTTTCTTAGTTCAACAAACTGTTATATGGTGCAACGGCTGTGGACCAATGCAAAAGATGTAGAGATCCCATTTACTTAATACATACACCCAGTTGAGTTCTTATTTTGACACATAACACTAGACTATTCTGTTAGTCTAGGAGTTTACATCCTAGTGTTCTGTGACCAGAAAGCCTGAATACACACCAATCAGTTCTTAAACAAACAGTAGCAGGCATGTTAAATATAATCTGTTGTACTACTGCAAGAAATCAATTGTAATAGGTTATAATCAAGTGATAGCAAACTGTATTAACCTCATAAATAAGTGATTTACCTGTATCAGGCCAAGCTCCATTGTGTCTCAATGTGCAGAATTATAACACAAATATGATATCAAATTCAATGTATTCTTATGTTACCTAAAACTTTCATTTCTGTTGAGGTTTAGGTATTTTCTTAGTGCAATATATCCATCCCTTCTACTTTCAATATTTTTTATTTTATCTAAACCTGATTTTGGGGAGTCCATTTACTTCTTTAAACGGTTCCAGCAAGTCATAAATTAGGGACATACACTATAAAAAGTCAAACTTTTTCCCAAAAGACCGTTGTTTAATATAAGCCGCTGGTCAGCAAAATGGACTAAAATAGAAAAATCTTTTTTTCCAGTTTCCCAATACAGGCGGTCCCCTACTTATGGACACCCGACTTACAAATGACCCCTAGTTAAAGAAGGACCCCCCCTGCCCACTGTGCCCTCTGGTGAAGCTCTCTGGGTGCTCTACTATAGTCCCAGACTGCAATGATCAGCTGTAAAGTGTCTGTTATGAAGCTTTATTGATAATCCGTGGTCCCGTCACAGCAAAAAATTTTGAAATTCCAATTCTCACCGGGGCAAAGGCCGGCGCCACACAGGGCGCTTTGTCTGCGCTTGCAAACGCAAACGCAGACAAAGTCGCGCCCACCGGGGCGCGCCTCGGCCCGATCGCATCGGCGTTTCTATGGAAAGCCTGCGATCGGGAAGGAGCCGCCGGTGTTTCGCGTTAAATTAACGCAAAACACCGGCGGCTCGTTCCCGATCGCAGGCGTTTCCATAGAAACGCCGATGCGAACGGGCCGAAGCCCGCCCCGGTGGGCGCGACTTTGTCTGCGTTTGCAAGCGCAGACAAAACGCCCTGTGTGGCGCCGGCCAAATTGGATAAATTCTAGGTCAGTGTTCCCCAAAGTGTATGACATCCGTATTACCTGGACTGAACATAGTGCGGGACCTAGAGGCCTCAACATGATGACAGGAGTTCATGCGTGTTGGACACATGCATGAAAAACTGCAAATCATGAGATTGTAACTTGAATTTGAAGGACACATTCACACTTGACATTTTTGTTGTGTTGAAATGCATTGGAAAACATATGGTGAAAACACACATGCTTTTATAGGGGGTGTTTTTCCTTGATCCGTTTCAAAACACAGCAAAAACACTACGTGAAGGTAACCAAAGACTTTGCCTGAAGGGTAGTTCCACATGGGTGTTGGCATTGTGCATCCGTTGAGTTTTGCCTTTGGAAACGCCTGCGATCGGGAACAAGCCGCCGGTGTTTTGCATTAAATTAACGCAAAACACCGGCAGCTCGTCCCGGTAGGCGAGGCTTTGTCTGCGCTTGCGTTTTCAAACACAGACAAAGCGGTGCGTGTGGCACCAGCCTATTATTGCCTTCCATGATCTGCATCTGTGAATGACATGTTCCCTATTTTTTTTCTGTGGACAACAGATCAGTGAAAAATTAAGCCAATGTGAAAAGACCCATTGAAAACAATGGCCTTTTGAGGCAGCGTTCAGACAATGCATTGCTTTTTTTGTTGCTTTTTTGACAAATTCCAAAAGCTTGAGGGCGCGTTCATAACGCAACGCTAGCGCACAGGGGGCAGAGTTTGGGGCGATCGCATATGCGTTTCCAGAGAAACGCATGCGATCGGGTTATTAATTGCATGCGTTTCCCGGGAAACGCATATGCGATCAACCCGAGCCCCGCCCACTGTGCGCTATCGTCCCGTTATGAACGCGCCCTCAGCCTTGATCACATGCTGAGGGCGCGGTCCCACGTTGCGTTTGCAAACGCAGACGCAGACCAAACCGCGGCCACCGGGCGGTCCCCGGTCCAATCGCATCGGCGTTTTCAATAGAAACATAGAGAAACGCCGATGCGATTGGACCGCGGACCGCCCGGTGGGACCGCGCCCTGAGAGTGAAAAAACGCAATGTAACCGCAGCATGTGATCAAGGTCCACACCTTTGGAATACGTCAAAAACGCAGCAAAAAAGTTGATGCAATGCATCGTGTGAACGCGGCCTGAGGGCAGTTTCCCACCTGGCGTTTTTTGTCGTATTTTTAAAAACGCATCCAAAACGCGGGTGGAGGGGGTTTGGCCAAAATGTAAATGTTTTTCAGTGGAAACGCATATGCGTTTTAGACAAGCCCCCTCCACTTGTGTTTTGGATGCGTTTAAAAATGTGACAAAAACGCTAAATGAGGAACCGCCATCAGGGCGCGGTCACACGTTCCGCTAGTGTTGCGTTCATAAGGCTAGTGTTGTGTTCAGACAAACGCATGCGACCGTGACCGCTAACGTCGGGTTATGAACGCAACACTAGCAGAACGTGTGACCGCGCCCCGAGGGCGCGTTCACACGTTGTGCTTTGGTTGTGTTTTCATTGCGTCTGAGGGCGCGTTCACCCGTTGCGCTTTGGTTGCATTTTCATTGCGTTTTAAAATGCATTACAACAGCTGAGGTGAGGTAATTAGGCAAATCACCTCATCTCAGCAGTTGTAATGCGTTTTAAAACGCAATGAAAACGCAACCAAAGCGCAACCTGTGAACGCGCTCCCCAAATCATACAAGTGCCGCTATGTCTGCGTTTGCAAATGCTATTAGGGCGCGGTCCCACGGTGCGTTTGCAAACGCAGACGCAGACCAAACCACGCCCACCGGGGCGGTCCGCGGTCCGATCGCATCGGCGTTTCTCTATGTTTCTATGGAAAACGCCGATGCGATCGGACCGCGGACCGCCCCGGTGGGCGTGGTTTGGTCTGCGTCTGCAAACGCACCGTGGGACCGCGCCCTTAAACAAGTCATTGCATGGAAGTGTGATGTACTTATGGTATTTGTGGTGCAGTCGCCTATACAATAAATCACCTCATCCTCCCCAAATCATTCCCTCCCCTGTTCTGGAAAGTTCTCCCCTGTGTAAACCATCCTGGCTGCCTCAGGTAAAACAAGGACCTTCTCAATCATCTTCTTGTGAAACATTTAGCTGCTGCATTGTTATACTGCATGGACAAGTCTTCCTGACTGAATAATTTACACTGGCAGGAAATGTGCCCCTCACACCCGCCACATACACATACATGGCAGCCAGTGCCCTGGTTATTACGTAGTTCCAGCCATGAATTGGTCTTTTTTTGTTGGTAAATTAAAATCAGCTGCTTTGCATAGGAAAAAGCAAATGCTTTGCAGCTGACAGACAATTGGCTTCTCCCGCCTTGTAGAGAGACTGGTCAGACTGGTTCCTAACATCAGCAGTATTATTATATATCATTACGGGAATTGGGTCTGTGCTGGAGCGCTGTGTTTTGTTTGCCGTGGGTTTATAGAGCTGAGGTTCCGGTTCTTTAGCAGGGGAAGAAGTTTAGGAAGAGAAGAGTTCCTACAGGAGGAGGAGGGGGCAGAGGCGCGAGTGTCTGGAGGAGCTGGAGACACTTACCTGCTGTGGAAATGGTGGTCATGACTGAGCCCTTGTGTGACCCTGAAGAGCCCAAGAGGCCTCTAAGGAAAGACCCCAAGGGCCTGTCAGTGCTGTAAGTAGCCGGGCAGTGTGTGGCCGGAAGTAGTGTATACATTGTATATACAGACATTGCTTTCTTCTCTGTTGCTCGTTTCTGTGAAGCTTTGTAATGTTTACCTGTTCCTGGGAAAGCTGGATGATCACATCCCTCAGGCTTTCCACACACACAGGTGACTGAGAAGATCCTCATGTTTCGGTGCAGGTTTATAAGAGTTTTGTTACTTAATTGCTACCAATAGAATGAAATTGTGTCACACAGGACATTGTATACAGCAGGTTCTTGGCTCCTTGTGTGGAGCTGTTTCACTTTGCTGTTACTGTAATTCTACAATGCACATTATATAGTGAATATACCCTAAAACCAAGCTCTAATAAAAAATAATGAATATTTTATTACTATAGAACCATTATATTCAGCAGATCACGGGGTACATGTACAAATAATAAGACCTAACAGAGAAATAACAATATCACATGAAATAATAGGAAGGAGCCCTGAAATCTACGAATGTTTTCTAAATATCCTGAATGTAAAAAAACTATAGCTATTTAGTGTCTGGTTTGTGACCTGTAGCTTATCAGTAATATTCTGTTCCATCTCTGTGTATGGAAAGGGCTGGTCAGCTGTCTATAAAATACAGCGGACAACCCATCTGCAAGCTGATGGTGGCCATATTGGTTGTCCCTAGACCGTCACAGAAACAAAATACTTTCCAATATGACAAAACATCAATGACAAGTATTGAAAGTCTGTGTGATAATTGAATTGCTATGTATTACTTTTCCTTATTATTTTGTTTTAAAAAATGTTTTGGCTTTTAAAATGGTATTGTGGTGATGAGATAAATATCAGTAATGGATATTACTGGATAGCCGGAGTCAGGACAGGTCTCATCCAGAGTCGCTCCTCATTAGGGATTGAGGTCAGGGTGTTGGGATTTTTCATGTTCCTGTCTAGAGAAGTATGTGATGACTGGTTGAGCAGATATCTGTAGACAGTAATGTGTCACTGTGCAGGTATACAGAGTGATCTACATATGTTACACCTAACCTCCTACAAGTGCCTGATACAGAGGTGTAATAGCGGGGACATTTTCTGTCTGTACACACTTCTACTAAATGTTCAAACATTCCATATTTGCAGTATCCTTTGTGTGTGTTTGTTTTATTTTTGTTTTTTTGGTGTGCCCATAAATAAAAAGGATTCTGATAAGCTTTGTACAATATGAGATTTGGTGACAAGCAATGCTTATTCTGTAATGACAAGATAGGTCAGGTTGGTGGGATCCTACTGTGTGAACAGAGTGCAATGTGCATTACTTCTCTTGTTTAGCTTCCGTTTACATGTGGCGTTTGCATTATATTTTGAAACCCAATACAACAGCTGAGGAGAGGAGATTTGCCCAATTATATTGTGTTTAATATTTGAGTTTTCAAAATGCTAATTTAACGTAATGTAAATGAGTATATTATAACATTGTGCTTTGCAAATGTTAACAGCTATGTAATTGGGAAAATCTCCTCAACTGTTGTATTGCTTTTCAAAATTCCATGTGTGAACACAGGCCAACACAGGAGACCCTGCTTTTGTCTGACCACTGGGAACCTATAAGGGCGCTTTATCGGAGCTTGTGCATTATTTTTCTGAGATGGTGGCAAAGCTTGGTGCACGTCCGGAGCACTTGCATTATATCCATATGCGGCAGGGTTTACATCATATGCTCATGCATGAATGAATGATTAATTCCCCCCCCCCCCCCCCAATAAAAGTGAAAACTCTTCTTAAAGACTTGTCTGGTTGATTAGGGACACTAATCTATTGTGGTTTAGTGTCCCAAATCATTCCATGGCAAGGGGGAAAAAAATGTTCTTCAGTCATCTCATGGCTTTCACATTTTATATTGCAAAGCTTTAAATCCGAGGTACAACACTGCTACTACAGTATATTCTGCAAGTTGGTCTACCCGCACATGAACTTGTCTATTCTCAGGTGGCAAACAATGGACCTGGTGGACTGGACTAGGAATTGCCTTTGAAACACACAATATGACACGTCCCAAAACAACATTCACATGTGTGAGGCCTTACTTGTTGGCTACGTGGAGCAGCTAAACCACAATGGTAGCATGTGGTCCCAACCGTATACAGTACAGAAATAAACTGTTTTCTCACTCCTATACAGATATATTAGTTTTCAGATTAATGAATTGGATTACACAAGCATAGTCCATGGTATAAGATGGCATATGACACTATAAGGGCCCCTTAATGGGTACTATAATCTATTGTATCTGCAGTCACTTAGAGGTTAAAGGGGTGTCTAGAATTGATGTAAACTAACCTAGGATTAAACAAGTGTTTATTCAGCTGCAGCAGTCTATTGTATGGCCAGTGTCCTTATTGGAGCAGCCCAGTAAACAAATACTGACAAGGAGGACCAGCGAGTGATGCAGTACATATATAATACCTGTTTTGTCCTATTTTAGACTAGTGACAGCAAAACCATTCTAATTGATGGAAACGGATATTTGATATCCTAGATCTCTATTTTAATAACTCCATTTGATACAGACTCCTAATTGTGCCATTCTTTCCTAGGATTTTAGTTTCAACGTTTTTTATTAATGACATGCAGTATAGTAACAAGGGCACAATTCGCCAGGGGATATGATGCATAGGAAAGATGTGTGGCCCGGATTTCCTGGGATTTTAGACCGGATACCTCTGATTTATATTTTATTTTTTATTTTTTTAAAACCAATGCTCTTTAAAAAGTAGACGGGTTTCAATCTTGCACAGAGAACATCCTCATTTATTATTGTTTATGAAAACATTTGGAGAACTTTTGCAGGACATACCATTGACATGCTCATCAGTAAGTAATGAGATCTTATTGCATATCTGCTGCATACTACACAGGGTTAATCTTGGTGTGTTGCAGTACATTTTGACAAAATACTTTGATGCAAAGTAGCGCCCTTACACACTAGTGACTCTCCCATCACACTCCCAGTGTGCGCCTGCTGGAGCATCCGTCCGATACATTATTTTCCGAGTGTGTTAGTGAACCTACGACAGACCGAAAGCTGCAAAAGGATCCACTGTTTGCGGCCTCAGAAGGTACACATTAGTGTGCAGGTATGCTCTTATGACTCTTATAGTGTTACCATCTTGGGAACTTGTATAATATCCCCTATGCTATTTAATTGCACCAGTGGTTACTAGGTCTGTGGTCTTCCTTACCTGCAGGACATTCACTTTACAATCCATCATCTGTGTCCGTGTGATTTATTGTAGGACCGCTTGCCAAGAGTGGATGTAAAAGGAATAAGGAAGAACCTGTGCTTCCCTCTACCTGTTAGATCCATTTCTGTCTCCAACTCAGACTGTATACAGTAGCTATTAATAATCTTCTTGTTTCATGACTTTAGGAAAGGTTTTTTTTGAGCTTTTTGGAAAGCTACATTTTAAAAGCACCTGTTGCTGCTTTTGACATTTCTGTTTATAGTAAGCAATTGTATTACCAATGAGGTAAGAACACCAATGTATTATTTCTTATAACTTGTCCTGTTATTAATTTTATTATTGAATAAAGTGTTTCTATTCCTATTGTCAAAAGAAGATGCCATCACAACTTCTACAGAAGGTTACATCCATAACTCATTTTCTAGACATGTCTTGTGCACTTGCAGGTTAACTTTTTGGCTTCTTTCTGCTTAATAAAATGGAATAGTGTAGTAGACTGCACTTTTTAGTCCTGTTTTCTGTTGGAAAAATCAATCTATGGGGATGGATTGCGCTCTGTAGCATCCTTCGCGGCTGAATGTACACTGTGGTTGTTCCCCAGTGATGTACCATATACACTTGAGTATAAGCACTATTTATTTATTTATTTTTTTGTGTGTGTGCTCAATATGCCCCCCTCAGCTTATACTATAATATATAAAAAATTAATAAACATATACACGCTCCCTGCAGCCCCTCTCCTCCTCCCATCAGTACAGGCAATCTGCCTGTCCACACATTGATGCGGCGGTGTTGCTACCTGGTGACATCGTAGAGTACATGCAGGCAGAGCACATAGACGTACCTCTGCCCACAATGTGCAAGGAGCTGTGCGGGGCGCCGGAGGGTATATGCATTTTATTATTTTTAAGGAGGCCTTGCTGGGACATTTTATTAGTTGCTGCATTTACCACCCTAGTCTGGTGGACACCCTTCATATCGGCAACAGTAAATCCCTGGCTCACACTTTAAATTGAACCTATCACCAAGAATGTAATGTTTAGTTGGTGACAGGTTCCAATAGCTTATGCTATATTTACTTTAAAAATGCCTTTGTCGGCATTCTGGATCCACATGCTGCGGGTAGGGAACTAGATGTAGTGTAATAGTTTTATAAGGTACCGAAATGATTCAAAAGGCTTTGGAACCTGTCACCAGCTAAAAATGACATTCCTGCTGACAGGTTCGCTTATGGTAGACGAGCTAAAAAGGACACAAATACCACAGTATGAGCATTCAATGAGATATGCTGCTGCCCTCCTTTGAGTATTTGTTGAGAATCCTCCTCACCTCTCTTTACAAAATCCTGCAAAAAGCAGGTATGAACGCAGCCTAACCATCATTTTTTGCATTTGCAGATGGTACTTTTCTATTGACTGTTGTGCTTACAATTGTGTAAGAACAAAAAAAGGGGTAAATGACTAGCCCTTTGACATTACAACAGTGTCACCCCACAGTATTATTTACACCTGAGTAGATGGCCAAAAAGCAGCAAATATCCTATTGTACTTCCAAGTGAACCCCTTGGAGAAAAAGCCAGACTAAAATGAAATTTTTTTATACAATTACTAATCTTTATTTATAATACAGATAATGCTGCATAATGGTAAATGCATAGTTTTGTTAAAATGAGATGTAATTTACAAGTGATGGTACAGACTAATGGGTCATACCCAGATAACACTTTGAGATGTATGAACCATAAGGTAGAGGAAGGAAATAATGTACTAGTTCAGTGGGACTGGCAGCTTGTACTATATTCTTTATTCTAATGAAATGGCAGACTTGTTATGGCAGGTAACAGGTCCTCTTTACCATTTTAATGGAGATGTATATCTCAAGGCACTTATTTATCTACACTTTAATTTAGCTTCTGAACATTCACTAGTATCTGAAACGGAAAGGGAGATGAGACACATCAGAGATGAGATGATGAGATCCATGAGCTAGATATAAAACAACTAGATATAATGACGTGCTCTGCTATATGTCTTCCTCAGATAAAGACCTTATCTGTCTGTAGCGTTGAGTATCTAAGGGAGGAGGGACAGGAGGCAGAGAGCACTGCATTGTGCAGACATGAGAAGCTATTCATGAGAAGAATTCCCCCCCCCCCCCCCCCATAGTCGGAAGATTTATGGTTGTATCGAGGGACAACCACAATTGTTTACACCAGGACTGATGAAGACTGGTTGGAATTGTATGTGTGAAATGCTGTATTTTTGTTAATAATGGTGAATTAGAGAATGTTATATTGTTACCCTGAGTATATTTAAGAATCTTATCTTTGCAGGTTTGTCATCTTTTAGTCTATCTATGTGGCCAATTACAGAGCCAAAGTTTTTAATTTCTTGTTTCTGTTTAGTTTAGTACTTGAAATGGCGCCTCCAGCACTTTTGCAGTTGTGGTAACACATGTTTCCAACACAATAGGAGGAGTATTAATACTATATGTTCCCTCCGTGGAAATAATCTTGTTCTAAAATATTTCATCCTGTTTTGATTTGGTAATTCAATACGAGGCCCCATTCATTTTTATCTTGAATAACGCTGCCCAGGTATGTAATCTCCTTATCGGATCTAAACCCAGTATTGTTGTTAACGCGTGTCTTTTCACTAATGGACAAAAGGTGTAACATTTTGTGTAATCCTACATGTCCTCCTGACAATAAGTGCTAAAGATATGACTGGAATACAGTCACATCATATCACAGTGTTGTATATGTATTGTGAAACCATGTAAATTAGTTGGCTGGTTGACTGCCATATCTAGGTGTGTGTTACCTTTACTAACTGTTATACATTCCATCATCTGATGATCATCACGGCTCATCATAACATGTAACCTGATGAGATCATTGCTGCATGTATAGTGTAACCTATGCCTTACACTTTTATAATACATTTTGTGTTACAGTACATAGTCTGGAATGGTGTAGTGGTCATTATGTTAAAATGTGGAGAGTGGGAACTCCAAATGAACCCTAAATCTTATTTTCTCATCTGATAGTTGCAGTCTGGGTATACATTTTTGCCACCTTTTTGGAGATGGAAGGGGGAATTATGTATATTTAATATCTTACAATTTTATTTGCTGTTGAATTAGTTGGATATTGTAAAGGACATCAACCACCAGGATCAATGAGTGTAAACCAAGTACACTGACATACTTTTGTGTGTGTCCCCACTGGCAGGATCTGCTCTTCTTTTAGATTCTTATTCCCTGGATTTTACAAAACGAGGCTGAAGGGCTCTGAGCTTCATAGGTGTTAATAGAGCCTGGAACCCCTCAGACTCATTTGCATAAATTTGTAAAGCTTTTTTTTTTTTTTTTTTCTAAAAAGAAGGGCATAGGCAGCTAAAAGAAGAGCTGATCCTGTTAGTGGGGGGGAGGCACTAACTTTTTTGCTGTGCAGAAATGCAGCATCTTAACTTTCACTTAAATACAAATGTATTATTTAGGGGGAAAAAACACCATAAATTAGTGATCGTGTAGATATTTTTGCTAATTTATTATATAAGAAAAACTGGAATATCACATCTGAATTTTTTTTTTTTTTCAGGTAACTTTTATTAAAGCACTTCTGAATACTTTAAGTACCCACTGTATGTTTACATGAGGTTTAGGCCTAAAACAAGCAACTCGCATTACGTGCTTGCCAGGACCTCTGGCCTGAACGCTCATCTCAGTTCAGTTCCTGACGCTAAGTGTTCAGACCGGACAATGCGAGTTAGTCGCATCCGACACGCTCGTAGGTTTTAGGATTTTGCCAAATATTATACACTGACCATGTGAGGAATCGGGAGAAATGACTGACAGTAAAATGAATGCTTATAACAAAAAAACTACAAATTTTCATAAACAATCTCTTTGCCTATGTTTTAAGCTGTATATCTGGAATTACTAGATATGTCAATCTTAGGCTGAATTCCCACACGCGTGTGCTGTCGTACCGTGGCACGGTGGGCACACGTCGATGCCTGGGAGCACTGCTCAACCCCGCCCCTTTCCATAGAGCAATATGGCATCCGGCACCGCTTTCTGGGGAGAAATAGGTCATGTCCTATCTTTCTCTCGGCTACAGGACTGTGCCGTGCGCCCATTGCAGTCTATGGGGGACGTATATACGTCCCCCATACGGCCTTGTGAATGTAGCCTAAGAATGCACAAACTATGGTTATTTAGATTTGGGTTGCTGTATGGCACTCTGGCAAATGTCCCTGTGGCCATAAAGGAATGTTGTAAAAAAGATCTGTTTTATCTTCTTAGATCCTTTTACCAACCAATAATAGCAGTTGTAATATTTTATTTAAGCACCTAAGCTGTTGTGTAATTAATGACATGGTATGTACTGTACAATAATGAATCACAAATTCCTTCAGTTGAAGTACAACGTGGTATGTAACATGTACTAGAATAAAATGGAGGCACATACTGTCTTTACAACGCGAGATGTACAGTGGCTGAGCAGTGGGGGGGGAGTCATACTGGACGTACTGTGGTGGTCTATAACATGCTGTATGGAGATTGAAGTCCTGTTACCACTCATGAATGTGTCCAGTATAGGATTATGAACGATGTTCTTTGTTACATGTGACAGGGCTGGATAGATTTAAGAATGGTGCTTTGTTTTCCAAATGTTTCCCTTTGGTACAAAGGTAATCTGATCTGTATTTCTCCCAGCCACTAATCTTATTATACCTTGACTTTACTGAAATAAAAGACTCTCTTACAGCTAGGAGGTTAACAAAGTTTTGCTAATGAAGTAACAAATTCGGAATCATTTTTTAGAAATGTAATTTCGAAGAAGCCAGTCACATAACAAGAGTTTCTGGTAGGATTCCCGCTGATCAGATTGTTCATGGTTGAAAAGAGCTCTTTTTAAAGGGGTTGTCCCATCAGCTTTAATTATGTACAGCTCTTCATAGGCCTTATTCCACTGATTTGTGGCATAGTTTGAAATTTTTTCTGTTCTCAAAAACCATGCTTATTAATTTGGGATCTTTACTGTTGTTTGGGTGGGACAGATTCTGTTTTCACTCGGGACCATTTCTTTGGCTCTTTGCTCCAGCTGATGACCATCCACCTGTCGGTGAAGAGCCTGGCTTTGCCCATAGTATACAAGGCTGGAAAAAGACGCAAGTCCATCTAGTAACAACCTCCTGCGGCAGAGAGTTCTATATTCTCACTGCTTGTGCAGTAAAAAACCTGTGTTCGTGGTGATTGTAGAACCGCCTCCCCTCTAGGTGTAGAGGATGCTGCCTTGCCCTGGTCATAGGCCTAGGTATATAAAGATCTTTGGAGAGATATTTCGGGTATTTGTACATTGTAATTAGGTCTCCCCACAGCTGTTTGTTTGTTTTTGTTTTTTTTTTTGTTTTTGTTTTTTTTTTCCCCTAAATGGAATAATCCCAAATTTTGTAATGTCATTATATTCTAGTCCACCAACCCCCCCCCCCCCCAATTCCCCTAATAATTTTGGTTGCTCTCCTCTGCATCTGTTTCAGTTCTACTATATCCTTCTTTATACACTCGCCTGACCATTGATTCGTATAAGGGCAAAGCTACGTTCTCCAGTTTTACCAAGTAATTGACTTTTTAGAACATAATTATACTGTTTGTTTCCATGATCCAAGTGTATAACTTTACATTTATCTACATTAAACCTCATCAAGCTTCCACACAGCCCTCTGTAATGCTAAACAATCAACCTGCAAAAAACTGAATTGTCTACCTTCCTGTTAATTTTGTAATGATCTGGGCAATAAGTCTGAAGTCTTCAAGGACCAGTACGGCAAATGCGGTAAAGAAAATTGGCAAATTTTGCCAAAAAGCACTTAACAAAAAATGTTCTAAAAAGCGATCAAAAACAGGGATGCACTTTGTCGCAAACAAGCTTTGTCAAGAAAAAAAACTTGTGTCTCTGAAAAGAAGGCGATGCAAAAACAAATTATATTTTACTAATGCCTCGACAACTGCACTTGAGAGGAAGGAATCTGTGTCCCTCCAGGACAGGAAACAACTTGGAATCTATTTAAAGGGTTTCCTCCCCCTTGTTCCTCCGTTGTTTCCTGTGTCTGGGATACTTGGAATCCTGCTTCCAAGACCATGCAGAGGAGCACCATTTCATGGCAGCCTATCTGGTTCCAGTCCTGTCAGCCTATCCGGTCCCAGGTTGCAGCGGGGGCTTGTCCTCTTTCCCATTCTTGACTGTAGGTTCCTCTTGGAGGGCAGAGAGCGGACTATGGTCCTCCCGCCGGGGGCTTGCCGCAGGCGCATGGCTAAGATGTCCTATGATCAGCGTCCCAAGCGCTTGTCTTACGGCAGGCACCAGCGTTCCAGTGGAATGCATCGGACCGCAAGTTGAGGACCTGCAATGACCTCACATGCCGAGAGGGAAATGATTTAAAGACCCAGTGTTTAAGATAATGTGTTTAGTTTAGTGGCAGAATGTGACTCCAAGAAGGAGGGACATACCTGGGCAGGGGCTTCAGGGGGCACCACAGATCTGTTGAAGGAATGGTGAGAAAAAATTTTCTGTTGGAAGATGTCAAATATATCCCTAAAACATGTCTCTTTGTAAGTTTTAGGAGACTGCTCCACCAAAAACTCCCTCCAAGAAATGCGGCATTTGTAAGAAAAAGGAGTCGGTGTAGCAGTGGAGAAACGGAAGGAATCTCCCAAACCTTGCACTTCTTCTGCAGCCTAAATGGAGGATACCCTCAGAACAGTGGATTCAATTCCCTTACATTTCCCAAGAGGAAGGTGAATTGGAAGAGATGGCGGAGCAACTGTTATTACATGGAAAATACAGAACATCTCCTTAGGGTGGTGAGGACCACTATGAATCTGGAGGATGCGGCAGAAACGCTTTCTATACAGGATCGCATGTTTCAAGGGTTAGGGGAAAAGTAATCCAAGGTGTTCCCGGTCCATGCGAATATACAAGTACTAATTTCTAAAGAATGGAGAGACCCAGAGAAAAAAAGCTTCCATTACAGAAAACTTCAGAAGCAAATACCCATTCTCTGAAGAAGTGGGTGCCCCTATTGCAGGCATTTCAAGCTTCTCTCCCATTCAAAGATATGGGGCTAAAAGATCCTATGGATAAGAGGACGGAATTATTTATTAAAAAGATCTTGGGAGATTAACTCGGTTATGCTTAGTATAGCAGCAAGCTGTACCACTAGATTAATGTCTATGTGACTGGGGGAGCATCTCTCAATGGAACCTCTCTCCTTAAATTCCTTGATGATGCGATAGATTGTTGGCTGAGGTGCAATCTTTCTAGCTGCAATACTCTTCCCTTTCTTTAGAAATAACCATGGTTAACAGAAGAGGAACAATGATGCCAGGCACCAGCCTCCTTTTAAATTGTCCAGTGATGGGATTCTTAATTAATCATAACAGATTGATCTCCAGCCCTGTCCTCATCAACACCCACACCTGTGTTACTGGAGCAATCCCTGACGCAATGTTAGCTGCTCCTTTTAAGGCAGGCCTGCAAAGAAGTTGAAATGTGTTTTGGGGGAAAAAGTACATTTTCTAGGCAAATATTGACTTTGCAATTGCTGTTAAGCTGATCACTCTCTAACATTCTGGACTATATGCAAACTGCCGTTATAAAACCTGATGCAGTAGACTTTGTAAAAATTAACATTTGTATCATTCTCAAAACTTATGGCCATGACTGTAAATGGTCTGATTGTTCTTCCTAGCATGCCCATCAGCTCCCCAATGACCTCCTTGGAGGGCGTTCAAGGTGATAACTCTATTACAGGTAGCCAAAAAGTTATGCCTCTTGGAAGATGGCTATGCAAAAATGTGCTATCCCCATAATCATATCAACCCATAGAATAAAGATAACATGGTTAATAGGCTATACAGTGAAAAAAGTAAAAAAATCCAGTACAGCATTGATGCTTTTCTACTCCTGACCTCAAAACAAAAAAGTTCATAAAGCCTACAAAAGGGGCCAGTGAGGAAACTAAAATCCTGGCAGCTGCAGGTCCCTCCTTCCCTTCTGCGCCTCGCTGTGCACCCATAAAACAAGTAATGTCCACGTGGGGGGTCTCTGTAGTAGGGAGAAATTGCATAACATATTGTAAGATGGGTTTTCTCATCCTTTAGAAATGTGTAAATTTTAGGTCAAAATAAACGAATAACCGACAAAATTTGACCATTCTTAATTTCACTTCCACTTTGATTTTAATTACTATCAAGATCTCAAGGGGGGGTTAACAATCTCCCTAAAAGCTGTTTTCTGATAGTTTGTGGGATGGAGATAGAATATCTCTATATCTATGTGTGTGTGTGTTATTAAATGATAACTATTTAAAATTTCATTCAAAACAGTAATTATCCCCAAAATAGTCAATTCTGAAAATATGGAAAATCAATATTTGATTTCTAAGCCGCGTGAGATCAAAATAAATTATCCATATATTTCATAAATTCTGAAAATGCGAAGTAGACTATGGGAAATGTTATTCTGCAACTTATTTAGGTGATAAATCTGCCTGAATTTTGAAAATGGCAAATTTTTTTGCAAAAAATTTTTTTTTGTAAATCTCTCAATTTATCAGCCAAAATTTAACAATCTCATAATCACTTCGATAAGGAACAGTGTTCAAAGCTTTATAACCATATAAAGTGATGCATGTCGGAATACAAAAAATGGGCCTGAGTCTTAAGAATATAGCCAGTTTATAGCTTAAGAGGTTAAACGCTAATGGATAAGCCCATACCCAGTAAATGCCAGACTTCTAATCTCTTGCCAGGCAAATCCATTTCATACAAATGGTCACAGAAAACCTCTAATCCTACCTACCTAAATATTCCTATGTGTAGATATCAGACTCTAGATCCTTGTTAATTATTTGTTATCCATCATATTCTGTAGTGCTTTACAAAATCCCCCTGCAGCCACTAAACTAGTTCCAGTTTGTTGAATGATTCTAGTGTGGACATAAATGTAACTAATTTCTACCCAAAAACAAGTGATTATCTGTGTATAGTAAATAAAGTGTACATTTTTTGCCCTACCCCCTTAACCAATCTAAGAAAAGTTAATATTTTATATTGTTTTATGCGCGCTTATAAAATCTGTGCTGTTGCTTTAAAGGTAATGGTTTGGGAAAAATGTAAGACTCCTCCACAACTGAGTCAGTTGCCATACAAGGAAAAGAGTATACTTCATACAGGTTTTTGTTTTTTACACACATCATTTTCTTGCATGATAAAGCAAAATGAGCACAATTTTGCCAACTATAGATTTATCATATGAATTTCCAGAATGTGAAAAAATAATTTGCATACATTCTATCATTTTAGAATATAGTACATGTGTATACTGGGAACATACAGTACCTGTTCCATTAGTCATGGTAGGTTTCTCCACAAGCACACTGAAGGTGTAATGAGTTGGTACCTCATCATGATTAACACTGCATTTTATTCTAAAAATAGCCCTATTGATAGAATCTAGATCAGTATGGTTTGTTGCTTTAATTTTGCATCCATAGAATACAAAAGTTTTATATAAATGTTTTCATTTCTCCAACTCTTAAACAATAGGAACCTGTCACCAGTTTTTACTGCACTAAACTACGAGTTGGGCAATGATGATTCTACTCCAAAATGAGTCGAGTGTAGTGGTTGCAGGTGGGTGGTCACTTCACACCCCTTTCTTTGGTTATCTAGTACCTAGAAACTTGCTCACTGTGATCTGAAAGATGTGTCATATTAAAGATAATAATCTCATCAGGCTTATGGCTCTGAGCTAGAGAACTGACCGTACAGGCAGTTAAATGGGTGGGATCTGCATTTCTAGGTTGCATTTCTGACTCTGTGTTTAGGTGCCTGTATCTCCTGTTATCTAGCTCACAAATCCATATCTTTTAATATGACACAAAATGGTGTTCTATGTGCCCCAGAGGGGCTTTTGAAATGAACCCCCCCCCCCCCCTGCAGCCACTTAACTTGACTGGAATGGGGTGAGAAGTTATATTTTCCCGACTTTAAAAGAAAGATTTCTAGAAAGGACATTTCATACCCTAAGGGGGCTAGTAGTTTAATGGGCTAAATCCTGGTGACAGGTTCTCTTTAAAGGGGTATTCTCGTCTGGGCACTCACATTCAGTTTCACTCATCTCCCATACGTAAACATTTTCTTCAATTAGATGTTATTAAATCTAATGTGTGAAGATAATTTCTCATAAACGTAGCCATGTTGTCCCTTCGAAACGCGATAGCTTCATCGGATACGGCCACCTCTGCTGGAGGGATTGCACAAAGACAAATTGTTTTTGTACATGAAATGCCTGCAGGTCCCACAGCCGTCCTGTGGTAATGATTGCTGAATCCTGGTGGTCTGGCAGGGCTCTATAGCACGTCTGGCCACCACTGCCGGAGTGTGAGGTGGTCGTTTCTGAGGAAGCGGATCTGGTTTCTAAGGGACAACATGACTACATTTATGAGTAATTATTTTCACACAGGAACATTTATTTTTAATAACATCAAATTGAAGAAATGTTTACATATTGCAAATGAATTTAATTGAATGTAAATGCCCAGATGGGAATACCCCTTTAAGGCTTAAAGGGGTATTCCAGAAATATGAACAGACTACAGCCAAACTTTGATCACATGACCTGCCCAGGCAGATGTGAGATGTGGACATGTGACCAGCAGCCATCTTCTGTCCGGTGTCTCCTCCACAGGGACAAAATCAAAGGGCCAGTAGCTTTTTAATTGTCCATTAGTGTATTACTACAGCATTTTTCTGCTAAGGGGAGCACATTTTTAAATAACTAATTACATATTAGCTTATATTTTAATGACCCAGTTGAATATGAGTTAAGCTTATTGCTGCAAAACCCCTTTAAGTTAGAACATGCAAATCCATTTGCCCATAGTCTCAGATTATTTTGAAGAGTTTTTTTATTTCATCATTTTAATATGAATACAACATCTGACAGTTCTTCAAACTCTAGAACCCCCCCAAAAAAATAATTGCACAATAAGAGCTGTTGAAATTGAATGACTGCCTGGTTGCAAATTATTTAAAGAGCGGCTGCCCAGAAATCTCAGTATAGAAAACGAGCACTCCCCAGCTGAATAAAATGCTACCTGGGAACCCTGCTATGAATGAGGCTGATTTGTTGCATCCTATGCAATGGCTATCTAGGTCATCACATCAGTCAGGCATGATGTGCCCCCCCCCCCCCCCCAACCAAATCCTAAACTCTGCCACTTGGTGTGACACCAGACTGCCCAGCACAGCTCTCCTCCCCTTGGTCTTGTTTCTTGCTCACAGGACTGAGGGAAGGTAAAGGAGTAGAGGAACCCCTTCAGTAACCCCAAGGTGGCGGGATGATGTGGACCTGCTTCTAGGTTTTCCCTGGTTTCCTGAACCAGATGCTTAGCAGCCACTCCTGGAAAACTTGCATCTTACCTCGGTCTCCCATTTGCATTGGATGTGTTATGGAAAATTATGCTCTTGCTTAACCACAAGGCTTCCATACTCAAATCTGACCATTATGTGATGCTGACCAGAGCTGGGATTCAATGATAAAGATGATACTGTTCTTGTCCATAGCGGTCTATGTTTCTCTATCACAAATCCTCAAATAAGAAACCACATCTGACTGACAACCTTGTCAAAATTGTGAGATGCTCATACTTGTCAAGGAGTGAATCACTGTCTCCCCATACAAGAATCATGGTGTTGCCTGGTACTGTGGCACTGCCAATCGGTGGCCTGCGTAGCTCTTTGTTGCCCAGTGCTGCAGCGGTATGTAAGTACATGTTTGCTTGCACATGCTTTTAAACACCAGTGTTTCTTTCCAGAAACCTTCTAGAACATGGACCTTAGATATTTATCAAACTTAAAGAAACAAATGCACAAAATGAACTGCAGTGGATTTCATTATTTCACGCATAGGTGGATACTATTTACTAATTCCTGGGCTACTTGCATGCTTTAAAGAGGACCTGTCACCTAAATTACTAAAGTAAGCAGCTCCTAGTGCTTGATCAAACGCCGCAGTGTTAGTGATAGCGTTACCGGAAACCTCCGGTAACGCTATCAAACACTGCGGCGGGGTACAGTGTAATCATCGGACAGCATGCAAAGCTGTCAGATGTATTCATGAGGGGGCCGTCCGAGGCGCTGCCTCTTCCCCGGACCACCCCGCTCGCTCCATAGGCCGGCAGTGACTGCCGCGCGCTAGGTGGCAGTCGCCGTCCCTAGCCACGCCCCAACCCCGCCCCCTCATGAATACGTCGGACAGCTTTGCGAGCTGTCCGACAATTACATTGTACCCCGCCGCGGTGTTTGATAGCGTTACCGGAGGTTTCCGGTAATGCTATTACTCTAACACTGCGGCGTTTGATCAAGCACTAGGACCTGCTTACTTTAGTACTTTAGCTTACTTTAGTAAGCAGCTCCTAGTGCCGATAAATTGGGTGACGGGTCCTCTTTAACGGAATTTGATGGCGATCTATAAATAAACATTTATTATTACTTGTAATACAAATACAGGTACTGTCTGGCAGTTGGTGTATGCTGTCAGACCATACAGTCCTGCAGAACTGGCTTTCATCTCCAGAGAGTACTGGGGCTCATTTCCCCCTTCTCTGCAGTCTTTTTGTGCCTGTTGGGAGTCTATTTTTTGCACCTCATTGTTCTTTGTCGTTTTGGCTCTGTCCAATGTAGGGCTTTATATTTTTTTTAATAAGGCACAATTTGTTGCGCAAATCGTACCATTGCTTTTCCTAAGCATGGTCAGGACTGGTGTGTTATTGCACAATTATTTGCGCTAATATAGGCGCAATAATATAATCTGGTGCAAACATCCTGTAATGAGCCACAATGTAGTGACAAATAGGGCGCAACAACACACTGAGAATTGAGGTGAAACATTTTTTTTTTTTTTTAAACGGCCATTACACAGAAAAAAAGGCGCAAAAAAAAACTGCAAGAGAAAAAAAAATAAATGACCCCCATAGGGTTTAATCTTTACGGAATATATCATGAGAATTTGTTACTGCACTGGAAGCACCTCCGTCTGTTCATCCCGTGACTTCCTAGCAATCGCTGTTTAGTCATGAGACCGAAGTCCTTCATCCTTCAGCCCTAAAATGGAAAAGATTACCTCATCTGTAGCCTATTACAACCAAAGAGCACCCTGTGTATGATCACGCTATTATAACCCAATGACGTCCTTGTGTATGTATGGTCAGACGCAAAAAAAAATATATAATATATATTTTACTTCCCTGTACAGAATAGTTAATGTTTTCTATAATTTATGCACTGAGTATCATAAAATTCTAACATTGGAGTTTTTGGGGGATTTTTGTCACGTTTTGTTGATCGTTTCGCTGTCAAAGTTCGTTCTTCTTTCAGAAGAAAAATTGTACTTTCAGAAATATGTGGTATGGCAAGGAGCAAAGGCAGAATTTCTGTCATTACCTTTTCAGAGATTAATCATAACTTCCTATTTCAATGTCATTTACCGTATATACTCGAGTATAAGCCGACCCGAGTATAAGCCGAAACCCCTAATTTCAACACAAAAAACTTGGAAAACCTATTGACTCGAGTATAAGCCGAGGGTGGGAAATGCATTGGTTACAGCCTCCCAGTATATAGTCTGCCGGCCCCTGTAGCATACAGCCTGCCCAACTCCTGTAGCATACAGCCTGCCCAGCCCCTGTAGTAGGAAAAAAAAAATAACACTGTACTCATCTTTCCGACGTCCCCCATAGGTCCTCTTCTGTCTCAGACAGAAGAGGACCTATGATGTCAGATGATGTCAGAAAGGTGAGTTTTGACTTAATTTTTTTTAGTTGACTCGAGTATAAGCCGAGTTAGGGTTTTTGAGCACAAATTTTGTGTTGAAAAACTAGGCTTATACTCGAGTATATAAGGTATTTTTTTTTTTTTTTTTCCCACCAAAGTTGTTGTTTTTTTTTTTCTTTTATTAGAAAAATCTTTGTCACTTAATTTGTATCTGCTGATATTCACCAAAATGTCAGGGTGTTTTCACCATATAATTTATATGTAGCACATGTGTGGTTATTCCTGGAACATATCTGTATATCTTAGTCATGGAAGGTCACTTTTTTTTTTTTTTTTTTTTTTTTTTTCATACTCAAGCTTTTAATCCGATGATACCTTGTCATATGATTTACTATATTCTTAACCTATTGATTGAATTTAATAGAAACCACTTACTCCCCATTTTCTTTATTTCATGTTACCAATTTGTCTTTGTGGCTTTTTTTTTTTTTTTTTTTTTTTTTTTTTTTTTTTCCCCCCCACTGTTTATGATAGTCTTGTCATGTGACTAGAGGCACTGTCCTAGGTTAGCGAAGTGCTACCGTACATACTTGAGTATAAGCCGACCCGAGTATAAGCCGAGACCCCCCAATTTTACCACCAAAAACTTGGAAAACCTATTGACTCGAGTATAAGCCGAGGGTGGGAAATGCATTGATTAAAGACACCCCGCCCCCAGTAGTATACAGCCAGTCCAGCCTGCCCCCAGTAGTATACAGTATAAACTTATATACTCACCCCCCCGATGCGCAGCGCTGCTCCCCCGATGTCAGTGCGGGTCGCCTTCTATCTTCTTCTGTCTTCCACAGGGCGCCGCCATGTTCTTCCCGGCCTGCAGGCGCATAGTATGACGCGGCCGCTGCTGACGTCATACTATGCGACGGCCGGGAGAAGAACATGGCGGCGCCCTGTGGAAGATAGAAGACAGAAGACCCGCACTGACATCAAGGGGGGAGTAGCACTGTGCATCGGGGCCACCGGAGGGTGAGTATATAAGTGCTGGGCTAGCTATTGACTCGTGTAGAAGCCGAGTTGAGGATTTTCAGCACATTTTTGTGCAGAAAAACTCTGCTTATACGCAAGTATATACGGAAATCTAAATGTAATATATACATTTTTTTTCCCAATTATTTTCATGGGTTTGAAACTGAATGGCTGTTGGGAAGGTGTGTGTGTGTGTGTGTGTGTGTGTGTGTGTGTGTGTTGGTTGTTATGTGAAACTGGCTTGGCATGATACTTTCCAAATGTCAGTGGCTTATTGCTGCGATAGAATATTCTATTCTAAGTTTTTTCGAAACTTCTGTAGAAAATAAATAAATGAAGACTAGTGTGTATCCTGCAGCGCCAATTTGTATTTGGAGTTCCAGAAATGAAGAACACATTGCGTGGCAATAGTGTAAAGAATAAGCATACTGTTCTTGGCAATTTCTTACACTCCCAAAAATTAAATGGAATTGTAGATCACATGCTCAACTCCATAAATTGGTGAGAATGGGACCCCTTTTCATGTCCTAGTGTTGCATCTATGGATAGGAATTGATAATCAAACTTTGCAAGATCCCAATAATAACCTCTTTAAAAGTTTGAGCTTTAATTGATGAATGCAGAGTCTGGCATCGTAAAAATCAGATGATCTTCTACCTCTTCTATAGGTCTGAGCCGGTCACACAGCACAAAAAAAGTTCCTCATCCCGCTCACACCCCCAACAACGATAACCAGCATTATATACAACTCTTGCTTTATAAATTCACTTCACAATGAAGATTTTACCGGGTGATTTAAGAGCTGGTAGACTCCCTTTTAATGGCAAAATTTACAATTTATTTGCAGTGTAGCAGTTGTTTGAAGAAGTGTTTTCTGTGCTTTGTCGTCTTTGTATTACTAGCTTCTGTATTTCATTTTCCATCATGCCTTTTTCACAACAATGTGCGGTATTTTGTAGGTTTGACTTGCGGTTGACTTCTGTTCTACCGCTTGTCCAAATAACCTTTCTCCTTTTTTAACAGTTTGACTTGAGCATATTTGAATAAATGTTTACTGTATAATCGTGTTTACTTCCTGCTTGTTACATTGTTACTGCCATCTTCTTATATAAGGTGTATAGTGTATGTGTGTGTTATCTTGCCAATGGTCAGTATATTGTGTAACTATGAGTAGCCGTGTAGTCCAGTGTCCTGGTTTTATTGTAATTCTGTACTGGACACTCTCTTCTCCTGGAGCCTCTGCCGGGCTCTGTCATAGGTTCAAGCTGTACAGAGAAGTGTCATGCTGCTTTACTCTGTGTGCTAGAGCATTTTTGTCAGGTGATTGGTGGACACGTGAGCTTGTTAGAAAGACGGAGGAAAAAAAAGGTGCTTGGCTCTTGTGAGTCACGCTCTTTAGGGCTACTTCCTCTTATGTCATCGCTTGTGGATATAGCAGGCAGATTCTAGTCTGTAGGTAGATGCATTTCCAAGTGGAGCGGTGTGCAGAAGGTAAGCTCTGCTGCTCTGGAAGCCGTTTTATCAGTACTAGGTGCAAAAGCTGCAAATTAATCTGTACCAGCTTGTAAGTTGTCTGAACAATACTTTGGGAAGGCAGACTCTGCAGAAAAGCTGGATGGATGGAACTCTTCTATATCTAATCTCCTATCTAGCTTATCTGCTATTTATCTATGTATCGCAAATTAACCAAAGCCTTTTTAATTTTTTATATATATATATATATATATATATATATATATTATGCAAATATTAAGCTTGTGCAGTTTAATTTTAATAGTGTGTGTGTGTGTGTGTGTGTGTGTGTGTGTTTTTTAAGTATTTCTTTGTATTTGGTTATTCATTGGTGACTCTAAGAAACCCGGTATATTTTTTCTGTTTTACTACTGCTTTCTGGATCATATTGGTCATCAATACTTGGCACAGTTCTCCATGCTACAAATGTGGATCATATGCTAAAATTCAGTTGTCATTTTTACCGTTGCATCAAGATTTTTCAGTTTGACTGTTATTGGGAGTAAAGTCTCTTCTAAATGTGTGTTTTACTGTGCAATAAAATAGAGAATAGCAAGAGAAGTTTATATTTGTGTGTAGAGAGAACATAGGGGCAGGTCTGATGGTGCCTGTCTACTAGGGTTTATACGTATATGCCGTACAGTTTGTGAGGACTCTGCAATTTAATTTAAATTATTTTGAGAATGAATCAGGACAGCTGTTTTATATTGTTTATGAAAGACATAAGTGCTTTTATTTACTAATATATTTAATGCAAAGTTTTATTTGCCATGTTCTTGGTGTTTTAGTATTTTCGTTAGTTTATTTGGTTTTTATCTTTCTTTAAAGTTCTGAAACAGAGAATGGGTCCGATGAAAATAAGGTTGCTAAGCCATATCCTAGTCCTCAAGTCGTGATTAGCGATGCAGACGTAATTGAACCCCGGCAAAAATTACCTCTATCAAGGTAATAGTTTTTCACTTTTACAAACTTATATTTTGTGCAGCAATAAATGACAGTTGATATAACTCTGTGGAAAGAAAAAAAATGTTGTTGGACTAATGGTAAACTGCAAAATTGCCCCAATGCTATTCGCTTTCTCGCGATTGATCTCGATGCCTTGACTTCGTTATGCAGCCACCTGACATTTTTTCGTTTTGTGCAGATCACAGCAGCGTAGGTAGAGAACATTTTACCTTTTGGATCTGCAAACATGCACAGTTGTCTTTTGAGCTTCCTTCCGAAGTAAGCATACCACACTTGCACCCACACACCGCACCATATGGTTGTACAAGCCTTGTTCACAACATGATATTTTTTTTTTTCTTGTAATATCAAGAGGATCAGTTGCCATATTAACTTGTACATTTGTTGCCCTATAGAAATGGACATATAACTTTTTTTTCTATGTGTTCTGTTCTCGGAGCATACGACCCAGTTCAGGAAAGTATAGAAGATAAAATGTTGCAAATAAAACCAGTAAATCCCGTCTGTCTGCACACACAATACAACTGTTTTAAATATTACCTGAACTTGGCAGGCATGACCCTATATTAAGCATTTGGAAAAAAAAATGTATTTCCTGCTTCCTTACGGTCTTCCCTCCCCCTTTCAAAACCTTAATACAGAATGCATACTGCACATTTCTGCTCTTACATAGAGATGTTCTTAATAAAGAGGTTGTACCGCCATAGCTTTGGGGTAGAACATGGTTCTTCTGGCCTATATAACCCATGGAGAAAACTTTGTTTCTTGCAAATTGATGTTTGTTATACTAAATGTATAAGTTGGATCTGTGTGCATGATATATATATTTTGTAGTGAAGCCTGTGTTTGCTTTTGCATCAGAGCTTGGCTTGTCATTTGACACAACTCTTGTGATGCTGCAACTCCGTGTGTACATACCGTAAGCACTGGGACATCTGGCAATGTTTTTCCTCCACGTATAGAGGTTGCAGAATAGTTTCATAATACAAAATATACACAGCTATTGTTGAGAACAATTGCATCTAAATCAATATAGAACTGAAATTAATTTGGGCATTAGATATTGAAAGTGTAGGGGGATATAAACTGACAATATACACTATATTTGCAATGGCAAGGTGCTGTTTACTAAATAATTAAATTTATTTCTATTTGCCTTTTATTTTAAATTTACTTCAAGGTCAAAGACATATGATTCCTCACTAACCCTCGACATGAAGAATGACACCATGAAGCTTGAAAGAAAAAAATCGACGTCTAGCCAGGTAAACATTTTCATCTGCCAATTAATTTTCCAAACGTGACAGATGTAGAACATCCACCCTTCAGCAAAATTTCTGAATATTTTCTAAATGAGTGTCAATATCTTTTTAACATGACTATCCTTTGTTTAAAAACCTTAGAAATTAGTAATGCAGATGGCATAAATTGCATATAGTTATAACTTGTGTTAGGCTATAAGCAGGATTATAACATTTCTTGTAAGTACCGTAATCTGTTAAATTAAACTTTTTTTTTTTTTTATACGTATAACTTTAGATTTCAAAGACAAATGCACAGTTTCATAAGCTGTTTAAGGATGTACCGAAAGAGGAGATGTTAAAAGAAAGTAAGTATGTCCATAAAATAACATTTGCCACTGTGGAGGTCTATAACCCTTCTACAATGTGAATTAGAACATAATTTTGTTTGCAGATTTCTCAGAAAATTTTATTGTAAATTTTATCTACGTATTTTTGTTGATTTTTGTCTATGTAAAGGCAATATAAGATCACCCTTCACCTTTCCTCCTCTTTATCTCCCTTCTAGATTTCACCTGTGCACTGCAAAAAGAAATATTGTATCAAGGAAAGTTGTACATTTCAGAGAACTGGATTTGTTTCCATTCGAAGGTCTTTGGGAAGGACACAAAGGTTAGGATTTTATACATACCAGTATTTGATGACCCTTTGATTCAGAGACAAATTGGCTTTAACGATAATTCTCACTCTCCTTTCCCCAAGATTGTGATTCCTACTATTGCTGTAACAGTGATCAAGAAAACCAAAACCGCTCTACTTGTGCCAAATGCATTGGTTGTTGCTACAGTAACTGATCGGGTAAGTGACTTGTGTTTTCTTACTACTGATCTTTTATTTCTAATTTATAATGCAAGTCACACATATGATATATGCTTGCACTAAAAAGACGCTAAAAACATGCTAGTTGGCCACTCGCCCTTAAACATTTTTTAAATGCTCATATCCAATGATTGAATCTTCTCTCCCGTATTGCCAAATAAAAATAGTTCCACATGTGCATTGATCACCGACCATACTAGTGGTCAGCCTCCCCCCCCCTCCATCTCGCACACGTTTAACCCCTATTTTATCCCTTTTCGTTTAAAAATGTATATGCAAAGACGTTTGATTTGAATGTGTGTTTTGTCCATGTTTTTTTAAAGATGGATACGATCTAACAATATTTAATTTTTTACATATTTGCAGTTCATTTTTGTGTCTCTGCTGTCAAGAGATTCTACCTACAAGTTATTGAAATCTGTGTGCAGCCATTTAGATGTGAGTATATGAATAAAGTGCCTTTTTTTGTTTGTCTTTTAGGCAGCCTTTGATGAAAAAGAGGTGTGATGTAGGGAAAATTTTTTAAAAATGTATTTACCCGACATAGACTTTTCCACTTCATTTATCATCCTGAAGAGTTAAACAATAGAATTTTACTGTTTTATAGTCTGTTCACTCATACTTGAATTATTTTGGGTGTAAAAGGGTATTCAAATTTATTCCATTTTTTACATTCCATCCTTTGCATCGGATTTAAGCAGTTTTTCATACAAATAGCATACAGTTAATTTTTTTTATTCAAAGGGTTTTTCCAGAAATTCTGCAAACCCCTTGTTTTTGCTGGGGCATAGGGAAGAAAAAAATCCCAAATCCTTTGGTCCTTGCTCTGACGTTTTGCCGCTCTTCTAGTGTCCAGAATTTACAGCTTGGCTGGAAGTTCATGCCAGTCAGTAGCCTCCTCGGACCATGTGATGTTCTTTGCTGTTAGTGGGAAGAAAAATGGTATGAAGTCCATTTAAAACCATGATGCACATGCAAGAAAAACCTGACCTATTAGGTTTTGGTTTTTGTACACTTTCACCTACTATTGTAGTAACTTGCATCCTATTTAATTCTAGTAATCTTGATCCATTTTGTTCCAGTGTAAATAAAACATTTTTGACAGGATTATTCAAATACATTTAATGGCGTATTCCCCTTTTCACATCTATATCAAATCTATACAATATATGTTCCACCTGTAGGATCCGCTCTGACCACAATCTGAGCTGCTGCAACTCTTACGTCCTAGTTTTTTTTTTTTTTTTTTTTTTTTAATTTAAGTTTTAAAACCCCATTAAAGCCGGTCATGGATTGCATGATTGTACAAGTTACACAGAGCTTGTACTACAAGCGGGGATTAGTCCAGACAGGACTAATCAACCTGAGCTGACTCACTCATATACAGCAGCTGGGGATGGTGCAGCAATTAATTATTCTGCCTTCAGGCACAACCCAGGGATTACATCGCCCTGTGAAGCAGTGCAAAACTAATGTGCTTGGAAAAGCACCAAGCCCAGGCAAAGTAGCAAGACAGCTTAATTATCATAATTTTGTAAATGTTTTATCAGCAAAGCCATTCAGCTTAGGGACTAACCAAGATATGATCATGTATCAGTGTAGCTACAGTATTCTCAAGGTATGTTTAGTCCATAATTCTTCATCATAATGCATGGTATTTTTCCTTTAAGGAATGTGCGGCCTACATCTGGCAGATATTAAGGGAAAATTGTCTATATGCTATGAATGTTGCAGATTGTAGTCTGTATTGCATTACTGTCCAATATATGTTTAGATCTAATTCAATTCCAATTAAGAATGGCAGACAGTTGTAAAACTTTGTTGTGCAAGAATAAACCTTCTGTGTTTTAAGCGAAAAATAACACACACTTTTTTTTTTTTTTATTTCTTTTTGGCTGCTTTGTACTATAGTCAACGACAATTCCATGATCTTCACATGGAGGGCACAGTTACAGCCTTGACTTCTATGAATCTCTGTGATATCAATTAGAGTAGAAGTCTATCCATTGTGTCTGGCTTGTTTGTTTCTTGCTCTGTCAGTTATTAATCATGTTTACTTTTTTTTTTAATAGTTTGCTAGTACTGGAAACAGCCCAAATCCTTCGTCTGAACACAGTTATAGAGGAGAGCGTCCTGCATCATTTCCTCTTGTAAGTGAGCGATTTGCATTACTATAATATATAAACAGATGAATGAAATTAAATGTGAATTTCCAGATGGGAGTACCCCTTTATTTTAGTATATATCTATATCTGATATTTTTTGTGTGTATACTTGCAGGACTTCAGTGTAGACTTTTCAGAAATAGATGGTTTGGTGCAAGTGCGGAGAAAGGATTTGGAAGAATATAGTAGCACGGGCTCCCAAACACCAGAGTCTGAAAATTCTCAAGGTTAGTATAATTAAAAAATTTTTGTTCATTTTTTTTTTTTTATGGCTCCAAATGCTAAAATGCATATCCCTTTAATTTCTCACCAGAATTATCAGAGCTTTGATTTTTAATCAAAATAGATATAACTGACTTTTCCAGAATCTACATAGATGGGCAAGACTTGGTGTAAAGCTTATTTTCACAAACTAAAACAACAAACAGCAATTCAACTTGCACACGCAACCAAAAGACAAATCTTTGCATTACAGCAAGGGGATAGACCCTGCCCTGTACAGGAGAGCGGTGTTCCATCTCTCCATTATATTGGACACCCTAAATGATTTCTTCTACAGTGGGAATAGCAAGATGCTCGGAATCTCTAACTACAGTTAGAATATGATCCATCAATCTATCTTATTTTCTTTCGATTTTTCAGTTCTATAGATAACCAAAGATACTTTTTTCCCTCTTCTGTGGGTGTCCCAAGGTACAGCTGATAAGTGAAACGCTGCCTGCCACAGTGACATGCGTTTACATTGCCATCATATGTGTAGTAGGGGTCCCAATGCTGAGTGGCAACACCAGCAAATATTGGAGGCCAAGGGGTAAATTTTGGACTGCTTCTGGGGGGCCTAGTACCACCTATAGAGAAACTTTCTCAATGTTTCCAGATGGTCGACACGGCGGGAAAGCCCATAATCTACTGGCATAAGGGTATATGGACCTTTTATACTAATAATGTAACATTAATTAGTTTATCAAAGCCAACCATTTCTACCAATTGGATGAGTCAGAAAAAAAAAAAAGTTTTATGTAAAGTGTTGAATTGAGAGCTATTTTCCTTTTCGAAATGTTTTTCCTTTTTTTACTGCAGTAGAAATATTTTCTTTCTCCGCTTGTAGAATTCCAGGAGCAAGAGAAGCATCTCATTCCCACATCTTGTACTCCAAGAATTCTTGATAATTCATTGAAGCTCTCAGAAAAAGTTAAATTGACTGAAGAAAGTGTTGGTAATTTATTTAATAATATACAAATACACCGTTTGATAAAATATAATCCTCCAAGAGTAAAAAGTAAATGTTTCTTCTTAGTTCACAGGCGTTTGTTTCGTAGAGTGGACTTTCGGCAAGTTGTGTCTATGAATGGTTTGCTTTTCTTCTATGCATTTCTGTAAGTCTGTTATTTTTTTTTGGTATGGTCAAATAAGTAAACCCTGTTGAACTACACACAATTTTCAAAGGTTAGTCCATTAAGAATTTCAAATTTGAAACATTATTCAGCAAAAATTAGTGATTGAGAATATTCATCATCTTGGATGTTTATTGTTGGAAAAAGCCAAGTTATTATGCTTTAGCGAATGCAAACATTGCCTTGGCACAAACACTGGGGGGGTAGAAGACTGGATAGAGGCTGAGCAGGAGAGCAGCAGTGGAATAGTCTGTAGCTAAATCCCAGTAGATTACACTTGCAGCATGGTGGTATTTTGTTTTTCCTAATACAAATCCCATGCCGTATGCTATGATAAAAACCTGTGACGGAAATGGGGTTTCCTTGTGGGTTTTGAGTCTGCAGCAAGTTACTGCTGCAGATTCAGGCAGAGGAATTCAACCTCTTGCAATGCATTGGTTGAGCTCCGTTCCTTGTCTTGGCAAAAATTGCCCAGCGCTGGAAACAAGTATTGAAAGTTTTGCCAATGTTTTTGTACTGCCAAATTAAAGCTACTGGGGTTTTATTCTAATGTATGGATCTTGGATAGCTTTATCTGGTAGGAGACCGAGCTGCTGTGCCCAATCCATCTAGAAGTGCTTAAACGTATACTGTAAATTTTAGATTAAATTTTCAGATTAAAGGATCACTAAGCTACTGACAGGGCTTAAAATTGGTATACAACACCCTCCAGTACTCTTTAAATATGAAAGTCAGCATTTTAGAGGAAAAAAAAAGCCCCAATTTTTTTTTTTTCCTCCTTTTAACCCTAATGAAAAGATAAAAAGTAGAAATGGGGGGGGGGGGAGACTCTGTTAAATGTTTTTAGAGGACTAGAGGGGGTTATACACCAATTTCTAGGACAATCAGGCTGTCTGAAGGGAATCTGAAAATATTAGGATTCGGTTGTTTATACTGAACCAACAAATTGATTTGCCCATCTCTATCCACTAATATGTTGATTTAAGCTTGTGTTTTATGAAACGGTGTTAGGGAAAAATATTTTTCACTCCTATAAAGAGTTAATTTGTTATTTGACCCTTTTTTTGATGGGATGTGGCTTTGTAGCTGAGGTCTGTTCTATGAGCAGCAATTCAAGATTTTCTCCATTAGCAACAGCAGCACTGGGGTGGGGAAGGAGATAAAAACCTGTCCATACAATCCATCTAACCATGAAACCCTTTTGTATAGGGTAACTATACGTTTCTCTTTTTGCAGTGTGTGCCTCCTGATTTTCTCAACCTTCTATATGCAATCACGAATTCTATACTTGGAGGAACGTCTCACTTATTTGGGCTCTGCAAGAGATGCAGCTTTGAAAGAGTAAGAATGTTCTTGTGTACAGATTTAAAATGGGGTTTAACCAGAGATCATGCAATATTTTTTTTTTCCAGAAGAGTAAAAATACTCTATCATTTTTGAGAAGTATTTTTACTTCTTAAATTGAAAATGTATATAACATTATATATGCCTATGAGTTATGTGATTTACAGAAAATTAATTTTCTTAGAAAAATAGTATAGTATTATTACTGCCAGCTTTTTTTTTTTTTTAAATTTAGGCAACAATAGTAATCTCAAGGGTGCACAATCTTTTTTTGGACTCCCTGGTAACTGCAACCTTTAGGGCAAACTGGGTGACATCACCAGCCCACAACCTGATCTTTTATTTGTACTGTGCCATGTCAACCATTCAGCTCTTTACTACTGCAGCTCTCCACCACTATATCATGGCCGGTACTGTGTAACTGAACTCTGCATAGATAACCCTGCATTTAAGGGTGCGTTCACACGTTGCAGTTAAAACTGCATCGCAATCAGCTTTGAGGTGGTTTTAGGTGCAGTTTTGTCAATTGAACAGGTGAAAGACATGAACTGAATGGGTGAATGACATTTGTGGAGCAGGTTTCTCCTTCAAAATAAAATTCACTCATTCAGTTTGTCTTTCACCTGTTCAATTGACAAAACTGCACCTAAAACTACCTCAAAGCTGATTGCGATGCAGTTTTAACTGCAACGTGTGAACGCACCCTCAGGGTTACTAGCTGCAACAGTTAAGAGAGCTGAATTGGCTGCAGCTTTCAGCCGCAAGTGAGAGAAAATGAGAAGTCTCGTTCGTATTTATATGATGAGACTTTTTATTTTATTTATTATTTTCCGACGTGTAAAATTTCCTATTAAAAGCATACTGATGCTTGTACTGGCGTTAATGCGACTTCTGGGTTTAAACAAAGTTAAATTATATGGGAAACAAAAGGACTATAGGCTTATGAGATATATTACATAGTTTATTGTATTCACATAAACTCGATGTTTGTTGACACTTCTGACAGCAAGTAATTTGGAGAAGATCCCACGGGTGTGTGGTTCTCCATTCAATTGAATAGGAGTTCCAGAAATGGCAGCCAGTTTGGCTATTTTAGGAAATGCCATAAAAGGTCATGGAGAGACTTGGGAATAACCCTATTGGTGATCTTTTGTCCTGATACAAACAGTGGACTATTGCTCTATCCAGTTATATTTCTGATGAACCCTTATTTTCATTTGCAGTAGCTGTATGAGGGCTTGTTTTGTGCAGGTCAAGTTGAATTTTTTTAATGGCAAATTTAGTGCTGAGCTTTTATTTGTCAGTATAATTCTGGGAACTCCAAATTGTATAATCTTTACATTGACTGTCTGTAGTGGGCTGTCCTCCACTACAGGCTTCACCGCATTATTGCACTGTTACTTATTAGCCTATCTCTGCCATTAAAGGAGTTGTACCAACTTTGATTGTTATAACAGTCTGATCAGTTGGGGGCTGACTACTGGTGGGTCTGACTCCTTGGATCCAGCATTATTTCGAAAGATTTTCATACAAATCCAAGGCTGCAAGCCAAGGGTTTCTTTCATGATTGAATGTGAAACCCTGGGTCAGGCAAGGCAGTAAAATGTGTGAAATGCGGATACAAATAAATGTGTAAGCTTCTATGTAGCATAACTATGCTATGTGCGTTTATTACTTCTGATTGAGACCACCCAGTGAAGGAGTTACTCTACAGGGAAGACTTTTTTAGAGTTGGACAGCAGAGAACTTCTGCAAGATCTGTATGAGTTTTTAACATGATTAAATTGAACACAATCTTTTTGAAGAGGTTCCTTCTTTTTGAGAAAAAGTCATTGAACCAAAAATGGGACTCGTGAGACCCACTGCAGTTTTGTTGTAAACTAGAAGCCACATCATATAAATCCTAGAAGGCTGGATGTGCATGACTAAGGGAAGTTTCACACTGCTGTTGTCTGCCTGTGAACCATGGACCAAGTCATGTTTCCGGGCCTGACAACTCTGTTGAGAACTGAACTCCTTACATCGTCGGTCAAGGGTATAGTTTTTTTTTTTCGCAAATGCAATAGGGATAAAGACCCTCCCCTGCAGACTTTTCATTTAAAAATGCAGCATAAATACATGTGAACCCGGCCTAAGAGTTAGTAGTGTCCATGTCATTACTGGTAGCATGATGTGCAACCACATCTACCATGACTGGTTTGGTGGTAGATTGAGATACTCTTCAACTCTACAAACCGCTGTTGGGTGTCTTTCTAATTGAGAACCTCTGGGATGTTATGATGCTGTGAAATTCAAAGAGCATCTCAAAATTGATTCCGACTCCTTTTATTATGAATAACATATGATGTTTTGAACTAGAATGTGTTATTTCTAAAAAGAAAAAAAACATTGTCTAATGGTCCGTTACATTTTTAGGACAGTGAATGTTTATAATTCCTGCTTGCATTTTTTTTTTCTCAGATGGTCTGTAGAACAAGGTGTTGGCAGCTGGCACATAAATGCCAATGCAATTGTTGAAGAGTTAACAGCAAATTTAGCAAAACTAGATCAGGTATTTGCATTCTATTCTAAATACACCTTTTTCTTTTATATTTGTAGCTTGTACCATTTTTTATTCCTGGAGTTTTAATTTGTAGAAGAGCATTTAGCCCCCCCCCCCCTCTGAATCTCCAAAGACCAGCAGAGACTGCTTCCAAATCATCCACTTTAACTATCTGTTTTTGAATATTCGGGGACATTTATTATGACTTGTCGGCTGATTTTCTGGCATGGAATTGCATCCTTTTTGGACCTGCATGCCACTTTCTCTTGGTGAAAAGTGGCTGAGTCTAAGCGGGATGGGGAGACACTGGTTCAGGGTCTCCATCAGCCCAACAGGTTTACTAGAATTAATAACATCTCTCCACTAGAGAGAGGTGCTTGATTTGTGACTAATTTATTAAACTTTTTATTGGTAAAAATTGAATTTTAATTATTTTTATGCACCTTTTAAATGGTAAAAAGAAGAAACTGTTATCTTTTCTATGATGACGGCTGTGACACTTCTCGAATTCTAATTTAATCTTTATGCTATTACAGATTCAACGAAATCTGCAGCAACTCTTGGAAGATGAGAATTAGATCTTAAGATATCTTCTGTTATTTATCTGCATCTTGTATCAATCTCTGCTGGACAGAGTTTTACAAAATGCCTTAAACGAACTTTATACGGAAGCCATTTCTCATCTCAGGAATGTTTTTTACTTTTGTTGCTTTTATTTTTTTCAACTTCTAGCAAAAGCAATAGAAAGGCTTTCTTAACGTTCCTTCGTTCTGAAAATGGAACCTTGCTACATTTCACTGTGAAAGACTGTTTTGCACATCTTCCAGGAATAGTATAAGATGCACTCCTACTTTTTCCTCCTGTCCTAGTTAAAACCAAACTCAAAATGTATAGTGTGTTTTTTTTGTTTTTTGTTTTTTTGTTTTTTTTTTTTTTTTTTTAATATTCATGTTGTGCTGCCACCTAACTTGTATTTGTGACTAGAGGAGGATGAAACAAAATGTGAATTTGCTTTCTGGAATTTCTTATCTCAGTATTGTCTAACTGGTAGTTGTTATGAGCTGCAGGGAGATGTAGTTTATTGGCAGCCATGAGTTGGAGACTACTGAAATAAAGGTGAATATGAGGCATCATAGACAAACACAAAGCTTACATTGTGTGATAACAACAGTCACACTAAATGTAGTGCTTCCTCCAGATATGTTTTTATTGCGGGTTGAGGTGTTGTTTTTTTTTTTTTTTTTTTTTTTTTGGCAACCATTCTTATGAGCACTATTATCAAATGATCAATGACACTGTCCAATGTAGCATTTTAGGTTTTATACTTTCTCAGTTTTATAGTATATATTTCCCAGGATAGATGACTCTTTTCATGGGGCATTGTCTTGTCTGTTTTTGCACAGAAATCATGAAGTCTTTAGTAATAGAGAAACACTGTCTTTATTTATTGTTTGTTTGTTTTTTTCTCTCTCCACATAGCCGGTATGGTACAGTATATATCAATTTTTTGTTTGTTTGTTTTTATTGCCACCAGCTTGATTAGGCACATGTAATATTCTGTATAACGCTGTCAGTAATGGTTAATTTATAGCCTTAACTTGTTTACTCGGTATTATCCAGAATTAAGCAAAGTTGAACCCAGTTGTTTGCAGTGATCTGTGCTATGGTAATAGGTCATTGGCAAGTACAGCACATTATTATTTTTTTCTTTTTAATATTTTTGCTGTGGATTTGTTTTGTGGGGACTTTGTCCCTTTCAGTCAATGAAAAAGAAAAAGTATATTATATTTTTGTAAAGAAAATGTCACTCTTCTTGTAAAATGGGTTGCGTGTATTCTTGCAGATATGCAAGTCATTCTGCCCCAAACTGTTAATGTGATAAATCTATGTGAACTGTACCTTTTTAAACCATTTCTGTGAAATGTTTGTTATAGTGCAAAATGTTAAATAAATATAACTTATACCTTCATAAATGGAGATGGCTGAGGCTGCTTGAT
Organism: Engystomops pustulosus; assembly: GCF_040894005.1. NCBI lineage: Eukaryota > Metazoa > Chordata > Amphibia > Anura > Leptodactylidae > Engystomops > Engystomops pustulosus. The sequence continues at coordinate 60,316,476 of NC_092411.1, forward strand.
ATTCAGATATTTATACAGTATGGGGAATATTTATTTAGTTGTGGTGCAGTTAGTGCTGATTGGCCTGTGCTGTCCCATTTTAGTATTTTTGACCTATTCTGTGTCCATTTTATGTTGTACATTTTTCATTAATTTCACCTTTTGCAATACCTAGGGTAAAAAAAAGCTGAAATTTTCAGCAAAATTTGCAACAAAAATGGAATTCTGGCAGATGGACTACATATGGTGCAAATAGTGGAGAGTGGTGTTCCTGTCTGCTTTATCTGCTATCCAGCAAAATACAGTATATTGAGGTTTATGCATACACCACCCTTCTAAGCACCATGCAAATCATTAGGAGCCTCCGACTATGAACTGGCAGGATGTTTGTTCAGAAAAATACTCCACTCTTTGTCTATCTTGCATTGTAATGCTTACACTGTATTGGATATACAACTTAACTAGTTTAAATGCATTCCATGGATCTATAAAAATGAAATGCTTTACGTAGGGTAACCGAGTTTATGATATGTGCTATGTACATTTATAACCACATCTTGTCCATTCCAAAAGCAATCTGCTTTTAAGAAGGCAATGTCGTCTTGCAGTAGGTACACCACACCTTTCCGGCAAACCCGTAGCATAAAGAAATGAAACAAAACTGGTTTCTAAACAAAGCCAGCTACATTAAACAGGACATTCTTTTAGTTTCTCCACCCACTCTTAAGATGATTCATGTCACGAAAGTTTACGGTCATAACTTAGAATTTTTCCACAGTATGTAAAAAAAAAAAAAATAATAATAATAAAGTACAGTCCTGGCATGTGTTTTCACATTGTACTGCTCCTCAATATTGCCTCAATGGTATTGTATAACTATTACTATTAAGACACTAGATGGCTCCTGACCTGACTTGTAGAATGTTTGCATTTCAGTTCTCTACCTCTCTCTATTAAATTTAAGACCTTTTTGTTCTAACAAAATAAGAAATGCATAGTCACTGTGTTTTAGGCTATTTTTTTTTTTCTTTTTACGGAAATCTACTTTTGTATTTATGAATTGTGAACCAAACATACCTTGAGAATGCTGTAGCTACACTGATGCAGAAACATATCTTGTTTAATCCCTGATCTGAGTGGTTTTGTTCAAAAAATCTATTATAAAATTCAGGACTTCCAGGTTATTTCCCAGGTGGGGTTGTGGGGACAACAGGATTGGGCCTTGGCCTCGCTGGACACGCCCAAGGCATTCAATTCTGTAGAATGGCTGTACCTGTTAACAGTCTTGGAAAGATTTTACCACCAAAAACTAGGAAAACCTATTGACTTTAGTTTAAGCCGAGGGAGGTAAATGCATTTGTCACAGCCTCCCCAGTATATAACTAGCCCCCTGTAGTATATAGCAAGCCCCCTGTAACATATAACCTGCCAGCACCCTTTTATTATATAGCCTGCCCAGTATGGCCAGCACATTAAAATTAATGGAGTACTCGCCATTCTGATGCCCCGGGCAGCTCCTCTTCATGTGCGCTGACTTCAGGTCCGCGATTATGGTATTTTTAAGCACACGGGCACATTTAATAAGAACAGTGCAATCTGTACTATGTGCAATTTGCCTGTATAGTGTGCAGGGGGTGCCAGATTCAGGATTTCTGACGCACGTTCTTAATGAATCTGGCACCACCTTTTTTGGCACATCTTTTAACATGGGGCTTGCAACACAATTCTGGCGGACTTTGCTCGATAAATCTTGTGCACGGTCCGACTGAGCATTGCAACGCCACCTAATTTCTGTTGCATGATGCCTAGTGCAGCCAAGCCACAAAAAGGTTACGTGTGACACATATGCAGACACTTCTTTTTAGTGCAAACTGCTTGCAGAGGTATTTAAGAACATGCAAAGTCTGACAGAAAACTGCCGCAAAGGACCTTAGTAAATGTGCCCCGCAGTGTTAAGATGTGCTGATTGGAGCCGAAGATATCTGGTGGAAAAATCTGCAGTGATAAGTTACATCGGGTAGATGTCGTCATGCACATCTGAAGGAGAAGACAGGTTAGGTACTGGAACTTACTTCAGTCTGTGTCTGTTCAGTCCTGTAATCACTGACTAGTTTTCTAGGTTGTGTGAGAACCATCATTATATGTAATGTTATCTCCATAGTGTCAGGGTGAGCCAAATCTGTCTTTGAATGTGGTGCAGTGTTTGTGGGGGGAGGGGGATTATTGTCATCAGTTATCATGAAGATTAACATTTTCTTTGTACCGTATATACACAATTGTAACCTAAGTTTCCAAAACGTCCTCCATGACGGCCCACTTGGAGGATGCCCCTTGACCTCTGTAGGGACAGGAAGCAGAGAGTTTAAAAGCCTCCCCCCCCCCCCCCCCCCGCATCCTCCCGCCAGTGTCTTCCTGTCCCTACAGAGGGCAGGCAAGAGAGGTTCTCTCTCTCCTCCAAGTGGGGGGGGAGGGACGTTTTTGTTTTTTTCTTTTACCTGGGGTTACGACAGCCTATTGCAGGCTGTAGTTCCCCTCCGGATCGGGACCGCGGCCGGATGCTTCCTCCCTGGTCCCGGTGGATCCGGCATCCGTCCTTCACCCGCGGCCGACTTCGGGCTCACGCGAGGACGCGCGGCGCCTGGGGGAGGGTCCGTTCCCAGGCGTCCTTTGCACTCCGTGACGACTTCCGGCCGCGACCGGAAGTGAGGCCGCAGCGTCACGGAAACCACCAGCAAGGGAGCCGAAGGCAGTAGATTGCCACCTGCATGGGGGATGGGCTCCCCGATAAGGTATTTAAAACATCCGGTTGTCTGTTCGGCGTCCGTTTGTGATTGTACAGCGTGCTGTTGGTTGGTTGCCGTCCCAGACTTTGTTATGGCTGATGAGGCAGACTTGGGCCTACTCCACCCTCCTGGTCACGTAAGTGGTGCTGTATGGCATGTTCTTATAGTATCTATGATACATAGTGAACCCCAAGTTAGTTACTTTCCTCACCTTTCCCCCTTAGGATAAGGATCAAGGGTCTAAGGGGAAAGGCAAAGAGGACAGACCCAAAAGGTCTGAGAAATCCAGCAAGTCCGACCGTACTATGAAGAGTAGGACCTCTGCTAGGCAATGTAATATGTGTCTCCAGGTTATGCCCGAATCATACGCAAAACCTATATGCAGGCCCTGTATTGATGAATTTATGCGGGGTGAAAAAGTATCATTTATGGATGAGCTAAAATCCTTTATTGAAGAGAAGGTGGTAGCATCAGTGGCGTCAGCAACACAAAAAGATCCCCTTCCTAAAAAACCTAGACTGGCGGATATTTCTTCTTCTGATGAGGAAAACTATGACTCTGAGGGTCCGTCCTGTTCCCTAGTGGATACTGAGGAGCAGGATCCCCAGGACATTGGTCAGAAATTGGATTCCCGTCACCTGTTTCAGATAGAAGATCTGGATAACCTCTTGAAGGCGATCCGTGAGACACTTAACATTGAAGAGGAGGTTCCCTGTATGTCTAGGGAGGACGAATTGTTCGGAGGCCTAAGGGCTAAGAAACAACGCGTCTTTCCTGTTAACGAAACCTTGAAAGGGTTAATCACGAAGGAATGGAAGGACCCAGAAAGGAAGATCCTAACTTCCAAAAGCTTTAAGAGACGTCTTGTCTTCGATCAGGTCGTCTCCAGGGTTTGGGACTCAGTCCCGAAGGTAGACGTACAGGTGACGAAGGTGGTCAAAAAAACAGACCTTCCCTTTGAGGATTCTGCACAGCTCAGGGATCCCATGGACCGGAAGTCTGACGCTCTTCTTAAAAGAGCCTGGGAGACGTCGATGTTTAGTTTAAAATCCAACATATCTGCTACATCCGTTGCCAGGACCCTCTACTTCTGGCTGAATGAACTGGAATCACATATTAGAGAGGGTACTCCCAGAGCATCTCTACTGGACAGCATTCCACTTTTAAGATCTGCTACGGCATTCTTGGCGGACGCCTCCGCCGAAGGTGTTCGCTTCGCTGCAAAAGAAGGGGCTTTAACAAATGCAGCAAGAAGAGCCTTATGGCTCAAACAGTGGGCGGCGATATACGCTCGAAGTCCAAACTCTGCAGCATACCATTCACAGGTGATTTCGTCTTCGGTCCAGAGTTGGACGCCATCTTAGAAAAAGCCTCTGACAAGAAGAAGGGGTTTCCTGAAAACAGAGCATCTTCCAGGAAACCTTCCTTTCGCCCCTTCAAGAACCCTAAAGATTCCTTTCGTGGGAAAGGTAAACAGGGGCGCTGGAGCTACCCTAAGGGAGGCAGAGGTAGGGGGTTCCTGTTCTCTAATCCTCCAGACAACTCGGGGGGGGAAAGAAGCAATGACGCCAGAGTGGGGGGGCGTCTCCTAGAATTCACCACTCAATGGACAGATATCACTTCAAACCCTTGGGTCTTGAATATTATCAGGTCTGGTTACAGAATAGAATTCAGCACCTACCCCCCTTCAAGATTTATTTCTCCATCCCCCTCTACCTCTTCTTCTACCCATTCTCTTATTTGGCAGGAAGTTTCATCCCTCATTCGTTCGGGAGTGGTGGTTCCAGTTCCTCAAGACCAAGAAAGGACGGGCTTCTACTCTCCACTGTTCCTGGTCAAGAAACCCAATGGATCGAATCGGCTGATCATAAATTTGAAGTCCCTAAACAGCTTCATCACCTACAGGCGTTTCCACATGGAATCGGTAAGATCCGCTACTCAGCTTATATATACCGACCATATATGTGCACGATAGACCTTCGGGACGCCTACTACCATGTTCCAATTCACTACTCTTCTCAAAGATTCCTCAGATTTTCAGTCTTTTCTCCAGAGGGCTCTATCCTCCACTTTCAGTTTCGGGCTCTCCCCTTTGGTATTTCCTCAGCTCCGAGAGTTTTTACAAAAATCATGGCGGAGGTTGTTGCCTTCCTGAGGCTACAGAAGGTGTCTATCGTTCCATATTTAGACGACCTTCTGATTATAGGAAGAGACAGATCAGATCTTATTACCGCAAGAGATTTTACCATGAGGAAACTCTCAGATCTGGGGTGGTTAATCAACACCCAAAAGTCAGATCTGTCTCCCTCCACGCACAAAAAGTTTCTAGGAGTAATGTTAAACTCTACTCTTATGATGTCCTTTCTCCCTCAGGAAAAAGCCGACGGTCTAAGACTTCAGATCCGCTCCTTCAGAAGGAAAACCTCCATTACAGTCCGAGGAGCTATGAAGATCCTGGGTCTTCTTACGGCCTGCCTTCCATCCGTAATCTGGAGCCAGAGCCATTGTCGCACTCTACAGAGTTGGATCCTCCGTTCTTGGAACCGGAGGACCTCGGGATTGGACAAAAAGATCACCATTCCATCCTCTGTAAAAAGAGATCTGCAATGGTGGTTGGAGGTAAAGCATCTGGAAAAAGGGGTTCGTTGGCACTGCCTTCCGTGTCTTACCATCACGACCGATGCAAGCAGTCTGGGCTGGGGAGCAGTCTTCCCCTCGCATTACGCCCAGGGATCCTGGACCCCTTCTCTAGCAAAGAAACCATCAAATTACCGGGAACTACGAGCCGTCTGGGAAGCCTTAAGGGCCAACCCTCTTCTTCTGAAGAATCAGCACGTCCACATACTGACAGACAACACCACGGTGGTATCTTACCTGAAGCGACAAGGAGGTACAAGGTCAGTAGCTCTCTCCTCCCTGACTCGCACCATCTTTTCCTGGGCAGAAGAGAACATACTCTCTCTTTCTGCTACTCATCTAAAAGGAGTCCTGAACACGGAGGCAGATTTCCTCAGCAGGAGAGTGGTCTCTCCCAACGAATGGTGTTTAAATCAGGAAATTTTCTGCCAGTTGACAGATCTTTGGGGCACTCCGCGAATCGACCTTTTCGCCACAAGAGAGAACTCATTGTGTCATCTATACTTCTCTCTGGAGGCAAGGGAGCCGAAGGATCGACTAGACGCCTTCAGTCACCCATGGATCGAACCTCTCTCCTACGCCTTTCCCCCTATTCCCTTGGTCGCAAGGGTCCTCAGGAAGATCCTTATGGACCAGGCAAGGGTAATACTCATCTGCCCGAACTGGCCAAAAAAGAGCTGGTACCCCTTGCTGACATCCCTGGCCCTCCGGCAACCAGTGATACTGCCTCCAAGGAAGGACCTTCTGCACCAGGGTCCTATTCTGCATCCAGACCCGGAGAAGCTTCAGTTAGCGGCCTGGATCCTGAGTCCGACTTCTTAAGATCGCAGGGTCTTTCCAGAGCGGTGGTAACCACACTTAAGGCAAGTAGGAAAAAAGTTACTTTTGCCATTTATCACAAAATTTGGAAGAGATTTGTGACTTTTTGTGGGGACAATCCCCCATCTCAACCTAACCCAAATATTTTCCAGATCCTGGACTTTCTGCAGAAGGGATTGGAGTTGGGCCTATCCACTAGCACTCTGAAGGTGCAGGTCTCGGCCCTGGGCGCATTCTTCGATTTTCCCCTTGCAGACCACAGGTGGGTCAAAAGATTTATTGTAGCCTCCTCCAGAATCAGACCGCAAGTCCTTAGGAAGACCCCTACGTGGGATCTCACCTTAGTTTTAGATGCGCTTTCCAGACCTCCATTTGAACCTCTGGATAGTACCAACATTAAAAACTTAACGCTAAAGACTACCCTTCTGATTGCTGTTACTACAGCCAAGAGATTGGGGGAACTTCAGGCTATCTGCATCAGAGAACCCTATATGCGCATTCTTCCTGACCGTATTATTCTTACCTTAGATCCTGGCTTCGTTCCCAAGGTGGTATCCAAATTCCACAGGGATCAGGAGATCACCCTTCCGTCCTTCTGCGAGGGTCCTTCTTCTAATGAGGAAGCCTCGTGGCATCTTTTGGATGTAAGACGTGTTGTGTTAGCTTATTTGCAGGCTACAGAACCCTGGCGCAGGGATCATAACTTGTTCATTCAATTCCAGGGGAAAAATAAGGGGAAAAAAGCCTCCAAAACGTCGATAGCAAGATGGCTGAAGTTGGCTATTTCCACCTGCTACACGCTACAAGGGAAAGAGGTTCCTACCAATCTAAGGGCTCATTCCACCAGGGCTATGTCAGCCTCCTGGGCTGAAAGAAGAGGCGCATCACTGGAGCAGATCTGCAAGGCAGCCACCTGGGCCTCGCCTTCGACTTTCATAAAACATTATCGCCTGGACCTTCCAGGGTCTCAGGACCTCTCCTTTGGAAGGAAGGTTCTACAAGCAGTCATCCCACCCTAGAGTTTCTACTTATTTGGTAGATCTCCAAGTGGGCCGTCATGGAGGACGTTTTGGAAATGGTGAATTAGTACTCACCGGTAATTCGGTTTCCATCTAGTCCTCCATGACGGCCTATATATTTTCCCTCCCTATGTTTTGCTATACTGTAAATGTATGTGAATATTTAACATACAAATAAAAAATTTTTCTTTTACCTTCCTCCGGTGTAGTTATTTGGTAGACACTGGCGGGAGGATGCGGGGGGGAGGCTTTTAACCTCTCTGCTTCCTGTCCCTACAGAGGTCAAGGGGCATCCTCCAAGTGGGCCGTCATGGAGGACTAGATGGAAACCGAATTACCGGTGAGTACTAATTCACCATTTTTCAGTACAAAAAATGTGCCGAAAAACCCAAACTTGGCTTGGGTAATTACTGACCTTTCCAATACCCTCCCACAAGTTTTCTCTTTCGGTCCGGCAGTGATAGCTGCTGGCAGGTCCATGTGACGCTGCCGGCTGCAGCAAGCGCACACTTAGATGTCAGCAGAGGCTGTCTTTACAGCTTGTGCTCTTGAGCGTCACACGGGCCTGTCGCTGCCGGCAGCATCACTTGAAGAGAAGACCTCCTGGGGGGGATGGCGGGTGTCGGAAAGGTGAATATTTACTTCCTTTCTTTATGAATTGGCAAACTGCGGCTAGCTTTATACTTGAGTATGGGCTGGTTATATTGGGGGAATGCTAGCTCACTACTTATAGGGGGCAGGGGTCTGGCTTTCTATAGGGGAAATGGGCTCGCTATATTGGGGGAATGCCGGCTTTTTACAGGAGCAGAGGTCTGGCTTTTTACAGGAGCAGGCAGCTGGTTCTATCCAGGGGCAGGGGGTTGGATTTATACCAGAGAAGGGGGCTGGCTATATACTGGGGTCATGGGCTTATATTCAGGCCGGCTTATACTTGAGTATATACTGTAAGTTTGTGCTGAATGCCAACATTTACATCCCTATCAGAAAAGTGTAATTATTATAACATCCCCAGCATGTATATTCTAGCATTACTGTTCGGTTCTGGTATCTTAAGACATTCTATACAGCAGACCTTCTCTATATAGCGATCGTGTTTAAAACTTAAGATGTAAACAAAAACTTTTTGAACTTCCTTCAAATATCCTCAGGTGCGCCTATACTTTACTGTCTGGCATTAAGAGAGGTAGGATCCTTAGTTGATGGCAACCTTGCATCCTTACTTGTTTGCCAAAATTCCTGACATAACGTAACCACTGCAGCCAGGGATGGAGGGATTAAAGAGGTTGTCAACTTTCAGTTCCTTGTATAGAAAGCTTTTGTTTACTTCCAGTGGATAAAATCTGCCCATGGTGGTGTGCTGGACAGGCAGGTGCACAGGCAGCGATTATCATACAGCTCCTTTTACTCTGTGATAATAACGGCTCGTGCACCTGCATGTCCGTCATATTATCCCTGTATGCAGCCATCCCTAATTTGCCAAATGTATAAAAAAAGAAGAAAAATAAAATTTATAAAAAAAAAAAAACCTTTTTATTAAAAAAAAAGACATAAAAAAAATTCCTAGAAAAGAACCTTTCCGGCGCTTCCCACAGGTCTTCTGTCCTATACATACATTTTTTATTGACTCGAGTATAAGCCAAGTTTGGGTTTTTCAGCACATTTTTTGTGATGAAAAACTCGGCTTATACTCGAATACATACGGGAATTACTATGAAGATGAAAAAAATTCCCAAAAGCTGCTTCTGATAGTCTGAGGGGTGCAGATATGAAAATGGGTTGATGTATGTAGGGAGTTTCTAATATTATATACATTTTCAAATTTTATTAAAAACAATGATCCTAAATTCTGGAATCTCTCGGAAAATACGGAAAACCGATCTTCTATTTGGAAGCTGCATGACACTAAAATAAATTATCCAGGTATTTCAAAAATTATGAAAATGTGAAGCAGACATGGAAAATGTTATTCAGCAACTAATGTAGGTGGTAAAACAATGTGCCTGATAACGAGATAATTTCGAATTTTGAAAATGGCAAACCTTTCAAAAAATTCATTTTTTAAAATAAAAGAAAAACTTATCAGCCAAAATTTACCACTAAAATAAATGAAAACATGTGAGGAAAAAAATTCTTAACGTCTTAAAATCACTTTGATAACGAAGTGTTTAAAAGTTATAACCATATAAGTCAGAATACATAAAATGGTGCTGAGCCTTATCTATAACCTGGCTATGTCCTTAAAGGGTTTAATAGTTCTGCTCTGCTTTCTTGATATGTAAAGTGAAGCCACCTGTCTTTTACCTAATCAGCCAGACATTCCTGTCCATAAAATGTCTACAGATTGGAGGGTCATGTGATCTCTAATTGTCCATGAACAATCTCCATTTAGAGATCACATGACCCTCCATCTGCAGACATTTTATGGACAGGAATATCCGGCTGAGGTAAAAGACAAGAGGCTTCACTTTACTTATCAAGAAAGTGGAGCAGAACTATTAATAAATGTATATTGGTAAATTTATACATAAAAGGTGTGTATACTTATGCATAGCAGTGGTGCTCATGCTCTGTGTTACGGAAAGCAGTTGCACACCCAAGCCCGACTGGAGCGCCAGAGCAAAATTTTAAAACTTATTTTCCTAAGAAGAAATATTATGGCCCGTTAAAAGAAAAGTACCATCTGTTTCTGTGAGAAAAATCCGAACAGTAAGTGAGCTTAGCCCACAAATGCATAGTGTAAGTGGTTGATTTCCTTTAAGTTAAATGTAACCAGAACCATTGTAGAACCTTCAGAACTTTCTAACATTCAAGCACCACTTTACAGTATATAAGTGTTTAGCATACCGTATATACTCGAGTATAAGCCGACCCGAGTATAACCCGAGACCCCTAATTTTACCACCAAAACTGGGAAAAACTACTGACTCGAGTATGAGCCGAGGGTGGGAAATGCAAACCCCCCCAGTAGTATACAGCCTGCCAGCCCCCCAGTAGTATACAGCAAGCCCCTAGTAGTATACAGCAAGCCCCTAGTCGTATACAGCCTTCCCCCACGGCCCTTAAAAAAATAAACTTAAATACTCACCCTCCGATGTCAGCGCAGCTCCCCGATGTCAGCGCGTCACGTCTTCTTTCTTCTGGCGCCCATGTTTTCTTCTAGCAGGCGCATACTATGACGCGGCCGCTGCTGACGTCATAGCATGCGCGGCCATGAAGAAAACATGGCCGCGTCCATGCCGGAAGAAAGAAGAGGAGCCGCGGAGAAGGAAGAAGACGGGAGCGCTGACATCGGTAAGTCGCGCTGACATCGGAGGGTGAATATTTAAGTTTATTTTTTAAGTGGGTAATTTTTTTGGGGTAATAGACTCGTGTATAAGCCGAGGGGAAGTTTTTTAGCACATTTTTGTGCTGAAAAACTCGGCTTATACACGAGTATATACGGTAATAGGAAATGCTCCCTTAGCCAATCATTCTCCAGAAACCATTTTATTTTTTTACAACCATAGATTTACGTACTCTGCTATACATTATGTACAGCATATTGTAACCTGCAGCAAACACCTGCCAGTGACTGTGTGTATATGGTGGTTTTATGAGATAACGACTTCATGAATAAGCCGCTCAAAAATGTTTCTCTTGCAATGGATCACAGGAATATAAAGGGATCAATGTACATCTTTACTACTTCCTCTAGAGCTGTCTTGTGACTGCAGTCAGCTATATTTAAAGTCTACATGTAATGTTTGGTATGCAGGACCTTTATCTGGCAATTCGACCGACGCCTGAACAGAAGCCAAATGGAGGCCACTATAGCATGTTACACTTATATCTATTTTTTATTACAATAGCGTGAATCTGACCAGGGCCAGCACTGGACATACCGTAGCAAGTGCTGAGGCCTAGAGCTTCTGGGGAGGCCCACATAAGTCTTTAAGTAAGGAATTCACAGGAGCGAGGGGGGGGGGGGGGTAGTATCTAATCAATCCATAGGGTACGAGAAGGGCTTGTATAAAATAACCATGAGGCTGTTTGGTATGAAATACTAGGGAATATCTTAGGGAACAGGAGTCTGTTTTTGTTTTTGAATTTTTAATGCCGCCCCATGTGTTCACTGCAAAAGGGCCTACTGAGGCTCTGTCGCCCAAGGGCCTACTGAAACCTACAGCCCGCCCTGAGTCCGACCATACGCAATTTTCATAAAAACAAAAGAGCATACCTCTGGTCTACAATGTCAGCCTCAAAGACTTGTCAACGGAGTAGGAACCTAGAGAATTCTATTAGCAGGTTAGCAAGAACACGGGAAGATTCAGGATTTTTTATAACTGATATCAAAATACTTCTACCAGAAAGAGGTGTTTTTTAAAAACCTTTTTATTCTGTAGGTGTTTTTCTATGATTCAGTCATCTCCTTTACCTCGCAGACAGGATTACAGTAGGTAACACCTGTAGTAAACACCATCACTGCCTTTACTATTGACAACAGAAGATGCCAAATCTTCTCTAATAGCACACAGCAAGTTATATTTAAGTTATTTTCGAAGTGTAATTTTTATTCAGTGTTGAGGATGCCAAGAGTAAAACCCAAAGTTGTTCAATATTGTTTATAAGTTTATATATTTTTTTATTAGCAATTACTAAACTATTTAAGGGTAATTTGCCATTAAACGCCTTAACCAGTATGTGAAGACTTTAAAGGGCATGCCTCTCATCTATCCAAACCAATTCTCTACACCAGTGATGGCGAACCTTTTGGAGACAGAGTGCCCAAACTACAAGCTAAAACCACTTATTTAACGTGAAGTGCCAACATGGTTTTTTAAGAAGTGACTTATTGCTTCCTGTTCTTCCACATCAAAACCTTATCACTTATTGAGAGCAGCATCTCTTAAGTCGCCTGGGACTGCAGAAAGGTTTGGTCATATTTGGTGAACTCTGTCCTGGGCCAATGGTCTGAGTGCCCACAAAAATGGTTCCGAGTGCCACTTCTGGCACCCGTGCCATAGGTTCGCCACCACTGCTCTACACTGTGCTGATGAGATGATTTGGCTTTTTTTCCCAGCATTGTGTCATTAGGCTTCCTGCAGGTCATGCTTGAAACACAGGGTCTTACAGGGTCATTTGGGGGCAAGGTTTTCCATATCCCATCCTGATAAAAAGTATCTGCTTCCTACTATTTGTAAACAAATGTCCTAACTTGTCTCACATGTAAACCCCATTCTTTGCTTTATTAGTGCTCAGGAACTAAAATTTACAGTACCCTTTAGACACACCGCAGGTGGAATTCAACAAGACCTCTTCTGTAGTGAATGTTTAATAATAGAAGTGGGGATCATATTACTGTCTGTCAACAACAGTCTTCTTTTAGATTTTTGTTTTCATTTAGCTACAGTTTAATGTTCACAAAGAACTTGCGGCTCTACACAGTGGTGAATAAAGGCTATGATAGGCTTTGGGCTCTTTAGAGATTCTAGGGCCCACACCAGTGTAACCGATGAAGCAGTCATACATAAAAATAAAATAGATAATACCACACCAAAATAGTGGGGCCATCTCACATTCAAAAGAGAGACTCACTGACACTCTGCAAATGACTCTACACATGCTGAGCGTTGTCTTACACATTAGAAGGTTAGTTAGTGACTACAGTACTTGTCAGACACAGGCAGAAGTAGCATCTGCTCCATATTGCTGATGAACAACTAAAAATACCCCAGTCAATTACAGTGTCCTGGATCATTACTGTGTCCCACACTGTACTCCAAAATTATATATATCCTTACATCAAAACTGATCACACTGTGACCCACTGAAAATACTATAACCTACACTATAATATAATAATAATATTAAGAATATATATATATTTTTTTTTTGTTTATTATACAATATCCCTGAATAAATATATACTTTACACACTGAACAAATTATACATAGAAATGATTAACATAATGGGGCTCATTTACTAAGGGTCCTCATTGCGCACTTTCCTCGGATTTACTGACGATTTCCAATTTGCGCCGAATTGCCCCGGGATTTGGCGCACGTGATCGGATCGGATCAGCACTTACGTGCACCGGGACAAAGAAGGTGAACTCCGGCGGACCTCGGCACAGCAGCAACACCTGCTGGATATCAGGCGCACAACCTTAATGAATCCCGGCAGCCCCGAATGAGCATCAGAGAACGTGCCGCTGGATCAGGACTGGACCGGGTAAGTAAATGAGCCACAATATATCAATGAATATATTAATGTAAACATTCTATATGGAGGGTCACCTCTATAAACAGATTACATGGGCTACTCAGAAGGAACATTAGTGATCATGCGAGATTTTAACTTGCCAAGTTTATTGAACTCAATTCAGCTTCGTGTGTGAAGGGGGCACTTCATTAAATTTTTTTAGGATTTTTAAGTTATTATTACCATGTATGCTCGAGTATAAGCCGGGTTTTTCAGCACAAAAAATGTGCTGAAAAAAACCTAACTCGGCTTATACTCGTGTCATGAAAAAAAGTGTACTCGCCTTCCGATGCCCCTGGGCAGGTCCTCTTCTATCCATCATGGCCCTGGCAGGCATTGTGACCACAGCCGCACGCTGACATTCTAATGTGTGCGTTGGCCATGCGCCAACACGGAGCAAATGCCGTTGCCACCAGGGGGTCTTTTTCTTACAGGCATTATATTGGGGGCAGGGGCTGGCAAGTTATATACTACAGGGGCTGACTGGCTATATACTGGGGGGGGCTGTGACCAATGTATTTCCCACCCTCGGCTTATACTCTAGTCAATTGGTTTTTTTCTTGGGTTGGCTAATACTCGAGTATGTAGTTTAAAGCAACTCTGAATGTTTATGAAGGATAATTTATATCCAGAACCCACTCATAAATTAATAGCGCCAAATGTAGTGCACTCCAGGTTGTGTCAGGAGGTAAAATGAGGGAGTAGCCACAGGAGTAATGGCTGCCGATTCCATGCTCTGAGGGAGCTCTCCCTTACCTCCGTATACCCCTATGTAAGCCTGAACCCGGTCCCCTTCCGACTTTCCTTTGGCCTCCGCTCTCTGGTACTGTGGTGTCCCCAATACCGTTGACGTCTTGGTCCGGGGTGCGATAGTGAGTCTGGGGTGCGAAAGTGAGGACTAGGTCGATTCCCAGGAAGGAAGGCTGTTTCATTTTTCTTTCCTGGGAAATAGGGAAACTCTTTCTTTTTTTCCGTGCTTTATTACCGTATTTTCCGGACTATAAGGCGCACATAAAAGCCTTGGATTTCCTTGGAAATCCAAAGTGCGCCTTATAGTCCGGTGCGCCCTATAGGAGGGCAGCGGACCCTACTTACATAGGTCCCCGCTACCGGAGACAGCAGATCTCCAGCGGGAACTGCAGACCACGCTGCACGAACAACTTCTGCCGCGTCGGTCTGCAGTTCCCGCTGGAGATCAGCTGTCTCCGGTAACGGGGACCTATGTAAGTATGCCATTCTCCACCTTCCCCGCTCACCTTCCCCGCGTTCCGCGTCTCGGCTCGGCGTCGCGCCGCGTCTCGTCCCGTCGGGTCTCCGCTCCACCCCCCGGACCTCCGCCACGCCCCCGGACCCTGCGCCTTATAGTCCGATGCGCCTTATATATGGAATTATTACATATATAAGGCGCATTGGACTGATGCGCCTTATATTCCGGTGCGCCTAATGGCCCGGAAAATACGGTAATTATTCTTCTATCCTTTTTTTGTGTATAGTGACGAGAGGTAAAAATCTACTAAAAAAAAAAAAACATGTGACCCTTGCTCAAAATAAATCCTCCTTAAGAGACCCAATCCCGAATGTAGCTAAGGGGGTTGATACTAATACTTTACGCTTTAATTTTCAGCCACGATCTCCGGCCCAACCCTCTTCCTAATCTCAAGTCGAATCTCAACCATCAGATATGGCATTGCCATTGAGAGATGGTTTGAGTATACCCCCCTCTCCTAAGGCTTACATGACAAATGTAAATCAACACTCTTTACTCACAGTAGAAGTGATGCAGAATATGCTAGATGATATGCTAATATGATAGATTTGAAACAAAGATACTATCAAGAATGCAGGATATGATGGGGGAATTACAAAAAGAAGTAAGAACAATTGGCGACAGAATAGATCAGGTGGAAATAAAGCTAACTGAAGTGACATCATCCCATAATAACTTACGGGCCTCGCATAATCAACTAGAAGACAAGTTAACAAACCTTGAGTTAAAAATTGGGGATTTAGAGGATAGATCGAGAAGAAATAATGTCTGTCTGAGAGGTATTCCAGAAGCTATCCCCGATTCAGCTTTGGAGGAATATGCATGGAAATTCATTTCGGCAATAGTACCAGAAGCAAAAGACTTAGTTGTTACAATAGACCGTATCCATAGGATCCCAAGACCAAAACATGTAAAAGCAGACAACCCAAGAGATACAATCTTAAGGATGCATTTTTTTAAAACAAAAAATTTCCTAATACAAGAAACCAGAAAAAATCCCAACTTCCCTCTACCCTATAGAAACATTGAGATTTTCTGTCAGCTACAACATTGAAAAAAAGGAGAGCGCTTGGGGAGATAACTAAGCTCTTAAGAGAAGCAGGTTTCGTTTACAGATGGGGTTTCCCAGTAAAATTAATTGTAACAAAGGATAATGTTAGTTACACATGTTACAATGTGAAGCTGAAAAATTAATTGAAAAACGGGGTTACTCAAACTTAACCCTTACTCAAATCGAGACAGTGGAACAGTTAAAAATGGATCAGGAGTGGTTGGTAGTAAGATAAGGAATGATAGGGTATGGAGGGGGGACTAATCTCTCAATATGGAGTCACCAAGTGGTAGGGCACCCTCTTTACCCCAATACAGGGGTGAGAATACCATTTCCTTGGTGACCCTTTGCCCTGTATGCAAAATGAGAACACTGGATTTGTGAAGGTCTCTTCTAGCTAAAAACTTAGCTGTACAATTAATGTATTTGTATTTAAAGTGTAACCGTCATTTCAAAAAACTTTTGATATGTTGTAGGGCAGGTAATTTTAAGCCATTTTGCATTTGGATAAGTTACCTGAATCTTGCTCCTTCCTCTTGTATTCTGCAGACTTCCCTTAGATGGCAGTGACTGCTCAGATAGCCCTTACTATGGACATTCCGTCTTCATAAAGAAGACTACGGGCAGGAGACACGCCCCCCTCCCCCTGCAATCAGCTGATCACCTCATGTCTCCCTGCACACAGCTCAGCCATGTGCAGGGAGAAGACCTCACTAATATAGTGACCAAACAACTAAACACATATCTCTCCTCAGCTTCCCCTACACCTGTATACTGTATAACAAATAATCCAAACTGCAACCCCCCTCCCCCCCCCCCCATCACACATTAATGTACATGGCTAATTTTCACGGAATAGGTAAAGCTCCTTTTATGTTTACTTGGCAATTTCTGATGCTGATTTTCCAGTGGAATTTTCAGCTTTACTTTCGATCAACATGGCCTTGACACCAAACAGTATCTGCCCGTATTATGCCAGGCAAAAAGAGCAAGTCACTTCTTTATTCCCATCAGCCGACAATTCTACTTGCATAAAGATAAATCTTAATGGAATCCCATTGACTTTAATAACAGACCAGTTTTGTCATGTGATTTGTGAAGTAAATGACTCAGATTCTATCAACTGAGCTGCAGCTCTTACAGAGTGACCTTGAGCTTCTTCGATGCTTCTCTAATTAGCCCCCTTAAGACAGACTTTGAAATAGAAATCTTAAATCTCATTTCATGTTCTTCAACAGCCCTAAAATTCATAGTGACAGAGCTCTCTGTGTATGTAGCAGAGCTGGATGTGTTGAGAACTGTGGATAAAGATGTCTCCTGCACAGAATAGTGATGTACAAGATCTCCCTTGTGCTCTATCAGTCCCTCCATCCCAATCTGTGAATCTTCCTTTGTCTCACCCTGCACCTCATGCTGCTCCCTTCCCCCACTTTGACATTGGCACTTTGTGCACTGTGCAGATATGCTATTAACCATTAGTGCTCACACAACACAGGCTATACACTACATGTAACTGGTTTACTTTTGATTTATTTCACTTATTACATGTTCCCTGATCCTCCATGTGATGGAAGCTGCCAGGCTGGTCACTATATACATCATGTGTGTGCACTGTGCAGGCAGTGTTTAGTGGATTTTCTTGTGGGAATCTTAATGGATTTAACACTAAATTACTTTGAGAGAGAACACAAGGCATCATGGGATCTGTGGGCAGGCTAACTGGCCTCAGCCTGAGGGCATATACTGACAGACATTAGTCTCCATCCACTTCACCTATGGTGAGAAAGATTTTTGTCAAACACTTTCAGAATAGAAAATGCCATAAATTTAGAAGGAAAAGGGTGAGTAGCACAAAGTAGGTATCGTTCTGTTTGTTTTCAAAGGGGGAATCACATATAATTTGGTAAAATCATTATGACTTTAAAGTCACGCTTTCATTTTGTGGCTTCAGTGTTTAAAAAGGACAAAATGTTCAATGGGTATGAATACTTTTGCTGTATACTATATGCTCAGATGTCCTCATCCAACACATTTAATGTGTCACCTGACAAAAAAATAGTACACAGCAAGTTATATTTTAGTTATTTTCTAAGTGTACTTTTTATTCAGTATAGTGTTGAGGATGCCAAGAGTAAAACCCAAAGTTGTTCAATATTGTTTATAAGTTTATATATATATTTTTATTACCAATTACTAAACTATTTAAGGGTAATTTGCCATTAAACGCCTTAACCAGTATGTGAAGACTTTAAAGGGCATGCCTCTCATCTATCCAAACCAATTCTCTACACTGTGCTGATGAGATGCAAAAACATTGCAACAGTACTGCCCACAGTTGGGAGTCTGTTCCTTTTGAAAAATAAATTCTGATTTGGCTTTTTTCCCAGCATTGTGTCATTAGGCTTCCTGCTGGTCATGCTTGAAACACAGGGTCTTACAGGGTCATTTGGGGGCAAGGTTTTCCATATCCCATCCTGATAAAAAGTATCTGCTTCCTACTATTTGTAAACAAATGTCCTAACTTGTCTCACATGTAAACCCCATTCTTTGCTTTATTAGTGTTCAGGAACTAAAATTTACAGTACCCTTTAGACACACCGCAGGTGGAATTCAACAAGACCTCTTCTGTAGTGAATGTTTTATAATAGAAGTGGGGATCATATTACTGTCTGTCAACAACAGTCTTCTTTTAGATTTTTGTTTTCATTTAGCTACAGTTTAATGTTCACAAAGAACTTGCGGCTCTACACAGTGGTGGATAAAGGCTATGATAGGCTTTGGGCTCTTTAGAGATTCTAGGGCCCACACCAGTGTAACCGATGAAGCAGTCATACATAAAAATAAAATAGATAATACCACACCAAAATAGTGGGGCCATCTCACATTCAAAAGAGAGACTCACTGACACTCTGCAAATGACTCTACACATGCTGAGCGTTGTCTTACACATTAGAAGGTTAGTTAGTGACTATAGTACTTGTCAGACACAGGCAGAAGTAGCACCTGCTCCATATTGCTGAAAATACCCCAGTCAATTACAGTGTCCTGGATCATTACTGTGTCCCACACTGTACTCCAAAATTATATATATCCTTACATCAAAACTGATCACACTGTGACCCACTGAAAATACTATAACCTACACTATAATATAATAATAATATTAAGAGTATATATATATATATATATATATATATATATATATATATATATATATATATATATATATATATATATATATATATATATTGTGGGAACTAGCTTGGTAGAAGCGGTAAAATTAGTCCAGAATCGCAGTCAGAGACAGTGACACAAGTGCTTTGGCTATAAACAGGGCTTTGCCTTGCTTTAATAGCAGAAAAAATACAAAATAAAACATAAAGCCTTAACTTCAGGCTAAAATAAACACCTGCTCGGCTGAACTCTAACTAACACAGAGTCTTCCCTGACTACTCGGGTGGCGTACTACCAGCCCCCTGAAACAAAACAAAACGTGGGTTTTACCTCACGTGACACACACAGTCCGTATTAGGCTCGCAGGCCTCAGTGCAGGAGAATAGAGACAGGTTCTGCCTCTCCACATGTTCCCCCCCTTGTGAAGCACAGAGTGCAATCCTTTTAAAGCTCTAGTTGGAGCTGAGCTCCAACACCTGGGTTTCCTGAAGCAACCAGGAAAACCAGTGCTGGACAGGAAGGGAATGACCAGCCCCACTACCAGCCTGCCAGTCATTCCAAAAATCCAGGCCCGAAAATAGGATTTACCAGATCCTTTAGCAAGCTATGTCTTGCTAAGGACATCAAGTCTTCCTGGATCTTCTACATCTCACTCAGCTTTCCCTGGGTGAGATGTACACCTCCTGTCCCCTAGAAGACATATGAGAGAAATCTAGGGGAAATATAGCGATTTCCCTCCACCTTACCAGTCACTATCTCACATACCCTCCCCCTTTGTTCGAACCTGTCGGGGCGGACACACTTAGCCACCAAGCAATGTGTTCTGGACAGAGCATCTGCATTTCCCTGCAGTTTGCCTGACCTGTGCTCAACTGAAAACCTAAAGTTTTGTAAAGTGAGAAACCATCTTGTGACCCTTGCATTTCTCTCTTTAGCCTGGCTCATCCACGTAAGAGGGGAATGATCTGTCACCAACCTGAAGTGTCGACCCAATAAGTAATACCGCAGGGATTCCAAGGCCCATTTGATTGCCAAACACTCACGTTCAACAATGCTATAACTTCTCTCTGCCGGTGTAAGCTTCCTGCTTAGATACGTTACCGGGTGCTCTTCTCCCCTAACCTCCTGTGAAAGGACTGCACCTAACCCTACATCAGAGGCGTCCGTTTGCACGACAAACATTTTTTTAAAGTCAGGAGTTATTAGGACTGGCTGTCTACAAAGGGCAGATTTTAATTCCTGAAATGATCTTTCAGCCTCTGGGTTCCACTTGACCATGACCGTCTTACTCCCCCTGGTAAGGTCGGTTAAGGGTGCTGCAATACTTGCAAAGTTTAGTATGAATCTGCGGTAATAACCCAGAATTCCCAGAAAAGCTCTTACCTGTTTTTTGTTTAAGGGTCGGGGCCAGTTTTGGATAGCCTCTACTTTATTTACTTGGGGTTTTATCACACCTCTACCAATGACATAGCCCAAGTAACGTGCCTCCTCAAGACCCAGAGCACACTTTTTAGGGTTTGCCGTTAACCCTGCAGCCCTAAGAGAATCCAGTATCGCCTGGACTTTTGCCAAGTGACTTTCCCAATCCTCACTAAAAATGATAATATCGTCAAGATAAGCCGAGGCATATCTACGATGTGGCTTAAGGACAACGTCCATTAACCTTTGAAAAGTTGCTGGGGCCCCATGCAACCCAAAAGGCAAACAAACATACTGGAAAAGACCCTC
Source organism: Engystomops pustulosus (assembly GCF_040894005.1). Classification (NCBI taxonomy): domain Eukaryota; kingdom Metazoa; phylum Chordata; class Amphibia; order Anura; family Leptodactylidae; genus Engystomops; species Engystomops pustulosus. The sequence goes on from NC_092411.1 coordinate 60,337,174, forward strand.
TGGGGTGACAAATGCAGTTTTCTCCTTTGCCCTGTCAGTAAGCGGTACCTGCCAGTACCCTTTGGTTAGGTCAAGGGTGGAAAAATATCTAGCATGACCAAGTCTCTCGATTAGTTCGTCCACCCTTGGCATTGGATAGGCATCAAACTTTGATACCTCATTTAATTTTCTGAAGTCATTACAGAAACGCAGCGTACCATCTGGTTTAGGAATCAGGACAATGGGGCTTGACCACTCACTATTTGATTCCTCAACAACCCCTAGGTCCAACATCTTTTTGACTTCTTCCGAAATGGCCTGTCTACGAGCTTCAGGTACTCTGTACGGTTTTAGGTGAACTCGTACCTGTGGCTCGGTGACAATGTCATGTTTTATCAGCGAGGTACGGCCTGGCGTCTCTGAGAACACATCAGCGTTTCGCAAGATGAACTCTCTAGTTTCCTGCGTCTGAGCCTTGGACAGGGACTCGGATATACGAACCTCGGGTATGCTGTTACCATGAGAGTTTACCTCTACTGCAAGGACCTGCGGAGTAACTTCACAAGGAAAACTTACAGCTGACAAATTTTCTCTGTCCTTCCAGGGTTTTAGTAAATTTACATGGTACAACTGTTCTGGCTTCCTCTTCCCTGGCTGATATACTTTGTAGTTCACCTCTCCTACCTTCTCCAAAACTTCATACGGCCCTTGCCACTTAGCCAGGAACTTACTCTCTATGGTTGGTACCAAAACTAAAACGCGATCACCAGGGTTAAAAGTTCTGACATTAGCCGACCTGTTATATACCCGCCTTTGAGCCTCTTGAGCCTGCTCTAGGTGAGCTTTAACTATAGGCATTATTGCACCGATCCTGTCTTGCATGAGACTAATGTGCTCTATTACACTTCTGTAGGGTGTATGTTCCTGTTCCCAGGTTTCCTTGGCAATGTCAAGGAGGCCGCGGGGGTGCCTACCATACACCAGCTCAAATGGGGAAAACCCAGTGGAGGATTGCGGTACTTCACGAACTGCAAACATTAGATAGGGTAACAGGCAATCCCAATCCTTACCGTCCTTACAAACCACCCTTTTTAACATGCCCTTCAGGGTCTTGTTGAATCTCTCAACCAGGCCATCCGTCTGCGGATGATATACAGATGTACGCAAGTGTTTAATTTTCAAGAGCCTACACAATTCTTTAGTTACCTTAGACATGAAGGGGGTTCCCTGGTCTGTAAGGATCTCTTTAGGGATACCTGTACGGGAGAACATGTGAAATAGTTCCTTGGCTATTAGCTTAGAGGAAGTATTTCTTAGTGGCACAGCCTCGGGATAACGTGTGGCATAGTCTACAACAACAAGGATATACTGATGTCCTCTAGCTGATTTTACCAGGGGACCAACCAGATCCATTGCCACTCTTTCAAATGGTACCTCTATAATGGGTAAGGGTACCAAAGGACTCCTGAAATGTGACACTGGAGCGGTTAGTTGACACTCTGGACAGGTCTCACAATACCTTTGTACTTCAACAACAACCCCTGGCCAGAAGAAGCGCTGCAAAATACGTTCACGGGTTTTTTCACATCCCAAATGTCCGCCTAGCACGTGCTTGTGGGCCAGATCCAGCACCACCCTGCGGAATGGTTGGGGTACTACCAGCTGTTCAACAATTTCCCCACGTACATTGTCTACCCGATATAGCAGTTCCCGATCAATCGCCATGTGGGGAAATACCTTCTCAGCCCCTGGGTATTGTGGCACACCATTTATTACCTTCACATTTTCCCTGGCTTTTAACAATGTGGGATCTCTTAGCTGAGCGGTCCCAAAATTATCCCGGGACACCTCCAACTCAGGCATATCAGGAGCTTCCTCCTGTTCCTCAGTATCACCAGCTAGTACCGCTAGGGGAAAATTCTCGGTTTCATTATTGGTCACCCCTACCGCTGGAACCTCACTGTCAGGGTCAAAGGGTTCAGGGCTAACCACGGAACTTACATTGTCAACTGATACATTTTTATGTCGCCACAAGTCCCAGAAAAGGGGAAAGTCTCTTCCCAATATCACACTGTGCATTAGTGACTTGACCACAGCCACATTGTGGGAAGCTGCACCACAGGGAGTTTCAAACATGACCACGGCTGTAGGGTAATATCTGGTCTCTCCATGAATGCAAAGTACCCCAACAGTTTGTCCGCTGCACAATCCAGGGTCTACCAGAGAGCCATGTACCAGGGTCACTAAGCTCCCAGAGTCCAGCAGTGCATTCACAGAGCAGCCTCCTATTTTCACAGCACACATTTGAGGCTCTGCCTTAGTCTCTGCAGAGTAAACAGGTCTTGCAAACAGAGATACGGGTCCTGCGGTGTTGCAGTCCATGGGCTCGGTCGTGAGGGGAGAAGTCGCAATCACATGTCCGGGTTCTCGGCAGCGCCAACAACGTATGCTGCCCCCATCACCATTTTGAGACCCTTGTCTGGTTCTTAAGGGCTCACTAGACCTACTTGACCCAGCTGCTTGTTCCCCCTCTGAGCCACCTCCCCTGTAGACATTTCTCACCCCTTTAACAGTAGGTACAGTCTTACCAGTTGACCTGGATAACTTGTTGTCCCTGGGGTTGGCACGTCCGGGAGATGTTTGGAGTAGCTCCTCTGTTGCACTGTATCTTTCCACGAGACTCACGAGTTCATCAGCCGTCGTAGGTCCTCCTTGTCCGACCCAGCGCTGGATCCTAGAAGGAAGGGATCTGATGAATTTGTCCAGGACCACCTTCTCTATTATCTGGCCTGGTGTGGCTTCCTCCGGCTGCAGCCACTTCTTTACAAGGTGTATGAGATCATGCATCTGTGACCTTGGTGGCAGTGTCTCAGAGAAAGTCCAACTGTGCACACGCCCTGCACGCACATGCATGTTCACTCCAAGTCGGGCAAGGATCTCACCTTTAAGCTTTATGTAGTTCTTAGCGTCCTGCTCACTCAAGTCATAGTAAGCTTTTTGTGGCTCACCTGTCAGCAAAGGTGCTACCACATCTGCCCACTGGTCGGCTGGCAGCTTTTCACGCTCTGCCACTCTCTCAAAGACCATAAGGTACGCTTCCACGTCATCTGTGGCGGTCATCTTTTTTAGAGAGGCATGTACTGTGGCCCTTAGAGAAGTAGACCCTCCTTGGGTCCCGTGCACACCAGAGGTTGTTCTGCTGGACGACAGTGTCTCACCAAGCAAGGCCATTTTCTCCACCAGGAGGCGATTCATCTCGTCTTGCTTGGCCTGGGCTTGTTGCTGCCTTTCCTCAGCCTGGGCAAAAGCTCGCTGTTGCTGCATAATCATTTGCTGCTGCTGTAGGATGGCTTGTCCAAACTGCTTAACAAAGTCCTCCATCATACCGGACCCTATCGTAGCTTTAATCCAGGAAAAAAAAGAAGAAAAAAAAAAAAATACGTGTATGTCTCTTTAAGACTGCGTTACAATGCCCGCATCCTCTCGCCATATGTGGGAACTAGCTTGGTAGAAGCGGTAAAATTAGTCCAGAATCGCAGTCAGAGACAGTGACACAAGTGCTTTGGCTATAAACAGGGCTTTGCCTTGCTTTAATAGCAGAAAAAATACAAAATAAAACATAAAGCCTTAACTTCAGGCTAAAATAAACACCTGCTCGGCTGAACTCTAACTAACACAGAGTCTTCCCTGACTACTCGGGTGGCGTACTACCAGCCCCCTGAAACAAAACAAAACGTGGGTTTTACCTCACGTGACACACACAGTCCGTATTAGGCTCGCAGGCCTCAGTGCAGGAGAATAGAGACAGGTTCTGCCTCTCCACATGTTCCCCCCCTTGTGAAGCACAGAGTGCAATCCTTTTAAAGCTCTAGTTGGAGCTGAGCTCCAACACCTGGGTTTCCTGAAGCAACCAGGAAAACCAGTGCTGGACAGGAAGGGAATGACCAGCCCCACTACCAGCCTGCCAGTCATTCCAAAAATCCAGGCCCGAAAATAGGATTTACCAGATCCTTTAGCAAGCTATGTCTTGCTAAGGACATCAAGTCTTCCTGGATCTTCTACATCTCACTCAGCTTTCCCTGGGTGAGATGTACACCTCCTGTCCCCTAGAAGACATATGAGAGAAATCTAGGGGAAATATAGCGATTTCCCTCCACCTTACCAGTCACTATCTCACAATATATATATATATATATATATATATATATATATATATATATATATATATACAGGGCCGGATTATAGGCGGGGCTCCCGGGGCTAGAGCCCCGGGGCCCCCACCATCTTGCCCCCCCAGGGGGCCCCCACCAGATCGCGCCCCCTCCGGGCCTTGACTCCTCAGCCGCCACCTCGCTGAGCCGTCCGCCAGACGCCGGCACAGCTGACCGCCTCCCCGCATATCCCCCTGCATGGCCGGCCTGCCCGTCCGCCCCCGGCACAAGTTACAGTCTCTCCGCCCACCCTTCAGCTTCATGGCCGAGGCGTCCTGCCGCCCGGCACATGTTCCCGCCTACCTGCACACCCATCCTGCTGCATGGCCAGACCTTCCCGCCCGCTCGCAATCCTGCTCGCGCTCCCTCCTCCCCTACCCGAGCAAGCAGCCGTCCTCCGCAAGCCCCCCCTCCCCCGGACAAGCAGCTGTCCTCCGCTCCCAGCACCCGCCCGAACAAACAGCTGTCCTCTGCTCACGTCGGCCACGCCCCCCCACCCGCTGGAATGAGCAGCCTTCCTCCGCTCCCCGCCCGCCCGCTGAAATGAGCAGCCTTCCTCCGCTCCCCGCCCGCCCGAACAAGCAGCCCTCCTCCGCTCCCCGCCCGCTCCGCTCCCAGCCAACCCCGCGCTTTCCCCCCCCCCACGCGCGAACAAACAGCCGTCCTGCGCTCATCCCACTCCCCACCCCCCTCGACGGAACCAGCCGCCGTCCTCCGTTGCCGCGCCCCCCCCCCCTTCCCGAACCAGCAGCCGTCCTGTCCCCCCCCCCATGGAACAAGCAGCGGTCCTCCGACCCACCCCCCGTCCGTACACCCCCCCCCCCTCCGAACCAGCAGCCAACTGACCCGCACGCCGAACAAGCACCCCACCGAATACCCACGACGACTGGTCACCCTAAAAGGGTAAGTATACATTACATATGTATTTATCTGTGTGTATATATGATATATATATGCATATACAGTGTATATACTGTGTATATGTGTATATATGATGTATATATGCATATACAGTGTATATACTGTGTATATGTGTATATATGATGTATATATGCATATACAGTATATATACTGTGTGTATATACTGTGTATATGTGTGTATATATGCATCTGCTGTCTATATCTGTATATACTGTGTATATGTGTATATATGCATCTACTGTATATACTGTGTATATGTGTATATATGCATCTACTGTCTATATCTGTATATACTGTGTATATATGCATCTACTGTCTATATCTGTATATACTGTGTATATATGAATCTACTGTCTATATATGTATATACTGTATTTATACATGCATATATTTGTATAAGCCTATATATGTGCACATTTAAATATATATATGATTTATGTTTATATGCGCTGTAGGTGGTATGTATGTATATGCTCTGTATAATGAATTTGTGTGTGTATTTCCCGTATGTGTGTGAAAATGCTGTATATACTGAATGTGTGTGTATTTGCTGTATGTGTGTATATTCTGTATGTATATGGTATTTTTATACTGCATGTATGTGTATATATGGTCAGTGTATACTGTATGTGTAAATATATATACATTTATTGTATATAATGTGTATGCCGTATGTGTGATGTATATATACTGTATGTGTGTATATACTTTATGAGTTTGTGTATCTCTGTACTCTGTGTATGGCTACATTCACACTACCATATGGAGGACGCATATACGGCCGATATAGGTCCTCCATAGACGGCAATGGGCGCACGGCGCCCTACGGGAGCGGTACGGTGCAGCACACGTGCGGCACCGTACCGCTCCGTACACGGGAAAAAGATAGGACTTGTCCTATCTTTACCCGTAGTACGGCGCCGTGCGCCATAACTTCCTATGGAGAGGGGCGGGGGTGAGCTGCGCTCACCTCCTCCTCCTCTTCCCGTGCACTGCCGTTGCCCGGTACGGGCGGGCAACGGTAGTGTGAATATAGCATATTAGTGTATAAATGTATATGGGTACATAAATGTGTGAAGGTGGATATAAACATGTGTTATTGGGGACAAGGTGGCTGTATGTAGCTGTGTTACTGGGAGCGAGGCGGCTGTATGTAGCTGTGTTACTGGGGGCGAGGCGGCTGTATGTAGCTGTGTTACTGGGGGCGAGGAGGCTGTATGTAGCTCTGTTACTGGGGGCGAGGCGGCTGTATGTAGCTCTGTTACTGGGGGCGAGGCGGCTGTATGTAGCTCTGTTACTGGGGGCGAGGCGGCTGTATGTAGCTGTGTTACTGGGGGCGAGGCGGCTGTATGTAGCTGTGTTACTGGGAGCGAGGCGGCTGTGTGTAGATGTGTTACTGGGGCGAGGCAGTTGTATGTAGCTGTGTTACTGGGGGCCAGGCGGCTGTATGTAGTTGTGTTACTGGGGATGAGGTGGCTGTATGTAGCTGTGTTACTGGGGATGAGGCGGCTGTTTGTAGCTGTGTTACTGGGGATAAGGCGGCTGTTTGTAGCTGTGTTACTGGGGGCGAGGCGGCTGTATGTAGCTGTGTTACTGGGGGAGATGCATGTATGTAGCTGTGTTACTGGGGAGGAGGCGGCTGTATGTAGCTATGTTACTGGGGGCGAGGTGGCTGTATGTAGCTGTGTTGCTGGGGGAGATGCATGTATGTAGCTGTGTTACTGGGGATGAGGCGGTTGTATGTAGCTGTGTTACTGGGGGCAGGGCGGCTGTATGTAGTGGTGTTATTGGGGGCGAGGCGGCTGTATGTAGCGGTGTTATTGGGGGCGAGGCGGCTGTATGTAGCGGTGTTACTGGGGGCGAGGCGGCTGTATGTAGCGGTGTTATTGGGGACGAGGTGGCTGTATATAGCTGTGTTACTGGGGGCGAGGCAGCTGTATGTAGCTGTGTTACTGGGGGCCAGGCGGCTGTGTGTAGCTGTGTTACTGGGGATGTGGCGGCTGTATGTAGCTGTGTTACTGGGGATGAGGTGGTTGTATGTAGCTGTGTTACTGGGGGTGAGGTGGCTGTATGTAGCTGTGTTACTGGGGGTGAGGCGGTTGTAAGTAGCTGTGTTACTGTGGGTGAGGCTGCTGTATGTAGCTGTGTTACTGTGGGTGAGGCTGCTGTATGTAGCTGTGTTACTGGGGGTGAGGCGGTTGTAAGTCGCTGTGTTACTGGGGATGAGGCGGTTGTATGTAGCTGTGTTACTGGAGAGGCGGCTGTATGTAGCTGTGTTACTGGGGATGAGGCGGCTGTATGTAGCTGTGTTACTGGGGATGAGGCGGCTGTATGTAGCTGTGTTACTGGGGGTGAGGCGGCTGTATGTAGCTGTGTTACTGGGAGCGAGGCGGCTGTATGTAGCTGTGTTACTGGAGAGGCGGCTGTATGTAGCTGTGTTATTGGGGACGAGGCGGCTGTATGTAGCGGTGTTACTGGGGGCGAGGCGGCTGTATGTAGCGGTGTTACTGGGGGCGAGGCGGCTGTATGTAGCGGTGTTACTGGGGGCGAGGCGGCTGTATGTAGCGGTGTTACTGGGGGTGAGGCGGCTGTATGTAGCTGTGTTACTGGGGGTGAGGCGGCTGTATGTAGCTGTGTTACTGGGGGTGAGGCAGCTGTATGTAGCTGTGTTACAGGGGGTGAGGCAGCTGTATGTAGCTGTGTTAGTGGGGGCGAGGCGGCTGTATGTAGCTGTGTTACTGCTGGGATAGTGGAAAGGAAGCAGGAGGACGTTTATGCACACTGCATTCAATGGGGCCTCCACCAGATTTTGCGCCCGGGGGCCCCCACCAATCTTAATCCGGCCCTGTATATATATATATACCGTATATACTCGAGTAAAAGCCGAGACCCCTAATTTTACCACCAAAAACTGGGAAAATATATCGACTCGTGTATAACCCGAGGGTGGGAAATGCATTGGTCACAGACACCCCCCAGTATATAGCCAACCAGCTCCCTATAGTATACAGCCAGTCCAGCCTGCCCCCAGAAGTATACAGCACTGCCCCCAGTAGTATACAACACCCTAGCCTGCCCCCAGTAGTATACAGCCCAGCCCAGCCTTCCCCCGGTAGTATACGCCTGCCCCCAGTAGTATACAGCTTGCCCCAGCATTAAAAAAAATAATAAACGTATATACTCACCCTCCGGTGGCCCCGATGTGCAGTGCTGCTCCCCCGATGTCCGTGCGGCTCGTCTTCAGGCTTCCGCGCCCGTCTTCTTTCTTCTTCTTTCTTCCGGGAGAAGAACAATGGCAGCGCCCAGCAGAAGAAAGAAGACGGGCGCGGAAGCCTGAAGACGAGCCACGCGGACATCGGGGGAGCAGCGCTGCACATCGGGGCCACCGGAGGGTGAGTATATACGTTTATTATTTTTTAAGTATTTTTAACTTCCTATATGACTCGTGTATAAGCCGAGGGGACGTTTTTCAGCACATTTTTTGTGCTGAAAAACTCGGCTTATACACGAGTATATACGGTATATATATATATATATTGTTTATTATACAATATCCCTGAAAAAATATATACTTTACACACTGAACAAATTATACATAGAAATGATTAACATAATGGGGCTCATATACTAAGGGTCCTCATTGCACACTTTCCTCGGATTTACCGACGATTTCCAATTTGCGCCGAATTGCCCCGGGATTTGGCGCACGTGATCGGATCGGATCAGCACTTACATGCACCGGGATAAAGAAGGTGAACTCCGGCAGACCTCGGCACAGCAGCAACACCTGCTGGATATCAGGCGCACAACCTTAATGAAACCCGGCAGCCCCGAATGAGCATCAGAGAACGTGCCGCTGGTTCAGGACTGGACCGGGTAAGTAAATGAGCCACAATATATCAATGAATATATTAATGTAAACATTCTATATGGAGGGTCACCTCTATAAACAGATGACATGGGCTACTCAGAAGGAACATTAGTGATCATGCGAGATTTTAACTCACCAAGTTTATTGAACTCAATTCTGCTTTGTGTGTGAAGGGGGCACTTCATTAAATTTTTTAGGATTTTTAAGTTATTATTACCATGTATGCTCGAGTATAAGCCGGGTTTTTCAGCACAAAAAATGTGCTGAAAAAAAACTAACTCGGCTTATACTTGTGTCATGAAAAAAAGTGTACTCGCCTTCCGATGCCCCTGGGCAGGTCCTCTTCTATCCATCATGGCCCTGGCAGGCATTGTGACCACAGCCGCACGCTGACATTCTAATGTGTGCGTTGGCCATGCGCCAACATGGAGCAAATGCCGTGGCCACCAGGGGGTCTTTTTCTTACAGGCATTATATTGGGGGCAGGGGCTGGCAAGTTATATACTACAGGGGCTGACTGGCTATATACTGCAGGGAGCTGGCTATATACTGGGGGGGGCTGTGACCAATGTATTTCCCACCCTCGGCTTATACTCTAGTCAATAGTTTTTTTACTTGGGGTGGCTAATACTCGAGTATGTAGTTTAAAGCAACTCTGAATGTTTATGAAGGATAATTTATATCCAGAACCCACTCATAAATTAATAGCGCCAAATGTAGTGCACTCCAGGTTGTGTCAGGAGGTAAAAAGAGGGAGTAGCCACAGGAGTAATGGCTGCCGATTCCATGCTCTGAGGGAGCTCTCCCTTACCTCCGTATACCCCTATGTAAGCCTGAACCCGGTCCCCTTCCGACTTTCCTGTGGCCTCCGCTCTCTGGTACTGTGGTGTCCCCAATACCGTTGACGTCTTGGTCCGGGGTGCGATAGTGAGTCCGGGGTGTGAAAGTGAGGACTAGGTCGATTCCCAGGAAGGAAGGCTGTTTCATTTTTCTTTCCTGGGAAATAGGGAAACTCTTTCTTTTTTTCCGTGCTTTATTAATTAAAGTAAAGGTAAAAATCTGCTAAAAAAAAAATACACCTGACCCGTGCTCAAAATAAATCCTCCTAAAGAGACCCAATCCCGAATGTAGCTAAGGGGGTTGATACTAATACTTTACGCTTTAATTTTCAGCCACGATCTCCGGCCCAACCCTCTTTCTAATCTCAAGTCGAATCTCAACCATCAGATATGGCATTGCCATTGAGAGATGGTTTGAGTATACCCCCCTCTCCTAAGGCTTACATGACAAATGTAAATCAACACTCTTTACTCACAGTAGAAGTGATGCAGAATATGCTAGATGATATGCTAATATGATAGATTTGAAACAAAGATACTATCAAGAATGCAGGATATGATGGGGGAATTACAAAAAGAAGTAAGAACAATTGGCGACAGAATAGATCAGGTGGAAATAAAGCTAACTGAAGTGACATCATCCCATAATAACTTACGGGCCTCGCATAATCAACTAGAAGACAAGTTAACAAACCTTGAGTTAAAAATTGGGGATTTAGAGGATAGATCGAGAAGAAATAATGTCTGTCTGAGAGGTATTCCAGAAGCTATCCCCGATTCAGCTTTGGAGGAATATGCATGGAAATTCATTTCGGCAATAGTACCAGAAGCAAAAGACTTAGTTGTTACAATAGACCGTATCCATAGGATCCCAAGACCAAAACATGTAAAAGCAGACAACCCAAGAGATACAATCTTAAGGATGCATTTTTTTAAAACAAAAAATTTCCTAATACAAGAAACCAGAAAAAATCCCAACTTCCCTCTACCCTATTGAAACATTGAGATTTTCTGTCAGCTACAACATTGAAAAAAAGGAGAGAGCTTGGGGAGATAACTAAGCTCTTAAGAGAAGCGGGTTTCGTTTACAGATGGGGTTTCCCAGTAAAATTAATTGTAACAAAGGATAATGTTAGTTACACATGTTACAATGTGAAGCTGAAAAATTTATTGAGAAACGGGGGTTACTCAAACTTAACCCTTACTCAAATCGGGACAGCGGAACAGTTAAAAATAAGGTGGATCAGGAGTGGTCGGTAGTAAGATAAGGAATGATAGGGTATGGAGGGGGGACTAATCCCTCAATATGGAGTCACCAAGTGGTAGGGCACCCTCTTTACCCCAATACAGGGGGGAGAATACCATTTCCTTGGTGACCCTTTGCCCTGTATGCAAAATGAGAACACTGGATCTGTGAAGGTCTCTTCTAGCTAAAAAATTAGCTGTACAATTAATGTATTTGTATTTAAAGTGTAACCGTCATTTCAAAAAAATTTTGATATGTTGTAGGGAAGGTAATTTTAAGCCATTTTGCATTTGGATTAGTTACCTGAATCTTGCTCCTTCCTCTTGTATTCTGCAGACTTCCCCTAGATGGCAGTGACTGCTCAGATAGCCCTTACTATGGACATTCCGTCTTCATAAAGAAGACTACGGGCAGGAGACACGCCCCCCTCCCCCTGCAATCAGCTGATCACCTCATGTCTCCCTGCACACAGCTCAGCCATGTGCAGGGAGAAGACCTTAATAATATAGTGACCAAACAACTAAACACATATATCTTCTCAGCTTCCCCTACACCTGTATACTGTATAACAAATAATCCACACAGACAGAAACTGCACACACTCCAAATCCACAAGCTGTGCCCTCATGCGCTGTGCTGGAGTGTTACTTAGGTAGGTAGACAGATAGACATGGATACATAGATAGGATATACATAGATAGATGGATATGAGATAGATAGATAGATAGATAGATAGATAGATAGACAGATATGAGATGGATATATATTAGATAGATATGAGAGAGAGCTCTGATCTCATTGGTCAGCACCTTGTGCTTGTGATGAGGTGACAGGAGGCAGGCTCTGCCCCTCCATCTTGCTGATTGTAGTTTTTTGAGAGCTGGAAACCATGGTTTCTATGGATATGTTATTCCTTAAGTTTCAGAGGTGGATGAGTCTGGGGGGGCACAATTTGAGTGCTTATGGGCCCCCTGGGATAATCATCTCCATTATAATTTGCCATTGGTTCTACAGAATTTAGAATTCCCTATAGGAATGTAAAGTAGAAATACAAAGGGTGAAACCAATCTTTTGATAAGACACTCAGGAGGACTGACATAGTTAATCAAAAGGTTTGATTAATACACACTGTTATGGACATATTTTTTTAAAGTGGCTGGATATGAAAGAAATATATTGGGGCACATTTACTTAGAACAGTGCAAACTGCCCTATATGAAGTTTGCCTCTGTAGTGAGCAGAGGACACCAGATTCAAGACTTCAGGATTTCACCAATAGACCTGACAGGTGTGAGGGAATAGAATCAATTTTCGGCACTATGCATAGTACCGTCCCCCATGCACACAGATCATTTTACACTGATATATCCTGTTCCAGGCAATTGGAATGTGACGCATGCTCTGTAAGTTTCTTTATCCCAAGAACCTATAAAAACTCTCCCTGCTACCTAAACAAATTAGAATGCTCAAACACATGAGGGTCTGAGTGGTTGACCGAGCAGCTCGGACTATATACAATGATTTGGACACACATCACATCAGAGATAAGAGATATTTCTCTAACACAGGGTATCAAAATGACCGATGAGAGTTACCTAGGTAACAGTGACCACATCATCATTCACTTTGAATTATTCTTCAATTTCAGTACACTTTCAGAAGAAGGGCAAGAGGAACTCAAGGGACGACCTTAAGAGCATAAACTGGGAAAATGTTCTCAATAATAAAAGCACCGAAAATAAATGGGATGTTTTTAAAAATATGCTAAAAAAGTTCTTGGGGAAGACATATACCATTTGGGAATAAGCAAAATAGAAACAGGAAAAAAAACAATGTAGTTAACTAGTACTGTAAGGTGAGCAATAAACAAGAAGGATAAGGCATTTAAGTTACTAAAAAAAGATAGCGATGAGTCGTTACAGGATTACAAAGAGAAAAATGAATCCTGTAAAAAACAAATAAAGGCAGAAAAAATAGAAACAAAGAAAAATTGCCAAGAAAAGTGAAAATAATCCCAAATAATATATAAATGGTAAAAAAACTAAAAATTAAGAGTATGGGCCCTCTGAGGAATAACTTGGGGGTTATGGTGGAGAGGGATGAATAAAGTCTCATGGGAAAAGAAATGATGCGGAAAAATGTAAATGTAAGCTGCATAACTCAGGAAGTGGGAGGAGAGCCTCAAACTCATTGTGAGAGCATTTGCAGGTGCAGTGGGCTCTGGGTTTCTTCCAACCTGTTCCTGCAAATTTGCCATCTTAAAGGCAATGAGGAAGTAGTGTACATAATGTGTTTGCCGCAGTGAAAGTGAAGTTAATTATTTGTAAGGTTATAAAATTTAATGGGTTGTAGCCCATGACGTGTCTGTGATTTGTCAGAAATCATGGTGGTATAATAATGTTTAGAAAGACGCAGCCTGTTTGTACGTTAAGGCTCTGTAATTTTTTTTTATTTGACCAGTGTCTCTTCCTGTGGTAATACCTTTTCATAGCTTTAAGATATACCTGTGATTTTAAGACGGTTTTCTCATGAGACATTGATGATAATAGTGTCACTTCGGTGATCAGTTTCTTTTTTGGGGGGCAACAATTCAATCATTTAGGAAAAAAATGACATTTTTCAAAGTTTCAAATTTTCTACTTTTTGGACGAAAAGGCAAACCCCATTTTTTTTGTAGAAACCTTTTGCTATTGGTCTTCTTTTTATTTCCATAATTGTACATTTCCATTTTTTGGTTTAAGGATGTGAGAAGGTTTCAAGTTTCAGTAGCAACTTCTGTAGGTTACCCTGTTTAGGGCAATACTCTATAGGTGGCAATAATCTGCAGGATGGAGACACGGCAGGGCTCAGGAGAAAAGGAGCAACATTTAGGTATTGGAGCTCCGTACAATAGAAACCCCCAAGTAGTGACACAATTTTGGAAAGGGCCCCACTCAAAGAATGTATGTAGGATTGTATGAGCATTATAAACCCTAAGATGCTGGCTCAAATGTAATACAAAATGAGTAGTGCAGAGTAAAAATTGTATTGCAATTTATCAAATATGCCATTGTAGTGACAAAAGCATTTTGCTCAACTCATGCTACTGGGGAAAAACACATCAAAAATCATTCTGCGGGTTACCCCGTTAAGGGCAAAACCTCATAGGCAGCAATAATCTGCAGGCTGGAGACACGGCAGGGCTCAAAAGGGAATAACTTGCATTTGGATCACAGGTATTATACTTTTTGTTTTCTTTTTGGCACCATGAAGCATTTGTAGATGCAAATAGGGGCCAGTACAGTAGAAGCCCCTAAGAAATGACCCTATTTTGTAAACTACACCCCTCCATGATTTAATCTAGGGGTATAGTTAGAATTTGAATCCCATAGGTGGGCCCCTAAAAAAGTGCATAATGGATAGTGCATAGTAAAAAATATCCATTCTGTCATCTTGTGCCCAGCTCCTTCCATGGGAGACAAACACCCCAAAAATCATGATGCTTGTTTTCCGGGGTACAGCATTACCCCATATGGGGCAGTAATCTACATGCTGGGAACACGGCAGGGCTTAGAAGCAAAGGTGCGGCATGCGGCATGATGTATAAGCTGTGCATAGTACATCGGGGCACATAGTAATCTAAAAATCCAGGGCTGTATGATAAATTCGGAAGCATCTTTCATACATAGTACTGGTTTTTCTGGGCATGTCTCACAACGATAAATGGCTTCCTTCTGAATGGCTTTTTTTGGAGCACACCCTGCACCTCTTCTGTGTCCTCCCCTTCTTGGCAGTTTGGGGAACTTCTCCTGGAAAGTGCTGCCCTGGTACAATGTGTGATGTGGCCTTGCTTCCAGAAGTGCTGGCACTCCCCCCTTTCTGGTCTCCAAAAAGAAAGAACTTTATTGCCACCTCTTGAAATTCCAGGAAAGTTCCCCTCTGGCCTGCATGTAGAAAATAAGAATTATATAGTGCTATCTGTATGATGTGCATGACCAGCTTCTTGTACCATACCCTCGACTTCCGCATGGCGTTGTATGGCTGAAGCACCTGGTCTGACAAGTCCACCCCTCCCATGTATTTGTTATAATCTAAAATACAGTCTGGCTTGGGGGTTTCTGTACTGGTACCTCGTACTGGGACAGGGGTGGTGGTGTGCTCATGTATTGTGGTTAATACAAGGAGCTCTCTCTTGTCCTTGTACTTAACACACAATACAGAGTCGCTGCATAGTGCCCTGCAATTGTGCCTTTTAAGTTTTTGTCCAAGCAGCGACTTAGGGAGACCTCTCTGATTTCTGTATACAGTGCTGCATGCCGCAGTATTTCTGGAAGTGAGGCACTTGAACAGGGTAGTGGTGGTGTAGAAGTTGTCCAGGTAGAAGTGGTAGCCCTGGTCCAGCAGTGGGTGCACCAAATCCCACACTATCCTCCCTTTAATACCCAGGGTGTTCGCTCCTCCTCATGGTAAACCCCTGAATAAACCATTAACTTGTAGGTATACCCTGATGTGCTTTCGCACAGCTTAAACATCTTCATGCCATACTTTACCTTCTTATTGGGCAGGTACTGGCAGAATTGAAGTCTCCCTTTAAATTGTACCAGGGACTCGTCTATGCTCACATGTTTGGCGGGGGTATATGCCTGGGCAAACTTGGCACTAAAATCATCTAATATAGGCCTGACCTTAAATAAACGATCAGAACTGGGGTCACCTCCGGGTGGGCACTGTGTGTTATCGGTGTAGTCCATAAAAAGCACATCCTGCTCATTGCCATGTGGAACATCGGGGTGTGGTACAGAATGTCTGTGCTCCAGTAGTCCCCGATTGTGGGCTTCTTTACAATCCCCATACGAACTATTATGCCCCAATACTTCTCCATCTCTGCTCCAGTGACAGGGGTCCACCTGTAGGGTTGTGCATAAAATGAAGATGGGTTTTGGCCAATATGCTGTGCAACGTAGAGATTCAACAGCTCCTCATTAAAAAACAACAACTTAAAAAGTCAAAAGCTCAGAGCCCTGTGTGTCAAATTTAATTCCAGGTTGGAAGATGAGCAGGAGGATGATGTTAGGTCAAAGGGGACATCATCCCCACTTGCTGACTCCGTGTCAGAGGCAAATTGATAATGTGCACCAAACTACATGGGCAAGCTGCACAGATGGCACACAAAAAAATAGAGCGCTCTGGAAAAAAAAAAAAAAAAAAAACACTATGTGCACTGCACAAATGCACATAGCTTGCCCTAAGACACCCCGACTACTGCTAAAGATACTGTGCAATGCTATCACACGGCACACTGAAAAGTGCGTCCAGTTCAGAACAATGCTAAGACAGCGCACTGAAAAGTGGGTTTGGATTCAGAATGTACAGAAAGGAGATGGGAAAAACGGAAGACAAGGGAACACACAGGACGCAACAGATAGGGAACAAAGCAAACCAAAATGGAGCCACTGGAGAAATGGTAGGGAGCTAAAAACAAGTTTTCAGTCTATAAACGCTGCAATTGGCCAGTCAGGATTGATCAAAATCTTTGTACCTGTCATAGCAACTCCTTAACATGATGCAGGAGGTAACATATTTGGCTTGTCTGCAGAGGATTGAAAAAAAAAAAAAAGAAGTGTCTACTGTACAATGCTGTTCCAGAAAACTCATAGTAGAGGTGGCAAGCTGCTCGGTGCACCCATTTATTTTTCTATGCCTTCTTTCTACGGGAATGTCAATGACTATGTAATGGCGTAGTGCTCGAAAACTGGTGCTCCAACAGACTGGGCCCCTCCCCTGGTGCAAAAGATAAAAGCAGAATTTTCTCCAAATTCGCCAGATTCCCTTTAAATGAAGAAAAATTATATGGCCAGATGCTAGGGGAGAAAAAAAAATGAAACTTCACACCAGAATATGAGTCACAATAGAAATGTTTTATACTAAAAGTTCATTAGTAAAGTACAGTACAAACTGTCGACTACAAAACAGAAAGCTTTATTTTGCTGCAGAATGTATCCACCGATTACTAGGAATCACAGGTAAAGATGATGGCTTCCAGAAATATTCGGATGTAGAATTTGCACAATTGTGTAGATGAGATTTAGTCTCTTTATAGATCCTCTTTTAATGGCTTTATTTCAGAAATGTCACAATCAGAAGTTTTCGATCCATGATAAAGTCTGAGGCTCCATGGTGAATTGTTTAGAATGTTTCCTGACAGTTAGAAGGAGGCATCCAGAGACCATTCACTGGAACTTTATGCCTTGAGCCAATGGCAGATCTTTGCTGTAGTTGATTGTACTGGAAAGAACATAACAATTATTAAACACACATTTCGACTTAAAAGGCAACCTATAATTAGGAAGGTGATTTTTACATGATGAGGGGTTGCAATAGCCCCTTGCATGTTTATTAAAAAAAAATGCCTTTGTTGTCATCTGGATAATTCCACTGCTTTTTAATCGCTTCTTTAATACCTGGCTCCCTGCCAGCAGTGAGGGGTGAGTTCTAGTGTGTGTGTGTGTGGGGGGGGGGGGGGGGGGGTACATTCATTTCTGTTAAATGAATAGTTCAGGTTCATATAACAAACTTTTTAATATATCTCAGCCTCCCTCGATCTGTCTTCAGTAAGAAGGGAAGGAGTGAAGAGCATATAGACACAAAGGTATAGGATGAGAGAACGGTGATATATACAGCATTTTCCCAAGGTTTATTACAAAATTTGTCATTTCTATTCATTTATCACAAATTACAATAAAATACTTAGGAATTTGTGGTTTTCAAAGCACTTACCATGTAGACCGTCTCATATAATTTTTCCAGGAATCGCTGCCAGACTCTCTGCCGCCTCCCGTGTGTTTTTCCCCACCTGAAATGGGGAAGATGTAAATTATTAAAACATTACATATAGTATAGTTTGAGCCAATTACAGTTTGTAGGTTTAAGTAAGTTATGTATTCATATGATCTCTCAAACTCATACTTCCATTTAAAAAAAAAAAAAAGAATTTCAATGCTGCAGGGTGAGGGGACAGTTTCTAGAGCGGTGTCTGTGTATGCGTAGTGTGTTTTTTTTAACCAAAAAGAAAAAAAAAAGCAATAGTGCAGTGCCACCTTGTGGATACACTTTAAAAGTTTGTAGAGCCATAGTTATAGTTTAACACATATACATACATACACATATATACACACACACACACACACACATACATATACATATATACACACACACATACATATACATATATACACACACACACATACATACATACATACATACATACATACATACAGCAACGATTGGGTCCAAAACAAAATGTACATACCAAAGGCGCCTCCGATCTCCGCTCCACTAGTTGGAATATTGACATTCACCACACCACAGTCAGATCCTTTAGGTCTAAAAGGAACATGCATATACTTGAATAAATGGAAAATCTGCACAATAAGTGGCAATAAGAAAAGGAATGATGAGAACTTCAAGTTTCATGTGTAAAATTATCTTAAAAAAATAAATAAATTTACCCGAGCCAGCGGAATATTCTGCCCAGATCCTTAGTAAAAATGCTGCTTGAAAGGCCCTGCTTCACCTCATTATTCCATGCAAAGGCTTCGTCTTCAGTCTAGGAAAGGTAAAATACATTGCTACATTAATATCTCCCTAGTATCTGCCATAAGTGAAGGTCAGAAAAAAAACGGGACAGACTAAAATATTCCACTTTGATCTACAGCAACCAACTCCATAGGCTTCCTTCTGTACAGAATTGCAGGTCACGTGTCAGTCTCACCAGTACCCTGTATATCGGTTAATATTTCTATAGATCACTTTGAGTTGGTTGCAGTGTGAAATTCCCTTTAGTGGCACACTTGCCATACTTGAGTGTATGGAAATCTGTGTGTCACCTACGATTTACCCTTTACCCAACAGGTTCTAAAGACCGGAAACAGGTACAAACTTCTTTTCTGTAAATTTCTCATAAATGAGATCCCTATTTAACAGTTATAGTAAATGAGAAAGCTCAGCCTCCCTGACTGTTTACTTATGGAAAATATAGGATATATATGCTCATGTATAAGCCAAGTTTTTCAGCACAAAAAAATGTGCTGAAAAACCCCAACTTATACACAAGTCTATAAAAAAAATAAAAAACTTACATACTCGCCTTCCGGCGCTCTCGATGCTCAGCGTGGCTCCCCTTTTTTCTTCTGTCAGCTGTATTAGCCGGCAGAGGCGCGGCCATGTGCTGTGCTGGACAGAGCACACCATGATGCGGTGGTGTCGCTGCCGATTCATGCCAGATAATACAGCAGAGAGAAGAAAGAAGAGGAGCCGCAGGGACCCGTGCCGAGAATCAAGGACCGCCGGAGAGTATTCAAGTTTATTTTTTTATGTGCTGGGCAAACTGGGGGCTGGCAGGCTGTATACTACTGGGGGCTGGCTATATACTAAGAGGCTGCAACCAATGCATTTCCCACTCTTGGCTTATACTCGAGTCAATAGATTTTCACCGTTTTTTGTATTAAAATTAGGTTAGGATTAAACTACCGTATACACTCGAGTAAAAGTCTTCTTCAGTCAACAAGCATAGAAAAATAGAAGACAACTCACCTTAAATTTGATTATGTAAAGTATTGGAGCAAATGTTTCTTTATGAACAATCGGGGAATCGTGAGCAAGGCCAGTCACGATGGCTGGTTCCACAAAATTTCCTGGACGATCAATGACCTGCAAGAGAGATATGTCATGAGCCCCATAAAATTTCCACTTAGCCGAGCTCTGTACCAACCTAGACTTACCTTACCCCCACAGACAACTGTGCCTCCTTCACATTTGGCTTGTTCCACAGCTGAAAGAAACATTTCCACAGCTTGCTTTGTGTGTAGAGGACCACATAATGTGTCAGCTGGAGAAAAAAGTAAAAGCACACTAGTAAGTTCCTTGGAGTTCAATGCATTAATGACTGATAATATACTTCATAAGGAGAAGAAGTATTAGAGAAGTATTAGACAAGTCAATTTAGTCCCGTCACACTGACTCAATCTTCAATAGATTTTTTCTCTCAGTATTTCTAGAAGCCACGTGTCTGTGGTGTAAGTGTGCAATAACACCTTGCATATATATGTACCGCAATGTAAACACATGTGAATGCAGCCCTAGAAAGATAAGGCCATTATATTACTTGTCTTACGAATTAAGATTGACTTTGCCTTCTAGACTACAGATGAAAGAAAGCAATCTTTAAGGATTATGCCATGGTTCCCTTTACATAGCATGGTCATTCCAAGACTAAGGCTTCATGCAGACTGAGTGGTAGCCGACATGGAGTTTCGATTATGCATGGTCACTATAGGATGAGCACATTATGTCTGCATGCAAATTATAGAGCCTACATAGGATCCCGCACTCACAACCACCCCCCCTCATCTCCACCTGCTGAAAACGGGCTGAAACCTTCTACCTCTTTGCAACCCATTGTAAGCATAAGACCTCCCGCAGTGAATAGTATGAGATATATTAGCACATGTGTTTATAATCCAATTCAACGTACTTGAATTGAACGGTCATAATGAATTAAAGTGATTTTCAATCCTAAAATTGCTACAGATTATTTCTGCCATTTGTGAAAATGCAACTTCTGACCACTCTGCACATTTCCTCATTGGGAAATTTTCATTAGCCGCTTCAGAAATGGGCGATTTTTGTTGTGGGTTAACTATCAACTTTTAAAGGAGAAACGTCAGATCCTCTATAAAATTGCAATTTTTCCCGAAAATACTTGTCTCCTGCTTTTTCAAACGCAGTAAGGGTATAACCCACATATAATTAAGCAAAGATTATCACTAGATGTGGAGATTTCCTTCTTTTAAAATCTACTCACGTTCCAACGGGTCTCCAATGCGAACTTGAGCATAGGCTTTAGACAATTTTTCGACAATTCCATCATGAATACTTTCATGTAAAAACTATAGAAATAAGAGCAACATAGTTAGGCCATAACAGGAATAGAAGACTGAGAACTATTGGAGTCATGAAAAACAGGCAAACGTTTCTTACCAGTCGCCTGGCTGTAGTACACCTCTGACCTGCGGTGCCCACCGCAGCAAACAGGACAGACGGGGTGACCAGACTGAGATCAGCATCATCAAACACTGCACAAAGACAAAAAAGAAAGATTCATTGTCAAAAGAATAATGACAAATTGTACAGCAAACCAATAGATGTTCCCAATTCCTTTAAAGTTATTTTTTTTTATTAAAATAAAGTCTACAAAAGTAGAATATTAATGTAATGAATCTCTAGACCGCACTCACCACCAATTGGACAAACCCCTAGTGGGAAATGTGCTCTGGTAATACCGTGTGCCCCTCAGTAAATGTAAATGTAAAAGAGCTAGATAAAAATGTGTAACATGCACGACTGTTTTTACTCAACATGTGTTTATTGTATAAAATAGCACATCACTAACAATTGTTCTGCATATCATAAAATGAACCATAAAATTAAACATAAAATTGAACATAAAATCATATTGTTGTATATAATATCAGTGGGACATCACCACAGATAGATATACAAAGCAAGATCTCATATGACTTACCCAATACTATCTATGGTGATGCCCCACATATACAACAATATGATTTTATATTCAATTTTATGTTTAATTTTATGATATGCAGAACAATTGGTAGTGATGTGCTATTTTATACAATAAACACATGTTGAGTAAAAACAGTAAGTAGTGCATGGTACACATTTTTAAAAGTAGAATATTGGAGTAACATTTATAAAATAGAAAAAAACTGCAATCACTTTACTTTTACTGATCTGGACTTTACAAGGAATATTCCTAGGTTCTAATAAACATCCAATCCAAGCAGGCGAAAAGCTTAAATATAATTTATTAGACCATGAACTAAAATAACATCCTTAACGATGGCAAAATGGCACTTACCAACAATGGCATTGTTTCCTCCAAGTTCAAGCAACTTCCGTCCTTACAAAAAAAAAAAAAAGGAAGGTTATTCTTGTTAATGTGTCCTAACATAAGACTATGTGCCATCCGTTTTTAGAAAATTGGGTGAAAACAAAAAAACAAAAATAAACACAATGTTAAGACCCCGACAAAGATCTGCCAAACTTCCCCAAACACGTGTTTGCAAGGCAAAAACTCCCAAATGAAATACTTGTTGGAGACATTTGCAGAGCCTCAAGAGTTTTTAAAAGTGTATGTGTTATATGAATAGTCACTGTAATATGGTGGGTGCCCAACACAAGTTTGCACCATGAACATCTTTGTATGGTTCTGGTGCACCACCAATACGTCCTCTTGTGCCATCCCACTTTTTTGTTTTTAATCTTGTTTTTGGAGTCAATTACAAAATTAATTGCCAAGTTGCCAATGGCAGAACTGTACCACGATTTACTGGTTTACCAAAAGAACATGAAATGTGAACGCATAACTCACCAAACCTTTCCTGAACCTTGAGAGCTACTTGTTTGCCCACATTTGTACTGCCGGTGAAGGAGACCAGGTCAACACGTTCATCTTTGGCAATGGCATTGCTAAAATCATGTGATAGAGGAGCATATTATAATCAGAAAGGTAATAAGTGCAGAAGTCAAACAAATTTTCATGTAGATACGAAGTGTCATATGCTCTTACAGTACAGGCGGTCCCCTACTTAAGAACACCCGACTTACAGATGACCCCTAGTAACAAACGGACCTCTGGATGTTGGTAATTTACTGTACTTTAGTCCTAGGCTATAATAGACCGCTATAACAGTTATTAAAAGGTGACCGCAATGAAGATCTATTGTTAATCCTGGTTCTTATGACAATCCAACATTTTAATATCCAATTGCCACAGAGACCAAACAAATTTGTCTGGGGTTACAATAATAAAGTATATGGTTCCGACTTACATACAAATTCAAATTAAGAACAAACCTACAGAACCTATCCTCTACCTAACCCAGGGAATGCCTGTATCTTAAATTCCCTGCAAGACCTGTACCCGCTGGTTTGTGGTTTTCCAGCATGTCATCAATCTGGAAAATCACACATGACACTTGAATGACACAGAGACTCGAAGCGGACAATGGAAACCTTGGTGAGCAGGAATGAAACCCCTGATGGAACGCTGTGTGGGATAGCAATACATGGGAAAACTTTTGGAAGTATTTAATAAAATACCCTGCACTCACCCAATGTCAGCGCCACCACAGGTTAAGGAGCAAATTGCACCTGGTAAGTTATTGTCCTCCAGCACCTGAGCAACAATTCTGAAACAGATAAATGTATTAATCTGCAGATATAAAGAATAACATGGAGATTACTATAGAATGGCACAACTATCTACTGTCAAAACAGTAGCCATAAGTATTTGCTAGTAAGCCATCTAAACTTTAACCCCTTCACGTTAACCCCTTCGGCCGGTCGTCAAGTGGAGTATGGAGTCCTCTCCATACATGGGGGGTGTATTACATAGCTGACACCTGTCGTAAACTGGACACCAATCGCGGCAGTGAACCTATTAGGTGCCGTAGTCTAAAACGACGACAGCACCTAACAGGTCTGCTGCTGGGTGCCACCATCTTTAAACACCAGTCGGCTCTCTCTGTGACCTCATTAAAGGTTTAAAGGCTCCCATAGCTGTCATTAGCAATTCTACATTACAGTCTGTCTGAGACAGTAAATATAGGCAATATAGCCTGTATAGTGTATTGCCATGTCCCAAAAAGTCTGATCTATTAAAATCTAAAAAAAAGTTATTCCCGCTGATGAATCCTGTAATGGAAAATAGTGCCCAAATGTCCAAATCAACACTTTTTTGCCATTTTGCCTCCAATAAAAATTTTAAATAAAAAGCAATCAAAAGGGTTTTCAAAAATGTTAGCAATGTAAACATCATCCCATCCTGCAAATAATGACAGGATCCATACCTTGAAGTATGAAAAAGTTACGGGTGTATAAGTCAATGCAAGGCTTTTGAATTTTTTTTTACAAGTATCTAGACATGACTTAAAGAGAACCCGTCATCAGGGACATCATTTTCACCAAAGGTTGCACTAGCCTATCACACCTCCATTGCAAAAAAGCCTATATGCCTTCTCAAAACATTTACATTACAATATAATTGTATGTTTTAACTAATCTGGCTTCCTTCATGGTCTGTGCTGCTCACTCCTCAGCACTCAGCCCCCACCTTAGGTCATTTGCGAACACTTGAGCAACACGAACCGGGCCGGCTAGTGAGCCGATTAATTACTAAACCGCGCCCCTAAACGTCTCACCACGCCCCCTTTAACCCGATGACTGACTGGCCTGCGGCTCCCTATTAGCCATTCAGGAGCCAGAACAGTCGGCTCACTAAGAATAGCTGTAATTCCCATCACTAACAGGAACAGAGCTCACAGCCTGGTGCGCTGATATTAGTGGGGGAGGGAGGAGCTCTACAGGAGCACAAAGGTGGGGTCTGATGAGTGAGACAAGTCTGGTGTTTTTTCGAAATGCATCCAAACCTAAGCCGACCCCTGGGACTAAACAGAGCATTTTGTCAGGAAGCAAGGCAAGTTATAACACACAATTATATAGTAATACAAATACTTAGAGAAAGCAGAAAGGCATATTTGCACTGTAGGTGTGGTGGGCTTCTGTAACCAGTCTTTAGTGCAAATAAGGTCCCTGTGACAGGTTCCCTTTAATCATATAAATTTGGTATCACAGCAATCATAACGATCCAAAGAATAACGGAGAGGTGTCAGCTTGACTGCACATTGAGAGGTGTAAAAATAAAGTTCACCAGAATACGGAACAATTGCCAATTCCACCACATTTGAATTAGATTTTTTTCCAGCTTCCCAGTACATGGCACATAATATTAAAGGTTGCCTCTAGAAAATAAAATTTGTCTCCAGTTTAACAAGCTTTGTAAACTTAAAAAAAAAAAATGAACAGTTATGGATTATGGAAAGAGCGGAGTGAAAAACAAATGCAAAAAAACTTGAAAGGGGTTAAGTTACTAAATAAGAAAAAAATTACATTCGACAAACCATTTTGCTTAGATAGTCTGTGCAAGAACATAAGAGTGCGTGTGTGTGGGGTGGCAATGCATGAACTGTAATGTACAAAGTAAATGAAAAATGAGACACCTAGTGCCCCTCCTATCAACATATAATGACCAACTCCGTCTAGGAATATCCAAACAAATGGAATCAAGTTAAATGTCATAGAATGCAGTGAATTTTAATGATTTTTTTCCCCAGCTTCCCAGTACACGGCATGGAAAATGAAATACTGCCACTAAGAAGTACGCAGAAAACTTTTGGATTTTTAAAGAAGGGGAGAAAAAAAAATGGAAATGTAATAATTAAAAAGGGCATCAGATGGAAGAGGTTAAGTTAGTGATTTACAACCCCGGGTTGTAAAACCCTGAAGCTTAGACTGTGCTGGGAGGTAAATAATAAACCAATTGTGAATAATGACAAGGTCTTGGATGAAAGACACATCCCCATTTATATCCTGCATGGACTCTTGTTATTACAATGACCAAAGTGAAGTAAAAAGTAAAAGTTAATCAGGGTCAATATGAACAGGCTTGATTTCTACACAATGAGGAGTTTTGGCAGGGAAAAAAAAATACACTCAAAGACATATTATTAAAGCTTTTGTCTTTGACATTTCATGGGAAAAATTTTTATTTGATGTGTAATCATGTCCGAAGTGGGAACATTTAATTCAAAATATAAAAATCTGCAGAACCAACTGATTTCAATGGGTTTAGGACAACCATCTAATGTTAATTAGGGGCTCCCAACATACCCCAACTCTTCTCAGAAGGCAGATGCTGGGGGAGATTGTTGTATTGCAACTTGCCCAATCCTAAAAACACTGCCAGAAAAATCTCAAATAATTACATGTGCACCAGCCAAGCTGATGTGTATGTGAAATTTGCAGTTCAGTCAGGGTGATCGGAAAATATCTAGGGGTTTGTGTTTTGCATTCAGTTCTGATAAAAAAAAAAAGCAAGATACTCTTTATTTACATATTATAAAGGAAACTGTTACACTTACTTGGTCACTGCCACACTAGTCAGAGATGTGGTGGGTGCTCCCTTCCTAAAGGAAACAGAGAAAAGTAATATAACAAAATCACAAAAGAGTCCAAAAAAAAAAAAGGGAGAAGAAGAGAGAGATGAGAAAGAGAACACAAATGGGCGTCTACTCAGCGTCAATGTGCCATGTATAGAGGTCACCCTTGAGGCCAGCGTTAGACCAAAACCCCACAGAAGCACTGTGGTTAAAAATGCAGGAAAAACTGCAGATGTATGATTTGCAGCATGTCATTTATTTGCTGCAAATGTGGAGTGGAAATCACCCTTTACAATGCAAATGTTGACCTTTGTCCATAAGAAACCAACTAGAGCAAAATGCTTGGGTAAAATCTGCAACTATTCTGTTCTGTGGGCAGATAGCCTTAGGATTCCTCAGATTACTTCAGTGCTGCAGGAGCCGTTTCATCTGCCTGTGCTGACAAGCCCTGGAGTCCATAGAATAAACAAATTCTACAAACTGGACGGTTTCATGGGAAGGGAGGGGTTGCTGCTACCTGCTAATAGGGGAGGAGGTCATGTGAAAGAGCTCTCTGTGTATGTAGCAGAGCTGGATGTCTTCCAGACAGTCGATCCAGAGGTCTCCTGCACAGAATAGTGATGTACAAGATTTCCCATGTTCCCTATCAGTTCCTCCATTGCAGTCTGTGATTCTACAGAGCTTCCTCTGTCCCTCTGCACATCATGCTTCTCTGTGCAGATAAGCTATTAAACCTTAGTGCTCCCACAGCACAGGCTATACACTTCATGTAACTACTGTATTTCTTCCACTTATTACATGTTCCCTGCTCCTCCATTCTGTATGTACACTGTGCAGTGTTCACTGGAATTACTTGTGGGAAATTAAATCGATTGAATGCTAAATTACTTTGAGATAGAAGACAAGGCATCATGGGATCTGTGGGCAAGCTAACTGGCCTCAGATTGAGGACAGACAGACACATTAGTCTCCGCCCACTTCACCTTTGGTAAGAAAGAATCCCATTAAATTCCATAACTTTGGAAAGAAAAGGGTAAGCAGAACAAAGTAGGCATCGTTCACATATAATTTGGTAAAATCATAACTTTACAGTTACGCTTTAAGTGAGAATCAGAATTGGAGCCAATATTGAGGAAAAAAACTTAACTAAAAGATTAACAAGATCGGCTAATTTCTAGGATCAATTTCTGCCTTCACAGCAGTTTGTTAGTAAAGTCTGTTGCCAACTCACTAGCAAAGAATGCAGTACTTCAGCACATTGGCATTAATCCTTTTGTTCATTAATCTATTAAAATATCATGTATTGTAAGTTGGATCGGCATAAACCTACCTCCCACAGGGTTAGGGCTCATTCACACTGCCGTCTGCGGGGCCGTACATGCGGCCGCAAAATTGCGGCCGCATGTACGTCCCCATAGACGGCAATAGCGGCACGGCGGGGATCCGGTGCCACACATGTGTGGCACCGATCCGGGCCGCACACCGCAAAAATATAGAGCAAGCTCTATCTTTCGGCGGATGTGCGGCCGTGTGCCGCTATTTCCTATGGAGGGAGGAGGGGTCACCTCCTCCTCACCTCCAGCACACGGCGGTATGCACGCACGGCGGGCATACCGCGTGTGAATGTACCCTTAGCTTGGCTGAATTTGCATCAGACTGAAAATCATTCATATGCACAGAAATAGTATTGTGTCCAAATCATTTCTTACCATAGACAGACATCTCCACATATAAGAGCAAGGGCATTGTTCCAACCATATACTGCCACAGGAAAGTTGAAAGCGGTGATAATTCCCACCAATCCTACAGGATTCCACTGTTCTATTAGAGCATGCCCAGGTCCTAAAGACAATAGCAAAAGTCAGTCAGTCCACGCAGGATTTTGTAAACGGACCCAATATTCTCTTATTTGAATGAAGTCGAACTTTTATTGAAGAACACATTAAAAGTAGAATATGTCCTTTAGGCTACGTTCAGATTTAGATTTTCTTCGGTCCTCAACATATACATCAGGAAAGCAACTGACATGTACTGTATCTGTACCTCCATCTGCCAGTGTAACACCCTGTAAAGCTGGATCACAAAGGGCCTAAGTTAGCCCCTCGTCTCATTAGCATAATTTTAAAAGATGATTTTTAAAAGATGGAAGCCATGGATAACAAAATTAAGAATATCACAGTCACAGCCACTAGATCTAAGAGTAAGTGTATCTGGATTATCATGCTTGATTTTCATGGTCGATGGGGAATCCAATTAGCTTTTAGCCTGATGCACACAACCGTAAATGCCGGCAATAAGCTAGCTGCACAAATTGGTCACACCTGCCATTGACTTATGTTATGCACGGCGAGGCTGCCATGTCTCAAACTTCAGTACGGGCGAGCTATAAAATATAGAGTAGGTACTATACGGACTGAATGGAGTTCACCCCTCCCATGTCCGATGGATTTAGCATGTGTGCATGTAGCCCAATACTGCAGAGCTGCAAGGACTTTACATGCTGCCATATTGAGTCTATTGAGGTCATATGAGATTTACTCTGTCCTAAAAGCACTTACTTTCTGATGGTAATATGGGTCCACCAATAATACGAGAAAGGCCGACAGCATAGTCGCATATATCAATGTATTCCTGGACCTCACCAATGCCTTCCACTTGAATCTTTCCCATTTCCAAAGATTCCTTAAAAAAACAAAATGTATTTACATTGAATGAAGATGATATAAAAGGCACCACAGTATTATAGGTTTTTTGGGAACTACAATTTAGCATATCCTTAAACACAGCTCTGTATACAAAGTTGTACCTGGTAAACTATGACAGGGACACAAGTTTTACTAGAGGATCACAGTAGGCGCTGGAAAAGAGACCCCTAGTGATCTTATTGATGGTCAATCCTAGGAAATATAATCCTAGAAAATCCCTAAGAAAGGAACTGAGAATATGTACAGTATTTGGGGACATAATTTTTTACCTATACAGGCAGCCTCCAGGTTAGGTACAGGATAGGTTCTGTAGGTTTGTTCTTAAGTTGAATTTGTATGCAAGGCGGACTGTATAATTGTAACCCCAGGCTAATTTAATGGGGTCTCTGTGACAGTTGGATTTTAAAAATGTTGGATTGTCATAAGAACCAGGATTAACAATAAAGCTTCATTACAGACACATTTAATAACTGTTATAGCCGTTTATTGTAGCCTAGGACTAAAGTACAGTAAATTACCAACATCTAGAGGTTCGTTTGTAACTAGGGGTTGTCTGCAAGTCGGGTGTTCTTAAATAGGGGACTGCCTGTGCTTCATGTCATCACACATCGCCTACTACCACACAGACCGCACACTCACAGAGAAGAAACCTCCTACACATGGGAGGTAGGAGCCAGCACTCTGCACTGATGTGCCTCAGTTCCTAAAACCTTTGGAAAACTATTTCCCATGGTCCTAGATGACCCATGTGAAAGGGTTTGACACCAAAAAGGGTCTGAACCCAGAAATTTAAGATGACTAGTAGGATCCCTATTACCCTCACAATCATATGAGCCATTCCATTTAAGGTCACAGTTCAATTATAAAAACTTTTTACAGACAACAGGTGTGCAGCAATTAAATCAAAGGGTTAACGTTCTGATTTAGCTTATAAAGACGACATAAAAACCATGTGCATTTTTCTGGTACCAGATGATATGTATCAATTAACATAAAATGATAAGAAAACTTAGATTTAGTGTCTATACCAGATGTCCAAGAAGTTTGATCTTTTTTCGTAGAGCATCACCAATTTGGCGCACTATTTCACCACGCTTAGGAGCAGGAATCTGTAAGGCAGAATGGCAGGAGAGTGAAAGAAATTTGTTATTAAAGGGAGTACAACCAGAAGAGTATAACTCCTCTAACTGGTCAACATACAATTTATCACAGACCGAACACAGCCATCTGATTGAAGCCTTAAAAGGTAGGGGCGTAACTACATCGGTAGCAGGCATAGCAGCCGCTATGGGGCCCACAATGTCAGGGGGCCCGTCATCCGACCGGACACAAAGAATGGAGGATGTGCACCATTATATCTATATTGTACTGCACATGTCCAGCATGATATGTATATAACATATACTGTGATGTATATATGCAGTATCTGTGATGTGTATACATTGTATGTGAGTATGTTGCATATGGCACTGTGTGTGTGTATATATCACATAAGTATTTATATGTGATTGTAACTTGCATGTGTGAGTATACTAATATGTATATTTGTGGGAAGTGGGAAGGGGGCGCCTGCTAGGGTGCCCTGTCTCTCCTAGTTACGCCACTGCTTAAAGGGATTGTCTGGAGGTTTAAAAAAACCTGCCTATGGTTTGCGTGGGTACTGCAGCTTTATACACTACCCATAGTCAGCAGATGAGCTTTTTTTGGAACCAACAAAAGTGATTGGGCAGCTAGTGTTAAACATATAACTGTGAACGGTCATTAGCTTGTTTCGGCTTACAATAACTGAAGCAAAAAACTGTTTAACAACTTATGTGTGAACTGGCCCTAAGCTGTTATTAATTGCAATAAGCAGAACTGTATTCAAAGGTTTTGTTTTTCATACTCACATCTGCCCAAACCTTCCAGGCTTCCTTAGCTTTATTGACCGTTTCATTATATTCTTCAAGGGTAGCCTGAAATAAAGACATATACCACAGTTATAGGGTAATAGAAGTTCGTACTAAATTACTACCCCTACAGTAGGTCTTTTAAGGGCAGGTTTTATACGAGCTTGTAGTGTCAGTATAGGAAGGAAAGTGGCAACACAAAGTTTGTAAATTCAGATATTTCCTATATTATAGGGTTTTATTCACCCAAACAAAAATTACTCCTGGCCAATCATAACCAAGGGTAGGTGCTAGGGGCCACAAATTGCCCGATTTGCTTTTCACACACCAATCTGTCAATATGTCCAGGTCAAGTGTCCAAATGTCGAACCTGACCATCGGGTCCACTCTCTAGTCGCATGTTATCTTCTGTCTGTTTGGATCTCGCAGGAATCAGCTATTGATGGAAAACACTAAAAATAAAACCCCTTCTATACATTACCTGCTTAACTCTGGCTATTGGCAAGTTGTTAGAAGGACAATAGGACGTCACTACCTGGAAAACATATGTATACACACACACGTTAAAACAAAGAAGATAACAGGCACACGTAGTAGTAAGGACTATCCACATATCCATTAACATACTCTATCAGCATATTGCTCCTGCATATATCACCAGATATCAATTTGTTTTTTCAATATATCGCATTTACCACTTTGGCTTAGGGTACATTCACAGGCTTTATCTTTTCCCGGTGTATGGAACAGCCGGGCCGCCATTACTGTCCATGGGGACATATGTGGCCGCATATACATCCCCACAGACGGGTGTGTGAATGAGCCTTTACAGGTCCTGCCTGCTGTAGATTTGCGCTATAACCTGTGCAAGTTCCTGGAGCATGCTATAGCTAGTGTACAAACCAGGGGCAGGAACGTTCCACGCTGGTCCACGCCACTGCCTGGCATAACCCCCTTGATGCCCACTTAGCGTGTAGTTGGCATAAAGGTGAGACAGTGGCAATACCTGGCAGGGTGCTATGAATTGTAACTATTTCAGGGCTTGTATGCCAGAAATCCAGCCTACAAGCGCTGATAAATCTCCCCAATTTAAAGTCAATATATGATTTCCATTTAATGTTTTTTTAGCAATTGTCTGAAAGAAAGGGGCAAAGGCAGGAAAAGCCACAATGAGGTCTTCATTACACTGCGCAAAAAGAAGAGGAGGATCAGCAAGATGATATACTTTATGCTGGGAATTTACTATGCCTGTTTTCTGGTGGAGAAGGCAAGTATCCCTGTCAATGTTTAGGGTTTTCCGCCCCACACAGCAATTTTGTGTCAGTGGGCCGTATTTACTTCAGGCTCCCCTAGAAAGCCAGCGGAGAATATAGATTAAAATCTTGGTCTAAAAACAAACTGGCGATTATGTGGCGCTAAGGGGTTAAATAGTGAGTATGCGAACCTGTGGTCGTTCCAAAGAGAAGTGCAAACCGTAAGCTCCCCATTTTGTACTTCATGCAAAAGTTCAGTTTGGAAACAATATTTTTATAATTTTTTGATAGATTAATTATTCTCAAATGATCCCAAGATGAGATTTGTCCTCATGGGCTGAATGGAGTTTAGCTGCGGCCAGGGACGCATTAAGACTACCACGGGCTCTGGACTGTATGAAGATTACAGCCTCTATAGTCCGAAATTCACTTTCTATATGTGGTACTAGAATCAAGCTTCTTGTGGAAAGGATGAGGTCCCTTCTGCCCGCTTTCGATTATCGGTTTCAGGACCTTCAAATTTCATGAAGTGGCTCTTGTGAACACGTGTATGGACCAACAGATCTTTAAGGATTTCATGGGTGAAGGTCCTTCTCAGTATAAAATTTGGTTGGTGGCCATGGGCCCCCGGGCCACAACCCCAACCACCTAAATTATAATCCACCAATGGCTGTGGCTTATTTGAGAAGTGCATAAAGAGCCACTGGACTGCATTTTCAGTTTGAGTGTAAAGTTATACTTTAACATTATTAATGATCTCTGAAATATTGAGACTAAGAAATCATTAATTAACATCTATGTGAAAGCTCAGCAATGGAACTCCCGAGGTCTCAAGTTTGAGAGCCAAAGAGCAAGATGCTATGACCTATAAAGTGATGATGACAGAGCAAACATGCGGGGGGGGGGACAGCGTGTAGCCGGTCAGCCTTTGCCCCAGCAATCTTGAGATCATGGACAACAATCTGTGTCTCTGCCAGCTCCTACTTTGGTCCCTTCATCTCCCCCCTCATACTGTGGCCCCTCAAACTTATTTCCCTTATATGGTGGGTCCCTTTATATTGTGGCCCCTGCATCATCATTATATTAAACACTGTATCAGAGGGCCTCGGACGTAGATAGAGGGTGGGACCAAATGGCGCTTTCACTGGCACATTGGTGGGCGAGTACGACCCTGACGTATCTCTGGCCTGCAAAATGGAAGCAGTGCTCACTGGAGTGTGGTGACCACTTCAAGTAGATAATAGATGGGAGTGCAGGGTGTCTGACCCAGAATTCTGATGTCATAATGATAGGTGATCGTTTTTTAAAAAAACAGAACACTATAGTTTTTTTTTTTCTTTAAGTACTTCTCCATTCAACCTTGGGTCAAATGATGGGTCTAAACTTAGGTTCCAAATCTTTGCAACCTTTAGCAGGAATGTTTAATATTTCAGCCAGCCATTTGAATCGTTCATATGATAGGTTTAGCACGTAACAAGTGAGATACATCCATCCAGGTACATGGGACCTGCTTGACACCAGGCCGCCGGTCAGTTGCTGCCCGATATTGATACACGTACCTACTACTTTTTTGGAGAGGGGAGTTGAAGAATAGTAGTTATCCAGGATGCAAAGAGTTCCCATACTCCCGTAATCACGTTTTAATGAGTCACTGTTCTCCTGTGGGGACGAAGGGGCTCCTTGCATCACGTATAACCATGTTACTTGGAGTCCTGCCCCAGGAGCAATATTTATTCTGTTAAATGCAGCCAAATAGTCTACGTGTCATGGATTCATGTGAATGAACCCCTAGGGTGCGTACACGTGAACAGAATCTAAACATAAGCACACACATCATCATATACAATTCTCCTTGAATTGTTTTGTGGCAAAGCCTGCATCATGCTGCTCCATTCAAAGTCTGTTTTAGACTTTTACTAACATACGGATGCACTTGAATGTGTGTTAGTAACAAGGTATCAATACAAAAGATATGTTATGTGTAAGTACATGTATAGAGACACATACAGCTGCAGATATTGATAGGATGGTAAAGAATAATAAAGGACAGCCAGTCATATGTGCTGCAGACACAGCGCCTGGAGGGCCACGAGTCAGGACTTGGATCATCACTTCTAGGCGTCTACCCAAATTTTGCAGCAGTAGCAGCAGCACTTACCTCTCCTTTTCCTCCCCATGCACCATTATACACACCATCGTTCTCCTCCTTTAGGCCCAGCTCTTTGAGCCATGCATACTGCGGCTGGTTTATTAATAGAGTAGACATAGCCGAGATCTGTCTACAGCACGAAGAAAAGACTTTCCTTTTCAGCACAAAATGTCTGGATAGTGGGAAGGTTATGAGCAGCATGGTGAAGGCAGACTGTGGGATGTCGCTGGCTAATGAGAGTTATAATCACAGGAACCACCTCCTGCTCTGAGAGCCTGGGATTGGTGAGCGGGAGGCACAGCCCACACATCATCTGTCCCCAGCAGTCAGCACACACACACAGCTCAGCTATGCAAACACAGGCCGGCACACTGCCCCCGGCCGCAGCTCTGCATCTTACACAATACAGGCAAAGCAATGACAAGACGGCATCAAAGGGGTGTTCTCATTTCAGCAAATTCAAGTTATTGTTCTTGTGATGAAACATTATACATTTTTCCAATGTACTTTCTGTATCAATTCCACACAGGTTTCTAGATCTCTGCTTGCTGTCCTGCTATACAAAGCTTCTATATTTACTTCCATTGGAAAGAAATCTGACCATGGTCACACAGGTGCATGGCTCGTTCCATAGATATGCCAATGCGATCGGGCCACGGCCCGACCCCATGAGTGCAGTTTGGTCTGCATTTGCAAACGCAGCCAAAACGTCCCATGTGACAGGAGGACAATTTCACACGTTGTGTTTTAGTTAAGGAGAGGTGATTTGCCTAATTAAATTACTGTTAACATTTCTGTTTACAAAACACATTGTAAATGTGGTGTTAACATATATGTTAACAACACATTAACATATGCATTAACATGTTAACACATGCATTTTGTTAACCACTCGTTAACATTGCGTTAACACACATAACCGGTAATGTAATTAGGCAAATCACCTCTCATCAGCTGTTGGAATGTGTTTCAAACGCAATGAAAACGCATCCAAAACGCAATGTGTGAACACGCCCTAAGTGTGATGCCACACCCGTTAAAAGCAGTCCGTTAAAAAACGCATCAGTTTTTGACAGGTTTTACCAATTAGGGTGATATCACACATGACGTTTTTGGGCCGTTTTTAGTTCAGATTGTAAAAAAATGCATGCGTTTTTAAACCGCATACGGTTTTTGAAAACACATACGTTTTTGTCCAGTTATCCGAATTTGCACAATTAAAAATGGACAAAAACGCATACGTTTTTAAAAACGGATGCGTTTTTTACGAACTAAAAACGCCATGTGTGACATCACCCTTATCTTAATTAAAACTGGCCAAAAACGGATGGATTTTCAAAAACCGCATGTGTTTTTTGACGGACTGCTTAAAAACGGACCAAAAAACGGGTAAAAAACGCCACGTGTGCCACCACCCTGAGGGCGCGTTCACACGTTGCGCTAGTGTCGCTTTCATAACACGTTTTTAAATGTGTGAATAAAATTAAGGCTACATTTAAATGACCATATGGGGGACGTATGTACAGCGGCAAGCTTGCGGTCGTACATACATCCCCCATAGAAAGCAATGGCGCAATATGGTGCCTGTAATGCTCCATTCACGTGGAAAATACATGACGTCCTATCCTTCCCCATGTCCGTGCATATACCCACCCAGACATAGCCATGTGGGCATACGTTTGCGTAAATGCAGCCTGAGGGCGCCTTCAAACGTGACATTTTTCTTGCGTTTTTAAACACATCCAAAACAAAAGTGGGAGGTGGTTTGGCCAAAACGCATACGTGTTTGCAAAGAGACGCAAGTGTTTGATTGGAAACGCATGCGTTTCAGGCAGACCCCCCTCTCACTTTTATTTTGGATGCGTTTAAAATCGCGAGAAAAGCGCCACGTGGGAAAGAGCCCCAAGGGTGATGGCACACGTGGCGTTTTGAACATATTTTTGGCCCGGTTTTAAGCAGTCGGGTAAAAACCGCATGTGTTTTTTAACGGACTGCTTAAAAATGGCCCAAAAACACGTTCAAAACGCCACATGTGCCATCAACCTTAGGGTGCACTTACACGGCGTATGTCCGTCAGGCGAGCATACTGCCGTGGGCTGGAGAGACGGTGGTCCCTCCCCCCTCCATAAAAAATAGCAGCGCGCTGCAGCACACATGGGAAAAGATAGAACATGCACTATCTTTTCCCGGCACGAGGCACTGCGTCACAAGGCCGGCACCACACGTGGCGCTTTTGTCTGCGTTTGTAAGGCTTCAAACTTGATCACAAGCTGAAGTAACACTGCATTTTAGCAAATACAATGGAAACACAATGCTACCTCAGTAAGTGATCCAAGCTGAAGCCTTTGGTATGTGTCAAAAACGCATCGTGTGAACGCACCTTCAATGTTCTCATTATTAAGGGTTCAGCCACATATTGGAAAAGCTGACCCCAGGTTACAGAGCCGGCACTGTCTGATATATCATCTGTCACAGCACTACCAGGCTGGGTTACTGTAGGGTTAACATTAGGCCGCGCCTCCTGCCACAGTACTGCGTGCAGCAGGCAGAGGGTTAGCAGTCCTCTCCTCTGGGAGCAGCCGCCTCTCTCAGCAGTGACGGCCGCCGGGGGAGGAGGAGGAGGTTGTGTACTCATCCCCTTCCGTGTGTCTCAGGCAGTGACGACTTCCTCCAGCGCCCTCCTGACTTGTACAGCAGCCGGGACATCTCCGGCCAGTCTTCTGCGGGATCATCTTCAGCTCAGGTAAAGCTTCTTCACACCTAGAAGCAGCAGGACAGTCATGGAGGGGCACAGGTCACCTTAGTCTGCCTCCAGGAGAAGCTTGTGCTCTCTACACCATAATATGAAGGAGGGTGCAGGGGGGTCAGGCTGAGCTTGGTACCAGTTCTCCAGTACATACAGCAGAGTGAGGTGACCATTGTGGAGGCCACTTACACCTGTGAGGTGACCATTGTGAAGGCCGCTTACACCTGTGAGGTGACCATTGTGAAGGCCGCTTACACCTGTGGGGTGACCATTGTGAAGGCCGCTTACACCTGTGGGGTGACCATTGTGAAGGCCGCTTACACCTGTGGGGTGACCATTGTGAAGGCCGCTTACACCTGTGGGGTGACCATTGTGAAGGCCGCTTACACCTGTGGGGTGACCATTGTGAAGGCCGCTTACACCTGTGGGGTGACCATTGTGAAGGCCGCTTACACCTGTGGGGTGAGCAGCACATCCTGGTACACAAGTGCTGCCGGATATCTCTTCTCCTGACTTGTCTCTCACACTGAACTCTTGTATCATGATCACAGTTTGTCTGTGAAAGAAGGCGCAGCACAGTCCATGATTCGCAGACTGGCCACAGCAGTGTATGGGAGCCTCAGGCCGCGTTTACTGTTTACATTTGTCAATGCATTGTATACATGTGTGTTAATATCGCATTTACAATGCATTTTGTAATCTCAAATGTTGACAGTAATGTAATTGGGCAAATCGCTTGTGAACGCGGCCACAGGGTGCAGTCACATGTTCAATTTTTCAGATGCTGTTTTTGATGGCCAAACCAGGAGTGGAGTGAAGAAAGAGGAGCAGCATCTCCCAATTATATAATTCTCACCCATTATCATCCATACCTGCTTTTGGCTTCGAAAACTGCATCTGACAAACTGAACGTGTGGACGCACCCTAAAGGTAATGGCACACATGCTGTTTTGGCTGCGTTTGCGAACACAAACCAAACTGCACCCACTGTTTCTATGGAAACGCCTGTGATCGGGAACGAGTCGCCGGTGTTTTGCGTTAATTTAATGCAAAACACCGGCGGCTCGTTCCCGATCGCAGGCGTTTCCATAGAAACGCTGATGCAATCGGGCTGCGGGCCGCCCCTGCAAACGCAGCCAAAAGGGCACGTGTGCCACCACCCTTAGGGTGGTGGCACAAATGGCGTTTTGAACCAGTGGGGGCCGTGATCTGGTTGCGTGATTTGCGACCAGATCACAGCCCCATAGACTTGTATGGGTCCCATTCACAGCGCTGTGAGAAGTGGTGAAGAGCGTTCACCCCTCCTTCTTCCAGCCCTGTGCTCGCTCTGGGCTCAGGGCAAGCACACGGCCCGTGTGAGGGTGGATTCCCACATGGAGTTTTTAAACGCATCCAAAACGCCACTTACGTTTTGGATACATTTAAAAACGAGACAAAAAATCCATGTGGGAATCCACCTTAGGTCAAATTCTCACGACCATTGGGGGACGTATATTTGGAAATGGGCGTATCTTTATGGAGAGGGGCGGGGTCGAGCCGTGCTCAAATGTACGCAAGCAGCAGCCGTGAGATGGCCACAAAGACAGCAGCTCGCTGTATTGTACAGTAGCTGCACCTTACCCTTCCTGCTACCAACATGCATGTGTTCAAGGAAACAGGCACTCCAGGCACTACGATTTGAGAGGTCTGTAATCTTTATCATAGGTACACTTCAATTTTGAGAGACAGAATCTAAAGAAAAATCCATTGTATGATTTTTAAATAATGAATTAGCATTTTATTGCGGAAACAGAACTTAATACTGCAATTACAGAGGTCAGATGTTTTATGTAGTTTTTACCCCTAGAAGAGATTCCGATGATGTCCTGCATCCAAATCTTTCAGATTTTGGGCTTTTGCTCTGCAACATTAAAAGGGTTTTCCGAGTTTAAGAAATAACTTGGGGCCGGGCTGAGGCTTGCCTCCTCTGGCGCTGTTGATGCCCTGCACTGTGGTCTGTCTAATCTGTGCCCCATTTTGTTTACAGGGGCACACAGAGAGCTTCCGGCCATCTGGAAGCTCCCATCCGACACCATCACCCAGCGCCCTACAATGCTGAGAGATAGGGACGGATGGGCATGGCCCTCCGGAGGCTCCCTGTGTGCAGCTTCTGTGCCCCTGTAAACAAACAGGATCAGATAGACCGCTGCGTGGAACATCAGCAGCGCTGGGGTAGGTAGGTACACATTTATTTATTTTTAAATAGCCAGCACCAGCCCGGTGCTAAGTTATTTCTTAAACTCAGATAACCCCTTTAAAGGGAACCTGTCATCAGTAATTGACCTGATAAACCACTACTAGTATATTGTCGGATAGTGTCATACCTTCTAGTTTTATTTCATAGTCCAGTCTGGTGGCATCATCCAGGAAAGCAACTTTGAAGTGAGATGTAAATTGGTTGTATAAAGTCAAGAGTGTAACACTGAAGTCAAGGTCGGGAGCTCTGAATGCCTCCTCTGTTGTGATTGACATCATGGATCGGGCTTGGCAACATCCTGGTAGTGGTTTATTAGGTCAATTTCTTAGGTTCCCTTTTAAAATTTAGGTCTCTCCAAAGTTTTTAACTCTAACCCACAAGGCGCCGATATTGCAAGGAGCACCAGATCGAGGAAGATTGACAGTCGTCTTGTGTTTCTTATATTTTTCATATTTTTGCACCTTCCTATCTACCCGACTCCTAAGCCCTGCAAAAACTGGTGGCCCTAACGCCTATTGTTTTGGACTGGCTGTGGAAAACCTCACATTTCTCTAACTACGTGACTGAGAAGGCTGTTTTGCCAACAACTACAACCCCCACAACATGCACTCTAACCCCCTCCACCTATTCACCTGGAAAGCTTGGCAAACCGTATGTAAGTTGGAGGCTTTTACACATTTTGTTCCATCTTGTATTTTACCACAACCCCTCCTTTTAGCATGGACAGGCAGCAGTAGTGTTAAAGATTTGGTCTGAAATGACCGGCGCTTTATACTACAACTCATTAACCTCTTGGGCAAATTGGTCCTTGCCCTATCAGAACTTGGGGTTCCCCTTTCTCCCTCCTCTGTATGTTAATGCAACACTTCCTTGTCTGATTTGTTTTGCAATCCATGTTATCTTTCACAAAAATAAGTCAAATAAAATAGATATCCATTACAGACTTCTCAATTTTTTTTGTAGGTGGGAAAACTGGTATGATCTCGTATAAAATCCTTATATTCCTATAGAGAGTAAATGTCTAGAGGTTTTCTCAGCAGATTTCTGACCTTTTTCTCTTGGTATTTCAGGTTCAGCCATGCCTTCCTGTATTGTCAGTGGCTGTATACATAAGACTACAAAGAGACACTACAATGAGGAAGGAATTATCATGCACGCGTTTCCATGCAGTCTCTCCAGGATAAAACAGTGGCTCAAGAGTATCGAAAGAAATAACCATCAATATTTTGGGAACATTGATGCTTTGGCTGACAGCATTTTTTATAAAAAGAATAACAGTTCTTTCCGCATTTGCTCTGACCATTTTGTTTCAGACTGCTACTCTCCAGGACACAGTAAGAGAAGAGCTCTGAGACAGGATGCTACACCAACAATTTTCAGGGCACCCCTTAAAGTGGTGGCTGTGTCTGACACTGGCTCACCCCAACCTGTTCCCTTCATGGTAGACGCCATCACGCAGACAGATCCCTATACAAATGCACACGACAAAGGTGCACAATGGCCGGAATACGAGTTTAATGTTGGAGGACAGCTGTGGAAGATAGAACATGACCATATGTACCAAATTCCTCGATTCAATTCCAAATATGCTTATCAAGCTATGATGTCTACTGCCAATGCTGAAGATAACCCTTTTATCTATGGAATAAAAATGCAATCCTCGGCTCGGCCACGAGAGCCAGTAGTGATAAATGATAGTGATAAACCAGCACAGGAGCACACAGCATATCTACCCATGTTTTCCGACAGGGAGAGTTGTATGCAACAAGAACCTGCCTATGAGAACCGTGTAAAGGAACGCAAATTCATTGTGTTTGAGTCGTGCCTTGATGTTTTGTTTGAACAGGTTCGATGTAAACACGAGGACTGTAATTCCTCCATTGTCCGCACACAGAAACATGTTTTGGGCACTTACCTGTCTGTTAGTGGTCAATGTAGTAAAGGTCACATCTTCCATCTGTGGCATAGCCAGCCTACCAGAGGTGTTGTTGCTCTTGGGAACGCCTTGTCATCAGCTGCTGTGTTATTTAGTGGATCGAATTTTCACAAAGTACAAGAGATGTGCCAACTACTGGGACTCCAGTTCATTTCACACAATCTGTATGACTTGTATCAACAGAAATACCTCTTTCCCACAGTGGACATTCACTGGCAGCAGGAACGCCTGAGACTCGGTGAAGCTTCCTCAGGTACTCAAGTATGTCTTGTAGGTAGTGGACAATGCAGTAGTCATGAGAATGGTTCCAAGTATGGAATATATACTTTCCTTGATGTTGCAACGAAGAGAATTGTTGACTTTGAAACTTTTCATGGAACTGAAGCTAATTCCTGTGTAGCACTGAAAAGGAAGGCCTTTGTAAAGTGCTTAAATAGGATACTAGGGGACAAGTTTGAGGTTTCCTCTGTTGCTACAGACTATAATCCAAAAATAAAAAGAACTTGT
This sequence comes from Engystomops pustulosus, assembly GCF_040894005.1. Lineage (NCBI taxonomy): Eukaryota > Metazoa > Chordata > Amphibia > Anura > Leptodactylidae > Engystomops > Engystomops pustulosus. The sequence continues at coordinate 60,378,721 of NC_092411.1, forward strand.
GAGCAAAACTACAGAATCCAGCATAAGTATGATGCTTGGCAGTACACCAAAAACATAGAGAAACGTCTACTAGCTGCAAGCAAAAAGAAAAACTGTTCTGTAATAGCCGAATGGATTCCTAGCATTAGGAAACACTTGTGGTGGTGCTCAGGTACCATCTGTGGAAACTCGGAGGTGCTCCGTGAACTTTGGCAGTCCGTGCTTATGCATGTGACTGATCGTCATAATTGGGATCATGGTGAAATATACCACGCGTGTTTCCACAGACCGCTAACAAAACTTGAACACGATTGTCAACCCTGGATCAAAGAAAACTCTGAGCCATATCATGCATTGTACGACGTGGTAATGAACCCCAAAGTTCTAAAAGACCTTGATCATCTCTCTCAGTTTTTGCATACTGGAGAAATGGAGGTATATTATCATTTTGTATCAAAATACAAGCCCAGGAAAGTTTGTTTAAAAATGGATGCATTTAATGCTCGTATGAAGCTTGCAGCATTGGCTCACAATGCAAATGTTCACAGACAACGTGCAAAGGCCAATTCCACACGCCATGGAAAAGCTGCTATGGGAACTGTGAGACAAGATAAAGTTACCAAGTCCTGGAGCTCAAAGACTCTTTATGGATCATCTAGTAACTTGCATGTATTACCTATAATGACTGATGTCTTAAAGTGCATTGATTGTGGTCTGACAAATAATACCATTAAAAGCTGACAAAAACATATATGATGATTCTAGTGGACAGTGGTATGAACATTACAGATCAGAGGCTACAGAAGCTACTAGCAATGACTGCTCTTTTTTCTGTGTATATGTAACTACAGGGCTAGTTCTTTATTACTTTTTTTAAATAAAAAATATTTTTTTTTCTTATGTAAATAACAGTAAATCTGTCACGGACACCCTTCCTCCACTATTGCCTGCCTACGTTTTATGTAGTGGCAGAAAATCACCAAAAGTTGCACTTTTCTGCTCAAAAGTGGTATGTGTTAAATAAGTAATTTATATAACCCCAGACAACTGGTGTAAATGTACTGGTAAATGTCCTTCAGTTATGATGAATGGATGACTTCCAAAGTCAATTTGCAACATATGTTGCATAAATCAAAAGTGAACACAAGAAACTTTCCTGATAATTTGACTTTGCTAGCTAAGGCTACATTCACACGAATGCGTGCCCGCCAGGCTACGTTCCAGCTATGGAGAGGAGGAATGGTGACCCCTCCCCTCTCCATTGCAATGCATGTCGTTTGGTGTTGTAACACGGGGAAAGATGGGACATGTCCTATCTTTTCTCCGCGTACAGAGCGGTACGGTGCTGCACGTGTGCCGTCTATGGGGGACGTATGTATGGCCGCAAGTTTTGCAAAGATGGGAAGGGGAGGAGTGAGCAGGAGTTAGGTCCCCACTCACAGAGCAGCCTCTCAACCGAATGTAGTAGCTAAAGGGAACCTGTCGCCAGAGAACTATGATTCACTGATACAGAATATTATACACACTGGGGAGTGCATTGCAGACATGCTTTTGTAATACCTTAATCTTCATCTTTTTTTCAAAATGTCTAATTAGCATATTTAATTCCCTCGGCGGCCTGGTTAATCTATGTTCAAAACAGTCCCTCCCCCTCATTACGTCGGCTCACTGCACAAGCAAGGGAGCAAGCAATGGGACTTCATGGGGGGGGGGGGGGGGGGGGGTGTTTTGAATATAGATGAACGGCGCGCCAAGGGAATTAAATATGATAATTAGAATGTGGACCTTACATTGTGAAATACAGCTACCCCCAGGACTTTCAGGTAGATGCTGGCATGGAGCCACAAAGTTTAAGAAAGTTTATTAAACTAAGGTATTACAAAAGCATCTGAATGCACTTACCAGTGTGAAGAAGTGAAATCTAGCTCTCTGGTGACCGGTTCTGACAGCAGAGTTTGATTTGGACTTTGTATTTGCACTTATCCATTTTTCTTGGAAAAAAAAAAATCCTATGCACTTGTTTCATCTGATTCACTTATGTGACTTGTCCCCAGTTCGGGTTCAGGTGATTTCCTCCAAACCTGGTATCCCTCTAGCCAATCATAGCCCTGGCTAGTTGCTAGGAGATGCTGAAAAAAGAAAACTAGCTCAGAGCAGTGAACATCTGCCAAAACTTGAGACACTTGGACTACAAGAGAATGTGGTATTTATTTTTTAAAGATAACCTGTCAGGCGAATTAACCCCCTAAGAGGTCCTAAAGCTGTATGCAAATGACCTGCGAGATGTCCAATGAGTCATTAGCATATTCAAGCTGTCCAGCTTATTCATGAGTGGGAGGCACAGCCACACCCCCAGTGCATGACTAACAGCCTGTATAATGGTGTAATGGCGCCTCCATGTGCTTCCTGGAGCTGGCAGCCATGCCCCATGCAGTCTGTGTGTATGAGATACACATGACTTACAGCTTGTATAATGATGTGAGGAATAATGGTGTAATGGCTCCTCCATGTGCTTCCTGGTGCTGGCAGCCACGCACCCAGCTGCCTGTCCTAATCCTAATTCCTTGCCATGCACCAGGAATTTTGATTATGCCACAAAACAGGAGTACAAGTTTTGATAAATCTCTCCCACAATTCTTGTGTGAATTATGCAGAAATGACTCCTCATTATTACCCTCGATGCCCAAGTCATAATGGCAACACATTTGGTCAGTTGTGCACTAAGGCTAAATTAACACCACCGCTAGTTGTCCTAGTTACTCTGTGGTGTAATGGAACAGAATAAAGGATACCTAAAAACACAGGTGAGTTTGGTCTGACAAACTCGTTTTGGCTTCTTTCTGGATTTCCAAGACTGAACATAGAATCACACTAATGTAGTGCAAAAGGGAGTCCTTCCTTTATACAGAAATATGATGCAAGGACTGTCTGCCGAACTGCAATGCAGATATTGTGAAAACTGTAACAGTTTTGGCGCTGCAGGAAAGCCGGTAGTGAGGGAGTCCATGCATCATATTTCTGTATGATTCAAGGACTCCTTTCCTGTGCAATATGTTCTATATATGGGATCTGAACAACAGAGATCCGTTTCCACATCTGTTCCCAACAACTTACATATTCACTTCTCAAAATAACATTCTTAACCTCATAGCGCAATAAGATGTCCCCTTACGTCTTGTTGTGCATGGGAGAGTATGAAGAGGGCTCACAGGCTAAGCCCTCTTCATACTCACTGGGTGTTTGCTTCACAATGAAGCAAACGCCCGTCGCTAACACACACGATCGGTGCTAGTGCCGATTGTGGGTGTTAATCCTTTGATCACCGCCGGCAAAGCTGTCAGTGGCATTAACGAGCCGAATGCACGTGGGCACCGCCATGTTGGCTCCGATAGTCGCTCCCTGTGACGTCATAGGGGAGCGGGGATCCGTTGCCATGACAGCCTCGGGTCCCACAAAGATCCGAGGCCATCATGTTTTATTCTATCTATTACAATGTGTGATTTGCACATTATAATAAATGGTGTGTAAAATCAAACAACCTAGGGTTAAAGTACCCTAGGGAGTATTAAAAATGGTAAAAAATAAATAGAATTAAAAAAAATATATATATATATTAAAAAAGCTTTAAAATTCAAATTACCCCTCTTTCCCTAGAAGTCATATAAACAGTAAAAATCATAAACACATTAGATATCACCGCTTCTGAAAATGCCCGATCTATCAAAATATAATACAGGCAGTCCCCAGGTTACATACAAGATAGGGTCTGTAGGTTTGTTCTTAAGTTGAATTTGTATGTAAGTCGGAACTGTATAATTTATCATTGTAATCCCAGCCAGAACTTTTTTGGTCTCTGTGACAATTGGATTTTAAAAATGTTGGGTTTTCATAAGAATCAGGATTAACACTAAAGCTTCATTACAGACACCTGTGATAACTGTTACAGCTGATCATTGTAGCCTGGGACTAAAGTACAATAAGTTACCAATATCCAGAGGTCCGTTTGTAACTATGGGTCGTATGGAAGTCGAGTGTTCTTAAGTAGGGGACCGCCTGTAATATAATTTTTTTTTGCTATTTTGAAAAATATAAAAAATTCAATAAAAAGTGATAAAAATGTTGTACAGTCCTAAAAATAAAAGCATTGAAAACTTCATCAAAAGTCGCAAAAAATGACACCACTGACAGCTCTGTACACCAAAAGTTATTTGTGCCAGAAGACAGCAAAATGAAAAAAAAAAATTTTCTGTACAGGAGGTTTTAATTTTTGTAAATGTATGAAAACATTATAAAACCTATACAAATTTGGTATCCCCGTGATCGTAATGACCCAAAGAATGAAGTAGACCTGTCATTTGGGGAGCACTGTGAAAGCCGTAAAATCCAAGCCCACAATAAATGGCACAAATGCGGTTTTTCATCATTTTCACTGCATTTCTGTATACGGCACAGAATATTAAATAACATCACTATGAAGTGCAATTTGTTATACAGAAAACAAGCCCTCGCACTGGTCTCTACATGGAAAAGTAAAAAAGTTATAGATTTTTGAAGGTGGGGAGTGAAAAATAAAGACGCAAAAATGAAAAAGGACCAGGTCCTTAAGGGGTTAAATATACTGAGAATGACAAAATAACACATTCTCTAATTCACTGTTATCTGTCAAATGCTGTATTTTGTTATAATTCCAACCTATCAGTCCTGGTGTTTACAATTTTGTTTGCCCTTGGACCGGACCGTAAATCTTCTGACTATGGTCGGATTCTTCTCCTGAATAGCTTCTCTTGTCCACACACTACAGTGCTCCCTGCCTCCTGCACTTCCTGTCGGCAAGCAGCAATGTGCACACTTATTCTACAATCTACAGACAGATGAGGCCTTTATCTTAGTGATGGGAATTACAGCTCTTATTAGTGATGGTGGGTGTTTAACCTGTCATATGGCGAGGTCAGCTCGACTGCGGCATTTAAACTGCCTTCTGGGGCTCTTTAATGCGTGCACAATGTCTTTGGGGAGTGCCGATTGTTCCTATGGCAGCCCTGAGGTGTGATCAGGACTCCAGGGCTGCCTGTAACGTCTAAATAATAACAGAAACCCCACATGTATAGTATCACCGCGGCCGTAACAACCAGTAGAATAAAAGTAAATCATTATTAAACCCCCAAGAAGAACGCCGTAAAAAAAAAGTGATAAAAAAAACATATGCACTGGCGAATGATACTGGTGCAAAGTACAACATGTCCCACAAAAAACAAGCCATCAACCAGCTCTGTAGCCAAAAAAGTAAAAATATTATGCCACTTGGAAGACCGCAATAAACGAATGATAATTTTTTCCCTACATTAGGGTTTTATTTGGCAAATTTGGTAAAACATAAGAAAAAATATGGAAATATGGTATCCCCGTAATCATATCGACTCGTAGAATAAAGATAACATGATTATTAGGCTATATGGTGAACACCAAAAAAAAAAAAGTTAAAATTCATACATTTTCGACAGTAGGGGATACCAACCCCAAAATAGTAACACTGGAAAAAGCATCTCATCCCGCAAAAAAAAAATGCCTTCACTTGGCCCCAATAGCCAACAAGAAAACTAAAATCCTAAAAGCGCGATGATTTCAAAAATGGCAAGAATTCATCATTTTTCTTTTTGTAAATTAAGTCAAAAAATCTGCCAAAATTTACCACTAAAATGAAGTACAGCATGTGAGGAAAAAACCAATCTCATAATTGCTTTGATAAGCAAGTGTTAAAAAGTTATAACCATATAAAGCAACGCATGTCAGAATCTGAAAAATGGAGCTGAGCCTTAAGCTGTAAAGTGTCTACGTCCTTTAAGGGGTTAAATATACTCAGGATAACAAAATTACACATTCTCTAATTCACTGTTATTAGCAAAAATACAGCATTTCACAGATATAATTCCAACCTTTCTCTTTCAGTCCTGGTGTACACAATTTCAGTTGCCCCTAGGCACGATCCTGTAACTTATGACTTAGGCTGGCGGCACACGTGGCGTTTTGAACCCGTTTTTGGGCCATTTTCAAGCATGCGTTTTTCATGCATTTTTGACTGGTTTTACCAATTATCTTAATTACAACGGGTCAAAAATGGATGTGTTTTCAAAAACCGCATACGTTTTTTAACAGACTGCTTAAAAACGGCCCTAAAACGGGTTCAAAACGCCACGTTTGTCCCTGGCCTAAGGGTCAGGGAAGCCACCTTCTGTGTGACGGCTGTGGAGCCGAGTTTCACTCTCTCTGCCTCTAGCCCTGCCCTCCTGCAGTCCAGGACGGAGCAGCGTGAGGAGTGTAAAGCTACAGACAGATAAGTTCTTTATTTGGGGAGTGGAAGGAAGGCACAGTAGATCTAGCAGTGTGTTGTAGAATAGCAGAGATGTAGGAGAGCCGACTGTCATTGTGTGTAATAAGCATCTCATGGATCTCATCATCTCATCTCTAATCTGTCTCATCTGTCTCTTTCTATGCTTCAGATACTAGTACAATTTTGAGCTCCGCTCACCCCCGCCCCTCTCCATAGAGAAACATGGGGCACATTGCAGTATTCCATGGAAAGATAGGACATGTCTTATCTTTCTCCCGGACAAGGAACGGTATGGTGCCGCACGTGTGCAGCGCCATACCGCTCCCTTAAGGCCCCGTGCACCCATTGCCATCTATGGGGAACGTATATACGTCGGCTGTGTATATACATCCCCCGTATGGCAGTGTGAATGTAGCCTAAAATTTTAATGTAAGGGGATAAAAATTGATATCTATTGTGTAAAAATAGGGTATTGAAATTTGAGAATTTTCTTTAATAGGAAAACCCCTTTAAGTTTTTCCCTTTGTGATACATGTGCTGAGTTGCCTGTTGCGACTTTTTAGACCCAAATAGTAGCTCCCAAAAGTAAGTCTGGGTCTAGCTTGCTCTGTTTCGGCACTTATTAGGCGCAAGAATGGGACAATTTCAGAGCTCAAAAGTTGCACAAGTTGAACAAACATCTGGGCTACATAGATAAATATGAAACACTGCATTAAATCCCTGAGGCAGCAAACTTTGGTATGCTGCTTGATTCTGCGCCTAAAAAGTCTCGAAATGTGAAAAGTTGCACCCAAAAAAAAAAAGAAAGCAATAGGAGCGGTACATGTTTCCCTATGTATTAAAATGTGCGATTTGAATATTGTAATAGATGATGTGAAAAATCCCCTTATAAAAAAAATATATATATAAAAATGCAAATCACCCCCTTTCCTTAAAACTGATATAAACATAAACAGTAAAAATCATAAAGATGTTAGGTATCGCCACATCCCAAAATGTTTGATTTAGTGTGATGCCACACGTGCCGCTTTGTCTGCGTTTTCACAAACGTATGGGGGGGGGTCTAAACGTCGCCCATACACAGCAATGGGCTCATCGCCGTGCGGCACAGTACTGTTCCATAGCCCTATTTTACTCTATGGAGCGGGGTGGGGATGAGCATCAAAACGGTAGCATTGAAAATGTCATCAAAAGTTGCAAAAAATGACACCACACACAGCTCCATACACCAAAGCATGAAAACGTTATTAGCGCCAGAACATGGCACAAAATGAAGAATTTTTTTGTACAGGTTTTAATTTTTGTAAAATGAATGAAAACATAAAACCTATATAAATTTGGTATCCCCCTGATCTCACTGACCCAAAAAATGAAGTAGACCTGTCATTTGGGGCGCACAAAGAAAGTCGTAAACTCCAGGCCCACAACATCCCAGCGTCATAATGCCATAATTAGCCGGTGGAAACTTTTTGGTATTTCTAGGGGGGGAATTGACATTATACGGAAGTGTGACTATAAAGAACCATTTATAACCCGGTACACCCTGTCATGTAACTGATGAGACTGCGCTCTCCCTATACACCGGATAGTGCCAGGCCGTAGCGTCTCCGCGCCCTCAGCTCCCGGGGATTTCCCGCCTTTCTCTCAGCCGGAAGTAACGCGCTTCCCGCCGCCTCCCCCCCTGCACAGTGACGTGTTCCGCCTCAGCCCAGTGTCATGGCGCTGGAGAGCAGCCGGGGAATGATGGAGGATGAGGAATTGGAAGACGGGGAGCTCAGCGGCTCCGACAACGACATGAAGGTGTCCAGACCGGCAGACAAAGCTCCAGTGCAGGTAAGTGGAGGAGGCCTGTGCTGTGAGGTGTATAGACATGTATGGAGCACCACCACCCCGCACTGTGTGTAGCCTGCATGCTATACTACATAGCGCGGCTCCATGTCATCCAATCAGATTACTTTTCACCTTTACTGTTCTGACTAAACCTGTGATTTGATTGGTTGTCGGGGACAGTTCCAGCTATGTCTGTGTGCACATTGCCTGTGATAAGGCAGTGTTCACACCTTGCGCTACAGTTGCTTTTTGAAACACAATTCCAGTGCATTGGGTGTTATTCAGACATATGTGTTTAGACCTTAACGCTCTGCATTTGGTAAGTTGCAATATGTGTCTTATCTTGTTAGCCTGTAAAACACATGCTGCTACTTACCGATTGGTCTAAACATGTATTCGGTAGAAGTAATTCCCAATTTGCTTACGAGGAGATTTTTAAAAATGCGTTATGCACATGAATGAACGTGGCCGAGAGTTGTTCTACAGATCTACATTTGCTTTTAAAAGGGGTTGTTGAGACTGAAAAACACTCCAGATCATATTTTTGTACTTTTCACGTGTTTCCAATGCTGCAGCTCCCTCGTGGGCTTCACTATGATCTGGGTCACCATAAGAGTGCTGGATTGTGGGGACAAAAAATAAAGCATTGTTATCTTAAAGCAATTGCTGATATGGAATTAAAAAATAACCATCACCTCTAAGTGGAATGTTTTGACAAGACTATGTTGTGTAACCCCTGCATGACAGCAATACAGCCATATGCGTACTATTTGCACATTCCCCTTGCTGGAAAAATGTTTAAAAACGTCATGACATTGGCCAACTACAAACAGCAATATCTCGTGAACCCTGGCACCTACAAACACATATTAAAAAGGAGATGCTGGACACGGCATATTGGGTATGGATGCTTTACAGAACCATAGATATCAACAATATTTAGGTTTCTAAGTACAGCTTTGTATTTTTTAGATTTCTGACTATAACATTAACTGTGGATATCTCTGTTTCTCTGAAACAGCCATGCACAAAATTAAAGTGGAGATTCTACTGTTTAGTGACACCAGAATTGTGTTTCTAGATGTCAGGGTTCAGGAGATAGAGGCGTTTGTAGTGTACCCCCACATCAGCCTGTCAGCAGAAGGCAGATTATAGAAGGAGCTGCAGGAAAGACTTGAACTTGGGGAAAGTGTGATGAAACACACATATTTGTTACATATTTATAACATATTTTGGTAATAGCTTATTCAGTATTCTCATTAAAAAACCTTAATTGGAAAAATGATAAAGCTTATTATTTTACATTTTGTAGTCACATATCGGGTAATTTTAGAAAGAAAAGAAATAGTTTTATTCCATATCTTATCAAGTAAGCCTCACATGTCATTAAAAAGATAAAAAATGTTAATGAAATGTAAAGCTTTTCCAAAGATATTGTCATTTAACCCCTTCCTGCACCTTTATGTAACTGTACTTCAAAGGGGGCCGGTAAGTACTGCGCCATACGTACAGTTACATCATAGAGATCGCCCGGGCTCAGAAGCTGAGCTTGGCTGTGGGTGAAAGCCGGACTGCGTCAGTAAAACTTGCGATTCCGACTGTTTACCCCTATTAGACTCCGCAGTTATGTTGAGTGCAGCGTCTGCAGGGCAGTACCTGGTACTTGCCCATCCGACAGGCACCCTCTGTGCCAGGCACAGATGTGCTGTTTGTTTCCATGGCAAACTTCAGTGCCTTTAATGGATGCCTGTTGGTTTGTGCTTTCTGCAAAATCTAAGTGTACACGTAATATACCGATGCTGATGTAAAATACCGTTGTATTTCATTAAACCAAGTGATCAAATGATCGCTTGTTCATGTCCCACATAGGAACAAAATAAAACAGTAAAAAAAGTTTAACCACGCACACCATAATAGTACGCCACATGTCGGGTATATGGAGAGGTCTCTCGGGCTGAGCCCTCTCCATAGCCCGTAAGTCTTTGCTGAATATTGCAGCAAAGACTTACAGGTAACACCCACAATCACCGCTGGCAGCTTTAAAAAGATGGCAGCACATGGGCGCTGCCATCTTAGTGACGATCATCGCTCCCTGTGATGTCATCGGGAAGTAGCGAATGGTCGCCATGACAGCCTTGAGTCTTCAATATGCGATTTGCATATTGTATTGAATGAGTTGGGAAATCTCCATCTGCCACCATACTGTAGTATGGCAGTATATGATAGAATCGATCAGACAAGCTAGGGTTAAAGTACCCTAGGCGGTTTAGTAAAAGAAAAAGTTAAAAAAGAAAAAATATAATTAAAAAAAGCTAGATATTCAAATCACCCCCCTTTCCCTAGAACTGATATAAATAAACTGTAAAAATCCTAAACACATTAGGTACCACCGTGTCCAAAAATGCCAGATCTATCAAAATAGAACAACGTTTTTTCACTGTTTAACCCCGGAAAATAGCACCCACAGTTAAAAATGGCTTTTTTTTTGCCATTTTGAAAAATTTTAAAAGTTAAATAAAAAGTGCTTTAAAGGTTGTACAGGCTGAAAAACGGTACCCTTGAAAACGTCGTCAAAAGTCGCAAAAAATTGCCCCACTCAGAGCTTCGTCCACCAAAGTATAATAAAAGTTATTGGCGCCAGAAGATGGCAAAATCCCCCCAAAACTTCTGTACAGGAGGTTTGAATTTTTGTAAAGTATGAAAACATTATAAAACCTATACAAATTTGTTATCCCCGTGATCGCACCGACCCGAAGAATAAAGTAGACATGTCATTTGGGGCGCACAGTGAAAGATGTAAAATTCAAGCCCACCAGAAAACGGCTCAAATGTGTTCCCCGCTTCCCAGTGCATGGCATGGAATAATAAATACTCACTATAAAGTGCAATTTGTTGTGCAGAAAACAAGCCCACACTGAGCTCTTTACGTGTAAAAATAAAAAAGTTATAGATTTTTGAAGGTGGGGTTTGAAAAATGGAAATTTAAAAACAATTATCGGTTAAAAAGTGCAAATAATAAAAAAGAATTTAAAAAGCATAAGTCCCTTAACCCCTTAATGACCGCCCTATCGGGTTTTTACGGCGGTCATTAAGGGTACTTCTTCTGATGCGACGCCTTTCTACGGCGGCGCATCAGAAGAAGTTTTCGGGACACCGGGTTATTATCGTGCCGGTGTCGGGCTGTGATATCACAGCCCAGACCCGGCACTAACACCCGGGATCGGAAAAACTCCGATCCCGGGTGTTTAACCCCTTGCACGCCGCGGTCAAGCATGACCGCGGCGTGCAAGTGTGTCCCCCGTGGATCGGACCCCCCCGGTGTGCTTACCGGGGGATCCGATCCCTCCTGCCGCTGCCCCGGGTTCCGACGAGTGACCCGGGGCTGTCGGCTCCTCTTCTCACCGGGTCCTGCCTTCCTGGCAGGACCCGGCTGTAAGTAACTGAGCATGCACAGCATGCTCAGTTACTTACACTATACACTGCAATACAAGTGTATTGCAGTGTAAAGGCTTGAATAAGTGATCGGATGATCGCTTATTCAAGCCAAGAAGTAGAAAATGTAAAAAAGTAAAAAAAAAAAAATTTAATCTTTTTATAATATAATTAAATAAATAAAATAAAAGTCCCATAATCTCCCCAGTAACATATAAAATGCAAATAAAGTATATAAAACACAAAACACGTACATATTTGGTATCACCGCGTCCGTATTAATCTGTACAATAAATCTAAATCAATATTGAACCCGCTCGGTGAACTAGGTAAAAAAAAAAACTCGAAAAACTTCCCATAATATACAATTTTTCATCAAACACCATCACAAAAAATGTTCTAAAAAGTGATCAAAAAAAGTTACGGTACCTAATATGATACGACTGAAAAGAACAACTGTTTTCGCAAAAAATAAGCCCTCAACCAGATCTGACAACAGAAAAATACAGAAGTTATGGCTCTGAAAAGTTGTCAATAGTAAAAACAATGCGATTTTCTCCAATATTGGTTTTGCTCAGGAAAATTGAGCAAAATAAGAAAAACTATATAAATGAGGTATCACCGCAATCGTAGTGAACCAGAGAATAAAGATAAAATATTATTTTTACTTTACGGTTAGCGGGGGGGGGGAAATGCTCACAATCCAAAATAAAAATTGATGATTTTGTTTGTGTCCCCCTTGAAATAGTTAATAAAATCTCATGAATAAGCTTTAGACTCCCAAAATAAATTATTTATACATTGTATCTCATCCCATAAAAAATAAGCCCTCATATGATCGCATTACCAAAAAAAAATAAAAATTTATAGGTCGTACAATGTGACAATACAAATCTGCTGTGAATGGCGCCTCCATTCATTCTATGCTCGGCCGTGCGCCCGTACAGCAGTTTACCACCACATATGTGGTATCAGTACACTCGGGAGGAATTGGGCATCAAGCGTTGCAGTGCGTTTCATCATTTAATTTATTCTGAAAATGTCAGTTTTGGCCTAAATGAATGTATTTCCAAAAAAATTCCATAGTTTCTAAATCGCAGGTCCATATTTTTTAACCCATGTGAAACACTTAAAGGGTTAATGGACTTAATAGAAGTTGTTTTACATACGTTGAGGGGTGAAGTTTCTATAGTGGGGTAATTTATGAGGTTTTACTATTATTTGGGCCTCTCAAAGTCACTTGGAAGCAGAGTTGTCCCTCAAAATGTGAGTTATGGCAATTTTCATGAAAATAAGAAAAATCGCACCTAAAGTTCTGCACCTCATAACATTCTAGAAAAATGACCGGAATCATAAATTATCATCCCAACATAAAGCAGATATTCTGTAAATGTTAATTATCAAACTTTTTGAGTAGTTTTACTTCCTGTCTGGAAACCAGAACATTTCAAACTTGGAAAATGAAGAATTTTTACAAACTTTTGCCAAATTTTCACTTTTTTTCAGAACGAAACGCAAAACTTATCACTTAAATTTTATAACTAACATGAAGTACAATGTGTCACGAGAAAACATTCTCAAAATCACCAGGATATGTTAAAGCGTTCCGAAGTTATAACCAATTATCGTGAGACATGTCAGATTTGAAAAATCGAGTCTGGTCATTGAGCTGAAAACTAGTGTCGGTGATAAGGGGTTAAAGCCTGCATCCTTTATAAAAAATCACATAAAACACAAAAACATTACACATTGGGTATGACCATGCAACCCATACAATAAAATTAAATTGTTAAAAATAGGGAAAAAATTATATTTTTACATCCACCGCTTAAAAACAGGATAAAAAGTAACATTGATGATAGCAATAAAAAGTAAAAGCCTTAAAACAACTCTGTAAACAAAACAAAAAAAATGTTATGCCTCTTAGAGCACGTTAATGCAAAAACCAGCAAATTTCTGAACAAACGAGTTCTGTTTGGATTTTCCTGTTTTTTTTTTAATTAGGTACCTTGGCTTATATTGGAAGTATATATGGTACATTTCAATCTTTGGTTTTATTTATTTAGATTATTATTATTATTTTTTTTTTTTACAGAACTTAAATGTTGGCAGTGATAAAAGCTACAGAGGTAGCGCTTCCCTTCCAAGTGTCCCCTATAGGAATATCAAAAATGTTGATTCTAGTGATGACAGCGCAAGTGACTCTGAGGAAGATGATGGTTCTCCATGGAAACGAAAACGCCAGAAGACTTCAAATCCTCCTCGTCCTGTTTCCCGACCAACCCAGTTCATGATTCCTGATCAGAACAAGAAACCCAAGAATAACATCTGGGGAGCAGTACTGCAAGAGCAAACCCAAGAGGCTGTAGCGAAGGAACTCGGCATCATGGACATGGACGGTCTGATAGATATGAGCAGGCAATCGGAGACTTATAATTATGTCCTGGCCAAAAAACTTATGACCAAGTCAAATGATGAAGAAAAGCAGAGCTTGGACAAAGAATTGGAGGAGTATATGAATGAAGATAGGGAGCATGTATCAAAGGAAGAAAACGGGCACTTAAAGAGGAAGCGACCTGCAAAGGAGAGAATAGGTGAAAAGTTAGAAATGAACTACAAAGGTCGCTATGAAATAACCGATGGCGACCCAGACGACAAAGTTGCTGATGAAATCGCTTACAGGTCGGTTATCAGGATTTTACAATTTTCTGTATCCAAACTCTCTGTGCATGCAGGTCCATGAAATGGGGGGTTTCCCACAGAAGAGCTACTATAGAAAAAGAAAAGTTAAACACTATAGTACAGTAGATTATAAGCGCTTTTTTATTTTATGTCTCTTCTTAGCCACATTGTAACTGACCATCGCTAAGGAGGTTATTCAGTGTGTGGTACTTTCATTGTAGTATTGCAAGACGTGGGGTTTTCCAACAAAGCAAGTTGGGCCCTATCCACAGGGTAGGGTCTAACTTGCTGATCGTTGAGGTTGTCAGTGGGGGTCTCGTAGAGATGAACGGGGCAGTTTGCACGAGTGGCTGCTCTGGCCATCTTGGCGGTGCAACCAGAGTACATCAGATTTTTTTTTTAATGACCTACTTACAAGCTTTTTACGTGCCAACCTATGTTTCCGTACTGTTATATTGTTGTGGATGGATGTATTGTGATCTAGCTGCTTAATAACTGGTTTCCATTCTTTCCATGTAGACTCCAAGAGCCCAAGAAAGATCTCATTGAGCGAGTCGTGAAAACCATTGGCACAAAGAAGGCGATAGAGCTCCTTATGGAAACCGCAGAAGTGGAGCAGAATGGTGGACTTTTTGTAATGGTGAGAATTTTCTTTTCAGTATGTTTTTATTTTTTCAAGAAAAATATGCAAAGTTTTCCAGGATGAGATAAGGAAAACTATGCCTTTTTTAGGTACCTTGTAAGATACTTCCCTTGACATCAAGCATGACCTACAAGATGCCTTATGACATCATGTGGGATTAAAACCAAACCAATATATAGATTCCAGAAAGAACAGACTCTGAACTGTGGACAGCACTGTTTCCACCTGATTGGGTCTCCTCAGTACACCGTTGGGAACTGGTTTGGCTGAGTGAGAAGCTTGGGACTAGGGTCGGGAAGTAAGAGTTATCCTGACTGAGACTTCCAATTAAGGCCACCATGTAGGCGTGTGGAGTCTTATAGCCATGGATGCTCCACTAAGAGGATTCCAGGCCCTTACATTCAGTGCATTGAACATACTTCCAAGATTTCTAGAACGGGGGCAGAATTGTTTGTTTTTCACAGTTTGCTAGCAACTATGGCTGGGTATCTTAGTACTGGTTACAAATGTGCTTTTACCTTATGATCACAGCATTCCATCCCACACCGAGGTAAACTAGTCCACTAG
The DNA here is from genome assembly GCF_040894005.1 of Engystomops pustulosus. Taxonomy (NCBI): domain Eukaryota; kingdom Metazoa; phylum Chordata; class Amphibia; order Anura; family Leptodactylidae; genus Engystomops; species Engystomops pustulosus. The sequence continues at coordinate 60,394,182 of NC_092411.1, forward strand.
AATGCACTGTACAAATGCTCTTGTGCATCAAATATCTCAATAATGAGCTCTGGGGTTGTTTAAAGGGAATCTACCACCATGATGAACATTATGCAAATGAGCCTGAGGTGTTACAGGAGCCTGGAGCCCCTCGGGCTCATTTGCATAGTCTTTCATCCTAGTGATAGATGTCCTTTAACCCCTTACCGACATGTGACGTATTAGTACCGAGCCCTCTCCATAGCCGGTAAGACTTTGCTGCATATTGCAGCAAAGGCTTACCGGTAACACTCGCGATCGGTGCCGGGTGTTTTCCTCCTGATCGCGGTTGGCAAAGCTACCGGCGGCTTCAAAAAGATGGCGGCGTATGGGCGCCTCCATCTTTCCTAGGATCATCGCTCCTCGTGACGTCATAGGGGAGCGGCGATCCGTCGCCATGGTAGCGTCGGGTCTCACGAAGACCCGAAGCTTCTTCGGCTTAACCCATTCATTACAATGTGCTGTCAGCACATTGTAATGTATGAGGAGTAAAATCCCCATATACTACCATACTGTAGTATGGCAGTATATGATAGAATCGTACAGACACCCTAGGGTTAAAGTACCCTAGGGAGTCTGAAAAATAGTAAAAGTAAAAATAAAAAAAAGTTAAAAAAAAAATTATAATAAAAAAACCTAAAAATTCAAATCACCCCCTTTCCCTAGAACTGATATTAATATAAACAGTAAAAATCATAAACACATTAGGTATCGCCGCGTACGAAAATGCCCGATCTATCAAAATACGATAACGGTTTTTCACTGCGTTTAACTGCGTAATGGAAAATCGCGCCCAAAGTCGACTTCACTTTTTTGCCCTTGAAAAAAAATAAAAAATTCTATAAAAAGTGATCGGAAGGTCGCACAGTCCTAAAAATGATAACATTGTAAATGTCATCAAAATCGGCAAAAAACGACACTACCCACAGCTCCGTACACCAAAGCATAAAAAAGTTATTAGCCCCAGAAGATGGCAAAATCCCCCCAAAAGTTTTGTACAGAAGGTTTTAATTTTTTTAAATGTATGAAAACATTATAAAACCTATACAAATTTGTTATCCCTGTAATCATACCGACCCAAAGAATAAAGTAGACATGTCATTTGGGGTGCACAGTGAAATCCATAAAATCCAAGCCCACAAGAAGACGGCACAAATGCATTTTTTTTACCAATTTCACTGCATCTGGATTTTTTTTTCCCCGCTTCCCAGTACACGGCATGGAATATTAAATACCACCATTTTGAAGTGTAATTTGTTATGCAGAAAATAAGCCGTCACACAGCTCTGTACATGGAGAAATACAAAAGTTACAGATTTTTGAATGTGGGGAGTGAAAAATGAAAACGCAAAAACGAAAAAGGGCTGCGGCGGGAAGGGGTTAAAACACATTAATGACCGTATACAGGCGGTCCCCTACTTAAGGACACCCGACTTACAGACAACCCATAGTTACAGACGGACCCCTCTGCCCACTGTGACCTCTGGTGAAGCTCTCTGGATGCTTTACTATAGTCCCAGACTGCAATGATCAGCTGTAAGGTGTCTGTAATGAAGCTTTATTGATAATTCTTGGTCCAATTACAGCAAAAATTTTGAAACTCCAATTGTCACTGGGGCAAAAGAAAAAAAAATTGTCTAGAACTTCCATTATAAAATATACAGTTTCGACTTACATACAAATTCAACTTAAGAACAAACCTCCAGCCCTATCTTGTATGTAACCCGGGGACTGCCTGTACATGTGAAGACGTTAGGCACAAAGTCTTTTTAGGCTTTACTTTTTGATCTATTTAAATCCTTTACATAGATAATAAACAGCAAAGTGTAAACTATTATTTTCTATTGCAAAGGAGGTCCGTGTCGAGTGTTTTTCTATAAAAATTGGCTTTGTAAGTTGCACCTCTGTATTTCCTTTTTTCTAAAATGTGTTTTGAGCTTGTTGTATCCAATTTTATCCAAAAGCAAAATGCATTGCTAGCAAAAAAGAAATCAGTTGTGCATGATAACCCTGAATCTTCCCTGCATGTCCACTTTTCATTACTGAGTTTTACTTTAATTACAGTGTCTGTTTTGTAGATTTAGAGCTTGCTATCAGGGATTCGGCTGCTAGATACTTTATTTTGCTAATGAAGTTGTTTTACCTTGCAGAATGGAACCCGCAGGAGAACCCCTGGTGGTGTCTATTTAAATCTCCTGAAAAATACACCAAGTATTACTTCCGCTCAAATAAAGGTATGTACTTTAACCTTACAGTTAAAGGGGTTGTCCAGATTTTCAAAAAAACAAACATGGTATTCTTCTCAAAGATATTGCCACACACATCCATTGCTTGTGTCTTGCATTGTAGCTTCTCTTTATTCATTTTAAGATTTGGGTTGCTACACCAGACACAACCCATGGTGGTTCTACCCTTCTACTATCTATACACACAGAATACTGTTATCCTGTAATTTCCTTAGTGGTGATGTTGGGGTGAAGCAGAAAGTCAATCTCCAGGAACAGTGGTGCTGGATCCTGCTGACTTTGGGGAAAAAAAGAAGCAAGCACTTTTTGTTTTCTGCTAAAAAGTGTGTCTTATTGTCCAAAAATATGGTAGCTATTACTACTTGTGGGGATTATATATACACTTTCTTTCTTTCTAGTTAATGTGAGGTAAATTAATATTATTTTAATAAAGTTAAATATGAAAGAAACCCTTTAAATGAAACCTACCACTTAAAAGTGGTAGTTCTAAGACACAGCTACATGGACCAGCTCCATAACTTGTATGACCAGCTATAACTTATAAATCGGCGATAGGGGGTTTATTCTACTAATGAAAATATGCTCCGGCACCAGCTCACCCTGAGCTGGTCCATGTATCTGTGTCTTAGAACTACCACTTTTAAGTGGTAGGTTTCCTTTAAGAAATTGCTTATAACAATAATTTTGTAGAAAACTTGCATTTTTGGTCCCTCAATGTAAAAAGTCAATGTTCCTCAGCATTGACAGCTTTTACATGACTAATGTATAATGTTTTCTAAAAGGAAATATTTTATGAGGAAAACCAGAAGGAATATGAGAGTAAAAAGGCTGCGAAAAAGAGAAGACGTCACATTGTTGGGAAGAAGATGAAAGAAGCCATCAAAGGTCTTAATTTTCAGGAACATGACGACACTTCAAGAGAAACCTTTGCTAGTGACACAAATGAAGCTTTAGCGTCCTTAGATGATGAAAACACTGAAATGAAAGCCGAAAATGAGGATCCAATTGAGTTTGACAATACACATGACCTAGAAACCTTTTAATTGATGCAATTTGGACTTTGTGGACATTGAGGCTGAATGCTAGTAGAGAATTATTTTTCTGGTTATTAGAAGTAATAGAATAGACCAGGAAAAATGTAGAGCAAATTGTGTGATGACATTGCTTATTAAATGCACCTCAGTTTTTTGGGGGCCAGTTTTTTTTTTTTTTACTTTGTTGTCCTTCTGCCTTATTTTTTCCATTACTTATGAACTAACCTGATGTGCTCTCTGCAGTACAGATTAAAAGGAACCTGCCACCAACCTTTAGACAACCCAACAGACAATCTGAGATGATGGAAGGGGATTTTCACTTCAAATAACCCAATCTTTGGCTCTATAGAACCATGTTTCTGGTGCTATTGTAAAGATAACAACTAGGGTTCTGGATTTGTGCTCTTCTTAACTGGAGATAAAGGCAAAAAGGAAGTTAATCTTTGTATGTATCTTCCATTCATAACTATCCCTTTTAATTTCTCTTTCTGTAACTCTATAACTGACTGATTATTCTAGTTTTTTAATTGCCTCTAGAACATTGTTTTACGTGCTATAGAGCCCAAGGTATGGGGTATCTGAAGTGACAGACACCAGGGGCTGCGTACAAGGGTAACTGTGCTTTTGTTTTTTTATAGCAGGGCAAGACTAAAAATGATGTAGGGCAATAAACCTTTGGTCCATAACCTTAACATAACATTAACTGTTAAATATTGGCATACTGCACGTGCTCTGATTTTGTTTGTGTAAAATGTTGCATCTGATCTATATTCTTTGAGGTCTACATATGCTGAACTGTGAAATATATGCACAGATTATAATGTACATATCAATTCAATGTCCGCTGGCTTTTAGAATGAACTTTGGAAGAATCTATTCTTGCCTATTATCTTTTTTATTTCCATTGCTCATAGAAATTTATGAAAATTTGATAACCCGGTGTTGAGGATGTGACCGTGTGCAGTTTAAAAAATTTTGTCTGGTCATTGCTGACAGTATCAAAGGCTGTCAATTTATTCATACAGAGGAACAGCCAGCACAGAGGGGTTTTTTTGGGAATGATTCTCCAGAATTATTAGTTAAATAAAACAGATATGTTTGGTCTAATTCACGTCTCTGTTAGGTCTTTGGTTATTTGCATCAGTTATTGTGAGCCAAAACCAGGAGTGGTGTAACACAAGAGGTGCAAACAAGTGCAAAGAGATGAGGTATAATGGAAAGACCTGTCTGCAGAGGATGACCTAACGCACCTCTATATGTATGTTATGAACCACCAAACCAAATGATCAGCACGCTATGAAAAAATAACATTTGTTATTAAATATTTAATAACATAATTTTCTTTAAAATTAAAGAAATTACAACATTAGGATATAGTATGAAAAGCAATCCCGGTATTCCATCTAAGATCCATCTAATATGGAATATCGGGATTGATTTTCATACCATATCCTAATGTTGTAATTTCTTTACTTTAAAAAAAATTCTTTCATAAAATGAATTCTATTTTTAACCATGTAGTCATGGACTGTATAAGGACAGAGTTTCACTCATGCGGTTGTTAAGAGATATTGAGATGTATGTTATGTTATCTTAACACCTTCCAGTTCATGTTTTTTCTTTGCCCAAAGTAGGAAATGTACTTTGAAGTGATTTGTAAATTGGTTGTATAAAGTCATGAAGGCAGAGAGATCAGCACTGAAGTCAGGCCTTCTCTGCCCCTCTGCATTTGACAGTCCTGCCTCCGGGGACATAAGTAACCACATCTCCTGAAGTCAGGTTCATGATGTCAGGAGCAGAGGAGATGCTCTGGGAGAGAGAGCTTGGCTTCTTTGCCATTTATGATAGAATTTACATCTCCCTGCAAAGTTGTATTTGTGGATGATGCCATCACGCTGGGCTTTGAGGGAAACATAATCTGGAAGGTGTTAAACTGTTTAATATACTGGTAGCTGCTTATTAGGTCAATTTCTTGCTTCCCTCTTAATGCATTTAACTATAGTTTAAAATCCAACATTAGTTCTATACATAGAACTGCATATGTTACAGGTTACTTGGGAGCTTTATGACCTCATACATAAAATGTTATATTAATCCACACATCAATTTGTTATAAGGTGGAGATTTGCCTTGTGTGCTGACATTGTTTTGCTTGTGATTTGTAAAGCGTCTTACTGCCTTCATTTTCTGGATTATTTTGAAATTTCACAATTTAAACACTTTGTTTTTCCATATTTTTGTGTTCTGGTCTTTTTTATTTCATGTGATTTGCTGTGGTGCTTGCACACCTTTTATGACATGTAAAAAAACAAAAAAACAAAAAAAAAAACTACATCTTAAAGAGGACCTTTCAATAGATTTTGACCCCCCCTGACAATGCCTGCTGATTAAGGTTTACAAGTCCTCCCCATATCACCTAAAATTAGCTGTCAGTGGGGCAATGTACCTTAATTACAGATGGTTTTCTGATATGCAAATTAGCTCTTTTGACTCTTCTCTGATATCTCTGACTCTTCTCTCCCCAAGGCTGGCAGTGAACCATGCTCCATTACTGTGACTGACAGCTTTGTCTCTTCAAATCCCTACTCTGCCTCCCTGTACTTGGGGACTGTCTGCTAATATTCAACTACAGACATATAAAGCTCTATGTACAGATGGGAAATATTGAATATTTTTTACTCGGTGCCTTGTCTTACATTCATGAAATGTGACCAGTGACGACATTGCAGTTCTCTCAGCGTTCTAAGAATAGCAAACTGTACACCATGTATGTGATTACATGTAACCACAGCAGCCTCAATTGAGGAGGAGTAGAAGGCCATGGAGGCAGCTGTGACTTCATGTGGTCAGATGCTTGCATGGGGTACAGAGTCTAAAGTACCTGAGGTGATGTCACTCTGGTCATATGACATGAACTGTGACCAGTAAGGAGGCATAAGGCACAGGGAGGAGTAGATGGGAGGGGTTGGACAAGCATGACACGCCCCCCTTTGATGCCAAGTAATATAAGATAAAAGGTGATTTATGTGGATGTAAACAAAACAATTTTTAGCTAAAAGGTTGTCGGTCATTTTATAGAGCTCTATAAGAACCTGCCACTGGCTTGTGACAGGTTCCCTTTAAAGTAATTACAGAAAACTACATGTGCTTGTCAGAATGCACTTGCACGTTGTCCCCATAACTGAGGAATTATATAATATATATTTTTTAAGATTTCTGGTAGCTTGATGTGTGTGATACATGAGGTGTTAATGTCTGCAGTGAATGTATAACTTTTTAGTTTAGAAGTTGCAAATTGCCACAACTTCTTCCTAAATTTTCCTACTTTAGTTTGGGGTTTTATACTGACCAGTTTTTCTTTCTTTTTATGGAACTGACCAAATGAAACCAAACTAATGTGAGCTTAGCCTTAGTGTCACGTGGCCATCCAACCACATGGTGGCAGTATTTTTATTAGACACGGGATGCACAAAGGCGTACATACAGAGTTTCCCCAAATTTTATTCAATGGGTACACGTATCATTTGTTCTTTTTGCCTCTTTTTAAAGTTCTAAATTTTCCATTGTGATGCATGTGTTTTGTTTTGTTTTTTCTTTGTCTCAGATTTGTTTTTTTTCCGGTCGTTTCTCATTTAAAAACAGTCATGTCAACATCTTCTGTAACATCCAGGGAAACTGGGTCTCAAAGTTAGAGAAATTTGGCTTTCAGGTGACATTTATGGAAAATACACTGCAGTAATATTAACCCCTTATGAGTTTTTAGCTCATTGTTTGCTCTCCACCTTCAAAATTCCATAATTTCTGCGTAAGAAGTTTTACTTCTCAGTGACATTAATTATTATTCCATGAAATTCCAAATGTGATGAAATTGGCAAAATAAAGCAAGTGTCACTTTCTTGTGGCCTTAGTTTTTACAACTGTGCGCACCAAATAACACCTCTGCTTTATTCTTTGGTTGAGAACGATCACTGTGATGCCAAATTTATAAAAGTTTTATTGTGTTTTTAATACATTTTCACAAATAAAAGTAGTGTTTCCGTTATGGGCTTCACCGCCTGCAATAATAGTATTTTGATTTTGAGACACGGCGATACCAAACACGTTTGATTTTTACTGTTTTATATCAGTTCTGGGGAGAGTGGGGTAAATATAATCCCTAGCTCGTATAATTTGTCATGCAGCTCTGTACACAAAAATCTAGAAAAGTTCTGTTATTTGAAAGAGTAAAACGGAAACTTAAAAATGAAAGGGTTGTGTCCTTAAAGAGGTTATCCGACTCTTTTGAAAATCCTACATACTGGCATTACTCACCACCTCCGTCGCTCCCGCTGTCCCACATCTCCGTCTCCGCTGAGTTAGTCATCTGGCTAGCCACGCCCACCCGTCCATATATCTCAGCGCCTGATACAGCCCTGGGGATAGGGACGGGTGTGTGGCCGTCCGGAAGCTAAACTCAGTGGAGACTGTGGCGGTGGACACCGGGAGCACGCAAGAGGCGAGTACAGCGTTGTATTTTTAATTTAAAAAAAAAAACTCCCCTGCCAGTCTGCAGGATATTCAAGAGATTCGGACAACCGCTTTAAGGGGTATAATCATGTTAGAGACAGCCTCCTAAGTTACAATGCACCAATTCACATGCTGTTACCAACATATCTGCCAAAAATGTCTTTATATTATATAACTATAGGAGCTTGGTTTGGTCAACATGGAATGTGTTTGACCTGGCAAACTTTCCCTGTACAGTAAGCTGCACCTAGCACTGGCAGCAATCGCTGCAAATCCGTGAACTCAATTGTTAGAAACCTTTTACTCCTTTCCACTCATACCATATTCAAAGGATAGCTGGAGACACTAATACTAGCTGGTGACAAAATCAGAGAAAGATCTGCAGCAGATCCAGACACTGGAAGAACCATCTACATGTTGTTTAAATTTCTCTGTTCTTGGTCATATTACAACCTTTTCATTGCAAATCTACAATAATAATTGACAGGATAGGGGATCAAAACCCACAGCGTCAAGATTTTTGCACAGCATGTTAATGGAATTTATATATACTGTATATATGCTACAAATATACAAGTGACATTGCAAGACAGAGTAAGGCTAGGACAAGGGTAAGTAACTAAACATCTGCTACAATGCTGGAACAAGTTGCCAAAGCAGAGTAAGTCTACTCGATTATTTTGTTTTGTTGATCTCTGAGGGTCGTGGAAAACCCCTTTTGAGAAATAGAATTAATATGAGCAGTAAAAGAAAGGAAAACTTTCATTAGTATTACATTAATTGGCCAGATAAGCTTATGGTTTTTGTAATGTGTGTAGGGGGAATTATATTAGGTAATGTAACAATCTACATCTATTCAAAGTTCTGCACCACTTTCTTGATATGAAGTGAAAAATAAAATGTAAATGAGGCTTCACTTTCATATCCAGAAAGCAATGCAGAACTTTTAATAGATGCATATTGGTAAATGTCTTAATATCCTGCCCCTAATACACACCATTCTTAACCATTAATAAACCTCATGAGAATTGTTATTGTTACATGGTGCAAAGTATCTGCATGGAATAAGTAATGTTAAGATCAGCGCCAAGTTCAAGGAGAATAAGCAGAGAAGTAACCTTTAGCCTTGGCACTGTGCAGATCACTGGAAGGCTTACAGTGCTAGGATGTGCTGCGACCTGCGGTGTCACACCTTACTACATTCCTGAGGATGTAGAAATAAAATGGTATTGTTTCCAGAAGATGTATCCTGCATAATCTCTAGGAGGTTTAATAAAGGGCTGGAAGTTAATTGTCGTATACACTCGAGTATAAGCTGAGTTTTTCAGCACAATTCTTGTGCTGAAAATTCCCCACTCAGCTTATACTCGAGTATATAAAAAAAATAAACTGAGTACTCACCATTCAGACGGCCCGGGCAGCTCCTCTTCTATCTCCATGTTCGCGGCAGAGCGAAGAGCGAAGAGGAGCTGCCCGGGCCATCAGGATGGTGAGTAGGGAGGTTTTTGGGTTTTTTTTGTTGTTTTACGGGCTGGCTATATACTAGGGCTGTGACCAATGCATTTCCCACCCTCAGCTTATACTCGAGTCAATAGGTTTTTCCAGTTTTTTTGCGTTAAAATTAGGGGTCTCGACTTATACTCGAGTATATACGGTATGCAATTAAAGGGGTATTCTCTTTTGAGAAAATTAATGTTATTGTTTGCATGATGAAAAGTTCTACAATTTTCAAATATCCTTTCTGTATCAATTCTTCACAGTTCTCTAGATCTCTGCTTGCTGTCATTCTATAGGAAGCTTCTATGTTTACTTCCAGTGGACTGAAATCTGACCATGGTCACACAGGTGCACGGCTCGTTATATCACACCGCTCTGATTACTCTCTATGATATTAACGAGCCGTGCACCTGTGTGACCATGGTCAGATTTCAGTCCACTGTAAGGGCGCGGTTGCACGTTCCATCAACGCTAACGCACAGGGGGCAGGCCTCGGCGCGATCGGAGATGCGTTTTCTGGGAACCCACACATGTAAGCATAGAAGTGAGGAATTGAAGTATATTGGAAAATTGTATAACTTTTCATCATACAAACAATAACATTAAATTGTTGAAATGGGAACAACCCTCTAAGTTAACTGGAAATTTTGGTTAATATCTACAGCTTTTTGAGGTAATTTGAAAAAAAACGTAAACATTACCTGGAGCAGTATAAAAATGCAAAGGGCCCCAATGGGTGTGCTCTACAACCACCACTGTAATGAGACTACACTCCAGGCTCCCAAGAGCCCTGCCTTCTTGCCTCTGTGGATCCTATTGATACAGGACAACCACAAAATCAATCCATCCCTATGCTACTGTGCAGACACGCAACAAGACAAACACAATAAGGGACACAAGCGTTCAAGAGCAAAATCACAAATACAGAGGGATGGTCAATATACACCAAGTAAAGCAGGGGCAAACAACATCAGATTAGTAAGTAGCTAGCAAACACATTCGAATAGCAAGGGGTAAGCTGTGTGCAAGATACTTATAATGAAGTTCACATAGCCGGACGAGTGAATGACAGGAACAGCCACCGTTTCATAAGCCTATTAGCATGAACTGAGGAAAATGTAGACACATTCGTAACACACACCAAATGTTTAAAAAATTTGTTACCATATACAAGCGCAGGTTGTTCGGGGTTTTTTATCCTCTAACACAGGTACATGTGCAACATCCCCCACCGGGGCCTAGCCCTTGAGGTATGGCCTGGAGACAGCCGGGGCCCGCGGTACCGGAGTGGCTGGCGGTTGCGGCCTAAGCACGCTATTGTCACGGTGCTTGGTACGGGGGAACCGGAGGGCTGTCCTACAGCCTGGCAGGTCTCCAGCAGGGTGGTGTTGGCAAGAAAATGATATGGGAGCGGCTGCTATAGCGGATCTCCCTGGGGCAACCCCTTAATGTCCCGAGTATGAGTCTCTGTGGAATGGACAGGGTGCCGGTGATGAAGGCAGCCGTATTAGCAGGGACCAGACGGAGGCAGAAGTTGAAGCAAACAACTTACAGTTTATTGCAACCGGCAGGAACTGCAGAAAACGTGCCTTTAACAGGTAGATGGAGTGCCGAGATGTGAGTTGGAGGGAGCCTCAGGAGATAGTTCACCAGCCTGGATGGTAGAGGGCAGGCTGGGTGGCAGCTGTGTCCTTATAGGAAGCTTCAGCTTGTCCTGTAGAGCTTCAGGTATCACCTTCAAAGGTAAGATGATACCCCTTTCCTCACTACACTACTCTAGTCTAATAGCTCCACTCTTCAGAGGCAGGGGCTAGGCTCTTCCTGCTCTGGTATGGGCCAGACTGAGATACGCACACACTCACTCACTAAGTCTACAAGATCTCTCTCAACTAGAATCCTTGCTGAAAGAACTCTGGAAAGACCCAGAACATTCCTGGGCCAGAGGTTTTATTACTTCCCCTTGGTCAGGTGGTGGCTGCTCCTCCAATCACATCTCAGCTACAGAGCACAGGATGTAACACAGACATTGGTTGACATAATTACATCATACATTAACATCTGCCTTGCCAGGCAGGATTAACCACTGCAATTTCCCCTTGATCCTATCAGGACCATGTAGTGTACTGTGGTGTTACCTACAGGTGGGACGTATTCGCAAGCACTACCTCGCCATTGCATCGGCGAGGGTGTTGCATACCCCGGGGGCAATTGAAAGAGCCGCCCTCGGCTCGACTACAGATGGTTTGGGGCACAGAGGGGGCTAAGGGCACTTCTAGGAAGTGCAGGCTATGTGAGGTGTAGGGACAAACCGCCCATGGTCCTGGAGACAGGCACCTGGGTTGGTGTCGGACTGAAGACAAACAAAAAACATGTAGCTGTATGACAGTTGGTCGCTGACGCCATTAAACCGAACTGTACAGTAGGAAAGGTGTGGTGTCATGTCCTGTAATCCACTCCTTGCACCAAGGCCTGTATATTTGTTTGATCAACGCTTCTTCCCTGGCGGCAATTATATATAAGGTGTCTATCTGCATTGCGTTAGCATATGCGACACAAGTACCTCCTGACTGGCATCCTTACCCATGTATGGTTGGCATCCAGGTGCTAACTCTGTAACACCCCCGGTCCCCTAAAGACCCGCAGTTTACGGACTACCCCCATGTGCAAACCTCAGTTTGAGGGATCAGGTAGCGGTCAGTGTTTTACATAAAAGACGGTCCGACACAGCCACACTACAACCTGAAAAGCCTATGAAGGGTTAATGCAGACTACTGGCATATATGACAGTGTGCAACAGGTTAGCAAAATCACATTGGCTTAGCAGCCCAATGGGTACACATCTTATAACATAACGTTACAGATAGATAGGCTACTCAGAGTAGCACGGTAGCAAATGTCTCTTTTCCTGCAAAGGAAAGGCATAAAAAGTGCAAACAGAATGTCCGTACCTAAAAAGGAAGGCATTAAGTGCAAAATGATAATAAATTACATTGCAACTTTTCCTGGAGGTTGGCAAAAGTCTCTCAGAAGGTCTCTATTGACAAAGTCCATCTTCTGGGTACAGCCCTTGATGTGGGGAAAAGTGCAATGAAGAAGCAAAGGGTCTCCTCTATTTGGAGAGGGACAGAGTCCTTTGATGACATCTCTGCTGTGGCAGAGGAAGAGTGCTATCATAGCACATAATCTCTTGACTGAGATAAATAAGGGTAAGAGTCTCAGGAAAGTCTCTGGCTCTTTAGGGATATGGAGATAAATATACACAATATGTACAAAGGACATAGTACCTGGAGAGGGCTACAACCCTTCAGGGATTAGTCAGTATCTTCGCTGGGTTCCACAGGGACAGGATCCAGAGTCAATAAGGAATCCTGTGCTTCCTCAGCGGGAGTAGGTGCCGGCTGGGGACACCCGGTGGCAGTAGTGGGCACTGCAGGTGCAGCAACATCCTCCGGACCTTCAGGGGGAGGAGCGCTGTCGCCCGGGGTGTCGGCTGTTCCAGCCGGGGGCTCAACTGAGCCAGGGACCACAGAGGGGTCCATGAAGAAATAAATGGGAACCTGCGGCAGCGCCGCGGCTCCTTCCGGCTCCGGTTCTTCTGGGGCCGGGTCATCACCCCACTGGTAGGTGACAATTGGAGAAGAGGGCCTAGTGGAAGCCTCCGGACAAGGCTCACCAGCCGGGATGTCCTCACCCACGGAAGAGCCGCGGGACCTGGCAATGCTCCCAGCAGGGGAACCGGTGGGGGTGGCGCCCTGTATCATGCCCGGCCCATGGATGGCAATGGGACCCGTACTCACGATTACCGTGGATGGGGCATTCACATGGGTCACCGCCCGGGGACTCGCAGCCGAGGAAGAGGAGGTGTTCGGGGACTCCGGCCACTCGTCGTCCTCATACCAGTCATCATGCGGGTAGTAGCGGTCCTCATCGGAGTCGGGGATCCGGATCACACCAGCCGCCCAGGGTCCTCGCGGTCCTTCCTGCAGGGAGAACTCTATGCACTCGCCTGGCTTGAGGTTGTGCTGGCTCTCCGGCAGATCAGGCCTCTTGACGGACCGGCGGGGTATAAATACTTCCCGTCCGGTATAGTCCTGGGTAGCGAAGCCATAGCCCTTCCGCTTGTCGAAGAACCTGACCATGCCGGTGGTGCGGTTCTTCTCGACCCAAGCTCCCGCTGTGGATCTGCCGGCCATATCCCGCTGGGCCTCCTTCTCTCGGCGTCGCTGTTCCGAGACAGCGTCTCGGAGTCGCCGGCGGGTGGCCTCACCTCGGCCTTGAGGCTGCGGAGGTTTCGGTGCTGGGGCTCGTGGCTCCGGTTCGGGCTCGGATCTCCTTGGGCGACAGGTCGGTGCCGGAACAGGAGCAGGAACCACCGGAGGGTCAGGAACCACCATAGCGGGGCTAGCAGGCCGCGTAGCCGGAGGGGTAGGCCTCGGAGCAGGTGGAGCGGCCATACTAGGCCCAGGCGTTGGCTCCGCAGGAGTCGGGGCCTCTCCACGTGGCGCCTCCACGTGGGCCCGCGCTACCGGGATGGCAGCCGGGATAGGGACGAGGATCCGCCCGGGTGGAATCTGGTACTGCGTCACCGTGTGGTAGCAGGTCCGGGTGACGAAAGCCCGAGTAATTCCTCGGTGCAGCCGATGTCCAGCGGAAGGTCTTCGGACGGGCTGCGCGGAGACTACCACCATCGTCTCCAGGACTTCATAAAACTCAGGACGCTCCACAGGAGGGAAGGGCGGAGGACCCCACATGATGTAGTCCTCACAGCTCAACATCCACTTGAGATCTGGCGCTTCTCTGAGGCAGGGCAGGAAGTCCGCCTCGGGCCAGGGGGTGGAGACTGAGTCCTTCCCGCCAAGAGCTGTGGCGGGCTCTAATTTTTCCTGCGCCACAGGAGGCGGGGTTCGCGCCATTCGCGCGTGGGTGGAGTTTTGTGCGTCATCTGGATTTCCCGCCAGTGAAGGTTTTGGCGGGCTTGAATTATTTGCTGCGCCACAGTTTCTGAGGTAAAAATCCTCAGGCGCGGCAGCGCCGGATGTAGCAGAGCTGGAACAGTTCTTGCCAGGATTAACCTCTGGAGTGCTGGAGCGCCGCTCGACAGCACGTGGCAGCAGTATAACGCAGTCCAATGTGAGACACACAGTACTTGGGCCTAAACCCGGATGGCAGCAGGGTTAGGCAGCACAGTCTTTTTAATAAAGGAAAGTCTTTGATGCCGTAATAAGGCACAGAAGTCTATATCCTGTTCGTGACGCCACTTGCAACATCCCCCACCGGGGCCTAGCCCTTGAGGTATGGCCTGGAGACAGCCGGGGCCCGCGGTACCGGAGTGGCTGGCGGTTGCGGCCTAAGCACGCTATTGTCACGGTGCTTGGTACGGGGGAACCGGAGGGCTGTCCTACAGCCTGGCAGGTCTCCAGCAGGGTGGTGTTGGCAAGAAAATGATATGGGAGCGGCTGCTATAGCGGATCTCCCTGGGGCAACCCCTTAATGTCCCGAGTGTGAGTCTCTGTGGAATGGACAGGGTGCCGGTGATGAAGGCAGCCGTATTAGCAGGGACCAGACGGAGGCAGAAGTTGAAGCAAACAACTTACAGTTTATTGCAACCGGCAGGAACTGCAGAAAACGTGCCTTTAACAGGTAGATGGAGTGCCGAGATGTGAGTTGGAGGGAGCCTCAGGAGATAGTTCACCAGCCTGGATGGTAGAGGGCAGGCTGGGTGGCAGCTGTGTCCTTATAGGAAGCTTCAGCTTGTCCTGTAGAGCTTCAGGTATCACCTTCAAAGGTAAGATGATACCCCTTTCCTCACTACACTACTCTAGTCTAATAGCTCCACTCTTCAGAGGCAGGGGCTAGGCTCTTCCTGCTCTGGTATGGGCCAGACTGAGATACGCACACACTCACTCACTAAGTCTACAAGATCTCTCTCAACTAGAATCCTTGCTGAAAGAACTCTGGAAAGACCCAGAACATTCCTGGGCCAGAGGTTTTATTACTTCCCCTTGGTCAGGTGGTGGCTGCTCCTCCAATCACATCTCAGCTACAGAGCACAGGATGTAACACAGACATTGGTTGACATAATTACATCATACTTTAACATCTGCCTTGCCAGGCAGGATTAACCACTGCAATTTCCCCTTGATCCTATCAGGACCATGTAGTGTACTGTGGTGTTACCTACAGGTGGGACGTATTCGCAAGCACTACCTCGCCATTGCATCGGCGAGGGTGTTGCACATGTTCTAAAAATTTTTACAGTGTAAGGCCCGTACCACACTTCGAGTGTGATGCAATGAACTCCCATCACACTCGCAACGCATGCTGCCCAGATCACGCGGGCCGAACGCTGCGAACTGGGACTGAGCTCAGCATGTCAGTTCAGTCCCGGTTCGCAGTGACCGGGCAGTATGCGTTGCAAGTGTGATGCGAGTTCATTGCACAACACTCGCAAGTGTGGAACGGGCCTAAGTAAGCCTAAAACTTAATTACCCATCAGAATTTAGACCTTGACATATTACTTCTCTTTAAAATGCCAATTTAAAAAAAAAAAAAACTTGAAATATTCAGGTTTTCACCCTGGCATCAAGAGTAGATGTCTGGCTTTAATGTAGCTTTTTGTATAGTCTGAGACAAAATAAGCAGAGTGATTTCATTAGCAGAGTACTGGGAGGTATAGATAAGCTGGGATAAGATAAAGTTGTATGAGCATCATACTGTCACTCATTCTATTAAAATCTGTGTGTATTGAGACAAAGATGAAATAGGAGACTCATATCTGGCCGCCTCCGGAATATTCTTTAAAAACTGCCCCTCTCTACAATAGGCATTAAATCAATTGATAGGTGTAAGGCAAGGGTCTGGAAGGACAGACAAGGACAGAGAGTCCTAAGATTAATAATATCAAAATATGAGTTAGAACCAGGGGGAAAATGCAGTACAAAATCACTAGGCATATGGATAGTCAAATAATCAAGCAAAGGTTGATTGGATCAGTTCTCTGACTTCAGACAGGGCAGTAATGGGAGTTGTGAGACATTCTGTCAATCACAGATTAACTGTTTGTAAATCAGAGCAGAGTTCACAGGAGACAGAGGGGTCTGGAAACCAACTAAGGAAAGGAGAAAACCAGTCTTCAGACTAGCAAGGTGAAACGAAATGTCACTTACGGGCAAAGGATGATGCCAAATTTCTCAACGGGTACACATGTATGTTATAATAGGGCATAAATTATCACTTGTCGAGTGATCAATAAAGTCTTTGAGTACAACAAGAAAATTGGTGCATCTGCTCAGTAACCAGTCTATTCACTGTGATCTGTGTGGCATTGAAGTGTAAGATCTGCTTATGTGTTGATGACAGTGGAACAAACAGCCTGAGCTGCAAACACAGGCAGGAATAGGGCCTGCTCAATTATTAGCTGCTTGGGCAGTATGCTCATATACAGAGACATTTGTCCATTGTTAGTTTGTGTGCATGTAGCCTTTTTAAGGGTATCAGGATATGACAGTAGAGATAAACTATTTTGAGGTAAAACAAGTACAGAAACTATATACATTTGCATATCCATGATAATATGGCCCAAATATTTTTTTTGGCAATACCACAAATTCAGCTTTTTCCTGATTCCCAGTACATTGAAAGAATATTAAATGATACCACTGGAAAGCATAATTTATGGGAAAAATATAGCTTTTGAAATTCTGGGAGTGGAAATGAAAATTAGATTCAACCCCGCTTTAAGTGGCTCAAATTTAATTATTGGAAAATAAAGAAACATCCAAGGTCATGTTACGAAATACTTGTAATAATTACTTGTAATTGCTTGTAATTAAGTAACAAATAGCTGCTGCAGAATCTCTTTTGAAATAAAAAAGGTAGTTTACTTTCCGCCTTTGGTTGTTTGGTATAAAATACAGCAGCAGCTGAGGTGTATGCCATGCTGTAGCAGCAGCAGCTGGGACACATAACTGTACAATACATAATGCAGCAGCTGAAGATCAGCTCTCAGACAGCTAGCTGACACAGAAGAAGGAGCTGTGTGCACAAGTTATTAGCCTGTAAAGCACCAGTGTCACAGGTGCTCTTGCGACCCATGTTCCTGGTCGCAGATGCACCCGTGTGCCCCCTCACACCAGCAGCTTCATTTACCTATCCGCGCTCCAGCCACAGTCCCCTCACTCCACTACTCTTATATGTAGTATAATGATATCTAAAAAGATTAAACTTCAGCCAGTTTGTAACACGGGGTCTGGGAGCAGATAAGAACAGTAGACAAAGACAGTGGGGCAGATTTACTTACCCGGTCCGTTCGCGATCCAGCGGCGCGTTCTCTGCGCTGGATTCGGGTCCGGCCGGGATTCATCAAGGTAGTTCCTCCGGCGTCCACCAGGTGGCGCTGCTGCGCTGAAAAGCATCTGAACGCACTTGAATACACCGAGGCCGGCTGAGTGAAGGTAAGCGCGTCCCAAGCGACACTTTTATTGTTTTAAATGCGGCGGTTTTTCCAAATACGTCGGGTATTCGCTCGGCCACGCCCCCCGATTTCCATCGCGTGCATGCCGGCGCCGATGCGCCACAATCCGATCGTGTGCGCCAAAATCCCGAGGCAATACAGGGAAAATTGGCGCAAATCGGAAATATTCGGGTAACACGTAGGGAAAACTTGAATCGGGCCCTTAGTAAATGACCCACAGTGGGTCCTAATGTAGCACCCACTTTCCCAGCTTTCCCTACCACATTTCCTTGTAAACCCTGGCGGTAAGGGACAAGTAGGACTAGGAGATGCATTTCCAACAAAAAGGGGAAATGCAGTACAAAATCACTAGACAGGACAGTGTGAATACAGACGGAAGGTCAGAATAAAGTGATCAGAGAAAACAACACCTACAAACCAGGAGCTACAATTAAGTCTGCAGCAAACAGAGAGGATTGACACAATAACTGCAAATTAACTGCTAAAGAACAGCAATAGCTACAGGAGACTGCAGAGTGTGGTGCACTCAATCAAGGCAGGCAACCAGCACAAACCACTGTTCATACCAGCAACCAGCGCATCCTCAGCCATACCTGTCAGACAGAGGATGATGCTGGTACAGATTGTACATAGATATTTGTACTTTTAAATATAAATTTATTGATTCCAAAAAAAGCTGAAGCAAAAGTTCACATGGCTCAGATTTTCCTGTCTCTTAGAAATACCAGGAAATCCTGTAAACTCAGCAGGGGGCATTTCCAGCATCTTTTGCTGTCCTTAAGTCCAGTCACTTCAAGTGTTAGGAATTTACCAGGCGTATACAAGCCAAAGTAGAACGGCGATTTATTGTCCAGCTCACCTCCTTGGTGCATGAGTCCTATAGTGGAGGGGTCAGACTCTTGTAAAACACAAAGGGAAAATACAAACACTTTCGTCCATATGATGCAATTTTCGACTATAAGGGCCTCAATTCATACTCTGAATAAGGCCCTAACCTTACGGTCACAAACACGTCAGAGTGTCTAGTTATACAATCCTAAACAAACAATGTGACCTGCACTGTGTGTTTTCAAACACATTTAATGGAGGAGATTTATCAGAAGTGTCAGAGAGCAGGACGGTCTTAGTTGCACCTGACAACCAATCAGAGCTCAGCTTTTATTTTCCCACAGCTGTTTATAAAATGAAAGCTGAGCTCTGATTCATTGCCATCGGCAACTAGAACAGTTTTAGAACAGTGATGCCTATTTGGGGAATGTTATTTCTGTAGTATCCTACATGTGAAATACATCTATGAGCCCCTCTGAAGACCGTGAAGTGTATACATTATATGTAAAGGATCATCACTTTATGAAATCGGAGACTTCAAGGTCTTTTATCCAACACCCTGAATGAGACATTGAGGCCACTAGAGGGCTCTTCTGACTTTTTTGGAAGCATGTGGTTACCATGCCTTACTGATGTAACATGAGTCCATCAGATAAAATTCTGCCTCTGGTGGTTTATATTACTTTTTTTCTCACCACAGAATAAAAATAAATGCACAGATTTATGGTACGCCTCTGCACAATAAAGAGAGGGTTCTGGGTTGTATCTTGTTTGTATGATGTTTCTGCATTCTATGTTACCTTCTCATTTTTGTCGCTGCTGGAGTATTGCACTGAGGGTGCGGTCACACATAGAGTTTAACACATGCATTTTAAAACGTAATGCCACAGCTGAAGAGAGATTTGCCTAATTAAATTGCTGTTAACATTTGTGCTTACAAATCGCAACACATTTGGGTTAACATTTGTCAACATGACGATAACTGTTGAGTTTTGTAAACGCAAATGTTAACAGCAATTTAATTAGCCAAAACTTTCTTCAGCTGTGGCATTGCGTTTTAAAAAACGCTTGCGTTAAACGGCACGTGTTACCGAGCAATGAAGGGTATTTACCAGTTCCCACATCATCCCACTGATGTTTATACAGATCAGCCATTCAATGCATCAGGGGTAGGGCCATGGACATAACTGTTATGATTGTAGATATAGCAGCCACTATAGGGTCCTTCAACCAAGGCGGCCCGTATTAGCTCAGCGAAGGGAGCTTTTAGTGATGTCGGTGGTATGCAACATTTTACTTAGCTTAATGAAGTTTATTATAGACAGCTGTGTGTATCAATTTAACCTTCAATGCAACTTTTTTATGCATTACCTCTGAATTATGATACCTGGTGTACATTATTCCTGCAGTGTAGCTGTTAATAACTTTACTGAGTAAATATTCATTGTGCATTGACATGTTTGTTTCATATCTTTGTGCTGTGACATTACTCTGTTTACTATCCCTGTATTATGACATCACTATGTATTCACTCTGTACTGTTACATCATTGTTTGTATTATTGTTCTACTATGACATCACTATATCACTGTGCATAATACCTGTGCTGTGATATCTCTGTGTGTATTATCCCAGTTATGTAACATTGCTGTATTTGCTTTATCTGTACTGTGATTAATGAAAGCTGTACTGCAACATCACAGTCATTATATCAGCCTTTTAAAATGCTCAAAATGTCATGTTCCACAGAGGGTATCAATAGGTTTGTAAAACAGTGGTTTTGGATGGTATAGAAAGAAAACAGATGCACAAGTGAGTATTCTCTAAATTGACAAATCAATGGGAAACAGGAAAGGAATGTTTGGGGTGCCCTACATAATGCTAGTTGGGTTTTGGGAATTTACGGACTTCTTATAGTAGTAATCCTGTAGTGAAAATGATTTTAAAGTTTTATTTAAACATTCTGTATAACTTCGGTGTTTGGTTTTTAGGAATACTTTGGAATCAGTGACGAGTCACAGTAAAATAAATTGCCAACAAGAACAAAAATAAGTATAAATTATATGTATGTGTAATAGATACCATTTACTAGACCTCTGTGAAATGTTTGTGTTTCTTCTAGGGTGGTAACTTTTAAACCCTCACCTAATAGCAGTAAAAACAGGGGAAGAAATAGCCAAGAGGAACAAAGATGGTAAATTCCATTCATACTTCTACAAAAGTAGAAACTTCAATCTACAGGAGGAATGTGCATATTTCAGTTTTCCAGAA
Source organism: Engystomops pustulosus (assembly GCF_040894005.1). NCBI lineage: Eukaryota > Metazoa > Chordata > Amphibia > Anura > Leptodactylidae > Engystomops > Engystomops pustulosus. Next base: position 60,415,055 of record NC_092411.1, read on the forward strand.
TGCCAGGTGATGACATTTCTGTCTACCTCTGCACTATTTGAAGCAACGTGTATGTATGTGTGTACGTGAAAGCGAATAACTCCGTCCTAGAAATAAATGTATACAAATATGTTCTGCATTCTCATAATGCAAGGGTATGTGAAATATTAAGCTGAGTTCATACCAGTGAAAAAAAACTGTATGTACAATTTACTCTAAGATTTATTTATTTTTATTGTTTGGGTCTAGATTTTCCAAGATGACTGAGTGGGACTAGTTCTGGTGCATTCATGGATCTTATTTTGTTTAGAAATGATCATACTCCCAATTCAACAAAAGTGTCGCTTATGTTAATTTGTCCCAAAATAAGAGGTTTTAACAAAGGGTAATATTCATCTGGGACATACGTGGCATTTCCATTTTTATGAATTAGGTTCCCAGATCTTAAAAACAACCTGCCCTTAAAATTAAACCCCCCAAAAATAAATACTTAAAGGAAATCTATCATCAAAATCAATCATGACAGACCAGGGACAATTACTCATAGATCCAGGTACAGTAAATGTGGCAATCTTGTTATATTTGTTATCCATGGGCACTTTAATGCTGGGGTTTAAATCCCAAAGTTGTTCGGGATTGCGTCAGACATCAGGCCCCGGAAGAAGCCAGAGTGGGCGAAATCTAGGTCGGGCAAGCTTTTTGGCGTCCGTATGGACTTTTATGTGATGCACGCTTTTATAAATGTATTTTTGTGAGTATAAGATAATAAAGCATTTTACTTGTTTACCCTGGTGATCCGCACTATCTGTACCAAATTTCCAGCATAGGATCTTCATGGAATGAGTCGAGACCACTGCAGGAAATTTACAGAAAGCCAGGAGGAACTCCTCTATTTTTAACCATTTCAAAAGCTGGTGAGACTGTTCTGTGGATCAAATACGCAAGGATTTGCACATTGGAGTAGAGCACTAACTTCTTTTTGTTTTTGTTAGCTTTTTGTGGCCAATTGGGAGTGGGCCTTGTTAGTTGCTCCTCTGTTTTTATTTGCCTTAGTCCAAACATCAAGCTACTGGATTTGATTTTTTATAGTCTGTCTGTCAAGAAAGGAAAGAAGTGTAAACCCTGTGGTTCCTACAAACTCTGTCCCTGCCTACTTGCCAGCACTGCACTACCACAGGCAGCAACTGAGGAGCAGTCCCTACTCTGAGTAAGTGCTTGGGAAAGTGAGACAAACAAGAGAGACAGGACTAACAAATTCTGAGGTTGGCAATGTTAGATGTTTGCAATGTACAAAATTGAAAGTAGTTAAATAGTCAAAAAGTACAAGCAAAGGGTCTGAATAACAGCAAAAACACGGTGGGGTATAAGGTTTAATAAAGAGCCTGAAGACCTGTCTAACAGAAACCTGCTTAAGGGAGAACATAGAGAGAAAATAGGGAGAAAATATATCCAACGCTAAGAGACAGCTCTTTCAGGTACAGGAGAGGAGTCAGCTCTTCCCTGAGAGCCGATGGCTCACTTAAATGGGTAGCCCCTATTCTGTGCCCATGCCCCTTTTTAACCTAAAATGTAGGGTCAAATGTGGAATGGGCATCTGGCCATCTGAAAACCACTTCCTATATAATTACACACGGAGTTATTCAGGAGCCAAAAGAGCCGGCACTTTATAGTGAGCTGAGACGGACTGCCCATCACTAATAAACAATGATTGGACACTATCCCAGGAGCTGATTAGTTCTGCTGCCTGTCACTCAAACTGGTACCTGCGACACATCCCCATCTAGAAAGCCAGCAGGTTGTCAATCACTCAGCCCTCTGCAGAGCATACAACAGGGTGTGGTACTCATCCGGAAGAAGTCATTCTGCTGAACTACAACCTGCAGGAGTTCTGACACTGCCTCTGTTTTAACATCATCTGTTTACTTCATTTGTTTGTTTTACCTCAGCTGTTTTTTTAACCTGATCTCTTTCCCAAGGATGGTCAAGTAAATTTCAATTGGACCCCAAATCCTATCTTTGAACAAACCTGTCATAATTGGTGGGTATTACTGATACACTAATGTGTATTGCCTGCTAAAGCAGGAGCTGAACACCAAAGGCTAAGGTAAAATATGGTTATAAAAAGAGTTTTGTACGTCAACGCAATGGAAATGTATGGAACAGAAAAAGTGCCACATAATTGGAGGGGGGGGCAATTTTATTCAACAAATGTAGCGAGCGAAAAGCCGGTGGATCTTTGACTGAGACACCTTGATACTGAATTGTTTAACCCCTTAACGCCCTGCGCCGTAGCTCTATGGCGCAGAGGTATAAGGAGTGTATGAAGAGAGCTCACGGGCTGAGTCCTCTTCATACAAAGGTGGGGTTTTTTTCATATTGCAGAAAACCCCCACCGCTAATAACCGCAGTCGGTGCTTGCACCAATCGCGGCTATTGACCCCTCCGTTGCCGCCGGCAAAGACGGCGGCATCTTTGTTACGATCGCCGTCGGGGGGTGGGGGGTGGCGATCGGTTGCCATGGTAGCCTCGGGTCTTCGTTTGACCCGAGGTTACATGGCTTCTGCATATTCATTACAATGAACCTGTATAGTGTGCAGAAATGCCATATACTGCGATACAGAAGTATTGCAGTATATGGTAGGAACGATCTGACCATCTAGGGTTAATGTAACCTAGATGGTCTAAAAAATAGTGCAAAAAAAGTGAAAAAAAAAATTAATAAAATATAAAAAATTCAAATCACGCCCCTTTCCCTAGAACTGATATAAAACATAATAAACAGTAAAAATCACAGACACATTAGGTATCGCCGCGTCCCGATCTATCAAAATATAAAAACGGTTACGGCCGGCGGTGACCTCCGAGACGGGAAATGGCACCCAAATGTCCGAAATGCGACTTTTACACCTTTTTACATCACATAAAAAATGGAATAAAAAATGATCAATATGTCGCACAGACCTCAAAATGGTAGCAATGAAAATGTCGGCTCATTTCGCAAAAAATGACACCTCATACAGTTCCGTGCGCCAAAGTATAAATTTGGTATCACCACGATCGCACCGAACCAAAGAATAAAGTAGGCATGTTATTTGGAGCGAAGAGTGAAAGTCGTAAAAACTGAGCCCACAAGAACGTGACGTTTCTTTTTCAATTTTTCCACATTTGGAATTTTTTTTCAGCTTCGCAGTACACGGCATGTTAAAATAAATAACATTACAGGCAAGTAAAATTTGTTACGCACAAAATAAGCCCTCACACAGGTCTGTACACGTAAAAATGAAAAAGTTACGGATTTTTGAAGGTGGAGAGCGAGAAATGAGCGAAAAAACCCTGCGTCCTTAAGGGGTTAAGTAATGAAATTGAATTATTCACTTTTTTAATTAATTTATGTATTCTCGTATTCATACAATTTTTGTAGTGTAATTATTAAATAAAATTATTTAAATAAAAACAAAAAAGATAGATTTTAGTGTTATTTTATTATATTCCAGGAGGTCCTCTTATAGTGTTTTGCTATAGCTATTGTGAGACACTGAAGGGGTTAACTGTGGATGGGCGGTATGTTTCCCCTGGGTTTTCCTACTATGCAAGGCCTTAGTGCTGAGGTTGTGTTGTCCAGCACCTTGGACACAGGTGGAGGTAGCAGCCTAATCAGGCTGCATAAAGCTGCTGAGCAGAGCTGAGAGCGTTGTATCTCTGAAAGGAGGCCGGAGAGCACACAGCCCTGACCTCTATACCTGGAGCAGCGACATCTTTTATGTACTAGTGGTGAGTTAGAGAAACTCTGTTTAGTTAGCACCCAGACGGGTAGGATTTTGTTTTGTGTTTTGATGCCTGAATGTGAAGGCTGTTTTATTGAACTGCATCACAAAACCCCGCTACCTCAGACTCTACTGGGCCAAATCTCCCACACTATCAATACACTCAATAACACACTCATTAAGATATTTAAAAATTACTGTGGATGGATATAGCTAAAACATGTAAGTAAGTAAAGTAAAAAGTAGGCAGCACTCCGTGATTCCAATTTCAAACAGAAAGGTGAACTTTATTGAGCAAGTGGGGACGTTTGGGTGTACAACACCTTCATCACATTGGTGGGTCACATGTTAGTTGCTTGATAAATGTCGCTTGCTCAATAAAGTTCACCTTTCTTTTTGAAATTGGAATCACGGAGTGCTGCCTGCTTTTTACTTTACTTACCTACAAGAGGACCAAGCCAAGACCCGCGGGGGCGCTGCACCCCTCCTTGTAAGGAGTTTTATATGATTGTGTTGACTTCGACTTTACTATGCTTAAAACATGTAAGTATATATATCGATATCATGTGTACCCTTTATATATACCCAAGCCTCAGGCAGCCTAGAAGGTACATACATACACACAGGTTGCATAGAAGGTACACTTAATGATACCCATTTCATAAAGAAAGAAAAGATGTGAAATTTTGGGCTCAAATAATAATCTTGACATTTAGTTTCAACAGTCATCACCACTAAGTAGTGAGGGAATCCAGAAGTATACTCATACACATTGACTAAAAATCCAAGTGTTTGCAGCGGGCTGAAGCCTTACCTTGAGGAAGAAAGCTGCTGCTTTCCAAAACACATTAGCTAAAAGCCTTTTTGTTCCAATGCTCCACCCGTAATTAGAGTGACGCCTCTGGTACTTCCATCATACAGCATACTGAAGCCGCCAGCCAAGGCCTCAATATACTAATATACAGCACTATAAAGAGCACACTTCAAATTAGACCTATCACCACAATTTTACCACACAAACCAACAATGCCTGCTGGTAAAAGATTACAAGTCCTCCCCATATCACCTAAAATTGGCTGCAAAATGTACCCCATGTATTTATCTGATCACATGAAATCACAGCATGTCTCCATGAAGGATAGAGGAGAGTAGAGGTCCATGGAGGCATGCTGTAATTTTATGTAACCAGATACATACACGGGGTATATTTTGCAAATGTAACAGGAATAGGACCTTACATGATATCACCCTGGTCACATGACACGAACTGATGAATAGTAAGGCGGCATAAAGCATGGGGAGGAGTAGATGGGAGGAGCCGGCAGAACAGGATGTGCCAGGTAATATAAGATAAAGTTAATTTTTGAGAACATAAGGAAAACAAGTTTTAACTAAAAGAAGGGTGTCAGTTAGTTACTAGTTACTCCCAAAAGTTTGTGTGACTGAAATTGGCAGGTCTTGCCACCTTTTTTCTTCTTTTTGCAAACAGGGTTTCATCATTCATTAATCTATTGTTGGGAAATTTAGAAAAGTAAAATAAATGAGTTAGACAAAAGCCAACATTTAATGGTAAATGTTTTTTATCCCATGCAGTTGTGTCCAGTTACAAAAAAAAACATATACAGTCATGGCCATAAGTTTTGAGAATGACACAAATATTATATTTTCACATGATCTGTTGCCCTCTGGTTTTTATGTGTGTTTGTCAGATGTTTTTATCACATACAGAAATACAAGTGCAATCATATTATGAGTAACAAAAGCTTTTATTGACAGTTAGAATGAGTTACTGCAGCAAGTCAATATTTGCAGTGTTGACTCTTCTTTTTCAGGACCTCTGCAATTCTCCCTGGCAGCTCTCAATCAAATTCTGGACCAAATCCTGACTGATAGCAGTCCATTCTTGCACAATCAATGCTTGCATTTTGTCACAATTTGTTGGTTTTTGTTTGTCCATCCGTCTCTTGATGATTGACCACAAGTTCCCAATGGGATTGAGATCTGGGGAGTTTCCAGGCCATGGACCCAAAATCTCTATGTTTTGTTCCCTGAGCCATTTAGTTATCACCTTTGCTTTATGGCAAGGTGCTCCATCATGCTGGAAAAGGCATCGCTGATCACCAAACTGCTCTTGGACGGTTGGGAGACATTCTGGTACCATTCTTTATTCATGTGTTCATGTGTGGATGTGTTTTTAGGCAAGACTGTGAGAGAGCCGATTCCCATGGCTGAGAAGCCGCCCCACACATGAATGGTTGCAGGAGGCTTTACTGTTGGCATGAGACCAGACTGGTGGTATCGCTCAACTTGTCTTCTCCGAACAAGCTGCTTTCCAGATGTTCCAAACAATCGGAAAGGGGATTCATCAGAGAACATGACTTTACCTTTGTTTGTTTGATTTGTTTATTTGGGTCATTATTGCATCCCTTTGTTGTTGAATTTTTGGTACTATTCATTGATGCATGACCACTTTATTCATTTTTGTGATTATAGTACTCGCCTTTTTTTGTTTGTTTGATCACAGACCCGCCCCCCATTTCTGCCGCATGAAAGCCAGCGCAGCCGTGATCGCGTGTGACACAATCCCAGCGCAAACCCCTGTTAAATATCTGTGCAAATCCCAAAAATGGTGCAGAGTCCGACCAAAGTGCGATCCCCGACCCTTAGTAAACAAGCCCCATACTGTGCATATATGGCATAAGTGCCTATAAGGTCTGGATGCCAGATCAGTGGAAATGCGCTATGACCTTTCTAGGAGGAACTACCAAATTAAAAACCAATATTCTGAGATGGAGAGTACAAATAATATACAATTAAACTGAAAACCCTCATAAAATATCTGGCCTGTATAGGGAGGTATTCTCCCTAAAGAAGTGGTCTTTTAGGGAGGTTTCACTGTAGCACATGAAATAACATTCGGGACTTAAAAAATATACAAATGGTAATGTGCTTTGGCTAGATATAACATTTTTTTTTCTGTGGAATTCAAAGAATTTCTGTGTATTTCTCTGCAAAAGAAAAAGATTCCCCGTTTCTGTTTTCCTCATTTATCTGAATATCAGCCATGTACGAAAACCCAAGATACTGTAAATGACCTTCTATGTTCAATATATGCAATACACATCAGCGGACAAGTCATGCAGAATTGTAGAATTCACTCCAGATACATATTAGTAAGCAGTATGTCTGCTTGTGCAGTTGGCTGCTTATGCTTTGGCTTGGATTGTTCACACTAGATAGATCCACTGTAAATAACTGAAAGATCTCTCATACAATAAGCCGGTTTGACACCAAACATCAGTGCTACAGACCATCTGTTTCCTCCCACCCCCAATTCCCTCATTAGCCATGACTGGCGAGCTATGCCGAATTCCCTTATAAGGAATCGCTGCACAAATCCAGAGTGCCCCCTCCTTATCTAATGTCCTTCTTGCTGTATATGTCTCAGCCTATATGTTCAGCTTCCAGCAATGCATAGAGCTAGTGCAAAGATTTTGATCACTATTTGACGCCACAAAATTATTTTGTAAGAGATATTAATAAAACTCCATAAGCTCAGTCCATAAATAACTGCAAAAATGCAACGTAAATCTGATCATACTGCCAACTCAGCAGGGATAGTGTGAACTTTCTTGGAGTCAAGTCTAAAAAGGCTTATCTGACTGCACATTTCCTGCACATTTCCTGCAGACGTAGTTATTAACTTTGGTGTTGGCCATTTTACACTATGTATTGTGAGTATTTCCTTAAGGAAACATTCATATGTGTTTGGAAAAGCTTCTGTTATCATGTTACCCGCATACTGACATTTATATAGAAGGTTCTGAAATAATTTCACTTTCTGCGGTAATTTCACTTTATATACTTTGTTATAAAGTACAAATTATTGGAATATCACCCAATGACAATGTCTGATAAAAACTCTTTGCAGTCATAAGCTAGTACTACTGACTTCTGATATATAAACCACAGGATGTCAATCACACCACAGTCCCACCTCAAGGCTACATGAACATGAGACCGCCTGGCCGTAGCTGAGCAGCACATGTCAGGCGCCATGGAAAGGAGGAGGGGTGACCCCTCCCCTCTCCATAGAGATACACGGTGCATGGCGCCGTAATACGGGGAAAGCTAGGACATCTCCCGTCTTTTCCTTGTGTACAGAGTGGTACAGTGCAGCACGTGGGGGCACTGTATTGATCCGTGCAGCCATTGCCGCTATGGGGGATGTATGTACAGCCGCAACCTTCAGCCATACATATGTCCCCCCAACGGTCGTGTGCATGGGACCTAAAGGAGTTTTCCAATGACATATAAGTTAGCCACTATGCACAAGATCATTTGCTGATTGGTGAGGGTCTCAGTGAGGGGTTTATCTCCGTCACCACCATAGAGATGAGTGGAGTACCTGACGCATGTGTGTCTGGTTGCTTTCTTCGTTTTGGTGTATGACAGGGGTACAACAGATCCCCAAGCTTGTTATCCGTGAGGGACCCATCACTAAGACCCTCCCCACCGAGCAGCATGTCCACAGGAAAGGGGCTAACTTGTATGTCACTGGAGGTTCCCTTTAATTCAGTAGCTCACATTATAAACACTATGGACATCAGAATATTTTTTGTTACTTTTTAGTGACAGTACATAAGCATCTGCATACACGTTGTCCTCATCTGGGTCTCAAGCTGTCTGCTGTTCATCTTCGGAACTGACTTGAGTGGTTAAAAGCTCACATTAAATGGCTTCCGGCAAGTTAGGTGTTTTTCATGATGAATCCTGGTTTTCACTGTACAGGGTAGATGGCAGGCGTTGTATGGCATTTTGTGGGAGAGCGTTTTACTCATGTCAGAGCTGTGAATTGAGTGGCCCACCTGGTGGTGGTGTTATGGGTATGGGCAGAGATACTGAGATCCTTAAGCCCATTGTTGTGCCATTTCTCAATGACCATGACCTCATAAAGCACATTTGCCAGTGTTAATAAATTCCCCCAACTGACTTTACTAAATTTGATGATGGCCATAACTGTCTCTTTACACACCACAATAGACATTTGTACATGCCACAATAGTAATTGATCTCCCAAGGGCTTTTCTGTTTGTTAATAATGATTTAATTTTCTATGTCCAATATCCTTTTCTTTCAACCAAAGATATGAGTGTGTGTGTACAAAAACCACCCTTCATTGTTTGTCAGAAATGTAACCTAACCAATCTGCCCATGTCTCTCCTCCAGTGTGGACATGATCACCCTCCTAGTATGGATAATAATCAGAGAAAGCACAAAACTTCAATGAGTGAATCCAGCTGTACAGCAGAGATTGGCAAGAATTTCCTTTTCGACTTACGTAAACATCTGATGTGCCCTAAAGGAGATTTTATAAGTAAGTCTGGCTGCATATATAGAGATGAAGAGATTCCAATACACAATGAACTTCTGACCCATATAAAGAATCTAGACTTGTTTGTGCTGCAACATAGCAGTGTTCAATATATAACAATACAAAAAAGGCTAAATGTAAAGTTTAAAGGTTTTCTTTTCTTCGAGCGCAGCGCTCGGCAATTTCCGTGAGCTCCATAGAGATGAATGGAGCAGAATAGAAATGTGCAGCCGTCCATTCTCGTGATCTGTGGGGGTCTCATCAATGAAACCCCCACCGATCAGCATGTTAGGCTTGTTTGGTGGGAAAACCCCCTTTAATATAAAAGTGTCAACAGATAGAAGTTGATAGAAGTTGATTTTGTCAATCTCCACCACCAGAATAACAAAAGAGAATGCTATTGGCATTACTGTTAGTTGACTTAAGGTTCCTGTGCCTACATGTACAATTATAACCCTTGGGGGTTGGAAGGTATTTAAATAATCTGATCAAGCCTTTGTTGCTAGTTATTTAGTATCAGTATTAGTCTAGCGGTTTGTAAACACCTTCCTTAAAGGACACCTGTCATCAGGTCTCTGCCACTAGTCCTGTCACCTCTACCTGCTGGGGCAGCTCACAAGGATCCCATCCCAGCCTTTATCTAGTAATTTCATACATTAATCATTGTAAAATCATCTATTCTTTATTATGTAAATGAGGCTGGTCACATGGTCAGAGGCAGTGATGTCACTCCTGTTCCCCCTCCCCTCTCCTCCCCCTGCTCATGTCTGTGTGTAATGTATAGTAAAGCATTGCTAGTGTGTGCTGCATCTGCTGACATGCTGCATCCTCTGAGAGACACAGACATCAGCTACACATGAATCTGACATATTCTGCTGTAACATGGCTGCCAGGAGCTACTGTATCTCTCCTAATATACAGGTGAGAGACACAGACATCAGCTACACATGAATCTGACACACACATGCACACACAGGCTGCAGGGGGTGTGGCCACCAGCACCAGGAAGCACATCATTATACAGCCTCACATCATTATACAGGCTGTCAGTCATGCACTGGGGGCGTGGCTGTGCCTCCCACTCATGAATAGAGTGGACAGCTTGAATATGCTAATGCTTCATTGGACATTTCACAGGTCATTTGCATACAGCTTTAGGACCTCATTGCTTAGGTTTACAGGCATGTAGAGGGACAATGAAGGGATAGAGGCAATGCTCTCTAATGGCAGTTTATGAAAATATATTTCGTTTAAGGGGGTTATTTTGCATGACGGGTTCTCTTTAAATCATTGCTAACCTGGCTCCCTAACCTTGGCACCCTACTTAAATTTTGTTCTACCTGTTGTTTTAGATTTATTCAATTTTGTTGGGATGAAATGTGGCTTGTACTTCAGTTACTTCTGTGCTCTCCTGTTTCCCCTATAGTCCAGTGTTTGCTTTACTGGTCTTTGTCTTAAATTCTCATAGAGGTAAATAGGAGTTATGGAAGTAGCCATAGGCAGAGTATGCTGTTTCTGTAACTCCCAAAGTTACAGAGACAGCAAAGCCCACTCAGTTAATCTAATCTACCTTTATGGTAGGTATGCAAATAGTGTAGAACAGTGGGTCAGAGGAGAAAACAGTGTAGAACAGTGACCTACCTCTGTGTGGTGGATGCAGGGCTATTCTTACCTCAGCTGCAAAGAGTCCACAGTCTTAGTTCCCTACCGATCTGTTATTGATGACCTATCATATGGATATCACAATATCATCAACCTTAAAAACCCTCTAAGGCTAATAGGGAAGTATAATAATTATCTTTTATTTATATAGCGCCATCAAATTCCCTAGCGCTTTACAGATTCTGGGGAACGTATATAAATATAATAAGACATTACAGAGTAACAACAGTCATATGAAATAATTACTTTAGCTTTCTATATCTGTCTTTTAAGAACTGATGCTATAATAACAATTATTATTTATATAGTGCCATCATATTTTGTAGTCCTTTACAGATCATGGGGTACATAAAAGACATTACAGGTCAGATGATACAGTAGGAATGAGGGTGCTGCTCGCCAGAACCTTACTGTCTATGAGGATAAATGGGTAACACATAAGGTGGCAATCAGGGTCGGTCTGGCCCGCCGGGGGGCTGGTTAATTCCCTGGTGGGCCCCCGACTCCTGTCACTATGGCAGGGGCCTCCGTTCGGATTCATGGGAGGCCCCTGACAGTGGCTACAATAGTACTCAATGCGGCCGGAAAGCAGCAGCAGAAGCGGCAGAAGTTGCACACTGCAGGTGAGTAAACGATTTTTTTTTGTCTAATATGGAGAAGGGGAGGAGGCCTTAATAAAATATGGAGGTGGGGGGGCCTTAATAAAATATTCAGGAGGGGGGGGACTTTAATAAAATATGGAGGTGGGGAGGCCTTAATAAAATATGGAGGGGATGGCCTTAAGAAAATATGGTGCATGGGGGGCCTTAATAAAATATTAGAGGGGGATGGCAGTGTGCATGGGGGGGCCTTAATATAATATGGAGGGGGGATGGCAGTGTGCATGGGGGGCGTTAATATAAAATGGAGGGGGGGTGGCAGTGTGCATGGGGGGCGTTAATATAAAATGGAGGGGGGGTGGCAGTGTGCATGGGGGGCCTTAATATAATATGGAGGGGGGGATGGCAATGTGCATGGGGGCCGTAATAAAATATGGGGGGGGGGGGTTGCAGTGTGCATGGGTGGCCTTAATAAAATATGGAGGGGGGAATGATAGCATGCATGGGGGGGGCAGTGTGTATGACATTGTTTTATCTAGGTGACATTATACTGTAAGTAACTGTGGTATTTTTAGGGGCGCAGGGGGGGGGGATCTGCTCTCTTACCTTCCCACGATCCACCACTGATCTTCTCACTCCGCTGTGTGCGTCCCCACCTCCTAGGGCGTGTGGGAGCCGGCGTTCTGACATTTAAAGGGCCAATGTATCGATAATTGCTGCTAGCCTTCCCTTTCTGTTTAAATCCCAGCCCTTTCCTGTGTCCACTGCTGGATCTTTGTGCCTCGTGCCTCAGAAAAAGGTTGTCTCTTATGCCTTGTGCTCGTTTTGTGAATTCCCATTGTGACCCCGGTTCTGTCGCTGACTACACTCCTTTGCTGCCTGCCCTGACCTGTCCCCGACCATGGCTCTCCCTGAGTACTTTGTACCTCACCTTGGCCGTCACTACGGACAAAGTCGCGCTTGTGGAGAGACCTGGTGGTACTACGTAAACAGAAAGTCCAAGGTGACTCCGCTCTCGTTTGACCGCTTACGTCATCATCCGCGGTGGTACAGCGGGTACACTACCCCAGGAGCCTCACAACTAGGGCTTTATGGGAAGCTGCCACTAGCTGTATTTGTGAAAAATGTGGTGATAGGTTCCCTTTAATGCATTCCAGAGAACAGTTGCAGCTTGGGAGAAGTCCTGGAGATGTGGTAGTTTAGAATTAAAGAAGAAAATAATCTTAGATCACTGGAATGAGGTTTTACCAAAGAAACTTTTGATAAATTATCGGTTCACTTGTACAGTATATTTTATCTCATCCCAAAATAGTAAATTAAAATACAGTTCTACTAGTATTCCCCTCAAACCAGAAACATGTGACACTTTATTACTTAATAAATGTCTGGCTCACATCTGTTTCTTTTAAGGAAATCCGATTTCTGGGAAAGCAAACAGTTCTGTATGGAAATGATTTTCTGGCTTTACTTTCTCCAGGCAAATCTCTAAAATATTAGCAGCAGTTCTGTGTTTAAAAAGAAAGTAAAAAAAAAAAAATTGAACACTGAAAAGTTTAACAGAATCCACACACCTGGACATTAAGGTGTTACCCTCTGTCTCTATCACACAATCTTAGGCTACATTCACATACATGTATGGGAGACGTATATACGGCCGACATATGTACGGCCAATATACGTCCCCCATACACTTCTATGGGCTCACGGCATGGTACGGGAGGACATGTCCTATCTTTTCCCGTGATATGGCGCCGTGCGCTGTATCTTCCTATGGAGAGGGGTGGCGGTGAGCAGCGCTCATCCCCTGCTCCTCTCCGCAGCGCCGATGTATGCCCGCAGTACTACGGTACGGCGGGCATACATCGTGTGAATGTAGCCTTACTGCTGAGACTCTAACACAGGGGTCCCCAAACTTTTTACAGGGGGCCAGTTCACTGTCCCTCAGAACGCTGGAGGGCTGGACTATAGTAATCTATTAGATAGGACCCTCCCTCAGTAATCTATTAGATAAGGTGCCCCTCCAACCCCAGTAAGCAATTACAAAGGGCTTCACATGCTCACACTGTCTCACACACTAGTAAGTCAGTCACAGGAATTGGTGACATCTAGAACCTTACTGGTGACAATCTGCTCATCAGAAGGATGACTTTGTTTCAACGTCTCCTGGCCATGGTTTATCTTTCTTGAATTCACCTCCAAAATCTTCAGCTCCATGCAGTGTCATACAGCAATTTGCCTAATCTCTTTGACTATGACTTCAGCAAGAATGTTACCTTGGTCTTTCAATCCGTAGTTATCATTCTGTTGATCTTATATGACGTAGTGTAACATAGTACAATGTACAGAGTATATTACAGAGTACAAACAGTCATATAGAACATTAAGAGTTACAGACTATGAGGAAGTAAAAGAGAAATAAGTGTTACCCCAGGTCCCGATGGGCTCCCCTTTAGTTTTTATAGAAAATATAACAAAGTGTTGCTTCCCCGGCTGTTAGACTCGTTTAGGGTAGGGTTTGAGTTTGGATCGGTTTCTAGGTCTATGGCGGAAGCCAACATCACTCTTGTCCCTAAGAAGGGAAAAGACCTGATGGAAGTAGGTTCGTTCCATCCTATATCCTTATTAAACACTGACACTAAAATTTTGGCGAAAGCCTTAGCATTTAGGCTTCAAAAAGTAGTCCAGGATATCGTGCATAATGATCCAATTTGTTATCTCCACTTTTATTTGCTTTGTATATAGAGCCCCTTGCCATTATGATTTTGGGATTAAAGGGGGGGGGGGGATGCTTGTAGCATTAACATTAAGATTTGTCTGTTGACGATATGGTATTGTATCTGAGTGACTCCCTGCAATCTGTCCTGAAAGTATTTGAGTTAGTTAAAGGAAGTGACAGGTTTCAGATGGAAATACCGAGCACCAGCTCAGGGTGAGCTGGTGCCGGAGCTTACCATGCGCGCGGCTCTCCTTCACTTCCTATGTACCGCGCGCACGGTCGCGCACATGGTAAGCGCCGAGCACGTACCTCCCTGCGCCGGCTATAAAGTTTAAAAAGTGTTTTAAACTGCAATACAGTAGTTTAAAACACTAACAAAAATAAGCTCCGGCACCAGCTCACCCTGAGCTGGTGCTCGGTATTTCCATCTGAAACCTGCCACTTCAAGTTGTAGGTTTCCTTTAGGAATTCGGTAGGTACTCTGGGCTGAACATAAACTGGCAGAAATCAATACTTTTGCCTCTATGTCCAGAGGTGCAGGTTTTTTTTTCCAATAGTAACGCATTATTGTGTTCAAACCAGTTTAAATATTTAGGCACGGTGGTTACGAAAAAATTAAGTGACTTTGAGAGTACTAATTTAAAACCTTTGCTTCAAGAAGTTAGAGGTAAGGTAGTGACTTGGAGAAAAATGCAGCTTACAAAAGCTGATAAGATCCGTTTGTTTAAATTGATTTTGCTTCCCAAAATTCTATTACTGTATATTTTCTGCCTGTCCAGTATGGATAGATGAAAGCTTTTTCAAATTATTGGAGCCCATTTTTCATTGTATTTAAGGCAAAGTTAAAATCAATGTGGAAGATTTACTATGCCTTCTGCGCGAGTTTTATATAGTCTTTTCCAGTTTTCCGGTCATAACAGGTCTAATCTGGCCAAGATTGTGTCTTCTAGACCTACAGCCTTTTAGCAAATCTGGGTGCCAGAGTGCAGGCAGAAGGAATTTTGATAAATTCCCACAGTGTCTTTTGTCACCAGGTATGGTGAAAGATACACTATTGGGACTATTTTTGAGGCTTTAGCTTATTGGATACTTAAAGAGGGTTTCCCATTATGACAGCTTCCTTTAGATATGGGATATATTATTAGGACCGATATTATTTTAGGACCGCTCTATATAAAAATAAAGAATTATTAATAATTCTAAATTATCAGGGTGATTCCACTGCTTGAACCTCCACCAATCATCGGCTGCTGCTCTATGTGTCTCTATGAGACCATTGTGTACAGTGTGGGGATATCGCTTACAGATAAGGTGTGCCAAGCTTCTTGTGGTAGAACTGGACTTGGCACTTTGCATGAATGTCTAAAAGTAAAGTCTAGGCAAAATTCACATAATGTGAAAGTAGTCATGATTCATGTAGAGTAATATCATTTCACATAGCACTTTTTGTCATTAACATCAAAAATGTTCCTCCCTTGTTCCATAAGACTTTTGTGTACAGTAAATGGAAATTTAGTTGTGTAAATCGGTGTTAAACTGGCTCAAAAATGTTCTAGTCACCTTGAGGTCAACAAGATTTTCAAGGAAAATGTACCAAAGAGCCAAACAGGTTTTACATTAACTCACCCCACCAAACTATGGAGAATCTCTCCTTGACAGTCAATGTATTGACATGTGGCTGAGTGTGAATAGTAGATGTGTTCCTGTTACTGAGCAGCCAGGAATGTCAGCTATTTGTTACTAGCATTCCACACCACAGAGCTCTACTGGCTTCTCTTTCAGCTGAAACACACATCATGTACTTCATTGTGCATATGGTTTACTATTATATTGTTCTTACTTATTCAGAAGTGCTTTCACTTCAGAAAATGTGGCAATAGCCTTGGTTAATGGCATCATAGGGTTGGTAAAGTCACAAAGATGGAAAGGTCTCTGTTGTATTAAAGTCATATTTCATGCTGAAAATCTACTGAAATTATTGTATGTGTGCTGTCTTTTGTTGTTCTAGGATGTTTTGACTTATTGTTATTTCAAAAAGGGAAAGGGGCAGGATCTGCTCTTCTTTTTTTGCCCTTTTATGAAAAAAGGCAGCAAAAATTATGCAAATGTGCCTGAGGGGCTCCACGCTCCATTAACATCTATGCATCCTGTAGCCCCTCAGGTTCATTTGATATTTTAAGCCTTTTTTCATAAATACAAGGGCATAAGAAACTAAAAGAAGAGAGGGTTCTAAGAGGGGGGGGGGGCAGACAGCAGTGTGCTTGGTTTACTATCCCTCATCCTGGTGGTAGATTTCCTTTAAGCCCCATGAGTGACATGAAAGCCTTAATGACATCACTCTAATTAGATCTTTAAGAATGGGAGTATTAAGGGATCACTCCAGTCAAAGCTTATTCATTGAATTATACATTGTGCATGGCCTGGAGGAGCATGACTCTAGGATCTAGCAAGGTTCTAGGAATAGAATGAAAATGAGTCATGCTCAGCCTTGATGTATTATTCTATGCTCTAACTGGGGTGTTCCTTTAAGACCCATAAGTTAATGAAACTTCTATAGGGCATCAATACAAGTAATTATGGTGTGATGAGCAGTCAGTGATATGTAGTTCTTTAAGTTTAATTATTGATCCCACAGGTAATATGGCAGCTAGTAAAATGTTAGAGGTGTTCCAAGATAAATCATTGTTATAGCCTAGACCAGTGGTGGCGAACCTATGGCACGGGTGCCAGAGGTGGCACTCGCAGCCCTGTCTGTGGGAACCCAGGCCATCACCAAAGAGGACACAAGGGATCATCATGGATTCCCAGAAGGCCCAGGACTTTCTCCGCTCAGTGCTATTTTAAAGCGGCAGTGCTGCCTGACACTACAGGAGGAATGGGAAAGTGTGGGCAGATCTGGATTATCGATGTAGCTTCAGCTCCAGGCCCGAAAAGTCTTCCTATTCAGTCGACCTGAATGTGTCCCCCTTTCTTTCTGCTGTATTGGTGTTCTTAGGATACTGATACGATTGAAAGCTATAACAGCTAGAAGTTACTGCTTAAATGTTGACACTTTGGGATAAATAAGTGGATTTTGGTTGTAGTCTGGGCACTCCGTGTCTAAAAGGTTCGCCATCACTGGCCTAGACTGATCACGCTTCTATTATTATTTTTATTCTTCTTTAAAAATTAAAAAATTGTTAAACAGTTTAATGAATCATAAAAATCAACTATGCAACGTACATTTGTATTTATTTATCTATTCCATTATTGTTTTTTGTATCAGAGATTCATATTCCTGGAATACCCTTAAATAGAATACATTGAAGACTTGAAGAGAATCTGTCAATAGCTTTTACCCCTCAAAACTGCAGACAAGGGCATAACAGTATGGACATACTTAAAGAGGTGTTTCCATTTCAACAAATTAATGTTAATATTTTTATGATAAAAAGTTATACAATTTTCCAATATACCTTCTGTATTCATTCCTCACAGTTTTCTGGATCTCTGCTTGATCTCCTGCTATAGAAAGCTTCTATGTTTACTTCCTGTGGACAGAAATGACGGCTCGTTATTATCATAGAGAGTGGGTTACAACGAGCTGTGCACCTGTGTGACCATGGTCAGATTCCTGTCCACTGGTAGTAAACATTGAAGCTTTCTATAGAGTGACAGCAAGCAGAGATCTAGAAAACCTTGAGGAATTGATACAGAAAGTATTCCAAATATTTCCAAAATATTGGAAATTGTATGACTTTTTATAATGCAAACAATAACATTAATTTGTTGAAATGGGAATATCCCTTCAATGCTTGGCTACTAATAGAACAGTTTACCAGGGTAACTACAAGACCCTTATAGGGTCACCTGTATTGCATTTACCCAAATAAACTTTCTCTGTATTGTGTGGGAGCTGTATGTCCTGCCCTGACTTGGGAATTATTTTGATATCCCATGTCCTGCAGATTACTAGAAGATAGGGCTGGTTGTTCAGTTATTACTGTATGAATATAGTGAACACTAATCCCATGTCAGTGGTTGGAGGGGCATGTGGATGTCCTTGGCATACCCCTCCATCTGCAGACTCCCAGGGACTACAAAAAAAAATTACTGGGGTAAGCATAATATTGTTGCCCCTTTTAGGGTCTTATACTTACTATTACCTGCATAATAAGCAGTTTAAGTGTCAGATTACTTTTAAATACCTTAAAAAATAATAAACTTATATACTCACCCTCAGGTGGCCCCGATGTGCAGCACTGCTCCCCCGATGTCCGCGCAGCTCGTCTTCTGGCTTCCCGGCTCCTCTTCTGTCTTCTGTAAGATCATGCTGGGCGCCGCCCGGGAAAGAACAAAGGCGGCACCCAGCACGATGTGACAGAAGAGGAGCCGGGAAGCCAGAAGACGAGCCGCGTGGACATCGGGGGAGCAGCACTGCGCATCGGGGCCACCGGAGGGTGAGTATATAAGTTTATTATTTTTTTAAATTCTGGGCAGGCTGTATACTACTGGGGGCAAGCTGTATACTACTGGGGGCAAGCTGTATACTACTGGGGACTGGCTGTACACTACTGGGGGCAGGCTGTATACTACTGGGGACTGGCTGTATACTACTGGGGGCAAGCTGTATACTACTGGGGGCAAGCTGTATACTACTGGGGGCAAGCTGTATACTACTGGGGACTGGCTATACACTACTGGGGGCAAGCTGTATACTACTGGGGACTGGCTGTATACTACTGGGGGCAAGCTGTATACTACTCTGGGCAGGCTGTATACTACTGGGGGCAAGCTGTATACTACTGGGGGCAAGCTGTATACCACTGGGACAAGCTGTATACTACTGGGGACTGGCTGTATACTACTGGGGACTGGCTGTATACTACTGGGGGCAAGCTGTATACTACTGGCGACTGGCTGTATACTACTGGGGGCAAGCTGTATACTACTGGGGGCAAGCTGTATACTACTGGGGGTAAGCTGTATACTACTGGGGGCAGGCTGTATACTACTGGGGGCAAGCTGTATACTACTGGGGGCAAGCAGTATACTACTGGGGACTTGCTGTATACTACTGGGGACTGGCTGTATACTACTGGGGGCAAGCTGGGCTGGCTGTATACTGCAGGGGGCAGGCTGTATACTACTGGGGGCAAGCTGGGCTGGCTGTATACTGCAGGGGGCAGGCTGTATACTACTGGGGGCAAGCTGGGCTGGCTGTATACTGCAGGGGGCAGGCTGTATACTACAGGGGACAGGCTGTATACTACAGGGGGCAGGCTGTATATTATAGGGGGCTGGCTGGCTATATACTGGGGGGGGGTCTGTGACCAATGCATTTCCCACCCTCGGCTTACACGCGAGTCAATAGGTTTTCCCAGTTTTTGGTGGTAGATTAGGGGTCCCGGCTTATACTCGAGTATATATGGTAAGCATATCAGATCTGATAAATCACTATCTTAGTAGAAGCCATCTAAGCTCATACATGTTGGAATAGTAATATTAGTTGAGCACACTGTTAAAATGCTGTTCTTGTTATTGATATTGAGGAATAGAATAGGTAATCAGTATCAGATCAGCGAGGATCCGATATAGTCTGCTTTGGAAGCCAAAATCCACACAGAGAATAAAGCTGTTTTCTGTTTAGTGCTATGTTGCAGTTTCCTGCCCTGGCCACTATGCAGAGAATGGAGCCATTTATTTGAAGAGTAAGCTCTATATCAAAACACAAGCCTTTAGCCATACAATATTTCTCAATATGGGATTTCTTTTATTACTATAATTGAACAGTTTAATAACACTGCTATGAGTCACTGCCTACAAGTAATGTTTCCCCATATATTATGCAATTGCTTTGAATAATGAGAGCTCTTGGTATCATTTGTTTGTTTGAGCTGTGCACATAGCAAACACTTTATATTGTATTGTAAATGCATGTGAATCATCATCTGAAAAAGCAAATTGAGAAAGTAAGCAAAGCCATCAGTCTCCATTGTGTCCTCACTGAACTTTAACATATCAAGGCTCAATATATTAAAGCGGATTTAGAGGAAATTTACCTGCCTGTTCACTACACAGTGGCCAGACCCAAAAGCAAAGGTCTCCATCCACTGTCTAAAGGAAATTTACCATTAAAATCAAGCAGGATAAACCAGGGAGATCACTGAGGGGCTCTGGAAACACCCACCAGAGCAGCTCAGACTCATTAGCATTGTTTTAAAAGTTTATTTTAGAAGGAAGGAGGCCATGGATAACGAACATAAGAAAGATACCACAATCACAGTGCCTGGATCTATGAGTAAGTGGCCATAATACAGTGCATAACTGCAGGCTTGGCTCCCATACTCTTCGAAGGGCACAAAGTCTGCAGTGAATCCCAAAATGGGCCCCTTCCCTTTGAAAAATTGGTGTATGAGCTCCACGTCCATTAGTGTATGAGCACCATGCCATGCACACATTTAAATTACTGCACTACTCACTACAGTTTCTCAACCTACCGATGCATTCCTGTAATTATCTGGGCAGATTATTTGCTACCCAATTTATTTATATACACATGGGATTACAGAGATGACAGGCTAGCGACAGGCTAGTGACAGGCTAACCATTGTAATCCCTCACCCACCTTGCTTACAGATGTAGATGTGTCTAGTCTAAGGCGACAGATGTGTACAACTCCAGGAATTTGAGGATGGATTTTGGTAATATTTTCATGTAGCTATACAGGCAGTCCCCGGGTTACGTACAGGATAGGTTCCATAGGTTTGTTCTTAAGTTGAATTTGTATGTAAGTATAAACTGTATATTTTATAACTGTAGTTCCAGACAAAAAATTTTTTTGCCCCAGTGACAATTTGAGTTTTCAAAATTTTGTTGCTGTAATGGATCCAAGGATTATCAATAAAGCTTCATGATGGACAACTTACAGCTGATCATTACAGTCTGGGACTATAGTAAAGCATCCAGAGAGCTTCAGGAGAGGTCACAGTGAGGAGTGGGGTCCGTCTGTAACTAGGGGTCGTCTTTAAGTCGGGTGTCCTTAAGTAGGGGGCAGCCTGTACTTCAGTCTTCAGCAGTCTTGTGTGTGCACTGATAACAAAGACCGAAAATGAAATTGAGTGTGACCACGTTAAGTACAGATAGGGCAGGCACTGTGAATCATTTCCTCTGCTGGTAGGGTAGGTATTGAATAGATGTGGTAAGCTGTTGTCATAACAATTCATGTTTACATACCACAGCACCATGACAACCAATGATTATGTTTAGAATTGTTTAAACAGTCAGACCCTCTAGGATCCAAACACCCAATGGGCCAAAAATTAACAGCAAAAAACCAAATAATAATAAAATAACCAAAAAATAATGGTCACCTCCATCCATAAAAGTGATCAAAAGGTTGATCTTTACAGGCAGTCCCCGGGTTATGTACAAGATAAGTTGAATTTGTATGTAAGTCAACTCTGTATATTTTATAATTGTAGATCCAGACAAAAAAAATTTGGGCCCCAGTGACAATTGGAGTTTAAACATTTTTTGCTGTAATGGGACCAAGGATTATCAATAAAGCTTCATTACAGACACCTTACAGCTGATTATTGCAATCTGGGACTATAGCAAAGCATTCAGAAAGATTCACCAGAGATCAGAGTGGTCTGTCTGTAACTATGGGTTGTTTGTAAGTCGGGTGTCCTTAAGTAGGGGACCGCTTGTATTTAAATTGTTAGCAAGGAAAACATTTACTGGTGCTGTAAAGAATTACACCTTACATATATAATTACATCCGCCATATATATGGAAGTCAGTGGTGTGTGAAAATGGCGATACGGAGAAGCTTTTTGGGGTATTTTTGCTATTTGGGACACACAGTAAAAATGGTAGAAGCATTGTGCAACTGTTTCTTTCCAATTTGGCTTGATTCTACATTTTTTTCCAACTCCACACATTTCACAAAATATTGAATGGTGCCACTAGAACACCAGGAAGTACAAAGTGTACCATATATAACAAGCCCTGAAACTATTTAAATTTGGGCTAAGACGGATGGATTCATACATTGTGCATACATCATACATAGACTCCAATATAAAAAAAAACACACACTCTGCAAAGTATAATAAAAACATAGGCAAAGGGAATAAAAAGGGAGAAAGGGAGTAAAAAAAAATGGTAATGCAAAAATGGAAAAGAGCTGCAATGTTAAAAGGTTAAATATAGTTCTTGGCACATGGGCAGGGGCGCACCTACCATAAGGCGAGTAGAGAACCTCACCTCAGAGCAGCAGCAGGGGGGAACGTTAGACAGCCAGGATGTGTCACTGTAAAATGTGCAGGCACGTGCCTGTGACCCACCCACCTCATCTGTGGCAACCCTGCGTCCCTCCCATACACCCACTCACCTCATCAGTGGCAACCCTGCCTCCCTTCTGCCCTCCAGCCCACCTCCCCACCTAATCTGCGGCTGCCCTTATCCTCGGTCAAGCGTCCTCATCGGCCGCGCCGCCCTCCGTTCTCATAGGTGCACTGGCCCTCCATTGCTATGGACGCGCCGGCCCTCCGTTGTTATCGGCGTTCTGGCCATCCATCATCATCCCTCAGTTCTTATCCAGGCCACTGCCCGCTTCATTCAAGGCTGGCCTTCTGCTTCATCCGTGGCCCAATCTGTGGCCGGCCACCCTATTCACCCTATTTGCAAAGCAAAATGTGCAGCGAACTGCCAGCACTTGCGATTAGGGGGCATGGAGGGGAGTGATGGGGGGATGTGGCCCGCGATGGAAAGGGACGGTGCGGGACGCTCCAGCTCCGCGCCTGCGCACAAGCTTCAGCGAGCAAACTTTCAAAGGTGAAAGTTTGCATACTGAGGAATACTTCTACGCCAAGTCCTGTGTCCGGCGCAGAGACCTGAGCCCCTTGATGTATCAGGCTGCGTGCACATTATGATTGGCTGGCATGTGATAAATAACCCATTTATGTCCTTCACTTGTACTTGCTGCATGTGTTGCAAAATTGTGTAATTTTCATAAAAACTTCTAAAATGTCACGTAATTCTCTAGTTATAAACTGCTTCTCAGTATTGGGGCACATTGTCTTATTCTTTTGGAATGTGTCTTGTAATCATGCAGAACGTTCTGATCCATATACTGAACACACCCTGTGGCTGATAGCTGAATGATCCACCTACAAGACTTTAGTCTCCCTTCATTTCTTGGCAGACGTTGGTAGATTCTTTGGCTTGTTTGAAATAAAAGAAATATATTACTAGGTGTTTGCCAAATTCCTAACACTGGCCAAAAAATCCTGACTGATATGTTTCACGTATTTGTAGATGTATTTGTATAAATTAACTACTAATTTATATTTAAACAATAGTTTATGTAATCTGTGATTTAGACTACAGTGAATTTTAGGTATGCAAAAAGTACTGGTCTTTTTGGTTCTAAAAATTGTAGCCTACTGCATTTTCCTGTACTTTGTGAAAATGTATGCAGGGTGTATATGGTTTTTCTACATTGGAGTCTATGGATGATATATGCCCATCAATCTTCTAAGTTTTTGCTCAAATTTCTTTCAATAAAAGATATGTATCAATATGACACAAAAAATGGACAAAACATTATATATGTCTTTTGTACCAGAACGTATGCAAACACTAGTGATACACTGGGGCTCATTTACTAAGGGTAGCGGATCGCATTTTAGTCGGACTTTGCACCTTTTTTGGGATTTGCGCAGCTTTGACAGGTATTTAACAGGGTTTTGTGCTAGGATTGTGTCGCACGAGATCAGAGTGTGGCTCAGCTGCTTCCATGCTTCCATGCGACAGAAATTAGGTGGCGAGCCGTCGGACGATCTGACTGATTCGAACTCAGCACCGTATTTAACTTTCAAATTCTGTTGCAGGACAATGCACTTACATGCGCCAAGAAGAAGAAGGTGAACTCAGGTGGACCTGCAGGATTTCGGGCGTGCGGTCTTAGTGAATCGCGGCAGATGCACTTTCTCCAGGGATGGGGTAAGTAAATGTGCCCCACTATGTTCACATGGCACTCATCCCAGGCATCACAAATGACAAACAAATACCGTAAACACAATGTGTATACTACAGCATTATCTAATAGATGGGTGTCTAGAAACCCACTGCCAATTTTGTAAAGCTTGGCTGTTTTTCTGTAAAGTAAAGGAGGCATTATTTTATGTTAAAGTACATCTACCACCAGGATGAAGGGTTGTATGTAAATGAGCTTGAGGGGCTATAGGTTCCTTAGGTTTTAATGGATCGTGGAGCCCCTCAAACTCATTTGGATACAGTCCTTCATCCTGGTGGTAGATGTCCTTTTAGTTGTTTTCTACCACCAGGCTCAAAATTGTAAACCAAGCAGATCCTGGGGTGCACACACCAGTATGTCAATGTGCTTGGTTTACAAACCTGGTGGTAGATGTCTTTTAACCCCTTCCCGACCCGTGACTTACTAGTACTTCTAGCGTCGGCTGTGGGTGAATGGAGAGGGCTCATGGGCTGAGCCCTCTTCATAACCAGTAAGTGTTAGCTGCTATAAAAAAAAAGTGATCAAAAGGCCGTACAGTCCTAAAAATAGAAGCATTGAAAACGTCATCAAAAGTCGCTCCATACATGTATGAAAAAGTTATTAGCGCCAAAAGATTTTAATTTTTGTAAATGTATGAAAACTTTATAAAACTTATACAAATTTGGTATCCCCGTGATAAAAGTAGATAAAGTAGAAGTGTCATTAGGGGCGCACAGTGTAAGCCATAAAATACAAGCCCACAAGGAAACAGGGCAACTGTGTTTATTTCACCAATTTCACTGCATTGGAAATTGTTTTTCTGCTTCCCAATACAGGGCATGGAATATTAAATGCCATCACTATGAAGTGCAATTTGTTATGCAGAAAACAAGCCCTCGCACAGCTCTTTACATGGAAAAATAAAAAAATTTAGTTATAGATTTTTGACGGTGGGGAGTGAAAAATGGAAATGCAAAGACAAAAAAAGGGTGTGGTCGTTAAGGGGTTAAAGTTTCATAGAACTGTGATACAGTGAGTACAGTAGAGGGCATGTATCCTTAGCTTTGTAGTATTTTTAGTGAACCATGACTTTACCATTGATTTTAGAGGAGCCGTTAAAAGGAGTTGACTACAAAATAAAATAGTGGAAATAATAGCCTATGGCAAAATACTTTTCTCACACAATGTGAACTTTTAGCAACATGTAATTTTGTGATGCGTCTTAGCTCAGATGTGAGCTTGAGATCATTGATAGCATATCCAGCATACCAGTGTGGAGCCTGAAAGCCTTGTACAATCTTCTTCATTACAGGCATATAGGGCTAGTTTCACAAAACAGTGAAAATAGCCCTTGGGCCTTCCCACACGTCCTTATTTATGGTTGTGTTCTGTCCATGTGTGCAACAGACTGGACACAAATTACACAGGGACCCGTAGTTTTGCTTTCTGCCACCATTATTTTCCACATGGACTGTCGGCCTTGCAATGATTCATCTTTTGATGCCAGACATAGATGAGTGCAATGAGTTTTGCCATTCTTATATACAGTAAACTAATGACGCTAATCCTGTTTAGTAACACATAGTAAAATACTCCTAATCCATGCTGCACTTGTCTCACCAGCTGTCATTCCTCATGATATATTTACCATACACATCTGCTCTCAGTATCTAGTATTATATCATAACCAGGTAAAATCAATTGTTCTTCAGGAGCTAGTGAATAGATGATTGGATAGATTATATGGTTTTAAAAAATTTCCTCTTATCATAAATATCCTAGAATACGGGTGGAAAAGCTGAGCAGGGAACCTCCTTAGGACATTTCTCCCCCCTTAAACAACATTAGAAAATAAATCAGTATAAAATATCAGATGTATTTAGAAACAAACAAAAAGGGGATTTTTTTTAGTTTGAGCACTACACAGAGAATGCAGCTACCTCTTATTGTCTTATTCTCTACTGAGGACATCTAATCTGTGGTGGTGGAGGGTGTTAGATCCCACCAATCTGATACTGAGAACATATAGATGTTATCAATATTATTAGCCTGGAAAACCCTTTAAGGTCAAGGTCTAAGTGGAATACAGCTATCAATGTTAAAAAGTGCTTTCCACATTTTTTTAATTCTCTAAATAAAGTAAATAAGAACTTGAAAACAGGAACTTGAAAACATGTTCAATATTCTGGAATTTTAAGATATTTTTTATACATAGAATTCTTTACCTTTGATCATTGGTAAAAATGTTATTAAATTTAAAATAGGAACATAATAAATAAAAATGCACAGACAGTTCTTTTTGTGTTTTTATTGACGGTAGCTGTCATCTCATGGAGACACAATGAAACATGCTGATTGCTGCAGAGTGGGAAACAATAGGCCGGCAGAGGTAACAGGGTCTACCAGTGGTTCAGGCCTCTGGGTCACTCCATAGAGAGCCGCAGATAACAATGCCTCTATTCGTATGATCCTAACATTCTAGTTTTCTGGTTAATCTTATAACTCTGGTATCTTGACAAATGAGAATGCAATGGGAAATCTGTCAGATGATGTTGTGATGGCATTTTTATCTTCTTCATGATGTTGTGATGTTCTTCTCCATGACATAGCCTTTCTTTGTTCTGCCAAAACAGGCTCTCCTCCTGTGGGCCCCTGTACAGCCCAGCCAGATCTGCGTGCTAGAGAAAATCACTCATTCATTCTCAGAGATATAATACCACAGAGTAACACCTAGTATAATCTACTGGTTGCTACGACAACATTAGCATATTATTATGGTCATTGTGTTGGGAATCCCCTGCATGAGATAATAATGCAATTTTAATGAGACGATTTTCAGAGAATGAAACTGTGAAATGTAATTACTAAGCCTGGAAGATTAATCGCTGCCCTGCCAGACGACGCAGTCAATACATGACCAATCTGTGTTACACAGGGACCAATTCAATGTTAACCACATTCATTGTCTCTTCAGCACATCAGGAACTCCATGTTTATTATAGTGTTTCTTCTATTATTATACAGAGCAGAATATAATCAGATGATTTATAAGGTGTGTATTAGAGTTATTGTATAACCAGTGTTAGATATCTTAGATTGTCTCTTCCAATTCCGTTTCCGCATGTAGGTGAATACATTTACATGATGACTTTATGTGCACTTGGTCTGTAGGGCAGGTATTTTATTGTTCTATTTTGGCCAAAAAAGCAATGTGAATTTAGATTTCTTTTTAAAAAAAACACAAAGTATGTTGCAGGCATGTTAACGTTTTTAGTAAATTTGCTACAAATGTCCTAAATGTTATATCTTGGAAAGAAGGAAAACTTTCAGGCACAGTTAGCCTCCCAAAGCGAAGGCACTACCTCATTTACTGTAGTGAGTTGCTCTTCATGAATCACCAAAAAATGTCCATAAATTGTCATACAAAATATATGGGCACATTTACCAAGAATGTAGGAAACTGCACTAAAAGTGTTCTGCCCGTGTATAATGCTCCGTGTGACAAATTCATTAAGATTGTGCGCCAAAAATCATTAATCTGGCACTTCCCTGCACTGGCCCGACGGAGTTCACAAACTTTTTTGTGGTGCACCTTTGACATAGGGCGTACAACAGACTTTGCATGTTAAATCTGGCACACGGTCCGACTGAGCAGTGGAGCGCCCCCTAATTCGAGTCGCATGGTGGCTATTGCGGCTGCGCCACAAAACGGTTGTGTGCGACACATTTAAATACCTTAAATACCTTATTTTGGTGGGATAGATGTGACTGACAGGTTCCCTTATATAAAACCAAATTGTCAACACAGAACAGAAAAGTAACAGTGATTCCAAAATATTTCTTCTTATTCAAACCCACTCCATAGACTATTAACCACAATCCAAAGGTTCTATTAAATGTAGCTTTGTAAAAAAAAAAAAACAACATAGAATATAGAGATAATTTGGTACCCAGTCGGGTTGTGTCTAGCCTGGATGCAAGATCATATATGGTTAACGCATAAGAATAGAGGATGGTACCAGGCCTGTAGATCCTGCACAATCATAGGTTCCTGAAGTTTGCATGCTAGCAGGTACCATGAATGCTGAAGTGGCAATAAATCTGGAAACGGGGCGGGCTAAGGAGGTGTTACAGAGTGGCAGAGATTCCTTTCTGAGTCACTGAGATGTTGGTGAATCCCTACTTGGGGTGACTGTCTTTTACAATGACTTTCTAAATCAGTATGTTAGTCCACTGCAAAGGCAGGGGTAAAGCAGTAATCACAAGGCCTCCATACGTAAACCTGACCATTGCCAGATTCAGCACAGACAATACAGTTACATTCATTAGCTCTCCAGGTTTTTTATTCATGAAACCCATGAAAAAAAGGTGACTGTGGCAGCTGTCAATAGCAAGACATGTAATGGGCTTCCTCCTGCCAAGCACCTGGAAACAGTTCTGAGAGAGAAAAAGAGTGAAATGAAGGCGCCACTTGTGTTTGGATGGTGGACAATGAAATGAATCCTCTCTGGTTTGTCTGGGATGGTTGGCGCATGTCCGCCATGTGTGCATCTACCCAAGTCAAAACAGCCTACATGGCAGGAAAGTTCTCCAAATGATGGTTATGCTTCAAATGTCTTTGCGTTTCTCCAAGGCTTATCTAGCAGTCAACCATCTTTCCCTAGCAGTAAATAACCTAAAAGTAGCCTCACAGCCTGTTTATAGGAGAGTAAGGCCTCTTCCACACTAGCGTTGCGTTTCACGTCAGGGTGCAATGCATGAAAAACTGACGTTTTTGGCTGCGTTTTTGTTCCATTTTTCCTTGGAGTAATTAGCGTTTTTGCGTTTTTCACGCGCGTGTTGTTAGCGTTTTTTTTGCGTTTTCGGCGCATTTTTCACGCGCGAGTCAATGGGAGAATCGAGCATTTTTCAAAGGGACCATGGTTTGGGATTAAAATGGGTTATTTAATTGAAAAATAATGTCTTCTGATAAGTTGCAAACATCTGCGATCTATTCTTCACTGTTCCCCGTGTATATTATCTCCCGACAAGTTAGCAGATGTGAAGAACAGTGAAGAATAGAATAAAAACAGTGAACACAGTGACCACAGGATCATTTAAGAGAAAAACACAGTGCAGAACACAGTGCAGAATAGATTACAGATGTTCGGCACATCTGCTTACTTGTCGGGAGATACGCGCGGAACGGTGCGCCCAAAATAGCATGTGAAGAACAATATATATGTGTGTGAAGAACAAATTGCAGATGTTTAAATACATCTGCAATGTGTTCTTCACACATATATATTGTTCTTCGCATGCTATTTTGTTCGCACCGTTCCGCGCGTATCTCCCGACAAGTAAGCAGATGTGCCGAACATCTGTAATCTATTCTGCACTGTGTTCTGCACTGTGTTTTTCTCTTAAATGATCCTGTGTTCACTGTGTTCACTGTGTTCACTGTTTTTATTCTATTCTTCACTGTTCTTCATTGTGTTTTTTTAATTAAATGATCGTTCGCGAGCAGGGGAAATACTGTTATTCTGGTCACCTAGCAACCCTTACGTTTAAAACGCATTGCACTCGCATTGCACCTGCAATGATTGCGAGTGCAATGCGTTCTTGATGCATCTCCATAGACTTGAATGGGGCGTGAAAAACGCGCGTGACTCGCAAAAATAGAGCATGCTGCGATTTTGACGCGCGTGCAAACGAACGCAAGCACGCGCATGAAAACCAACGCTAATGAAGAAAGACCCATTGAATACAATGGGACAGAGTGCAATGCAAGTTCTGCGCGTCAAATGCACGCGCAGAACTCGCGCGTGAAAAATGCCAGTGTAGAAGGGGCTTAAAGGAAAGCACCTTTATACCCTCATGTGGCAAGATCCAGTAGCAGATCACACCTGTAATCATTTACATGACTGTCGGAGACATAACTGCATGCAGACTTTTTACTACAATGAAACTTTTTTTAAATATGCATTTTTTTTTTTACTTAAATTTTAACAAAAAAAGTAAAATACATTAAAAGTAGTTAGATGTTGCAATGAATAAAAAATTACTGTGTTTGTTAATGAGTGTCTATCTATCTATGCATATATATTTGGATCTTGCTTCTTACTCTGGTAAATAGCTTCCTGTTCTCCATGTCTTGTTTCCAGGGCATGACATAACGTTTCGGGATAATTGGATGTCTCCCAGAGAACTCAGGAACATGCGAGTGAGCAAGTCTGTTAAAAAAGGGCAAAAATTTGTATCACTTAGGGGCACATGTATCATAGTTTTTTGGTTGGCACTTTTGAAAGTAAGTCTGGGTTTAGCATGCTCTGTTTTGCGACTTTTTTAGGCGCAAAAACGGGACAAATTCAGAGTCTAAAAGTCACAGAAAAGGAACTAACAGCTGGGGAATAAAGATATGGCACAATGCTCGAAATCTTTGGACCAACGAAGTTCACTACGCTGCTAGAAAATCGCAAATTAAAAATAAAAACAATGCCAAAGGGGTGATACACGTCCCCCTTAGAGTAGATAATGTGCCTATTAAATTATAGTACATACAGATTAGTGCCAGCCATCTTTAAACCATATTTTCCTTAGCTGGTCATAGATAGGCTAAGGTGCCCCCATCCATGAGTGTGAACGCACAGCTATGTGGATAATAATTCCTTTTCATCACTGCTGCACATGGATTTTCTAGCAGAGCTACCCCAGTGTTATGACTGTAACGACTGTTCGAGCATACATTTGTTAATAATTGTTCTCATAATTACAATTATGTCCTTAAATTGATCACATCATTCTACTTATTTAAGTGCCAAAGAATTCAGCTTATTCTATGTATCAGCAGAAATACTGTAGCATATACTGCAATCTGAGATGATTACTTTTAGCATCCAATGTATTATTGATGAAAGTGAGATCATTTTTCAACCAACCTGAGCGCTCATGTTTTATAGACATAATAGTATTGTTAATACATGTCTGATGTTTGTAAAATACATACATTTTTTTTGTTTCAACGCCAAGAAAAATTAAATTAGTTCATTAGCAAACAAAAGGTGGATAAAGAAACAAATTGTGTAACTTGTCATTACCCTTTCATGTCGGTGATGGTTCCTATAGACACCATGGTTCCTAGATTCTGCATTTGATCCTTCCGGTCTTCTTGCTTTGCTCCTTTTTGACTGTTGATCATAAGGTTTTCATTTTGATGTCTATATTTCTGTCTGTCTACACTATTGCCTCGACTACAAGACTCTGACATCGCCTGTGAACTATGCTAGGTGATTGTGCTCCTTACCCTGTTCTCTTATGGTAGTGTAGATGTTACAATATTTCTGACCTGTGCAGAGTATTATGATAATCTATACAAATCTGCCCTTTCCCTATCATAAAACTTATGTTTGCTTTGTTGATCTTTCAAAATGCTGTCTTGGGTTTGTACCTTTGGTCTCACTCCTACTCGTCTCTGATCCCTCCTCTACTTAGTTACCAGCGCTGTGATCAACAAGCTTCTTGTTTCCAGTGTACATGTAGTCACCTGCATAGTGAGGCCTGTGTATCTCAGAGAAGGATTTCCATACTGTCATCTGCACTATAAAGGGATGGTAGAATGTGTAGGATTATATGATGACGTCTGCCAGGAAACTGGTATTACCTAAACTACAACAGCCAAAAATAAGACAAATGGAAATAAAATGTTCTGCATGTAGTAAACTTCAACTGTGCAGAAAAGGATGTATCACAGGCCCCCGCTATGTGCCACAGCCTAAAAGTTTAGGGACCTTTTAGGCAGTATTTGTAAAAAGCAGTTAAACCTGTTTAATCATATAGCAGCATTTTTAATGGCCTAACAGGACAAACCTTATAAAAATCTAAAAGTGCCCTATAGAATAATTGCATGCCTTGTCTAGTGAAAGAACCATAATACATACCATATGCCTACATATATTATATAACAGCGTATGTGTATGAACAGAACCAGACCCAAAACTGAGCTAACAGAAGCAGATGTGACATGCAAAATCATGTCTTTGAAGATGTGTTCTAATATAATCTTTGTTCCCAAAAATTTTAAAAAAATCAAGCATGATAAACACAGGACACTTTCCCATAGATCCAGACACCGGTTCTCTGGTAATTTTCTTATATTTGTGGCCTTCTTCCTTCTAAAATCAACTTTTAAGATTATGCTTAAAGGGCTCTTTGGTGTGTTACCAGAACCCATCAATGCTGTATCTTCGCAGGATGTTACAATGTCTCCCTTCCCCCCTCTGCTCCCTCAGCATTCAGAAGCTTCAGCACAGAGGGACTCTGGTAACAGAAAAAAAACGAAACAACAAAACACTAAAACACTAAATAATAATAATAATAATTCCTTTATTTATGTAGTGCACACAGATTACACAGCGCTGCACAAAGCTTTCCAAATCAGTCTCTGTTCCCAATGGGGCTCACAATCTAATCAACCTACCAGTATGCTTTGGAGTGTGGGAGGAAAGCAGAGGACCCGGAGGAGACCCACGCAAACACATAGAGAACATATAAACTCTATGATGTAAAGCAGTTCATTTACTAGCGTCCACAAATGGATAGGTTGTGTGAAAGAATGAATAAAAGAAAAAAAATATTAAAAAATGTACGGTAAATGAAAAACTCATTTCAAACAATCCTAGAATTGTTGGGGTCCCAGCTGAAAGACACCCCCTCATAAATATAACATGTCATCCAAGTTATGATTACTATAATTTAATCTCAGACTGACAGCAGAAACCAGAAGGTCATCCTGACTGCCAAAGGGCTGGATGTTTTCAATTCCTACATTCCAGCAATAATATATTTCTGCCAATGTTTTTATGTTGAGACAATTTTTTTGAGCTGTTAAAGGGGTTGATCAGTTATTAATGATGGTAATCTATCTGCAGTATAGGCCCTCAGTAGCTGAGTGCGCTGTATCTGATTTTTTTCTCTGTGTAGACATAGAGGGGGGAATTTACTATGCATTATACGCCATTGTATGTATTTTCTCGTGTACAAGGCATGAAAAAATTGTTCCACCCTCACCGTATTTTCCTAAAGTAGGCTGGGCAGAGAGAAGGGCATGGACATCCTGGCCCATTGTATTTACTACAGTCTCCGCAAGAAAACACTTGACTACAGTTCAAATCTTCTCAAGGTCATTCCACCTGCCAAGTGCACTTCCATATATACTAAAAGGCCGGAGCCACTTGGTAAATCCGGCTTGCAGTACGTGGGTAGGGGAAAATTGAGACCGGCGCTCAATAAGCCAGTCTAAATAAATTCCCCCTCAAGTCTGCTTAGTTACAAGTAAGCTATATGGGGGAATTTAACAAAGCTTGTTCAGCAGTGTGGGCAGGCACTAGCTGAGCAGAAACTTCCTGATTCCTTTGTGGTATGAGATACTGTGTGCTGACAATGTGCTTAGATTATTAGGGTACAGGGTTTAGCTTCACTTTCATTTAGCTTCTGAAGATTCTACTAATATCTGACACATAAAAAAGAGAGATGAAGAAGAGAGTTCTGTGATAGACTTACATTTATTAAAGTGGTTTTGGACCTTTCTATATGGAGTGCTCTTATATTCTGCTTGCAGCTTGTAACTTTTTTAAATAAAAGTTGCGCCAAAGGTTGTGAAATGCATAAAAAGTCACAGCACATATGCCAGCAGGGGAATGGAGTGACTATGCAATGTTGCAAGTTATGAATCTGGCTTTATACAGTGTTTCATTAGCTGTACTTCTGTTTTAAGGGAACCTGTCACCAAGAGACCCATTTGTAGCACTCCCCCAGTCCCCACAGAGCATAGTACATACACTGCCAAAGTGTTTTTGTATATAAAAAAAAGGTTTTACAGAAAAAAAAGATATGTTATATTGTACCTTTCATTAGCATCTGCTGTGTGACTAGGCACTCGTCCTCTGGGAGTAGCTGGAAAGGGTGGGGGGGAACACTGCTCCTCCATGGGTCCTTTTCAAATATA
This sequence comes from Engystomops pustulosus, assembly GCF_040894005.1. NCBI lineage: Eukaryota > Metazoa > Chordata > Amphibia > Anura > Leptodactylidae > Engystomops > Engystomops pustulosus. Next base: position 60,449,134 of record NC_092411.1, read on the forward strand.
TGAATAACTCCCCTCACTGGGGATTGGCTGTAGAGGAGCACGGGGCGTCGCTAAGCCAAGTGATGGGTGTTTTCATATATTTGAAAAAACACATGGAGGAGCAGTTTCCCAAGGGTGTGTGTGTGTGTGTGTGGGGGGGAACTGCTCCTTTCCAGCCACTCCCAGGGGACGAGTGCCTAGTCACACAGCACATGGTATCGAAAGGTGCAATATAACATACCTTTTTTTCTGTAAAACCTATTTTTTATACAAAAACACTTTGGCAGTGTATGTACTATGCTCTGTGGGGACTGGGGAAGTGCTAAAAATGGGTCTCCTGGTGACAGGTTCCATTTAAGCCACTATAGTGAAAAGGCATGCACAGACCTATGCAACTTTTTAGCAGTAAGAAGCCGCAAAAAGTCCCTATGCGACTCTTTTACGCCAAAAAGTCAGGAAAATCCTATGATACGTTTCCCCCAATACTTCCAGGAGAGACTTTAATAGGCCATGTAACTAAGCATAAAATCTGAGGTACTGTGAGGGATTATAGCAGGCTCTGGGCACTGATCTGTAATGCAGCAATAATGTGCACAAGGAATTTCCTAATTAGTTATCTGCTCAGTCTTCAGGTCTCGTGAAATTCCACATGATACTGTAGTTGTAATGGGGAAAAAAAACGGCCCAAAATATGGAGACCAATATCTATAAATTTGTTCCATGGAAATGATGATTCCTAAAAAATAAATAGTTTTTCTGAATCTGGTGTGGGTAGTACCAGTGTGGTAGTGTATCCTGTAGTATGCTGGACTGTCTGAATGTAGACATGATCCAATCCAATATCAATAAAATACGTGTGTTGAACACACCCAAACCAGTGCCAAACCCAAATTACCATAACCATTTAGATGTCTTTAAACACGTTTCACTGATGCCTCTATTCATACGATTAGAGTCACCATTCTTCTAAAAAATACTTTTATAAATGTGCTCTGTTCTAGTCCTGCAGGGGGTGGCTGCATACTGTATACAGTCAAGCTACCCCACCCCCTTAATGAGGCTGACACTGCTAACCCGCCTGAAGAGGATTCCTGATGGATGGGTGAGGAGCAAAGTTGATTTCTCTTTACTCAACCAGTGTTAATGATGTAGCAGAGCCAAATCACACACAGCCACGGTCTCTCTGAGAAAGTAAAGGGAGCTGTATATGTCTGTAGTTGAATATTGGCAGACGGTCACTAAGTACTAGTTCCATACCAGCAGTGAGCTTGTGGCAATGAGACGTGTCAATCAGGAACTGGGAGGCAGGGGACAATAAATATTCAGGACTCACTTATAGAGAATGGACTCAACTCTGGTGAGTTGCATATAAGTGTACAAACTGATTTTTATTGAACATTGCAGCCATGGAAAGGAAACATTTAGGAATAAGGGGAATCATTTTTATTCATGGGTGGGTTAATTTGAATAGCAGGTTTAAAGAACTCAGTTCAGTCGTTATAAGCGGTGTACCCCAAGGTTCTATGCTGGGCCCTTTATCATTTAAGTTATTTATTAATGATAGAGGTTGGAATTAATTGTACTGTGTGTAATTTTGCAGATGACCCCCAAACTGTGTAGTTTAATACAGTTTATGGAGTATGTTCATAGGCTGCAGGGTGACCTGGATACACTGGCCCACATTTACTAAGGTGATTGCACCAGTTTTCTGTTGCACAAGTTCTTTTCAGTCCAAACTGTTTGCACCGATATTTAAGAAGGGTCCACATTTGTGTCGCACGTTACCCTTTTGTGTTGCGGCTGCACTATTTTTCTTGCTACACAGTCACACCATGCGCCACATTTATCATGCGAAGACTGAAAGAATTGTGCCACACCCCCCATGTTAAAGGTGCACCAAAGAAAAGTTGGTGCACTCTGTTGGAGCAGTGCAGGAAGCGCCAGTTTCATGAAGAACATGCACCAGAAATCCTGAATCAGGATAACTGCACTGTACAGACTTGGCTCCCAGCATCCCCTGCCAGATCTTCAAGTCATTCTAACTGAAGTGAAAGCCTCCTGAGCGTTTCAGGACGCCTCCGTGGTGTTCCTGTGTTGGTTCTGTTATCCTGTGGCGGTCCTGTTATCCTGTGGCGGTCCGGTTATCCTGTGGCAGTCCAGTTATCCTGTGGCAGTCCGTTTATCCTGTGGTGGTCCTAAAATCCTGTGGCAGTCTGGTTATCCTGTGGCAGTCTGGTTATCCTGTGGAAGTCTGGTTATCCTTTGGCGGTCCGGTATCCCAGTGTTCTTCCGAGGTCCAAAGACCATCCCGCTTTGCGGCGGGCTCTGGCGAAGACCAGGAGTCCAGTTAGGCTCCGCTCACGGGTTTCGGCTAGTATCGTTATCCCCCGTGGTGGTCCAGGGAGTCCACAGACTCTGCCCATAGACTCTTTGACGGTTCGTCCCTACGAACCACGACAGCAACTTATGTTCTCTGGGAGAGCGAATCTGGGAGAGTCCCTTGTTGAGAAGGACCTGGGTTTAATAGTGGATCATAGATTAAATAACAGTCAATCAGTAAAGTGTTCTGGACTCTCGTGATAGGGATGTAATATTACCACTGTACAAGGCACTGGTTCGGCCTCACCTGGAATATGCTGTCCAGTTCTGGGCTCCGGTCCATAAAAAGAATGCCCTGGAGCTGAAGAGGGTTCAACGTAGAGCCACAAAAATAATAATGGTATGAAGGGTCTCGGTTATAAGGATAGATTAAAAGCATTAGATTTATTTAGTCTCAAAAAGAGATGACTATATAACAAAATATATGGTGGAAAGTAGTTCCAGTATAAATCGATGCAAAATACGATGGGGCACTGTGTGCACCTGGAGAAAACAAGGTTTAATCACAAGAGGTGACAGGACCTCTTTACTGTGAGTCTGTGGAATAGCTGAGCTCAGGCGCTGGTCACAGTGGGGACAGCAGACAGCTTCAAGAAAGGTCTAGAAGTGTTTTTACATCAAAATAACATTGATGGTTATGTTATAAAATAGAATTATTTCCCTTCCTTGGTTGGACTTGATGGACATATGTATTTTTTCAAGTGTACTATGAAATCATATTTCATGTGGGGTACGGTGGGAGCCGGCTCTCACCTGAGAACTGATCCAGTGAGCCACCTCTTTAAAATTGTGTTAAAGAGGGTCTGGTCAGGCAGGAAGACAGGACATATTTATTGGGGTCCCTCTCTATATTTCTAATAAATTCGCTATGTAATAGCCAGCTCCGGGCAGGGAGGCGATAGCTCAGTAAACCCCACCCCTCAACGGAGTCCCCAATATTATATTTAATAGGCAGCTGGAAGAGCCGTCTCTTTTCAATGAGCGGATCCTAATGTGCCAGAGCACTGAGAAGAGCAGAACTTCCCATCACTAGTAGATCGGTGCATTTGTCATAGTTATCTGTATGAAATGAGTGGGGGTTAAACACCCAGACCCTGTACTGTTTAGCTGTATGGCAGCTGTACTAGGGTACTACATGATGCAAAGAGCCCCATCTTCTGCACTGTAGTTGTATAAAACAGTGATCCACGGACTGACCATGCTCATCTGTTTCAACCCTAAAAAACAGGCCAAGTGAATAGACAATAAAGCGTCAGTAAGGTGATCACAGATTGTACACTAAAGCAAAATACAGATGTGTGAATAAGCCCTTACACAAGGGGCACATTTACTTAGAAAGTTGGAAACTGCACTTAAAGTGCTATTTTCGTGTGTTATGCTTGGTGTGGCGATTCACTAAGATCATGCGCCAGAAATCATTAATGTGTTGCTTCCCCGCTCGGGTTCAACAGAGTTCACCAACTTTTTTGTGGTGCATCTTTAACATAGGGAGTGCGACACAATTTACAAGTTAAATACGGAGCTCGGTCCAAATCAGTTGGACCGTCCGACGGCACGCCCCCTAATTTGTGCCACATGGAAGCCAGTGCAGCTGTGCCACAAAAGGGTCACGTGCGCCACAATAGCAGCGCAGACACTTCTTGTAGCCTAGAAGAATGTGCAAAGTCCGACAAAAGTGCAGCGCATGACTCTTAGTAAATGAGCCCCATGGTGTGTATAATAACTTGCTAGGCTGGTTTATGGTGAGTATCAGGCTTTGTTCAGACTGCAGTTGTGTTGCATGGGCTGTGTGGCAAAATTTGGATACAGTTTTGCCAGAAATTGTGCCGACTGCAGAAGCCATCCTGAACAGTGTGAACATAGTACTTAGATTGTGTGATCATAGATAATAAAGCTGCACAGTGTGACTATACTCCTTGGGTTGTGTGTTGATAGGTAATAAAGCCGCACTGTGTGACTATACTCCTTGGGTTGTGAGTTCATAAAGCCGCACTGTGTGACTATACTCCTTGGGTTGTGTGTCCATAGATAATAGAGCGCACTGTGTGACTATACTCCTTGGATTGTGTGTTCATAGAGCCGCACTGTGTGACTAAACTCCTTGGATTGTGTGTTCATAGAGCCGCACTGTGTGACTATACTCCTTGGATTGTGTGTTCATAGATAAGCCGCACCGTGTGACTATACTCCTTGGATTGTGTGTTCATAGAGCCGCACTGTGTGACTATACTCCTTGGGTTGTGTGTTCATACATAATAAAGCCGCACCGTGTGACTATACTCCTTGGGTTGTGTGTTCATAAAGCCGCACTGTGTGACTATACTCCTTGGGTTGTGTGTTCATAGAGCCGCACCGTGTGACTATACTCCTTGGGTTGTGTGTTCATAAAGCCGCACTGTGTGACTATACTCCTTGGGTTGTGTGTTCATAGAGCCGCACTGTGTGACTATACTCCTTGGGTTGTGTGTTCATAGAGCCGCACCGTGTGACTATACTCCTTGGGTTGTGTGTCCATAGAGTCGCACTGTGTGACTATACTCCTTGGGTTTTGTGTCCATAGAGTCGCACTGTGTGACTATACTCCTTGGATTGTGTGTTCATAGAGCCGCACTGTGTGACTATACTCCTTGGATTGTGTGTTCATAGAGCCGCACTGTGTGACTATACTCCTTGGGTTGTGTGTTCATACATAATAAAGCCGCACCGTGTGACTATACTCCTTGGGTTGTGTGTTCATAAAGCCGCACTGTGTGACTATACTCCTTGGGTTGTGTGTTCATAGATAAGCCGCACTGTGTGATTATACTCCTTGGGTTGTGTGTCCATAGAGTCGCACCGTGTGACTATACTCCTTGGGTTGTGTGTCCATAGAGTCGCACTGTGTGACTATACTCCTTGGGTTGTGTGTTCATAGATAAGCCGCACTGTGTGACTATACTCGTCGGGTTGTGAGTTCATAAAGCCGCACTGTGTGACTATACTCCTTGGGTTGTGTGTCCATAGATAATAGAGCGCACTGTGTGACTATACTCCTTGGATTGTGTGTTCATAGAGCCGCACTGTGTGACTAAACTCCTTGGATTGTGTGTTCATAGAGCCGCACCGTGTGACTAAACTCCTTGGATTGTGTGTTCATAGAGCCGCACCGTGTGACTATACTCCTTGGATTGTGTGTTCATAGATAAGCCGCACCGTGTGACTATACTCCTTGGATTGTGTGTTCATAGAGCCGCACTGTGTGACTATACTCCTTGGGTTGTGTGTTCATACATAATAAAGCCGCACCGTGTGACTATACTCCTTGGGTTGTGTGTTCATAAAGCCGCACTGTGTGACTATACTCCTTGGGTTGTGTGTTCATAGAGCCGCACTGTGTGACTATACTCCTTGGGTTGTGTGTTCATAGAGCCGCACCGTGTGACTATACTCCTTGGGTTGTGTGTCCATAGAGTCGCACTGTGTGACTATACTCCTTGGGTTGTGTGTCCATAGAGTCGCACTGTGTGACTATACTCCTTGGATTGTGTGTTCATAGAGCCGCACCGTGTGACTATACTCCTTGGGTTGTGTGTTCATACATAATAAAGCCGCACCGTGTGACTATACTCCTTGGGTTGTGTGTTCATAAAGCCGCACTGTGTGACTATACTCCTTGGGTTGTGTGTTCATAGATAAGCCGCACTGTGTGACTATACTCCTTGGGTTGTGTGTTCATAGATAAGCCGCACTGTGTGATTATACTCCTTGGGTTGTGTGTCCATAGAGTCGCACCGTGTGACTATACTCCTTGGATTGTGTGTTCATAGATAAGCCGCACCGTGTGACTATACTCCTTGGGTTGTGTGTTCATAGAGCCGCACTGTGTGACTATACTCCTTGGGTTGTGAGTTCATAAAGCCGCACTGTGTGACTATACTCCTTGGGTTGTGTGTCCATAGATAATAGAGCGCACTGTGTGACTATACTCCTTGGATTGTGTGTTCATAGAGCCGCACTGTGTGACTAAACTCCTTGGATTGTGTGTTCATAGAGCCGCACCGTGTGACTATACTCCTTGGATTGTGTGTTCATAGATAAGCCGCACCGTGTGACTATACTCCTTGGATTGTGTGTTCATAGAGCCGCACTGTGTGACTATACTCCTTGGGTTGTGTGTTCATACATAATAAAGCCGCACCGTGTGACTATACTCCTTGGGTTGTGTGTTCATAAAGCCGCACTGTGTGACTATACTCCTTGGATTGTGTGTTCATAGAGCCGCACCGTGTGACTATACTCCTTGGGTTGTGTGTTCATAAAGCCGCACTGTGTGACTATACTCCTTGGGTTGTGTGTTCATAGAGCCGCACTGTGTGACTATACTCCTTGGGTTGTGTGTTCATAGAGCCGCACCGTGTGACTATACTCCTTGGGTTGTGTGTCCATAGAGTCGCACTGTGTGACTATACTCCTTGGGTTGTGTGTCCATAGAGTCGCACTGTGTGACTATACTCCTTGGATTGTGTGTTCATAGAGCCGCACTGTGTGACTATACTCCTTGGATTGTGTGTTCATAGAGCCGCACTGTGTGACTATACTCCTTGGGTTGTGTGTTCATACATAATAAAGCCGCACCGTGTGACTATACTCCTTGGGTTGTGTGTTCATAAAGCCGCACTGTGTGACTATACTCCTTGGGTTGTGTGTTCATAGATAAGCCGCACTGTGTGATTATACTCCTTGGGTTGTGTGTCCATAGAGTCGCACCGTGTGACTATACTCCTTGGGTTGTGTGTCCATAGAGTCGCACTGTGTGACTATACTCCTTGGGTTGTGTGTTCATAGATAAGCCGCACTGTGTGACTATACTCGTCGGGTTGTGAGTTCATAAAGCCGCACTGTGTGACTATACTCCTTGGGTTGTGTGTCCATAGATAATAGAGCGCACTGTGTGACTATACTCCTTGGATTGTGTGTTCATAGAGCCGCACTGTGTGACTAAACTCCTTGGATTGTGTGTTCATAGAGCCGCACCGTGTGACTAAACTCCTTGGATTGTGTGTTCATAGAGCCGCACCGTGTGACTATACTCCTTGGATTGTGTGTTCATAGATAAGCCGCACCGTGTGACTATACTCCTTGGATTGTGTGTTCATAGAGCCGCACTGTGTGACTATACTCCTTGGGTTGTGTGTTCATACATAATAAAGCCGCACCGTGTGACTATACTCCTTGGGTTGTGTGTTCATAAAGCCGCACTGTGTGACTATACTCCTTGGGTTGTGTGTTCATAGAGCCGCACTGTGTGACTATACTCCTTGGGTTGTGTGTTCATAGAGCCGCACCGTGTGACTATACTCCTTGGGTTGTGTGTCCATAGAGTCACACTGTGTGACTATACTCCTTGGGTTGTGTGTCCATAGAGTCGCACTGTGTGACTATACTCCTTGGATTGTGTGTTCATAGAGCCGCACTGTGTGACTATACTCCTTGGGTTGTGTGTTCATACATAATAAAGCCGCACCGTGTGACTATACTCCTTGGGTTGTGTGTTCATAAAGCCGCACTGTGTGACTATACTCCTTGGGTTGTGTGTTCATAGATAAGCCGCACTGTGTGACTATACTCCTTGGGTTGTGTGTTCATAGATAAGCCGCACTGTGTGATTATACTCCTTGGGTTGTGTGTCCATAGAGTCGCACCGTGTGACTATACTCCTTGGGTTGTGTGTCCATAGAGTCGCACTGTGTGACTATACTCCTTGGGTTGTGTGTTCATAGATAAGCCGCACTGTGTGACTATACTCGTCGGGTTGTGTGTTCATAGATAATAAAGCCGCACCGTGTGAATATACGCTTCCCTATCCAGTACGTTGTGCTCACTACCCTCTGCTATGACAATAAGCTGGGTGTCCTGGTGCAGCCCTGCCCCCCACCCCCTCCCATTGTAGACCGCGGCTCCGCGCACCTCCCCCCAGTCATCCCCCCGCCACCTAAATCAAACAATTTGAATTTAGTCTCAGACTCGGAGGGTGGGCGTGTTCTCCGTGCCTATTGGCCGCCGGGCACCACGTGACGGTTCTGGCGCCATATTGAGGCCAAGCCTTCTCAGTGGCCGCTGTTCCTGGCGGGTGATCGCAGCGGCGCTCATTGTGCTACTACCGGATTGTATCCCGAGGCTTCACCCCGGACACTGGGGTCGCGCTCCGTGGTTTCCCTCCGTCCCCGTGGATTTTATCTTGTGTGACTTCGCTGAGGCGTGGAGCCGGCGCTCGGTGCAGCCTCTGCCCATTGAATCCTCGTAGCCGGCGGGATAAAGTTTGTGTGGAGTCGGGCCCGCTCACGTGTGGAGACAGGTTCTTTCTATCGTAGACCATGGCGACCGCAACCCCGACCGCCCCTCGGCAGTCCAGCCGGCGCAGCAGCATGAGCACCCCGCTCAGCCCGACCCGCATCTCCCGCCTGCAGGAGAAAGAGGAGCTGCGGCACCTCAATGACCGCCTGGCCGTCTACATAGACAAGGTGCGCAGCCTGGAGACGGAGAACAGCGTGCTGCAGCTGCAGGTCACCGAGCGCGAGGAGGTGCGGAGCCGCGAGGTCACCGGCCTCAAGGACCTCTACGAGACCGAGCTGGCCGACGCCCGCAGGACCCTGGACGACACGGCCCGGGAGAGGGCCAAGCTGCAGATAGAGCTGGGCAAGCTGCGGGGCGACTACGAGCAGCTGCAGCTCAGGTGAGTGACTAACCCGGGGATCCCCGCATTGTCTCCCTGGAGGGATGCGGGTAACCCCCTCCTATGGCCGTGTTCACACCTTCCATCATGTGATTGGGGCTTTATGTGCTGAGCACAATGGCCGCTACTGCTGAGGGTCCTCATGTACAATGTATATGAGCCTGGGGCTAGTGACTCCTAAGCTTCCTGTCATTTTCAGGCTGTTTCCAGAGAACAATAGAGTATTAACTCTTACAGCAGATTCCAGCTTTCGCCCGGCAATCCCTTATGCTGTGTAGATGGAAAGGGCTCATTGTTTGGGGCTGCGTCCTGTCAGTGCACTAGGCGTAGTTGTGCCTCCCCTCCCCCTGCTCATTCAGAGCCGCTCTGTAACCCTCCTATGTCACTCACACCCTCTTGGCTGCCAAAAACAAGTGCTGCTCTCCCGCCACTACTCCGCCTGCCAGATCTAGTGGATTTGTGCTAAAACATATGCTTCTTATTGTGAGCCATCACCGGAGCCCTGCACACAAGTTGTGTAAAGTTATGGGGGCGTATGAGGTCATCGGCTGCTGCCATCAGCCTAGTAACAGATGGCGATCAGTGACCCCAGACTGCCTTGTCACGTCACGGATTAGATAAAACGAGGGTGATTCCTAGGATCTCTAAGGATAAGAATTGTTCCTCGATGCTGTGCATTGCATGATATGGATTGGGGTGAATGGCATCCAGAATTCAGTTTTGTGAGTGCTGTCGTGCCCCCTCTGTGCCAGGCAGAGCTGTGGCAATATTAGTCAGGCAGGAGAGCTGGACTGTGGATGTCCTGCTGTATACAAGGTGTTCCTATTATCCTAGAACGCGGTGTACCATAGTCTCCAACTTTTGGCACAGATAAATACAATAACAATTTAGTGTAGAGATGATTCCAAGTTCCATCGGAGTGTTGCTGGAGTGTAGACCTCTGTCCAGAGCTCTCCCATGTATATTGTTTTGATGTGACATACATGCTGGGAGTCTGGTAACCCTGTAGGTGTGAGGTCTGTGGTCACTATCCTGTAGTAGCAGCAGCACAGGTTGGTGTATGGAGTAGTATATGTATTCTGTGCTGTGATTCCACTACAGCAGGTCTCTTAATACGTGTGCAGTGACCTGGTGGAGTTGGCTTTCTGCTTGTTAAGATGTTCTAAAGACGTCTCCGGTGCTTGACTTGTTGCCCTCTGGCCGGCAGTGCTGTGGCAGCTGCTCCTGGAATGGGGCCCAGTGTGTAATATGAGGCGGCACAGCTGACGTGCACTTGCTGTAAGACCGCACTCAATGCACAAAGGCTTTATATATTTGCTGTCTATACTTTATTGCATCTGCTTGTAGCACACGTGTAAATGTAGATTCCTGCGCTATAGACCCAGGTACTGCAGGGGGTGCATGTAGGAAGCGCCTGTATCTGCTGACTGCATAATTGTTATGTAAGGTCACTATGACTGTTATGGTGGGCGGCAGGCGCTACACAGATGAGCAGCGGAGGCTGTATATTACTAACATCTGGTTATACCACGTGGGAAATCTCAGGAGGTGTCTTGTAGTCTAGTGCTGCCGCTCTGTGGTCACGTATCAGAGCTGCATCCACAAGAGAAACGTGTGCAGGGGGATTTTTCATCAGATTCTCAATGTAAGGAAGCGGATAGTTGGCACATTTTATATTTGTCCACCCTCGTACTTGAGAGAATCGCATGTTCTATCAACTTTTCATAAAATATATTTTGGCTTTTCATTTTAATGTAGATTTTTGTGGATTGAATGATCCCATAAAAATGGGTTATTGGCTCTTTAATAGCTATACTCCCCAGTGCATGGCCAGGAATTGAGACTATCCTCCTTGTGTCACCTCTATGACAAGCAGATGTGCCTTCTCCATGAACTGGCAGCACAGAAACCCGCAGGATGTGTGCAGGCCTCAGCCTCTAGATTTGTCAGTGCGTGGGGGTCATTTAACTGCAGAAAAATCTGATTTCAGTAAAGTAAAATGTCATTTGTGTTTTCCAGATGTTAGCCATAGGTTGTCACTTATGAAGGCTTTTGTCAACTTTTCTGGTTAGCACGACTGGGCCTAGTGGCAAAAAGTACAACTGGCTTGGTGGCAGGGAGGGTCGTTCTCATTCCTTCATGTATGTATGCACCCATTTTGGCACAAATGGCCAATATTTTGCAACTTTAATAAAATAAGTGAGTTGTACTGAATTGATCTCATCTGAGGTATATTTGCAACTAAAATGTTGCATGTCTGATTTTTTTTTTTTTGTGATCAATCCAGTGCCAATTTTGCAATAAAAAAAAGCAGTCTTCCCTTGCAGCAAATGCACACATGTAACGGCTCATTTAAAGAATCTATTTCAAACATACATTGAAAATTCTGTAGCTTCACTTATGTAGAAACTTGTCTTGTTTAATCCCTGAGTTGAGTGGTTTTGTTGAAACTATAACATTCAGGACCCCGAGAAAGCTAGGTCCCGTTGGCTGCCAGGCACAACAGTGATTAGTTATGCACTGCAGCAGATAATGTAATGTAAACAGGAAAGTGTCAAGCCAGGCAGAGGAGCTACAGGGTGTCATCATCCTAAATGTTTTAATTGTTCAGCAAAACAAGATGTTTCTGCATCAGTAGAGCTACAGCATTCTCAGCGTATGTTTGCTTCATAATGCATCAAATCAAATGGTAGGTTTCCTCAAACATCCCTGGCAAAAGCCCCTGCCATATTGTGCTACTTTAGTATTGCAGAATAACTTTAACAGATCCTGTTGGATGTCGTGGCTGGGAGTTTCAGGGTACTCAAGTACATTATGTGGCAGCTGAGAGTCTTAGTTGTCTTAAAATGAAACCTAAAGGTTCAACCCTCCTCTCCCCTAGAAATGAAGTACAATCATTAACGTGTTGGGCATTGTCATGTCTCAAATTGCCTGTGTAATTCCTGTAGCAGAAAATGGCACCAAATTGTTGCCACTTTTTTTTGCCGTTTTACACAAAAGATTTAGTGATCTAAAGGTCATAAAGTCCCCAAAATGGTAGCACGGTCATCTTATTACACAGCGCCCCCCCCCCCAAAAAAAAAAGACAAGTGTGAAAAATGAAAACTCTTAAGTTGTGTCCGTAAGGGGTTGGTTAGTTTTCCCCAGATCTGTGTATGCTCATGTAGAAGTGAATATGAACCACTTACATGTAATATTTATTGGTTTGTTGTAGTTTTTCAAAGAAGGAATCAGATTTTGGCGCTCTACAAGGCAAACTCCGGGACAATGAGGCTCTTCTCCACAACACAGACGCTGCACTGGTCACTGCAAAGAGTGAGAAGAAGTCTCTGGAGCAGGAGGTGGATGGGCTCAGGGCTGAGATCGGGCAGGTGAGTTGTTACTAGATCCCTACACTCTCGCACATCACTTCTGTCTTTTAGAGCGGTTATTATAGTCACGTGATGCTTGGTGCTTCCTGTAGCAGTCATTTACTTTATCAGCTGCCGTATGTATAATGAATAGCGCTATGTTGTGTGGTAGTAAATTACCTTATTTCATTAGGTTTTGCTGTTTACAGTCTTGCTTTTACACAAGTTAACGTATGGAAGTTATCCATTAACAATTTTGTTCAAGAACATTTTGATTCTTTAAAAATATATTGTTGCAATCTATAGTTTACCACTTACACTCTAATTCTTGCTCTTAAAAAAACCCTAACCACGCAAGTTGCCATTACAATGGTGCAGTTACCCAAATAACATCACAGAATAACATTTCATTCTGGGTTTATCAAACTCCTTTCTAAAATGCACCTTTAATACTCCCCTAAGTATGATGGTTTGATATCCCTATTTAAAGCTCTTGGCTCCTGCATATGGCAGCTCTGCATATAATCGGTAGATGAATTAATCTGTCTGCACCATAATACTGGGGTAACTTGCCCCTGAAATGCTGTGCATCACAACTATCGTAAGGTTTTTAACCTGTCCAAAGAAGGACATGTGTGGTAAAGAGGTGGTGTAGCCTTGCCAGAAAATTATATAAGATGATTAATCTGAGCAGTATTTTACAGTGTTTAGATCAGTAGAGAGTAGAACTAGACAGTTCTCTGCTGCTTCAGATTAGACTCAATCTAATAATTTACAATATGTACAGCACAAAATGGTTTCTGTAGGATAATACAAAATACATTGATGTGTTGCCTATGCCATAACCTCACTGAACCCTGGTTTAATTGTATTTATGAAACTTTGGAATCACCTTGTAACCATACAATGTCTAGGAGCCTCATGCTTGCCAATGGCAATCTTGTATAGCTTCATAATAAACAGCTGTAACATAACACGGGTACATGTCACTGTACGGTGCCACTTACACGCAGTCCCACTTCACCTTCTATATAGTAGTAAGGATCACTATTGTGAATTGTAATAACCTTTCTTTTTCAGTTTGAAGCTGCTTTGGCGAAGGTAAAGTCTCAGCTTGGTGAGGAAACTTTATTGAAGGTGGATCTAGAGAACAGATGCCAGTCTCTGTCTGAGGAGCTTGAGTTCAGGAAAAATATATATGAAGAGGTAACGATTACTGACTGAATGCTTAACACCCTGGTAATAATTCTGATTAGATGTTGGCAATGTTAAATCTCTATAAACATTTGTGTCTTCAGGAGATCAAAGAGACCAGAAGACGACATGAGACCCGCTTGGTGGAAGTTGATTCTGGACGTATTGTTGATTATGAACACAAGTTGGCTCAGGCGCTATCAGAGATGAGGGCACAGCAGGAGGAACAAGTCAAGGTCTACAAAGATGAACTGGAGCAGACTTATCAGGCAAAGGTACGTCCAATACATGTCATATCTAGAGCTATTTAACCCCTTCATGCACTTCTGAAAAAATGTAATATTTTAATGGCTGTTTAACATGCTGTTGATGGCATTGCAACAGCAGAGATTGTTCAGATGGAAGATGCTTAGTTGAACTTAACTCTTTTAGTTCAGTTGGTGATTTTTGGTCAGATTCTAAGGCACATGTGAAGACTAGAGAACAGAACTTTCATGCCTGGTAAAATCCAATGAACTCCATTGTAGGCAATGGTGTCACTCAAGCTTTGGGGCCTGCTCCATTTGATTTGTGGAGTGAAATAAAATATATGAATGCCGGCTATATGTGTAAATGTGACAATGTTATCTGCATAAGTATGTATTACATTTGTCACTTCATGTCCCTTAATAGAAAGTGATGTACAAGTAGCATTGTGTGTTTAGTGATTATACACACTGGTAGAAAAACCTTTTTGTGGTCAACTGCATTTAAATGTCAGTGTCATGACTATATGAAGAAATCAATTCCTGTTTGCTGGCGATGCTTTGATGTTCAAATAGGGTGCTTCCTCTTCCTCTATACATGTGTTTTCTGTTTCAGCTTGAGAACGCCAGGTTGTCTTCTGAAATGAACAGCAGCACAGCTCAGAGCACTCGGGAGGAGCTCATGGAGAGCCGCCTGCGCATTGACAGTCTTACTGCCCAGCTGTCAGACTTGCAGAAAGAGGTATACATTTTACTTATACATTTTTAATTTAAAAAATTCAAATTTACACATTTACATAAAATTATATCTTCAGTCTAGGGCGTGGTATGACCGGATGCAAGAGTTGGAAGAATTACTTGCTAAAGAAAAGGATTCTTGTCGCCGAATGCTTGCAGAAAGGGAGCGGGAAATGGCTGATATTCGGGACCAGATGCAGCAACAGCTCTTAGACTATGAACAGCTTTTGGATGTCAAACTAGCCCTGGACATGGAGATAAGTGCATATCGCAAACTGCTGGAAGGTGAAGAGGAGAGGTAAGAGACTGCTGTGCAGAATCTGCTTGACACTTTCTTTATGTATGTAATTTATTCATTTCCTGAATATCTTTTTCACTTGTGTTTTAAGGCTAAAGCTTTCCCCCAGTCCTTCATCCCGCGTGACTGTATCTAGAGCCTCTTCAAGCCGAAGTGTGAGAACCACAAGGGGCAAAAGAAAGAGGATTGATGTAGAAGAATCTGAGGCAAGCAGCAGTGTTAGCATCGCTCACTCCGCTTCTGCCACTGGCAATGTGTCCATTGAAGAATTGGATGTGGATGGGAAATTTATCAGACTGAAGAACAACTCTGAGCAGGTATGGCTTGCTGGTCTACAGGTTATATAGAGAAATCCGTAATGTTGGGTTAATTTAATGCTGTTACTGTGATTACAGGATCAACCACTGGGAGGATGGGAAATGTCCCGAATTATAGGAGACACATCGGCAAACTACAAGTTTACTTCAAGATATGTACTGAAAGCAGGACAGACTGTTACAGTAAGTTTATAATTTCTGCTTTTTAGAGATGTTAACGACCTCAGACTTCTACACCATTATAAGCCTTACACCACAATTATCAAGAGTTTTATACACTTCTTACAACAAATAAGGGGGCTGTGCATACCTAGACAATACTTCCCTTCCCTACAGTCAATGGCTAGTGTTATGCATAGTCAATCTAAACTTGTCAATGAACTGTCTGCTAGAATGGGAAAAAGAAAGCTTTCCAATGCAGTAGGGGTGTTAGTGTGCTGTATCTGTACAACTGAAATCTGAATATTTTGTTGTGATGACATTACTTGCTAAATACTTTGACCCCCCCCCCCATCTCTTTAGCTGCCCTTGTAAACACACTTTAGCTGGTTCTCAGTACTCATGGGGTTGTACACTGACCATGTATTGTATTTTATTTACTCATATAATGAGCTTTGTAATTTATAACTTGCTATTTTAGATCTGGGCAGGTAATGCAGGAGTTCCTGCTAGTCCTCCTACTGACCTTATCTGGAAGAATGAGAAGTCTTGGGGCACTGGTCAAGATGTGAAGGTTGTGTTGAGAAACTCACAAGGAGAGGTATGTCTGTAAACTACTAAACCTTAGGATATGGGTTGTGTAGTTGCAGCTCTTTGAAATCACCTATAAGGTTTGGTATTAAAATGTGTAAATCCACAATGTTTTTGTACTGCATACATGGACCAATCATATAAAAGGTCTAGTGGCAAAAAAGTACTACCCTATTCAATCCTCCATCAGTCTGTTTACTGACTCTGAGCAGCTATTGATTGTCATGAACAAAGGTTCACCATTGTTTTGCTGAGGGTTTTTTTTTTTTTTTTTTTTTTGACAACTTGTAGCGCTTGAGATGCATGGACTGAAAACTAGCAACTGGGACTCCTTGCATCATAGTAATATATAATATTCCTCCTGCTATGTTGGGCAATAGTGCTGGACTGTAATCATGATTAGTGGGGGAGATAGTAATTAGTGAATCATAATGATATGATCAGTCCGCACATGGAGTCATGGTCTGAATGTGTCTCTGGCATTAGGTTTCTGGATGCCTGTTTCTAAGAAATTATCTAAGCGTTTTTCTTAATTTCTTTGTAAATAGGAGGTTGCTCAAAGGACGACTGTCTTTACAACCTCTATACCCGAGGAAGAAGTTGATGAAGAGGAGATAGAGGTAGCAGAAGAAGTTGAGACAGAGACCCGGCCACGCCGACAGGTACGAATCGGACCCTTTAGTTTATCTTTTTTGGAAAATCCAGAATCTTGTTAAAGGAAATCTACCATCAAAATCAAGCATTATATACCAGGCACTTGTAGGTCCAGGCACTGACTGGATGATCTTGTATTTATCTGTGACCATTTATTTTATATTCAACCATTCTAATGAGCCTGAAGGATTTTCCTCAACAGATTAGTTGTTGCCTATTAATACAATCTGCAAACAAAGATGACCCGACTATAAAGTTTTGTATTAATTTGCTTTTCATTTCTTTCAGGCTGCTGACAGGGGCTGTTCTATCATGTAAAGCTACCACCAGACTGACTACATCCTACAGATCTGAGCCTGTCGGTGTACAGCAGAGAATGCCCAAGTTATGGCCTTAACTTTTTATTACAGTGATGGGGCATTTGGCCATTTTAGGAATTGGAAAATGTAAAATGTGAATTGACTGGTTGTACACTGTTATACCCTGGATAATTCAGGAATGAAATCTTAATGTGAAGGCCATGTATTCTTGTCACCTGCCAGTCCTAAGTGACTGCACTTCTAGGTGCTGTCTAGTTGGGGGCACATTACATTTCTGCTTCCAGCTATTTTTTGTACTGAATTGTTCTTATTTTTTATCACAATCTGAATTTTAAACCATTTTACTCCTCAGCTTTATTGCAAAAGGTGTTATTTGTATCATGTGAAAAATGCAGCTGTTTTATTGAAATTTTTTTAGATTAGTTTGGTGGGTGGGTAATGTGTTTAGCTATTTTAAATGACACCAAGGTAAAATAAAAAAAAAACTTTGTAATTCTGTCCTTGAGTATCTTTACTGTTGACATGAATAGAAACCCATTTGAGCTACTGCATCACTTGGTTATGCTTCCCTAGACCTGTACTCAATACAATACATGACATCTTTTAAATCTTAACCCTGTTTCCAGGAGACAAACTTTGGTCGCCATAAGTTTTATTTGGAAAAGTCTGAAACCACTGTACAGGTACAAAACTCCTACAAATGGATCTGCCATAGAGTTCCTCCATTAAAGGGGCTGTTAGGAATAAAATTACCATATGAATGGAGACTTTAAAAAAAAAATAAATAAATAAACCTTGCAACCAATTATACCTCAACATTCCTATTCAGTTACTGGGCAGTCACTGCTGGGTCTCTGGCGGTTCTGTCCCATATGTGGTTTTAGCCATGTGGTTCTACTGTAAGGTGATCATACCACAAGACTGTAGTTACAAGTTGTCCAACATTGCTTTTGCCATTAGTCTTGTGTGCTGTTCTCAGTGACATCTTGGATGTCCTTGCCCAAAGCTCAATTTTATGGTTCTATGCCAATGTATAGGTTCTCCATTGTGCCATCAAAACTGCCTAATTTTGTAAATGCTTCTGGTGGCAGGTTATATCCTTAGGTCCCATAGACATGACTGTACTGGCCAGATCAGTCTCCATAGAGCTCTGTTACAGCCGGTCATGGTGTGGTGAGCACAATGTCACACTGACAAAGCAGGTCCTATCTAGCATTGTGGCTGCTCTACTTCCTATGGTAAAGTGGAGGCATGAGGAGCACTCACAGCAAAGTGCTCTGCAATGTCTTGTAGATTGCTTTTTTTTTTTTTTTTTTTTTTTTTAAATTTGCAAACCAGGTATTCTGATATTGGTGTACTGTAGAAGTGAGGTACCTAACTTCCCCACAAAACTGTATTGACTAGTATAAGCCCAGGGTGGGAAATGCAGCTGCAACTAAATGTCCAGTAGGTGCCCCTCCAATTAATGTAATGGCTGCCACAGTACCCCCTGGCGTCCTCTTCTCCTGCAGCACCGCTTTGGTTCTGGCCGCCCAGGCAGGTTCAGGTTTGTCTGTTGAAACTCTGCGGATATGGATATGGACCATCGTCATATGTCACACAGGTGCATTGCTCATGTAAGCAGCTGTGACATCGCATGACCATGGGCTGAGTTCTAGCAACAGGAATTAAACCTAGAACATCTAGAGAGATTGGAGAATATTCAAATAAACATTCCAATATACTTACATGTGTCAGAGTATGCTTGGGTAAATGGGAATGTAAATGTCTGGGCCTTAGGTATTCCAGCAGAACATTGATCTGAGCTATTGTACTACCTGTTCCTATAGTGCAGTGATGGCGAACCTTTTAACAGCTGAGTGCCCAAAAAGACACCCAAAACCCCCCTTATTTATCGCGAGGTGCCAATAAAAAAAAATTAAAGCAGTACTTTCCGGTTCCCTGTTCTTCAACAATCATATTTGCCTCCTGAAGACAGCAACACAGAAAGATGGAAAATGTGCATAATTTTACCTTCTTCCCAGTGTCCCTCTGTAAACCTGTAGGGGCCAGCAGGAGGTCCTCCAAAGATAATTCGACCCTGTCTACTCATTCTCCCTCTTCCTACATACCCAAGTAGCAAAGTAAGTATCAAAATATGACTGAAAGCAGCATTTTCTAAGTTGCTTGGAACTGCTGGAAGATTCTTCGAGTCCTATCTGGTGTGCTGGGGCGATGGCCCAGGTGCCCAAAAGAAAAGGCTCTGAGTGCTGCCTCTGGCACCCGTGCCATAGGTTCGCCACCACTGCTATAGTGTATCGGTCCATTGTCCTCTCCTCTAGTTGTATTAACCTTAGATGGGGAGACATGTGACCCTGATGCTGGGAGAATGCATACCCCTTCTACAGTTTTGGTATATGTCATGGACTTCTGACCAGACAGGTTTTGTAGCAGCTGCAGGAATATAAATCCATCGCTCTGGAGTATACAGCTGCCTCTAGCAGTTGTTCCAGTCACATCTGTTTTTCCTGTACAATGTCCAGTCTGTGCCTCATGTGGGACCCTGGAAATGGTAGACTTGCTTTACAGTGCAACAAATGTCACCATGTGGATTTTTTTTTTTTTGGATCCTCATATGATGCTGAGCGTAGTCATAATTGCACACATGGATCTGTGCAGCCTGTTCTGCCTTTGCTTTACTCTATTTGTGTGAATCTGTACTAACTAAAAGTAATGTGTAAATTACCTGCAGAGACTTCTCGGTATGGAGTAGGCTGTCTGGGTGTAGATGCCACTCCACGCCCTAGTAGCCTCTCTCCGGAAGGGCCCGTTTGTGCCTTCTGGTTGGTGACTCTGAATGGTAGTTCCATAGAAGCAAACAATTTATGAAAGGAGCACATTTGGCTTTACCACAAGATCTACATCTGATGGCAGATTCCTCGTGATGGGTTTCCTTATGTTTGTTTCCTTTTAAAGGACACCTGTCATCAGGTCTGTGCCACTTGTCCTGTCACCTCTTCCTGTTGGAGTAGCTCACAAGGATCCCATCCCAGCCTTTATCTAGTTATTTCATACATTATTCATTGTAAAATCATCTATTTTTTATCATGTAAATGAGGCTGGTCACATGGTCAGAGGCAGTGATGTCACCCCTGTTCCCCCTCCCCTCTCCTCCCCCTGCTCATGTCTGTGTGTAATGTATAGTAAAGCATGGCTAGTGTGTGTGTGCTGCATCTGCTGACATGCTGCATCCTCCTAATATACAGGTGAGAGACACAGACATCAGCTACACATGAATCTGACATGTTCTGCTGTAACATGGCTGCCTGGAGCTGCTGTATCTCTCTTATACACACACACATGCACACACAGGCTGCAGGGGGCGCCAGTACCAGGAAGCACATCATTATACAGCCTCACTCCATTAAACAGGCTGTCAGTCAAGCACTGGGGGTGTGGCTGTGCCTCCCACTCATGAATAAGGTGGACAGCTTGAATATGCTAATGCTTCATTGGACATTTCACAGGTCATTTGCATACAGCTTTAGGACCTCATTGCTTAGGTTTACAGGCATGTAGAGGGACAATGAAGGGATAGAGGCAATGCTCTCTAATAGCAGTTTATGAAAATATATTTCCTTTAGAGGGGTTATTTTGCATGATGGGTTCTCTTTAAGTACAGCTTACAGATTGCTTAACTCTATTTACTTGCGTTGTAAACGGTAGAATAGGCTGCACAGCTCTGTGCGTGTGAAAATGGCAATATTTAGCATATGTCTTATGGTAGGTTTCCTTTTAATGGCTTCCTGTTTTACTTGACTGGTTTAAATCCTGCTGACCACAAAACTTTGTGCAATCAGAATGACACAAGTCTCATTACATAGTTTCTAACATGGAAAAAGTCTGTGTCAGCTCTACTCACTCCAATGCTCACCGCAGGACTGCGTACACGGAAACGCCCCGGCAAGGGAAAGTTCACAGGTAGAAAAGAAGAGTTCCAGCGCTCGTCCCAAACGGTATAAAAACTTCTTTATTTGTGCAACAGCAGGTTCGGATATGTACAATGAAGAAAACTGATCGACGCGTTTCGGCTGTTAAGCCTTAGTCATGATCTATTAGAACTACTAAAAACACACATCTTAAATACAAAATCAAGGTCACATGACCCTAGTAGTGAGGTGGAGCGTACTGAAATTAACCCTTAATGGCAAATGTCTCACATTGAGTTTCTAACATGGTACCTTTACAATCCAATCATCAAAGAAACAAATGTAAGCTCCGTTAAATAATAACTAAACAGTATTTTGTAAGTGATAACCAATGTTTAGAAATATTTTTATTCGGCTGGAATTCATACAGGAACAGGAAAGTATTCAGACCTTCACATTTTCCACTCTGTTTCATTGCAGCCAATTGGTAAGATCAAAAGTTTTTTTTTTTTTTGCTCATTGTACCCTCTACATCCCATCTTGACATTTTACATTTTTCAGTTTATCAAATATTTACATTTCTGCATTTTTCTATCTCATGGTCATAAGTATTCAGACCCTTTGCTTTGACAGTAATATTTAACTCACATGAGCTCCATTTCTTTCTGATCCTCTTTGAGAAGGTTCTACTCAAAAGTTCTTCATATGAGTCCAGCTATGTTTTAATTAAACTGTTGGACTTGATTAGGAAAGACACACCTATTTATATAAAAACTCACAGTACATGTCAAACCACATGAGAATCATGAGGCCTAAGGAACTGCCCAAGGAGCTCAGAGACAGAATTGTGGCAAGGCAAGAATCTGGACAAAGATACAAAATAATTCCCGCAGCACTCAAGGTTCCTAAGAGCACAGTGGCCTCCATAATCCTTAAATGGGAGAAATTTGGCACAACCACCATTCTTCCTTTACCTGGCCTTCCAAACTAAGCAATTGTGGGAGAAGAACCTTGGTGACAGGTGAAGGACCCCAAGATCACCATGACAGCTTCAGATATGCAGTAGGGAGATGGTGGGAGAAAGTTCCACGAAGTCACTTTTCACTTCAGCCCTCCACTAGTCCTGGCTTTATGACAGATTGGGCCAACAGAAACCTTTCCTCAGTGCAAGTCATATGAAAGCTGCATACAGTTTGCAAAAAACACACAACGGCCTCCAGACTATGAGAAATTAGTCTCTGGTCTGATGAAATGAAGATGGAACATTTTGGTGTTAATTCTAAGCAGTATTGTTGGAGAAGACCAGGCACTGCTCATCACCTGCCAAATACAATCCCAACAGTGACACGTGGTGGCAGCATCATTATGCTATGGGGGTGTATCTCAACTGCAGGGACAGGACCACTGGTTGCAATCGAAGAAAAGATAATTGCGGCCAAGTACAGAGATAGCCTGAATGAAATCCTCTTCCAGAGTGTCCTGGACCTCAGACTGGGCTGAAGGTTCACATTCCAACAAGACAATGACCCTAAGCACACAACTAAAATAACAAGCAGTGGCTTCACATCAACTCTGTGACCATTCTTCACTGGCCTAGACACTGCCTTGTACAATAAATAAAGATATGTAGAGGGATAGAATATAGAAATTGCGTTTCCTCACAAAAACGCATCCATGAACAATGTCCGATAACATTAACCATGAGCAAAAAAGTTTTTTAAATAAAAATTTCCTTTTACTTCGTTGCTATTCATAAGTATACAGCCATCTTCATAATCATAGTTTCATGCAATAGAAAATATAGCTTGCTACATGTTATTTTGCTAGTGAATGTCACTATAATAGGTACATTGTGCGCAAATTCAGTGTAGTCCATAGTAATATATATCAACACTCTCATAACTTTTAGACCTCTGGCAGAGACTCACGCTCCTCAAACTGCTAGACGAGCCGCTGTAAGCCACTTGACGTGACGTTTCGGGGAGAACTCCCCTTTCCTCAAACGTGCCCGGCACATACCTACACAAACAAATTATAACCCTCCTTCCGGAAGTAAAAACTATGAATACATGGTAAGAACATTAGCTTAAATTTTACATATCAATACGCAACAATACATGACAATACCTTACAATACATAACGATACTTAACTTCCTGTACTGAGGGGAAAATAATTAACTCTATACAGAGGATAAGACGTTATCAGACTATGATATCTATGTATTTAAACATATTTTATTACACAATAACCCCTGTAATTTATCCTCGTAAGAACACATTAAAATTACAATCTTCGTTTAAGGCTTTAGGACTCAAGAATTCCAACCTACTAATCCAATATACTTCTCTTTGTAGCAACTGCAGCGATATTTGTTCGCTGTCACAACCCATTACCTCTTCAATTACCATCCACCTTAAATCAGATACATGATGTCGATGTTCTGAAAAATGTCTGGCTTCCGTTGTTTCACCATATTTTCAAGTTACTCCGCTTTTCTCCTCTTTCGTGTGTGAGCTGGAGTCACTTTTAGCAAATAGTCTACTTGTAGACCTATGTTCATATAACCGTGTCTTTATAGTCCTAGATGTCTGCCCAATGTATACTTTGCCACAAGGGCATTTAAGCATGTAGATAACGTTCTTGCTATTACAAGAATGCTACTCCTTAATAGAAATATCTGTACCTTGTGTAGGATGGGAACATTTCTCTCCTTCAATGATAGAGTTACAATTCTGACATGACAGACAAAGGTGCCATTACGCTGGGCTTTTAAGAAGGATTGTTTGTTTAATTTAGTCATATTGTTACTGACATGTGCTCTAATAAGGGGGTTTGCCGATGATTTACCCTTTCTGTGCATAAATCGTGTTTTTTCTCGAAATAGAGTACCATATTTAGGGTCGCAGCGGAGTAAATTCCAATGTTTCAAAATAATGTTCTTTATCATTCTAGAATTGCTGTCATAGGTGGATATAAACAAGTTATCTTACTTCTCTTCTATTTGTCTATTACAGACACGGTTTTCTCTCAATTCTTTCCAATCTTTCTGTGCTACCTCTTCTCCTGTTTTTCGAACTTGATTTTTATTATAACCTTTCTCTACAAATTTTTGAATCATTTTATTAAAATTTTTCTCATATTCTTTATCACTATTGCATATACGACAGGCCCTCAAAAACTGTCCTTTTGGGATCCCTCGGAATGTGCGTTGATGAAAACTAGATCTTTTAAGTAAATTATTCTTATCTGTAGGTTTAGAGTATAATGTTGTAATAAGGTCATCTTTCTCTTTAACAATCTCTACATCTAAAAAGTGGATGTTGTTAGGGTGATATTCAACAGCAAATTTAATAAGTGGATAGCATTGGTTAAGGAAATCAATTCATTCTAATAACTCTGTGTCACTACTCCCACAGGCGACAAACAAGTCGTCCTCATAGCGAAGCCAGGGGATGGCATGTTGACTGAGGGGGTGTGACACCAGAGCTTGTTCCTCAGATGCAGACATAAAAATGTTAGCGAAACTTGATGCCAAAGGGGACCGCATAGAGGTCCCCTGTAATTGTAGAAAAAAATTAAGTATCGAAACAGAAGTAATTTTTCTCAAGAATAATCTCCAATAATGATAGCAGAAAACCAATACGGGCAATTGACATGGAAGGATTCTCACAAAGGCTGTTCCTTACGACATGTATTCCCTCATCAGTAGGGATATTAGTGTACAGACTCTTGAAATCCATGGTTTCCCATAATTTGACACCAGTAAGATCAAGAGTCTGAACACGTCTCACGAAATCACTAGTGTCTTTAAGACATCTTGGTAATTGTTGAGCAATGGGTTGTAAGTAACTATCGACATAGATAGCCAATGGGTACCAAAGAGAATCTTTTATGAATTTTGGAGAATAAATATAAAATTGGTACCCTTGGATATCTACTTGACAGACAACCATGAATATATTCTTGTTATTCCCTGACCTAAACCCAATTGAGCATCTCTGGAGAAACATGAAAATGGCTTCCACCAATGGTCACCATCCAACCTGAGGGAAATGGAGAGGATTTACATGGGAGAATGGCCGAGGATCCCCAAATCCAGGTGGGAGAAATGTCTTGCATCATTTCCAAGAAGACTCCTGGCTGCACTAGCTCAAAAGGTGCTTCTACTCAATACTAAGGAAAGGGGCTGAATACTTGTGACTATGTGATATTTCACATGTTTTTATTGTTTAATACATTGGCAAAAATATCTACATTTCTGATTTCTTTTTAGTCAAGATGGGGTGCGTAGAACTTTTTTGATCTTACCAATTGCAATGAAACAGACTGAAATATCAAGGGGTCTAAATACTTTCCATACCAACTGTATACAGGGTCCATTATACCACAATCTCTAGGCTTTCTTGATAATATATGTATGGCATAATATATGGTCAAAATGAAGTGAACTAATTTTCCATGAGGAAACAGGAGGAGGTATCATACTAAATGAGCATACACCCTCAGAGCATACATTTTTAAAATTCTACTATTTTTACAACAGAACAAAGCTTTGTCCAGGGCAGCCAAAGCTTAGTTCCGTTGTAAAAATAGTAGAATTTTATTTAAAAAAATGTAAGTATAAATAGTGACATTCAAAATTGATAAATGTTCAACATAAAAAACATCACTAAAACTATATGTAATTTTTTGATGTAACATTAGCCTTGAAGCAAGTTTGATTGTTATTCTGTGTGGCCGACAGTGGGGACCACCAGCAATAAGAAGATTGAAGGTTCTTTTCTCACTAACTGATGGCGTGGAAGCGTTCAAAATTGTGGAGCACAGCTCTTGCTTTTCTCTGGCACTCTCCTAGATAGCCAATGTTAGTGCCACATATATCTGGCACTCTCATACATCAGATTGGTACTAGAGATGAGCGAGCACTAAAATGCTTGAGTGCTCATTACTCGAGTCGAACTTTTCCCGATGCTCGAGTGCTCGTTTTGAATAACGAACCCCATTGAAGTCAATGGGAGACTCGAGCATTTTTCAAGGGGACCAAGGGTCTGCACAGGGAAGCATGGCCAAACACTTGGAAACACCATGGAAATGGACAGGAAACAGCAGGGGCAGCATGCATGGATTCCTCTGAGGCTGCCTAATCGCACCATTATGCCAAAATTATGGGCAACAGCATGGCGATGACAGAGTGACCAAGTGAGGCGAGATAGCATCTAAAACACCCAATAATAATAGAACAAAACGTGCAGAAGAAATCAGACAGCAACAACAGAAGACGATTGCTATGGCTAGTTTCTAACCTACACTGACAACACACAAAAGGATTTTATGCTGTGAATGAATGTGTCACTTTAACTTTTGAAAAACGCTAATGTAGCCCTAACAAGGGCTGTTGGGTTCTTGGAGAATCATTCCTGCCTAACAGTAAGGTTCTTGTAGAATCACTCCTGCCTAACAGTAAGGTTCTTGGAGAATCACTCCTGCCTAACAGTAATCTTCTAGAACACCCTAACGCTATCCCTGACCAGCAGCAGCTCTCTCCCTAGCGGCATCCAGACACAGAATGATCCGAGCAGCGCAGGCAGGGGCTAGTCTATTCCAGGGTCACCTGATCAGGCCAGCCAACCACTGCTATCGACATTTAAGTGTACCACGTGATGCTGGGTGTACTGCAGAGTCTCCTGGCTTGTGATTGGCTCTGTTTCTGGCCGCCAAAAATCACAACGGCGGGAGATGTCATTTTCTCGAGCGGGCGAAATACTCGTCCGAGCACCGAGCAGTTACGAGTGCGCTAATGCTCGAACGAGCATCAAGCTCGGATGAGTATGCTTGCTCATCTCTAATTGTTACCCTATTCTGTGCATAGGGGATGACTTGGTAAGACCCATTTAAAGTATAATATGTTTGAAAGTGCTAGTGTTTTCTTGTCTGTTTTACCCCAATGATACAACACAAAGGACACACGCTATATACCAAAACTTATGACAACCATTTCATGGAGGATTTATTACTTAAATAATGCACAATGTTATAATAACTCATAACGTATATGCAATATCATTTTAAAAACTGCTTCAGATATCCGATACCCCTGTTATCCATCTTCCAGACATTGCTAGTGACATAAGTGTAAAGTCAGGATCTAAAGCACTCCAGTGGTGAAAGGGTTAATGGGTTGACCTATTCCAGATTATAAAAGAGGGTCTCTCGTGTTGTTTTTGTATCCATTCTTCATAAGAGCAAATCTTGAAGTGTCCAGTCAGAAGCAAGATCATTATGGTAAGCATCGCGGCCAAAGTGAAGCGGAGAAGATTCAGTGTGATAATACGTTACATCCACTCGGCGCATCTATCCTGTAAATGCAAGGCTTGGAAAAAATAGTTGTTTAAAAAAATATTTTAGAAACCATAAATATATTTATACAAAATGTCTTGAAAAAAAGGGGGAAAGAAATAAGAAAAATGACTGCATATCCTTATGTGAGAAATGTACATCACTGGAGAAAAGTATTGTGCTAGATTCTTCACGTTTCATATAGACTGACGTGTTACTTGCTCACAGAGGAGGCTGATCTGCTATTACTGTGACATACATGGCTGCATTCACACCAGTGTCTTGTCTTGTGTAATCCACCATTATTATGTGGATTCAACTGGACCTCAAAAAACTCCAATATCCATTGCCACCGGATCTACCTTATTAGGTATATGCGTGATATGAGGTTTCCTTTAATTTATTTAGTTAACAGTCGCTGAAGATAAAATAACCCCATAATTATAAAATGGTGAGAAAGCTAAAGGAGTAGTAAAAATGAAGAGACTGCAGCTGTGGCTGTGCTTGATATTGCAGGGACACCGACCATTTGACAAGTGGATATCACTGTCTTGTGATGGGGAATTATTGTCGGAAATATATATATTTACATACATATATAAGGTTGCTGTCAGACGTTAGCGTTTCGATTCCATTTTGAAACTAAATCAAAACGCACAGCATGGGTCATGGGCGTTTGCATCTGCGTTTCTATGCAAACGCATGCGATTGGCAATCAGCAACCAGTGTCTTGCACTTAGACAATCCAAGACACCAGGTGCTGGTTGCCAATCACATGCGTTTTCATAGAAACCCATATGCGATCGCCCGTGGTCCACCCCATGATTCCGTTTGGCCAATACGCAACGAGTTTCCCATGAACGCAGTATTTTGCACGTGAAATGCAATGTGCAATATTTTTTTGATGGTTTTAGACCATTTTAAGGCAGTTTTCTGACTCGTCCGAAAAAGTAGCATAACCCCTGTCACTAGGGGGTGTGGCCAAAATGATAGATCTGGAACAGCAGAGAACTGTTCTATTCTGCACTGGTTCCACATATTAATACATCCCGCCAGTGTGTGCCTAATTCACAATGAGACAGAGGCTTCTTCATAAATTTGGAGCATGGCTTGGAATTTAGCACAGTTTGCATTGTTGTTAGTAAACATGCCCCATAGACTATAGTTTATAAAGAGCCATGAAAAATGGGTGTAAAAGGGATGCAACTTGCCCACTTTTTTACAGCCAAGTATCCTCTAGCCTAAGGCCTCTTGCACACTAGCGTTGCGTTTCACGTGCGTGTGCAATGCGTGAAAAACTGACGTTTTTGCTGCGTTTTTGTTGCATTTTTCCTTGGAGTAATTTGCGTTTTTTTTGCGTTTTCGGCGCATTTTTGACGCGCGATTCAATGGGAGACTCGAGCATATTTCAAAGGGACCATGGTTTGGGATTAAAATGTGTTATTTAATTGAAAAATAATGTCTTCTGATAATTTGCAAACATCGGCGATCTATTCTTCACTGTTCCGCGCGTATATTATCTCCCGACAATTTAGCAGATGTGAAGAACAGTGAAGAATAGAATAAAAACATTGTACACAGTGAACACAGTGAACACAGGATCATTTAAGATAAAAACACAGTGCAGAACACAGTGCAGAATAGATTACAGATGTTCGGCACATCTGCTTACTTGTCGGGAGATACGCGCGGAACGGCGCGAACAAAATAGCATGTGAAGAACAATATATATGTGTGTGAAGAACAAATTGCAGATGTTTAAATACATCTGCAATGTGTTCTACACACATATATATTGTTCTTCTCCCCGCGGTGTAGACAGGGCACGGCGTGAGCGCGCACAAAGTTTCCCAGGTGTCGCCCACCCTCCCTTTACTCGTAGCTGTACACACAGGCGCGGGGTAACGTCTGCTGAGCGGTGCCAGTGACATAGGAAACCTTCACACACCGCCAGGTTCCCCTTCTCTGTACGGGATAGCAGCCGCAGGTGTCGGGCTGCGTGCTCCCGTGTACAGCAGGTGCCTGCTGCCGTCCTCCTTGCGGCGCTGCAGGACTTTGAGTGAGGGAACAGCTGCATACTACACAGTCTCCGAGCCCTCGTGTCCCCTCTTCTCCTGCGACAATGGGACAGCCCCAGCAGTGACACGGCACCTGTGCAGCACACATTAAGGGGGTGGCGGCTGCTTACTATTGTCATAAGTCCCTGACGTGTATGAACGCTGTGCTACATGACTGAGGGAAAGCTTCAGTTACATGGAGGGCAGGCAGTGCTGCATACAGTACACACGGGAGTGTTATCTGATAACACCCTGCGGGAATGTCCTGCGGGGGAGAGGAGGCGCTGCCAGCCGCGGTGTAACCGATGTTATCCACTACAAGGATGGGCACATTGTTGTTCAAAATAGCATGTGAAGAACAATATATATGTGTGTGAAGAACACATTGCAGATGTTTAAATACATCTGCAATGTGTTCTTCACACATATATATTGTTCTTCACATGCTATTTTGTTCGCACCGCTCCGCGCGTATCTCCCGACAAGTAAGCAGATGTGCCGAACATCTGTAATCTATTCTGCACTGTGTTCTGCACTGTGTTTTTATCTTAAATGATCCTGTGGTCACTGTGTTCACTGTGTACAATGATTTTATTCTATTCTTCACTGTTCTTCATTGTGTTTTTTTAATTAAATGCTCGATCGCGAGCAGGGGAAATAATGTTATTCTGGTCACCTAGCAACCCTTACGTTTAAAACGCATTGCACTCGCATTGCACTTGCAATGATTGCGAGTGCAATGCGTTCTTGATGCATCTCCATAGACTTGAATGGGGCGTGAAAAACGCGCGTGACCCGCAAAAATAGAGCATGCTGCGATTTTGACGCGCGTGCAAACGAACGCAAGCACGCGCGTTAAAAACCACGCTAATGGAGAAAGACCCATTGAATACAATGGGACAGAGTGCAATGCGAGTTCTGAGCGTCAAATGCACGCGCAGAACTCGCGCGTGAAAAACGCCAGTGGAGAAGGGGCCTAAGTGCTACCTGAAAAAAACGCTTTGGAGCCTGGGCACGTTGGGCGGAGGAGCAGATGGACCTACAAACACATGTAATGCTGCCAACTGACTGGACTTCCCCTTCAGCTGTTACTTATCACATTTCATAGGATTATAAAGGTGAAAAAAAACTGCCTATGGGTGCAGTAACACAGAGGTTGTGTCCACATGTTCAGCTTTTCCAATGCAGTTTTTGATGTCCAAACCAGGAGTGGAGTAAAAATAGAGGAGGAGTAACAATACTCAATGCTAATTCTCAACCATTATGATCTACACCTGCTTTTGGCTTTAAAAACTCCATCTAAAAAACTGAACGTGTTTTAAATACACTGAAAACACATGCATTTATGCATGTCTATCATTTTCACAGCTGCTTCCAGCCAAATGCATGCGTTTTCAGTGCGTATAAAAATCCACCAAGAACAGACAAAGAACATAAGACCACAAACCATAAGGGTGGTTTCACATTGGAATTTTTTTCACATCAGTGATTCTGCATTGAACCCATTTTGGCTTAAGGTATTGTACACATTGGTTTTCTCCTCCCGACCTCTGTAATTTTTTACTGATGCCTTACTGACCCATTCTTTTTAATGGGCCTTTTCACACTTCAGTTTTTTTTTCACTGATCCAATGTTGTCAGTGAACACAAAAAAGAACAGGTTCTAAATTAACCACTGATCAGTGATAAAAAGCTGAAATGTAATGCATCAGTAAAAAAATCACTGAAGTATATAGGAATTCACAAAATCAGATGACGATCAAGTGTAATTTGTGTATTATCGATGTCCATGAGTTCAATGACTGCTACTATCATGAGATGTCCTACTGAAGATATCACCACAAAGCAGATGCCTCGGATGTGAGCAAGTAACACGACATGGTAAAGGCATTTCCATCACATTATACAGATTGGCTTATACACAACTAATACCTTGCTTCATCTGTGTAGCACTTGCATGAATATATATATATATATATATATATATATATATATATATATATATATATATGTATATCTATATATACACACATACATATACACCCATTTTTAGTAGAAGCTGTAGAAAGGCTTGTGCAAGGCAAAAACATATAACTAAGATAAAAAGGATAATGGAGTACAAAAATGTACTTTTACCTTTAATGTCATAAGATTACAAAATAAAAGGTTAAAGGCTGCTGTATTACAGAAGTGTATGTAAGATGCCACCGGCTATACAAACAGGTTTGGCAAGTTAGCAAATACATCATTGCAGCATTCATCACTTAAATGAAAACTGGTTGTGTTGCTCCAGGAAATGAGGGTTACATATCCAAGTTAGGGGTTAACAGTCTCTGAATGGAGTCCAAGTGACAGAAGAGAGATAGTGCTACAGTGCATGTGGCTGCAAGTCCCGGGCAGTCTCTGGTCACACTATAGTCTCTTTTGAATTTCGTTTGAGAGAGTGAAGTCCCAGCAATGACTGTTGATTGGAAGGTAAATTGATCGATTTAGGGATAACCAGAATAACCCTCTGATTGGTCCGACGCCATTCATTGTATAATCTACAGTGGTATCTAAATGATACCTGGGGAGAAAAAAAGGGTAAAATGATTCACAATTATTTATCACATCCAATGCTTGTTCAGTTTTAGTTTTTAAATAAATGTTCACCAGGAACCAACGTTGCCCTTACAGAGTAATGTTCAGGGGGTATTTAGGACATTTTCAGCTCATTTATTGTAGAGTAAAAACTTTGGTTTAACATGAAGCGTTCAGTGTTAAACACAGACTGTGTGCTGGTTGCATTTAATGAACCGAAACTTCCCTGCGGACTGGACTCCGAGCTTTATAGATATACACCATGCAAGCCCCTTCTTAGAGTCCTGTCCCTTAAGTAATTCAGTCCATGAAATGAGGACAGCAATATATTGCAAGTTTCATGGACTAAGTACCAAATAAATTATATCAGATTTACCCTGTCCATAAGATTATAAAAATTGCTGAATTAAAAATGTACAGAGCTCCTGTAAAGTTTTGTCACTGTGTACCAGAGCTCCAAGTTAGTTTACAGTCCAATTTGTTTTTATTGTTTTGCCACAGCCTTTTCTATATTCTTTCACTAACTACTAGTATGAGTTTAAAGGAAATCAACCAGTCATTTTGACTGGTATCAAGCATTCATGCTGCCCGGCAGCTCCAGAGTATAGTAATATGTTTATCAGAAGTACTGCTCCTATACTTAAAGGGGTATTCCCATTTCAGCAAATGAAAGTTATTGTTTGTATAATGAAAAGTTATACAATTTCCTAATATACTTTCTGTATCAATTCCTCACAGTTTTCTAGATCTCTGCTTGCTGTTATTCTATAGAAAGCTTTTATTTTTACTACAAGTGGACAGAAATCTGACCATGGTCATACAGGTGCACAGCTTGTTATATCACACAGCTCTGATTACTTTATATAATACTGACGACCTGCACATCTGAGTGACCATGGTCAGATTTCTCTCCACTGTAAGTAAACATATAATCTTTATATAGAATGACAGCAAGCAGAGACTTAGGCCCCTTCCACACTAGCGAGTGTGATGCGATGAACTCGCATCACACTCGCAACGCAAGCTGCCGGGAACGCATGGCCCGAACGCTGCACCGCGGGAGTGAACTGACATGCTGAGTTCACTCCCGCGGTGCAGCGTTCGGGCCGTGCGTTCCCGGCAGCTTGCGTTGCGAGCAGGGCCGGATTATAGGCGGGGCTCACGGGGCTTGAGCCCCGGGGCCCCCACCATCTTGCCCCCCCAGGGGGCCCCCACCAGATTGCGCCCCCGAGCCCTGACTCCTCAGCTGCCACCTCCCTGAGCGGTCCGCCCGGCCCCCGGCACAGTTGACCGCCTCCCCGCATATCCCCCTGCATCGCCGAGCCGTCCGCCCCCCGGCACAAGTTACCGCCTCCCCGCCCACAATTCAGGTGCATGGCCCGGCCGTCCGCCCCCCGGCACAGGTTCCCTCCTCCCTGCCCGCCCATCCCGCTGCATAGCCAGGCCTTCCCGCCCGCTCGCAACCCCGCTCGTGCTCCCTCCTCCCCCGCCTGAAGAAGCGTCCGTCCTCCCCCCCCCCCCAAACAAGCGGTCATCCTCCGCTCTCCTCCGCTCCTCCCCCCGGCGGAACAAGCGGCCGTCTTCCGCACCCACGCCCCCCCCCCGGCGGAAAAAGCGGCCGTTCTCCGCTCCTCCCCCCCGGCGGTACAAGCGGGCTTCCTCCGTCCCCCCCCCCCCAAACAAGCGCTCGTCCTCCGCTCCTCCCCCCCGGCGGAACAAGCGGCCGTCCTCCGCAACCGCCCCCTGGAACAAGCGGCCGTCTTCCGCTCTTCTCCGCTCCGGCCATCCTCCGGCTCGAATCCCCCCCCCCCCCGCCGGAACAAGTGGCCATCCACCGCCTAAACCCCCCCTCCCCCGGGAGCAAGCGTCCGTCCTCCGCTCTCCCCCCCTTCCCCCTGGAACAAGTGGCCGTCCTCCGTTACCCCCCCCCCCCCAAGCCCCCCTGCCCGAACAAGCAGCCGACCCCCGCCCAAACAGGCAGCCGCCCCCCCTCCTGTCCGAACAAGCAACCGGAAGAACACCCCCCGTCGAACAAGAACCACCCCGAACACCCGCCTGACGCGACTGCCGGTGACCCTAAAAGGGTAAGTATACTTTACATATGTATTTATTTGTGTGTATATATTATGTATATTCTGTGTATATATGTATATACAGTGTATATTCTGTGTATATATGTATATACAGTGTATATACTGTGTGTATATGTGTATATACTTTGTGTATATGTGTATATATGCATCTACTGTCTATATGTATATATACTTTGTATATGTGTATATATGCATCTACTGTCTATATGTGTATATACTTTGTATATGTGTATATATGCATCTACTGTCTATATATGTATATACTGTGTATATATGCATCTACTGTCTATGTATGTATATACTGTGTATATATGCATCTACTGTCTATATCTGTATATACTGTGTATATATGCATCTACTGTCTATATATGTATATACTGTGTATATATGCATCTACTGTCTATATATGTATATACTGTGTATATATGCATCTACTGTCTATATATGTATATACTGTGTATATATGCATCTGCTGTCTATGTATGTATATACTGTGTATATATGCATCTGCTGTCTATGTATGTATATACTGTGTATATATGCATCTACTGTCTATATATGTATATACTGTGTATATATGCATCTGCTGTCTATATATGTATATACTGTGTATATAGGCATCTCCTGTCTATGTATGTATATACTGTGTATATATGCATCTGCTGTCTATATATGTATATACTGTGTATATATGCATCTGCTGTCTATATATGTATATACTGTGTATATATGCATCTGCTGTCTATATATGTATATACTGTGTATATATGCATCTGCTGTCTATATATGTATATACTGTGTATATATGCATCTACTGTCTATGTATGTATATACTGTGTATATATGCATCTACTGTCTATATATGTATATACTGTGTATATATGCATCTACTGTCTATGTATGTATATACTGTGTATATATGCATCTACTGTCTATGTATGTATATACTGTGTATATATGCATCTACTGTCTATGTATATATATACTGTGTATATATGCATCTACTGTCTATATATGTATATGCTGTGTATATATGCATTTACTGTATTTATTCATGCATATATTTGCATATATGCTCTGTATACTGAATGTGTGTGTGTGTGTGTGAAAATGCTGTATATACTGAATGTGTGTGTATTTGCTGTATGTGGGTATATTCTGTATGTATAAGCAGCATGTGTGTATATGGTGTTTTTATACTGCATGTATGTGTATATGTGGTCAGTATATACTGTATGTGTATATATATATATATATATATATATATATATATATATACAGAGGTCGCATTAACGCCTCACCACGCGTCATAGACGCGTGATGAGGCGCCATTACCCCCCAAAATAATTGCCATGCGTAAAGTTACGCTTGGCAATTATTCCCTGTAGCGCGCAGGCAGAACGGCCCGGCGCGCACTGCAAAAGAGGAAAATGTCAGTAGCGCGATCGCAGCGCGCGCCGGGCCGTTCAGCGGGACACGTGACTGGGGGCGGGCCGGAGTGAGAGCACCCGCCCCAGGGGAGA
The DNA here is from genome assembly GCF_040894005.1 of Engystomops pustulosus. Classification (NCBI taxonomy): domain Eukaryota; kingdom Metazoa; phylum Chordata; class Amphibia; order Anura; family Leptodactylidae; genus Engystomops; species Engystomops pustulosus. Next base: position 60,484,569 of record NC_092411.1, read on the forward strand.
CATGTGGGCAGTGGCGTACCGTCCGCGGTCGCCATTGAGACCAGGCCCATCAGAAGGGGGGGCGGAGCTGTCACCGATGCCGCTCTTTCCCCCGCTCTCCGCTATCCCCTGACGCCCTCCCCCCTCGTCCGCTGCTTGGCTCCTCCGCTCCCCTCGGCTTCTCTGCTTCCCGGCTCCTGCGCCTGAATGCGACAGACAGCCGACTGTAAGTCCCTCTATGTATGTGCTGTGTGTATGTGTTGTGCATGTGCTGTGTTGTGTCTGTATGTGTGCTGTGGTGTGTGTGTGTGCTGTGTTGTGTATATGGTGTGTGTGTGCACCCTGTGAGTGTATGTGCTGTGTGAGAGTATGGGCTGTTTGTGCATGGTATGTGCAGTTGCACTGTGAGTGTACGGTGTGTGTGCACTGTGAGTGTATGAATATGCTGTGTGAGTGTATGGCGGGTGTGTGTGCACTGTGAGTGTATGAATATGCTGTGTGAGTGTATGGCGGGTGTGTGTGCACTGTGAGTGTATGAATATGCTGTGTGAGTGTATGGCGGGTGTGTGTGCACTGTGAGTGTATGAATATGCTGTGTGAGTGTATGGCGTGTGTGCACTGTGAGTGTATGAATATGCTGTGTGAGTGTATGGCGTGTGTGCACTGTGAGTGTATGAATATGCTGTGTGAGTGTATGGCGTGTGCGGGTGTGTGTGCACTGTGAGTGTATGAATATGCTGTGTGAGTGTATGGTGTGTGTATGAATATGCTGTGCGAGTATGGCGTGTGCGGGTGTGTGTGTGCACTGTGAGTGTATGAATATGCTGTGTGAGTGTATGGCGTGTGCGGGTGTGTGTGTGCACTGTGAGTATGAATATGCTGTGTGAGTGTATGGCGTGTGCGGGTGTGTGTGTGCACTGTGAGTGTATGAATATGCTGTGTGAGTGTATGGTGTGTGCGGGTGTGTGTGCACTGTGAGTGTATGAATATGCTGTGTGAGTGTATGGTGTGTGCGGGTGTGTGTGCACTGTGAGTGTATGAATATGCTGTGTGAGTGTATGGCGTGTGCGGGTGTGTGTGCACTGTGAGTGTATGAATATGCTGTGTGAGTGTATGGTGTGTGCGGGTGTGTGTGCACTGTGAGTGTATGAATATGCTGTGTGAGTGTATGGTGTGTGCACTGTGAGTGTATGAATATGCTGTGTGAGTGTATGGTGTATGCGGGTGTGTGTGCACTGTGAGTGTATGAATATGCTGTGTGAGTGTATGGCGTGTGCGGGTGTGTGTGCACTGTGAGTGTATGAATATGCTGTGTGTGTTTATGCTGTACGTATGCGTATTTGTTTTGTGTATGCAGCGTGTCTGTATATACTGTATGTGTGTACATGCTGTATGTATGAGGGGGTAAGCATCGCTCACCCCCTCCTCCTGTCCCGTGTGCCCGCTGTCACGGCGCACACGTCACAGCACTGCACACACTCCACTCACAACACACACTCACACTGCACAGCACACACTACATTCACCCGGCACTGCTCTTAGGCCCCGTCGATCACAAACGCAGGCAGCTGCAGGCAGGTAGAGATGGAGCAGGACGGGGAGCAGCAGCTTCGTGGCCCACATGCAGTGGCGTAACTAGAAGAGGCTGGGCCCCATGCAGAAGTTTGTCATGGGGCCCAGCCTCTTCTAGTTACGCCACTGCATGTGGGCCACGAAGCTGCTGCTCCCCGTCCTGCTCCATCTCTACCTGCCCGCAGCTGCCTGCGTTTGTGATCGACGGGGCCTAAGAGCAGTGCCGGGTGAGTGTAGTGTGTGCTGTGCAGTGTGAGTGTGTGTTGTGAGTGTGTGCAGAGTGTGTTGTGTGCGGTGTTGTGGTGTGTGCTGTGAGAGGGGAGTGTGTGCAGTGTGAGTGTGTGCTCTGCTGTGAGTGGGGAGTGTGTGCGGTGTTGTGTTGTGTGCCGTGAGTGTGTGCTGTGAGTTGTGAGTGTGCTATGTGTATTACCGAAATTTTCATACTCCTCCTCGGGTAAAAATACTCCTCAAAAATGGTGAGAGGAGTATTTTTACCCTTCTGGAAAAATGTTAGTGCGACCTCTGTATATATATATATATATATATATATATATATATATATATATTATATATATTATATGATGTGTATGCAGTATGTGTGATGTGTATATACTTTATGTGTGTATATATTTTATGAGTTTGAAGAAGACAGCGGGAGATCAGCACTTTGTGGTGATTAATGTTTATTCATACACCAGTGGCAATACAATGCTTTGTATTGTATTGCCACTGGTGTATGAATAAACATTAATCACCATGGAGTGCTGCTCTCCCGCTGTCTTCTTTGGATTTTCCTGATGCCTTGAGTCGGGCGGCTGTATGTAGCTGTGTTACTGGGGGCGAGGCAGCTGTATATAGCGGTGTTACTGGGGGCGAGGCGGCTGTATGTAGCGGTGTTACTGGGGATGAGGCGGCTGTATGTAGCTGTGTTACTGGGGGTGAGGCGGCTGTATGTAGCTGTGTTACTGGGGGCGAGGCGGCTGTATGTAGCTGTGTTATTAGGGATGAGGTGGCTGTATGTAGCTGTGTTACTGGGGCGAGGCGGCTGTATGTAGCTGTGTTACTGGGGGCGAGGCGGCTGTATGTAGCTGTGTTACTGGGGATGAGGCGGCTGTATGTAGCTGTGTTACTGGGGAAGAGGCGGCTGTATGTAGCTGTGTTACTGGGGGTGAGGCGGCTGTATGTAGCTGTGTTACTGGGGGCGAGGCGGCTGTATGTAGCTGTGTTATTAGGGATGAGGTGGCTGTATGTAGCTGTGTTACTGGGGCGAGGCGGCTGTATGTAGCTGTGTTACTGGGGGCGAGGCGGCTGTATGTAGCTGTGTTACTGGGGATGAGGCGGCTGTATGTAGCTGTGTTACTGGGGAAGAGGCGGCTGTATGTAGCTGTGTTACTGGGGCGAGGCGGCTGTATGTAGCTGTGTTACTGGGGGCGAGGCGGCTGTATGTAGCTGTGTTACTGGGGAAGAGGCGGCTGTATGTAGCTGTGTTACTGGGGCGAGGCGGCTGTATGTAGCTGTGTTACTGGGGGCGAGGCGGCTGTATGTAGCTGTGTTACTGGGGGCGAGGCGGCTGTATGTAGCTGTGTTACTGGGGGCGAGGCGGCTGTATGTAGCTGTGTTACTGGGGAAGAGGCGGCTGTATGTAGCTGTGTTACTGGGGGTGAGGCGGGTGTATGTAGCGGTGTTACTGCGGGGTTAGTGGATAGTGAGCAGGAGGACGTGTATACACGCTGCACTCAGTGGGGGCCTCCACCAGATTTTGCGCCCAGGGGCCCCCACCAACCTTAATCCGGCCCTGGTTGCGAGTGTGATGCAAGTTCATCGCATCACACTCGCTAGTGTGGAAGGGGCCTTAGAAAACCATAAGGAATTGATACAGAAAGTGAACTGGAGATTTGTATAACGTTTCGCTATACAAACAATAACATTCATTTGCTGAAATGGGAACAACAGTTAAAACAATTACTTTTAACCCCATACAACTGGAGCGCAAGGGCTCCAGGCTGGGACTGTTATGCACCCCACAAAGTCCTTGTAACACACCAGAGCTAGAGTAGCGGGGAGCATATTCCAAGGCATTGGGGAGGGGGAGGGGGGGCATATAACAGCCAGAGCCAGGGGCCAGGAGGAGCCCTTGGAAACTGCCCCCCTTTCCCTGGAGCTCTTAAAGGAAACCTACCACTTTAAAATTAGCCTTCTAACCCACAAATACCTTGCAACAGCTCAGGATGAGCTGATGCCGGACCATATCTTGAATAGAAGCAGAAACCGCTGTATTCCTGGAAAAATAGTTTCTAGCAGTATATTCCAATCCACCTTCGTGCGCATTATTCTGTTGTGCCGGAGAGCCGGTGACGTCACCGAGCTCTCGGGCACACTCGCGTATGATCGCCAACACCTTTTGTCGCGGTCGGCTTCCAGTGCAGCTGTGCGAATGACCGCGGCTTCGGAGTGAAAACAGTGTGCTCACCGAGTTGTACATTTGCATTTTAGTTAAAAGAACATGTTTTAGCTTAAGAGAAAATTACTATCAAAATCCATCATGATAAACCAGGGACACTTACTCATGGATCCATGGAACCATGACTGTAAAAATCTTCTTGTAATTTTTATTCATGCTCTACTTCCTTCTAAAATCAACTTTTAAAATGATACTAATGAGTCTGCCCCACTAAGATCTGGCTTTATAGACTGTTTCACTGTGTAACAGTCTGTAAAGCCAGATGACAGAGGGTCTAGAGTAGCCCCTCAGACGCATTACAATAATAAAAAAAAATTGTTTTCAGCAGAAAGGAGGCCATGGATAACAAATATATGAACATAACCATAGTCACATTGCCTTGATCTATGAGTAGGAGTCCCTGGTGTATCGTACTTGATTTTGATGGCAGATTTCCTATAAAGAGTTCGATCCGTGGTGATGATTTCTTGATAAGACTAAGAAACAGTGTTTTATAAAGAGGCTGATCACAGGCTGGAGCACTGAAGCTCTAGGGCCCCCTCATTACATAATTACGCAGGCCTGTGTATAATTAAGAGGCGTGTGACCTCAACATTAGTGTAGAACAACGCATTTAGCGCTCATACCAAGCGCTTCATCTGGTTCCAGGTACCAGATGAAGCGCTTGGTACGAGCACGAAACGTGTTGTTCTACACTGATGTTTTTAATGTAATGTATAAATAGACTGCTTTTAAGAAAAATTTTAAACATTGGAGTCATCCAGCACCGCACTGAAACGCTCATATTGGACGGATCTAGGATTAGTTAATATTTGGCTATTTTAGCTTAGATTACGGAAATCAAGGTTTTGGATTAGAAACTTTAGAAGATTTTTAAATACTTACAAGTGTCCAAAAGAGGTAAATTGTAAAGAGTGCAACAGTGAGTGCAATAAGTCCGACCGCTTCTAGTCGGCTACTGAAGTGCAGGTGATCCACCGCTCCTCGCAGACATAACCATCCTGAGATGGTGGCAAGTGGTGTTATGAATAAGAAGCACACCATGTCTCCAAAAAGTGTCCTCTTCTCATGCTGAGGGCCAGGATTCCGTAACCACTGTGTAATAGAGGAAACACGGTAAGTTCTTTCCAAGAACATATTTGGCAGCACAATATGAAGCTTGTTATTCATTTGGCTCGACTCAGTTTCTGAAAATGGCACTGTGATAATTTTATATGTTATATGGACCATATACAAAAAAATACCTGGCAGCAGGTATCTATCCTTTTTTGAGGGAACTGTCTCAAGGTTTTCCCTCACTAAACTTATAGTCCCCTTAGGTAGGGTATAAAATGTACTTTAATAAATACAAAATTAAACCAGGGAAATATAGCAATTTGACATATGAATGACTTTGTGCCACTATATCTATCCCTGTACAAATAAATACCATACCGTATGTTGGTTAAAACGATGCAATACCTATTGTGCTTCTCCACAAGGGGGCGATGCAAATCCAACAAATAATACTAAGTAAACACAGTATAAGTGAATAAATAGTAATGATTTTATTAAATAACAATTGTGTACAACAGTTAAAATAATGTTGTCCCAGGTTGTGGAACACAAGGAAAAGTTTCATACCAGACGACAATCAGAAATCATGAACATTGTATAAATGTACATTGGAATCAAGGCCATAAAAGTGACATGTATATATGGTGGCATCCAAATGTTGCTGAACTATAAATGCAAATATAGAAGAAAAAAACAAAAACAACAACGGAAGAGGACGGCGCCTCGCGTAATAACGTAGGGATAGGTCAGTATTGATTGAGGTGAGAAGGTGGGTGCTCACCTGATGACCACTTGTTAGTAAGCGGTAAATAAATAAATCCAATCGGAGGGAAAGAGGTTTCTTGATTGTAAACCAAGCAACTCCTAGACCAAAAGTGTGAACGCTGAGTTCGGGCGGTCACCGCTGACCGCCCAAACTCAGCGTTCACACTTTTGGTCTGACGAAGGGGTCTCCCCGAAACGCGTAACCATCGGATTTTTATGTTATATCAATAAATAGTGTGAATTCCATCACATTTGAAGATTTTATTTCATTTCTGGTTGCAAGCGCACCCATTTGGCTCTCCCCTCTTTTTGTGCAATCCTGTATTATAAATGCAAATATGACTCTTCTCATTCCATTTTCACGAGATGAGTCAAATTTAGTGGTTGCAGGAGAAGTGTCACTTCAAAGCCTGTATCTTCTGTTCTATAATACCTAGAAACAGTTAAATAATAGGCAGCACTGAATCTTTATCTGCAGTTTGCATTGCAAACTATGACAATAGCGTCTCTGGTTCTGTATCTCACAAAGCCATAAACCTGATGGGATCTGAAATGAGATTTGCATCTTTAATACAACACAATAAGTATTTTTCTAGGCACTATAAAACAGAAAATAGGGGCTTCTGAAGTGACTTTACCGCTGAAACCACTAAACATCAATTATTACAAATGGTCCCGTAAGTGGCATGGTCCCGTAATGGTTTGTACGTGGCATGGTTGTTGGTGCCAGAAGGGCTGGTCTGAGTATTTCAGAAACTGCTGATCTACTGGGATTTTCACGCACAACCATCTCTAGGGTTTACAGAGAATGGTCCGAAAAAGAAAAAACATCCAGTGAGTGGCAGTTCTGTGGGCGGAAATGTCTTGTTGATGCCAGAGGTCAGAGGAGAATGGGCAGACTGGTTCGAGCTGATAGAAAGGCAACAGTGACTCAAATCGCCACCCGTTACAACCAAGGTAGGCAGAAGAGCATCTCTGAACGCACAGTACGTCGAACTTTGAGGCAGATGGGCTACAGCAGCAGAAGACCACACCGGGTGCCACTCCTTTCAGCTAAGAACAGGAAACTGAGGCTACAATTTGCACAAGCTCATCGAAATTGGACAGTAGAAGATTGGAAAAACGTTGCCTGGTCTGATGAGTCTCGATTTCTGCTGCGACATTCGAATGGTAGGGTCAGAATTTGGCGTTAACAACATGAAAGCATGGATCCATCCTGCCTTGTATCAACGGTTCAGGCTGGTGGTGGTGGTGTCATGGTGTGAGGAATATTTTCTTGGCACTCTTTGGGCCCCTTGGTACCAATTGAGCATCGTTGCAACGCCAAAGCCTACCTGAGTATTGTTGCTGACCATGTCCATCCCTTTATGACCACAATGTACCCAACATCTGATGGCTACTTTCAGCAGGATAATGCGCCATGTCATAAAGCTTGAATCATCTCAGACTGGTTTCTTGAACATGACAATGAATTCACTGTACTCAAATGGCCTCCACAGTCACCAGATCTCAATCCAATAGAGCATCTTTGAGATGTGGTGGAACGGGAGATTCGCATCATGGATGTGCAGCCGACAAATCTGCGGTAACTGTGTGATGCCATCATGTCAATATGGACCAAAATCTCTGAGGAATGCTTCCAGCACCTTGTTGAATCTATGCCACGAAGAATTGAGGCAGTTCTGAAGGCAAAAGGGGGTCCAACCCGTTACTAGCATGGTGTACCTAATAAAGTGGCCGGTGAGTATATATAATCTACACCAGGCCCTGGCTGGCATAGATTTCAGCTATAACCTTTGCTAGTATGCGGCCACAGATTGTAGTAAATTTGGCTTTTGGTCATTATAGGGTTAAAGATTTTTTTTTATATTTAAAGAGGTATTTCCATTTCAACAAATTAATGTTATTGTTTGTATCATAAAAAGTTAGACAACTTTCCAATACACTTTCTGTATCAATTCCCTACAGTTTTCTAGATCTCTGCTTGCTGTCATTTTATAAAAAGTTTCTATGTTTACTTCCAGTGGACAGAAATCTGCCCATGGTCACACAGGTGCACGGCTCGTTATATCACACAGCTCTAATTATTCTCTATGATATAATGAGCCGTGCACCTGTGTGACCATGGTCAGATTTCTGTCCACTGGAAGTAAACATAGAAGCTCTCTATAGAAGGAGATAGAAGATAAAAGTATCTGCCTGTTTTTCACAAGCAGAAAACTAAATTATTTTGCTAAAAATGCAGCTTAGCATTAGTCCAAACCAATTAAATTATCTCCATAGACAGTAAGAATAGTAGTTAGCTGCTGATACCTAGCCATTCATTTGTAAGTATTCATTTTACATATTGTTAACCAGTCTAGTAGAGCTGTAGGTGATAGTAATGGCCACTGGAGGTCACTATTGCCATTGCCATATCTACACAATCCACATACTGAAAGCTGATGTTCCTTCTGTCTCTTTGCCTTTAGCAGCCCATTACTCTCATACTACAGGCAATGCAGACTGAATACCTTCATATGAGAAATTGACAGGTTGAGATGTTCCATACAGAGAACGCTTGACGTGTATCTGAGAATCATATGAGACCTGGTTCTTATGTGATGTGACTCTCAGTAATAGTCTCCTATTTCATGTAAGTGATGATACCAGCTCTTGGCAGGTCATATTATAGCAGCTACACCATGGCCTAGGCTAGGAACACTGAAATGTACAGCTAATGATAAAAAAATAAAATAAGATGAATAGAGATCTATGGATACATTTTACATATTTACCAGAATCTTTTCATGACATTCACTCCAAGCATAGGGATCTACGGTACTACTGTGATGTGGACGGAACCAAACATTTCATTTCATTTCAGAGCATTGGTACAGGGCTTGGTTACAGTAGTTGTAGTGGTAATACGCACTTATGTCCCAAGGGGAATAAACCCAGCTCTGCTCATCAGACAGCATTATAGCACGTCCATGGTGCGTCCAGACGCTCAGGACCTGGTACCACCTCTGTTCTCCCAGGGTTTATTCCAATGGCTCGGAATTTTAATAATGAGGGATATCAGTTATGTCTGGTATTATCAATATTCCACCTGTATCTCAGCACATCTCTCTCTGTGGTATCCAATAATTTCTGCAATCACCATGGGCGTCCTGTATACATTAACCCCGATGTCACTGCAGTGTCACCTCAATCAATATTTTCATAATTAAGACGTGACATTGTGATGTCTTTGGAGTTAAACGCTTATCACTTAAGTCTGGCCAGTCGCATAAATATTTTACCATGGGCTCATAAATTCCTAAGTGCTGTGTTTAGATGAAACTCACCACAATGGACACATAAACCACTATATGGAACATCGCAATGTCCTGTATTGTTTTGCTAATGTGAAATCATCTCGCTGGATCGTGTCCACTACAGATGACAAAATAATGAGACGTGTAAAATTTAATTCAGCAATTAAAATGTCGCACAAACATGGGCAAACAGCATATACAGTAATATATTACGTAGGGGAGCATGGTGCCAATGCACAATTATACGACACTTGGACAGAAGCAAAGTACAAAAATTCATTTCTAATTATAACAGTAAAGAAGCTCATTAGAGCCATAACCGTAAGTAAAGGCATTACCATCTCCCAAATTGGAATTCTTTAATTAAGAGAAAAGCACTGAAATTAAAAGCAGGAATCCCTTAAAGCCTGGCTGTTCTGGGAGGTACTCGGCTCATGAAACGAGAAAGTATAAAGAACATTGTGTACAGAGGGCAAAGAGCTTCCTAAATCAGAATTATTTCCATGCAAAATCACCCCGTAAATCACAGGATACTTATTCGTGTAGTAACGTAACTGCTTCACAGAGGCGTATATAATGTTGGCATAGCAGATATTTTACAATCCGGTATAGCTATATGTCATTGCAGCCTGCGCAGGCCATATTGTTCTCTGCTGCGTCTACATTGATAGGTCTCATATATTTCCAATGATACTATTCTCAACACATAAACCATAGGAGTACCTCATTTTTAGAAAATGTCTGTAGACGGACCACACAATGGTCTGCTCAAAGGTATTGTTATACAGAGAACAAGATAAAACGCCACATTTACTAAGGTGCTTGCGCCAGTTTTCTGTCGGACTTTGCACGTTCTTTCTCCTGCAAACTGCTTGCACAGGTATTTAAGAAGTGTCTGCGATACATATGTGTTGCAGACGACTCATTTGTGTTGTCGCTGCACTATACCCCTTGTGACCCAATTGGTTTTAGCACAACTATGTATATATTTAAAACAAACTTTCTAATAAAAATAGCACAAAATATATCGCTTAGCTTTCAACCTTAGATTTGCCGTAACTAGATATATGTTGGGTATGAGATGAAATGCTAATCCCTGACCTTGGTTATCCCTGTACCCTTGTGATTACTGAATATATTGTGCCATAAATACAGAAGTGGCAGTGGTGCAGTATGTTATTATCTCCCGCCTGTCTGTATGTTTCCCATATATCAGGAGAGGGGGGATTCATTGCACTTTGATTGCGGAGCGCGTTGATTTTACTCGGGTAATGATGCAGCACACTATATTACACAGGAGCCTGGATGAAGGCAATGCATCACATGTTACAGCAATTGACATCCAATATACTACCTAATGTACTAATATATCATCTTGTAAATCTCGTCTGATAAAACCAGAGAACCACTTCTTACAATTATTTGCATACAGATATGGAACGCTCTTTTACATGGGTTGATCTGGCAGTCAATAATCGGGTATGGATGTCCCTGGGGGCATTGCTGCACAAGTATTACCTGTTTCTCAGGTAGAGGCTTTTTTGCCTGTCTAATGGCAGATGGACCCACAAGAGAACGATAGGTGAGTATCTGTAGTTTAATTTTACTTTAGATTTCCTTTAATAGACATAACTGGGTTTATGTTAACCATGAACACGATTAGAACATATTAAAACTTGAAATAAAAGGCAATAATCAGGGTTTTGTTTTTAGGAAAAAAAAGCTGGGTTTCGACAATGGAAATCACATTATTCAGTGCACAATGGTTTTCTCATGACAGACTGTGAGCACTGACCTTTGGGACAGAAACCAAGAGAAGTTTGGAGGAGGCTTGTATGAAGTCACCATTTTATTTGCAGTATAGCATAGGGTGGCTTAAGGCTGTAGTCATACACAGCATCTCTTAAGGAGTTTTCAATTTGCTTATGTTGCCCCAATTTTAATTTTAAAGCAAAAGTAAATGTCAATAGTATAAAGCAGTAGTTCAAATAATAATAATAATAATAACAATAATAAACTGTGTAATATAGTTTATTTAAGAAATCTGTTCCTGTGCCCTTCTTTTCCCCTTCCTCTCTTCCTTATTTAAGCAGTTTGTGTAAATCAGCTTTCTGTCACGTATTCACTGACAACCAATAGCTAAAGTAACCTGAAAATGACTTCACTTTTTACAGAGAGTCCCTGTATAGTCTCCTTACACATCTGAATGATCAAGGGAAATATTCTCTACTTATGGAAATAGCTGTCCAGAAATCAATTTTAATATATTTGGAATGAAAAGTTAGATGCATTTCTCCATATGCTTTATGTATCAATTCCTCATGGTTTTTTACATCTCTGCTTGCTGTAGGATGCTTTATTGTTTACCTCCTATGGATAAACACCTATACATGGTCATGTGATGTCACACAGGTGCACAGCTCATTTTAATTTCAGAGAGTAATCAGAGCTGTGTTATATAACAAGTCATACACCTATGGCACATCACATGACCATGGACTGGTTATTATCCACTGTTAGTAAGCAATGAAGCTTCCTGTTGAATGAGAGCAAGCAGAAATCTAGAAAACTGAGTGGAACTGATACAAAAAGTATATTTTGGAAAATTGAAGAATTCTCAATTATACAAACATTTTTATGTTGAAACTGGAAAATCTCTTTAATCATATAGGGGCACATTTACTTACCCGGTCCCTCGAAGTTCCCGAAAGTGCATTGTTCGACGACAATGCACTGTGCAGCGATTCACTAAGATCGTGCACCCGATATCCTGCATCTGTCGTTTCCCTGTTCAGGTCCGCAGGAGTTCACCATCTTCTTCCAGGTGTATGTAAGTGCATAGGTTGCGACACAATTTGAATCTTAAATCCCGCGCCAAGTCCGAATCAGTCGGATCGTCCAACGGCCTGCCCCCGATTTCTGTCACATGAAATACGGTGCCGCTGTGCCAAAAATCCGATCTCGTATGCCAAAATCCCCTTCTAAATACCTGTCCCAGCGGTGCAAGTTTTGAAAACGTTGGAATATCCGACGAAAGTGCGGCCGCGGGACCTTATTAAATAAACCGCGTGGTCTCCAGTCCTTTTCTATATTATGTATAGGGGACTTCACATACTCTGCTCACTACAGGAAAAAAAGGAGGAGAACCAAACCATAGAGAAGCTGTTTTCCTTAAGCCATTAACGCTCTGCGCCGTAGCTCCATGGCGCAGAGGTATAAGGAGTGTATGAAGAGGGCTCACGAGCTGAGTCCTCTTCATACAAAGGTGGGGGTTTTTGCATATTGCATAAAACCCCCACCGCTAATAACCGCGGTCGGTGCTTGCACCGATCACGGCTATTAACCCCTCCGTTGCCGTCGGCAAAGTCGCCGGCGGCATTTAAAAGACGGCGGCGCGCGGGTGGCGCCATCTTTGTTGAGATCGGCGTGCTCCCGAACTTCATCGGGGGGCCGCGATCGGTTGCCATGGTAGCCTCGGGTCTTCGTTTGACCCGAGGATACATGGCTTCTGCATATCCATTACAATGAGCCTGTGGCTCTTTGTAATGTATAGTGTGCAGAAATGCCATATACTGCGATACAGAAGTATTGCAGTATATGGTTGGAACGATCTGACCATCTAGGGTTAATGTACCCTAGATGGTCTAAAAAATAGTGAAAAAAAAAGAAAAAAAAAGTTTAAAAAAGAAAAAAAATTAATGAAATATTACAAATTCAAATCACCCCCTTTCCCTAGAACTGATATAAAACATAATAAACAGTAAAAATCACAGACACATTAGGTATCTCCGCGTCCCAAAACGCCCGATCTATCAATCCACATTTGGAATTTTTTTTCAGCTTAGCAGTACACGGCATGTTAAAATAAATAAAATTACGGGAAAGTAAAATTTGTTACGCACAAAATAAGCCCTCACACAGGTCTGTAGACGTAAAAATGAAAAAGTTATGGATTTTTAAAGGTGGAGAGCGAGAAATGAGCGAAAAAACCCTGCGTCCTTAAGGGGTTAATAAAAGTATATTACAAATATTTTGTTTTCATTTTGAATTTTTCTATTTTTGAATTTTTTTACATACACTTTCTTACAATTCTCTATAGGATTTGAAGAAAAATTAAAAAATTTATCTTTTAAATGTTTTATGAACCAATCACCCAAAACATGCCAAAAATGCCATTATAGAACATATGAAATGTAAAGTGTTTACAAGCACTAATGTTTTCCCATTAAAAAACACTATATTCATTAATATGCTGCTGCTATTTGTCATAATTTACAACAGCATCTTCTGGAATAAATTGACCTATTCATGCTCCAGAACAGGATGAAATGTAAAAAAAAAAATCTGGAAATTTAGTCTAACTGGTAAAAACAATACATAATGGGTCATCTCCCCTCCAAACATGTCTGGAAATTGTTGCTCATAAATGGTGGGGGACTAGGATAGGAAAGTTATATTTCTTTGCCAAGATTGGAGTCAAATAACAGAATTCTTGGAAAAAAAAATAGCTGTCGGCAAAAATTGTATGTGATCAGATGAGCTGCATCTCCACAGGACGGCAGAGAATTGCATCAAACAGTCCAGACCTTTTGCATCTTCCTTTCCAGGGACACATAAAAGACAGGGTCAGGCGAAGCAATCACAAAGGCTAATTAAATCTGCTGGGCTGAAATAATGGTAAGCAGAACGCTTGGGAAGGGTTTGAAAAGTGGTAACCTTTATCTTGACGGACAAATGCGGGATGGCATGACATACCGGAGACGGCCGGCTCAGGGGCTTAGTACACATGTTGCATATTCATATCAGTCAGAATGAGAATTTATGTATATGCAGTCCCCGACTAAAGGACACCAGACTTACAGACGACCCCTAGTTACAGACGGACCTCACAGCCCTCTGTGACCTCTGGGGAAGCTCTCTGGATGCTTTAGTCCCAGGCTGCAATGATCAGCTGTAAGGTGTCTGTCATGAAGTTTTAATGATAATCCTTGTTCCCATGACAGCAAAAAGTTTTTAAAAATCCAATTGTTACAAGGACAAAAAAATGTTTTGTCTGAAGTTACAATTCTAAAATATACCAGTTCCAAATAACCTACAAATTCAACTTATTCTGCAGTGTTGGCCAATGAATGAGACAATCCTTCAACACTATCATTTACTCAGCGCCTGTCAGGAGATTCAGGCAGCATGAAAAAGTGACAGCCTCTCCTGTGACAACCAGCTGTGTTATGCTCTAAAACGCCATGATGTTCAAGAGGAAGCTATGTTTATAAATGAGCAAGGGACATAGGTGACGTGTCATCTGGGTGGCTGCTGCCAGTTTCTTTCAGTTCGGCACCATTGATTGACAGATACCCAAATGGACCTTGGGCACATGTGCAGTAGAGGCGAGGTGTACTGCCTTGACTTCAGGGATGTGCATCTGCTGACAGTAGCAGAGACACGCCTGATGAGAAAATGAGACCCCTTCCTTAGTGAGGATTCGGAATTTTTAAGGGGTGGGGGGTCATAATCCAATACCCAGGACAATGAAAGCAACATTGATTTAGACAAAATAGATTTGGACCTGAGCAAATCTTATGGAAAATTCACATTAGAGAAGCAGATCTTTACTCCTAATGAACATGATGTCCTATGCCCTTAAGTCCAAGCAAGGGCCATTACTTTTTTAATATTTCTCTCAGCATAACTAGTTTTTGTCAGCATGAGTCGTATCTTCAATGGCCCCATTTTGAGTGATAACAATTTAATTATTACCTTTTACTAACTCTCGAGAAGTTTCTGTGTAGAATGATAAATACACAATCATTTTTCCTGCTCACATCTGCTCACTTTTTGTTATTATTTTTAAATGCCTATTTGTGTGTAAACCTCCGCATTAATGGGAGCTTTATGTAAAAACACGTTTTCATGGCATTTTCAATGCATTTTTTGTTTAATAATTTATGTTTGTTACAAAGTAACATGAGGGTGGTACAGGCTGTCAACTGTTAAACAAGACAAATGCAATCCCCTGGTTGTCTGCTTACAAAAAAATATTTGTAGGTTTTAGGGGTGCCTTTACTTTTTAATCTGTTTTATTGCTATATTTTACAGGTGGTTACTTTTTAAAAAATTTCTAGCTGAAAAGGAGATATTTAGTTCAGTTTTAGTGATATTATGATGATTTATTTATGTGAACATATGACTATGAGGTATCTCTGAACTCTACACATGTTCATCTATTACATTTCAGACACATTTTTTGCCATCAAAGTAAAATTTTATGTATATTTTAATAAAAAGTTACACTGAATCAAATTTGCATGAAGACGCCTATGTCTATAAACTCTTTACTGAAATTTTAAAAATGGTGCAAATGTTTGCTTTCAGAAATACATGGTTTGTTATTTGTAAACGTCAAAAATTGCTCTGGACAATAACGTGACAAAATGTCCAGAAATGCTTGGCAGCGAAAGGGTTAAAGGACACCTACCATCAGATTGCCTGATGGTAAATGATTAGTACTCAACTCCTCTATCCCACCTTCCTTTGTAGCAATCTTATTTTGGTATATTTTTTTGAATGGCAGCATTTTGGAGAAAAATACAATTTTAAAAGCCTCATGTGCTTTGCAGAGCACCTCTGGGTTACGTGGTAATGTAAATTATTCATGCCTCAAGCTCAAATGGCATCTATAAAGCATTCAGAGTACCGGTGATGTCAACGACTCTCTTTGCAAATCTTGCACATGGGCGATCATAACATTCCTTGCACAGCTGGATGCGAGATTAGGGCCCTATATGCAATTTGCTGAACTGCTGAAAGCAGAGAGCAGGGAGTTGGTGGCACTGGACACTTAAAGGTAAGGTTTAAAGTTATTTGTGAGTTTTTGTAGCAAGTCAGATATTTTCAAAATATGAGGATATTTGGCTGCAAAATCTGCAAACGTTAACATAAAATCCAGCAGTGCCTGGATCTATGAGTAAAAGCCCCTGGTTTGATGGTAGATATTCTTTCATTTTCTGTATCACATTTGCTCCCCATTTAAAGGGGTTTCCAGCATCAAAGGTTGCAAACAGCTGGCAATAGAATAACTATATAGAGACAGTGCCCGGATTACATACAAGATAGGTTCCATAGGTTTGTTCTTAAGTTGAATTTGTATGTAAGTTGAATCTGTATATTTTATATTTGTAGATCCAGACAAAAAATTTTTTTGGCGCAAGTGACAATTGGAGTTTCACATTCTCTTGCTGTAATTGGACCAAGGATTATCAATAAAGCTTCATTACAGATACCTTACAGCTGATTATTGCAATCTGGGACTATAGTAAAGCTTTCAGAGAGCTTCACCAGAGATCACAATGGGCAGAGGGGTCAGTCTGTAACTAGGGGTCATCTGTAAGTCAGGTTTCCTTAAGTAGGGGACCGCCTGTAATGGATTAATACTCACATTACTAATCCCCATGTGCATCTCTGTGCTCTCTGGTTCCTGGTTCTCTTTCAGTCTTTATTTATGGAATTCTGCAGTCATAAAGTGACGGCTGTATTCATGACAGGTCAACACCACTACAGTCAGCAATGGTTGGCTACATCAATCACATATTAAGTGGGGAGCACACAAACAGGAACCATCAAGGGATTGGTATAATTAGCATTACTCCTATTGTTATTTTATACCATTGTCAACGGTTTGTAAAAATTCTATAAAAATTTGCCCCCTATGAATATCTTTCCTTCCCTGATGGCAGACATTGAGGGAATGTTAGGCTACAATTTTAATTCTAAATTATACACAAGTAATAAGCACTTTACAGCTTATCTATTTCGATACAAGCCCAAATGAAACACTAGAACTATAAATTATTTATTGCAGACGCAATGTAAACTATATAGTACAGTATTATGTGCAGGAGTAAAATGAAACAATGATTGAATGTTCATTTATCACCCTGTATTGTGATAAATTAGACAGCACAATGCATGATAGTAGGTGTACATGGCACTTTGCCTTCGTCTGCTCACAAGTCACAACCATTAAACGTGCTGCTAAATGTAACTGGTTAAATAATCAGGTAGAAAGTGGAAAAAGCAATTAAAGCCTATGCCGAATCTACAGAGGAATCATTAATCATGTCAAAGTGTCACGTTTCTGCAACCACTTGGAGATAATTATATACAGCATGAGAAAATATAATTATCAAAGATTTATATTAACAAACTCTTCAGCCATGAAGAATGGATGTTGTTTTTATATATGTATTGCTCCCAGGATATTACATACCAAATGCATTTTTATACATGGATCTCTTATGTACTATATGGTAGTATTATAGCGGCTTATCCTATGACTCATTTTACTACTACGTGCCCAGACCTAGCGGTTTGTCTTCTTTAGTCCAAGTCTGTCAGTTGAGAAAGTGAAACCTCTATGAAACAACCACCGAAAATTGGAATAAAATTGGTCTTTTGATGGGTAGATCTTCTGAAAGTATTTAGAATTTATATTGGAAATCTATCATGGGAAATCTAGAATGAAAAAGGGGAAGGTCTTCCGGAGTGCTTTGTCCATTTTGTATTTTTACTGCCTGTTTAATTAATCTTAAAAGGTGATATATCAGGTATGTGAGTCTGTTGTTTAATTGTGATTTTTTCACAAAAGTCCCAAACTCTTCTGCAACCTCTTCTAAACGTTTTCTTACACCTGCTCAGGAGAGGAGCTCATTTTCAACAAAATTGCATCTTTGTCATATATCTAGATTTGGATTCTATAGGTACACCTGGCTCAATACTGAAAAACCCTTGCGTGGTGAACATAACTAGGCGACTGTAAAAGTAGCAAATTTCGGCACACAAAAGAGTTGCTAATATACGAGAAAAAAAAAAAAAAGCCTAAGTTAAATTACCCCCAATGAGTAATATTTCTCCAAGGCTAGAAAGACACAATAATGGTTGGTCTTTGAATCCCGAACTGTGCGTTGGCTGGATTTCAGGGAGTACCTCCTTCCCTGTGGAACAACAGCACCAAACTGTTGTTGTGACCATGGCCATGCAGCCTAATGTCACACCAATGGTGAAAAGATTATTTGCATAAAGATAGAAATAAAATTAGTGGGGAACTGAAAAGTTATGTGTGGAAAGCTTATAAGGTGCCCTACATGCTGTTTTAGACATGCAATAAAGTGCTAGTGTGCACACTTATCCTCAGTTTACAGGATAGGTTGTAAGTGTCTGCTCAGTAGTGGTCCATTTCCTCTGACCCCTAGATATGAGGAGAACAGAAATATACCACTTGGGACCTTCAGAACCGCTATCTTCCACATCACACAGAACGGAATGGAGTGCTGGTGGAGTGCAAACATGAGTAGGAGCACAGGGGGCATTCAGGAGACTTGAGGAGCAGAACGATCTTCTCCTGAGCTCTAGGGATCCAGTGGTAGTAACTCTACCTTTTGAAAAGTTGATAAATGAGATTATTGAAAAAAAATTGGTACCTTATGTACTGTATTAAGTCATTTATCACATCCATTGATTTTGGCATCACATCAAAACCAAATGGGACATATAAACCATTCACTTCAGGACTACATAAATGAACAAATTAGAATTTCCCACATGTTTTATTATTTATGTGATGGTCAAAAAGGAAGCTAATGTACATATATTCCTTATTACATATATTTATGTGATGACACTATGATTCACTCATTAAACTGTATCGTTTATATTTCCAATGCTAGTAATTCTTATTTTCACTTATGATTCTATTGGGAAATCACAGTTTTGCTTTAACCTACTTTGGGTTAATGTTGTATGTAAGTGCTCGCCCCCAGACTTGCTAATCCATTAGTATTGCCTAGAGCCTGATTATAGAAAAAAAAAGAAAGCTGTTTGACTTGGGAAAACTGGGATAACAAGTGATGATCGAAAAGCCAGCTTACACAGGAAGGAAAGATTTAATACTTTACTATATGTCTGCACCGGATCAGCACATGTTATCATCATCAGGATATGGCATTCTGGATACAATGAAACTGCAGCCGCTGTTCCTGTTGTTAATAGAATCTTCATACGTAGAACCCAGATGATTAACATGGACCAAATATATAGAAATTACAATGGGAATAACATTACATGCTGTATTAAAAATGTATAAATATTATATATCTACATATTTTGCGATGGACAATTAAATAGATCATTTATTATAGTCAAGACTACTAAATGTAAGGTTACCGACATATCACTACTAGTATATGGATAAGGAAGTTTTATGCTTCCTTTAAGGGGTGGCCACTTTACCTTATGTTTCTTGTAGTGTGTGTAAGTGTGAGGGCAGGACATTAAGTAATTTACCAATATACATCTAGTAAAAGTTCTGCTTTGCTTCTTTGATATGTGAAGTGAAACCTCCTGTCTTATACCTCATCAGCCAGACGTTCCTGTCCATAAAAGGTCTACAGATGGAGGGTCATGTGATCTCTAACTGCCCATGAACAATCGCCAGTTAGAGATCACATGACTCTCCATCTGTTATCATGTTATGGAAGGAATGTCTGACTGATGAAGTAAAAGACAGGGGGTTTCACTATGTATCAAGAAAGCGGAGCAGAACTATTAAGCAGAACTATTGATAGATGTATTTTGATAAATTACTTAATATCCTTGTTGGCATTTTTAAAAATCATTTTACTACTTTATAAAAGTATATTAGACATGTTTCCTTCTACAGCAAGTCACAGGGTGGTTGGTGTTTAGTGGTCTGTTTCAATGGCCGAAACACCCCAGCTCCCAGTGGTCAGACCCCAGTTGGCTCTGAGCCAGGGGAATTTATATATGTGCTATACAACATTTTATGCTGCAGGTTTTTTAAAGAAGCATGTGTATAAGAATTGTATATATCCCATTTACTACAAATCCCTTTGGTTTACATGCCAGAGGTAGTTACCCAGTCTAAGGTGGTCTCCGCTTTCAGAACCACAATTAGACAAGTTTCACACCTCTTTATTCTATAAGCTTAGCATATCCTTTGACATACCGTATATACTCGAGTATAAGCCGACCTGAGTATAAGCCGAGATCCCTAATTTTACCACCAAAAACAGGGTAAACCTATTGCCTCGAGTATAAGCCGAGAGTGTAGTATACAGCCAGCCCCCCCATGTAGTATACAACCAGCCCCATGTAGTATACCGCCAGCCAGCCCCATGTAGCATACAGCCAGCCAGCCCCATGTAGCATACAGCCAGCCAGCCCACCCAATGTAGTATACAGCCAGCCAGCCCCCCCAATGTAGTATACAGCCAGACAGCCCCCCCCAATGTAGTATACAGCCAGACAGCCCCCCCAATGTAGTATACAGCTAGACAGCCCCCCCAATTTATTATACAGCCAGCCAGCCCACCCAATGAAGTATACAGCCAGGCAGCCCCCCCAATGTAGTATACAGCCAGCCAGCCCCCCAATGTAGTATACAGCCAGGCATCCCCCCAATGTAGTATACAGCCAGGCAGCGCCCCCAATATAGTATACAGCCAGGCAGCCCCCCCAATGTAGTATACAGCCAGAGAGCCCCCTGCCGAAAAAAATAAAAAACGTAATACTCACCCTCCGGTGTCCGGATTGTTGGTGCGGGTCCCAATGTTCGGCTTCTCTTCTTTCTTCTCTGCTCTCTTGCCGGCAGAGTCACGTCCATTCGATCTGCGGTGGGCGCACACTATGATGCGGAGACACCGCCGCATCATAGTGTGCGTCCGCCGCAGATCACATGGACGCGACTCTGCCGGCGAGAGAGCAGAGAAAAAAGAAGAGAAGCCGAACATTGGGACCCGCGGCGAAGATCGGGAGCCTCGCGCTGAACATCGGGACCCGCACCAACGATCCGGACACCGGAGGGTGAGTATTAAGTTTTTCATTTTTTACTTGACTCGTGTATAAGCCGAGGGGAGTTTTTTCAGTACATTTTTTGTGCTGAAAAACTCGGCTTATACACGAGTATATACGGTATATACTGAGTGTACTTATACTGACAAATGGATGAATAGTTTTTGACTCAGTCTGCACAGGATACGTCGTTGTCGAGAAGGTCGAATCGATTCGAACGAATCGCATTCGTTCTGCATTTCAGGAAAACTTTGATTCGGTACGAATCCGAAGTTTATGGTGATTCGTGGGATTTAATTATTTTTCCCCTTTTATTAGCAAAATGGCCGAGAGCACAACGTGTTACATTGGACAGAGAACTCTGGGAAGAAGAAAGAAACACCCTCTATCACATGTGCAGACATGTAAGCCAATCAGCGACCGGCAGGATTATGTGATGTCACAACCCTATAAAAACAGACGGCCATTTGCAATTCAGTCATTTCCCACTGCATGTGCTGTGTCCAGGGTGTCCAATTTGTGGGATCTGTATACCCCAAATTTGTATTCTTTTTTTGTTGCTAAAGTTGATATCATGAAATCTGTGTCAAATCAACATAGTCGCTGGAGTGATTTTTGCTCAAAGTCCAGGGTGTCAGTTTTTGTGGTTCTGTATTCCCCAAAATTCAATTCTTTTTTGTTGCTAAAGTAGATATCAAGAAATCAGTGTCAAATCAACATAGTTGATTAACCAATAAGTCAGACAGAGAGGTGGCAGGTGGAGCAGGCACAAGTCGCACCACAGTAAGGGGACGTCACAGTAGGGGTGACTCTGTAAGGCCAGAACTGCCGTTGCCATTTAGCAGGAGTGTGTTGATGAACAACCCAAAGGTTCTCGATTGGTTGACTAGGTCACCCACTTCCTCCCAAATGACATCTGACAACCCCAGTCAAGAGTCCGTGGGTTCGTCAGATACAACCCTTAGTTAGCATGGCCCAGGAGCAGGTCAACAGCCCTCACCTGTCCTCAACCAGCCTCTGTCCTGTTCATTTCCCTCAGCCAGAGATCTACTAGGTCAGTGATGGCGAACCTTTTAGACACCAACTGCCCAAACTACAAACCAAAGTGCATGTAATCATCGCAAAGTGCCAACATGGGTATTTAGCCTAAAATTACTGATAAGGTACATATAAAATTGCAGTATGATGACCATTACCAGTACAACAAGATAAGTACCACCATACTGATTATTAACAGACCACCATAGAAAGACCAACATCAGCAAGTACAGGAGCAAATATAGTATGCAATACTACCACCACACAGTGAGGAATAGTACCGCCATACTGTGAGGAACACTACCGCCATACAGTGAGGAACACTACCGCCATACAGTGAGGGACACTACCTCCATACAATGAGGAACACTACCTTCATACAGTGAGGAACACTCCCGCCACATAGTGAGGAACACTACCGCCACATAGTGAGAGATACTACTGCCATACAGTGAAGGACACTACCTCCATACAGTGAGGAACACTACCTCCATACAGTGAGGAACACTACCGCCACACAGTGAGGAACACTACCTCCATACAGTGAGGAACACTACCGCCATACAGTGAGGGACACTACCGCCATACAGTGAGAGACTCTATGGCCATACAGTGAGAGACACTACCGCCATACAGTGAGGAACACTACCGCCATACAGTGAGAGACACTACCGCCATACAGTGAGCAACACTACCGCCATACAGTGAGAGACACTACTGCCATACAGTGAGGGACACTACCTCCATACAGTGAGGAACACTACCGCCATACAGTGAGGAACACTACCTCTATAAAGTGAGGGACACTACCACTACACAGTGAGGAACACTACCCCCATAAAGTGAGGGACACTACCACTACACAGTGAGGAACACTACCGCCATACAGTGAGAGACAGTACCGCCACACAGTAAGGGACACTACCTCCATACAGTGAGGAACACTACTGCCATACAGTAAGAGACACTACTGCCATACAGTAAGGGACACTACCTCCATACAGTGAGGGACACTACCGCCACACAGTGAGGAACACTACCGCCACACAGTGAGGAACACTACCACCATACAGTGAGGAACACTATCGCCATACAGTGAGGGACACTACCACCATACAGTGAGGGACACTACCCCCATACAGTGAGGGACACTATCACCACACAGTGAGGAACACTACCGCCATACAGTGAGAGACACTACCGCCATACAGTGAGGAACACTACCGCCATACAGTGAGAGACTCTACGGCCATACAGTGAGAGACACTACCGCCATACAGTGAGGAACACTACCGCCATACAGTGAGAGACACTACCGCCATACAGTGAGGAACACTACCGCCATACACTGAGGAACACTACCGGCATACAGCGAGAGACACTACCGCCATACAGTGAGGAACACTACCGCCACACAGTGAGGTATACAGTCATACAGTGAGGAACACTACCTCCATATAGTAAAGAATACATCCATACAGTGAGGAACACTATCCACATACAGTGAGGAACACTACCGCTATACAGTGAGAGACACTACCGCCATACAGTGAGGAACACTACCGCCATACAGTGAAATAGAATTTTTGAAAAATTCACCCATCTCTAGTCGGATACTCCTGTTGATCAATGTATACGCTCAGTGGAGGCCATTGAAATCTATGAGGGACGGATGCAGCAGTACTGCTTCAGTTCTGCTAAACAGATATCCCAGAATCCCACATTACATACAATGGGATACATCTGTGCCCTATGTTGTAAAGACACATTGGGAATCCACCTGATATGTCCTTACAAAGTGAGCAAAAAAAAGAGTAATTCTAACCTTAAAAAAACACAAAAAACTGATGGAAAATGTATAAGTACACTATTAAGTCCAGTCATTTTCCAACAACCATTATGTGACAAATGATGTGATATCAGAGTGTTTTCTACATCTTTCTGTAAGTGAACGTATGACACTATCCATACAGTAATTTGTGTTAATGAGAAAAGCCATGGCCTCAGTCCTAACAATCATGGAAAATACTGAAGCTTATTCTTGTGAACCTACATTCAGCACTGTTACAATATTACCGTCTGCTAACAAATGACCCGGACTGACCCTAAAGAAATTCATATTCTTATCATGTCGCCTGATGGCTGCACATTAATTAAAACAGGGAACAAGTCGGCTCTTAAAGCAGAAGAGGCCAGGTAGATTGTAATGTATCACCCTCTGTATACATGACTGTAGGTAAATGGAAAATAAACAAATTTCTGGCTCCAAAATATTAAATACCTATCTCTTTAGCAAAATAATCCGAAGCCAGTCACATGTTGACGAAAATAACAGAAGACCAAAATATCTTCTTGTAGAAGGTTAATCAAAAAACTGGTTCATTTTGACTGGCAGTGTCTCCAGGATCCTTGAAGGAGTTCTCCTCTCTCTGCAAAATGCAATAATATTTGTACATAAACAACACATTGACGCGTTTTGTAGCCAGCAGCGTTGTGTAGGCTGCGGGGTTGGAGGAGGCTGTATGTGAACATATGAGGAATACAAACAGCCAAAAAGAAACACTAATACATTACTTATAATCTACTTAGTAGCTATTAAGCCCTGCTCATGACATATATCTTTGCTAGAATATCTATTAAACTGTACTGGATAGACAGGAGATGCCTAATATCATTTTATTTCAGGAATCACTCCCTTTACAAGCCTGAGTATTATATTAATAAGCTTGCATGGCTGCGGGGAATTCACATTCCCCTTCATTGCACCGAGAATCTATCAGTAAAGTACGGCCTGTCGTTTCCATGCTGCTGACCAGTTGACGGGGAAGCAGCTAGAGAATTCATTTCCTTGTAGGTTCCTTGCAAGATCAATCCTACTTGCAAAGGCTTTGAATATATATATATATATATATATATATATATATATATATATATATATAATGGTTGCATTTGATGAATCTAAATCTGCGTTACTTTAGCAAATCGTATCCCAACAAGGCGTCTAAGACCCCAATGTACCACAGCATAGATCCCTAGCTCAGGTAATTTCACCTGAAGTTGGAATAAGATTTGCAGAGATGATGGCAGACAAAAATATGGCTTAAGCTCTCAGCTGTGGTATGATGAAAAGAAATCAGCTTTTTTACATTTCTACAAGTCAATAGCATATATAAAAAATTATATACTGTACTTTATATCAATAAAGGAAAACTCTGTTACTGCGGCTTTAAGACAATCCTCCCTATGGTAACAATGGAGTCTATGGCTCCCCTCACTCTTAGAAGTTAAGGGTTTTAACTCCATCAGAAACATATTAAATTGCTTGAAATATTTACAGGTATTCTAGGACCATATATTTTCAGCTGGGCATTGCTTTGTAATTTCCTTTTAGGGCCCAGCCACAGGCTCTAGTTGGTGGCACCTTAGTGTTACTAGCAGACCTGTGCTGTAATGTGTGAGCAGTTGCTCGGCCACATGCCACTACTGGAGTGTATGGCCATGTTTTAAAGGTTCAGTACCCTTTAATGCACTGCCATACTGTTATTGATCCTCCCTTTGAAAGAGGTGTCTCTTGGTGGCTTTTGGATCCCCATAAATAGGTGGTTCCTTAGGCATCTGGAGCAAAAACCATAAAGAAGAATCTACCGGTATATGGTTGGATGTGCATAAGACATGCATTATAGAAACAGTTTCTGCTGTGTTTTCTTTCTTTTATTATGGTTACTATTCTATACCCTAAATTATCATCATAAAATCAGTAAAATTAGCATTGAAGCTTTCTTGTTATTGTAGAGCAGGTGCTGAGATAGAAAATAATTATTTGGCAATCTTTTACTATGCTTTACTGGCTTTACAAATTCCAATATGATTCCAAGGACAAATGCAGCTACAGAGAGAAAAGAATATAGGAATACGGCATAAAATGGGAAGCTGCCAGTGCAGAATGTGATTCCATAGAGTGATATTAAAGAACAATCACATAGCCAGGTCTGCATATACAAGCAACCTTCTCTAAAGTGAATTATTGGGATTGCCCGTTTGTAAGTCTACTAAAAAGCTTAAAGCATAAATGCACTTGTAAAACCAATCTACCGTAATAAGAAAATATATTACAACCCATTGCTCATGTAATTTCCCTTGTGATGCCACCTTGCAGGGCTGGATTAAGGTTGGTGGGGGCCCCCACTGAATGTAGCATACAAAGACACCCTCCAGCTCACTATCTACTATCTCCCCAGTAATACATCTATATACAGATGCCAACCCAACAGTAAAACGCCTATATACAGGTGCCCTCCCCCCCAGTAATACATTTATATACCCCCAGTTATATATCTAACAGCTTACAGCTGACTGTCTAGGAGCACCTAATAGCACCGCCTTTGCGCATCACTCGCAGTTCCAGCGAGAGACAGTCAGCAGCACCCAAATACATTACTCTGACAATGCTATCATTGTCAACATGGTGGTGGCCCAAGGGCGTGCACCCCAGGATCCCTGCCTATAATACAGCCCTGCCATCTTGTACCAGGCTACCAATTGCATCCTGTGCCAGATACAATAAATATATACATAATGCTCTGTTCAGATCTGCTGTCTTCTGCTTAACATGGAAAACATAACGCTATGGCCACCAACTGCTTCCAACAAATCCCACTAGTCTAGGCCCACTAGAACTGGGCCAGTTCCCATCTGTGATTTTGCTTCCGTTTTGCAGTTTCTGGACAGTTACATTCATTGCAAAGTATCCATTTAATAGATTTGTTTAAAAAAAGGATATCTTGCTTCCGTTAGTGTCAGTTAGTTTCAGTTTTTCATTATTTTATAGCCATCCAGATTTTTTTTTAATTCTCTGCTTTGGCTGCTAGAGGTCTGTTTGAAATTCTGAAATAAAGCTGATGGAATAATGATGGAACAAACTCATACAAATCAAGACCATCCATTTTACATAGAAAAGAATGTAGAATTTCTCTGGAATTTCTAGAGAGAAACTGCAGAACTGAAGCAAAAAGCAAATGGAAATTGTCCCTAAATTGTAATGGTGTCCATCAGTTTTTATGTTAGGCTTCTGGTGTCAGTGAGGTGCGGCACGCTTTGCTATTTCTTCCCATCAAAAGTATCAGAATCTGTAACGATGACTCCTAACCGAACCTCTGAAGTAGATTGGACCCATATGGTCCACTGTAGTCAGAATGTTTTTATACTACTCTGTGGTGGTTCAGGACCATGCTGCTTGGGTGTCATGTGCCATGGGAAGCAGAGGATATCTGGAAAGTGTTTTGGTATTTTTCTTAATGTTGACCTCTCACAATATCCTGACATGTTTGTTTCAGTAGATACTTGTATTCCCCTTGACATAACAATTGTGGAAGTAATTTCTTTGTTATCCCTCACAGAAAATTCCTATAATTCGAGGTGTGTCCCTAAAGTCTGTCAGCGCTGACTAGAAAAACACCAAGCTGGCAATTTATTCTAGTAGAAATAACTGAGGAAGGGAACAACAAAGAGCTGCAAGGACAGATCATAAGGAATTACAGACATGTCAGAAGAGAAGACCGGCCCTCCTTAAACTTGAAATTCCTGGGGGAAATTACAACTTCACTCAGGGGCGTAACTACAGTGGTAGTAGCCATAGCAGCAGCTATGAGGCCCACAGTGCAGAGGGCCCCGTCATTTGAACTATAGGATGGAGGATGTGCACCGCTAATATAGATATTATGCAGCACATTATACAGTATAATATGTATACAACATATTTGTGATGTATATATGCTGTATATGTGCGTATATCTGTGAAATGTATATGCTGTAAGAGAATATGGTGTGTATATACTGAATGTGTGTATGTATGCTGTGTATTTGTATATGGCACAGTATATATGTGTATATGTTCCATATTTGTGTGCATTGAGTTAATATATAAATGTCTGTAAGAGTGAAGAACTGTATGTGTATGTATATAAATGTTTGTATATATATATATATATATATATATATATATATATATATATATATATTTCAGTGTATAAATGTGAGTGATTGTAACTTGCATGTGTGAGAATACGAATATGTATATTTTATAAGTGGGTAGGGGTGCCCCTTAAAGGGCTCCTACCACCACGATTCTACCTATAAAGGTAGATCGGGTGGTAGGTGGATGTAAGGGACGTGAGGATAGCCCTTTTTAGAGCTAATCCTCACGTCCCCGCTAACTTTTGGTACACTTTATGGAACTAATATGTAAATTTTGTTATGCGGGCCGGCGGCTGAGCAGCCCCAGCTCCGAGGCCGGAGCTACTGCGCATGTGCAGTAGTCGGCTTGTCGGACGAGGGCGGGCAGCTACGAGGAGCTGCGCGCCGCACGCAACAGGGTAGGAGGAGTAATGTGGCTACTGGGGCATGGAGTAGCCGCGCTGTGTAGCCTCGTGCCCGGCTACTCCACGCCCCAGTAGCCGCATAACGAAATTTACATATTAGTTCAATAAAGTGTACCAAAAGTTAGCGGGACGTGAGGATTAGCTCTAAAAAGATCTACCTTTATAGGTATAATCGTGGTGGTAGGTACCCTTTAAGCTTGCTATGAAGCCCTGCCTCTCAGGAGAGTAACAATTGTTCACAGTGGGTGCCCGTTGTCCAACAGAGGCTCGCACCTGGCGCGTACGCTGTGATGATAACTCGGTGCAGCACATGGGACAGATGTATTGATTTTGTGACAGCCGTGGATCCCCTGTTCCAGCACATGTCTACTGTAGGGGTTATTATTGATGGCTACTGTGGGGGGTAATATTGATGTGTACTGTGGGGAGGGGGTATTACTCATGGCTACTGTTGGGGGTATTACTGATGGCTACTGTGAAGGCGGTGTTAATAATGGCTGTGACCTGGCTGCTATGGGGGCCATTGTCACTCGGCTACTATGGAGGCACAGTCACTCTATT
Source organism: Engystomops pustulosus (assembly GCF_040894005.1). Taxonomy (NCBI): domain Eukaryota; kingdom Metazoa; phylum Chordata; class Amphibia; order Anura; family Leptodactylidae; genus Engystomops; species Engystomops pustulosus. The sequence continues at coordinate 60,513,542 of NC_092411.1, forward strand.
GGCTACCATGAGGCCCAAATGACTATATTGGCTGCTATGGGGCCCCTGAGGCTATATTTTTACTGTATAGGCAATGTAATTATGTTGCCTACTGTAAAGCCAATGTTACTATATTGTCTAATGTACGGACACTGTTCCTATATTGGGTACTGTGAACAGAACAGTTTTGATGTTTTGTTTTGAAATTGCTAAAATTTTTGTGTTGCTAAATCTTCAGAGACGAGTAGAGGCTGAAAGAAGTTGACATGGCGGCCAGGGAGAAGAAGAAAAGGAAAAATTTTCTAATCAATAGCGTCATTTTTCACCAATTTTATATTAAGTACTGGTATTACACATGAGCTCACAATCCTTCAGCATCTCCCCTGTGCTGTGATTCTCTATTATCTTCTCCTTTGAGGGGAACTCCATGGAGACATCTTATACTTCACCAGATTTAACATGCAGCATCAAAGTGAGAAATTTACTGCAATTTAAGTCCTGTTTCTATGTAGTAATCCTGTATCTATTCATGTATCTATGTAGTAATCTTGTTTTGTGTGTTCTTTACATGTATTAATCTTGGTTCTGTTAATGTATCTATGTAGTAATCTTAGTTCCAGTGCTGTATGAATGTAGTAATGTTGGTTGTGGTTCTGTAACTTAGTAGTAAAATTGCTTCTGGTACTGTACTATCTATACTATGCATTTAATATCTTAGTTACGTTATAGTTTCTATGCAGCAAGTTTTGTCATATCACAGTCTTTATGCAGTAGGGACAAATAAAAAGGACAATTACTGAGAAAGTAGACATTACGAATTGGGGCAAAAAAAGAGAGCACTTACTAAGAAAGGGGGAATTAAACATGAGATCAGATGCATTTAACAAGGAAGGGGGCAGTGACCCTAAAAGTAGTCACTTGAGGACACAAACTAAGGCCTCACGTGAGTTAGATATTGTTTCAGTGGCTAGCACGTGGCCTCATTACTTTGTGTGGGCTCATGCACAAGGCCATGAATTCCATGATCCTGTGCATGAGCCACAAATGATAGAGCAGGTCCCCGCTTGTCGCTGACAGACGGGCTGCAAAAAGAACCCCCTGTAGCTTCTTTAAAGTATTGCACTATAAAAAACTGAAATGGGGGAGGAGGCACAGTGAGGGGGGACCCCATTGGAAATTTTGCCCCGGGCCCAGAGGACTCTAGTTACGCCACTTCTGCCTCTTCTAGTTATGCTACTGACTTCATTATATTCAGGATACCTGATGTATTTGTGTGAAATTGTATGTTTTTTTGTAGACTTTTTACTTTTATTGTGAAAATAATTTTCTGTGCACAAAGAGATATTTTCCTTCCGGTAACTATATGGAATCAATTCTGGATTATATGATTTATTTTTTGCTCTCTTTGCTATTTGGAAAAACTGTTTGTGCTTTGTGAAACTGTATAGATGGTTTGAATAACTCTACGGGGATGTTTACATGTGGATTCCGAATAGTTTTCCATGTTTGAATAAGTACATGAAAAAAGAAAGAGTGGCCACATGCAGACGCGTCTAATGAATGCGGCTAGATCCTGTATGTACCTTTGGCAATGCAAAGTGGTAATCCGCCTTGGATTTCTGCCATGGACATTTTCCAGCTACAAAATGACTATGATGATGACTATGAAACAATGTGAAAATTCCCAAATCTCTGCAAAAATGGGGTGTTTGGGATTTAGCAATTCCTGCCTGTTGACCTGGTATGTCTCCTCAGATGTTCCAGATGAATCACAGATGATATGTCACTGCTTCACCTCATCCTGATAAACACTCGCTGACCACCTGCTTTTTTTGAGATGGTAAAGTCTGTAAAATCAGTGCCAAAACACACTTACAGAAAATACTATTCACAGGAACATTGAGAAAATTACTAATCCTTCGTATTCAGGAAACAACACGTAGATTGCTTTCCTTCCTCATATTTTCCAGAAGTGTATTGTGTTATTAAGTGTAGCTCAGTTCACATTCCTATCATTGCTAAAGGGATCTGCCATTGTTCATGTTGAATAAGTACAATGAATAATTCTTTACTGTACCTTATATGAGGGGGAGGGATGTGGTTTCTTATGTAATAACTGTCTGGCATCTCTTAAGTGAGTTCATTTAATCAAAACAAGGTCGTGTTATGCCTTCAGCTCCTATTTTAAGCCACATGTCACAACTTTACTAATGTTAGGCCATGCAGCCTTTATCACGCTGGAATGGGTGGAATTTCCAATTCAATATCCTGCCTTTATGGTGTAAAAAATCTATCCTCTAAAATCACATTATTATAGTGACCTTAAAGGACACCTGTCATCAGGTCTCTGCCACTAGTCCTGTCACTACTACCTGTTGGAGCAGCTCATCCCAGCCTTTATCTAGTTATTTCAAACATTATTCATTGTAAAATCATTTATTCTTTATCATGTAAATGAGGCTGGTCACATGTCAGAGGCAGTGATGTCACCCCTGTTACCCCTCCCCTCTCCTCCCCCTGCTCATGTCTGTGTGTAATGTATAGTAAAACATTGCTGGTGTGTGTGCTGCATCTGCTGACATGCTGCATCCTCCTAATACACATGTGAGAGACACAGACATCAGCTACACAAGTACCTGACATGTTCTGCTGTAACATGGCTGCCTGGAGCTGCTGTATCTCTCCTAAACACACACACATGCACACACAGGCTGCAGGGGGTGTGGGCGCCAGCACCAGGAAGCACATCATTATACAGCCTCACATCATTATACAGGCTGTCAATCAAGCACTGGGGGTGTGGCTGTGCCTCCAACTCATGAATGGAGTGGACAGCTTGAATATGCTATTGCTTCATTGGACATTTCACAGGTCATTTGCATACAGCTTTAGGACCTCATTGCTTAGGTTTACAGGCATGTGGAGGGACAATGAAGGGATAGAGGCAATGCTCTCTAATGGCAGTTTATGAAAATATATTTAGTTTAGGGGGGTTATTTTGCATGACGGGTTCTCTTTAAAGAATAACTGTTAAGATTTTTTTTACAAATCAATAGCTCTTTGTCTATTATCTTTGTTAGCTATATTCAGTAGTTTCTTTGCTACCCCCTCAGATAACCTCAGTGCTGCAATGGCTGCTCCCTCTCCACGTGCTGTTAAGCCTTATGAGACCGTACTTTGTTTACACTTTGTTTCTGGTCGGTTTCATGGGAGGGGAAGAGCTGCTGCTCCCTGCTCACAGGGGAAGAGGTCATGTGACAGTGAATGTAGAAGAGCTGGATGTGTCCAATACAGTGAAGGCAGATTTCTCCTGCACAGAATAGTGAGGTACAAGATCTCCCTGTTCCCTATCAGTCCCTCCATCCCAGTCTGTGATTCTACAGAACTTTATCTGTCTGTCTCTGCTCATGCTGCTCCCTTCCCCCACCTTGTCATCGGCAATATCAGCTCTGTCCTCATAAGCTATTAACCCTTAGTGCTCACACAGCCCAGGCAGAAACTGCATGTACTAATGATTTCTACCATTTATTACATGTTCCCTGCTCCTGCACATGATAGAAGCTGCCAGGCTAGTCCCCATATACATCCTGGATTTACTGGGAAACTAAATGTATTTAATGCTAAATTACTTTGAGAGAGAACACAAGGCATCATGGGATCTGTGGGCAAGCTAGCTGGCCTCAGCTTCAAGGCATAGACTGACAGACATTAGTCTCCGCCCACTTCACCTTTGGTGAGAAAGATTTTTGTCAAACACTTTCAGAACAGAAAATGCCATTACTTTGGAAAGAAAAGGCGGGAATTACATATAATATAATAATCACATGTAATAATTTGGTAAAATCACTTTAGCTTTACAGTTATGCTTTAAAGGTTTGCCTAAATAAGAAAGTTCTTAAATTTGAATACCCTAGTTATGCTTACACAGTTTTATTGCTGTTTTAGCTCCTATCACTCAGTGATGGTAAGTGCAATATTCCAGAATGTGGGTAGGGACTCTGTAAGCAGACACTTTATGATTCCTCTGTGCTATGAGATGCTGTGTGCTGACAATGTGCTTAGATTATCAGGGTACAGGTTTATCTACACTTTTTTTTAATTATTTAGCTTCTAAACATTCAAATTGTATCTGACACAGAGAAAGAGATATGAGACAGATCAGAGATGAGATTCCACGAGATGCATATAAAACACAATGACACACTTCAGCTTTGCTACATCTATAACAAACACTATAAGCTCTGCTACATCTTATCTATAACACACTAAGAGAGAGCCACCCCCACATTTCCCCTGGATAAAGACCTTATCTTATTTATATATTGTAGAACAAGTCTCTGCACGCTGCTTGCCGGCAGGAAGTGACCATGTGTGAGCTCATCTTATAATGGAGAGGGGAGGGGCTGGAGGCAGAGAGGAGAAGCAGACAGGAGAAGCTATTCATGAGAAGAATCTGCTATGCCCAACCATAACCAGAAGACTTACGGTCAGATCCTAGGGCAACCAAAATTGTATACACCTGGACTGATAGAGACAGGTTAGAAATATATCTGTGAAATGGTGTATTTTTGTGAACAACAGTAAATTAGAGAATGCATTATTTTGTTATCCTCACTATATTTAAGAATCTTATCTTCGTGGAATAGGTCAATATACCCAGGGCTGCTTACTATAGTGTGGTTCCTTTTTGCATTATGGCGACCAAAGCAAGTGCCTAAACAATCACTGCTTCTCCAAGGCGACCCATCAAATGCCGTTTACACTGCAAACCCCCCCCACCAAAGGCTGTACAGTATGTGCCATTTCCACCTACTTGTTGGCTTCCAGCACAGTGAAGCTAGATGTACTTACTCCTCCACATCTTTTTCTTACAGAGTTACACTACCTGCACACAAACGTGTCCTATCTCAGGCCACAAAGAATGGATCCGTGTTCCTTGTTTGTGGCCTTTGTGTCATTGGGTGTGAAGTCAACTCATTCATCCATGACAGTAGAAAAGAGTCGCAAACACGGGCAGGAATAGGTCCTGCTCTGAATCTTGCGGCTCAGACAGTTGGCTCACAAAGAACTGTGGAAACCACTGAAGTCATTGAGACGCAGTTGTCATTTACGTGTTACAACAAACAGTTTTGGGGAACAAAACTCCAAGCACCATAGTTACCTTATATACTTGAGTATAAGCCTAGTTTTTCAGCACAAAAAATGTGCTGAAAACCCACACTCGGCTTATACTCAAGTAAAAAAAAATATAGGTTTTACCTGGGTTTTGTGGTAAAATTAGGGGCCTCGGCTTATACTTGGGTCAGCTTATATTCGAGTATATACGGTATATATGAAATATCCCCCCAAAGAACAGCAGCGCTGAACTTTAACCATGATGTAATCACAGTGTTCATTCCGTGAAATCTTGCCACCACTCAATCGCTGGATGAATTAGTGTCATTGCCAAAACAACACTTCCGTTATTATTAGTCATTACAAAATTTTTTTGTGAAACGATTTTGGCAATTCAGCAAAAAAACAACAACAGTGTCCACTGTATCACAAGAAAAAGACATTATAGCTTCTTCTTAAAAGCTAAACCACGTTCCAAGAATAAAATCTGTTCCTTATTTTAAATTTTACCAAACCAAGCTAAGTTTTACTGCAAATGAGTTTTAGCAGTTTTCAGAGAACCAATTTCACTCTCGAAAAGCTCATTGACTTTAGTATAGGCTTAGTCCCTGAACATAGATATTTTCTTTTTAAATTGTATCCGTACTGGCTTCAAAGCAAACTTCATTATTTCCTATCAGACATTAATCAATGACGTATAAGGGACGAGTTCTGTTGCAATGTAAAAGCTGTATAAGTAAAAACACTAAGACTTCCTACGGAACATGAGAAATGACTTGAAAGAGTAAAACAATCACATATTAGATTCTCAAAAATGCAAAAATTTGACATAACCTTAAGGAAATTCCATAGTGAGAATATGTGTTTCTATTTCATAAGAGGTTAAGGTCAAGTTATCTACCTGCAGCCCCAGACAACCCTGGAACTGCTGCATTCAGTGCTATTTTAAAGCTGCCTGGGACTCCAGGAGGATAGGAAGGAGTGGGCAGACCTAAATTATCATTGTAGATCCTACTCTAGTCCTGAAAGTTCTTCTATATTGGTGTCCTCAGGGTGCTGATACAAAAGAAAGCTATGATAGAGCAGGGTGCAATAAAGTGCTACTTAAATTGTCATGTTGGTGATAATAAGTGGGTTCTAGTTGTGTATTTGGGTACTCTGTCTCTAAGGCCCATTCCACACAGCGAGTGTGATGCGATGAACTCGCAACGCATGCTACCCGGATCGCACGGCCCGAATGCTGCGAACTGCGACTGAACTGACATGCTGAGTTCAGTCCCGGTTTGCAGCGTTTGGGCCGTGCGATCCAGACAGCATGCGTTGCGAGTGTGATGCGAGTTCATCGCATCACACTCGCAAGTGTGGAACGGGCCTAAGAGTTCACCATCATTGGCCTCAGTTGTTTCTTTCCGGGGTATCAATAGCTGACTGCAGATCAAAGAAGTTGGTTTTGAAACGTAAATGCAACCACAGCAAATAAGAAGCTTCACCAGTTGCAGTCACAGGATGGGGTGATATTTTACATGGCAGATGGGCCCTTAAACTAAACATCATACACAGGTTTTTAGTGTGCAAATGTACTAAAAAAAAGTGTATACCTATTTGGAAGTGACATATCTATGTAGATAAAATCTTATTTTAATTGTGCTACAAAAGTCCTACAAGAATACAAAAAAATGAAAAAAATAAATCGGCTTTTTAAGAAGTTTTACCTCATGGAGGTGGAGAGCTCATTGCTGATGTGAAGCTCTCCTTCCATCAAATTTGCTATGATTGACAATCCTACATGCTTCAGAAGAGCCAACTTGTAACGTCCATGGATACAGAAATGTCAATAATCACAGCTAAGGAGGTTTTCAGAAGTGAGGGGAGCTTGACTTCAGTTTTAATCCTTTTAACTCTGTAACTTTATAAACCTTTACACTACTATGACTATATACAGCTCTTTCCTTCAAGCAGAAGTGTCCTACATTATATATACAGGACAAACAATAGCTGACATGCTCTAAAGAGTGTGTATTGATGTTAACTCAGAGTCTATCAATTATTCAGGATTATTTATTGTAAGGCTAGTAAGGAATGCAAAGAAAGTAGTTTTATGTAGTAACCACACGCTACTTAATACTTTATGTGCTCACCACAGCCTAATGAATGCTGTATCTCCTATATATAAGGTAGAAGATACTTGTAATCATTTTTGAAAAGGGATAACTCAACCATATTAAGAGGATGTCACTTAAGTTGATATTAAAAGAGCGATCAAATACTATAACATTAATGGCATATTTGTAGTATAGACCTTACTACCAGCCTCGTAGCCCGTATCCCCCCAATCAGCATAATGTAAGGGGCACAGCATAATCGTGTGACAGATCACTTTTAATAGTGTGACAGATGTGCCTTTGTGACATCTGAGTGAGGGGTTGTACATAAGTTTATGGATGCTTTATAATCTTTGTATAGTTCTCTGTACATTCTAGAGGTTGTACCTATTGGATAGAGACAAAGGGGGATATTTATCATACGCTGGCGCTCGTGCGCCAGCGTATGATAGCCCCGCCGCTGCAAATTCGCAGCCCGATTCATGATGAGGCTTCTGCCTCTTCATGTATCGGGCTGCCAGCTGCGCAGCGTTTTTCCTACGCCAGGCAGGGCCTGGCGTAGAAAAAGAGGCGACCGGCGACTTTTCACGTATGAAAAGTCGCCTGCAGCACCGAGTGCGCAGGCGCGGGGACAGTAACGCCCCGCGCCGGCCCACTCCAGTCCGGCCGCGCCCCCGGCTCGGCCGGCCCGGCCCCCCCTTCACGCCCCTTCACGCCCCTTCACGCCCCACTGGCGTGAAGGTGGCGGATTGAGAAAAATAATCGCAAAAGCTAGCAATAACCTAGCATTTGCGATTATTTCAGGGCCTCTGCGCCACTGGCGGTGCGCAGAGGTCCTGATAAATATCCCCCAAAGTGTATGATTGCTATGGGGTCCAACCGCTGGGACCAGAGCTCCCCAATGAGAAAAAGATCTGCAAGTCTCTTAAAGTAAAGGGGCACTTTAGGGCTGAATGACAATCGGGAAGCCCCAGAGAAGTAAATAAAAATAAGATAGGGATTGCACAACACTTAAAGCTCCCCATTCTTGTCTGGGGGTCCCATCTGTATTATACAGACAACTAAGAAAGACTGTTAGAGGTTCTAATATAGAATGGAAATGTGCCTATAGACATCCCATCAATCCAGAGAAATGAGCTGCTATTATCTTTTCATTTCTGTGCTAATTCCTCCTTTCAGTGTGTAGTGGTACAAATATAACTTTGCTGGAATTAAATTACCAAAACAATTAATCAAAGTTTACATTTCCTAAACAGCGCTGAGCCAACAAAGAACTGAAATAGAATACTGCCAAGGCGAATCCTGTGCGGTAATCGACCATAAATGTGTCGCTGGCATCCTAGGTAAATTCTATTAACTAATAATTAAAATATATGACACGGTGCTACCTTATTCAGAGGAGGTAACACAAAGCATAGGTTGTGGCAGCCCATCAACGAATCAAGTTCTGACCCCTGTAACAAAGGTTTTTTCTTTTAAAAGAAATCTACCATTTGTTTTAATGCATTATAAACCAAACATACTTTGAGAATGAAAAAAGGAAGAAACTTTTCAGTTCACCTTTGAGATGCAATCTACAAAAATTTTCTGCACGGGAAAAAGCCGAGTAAGACTCAGTAAGGTAAATGTAATTGATTTGCAGCAGAAAAGGTCCTAAGAAAAATTGTTGTGTCCTAAGTTAAAGGGGACCTACCACCACGAATCTACCTATAAAGGTAGATCGGGTGGTAGGTGGATCACTAGGACGTGAGGATAGCCCTTTTAAGGGCTAATCCTCACGTCCCCACACTGTTTTGTAAACTTATACAAAAGGTTTATGCTAATTTTGTTATGCGGCTACTCCGCGCCAAAGATTGTGGGTAGGAGGGGTAAAGTGTCTACTGGGGCTTGGAGTAGCCGCGCCGTGTAGCCACATCTGCGGCTACTCCACGCCCCAGTAGCCGCATAACAAAATTAGCATAAACCTTTTATATAAGTTCACAAAACAGTGCGAGGACGTGAGGATCAGCCCTTAAAAGGGCTATCCTCACGTCCTATTGATCCACCTACCACCCGATCTACCTTTATAGGTAGATTTGTGGTGGTAGGTTCCCTTTAAAAGCACATATTTTAAAGGTTTACATTAAAAATAATCATGGTGCCATGTGTGGAATAAAAAACTGAAGCATTTCAATTGTGAATTAATCTTCATAGTACATGGTTGTACATGTATATTTTTGAATGCTTACCTATTAAATATATGCTTTTAATTTAGGACACAACAATTTTTCTTAGGTCCTTTTCTGCTGGAAATCATACCTTGAGAATGCTGTAGCTACACTGATGCAGAAACATATCTTGTTTAATCAATGATCCAAGTAGTTTTGCTATAAAAACAATTATAAAATTCAGAATCTTGAGAAAGCTGGGTGCATACTGGATAATACATTACACAGAGCTTCCTGAACTGTCCGGACAGGACTAATCAACTTGAGCGGAATAACTCATATACAGCAGCTGGGGGATGGTGCAACGATTGACTACTTCAGGCTGTCAACAAAGTGAATACAGCGTTCTTTGAAGCTGAAGGGAAAGAGGAGAAGTGCTGGAGGAGCAGCCACAGGAGTGACAGAGACTCATTATCATAATTTTATGTCAATTATATTTTTAATGTTTTTTTTTAGCAAAACCACTGAGTTCAGGGATTAAACAAGATATGATCCTGCATCAGTGTAGCTCCAGCATTCTCAAGGTATGTTTGGTTCATAATGCATAAAAGCAAATGGTAGAATTCCATTATTGTGCAATCAGTAGGCACTGCATGGTAGTGTAAGGGTTTGTTCACATGACATTTTTTGGACACATTCAGCGTATATTCCAGGAAAGCTCCCATACATATTGAACGTGTTCATAAACATATACTGTGGGTGGCAGGGAGGCCTTTTGCCTGCGTCTGCTCTGTATATCTGATCCAGCATGAAGCACTGGATGAAAAAAAAAGAGTAGTCTGCACTTTTTTCATCCTGCTCCCTCCTGGAAAATTAAAATATACATTCAGCAGGGGCCATTAGTGGCTATGGGGAACGGATGCTACTATATGGCTTCAAGCAACAGCCTCTGCTGAACGCACACCATGGGTGGTCCCTCAGTGATGTTACTTTTCATATATGGAAGCAGCAAATTACTGCCTGTGCTGATGTTCACCCATCCTCTCGCTTTCAGGGGTAGTGAGCTGAACTGGAGAACGTGGTATAGGCATGCATTGGGATATGCTGCTGCCCTCTGTTGTAAGGATACATTGGAAGGATTCCCAATATCCTTACAATACAGGATAAAAAAAACTAAATATGAACGAAGTCTAACTCAGAATTAAAGCTTTATCAGGGTAAAATGAGTTTGTTCTTGTAAAAATATGCTTGACAAGATTTGTAACTGATCTAGTATGCATCCTGCAATATTTCTCGGTGCTACTGACCGGATACGACCTTGACCAAATCATAAGTTTGTTTCAGAGCATTCTATGAGTTTTTTTCCTCATGTTTACACTGCTGTGTTTGATAAACTGGTCTATAGGAGGATTACACTGTGAAAAAAAGACTTTTATTTGCCAAGCGAAATTGCTTGGTTGTAAATGTGTCAACCGGGTATCAGCATATTACTGTTATTATTCCATTTTTCTGTTACTTGAATTCTAATGTCTCAATTCTAGTCCTGCAAAGTACAGTGAACCAGACAGCGTTGCTAAAATATATTTACTTCTGTCTTGAGCCTCTCGGTTCTTTGAGTAAAATAATAAGAAATGTTTTTTTAATTAGCTTTTTTGTATGTGCTTAGGACAATGTCATAAAGATTCACTAGCCTATATAATAAAAAACGTATATAAACATAATAATGTAATGATAATTATATCATCAATAATAATAATGTTACAAATTACATTAGAGGGTAAGTGTGTAATGACCTTCTAATAAATAATATTATTGTTTGTTATTTTTATGCTTACAATTGTATTGAAAGAATATTTTTAGCTATTATCGTATATACTTGTATAAGCCGACCCTAGTATAAGCCGAGACACCCTAATTTTACCACCAAAAACTGGGAAAACCTATTGACTTGAGTATAAGCGGAGGGTGAGAAATGCATTGGTCACAGCCTCCCCAGTATATAGCCAGCAAGCCCCCTGTAGTATATAGCAAGCCCCCAATAGTATATAGCATTCCAGCCCCCTGTAGTATATAGCAAGCCCCTCGGAGTATATAGCATGCCAGCACCCAGTAGTATATATCCAGCCCCCCAGTAGCATACATCCAGGCAGTCCCCATGTAATATACAGCCATCCCCCAGTAGTACACAGCCAGCCTGCCCCATGTAGTATACAGCCAGCCAGCCCCATACTAATACAGCCAGCCAACCTGCACATAAAAAAACCCCAAACTTACATACTCCACTTCAGTCCCAATGTCCCTGATGCTCAGGGCCCCCTGCAGCACCACTTCTTTGTTCTCCTTGCTGTATTAGCCGGCAGAGACGCATCCATGTGATCTGCCGGCCAGAGCACACTATGACGTCATCAGCGGCGACACCGCCGCGTCATAGTGTGCGCCGGCTGGCAGATCGTGTGGACTCGTCTCTGCCGGCTAATACAGCAAGGAGAACAAAGAAGAGGAGCTGCGCCGAGCATCGGGGATGCTGGAGGGTGAATATGTAATTTTTTTTTATTGACTCGTGTATAAGCCAGCCCAGGTGAGGTGTTTCAGCGCATTTTTTTGTGCTGAAAAATTCGGCTTATACTCAAGTATATACAGTATGTATTTTTTTTCTTTTAACTGGAAAATATGATTATGCCAGCGAGATCTATTAATGCTGCTCACCCACTAGTCTGTCTTTCTCCACCTTAAAATATACAGTTTAGGGTTGTAATAGATGAAAAACAGCAGTTGTTCATATCTAAACAGTAGTAAAAGATAAGAAAAACTGTTTGTAGTTATGATGTCTTGTTAAAGTCAATTAAATTCAACATAAAAGCAGGTCCATATAACCGTAGTACAAAATGACCTTCCAAACCAGGACTATCATTCTTTTATAAGTTCTTCCTGGTCATTACTCTGTGCCTGCTATAGACCCAGTTTGTAGTAAGCTTTTGGTATCCCGTACTTCTAAACTCTGTATTCTGACCTTATGCCTGTGCTCTATTGGTACTATTCATCTGCCTTGTGTTTTATCCTGCCTTTGCCCTTTTTGTTATGAACTGGCTCTGAAGGCTACCCTTCTGTGTTTGTGTAGTCTTGTCATGTCTTTATTTACATGTTTCCTTTACCACCTAGGGTTAGTGAGGCAAGTAGGCAGGGACAGTTGGAAAGTTGGAGAACACTGTCAGTTTCACCAGTTCCAGAGTCATTCCCACATAAATCTGATGCCAGTTGGCACATAGCAACGAAAAATTAATTCCCAGCTCCAAAGAAGAAATCCCTTGATCATTGTCCCATCCCAAATTTCTAGTAACCATAATATGTGCAACAGTTTGTTTTATGAAACATATCTAGGTTTTTTCTTGAACTTTTACGGTATAATGACCTTAACCGAGGTCAAACTAGGGCTCCTATGACCCACCAAATAAAATATTCTAGAAGCCCACTGTTTATCATCCTCCAGGAAGTAAACGTTTCTAGCCTCCAAATTTGGTTGTCTTCTGCTTATCCCTCAGGTCCAGTGGTTGCACCAGGGGATTTTCTGGTGCTCTGTTGAGCTAGTTCAATACTGACCATGACAAATTTTAGTGGCACCCCAAGATTACAGAGGTAAGACAATAAAATAGTATAAAGTTTCGCATGTTATGTGTTCCTTGATTTTAGTGAAGTTAGATTTTAAAAACTGCTAAAAACATTCCTTTTTACTCTTTTCAGTATTCATTTTTATCTGTAAGGTACGGAAAGGATCTTATAGATGAAATATGTAAAAAAAGTTTTCTTTGGACACTCAGAAGCCACCTCATATTTGATACAGTATCATCAAACACATTAAGACCATCTTTACAACTTTTATCCAGGATTTTTGGATTTTTCTCTGTACAAGTTGAACAATAAAGAGCAGGAATAAATGTTTATAACGCTCACAACCCAAGGTGGCGTACACAAGGCTTAAGTTAGAAGTGCCTTAGGAATAAAATGTCTTCTATTCAGAGGGTCAGCAAGACCTACTAAGTCCATTAAGCTTTCTCAGCTGGAAGGGTCGTCTGTACACTAGTGATTAATGGGTTCCAATCACCTATAGCAGCCAAGAAATAAATCTGATAATAGCAAACTCAGAACCTTCCATCAGTACAAAAATTATTTTCACTGTATACAGAAAGCTATAATAGTGCAATGTCAAGGACAACATAACTGCTAAAAGTCATGGGCAATTTAGCTGCCAACATAGATTCCTGATAGGGGAACCTGATAAATCTTTGCATGCCACATTTCTAACGTTTTGCTCTGGTAACAGAAAAGTCTGTTAATGCTTCTAATTTTTATTAATTTAAAAATAATTCAACATATTTCATTGTTGTATACTCACCCTAAAGTGATCATAATTACTATCATTACAATATCAATAGATGAGCAGATTAGATTGGATTAATGATACCATAGGGAAAATCTTTCTCCTAAATAGTTATTCACAGCACTTTCATTTTAGGGCAACCGTTTACCATCTCTCACCTCTCTTGTTTTACTTTCTAAGACCATGACATACTAAACTTGTAAGGCACCATACCAATTGTAAAATCTGCAGTTGCACACCTGCTTGCTAAGGAGGTGCTTAAGAGAGTCTACAAAACTGCTGAACCATACCCCTATCATCTCCCCCTACAACTTTCTTCTTCTATGGACATCCATCTAACTTCTCCAAAGAATCATTAAAGGGGTTGTCTCATGAAGCAAGTTAGGTCCTATCCACAGGAGAAGCCCTAACTTGCTGATCAGTGGGGGTATCAGTGATGGGACCCCCACAGATCATGGGAAAGAGGTCACACTGTGAGATGACTGGAGCAGCCTGTAGTGCATATCAAGGCTGCCCTGTTCATCTCTATGGAGCTGACGGAGACTGCCGATCACCATACTCGTCAATCTCTGTCAGCTCCGTAGGGTGTGACAGGGGTACAACAGACCATCGTTCTCATTATCCGTGGGGGCCCCATCCCTGAGACCAGCACTGATCAGCATGTTAGGCCCTATCCTGTGGATAGGGTCTAAGTTGCTTTGTGGGGCAACCCTTTTAAGTTTGCTGCTCAGCTAATCTATTCCTCTCCACATTTCTCATCTGTCCCTCTACTATGCCAGTCTCTCGACTGGTTAACCGAAATACAAAGCTGTCCACAATCTGTTCCCCCATTTAACCCTACTCAGTCCCACACATGTATTCCAATCATCACAAGATCTACAGCTTTACTCTTCTAATACCTGCTCTTCTCACAGTCTTCTTCCGGACTTCTATGGAACATCCGAAAAAAGCATGGATATCACTCCCCACATATATAGATTGTGCGCTCTCATTGGCAGGCTGCCTTGCACACGGCATTTAAAGGGTAAACCTGCAATCAGTGCGGGCACCGAACGCAGGTGTTACCAGTGGGAGTGAGCATATGGGCTCGGTTTTAGTACCCAAATAGAAACTTCAGATTCGGGTTCGGCCGAACTCAGCTGAACTTGATTCATAACGGGTTCACTTATCCTTTCGCATGACTAATTCATAATTTCACATTCATATGTGTGTCAGGTCTGACACAATCTATCAAAATGGACATAGATGTCACAGCAGGGTCTATATTTTCATATAATAGCATGCAATGTCAATTTGGAGCTATTTTATGTAAATTTCCAGATGTGGAGTTTGCTTCACCCATGAGTGGATCACACATACATATGACAGCTATCATACATGTGCGTTATATCTATTATGTTGTCACATGAACACGTTTCTGAATAAAATCTAACATATTATTGTGAGTTTTGAACCTGACATATCAAGAGACTGTAACCTAGCAACAGGTAGGCTCATCAATACAATATTGAGTTCCTTCTCCCTCTGCATTATTTTACATTTGGAAAAATTAAATTGTATTATGTATTGTTTTCTCCATCTTTCCAGTTTTGCTAAATCATTTTCACGGTTCCTTTGCCTCAAGGAATCTCTGTTCTCATCCTGATCATATGCAAAAGAGTAAACAATCTAATCTTCGATGGAATAAGTTTCTTGCGTTGGATCTCAAGGATTTCATGTGCCCTCCCTGAGAAGCTGAATATAATGCGGGTTTGTGCATGCACATAATCAGCTGCACTAGCGAAATGACTAATACTAAAGGTCACTGCACAACTAATTCACTTTTGCGGCTGATTATTGATGTTCTGAAGCTTTTATTTTCGAAAGCAATGTCAGCCTGATAAATCTAGGCCATGTTTATGAGGCAAGAAGCCTTCCTCCTGTTCTGCACATTATGCTGTAATACACCCTGGACTCTATTACAAGTGGTCCGAAATTTTATTCCACCCAAACCTTTCCTTCTCATAGCTCAGGATACGATTGCTTATTTTTGCCTTTGCTGTCCTCTGTTTCACACCTGACCAGAATCAATCGAATTTTGCAGAAACCTGATTTGAAACGTTTCTATAAATCAATCATTTTATATATTTGAATTGTAAAATATGTTAGAAATATCAACAATACAATCAACCCTATAAGGGCAACAATCAACCCTATAAGGGCAACCACAAAGCACAGACTCCTCCTACATTTACTAATGCGATGCAAACACAATCTTATTTCAATAGGGGAAGAGTCTGTGCATTATGAAGAGCAACCACAATGCAAAAGCCACATGTGAATGCGGCCTCAGACATGGGCATGGCCAGTATGTGTCCCCACAGCAACCAATGTGCTGGCTTCAACCCGGCACGTATAACGGGTGCACACAGGTGTAAGGATGAAGGGGACTTCTGTGGCTTCGGGGGAGCGGGGAAAGTATAGGAGTTACCCTTCCACTATGCTGCACTCCAGACTAGCGCAGCATAGGGGCCAGGGAGACAGAGCCGGGCCAGAAAAACACAAGGCAAATTTGGCCCGTGGGCCTTATGTTTGACACCCATGGGATAGGTCATCAATATTTTTTAATGAGAAAAAGCTCTTTAGTGGTAGCCACATTGCCTTCCAGTTTTTGAAGAAACAGAATTATATCCCAATCATTCATTTACCAGGTAGCGTCATAAAGTATTGATGTTTGCATCAAGCACAGAATGCATTTCCATATACACTTTTATCTAATTATCCTATATCATAGACTTTGCCAGAAAATAGAAAATGACCACATTAACAAACCAATGTACAAATATCTCACACTTAACTGCATTTCTATTCCCAGCCTAGCATTTAGCTGATGTAGTAAATTCTAGTAAAAATGTACTTTTATACTTGTAGAAGAAAAAAAAATCCACCAGGGAATAGAACGTTTCATACATTTTATGAGAAGCTTACATCAGCAGAGCCCGGTGATGTTTTATTTACAAACAGAGTGAGCCAGACTTAAAAGTCACAAAAATAATGTTATTGCAAAACTAAAGGGTCAAGAGGTACATTTCATCCTATACACTAAAGAGATGGTATAGTTCTATCTATTATGCTATTGTATGGGCTATCTATCTATGGTATGTTTAAGCACACCAACTATTTTTTTGAATACAGCATCTTGTAACATGAGAAGGTTAGACTCTTCATAGTAACTAATCATTTGAAACCAATTTTTAAAAAATATCCATAATACTATAATAAGTATTGCCCTGTTTCAGTAGTTTGGACACAGTCTAAGAGCAGGCAGGCTAGATCACTATGGATACCATCTTACAACTTGGACTTAGCTGGAGACTTACCCATTGTTGTTTACCTCAATCACCAGTTAAATAAAATACTGATATGTGTATTGTTAAGTGTATTGTTCTCTTTAGCCTGTAAGGGGCAGACCCCAGTATTTTTCACTTTACATAAAGCAAATTGTATGCTTTCAGATGAGGTTGAGCAGCAAGATGTCACCAAACACTTGTGTCTCTTTATCCAAACACCCAGGGTGGTGGTTGGCTTTATTGTCTGTGTCCCAATTTTTCACCCACAGTCAAATGATAATGGTAAACTTTATCATTTTCATAGTTAATGTGTTAAAATGTTTCTTTGTCCTCATATTTTCTCGCTGGCAGTTAGCAGTATGTCTAAATCAACTTTAACTTTACACAGACAACAGATAGAGAAGGAGAATTTGTTAAAGTTTCAAGTAACTTATTGCCGTGCTGAGCTGTATTAAGAAATGTATCATAAGTGAAATTATTATTCAGGTATGTAAGGAGTTAACCTTTAGTCTCTTCTCTCTATCAGTCAGTTGTGTATTGACTTCTAAAAGATTTTGTCTTCAATAAAGTATATAACAAAATGTTATAATTTAAATCACATGCCTTTACGATTTTGCATACAAAGGGGCAGATTTATCAAGCTTTCTGAAAGTCAGAATATTTCTAGTTGCCCACGGCAACCAATCACAGCTTAGCTTTCATTTTACCAGTGCTCATGAATTTTTTAAAGGGCAGCTGTGATTGGTTGCCATGGGCAACTAGAAATATTCTGACTTTCAGACAGCTTGATAAATCTGCCCCAAAGTGTTAGATTTTATAAAGATTTACTTTTGCTATTCTGTTAATTGCTTCAGACTTCAAAAATCGCTTTACCAGTGTTTAAGTTACACTATGGAAGTTTGTAATCTGTTGCTAAGGAAAACAACCAGCAAAATTTAATAAAAAGTTATGACCCATAATAATGGATAGTTACCAAACGTTGACATTCACTTGAAATAAAAAATGCCTATTATTGATATAGTTTCTTCCTTTTAGTATTATCAATGTCAGCGAGCACCACAATGTCTGACATCATTGTCAGTAAGTTGTTATAGTAAGAGCATTGGCAAGGCATGGGAGCAAATTTTAAAACGCCCTAATGTTAACTTTCAAGTTATATGCCAACATTATGGTCAATGATCTACACATTCAATCTCACTATGTTCCTTCATCAGTGAGTCCAATCTTAAGTGTTTATAGATTGACAGACTGGGACATGAGATGCCCAAGGTGACAAGAAGTGGCCAAACTATCAATAAAAGGTTTTACTATTTCAGGCTTGATGTCACATTTAGTATTTTTACTTCATTCGCTGTGAATAATTAAAAGTACAATTATCCCATTTGCTCTTCATAAATCTGTAACAATTCACAGACCTTTGATCGTCCCTTTTCTGCATTTTCGCCTTCCAAAATAATTCTTCCAAAGCATTAACATAAAGGTCAAATAAGACTTTAGACATTTGCAGTGCCGCTTGACATTATTACAAAACATTAGCTGTAGTAAACAGATAAAAATGAAGTCTTATCATTTGGTTGCCCCCCCCCCCCCTCCTAAAGAGGATAAGCTGGGAAATAAGCAAAGTGCAGCATCAAATGTCATCCAGCTGCAGGTAATATAGCAGATTATTATATTCTAATCAATAGTGGGTTTGATCTGTCTGCAGTGTAATAAACCTAAGGCTTTTGGTGAATTTTTAAAGCACAGAATGTGTTAATTTTGAAGATGTGAAAGTCAAGATTGAACTGTTATCTTTCACGGCAGAAAAAGCCAGATGACATGAATATTCAGGACAAGCGGGATAAAAAACAATTATAATGATGTGATTTAGACGGTCTGAACTTTAATCTGGCAAATTCCTCAGCATCGAAGGAACAGACACAGAAACTAGATTCTAATTTCAGCTCCTTGTCTGCCTCTCTTAGAGGAACATGGGGCAGATATAGGAAGATCTCAATCAGTCATGAAGCTTATGAAAAGTAAAATTGGAGTGAATTTCCGTCAGGGATTAAATCCACCAACAATAAGATTTGTCGAGAATAAGGGATTTTAGGGAGAAAGTTTTGTGTCTCTTTTGTCTCGTGGAGATATGTGCATTAAATCGAGGAACAATGGAGGACTCTTTACAGCTAACCTCCATCCAAAGTCATACTGAAGACCTGGCTGCATTGAACAGAGTCCTATTGATCTCTCCTGAGCCACTGATCAGTTGTATCCACCTTTGAGCAACGTGTTCAACTTCCCTACAGCACCACTACTGGAGAAATAAGGCATTACACATGTTCTTAAGAATCAGTAGGCTTCCTGTGTAACGTCATGATGCCCCACAATGGGGGTCAACCTCTGGTGGCATCAGGGACTACAGGAGGTGACCCCTTTTAATAATTTGAAATATTCAACAGGGAATTAAAAAATCTTGTTGGTCCCAGTGTTACAATGATTTATAGACCTCCTAGGTGGAAATGTGAAGAATTGATTCAGAAAGTATATTGAAAAACTGAATAACTATTCATTACACAAACAATATGAATTATTTGGTGGAATGTTCTTAAAGTGGACAACCCCTTTAACTAGGGAAAAGTGACAGAAGAGAATTCAAGATCTGTCTGTAGCAAGCTTGGAATTTTAAAGCATATAAGACATGTAGGATATGAACATTGCCAAGTAGGGTAAGCTGGATTACCAAGTCACTGAAGATGAGCTTTACATATTTTTCAGTAACGTATTTCATTTTTGGTATTCTACATGCATTGAAGACATTATTATTATCTATTAAACGCTAGTATGATTCTAAATATTAAGATCAGAATTGATGGATCTGACAAAAATGTTCAATTCTTGAAAATGTTCAAGGGTTTTTGACAAATGCGGAAATGTGACATTAAATGTTAGGATAGTATGTCTACACTGAGACAAACCTAACATATTTTATGTCAGATTATATATAGTTTAATAATTTCTGACATATAATTGAATTCATCTGCCATATACATACATTTCTTCAATTGGATGTTTAAAAAAGAATTACCTGTGTGAAGGTAATTTCTCATAAATGTAGCCATGTTGCCCCTTAGAAACAAGATTGTTGTTCTTGGATACGACCACCACTACTGGAGTGATTACACATAGAAACAAATAGTTTTTACAATGACATGTGCAGGGGGTTTCTGCATGTCCTGCAGCCGTCCTGTGTTAATGAACACTGAATCTAGGCTTTCAGTTACCTTAATAGCACATGTGTGGCCACCACTGTCAGGGAGCAGGTGTGGTCATATTAATGGAAAACTATCTACCTGTAATTTCTAAGGGACAGCGTGGCAACATTTATGTGAAATCATCTTCACGCCAAATTTTAATAACCTTCAATTAATGAAATGTATATTGCAGATGAATTAAATGAAATGTGAATGCCCGGGGAATACCCCTTTAAAATTCCTACCTGTGTAGGTAGGGTTTTGTTTGGATAACTTTAAAGTCTGGGATAAAATTAGAAATTCTTATTTAACCTGCAAATGATGTTCAGATATCATTACCCTTAGAACTGTTTGATTTTATAGCAGTAAGAGCCCTTACATGATATAATTTTATAAAGTAAAACCCCAAACCTGGTAACCACATTTTCGGTGTTCTGGGCTTATTTTCAGCAGTTCCCATCACATGGCCTTTGTGTTGTGAAAGCTAAAGAAAGTACATCTTGCTTCAATTAAAAGTAAGAGAACTTAAAGGGGTATTCTCATCTGGGCATTAACATTCAGTTTGATTCATCTGCCATGTATACACATCTCTTCAATTATATCTTATTAAAATTTTGCCTGTGTGAAGATAATTTCCATATGGTCCCTTAAAAACAAGACTGTGTCCTTGGGTACGACCACCTCTGCTGTCATACCTCAGATGTCCTGTGGTAATGAACGCTGAATCCAGGAGGTCAGACAGGACTCAATAGCGCTTGTCTGGCCACCGCTGCCAAAATGTGAGTTGGTCATATCCAAGGAAGCTATCTCGTGTCTAAGGGACAACATGGCTACATTTATGAGAAATTATCTTCTCATAGGAACATCTTTTTTCATAATATCCAATGGAAGAATCTTTACATGTGGCAAATGAATTAAATTACATGTGAATGCCCAGATGGGAAAACCCCTTTAAGTGAGAACTTACAGTAGGTAGAGATGACCGAATCGTTCAGGATTCAATTAGCCATAGCTCTGCAACATCTTCCAAAAGATTTTGTTGGGGTCCAGATTGAAACAGTCCAAACCGATGTTGCTCCATTGTTCTCCAAATTAAATTAATTACCCCCTCTAGTCCTCTAACACAGAATTTTTTTTAATAAAAAAGGCTAATCTCTTTATGTTCATTTTCTACAAATTTTCTTTTAACTAACCCCAAAACTAACTGTAACCATCACCCTATAAAAAAATAGTGTATTAGAGTACTCAATGGGGTTATATATCAACTTAAAGGACAAACGGATCAGCATCGGTACAAAGCAAATCTGAAAGATTGGAATACTTTTGGTGCTGGAAAACCGGCTGATTTGTACCAAATCCACTAATTAATTTGCTCATCTCTACCCTAGAGGTATAAAAACATGCTACTAATACAAAGCGCCCAGACCTGGTGACAGTCTTTAGCTGAAATTTACACCACGTAGGTAGAGCTTCAAAGGTGAATCTGAAGGCAGAATGTTATAGAGCAAGAGGATTAGACCTCTTAATTATGGTGGCAAGTTTGCTATAAGATAGCAGTGATCTGTGTTATATTGTGTTATACATGGAAAATAAAAGGATGATTTCTAATGGACAACGTGGTTACATTTATGGGAAATTATCTTCACAAAGGTATTTTTTTTAAACATCCAATTGAAGAAATGTACATAAATAGCGGATACATTTAATGATATGTAAATGCCCAGGTGGGAATACATCTTTAATGCTTGGATTAAAGCAAAACAAGATTGTCTGCTAAACCCTGCAGAATAATTTCTATACATTATGTCACTCTTCACAAGGGCATATAGACATTTCTGCCTTTGTACTAAATTATACCTGTAGTAAAGAAATGAAAATGAGAGCTCCTGGTGCTATAATAGTTAAAAATCCTCTTGTGTGTCTATTCCAGGAGTAGTCAATTGTAACAAAATATTGTGCTGAACGCTACGCCCACCTCATGTGTCCAAGTATGTGGGTACATATTACCGGAAAATAGAGTTTAGAAAATAGCCCACTGCAAGCGTTGTAAAATCATGGAGCTTGACAAAATACATTTCAAAAAACCATAATTCTCCATGAAATCACTCTCCATGATCCAATGGGATATATATGAGGTTTTAAGGTGAATCCAGAGGCGTACTTAAAATTGTGATGAATGAATACAGGAGAACTATAGCACAAGATAAGATGACCTTTACTGCCTCTACTCAGCCATTTTTCTTATATCCTGTTTTAGAAAGGGTTTTTGTCGAGAAAAGACAGCATAAAGGCAATTAAATAATGAAAATGCTTGTCTAGCTTAACATTTAGCTGTGATCAGCTCAGCCAGCCCCCACCTTTAGCCGAGCACTTCAGTTGATAAGGGGGTTTCCTTAGCGTGACAACCTGGTAACACATGTTCACTAATTAAACTCTACTGTAAAATGTGAGAAAATTAAATGTACAATGAAAATAACACTGAAAATACATCACTGCACAGCTGTGTTAAAATCCATTTCCAAGACTGATACTGTGATAATATCTACGTTTCTCTGTGAATCTCTATTCATTAGACACCTAAGAAGTGTTTCTTGTTATAATGGGACATGCTAGTTTGATCTAGATTTTACTGATTCACAAAGGAGTTGTCAGGCATTATACAATACAAGTCTTGTTGGAGGAATGAGAAGATCACAAAATGTCCCTCTAATTGAAGTCCTTATTGAAAGAACAATTTCCATACAGTGCCACCACAGGGGAAATTAAACATTACACCGACCACTAAATAGTTCGTTTACAGGGGTTCTCCAAACACTTAGAAGTTAGCCCCTTTCCACGGGATAGGGGCTAACTTGCTGATCAGTGTGATCTCAGGTCCATTCTACACCGGATGTCGCTCAATATGAAGAGAACAGCCAGTCACGCATGCGCCTGCTGCTTTATTCATCTCTATGGCACTGATGAAGATTGCCAAGTACTCTCTTCATCACAGGCTACAACGGGGGTACACCCCTGTTCTTGTGATCTATGGGGATCACATGACAGAGACCCCCATTTATCGGCCAGTTAGCTAACTTTTATGTGCCTGGAGAAGCCCTTTAAGGTAGGACATGACCTTTATAGAAAGAGACACTTTTAGGCTAGATGCGCATGAACGAGATGATTTTTTTCCATGAAAAACATATGTTAAAATCCATTTTTCACAGATCTTTATAAACTTTAGAGTATGCGAGTACCTTCAAACCGGTTCAGAATAGGACATGTTCTACTATTAAGCAGAACAGACACACTGGGGCACATTTACTAAGGGTCCATCGGACGCATTTCCGTTGGGCTTCCCGAAAATTTCTGATTTGCCCTGAATCGCACAGGATTTTTTGTCACATGCGAGTGGATTGTGGCGCATCGGGGGTGTGGCCGTCGGACAATCCGACTGATTCGGACAAACCACGGAATTTAACTTTCAAAATTGTGTCACAAGACATGCACTTACATGCACCGGGAAGAAGATGGTGAACTCCGGCTGATCTGAGCGGGGAAGCGACACATGCAGGAAATTGGACGTACGATCTTAGTGAATTGCGGGAGCTCCGAATCCTCATAGGACATTCTGGATCGGCGGACGCAACGGGACAGGTAATTAAATGTGCCCCACTATCTGCTAAAATCATGGATGTGTACATTGAACCATTAAAAAGTTTTGTATATAGTGCTGCCATGTGCCGTCGACATGCAGACATATTTCACTGTTGTTAAGCCATAATAATCTCTATAACCTGTCCAAAAGTTGGAGATGTGCTGTAGATTTTGTAGCTACAAGTGAAGTTTCCTTCTTTACGACTGGTATATACTGTAAGTATGTCTGCTTGTGTATGCTCAGTAAACCAACACTTGTACAAACTCATATTGAATCATTTACAGGAAGCTTTTCTTCACTTGGTGGTGGAAATTTAGAAAGATTGGCATGGCATATGGCAGTCTTGATCTCCAATGCACTTGTCCTAAAATAAATTAGGTGTGTCAATGTGCACCTGAAAATCAAATCGACATCTTCCAGAAATTGTGTGGTTTTGAACTTTATTTCAGGTTAACTTCTGCCATAAACTATGGTAATTGGGGGGGGGGGGGGCATGGGAGTATACCCCCTATAGCTAAGCCTCATCATCCATTTTTTAGGAATTCGGCTAGCTGGGTTATAAAATGGTAAAAGATTGAAATAATTAGGACACATCATGGGGACAGAATTCTGTTTGAATGTGCACCGAAGATTTATCCGAAATGCCTTATACCACTGTAATCAAATGTTTTAGGAAGTTTTTAGACCGATTTTCTTGGCTTGTATCTCAAAGGCATAGGCATAGCTTAGCGGGAAAAGTGTAAACCTAGCCAGCTAAAAGGAAAATAAAACTAAACATGCTAGATGTATTCATTCACATTAGACACTTCCCCAAATCTTGGTCAGTCAAAGACTATTTGTGTTGAACGTTACTTGGCGACAATTTTGATAAACCTGCCCCGATTTGTGTTAGTAATTTTGATATTGTGCACTATTTACTAACCTCCACTAATGGTCTAGGCTTGCGCTCCACAGAAAACCTGAAGTGACAGAGTTCACAGTAGCTTGTGTTGGAGGATGAAAGCCAGTGCTCTAGGCAGCTGCGGTGTATTGTCCCTAGTGTTCCAGTACATTCACATGGGGAGAGAAGGTCTTCTTGGTTACTTCCTTCATGACAAATCCTGCACATTGGGCGATCATTGAAAGTGCTGGAAGATAAACAACATACTTTTATGTTAAATCTGATATCAAGATATAAGATAGATCTGCTGGATACAACCAGATAAGAATTTGAATGTGTTCTGCTTGGATTATTTCCAGGTAGAGTTGTGTTTTTTTCGGCTGGTAATACAACCAGTTTTGGAGTGCGAGTAGAACAATAAATTTGCCCCAATTTGTTTTACTTTGAATTATGTTAATACACATGTAAAAGCAGCAAAAGAAAATACAAAACAAAAACTGGTGCATCTTTCAAGAACACAAGAAAAAAACGCCAAAATCTGTATTTATGATAAACAGAGGTGCTGCCCATGTATACGTTATCTCGCCATTTATTAATCTTATAAAATATAATATGATATTGATATTATACATCTCTCATAGCATATCGCATGCAGTGTTTTGTCCTTGACAAGGCTTTAAGAAGTCATTGTAGAATCTAAGTAAATTCTAACAGGTAAGCAGTGAATTAATTCCCTAGAATAGTATATTAGATCAAGTGTCCTCATGGCTAAGGGTCTTTTTATAAGACTGGTAACCATAGGTAACCTATTATTAATGATAAGGATCACTTTTAAATGATAGATTTGAGTAACATCTATACAGACCCTTCCAGATGGTTGAAGTATATTAAAAGACAGCTCTTTATCTTTCCTTGTAGGAAATGAAAAAAAGGTTTCATCTATGTGCAGCCAAACATAGCATTTTTACTTTCTTTGCTGTGATTTATTTACCCTGGAAAGTCTCTCTCCCATGTGGCTTTGGATGGCTTCCTATAATGTATTTAGTTTTATCTAGCCACAATAAATCACCATTGTTAAATCAATGGCATTAAGAACACTGTTACACAGGAGACTCTACTGGTATTAGATGGTGAATATTTTTACATTGCTTATATGTTTGTAGATGACAAGTCAATAAATAGCCATAATATAGAGATGCTTCACACATGTGTAGAATGACACATATCAATGTACAATAATACAGGCAGTCCCTGGGTTACGTACAAGATAGGGTCCGGAGGTTTGTTTCTAAGTTGAGTTTGTATGTAAGTCAAAACCGTATATTTTATAATTGTCGATCCAGACAAAAAAATTTTTTGGCCCTAGTGACAATTGGAGTTTAAACATTTTTTGCTGTAATGGGACCAAGGATTATCAATAAAGCTTCATTACAGACACCTTACAGCTGATTATTGCAATCTGGGACTATAGTAAAGCATCCAGAAAGCTTCGCCAGAGGTCAGAGGGGTCTGTCTGTAAGTCAGCGGACAGCCTGTATATCAATAAAACTTTTTGGTTTCATTTTATCATGAAACTGTTACAAGAAGCCAGAAACTGTACATGTTTTTTACAGTTCTGAAGAGTAACCAGGTCATATTATACATGAAATAGTCTACCGATGGTTCATATGTTCTATATGTTCTAACTTTAACATTGACCGTTTATGGCAAAGGATCTCACAAAGAAAAACTAAACACATACATCCGTCGGGACCCTTGGAGATCTAAGAGGAAAGCAGGTAGTAAATGTTCAGTTTGCCTGCAGCACCATCACAGGGAAAATGATACATAACATAGATTCCATTGAAATCAATGCAATTTGAGTACGGGGCATCCTTTGTTGCTCTTCTCTACTTTGGCTTAGGCCTGGATGGTACACCCCTCTCTATTAACTCAGGAATGATTTTTCTAAACCAGACAATCCTTTCAAGGTTGTCTTTTACACATAAATAAGCTACCATTATAAGGAACAATGTATTAGTAGTTTCTCTGTAAGAGAAATGTCCTGAGATGAGGGTATGTTATGCGAGCAGCACGACCTTACTCACTCTGAAGTCTTTGGCTTGCATGGTAATGCATTTCTGTTAATGGCATTTTTCCACTTCAGTAGTCATGGTTGGATGAAGGCATATCATTTAGAAATGAGGCCAGCTGAGATACTTTTCTATAGCTTAAAAAAAGTATCTTCTTGCTGAATTGCCGCACACATTGGTGTCAGTAAAGCTTATAATACAATTTGACATCTGTGCAAAAAGAACTTAAAAGACCTCAGTTTCTCAGAGAATAAAAATCTACAATGAACATGAATGTTGAAATAAGATTTAAAAAGATTTAAAGAGTTCAGTAAGAAATTCTAATTTAACATCACTTTAAAATCTCACAAGTCACAATGATCAGACTGTAACCCAAATGTATGACAAATATGTGTTTGTAGTCGGCCCTTTAAAGTCAGATTTGTCTCAGGGTTATCTGTATTTGGTGCTTAAATTTATTCTCTGTCTTGTTCTTGCAGTGAAGCTACTAAATATTCACATGCGGATAAATGCATCCAGTTTTTTATTGGTCATGATTTCATTCATCACAACCCCAAATTCACACTCTCCAAGTCCAAGTCCTCCAAGCAAATCGAGCCAGAACCACCCTGCTAAACTCTTGAAGGGAACCTGTCATCAGGTTTTCACCTTACATCCTGCAGCAGTATTTAAGCAGTTTCCAATCATGTCTTTTATATAAAAATAAATTCAGTCAAAAGTTCGGGCTCACTGCCCCTCATAGACGTTAACTCTTCAGATGTTGTTGGTAAAACCAGAGGCAGAATATAAATTCAGGTTGGCATGTGCATGCCACCATTTTCCAGAGGATCATCGCTCCGTGATGACATCACAGGGAATGACTAACATTGGGAAAATGGTGGTGCACATGCGCCGCCTGTATTTAAAGAGTTAATACCCACAATCGGTCCCAGTACCGATTGTGGTAGTTAATGGGGGGTTTGATTTTCAGGTTTGCTAATCATTTATAATTGACTTTAAAGCTTTGAAAGTACCAGGCACCTTGCCAGAATGCTCAACCTAGTCATGAGGATATGTGCAATCTTCAGCCTGAGTCACTCGATCAACGTCTCATTCAGCTTCCTCTTCCCCCCTCCCTTCTGCCGATGTCATCCTTGCTAAAATGGCTAAACCAACAGTTCAGGGTCCACTCCCTGATTGTGACATGTGCAGTGAGGCAGCGGGGAGGGATCAAACTCCACTGTATAACTGTGCATGCGCCATATCGCAGAATCAGCTGTTTGAAAGAGGATAACTTTGGTAGAGCACCCAACCGAATCGAAAGTGGCCATATATATAATATATAAGCAGGGACCGTTTAACAAGAACTGACTCTAAAAGACATAGGTCTATTGAATCAGTGGATGCAGTGGGAATCTATTCAATGTCTCGAGCCATATGTTAAACAGAGCAAGACACTTGCCTAAGACACCTTGCATACATAAGTGCATTAAAATAATGTGTACCATTACATATCAACATCCAAACTTAGGGTAAATTCTCTGCACTCTAGAGAGGAGGAGGGGCGAGCATTGCTCACCACTCCCCTCTCCATAGAGAAACGAGGGGCCTGCACCATAACACATGTCCTATATTTCGCTATGCACGGTTACGATGCGGTAAAACGTAACGATCCAACTGATACTCTACATACACGTAGCTTTGAGCACTCAAGTATACTCCGGACTCCCGATATATATAATTAATATCGGATTTTATTGATTAAAAGACCAATAAATTGCATTGCGTTTCGGTCCGGTACTCGGACCTTCGTCAGGCAATCCATATGCGGTAAAACAACGTGTGATCACCGCACAGTTACTGGGTGCCCACAGTGATGATGGCAGCATGTCGAAACGCGTGTTGGGGTGTCAATCATCTAAGTGGACGCAGTAATTATGATGCTAGGTAACTGATGTTTTACATTGCCTACTTATTTTGTCAAATTGGTGGTATTCTTGGGGTGGTATATTAACATGTCCCCCAGATGTTTTTGTTATCCCTCCAACATAACGCTGGTATTTCTGTCTATGTCTGTTCCAATGTACTATTTTATTTGTATGTATTAATAAAATTACGATTTTTTTGTAACATTTAAAATCCACTGAATCCTGGCTTTTCCTTGATAGGTTGTAGTTATTCATGGCAGTTATGATTAAAACAGTCCCAGATGGAGGACTATTAGGCTGTCACTAAGACTCCTCATGGTTATAGGTGTTCTGGTAGTGTCAGTGACTGGGTGCCATAGACGTCAACGGAGACCGATATACAGTTGCAAAAGGTGCGCCTGCATATCAGTCCCCATTACGTTAGTTTGAATGAGCCCTTACTTTGTAAAATTACATTGATGCTTTACATTGGGGTTTAAATTAGTGAAAAGGTCAGCAAACCTAAGCCAAAATCTGTATGAATGTGTCTCATGATAAGTAGAAATTCTTTATACATATACTGTATATTGCACAAATTAATATATAAAGTTAGGTAGTCCACTGTGGATATAAGCCTGTAACCAAAGGGTTCAGTTAACTTTGCTCATATTTTTTTGTTTCTCTTTAGCCAGAAACATAAAATCATAGACTACTTTCAACTTTACAGAAAACTGAGAAATAGAAGATTTCTCATTACTGGGCCAATAATCCAGAACAAAAATGTATGAGAAAATTCATGCCTGATAACTGTCCTGTGTGTATGGGCTCCAGATCAGCAGTGAGTTACAGTAAGTCTACCTAAGTCTCTTTAAGAACACGGAGATCTCCCAAAACAAACCCTACGTTTTACTTACATCGGGATACATTCACTGTACATGTGCTGGGTTTTGCAAATTCACTACACATCCACTTTACCAAAACTTGTAGGAAATTAAAAAAGGTAAAATGTAATAACAAAATGCTCACATAAGTTTCTTTATTTAGCAATTAAATTGGAATTATCATACGTTCATGTCTCAACACATCTATCGGAGAACTAAGGTTCCCCACTGCTCTGTGTTAAGTCTCTTCCAGCACATTGTTTCAGGCACCGGCACAGAGCTCGGCTTTGTTAACCATCATATTTCAGTCAAAAAATAATGAAAATGAAGTATGAATAAGCTGGAATTACCTCTGTGTGGTTAGAGTCCGCACTACTGTTGACAGCAGCTGACCGTCCTTTGCTGAAACTTGCATGACATACTGTGGCTGTCCATTCACGAGACTGCTACAATCTTCCACAGTCTTTCCGGAGGGTGCGGAGCTTGTGCAGTCTGGTAAGACCTCAGGTAGGTGACTGCAGCGGCTTGTTGTCATAGTGACAGACAGCAATTATAGTGCTAATAGCTTCCGTATACGTACTGTATTTCCATCTGTAAAAAAAACAACACCAGAAAATGTCTTAGTTGTTAACAATTTGGCACGTGGAGAGTGTTTTAAGGAGCAGAGCTCAGGCGTTTTCTGTGCTAGAGAAAACAATAATAATAAGGCCTAGTTTACATACAGACCTGTGTCGCCTGGAGGATGCCTACAAATAAAAATGCAGTACGCACACAACAAATCAGCAATAGCACATGACCATTGTCTCTGGGGTAGTAAAGAGGATGTTGAGGTGTCACACACAGGAATCACCGCGCAGATGTTCAGAGGACGAAGAAAAATAAAAGTGACGGTTGACAATAATATAAAAAAGAGCATGAAAACAGGAAAACAGACTTAACCCTTATCAGGCAGGAAACGACATTGCACCAGCAGTCCCGTTTGTGTCAGCTCCGGTACAATAATGAATGCTCCTATCAGGTAGCAAGTGCTGGCTTTCTGGATAATCCCAAGCATTTCCTTGTGCAACCTGGACCTCATTTCAATTCATGTCACATACAGGTGACTGGAAGCTCTTCTTACGGCTGTGAAAAATCAGTTTTCCACGCGCCAGGGGCTGTGAGACTGCCTGACCATCAAGGGAACTAAATTAATGTAAAAAGGCTTAATGAATCTGCCTTACTTAATGTCAATTTGTGTTCTCTTTACATCAATTACCTCTGTCTGTCACAATTTGTGAGGCATGCAGGTAAAAGCAGACACAATTCATGCTGTTGGACATTATACACATAGGTGTACGTAATACAGAAATTGGATGCGTATGGTACTGCAGGCAGCATAATGCTTTAGTTGAGATTCGGAGGAGAAACAACTGCACGAGGGAGTCCAGGATTTAAAGGCATATTTGTGAAATGCATGAAATCCCAGAAAATTGGCATATTTTGGACTAGCCTCCTGTAATGGCGTGTGTCTTACGTACTGGTGTCCTAGTACACTAGTATTCGCAACTTAATTGGTTGTTTTCAAGGCACGACTTCAGTACAGGCAGTCCCCGGGTTACATACAAGATAGGATCTGTAGATTTGTTCTTAAGTTGAATTTGTATGTAAGTCGGAACTGTATATTTTATCATTGTAATCCCAGACAGAACTTTTTTGGTCTCTGTGACAATTGGATTTTAAATATGTTGGGTTGTCATAAGAATCAATATTAACACAAAATCTTCATTACAGACACCTGTAGTAACTGTTATAGCGGTTTATTGTAGCCTAGGACTAAAGTACAGTAAATTACCAATATCCAGAGTTCCGTTTGTAACTAGGGGTCATATGTAAGTCGAGTGTTCTTAAGTAGGGGACCGTCTGTACATGTATAATAATACAATTTTGGTCAACTGTGTTTCCTGTGGTCCAGTTTGGGATGGCCAGGGATGGCCAGGACAATGGTAAACTTGGAGAGGTAGTGGGAAAAAAGAAACACTCGCGTGGATGTCAGCTTATTGCATGGATTGATTGTCCCTACAATTGGACCGGAGGAAGAGCCCTACACTCCTGGAAAGCCTAGTCTGCCAAATATCTGTTTCAGAATCCCCATGTCTGAATTTCCCGTGGAGGGGCGTCACCTTAAATAATATACAAAAATTGTGTTTTTCCCACAACCTCTCCATGCTATAATTTAGGTGGATTTCTGAGTGTAGGGGCAAGTTGACTTTTTGTGTGACTGTTTAGGATCTTTAATTTGCTTTTGCTTCTAAACCCTAGCAAACTAACTTATGTGCATACCGTGTCTATGGATATCTTCTCTTTTAGACATGTCGGTGGTGTACAGTTTCAATGTTATTCTTTTGAATGCAATTACTAAAAAAAACATTGCATTGAAAAAATATGCCCCACAATGTTAAAGTCTGTGTAGAAGCTTGTACAGAGCTTGTGGCTTATTATCTATGAGCTGTAGTGTAGGTCGATGTGCTGGAAGGGAGTCTGTCTGGGGTTAAATGGAATCTCTGTGGGAGTCTGCTTCTCTGCTGAAGCTGGATTTGATCCATGTGACGGAGACAGTGGAGAACGCATCTTTTGATGTCTGATACATTGAAAGAAAAATTCACCTTATGTAGTAGTCTACAGAATATATCACATACTAGACAGGATAAAACAATGGTAATGGTAATGAATGTAGTGAAAATATTTTACTTCATTTACAATCATCTCCATGTATCAATATGTCTGTGCATTCCAAGAACTATTTCCTATGTGTATAGAAGATGTGAACTTTAATAATAATGCAGGAAGCTGGCACTTGCATGCTGGGTATACTAGCACATTACTGGCAGTGTAAATAACAGACTTTTTTCACATTATGGCAAGTACAGACAGGGCAATCTGTTCCCAGTATCTAATACATGTCTATTGTGTGTTCCTCTATGTAATAATTCAATGTCATTTAAATTCTAGTGACTGTTATTACAATTTATCACCAATAGAACGGTTCTGTCCACCTAATGTATATTCAAGACATAGCTGTGTATCAGAGTCTCACAGAGAATTAAATATGTATGCTGCTGATGGATGAAGCTTCTCTAGATTGTAAACACAGGAATCACTAGATTATTATTTATTAATTAAAAAATCCAAAGTCCCTTCACTTCTCTCCAACTTTTGTACCATAAAGTACAATGGAGCAGATATATCAAAAGTGTCTTTAAGTTAGACAGTGCAAAGTGAGATAGAGCGTATTACAGTGCACCAGATTTATCAACGTGTCGGATGCTGGATGATAAATATAACAAAGTTTAAGACTGTAGGGACGTTTTCTTAATTCATGCCATTAAAATACCCATGTTTGGACATATTTTTGGTGCAATTTGTGTCATGTCTAGGGTTGAGCGGACGTTTTTTTTTGATCCATGCCGAACATTGCAGGTTTGGGTACCCGAACACGGACTTCAGCCAAAAGTTTGTGTTCATTGTTTGGGCTCACCTGGGAAAGCTGATTGATGGGTTGCTAGCCTTAAGTTAAAGATGTTTGAAGGGAGCTCATGGTCTGAGCACTCCTAAAACACCCATTGGTAATACCGGCTTTAACCCTTTAAATGTCGCGGTCAGCAATGAAGTAACATGGAGCTACGATCCTAGTGAAAATGGTTAACGTTAACGTTTAGTCATAGTATTAAGGACAAAGAACACATTTGTTCTTCTCAGTTGCTGAACAATGTTGAAAGAATAAAATGGGTGGGTCAGTGGGTGAGGCCATGCCTTTGGTGCTCATTTGAATAAAGACACAAATTAAATTTGCTTAAAAATTAAAAAATATCTGGTAAACCGGAAAGCTTATAGAAGGCCTTCAGCTTTGCTGTATTCAACAGGCTACAACCGAAATCACCCCCAGATCAGACCTGGTAGAGATTTCATTACAGCAGGTGAGAGACCCTCTGGATTTGCTAAGGCTGGTGCTCAATACGCCAGTCTTAATAAACTCCCCTTATTATACTCACTCTTACGGTATAGGTAGGAAAAACAGGAGCCTTTGGTAGGCCTCTCTGTTGGAGGTTGTATGGTGGCACAAGTAGTCACTTTGGTTCAGTTTTGTAAAACTATAGACTACGTGGCACATTTACTAAAGACAGAGCGCCAGTTTTCTGTTGGACTGTACATGTTCTTTTAAGTGCAAAAAACTTGCACCTTCATTTTAGTAGTGTCCGTGCCCTTTTGTGTCGCGGCTGCAATATTCTGCATGCAACACAAATTTCGTCATTGAAATGGGCGTTCTGTTGCACAGACGGACCCTGCACCATGTTTAACATGCAAAGCCCAATAGAAGCATGTCGCCTAATGTTAAAGGTGCACAAAAAAAAGTTGGTGCACTCTATCAAGCAGTGCAGGAAGTGCCAGATTCATGAAAAACGTAATAATATCATCATGGCGGTACAACACACACATTAGAAAAAGCGCAGATTTGTAAGAGGCATTCAATGTATTACTAGAAGAAAAATACAGAAGGAAAGGAACTCACATTTCAACAAAGGCATTCAATCAATGTCTAGAGAATACCACTTACAGCATCTCACTTAGAAATCAGAAGCCGCATAGCTATTCATAATTCCACTCTGTGTCATCGACACCAAACACTCTTGTGGTCTAATGGCTCAGTAAATTGACAAGGGGATTCAATTGTTGAGAAAAATGTTTGTTTTTATTTTTTCAGAATTTCACAAATATGTATGTTGTTTTTTTCTCTGCACATCAGATATGTAAATATAAAAAATGTAAATGTATGAAGCAGGAGTTAAAGAGAATCTGCAAATTAATGCACACCAAAAATAAATACTTAATTAGAAACTTTTACTAAACAGCATTGCTGTTATCCCTAAATGGTTACTTTACATGGCTGAAATGTTAAAAAATCAGTTTGTAAAATGATATGCAAATCCAATGACAGTAAATAAATCCAATGCCCCCTTGTTGTTGATTAACAGGTCTCACTGCTACAGAACATGCTGTTGTGTGGAACATTAAGCAAGAGCTGTTAGATCATTGGCCACTTTGTGTCATGAGACATGGGTGATGTCATCTAAGGTGCTGTTACATTTGCACAGTCTACCCCATGGATGTATCTGATCACATGAAATCACAGAAGCCTTTATGGAGGCAGGGGAAGAGTAGAAGTCC
This sequence comes from Engystomops pustulosus, assembly GCF_040894005.1. Classification (NCBI taxonomy): domain Eukaryota; kingdom Metazoa; phylum Chordata; class Amphibia; order Anura; family Leptodactylidae; genus Engystomops; species Engystomops pustulosus. The sequence goes on from NC_092411.1 coordinate 60,548,380, forward strand.
ATGAAGGCATGCTGTGATCATGCCATGATACTGCCATGTGATCAGATACATACATGGGGTAGATGTTGCAAATGTAACCGGGCAAATGTGAAGGGGCATGAGGGGGCGGGGCCGGCCAGGAGTGGGCCGGCACAGGGCGTTACTGTCCCCGTGCCGACGCACTTGCCTGGTGTAAACGTGGCTAGACTCTTGTTCTATAGGAAGCTTCTCTGTTAACTTCCTGTCGATAAAAGGGTCATCCCCTGGTCACACAATTCCATGTAGCAATGATCCAGAAATTTAGACAATTCTATTTATATATCTCAAGTTTAATACGTCGGTGTGTTATTTGACATTATAAAACTGATAATTGAACTGACACGTGATTCATTATAATTTTTCCAAAAAAAAAAAGAATAACCGTACTGAAAAATACCCATTAGTTGTTGACACAAAATCAATAACCAAACAAGATGATAAACTGATGTCATAACTCTAGATACATCATGTAATATGACTCCAATGTTATGATATCAGTTTATCACGTTGTTTCCTTTCCTGCTATTGTACAAATATTACTGCCACAAAGCAAAAAGTTAAAAGAACACTCAGCATCCCCTGTTTCCCTATAGGAAAGGACACAATGCATTGCATTAAAGTTTATTCTCTCATGTACAGAAGTACACCACATGGTGGAATTGGCAACAAGATGTAACATCAGGCATTAAAGCAGTCTACATGAGAAATAAACATCAAAGAGCTACTTGCACTTAATATCCCCCTATTGTCTCTACGACAGGATATAATTATTATCTACTGTACTCTCACTCACGAACTGTGTCCCAATATGTGTACTTGTATCTACTATATAGAAGAATACATTAAAGAGCTTAAGTCCTTCTTTAAAGCAGCTGAAATGATTGGAATCAGGTCTGAGTGCCTGAGATGAGCTGCAAACTTCAGCCAGTCCAGAGGTAATATTAATGGCATTCATTCAGATGAGATTGGAAATAGGGATGAGCAGACCCATACTTAAAATGTGCGAGTCCGTGCTGAACATTACAGGTGTGGGTCACCGGACTTTAGGAAGAAGTCTGGGTCCAGCATTTGGGCTCACACCCTGCCATTAACACGGGTGTCAAACTTTTTAGGGGTGCACCTGCCTGGAGGCGTGCTGGAGAGGAGGAGAGATGGGCGCTGCCCAGGCGCAATAGACACTTATGGGGGACTTGCCAGATATTACGTCCCCCAAACGTTCATGTGAATACACCCTAAATACCATAACTGTTTCTATGACATGTCTTGATTGCGATGATCCTAAGGAAAATTGCATGCACACACAGGCGAAATAACAGCACTGATTGTGGGTGTTACCAGTGGGGGTGAGCATTTGGGTTTGGGCATACAAACTTGAACCCAACGTTCACGATCAGTTTCACCAAACTCTGTGAACCTGAACGGGTGCGCACATCCCTAATTGGAATCCACTGCTAACATGTAGTAGCTTTGGGTCAGATATATGGCATATATATAGAGCGCTCCTTATAAAAGTGCAAACACCATACCTTCCTGAACTCTTTCATCTCAGCAGATATATTAACCTAGATATTCAGATGATTCACTGGCTATTACCCCTAAAATACTCTACAAATACATATATATGTTCAGTCAGCTACAAGTTTCTAGGTTTTCTATGTAGAGAGGTAGGAAGAAGGATTTGTCAAAAAATAGAAAATAAAAAAATATACCAATGTGAAAGTCACCAAGGGTCCTGTCCTCTGGTCCAGTTGGACTGGAAGTGTTGATGTCACATTAATTCTGACGTTGACCACTGAGCCAGGGACTGGTTTGTGATGAATGTGATGCTTGCACTTCTGGTCTGGATGGATGCAGCCTTGTGAGTTCTTCTTAGAATGGGAAAACCTTTTACCATAACAACTGGAAAACCTATACCCTTTTAAAGAGAAAACCATTTTCTAAATGTCCTTTACTAAGTGAAAGCAGTGACCGATTGGTGGCCATTGGGAAATCAAAACTGCTTTTTGTTAGCACCATGTAACGTCCGAGCCTAAACGTCGCTCTATCCGCAGTTGGCAGAATAGATGGCGTTTTATTGTGTGTGAACTGTGGCTTAGTGTTTGTGTTTGGATTAACTGAGCCACACCCTGCTCCTTGCATTTCAGTCCTGCCCAGCAAGGGTTACTAGCCTGATGGACAGTTTCCCCAGTGTGCTACTGGAGGCGTGTCCGGGAACTGCCTTATATACTTGCCTATTCCCATCAGGCCTGGCTGGTTATTTCAAGTCTTACCTGTGTATCTAGAGCTCTTGCTATCTTGTTTGGTATTCTGTGTTTTGTATTCGATTTGTAGCCATCTTGGTTTTGACCCGGTTTGTTTGTCTCCGCTTGTCTGCCTGTATCTTGACCTGACCTGTATATTACCCAGCTGAAGATCTGTATATCTGTTGTTTGTCCCTCAGTGTTGTATCTCCCGGTTTGACCTGTCTTTGACTTGTGTTTGTATTCTGTGCACCAGTGTGAACACTGGTCTATTCCTGTATTCCGTTTACCTTTCCGCTCTACCATCCAGCAGCTGCCTGACGAAGTAAGCCTTCCCTGTCATCTTGTAGGGTCGCTCAGGGTCCGTCAGTTAGGTTCCTGATAATGGGTTCATCTTTACCAGGGCGGTTTATCTGCTTTAGGCAGGGCCTTAGTCCGCAGGGACATCGCAGGGTGAGTTCACCACCACTTACATAGTCTGACAGCTAGCCCCAAGCCTGGTTGTGGTTGCACGTTTGCTGGACAGGTGCTGACACACCAGTTGTACATTATGCACATTACAAATATACAAGTATAGTGATGATGGGAGGAATTAAAGCTACAACTAGCTGCAAAATGGCCATATGTAAACCATCTTCTAAAGTACGCATCTTTCAACAAGATGAAATTTCACATCTCACAAAGTGATCAATTACTGCAATTATTCTTTTTCTCGACCATCTGTTGGTCTTAAGTATATACATTATGCATAATCTTTAAAAGTGGAATTTTTCTATGAGAAATTTATGCTACTTTTTATTAAATGGATAATTGCGGATTCACATATGACAGATTTTGTTGCAGAAATTTCTAACAGTTTGTCCCATAATGTGTTCCTTCCATCTAAACTGGTGAAATATTTGGATATGTTGCATGCTATATGTTGATTATACCAGCCTTTTTTCAGTCCAGGCACTGCTATCAATTTTTGGATCTTTTTGTGTCACGGCTGCACTATTCTTTATGTGACACACATTTCTGCACTAAAATGGGCGTTTCAGTGCACAGTTGGACCAGGCGCATTACAGAGGGCACAATATTCATGAAGAATGTGCGCCACAAATCCTGAACACATGTATCATACTTGCCTATTTCTTTAATTTTTGAGACTTTTCATAGTGCTTGTACTCATTTGCAACTTTCTTTGTGCCTAAAACTGTCTCCCTTCAAAGTTCATCATTGTCTAGTTTTCTGCAGTGTTCTCTGCGTTATTACCTGAATCCACATGTGAAATTTGCGACTTATTTAAAAAGTCGCCCAAAAATTTGGCGCAAATCTACATGTGTAGAAATTAGCTTAGAACCAATTGTGACTTTTGGAAACTGTTTTAAAAAGTGGCAAATTTACTAAAGACTAAACACCAAATTTTTCAATATGGAAATAACGGTAAGATACATCTGAGCAGCAGAAAAGCCATCAAAATTCCCCCAAAAAACAGATGGACAAAGCCAGATTTATGATACATGTGCCGCACAGTGCAGTTTGCACAGTTTTTAGTAAATGTGGGCCATTATCGTTATTTCAATTTGCATTGGAAATAATTGTGCCTCCACATTGCCTGACTACAGTATAGCATTTGCTGCATTTGGGGCCTATAGATGTCCTGGAGTGACCGGCTGGTGGTGTCTGCTACCTCTTATAATGTTCGGACCAGTTAAATGATAACTACTTACAATAGGGAAAATAAGAACACACAGAATTAATTCTTCTGTGCAATTCCCAATGCTGCTGAGTGCTGATAGATCATACAATGTCCATGGACAATATGAAAACACAAGGAAACCCCATAATACCATTATACTTCTGGCCTTGAGGAAGGATTAATGATAAAGCGATGAGCAGCAGGATGTAAGAAAACCACTCAATGAAGAACGTCAGTCACCTCTCTTTCAACTAGGTAGATAGAAACGTCTACCACTCCAGGCAAACAACTTGTAGATGTGGTTATCCTATTCTCCTTTAAATTGTTAAATCCATATTAGGAATTGCAACAAGAGAGAATTTATTGCGATCGAGAAAAAAAAAAGCTATATTAATGACACCGCAAGAAAAATACTACAAAACATTTCAGGTATAGAGCAGAACATTTTATGACTGCCGCTCTGGAAGTAATATCACGCTGGCTAATTCAATTACAATGTAGCAATTTTAAGTCTTAGCATAAGACATTTTACTCTACAGCACTGTAAATACACAGCGCCATTCTGATTTATGACATAAAAGAGACAGCAAAAGTGCCATGAAGTATACAGAGCGAAAGTATGTAAAAATACTTTTCCTTTTAAATTGCCAATTCTGTCATTGTATGCAGCCCGCTATATCGCGTCCATAAATACTGTGCCCGAGCTCATCTCCTCTAAGCAATTATTTAAATCACCGGCAGACCAGGAATAAGGGTCGGCATACGCACAGACTGTTAGCACACCAAATTTCAAGCAGTTTCTCTAAATTAATATAATGAATACTGAGTGCTCCTGGGTGCAAGAAATATAATCAGAGTGAATAGAGTGAAGGTGACATCACACGTTTCCTGTACATGCTTACAATGTACAGTTGTTACATCATTGGCTACATGTTTAAGGATATGTTCATATTTGTAGCTAAAAGCAGTGGGATTTATAATATATATACAAGGAATTGCAATTATTATATCCTGGCTAGATTTCCATCTCTTTTTTGCAGGCGGTTGCAAGGATATGTTGGTAGGATTGCCGATTTATCCATACAACAAATGGCAGCAGAATATCCTACCATATGCTTATACATAGTAATACGTCACTGTGACTTGTTGGACCCATGTGTGACATCACTATTTACGTTGTTTCACTAGTGCTGACAGTTTACATGGATCCACGTGTGGTGATAACAAGAAGAGATGACTTCAAGTTTATAATCACCTGTCAAGGCCTCAACACTTATTATTTTATAACTTTTCCATCAAACATCTCATAAAAGTATGGTGGGTGAACAGTCAATCTCCACTAAAGTTATAAAAAAATTATGGCATCCTCCAGTGCCATTGGGGTAAATGTATTACTTGTGGCACCATGGGTAAATAAATGACTGCATATAATCAGTGGATTATAATTCAGTGTGGGTTCACACCACGTTTGTTGTATATGCTAAGTGTATAAGTCAGGAAAGCTCCCGACGTATACGCTTAACGTATGCATTGACAAATAGTGGCAGACAGAGGCATAGTTGTTGTCTCTGTATGGCCACTATACATTCTGTCCAAAAAATTCTGGATGGAAAGACGTAGCAAACTATGCCTTTTCATCCTGCAGCCTCCGTCTCAGCAATGTATGTGCATTATATCTCTCCTTACAGCCTTGCTAAGTGCATGCCTAGCTCTGCAGGAGGGAGGACCCTGGGATATCACTGTTCATATTAGGATAGTGACATCACTGGGGGAACTTCCTGTTTATCGGCCACAGCCAATCGCCGGCTGTACACTCCTCATCCTGCATTCAGGGGGAGTCCTGGGTGATGTATCCTACTGTATAGGCAGACATCTGAATCCTTCTAACGTGTCCTTACAACATATGGCAAATAAAGTGGTGTGAACCCAGCCCAAAATACACTGTACAATCTAATTTACCAAGTGGATATAGAAATATTAACATCCATATAGTTCAGTTTTTCTAGTAAAGGATCAGTTGTCAAAAAAAGGATATGGGAAGAAAATAAGTGAGATCTAGCTAGAGCCAAATCATGATACTGCAAGTCTAGTAGTGTTGGTGGCAGCGTTTCTAACACACTAGATGCCATGCTAGACCTGCTTGACTAAATCCAGCTCTGAAATTTAAAAACACTCTCTTATTATTGGAACACTCCTATAAGAGGAGTATTTCAAAAGCTGAATTTACGGCATTTCTTTTCTGGCACAGGAGAAAGTGCTGAGGATGTTTAAATTTATTTATTTATGCTGCAATGTGTACCTCGAGTCATGGCTACAGATCAAAACAATTGCTAACAAACTGAAAAGCAGCTTGAGCCTGTGCGTGTCTAAATAAAGCATTGGAGTGCTCCAAATCCAGGGCCGCAGAAAAAAAAATAGAAGCTGCCTTGACAGCCAAGTGCGGGATGTAAATAGCCGAAGCACAATGTTTACCTGGAGACTTGGCAAATGTATACATGGAATCATTAAATTCCGGAAGTGCCCGGTCAACATGAGGTTGTGCTCAGAACTCGTGCATATGGTACAAGAAGTTCTATCTCGACTGAAGTCGCTTGAAGAGAACACTTTGTGCATAGTTAATTATTCATGGAGGCTAGACGTGTTGGGGCCTTCACTAGATAGTCTTTTGAGATTTTATTTTTTGTTAGTATACGGGAACATTTTCATAATCCATTAATTAAAACTCTTAAAATCCAGTAGCTGAATGTATACAATTCTAGAATTACATCTAATGACATAGACCTTCAAAAGCTAAAACAGACTAGTGAAATAGGGGGTAATAAATGCAGCAAAGGGGATGAAGAGATCCTGTTCCTCTATCCATGGTACTTTATTTTGACCAAAACCTGAAATAGTGATCCTTGGTAGGATGCATCTTCAAATGCCCATGTAAATGTGAATGGATTAAGTACACTCATATTGGTATCATAGTAAGTCTTAGACTGGCTAAATTGAAATCATTCAAAAAATTTGTATAGGCCACAGGCACAGGTTCTGACCACCCATATAATCAGGGTTGTGTTGGTAGCTCAAGCTACCAAAGGTGCCTGGAAGCATCTTTCTCAGATCTCCTATTAGGGAACATACACTGTGCACTTTATGAGTGTTTAATAGTCTTTATGAGTGCTTGGCTGACCTCTATTAAAATATATTGCCAGTCGTTGGGAGGAGAGGCTGTGAGACTATGACTTTGGTTCCCACTACCTTGTTTGTTCAGGAGCCCCTCTCAAGGTAATTTCTTTGATAAATATGTAAACAAAAAGTCGAACATGAAGCTACAGGACCTCCCAATAGTGTACTGTTTAGGCCATTGAATTAAGGTGCATTTAATTGCCCCATCATCTCACCCTGGGGTTTAATGATTTCCTTTATAAGGGGTTGATTTTCTGTCAACTACTAAGAAGACCAGTGTTCATGATGTAAGGCCGAGATTATACAGCAACATTGGCCACAACACCCGTCGCATGGTCAAAGATCTCAAGTTATCGCTTGCTATATCAGCTCTAATGAATGGGGAATGTGGTGGCACTATGACTAGCATACTGTCATGATAGTACCTTAAGGACCACAAAAATTCACACTCTAATTACAACCATTTCACTTTTATTAGTTTTACCCTGCGGTTACTAGAGGCAACATGGGTACAATAGCTAAAGTTCCTATCAAGAGCCCCTTAAGACATGGGCCCTGGGCTGTATGAATGTAATAGCCCCTACAAGTCTGGAATTAACTTCCCACATATCGTACTAGAATGAAGCTTCCTGGAGAATGATGGATGTGTCCCTTCTGCCTGCTTTGAATATGTGGTTTCAGGACCTTCAAATTTCCAGAAATGGCTCTTGTGTACATGTGTATTAGGAGCAGGAACATATATATTAGGATTTAAAGGACATCTACTATCAAATTACCGGCGGTATACTGTCCCAATAAGGTTGCTCGTTTCCTCTAGGGGATGATGGGACTTTTTTATAAAAATAATTCTTTATTTATATAGATATATAGATCAAATATGTAAATGTGCCTAATCTGGTGGTAGATGTTCTTTGATGGGTGAAGGTCCTTCTCACTACTGCTGACTACTGCCCAAACCACCTATATTATAATCCACTACTGAGTCCTGTAGATCCCTAGCCAAAAGGAGGACAACTATAAAAGCTATAGCAGCCAGAAACAGAGGTGTCACCATAACTTAAGGTGGTTATAAATGCAAGTGTATAGTAAAATTGGCTGCTGTACCATTTGTGACCCATCATTCATTCTTAATGCTATTATCAAATGCCATGTTCATAGGTATTCTCCACTGAGTTTCACACTCTGTTTTATAAGTTACATTTTGTTCTACAACATGGAAAACATGACTTCACCAAGACTCAATGGAAACCTAATTAGACCTAATTTTATTTTTAGGGAAATGAATTATTTCCTCATTTCCATTCTCAGTTTAGCACAAATGGCCCATAAATAACACAACGTATGCTGGAGGTGGTAGTTCAACATCATGGAAAGAGAAATGGGTCACAGGAGTAGAAGGTGAAATAGTACAGCAGATCAAATACAGAAGGGAGGCTTTTATAGCTCCGAGCAATATGCTGCGGGTCTCCTCCAGCACAGACAGAATTCAGCTTCTTCCTCAGGCAATTATTCCCTCTCAGCCGATTTATGATTGTACAATACACCAAGTCGTAAATAGTGAAAATGAGATTGTCAACACTGCCATTTGCTGATACCACATCGTTTGCATATTTGGAACATTTATCTCAACTAAGACAATTTATATAGTCAATAAAAATGAGTGACCATAAGACCCCATCAGGCAAGAATTTTTGGATCAGAAAGATAAAAACTTGTGCAGAGAAAATTTTAACTTATATTTAAGGGCGAGTTTAATGGCAGGTGTGAAATCATTTATAAGATCTTTTCTAAAACAAAACCTACTGAACCAGAATTATACATATATATATATATATATATATATATAGTCCAATTTACCAGGATAGGTCTGTGTAAATCCTAACATAATAAACTTGTTCAACTGACCAATCGTGACTATGGAGCACATTTACTTACCTGTCCCGTTGCAATCCCCGAGGTGCGTTGTCCGACGAGGAATCGGAGCTGCCTCGATTCACTAAGATCGTGTGTCCAACTTCCTGCATGTGTCGCTTCCCCACTGAGGTTCGCTGGAGTTCACGTTCTTCTTCCCGGTGCATATAAGCGTATTGTCTTGTGACAAAATTTTGAATGTTAAATCCTGTGACAAAATCTGATCGCGTGCGACAAAAAGCCCTTCTAAATGCGGCGGAGATTGGAAATCGTCGGATATTCCGACGATAGTGTGGTCCGTGGACCCTTAGTAAATGAGCCCCTATATGTTTACTGTTTAAGCAAGAACAATAATAAGGCTGGTTTAAGATGGGTGTAACATGGTTGTAGTAAAGAGAACCTTTCACTACTAAGGTCAAATTTAAGGTCAAATTTGCCCTTGCTTCCCTGCAGAACAGCAGAGCCAAACTGTAATCATGATTACAGTGGGGAAGCAGGGACTCTTTGCATCATATTTCACTTTGAGGCGTTGAGTCCTGCCCACGGTATTGTGACTAACACCAACTCTTGCAATATTTAATGGGCTATTTTTCTCATTTCAAATATGTTAATTAAAGGAAATACCATGGAAATCAAGCATGATAAAGCCAGGGGCACTTACTCATAGATCGGTGTACTGTGACTGTGGCAATTATTTTATATTTGTTATCCATGGCCTCCATCAACTTTTAAAATTATGCTTATGTTCCTGAGGGGCTACCCTAGCCCCTCTGTGATCTGAACTTACAGGCTGTTACACTGTCTCACCCTCCCTCAGTGCTGAGAATACAGCTGGAAGTGCTCACTGCACAAGTGCTGAAGAAGCAGAGGGGGGGTGGGATGGCGAGACAGTATAAGCCAAATCATAGAGGGGCTATGGTAGGTTCTAATAGATAACAGATAAGAATTCTGGCACAGTCACAGAGACTGGATCTATGAGTAAGTGTCCCTGATTTATCATGCTTAATTTTGATGGCAGATTTTCTGCTATCAGATGGGCAGTACTTAGTTGGAAACTGACAGCAGAGAGCCTACAAGGCATATTGGGTGATGAAATTAATAAAAGTGATTTCTTGAGGACTGTGTGAACTCCAGAGAAAATCCCAACTGAGTTGAAATCAGTAGACTAGCATCTTATAAGGAATGCAAAAAAAAAGTCGTGGAGGTCATGAAAAGTTATCTTTTAGTGTATTAATTGAAATTGAAATTGAGATGTCTGAGATAATCCAGTATTCCAATGTGTATGAAAACTTAACATGTAGCAGGTATAATATCTAATATCTGACATTCTTGGTCTCAATTACAAAATAGCAGAGACTGTTGTACTTACTGTGACAATGTTTCATGTAGGATCTACCATCATTAGGAAAGTATCCTCAATAGTGGGTATGTCCTTTAAGAGGCATTAGTACCATCATAGTATCATAGTTTATACGGTTGAAAAAAGACACATGTCCATCAAGTTCAATGTGGAATATTGAAGAAATTGGATAAAATCAGAGATAATATTGATCATTTTTGGGGTATTTTAGGCCCAGAGATTTCAGCTCCCACTTTATATCTATGCGTTGTAGCTCATAGAGATTTAAGAAAACATTCTTACCAGCAGATGTTGTTTTAGTTATCTATGTTTTACTTGTTTGTATGTTTTTCATTTGTTTTTACTCTTGCCTATGTCTTTCTTGGATTTTACATTGTGGATGTAACACGCTAAGTTTCCTTTGGGATAATAAAGTTTATTATTTTTATTACTATGTCCCTAATGGCCTTACACCTGTTGAGGAATTTGGTGCAAGGCATAGAAGAGAGGTAGAACATTGCCTTGTTTACTGGCACCAACCTTCATAAACATAGTGCTCACAATAGAGACTAGTACTGTATATAAATTGTAGAAATGAATTCCCCCATTATGTAGACCCAGCTTATTGCACTCTTCATTCTTTCTAATCTAACTGCAGTTTATGTCTATTCAGTATTGGCTGTAGATAATTTTCTCTTCCCAAATGCCCCTTGGATGGTTAAAATATCTTAAAACATCATGATTCCAATAATGATGAAAGGAATAATCCCCCATAAACTTTCTATGTAACTTGGAATCACTTACCTAGTACATATAAGAGCACCTTTTTAGATTGTAAGCTCTAACAAGAAGTAGAGTCTCACCTTCTGTGCTATCGTTTTACAAAGAACACGGTAATAGGAAAAGGGTAACAAGTAACTTTATGAAGAATAATACCCTAACATTTCAAAGGTGCACTGAAAAAAAAGAAAACTTTCTAAAAGTTAATGGTTAAGCTTCAAACACCCTCAGTGTTGCTATAAAGTAGTAAAAATGTGTTTAACGGTGCATTGCGTTAATACCAGGCACGTAACTAATATTCATCTGCAGACAGTGACTGATAAAGAATAATGTTGAAATGACAGTTTTTTTTTAATTTAGCTTTTAATTCAGAATATAATTTTAGGTTTTTTTTTATGTAGGTGCGTTAGCAAAATTCTTGACTTGTGTGATAAAGCAAGTACATGCATGTCATCATTTTGTGTATATTTTCTCATCTTGTCTCTCTTGTACTGTCTATCAATAAGCAATTTTAGCGTAGGAAGGCAGTTACAGTGCTTGATTCATCAACCCGAGGATAGGAACAAACAGTTGAATTCTCAAGAGCGTTTTTCCATATGCCTCAGGCTAGAGCCATTTCAAACAGATAAGAAAACTTCAGCTGGAAAAAAGTGTTTATCATGTTAAGGAAATTGACAAAGATACTTATCAAAACCTGCAGCCTAATTAAATTCTAAGATGAATGTGTGTGTATAGATACATTTTTTTCATAGAACTTCTTTTCATTTAAAAAAAAATGTGAACCAGAAGTAAAACTTGTTCGTACAGTGTTTAAATTTCCACATTTTCTGGGAGAGAGTATGAACAAACCATTCACAAATGTGCCAAATCTTGACAGTAAATAACTGATTGTTGTTTTTCGCATTTCATGGCCAATTAGCTTCAGCCTGGCATTTGTTCACGGATACCTGAAACGGGTCTGACTAGGACAAGCTCTACGTAACAATTCGGTAGCACAGCCTGTTAGTATAATGACTGTGGGCACTGATCTATGAAAAGTCTTGCATTTAGTGCCGGCATGTGCAGCCCGTTCATGGCACATGGCACATTTTGTTTCTGCCCTCATAGGAAATAGTTTTCCTGCCTAAGTTAATCTTTAGGTAAATGAAGCGGAAGGGGTTTGGGAAGGGGGGAGCATCGCAAGAGACCCTCTGGCCTTCAGGGCTCTAGCAAGCCCCCCAGAGCACTTCTCTCACCTCCTCCTTGCTCCCACTGCACTCTCCCCTACCTCTGTCTGCCAACATCTTGTGGCAGAGAGGAGAGGAAAGGATGGGGGAGCGTGCAGAGGGAGCATCAGGAGGTGAAGAAGTTCACAGGGCGTGTAAGATCAAGAGCCTTGGAGACCTCTTTGGTGATGTCCCCGAGGCACTTCTCTTCCTCCACCCTGCTCCCTCAGCACTCTCCCCCTCCCCAATCTTCTGGCAGCACAGGTATGTGCTTTGTGCTACCATAAGATACTGGCAGACAGAGGGAGCGGGGAGTGTGCAGAAGGAGTCAGAGGGGGAGTAAAGCCAGAGTCCTAGGGAATGGAGGGGATCTGGTGATGTCCACCGGAGCCCTTCCACTTTATTTACATAAATATTTAAGTTAATTTTGAACCAAACTAAAGTAGTGCCTGATCAGTTCATTGTTTTCTTTTTAAGCTTGTCCACCTGTTCAAACGATTCATCACACCGAATTTTACATGTAAATAAGGTCATACTACCCCAAAATGGGGGAGGGGAGTAACCGTTATTTCCAGATAAAAACACAATCCTATAGAAAATACATGTTTACTGTCACCATGGCTAGGACAGGCTTATTGTAATATAAATTTAAGCTTTCCAAATTTAATGAATAATGGATAAAAAAAACACGATCAAGGCAATGGCTGAGAAATATATAACGATCTAGAATATCTCCTTGTTCTGTGAAAGCAGACAAAGCAAAATCAAATAATTCAGCCTTATAAGGAAGCTTGAAAGGCTTCAATATTCATTCTGTACAGATGGCGGCACATTGTTCATTATTTTATATAAAACTATACCAGATGTACAACTCTCATTCCTCAAATATTACAAAAAACAAAAAACAGGCACTGCTTAAAGTCTGGTAACTGGAGAGTACCCTAAGGGCAGGAACTAAGAGCAACTTCACATAAAAATGTAGAGGAAAACTAAAAGCATGCAGACACTGGAAGCCATACTGAAAAACTGCTGATGAAATGGTTATCCGTGAACTACTGCTGTAAACTGGCAAGAGATCTAACAGCCGTGTCGCTCATCACCCAATCACAGCCATACACCATTCTAATAAAAATTAAACAACTGAAGTACTACTATCATTATTTCTTTACTCTGCTTTTACTTTTTTAAACAAACCTAAGAAAGATACATTGATCCTACCAAATGGCTGATCAGAGAACCTTCTTTTCTTTAGGCTTTCATTGAAGGTTCATGAAGGCATATCTCTAGGATTTCTATCTTAAAGAGAACCTGTCACCACTTATCCACCCACCAAACCACACACAGTTCCTTTTAGTTCCCTTTATATATGTTTCTCTGATTCCACTATCCATGGGACTTTAATTTATCCCCTCTGTTACTAAAGATCCAGTCATGAAGACAGGAGGAGCTCCAGCATACTGTCAAGCTTCCTCTTCTTCTCCTGACAAATGCCACCCCGGCGACGCCATTCTTCTATGCTCTTGAGATCTTTTTTAGAGAGATGGTGGCTCTAATTCTATGGATCAATGGAACATGTATGAAGGAAACTAAAATGTACTGTGTGTGGTTTGGTGGGGGGATATGTGGTGACAGGTTTCCTTTAAAGACTATCCAGCTATATAAAATGCAAATGTTTCCATCCCTGCACCCTTTACATGATAGGGGTGTACATAATAGGATTGCAGAGTGTGAGACATCATTCACTGAAGTGGATCCTCCCATCTGACACCATCTTCAATTCCATGATGCCTAAGCACAGCATGCCATGGGCAGCTAGATAGATACAGGCGGTCCCCTACTTAACAACACCTGACTTACAGACGACCCCTAGTTACAAACAGACCTCTGGATATTAGTAATTTACTATACTTTAGCCTTAAGTTACAATAAAAAGCTATAACAGTCTCTGGAATTAAGCCTTATTGTATATCCTGGTTCTTATGAGAATCCAACATTTGTAAAATCCAATTGCCACAGAGACCCAAAAATTTGCCTGGGGTTACAATGATAAAATATACAGTTCCGAGTTACATACAAATTCAACTTAAAAACAAACGTACAGAACCCATCTTGGACGTAACCCGGGGACTGCCTGTAATACCATCTCTAACCGGCGGGGGGGACAATATCATAATCTTCTTCTTTATTTCCTCCTAAATAGAGGCCATACGTATGCAGAGAGAGAAGCTGCAGCGACCTCTTGCCCATTATAAGTGTGTGACCCGGGCTGTACAGTCATCAGTTTTAGCTGTGGTAGGAGTCTTTATTTACATATGGGCACATAGAAAAAGTTGTGAAAAGGGACAACATTTTTGAGCTTAATAAGCAAAGGAACCTCTGCTCCAGCAATGTAATAGTTAAAATGTAATAAAATAACCACAGCGACAGGGTAATAACTTAGTAAGGAAACATAATATATGTCAGGGCACACAGCACAGGGAGGAAGAGAACCGGGAAAAAGAAAACTACTGAGACATTTGAGATGAGACAACAAGACATTTGAGCAGACAGATGGGACAGATTAGTGAATAAATTGGTAGAGGAAAGAAAAGAATCCAACCAGCTCTAGGAAGAAGGGCAGACGGAATATAGACAACAGATGGATTCCGCTGAGCATCAGACAGAGTAGACAGAGGAAGGGACAGAGAAGAAAAGGGAATAAAACACAACATTTTTACATCTGATAGAAAATAGAGATCAGTATAAGAATGATGGAAACCAACATGTGGTATAGTCAGTCACTTCTATATAGAAACTTTGTTTTTGAAATCATATTTCTCAACATTGGCTCATGACCTTTTTACTCTGGAAAGTCCATAAGTATTTTATATTGGGGCCCCCGGGTACTTGTTTCTCACTTTTGACAAATCAGATGTTTGACTGCAAGAAACCTTCATATCATCAGTGCACAGGGATCCTTGTTTTCTATAAAAACATTGGGTCCTGTGGAATCACTACAATGAGAGCAATGATGACTGCAATAACACCATAATAAAACAAAACAAGCCATATATATGGACATTAGAACGATTTAATGTATATTAACAGACAAAATTATATTATGTCAGAACTTTTACACACTCAATGGGGCGTACGTCCCTACATAAAGCGCAATTTCCACTGATGTGAAACCCCACCCACATTTGGAGAAAAAAGTGGGTGCAGTTTGAAAATGATTATTTTGGGTTGCACACAGGTAATAAATCATTCAGAAGCATAAAAAAGTCAGAAATTGCACCAAAAACAGCCGAAATGCATTATCATGAATTCCTCCCTATGTCTTTTTAAGGTAGGAATTTTTGCAATGCAGTCATTTATCATAATGTAGCGGAAATAATCTCAGCTAAAATATAATGCCAGAACATGCAGTTGCCACAAAACTCCAAATCTATTCCTTGTCAATATTTCGACCTCAAATACTGCCAAATTACTATTATCTTCAAATATTTGAGGTACATATAAGACATACCGGTATAGCACAAAAAAAATCACAACTGAATATAAAATATATTATATAAACAAATATTTGGCCAATAAACAGCGTACAATGGGGGTAATATATCATTAGACGGGCTCCTTACGACAGTTCTATGACTGTCTATGTAGCTCCGCTGCCCTCAGATTCATTAAAGTGGCTCATGGCCCTTGATAAATCGGCTGGCAGTGTCTTATGCAATGAGGGTTGTTAAAAAGTCACATAATGCTAGTCGCAGCAAATACACTTGTGCCTTAGAGGGGTTTTCCCACAAAGAAAGTGTGAGACCCCCACAGATCACAAAAACGGGGGGTCCCATGGGGTCCCATGTACCTCCGAGGCTACTTTGGCTTAACCCATGCATTACAATGTGCTATCATCACATTGTAATGTATGAGGAGTAAAATCCCCACATACTGCCATACTGTAGTATGGCAGTATATGGTAGGATTCTACAGACAACCTAGGGTTAAAGTACCCTAGGGAGTCTGAAAAATAGTAAAAATTAAAAAAAAAGTTCCTAAAAAAAAAAAAAACTAAAAACTCAAATCACCTCCCTTTCCATAGAACTGATATAAATATAAATAAACAGTAAAAATCATAAACACATTAGGTATCGCCATGTCCAAAAAATTCCCTATCTATCAAAATATAATAACATTTTTTCACTGCGTTTAACCCCGTAACGGAAAATGGCGCCCAAAGTTGAAAATGGCACTTTTTTGCCATTTTAAAAAAAAATTAAAATTCTATAAAAAGTGATCAAACGCCATCAAAATCCACAAAAAACGACATCACCCACAACTCTGTACACCAAAGTATAAAAAAGTTATGGCAAGATGGCAAAATCCCCCAAAAAATTTTTGTACAGGAGGTTTTAATTTTTTTAAGTGTCTGAAAACATTATAAAACCTATACAAATTTGGTATTCCCGTAATCGTGCCAACCCAAAGAATAAAGTAGACATGTCATTTGGGGCGTACAGTGAAATCCGTAAAAATACAAGCCCACAAGAATACGGCACAAATTTGTTTTTCTACCAATTTTACTGCATTTGGAATTTTTTCCCGCTTCCCAGTACATGGCATGGAATATTAAATACCACCATTTTGAAGTGTAATTTGTTACGCAGAAAATAAGCCACAACACTCTGTACATGGAAAAATAAAAAAGTTATATATTTTTGAAGGTGGGAAGTGAAAACGCAAAAAACGCTAAAGGGCTGCGGCGTTAAGGGGTTAATGGAGCAGAAAGGTCATGCGTGGCTATCTGCTCCATTACTCTGACGGAGCGACGAGGGGTCCTCGTTTTCGTGATCTGTGGGGGTTCTCAGCACTGAGACCCCCACTGATCAGCAATTTAGGCCCTATCACATGGATAGGGCCTAACATTTCTTTGTGGGAAAACCCCTTTAATGGAAAGTTGGGATGAAACCTGCGGAAACCCACGCAAACACAGAGAGAACATACAAACTCTTTGCATGTCAAAGTGACTTTGCATTGTCCTATGATCATTTGGCGCAATGGAAAGTCATAAAACAGTATTTTTACTATAAGTGCACCAAAACAAAGCCACATATAGAAAAATAACTATGATGCATCACTCCCGGTATATCTTTTCATTTTCATGTGAACAACTATTACTTATCACTTCAGTTCACACTACCATTCCAATGTTCGTTCCTTACCTCCATAACGCAAAAAGACGTTACTGTACGTCTTGTTGCGTATGGGGGAGCATGAAGAGGGCTCACGGGCTGTGCCCTCTTCATAATCACTGGATGTTAGCTTCACAATTTGCACATTGTAATAGATGATGTGCAAAATCCCCATATTCCATTTAGGCAGGTAATACAGATGCTGCAGTACCTGTCAACCTGACCATAACCAATTACCAATTCTGTCGCTCAGTGCTAAATCAATGACTGATACAGGACTGAATATGTTTTTAAATCCAACAATAAAATTCTTCCAATTAGAGGTTTTTACATTGTGAACTTATTTTTTCATCCAACAATCCACCAGTAAAACGCCTTTGTGGGTCTCCCTAGTGTGCAATTGTCGATCACTTCTTTTGTATCTGAGCCCATAAAGAATGAGCAATCCTATTCTTAATGGAGAATTACAGCATGACTACTCACACAGCAGAGCATGAGCTGAGCCACGAGCAAACAATGGAAATCATGTTGTAATATAAAACCTTTAAATACAGTAATTCCCCATCCTCATCAAAGAGATACAGTTCTAGGTTGGGTCATGACATATACTCTCTATTTTTGTCTTCCTTTATACATCATGCTAGGTTGTCATTTACCTTACACATTCATTTTACCTCCTGTAGCAGGGACAGATCTTCATATAGAGTAAGAGAGCATCATCAACACAAGTTGTTGAACAGCTATTTAACCGAATGTCTGTCAGAAAAATACTGTCACAAATAAGGTCTCTCTGATACTGATCATCATGATATTGATGGATATAGAATTTATGTTGGGTAACACATACACACCTGTCCACATTTACTAAGGTCCAGTTGGACTTTGCACGTTCTTTCCATTGCAAACTGCTTGCACAGGTATTTCAGAAGTGCCTGAGAGTGGCGTTTTTGATGCGTTTTTAAACTACCAAACCCCTCCCACTTGCATTTTGGATGCGTTTAAAAAAGTGACACAAATGCCACATCAGAAACCCACCCTGAGACACATTTTTGGCGCACGCTGCACTAGGCATCATACGATACAAATTGGGGGCACTCCGGAGCACATTCTGACCGGGCGCCGATTTATCATGCAAAGTCAGACATAAGTATGTCGCATGCCGTATGTTAAAGGTGCACCACAAAAATGTTAGTGAACTCGATCGGGCTGGGCAGGGAAGCAACAGATTCATGATTTCTGGTGCACGATCTTCATGAATCTGACGCACCGATCATTATACACAGGCAAACCCACTTTTGGCGCACTACTCTTAGTAAATGTTACCCCAAAATTCCTAGTAGTTATCTCCTCATGTTGTGCAAAGGTTATCATGTATATACAAACATGTAAAAAAATGGTTTAAACCCCATAATAAATGTGGCGCTGTGCATCTCAGACAGAAATTATACCAGCTTTCTGGCGGAGACAGGTTGATGTATACCCCCTCCCCCATCATTTGTTACATTACGTTATTTTAAAAGTTATCTCACCCCCCTAAAGGTTAGCTGGGGGCTTTGCCTTTCCAAAACCAGGAGCGACTCTTAGAGTGAAAGAAAATATGTAGCACAGAATGTACTTTCATTTTTTTAAAATCCACATTTGAATTGGCTTAAAAGACATCATCAAAAGCCCCACACAGCCTTAGCATGGTAAAATTACAATTCACTGCATGTCACTTGCAAGCAAACCAGCTTGGCAGAGTATGACATCAGCAGAACTACTGACTCCTCAAGGCCAGAGCAGGTTCTACTGGGATCAGAAGGATTTGATTGTGACAGGTCACACCTATCTCATTATATTCCTGGATCATTCCATTATTCACAATATCATGTCAATTTATCTTGTTTACAAGCTAATTCCTATATTATGTCTTATGATTGTCTTCAAATACTTAAAGGTGTTGTCACCACCATTTATTCACTTCTTCCAACCCCTTTTAAAGTCTTATGAGCTAAAATGCTTACTTTATTTTAATAAGGCCAGATCTTTTAAGATCCTGGTTCATGAAGACCTAAGTAACTCACCTCTACCCCCTCCCTTCTTTAACCAAGGAGCAGTTATGGTGAAGGGTGGTAGATTTTGGAGCTAGTGGAGTTAACTAATGGATAATTCTTTTTTGGCTTGAAAGTATCCTATAGTTTGAAACATCTGTTTGTTACTATATGTTACAGAACACACTTAAAGGGGTCTTCTTGGCTTTATCGTTTTAAAGAGTGGTACTGGATGCTTTAAAAGCAGAAAAGATGAGATAGTTACCTCCTTCCGGCACTCAGGTCCATCCATAGTACGTTCCCGCTGCAACCTCAGCCCAAAGCTGGAGCAGGTTCCTGCTATGGTCATGACATCAGAGACAGGCAATGATAAGAGTCACAGCTCTGGACTGATACGCCGGAGAAAGGTAAATATAGCTTGCACCCGAAGGGATGTGACAGCGGATGCATATAAGAAGGTAACGGAAGGTCCAATAAAGTCTGTGGGGATAAGAAGGTGGCAGAAGACTTCTTTTCTTTTGTAATGTATGGATGAGATTTTTTAAACTTTTTTTAAACTTTTCTACCTCTCTGCTTTTGTATATCACAATGAATCAGGCAATTTTGTCTTCTGCTAATCCTCTGTGAGTACTTACCATTGGAAACCGCCTAAGAGGCATTTTTGATGTCATAATGCTCTCAGGTCAGCATTGTTATTTCACCACATTGGTTTACTATGCCTTCTCTGACAGTTTTCTGGTGGAGAAGGTATGATAAAATCCCCATTTCTGATGGTTTTTGGGTATTCCACCCCGCATGCGGCTTTGGGTGAATGACAGATACATACCTGTTCATTAATATCATTTTTTGATACTGACCGCGCCCTTCTTCATGCAAGCAAAAGGGAGGAAATAGGTGCAATTCCTGACTGTGCACCAGAAATTGCCCCTATTTCAGGGCTTTTACTCCAGATTTCAGGTGTACAATCCCTAATAAATGTGCCCCAATGTATTGCCCATCAAGTGACTAAATGATAAACTAAGTTTGGATACCTTTTCTTGAGGTCATGTAACTCCACCTGTGTTAATGGTGTTGAGAATTATACACTACAGCACCCTTCAGTATACATAGTTGATTGCTATTTTTTCTCGTACAATTATCCTGTTGTTAAAATGTCAAACCTGATGTATTTTCCCTATTTTCTTCAGGCAATTAAATGGAAATGTTCACCAACAATCTAGGTTAGCATGCAATCATTTATTAATATTATGCCAACAAAAGGGTCAGTTTCTCTAAACACCGATAATAGATTTGTAACCAGGGGCCAGGCTTTTTTTCATTTAGTGTTGACATAGACATGTATATTTTATATGTCAATGATATATAGCCAACTACTACTGTGTTTCCCCGAAAATAAGGACTTTTATTTCTAAGCTTTAAAAAATTGCACTAGGCCTCAATTTTGTGGGGGATGTAATTTTTCAGGAAACAGGGTATTAATTTACATCACACAAGGCTAAAATCCTACAGTTTTAGCATCAGTTACTTAATACTCTATTGTTTGTATTGAATATTTTTATCTTTGTGCTGTATAGTAAACCACAGATATTGCTGGAAAAAGGGACATTGGTGCTGAGACGTGTGACCTTCAGCTCTGATAACTTTTTTTGTCTCACCTGCTAGAGGTGTTTTTCATCTGATGGACAACACTGCCTCCCTCATAAGATAGAAAAAAGCCATCTGCTCCTTCATTTCAGTGATCGTTACAGTCTCCTTGACCAGATCCTCATTGATCACTTGTCAAGTTTCAATATCGCTTGTCAAAGGTTTGTGAAATAACAGGTGCCTGTGGTACTGTGGGCATCACGTTAGGTGGTATGGGGAACTTCTAGGAAAGTAGAAGTCTTTCCATAGTAGCATAGTAGATTGAGGTTGGACTGTACTTAAACCAGGATTTTAACTAAATCCAGGACTGCATCTGCCATAAGGCAAGATGAAAATCCCACCTATAGTGGCAGATCGTGGACCACTTAGGAGGGAAGGAGAGGAGGCGAATCAAAGGTAGTATGGACTTTCCTGTATATACTATTTATGGAGGTCCGGTCTGTATATACTATCAATCAAGTTTCTGCCTATACATACTATCTATAGGGGAGTCATGCCTGTCTCTTTACTATCTATGAAGGGAGAGGGGCTGCCTATATATACTGTCTATGGGGGGGTGGCATCACTTAATTTTTTGCCTGATATGGACTATGAAATATCAAATCAATTTATCTTAGTTTTCACAAATGTACTGCAAAAAGCTTAGCTATCCGCATACAAAATTTCTGTCCACATGAAATGTCAGTGGGAAATGTCCCCTCTTTCAATGCTGCTATTTATACCCATACAAATTAAGAAATGTGTAATAATGAGAAACAATACAGGGGGAAATGTATTATACACTTCAGCTGGCATTAGCTGAAATCTATCAATCCAGCCTCTTAGTAAATCTGGGAGCGATCTCTGCCTGGTAGCAGGGGTGTACCAAGGCTGTCTGCTGCCTGAGGCGAGCCATAGAAAGACGCCCCCCCCCTCCTCCCTCCCGAACATATATGTAATATTTCAGGGAGTGTCAGGACCAGATCCATCATATTGGTTTGGTGTGAAAATACAGCAATGCAAAATGCATACAGCATACCGCCATGTAGTATAAAATGCATACAGCATGCCGCCATGTTGTATAAAATGCATACAGAATATCGCCATGTGGTATACCATGCATACAGAATATCGCCACGTAGTATAACATGCATACAGAATATCGCCATGTAGTATAACATGCATACAGAATATCGCCATGTAGTATAAAATGCATACAGCTGCCCCCCATGTAGTATACCATGCATACAGAATATCGCCATGTAGTATAAAATGCATACAGAATATCGCCATGTAGTATAAAATGCATACAGAATATCGCCATGTAGTATAAAATGCATACAGAATATCGCCATGTAGTATACCATGCATACAAAATATCGCCATGTAGTATACCATCCATACAGAATATCGCCATGTAGTATAAAAAACATACAGCATATCGCCATATAGTATAACATACATACAGCATATCGCCATGTAGTATAAAATGCATACAGCGGCCCCCCCATGTAGTATAACATGCATACAGAATATCGCCATGTAGTATATAAAGCATACAGCATATCGCCATGTAGTATAACATGCATACAGAATATCGCTATGTAGTATAACATGCATACAGAATATCGCCATGTAGTATAAAATGCATACAGAATATCGCCATGTAGTATAAAATGCATACAGCGGCCCCCCCATGTAGTATAACATGCATACAGAATATCGCCATGTAGTATATAAAGCATACAGCATATCGCCATGTAGTATAACATGCATACAGAATATCGCCATGTAGTATAACATGCATACAGAATATCGCCATGTAGTATAAAATGCATACAGAATATCGCCATGTAGTATAAAATGCATACAGCGGCCCCCCCATGTAGTATAACATGCATACAGAATATCGCCATGTAGTATAACATGCATACAGAATATCGCCATATACTATATAATGCATACAGCGGCCCCCCCATGTAGTATAACATGCATACAGAATATCGCCATGTAGTATAACATGCATACAGAATATCGCCATGTAGTATAAAATGCATACAGCGCCCCCCCCCATGTAGTATAACATGCATACAGAATATCGCCATGTAGTATAAAATGCATACAGAATATCGCCATGTAGTATAAAATGCATACAGAATATCGCCATGTAGTATAAAATGCATACAGCGGCCCCCCCATGTAGTATAACATGCATACAGAATATCGCCATGTAGTATAACATGCATACAGAATATCGCCATGTAGTATATAAAGCATACAGCATATCGCCATGTAGTATAACATGCATACAGAATATCGCCATGTAGTATAACATGCATACAGAATATCGCCATGTAGTATAAAATGCATACAGAATATCGCCATGTAGTATAAAATGCATACAGCGGCCCCCCCATGTAGTATAACATGCATACAGAATATCGCCATGTAGTATAACATGCATACAGAATATCGCCATATACTATATAATGCATACAGCGGCCCCCCCATGTAGTATAACATGCATACAGAATATCGCCATGTAGTATAACATGCATACAGAATATCGCCATGTAGTATAAAATGCATACAGCATACCACCATGTAGTATAACATGCATACAGAATATCGCCATGTAGTATAAAATACATACAGCATATCGCCATGTAGTATAACATGCATACAGAATATCGCCATGTAGTATAAAATGCATACAGAATATCGCCATGTAGTATAAAATGCATACAGCATATCGCCATGTAGTATAAAATGCATACAGTGGCCCCCCCATGTAGTATAACATGCATACAGAATATCGCCATGTAGTATAACATGCATACAGAATATCGCCATGTAGTATAAAATGCATACAGAGTACCGCCATGTAGTATAAAAAACATACAGCATATCGCCATGTAGTATAACATACATACAGCATATCGCCATGTAGTATAACATACATACAGCATATCGCCATGTAGTATAACATACATACAGCATATCGCCACGTAGTATAACATGCATACAGAATATCGCCATGTAGTATAAAATGCATACGGAATACATATATACACATATAAACACATACATATACACATATACACATACACATATTTATATACATTACATACACACATCACATACATGTACACATACATATACACATATTGATATACATTACATACACATCACATGTGTCATACACAGACACAGATAAACTTACTTTATTTTCTTTTATGCCCCAGGAAGGTTCTCCAGGAGTGGAGGGGGGAGCTGAGCGGAGGGGGGGGAGGGGAGCGGAGTGGAGGAGAGGGGGAGCGGAGTGGAGGAGAGGGGGGGGCAGAGCGGAGCATAGCGGAGGAAGGGGGAGAGATGAACGGGACAGAGGGAGCGGAGGGAAGTGGAGGAGAGGGGGAGAGCGGAGCGGAGATGAACAGGACAGAGGGAGCGGTGCGGAGTGGAGGAGAGCGGAGGAGGGGGAGAGCGGAGCGGAGTTGAAAGTGACAGAGGAAGCGGAGCAGACAGCTGCTCAGGAAGATGTGGCGGGCAGCGGGTAAAAGGATGTGCCAGCCGGCATGAAGGGGGGGTGTCAGCCTGGGCGGGCGGCAGCACGGCATCACGGGTGGGGGTTCCACCGACACCATAGGCAGACTGGCGGGTGGCAGGATGGACGGGCGCGCACACAATGCCGCCCCCTCATCCAGCAGGTGGCGCGCCGCCTGCGGCGAGATTCTCAACTCGCCTCATGGCAGGTGCGCCCCTGCCTGGTAGACCATGTCAGATCTGGACCACATTTCAGCTATAAACACAGACAGTTCTCCAGCAGAGACCATCCTAAATACGGTGGGCTGGGGAGTTCATTCAACCATCTCCCCATCTGCCCTGTCCTCTATCCCTGTCACACAGAGAGTGGTGGAAATCTGACAAAACTATTGGAGCTATAATCAGTGTAAGGATCTACAGGATGACTTTAGCAGTTATAAACAATAAGTAATGCACCTCCATGGCCTGTATACATGCTTGCCACAGAAGATTGCATTGCTGAACAGAAAGCATGGTCAAGCACTTAAATATTGCTCGACAACATTTCAAAGGTCATAGGTCACTTTTATCTCCACGTATATAATATTTCAACAATGAAATTTGGAGATAGGATCATCATGGTCTGTGGTTGTTTTCAGCATAATGTACTTACAAGCTTTATATATTTGAAGAAATGTTTAATGGAAAAAGGCACCGAGACATTTTGGATGAAAATCTGCTAGAATGGACATTTCAGAAAGAAAATAATCCCATAAACATAAGGACACTCGCTGATAATATGCGGATGGGAGGAGCCGTCCACATCGCGGACCGGAAGCTCCCTGTGCGCGGCTTCCGTGCTCCTGTAAACAAACAGGGGCACTGATCGAAGGGACCGCGACGCGGGACACCGGCGGCGCCGGAGGAGGTAAGCACATGTTTATTATGTTTAACTAGCCCTCCCCAGCCCGGCCATAAAAATTTTTTTAAACCCGGATAACCCCTTTAAGGATTAATTCACCGATTTTGAACCATTTTTCTGGTGTACTGCCTTTTCCTGGGGTTATTTATGGACATTTATGGCTTGATTTATTTGCATATGTGTATGCACAGCAGAATCTGGATAAAAATCCATGGTGAATATAAATGTATTACAAGGGTGACATGCTTAGATAAAATCTGCAGCAGAATTTACATGCTGTGCATTTACAACTCATGGGTCAATCAGCAGCATGACACTACATGTGCAATCACCTTTACACTTATACACAGTGGCATAACTAGGAGAGGCAGGGCTCCATAGCAGACTTTTGGGGCCCCCTTTTTTCCCTTTCTGCATATTTGTACACTCACGCACATTTAAACATACATACACACATTAATACGCTTACACAGACCACATAGGGGAAGTAGACTGCAGGAATTAGAGATGAGAGATCCCTAGTCTGTCATTCTGATGTCCCCTCTCTCTCCTGACATTTCTTATCACAGCTGCAGATTCATGTTGTGTACTGTGAAAGATATGCACCGTTATATACAAATAATTGCGTACAATGTGCAGCCTAATCTGGTGCACATCCTAAAATCCTTAAATATGGCGGGATATCGGGGCCCTCTGACACTGTGGGCCCCATAGCAGCTGCTACGGCTGCTACCACTGTAGTTTCATGTATACACATATTATAGTTTAATACCACTTTTACTGGTTCCTGGATTACTTTTTTTCTGCTCTTCTTTCATCAGGCATCAACAGATGAAGGAGACAGAAAGACAGAGAAGAATCCAATGGAGGTGATGTTTTCTTTGGAGGCATGGCACCTGGGCAGCGGCTGATTTATACATTTTCAGCAGTTGCATACAGTGCATGCTAGTATAAAAACTTTTGGAACTATTTACAGATCTGACAAGGGCAGGACTGGAATAAAAAGAACTCTGCCCTGCAAAACATATTGCCATTCTGGGCATGGGGCTGACTGAGAGAAAACACAACCCACTAGAGCAAGTTGTAAGTTTTATAGGAAGTGTCCAGAGCTCCAATATTCAAACCCTATTACTGTTGCATGAACTGATTATCAGGGTTATAGTAGGCAGTATAGTATTTATGTAAGTACAATATAAAACACAATGCTAAACTAAAAAATACTTAATTAAAAATACATCAAATACATCAAAATATAAAATATACAACAAAGAAAAAAAGGATTTTTTTTAAATCAGAAAAGCCTGTAAACCAACATAAGTCTTCCACAAACTTCAGTAGATATATCTGCCATGGAGGGTCTCTATAGCAAAATGTCTCTGTAGAGGAGTGTTCACACTGATGGAATTTGTATATTAGAGTATCTCTAAGTATGTAACCAAATATTTATAAAGATAGCAGCAATTTTGTTGGTCCAGATAGCGACAATTGTTGAAAAAGCTGCGGTTGTTGCAATAGCAGCAATTGTGATCAAGTGTCTTTGCAGGTGAGATCTTAACTGGTACATGTATAGAATGTTCTCATGATTAATAAGTTCTCTAAATAAATTCTTTATACAGATGCAAGCAATACAAGATCTTTTGTTACTCACGAACTGTGCAATATTAGAGCACATTTACTAAGGGTCCGCGGACCACGATTCCAAATATTTCCTTTTTGCACCGAATTACCCCAGGTTTTTGGTGCACGAGATCGGATTGTGGCACATCGGCGCCAGCTTGCATGTGTCAGAAATCGGGGGGCTGCCATCGGACAACCCGACTGATTCAGACAAACCGCAGAATTTAAAAACGAAATTGTGTCGCTAGATCAAGCACTTACATGCACCAGGAAGAAGAAGGTGAACTCCGGTGGACCTCAGCGGGGAAGCAACACATGAAGGAAATTGGACACACTGGAGCTCCGTTTTCTTACAGACTTGTAATGCATTTATTTCATATAGTCTCTTCAC
The DNA here is from genome assembly GCF_040894005.1 of Engystomops pustulosus. NCBI lineage: Eukaryota > Metazoa > Chordata > Amphibia > Anura > Leptodactylidae > Engystomops > Engystomops pustulosus. Next base: position 60,576,001 of record NC_092411.1, read on the forward strand.
TTGGAACCGGAGGTATCATTTTTATCTCATATTGCTCTATTGGTCTTTTTGGAGAAAAATTCTTTTGTTCTGGGATTATGGAGAAGTGCAGTTTGCACTAGTATTCACAAGTCTTGGTCGCTGGACTTGTTTTGAAGGTACTACAGGCGGTCCCCGGGATTACGGACAAGATAAGGTCCATAGGTTTGTTCTTAAGTTGAATTTCTATGTAAGTCGAAACTGTATATTTTATAATTGTGGTTCTAGACAAATTTTTTTTTTTGCCCCAGTGTCAATTGGAGTTTCTAAATTTTTTGCTGTAATGGGACCAAGGATTATCACTAAAGCTTCATTACAGACACTTTACAGCTGATCATTGCAGCCTGGGACTATAGTAAAGAATCCAGAGAGCTTCAGCAGAGGTCACAGTGGGTAGAGCGGTCCGTCTTTAACTAGGGGTTGTCTGTAAATCGGATGTCCTTAAGTAGGGGACAGCCTGTACTTTTTTTTTTCAACAGTTGTAAATTCTACTTTTCTGTAATGTCCTTTAGTTACTGAAAAAAAATAGTCACTACCAACCAACTCTAAAAGTAGAGCCTGCAAATCTAAGCTCCTCAGTTAAGAAATTTATATTGACCCTGTAAAGGGTACAACTAATAAAATTGTTATGCACAGTTTATTTACAACAGCGGCTGAAATCAGTAACTGTAGTAGGATATTCTACATGCTGTTTTATCAGTTAAAACAATGAGCACGGGTTCACATGGACAGTATTTGGGAGTTTTTAGCTTGAAACCAGCCTAAAACTAAAATGTTCATAACAAAATAAAACTTTGACTGTACATTGTAAAGCCCATAATGACTGTTGGCTGAGGACATTGTATGCATCTTACTTTCATTCAACCAGGTTATTAGAAAAAAAAATCCTGCGTTGGACTAAAGCCAACGGCAGAGGAAGCAAGAAGAACTGAACCTGGAAATTATACAGATTGTTCTTGGTTTTGTTGTTTCCGTCTAGTTCACCCAATCAGTAACATTCTTAAAATAATTTCTAAATAGTGTTAGCTGGTTTTCAGCACAGAACAATGATTCACAGAATGTCATGTTCTTCCGGCTGTCTGATGTAAGCCACATATCACTGGTCTTTCCCACCAATCAGTTTCCATTGTCTAAGCTTTTCATAACGCTATATAAAGCGGATGAAAGTCATAATACTGCCTTTTATTTTCAAGCCAATTTTCTATTCTTGGTCAGGGCCAGAGGAATATCAGCTCTGGGGAGGAGGTACAATTTTAAAGGGATTGTCTGTGATGAGACAACCTTTGAGTTGCTCAGAGTGTTCTATTCAGAGAGGTGTCTTTTGACATAGATGCTAACTTATCTCAGTAGCAACAAGAAGAAGAGCAGATTGGTTTCCACACTCTAAATGATGTAACAGGTGTTTCATGTGTTTCCTTATTTCTACATGAAAGCTTGAGAAAAACAAAAAAATTGATTCTACTTTCTTCCTAAACCAGTGCCTTGAACATTTAAAGTGGTTCTTATAGACTGTAAGCTCTAGGGAGCAAGACCCTCACTCCTAGTGTTACATATGACTGTTTGTATAAGATATAAATAAAGATTATTGGGGCAAATTTACTAAGAACAGGGCAAACTAGGCTAAATGCAGTGTGCCTGTGTAATGTGCAGGGTGCGCCAGACTCAGGATTTTGGGCGCCCGTTCTTCATGAATCTGGCGTCCCTGTACTGCCACAACAGAATGCACCTCCTTTTTTTGGTGCACCTTTAACATAGGGCTTGTAACACAATTCTGACAAACTCTGCATGAGAAATCTAGCGCACGTTACAACTGAGGACCGGAACACCCCCTAATTTGTCGCATGATGACTAGTCCGACTGGTGCAGGCACTTCTTAAATACATGTGCAAGGAGTTTGCACCTAAAATAATGTGCAAAGTGCGGCGGAAAACTGGTGCACGGCCCTTAGTAAATGTGCCCCAATATATTTATTACTGCACTAATGTCAATAGAGTAAGCTGCAGTACCAAATAAAATCAGTGTACAAGAGAGTCACCACTTCCATGAAAAAACATCCATGTTTTTCTAATTCTACAGTACTATTATTGTTCTTTTACTACTGTCAGTGTTCAGATTTTTTTTTGGTAGAGTGGCAAAGATATAAACTGCAGATTTGTTGCAGAAGTTTTGGCAGCTGTCCTGTTCATCTCACCGGGACTTGTAGAAACCCATGTATATTGTTGCTGATACAATGCTAGTGTTCTTTAGTCGAAAAACATCAGGTGTGTGCGGATACATTGTTACTACCATAACAAATCCATGTGGTAGGATACAGGTAATCTTATACCAGTTATTGAAATGGCAGCTGGTTCATGAAGCAGGGAGGTACAGGATGCCGACATGCATTGACCCCCTCATGCTTTATATTGTATCGGTGACCTGAGGATGACCATTTAGGTATCCCAAACCAGTGCCACCCATTTGATGAGTAGTTGAGCATTGATCCCACTGCTTTGCTTTGGGCACCGGAAATGCCAAATGCTTACTACAGTGTTTTTTGCCATAATTACTGTCTATGAAATTTACTGTATATGGTCTTATTATTTTTGAGGGAGGAGCAGAATCTTTACCCCTTCTGGACATGTCATTTGCGATGCCTTCTATGCAACAAATTTAAATGTTCTATTATAAAAGCTTTAACTGTCACGGACTCCTTGTTCATGCAAGTGCTTAACAAATAGTACAAAAAATGTATTTATAAGGAACTGAAAATTTCTATTTTGGACATTGTGCTTATATATGTTATGTAAATGGTTTTTCGCTGCATGAAACATTTCTTGATTAATATTCCACATAAGTATTTTTTAATGGAAATTTTAACCACTCTGTTATCGGCGCTGCATGACTCCCTGGAAACTTGCCTGTGCAACTAACTTATAAGTAGGAGAAAAAAAAAAATAAGCTAAATATATACCAGTGCAAACCTCTGCAAGCAGAATTGCCAGTAATTGATGTTCTCCGAAACATGCCTTTACATAAAGAAATAAACCATTCTGAATATGTTTTTAGGAGATACCATTCGGCATAAGGCACTTAATTTATACAGCCCACATTAGCTTATTGTACATGAATTGTATTGTAGTGTGGATGAGAGCGATAACCCGGAAGTTATCACCCATGAAACCGGAAGTGAAAGACATAACACTACTTTATAGAGACAGTAGTTTGTATGAGTTAAAGCAGCAGTTCATAAAGGCTCAGAAGAGCCGAAACGCGTCCAAGGAATTTATGGATGCCATTTATGTTTACATGAAATTTGAGCATTAGTACAAGACTGTCAGGAATCTGACACCCAGCGCCCATACTGATCAGTAGTCTGAGAAGCAGAAGGCTCTGTACACTGTACACAGCATGGCCGTCTCCTTCCTATTCCCCGAGGAAAAGGGAGTCTTATTGTCTCCAATTCTCACAATACAAAATCATTACCTTCACGTACATCTGAATACACATACCAATAAGGTGCCTACATCCCCCTTCTAGTTGTACATCTAGGAAATAGACAGCCTTTAATATCTGCAGCTTCCTCTGGTAATCAGGGGTTTAGGAAGCTAGTACGATGTCGTCCACTCAACCTCACAAGGTGAATAGAAGACTTTCTAAAGGCTATATTCTCTACCTAAAAATAAACCTTTAGGCTCATTCACACATCAGGTTTTTTTTCTCAGTATGCTGCCCATGGCATCTATGGTTTAGCATACTGACCCTTTTCAGTCTGGAGGTGGGGGACATTTATCATTGGCATCAAAAAGTCACAAAAAAAATCTCATTGGGTTTTTGTGATAAAAAATTGCACTTCCTTTTTCAGCAAATGTGGCTTAAACATAGAAACACAGCTAGTCACTCTACTGCTGGTGTGTGTGTGTTAGGATTTTTTAATCATTGCCAGTAAACACTAGAAATAAGAGTGTATGTAATAAGTATTTGGGTAGTGTCCGGTCCAAAGCTGAGGCTTGGGTATGGGTGTGTGATGCTATTCAGACATTGGGCTTATTAACTAAGGTTCGCGGATCACACTTTCGTCGGACTATTAGCCGTTTCTGGGATTAGCGTAGCTTTGACAGGTATTTAACAAGTGTCTGCACTGGGATTGTGTCGCACACTATTGGTTTTCATGCAACAGAAATCGGGGCGCATGCTGTTGGATGATCCGACTGATTCGGACTGAGCGCAGAATTTAAGATTCAAATTGTGTCACAAGACAATGCACTTACATGCACCAGGAAGAAGAAGGTGAACTCCAGCAGACCTGAGCGGGGAATTGACACATGCAGGATATTGGGTGCACGATCTTAATGAATCGCGGCACAGTGCATTATCGTTGGACAATGCACTTTCGGTGAACTCCGCGGACCCCACAAATGTGCCCCGTTATATTCTAAGATCTCTTTTTGCACCTTTATTCATTTGATGCTTAGCGTTTCTTTGAGGCCTGTATTCTACTGACCATCATTACCCTGGAGCTTGGTCATATTTCATTAATGCAATACTATGTGAGCAAACTGAAATAACACATTTAGAAAAGCAATTCTTCAGCGTTCTATTTTTTATGTAAAAAGTCAGGCGGCAAATTGTCAGAGGAAGACAGAAAACCTTCCTGACCTTCAAATAACAAGTTAACATACATCAAAACAATTGTGTTTTTTTTCCTGACAGTTCTTCTGTAGGTTATTTTTCCGTAATGAATTCAGAAAGTAGAGACGGTACAGTCGAGACAGACAGTGATTTCTCTTCCACTGAGAGTTTATGCGTTTATTTTGCTAATATATAAAATGTTTTTAGCAACATTATGGAAGCAACGATACTTTATATATAAAATATATTACAAAATAATATCATACACATAATTCAGGTTTTAGTAGCGATACTTCTAGTGTTTTATGGTAGTATACATGACAATGGTGGTGGTGGGTGAAATATGCAAAGAAATGTGAAAGGAGCCATTAAGTAACACTTTTCAGATGGACCTCATTTGGACAGGATATAGAATCAAGAACCTAGTGATACATATAACAAATCTATTCGTTTGTTAACTTTTCAGTTGATGAAAATGAATTTCTATAACCTGGGATGTACCTCTCAGCAGGACAGTGCAAAAAAGTCCCAAAGGACTGTCTTGCTAGATTTGGGAATGTTGGGAGGTATGAAACAGATGACGGCAGCAATACGGGGATTAACACCCACTATCGGTGCTTGCACTGACCGCAGGATCTAGTGATGGGTGTTTGCTGCAATATGCAGCAAACCCCATGCCTGTATGAAGAGGGCTCAACCCATACAGAGCTCTACAGTGTTACCTCCCAGTATTGCATGCAGTTCTGCATGATCAAAACACTGAAACTGTAATAAAACCAGCTGAAAAGGGTCTGGGATTGACATGAAATTTTGGGAATGCTGTTTCTTTACTCATTTAAAGAAAACCATTTTCTGCAGTTAATATTTGCTGACATCATAACATCCTTTCTGACATTACACATGAGAGGCAGCAGTAGTTAAACCACATCCGAAATCTCCATGTCATATTTGCTGATTTAGAGTTTTGAGGGTATATTTGCATATGGCTGAACATATCAACAATTGAAAGAAGGGAATGCAGCATTAAGTCGTAGAAGAATTATATTTGCATTAATCATACATTTTCGATCTGTAAATATCACGTCCTGCTTACTGAATAAGAAATCATCATGCCAGATATTAAATAGCCATAACAATAATGAAAATATTAAAGATGCAAGCGTTTTCAATTAAATGTATTATGTTTCTACATCATTAAATTATAATGCAACCACAGCAATAACAGCAACTTAACTTTAAGTGCAAATCAATACTATTTTGGCAAACACTCAAGCCCCACCTTATAGTCACTACAATTAAATGTAATGTAATGTACTCACCTGGCCAAATACAGCGGAAAAATCTAGCAAAAGAACTGTTTGCATCATGGTTGTATTAAAAGCCACACCCTTTTGACACTAAGCCATGCCTATTAGTATAGACATTTAAAATGTGTTCAGTATTAAGCATCATAAATTATATTATTATTATTATTATAGAAACATATATTGTGATTCTTGAATTATTAATTTTGCACAATATTGTAAAATAGCACTAATTCTTCATTTTGTATGGCCCCTGTTAATGTACTATACGTACATAATATCAGTAACTAGATTTCATGCTCTACCCAGCCTTACAAGCAGAACTGCTCTGGAATACTGATGTGCTATGCACAATGTTAAATAGAGAGGGGCTGTCCAACTGGCAGCACTCCAAGGGTTTAATATGATCCCGGCTTCTTGGAGAACCTGCATAGCTTTCACTGCTTAACAAATAACTTCACTTAAATGGATCAAATGAAAGAAAGTTTAGCACTCTGACAAGATCCAATCCAGTCTCACAGAGGCAAAACCATACGGATTCCCGAATGGCGGATGTATTATCCATTTTTATCAATTTCACAATGTAATTAAATCCTAAACACATCTTATTACTGTGATATCTCTACCTACATTAGCAACACTTTCTGAAAAATAATAAAAAACATAATCAATCATGGTATATACAGTAATATGTCCACCAATATCAGGGAATGGCTGCAAAGAATTTCAGGTCCAAATAGTGAATGGTTTTTATTCTGACTATTATTGACAAATTACACCACATAAATAAAAGAGATAGTCTCTTATGATATGATATTAGAAGCCATATTTCAGATGTATACTTGTCCTTATAACACAAGTAGAAATGAGCAAATCCTTCAAGATTTGATTTGCAGATTTTCACTAAAGTTTTTCAAATGATTCCGTTCAGGTCCAAATCAAATTGGTCAGAAACGATGTTGCTCCAATTGTCCTGAACATTGTTACATAGTCCTTTTATTCATGAAAAGTTATTGTTTTGTTAATTTTTTTATAACAAACCCTGATGAAAAAAATTGTACACCAATTGAACGATATTCAGTTTATCTGGTTTTATACCAATTTCCAGGACAATTGAAGCAACTTCAGTTGTCCAAAGCAAATTGAAAAAAATTTGGATTCGGTTCAATACCATAAAATCATCAGAATCGTACCAAATATAAGAATCGATTTTCTTATCTCTAAACACAAGAATAGTATCCAAAATACACAACAAGGAGTTCTAGTTGGTTTGTTTCCCCCAACTCATGACTTTGATTTGCCCTAATAGGAAATTGATAGGAGTTGATATCCAGGGAAATACCTGCGGGACAGATCCCAAAATCCAGGATTGTCCCACCGGATCCTGGATGGTTGCGAGATATGGGAATAGGTAAGTTGCATATATGTTGTGATTGAAGTATTAGACATTTTGGGGAAGATTTATCATACACCGGCGCTCATGCCATGCCATCATAAAGCTTAGACCTCATGATTTATTCGCCAGTCTCGCCCCTACTGGTAGATAGAACTACGCCAGGTCCAACCTTACGTAGCCTGGAGTAAAAATCTGCCAACATTTACTAGTGAATGTTCTTGCTCCCTTATCACCACTGTCATATATACATATCTGACTTCAGAAAAACCTACATAGACAGATTTGTTCTCCACTTTGCACAGAGGGCATGTGAAAAAAAAAAGTGAAAGTTACAATTAGACTGGCTAAAAGGCATCACGGCTCCTTGGTACAAAAACATTTATTTCTTTACAGTCAATGTTGAACCTGTCAGACTAGTCCAAAACACTTAAAGCACTTACAATAATAAAGTGAACCTGAGTGAATGTTAGCTCAGTCGTAGACCGAGACTCCCTACGGCCACTCAGCATGTTACAGAAATAGAACACTTTGCAAACTGTGTTCTTCTGACACTTTCTAATACAAAAAGAAGACGTCGTATGCGTTTTACTTACCTTACAAACAAGAGCAGACACCTTCACTTCCTATGGCACACGCTTGGCTGATACATGTGTATTATACAAGCCATGGGCTTTAAATCTCCCAAAATGTCAGATGTGAGCCAAAAAGTAATTAGACAGTTCAGCAAGGATTTCATTCTCTAATCTCATATGGGTTAGATGTGAACCTGCTACATGAAGAACCATTCAATTTACTATTGTGGTCCAAGCTCATTACTGAGCTGAGGCCCCCGGAGAACAGCCATGTGACAGGGGGACTGTGGGAAAATCACTGTCTTCATTTAATATACAGAACACCACTGTCTGCTTCACTGGGAACGCACAAGAAAAACAAGTCACAAGGATGGTATTATAATCAATATCTTAAGATTCCAAAGATAATTTAAATCAATCATGTTAAATAAGTTTGCCTCAGACTTTGAAGGGTTCTTATTAGAGATGAGCGAGCACTAAAATGCTCGAGTGCTCGTTATTCGAGACGAACTTTTCCAGATGCTCGAGTGCTCGTCTCGAATAACGAGCCCCATTGAAGTCAATGGGAGACTCGAGCATTTTTCAAAGGGACCATGGTTCGGGAATAAAATGTGTTATTTAATTGAAAAAGAATGTCTTCTGATAAGTTAGCAGATGTATGCAAACATCTGCAATCTATTCTTCACTGTTCTGCGCGTATATTATCTCCCGACAAGTTAACAGATGTGAAGAACAGTGAAGAATAGGATCATTTAAGTGAAAAACACAGTGAAGAATAGTTTGCAGATGTTCGGCACATCTGCTTACTTGTCGGGAGATACGCTGTCTCCGTGCCCCGCTGTCTCCGTGCCCCGCTGTCTCCGTGCCCCGCTGTCTCTGTGCCCCGCTGTCTCCGTGCCCCGCTGTCTCCGTGCCCCGATGTCTCCGTGCCCAGCTGTCTCCGTGCCCCGCTGTCTCCGTGCCCCGCTGTCTCCGTGCCCCGCTCTCTCCGTGCCCCGCTCTCTCCGTGCCCCGATGTCTCCGTGCCCAGCTGTCTCCGTGCCCCGCTGTCTCCGTGCCCCGCTGTCTCCGTGCCCCGCTGTCTCCGTGCCCCGCTGTCTCCGTGCCCCGCTGTCTCCGTGCCCCGCTGTCTCCGTGCCCAGCTGTCTCCGTGCCCCGCTGTCTCCGTGCCCCGCTGTCTCCGTGCCCCGATGTCTCCGTGCCCCGCTGTCTCTGTGCCCCGCTGTCTCCGTGCCCAGCTGTCTCCGTGCCCCGCTCTCTCCGTGCCCCGCTCTCTCCGTGCCCCGCTCTCTCCGTGCCCCGCTCTCTCCGTGCCCTGCTCTCTCCGTGCCCCGATGTCTCCGTGCCCCGCTGTCTCCGTGCCCCGATGTCTCCGTGCCGCTGCCTGATGTCTCCGTGCCACTCCGTGCCGCTGCCTGATGTCTCCGTGCTGCTGCCCCATGTCTTCGTGCTGCTCCCCGGTGTCTCTGTGCTGCTCCCCGGTGTCTCTGTGCTGCTCCTCGTTGTCTCTGTCCTGCTCACCGTGTTCTGCAATGTGTTCTTCACACATATATATTGTTCTTCACATACTATTTTGTTCGCACCGTTCCGCGCGTATCTTCCGACAAGTAAGCAGATATGCCGAACATCTGTAATCTATTCTTCACTGTGTTCTTTACTGTGTTTTTCACTTAAATGATCCTGTGTTCACTGTTTTTATTCTATTCTTCATTGTTCTTCACTGTGTTTTTTTAATTAAATGCTCGATCTCGAGCAGGGGAAATACTCGTCCGAGCAACGAGCCGTCTCGAGTACCTTAATGCTCGAACGAGCATCAAGCTCGGACGAGCATGTTCGCTCATCTCTAGTTCTTATTAACTTTTAAGTGTCATCCATTGAAGATTACGTATGCTATGTATTATGCAAATTCACTGCAAAGCGGAGATTATGTTGGGAATTGCATTCCTACTGGACCACTTATTATCAAAGTATAAAAAAACAAATTACAGGACAACAGAGGGAATACATCCCAGGGGAATACACAATGCAGAAAATATTGCATTAAAGGAAACCTACCACTTGTCCTTTAAGTGGGACACAATATCAAAATAAAGGCCCACAAACTGCTTTCACATGTATTTATCAGGTGTCTGCTTACTGCACATTTAGTACTGACATGAGCCACAATTCTGCAGCATGAAGAAAGTGAGGCAAAAAAAATGGTGCACACTTTCAGAGCAGTGCAGGGGGCGCCAGATTAAAGAAGACCCTGTGCCAGTTTTGATGAATCCGACACGCTCTGTACACTCCACAAGCAAACTGCACCAAGTACAGACTGCACCTTGTACAGACTGCACCAGTTTTGACAAATGTGACCAACTATGTTAGGTTCTACTGAAATATCCCCAAAACAATACATAAAAGTACGATTACAAACTATTTAATACAAGTATGGCTTCTGGCTCTGAAGCTGAGTGGTTACAAATAGTAATAAGATCAAAAACGGCAGCCCACCAATAGTTCAACAGAAAAATATGTGGGTACTTTATTCACCCAGAGTGCAAAAAGACAATATTGCTCCTATTCAGGAACCTTTTTTGATACATAAACAGTAATAGATATAATTTGGAACGTAAAGCAGACCTCATGCTGCTGAAAAGGAAGCAGGATGTAATGCAGGCTCTGGGAATGGACAGGTCATTTAAGACACAGCAGGCCCTGAGACTAATCCCCCTTTGCAGCAATCCATCCCTCCTAGCCTCATTTACCCCAAGTCAGGACTGGGCATTAAACGGTCCACGGGCCACATCTGGCCTGCTAAGGATTTTTGAACAGCCTACGTGCCATATTGTGTTCGTGTCCCCCTGCTGGCATCATGTCCAGCAGTCACGGGGGCAGTGCCCAGCAGCGCAGGGCACGTGGCAGTGTGCGAGCCAGATGCAGGAGTCGTGTTCCGGGCTCATAAACTGCTGACGCTGACTGCTCGTGGGAGCACTATAAAAGGGGGGATTATGGAGGGAGCAGTATAAGAGAGGGCACTATGAGGAAGTGCACTATAAAGGAGGGCTATAATGGAAGGGGCACTATATTAAGGGAATAATGAGAGAGGGGATACTAAGAGGGGGTACTATAGATGGGGGCATGATGAGAGGAGGTACTATAAATGGGGGCATAATAAGAGCGTGCATTATGAAGGGGGCATTAGGCATTGAGTAGAACTGAGATAAGTATATTAGTCCAGCTCTCTAAAACTATTTCAATTTCGTATGTGGCCCCTTGGGAAAATTCATTGCCCACCCCTGCCCTAAATGGTAACGGTCAACTAGTTAATGTTCTTTCCTGCACCAAAGTTCAAAACACAGAGACAAAGACAAAACAATACAAACACAGAAGCACACCAGAAATTTGATCATTAGTTTAGAAGGTATAAAACGTGCCCTACACAATGATGGTTTGATCTCTGGATGAGTCGGGAGGTGGTAGACTCCCTTTAAATGTCTATAGCAAGGAAGAAAAACAAAAAAATAATGAATTTTGGACATCTTATGGAATTTTCGGTCTTGTAATTTTACAGAGAATAATACAGTACACATAAACAATAGCAACTTGGTGTCAAACAACACATTTTTCAATGTTTTTTTTTTTTAAATTACAAAATGGTGTTCCTTATGATTTATGTATTCAGCCATATTATTAAATTAAAATAAATCATACTTTGCTTAGCCCATTGAACGAGAGATGCAGTGTTGTATTTTTTAATAATAGTCTGGAGAATCCAGCTGCATTACACTAAAAATAGTAACAGTGATCATAATACAATAAATGTCCTAGTAACAGCCAAGATAAAACAGGTCTAAAATAAGATGTGTGTTTGACGCACTCTTGCTCCTCTTTTAAAATGGCTTGCTATTTAATATTTTAACATCCTAACCTCGGATATGATTAGTATCTGCCCGTGCCTGGATTGTAACTGTAGAAACAAGACTCTATCAACAGAAGGCTGAGAGCGGGCTGGCGGGGAATCATTTTGGATGCTCTTCTTGGCAGTGAAGCAGAAGAAATTCTTATTTAGATCTGCCCGGAGAGCTGTAATCAAATGGACCACAAGACATAACACATGCTAAAATATAGCAAACGCTACTAGTGATGGCAAAGTATTACCCATTCTAATTTTTATCTCTAATGTCGGAATAAATTCAAAACCTACAAAAGTCCCAAAGAACAGGAGAACAAAGCCAGATTTTTGATACATGTTCCCCAATATAGTTTTTAAAATGAAAGCCTATGGTATAAGGCATTGTATATACATTCAACAGGGCCATTTCAAGCAGTCAGAACCTAATGAGGTGTAAACATGTCACAAAACTGCTTATAAATACAAATCCACAAAACCGCTAACATCAATCTGCTGCTACAGTTACATTTTTAGTGCTATTATATGATGCAAATCGGTTTTTTTCATACCGTTCAACAACATTTTCTATGATCTTTTAGATTCCACCTACAATTCTGTGTGACAGGTGGACTTGTGAAATCGCTATTTGTGCTGGGGTATGTGACAATAGGAGTAAATACTGTGGGTTTACTGTTGTGGCATATACTATGCAAGCGATACATAGATAATATGTGAAAACCTTCAGTAGAGTAATGTATCTCCTCAGTCATATCAAATAATTGCTTCTCCTATGAAATAGGAATTCTGGTTAGGTTTACACATATAGAAATATGTGAAAAAAAGGAACTGGGTGTTCCAGTTCCAGATGTCAAAGATGTGTAACCTTACGCACTCTGGTTCTGTCAGTACAGTCAAACAATATCAGACCGAACAGTGACAAATACGTTTATTGGCCTCTTTTCTCTCCCTTGCACATGAACGTACTGTATGCAGTAGCCATGAGTTAGTAGCTTACAACCCCCATAGACTTGAATTGGGGCACATTTACTAAGAGTAGTGTAAACTGTACTTTATGCAGTTTGCCTGCAGTTTGCAGTTCTGGTGCACATTCTGCATGAATCTGTTGCTTTCTGAAATGCCCCAACAGAGTTCATCAACTTTTTTTGGGTGCACCTTTAACATGAGGTGTCTGACACATTTCTGTTGGAATTTGCATGATCCGACTGAGTACCAGAACACCCCCTAATTTGTGTCGCATGATGCCTAGTGCATCTGCGCCACAAAACGGTCGCGTGTGCAAAAAAGAACGTGCAAAGTCTGTGCAAATTTGCCCCATTGTGTCATATACATGCCCAATATTTTTCTTTTTTTTCGGCACCGGGGCCTAGCTTTCAATGGAGAGAAGAGCGCTCACTTCCCTTTACGGGATATGATCTGGGCGAGCACATGTTTGTGTGCAAGAAGCCTAAATGTAGCAGTTTGCTACTAGGCATGTGTGTAAGAAATACAAGTTAGGCCCCTTTCACACTTGCGTTTTTCACATGTGTGTTCTGCGCATGAAAACTGATTGAACTCTGATGAAAAAGTCTTTCACTGACCAAGCCCTGATCGCTCCTTGATCAGACGCTGATGTGATCTGCAACGCAAGTGTTAAAGAGGCCTTATACTTCAATCGATCTGCTCTATACTGCGCTTAATTTTCATGGGGACTAGTTCCATTAAAACAAGTGATACACATTACATTTTGATACGGCAATGGGGCTCATTTACTAAGGGTCGCACTGTGCACTTTTATTTAAGTAGTGTCTCCGCTGGGATTGTGTCGCACATGACCCTTTTTGTGGCGCAGCTGCACTGGCTTCCATGTGACACAAATTAGGAGGCGTGCCGTTGGACGGTCCGACTGATTCGGACTGAGCGCGGGATTTAAATCTTAAATTGTGTCCCAAGTCCTATGTTTAAAATGCACCACAAAAAGATGGTGAACTCAAACCTGAGCGGGGAAGCGTCACGTTCATGATTTCAGGGGCACGATCTTAGGGAATCGCAGCACGCCGCATTATAGACGGACAATGCACTTTCAATGAACTCCAGTGACCGGGTAAGTAAATGTGCCCCAATGTGTATGGAGGCAGAATGACACTGGGCTACAGTAAATGACAACTTGAGTTTCTTCCATTTAGAAATATACTGTTAATGAAGAGCAGTGCAAAGCATGATGGGAGACTAATGATCAGGGGGCGTCCTTGGTGTAACTTTTATAAATCCCTTTCTCCTATGGAGAAATGCATTCCATTTCATTTATTTTCCTCTAAAAGACATAACACAAGCAGCATTTTACATGACCCATACAATGTAGAGTTCATGTTTTCTGAGCACAAGAAATGAAATAACCTTCTTAATGGTAAGTGAAATTGCCTAATGAAGATGATTACATTAATAACCAGCTTTAAAATGTTTTTCATCTGCCTGGTAAGGCTGCTTCCTGCTTGAACTCATCAAGTCATCTGGCTGGACTGTAGCAAGGTCTTTCAATTTAATAACCCCAGATGGAAGATTGCTCTATATTTGTCCACTCACTGGAAATACAAGAAGCCCTAAATATAATTTATTGTGTAAACAGCAACAACATTTAGTACCAGGGTTAACCTTAAAATGAGGCAAATGATGTGAAGAGAATAAGTCATCTGAAAAGTGGAGACTTCTCATCTACAGTTTAATGGGTTCATTTCTGATGGTTGCTTTGCTAAGGTCCTGTGTGCCAAATATAAGCTGGGAGCAATGCGGTATCCTCCATAAAAATGACATTGAGAGAAAGATTGAGCCAACAATGGATTCTGTGAGATTTTAGCTCTGAAGCCATGCTTTGTTTTAAAGGAAATCTGCCATTTGATTTGATGCATTATGAAGCAAACATACCTTGAGAATGCTGTAGCTACACGGATGCAGAAACATATCTTGTCTAATCCCTGAGTTCAGTGGCTGTGCCGAAAAAACAATTCTAACATTCAGAACCTTGGGAAAGCTGGGTTGGATTCAGCCTGCAGTTCATAAACACCCTGAATGGAGGTGTTAGTATTTCTTTTATTTAGTAGAGGGATTCAGTCATTTAACATATAATAACATATAAAATGCCATTAAAGAGTTTATTTAGACTATACAATTATATAAATTATACTGTATATTTTTATAGGCATTCAGAAAGCATTTATTTAAAGGGGTATTCCAGGAATTTGCATAATTCATATTCAAATGGTCAATAAAATACAAGCTAATATGCAGTTAGTTGTTGTGGTCATACACTATAATGAGGAATGAAAATGCTCCTGGCCCTTTAATCTGAAGATGTCTGTTGGTCACATGTCCACATCACATGTCCTGCACATTCCTGGGCAGGTCGGGTGCTCCTCACTGTGTTCGGGTATAGTTGGTTGGTTGCACTGCATCCAGTATGGCCAGTGTTGTGGTGAGACCCATCTCAGTGAGATAAAGTGCAGTGATGGAAGTTACACACATCATTACTATGCAAGACAGTCTGTTAGATCATAACTGGGGGTACAGCATAAGAGGGAGGAGCTGTTGCTGAGAACTTAGGGATCATGGGAATTGTACTATCTTCTCATGTCCATCTTGGAGATAACCCCACCTACCTTAGAAAACCCATCAAATTTAGCGAATCATAAAATCAAACTGTATAAAATACGGTTTGTGATTAATGATATTGAGTTTTCTTGTATTAATTTATTCATAGCATTATGGGTTTTTTAATCAGACATTCCTATTCCCAGAATACCCCTTATATGTATCAGTATATTGTTTAATTTTAATTCTTCCTTTCCCTTCTTTCTTTCTTCTTTATCATTTCTTTCTTTACCTAGCAGTGACTGAGTAAAACGAGTGTGGGGTTCGGTTTTCTATGCTTTTTGGTAGTTATGTATTGTAATATGGATTGATATAAATAAAGATGGTACAAAGGAAAAGGACGAAATATAATGAATTAGAAAGTTCTGGAAAAAAACATCTAAGGCAGTTGTATAAAATATTTTCCCCAACAAATTAGCCCAAGTGGTGTCTACAAATATATCTCATTCCCAGTTAAAGGTTCAGCAAAACTGGACAAAGCAGAGAATCAGAAAGTGCAAATTATTATTTTTTTACTAGGTTCAACAATCGCCTTGTTTAGTGATACTACAGTTTAAAGGATGTGAGGATTAAGACAGTTTTTTTAGGATTTTGCATTCTTACTGATGTGAATAACGGTGGTTTACAACACTTAACTGATGTGTGGCCAGAAGTCAGACACTAAAGATCAAACTATTGATAGCCTGTCCTGAGGATTGGCTAGCAGTAAAAAAAAATCTGAGAATACACTTTTATGCATCTTTATATATCTGCTTTCCAACAATATTGTGGTTCTGAAGTTAAGGAAACAGAGTTCTTGTGCACTAAATATATTTTCTATTTCTGGATCAAGCTTCCAAAGGATCCTTGGATACATGCCATGTGGGCCAGGTGGCTTCGGGCCTTCTATCTTTACCTAATCACTTTTCAAGTTCCTTGTGAATGCCAAGAGCTGAATAAATTTGTTGAAAAGAAACTTGCAGGTCTGATCAGCTGTAATCTATTACTTATAGTGAAAGGTGTATTTAACACATTGGGGTATATTTGCATGTGGTAAACGTGTTACAGAAATTTCTGTGACTGAAATTCCGTTCCATTGCTTTGAAGAGGGTTGTTTAGGCAAAAGCACAAACATTTCCTAACCCCCTATTCAGATGAATAAGGCGGCAGCAGAAAACGGTCATATGTGTATGAGTATATCCTAAGTATTTATGTTTAAAGGAAACCCACCACTTGAAGTGGCGGGTTTCAGATGGAAATACCGGGCACCAGCTCAGGGTGAGCTGGTGCCGGAGCATATTTTTGTTAGTGTTTTAAACCGCGGTATCGCGGTTTAAAACACTTTTTAAACTTTATAGCCGGCACAGGGAGGTACGCGCTCGGTGCTTACCATGCGCGCGACCGTGCGCGCGGCTACATAGGAAGTGAAGGAGAGCCGCACGCATGGTAAGCGCCGAGCGCTTACCTCCCTGCGCCGGCTATAAAGTTTAAAAAGTGTTTTAAACCGCGATACCGCGGTTTAAAACACTAACAAAAATAAGCTCCGGCACCAGCTCACCCTGAGCTGTGTCCGGTATTTCCATCAGAAACCTGCCACTTCAAGTGGTAGGTTTCCTTTAAGGTGTGATGATGATGTGTTTCTGTATTTTTTGCATCATTACTTTGATGTATGAAAAAGTCAGTTTCTTTTTTGCCATTTTTTTTTTTTACAAAAAAGCGGAACAAACATTTATCAAACCTACACCCCATAACTATAAGTTCAAAAGGTCTCAAACATCTTGTTCTCTTTTTCTCAAAAAGATTGGCAAGTTTATAAAACACTCAATTCTGCATAATAATATTCATTAAATATGTTTGCAAAACCTAATGTTGTTTGAAGCAAACATTTTTAAAGGGTTTTTTTTTCCAAAGGACTCAATCTAAAGAGATCTGGGTGTACAGCCCAAAGAGCAATATGTTTATTCAGAATCCAGAAGCCACATCAGTCAAAAAAAAATTTAATCCAATTAAAAAACTAAAATTTATCAAGACTTGCCATTTTTTATAATAAGGTGTAATTCTTGCCAACTACTGGTTCAGTCTCAATAGTCTTTATTGTTAATAATATGGAAAGAAATGTCTCCATGTGGAAAGAAGAGTTTCATTGCTATGTATTCTTTTATAATACAAAACTTAATTTATCAAAACTTCTAACAAAATAGCAAACTGCATTGCCATAGCGTATAAAATGCCGCTCAGTTATTAATATTTATTTATTTCCATGTTCTGTTATTTATTTTTTCACTGTGGCTTATTTTTTTCCCTCCAAAGGTTAAACACTAGATACCTAGAGAAATCTAAAAATGTTCTGGAAGGGCAATCCTATTTTCCTTATAATAATATCATCAGAGGCTGTGTGTTTTGGAGTTGCCCTTAGCAGAACAAAATTAGTCTTTCTAAGATTAGGGATCCTGCTAGTGCCCATGTTCGTACTGTTTTGGAAACTGATTACAAACAAGACTTTGCTGCTGTCATTGTTTCCCAAGAGATTATAAACTAAATACTGCAGTTTTATATTATTGGGTGCTATACACAGACAACCTCAATGGGTCACCACAGGCTGAGGGGTCATGTTTCCCGTGAATTTTTAGCTTTCACATGGTTGAACCTCAATATAAAATAAACAAATAAACTGTACCAAAACTGGATACTAATATTTTGCCTTCCAACTTACATTTTTTAGACACCCCAGATTTTCTTTTGTCTTTTAATGAAAAGAGTAAATGGTCAGAACAATCAGAAATTTTATATATTTAAAAAATCCTAAATTCTGGAAGTTGAAACTTCCGGTCACCTTTGAATCAATTATTAACAGCCCAAAAATGAAAGGTAGTATCTATTTTATATACAGGCGGTCCCCTACTTAAGAACACTCGACTTACATACGACCCATAGTTACAAACGGACCTCTGGATATTGGTAATTTCTTGTACTTTAGTCCTAGGCTACAATAATCAGCTATAACAGTTATCACAGGTGTCTGTAATGAAGCTTTAGTGTTAATCCTGGTTCTTATGACAACCCAACATTTTTTAAATCCAACTGTGACAGAGACCAAAAAAGTTCTGGCTGGGATTACAATGATAAAATATACAGTTCCGACTTACATACAAACTCAACTTAAGAACAAACCTACAGACCCTATCTTGTATGTAACCCGGGGACTGCCTGTATAGATAGCATATTATCACTCCATTAGGTGAGGTGCACCTACCTTCTCAATGTCCTCTATGCAAGTAATAGAATATGGTATAAACAGACAACAGAATTAAAAACCTACACATTAGGTTAAATATAAAGTTTAATGTATATTACAGATGAACCCTATCACAATCTTGCTTTGATTCATCATAATTTAGCAGGAAACACAGAATAATCCTGTGTTTCCGCAGTATAAAATGTATACTGTGCAGACAGAAGCAAGCAGGATACCTGGGTATGGATGTCTATGGATATGCTTAGTGAATACACAGGGAGCTGTCAAAGAACAAATTGTGAATGTAGCCTATTTTGCACTTTAAATGATCCTTTTAATTATTTTAACATTAAAAAGGATCATTTTGTCTATTTATAATCAAAAGAGGTCTTCTTTTACTAGATTGCAATACTACTTTTATACACTATTCATGGGAAGGACCTCCTCATCTTTGTCAACCCTCATTTATTAGCGCATCCTTGTGTCTTTAGCATATCAAGGGTCATCACCATGAGCTCTCTCCAAGATACAACTATTTCCCACCCTCCATTTGTCACTGTTAGTGTGATACTTTGATTGAATATAATGATTAGGAGGGCTCAATATTGTTAAATTCTATCAAAGCCATTTTTAAAACATTTATTAAATTACTTAAATTACCCCTATGGCTTGTGCACTGGAATAATTAAAAGGGTCATATATATAAATATATGATTGGTCCATACAAAAAATATGGTGGTTTGTTCTTCTGGATTAAATCAAATCAAAAGACGAGGGGGCACTGTCTCCATCTGGAGAAAACAAGGTTTATTCACAAGAGGTGACAGGGCTTTTTTACTATGCGAACCGTCAATCTGTGGAATAGCCTGCCTCAGGCGCTGGTCAAAGCAGGGACAGCAGAGAGCTTCAAGAAGGGTTTAGATGCCTTTTTACACCTAAATAATATTGATGGTTATGTTATATAGAATTGTTTCCCCTAAATCTCTTCCTCATCCAATCCCATTCCCTTCCTTGTTTGAACTTGATTGACATGTGTCTTTTTTTAACCATATAAACTATGAAATCAAACGAAGTTGCAATCCTGGTACAAAAATTTTAGAATAATATGGCTTTGCACCATATTTTATGGATAATTTATATATGGCATACAAGGGATGAAATAAACCTTGTTATATCTCAATCTATGACTCTATTTAATATTTTATTTAGCTTTTTATTATGTTTTATGTGATCCAGCTACTCAATCAACTAAGTTTTTCTGCATGCAATTCCTGTGTCATGTAAACATTTGGCTGAACAGGACTGTTGCTTTGAGATTTATTGACTGCATGGAGTCTGAGATTCCATTTTTAGGAAGGCCTTGTATAATATTGCACAAGATATAATCCTAGGAGCACACTGAGGCATGAGTGTGAAGTTTATCTCAGTTCCCAGAGGCAATCATGTGAAATACAATTCTATGACTGCAAGAAATAACAGCATTGAGGAGGTATTTTAGAGCTGATATTATAACCTTGTGACCAAAGAAAAGCAACAATAAACAAGAATGTTCAACTAAATGACAAAGAATAAGTACATGCTCTCAAAACATTAGGTTCTGTGAACACATAAACTTTATTGTTCATTGTGTGCGACATATGGGAAAGTTAGAATTGTGTAAAGTCTAAAAATACATAAATATATTACATCTATGTCCTTTATTGAAGCTACAAAGCTGGAGAAATATGATGATAAAAACTGAGATGGAAGGGGGAGATTTTTTAGTTCAACATTGTTTATGTCCAAACACTATGTTAAAGGGGCTGGCCACTTTAACTCATGTGTGTGTAAGTTTGGGGGATAGGATATTAATGTAATTTACCAATATACATTTATTAAAGGGGTTTTCCCACCAAACGGGTTTGCTGATCAGTTGGAGTCTCAGTGATGAGAACCCCACAGAACGGGAGGGGGGGGTCCAATGGAGTCACAGGCCGGTCCATTCATCTCAGAAAGAGGCGAGGGGTCCGATGGCGCTACCTGGGTCCCCATCTGAGACCCCTTATCGAGCAGCAAGTTAGGCCCTATCCTGTGGATATGTAAAGTAGAACCTCCTGTCTTTTACCTCTTCAGTCAGACATTCCTGTCCATAAAATGTGTAGAGATGGAGAGTCATGTGATCATGTGATCATGAGCAATCGCCCTGCACAGACCTTAATCTTATGTTAAAGGGGTTGTCTGACTATTTGAAAAACTTAGCAGATGGTCTGTGGAGGGCTTTTAAAAATACACCTTTTCTCACCACCTCTGGCACTCGCAGGCTCCTGCAACGCAGTCTGTCGCCATGCCCCTGTTTGCTCCGGCAACTTCCGGCAGCTTGACACGCCCACCCGTCTCCTGTCCCAGTGCCTAAAACAAACAGCGGCACGTCTCCAATGGTGTATAAAGGTTTATTTTTTTCTAAATACCCTCCCCAGCCCACCTGCTTAATTTTTCAAATAGTCAGAAAACCCCTGTAATGAGTACTATCATAAGGTCCTGGCAAGGCGATTGTTCATGGCCAGATAGAGGTCTCATGTCCCTCTGCAGCAGTTGTATGGAAAGGAATGTCTGGCTGATAAGGTAAAAGACAGAAGGCTTCATTATATATAGCAAGAAAGAAGAACTTTGAATAGATGTATATTGGTAATTTACCTAATATAGTGGACAACCCCTTTAACCCCCATTGTGACTTTTTCTCCCCTTGTAACATGTTCCACTTTTTAAAAAAAAAAAAAGTAGCAACAATGGGACATGAAACTAGGGTGGGGTGGGGAGGACTTTGCCAGCCAAATTTACTCTAACCACCTAAAAACAGGCAACACAAAGCAACAGTTATAATACATTGGTCCTACTGTATTCTGTTTTTGGGATGAGCAGGGTTTTTTAATGCAGCATGCTTAGGGTATGGTTTTTTTATTATTATTATCTATAGAGCACCATTAATTCCACGTCGCTGTACATTAAATAAGGGCTTCACATACATTACATACAGAAGAGAACAAATAAGCACAAAAGACACACACTGCTCCAACGGCTTCCAATTTATATGATTTAGATACATTCAAGGATTTTAGTGCTTTTTAGATGGTGGTCAATTCTGTGGAATGGAAGCATTTTATGAAATGGAAGCATTACATAGAGATTTATACATCTGTGTGAATGCAGCACTGAATTTAGATCAGTCACGAGATGTCAGTGTGGAACATGGCTTGATAAGTGAGGCAGTAAACTGTGTTTAGCGATGGTGGGATTGCTATTCTCTGCCATGTAAGCTGTCACTGGGTGGACAGGTGAAAATCTGCAGTCCAGTTCCATTGTTTATGCTGTGTACGGACTGACAAAGGCTCAATGGAATCTAACGGTTAAATCTTACAACAGGCAGAAGCTGGATTTAATGGACCTTATATATCTCTACAGCAATTCATTAATGTGACTGATCCACCTATGACTAACACAATCGGACAGAACCTCTAAGCAGACACATGCACATAAATCCATGTGTCTAAAACATTGGGGCACATTTACTAAGGGCCGTGCGCCAGTTTTATGTCAGACTTTGCATGTTCTTTTAGGTGCAAACTGCTGGCACAAGTATTTAAGAAGAGGCCTGCACCACATTGCTTCACGCAACACAAATTTCTGCTCTTAACAGGGCGTTCCGGTGCTCAGTTGGAACGTGCACCAGATTTAACGTGCAAAGTCCAACAGAATCGTGTTGCACGTCCCATGTTAAAGGTGCACAAAAAAAAAGTGGTGTACTCTGTCGGAGCAGTGCAGGGGATGCCAGATTCATGTGGAACCTGTGCCAGATATCCTGAATCTGGCGCCTTCGACATATTACAGTAAATGTGCCCCATTGTGTATTTATACATGCTATAAAACCTGTGTCAAGAAATGCCTAGAATCTGCCCCCCTCCACATTTATTTTAAAAGTAATGTGACCTATATAGATTTTGCACAGAAATTCCCATTGATGAAATCCAAGAAAAAAAAATTATTTCCTGAAGCTGATTTTTTACCTGCTACAAAATCCACTGTGTAAACATACCCATAGATGTACTTGATTGTGTAGGGTTTCTCAGCGCCATATGTGGTACTTTTTTCCTATCATAGAGTTGAGATCTGATGTACTTATAGACTAAATGAGGTGTCAGTCTGCACTTTGTGAACACAGTCTAGAAGTTATGGTCATCAAAGTAATCCGACAGCAACATGACTACAATTACCACAGGCAGTCCCCGAATTAAGGACACCAGACTTACAGACGACCCCTTGTTATAGACGGAGCTCTCTGCCCTCTGTGACCTCTGGGCATGCTCTCTGGGTGTTACTTTAGTCCCAGGCTGCAATGATCAGCTGTACGGTGTCTCTAATGAAGCTTTATTGATAATCCTAGTTACTGTGACCTCACAAAATTTTGAAAATCCAATTTTCACTGATACAAAAAAGATTGACTGGAGTTACAATTATAAAATATATCTGTTCAGACTTACATACAAATTCACCTTTACAACAAACCTAAAGAATATATCTTGTACGGAACTCTGGGGACTGCCTGCACTTTTTTGTGCCCATCCCCCCATAAAACTACACATACATACATCTGTTTAGATGAAGTAAGCACAGAACACACTTTCTAATAAGAGTATAAAACATCACAGTTGTAAAGCAGAATGCAGCCAGGTGCGGAGACATAATACACCCACGCCAGCCTACAACTAATTGGGATCTGACAGACTGCAGCGCTCTAAAAAACTAGGAAAAAAGAGGAAATAATTAGCTTTGCGATTGAATTTTTGAACCTCTCCATTTCATTTAATAAAATTTATCAGACATTTGGAACCAGTGTAATTGTTATGGACATGTTTACTTTAATATTTTCTTGCTTCATTCACAAGCAGATTGACAAATAATAAGAAAAAGACAGGGTTACAAAAATTCTGGGTTTTCCAAGATCTGGTCTTATATTGTAGTGATAACAATGTATCCAGCTGGGATTTCACATTCATGTACATGAACTGCTCTGTTCTGTATTGATTCCTAATAATGAGACTGGTTGTTTGAGCTACACATGGAGTATAGGATCCAGAAATATGAAATCTATCAAGTATTTTATAGAATTGAAAAGAAATTAAATGGACTATGCAATATGATGGGCTGGAAATTGCTATATTCTGCAATATACTATTACATGACTATTAGACACATGAGACTCATGCTTTGCAGATTCTGATAAAATGTGAGTAAACTAAAAACATACTCAATTCTGGGAAATCCCTCAACAATCTACACGTCTATTTGACTTGAAATATGCCGAATGTGCAAGAGACATAATCCAGCACATACGTTAGGATTATACCATATATAGTCATGGGAAAACCCATGGAATCCCACACAACTTTCCACACAGATTCTCATCCCAGATATTTACCAGATGAAAATGTAGCGTAAATATCAGTTGTTTTATCCTTTTTTGGAAAAGTTTATATTTGGTTTTATTACTAGTTATCCATTCATTTCAGAAATTCTGTCAGTTTTATTAGGAATGATGAAAGATAAAAAATAATCAGCTCATGAATCAGCCTACAAAGTAAACAGGACCGTAGTACATTAAAGCTGCCATTCAGCTCAGTCACTCTTACAAAGATACTCAACATTCTGTGAAGATGGTTACAATAAAGTTACCTTCTATTTACCTTCAAAACAACTAAATAGGAGCTTTGGATAAACCCCTTTTGACTTTCCTGGATTGACAAGTTTTCTATATAAGCATGTGACTCCGTTGACTTAATGATGATGTCATACTTTGCTTCATATGTTGTAACCAGCGTAGCCGATAGACCCAGATATTATTTATCAGTCCAAAGGGAAATGTAGAAAAATGATAACAGGGATTTCGTGTTTTGGTTCTCCGCCTTTTGTCTGCACAGGTTTTACATAGAACAAGAACGTATAGAATTTATCCATAGTTATGTTGTGCTCATAATATATAAGGTCTAATTTCCCATCTTCATTGAGAATGGTAGAAAAAGTAGTGAAACCTGCTGTGCTTTTTGACAATGGCAGACATCATAGTACTAACCACATGGACACCATTACATTTGTGGCAGCTTCAGACCACCATGGTCAGTGTCCTGTTTTATGGACCCCACAGTGCGGGGGATGGGAATCATGATAACATTTATCAATATTATGCATGGAGACCCATTTTTCTGTTCCTAAAAAAATGGAGCAGCCTTAGAATAAACACAGGAATTTCATCCATGTAAGGTTGGTCACAAACTGGACACTTTGCCTACTTTTTAGCTTTCAAGTTGTTGGAAAATTGCATTATGAGAAACTCAGTATATGCATTTTAGCAATATCTTAGTAAAATGATAGATACTATTACAGGCTTTGTCATTAACAAAATTATTTCATAGAGTGCTATAGACCATAATACACTTCTTATTCCATATAGATAGAGGCTGGCTGGAAACGAACGTGTTTAGCCTATTTGTGTGTATCTTAGCCCGATACCACATTCTGAACACATCATACAGGATAGGAGTGCTTGCATCATACAGAAATATGATGCAAGGACTCCCTGTCTGTCAACCAAACTGAAGTAGTTTTTTTTATAAACAGTTTTTATTATTTTTGACAACCAATTAAGGATTTACATAAATGTATTTCACTTCAAAGATTCCAAAACAGTTGCAATGGACAATGTACAGGTTGATGGAAATAGGTGACATAATGGGGCTTATTTACTGAGGTTCCCGCGGCCGCATTTCCGTCGGGTTTCACAGCGTTTTTGCGGGATCGCGCCACTGGGACAGGGATTTAGAAGGGGATTGTGTCGCACGTGATCGGATTTTGGCGCATCGGCGCTGGCTTCCATGTGTCAGAAATCAAGGGGGGGGGGGGGGGTGCGCCGTCGGACGATCAGACTGATTAGGACGGAGTGTGGGATTTAACAGTAAAATTGTGTCGCAAGCCATGCACTTATATGCACCTGGAAGAAGGGGCACTCTGGCGTACCTGAGCGGGGAGCGCCACATGCAGGATATTGGGCGCATGATCTACATGAATCGCAGCAGTTCATTCTCGTCGGACACTCCGGATCCGGGAACACACAGGGACAGGTAAGTAAATATGCCCCAATATGTTTACAACATCATTAATGTTTTTTTTCAACGCATGCTGTTCTAGTGATATATTGTGCTTATGAAACATTCAACCAATATACTACATGTGCCCAACACTTAGTGACCTTGCATGTAAGTTTACCAGGGCTGGATTTTAGGCTATTGGTAGTTCTCTGGTAACTTGTTGCCTGTCCCCCAAGTTTAAGGAGCTTGTAAGCAGCTCATAGAAGGTGGTCCAGTGTGTGTAGGATATTAATAAAGTTCTCTTATAATGTTATTATCACTTGATCTGATGTAGAAATGGCACCTTAGACCTTTTTGGAAGTCTTACAATTATTAATAGTAATATATAAAGCATAAGTCTGTGCAGCAGTATACTATGCCAAGTTTTTATATCCTACTTTTTATGTAATTTCCAGTAAGAATATTTCTAATCTAACAAAGTATTTTATATTTTATACACAGTTCTTAAAATCACCCAACTCAACTTATTTTTATGAGTGCACGTTCCCTTTAAATATGCAACGGCTGCTGGATATAATTACAATTGTAAAGATGTCATGTTGTATTCCTAATTTCAATACACAGATAACAACCTCACAGAAGTACGCAGATAAAAAGCCTATTAGTAAAACCAGCACATCCTTGTTTGCTCAACCAAATGGAAAGAACCCATAGGAAAATCAATTGCATCCCTAGTCTGGGTTAATGGATCTACAGAGCTTTATTTTTAGAGAAATCAAGACCACACTATTTCTTTGTATCGTCATTATACATTATACATTAATGTGGCCAGAACATTCACATGAAGTGCCATGTGTCTAAGTGTTGAGAAAGTATATAAAGCTCATTTCTTTCCACACGCACCACATAAATGGGTCCAGACAAAACCACATTAGGACAGTACAGTGATTTGTATAATTGCGTTACCATATTAATCTCAGTCTCATCCAGTTACATCATCCAAATGGAACAATATTTCATGCCCAAGGATCTTCATTGAATGGTCCGGCCAGTAGTGATTGTAAGACAGTTTACATTTATTTCACTCAGGAAAACCCAATTCCTTCTGCCTTTGGAGCTCTTTTGGTATATACTGCGCATCAGATTTAGTATAGAGGCTTAGAAAGTGTGATAGATGTGGATAGTGGATTTGTGACTCTTTGGGGGAATGTATCAATCCACTTTGGAAGACTTCTGGCATCATTTGTGTCAAAAAAATTAAAAATTTCTTGTACCACATTTATCTTTACACCTTTTTTTTTGCCACTTTTCCGACTATTCCAACTAAGGGGGCTTGATATCTGGAAAAGGGGCGCAGTCGTGTAAAAAAATAAAAGGAAGATGATGCACCACATTGTGATGTACATCTACAACAACTATAAGCAGATCATGTAGGAATCGTCAGACTTGCTGCATGCACATGAACATATGTGTCCGGGTGGGCATACGGGACACACACTGAAGAGGATGACGGGTGCATGGCCGTGCACAGGGGGTAAGATAGAACATGTTCTATCTTTTCCCCATGTACGGTGTTGTAAGTCACCATACCGCCACTGGGAGCCTATGGGGTTATATATGTAGCCACAAGCTTGCAGCCGTATATACATATACAGTATGTCCCCATGATGTTCGTGTGAATGTAGCCTTACACCGCCACACATCACAAGTGTGGTCGTACTGGATAACTGGGGTACCCTGAAGTGTATATGTGTCCATATGCATTTATAAAGTCACACTTCATAAATCTGTCTACCACATCTGGATTCACATAATATATTTGAGTCAATTTGGTAAATTGAGTGAAGTGAATTTTGCAGAATGGAGACATTCTAAAGTCAGAAAATAGATGTATTAGCAATACACCCACCTTTTACTTTTTCAAGAGATAGGCCTCAAACAGAAATATAAGGAATTTTCCATGAGATTGTAAAATTTGCGCAAATACCCTTGTCCTTGGGTGAACCAATAATGTAAAATCTACAACTCTATAATCTGACCTTGATTGTACACCAAGAGAGTACCCGCTATGTGGTGGCCTTAAAACAGTATTTAATTTGGTGGGAATCACTTTCTTGTGACTTTGTGCTAAAATACTAGTAATTCCTTGATGATCCCTTGTTGTTTTTTATTCCACAGTAAAAAAAAACTGTATTGTTCATTAAGAACCATCACCCATTATTAAGAACCATCAAACATCAAAATGCAAAACTTGGGGTTTCTGCTGTGATCTGTGTAAGGGTCATAGCTGGAGATGGATGAAGCAGTAGCACCAGGAAGAGGAAAGGGTGTAGTTTTCAGATGTGAATTAAATTGCAAATTTAATGTAGGAAATTGGGAAAAATAATCCATGAAATAATAACGTGGGCCACCCTTTGAGGTGACCCAAATGACATTTAAAAAAATATACTATAATATTATAATTATCATTTTTGAAATCCTGACTAAACAACTTTAAAAGATTCCTTTCTGTCTCAATAATCAATATTTTTGACTTTAAGCTTTATAGCTATCTTCACAAATTTGCTCCATCCATTTATGAGTTATACATTTCTCCTTTTGTATTACCAGATATCACGAGACTGACAGTACTAAGTCATTACAGTGGTGACTGCCCGGTCCAGGTCCTCAGACGATGCAATTCTTCTTGTGCAAAGAACAAAATGACATATGAACCCTGCGTCACAGATCAGAGCGCGCCATCCCATTCCCTCCTGCATGGTTCTAGCTGGCTTCAGCTAATTCCCACAGAGCCAACTATAAATTTCATCAGCCCCAAGTCACATTTACTGCAGACGGCACAGGAATCAGAACACTGCGGGCCGTCACACTGTCAGCGAGAGAGTGATTCATACATCACGTGCTGACAGTGTACTGCAGAGGCATCAGCGCGACAAGGGGAAGAGGTGTACACCGGGAGGTGATAGCTGCAAACCACCAAAGGAAAGTCATCCAGATGCTTGATCTACATAGCATATTGTTAATACATCAGAGGTGAACAGCTATAAATGCAAGAGCTGCAAGACATAAGGGAATTACCAGTGAACTCTTTATGAGCCTCTGTTGTGCTTTTATCCCCTTTAGGGTAGGGAATAGAAGTCTAAAACAGTTAAAGGAAAACTACCATCAGAATCTACCTATTGAGATAAAGCTGAGGGCAGGTTGCTAGTAATGTGCTAAACCCTAATCTATTGATAACTAATCCTAAAATACTTTGTAAACTAAACTACACTTTATCTAGCTGATATACTAATTACGGGCAGAGGCTACTGGGATGTGCAGTAGTCTTTGTTCCCACTGACCGGAGAGCTTACTCCACGCCCCAGTAGCCTCTGTCTATAAATAGCATATTAGTTAGATAAAGTGAAGTTTAGTTTAACAAGTATTTTAGGACTAGGTAAAAATAGATTAGGGTTTAGAACCTTACTAGCAACCTACCCTTAGATCCACCTTAATGGGTAGATTTCTGATGGTAGTTTTCCTTTAAAGGAGTTGTTCAGTCACAAGAAGTTATCTTAGGAATCTTTGGGGGTTACATTGGTAGAAAGCCTAGGGATCATAAGAACAGGGGTCCATTGTAACCCAAATGAAAGGAGCTTGGTACTGAGATGAAAAAAGATGCTTAAAGGGAACCTGTCATCAGGAGCACTTTTTCTGGTTTCCCCATGCCCCCATAGAGAATAGTGTACACATTGCCAAAGAGTTTTTATAGTAAAACTTGCTTTTTACCAGTTGGTAGAGGCAACTGGAACAGTTTTACCTCAGACCTTTCTGATAAATCTCCCCCTCACACATGAGCGTCTTCTACTCATCTCTATGAGATTGCCACCAACAATAACTTCATACTATTTTTTGGTAGATCTTGGTAGTGAATATTTGCAAAACTCCACATCATTCCTTCTGAACATACCCTTCATCGTCCTCTCAATGCCTCTCTTTATATATTAAAAATGTACCATACTCAAACTGTGGATGTGGTGCTATAACGGAGCCACATTCTCCCGAAGGGATGGGTAGACCTTAGCTACAGCTGTTGTTGACTGAGTGTCTGATGGAAACAGCTGGAGCGCTGACAGCTAGCCTTCTCTTCTTCTAGAAGCTCTTTATTATTAAGAGACACTACAGAAGTGACCCTCGACAGGTGGAGCCGCTCCTTATGAATCATACCACTGGATTTTCATGGATTGAGAAGATGAAACACATCTTGTGAATAAAAGGTCTAGTTTTGCCAACTTTTTATGAGCTGCCACCAAACTGGCATAGTCAAAATACAGCATCAAGCATTACAACCCTGGCACCATCTGCCAGATGTTTGCATGCTCTCTTGGGTTTTACTGGGATGTTTCCGTCGTATATCCTGGAACATGCTGGTTCGCTTCACATAGCATTGGCAACAAACATATGTGTGCATAATATAGAAGATTCTAACCTCCGCAGTGACTGATGTGAATTACTTTATTGGTTATGCATCGCTGCAGAATATTTCCGTGCGATGTACTATAATTCAGGCACGATAACACTGACACAAGTATCCGGTTCACAGCTATATGACAGACATAAGCTTAGTCAAGTGAATATTAGTAACTTCAAAATACTGAAACTGCAACAAAATAAGATTTAGAAGTCAAAAGATGCAGTATAAGGATCCTTGAACATAGGTTAAGCAATGTTTCCATAAAGAAGGAATCATATGACTTGGTAATGCAACTAAAGCCCTAACATGGAGGATTTTGGTAAATTAGCTGAAATAACAACTCACTATGTACTCCATTTTCAAAATATGTTACCTTTTCTTCCTTTTGTACAATAAAGTTGGATTTAGATTTATAGTCATTATAAATTGTATAAATTTTCCAGTTTGGTTTATATTGGAGCATTTCATTCTTGGTGTGTTCAGTGTTTCAGTTATGTCCTGACACGTAAAATCATAGAATCTAGAGAGGATATCCTTTTTTTTCTCATAAATAGATACATATATAGATATGCATATAACTATAATCTATTTTTTACAATAGTATTAGGCTGACTACCCCTTTATACATTGGAAATCATTTCACTAAACTTTGTGAGAGAAGAGAAGTAACAGCAGAGTGGATGACAATTATCTAGCAATACCTTGTGCATATAAACTATGTATTAATCTGCCATTATCAGAGCAGAATGCTTATGACATAACAACAATTGGAGATTTCTCCTTCATGTTGAGTACAGTAAAATTACTATCATCAGAAAAATTCACACAGATAACATTGAGGTTTTTTTTCTCTGCATAATGCAGCTGGATTGAACACAGAAAACAATGGATTCCTATACATAGCATCGAAGCTCTGGGATTTTTCTGGCCATGGATTTATGGAAAAGATTGATGCCAAAATTCTAGATGTTGAATGGTAAACATAATGGGGCGCATTTACTTACCCGGTCCTGCAGAGTTCACTAAAGTGCATTGTCCAACGGTGCCACTGTGCCACGATTCACTAAGATATCCTGCATGTGTCGCTTCCCTGCTCATGTCCGATGGAGTTCACCATCTTCTTCCCGGTGTATATAAGTGCATTGGATTGCAACAAAATATTGTTAAATCCAGCGCTTAGTCCAAATCAGTCTGATAGCCTGACAGCCCACCCCCGATATCTGCTGCATGAAAGCCGACTCAGCTGCACCAAAATCCGATCGCGTGCGCAACGATCCCCTGCTAAATACCTGTCACAGCCATGTCGGAAAATTCGGTGAAAGTGCGGCCGCGGACCCTTAGTAAATAAGCCCCTATGAGTAACAGGAACCTTATAAGGCAGTGATGGCGAACCTTTTAGCGACGGAGTGCCCAAACTGAAACCCCAAACCCCACTCATTTATCGCAAGGTGCCAACCAAAAATTAAAGCAGTAATTTATTGATCCCTGTTCTTCAACAACGTTCAATCATACTGGCCTTGTGAGGACACTGACACAGTAGAAAGAAGGAGGGAAAATTTGCATAATTGTAGCTTCTTTCCAGTGTCCCTGTGTACACAGAGAATCCTGTCTACAAATTCTCCCTCTTCCTACAGTCCCAAGTTGCCAAGTAACTATCACTGAAAGCAGCATCTTTTAAGTTGCTAGGAACTAGGAAAATTCTTTGAGACCTGTCTGGTGTGCTGGGGAGATGGCCCGGGTGCCCACAGAAAGATCTTGGAGTGCCGCCTCTGGCACCCGTGCCATAGGTTCGCCACCACTGTTATAAGGTCTCCTATAATGTACTTACGCAGGAAAAGGTTGCCTGTAGTAGCCATTAGCCGCAGGTCATGTGACCCACCGGCAGCAGAACTCAGGACTTCCTGTGACATCTTGTGTCCTGCTTGCTTCTAACAGATGGAGGGGGACAGGCAGTGGTTACAAAGAGACAAACACAGGACAAAACAAACAGAGAAGAATAATCCTACAATATACATACTTTTCCACCTCAAAACCATGAGAATACGACACATCTAGTAAAATATGCTACGGTTTTGTAGAACATATCGGGGCAGATTTACTTACCCGGTCCGTTCGCGATCCAGCGGCGCGTTCTCTGCACTGGATTCGGGTCCGGCCGGGATTCATCAAAGCAGTTCCTCCGCCGTCCACCAGGTGGCGCTGCTGCGCTGAAGTCCGCTGGAATGCCTCGAAATACACTGGCCTATCCAGGATGAAGGTGAGTGAAATTTTCGCGACACAATTTTTTTTTTAAATGCGGCGGTTTTTCCGAATACGTCGGGTTTTCGTTCGGCCACGCCCCCCCCATTTCCGTTGCATGCATACCGGCGCCGATGCGCCAAATTCTGATCGCGTGCGCCAAAAACCCGGGGCAATTCAGGTACAATCGGTGCAAATCGGAAATATTCGAGTAACACGTCGGGAAAACGCGAATCGGGCCCTTAGTAAATGACCCCCATCATGTCCTGAAAATATGTTATGTGCATAACTGCACTGCAATATCTAAAACAACAGTTATACTAATGCAGCATGTATCTTCAATGGCAAACATACAAAGACCTACCATACATGTCGTCTATATTGCTTTGGAGGTACCCACTCTAATACTGCACATAACAAAAGCCATTGATTGGATGCCCTAAAATGAACAGCAACTGAACCCATGAAAAATAAAGAGAAACTAATAACATTTCCTACTGACTGACGTCTTACAATTATTGTCATGGGTTATTTTGGATCCAAAATCATTTAAATGCAATCGTAATCTCTGGCGCACAATTTAATCTCTATTTCTACAAACGTATCCAGAAGAGTCTTCTGCTATTCTGGTTCTGACAAAATAGAAACAAAATCTGTCAGTGGATTAAGCTTTCTTCATCTGAAGTCATTTACCATGCAAACATGTTTTGTATGGTAATGTATGTAAACCATTTAGACTATCAAAAATAGTTATTATAAATAATATCTATCTCTTATCTATATATCTCTTAGAGCCGTTATGGCAAACCTGTTGGAGACAGAGTGCCCAAGCTACAACCAAAAGCCACTTATGTGTCGCAAAGTGCCAACATGACAATTTCAGCAGTAACTTATTGATCCCAGCTGTATCACAGGTTTTAATCGTATTGGCATCCTAAGGACACCAATAGAATAGAAAGATGGCGAAATTTGGATTGTAGCTTCCCTCCAGGGCCCCCTGATTCTTCCTCTTCAGAGCAGGAGCTCCAATGACAATCCATCTCTATCCACACCTTCTTGCTCCTCCGGTAATCCTGGCCGCCAAGGATGTCGCTTTAAAATAGCACTAAGCATGGCACATCCTGGGCTGTATTGGATCACAGGAGAAAACCTTGGACATGCCAAGATTAGCGCTATTTTAAAGTGACATCCTTGGCTGCCAGGATTGGATCACAGAAGTCCTAGCTGGCAAACTAGGTTGGGTGAGGGCCTGGGTGCCCATAGAAAGGGCTCTGAGTGCCACCTCTGGCACCCGTGCTATAGGTTCGCCACCACTGTCTTAGAGGTTCCAAAATTGATTTCTATTTGTTCAGGAAGTAAATTTGCCCTAAAAATGTGAAGCAATGTACATTACAATGTAAGCAGGAAAAAAAACAACAACAAACATTCACACTGCCACATAGGGGACGTATATATGGGCGATATATATATATATATATATATATATATATATATATATATGTACGTCCCCCATAGATGGCAATGGCCACACAGTGTGCTACAGGAGTGGTACGGTGGAGCACACGTTCGGCACCGTACCGCTCCGTACCCAGTGAAAAGATAGGACGTGCGCCATATATCCCTATGGAGAGGGGCGGGGTAAGCAGCTCTCACCTCCTCCTCCTCTACTCTCGCTGCCGTGTGCCCACTGTGTAACAGTGTGAATCCAGCCTTATATGTACATTATACAATGTGCAGGGTGTGTTTGGAACAGCTTATTTTTGCTACAGATGTAATATTTGCATTTTATTTTTACTACCCTTTGCAACTCCCTTATGTGAACTTAGTCTTATATTCTCTCACAAGATGTCTTCATGAATTGTGCAAATCCTTTCTGATCAATACGGATATCAATATATATCTATTACGTTATAATTAAGTCTCCAGATTTCATAGCCGTTTGTTCAATTTAACGTGTAATGAGAAGTGGGTGTGATGGCCACAGATTACTTCATCTCCTTATGGTCTCCTGACACTACATGGTGTAACACACATCCTGTTCAGAGCTATATCAAACCCTAATGAATGCTATGTATGCTTACAGCGGGGCTTGTAAAAGAGGCAGTAAAATGGGAGGAAATGAGTAAGGGGTGTTTATATGAAACTGCATTCATATTCTTTGACTGTACAGAACATTCCCGAATATACTTATCACTGATCACTGTTATATTATGGATCACTACAACCATCGTAACTGGAAGATGTAATATAATTATGTGTAATGCTGCAAAATATGTGAGATGAATAGATAACCCAATCAGTAGAGGGGATTGAATAAAATGCATGGTGGGAATGTGTATACTATAGTGCAGAGGTAACAGGAATACTAGGGTCCTGGACCCTAAGAATAAACAACTCTGCCAATTTTAAGAAAGCAATACTATTGGGAAAATCTATCAGAAGTGTCTGAAGTAAAACTGATCTAGTTGCCCAACAAAACCAATCAGAGCTCAGCTTTTATTTTATAAACAACTGTGGAAAAATGAAAGCTGAACTCTGACTGGTTGCCATGGACAGTTTTACCTTAGACCCTTCTGACAAATCTCCCACTATGACACTATCATGAACTTGAACTTGTTGAACGTGTACAGTTGGCACATTGATAGTCACCCAGCTTCTCTTAAGACTCCGAGTGGCAAACCTGCCCAATTCTCTAGACTAACAGGAGATGCATTAAAGGAAATCTTCCATCTAAAAATACATGTTAATTCAGGGACACCTACTCATAGCGCCAGGCACCCTGACTGTGACTTATATTTATTATCCATGTAGTTGGGATTCAAACAACTCAACTACATTTTATAAGTTCTAAATATTCTAAAATACAAACATTTTCTTACAACTGTACACCTAGGCTATTACCACATATAACACAGAATCAAACAAACAGACAGGATTTTTCCTGATATTTTTGTTGTTCAGCGTTCTTCTATACTGAGAAAACAGTATTGATTTGGTAAGAGACACATACATCCATAACTTACACCTGTTTTGCTCTAACCCTCCACCACAAAAGTCAACTATTTGTTCAAGCAAATGGATCAATAAGGCTCAATTTACCATTTAGTCTAAAGGTTGGGATACTACTAGGGACTACTAAATGTGGTGCCAGTTATATCACGCTGCTTCTATTCAATGGTTGGCTGCCTTTGACCTTCTTTTTGCATACTTAAGGAGCCCCTTAATGACCAGGCCTTAAAAGGACTTAAAGGGAACCTGTCATTAGAAAGGTTATTTTTACCTGAAGTCAGGTTCCAATAGTCTATGGCATGTTCATTTAAAAAATGCCTTTGTCAGCAGTATTAATAACCTCGCTCCCTACCAGCAGCATGTGGTGAGTCCCAGGGGGTGGGCAGTTGAAACGCCACAAGTTGTCTTCTCCTTAATCCCTCCTCCTCACTCAGGGAACAGGGGAGAGACTAAGGGAGGGGAAGGGCCATGAGTGAGGGGGAGGGTCAAGAGTGACGGGGAGGGAAGCAGGATAAGATATGTCGTTTCTGTAGTAAGATTGCTTTAGTGACCCTAATTTTTGGTAGGCTACTAAATCACTATATTCAATTACATTTAATTTTTAGCATCTAAATATTTATAATGTATTTAATGATTAATATATACAGTAATCATTTAAAATTTTATCAGGATTTGTTTTTTACAGTTTTAGTTATTCTGTGAAAATATAACAAACGGTGACTTGTTGCAATTTAACACCAAAATAATGAGTTCACTGTGGCGAAATGGATATTTATTTGTTGATCATATTGATTTTCAGGCATGTTACATTTCCATTAAGGAGAGATAAGTCAGTAGTAAGTTATGTCATTTTAAACAGTAGGCTTTTTGTTATGCGTAACCTGAGATTCTATTCTGTATCCTAAGACATACAAATCCTATGTTAAGAAGGAAACTGTGTTTTATATGTGTTTATATATTTAGTGTCAGTATATAAAAAGTAGGAGATAATAAATTATTTCACTTGTGTGATAAGGCCCTTTTGATATGAGCATTGAGGTAATTATTGCAATGATTAGCTTTTTTGTAGGCAGGAGATTTTACTTCCTTTATTTAAAGGGAACCTGTCACCAGGAGACCCATTTTTTGCACACGTACCAGTCCCCATAGAGCATAGTACATACACTGCCAAAGAGTTTTTGTATAAAAATGAGGTTTTACAGAAAAAATGATATGTTATATAGTACCTTTCAATGCCATGTGCTCTGCGACTAGGCCATTCGTCACCTGGGAGTGGCTATAGTTTTCCCACCCTCGGGAAACCGGACCTAGGTGTGTTCTTTTCAAATGTATGAAAATGTCCATCACCCGGCGCCCCCTGCAGTATCCCCGTTGTGGATGTGCACCCAGATATGCACAGATGAAACTGAGCCGGCCACAGGGTTTCCGCATTCATCTCATGTGGTCATAGCAGGTGGAATATCACTTGATGACGTGCACAGGGGGGATACAGCAGGGGGTGCCACTAAGCCAGGTGATGGGCATTTACATATATTTGAAAATGACACATGGAGGAGTGGAGAACCACTCCGCTATGGCAACTCCCAAGTGCCTAGTCACAGAGCAAATGGCATTGAAATGTACTATATAACAGTTTTTTCTGTAAAACCTATTTTTTTTTCCAAAAACTCTTTGGCGGTGTATGTACTATGCTTTATGGGGACTAGTGGGGTGCTAAAATGGGTCTCCTAGTGACAGGTTCCCTTTAAATTTACATGTTTTCTACTTGTTTTGGTCTATGTTATTTGTGCCAACAGGAGACCCTAAGACACTGCTGAAGATGAAAGACCTGTATTATGACAGCAGGCGGTCAGAAGCAAGTTACACTGAACACAGAGATAAAGAGGCATTTTTATTTTGGATGACCTTTAGTCCATCCCGCATTTTTGAATATTCCACATCACAAAGGTTGTACCCATTAATTTGGAAGCGTGTGATTGTATGTATATACATATATCTTACATATCTTATTTAAATATACACAAAATATACTAACACACCACACATACATCTTCCTAAATAATATTGTATTATCAGATGTCTAATGGCATACTAGTGGTTTTATGCCACGGTACATCGGTATCAGGAAATTTAACCAAAAATGTCAATTTAAGTTAATGTGCTAAGTCCATGTGGTATGTATTCAGCTAACACATGGATGACAATCCCTGCCATCTGACAGGACCCTTAGTTGGGGAGATTTATATTGACAAGTGAACTGCTCGGTAACTTAGCAGTCAACCTGCAGGGCAGTATAGGGCAAGGACAAATAATGATGGTTGACCATAACTTTTATAGATAGATGAGTAAGCAATAATGCACATAGATCACTCCATATCACCAGAAACCAATTCTTGATCATTGTAATTTATGTTGGTAAAGGGGCGATAGGCGCTTATAAATAATGATTTCAGTATAAATGGTATTTCAGAAAATTGCAAAAAGCTCTCACAAGTATGTTAATAAATCCCACCTATTTTTCTAAATGATTCATGATGAATACACAAGAAAAAGTATTGCGCAGCTTGTTGCGACAGAGAATGGAAACATGCTACGGAAGCCTGAAGAGCACATGGGTCAGTGCAGCAGTTTTTTGCTTACGTTATCAGTCGCACAGTAAACTGAGATAATTTGGAACAGGTTCTTATCACACTTCCTTCCCCTTTACAGAAACTCCCTGCTCAGTTTACTGTATCATCACACTACGGAGGTTTGAGAGGTCATTATAAAAACACTAACATTTCCAAACATGAAAGATTTCTAAATCATTTAAAAACAGGGTGTGGACAAAGCGGATCTAATGCATCCCAGATCAAAATGAATACAAAATATAGATATAGAAATAAGCATAATGGGATAACATATGATGGGGGGGGGGGGCATTGGGGGGGTATTCATCATGACTAGTGCATCACACGCTAGTCATGATACCCCCTCTGCAAGCATATGGTTCACACAATAAGAAACTCAGATCTTGGTATATCAAGCACATAAGGATTCATTCGGATTCAAACTATAGCAAATGTGCCAGACCCAGGCATCCTCACCCAGGCTCATGTCAAAACCCTCCATGCCTCCTTCCTGCCCACTTGGCGGGAAATGCAACTTTTTCATGGTTTGTACGCCAGAGTCCTGTATGGATGGATGGAGAGGGAGAAGATTACTGGGATTACTAATTTTTAAGTAAGTTTTATTATTTAGCGGGAAGGAGGGTGGGGAGTTTTAATGAAGGTGAGAATGTATAGCGGGGACTGGCTGTATATAAATTAATAATGGGTATACCGTATTGGGTGCTGTATATACTCTTATTTAAAGGATAATATGTATACATATACTGTAGCTCTTCTCATACATTTCAGGGGGGCTGAGCTGCAAATGAGCCATGTGATGAACTGCATGTGGCACAGGCTTGTGTAGTGGGGGCCCCATCACATGTGCATGTCCTATACTGTGCTTACCAAGAACTGACGGCACTTCCGCTATTTGTAATAGGGTCTTGGTTGCCAGATTACAGGAGAAGTGACGTCTCACTGGCTGCATTAAGAGCCAGGTGAGGACGCCACTCCACAGATGCTAGAGAAAGCACCGGACAGCGTGAAACGGCTGTCGCCTTTTCCTTTCCTATCTCTATCCTGGCTGGGCATCTATGTTGGACCTATTTTACTAGGTGATGAAATAAAGAAGATTCTTTTGAGTGGTGAGTGCTGCGTTTTCCCTTCATTTTCTTTACGTGAATAGTACTTTTGCTATGAACACTGAGCACCACCTGAATGCTTTTGTATAGTATTTTTGTGCCATCTTGGGATACTGATACCTGCACTTTAGACATATAGGAGTTATGCACCTATTTCATGCCCTTAGATCTATAGAAATCGGGGGGCATGCTGTTGGATGATGCGACTGATTCAGATTGAGCGCAGGATTTAACTTTCAAATTGTGTCGCAATTCAATGCACCAGAAAGAAGTAGGTGAACTCCGTCGGACCGGAGCGGGGAAGCAACACATGCAGGATATCGGGTGCATGATCTTTGTGAATGGCGCCACAGTGCATTGTCGTCGGACAATGCACTTTCTGTGAACTCCACCAGACGGGTAAGTGAATGTGCCCCCTTGTGTTTGAACCAGCAGTTCAAGACAGAAAATCCAGAGCAGGTCCTATTCCTACCAGTGTATGCGACTTGGGCAATCTTTTTTACTGTTATCTCTGAATGACACATCGACCGCAATAACTAAGCTTTTGTTTGGAACCAGAGAAAGCACAAGTGTGTGTGAAGGTTGCGTTAAACAGTCACTATCCTGTACTCATAATTATCATATGAGCCACACATCAGATACATTTCTGCCAAACGAGGCAATGTGTACAGGAAATTGACTGGTGGCCTCCTGATTATCTGCCAATGAGAACTACAGGCAGTCCCTCGGTTACGTACAAAATAGGTTCTGTAGGTTTGTTCTTAGGTTGAATGTGTATGTAAGTCGGAACTGTATATTTTATAATTGTAACCCCACCTTTGAGAACTCTTACAGGTGATCATTGTAGCCTGGGACTAAAGTACAGTAACTTACAAACATCCAGAGGTCCATTTGTAACAAGGGGTTGTCTGTAAGTCGGGTGTTCTTAAGTCGGGGACTGCCTGTATAAGGATGAGGCAGTTGGATTTTATCTGTCTGATCCTTTTGTTACTGGAAAGATAAGTCGCTCTCAGAGAAGCCAGACAAGCCTTCACCAGATAGTTATGTATTTGATGTGTATGGCCGGCCTTAGTAAATTCTCCCTTGTGGATATATTACAATTAACACTAAATATATGACATTGTAAAGTCTGCTCAAGCATTCCCAAGCTGTAATTTTTGTTGCTTTCTTTTGTTCTAAAAAAAAATCATTGGATCACAAGATCCACTCATACTCCACCAGCCTTTAATAAACAGGGTAAAAATATGCTCAGAAGACAATTATAGCTACAATCAATATTCTCTCCTCGTTGCTTGTTTTATTCAGCGGTACAATCGAATAATTATTAAAATTAGGATTTATTGTGCATGCGCTTGTGACACTGGTCTCTCTGGAATTTATTATGCAGTGCAGCCTATGAGGTGTCCATGAGGTCCCGAAGGTTATCTGAGCAGCATCCCAGTGAATTGTAGGCTTTAGCAGTTTATACAACCACAAATCATGGCTGTGTGCAAATGCTCCGAGTTTATATGGTGACATATTACCAAGCCACACTTGGCAGGGCGCTTGAGCTAATCTGTCATGTGCATGGGGCTGAGAGCATTGATAAGGTGGTTTGCATGTAAGACAGCTTGGAAGGAAGCTAGCTCTAGATTACAGCAGCATGGGGCTTACTTTATATCAGAGTATTAGACTATATTTTCCGGTCAATTACCCATTAGACAGAAAGTAGACTATGCAGGTAATAAGATAGATGATGGCCTTATGTTTTCTCATTTCACTCTTTACAAGTCATTTATCAAGAGCGATGGACTGACTCCGACACTGTACCAACAACATATATTCACCATTATATTAGATCGATTTATGCAGAAAAAAATTGCAAAAGAGGACGCGTGGTTTCATATGCAGTCCTGAAATACATCAACTTTTAGCTACTAGAACAGAGTATCTAGGTTTTGTATTAATATTAGCCTTTTCAATAAAGTTTGAGAGAATAAACATGAAAAATTGATGATATTATTCCCACTGGACACCTGCTGACAAGTAGAGTTGTCTAACTGGGGCATCAATATCAAAGTCTAGAATGGAGACAGGAGGTGGCAGCTTTCAGACACTGCAGATAGTATAGACTGGTGTTTTCCCACCCGATTTAATTGAAAACAAAGCAAAAATTTTCTACATTGCATTGAAAGTCACCTTTCAGCTACTATAACAGAGTATCCAGGTTTTCAGACACTGCAGATAGTATAGGTTGGAGTGTACCTGTCTTATCCAATGAGTATTTAATTGGAAAACAATAGCTACAATCTACTACATTGCACAAAAGTATAAGAAACCTTAATTCCCTAGAAAACAGTGAATAGAGAGATCACGCTGTAAGTTGCCACGGGCCATGTCACACTGATCCATACGTGTGAATATCTTATTGTAACACTTGGCACATGCAAGAGGTGTTCAAAGTCAAAACACTTGAAAATTTCCCTAGTGCTTCCAATGTGCTGTTCTAACAGATGGGAGGGCTGCTCGGGCTGTAAAGCAGGAGACGAGGCAGAAAGAAGGGATCTGAATTAAAAGGGCTGTAGATGATCGTAAAGTTTAAGGGCAAGAGCACAGACCTAGACGAAAACAGCTGTAGATCCAGACAATGACAAAGAGCAGACCCCCTAGTGATGTTATTCACAGGAGAAGTTCAAGATTAACACTCAACTTCAGCACACCACAAAACTGGGACTACCGGCTCTCATCATCAAGGACATGCTAAGCACTTGGACAGATGTGTCACACAGCTACTCACTGCTGTCACTACTACTTTACTCCTGGAGCTAAAATAGTTATAAAGGATGACCAAAGTCCAACATCCCAAATCTACAGTGACAAAAGGTACCGCCTGAATCTATACATAAAAAAAGCCTCCAATAATTATGGTCAAAAAATTTCTTCTTGACCCCACAAGGACAATTGCATCAATTCTCTCAGTAACATCAGTACATGGACACGCAGAAACACAATACACTGCAAAACCACATGCATTTATGAGAGCCGGTATACAACAGACCATCAGGTTACATGCACAAAAAACTGAAAAAATTCTAAAAACTCACCCTAGAAATGCAGCATTTATCAATAGTGGGAGGAGAACGGTGTCAATGACCTCTTCTAATTCCACTCCTAAATGACTGATAATGTGGAGAATGGGAGCAGCAGATTCCTAGCACTCACTTCCCAGGTCTTACAGCTGCCTGAGCTCTGAGCTCTGTCAATTCATTGACCTGCTGAGGAGGAGGATGGGACTCGCCACTGACTGACAGGTTCCAAAGCCAATC
The DNA here is from genome assembly GCF_040894005.1 of Engystomops pustulosus. NCBI lineage: Eukaryota > Metazoa > Chordata > Amphibia > Anura > Leptodactylidae > Engystomops > Engystomops pustulosus. The sequence goes on from NC_092411.1 coordinate 60,618,485, forward strand.
CCAGCCCTTGCCTAAAGCAGACAGAAACAAAGACAGACAGTCCTTCTGTGCAAAGAGGCGGAGCAGCAGCAGGGATTCATTCACCACTGCTGGCTGTGGGAAAGTAATGTGAGGAGGGAGGTGTGAACTGGAAGTCCTGTACAGTATGAGTTGGGGGAATGTGGACCCCTGCTGGACACAGATGTAGGGAATGTACAAGGACTGATGCTAGGCAGATTACAGATACCGTGTCAGTGCCAAGAGTCTTTACTATTATTATTTTTATGTATCATAGTGTGGAATAATTCTAGGACACAGTACAGATGAACTAGAGTTTAGATACATAAGACAAAAAACAAGTCGAATATAAATGTCATAAGTTTAAAAACAAGGACAATAATCATAAGACACAATTAATTACAATATACCAGTACATATAATAAGACTAAAAACAAGTACAATGTACATAACACAAAAACAACAAGAAGATACAGATCTTAAGATTAAAAACAAATACAATATTCATATCTTAAGATGGTATACATAAGACCAGAAGGTACAGTACACATAAGAAAAATGGATCATCAAAAAACTAAAACAAGTATGCTATAAATATCATAAGATTATAAACTAGTACAATATACACAAGACAAAAAGTACAATATACCTATCATAAGACTAAAAAAAAGCAAAATATACATATCATAAGACTAAAAACAAAAACAATATTCAGATCTTAAGACGGTATACATAAGACCAAAATGTTCAATATACTATGTACATAAGAAAAATGTACTGATTATAAATAACACTTAAACAAGACAAGACATACAATACTATATACATAAGAAAAATGTACAGATCAAAAGACTTAAACAAAACAAGACATACAATGTACATAAGACAAAAAGTACAATCATAAGACTAAAAAACAAGCAAAATATACTTAAGACTAAAACAAGTGCAATATACATAACAACAAAACACAATATATATAAGACAAGTATATAATCATCAACTAAACAATTAGGATATCTGTATAGAGGGATAGAGGATCTTGTCAGGGAGGGCATGCTGTCTACAAGGGGAGGCAGAAGGAGATAGTAGGTAAGGTTAGAATCTACTTACACTACATTGTACTGGATACAGGAAGAAGGATTTTTAGGTTCCTAATGAAGTAGGAGTTTTATCGGTAAGCGAGTTTTTAGAGCATGGGGGTTACAGATGATGTGTTGAAGATGGTTATGTCAGCATAGTAGTAGTATGGTCCAGGGTGTCCTGTCACACATCCATACTGACTGGCTCTGGCATAGGCCATTTTAGCTTTGAGAGCCAAAATACCCACAATGCAGCAGGCTTTAGGCAGATGCTTGGGGTTTTGTGGCTCACAGTGTGATTAAGAAGGTAGAGCCTGGGAAAGAAATGATGCTGGTTGGCTACACCATATCTACACCTCTTTTCACATGTAGTTCTTATTGGATGACCCTTTCATATTACAAAAACTGTTGTGTATCATACATACAACCTATAGAATAAAGCCACACTTACAAAAGAAGTATAATAAATATAAAAATATACTTTATTAGAGATCAGTAATGAGGGGACACAATTCATATGATAATGAATGCACTATATAAGTAGGGCACAATTAAAGGGGTTGCCCACTTTAAGCAAATAATTGATACTGTTTGTGTAATAAAAATTTCAATGATTTTCAAATATACTTCCTCACAGTTTTCTAGATCTCTACTTGGGGTCTTTCTATAGGAAGGAGAACAATGACCGGCAACTGTCCCCCACACATCAACGCAGCCGGTGGCTGAGAGAGTAGCACTTCTGCCTTGCAGCGCTAGGGTCCTGGATTCGAATTCCAACATCTTCAAAGAGTCAACATCTTCAAAGAGTTTGTATGTTCTCTCTGTGTTTGCATGGGTTTCCTCCGGTTTCCCCCCACACTCCAAAACATACTGGTAGGTTGTTTAGATTGTGAGCCCCATTGGGGACAGGGCCAATTTGACAAGCTCTGTGCAGTGCTGTGTAATCTGTATGCACTATATAAATATAGTCACAGGCTTGAGAAAGCACATACAGGGCGAAACTGCCTGTTGTTTCTGTGGCATGTCTGGCACGTGTCCGGTCTGTCCCTGGTCATGTGATGTCACACAGGTGCATGGCTTGTAAAAACACACAGCTCTGATTACTCTCTGTAACATATCAAGATGTGCATCTGTGTGACCATGGACAGATTTATATCTACTGTGGGTAAACATAGAAACTTTCTGTAGAATGAGGGCAAGAAAAGATCTAGAAAAGTGTGAGGATAAATATAGATAGTATATTGGTAATTTGTATGACTTTCCATTATGTAAACAATATGAATTATTTGCGGACAACCCCTTCACAAAATAGCCAAAACATTATTAATGTAAAATCATCGGATCAAACATTATTATATTAACCTAACATCATAAGGATGCATTCAAACAGCCTTTAAGGGGCAGTGATTTGCGGCCAGATCGCGGCCCCTATAGACGTCCACAGCTCCCGGTCATAGGGGGTCATTTACTAAGGGCCCGATTCGCGTTTTCCCGACGTGTTACCCGAATATTTCCGATTTGCGCCGCTTGTACATGAATTGCCCCGGGTTTTTGGCGCACGCGATCGGATTGTGGCGCATCGGGGCCGGCATGCGCGCGACAGAAATGGGGGGGGCGTGGCCGAACGAAAACCCGACGTATTCGGAAAAACCGCCGCATTTAAAAACCGAAAATGTGTCGCTTGGGGAGCGCTCACCTTCACCTTCTATGGGATGGTGCATTCCGGGGCGTTAAGATTATTTTCGGCGCTGCAGCGCCACCTGGTGGACGGCGGAGGAACTACCATCTTAAATCCCAGCCGGACCCGAATCCTGTGCAGAGAACGCGCCGCTGGATCGCGAATGGGCCGGGTAAGTAAATGTGCCCCATAGTGTGGTGAGCACACAGTGTATCACAGCACCGTCACCGAGCCACACCGTCACCAAGTGGTTCGTCTGCTTATGGTGGGAAGAGGGTTCAGGGGTGCTCACCTCTCCCATCTTCTCCTCTTGGCCCTGTGCTTGCGCAGGATCCGGTTCGTGCGAGCACACAGCCATCTATTCAACCCGAAATTGGCCGAGTCTGTTGCCTTTATTCTTTTTTTAATCTCATGGGTGGCCCAATTTCTAGACACTTTGCACACTAAGAAGGTAAAAACAATGGGTAAAACATGTTACATATGATGCATTTTATAATCAGTTTGTGACAAAGATCTTTTTTATCTTGCTTGGTTAACGTTCTCTCTTCTGGTGTGTACATGCAGTGGGTTATAATATCTTTTGTAGGATAAGTTTATAGTCATATACTTACTCCTCTTGTATTTCTGCTGACAAAACTTAGTTTGCGCTCACACAGTTTATTTTGTGCTGACATAATTCAGGGTGTGCAGACATGATTATCTCCACATACAGTCGTCATACGCACTAAGCAAAATCTGATGAACAAATGTGGGTTAAACAAGTGTGTCTCCTTTTTGCCTTATGTTAGTAAATGACCTAAAGTGGTAAGCAACTTATTATATCATGTTTTTGTAATGTGTGTGGGGGGGAGGGAGGTAGGGGGCAGGTTACTAGGTAATTTACCAATATGCATCTACTAAAAGTTCTGCACCGATTTTTTGATATGTGAAGTGAAGCCTCCTGATTTTGCCTCATCAGCCAGACCTTCCTGTACATAAAATGGCTGCAGATGGAGGGTCCTGTGATCTCTTACTTCTATAAGCAATCACCCTGCCAGGGCCTTAATCCTATATTTATGAATACCATCAGTTTTATTACTTGACATAGGGGAGAGGCACAAATTTTTAGGTTCGCCTCGTTGGTTAAATGATCTCAAAACTGCCCTGACCGTGACACGGCTGTTTGGAATGATAAACTAGGGAATATTTCAGGGAACAGGGGACTGTTTTTTAGTTTTAGAATTTTTAATACTGCCACGTGAGTTCACTGCAAAGGGGCCCACTGAGGCTCTGTCGCCCAGGGGCCCTGAACGCAACAGCATCTGAGCACCAACGCCAACGTGAAAGAGCCCTAACATACACATTACAAAAAACAAGAGGTAAAGTGGCCAACCCCTTTAAGGTCAACAAATTAATAGTTTTCTAATCAGAGTTGGCAAGCATATATTTCTATATTGTAATAATTAATATTAAACTTTTCTGTTTTAACCCCTTCCCGCCGCAGCCCTTTTTCGTTTTTGCGTATTCATTTTTCACTCCCCACATTCATAAATCTGTAACTTTTTTATTTTTCTATGTACAGAGCTGTGTGATGGTTTATTTTCTGCGTAACAAATTACACTTCAAAACTGTGGTATTTAATATTCCATGTTGTGTACTGGGAAGCAGGAAAAAAATTCCAAATGCAGTGAAATTGTTAAAAAAACGCATTTGTGCCGTATTCTTGTGGGCTTGGATTTTACGGATTTCACTGTAAGCCCCAAATGACACGTCTACTTTATTATTTGGGTCGGTACGATTACGGGGATAACAAATTTATATAGGTTTTATAATGTTTTCATACATTTAAAAAATTTAAAACCTCCTGTACAAAAATTTTTGGGGGGATTTTGCCATCTTCTGGGGCTAATAACTTTGTTATACTTTGGTGTATGGAGCTGTGGGTGGTGTTGTTTTTTGCAGATTTTGATGACGTTTACAATGTTATCATTTATAGGACTGTGTGACCTTTTGATCACTTTTTATAGAATTTTAAATTTTTTTTAAATGGCAAAAAAGTGGCATTTTCGACTTTGGGTGCGATTTTCCGTCACGGGGTTAGACGCAGTGAAAAACCGTTATCATATTTTGATAGATCGGGCATTTTTGGACGCGGCGATACCTAATGTGTTTGTGATTTTTACTGTTTATTTATATTAATATCAGTTCTAGGGAAAGAGGGGTGATTAGAATTTTTAGATTTTTTTTAATTATAATTTTTTTTTTAACTTTTTTTTTTATTTTTATTTCTACTATTTTTCAGACTCCCTAGGGTACTTTAACCCTAGGGTGTCTGTACGATCCTATCATATACTGCCATACTACAGTATGGCAGTATATGTGGATTTTACTCCTCATACATTACAATGTGCTGATAGTACATTGTAATGCATGGGTTAAGCCGAAGTAACTTCCGGTCTTCGTGAGACCCAACGCTACGATGACGTCACGGGGAGCGACGATCCTCGGAAAGATGGCGGCACCGATCGCGGGTGTTACCGGTAAGTCTTTGCTGCAATATGCAGCAAAGTCTTGCTGGCTATGGAGAGGGCTCGGCCCGCAAGCCCTCTCGAATGCACCGGGACCCAGCATGTGACGTACTAATACGTCACATGTCGGTAAGGGGTTTAGATTAACCAAACTGATTCCTATTTATTGCAACAGGGAAAGACCAACCACTTGGTTCCATTCTTACCATTAATGATTTGGGCTGCAATTGGAAAACACAGCTTTAAGGCCTCCTGCATACATGTGCATTCCATTGACTGCAACAACAGGCTCGTAGTCCTTATGAGAAGGACCTGCTGACAATATAATGCATGAGACCATCTCTACGCTCAATGCCAGAGTAGAGGAATTGGGAATTCCTTATTTTTTGTCTTGTCGGGGAACTTGCAGATACTGTAAGCAAATGTTGGAAGTGTCTGCAAGTGACTTATCTCTTCTTATTGAAGAGGCACGTACACTTAGCGAAGGGTCATGGTAGATAACTGCTACTGTGAGTGTTTGACCAGCAACTATATCATGTGTAAGGTGAGCTTAGCACCCACAAGAGATAAACAGGTGCTTATCTGCTGTCCGTGGCCATAAAAACATTAGTACAGAACAACATGGCCTGCGCCAGAGGCACCGCTGTCACATCTCCTGAGCATTTTATATATAGTACAACTAAATGCTAGGTAGTTACTATGAGCAGACTGACCTTATATTTTACACTGTACCTAACTGCAACATACTGTAGCTACAGACTGCTTCACATGAACCTGACACAAATTTTTATAGGATAAACATATTAATGGTCCATGCACAGGATTAGATCATTATATAAGGTGGTACAATAGCCTGCAGACAACATTTGGATCAGCACACACCATCTCCAAGACTATATACTTTAAAGGGGTTGGCCAAGAGCTAAACAAAAATGATATGTGGACTGCAGGGGGTTTCCTTTAAAAAATATACATTTACTTACCTCCGCTGTCCCTCCCAGTGCTCCTGTAAACAAAGTACCTGACTTCAGCTTCCGGCGGGATGAGATGGACAGCCACGCTCACCTGTCCCCATAGTTCCATGATGTATTGTGCTGAGATATGGGGACGGGTGGGCATGGCTGGCCACTTTGGCCAGCCGGAAGCTAAAGTCAGCGTTTACAGGGGCAAGGAACGGTGGGACACTGGGAGGGACCGCAAAGGTAAGTAAATGTTGCTTTTTTATGCAACCCCCTTGGCCACATATCATTTTTTCTTAGCCCCTTTAAGAGGAAGTGAAGTTCTATTTGGTAGTGAAGGGATTTCCTGGAGGTTAAAGGGCAAAAAACATGATCACAAGGATAATGCCTTAGGAGTAACTCAAAGACATTTGTTGATCATCACACAAACTTTATAAAAGTTTTTCTTTTAGTATCTTTATACAATAAGGTAACACTAGCAACTTATACTTGTCATCATCAGACATGTCATCATTTACCAACAGAGCTCATGTGCTGCACCCAAAAGTTTCAAGGGTTGTCCCCTCCAATTTAACAGAGAAAGTATAAGACTAATACTTAACCTGTCAAAGTTTCCCATTTACCATAAGTAACGTGACCCCTGAACATCAGGACTTAGTGCATTGTCCCATTCCTGGATTCCAGCTTACTGGATACAACCCCCCCCCCACTCTCATAGCCACTCCCATATAATTGGTTGGGGGGGGAGTCCGGATTTCCTTGATATACCCCTCCAACCACTGATGTGGGAGTGGCCTCCAACGGTGACTTTCCCTCTATTTTCCACAAAATTGGGTTGATGTAATCCTGACACACAATTTTGATGCAATTTTGTGGAAATGTCTGAAATAATATAACTCAGTGCCTTGAAAAATAATGGGGCTCATTTACTAAGGGTCCGAATCGCGCACTTTCGGCAGGTTTCCCAACAATTTTAGATTTGTGCCGAATTGCCCCGGGATTTTGGCGCACACAATTGAATTCTGGGGCATTGGCCCCGGCTTTCATGCGACAGAAATCGGGTGGCGTGGCCGTCGGACAACCCGAAGGATTTGGAAAAACCGCGGAATTTAAAAAAGAATTTGTGATCAGCACTCACATGCATCGGGACGAAGAAGATGAACTCCGGCGGACCTCGGCGCAGCAGCGACACCTGCTGGATATCGGGCGCACGACCTTAGTGAATCCCGGCAGACCTGAATCAACGTCGGACAACGCGCCACGTGAACGCGACTGGACCGGGGAAGTAATTGTGCCCCAGGGACTGCTTTCTAATATACATGAAAAGGACATGCTCACTCCTTGTACATTCTGTGATCACAGCAAAGATTCAATGTTGTATTTATTGAATAGTGTATGTGGAATGCTCACTAGCTTTGAGGCAACAATTTATTACAGCACTTTAAAGTTCTGCAAAAATGACTGGTTATAGATTTATCTACAGTGATTCTAGAAACTTTTTTTGTAGGAATTTAATCAGCTAAAACGACATTACTGTTGCTAGTTATATGGGTGTTGTAAGTATCCTTTCTTTCCTGTGACCATTTGTGAGCATTCAGTGTGGATTCCCTTATCTATTTTTATTTTCTGAGATACAGAGGGGGAAAAGTATTTAGTCAGCCTCCAATTGTGCAAGTTCCCCCACTTAAAGGGAACCTGTCAGCAGAAATTGACTTAATAAACCACTACCAGTATGTCATCCAGCAGCTAAACACCTTCTAGATCATGTCCCAGCTTGATAGTAGTCCAACTGTTTGTCATGATAGACTTAATGAAAGTCTGAAATAAAGCCTGAAGAGATCATTCCTAAGATACCTTTTATTTTAGTTTTTCCTGCCTGGCATCTCCATTGAACATACAGGGGCAGACTTACCCGGCCCATTCGCGATCCAGCGGCGCGTTCTGTGCGGTGGATTCGGGTCTTCCGGCAATTCACTAAGGCAGTTCCTCCGATGTCCACCAGATGTCACTGCTGCACTGAAGTTCCCCGAGGTCCGCCGGAGTGCACCATCCTATACTTGGTGAAGGTAAGCGCGTGTCTCGCGACACTTTTTTTATTTTTTAAATGTGGCGGTTTCTCCGAATCCGACGGGTTATCGTTCGGCCATGCCCCCCGATTTCCGTCGCATCCATGCCGGCGCCGAAGCGCCACAATCCGATCGCGTGCACCAAAAACCCGGGGCAATACTGGGAAAATCGGCTATATATATAGATTTTACCCAGTGTAAACATTATGAAAAAATACCTTTTTGCCTAAAAATAATCTCAACCTACCGTATATACTCGAGTAAAAGCCGAGTTTTTTAGCACAACTTTTGTGCTAAAAATTCAACACTCGGCTTATACTCGGGTATACAAAAATAATAAAGTTACTACTCACCATTCCGACGGCCCGGACAGCTCCTCTTCATCTTCATGCCGCGCCTCTTCTGTCTTCATGCCGGCTCGGGGCTGCGACAGCTCCGTGCGCACGGCCCGTCAACTGTGATGTCAGCCGCTGTTGACGTCACAGAGTGCGCCGGGCGGGCAGTGCGCACGGAGCTGTCGCGGCCACGAGCCGGCATGAAGACTGAAGAGGCGCGGCCACGGAGCTGCCGCGGAGCTGCGGCATGAAGATGAAGATGGAGAGGAGCTGTCCGGGCCGTCGGAATGGTGATTAGTAAGTTTATTTTTTTTTTTACCAGCAACAGGGGGCTGGCAGGCATTAAAAACAAAGGGGCTGGCAGGCTATATAGAGGAAGGGGCTGGCAGGCTATATAGAGGTAGGGGCTGGCAGGCTATATAGAGAAAGGGGCTGGCAGGCTATATAGAGGAAGGGGCTGGCAGGCTATATAGAGGAAGGGGCTGGCAGGCTATATAGAGGAAGGGGCTGGCAGGCTATATAGAGAAAGGGGCTGCCAGGCTATATAGAGGAAGGGGCTGGCAGGCTATATAGAGGAAGGGGCTGGCAGGCTATATAGAGGAAGGGGCTGGCAGGCTATATAGAGGAAGGGGCTGGCAGGCTATATAGAGGAAGGGGCTGGCAGGTTATATAGAGGAAGGGGCTGGCAGGCTAAATAGAGAAAGGGGCTGGCAGGCTATATACTGAAGGGGGCTGGCAGCTATATACTGGGAGGCTGTGACCAATGCATTTCCCACCCTCGGCTTATACTCGAGTCAATAGGTTTTTCCAGTTTTTGGTGGTAAAACTAGGTACCTCGGCTTGTACTCGGGTCGGCTTATACTCGAGTATATATGGTATATATTATTAAAGAAAGAATATGAAACAAAAATCTGTTATCATATATGAAAATAATGACAATGAAGTTGAATATGCAATGTCGTCTCCCAATACAAATTTGTCTACATACTGTACACAATTATTCCTATAGTAAGCTGCACAAAAAAACATGATTGATGAAAGATGAAAGCATATTCATCAAGTATATAACTCTAGATAATGCACAAGTCTCAACAGCGGCATCCTGCAAGTCAAAGATAGTGGAAGATTTTGCCAAAGTAAGTGATCCCTATTAATCTTATGGATGATGGTATCAGAGAAAAGTTTTATAAAAGTGGATAAGAACTAAATGTCTGAATGTTTCAATCTCTCAGAACTATTTTTAACCCATTGCAGTTTAAATATCTTACATATATGCTGAGTAAATACAATACATACTCGGAATATCAGGGCTCATGTAGAACAGTGATCGCCCCTGAAGTCTTCTTCAATGGATGGATTCAATTGAAGTATCATTCCACGCAGACAAGTGTATCAACCCTGCCTCCCTAATGTTAGGTATTCTAGTCCCGTTGTTGTGGATCTAGCATTGTGGAGCAACCTTGTACAGTTACTGTGTGTTAAAGGGAACCTGTCACCAGGAGACCCATTTTTAGCACTCCCCCAGCCCCCACAGAGCACCGTACATATACTGCCAAAGTGCTTTTGTATTAAAAATTGGTTTTACAGAAAAAAAGATATGTTATATTGTACCTTTCATTAGCATATGCTGTGTGACTAGGCAGTTGCCCAATAGGAGGGGCTGGGAAGGAGCAGTTCCCCCCCACCCTTGGGAAACATGTGACCTTTTCAAATATATGAATAACTCCCCACACTTGGGATTGGCTGTAGAGGAGAAGGGGGCGTTGCTAAGCCAAGTGATGGGTGTTTTCATATATTTGAAAAGGTCACATGGAGAAGCTGTTTCCCAAGGGTGGGGGGGACTGCTCCTTTCCAGCTCCTCCCAAAAGGCAACTGCCTAGTCACACAGCAGATGCTAATGAAACGTACAATATAAGATATCTTTTTTTCTGTAAAACCAATTTTTTATACAAAAACACTTTGGCAGTGTATGTACTATGCTCTGTGGGGACTGGGGGAGTGCTAAAAATGGGTCTCCTGGTGACAGGTTCCCTTTAAAACCAAAGACAAATGGTTAAAGGTAGAAAGGTGTCTATAACCTTAATTCTATTTTGTTCTTTTTACCATGGAAGGTTCCAGAAGACAATGACAGTGGTGTCTGGTGCTCAGATAAGAAAAAGCCAAGAAGGCTAACGTTACTGATATTACTCACAGCATTCCGGCATTGCTCACACTATTCCGGTGCCGAAACGTTTTGCCTAAATAAAGCACTCGCTTAATCTTAACATTAGCCACCTTACCACCAGGCATTGTCTTCTAGAACCTTCCCAGCTCTCTTTACCATCCCATACACTCTGGAGTATAGGCTGGAACAAAAGGAGAATACCGGCTGCCAAAATACTCACCATTTCAAAAACCCAAGCAACTGATCATCATCCCAAGGTGAGACCAATAACTTCCTTGCTTTTCACCATTTTTGAGTTTTGAACATACTACACTAGCGTCTGCACCCTTGTTTATCGATGCAACCAAATCCAGTACTCCTTGGAACAGCACATAAAACACTATTTCTTTCATAACAGGGACCAGACTTATTATGAAGGAAATACTTGGTCAGTTGTGATGCCAGAATTATGGCTGCAGACATAGATGAATTCCCTCTATTATGTCTTCAGGGAGCCTTATGTTGAGTTCACTTGCCAGAAAGCCTTAAAAGAGTCATGAAATATTTTGTGGAAATCCATTTTTAAAACCTTCACTCTTTGAAATTTCCAGCCACATCAATTCTGATGCAACAAATGACCAAGAATAACACCATGCTTGGTGGCAATTTAGAGAAACTTGCAAACATGATAAATGGTTCTGAACTACTATATTGGGCAGAAAACAGAAGATACTGGAGATACATGTTACAAGACTGGGCATAGGCTGCATGAAGGAAAACTGTGGGGTGGTGAAATCCAGTTCAGACATAATAACTACATTGTTATATATAAAGCAGTATCTCTGAGTGCTGAAGATTACCAGTGTGGTCTCCATATGTCTTTTCAGGAGTAAATGTGTCTTGCTTAAGAATAGGGTATAGGGTCAGTCATTATGTGATTAAATGTATCTCATGCAGAAGCATTTATAGGCAGTCCCCTACTTAAGAACACTAAACTTACATACGACCCATAGTTACAAACGGACCTCTGGATATTGGTAATTTATTGTGCTTTAGTCCTAGGCTACAATAAACAGCTGTAACAGTTATCAAATGTGTCTGTAATGAAGCTTTAGTGTTAATCTTGATTCTTGTGACAACCCAACATTTTTAAAATCCAATTGTCACAGAGACCAAAAAAGTTCTGGCTGGGATTACAATGATAACATATACAGTTCTGACTTACATACAAATTCAACTTAAGAACAAACCTACAGAACCTATCTTGTATGTAACCCGGGGACTGCCTGTATGTCGCATATAGTTGTTTGTTATTTAGGTGTTACACAAGTCATATATGTCATAAGACTTGGAAGTCTGTGAAAATTTAATCAATTTATCCTTCATGCAACAGGAAATAGGACGGTTGTGTGCGGTCAGTGAGGGGAAGCTTGTGTGTTGTCACTGGGGGAGGGCTGTGTGTGGTCAGTGAGGGGGAGCTTGTGTGCTATCACTGGGGGAGGGCTGTGTGTGGTCAGTGAGGGGGAGCTTGTGTGCTATCACTGGGGGAGGGTTGTGTGCGGTCAGTGAGGGGTAGCTTGTGTGCTACCACTGGGGGAGGGCTGTGTGTGGTCAGTGAGGGGAAACTTTTGTGTTGTCACTGGGAGAGGGTTGTGTGTGGTGAGTGAGGAGAAGCTTTTGTGTTGTCACTGGAGGAGGGTTGTATGTGGAGAGTGAGGGGAAGCTTGTGTGTTGTCACTGGGGAGGGTTGTGTGTGGTGAGTGAGGGGAAGCTTGTGTGTTGTCACTGGGGGAGGGTTGTGTGTGGTCAGTGAGGGAAAGCTTGTGTGTTGTCACTGGGGGAGGGTTGTGTGTGGTGAGTGAGGGGAAGCTTGGGTGTTGTCACTGGGGTTGTTTGTGGTCAGTGAGGGGAAACTTGTGTGTTGTCATTGGGGGAGGGTTGTGTCCGGTCAGTGAGGGGGAGCTTGTGTGTTGTCACTGGGGGAGGGTTGTGTACGGTCACTGAGGGGAAGCTTTTGTGTTGTCACTGGGGGAGGGTTGTGTGTGGTCAGTGAGGGGGAGCTTGTGTGTTGTCACTGGGGGAGGGTTATGTGTGGTCAGTGAGGGGGAGCTTGTGTGTTGTCACTGGGGGAGGGTTGTGTGTGGTCAGTGAGGGGGAGCTTGTGTGTTGTCACTGGGGGAGGGTTATGTGTGGTCAGTGAGGGGGAGCTTGTGTGTTGTCACTGGGGAGGGTTATGTGTGGTCAGTGCGGGGGAGCTTGTGTGTTGTCACTGGGGAGGGTTATGTGTGGTCAGTGAGGGGGAGCTTGGGTGTTGTCACTGGGGGAGGGTTGTGTGTGGTCAGTGAGGGGGAGCTTGTGTGTTGTCACTGGGGGAGGGTTATGTGTGGTCAGTGAGGGGGAGCTTGTGTGTTGTCACTGGGGAGGGTTATGTGTGGTCAGTGAGGGGGAGCTTGTGTGTTGTCACTGGGGGAGGGTTGTGTGTGGTCAGTGAGGGGGAGCTTGTGTGTTGTCACTGGGGGAGGGGTGTGTGCGGTCAGTGAGGGGAAGCTTTTGTGTTGTCATTGGGGGAGAGTTGTGTGTTTGGCAGTGAGGGGAAGCTTGTGTGTTGTCACTGAGGGAGGGTTGTGTGCGGTCAGTGAGGGGAAACTTGTGTGTTGTCACTGGGGGAGGATTGTTTCTATATAGAGACTGGCAGTGATGTGGCCAGTTACTCGCCTACAGCAGCAGGATTATTTTTTATCGTTTTGGCCGAACCGGAGCACCAGTTGTTTATTATTTTTATGATTGTGCCACCCCTACCATAAAAATTTAAGCAGTTCTTCTTTGTTTGATGGCTTGTGACTATCAATCTTCCTCTTGATTACATTCCAGAAGTTTTCAATGGGGTTCAAGTCTGGAAAAAGGTGCAGTGGTCTCTTATTTTTTTTTCCTGAGCTGTATACACAAGAGTTCTTCAATTAATTAGAATATCAGCACATTTTTTCAGTAATTCAATTCAAAGTCAAACTCTTATATTATATAGAGTCATTGCAATCAGAGTGAACGTTTTCAAGTGTTAATGATAATGTTGATGATTATGGGAAAACCCAAAAGTCATTATGTCATAAAATTAAAATATAATAAAAGAACAACTTATAAAATTTTGGATTCTCTATGGGGTTAAGGTCAGGCGAGTGTGCTGGCCAATTAAGCACAGTGATACTGAACCAGGTATTTGTACTTTTGGCAGTCTGGACAACAAGTTCTCAAGGAAAATGAAAATTCCATTTCCAAAAAGGTTGTTGGCAGAGGGAAGTATGAAGTGCTCCAAAATTTCCCCGTAGATGGCAGCACTAACTTTGGTCTTAATTACACACAGTAGACCTACACCAGCAGATGACATGGCTCCCCAAATCATCACTGAATGTGGAAACTTAACCTCATGCAGCCTGGATTGTGCCTCTCCTCTCTTCCTCCAGAGTCTCAAACCTTGATTTCCAAATGAAATGTAAAATTTACTTTAATCTAAATATCTAAAAAACAACACCTTGGACCACTGAGCTACAGTCCAGTTCTTTTTCTCTTTGGCCTAGGTAAGGCGCTTCTGGTGTTGTCTATTGGTCAGAAGTAGCTTGACAAATGGAATCCGACACCTGAAGCCCATGTCTTGGATCTGTTCATGGTGGCTATTGAAGAACTGACTCCAGCAGCAGTCCACTCTGTGAACACCCAGCTTCTTTAGCAATGATCTTTTGAGGCTTACTCTACTTGTGGAAAGTGGCAATGACTGCCTTTTGGACATCTGTCAAGTCAGCAGCCTTCCCCATGATTGTGTCGGATACTGAAACAGACTTTTTATTGTATCTGCAGTAGGGTCTGAGCCACCGGGCAATACTTATTTGGGCTTATAACACCCAGCAGTATACCAGATGGATACCCACCACATTCAGAAGACCCTCAGAATAATCAATTGAACTGTGATTAATATGAACTGTGAAGGAAGTCAGAAGGCAACACAAAAAAACCTTACAAGCGATAAGGTAATCAACCTGTTGCAGATGCAAGACTTTTGCTGTCATTGTAAATGAACCAAGCACAGGCACACGCTCCATTTATCAGTCTATAATCTGATTTATTTTGTCTTGGACACACAATTGTTATACCCTTATTGATAGTATTTTATTTTGTCTATTTCTTATGCACATGAATGGACAATGTACAGAGTGTTTTAGGCTACTTTCAGGTCATCCTAGATGAACTGCTTACCGAAGAGTAAGGAAATAACCGCTGTTAGTTTCTGGGTGGTTGACTTCACAGCAGACGCACGCATGAAATTGGTCAACCAAATCACTGGCACAAACATGAAAACTGAAATCAATGTCATCATCGGGAAACGCACACAATAGAGCTTGGAAAAACTGTAACCATTCCTTAGACATAAGCAATAGACATTCAGATGTGTATCAATCGTAATCTGCATGTAATTTCATAGTATCTAAGTAGAACCGTTGTCTGACATCCAGGGAGTAGCCATCTGCATCCTTTGGAAATCTGTTCCACATTCGCTACAATGGATGAAAGAAGACATAAGTGATGTATAAAATATGTCATCTATCCTGACATACAACTCCAACAGAAGGTTCAGACATATGTTTCAGTATAGGTAAACAGTGTAATGTGTTGCCCATGTGATCCAATTATATATATAACAATACTTCATGGTATATTATATAAAATATATATACCGTATTTTCCGGGCCATTAGGCGCACCGGAATATAAGGCGCATTAGTCCGATGCGCCTTATATATGTAATAATTCCATATATAAGGCGCATTGGACTATAAGGCGCAGGGTCGGGGCGTGGCGGAGGTCCGGGGGCGGAGCGGAGACCCGACGTGACGCGACGCGGAGAAGAGACGCAGCGACGCGGGGAAGGTGAGGGGGAGGTGGAGGAGGGCAGCGGACCATACTTACATAGGTTCCCGCTACCGGAGACAGCAGATCTCCAGCGGGAACTGCAGACCACGCGGCAGAAGTTGTTCGTGCAGCGTGGTCTGCAGTTCCCGCTGGAGATCTGCTGTCTCCGGTCTCCGGTAGCGGGGACCTATGTAAGTATGGTCCGCTGCCCTGTGCCATACATAGGGCGCACCGGACTATAAGGCGCACTTTGGATTTCCAAGGAAATCCAAGGCTTTTAAGTGCGCCTTATAGTCCGGAAAATACGGTATATAAAAATTTCAGTGGATGTCTCCATAAGAACAAGATAGTGCTGGTTTCAAAACATTATTAGGCATAAATAGGACTAAATAATACACACTGAGGCACATCTACATACCCATCTCGTTGACGCCGCCGATCCGGAATGTCCGACAAGGATTCGGAGCTGCTGTGATTCACTAAGAACGTGCGTCCAATTTCCTGCATGTGTCACTTCTCCCGCTGAGGTCCGCCGGAGTTCACCTTCATCCTCCTGGTGCATGTGAGTGCTGATCTATTTTGTTTTTTAATTCCGCAGTTTGTCCTAATCAGTCGGGTTGTCTGACGGCCACACCCCCCCATTTGTGTTGCATGCAAGCCGGCGTCGATGTGGCACAATCTGATCGCATGCACCAACCAAACCTGTGGCAATTCAGGGCAAAATGGTAAATAGTCGGGAAACCCGATGAAAATGCGGTGTTCGGACCCTTAGTAAATGTGCCCCACTATGTTGGTCCGATCCCACAGGCTGCAAATATTGCAAAGGGTGGGAGTGCCTGCATTATACAGAAATATGGATTCCCTTTCTACCAGCAGTACTGCAGTGCAGGCACTGTAACAGTACCGGAGCTGTTCTTTGACAGGACCATCACACAGGTCAGTTTCTGTAAGATTGCTGCTGACCTTATATAAATAGCTGAGCAGGCTGTGCTAAACAGTTTCTGAATCCTCCCATATAAGTGAATGTGAGCTATGGAAACAGTGAAGTCCACAAGACGACTTCTGTTACTTCCAGACCACTAACAGCAATGGCTACCTGAGATGGGAACACTATAGTGGGTTGGGACCTACTTGCTGTTAGAGATTTACTTTTCTATGATATGACGCCTCTTTTCCACCTTGCTATTTAAATGGAATTAAGCAGGAACATCATGCAACCCTAAAAAGTGCTTGGGACCCCAAAACCAGGGATCCCCACATAATGAATGACACTGATTCTGGGCCCACATTCTCTGTATCAGGTTAGTGAATAATAGTCTCTGTTTTGGAACGGAGCTGTGCATTACACGGGCTCCAGAAATGTCAAATCTACCTCTGTACATTTTTTGCTGACTACCCCCCATCCCCTTTACCCCTTTCACCTCCTAGCAGCAGCGGCTATACCTATGGTACACCCATCATATATTTGTACTAATAAAGAATATAATTGGCTGTTGAATAGCGCATTGTGGTTACTTTACAGATACATTGGTCTTTGCTTCTTTTTTTTTAAAACAACATTTTATTTGTCTCACAATTGTATATGAAATATATATCCATAAGTTACCATTTACATATCACAAAGCATGAAGAAAAGTTTCCATAATAATAGACTCTCATAGTTAAATTTGGTTATTATTGTTTTCTGAGACAATACTTGTACTCTATTAAAAGACCATAACATTAACAGTCCCCCCTCCCTTTCCGTCCCCCCCGGTGATCTTTGTTCTGACCCTTCAAGGCTCCCAATCTCCCTCTGCTGTGTATTATACCATGACGTATATTGAAATGTTTTCATCATTGATTGTATTTCATTTGGTGTGTATTGTGCAATAATAAACTCTTTCCATTTTTTAAAAAACTTCTCTGTGTCTTTCTTTTTATGTCGTTCAGTTTCTATTCTGTCATATCTCAGCAATTGGTTTAGTGCGGTGAGTACCTCTGGTATCCCCGGGACTGTGGGTTGTAACCAGTGTATTAGAATGCAAGAAGAAGAGTTATGTGTATTGCTTTCTTGTCAATCATACTTGGTTCTCCCGGTTCTTCTGTGGTGGGTATCTAATGAAATAGCATTGCCATTGGTGTTGTAGGTATCTCCTCTTGCCAGACTTCACCATTTCACATACCGCCTTCCAATAAGGAACAACGTGTGAGCAGTCCCAAATGGCATGATATAAATTTGCCTTGTCTAGTCTGGTCTTTGCTTCCTATAGGCAGATGTTTGCTACACTCATGATGCCTGAAGGGACTAATTTTCGGGTTGGATTTGGCATACCAACACACTTTGTGGGAACAATTTGGAAAAGACCTCATTCTCTTCCAGTAGGACTGTGTCCATTGCACAGAGCAATGTCCATAAAAACATAGCATTGACTTCAAGACAATGTAATAACTTTGGGATTACCTAGAATAGAAATTGCAAGCCTGATACCCATTGGTCAACATCAGTATTTGACATCATACATTCTTTTCTGGTTAAATGGGTAAAAACTCCCATAGACACACTCCAGAACAGTGGAAGCTGTTTTATCTGCAAATTTGGAGGGAAATTCCATTTATGCAAAAGCATCTAATGTGTACTCTTGTTCATAGAATGTGTATTAAAAAAACACAGTACAATTCCTATGAATATAAAATAGCAGATGGAGAAAATCACAATCAGCATGCAGATAAATAATGGTTCAGCACATTTGCCCATATGTAGAGTATTGTAAGGATGCCCTACTACATTCTTTGAAGGAAACATGTTTTGGATTTATTTTATTCGATTTATTAACTCAATGTAAATATAAGAAAGCATAAATAATATGTCTGGTCTTTTTTTAATGCTTTGGCTGTTTATGTAGATAAATATAATTATGATAAAATTATCATTAAAAATGGTCATGTTCTAAAACATAAATTGTTTACATATACTAAGCAACATCTGAAAGAATTCAGGCATAATTTGTTTGATGTATCAGAAAAGTTTTACACATTTTTAGACATCTTAATGACTAGGGTAAAAAGGGGCATGTCTATCTGTGAAAAGAGGTGTGTCTTTTTGGAAGTGGGCATAGGCTAAGTTTCCATGCACCAAAAATGTTCCAAAGCAAAGGAAATTCCTTTAGTAAACTAACCCAACTAATAGCAGGTTACACTAGACAGTCTTTTTCAGTAACGATTTCCAGATTTTTGAGAAATTTCTGTTTTCAATAGTTTAATAATAATTCCTTTTAATTTATATAGCGCACACAGATTACGCAGCGCTGCACAGATCTTGCCAAATTGGTCCCTGTCCCCAATGGGGCTCACAGTCTAATCAACCTACCAGTATGTTTTTGGAGTGTGGGAGGAAACAGGAGAACCCAGAGGAAACACACGCAAACACGGAGAGAACATACAAACTCTTTGCAGATGTTGACCTTGGGACTTGAACCAGTCCAAATCGTTCCCTGTCCCCATGGGAGCTCACTATCTAATCAACCTACCAGTATGTTTTTGAAGTGTGGGAGGAAACCGGAGGACCAGGAGGAAACCCACGCAAACACGGAGAGGACATACAAACTCTTTGCAGATGTTGTCCCTCGGAATTGAACCCAGGTTCAAGACTGTAGTACTGCAAGACTGTAGTACTAACCATGCTGTCCTAGTTTGCTTAGTTGATTCATTATAGAGTACATAGTATGTAATCAATACATATACATATTAAGTAGATAATTACACACTGTAATCAAGATTACTGAATATACTTATACAGTGAGTGTAGCATGCCAAGTCTATAAAGCCATGTCAATTATTCATGTAAATTGAATTTACCAATTGATTGGTTACTGGGAGGAAAACAATTTTTCATTTCATTTTGGATGCTGAGTTTTAATGTTATCTGTGAGTTAAACTATTTGGAAAGTGATTATATTAATATTAAACAATTTTTTTTTAAATTGTGCTTTTGTGCTTGTGACTGTATTTTCTATAAATACAATTCTGTGCTTCTGTGCAGTGCAGATACATTATGATTCTGGAGTCATATGATATTATTTCTATATATGATAATATGACTCATTAGTGGGAGCTTGAAACAAAAATATAAACTATTTAGAAATGATGTAGTTTAATTAAACCTCAAAAGTTTTGTTTACAGGGGCAGTCCCCGGGTTATGTACAGGATAGGGTCTGTAGGTTTGTTCTTAAGTTGAATTTGTATGTAAGTCCGAACTCTATACTTTATAATTGTAACTCCAGACAATTTTTTTTTTGGTCTCAGTGACAATTGGATTTGAAAAATGTTGGATTGTTATAAGAAGCAGGATTAACAATAAAGCTTCATTACAGGCACCTGTGATAACTTACAGCTGTTTATTGTATCCCAGGGCTAAAGTACAGTAACTTACCAATTAACAGAAGTCCGTTTGTAACTTGGGGTTGTCTATAAGTCGGGTGTTCTTAAATAGGGGAACGTCCGTATTGCATTTGCAGCAATATAGTGTTATAAAAATTATGCCAATTAGTCTGGAGTACTCCAGCTACATCAACAAAAAGCCACAGTGAGTGAATAAATTATTAGACGTTGCGCTCTAAGACACTTCGGTGACTTAGCCGGAACGCCAAGACTAATTAGCATAATCTTTATAAATCTATATTGTTGCAATCACAGCATATAGAGTTATAATAATAGAAGTCCTGAAGAGTCTAGATCCCCAGGAACTCCTTCTAGTAGGACATGTCTATCATAAGTAAACTAATAGTAGATGTCCTTTAACCTCTTGCTGCCTTTTCATGTCCTAACTAGCTGGCACATCTTCTACCGGGACATGAAAAGACAGCACTGTATTCAGCTCAGGATTCTACCATTGGAATGGATTGCCTTGAAATAGATTCCCAACTCAGTCTTTAAAATGAAGAGTAACAGATGAAATATGAGCATTTCTGTTCTTATTTAGTTAGTGCCTGGAAACATAGAATCACTGTGAACAATAGCACAATTATCGAATATAACAGGTGGATGAACCAAGTGGCTCAAACATCTGCCTCTCCCTTGTCTCTGGTCTCTTCTTTCAATGTGAAATGTATAATTTCCTTTCAGAAAATTCTCAGTTTACACTTTTTTAATGCTCTGTATTACGGAGGATTAAGCTGAGGCTACCCAAGCAGTCAGGGAAAATAAATGTAACACAAGGTCAGGAGCAATTTTATATGGAGACTTCTTCACACGAGCTTCATTGAAAAATTATGGAGGACAGAAACCAATCGTGGTGCATTTTGTGAAACCTAGAAGTTAAGCATGTGATCTCAGCTGATATGAGATGCCGGTTGGGCACAAGATGGCAAAACTAGACTTTACATATAGCAATCCCTCTTCCTGGGCACTTACAATGTCTCCTGGTACACAGGTCTCCCCAGTATGAACTGTGTAACAGCTGGACAATCAAATAGACAAGAAACATGAAACGTATCACTTCAGTCATGGTAACAATGCGGGAAAGTAGAACTCACTCATAGATGACTACAACAGGATGGCAATGATGATCAGATGATAGAACATATGAAAGATTGGGGTGAAACAGTGATGTGAATCAAAGACTGTTACTCCAACATTCGCTAAATATTTACCTAGATTCATCTCCTATTTAAACTAAAGGGAGAACAGCAGTGGGGTCTTCTGCTCTGCAATGCATCAATGCCTGTGTCCTGTCACTGTTCATATTTATATACAAGGACCTCTTGGAAACTAAGAACTTTCCCAAACATTTCATGCTTAATCTATTCTTGATGTACAGAGTCTTGTAAAGTCTTAATAAATTAGAGGCACCAAGCTGGCATAGAAACTAGCTAAAGTGACAGCATTCTCCTGTGGTCAGGAAGTAAGAACTCTCCTTATGGAGACTTTGGCAATTAAGGCCATCTTTCAGGCACGTGGAGATGTATAGCCATTGATGCACCACTAGGGGATATTGGGAAATATGCAAATAAGTTTTCATGGATGGGATAAGTAAAACAATGCATCTTTATCTGCCTTGTAAGAGAGCCCCCTTAACATCAAGCATGAAAATTCCAACTGTAGACAGCACTGTTTCGATGTGGTTGCATTTCATCAGTTCAGTTGAGGGAACTCGTTTAGCTTTTGACTAGGATAAGAGTAAGAGCTCTCCTTACAGAGACTTTGGCAATTAAAGAGGACCTGTCACTTAAAAAATGGCACTCGGAGCTGATCACTATAGTACTATAGTAAGCAGCTCCTAGTGCTAAAACAAACGTTGCAGTGTTACAATGCTAGTGTTATTGGAAACCTCCAATAAGGCTAACAAATACTGCTGCGCTGTACATTACAAATGTCGTACTGCTCTCAAAGCCAGCCTCATAGGCCAGCGGTGACAGCCGTGCGTCATGCATCACTCACCACCCCTAAGCCCGCCCCCTCTATTGTACAGCGCTGAGGTGTTGTAACATTGTAACACTGCTGCATTTGTTTTAGCATTACTAAAGTAAGCAGCTCCTAGTGCTGGTTTTCGGGGTGACAGGTCCTCTTTAAGGCCGCCTTGCATTTGTGTAGAGCTAAACAAGAATTGTTTTACTTAACACATACAGGAAAGCTTATTTGTATATTTCCCAGAATCCTCTAGTGGCGAAATGTGGCAATAATTGGCAAAGTCTCCGTAAGGAGAACTCTTACATCCCTATCCTAGTCAAAAGCCTCTCACATAGCTAAACCAGTTCCCTACGCTGTACTGTTGAGATACAAAGATTTCAAAACAGTGCTGTCAACAGTTGGGAATTTGTTCCTTTTGGAATAGATGAAAGCCAAACCAGTTTATCCTGCATCATATCATTAGGCTTCCTGAAAGTCTAACTCAACAATATTTTCCTTAACCCATCCTGAAAAACATATTTGCATATTTCCCACAATTCACTTGTGTAACTGATAATAATTGTGACATGCTGTTTGTGGCCTAAGATTTAGGCTTGGTTCACACTGTGTTTTAAGAAAACCCTCAGCATACATTGGGAAAGCTATAGACATATACTGACAGAGGCATAGACGTTGCCTCCATCTGCTCAGTATACAACAGATCCTGTGAGGACAGGATGCCAAGATGTAGCAAACTACGTCTTTCCATCCTGCTTCCTCCGGCTGAGCGACATGATATGTTCAGTGGAGGCAATAGAGGCTTCTTCTGAGCGGATATGTCGCTCAGCAGGAGGGAGGACGCCAGTGTTGTCACTGTCCATATAAGGACAGTGACATCACTAGGGAAACACTGTTGCCTTTGTTCATTCCTCCCCCTGCATTCAGGCGCGAGAAGAAGTATAAGCTACATTGGGATACATCTGTGCTATATGTTATAAGAGCACATCCGGAATCTGCCCCAATGTGTCCTTAGAAAAAACTAGATGTGAAGCCATCCTTACCATGATAAACCTGCCATTCGGGAAAGTGGGTATGCAAATGTTCAAAAAAGCCGCACATTTTTCCATAAAATCAGCTGTGCCTAAAAACTTGCAACTTTTATCCTACATTTTTAAGGCAAAAAAATTTGCTTTTTTTCTGATACATTTTCTTTGCAGTCTCTTGGTTAGTGGAGCACACATAATTGGATGTAGGGTACAAATGCAGATGGTTACAAAAAGAGTACAACATTTTTTGATCTGCAGCTCACCCTTTGGTGTCTTGCATTCTCTCAATGCCGCCTGGTGCTTCGTCAGTTCAGGGTCCCAAGCTGCAGCAAAGGCAGTAAACGATTGACCTTGATCTAACGAAGGCAGAGAATGAGGCTCCCCGGTGAGTCTGGAATGTCTGATGCAGAAATGTCAGATGACCTTATGCCACAGCAGACAGTGTTAAATAATCAGTTGCGCTGGAAGCTTATAGAAAGAAATAACATTGCGGCTCATTAGTTCACAAATATAGGAAATGGAGCAACTAGCAAGTACATGAAGAGAAATGAGCAAAGATTGAGAATATTATACAAATTAGGCAGGTTTGACAATATTTTATGCTGCACTAACTTAAAGGGGTTGTCCGGTCACCACACATATTCCCCTATTGGAAGGATAGGGGTTCTCAGTGGTTGGATCCCCAGAGATCAAGAGAATGGAGGTCCAGTGTACACCAAATGATTTGAGCAGCAGGATCTGCCACTACATGTCTATGAATACTGCCTATCTCTGTCAATGCTATGGAGATGAATAGTGCAGCAGGCACATGGGCGACCAGTTTCTCTTTTCAGCTGTTCTCTTAGTCCATGCACAAGTGCTGAGGAAGCAGGGGGAGGGTTAGACAGTGTAAAAGCCTTGAAAGCCAAATCACAGAGGCACTAGGGTAGCCCCTCAGACTCATTAGCATAATTGTAAAATTAGATTTTAGAAGGAAGGATGCCATGGATAACAAATATTAGAATATTATCACAGTCACGATGCTTGGATCTAGGAGTAAGTATCCCTGCTTTATGATGGTGGATTTAGATTTTGTTTATTTTCATAGATTTTGTTTAATTTCATGAATTAACAGTTTTCACTCCCTTCAGTGTTGCCTACCTCTTACACTACTTGTCAGATCTTGTGGTGTATATGGTGGTGTCATTTTGTCAATAGCTTCACATTTACTGCAATAGAAAATAGAAATATATATTTATACATGGATACAGTAATAGTTTTTGTGTTAAACAGCATTATGTGTATAAGATGGCAGATCCTTGTTAACAAGGCAGGAAAACGAGGTGCAATAATAGACAGAAGAGCAAAAGATAAAGATATTTGTGGACTTCATTAACTCAAGCTTCAAAGCCAATGTACAATCACTGGCCCTTGTATCTGCCCTAATCTCGCTATATGACTACTCAGCTGAACTGATTACATCCTGTAGAGCATACATCACAGATGACGGCTCAGACCTTATCTTCAGAGGAAGACTTTAACTCCTTCAAAAATGTTTAATAGCCACGATTACTGGAGAAAAATGGAACTTTTGAATCTTTACTTCTTCTGAAAGAGGACTGACAATTTGCTCCCTGACCCATGGTAACGGGATGTGGACATATGGGGGTACATTTACTTACCCGATCCTGTCGCGATCCCCAAGGTGCGTTGTCCCACAAGGATGAAGGATCCTGCATGTGTCGCTTCCCCCACTGAGTGCATGTCTTGCAACACAATTTGAATTTTAAATTCCACGCTTAGTCCAAAGCAGTCGGGTTGTCCGACAACCATGCCACCGATTTGTCGTATGAAAGTCGGCGCCAAAATCCGATCGCGTGCACCAAAAACCCCTATTAACTGCGGCGCAAAAATCGGAAATAGTCGGGAGACCGACGGAAATGCGGTGTGCGGACCCTTAGTAAATGTGCCCCATGATGTCATAGCAAGTGGCTCAGTGATGACCCCTGGCATCAGATAACCATGGAATATATGGAAGAAACCTGCGATCAGGGACATTGAACATATCTTACTAACATGTTTGTAATGGGGTCTTTATTTTAATAGTGTGTAATGATGTTTCCCTGGATAACCCCTTATAATAGGTATCACATGTTCATCGTACAGTACAGGACTCTGTGCAGATAGCTTGGAAGAAAACACATTTTGTAATCAAGAAATTTAGCACATAATACCAGAGTTGGGAAATGAAGGTGTTGTGTACTCATGTACATGAAGCTTCTGCAATTTCATGTCAATAACAGAAGTGTATGTTACACTAGTTATTTGTATTTAATAATTGCACAAAGTTACAGGATGTTGAGAGACCGCTTTAACAAAAAAAATCCACTCACTGTTATCAAGCATAAGGGGCTGTCCACTTTCAGCCGAAAAATTGATGTGGTCGTGTAAGGAAAAGTTATGCAATTTTCCAATAGATTTTTTATATCGATCCTCACAGTTTTCTAAATCTCTGCTTGCTGTCATTCTATAGAAAGATTCTGTGTTTACGTCCAGTGTATAGAAATCTGTCCATGTGATGTGATGGACACACAGGCGCACGATCCGTTATTATGACAGAGAGTAATCAGAGCTGTGTGATAATAACCGCTCGTGTACCTGCGTCTCTGTCACATGACCAGCGACAGATTTCTATCTAGCAGAAGTAAACATAGAGGCTTCCTATAGAAGGAAAGATATGATGTCATAGCAAGTGGCCCAGTGATGCTTCCTCACATCACTTAACCATGGAATATATTGACAAAACCTGCAATCAGGGATAATGAACATAAATTACTAACATGTTTGTGTTAGTAATGGTGCGTTTATTTTAATATTCTATCAAGGATCTATAAAACAGTGAGGAATTGATACAGAAAGTATATTGAAAAATTGTATGACTTTTCCTTACACAAACCATATCAATTATTTGCTGAACGTAGGCAACCCCTTTAAAGGACATCTACCACCAGGATGCAGGATTGTAAACCAAGCACACTGACATACTGATGTGTGTCCCCTCTGGCAGGATCTGCTCTTCTTTTAGCTCCTAAAAATTATGCAAATGAACCTGAGGGGCTCCAGGCACCATTAACATTTATGGAGCCTGGAGCCCCTCAGGCTCATTGCATAATTTTTAAAGCCTTTTTTCTCTTAAAAACAAGGACACACTGGTGACAAAAAAAAGTTTCAACTTGACAGATGTGACACTCATTCCTTTTGTTTTATTTGACAATGATGATGATGATCTGTAAATCGATGCGGAATATGATGGCGCTACATAAAGATTTATTATTTCTATTATACTCTTCCATCATATACTGGTGGAAAAGAGAAAGTCTTGAGTTCACCTTCTTATCCTTACACCTACCGTAGTAAAGATGCTTGCATAACGTATTGTATAACAGCAGAAACCAAGTGGACTGCGTTTCTATTTTGCTGTTATATAACATGTAAGGGTAACACTGATGTAACTTAGCCTATTACTATAATAAACCTGACTAGAATAGCACTTGTGTATAACAATCCCTGAAACAGGTGAGATGTGTGTTAATAGTCACTATCAGAATGCTGGAACTAATTGGGAGCCTCTATTCCATATGGTTTAACACCCCCTCCAATGTGTCACCTAATCAGATGTCACTTAGATTCTCTTTGATCGTAAGAATGGAATAGAAAAACAATAAAAGAAAAGCAATAAAGAAACGGATTGCATTAAGCAAATACATGCATCCAGCGCAGATCTCATTAGGAATTGATGTGGCGCAGTGTAATACGCAGCGTCTCAGGAAACATGAGGCCACAGATGGTAAGCAGTTGGGTGAAATAGCAGGCATGTCTAGAGAGCCATCACAAATACTATACCAATATGTACTGCATACAGACATTACTTCCCTGCCCTGAAGATACACATTAATATCAGACTGAAAGCTCCCTGGCAACACATGGGTATATTTATATGCCCTGACAATGATATGGATCGCGTGGCAGAATACCTTTCAAAATTGTTCATTCTAGCCGAGCTGTAGCTATAAATCAGTCACAACAGAACAAGCAGAACAGCTCATTTGGTGAGCACAGTACTGCCGCAACAATAAAAGATGAGATAATGTCTGTTCATATGAATGGCCATCTATTTCACAGATGGTACCCAATCCCCTGGATGTTTATGAAGTTGTGGTTTTCGCAGACTACTTGGCTTCTATCTCCAACACCTTGAAGAGATACCCACGCTGAAATTAAAGAGTGGCATGATTTATAAGCTCTCCACTATGAATACATTTGCAGTTAAGAGACACGCTTTTGTTTTAGCTGGAGTACGATACCGTGCAGAGATCTACTCCCTCTGACAAATGTTTTATTGCATTGTATTTCTTTTCTGCGCTCTGCATCCCCTGCTCATATTCTGGGTAAAAAATCAAAGCACATGAGTTCAAACAACCAAGGGACCTCTTATCCTGTTATGATGAAAATGCTAAATAGTGGCTATAGCGGATCTGCTGAAAGAAGGACTGCACTCATTCAGCTTTTCATAAAATAATACTATAGTCTGTACAGGACACTAAAGAGAAACCAGCAAATCTAGATTCATGATATGTTATCAGTGAGATGGTGTATAAACTATTACAAATGTGCCTCTTTTAGGAGATGATAGAGGATCTTGCCTTTTGGAGCTACTATGATTATATTATGATTTGCAACTTACAGCATTTCCAAATGTAATGTCCTAATGGAAGTGATCTAGAAGTAATACACAAGGAATTACTTAGAGGGCATTTATTCCGTTTGAGATTTTCAGTTCTTATTTCTGCATTAGGAAAACAATTTTGCCAGTGGAAAGCAACTATCTTTAAAACAGTTATAATGCTTGTCCCAAAAATTAAAGGGAACCTGACAGGGGCGATTAGGGACAATGAACTACCCACTGATGGTTCAGTGCCCCAAATTGTTGTGTATGATTTTAAAGCATTTGGGAAGAAAAAAACCCAAACTTTATACTCACCTCATCTCCTCATTCCCATGTCGCCTGCACGGTCAGGCAAGTAAAGATGGCGGAATAGACCCTGGCTCAAGCACTGTCCATAGAGCCAATGCGCAGTGAAGCCGCAAGAGGAGGCGCTGGCACAGGATCATAAGTTGTCCGATGAGGCAAGTAAGTATAAAAATTACATTTTTTCACACCTAAAGAATTCAAAAAAGTAAAGACCATAAAGACCTGTAGTTGGTTTAGGTTCCTAAAATGACCTGAAAGGTCCACTTTAAATAGAATAGGGGATAAATAATTTGGGGATACCTTGTATTACTGAAATGACCAATGTGAATGGAGCACAAGTTCTCAAGCCTGACCTTTACACCATAAATTTTGTATGCATAAAAGAGAATGATTAGACATTCACCGTACCCCAATACCATATCACTATTAAATAAAACATGGTACCCCACACAAAACAATTCCTTGCAGTGCCAAAATAAAACTATACAATAGTTTACGCACAAAAGCTTCTACATGAATGGCTCCAAAAGGAATCTGGAACATTGCAGCTGTAACCTTCTCAATGAATTTGAGAAGACTTTGAATGCAAAGCTGTGAGGACCTAGAATGGGGTTGGAACATAGTTTAATCAGATACAGGCAGTCCCTGGATTACGTACAAGATGGGTTCTTTAGGTTTGTTCTTAAGTTGAATTTGTATGTAACTCGGAACAGTATATTTTATCATTGTAATTCCAGCCACAATTTTTTCAGTCTCTGTGACAATTGGATTTTAAGAATGTTGGATTGTCAGAAGAACCAGGATTATCAATAAATCTTATTTACAGACGCCTGTGATAGCTGATATATAGCTGATCATTATAGCCTATGGCTAAAGTACAGTAAATTACCAACATCCGGAGGTCTGTTTGTAACTAGGGGTCATATGCAAGTCGGGTGTTCTTAAGTAGGGGACCGCCTGTATATACATGCAATATCAGGCCAATATGGTGTTTGTATTTTTGGTGGTCCCAGAAAGAACAGTAGCTGTAACATATATCTAAGTTTATCCAAGTCTAGGATCTCTGATGACTTAAATGGTGATAGGACCATGAGACTCATTATAGATACATTACATAAGGAAATTGACTGTCCTGCTTTATTACTTTTACAGGGCTACTTCATAACAGAAAAATCAATAATGAAAGACATATAAAACTGCTTAAAATTAGCTCCAGTCACGTTTTGAAAACCGACCATCTAAAAAGATTGCAAAGTGCTGTGACCTGTGCACAGGAGAACAACCAGAGTATGGGGGAGGGGAGTTCGAGTAGCTGCATGAAATCAACATACTTCAGTATAGATGTTAGCACAGCCGTGATCTTTTCAGCTGGTGCAGCCTCATGGAATCCTGATCCTGCAAAAATCAAGCCCGGCAGGTTAGGCAGAAATTTTGGGGCTAATTAACCCAGGCCGCAAAAATCCATGTGATGCGTTTCTTTTAATATACATATAGGAACTTTATTGAAAACATAAAAGTAGTATAAAAAAAGAGATTAAGCTACCGTATATACTCGAGTATAAGCCGACCCAAGTATAAGCGAGGGCCCTAATTTTACCACTAAAACCTATTTTTTTTACTCGCGTATAAGCCGAGTTTGAGTTTTTCAGCACATTTTTGTTGTGCTGAAAAACCAGGCTTATACTCTAGTATATATGGTAATTAACAATATGGTTATGGAATTTTCGGCCTTTACAAGTTATATAAAAATTATTAGAATACAAGGACTTATGACCAACCTAGTTCATTTCTGAAACGTAAACTTATACGTGTCCAATGCTTTTTAATACAGTTAAAGCATTAAAAAAAAAATATATATATATATATATTATACACACACTGAATAATTACTGGCACATATTTTATATCAGATTTTTTCCCAATATTGTACTTTTTTGTGGTACTTATGCTGAATGCAAATGAGTTTTTGCATTATTAATCTTCACACCTACAGGCTATTGATTGTCATGCACACTTTCCAATAGCCTGCACCTAAGTAGCTGTCAAATTTGTAAATCTGATGAGTGATATAAATCTGTAAAGGAATTTCTTGATTAACAAGATGTCTGAGACTATGGCGTATCTATATCACTTCAGTAATCAATAAAGTTACTAGGTTTTGAACAGTAATAACATTACAACTACTGAAATCAGAGAGGAAGCACCTGATTTCAATGGAATTACACTTATCAACACTTGCGGAATACTACAAGGCCAAGAGGATCCCAAGGGGCATGCGGTCACATTTACGACCAAATTTATTTCCACAGGACACTGCTTTCTGTACAAAACGGGTTCAGATAGCCAATAAATTCTCATTTGATGTAATGCTACTCAACATAGAGTATCTCCAGAATCACATTAAGGAAAGTAAGACTAAATGTATGAAATATGAAGTTGAACTCAAAAGTTTATTAACAACTCAAGAACTTATTGAATTCATACGAAGTTTATTGACCAGTTTAAATCAGAACAGGAATCTATAAAACGCCAGAAATGGCTTCGTGACCTTGAAGACTACAAGAAAGGGGCTGTATATAAATGGCAAGTTACTGATAATGCTTTCTCTTCTAAAACACAACCAAAAAGGAAGAAAAGAGGATAGGGCCAGAGGAATCAAGATACAGAATCATCTGATGAATCGTCTAGTGTTGCCTCCACATCGGTTTTTTAGGACAATGAGACCAAACATCGGCAAGAAATACAGACGGGGAGGGAGGAAACATGAAAGAAGCTGCAAAAGGATACACCACCCATTCCAAACTACCACCGACCGGGAAGAAAACACTGAGGGACTAGATATGGAAAAAAATCTTGAAAATAATCTTGTCGTTAGCATCTCGTCTGTACAACTTACCGAAATAGAATTGAGAGTTCTGAACAAGGGACTATCATTCTCACCACAAAACAAGATAGACTGGTTTGCATATGAATGTGATTTGTTTTCATTTTTTAGACGCATCAGGTTAAAAGCGTTCTTTTCTGACCAGACCAGCATTCTCTCTGATGGTTTGAATTCCACCATAGACTCTCCTGTGACTTCAGATTCTCTGTATCCGACCCCTTCCAATGTGAGTATTGGGCCTTCTGGTCCGCCACAGGTGAGACATGAACCTAAATGTACATTCAGCTCTAGCCTAGTTGGCTTAGCCAACCCGAGTGAGTTTCAACCTCCACACATTAATAGAGCTGTGGAAACATATATTCAAATTGTCAAAAATAAATTTAATGCTCTAAAACGTGACACGACCCAAAGCTTGACTAGACCTAACATGACATCGGATGAGATTACAGCCTTGGGTGGATTGGCTGGTGCCATCTATATACAAAAACGTGGCATCGCCATAGGCTCCAATGTTGCACCAACATATGCGAATATTTTTATGGCCTGGTTTGAAGAAAAATTTGTGTACCCATCTAGCCACTTCCACAATGTGGTAGGCTGGATGAGGTACATAGATGACATATTCTTTCTTTGGAAAGGTGATGAGGAAGGCCTCCTAACTTTTGCCCAGGAAATTAATGTTCACATTCCGGAATTACAATTTACTATGGTCAACTCAAAACACCATTTACAATTTCTTGACACCGTGGTCCGCATCAACGGTGGACAGTTAGTGACTGACCTATATACAAAGACGACTGACAAGAATAGTCTCCTGCCATATAGTAGCAATCATCCTAACAATATGCTGAATTCCCTCCCATATAGTCAACTCTTACGGGTCAGGAGGATTGTTGCGGATGAAAATAAAGTAGACGCACAATTGGATGCGATGTGTGTAAAATTTGAGAAAAGAGGCTATCCCCAACGGTTACTAACACGCACAAAACACAGAGTCAGCGCCAAAGATAGAAATACACTCTTGCGACCTACCCGTAAAAACACGGAAGGTACCAATAGAGTTCCCTTTATGTCAACCTACTGCCCAGTGAGCACAAAGGTGGCAAACATCCTCAGAGACAGCTGGTCAATAGTTCGTGACTCATTTCCTGACATTACTGAATTCCATAATCCTCCGATTATGGCATACAGAAGACCTAAGAATTTGGGTGACCGTTTAGTACATGCAGATACACAGACAGGCAAAGTACCTAAAAAAACTGGTTGTTTCCCTTGTCTAGGCTGCTGCAACTGTAATAATATGCTAAAGGGTGATATCTTTTATCATCCACAAACAGGTAGAAAATACCATATCAAACAATTGTATACCTGTTCTTCGATGTACATCATCTATTTAATTCAATGTCCATGTGGCCTTTTATATGTTGGCGAGACCACCCAGGAGTGCCGCCTACGTATAAATCAACACAAATCCACAATCCGAACCGGAAAAATGGTTCTTCCCCTCCCAGATCATTTTCACAAACACCATCACAATGTTTCTCAACTCAGGTTTCGAATCATTGATGGGGTACAAAGATACCGCAGAGGTGGGGATAGAGAAAAAATGTTAAAGCGACTTGAGTTAAAATGGATATATGAACTTAACACTCTTGAACCATTTCGGACTGAACAGAGAATTTAAAATGGGAGGTGTCATCTAGCTGCCCTTTCTGGATAATTACGCATTATTTGTCCTTTTTATGATATATGTTCTACTAATAGTGTTCATATGTAGTGACACTGCTCACTTAATTTTTATGATTATTTTAACTGTATAGAATTAATGGATATATGGATAATCATTATCTTCACTTGTCTTCACAGATGTATGCACAAATGGCCCTTTTCACTTTGAACTCATATTTACCTGTTCTTTGGTGAGATTCATCGCCTGCTTCTTGATCAGGATTGCTATAGGTATGACGACGCCTTGTCCACTTGGATGTCTGCATGGGTCTATTTTTTCTGTAGCTTGGAGGTGTGTATATGGTTTTGTTTGGCTGTCATTTCTGCTATCTGATATATTGTTGGACAAATACGCGGGCATGAAAAACCTAACTCATGATATGCCTGGATCCTTCTGGCATGAGTTAAAGGTAGTGCCTGTCACGTTCGGTCCATTTAGCCCATATAGAGTACCGTATGGGGACATGTGCGAGGATCGGACATTACTAGTTATGGTTTTTGTTTACCTTTTCCGTGCCACCCCCCTGGTACCAAAATAGAGGCATAAGTACTTATAGACTATAATATGATGTGCGTTCTAGATGAATATATGTACCTCCTAATATGTCTCTCTTTTTTCTACTTGTCTCTTTGACCCTCCAGACTCCTTTGTCTGGATCCACTTGGACATAGCGATTTGTCCCTTAATATCCCGTTTCCGTCCCCATGATTTATATTTCTCAAAACGCTATATACATAGTTACTCCTTATTCCATCTTGTCTTTGCGCTTAAAAGACTGGATATACTTACCTACGATATTACTTTTACCAAGCACATTATTGCAATCCTAGTATATTCATGGAGGTATCACATGATCGGAGTAGCAATCACATGACCGGAGCCAGAGATTGAACCACGGAGTCCTCAGAATCCAATTGGAGAACTCGACTGTCATGACAACAGCAACAGCCACGCAAGCGCCGTAGAGCTCTCAGTCCCCTGACGATAGAACAGGCTAATTATTTTAACAATACACATGTGTGTGGCCGCGATACACAGAGGTGTTGTTCCTTCTTGTCAGTGTATTACTTTTCTTACTTGAAACTTTTTATATTTATGGGGCACTAGATGTTTTAAGATATTTTAATGTATTGTATACCTTATACTGTGAAATATATATATAACAAACTTGGACACAGATAATGAATTTTATTGGACGATCACACCTCACAGGAAATGTTGTCACTATCACTTTTTCTATATATGTGTTAACCTTGGTAATGATGTTTATTCTTGAAAAAGATTCATCTGGAATCGAAACGTTGCAATTTTTATGCTTGGATGATGTTATAATAAAGAACTTTTGGAACTGAACCGTACCAGGTTCTGTGGCTTTCTCCATCGCTTATGCTAACCTTGGACTCTGTGCACCGGATTCCCAGCAGCGAGCACCACCCAATCGCGATTGTTTATGAATGCTGTCTTTCCTTCTCCCCTTCCCAACATTCTCTAACAACACCTCCTTATTTTACAACTAACAGGACAACTATATTAATTATTTGGTTGGAAATTAAATGCATATTATGACCTTAATTTAATACTGAAACCATTAAAATGAAGATATATTTTATATGGTATTATTGTAGAATATGATTTATAGATCCTTCATAAGATTCATTGGCTAATTATACGAGGATGTCTTAGTACAGTGGTAGGGAACCTACGGCTCGGGAGCCAGATATGGCTCTTTTGTTGGCTGCACCTGGCTCTCAGATAGAACTTAAAAGATAGTGATGGCTTCTGTGTGCCTCTTAGACTGATCAATGGACACAGGCAGCATGTTACCGCTGCCTATGTCCTTTGTACGACCCAGGCGCCATCGCCTAAACCAAAGAGAAGAGTGATAAGGAGCTGGCTGCAGGGAGCACTGGAAAGTGAATATTCTTTTTTTTTCTGTGACTACTTATCTACTGGGGGAGGGGCATATGCTGTTGCTACCTATCTACTGGGATTATGTGCTGGGTCATCCTATTTACTGGGAGTATGTGCCATGGCTACCGATTTACTGGGGGCATGTGCTGTGGCTACCTATCCACTGGGAGTATGTGCTGTGGCTAGCCATCCACTGGGGGTATGTGCTGAGACAACATATCTACTGGGAGGCATGTGGTGGGTGTCAGGATTTCGAGTAGTGAAGCCCCTGGACCACTGAGGATAATGATGTCAGCAGACACATGGGACTGGAATCTAAGTGGCACCCGGTCTTCACCAGAGCCCGCTGCAAAGCAGGATGGTCTTGCTGCGGCGTGGTACCACCAGGTCTTTCCACAGGCGCGACTTGTTCACAGTGGCAACCAAGGTCGAGGTACAGAATCACTAGGCAGTCTTGTTGTCAGGAACAGGCAGATGGTCAAAGCAGGCATCAATGATGCAAGGTCGGGGACAGAGCAAGGGATCAGTGCTGGCAACGAAGGAGCAGAATCAGGAACAGGTCCGGGGTCAACACTTGGGAAGGAAACACTGTTGAAAGCTTCCTCGTAGGCATGAAGCACTAAGATCCGGTGGTTTTTATAGGAAACCAGGAAGTGGGCAGCGCCAATCGGCAGCACACTCGCCCCTTAAATCTGTGAGTTCAGGCGCAAAGGCTGGTCAGCCAGGACGGGTGCCGGGAAGTGGTGAGTTGAGCGAGCTCGGAAAGGGGCACTGCCACGGAGAGGGGCACGGGTATGGCTCTTAAGGAATAAAATTTTAAAATATGTGGCATTCATGGCTCTCTCAGCCAAAAAGGTTCCTGACCGCTGTCTTAGTACAAGCTGAGATGTCGTATTACTATGCCTTTACCGTTTCATTGGCGGGTGCCTAGCCTAGATTATCCTAATGAGTATTGGAGGTAGTAGATCCTCTGAACCACCACGGACGATGAGACAAGCTAACACCTGGGACCGGAATCTAAGTGGCACCGGTCTTCACCAGAGCCCACCGCAAAGCAGGATGGTCTTGCTGTGGCACGGAACGACCAGGTCAAGGCAGGCAGCGAAGGAGTGTAGTCAGGAACGGAACCGGGGTCACAACTGGAAATCACAATAACAGTGAAGGGCATCAGACAAAGCTTTCTCTAAGGCACAAGGCACGAAGATCCGTCAGGGTGTGATGGGAGAGGCAGATTTAAACAGCCTTCTGGGACACGGCTAGCACCAATTAGCGGTGCGCTGGCCCTTTAAATTTCCTGAAGCCGGTGTGCGTGCCCCCGGGCCGAGGATGTGAATCCGAAGCGGGGACGGGTAAGCATCTCAGGATTTCAGGATGCGCATGGTGGGAGGAAGATGCAGCTTGTAGGACACCGGATTGATGTGAGTCAGCACCTTGAAAGGACCCAGGAATCGTGGACCAAGCTTGTATCCAGGAATTTTCAGCCGGACGTACCTGGTGGACAACTAGACCTTGTCACCAGGTGTAGACAGGAGGAAGCTTGTGTCTCTTGTCAGCCTGGAGCTTGGTTTTCGGCAGAAACCTGTAGTAAGGAAAGGCGAGTCTGCTCCCAGATGGACTTCAGATCTCGTACCAACTCCTAAACAGCAAGAAAGTCAGAGGACACAGGCAGAGGAAGAGGAGAGAGAATGCAGTCCATAATTGATAAAAAAAATGGTGCAGAGCTGGCAGATGCAGAATCCAGGGAGTTATAGGAAAACTACATCCATGGAGTGGACCAGTCATCTTGACGGGAGGAAACAAAATTACGAAGATAGCAGCCCAGAGTCTGGTTCACTCTCTCCAACTAACCATTAGACTGTGAGTGATAAGTAAGTCCAATTTTACCTGGAGCTGGTTACAGAGGGATATCCAGAACTTAGATACAAATTGAACCTCTCGATCAGACACGATTAGAGATGAGCGAGTATACTCGTCCGAGCTTGATGCTCGTTCGAGTATTAAGGTACTCGAAACGGCTCGTTGCTCGGACGAGTATTTCCCCTGCTCGAGATCGAGCATTTAATTAAAAAAACACAGTGAAGAACAATGAAGAATAGAATAAAAACAGTGAACACAGGATCATTTAAGTGAAAAACACAGTGCAGAACACAGTGCAGAATAGATTACAGATGTTCGGCACATCTGCTTACTTGTCGGGAGATACGCGCGGAACGGTGCGTACAAAATAGTATGTGAAGAACAATATATATGTGTGTAAAGAACACATTGCAGATGTTTACATACATCTGCAATGTCTTCTTCATACATATATATTGTTCTTCACATGCTATTTTGTACGCACCGTTCCGCGCGTATCTCCCAACAAGTAAGCAGATGTGCTGAACATCTGTAATCTATTCTTCATTGTGTTCTTTACTGTGTTTTTCACTTAAATGATCCTGTGTTCACGGTGTTCACTGTTTTTATTCTATTCTTCACTGTTCTTCACATCTGCTAACTTGTCGGAAGATACGCGCGGAACGGTGCGAACAAAATAGTATGTGAAGAACAATATATATGTGTGAAGAACACATTGAAGAACACGGTGAGCAGGACAGAGACACCGGGGAGCAGCACAGAGACACCGGGGAGCAGCACAGAGACACCGGGGAGCGGCACGGAGACATCGGGCAGTGGCACGGAGACATCGGGCAGCGTCACGGAGCGTCACGGAGACATAGGGGCACGGAGACATAGGGGCACGGAGACATTGGGGCACGGAGACATTGGGGCACGGAGACATCGGGCAGCGGCACGGAGCGGCACGGAGACATAGGGGCACGGAGACATAGGGGCACGGAGACATAGGGGCACGGAGACATCGGGGCACGGAGACATCGGGGCACGGAGACATCGGGCAGCGGCACGGAGACATAGGGGCACGGAGACATAGGGGCACGGAGACATAGGGGCACGGAGACATAGGGGCACTGAGACATCGGGGCACGGAGACATAGGGGCACGGAGACATAGGGGCACTGAGACATCGGGGCACGGAGACATAGGGGCACGGAGACATAGGGGCACGGAGACATCGGGGCACGGAGACATAGGGGCACGGAGACATAGGGGCACGGAGACATCGGGGCACGGAGACATAGGGGCACGGAGACATAGGGGCACGGAGGCATCGGGGCACGGAGACATCGGGGCACGGAGACATAGGGGCACGGAGACATAGGGGCACGGAGGCATCGGGGCACGGAGGCATCGGGGCACGGAGACATCGGGGCACGGTGACATCGGGGCACGGAGACATCGGGGCACGGAGACATAGGGGCACGGAGACATCGGGGCACGGAGACATCGGGGCACGGAGACATAGGGGCACGGAGACATAGGGGCACGGAGGCATCGGGGCACGGAGACATCGGGGCACGGAGACATAGGGGCACGGAGACATAGGGGCACGGAGGCATCGGGGCACGGAGGCATCGGGGCACGGAGACATCGGGGCACGGTGACATCGGGGCACGGAGACATCGGGGCACGGAGACATCGGGGCACGGAGACATCGGGGCACGGAGACATAGGGGCACGGAGACATAGGGGCACGGAGACATAGGGGCACGGAGACATCGGGGCACGGAGACATCGGGCAGCGGCACGGAGCGGCACGGAGACATAGGGGCACGGAGACATAGGGGCACGGAGACATCGGGGCACGGAGACATAGGGGCACGGAGACATAGGGGCACGGAGACATAGGGGCACGGAGACATCGGGGCACGGAGACATAGGGGCACGGAGACATAGGGGCACGGAGACATCGGGGCACGGAGACATAGGGGCACGGAGACATAGGGGCACGGAGGCATCGGGGCACGGAGACATAGGGGCACGGAGACATAGGGGCACGGAGGCATAGGGGCACGGAGACATAGGGGCACGGAGACATAGGGGCACGGAGACATAGGGGCACGGAGACATCGGGGCACGGAAACATCGGGCAGCGGCACGGAGACATCGGGGAGACTTCAGTGGAAGAAGAGCAGCGGATCCCCGGACAGTGTATCTCCCGATAAGTAAGCAGATGTGCCGAACATCTGCAATCTATTCTTCACTGTATTTTTCACTTAAATGATCCTGTGTTCACTGTGTTCACTGTTTTTATTCTATTCTTCACTGTTCTTCACATCTGCTAACTTGTCGGGAGATAATATACACGCGGAACAGTGAAGAATAGATTGCAGATGTTTGCATACATCTGCTAACTTATCAGAAGACATTCTTTTTCAATTAAATAACACATTTTATTCCCGAACCATGGTCCCTTTGAAAAATGCTC
The DNA here is from genome assembly GCF_040894005.1 of Engystomops pustulosus. NCBI lineage: Eukaryota > Metazoa > Chordata > Amphibia > Anura > Leptodactylidae > Engystomops > Engystomops pustulosus. The sequence goes on from NC_092411.1 coordinate 60,657,422, forward strand.
GAGTCTCCCATTGACTTCAATGGGGCTCGTTATTCGAGACGAGCACTCGAGCATCAGGAAAAGTTCGTCTCGAATAACGAGCACTCGAGCATTTTAGTGCTCGCTCATCTCTAGACACGATGTGTAAAGGGAGATCATGCAGCTGGAAGATATGTTGAAAGAACAAGCTGGCAAGACGTGAAGCAGACGGAAGACCTGGAAGAGGGACAGAATGGGACATCTTAGAAAACCTGTCCGTCACCACCCAGATAACGGTATTGCCAGAGGAAGGTGGAAGGTTCGTGACAAAGTCCATAGCCACGTGCGACTACGGGTGACTGGGTATCTATCGGTAACAGAAGTAAGAGGCCAGCCGGTTTCAGACGGGAAGGCTTATTGTGGGCACAGGAAGTGCAGGATCTCACATACTCCCAAATGTCTTTGACCAAGTCAGGCCATCAGTAGTAACGGGAGATGAGGGCCACAGAGCATTGCACCCCAGGGTGTTCAGCCAGGCGCAATGAATGTCCCCAAGACAAAATCCTCTTGCGCAGTGCAGGTCAGACATACCTCTTGCCAGTGGGAAGCTGCTGAAGATCCACCAGAGCGGCAACAACCAATTGTTCCGGAGAGATAATATGCTGAGGAACCGGCTCTTCTCCTCTCTTGGAGGCATTGGAAAGGGCATCAGCTTTGATATTCTTCTCCGCAGGTTGAAAGTGGCTTAAGCGGTTGAAGCATGAGAGGAAAAGTGACCAACAGGCTTGCCTGGGATTAAGAAGTTGTGCTGTCTGGAGATGCAAGAGATTTTTATGATCTGTATATACACAGACCAGATCGCGAGCTCCCTCTAAAAAATATAACCATTCTTCCAGGCGGTCAAACAGCTCTGTGATCAACAGCAGAGGGTAGCAGTTCTTAACCGCGATCTTATTAAGTCCGCAATAATCAATGCAAGGACGAAGGAAACCCTGCACCAGCTGGAGAGGAGGGCTTACGTATAAACCCTCTCTGCAGGTTCTCCTTAACATACTCCGATATGGCAGTGGTCTCGGCTATGGAGAGAGGGTACTCCCGACCACGGGAAGGAGAGGTACCCAGCAACAGATCTATAGGGCAGTCGTAGCTTGATTGCTCTGTATAAACAATTATACCAAAGTACAAACAACAAGATGAGAATGTTTATGCATCGTACTGCTCAGGAAGGAGATGGGTTCTGTGTCCCAAAGATCAACATGCTTTGGTCCAAAGTGTGCATATTAACCTAAGAAAAGCAAAATCCCTTGTGAATATGCTGGCTGAGGCTGTGAAACAAGTACTGTATCTACATGGAACAGATTTATGTTTGCAAATGCAAATAGGAATTTTAAAAAACTTACTTTTTGGAGACTTGGCCTGTGGTCTGAAGAAACTAAAATTGAAGAGTTTGACTACTATGACCAACTGTTATCTTTGGAGGAAAAGGGATAATCTTGCAAGCCTGAGGATGCCATCCTTATTGAGAGACATGGGTGTGACAACATCATGTTGTGGGGTTGTTTTGCTTCAGGAGCGACTGGGGCACTTCACAAAATAGATGGCATCATAAAGAAAAGAACATTATGTGGCAATACTGAAGCAACATCTCAAGACATCGGCCAGGAAGTTAAAGCTTGGGCGCAAATGGGTCTTCAAAATGGACAATTACCTGAAACATACTGCCAAACTGGCTACAAAGTGGCTTAAAGGAGTTTTCCCACAAACTAAAGAGGGGCCCTATCCCGTAGATAACTTGCTGATCAGTGGGGGTCTCAGCACTGGGGTCTCACACAGATCGCAAAAACGAGGCCCTCACTACTCCGACTAATGGATCAGAAGGCCTCGCATGACCGTTCTGCTCCATTAATCTCTATGGGGCTGACGGAAATTTCCGAGGACTGTGCTCACCGATCTCCGCCAGCTCCATAGAGATTAATTGAACAGTCATGCGCAACCATCTGCTCCATTAATTTGACAGACCACTCATTTTCGTGATCTGTGGGGGTCTCAGCACTTTAGTTCGTGGGAAGACCACTTTAAGGATAACTAAGTCAATGTTTTGGAGTCGCCCTGCTCTCTACCCTATAGAAAATTTAAGGGTAAAACTGAAAAGGCAAATGTGAGCAAGGCAGCTACAAAAGTTACACCAGTTCTCTCAGGAGGAATGGGCCCAATTTGGCCCAAGTCATAGAGTTACCAAATTCTAATGAAATGTATGTAAACTTTTGGCTTTGCAGATAGTAAGAAAAACGCCTTAATTCATTATTCTGCCATTTGTCATATATACATAATTTTGGTAATTCTAATTGACCTAAAACAGGAAAGGATTGTTCTGATTTCATGTCAAATAGTGAGGAAAACAGTCCAACAAACCAACACATCTCCTCCTTTCCAGAGATCATGGAGTTTTTAGCTCCATCAATCCCTCCTATCAATGCAAATTATGCAGGTGTTCCGCAACAAAGCAGAAGATTTTCCCTGGATAGAAGTTAAGCAGCATGTTCTCCGTGTGTTTCTTTAGCCAAAGTAGTGAATCACAGGTATGGACAGTTTTTGTCTCCATCCTTCTAAATATCAACCTGCCCTGATGAATGGCTGCGATGTCCATGGCCGGCCTGTCTGATACTGCATCCTACTCCACTGACATTAATGAGTGATTAACGATTAGTTAAGTGTAGTGATCCCAGCATATCCCTACAAGTTACTGACATTCTCAATGTTGGTCTGCACGATAAATCAGTTATATGAAACTATTTGTATCCAAATGAAATTAATAATATGATAGATTTATGGTTTGCAAGAAAATTAGACTCAGGACATTTGGAGCTATAATTAGATTAATTATAGGCTGAAGGCTGGATGAAATGATTCCCACCTCAACACTTACAGAAGAGACATGCAAATACAAAGCTGTGCTGGCATTGTTAAAAAAAAACCACTTATTTTTGATGAGATGTCCTTCATTGGCCCTCTCCTCTAACATTTTAAATAATATCACAAATGTAAAGTTTTGCAAAGTAATTAAATAATCATTTCTTTATGTCAGTACTTTTTCTAACTAAGCTGAATTTTCACTTTCCCTATAAAAAAATGACCCATTTTGTTTTTCAAAAATAAATTCACCAACATTTGGAGAGAGAAAGCTCTACAGTAGACTGCACATTCACACACTATAAATTGATATATTGCGGCCAGGCTACATTAACAAAACAAACTAGAGGTTCTTAGTTACATTTTTATCAAATTGCATGAGCCCACTAACCACTTCATGGTGACCTCATTTTAGTGGGTCCTTACAATAGTGGGAGCGGCAACACATGGCGTCCACTATTGCTGCAACACAGCCCTAGCACGGCCCAAGACCCAGCAGCCCAGTGGCGCACCACAGGAACAAGTACCAGGTAGAAAAACAAAATGAGGTTGTGTTTACACATTCCATCTGGATTGTGTATCAAAACATGCAATCATTAACTCCTTAGGGACGCAGCCAGTTTATAGCTTAAGGCTCAGCCCCATTTTTTGGATTCTGACATGCGTCACTTAATATGGTTATAACTTTTGAACACTGTTACTTATCAAAGTGATTCTGTTTTTTCCTCACATGTTGTGCTACATTTTAGTGGTAAATTTTGGCTGATAAGTTTAGAATTTATTTTTTAAAAAACAAGAAAAATGGTTAATTTTTAAAAAGATTTGCCATTTTTGAAAATCGAAATCATCGTGTTTTCAGGCAGATAGATTTACCACCTAAATAAGTTGCTAAATAACATTTTCCCATATGTCTACTTTACATTTTCATAATTTTTGAAATGTCTGGATAATTTACTTTAATGTCACGCGGCTTACAAATAGAATATCGCTTTTCCGTATTTTCAGAATTTATTATTTTGGAGATAATTTCTGTTTTTAATGAAATTTTACATATTTAGCATTAAAAACCCCTATATCAATCAACCCATATTCAAATCTGCACCCCTCAAACTATCAGAAACAGCTTTTAGGAAGATTGTTAACCCCTTGAAATCTTCATAGTAATTGAATCAAAATGGAGGTGAAATTTAGAATGGTCAAATTTTGTTGGTTATACGTTGATTTAGCCCTAAAATTTACACATTAAAAGTATAGAGATCCCCCACATGTGGCTATTAGTTGTTTTATGGGGCAGAAGGGAAGGAAAGCCCTGCAGCTACCAGTTTCCTCATTTGCCCCTTTTGTAGGCTATACAATTTTAGCTTTTTCGTTATTGAGGCCATGTGATGGCATTTTTTGGGGGATGAGATGCTTTTTCAAGTGTTACCATTTTGAGGTTGGTATCCCCTGTTGTTGAAAATTTTACTTTTATTTGGAGGTATTTACCGTATAGACTAACCGTCATGTTATCTTTATTCTATGGGTCGATACGATTACGGGGACACCATACTTTTAATATTTTTTCTTATGTTTTACTAAATTTGCCAAATAAAATCCTAATGTGAAGAAAAATCTATGATTTGTTCATTACTGTCTTCCAAGTGGCATAACATTTTTACTTATTTGGCTAAGGAGTTGCTTGATGGCTTGTTTTTTGCGGGACATGTTGTACTTTGCAACAGTATCATTCTGGAGTACATATGGGATTAAACAGGTAAAAATCATAATTTCGGGGATTTTTTTACAGTTTTTTTTACGGCGTTTATCATGCGCTTTCAATAATGATTTATTTTATTGCATGGGTTGTTATGGACGTGGTGATACTTATGATTTTGACTTTTTTGTGCATTATATGTCTCTTTATATGTTATGGGGATTATGGGCATTTTTATTGATTTATTACTTTTATGGAATAACTTTTTTTTAAAACTTTTTTACTAGTTCCACCATGGGTCATGAACAAGCAATCTTCTGATCGCTTGTACATGATAATACCTTGCAATACTGACATATTGCAGGGTATTAGCTGTGTCAGCCTATGCAAATGCATAGGCTTACACTGTGCCTTTAAGATGATGTACCCCAGGGCTGCCAAAGCGATGATCGGTGCCCCCCCGAAGATGGCACGCGGGGGGATGGTGAGGGGAAGACCCCTGAAGGTAGTTTAAATGCAGCGGTCGCGCTGACACGGCATTTTACAGGTTAAACACCCACGTTTGGAGCCCACTCCGACCACGGGTGTTACACTGGGAAGTCAGCTACTGGCTGCAGCTGACATCTAGTGTATCCCAATGCCGGCCCGGCTCAGATATCAAGCTGGGTCGGCATCAGCTCAGCGTCCAATATATATCAAACACTAAGCGTTTAGTCACTGCATTCAGCGTCTGATATATGGGACACAAGAGGTTAACGAGCACCCAGTCTTTTTCATGTAAAAAAAAATGATCACATGCAAATATACAACCCAGCCAAGCCCCTCCCCATCCCATATGGATTGCGTTTTGAAACACAATCCATACAGAACGTTTGGAACGCAGCCCTAATAAATGGACAGAATTCAAACTATACCAACATTTGGAGAGAGAAAGGTCTGGACCACACTTAATACCATGATGTATTGCCACTAGGCTACATGAACAAAACTAACTCAAGCTTCTTAGTTACATCGAGTATTAGCGTTCTCGAAACGGCTCGTTGCTCGGACGAGTATTTTGCCTGCCCGAGATCGAGCTTTTACTTAAGAAAACACAGTGAAGAACAGTGACACCGTTCTGCACTCGTGTCTTCTGATAAGTTAGCAGATGTAGGGAAACATCTGCAGAGCTGTGTAAAGTTTATACCACTGATAATATTTTGAGAAGTGTAGGACCTTTTGATCACTTTTAATCAAAATTTCTAATGGAGACAAAATGGCGAAAAAGTGTTGATTCGAACATTTGGGCACTATTTGTTTTATAGTACAATAATTGTTTTATATTTGGATGTGACATTTTGGGACATGTTTATGGTTTTACTTGTTTTTTATGTGTTCTAGGGAAAGAGGGTGATTTGAATTTTTTCTAAAACCTTTTTATATTTTGTAAACTATTGTTTCAGTTTAAACCTTAGGAGGTCTGATCACTTATACAATATTCTGCAATAGTTCCTGACAGATTATGATACAGGACGCTAAATGACTGCTATGGGAGCCTTTAAAAGGCGTCCAGATGACTTGGCAACCAATTGGCGCCCTCCGATGATGTCACAGGCATTGCCGATAGAGATGTTGGCGCCCACACGCAGCACTGTTAGGTTTAACTGCCCCGATTGGTGCCAGCAGTGACTGTGGCAGTTACTGTCAGGTGTCAGCCGCTGCGTATGGAGGGGGGCTAAGTCCTTGAGCCCTCTCTATACTTCCCTTCACAACTGGCCGACGTATATTTATGTGGACCAGTCATGAATTGGTTAACAAATAAAAAAGATTTGATGTGGCAGGTTTTCTTAAAAGATTCCAACAAACACAACCACAGGAAGGACAGAGAATGTCAGAGAATAACAACAGAATTGAAATATACACATGTAAATAATTTTCTTATTCTCTCTGACACTTCGCAAAGGCAAAAAATTTCATTTTACAATTTACACAACTGCATCACATAAATTGTCTCCAGAAATGATAGAACCTTGGCCATTTTACCACTACAATGTCTAAATTTACTGAGGCGTTGACAGCCCTGGTTTGTCATCTGGCAAGATATAAACTGCACTCCATAAAAAGAGCATAGAAATTACATCAATAAAGTGGAATTATAATGTTATATATATATATTCTTTGCTAGGTTTTAACCTGAACGGTTAATTAACGCAATAAAATGTACACCTCCTTCCAGGAATATCTCCTAAAAAATGAAATGATAAAAAGGAGCCAACATGAACAGAATAAATGAGTAAAGATTTTTTTTCCATTCCATACAATAATAAGCTTCATCATCATTATAGAGAACAATGGAATAATAAATCCCTGCGCTCAGAATGTGGTCCCCATGCTGTTTATTTTCACATTTCTGTATTTATAAGGTAATGTATTGCAGTTAAATATGGATTAAATTGAGGAATAATGTTCCTCTTTGTATTGATCACAGTTTAGCACTGTATCCTGCCAAGATTCTTTTTATACATCCTTTAGTGAAGAACCACAGGTCACTGAAGGGGAAAAACAAAAGTAGATACTCCAAGATTAGCATGTTCAAGTTCAGCGTAACCATCACTATCAAGTGTAACACTGGCAACAGGTTCCTCCCCTGGTCACGTTCCCCGTCGCCATCTTACCTTCAGCTGCTGTGTCCGGCAATGCTCCAGCTCCCTTAGGGCGAGGACAACACCCTTCATGTAGGGCGTATTTCAGCAAGGTTGTCCCAGCCAACAGTAATATAGTCCAGCATTCCCTGCTCCAAGCGCCTGGGCAAAGATTCCTAGTTCATCTAGTTCCACTGTAAAAAATGAATAATAAGGTTAGATTCACCTAGGACCACTTATATGGTCTAGACCTATAGTGGAACTAAATATTTACATATTTTGCATTGCAGAAGTTTCCTGACCAGGGGTTTTGTTACTCCCACTGGTCAGGTGGTGGCTACTACTCCAATTACATCTGAGCTCACAGTAACAAAGTATAACACATGTGATTGGTTGCTAGAATTACATCACAGAAAACAATTAACTCCTGCCTTACCAGGCAGGCTCTACCACTGCAATGCTCATCTGTGTTATGTAGTTGTTATGTAGTGACATGCTGTGGGGTTGATCAGACCCTACACAGGCTTGCAGCTACATGGTGGGACGTATTCGCAACAACCTCTCTGCCTTGCATCGGCGAGGGTGTTGCATACCCCCGGAGCAATTGAAAGAGCCGCCCTCGGCTTGACTATGGACATTTTGGGGCACAGAGGACCAACCGCTGGCCAGCAGCGGGGAACCTCTGGGGGGTTCGTGCAAGTGATGGCCGGTAGAGGTAAATAAGGGCACTTCTGTGAAGTGCAGGCTACATGATCTGTAGGGACATGGTCCTGGAGACAGGCACCTGGGTTGGTGTCGGACTAAGACAAGGACATGTGAATGCGAAGTGTGACAGTTGGTTGCTGACGCCATTAAACCAAACTGTACAGTAGGGAAGGTGTGGTGTCATGTACTTTAATCCACTCCTTGCACCAGAGCCTGTATATTTGTTATATAAACACTTCTTCCCTAGTGACAAACATATAGGGGCAGATTTATCAAGTGTCTGAAAGTCAGAATATTTCCAGTTGCCCATGGCAACCAATCATAGCTCAGCTTTCATTTTACCAGTGCTCATGAATATTTTAAAGAGGAGCTGTGATTGGCAACCAATCACAGCTCCTCTTTAAAATATTCATGAGCACTGGTAAAATGAAAGCTGAGCTATGATTGGTTGCCATGGGCAACTGGAAATATTCTGACTTTCAGACACTTGATAAATCTGCCCCATAGTGTAGATATACATTACATTGGCATATATGACACAATAAGACATTGTACAATGTACAAGTACCTGCCGGCTGACATTCTTACCCTTGTATGAGTGGTATCCAGGTGCTACATCTTTAGCACCCCCACGGTCCCCTAAGGACCCGCAGTTTACGGACTACCCCCACTTACGAAGCATGGGAGCAGGAACTACAGCAGGGACATCATCAGCCTGGGTGAAGAAAGCAGTGTTGAGATCTGTCACCTGAAGACATCTGGTGGTAGAAACTGTAACTGCTGACATGGGGCACCCAGGGGCTGGAGTTGGAACAGCAGGGAGGTCATCTGCGGCAGCAGGCGTCTCAGCAAAGGAAGGAGACAGGAACTTCTCTGGCTGACCTTCTGTAGCTGGAGGCGCTGTGGAGCGCATGATGATAACCGCAGGAGCTGTAACTTCTTCATTGCTGACAGCTGAAGGCTTGTTGTTCCTGGACTGACCTGTAGCTGTTTGAAGCGCTGTTGCGCTGGCGGTGGTAACCTCTGTAGCTAGCAGGGCGTTCTCACCGGACAGCCTGGGCCTCTTAGCAGGTGGTAACGGATATTCCGCAGGACGGTCAGCAGCATTAGAAAAGGGGTCAGGCCCCTTTAAGAGAGTCCCTTTTGTAGCCGGACCTCCTATGAGTAGATGTTGGCCCTCTGCAGGGAGGCCGGACTGTACCCCAGCAAGGGATAAGGGAGATATCGCAAAAGTCACTGTGATATGGGCCCTGGGGGCCATGGTACTCACATCCGCGGTGGTCCTCTGGAGGTCCGGAATTGGAGGAGGCAGCCGCTGTGGAGAATCCGCCATTGGGGACTGTGTACGGGAGACAGCAGATGAAGGTGCCCGAGGCTTGTGGGCAGACCATGTGACACTTGGTTCCTCATCTCGGCGGCTGTGCTGCATGTCGGCAGGACAGGAGACATCCAAAATGGCCGATTAACCTCTCTGATGCTGAATGGCGCTTGCGCTGACTCTGAGGTACCTCGTGGGCTCACTGGCGTTGCAGTGCGGGAGAGTTTCACGCCAGAGGGCGGAGCTCCCGCCAGGAGCTGTGGCGGGCTGAATTTTCTCCTGCGCCACGGCGGTCTGAGGCAGGATTCGCGCCATAAGCGCAGGGGGCGGAGCTTCGCCCATGCAGACTGTGGGTTCCCGCCAGTGACTTTTGGCGGGCTGGAATTACTTGCTGCGCCACAGCCTCGTGAGGTAATTGCTTCAGGCGCGGCACCGCCGGATGTAGCAGAGCTGACAAAGGTTTAACCTCCTGAGTGCTGGAGCAATGCTCAACAGCACGTGGCAGCAGTATAACACAGTTCAATGTGGAAATGCACACAATCACTTGGGCCTAAACCCGAATGGCAGCAGGGTTAGGCAGCACAGTCTTTGTAATAAAGGACAGTCTATAGTGCCAGTATAAGGCACAGAAGTATAAATCCTGTTCATAACGCCACTTGCAACATCCCCCACCGGGGCCTAGCTTTTTCTTGGGGCCTATAGACAGCCGGGGCCCGCAGTACCTGAGTGGCTGGCGGTTGCGGCCTAGGCACGCTAGTGTCACGGTGCTTGGTATGGGGAACAGGAGGGCTGTCCTACAGCCTGGCAGGTCTCCCGCAGGGTGGTGTTGGCAAGAAATGATGAGGGAGAGGCTGCTATAGCGGTTCTCCCTGGGGCAACCCTTTGGGGTCTGGAGTATGAGTCCCTGTGTAGTGGATAGGGTGCCCGTGATGGTGACAGCCGAAGTAGCAGGGACCAGACGGAGGCAGACATTGAACAAAAATAACTTACAGTTCTTTATTGAAACCAACAGGAACAGTAGCAACGTGCCTTGACAGAATGGTAGGATGCTAGAGATGCAGTTGGAGGGAGCCACAGGAGTAGTTCATCAGCCTGGATGCAATGGTAGGCTGGGAAATAGCTGTGTCCTAGGAGGATACTTCAGCTTGTCCTGGGTTGCTTCAGATCTCACCCTTGAAGGTAGGATGATACCCCTTTTCTCTCACTGTCTAACTCGCTACACTTTTCAGGCAGGGAGCTGGGCTCACCTGCTCTGGTCTGGTGTGCTGGCTGCACTGACTCTTCAGAGTCTCTAATCTGATCTGTTCAGACTCCTAGGTCTGACTGACTTCTTCTTCTCAGTCTCAACTAGACTGGAACTCTAGAAGTTTCCTGACCAGGGGTTTTGTTACTCCCACTGGTCAGGTGGTGGCTACTACTCCAATTACATCTCAGCTCACAGAAACAAAGTATAACACATGTGATTGGTTGCTGGAATTACATCACAGAAAACAATTAACTCCTGCCTTACCAGGCAGGCTCTACCACTGCAGTGCTCATCTGTGTTATGTAGTTGTTATGTAGTGACATGCTGTGGGGTTGATCAGACCCTACACAGGCTTGCAGCTACATGGTGGGACGTATTCGCAACAACCTCTCTGCCTTGCATCGGTGAGGGTGTTGCACATGTTCACATTTGTCGCAGAGATATTTGGGCAATTAGACCAACAGGCTTTTATTCCTGGTATTGCTGTGCAGTACTCGCTGTACCCCGTGTGGTACTATGCAGATTATTGGTCAACACTGATTTTGGGGCGACAGTCTCTAGGGGATCGATATCATGCAATTGTGAGTATCACATATTCATGTCCATGTATATTCCCCTGTCTACGGAGTTTATTGGTCCGTGTCGTCTCTCTGACTGCAGCCGAGGTAACTGTTTATGGGTGCGCACAGTATTTATTATAACATCTGAGATTAGAGTTGTTTTTCGTTAGAAGTACTATGCTCTATGCGGCTCTGAACTGGCTGCTGGTTTACTAACTGTCACTAGCCACTCGTTGGATTCAATGCCCTTTAAGTGTCTGTACTATCTCATTCATTCCCACTTTCACTCACACTGTATTTGCTATGATTAGATGCCGCTGCAGTTCAGCATCAACTACTCTTTCTAATCCTTAGCATCACTCTATTTAAAATCACACACACTCAAGCAACCCCCCCCCCCCCCGACATGTTTCGCCATGATATGGCATCCTCAGGGGGTAACGGGGCTGATCTGAGGCTGTCAGCGTATTGGCTGCCAGTAAACACACCCTCGTTGATGACACCACCAACCGAAGTAATAAAGCGGATGGAAGCACGCCGACAGCCTCAGATCAGCCCCATTACTCCCTGAGGACGCCATATCATAGTGACATCATCACAGTTCCGTAAGCCTCTAACATTAGCAAACTGTACCCCATGCACATATATGACCACATCAAAAATCACAGTGGTGAGGAACAATGGTGAGGAACTTTTGATCATTTATTAGGTGTCGTCTTGGTCTCTTGATGTCAAAACATGAACAGAATGAGGAGAAAGACTGTTTAAATACTAATTCTTATAGAACCAGGAAATGTATTCATGGATCAAACATGGATGTTGAGAATTTTGCAGTTAAGCTCCCTGTTAGGCTACATTCACACAATCTATAACTTACAAAGAGGTTCATGCACACCGTTTATAATAAAAACCCGGCCAATCTGTTAAGCAGCAGGATCCATTTTATATACTCAGGTATGAGACGAATTCTCAGCACAATTATTGTTCTGAAAAAGCCCTGCTCAGCTTATATGCACCCTCACCATCTGGCGTCTTCTTCCTCTCCTATTCTCATTGCGGCTCCTACCGACAATGTGGGTACATGCTCGTCTATGCATTCTATCTGCGTACACACTATGATGCAGCTTGCAGCTGGTGACGTCATAGTATGTGCGCGGGCAGAGTGGACAGACATTTTTAAAATTATTTTAACCCTTTCAGGGCCTGGCCCTTTTTTGTTTTTTCATTTTAATTTTTCACTCCCCACATTCATAAATCTATAACTTTTTTATTTTTCCTTGTCCAGATCTGTGTGACAACTTGTTTTCTGCGTAACAAATTGCACTTCATAGTGATGGTATTAAATATTCCATGCCGTGTACTGGGAAGCGGGAAAAAAATTCCAAATGCAGTAGTTTTTTGATGACGTTTACAATGTTAGCAATTTTAGGACTGTACGACCTTGTGATCACTTTTTATAGAATTTTAAATTTTTTTTAAAATGACAAAAAAGTGCCATTTTTGATTTTTGGCCGTGATTTTCCGTTGCGGGATTAAACGCAGTGAAAAACCGTTATCATATTTTGATAGATTTTTACTGTTTATTTATATCAGTTCTAGGGAAAGGGGGGTGCTTAGAGTTTTTAGGGTTTTTTTTATAATTTCTTTTTTTTAAACTTTTTTTTATTTTTACTATTTTTCAGACTCCCTAGGGTACTTTAACCCTAGGTTGTCTGTACGATCCTATCATATACTGCCATACTATAGTATGGCAGTATATGGGGATTTTACTCCTCATACATTGTAATGCATGAGTTAACCCGAAGTAGCCTCGGGTCTTCGTGAGACCCGAGGCTACCATGGCGACAGATCGCCACTCCCCGATGACGTCATGGGGAGTTGCGATCCTCGAAAAGATGGTGGTGCCCATGCGCCATCTTTTTGAAGCCGGCGGCTGCTTTGCCGGCCGCGATCAGCGGGAAAACACCCGCGTCCGGTGCCGGCACCGATCGCGGGTGTTACCGGTAAGCCTTTGCTGCAATATACAGCAAAGACCTACCGGCTATGGAGAGGGCTTAGCGCGTGAGCCCTCTAAATGCACCCGCGGCCGACCCGTGACGTGCTATTACGTCACGGGTCGTGAACAGGTTAGTATTGGTTCTTATCTTTTTAATTTGTTTTCTTTTTTCTATACATTAAAGCATTATATTTTAGAGCATTATATTTTAGAATAATCTTAGAATCTTAATTTTCTGTTTTGGTGTGAACAATAGGGATTTCTCTTTTTCTTGTTTTCACAAACAAATTGTGAATTTAACACAGTAAAGCCCTAGCTATATATAAGTTATAACAAAATTTCAGTGAATGAAATGCTCATTTATTACCTTAAAGTTTTATTGTATCAAATTGGAGTCAAATATAAGAATGTAGGCGATGAGGAGAACTACTTCATCTTAACGACAAGTAAGAACACAGCACTGAAGGTCACCGCTGGGAAAGCACAAGGTTCTTTTATTGAAGGCTGGCTCTCCTCCAGCGGGCAGGACGCCCCTTCAATGTACCTATCACATTAGGATTTGCGCATTGCATCAAGACAAGATTTTATTGACACTTTTGGGAAGAAATGTGATCAAAATACTAATGACTTAGCTGAAAAATGATATTATGTTTTACATAAGTGGCAAAGATTAAATCTATGCAATCTCTTTACGATGTGTTGCAATGTGAATGTCCCCAAGTTTGCTTAAAAAAGGGTTAAGTTGTAAATTTACCATTTTTCTCAGTAAATACAGTAATCAGCTGATAGAATAACATGTTGTAATGGGCTCTCAGAATTCTCCATCATTAAGATTTTACTTTGGTAATGAATCTGCGGTTGTCTCATTTCATTTATTAACCCAACAAATGTCTGTTGCGTAAATGAAAGATCCAGGTTCAAATGGTAAAAGAGAAAAAAGACAGAACTTTCTGCTGAAAAATATGTTTGTAGCTCAAACCACAACATCACAGGCATAAAAGGCCTGATAGTAAAAGGACAATTCAGGTCCCCGGAGAGTCTGCCACTACAAGCTTATGACAACCCACGCCACCGTCCTAACCGAAATAAATGGATTTCGTTTTATTTTATATCATTTAATGAATGCCCTTCACTGACACAGTGGGGACATAACAAGTACAGACCAGACCACAAATAGAGGACAATAAAACTTTCACACATATCAACTTCAACATGCTCTCCCCGCTCATGATGAAAATTCAGACTCTCTCAGCCTAAAGTCCCCTCTCCACTGCACGGTGTCCATATGCCTCAAGTACCAACATTGTGGGACAGATTTACTTACCCGGTCCCGACCCGATCCCGCTGTGCATTGTCCGACGATTCGGATCCGGTGTGTTTCAGTAAGGTTGTGCGTTCCTGCATGTGTCGCTGCTGCGCCGAGGTCCGCCAGAGTTCACCTTCTTCTTCCTGGTGCATGTGAGTGCTTGATCTTGCCACACATTTCCTTCTTTAAATTTCGTGGTTTGTCCCAATCAGTCAGGTTGTCCGAGGGCCAAGCCCCCCGATTTATGTTGCGTGCAAGCCGGCGCCGATGCGCCACAATCTGATCACGTGCGCCAAAAACCCGGGGCAATTCAGGGCAAAAGAGAAATATTCACGAAACCTGATGAAAGTGCGGCGTTCAGACCCTTAGTAAATGAGCCCCTATGTGTCACTTTTCCACTGAAAAAAAAATCCTAAAGCAGATGAAAATATATTTTTTTCTGTTTTATTGTACATAAGTCAGGAGGACTGTTTTTAGTTTAATAAGTAAAGGTGGGGTGTATATTCATTCATATATTTTCATGTGATTTGTACAGGAGACATAAAGAACAGTCATACTGTCAGCCAGGTCAGTTGTAGTGTGAGGGGTATGTATATGAGAAAGCACAGTCCGGTCGGTTGTGGTGTGAGGGGTATATATGATGTATGTGGGGGCAAAGTCAGGTCGTCTGTGGTGAGAGGAGTATACATGATACGTGTAGGGACACATTTTAATTGTGTTGTGTGGAATACATTTACTTAGGACCATAGAGTAGGTCATAGTTGCTATTCAGCTTACCCTGTACTATAAGTAACTGTAGTATTTTAAGGTGCGCAGTGTGGAGATGTGCAACAGGCAGCTGAGGAGATCTTGGCACAAATTCAATCAATTTTCTGGTGTACAAGCACTGAATTAATCATCAATATCTTGCGCACTACAAGAAATGGCGATTACCTCCATGCACACATGGTGTCTGAAGGGACTCAGCCGGCATCGGATGTGGACTGGCATGGAACGCTCATGCCCTGTGCCTGGTTTTTGCGTGAAACTATGCCAGGTCCGATCTGGTGTAGTTTTGTCCGCCAACGCAGCACGACCAGCAGACACATCTCAAGGTCTAAGCCTCATGATGTCCCCGCACGTGGCAGAGGGGCTTTAACAAACACTGCTGCACGGAACACCAGCCTAATATAAATCTCCCCCATACTGTCTTTGAAGCATCACTTGAAGTACAGAAAATCTCTGGCATACATGAATACATGAAGAATAATAGAGAACACTGAACTACAATTCATGTCACACCAGAAAACAAAACAACCTAATATCCCAGCAATGTGAATTGTTGTGAAGGTATTTGACCTTTGGCATTTCTTTGTGCTAATTTAGTGTATTTCGATCAATTTGTTCAGAGTAGCAGCAAGTGCACAGCTTCATAGTACAACAAAAGAACAGATGAAATCGATCCCTCAACACCAACAGCTGTGTGTGGTCAGGTCAAGCTTTCTTATAATGAATGCTTAAAGCTGCTTTATGCAGAAAGTGTTAGTAATCTCAAATGTCATATTGACTAGGGAATTTTTCATGCATCCGACATTTTCCAAGACCTATAGTGTGGATGCAAATGGAAGAAACAGGCTCCATCTACCATATAGAAGGAGGACTGGGAAGTCGCTAAATGGTGCACCTGTTCACCTCAACGGTGAAGCTCTATAGACATGGTGGGTGTATTTGTACTTTGAACGGATTGCAAATGCATCAAACAAAACGCATCCAAAAAAATACACGTACAACATGTGTTTTACCTGTTAATACCAATTTACCGGTTAATAATTATGATTAGAAATTATTAAAAATGCAAAACACATGTTTCTACTTGGGTCCGGTCAGAATGTGAGGCTTATGAATGTGATGGCTCAGCCAATATTGGCCCTCGGTGTAATTTTATTACACTTTTTCATAAAAATTTTTCCCCCTAGCATGTACATGGAAACATTACAGATCCTAATGGTTAAGTGTGAATTAGAATTTTCTTCACTTCACTATATCCACAAAAATCAGCAAGATACAGTATTTTTCCTTTATTTCTGGGTTTTTTAAAAAGTTATATTACATATGAATTATTTTATTTAAAGGGACCCGTCACCATATTTCTACTAATAAACCTAATGACAGCTAACTCTTACAGACACTACTTTTTGGCTAAAAAAAATGCAGTATCTAGCCCCAGAAAATAAACTTTGTAAGCCTACCTATTACCCTGCCAGAAAGAGCAGCGAGTTGCAAGGCATGTGTGTTATTCGTGAGAGATAGTCTGCCTCTCAGCTCATGTCTGCTGGCAACTCCCCTATCCCTTCTTCCTTCGGCTGAAGTCATCCTTGGTTCTTAACTGCTGCAGGATGATGGACTTTCCAGCAGACTTGGGCAGAGAAAAACATTGACTGCATGAATAACACACGCCCCTTGTGATGCTGCTACTTCTAGCAGTGTGCCAGGTGATCTTACAAAACTCATTTTCTTGGGCTAGGAACTATGCACTTTTAAGACAAAAACAATGTGGGCAAGAATTAGTATAGTGCTACGGGAACCGGTCAATAGGTTTAAAGTGAAAATGTGGTGACATGTTTCTTTTAAGTCAAACAGTAAAATGTATTGTTATTTACTGGTCTCCTTAATAATGAAGATATAGACATTTACTGGTTAAATGAATATATTATAATATGTTGTGAGTCATTGAGCAGTATCTTCATGCTCCAACTTGTTAAGGTGTCTCTCCAATTTCTTAATATTTACTCTGTGCATCATGAGGAACTGTCCATTCAGGTGAAACACTGGAATGTCATGTTTATAGCGGTCATACCAGGCCATATTCTCCGGAAGTGTAATGTCCACTTTCTCAAAAACAAACTGAAAAAAAAGAGTGAGAATAAAAACAAAAGTTACTTGTTTTAATATAGCTAATATCATGTACTAGGTTTAGCTTCAGTAACACTACACAATGGGGATGATGTATCAAGATGTCTTTGACTCAATTCTGGAGTAAAGAACTTAAATGACTGAATTTCTGGGCCACATTTATCAAAGGTTTTAGACCATTTTTAGTTGCTTGTCAGCAATTGTACACATAAAACGTTCGAAATCAGGAAAATGGGGTGTGGTCCTGATGCAAAAAGTCAATGCACCAAGAAATTAGGTCAATGTGCCGAAAAAGTAAAAACGCTAGTAAGACACCATAGTCTTAACATATACCAGATTTACTCACAAGGATAAGGCACGGTCAGAAATCTGGCGCAGCAGAAGACTGGTCTAGTTGCACTCTGCACTGGCCTTATGTGTGACACTTTGATAAATCTTCTCTATTGTATTTTCCAGACTGTCAACAAAGCTTAAACTTACATACATTAAGAGAAAAAACAGTCCAACCCTTTAAATGATCCCTGAGGTTTATATGGGAATTAGTTTATTTTCATTATTTTATTAGTGTATAACACCCATGGCTAATATTAGCTAATACACATTTAAGCTTCTTGGGACCTGATCAGACATACAGCTGTAATGAAATCAGGTACAACGTTCAGCTGTTTGTACTTGGAACATAGAATAGAATACACTATACTTCAGCTGACTTTTGCATGGGCAAATTGTGGCAAAGAGTCTAAGGAGAACACATTTATTTGGAGAAATTTTTTCATATTTGCCTGATTTATTTTCTCTGTATATAAATCACTACTTCATCTTTTATTTAATATTTTTATAGGTTGAACATGAAACCATATTCACTATGGAAATATGATATGAGAATGACTTCAGCAGCACAAATTTATCCCGTTTAATAAAGTATAATTTGCATATTTGTGCAGCTGCAATGTGTTTTTGCGTTTTTTAATTTTAGATACGCAAACTGTTATTTATTTGGAACCAACAAAGTTTAAACTGAAACTTGAGTGTCTGTGATCATGTTGTTATCAGTCTGCCACTGTTTCCTGCAGATAACGTCTGCACGTTCGCTCCTCATCTGACCTGATCTGGGTTGTACCATCTGTTTTGCCCAGTAAGGTCTATTCTGCGTGCGCTGCAATCTCACATAGATACAAGTGACACAATGCTGACAGTGATAAGACTGAAGCACGATCTGTCCCAATTCCTTAATTTCAGTAGTAGCTACTCTTCTGACAGCAAGTAAACATATTGGAGCATACACAATACACTACATAATGACCCTAAGGGTACATTCATACAGCCGCATGCCCGACCCCTCTCCTCTCCATAGAGAACAGTGGTACACGGGCGCACACACAGGGAAAGATAGAGCATGCTCTATCTTTTTCCCATGTACGTTGCCGAACTGCCTCCCGGCCACCATTGCCGTCTATGGGGATGTATATGCACCCGCAAATTTGTGGCCACATATACATCCCTCCAGACGGCTGTGTGAATGTACCCTAACAGTTTGCAAACACTTTAGTTAACATACCAAACAATAGCAACAGGTATACTTAGCTCTTCTAGGAGTGTATTAACGGGGTTGGTTTGATTATAGGGGTTGTACGAAGAATTGTTATTATCTGCTTTTCACATGATAGAGGATAAGAATCAAAATAAAGGAAATTCAACAGCTAGGACCGCCACCAATTATGACAATGGGAGTTTGATCTTCCAATAAGCTGTACGTACCTCTTCCTGTACTTATTGGGACATGGCACCACCACTCAGACTGCTTCTGGTGGCCCACCCTTCCCCTGTCCCAGCACTGTATCAGGTGCCGAGACAGAAGATGGGTGCGCATGCCGGAAGCAGTCTGGGCAGAGACTCTGTGCTCCTCTATACAAATAGATGCACGGCACCGAGGTACAGCAGTGTGGGGGACCGGGAGCGGAGGAGGTAAGTAGAGAGATTTTTATTGTTTTGAACAGCTGCCCACAACCCACCTCTAGGGTTTTTATCAAAGTTTAACAACCCCTTTAATTGGCTGGTGTGGTAAGTTGAAAGGAAGCGGTTATTTTCCTTACAGATTTGTATCCGGATCCTTGGTCAAGTACAATTGTGTTACATAGGCACTAGGACAGGATTGCACTCTCTTTCTAGTGTTCTATGCAGATATTTTCAACATTGCTTATTTTTTTAAAACATTTCAATGTTTTTGGACGCAGTTTCAATTGCACCTTAATTGTCTTGTGCGAGTATACCAGACAATAGAAACTCAGATAATATTGTATAGAGCAATGAGGAATAAGCCTTGTATTTCATGATGCAGAACTTCTTTTCTAAAATGCTTCACTTCCAGTATGCCACTTTAGACCATGCAGTATAAGATTCGGCAGCAATACTCAGAAACAATTTCCATGCTACATGATGGGAAAAGGCTCTCTATATACTTTACTGTGTACCTCTGAAAGGACACAAATGCCTGTAGATAGGAGTCGTCTTAAATATTTAATTCAGCTTTCCATGAGTGAAGAACCACAGCAAGAGCAAAATTACCGGTCAAAAGGTTCTGGCAAACACTTCCTGATCAAACAGAGAGAGCATAAATACTTCAGTAACTATAAGTATGCAAAAATACACTTTGGATTTTAGGGTATGTAGAAAGCACTTTCCAAATGTAACCTGAGAACTCACCTGTTCAGGACTGCCTACAATGCACAATAACATCACTGCTCTGCTCCCTCACCTCATGTCTCCACCCCCCCCACACACATATAGATTATATATGGGCAGGGTCCTCCTCCCACTTGTCTCCTGATCACTGTAGTTTTGTATTTTGTACATGCATTTGTTCTTGCCTTAATGTAATGTATGTGAACCCCTTACTGATTGTGCAGCACTATGGAATTAATGGTGCTCTATAAATAAATAATAGGCGACAGCTTTTATTGTTCCCCCCGCCATAATACCACACGCCAGATTTACTAAAAGATCCCAGCCTCTTAGTAAATCCAAAAAACAAGCCGCTGTTCTCCCCTGTTTTCTGCCAGGTTTGGCTGTTTTAGACCAAGTTACACCTGGTCTAAAAATCAGGAGCAGTCTCTGCCCTTTGCTAGGAAATTACTCCCTGAAAAGGCCACGTAAACCACCCCCAAAGTGCTCAGGGTCTCTGGTTCTGATCATCATTGTAACCCTATTTTAATTTTACAGGGAAGAGGTGCAGATAAATTTGGTAAAATATCCAACAGTGCATATGCTTAAAATTAAATGTATGTCCGCAATCTGGCCTAAATGTTAATAAATCTGGTGGACCCAGCCACACCACAACCCTTTTAGAAATTCGAGAGAATGTCAGAAATACATGATTATTTAATAGGAGGTTTTAAAAGTCTTAAACCCCAGGTATATGAATTTCTACACCAGTAAACTGGTGATGAGGAGCCTGACCAAACCTGACCCAATCACATGTGACCATTTAACACAATGGGGGACATTTACTATGGCGTTTCCGCCAGTTTTGTGGCGCTCTCACCACATGTTCTGCTCTCCTACCTATTTATTAGCTGTCGGGGACAGAAAAAATTACTTTTTCCGTCTGCTCCGACTCTTCTCCGAAAAGGGGCGTGGCTTTGGCGGAGTGGAAACTCAGACACAATTAATATGTGTCACAGCCATTTTTGGGCGCTGTAAACTGGCGGAAAGTAGACCAAAAGAAAACTGGTCTAGCAGGGACTGTTGGACACATTTCTGGTGCTTGGGACAGATTTTGGTCCCAGGGACAGAAAATGGGCTCGGGGACAGAAAATGGTCTCGGCGCCAGAAATGTCTCTGCACAGCTCTACAATATTAAATGTGAATCTTCTTTCCGAGAGCAGGTCGGTAACAAAGCCAATGCAGACACCGACACTCTAAGTAAATGTCCCCCAATTTGTGTACAAAGTGTTCAGTGCGTCGAAAACAAAAGCTGCTCAGTAACATTGTTTAGTGTCTTTAATATAATTTCCCTGCGAGGCCATCAAATAGCGCAGAAGATGAGGAGGCCACCTGGAGAGTCAGCTGTGTGGAAAATGAGTGAAGCCAGGGGATTCATTATAGATGAGATGGTTAAATACTAACAGTATAGTCTGGAGTCTACAGTCTTGTGTGTGTCCGTGATACAAACTGTCAGCTTCACATACACTATAAAAGATTGATGGCTACAAACACAATTACAGAGGACACAGACAAGGTAAAGACCTGCTTAGAATGGGGGAAAGTGAACATTTTGTGAGTGGTAACATTACTCCTGGCACAGTTCTGCAGGGTTTCTGTGTTTGATCAGATGTACATAAACACCATCTGACAGATTAATCAGCTGCACAACATGTGCCAGATGGAGGGCGGGGAGGGAACAGGTTTCTCTTTACACACCTTGATTGATGGTTTGTTTCATTGTGGAGAGAAAGCTGGTATCCACCTGACACAGCATGCAGCCATGTTCTGAGAGTCTACGCAGTGTGTTGCTACAATATCAGGTTTGAATAACTTTAGATTTCAATTGATTTTAAATACTGTAACCAATTTTTTCTAGTTATGTTTTAACAGATTAATTAAAGATAAAAGCAACAACTCTAGAGAGTGTAGTGTACACTGCAGTGCAACCTTAATAGCCAATGGGGACAAATACAACTCTAGTGCATCCATTCCCGGCTTCTGCTGAATGTAAGCTGTGGGAGTTTTTCCAGTGATGTAACTGTTCATATAGGAACCTCAGACCTTAGACACCTTAGACAGGAGACACCCTGCAGAACAGCAGCAGCAAGTTATGGCCCTATAACTGGCGTTTAGGAAAATTCGCTAAAAATGCCCATGTTAAAGAGACACCTGTGTCTGGCATAAACTGCTTAAGCAGCAACTGTGGTGGACATCCAAAATTACCGGGAAAGGATGGGGGGGGGGTCCATGTTTCTTAAAAACGTTATTTGAAACTCATTGAATTAATTTACCATGAAGAAAGAGCTATACTTCTTGGTGATTTTTAGAGATTACATTAAACATGAGGATCTCCCCAACATCTATAGTTATTTCTGCCATTTAATGACACATTCTGTCACAGCATTAAACATATCTGAATGCAAATTAAACATTTCAGAAATATGACAGCTCCTTGTGGTAGACTTATATTGCTCAATTCCAGCAATCATCACTATTAATACGTTGTGACTTGTGTTTTCCATTAAGATATCAAATGACTCTCATGGTCCCTACTTGTAAAACAAAATATGCTGGGATTCTGGCACAGAAATCTGAGACATCACTGATCCTGAAATATGTTTTTCAATAAGAAAGCAAATACGATTAGAGATGGGGATAATATATGAAATTTGATTCATAGGACCAATTTATTTACCCCGTATATGATTTATTATTCCTGTGGAGTTGTTTTTGAATAATAATCGTCTGGTCTTAAAGGGAGCCTGGCACAAAATAATCCTCGATTCTAATGACAATTTTTTATCATCGCGAAACATTTTGCATATAAAATGAAGTGTTTGCAGAATATATGTAGCTATTATTATAATAAGATATGATGGCTGTCTCCCGATTGTCAGCCATGATCTGGGTGATAGAATACAGTGGGGGACATGTATCTAATTTGTTTTTCTTTAGTTTATAATTGAGACTTTTTGCAGGTCTTTTTACACCTTATGTATGATCTTGTCTTTTTTCTTATGATACATGTTCCTATCCTGGCAGGCACAAATTTTGCCATTTTTTTGAGACTTTTTGTTGCAAATGTCTAAAATCCACATGGACACAATCCATGTGAGGGGGGAGGGTTATAAACAATAGTGGACACTAATGTAAACTTTGGATTTGAGGCCGTGGCCTATATTTTTAAGCACTCTAGTCACACTTCAGGGAGATGACAACATCTGCGTACAGCTAGAAAGACCCCTCGTGCTGTACAAATCAAAGGAATATTTGCATAATTCATATTTCGGCCATATACCTTTCCATACCAATTCCATTATTGTGTCAAAGGCCGAGGGATAGCTTCACAGTAACAGAGATACCGATTATCCTCATGATTAGTATGTATGCGTGCGGGACATCATGAGGGAAAAGATGTAAGTAAGTAAGACCAAGTCTGTAGGATGCCGGAATGGCAAGATATCCACATATTATGAATCAAAGGCATAAACTCTGAGTAATTACATCAATTAACATATTCCACACTTCCTTTGTGTAATCAAAGGCAGGGAGGCTGAGGGGATGTTAGAACCATATGTTGGTAGAAGTTTGGAGATAGGAAATTGTCATTCTTTTGGGGATCCATAGCTGATAGATTTGATTGCATATTTCTGCTTCCCAGGCACCAGACTTATAACATCATGTAATGTATTAAGTTCTGTTTTTATCCCTTTTATTTGATCAAACTTCTATTTTTGCATTGTATGTATTTGTATGTTTAATTGTTATCCTTTTGTATGATATCCCCTTTTGTTTGTAAGCACTGCCCTTTTTGTATATTAATTTTAATATTATTCAATTTCATAGGTGCCTTCTTGTGTTCTAATGATTCCATAACTCAGAAGGGGCCATACCTGATTGATTGATTTAACTAGCGAATAATATATTGTATTTATGCGGGTGTCTCATCAGTGATGGCAGATAAATTCGATCAGATTCTGAAGGGCGGTCCAGCGTGACCCAACAGTCTCCCTTTCCGAACCTAAGACCGCAAACATGACACCACGGATAACAAATATAAGATTACCACAGTCCCAGCATCTGGACCTATGAGCAAATGTCCTTGGTTTATCATTCTTGATTGTCATGGTAGATATAATTTAAAGCAGGCACCTGGACAGAAACCTTATTCATTTCTATGGGTCAGCATTGTTAGCATTTTATGTAATATGTGTAGTGGCCATTTTAGAGATGGGGAGGAGGTGTGCAGTTCTATTACTGAGGGAATCTGTCAGCAGTTCATCAGACACTACTTGTTTATTTTTTTTTCTTTAATATGGGCCCCAGCTAGTGTACAAAAAATAAAGAACTGATACTTACCCCAATCCACACCTCTGGTGTAGTGTAGTTCTTCCACTTAATGCAGGTCGCTGTTGGTATATTAGGGGCTCAGCTTTGGACGTATCACAGATGAGCTTCTGCATACCAATGTGGGTGACAATGGGCGACACCACGCCTGACCACAGGATTCCTTATTATTTATACACCATTAAAAAATGCATGAAACTGGACAGCCCCTTTATAAAAAAAAGCACTTTGCCAAGTAGCATTTGCAGTTGTACAGCCTTGGTTTAAAAGTGCAACATTCACAATCAGAAATGATTAAAAAACAATCTGCAAGGTCCAAAGTGCCTACAGATGTACAGTAATCTAAAGGACAATCTGATGTCCTTTTAAACAGCTGAAGAAGATCTTTGAGCTAGTACATCATTACCTCTTCTAAATAGCTGGAAAATATTCAGCCTTTAATTATGCGCATAAATAAACATGGTTATACATTACCCGATCCATATATGGTGTAAGAACTTCTTTCGCATCATCACATAATGGACATGGATTCTAGAAAGAACATAAATTCGACACATTTCAGTTTACAATGCTTAAGTAATTACATTAAATAATAATTTCGAAGATTTTTGTTTCCGGCAACTCTTTGTTGTACCATAGCTACTACAAAATTGTCAAAAAATCAAAAACTGGGGCTTATCAGTTGAAGTGTGGCTTATATTACACTATCCAATCACGGCTGACACATTCAGACTATTGCGACTCCCTTTCATTAGGGTAATACAAATTAATTATTATTTTATTCAGTTATTAATTGATTCATTCATTTCTTGGAAGTGTAAGAATGGAACAACAATGAAATACAAGCAAATACACTCCAGATAAATTTAATGGAAAATACAAGTATGCAGAGGAATTCATAGGCCAGGTGCTTTGACACCTGAATGGATGGTACATTATTATACCACCTACCAACAGAATCAAGGAATGTGAACCAAGCACACTCGCATGCAGGTGTATGTTCCCCCGTCGGGATCTGCTATTCCTTGGTTCTTATACCTTTGTTTTTAAGATTAAAAGGCTTTAAACATTATGCAAAATAGCCTGAGGGACTCCAGGCTCCATTACCACGTATGGAGCCCAGAGCACCTCAGTCTCATTTGCAGAATTTTAGAAGCCTTGGAATAAAAAGCTAAAAGAAGAGCAGATCCTGCCATAAAGGCCACACACCAGAATGTCAGTGTGCTTGGTTTACAATCCTTCATCTTGGTGTTAGATGCCCTTTAAAGCTTTATGGGAAAACAGTACAGTCGCACTGTGGGCATTTTGATGCTCATCCCATCATAACCCACTATGATGCAGTGAATACAGGTCACATAACCTTGGTCAGTACAGAAAATAAGGTCAGCACCTGTACATGTTACCCAGATGTAAGAAGATCGGGTGCAACCAGCCTAAGCTGTGTACCATCCGTTTTTAGAACTTGCGGTGGAAATGAATGCAATACTTTATAATGGTGGCTGTCTTTTTTAAATGCATAACTAATGTACAACTTATCTGTTAAAAATTAGAGCATTGCCTATTCGGAACCTCCTGACATCACTTACAGGCTATAGTTTAAAACTTAAGCAAATTGGCCGTGAAAAAACAGACATTAGTAACTATTTTTCATTTTCCATAGTACATCTCAGCACAGGTGTTGTATAGTAAGTGTCCAGAATGGGACTGGATACAGTCAGGAATATTAAGGAAACTGCTTCTAAAAGTAGGTGTGAATGAGCCTTAAAAAGGAAATCTATCACCAGGATAAGGCATTGTAAACCAAGCACACTTGGTATGCTCGTGTGTGTATCCTCTGTCAGGATCTGCTCTTATTTTTGCTTCTTATGCCACTGATTTATAAAAAAAAAAGCTTAAGAATTATGTAAATGAGCCTGAGGGTCTTCAGCCCAGAGCCCCACAGGTTCATTTGCATAAAACGGGATAAGAAGTTAAAAGAAGAGTGGATCCTGTTAAGAGGGGGCACACACCTGCATGTAGGTGTGCTTGGTTTACAATCCTTCATCTTGGTGGTAGATGTACTTAAGTATTCACAAACAATCTCTGTCTTAACAAAATGAACAGTTAAGATACCAACACTTTAAGTATCAATGTATACAGGTTCAGGAACTTTTTTTGCCAACTTCATCTTTAAATTTAATAATAAGCAAAATGGGCTGTTTAATGGTGAGAAGTAAGTCTTATCCTCCGACTGCTCACCATTCATAGATTGAGTGTTCAGAAGGGAAATTATTTATAGATGTATATAAAGGTTGTCAGCATTGCAAACTCCATTTTTCTTTGGATCCGATGTTGTCATGCACTGCCAATTTACAGGAGCTCTGCTTATTCAAATTACATTCTCAGACAGGAGAAAAACGGATTTATTTCCCTCTGATTACAGCCCATTACAGTTATAAGTCAAGAGAAGATTAGAATGCATTCAGAAGCGGAGCCAATCTCTTCGTCATGTGTATAAATGACAAGAGTATAAAGAAACAAAAAAAGGGGAAATAAATTATGCAGAGATTTTTGCATCAGTGAATGAAATAAAGAGCATTATCTGATTTACTACTGGCAGCAGACATTTATACAAAGCCTTCATCAGAGATAGACTCCTTCACCGACAAAAGGCACGTACCAACACAGCCAATTTTTGTACACGTGTAGCCATTATGTGACAAAAAGTAGAGTTGATTTTAAAAAGATCATAAAAAGATGGGATCAGCTCAGATTTATTTGCATAACTGATGTTTATAGTTGTACTTGCTTCAAGAAGGTGCAAAGCACAATAGGCTTAAAATTAGCACAAGTGCAGCACAACCTGCATGAAACAGTATTCACAGTGACCATTTAATAGGTATTATGTAACCACTAGAGATGAGCGAGTATACTCGTCCGAGCTTGATGCTCGTTTGAGTATTAGAGTACACGAAACAGCTCGTTGCTCGGACGAGTATCTCGCCGGCTCGAGATCGAGCATTTACGAAACACAGTGAAGAACAGTGTAGAATACAATTAAAACAGTGAACACAAGATCATTTAAGTGAAGAACACATTGAAAGAAAACAGTGAAGAACACATTGAAGATGTTCCGTACATCTGCTAACTTATCTGAAGACACGCGTGCTGAACGGTGTTCTTCACAGTAGTATGTGAAGAACAACATTTGTGAAGAACACATTGCAGATGTATGGAAACAATAGTATGTGAAGAACAATACGTGTGAAGAACACATTGCAGATGTATGGAAACAATAGTATGTGAAGAACAATACGTGTGAAGAACACATTGAAGATGTATGGAAACAATAGTATGTGAAGAACAATATGTGTGAAGAACACATTGCAGATGTTTCCATACATCTGCAATGTGTTCTTCACACATATTGTTCTTTACATACTATTGTGAAGAACACCGTTCGGCATGCGTGTCTGCGGATAAGTTACAATGTGTTCTTCACTGTGTTCTTTCAGTCAAAACATCTGCAATGCAATGCTCTATGGCGATTGGGTTGGCAAAAATGGGTATTCTGGTGACAGGTTCTGTTTAACTGTTATAATGTAGCAAAGCTGAGATTGTTCTCAAACTTGGTTCTGTACTCTTTAGTAGGAAGCCATTGCAATTCTTTAGCAAGCTGTAATACTGGTGGCTAGGTGACAGACCTGAGCCTCTCAGATGCTCCTGTGCTGTCATATCAATCCACTACCGCCATTCAATTGCCACTGCAAGTGTGGAATGCCAGCACCCATTGCAGCAGTTCACAGTGTGTTTTGCTGTAATGAAGCAGACACCTGTACTCTGTGAAGAAGGATAAGCCTGTGATCCCTCTACATACAGCCCTAATGCTACCATGCCATTCTATTGTGTCATTTATAGATTATTTATATTTACTGAAATAAAAAATACATAAATGTGTGAATTTATGTGTAAAATTGTAGAAAGAAAATGTATAATTAGATCCATATAAAAAATTGCTAAAGAAAAGAGCAAAAGAAATGAGGCATGATTAATATGTTGCCCCAATTCATATTTACTAAATTCTACATTAGTGAACTCTTGGGACCCCCTTCTTCCATGTTAATTACACACAAGACAAAATTATTAGTCAAATCCTACCAGGACATGATATATATAATACATAATTATTATACATACCGTATTTTCCGGACTATAAGGCGCACTTAAAAGCCTTGGATTTCCTTGGAAATCCAAAGTGCACCTTATAGTCCGGTGCACCCTATGTATGGCACAGGGCAGCGGACCATACTTACATAGGTCCCCGCTACCGGAGACAGCAGATCTCCAGCAAGAACTGCAGACCACGCGGCACGACAACTTCTGCCGCGTGGTCTGCAGTTCCCGCTGGGGATCTGCTGTCTCCGGTAGCGGGGACCTATGTAAGTATGGTCCGCTGCCCTCCTCCACCTCCCCCTCACCTTCCCCACTCACCTTCCCCGCGTCGCCGCGTCTCTTCTCAGCGTCGCGTCCCGTCGGGTCTCCGCTCCGCCCCTGGACCTCCGTCACGCCCCCGACCCTGCGCCTTATAGTCCGATGCGCCTTATATATGGAATTATTACATATATAAGGCGCATCGGACTAATGCGCCTTATATTCCGGTGCGCCTAATGGCCCGGAAAATACGGTATATTTTAATTACTGTTGCACTAAACGTGCACTTACCTTTGTGAACATAGTGAGCACTGGCTTCTCCTTCTGGGCTGTATAATGCCTTAAGGTCTCTAAAAAGGCTACATGCTTTACTCTGTGAAAATGCCTTAAATAAAACATCTGTTGTGAGAATAGAGAATTAAAACAACATTAAAGAAATCTACCGTCAAATTAATGAAAAATATTATTTTATTAAGCATGCAAGCAGTCCCCTGGTGTTCTGTAGGGTTATTCTGTAGTTGAATTTTGTTAGCAAGTCGGAACAGGTTTATTTTGTAAGTTTAACTTAAAGGGGTCATTTACTTTTAGCACATTCCAGCAAATAATTGATATTGTTTGCATAAAGAAAAGTTATACAATTTTCCAATATACCCTATGTATCAATGGCGTTTTCTAGATTTCGGCTTTCTGTTATGCAAACAGGAAGCTTCATTCTTTACTTCCTGTAAATAAACAGCGGCCCATAGTCATAGGATGTCACACAGGTGCAAGGCTCATTCTATCACACAATGGAATAAGAGCTGTGTGATGCTAATGAGCCGTGCACCTATCTGAAATCACATGACCATGGACCGGTGTTTATCTACAGGAAGTAAACCTGAAGCTTCCTGTTGCATGACAGCAAGCAAAGATTTAGAACCATAAAGAATTGATACAGAAGGTAGATGCGAAATTGTCTACGTTACATTCATTACACAAACAATATCAATTAGTTGCTGGAATGTGCTTAATGCGAACAACCACTTCATTTGTCTTGTCCCTGTGACAACTGTATTTTTAAAATTTTGGGTTGTTGTGAGAACAAGGATAAATAAAGCTTCACTGCAGACATGTTTTATAACTCTTATAGTTGCTTTACCAGAGATCACAGGGGGGCAGAGAAGACTATCTGTAAATAGTTGTAGTTGGGAACTGCCCATATTTAAAAAGTACCAATCATTTCAAAGAGTTTTTTTTTTTATTTGGAAAGGAGATCATTTGAGGTTATGTATAAAATTCAATTAGTGACAAAATAAATATCACATGCAGATAAAAATTGCAGAATACTGTAAACATGGTATGCAGTTTAATTTCAGGCAGATATGTATTGTAACTCACAAAAGTGGGTACACCTCTCCTTTATGATGCAATATAAAGAGTAAGTGCACAGTGTATAACAGTGTAAATCCTAAAAACTCAACATACATCTATTATTGTCTCATACACTGGAAGCAAAATCGAATATGACCCTAAGTGACAATGGGCATATTGAGCCCAATTAGGCTTTTCCCCTCCCCGTTTCATGTGACTTGTTTG
Source organism: Engystomops pustulosus (assembly GCF_040894005.1). Taxonomy (NCBI): domain Eukaryota; kingdom Metazoa; phylum Chordata; class Amphibia; order Anura; family Leptodactylidae; genus Engystomops; species Engystomops pustulosus. The sequence goes on from NC_092411.1 coordinate 60,687,662, forward strand.
AGTTACCCCGATATGAGAACTAGCAAAAAACAGAAGCCCTATAAGTAGATGTGGAAGGTTATTTTTATTCAACTGACATTCAACATTCAACTGGCAAACATAATGTGACCAGAGATCGCACTAACGCCTATACAAGTGTCTATGACGCTTGTATAGGAAGTTTAACTCTGAAAAAAATCAGGCTTATAAATCCATCTGAATTTTCTGTTCTCTCCACTAATCCTGGCCACGGATCTGTTCCACCAGCATGGGAGAGGGAGGTGGCGAGGGCCTGCCCATTTAGCAGCCCAGAGCAATTCTAAGTTTCTTTTCTAGGTCATCCCTGCGTGTCAAGACTAGCAGAGAAAAACGCCAGAATAACTTCCATAAGAAATTAAATAATTTCGTAGATTTTATTTTTAATTATATTACAAAATCCAATTACTTTATTGTTTCTGTAAATGACCCAGCAATGTAACCACCTTCAAATCAGGATGATATTTCTCTTTCTTATTGAAGGCAATTTTGTATTATTACCTGTCTTTCACAGCAGGCAAGCTACTCTTCATATCTGGTTTCTCGTGGTGGCTTTCTCTTGTTATTTATTTTTAAGAAGAGACTATCACAACCTAGCCGCTGTCACTTCATATTGAGTGAAATTCATAGGCAGCTTTCATTTTGCTCCATGTAAAATGACTGGAATACATTACAGTCAACATGCAGGAAGCCAATAGCAAGTTTCTGTCTGTGGATGAAATCAAAGGTAGAGCATTTATACAGCATTTTATATATAACCGAGGACCTCCAGCCAAAGAGAAAAATACTGAAATCCTCAGATCTAGCGAAAAAGATATCAAAAACAATATTCCCTTAATATACAGTAACAATAGCAAAATGTGGCTACCGTATATAACATGCATAAAAGTCTCGTCTCCAAATGCTTTTATATAATAATCACCCTAATCAGGTTCAATAAAAAAAAGTGTGTTACGTAGTCATTTCAGTGATAACTTTGTATCAAATTCACCTTTCTACAAAATTGGTGTACAGCAGTGCAATGGTAAATGGACAAAACACAAACTATTTCAGCCCTGTTACATCCTCCTGCCACTCTTGTGATGCCTAACAGCCCTGCAATGATGGTGTCACAGTCGTTGTTCATGTGACTGCTACTGCCAATTACTGGTCACGCAAGAAACGCCCCTGCCCCTACCCCATCAACAATGTAAGTGAAGTCTTTGATGCAGATCCGATTGAGAGAATCAAGAATGACTGCTGAGTACTGGTAACTTTAAAAAACGTTTGGGGTTGTCCAAAATCAGCATTTGTTAGCTTTATTGTTTTTTTTGTTTAGGAGCATATCTGTATTTCCCTTACATTTCTACAGTACCCCCATCTATTCCGCTATGGTTCTTTCACCAGTTTGGTTCAAGACATTTCTTGCTTTGTTCGATAAAAACTTAAAATCGGTTGCATAAAGTTTGCATGTTATCTGCTATCCACAAGATAGGGATAGCAAGCTGATTAGTGAGAGCATTGACCATTATGAGAACATGATCCCAACAATCCAGAGAATCGGGCCCCATTCTCACTAATGGGTGGGGTGGCAGGATAAGCAGAGAGAGTCGAAAATTTCTCCACAGTCTATATGAGTGCCAGAGATAGCTGTGCACCGTGCTCTGCAATTTCTGACCCTTCTATAGTATTGAACGGCGCGGCAGGATGCGTGATTATCCTGTTGTTCCACTCATTAGTGAGAACGGCTGGAAGTACTGTACTTGTAGGGGATCCCGGCCATTGAGCCTTTACCTATAAACTTGTTATCTAATGGTTTGTTGGTACAACTCCTTTTTCTTCTGTATTGTAAGCCAAGCACATTAAAAGAAATCTACCATCAAAATCGGGCATGATAAACCAGGGGCACTTACTCATAGATCCAGGCACGGTGACTGTGGCAATCTCCTAATATTTGTTATACATTTCCTCCTTCCTGCTAAAAGCTACCCCTTACTCCCTCAAAATTTCACCCCTCCCTCTGCCTGCAGTAATCTCACATAGTTGGAGGGGGAGACATGCTGCTGCACAGTGTAACAGCTTGTTAAGATACAGTACAAGGGGGAACTAGCATTACATAGTCTGCCTCTAGGCCAAGGGATAGCAAAGCAATCCCTAGGTCCCAGGGGATGGGGTAGGAAATAATGACTCGAAGTGTGTTATATACGGTTTTCCACAATGATTGTACTGGTTTGCAATTCCACCAGACATGTAATAATGAGCCCTTTTCATCGCTGCATCTCCATCATATGTCTGATGTATTGGGGTACATTTTAGCTAATCGGTATGGTGTTAAATACCATCTATACAATAATTTGCGTGTTGTTTCCTGATGTTTGATGCATTGCGATGTTTGAGTTGTCATGGAAAATGCATGTTCCCAAGTAGTTGTCTATTTAATTTTATTTTCCCAGGAATGGCAGTTTATCTGGATGGTTAAGTAGCAATAATTCTCTGTAACCTTTGCTTATGCCTTTTTTTTGTTTATTTGTAATGGAAGATTTCACCAATAACGATCACTTTTAACCCCCTTACTTTACAATTTTAATCAGTTTTAATGTGGTTTTAGATCCTATGACCCTATAATGGTCAGTGTAAGATTCCAGAGTGTGGGCAGGGCCTCTCTAATCAGACACTTTATGATTCATCTGTGCTATGAAATTCTGTGAGCTGACAATGTGCTTAGATTATCAGGGTACATGTTTATCTAACCTTGTATTTAGTTTGTGAACATTGTAGTATCTGACACATAGAAAGAGAGATGAGACAGATCAGATATGAGATGATGAGATCCATGAGATGCATATAACACCTAACGACACGCTCAGCTCTGCTAATTCACCTATAACACACACAGCTCTGTTATATGTCTCCCTCCCGGATAAAGACCTTATCTGTCTGTAGCTGATAGAGTAAGTCTCTACACACTGCTGCTTGCCAGCAGGAAGTGCCTGTGTCAGAGCTGGTCTTGTAATGCAGGGTGGAGGGGCAGGATGCAGAGAGAACTGCAGTGTGCAGACAGGAGAAGCTATTCTGAATTTGCCCACTGTGGAACTAATAAAGGATTATTTTATTCAGAAGAATAATCTGACCATTGTCAGAAGATGTACGGTTGGATCCAGTAGCAACCAAAATTGTAAACACCAGGACTGACAGGTTAGAATTATAGCTGTGACATGTTGTATTTTGTCTTTATAACAGTGAATTAGAGAATATTTAATTTTGTTATCTTGAGTGTATTTAATAATATTGTCTTTGTGAGAATAGCCCTTTAAGCTTCAAGAAAATCCACAATGTGTCTCTTCAGAAAGCTGAGGACAAAGAAGAAGCATACAATGCAATAAATCATTACATCGCTTACCAGCTGTATACTAAGCGTAACCAGAAGCCATCCACATGTAAGGAATTAAATATAGAAGTTCTCTGTGGAAATGACAGATCGAAATTTCATAAGAAAGAACTTTTTTTTTTTAACTGAAAATTTTCCCTTCAACCGTCTGTCTGAAGAAAACAATAGTCCCTCTCTAATGGGAAAGCAATACAACATAAATTGCACCTTCAAAGTAGCGCTTTTTTTGGTGCATTTTAAGACACCATGATAACTCTGCACCCCCTCATTAGGTGACAAAGAAAGCAAAAGCTAGACATGAGCAATAGGGGGTACAGCACATGGGTTTTCAGCTCAACCAGCAGTAAAATCAGCCTAAAGAGTGAGCTTTCAGAGGAATGGGCTTTTAATGTTCCTAAACCTGCTGCTTTGTTAGGCTAAAGCAGGGAAAGGCAGAATGGTAGACTTCATAAGCACAGTGCTTATTAAAGATAAAGGCATCCATTCATGTAGCGCTGAGACAGGCGGATTGGCGGTCGCCGGTGAGATACATTCCAGCTCATGACTAAAACCTTCAACTTTAGGGGTAATTAGTACAAACCTGACTTCAAGGCAAAGTGCCAGCTACAAGCCGACCTTAACACCTGAGCACCCGGAGCAAGAACTGATGAGGATCCTGCGAAAACCTGTCATGATACATTAGATTAAGCTGAAATCTTATAGTGGTGCTGGAAGAAGTGCTCCCACTGCCTCTGTACCCAGAAAAGAAATGCTACTGCGTTATGCAGGTCTTCCCAGCGTGACAGGCTTCATTCACTCCAGCTTACTGAAGTATGGGGGAAGCACAGCGGTATAAAGGGCACGTACTACACCCTGTCATATAACGTTATTAGTTTTACTTTATGTACTGTGAGAAGGTACAAGGGGCCATTATTGATGGCAGATATGTGTCACCGAGGTGCCTGGCCTCAGTGAAGTGAGCCGGTTAATGTTTGGTCAGGAACCTTAGGTTTCTGACAATTGTTAATATAGCAAAGCTGCTTAATGCAGTTGATCCGGGCCGGCTTTCATTGGAGTAGTCAAGAGCAGGGTGGGTGACTACTCCCACATATCCAGGCCAGGTTTTGGCTGAGAGATAAAGCCAGGAAGCTCAGGTGAGCTGGGGGAATGTGTGTTTGCAGTCTGGAAGTCTCTGCTATACTGCATGCAGAGCTGGAGGTGTTACACAGCCAAGGATCAGCAATAGTGACATTGTTTGGTTATGCTGCTGGATGGAGACACAACCTACAAAGGACTGTGAGTCAGACCTGTTTATATGGACTGTATTTTCTGTTATATGCTGAAGCAAGCGATTCTGTTTCGTTAAACTGTTTTGGAAAGAAATAAAACAGCTACCTGGACTGTTACTGAAGTTGCCATTCGAGTTGATCCCCTACAATTGGTGCTTTGGATGTGGGCATAATCCCCTGGATATATTGTTTGTTTAGAGCAAAGGCTTCAGCTCAGAGCCAGCACACAGCAGCTGCCATGGAGGAGGTGATCAAGCACCTTGTGCAGTTAAACTTGCAGCAACAGAGAGCACATGCTGAGGCTTTGCAAGCCCAACAGGAGACCAACAAGCTCCTTGTCCAGCAGATGGCAGTACTGACAGACGCCGTCCGCATGCAGGAGAGTCCAGCTCTGCCAAACCGAGATGATGGTCACCTTGTCAGAAAGACTGTAAGGGAAGCATTGCAGAAGATGACCCCGGAGGATGACGTTGAGGCGTTCCTCACAGTATTTGAGCGAGTGGCTGACCGGGAGAAGCTGCCGCCAGGTCAGTGGGCTGAAGTACTGGCTCCATATTTAACTGGCGAGCCCCAAAAGGCGTATTATGACCTGGCCCTGCAGGATGCCAAGGAGTATCCCAAATTAAAAGCGGAAATACTGGCACGGCTTGGTGCCACCTTAGCAGTCCGAGCACAGAGGGTGCACCACTGGGCCTATAGCCTGGACAAGCCGCCAAGATCACAGCTGTTTGACCTTTTGCATCTAGTCCAGAAGTGGTTGCAACCAGACACCTGCTCTCCAGCCCAGATTGTCGAACGAGTGGTTGTAGACCGATTTATGCACTCGCTTCCCCGTGCCATACAGTGCTGGGTTGCACAGGGTGACCCCCAGAATGCAGATGATCTAGTGGGACTGGTGGAGAGGTTCCACACTATGGAGAAATCCCTGGGAGGGCCAGGGGATATGAAATCCGTATACTGGGAGCCCCTAAAAGATTGGAACTGTCAGAGACTGGGGCCTAAAACCTCTCATTATGGTCGCACCAAGGACAAAGGGAGGTACAAACCAGTGACCAAAGGGATACCCCGGGAGGTAATTTGTTGGAGATGTCATGCTGCGGGTCATATGGCGGCCCAGTGTCCCCTCACCACAGAGCCCATGGATTGCTATGTGGGTCGCCGCAGTTCCCTTTTTGCCCAGCCTACATGTAGTGCCATATCAGCCAAGGGGGAGGGACCACAGATGTGTACCCTGATGGTTAATGGGACTCTTGTTTCAGGACTGTTGGACTCAGGGAGTTTGGTCACTCTCATCTCGGCCACTCTCCCTCACATTATGGCCCCTGGGAAAACTCTGGGTGTCACATGCATCCATGGGGACACCAAGGTTTACCCAGTGGCTCAGGTTATGCTTGGGACAGACCAGGGTACTGTGTTGCACAATGTGGGGGTTGTTAAACAACTGATGTATGAGGTAATTGTTGGACGTGATTGCCCTCTGTTCTGGGACCTGTGGGCCAAGGCAGCTTTGCAAAGTTTCCCAGAGAACCCAGTCAGCTCTGTTGATGGAAATCCTGAGGAAACACCAGGGTTTCCTCTGAATGTCCTAATAGGGGAGAATGAGGAAGATTCAACTTCAGAGGAGGCAGCTGTCCCTGACTTAAATGTATCCAGGGAAAATTTTGGCACAGCCCAACTCCGGGACATGACCTTAAAAGGGGCGCTAGAGAATGTTACAGTGTTAAATGGGGCTGCTCAAGAACCTGGGGCAGACAACCGGTACCCACATTTTGCCCTGAATCAGGACCTTTTATATCGGGTGACTAAAATAAGGGATGAGATAGTAGAGCAGCTACTAGTCCCGGGGCCATATAGACGTATGGTTATGGATATGGCCCATTCACATGTGTTGGGAGGTCACCTAGGGGTGGACAAAACACTTGAGAGGGTACTACAACGATTCTATTGGCCAGGTTGTTACCGGGAAATCAGAGATTACTGTCAATCCTGCCCTATCTGCCAGATCACATCCCCAGTGGCACATTTCCGCAGCCCTCTGGTCCCTTTGCCAATTATTGAGGTCCCATTTGAAAGAATAGCAATGGAACTGGTAGGACCCTTAGTGAAGTCAGCTCGGGGGCATCAGTACATCCTGGTCATTGTGGATTATGCAACACGTTACCCCGAGGCTGTCCCCCTAAGGAACCCCTCCTCCAGAAATATTGCCAGGGAGTTGTTCTATGTTTTTTCCCGTACAGGGATTCCCAAGGAGATCTTAACGGACCAGGGAACCCCGTTCATGTCAAAGGTGATGAGGGAACTGTGTAAGGCGTTAAAAGTCACCCAGTTGCGCACATCAGTGTACCACCCCCAGACAGATGGTCTCGTGGAACGATTTAATAAGACCCTGAAAGCCATGCTGAAAAAGGTGGTAGAGAAGGATGGGCGAGACTGGGACTGTCTTTTACCATATCTTTTGTTTTCAATTAGAGAAGTGCCCCAATCCTCCACTGGGTTTTCACCCTTTGAATTACTTTATGGCAGGCACCCCAGAGGTCTCTTAGATGTGGCAAAAGAAACTTGGGAAAGTGAGGTTACACCATATAAGAGTGTGGTTGAGCATGTAGCTCAGATGCAGGAAAGGATGTCCAGGGTGATGCCAATTGTAAAGGAGCATCTTCTCCAGGCCCAAGAGTCACAGGCCAGGGTCTATAATAGATCTGCTCGTGTGAGACAGTTCCATCCAGGAGATCGCATACTGGTGTTAGTCCCTACTGTGGAGAGCAAGTTCCTAGCGAAATGGCAGGGGCCCTATGAGATAGTGGAAAAGGTTGGGGAGGTCAACTATAGGGTCCATCAGCCAGGGAAGCGGAAGCCCTTCCAAATCTATCATGTCAATCTGATCAAACCCTGGAAAGAGAGAGACCCCCCTGAGGCTTCTTGCCTAGTGACTCAATCGGAGTCAGCCATCGAAGCCATAAAAATTTCAGAGACCTTATCCCCTTCCCAAAAACAACATTGTAGGGAAATGCTGCAGAGGAACAAGGATCTCTTCACAGAAAGCCCTGGTTGTACTAATGTGATAGAACATGAAATCCTCACAGAGCCTCATGTCAGGGTAAATTTAAAGCCATACAGGATCCCTGAGGCCCGTAGGGAGGTAATCTCCAAAGAAGTCCACAGGATGTTAGAACTGGGAGTGATTGAGAGGTCCAAAAGTGGGTGGTCCAGCCCCATAGTGTTAGTGCCAAAGCCAAATGGTGAATGGAGATTCTGCAATGACTACCACAGACTCAATGAGGTATCCACAGTGGATGCTTACCCCATGCCCAGGGTGGATGAGCTAATAGAGCAATTAGGGCCAGCCAGGTACATCAGCACCCTAGACCTTACTAAGGGATATTGGCAGATTCCATTGTCTAAAGAGGCTAAGGAAAAAACAGCTTTTTCCACACCTGAGGGGAGTTTCCAATACGTTCGAATGCCATTTGGGTTGCAGGGGGCCCCTGCCACTTTCCAGAGAGCCATGGACCAGGTTCTACGTCCTCACAGGAAGTATGCAGCAGCGTACTTGGATGATATTGTCATTTTTAGTCATGACTGGGAAAGTCACCTCATTAAGCTTCAGGCTGTCCTGAATTCTCTAAGAAAGGCTGGATTTACGATTAATCCAAATAAATGTGCCCTAGGAATGGACGAAACCAGGTACCTGGGTTACATAGTGGGAAGAGGGGAAATTAAACCCCAACTGAATAAAGTGGAAGCTATTCAGAATTGGCCCCGCCCACTTAACAAGAAACAGGTCCGGGCATTTCTAGGAATTGTGGGATACTACAGGCGATTTGTCCCCAGGTTTGCAGAGATAGCAGTTCCTTTGACTGACCTCACAAAGGGTACAAAGTCGGCAATGGTGCAGTGGTCTCCAGAAGCAGAGGGGGCTTTTAAAGAGTTAAAGGAAGCCTTGTGTAGTCAACCAGTGTTGATAGCTCCTGACTTCTCCCGCGAGTTTGTGGTCCAGACAGATGCGTCTGATGTAGGTCTGGGTGCAGTTATGTCTCAAGTAGTCAATGGGGAAGAGCACCCAGTAATTTATCTTAGCAGGAAACTGTCCCCAGCGGAGAAAAATTATGCCATCATTGAGAAAGAATGTCTGGCCATAAAGTGGGCACTAGACTCCCTCAGGTACTATTTATTGGGAAGGAGGTTCAAACTAGTGTCAGACCATGCCCCACTAAGATGGATGCGGGAGAAGAAGGGGAAAAATGCCCGGGTCACCCGCTGGTTCCTGGCCCTACAAGATTTTTCTTTCACAGTGGAGCACAGGCCAGGAAAAATGCAGGGAAATGCAGACGCCCTGTCAAGGGTGCATAGTCTGGTGGCTAAAGGTGCCAAAACCCCCGGCTTTTGTCAGAGGAGGGGGGTATGTGAGAAGGTACAAGGGGCCATTATTGATGGCAGATATGTGTCACCGAGGTGCCTGGCCTCAGTGAAGTGAGCCGGTTAATGTTTGGTCAGGAACCTTAGGTTTCTGACAATTGTTAATATAGCAAAGCTGCTTAATGCAGTTGATCCGGGCCGGCTTTCATTGGAGTAGTCAAGAGCAGGGTGGGTGACTACTCCCACATATCCAGGCCAGGTTTTGGCTGAGAGATAAAGCCAGGAAGCTCAGGTGAGCTGGGGGAATGTGTGTTTGCAGTCTGGAAGTCTCTGCTATACTGCATGCAGAGCTGGAGGTGTTACACAGCCAAGGATCAGCAATAGTGACATTGTTTGGTTATGCTGCTGGATGGAGACACAACCTACAAAGGACTGTGAGTCAAGCCTGTTTATATGGACTGTATTTTCTGTTATATGCTGAAGCAAGCGATTCTGTTTCGTTAAACTGTTTTGGAAAGAAATAAAACAGCTACCTGGACTGTTACTGAAGTTGCCATTTGAGTTGATCCCCTACAGTACATAAGGTAATACAGCGATTTAGGATTCATTGACAAAAATAAATTATCTGTATGAACATAAGAACATTGGCTGCACACGAACGGATTTAGCCTGTGGAAATGGAGCCGTAATTTGGTCTGATCCCAAGAAACAAGTCCAGAAATATAATTCAAGGACTCCCTATTTTCCGCACTTTACAAGTTATACCAGTGCAGGTGCAGCTGTGTGGTCGGCAGCCAGGGAATCCCATTTCATTTTTATGCAAAGACTCCCTTCCTGTGAAATGTGTTCTGTCTGTGGAACTGTTTCCGTTAGGCTGCGTTTCCATAGGCTGAACCCTTTTCTCTGCATCCGGCCATTTTCTGGATCCTCTATTAAGGCCTTAATAATCAATCTGCTTACCCATAACTTCATTAGGATCACAGTACCTGAACCGCCTACAGAACTACTAAAATAAACTACATGTAATGTATGCCTTTGAATAATGCTTAAAGGGAACCTGTCACCAGGAGACCCATATTTAGCACCCCCCCCCCCCCCGTCCCCACAGAGTTTTCATATGTAAAATAGATTTTAAAGAAAAAAAAAGATATGTTATATAGAACCTTTCAATGCCATGTGCTCTGTGACTAGGCACTTGTCACCTGGGAGTGGCTATAGTGGAGCAGTTCCCCCCCCCCCACCCTTGGGAAACCGCTCTTCCATGTGTCCTTTTCATATATATGAAAAAGTCCATCACACGCCTTAGCTACGCCCAAGGGACAAAATGCCTAGTCACAGAGCACTTGGCTTGAAAGGTACTATATAACATAGGTTTTACAGAAAAAAAAGTTATTTTTATACAAAAAATATTTGCCAGTTCTTTTTAAAGACTGTCAACTTTAACTAAGGCTACATTCACACGGACGTATGAAAACGGCCGTATACATACCGTTTTTTTACGGGTTACATACGGCCACATTCACTTCAATGGACAATACGTCCAACCATTTATATTGCCGTTTTTGACACTGGAGTGTACGTACCGTATACTGGCCGTATAAAAATATAGAGCATGTCCTATTTTCTCCCGTATTTCAGTTCTGTATGCCCTAAAAGTCTATGGGCATGTATAAAATACGGGTTAAATACGTGCTGCATACGGATTAAAAACGTCACGTATATACGGGTTCATACGGCCCGTAAATACAGGACTGGAGAAATCATACGGTCGTGTGAATGTAGCCTAAGGCTGAGCATACACTTTAGATGGAAGCTATGAATTTTTACAGGGCTACCGTCGTTCACAATCCAGGCCCTTGTGCACAGCTGTCTGTGCTCTATTGATTTAATGGCTAGCACACAGAATAATTGGTTTCTATGGGCTTATACACACAAACGGGGCCTCATTCTCTGATGACACATTGGCCACAAGCAATAGAGAACAGTTCCGTTGTTTGTGGCTATTGATATGCACAACTGTAGGCATGTGCATGATGTACATGGGGATTCTGATGGCAAAGGAAAAAAGGGTCAGCAGAGCACATGCCTCCAGAATACAAGGGGGTAAGTTCCTCACCAAAGTGTACATTGAGTGAAACAAATAAACACGTTTTGGAGATTTTTGATTGTCTTCTTACGTCTATTTGCAAACTATAGCACAACCCTCTGTTATAATACGGGGGTAATCTTTTTAGGGCCATATAAAAGTTACAAAACAATATGAATACCAAAATACAATACAAAAACAAGAGCTAAAGCAATGGTTAATCAGCCTGGATGATGATGGAATTACAAAAAGTGCCTTCAGCATGTTCTTTCTAATCTGTCAAACCTTCCCTCAGTAAGAAAACATTCTCTTTTCATGTTAATGAACGTGTTGCCACATATCACAAACGTCTTTTTATGAAAACATTGTCGCTTTTGTTACAGATACCAGGCTTCTATAACACTTGCTAATTTTTGCAAGTGATGAACATTAAACAAGCCAACTATAAATCATGACTGACCGTTCCAAAACAAGCAAATGGTATTAGGTTTGCAGGAAAACTTAAAAAAGAAATCAGCTGTAGGTCATAGGGCAGTGATGGTGAACCTTTTAGAGATCAAGTGCCCAAATTACAACCAAACCCACTTATTTAAAGGCAAAGGACCAACATGGCAATTTAAGCAGTAACATGTTGCTACCTGTTTTGTCACGGCTTTTAATTGTATAGGTGTCCTGAAGACACCGATACAGTTAAAAGAAAGAGGGGAAAAACAGATTATCATTGTAGCTTCCTTCCAGGGTCCCCTGAACAGGAAGAACTGCGGGGCCCAGAGCAGGAGCTCCAATAATAACGCAGCCTTATCTGGACCTCCTTGCTCCTCCTGTAGTCCCAAGCAGCTAAAGCTGTGTAGCTTTAAAATAGTCCTGATCACAGAACATCCTGGGTGGCCAGGGACAGCACAAGGAGGTTTTGAGTCCTGTCTAGAAACTCTGTGCTGGGGTGATGGCCTGGGTGCCCACAGAGACTGCTCCAAGTGCCACCTCTGGCACCTGTGCCATAGGTTCGCCACCACTGTCATAGGATCATATATTAGCTTCAGGTGTTGGACGGAGCTTTACCAGGGCCCACCAAAGAATAAAATGGTCCTTCTACTAAACCTTTATAATGTTCCTACATCATATGTAGGGAAATATTATTTTCCATCCCCTTCTGTACAAATTAAAAAAATTTGCTCGCGTTTAAGCCGAAATTATAACCCTATCTCAGCATATATTGGAGTCAAGAAAAAAAACAAAAATGTGTACTCATCTTCCGACGCCCCCAGCAGGTCATCGTCCATACATCACAGACACGGCATCGGCTCCGTGTCCTGGTCCGTCGCAGTCTTCGTGAGATCAGCCACACACTGACATTCTAATTTGTGTGCCAACAAGCGGCTGACGTCATGGTGCCTGCGACGGACCGGGATACGGAGCCACGATGGATAGAAGAGGAGCTGCCAGGAGGTGTCGGAGGGGGAGTACACTTTTTGTTTTTTTTTCCTACAGGTAACGGCTGGCAGGCTATATACTCCAGGGGGGTGGGCAGCCTATATACTCCATGGGGCTGTGACCAATGCATTTCCCACCCTCGGCTTATACTTGAGTCAATAGGTTTTTCCAGGTTTTTTTGTGTCAAAATTAGGGGTCTCAGCTTATACTTCAGTATTTACGGTATATGGCTCGAAGCATTGCTACTAGGGGAGAGCATCTCACTACTTTCAGCAACTGATGCAGCTTGTATGGCAGCTTGTGTCCCCTGGCCACGAGCTAGATCAGTTGCTGGGACAGGAGATGCCAGGCGCCTGGAAGCAGTTAGAGTGGAGGTGCCCCCAGTAAGCCTCTAGAAATTTTATCAAAGTTAGACAAACCCTTTAAGTCACGTGTATAAGCCTAGCGCCATATTTACAATTTCATCCTTTGCTTCTCGAAGGCAAAAAGAGTTGTACACAAAGCCAAAAATGATGAGTATGGGAATCCCACCACAACATGCAAACCACCAAAAGAAAGTCTCAAACCACTAATCAGTACAAATACAATATAGATACAGTACTACAAAAAAATTCATATACTGTACAAATTGAGTCAAATTTATTGTCATACATGAAAATTTACAGATCTTCAATTAGTGTAAATCATTAGACTCATTTTACATTTAAAGGTATTACCTGAAAATGTTGATTAACATAAAGTAGCATAAAAAAAAGTTACAACATCTTAACATCAATAACGATTGGGTAAATATTTTATGAGATACTTTGAAAGAATCCAGACACTAAACGATCAGATACAAAAAAAAAAAAACCTACTGTATATACTCGAGTATAAGCCAAGGTACCTAATTTTAACAAAGAAACCTGGGAAAACCTTGGTCACAGCCTCCACCAAGTATGTAACTTGCCAGCCCCCTTGCCCCCAGTAGGTAGCCTGCCAGCCCCCGCAGTACGTAGCCTGCCAGCCCCCGCAGTACATAGCCCAGTATATAGGGAACTTAAACTGGTTTGGACATGTAACATGAAACAAGAGCTGGCGAGTAAATAAACAAAAGTTACAGACCTGAAGAGCAAACTCTGGAGTGTCTGACTGTTTTCACTCTCCACACCATCAGATGCACTTTTCACATTGCTTTCTCAAGGTTAGCTGCCCCCCCCCCCTCCATTGCTCTGTGTATGTTTTTATTCCCTGTGATCATTTAGTATGCAGATTCTTTCAAAATATCTAATAATACAAAAAAAATATTCATATACAAATAATCCATTTTATCTATTGCATTAGTACTGATTAGTGGTTTGAGACTTTCTTTTGGTGGTTTGCATGTCGTGGTGCGATTCCCATACTCAATCATTTTTGGCTTTGTGTACAACTCTTTTTGCCTTCAAGAAGTTAAGGCTGAAAACATGTGAATGTGGCCTTAGGCTTATACGCACTCCACACAGCGCTACAAGATGCATCTTCTTGTATGAATCGTTCTTTGTATTTTCTATTCAGTACTGGTTGGCGGTTTGGGATTATCATTGGCGGTTTGCACATTCACATGACATCAGTATTGGGTCCAATACACAGATGATATTTTTCCAGGAAGATTCTCCTCCTGGTTTTGGTTTACAAATTCTGATGCAAAACTCACTGATACAAGTGCAAAAGTGGAAAAAAAGAAAGAAAAGAAACAAAAACGCAGCACAAGCCTTTACCAGGGCTGCGGAGGCAGAGTGCGATATGGACGACTCCACAAATAGATAATAAATTATAAAAATGATTACGTTTCTTTTTAAGTGTCCTTTTTTCCTCATCTAAAGATTTGGGCCTGGAGTGCACAACATTTATTGGTCCAAGTGGCACATTATCATACTGCTTAACTTTAAGGGTCTGCACCAGTAACCCACACCCTAGATGCTCAAACAACCATTATAAATACCACAGTACAGCAATAAATACCAGTCCAGAAACTACATACCGCATTCAGAGCAGACAATAATAATGCAGAACCCAGAGCAGACAAGAATGATAATGGAGAGACCTCAGAATAGACAAATAATAGAGGAGACCCCCAGAGCAGACAACTGATAAGACTGGAGACCCCTAAAAATCCTCTCCTTTCCTAGCTCTTTTCTCCTCACTGTACCACTCTGCAGCTTCTGCTTTCTTCAATGTCCCGTGCTGGTTGTATGTGTCAGTAGCAGGAGATCACCCAGGAGCAGTACCGTACAGCTGACAAGTACTTACCACTCCTGGGTCCTCTTCTGGCACTCCGACCTGGGTCCTGGCACCACCACATACAACTAGCACCGGGCGCAAGTACACAGAGCCCAGCGTCAGGAGAAGTGAGGACTTCTCAGCTGCACTCACCCTTACTCACCTCTCTTCAACAATAAACAATTCCGTCAGTTGTGAAAGCCATACTTGGATTCTGACTGGTCCATGCACCACCCCGCTTCTAGGCTTTAACCCCTTACCGACATGTGACATAGTAATACGTCACAAGCCAGGTGTGAGTGCATGGAGAGGGTTCACCATAGCCGGTAAGTCTTTGCTGCATATTGCAGAAAAGACTTACCGGATCCATCGCCATGACAGCCTTGAGTTTTTCGAAGACCCAAGGCGTCTCGTTTTAACCCCAATGTGCTATTCTGTAGTATTGCAGTATTTGGTAGGATCAATGAGACAACCTAGGGTTAAAGTACCCTAGGGAGTCTGAAAAATAGTAAAAAAAAAAAAAAGTTTAAAAAAAATATATAATTAAAAACCTAAAAATTCAAATCACCCCCTTTCCCCTACAACTGATACAAATATAAATAAACAGTAAAAATCATAAACATTACGTATAGCCACACGCAAAAATGCCGTTATAGCTAAATATAATAATGGTTTTTCACTGTGTTTAACCCCGTAACGGAAAATAGCGCCCAAAGTCGCATTTTTGCCATCTTTAAAAATATAGAAATTCTATAAAAAGTGATCAAAAGTTCGTACAGTCTTAAAAATGCTAACATTGAAAACGTCATCAAAAGATGCAAAAAATGACACCACCAACAGCTCTGGCCAGAAGATGGCAAAATCCCAAAATGTTTTTTGTACAGGAGGTTTTAATTTTTGTAAATGTATGAAAACATTATAAAACCCATATAAATTTGGTATCCCCGTAATTGTACCGACCCAAAGAATAAAGTAGACATGTCATTTGGGGCGTACAGTGAAATCTGTAAAATCCAAACCCACAAGTATATGGTGCAAATGCGTTTTTTTCACCAATTTCACCGCTTTTGGAATTTTTTTTCCCGTTTCCCAGGACACGGCATGGAATATTAAATACCACCATTTTGAAGTTTCATTTGTTATGCAGAAAATAAGCCATATCACAGCTCTGTACATGGAAAAATAAAAAGTTATAGATTTTTGAAGGTGGGGAGTGAAAAATGAAAACGCAAAAACGAAAAAGGGCATCAGACACAGAGCTGATGCCGGTATCTGAGCCGAGTCGAACTGGCATCGGGATACACGGGGTGCTGTAACAACCGTGGTCGGAGTTGGCTCTGATCTTGAGTGTTTAAACCGTTGAATGCCGCGGTCAGCGCGACCGCAGCATTTAACCTGCTTTTGGGGGATCTTTCCCCCACCCCGATCGTTGCTGTGGCAGCCCTGGGGTCCGATCAGGACCCCAGAGCTGCCTGCAGGCAGTCCCTGAAAGATGGCATCATCTTATGTGCATAGGCTGACACCGCTAATACCCTGCAATACATCAGTAACAACCCGTAGAATAAAAGTACCATATATACTCGAGTATAAGCCTAGTTTTTCAGCACAAAAAAATGTGCTGAAAACCCAAACTCTGCTTATACTCGAGTAAAAAAAATATAGGCTTTACCAGGTTTTTGTGGTAAAATTAGGGGCCTCGGCTTATACTTGGGTCAGCTTATATTCGTGTATATACTGTAAATCATTATTGATGAACGCAGTAAAAAAAAAAAAACAGTAAAAAGAAACTGCCAAAAATGATGATTTTTACCTATTGAATCCCACAAAAAAATGCAATAAAAAGTGATCAAAAAAAACATGTACTCCAGAATGATACTGTTGCAAAGTACAACATGTCCCACAAAAAACAAGCCATCTCCCAGCTCCATAGCTCCTTCCCTTCTGTGCCTCCCTGTGAGCCCATAAAACAAGTAACGTCCACATGTGGGGGAGGTGGGGTCTCTGTACTCTGGAGAAACTGCATAACAAATTGTAAGGTGGGTTTTCTCTTTTTATCTTTTGGAAATGTGTAAAGTTTAGGGCTAAATGAATGTATTACTGACAACATTTGACCATTCTAAATTTCACCTCCATTTTGATTCAATTACTATGAAGATGTCAAGGGGTTAACAATCTTTGTAAAAGCTGTTTCTGATAGGTTGAGGGGTGCAGATTTGAAAATGGGTTGGTTATATAGGGGGGTTTTGATGTTAAATATGGAAAATTTCTATCAAAACTGTATTTATCCCCAAATAGTCAATTCTGAAAATATGGAAAATCAATATTTGATTTCAAAGCCGCGTAAATATATTATCCAGACATTTATATAAAGTAGACATATGGGAAATGTTATCCAGCAACTTATTTAGGTGGTAAATCTACCTGCCTGAAAACGCAATGATTTCTAAAATGGAAAATTTTTCATAAAATTCAGCATTTTCTCTTTTTTTTTTATAAATAAACGCAAAACTTATCAGCCACAATTTACCTCTGAAATGAAGTACAACATGTGAGGAAAAAAACTATCTCAGAATTGCTTTGATAAGTAATAGTGTTCAAAAGTTATAACCATATAAAGAGCCGCAGGTCAGAATACAAAAAATGGGGTTTAGCCATAAACTGGCTGCGTCCTTAAGAGGTTAAATCAAATAAAATAAAGACTGAAGATAATATTGTGACATTTATGTTTCTCAAAAAAACTGAAAAGTTGCATAAAACACAAAAATACCAGTTCTATCTTTGTACCACAGCCTGGCAGGTCTCCAGCACGTGGTGTGTGCAAGAAATATGGAGGGAGAGGCTGAGGTACTAGATCTCCCTGGGGCAACCCCTGAGGTGTAGGATGAGTCCTTGGGTTATGGATGGGGAAGCCCGTGGTGGTAGACAGCCATATCCAGGGATCAAACGGAGGCAACATTGTGCAAATCCACTGACGGTTCTTTACCGAACTTCAGACAGCAGGCAACGGCCAAACGTAACAGCAGTAGATTCAGCATGCTGGTACGCTAGTGGGAGGTCGCTGGTCCGCAGGAAGGTTACTCTCAGCCTGGTAGAAGCTGCAGTCTGGGTTGATATGCGGAGGAACTGTGTCCAATAGTGGAAGCTGCAGTTCTGGGCTTTAGTCTCCTTACTCGCCCGCAGGTATCAGGCAGCGTCCTGACATACCTCTTCATCCTGGTAGGGGGTCTGGACAGCAGCTCTGCAGGGAGCCGCACACTGGACCTGCTTCTCTATCTGCTGACTGGATTCAAGACCATGTGCTTCCACCCAGCAGAGGTTTTCATACTCCCCTGGTCAGGTGGTAGCACTCCTCCACCCAGCTTCCAACTTGCTTTACAGGCACCTTATTGGACAATACAAATAACATCATTAACTGTTGCCTTTCCAGGCAGAACCTACAGCTGCAATTACACAATGTCTAGATTCCAGAACCTTCCAAGAGAGGTGATCAATCTCCCTAACCTGGAGAGGGTGCTATTCGCAACTTCCCACCTGTCTATGCATTGGCAGGGGTGTTGCCCATTTATCCTCCAAACCTGGCATTCTGAAAGATTTCCTCTTCTGGATGGGTTTAAAATTTCATTTAACAATCTATGAAATTATTGTAACTGCATTCTATACAAATGTAAAGGTGCAAAAGAAAACAGCAAAAAGAGATCTTGAAACGTGCAAGGAACTTATACAGACTATAAAAGAAAATTAGAAAACTTTTCATGATAAAATATAAGCAATAAATATTTGCTTGAACAGTACAGGCAGTCCCTGACTCAAGGACACCTGACTTACAGACAACCCCTAGTTACAGACGGACCTCTCTGACCACTGTGACCTCTGGTGAAGCTCTCTGGAGCTCCAATTATAAAATATACAGTTCTGACTTACATACAAATTCAACATTAGAACATACCTAAATAATCCATCTGGTACTGCCTGTACTGGCCATTTATGGTATGTGCTCCTGACATTTTGTGGTAAAATGTGCATGTTTTCAGGTTGAAGTATATTAGCTGCATATTGTATCCTATGTATTGCAAAAGAGTTAACCCCTTAATGACCAGGCCCTTTGCAGTTTTTGCATTTTCATTTTTTACTCGCCACCTTCAAAAATCCATAACTTTATTATTGTTTTTTTTTATATTTTTCAGACCCTCTAGGGTACTTTAACCCTCGGTTGTCTGATCCTTCCATATGTTGTAGTATGGCAGTAAATGGGGATTTTACACATCATCTATTACAATGTACAAATGACACATTGTAATAAATGGGTTAAAACGAGACAGCCTCGGGTTTTTGTATAACCAGTCATAGTAACAGATCGAGGAGGAGCAGCTTTGCACCTATAATGATCTACACTTGCTTTTGGCTTAAAAAAACAGCATCTGAAAAACTGAACGTGTGAACACACCCTGAGGATAGATACACAGAATCTGTATATACACTAGTTTTTCAGCAAGAAATTATGTACAGATTCCACTATCACGTCAAAAACAAGGATACTGAGCAGGATGTATTATTAGGCACACATTGTGTGCCAATTTTAACCCCTTCACGCTTTGTGATGGATATATCCGCCGCAGAGCTATGAAGGGTGTATGATGAGGGCTCAAGGGGCTGAGCCCTCTTCATACAGAGATGGGCTTTGCGGAATATCGCAGCAAAGACCCATCGCTACCACCCGCAGTTGGTGCTTGCACCGATCGCGGGTGTTAACCTCTTCTTTGCAGTCGGCACAGTCGCCGGCGGCACTTGGGCACCACCAAGTTTCCTCCGATGGTCGCTCCCTCAAATGTCATCGGGGGTTTGTGGGAGAGGAGGCGATCGGTTGCCATGACAGCCTCGGGTCTTCGTCAGACCCGAGGCTGAATGGTTACTGCAGATTCGTTACAATGAGCCAGTGGTTAATTGTAATGAATCATATGCAAAAACTCCATATACTGCAATACACTGCAAAAAATGACCCCTCCCCCAGCTCTGTACACCAAAGTATGAAAAAGTTATTAGCGTCAGAAGATGGCGAAAATTTATTTTTCCTTTTTCGTACACATTCATTTAATTTTTGAAAATGTATTAAAACGCAATAAAACCTGTATAAATTTGGTATCACCGCGATCGTACCGAACCAAAAAATAAAGCTGAGGTGTTATTTGGAGCAAAGAGTGAAAATCGTAAAAACTGAGCCCACAAGAACGTAACCCACATGCGTTTTTTTAAAAAAAAATTTCAACATTTGGAATTTTTTTAATAAATAACATCACAGGAAAATAAAATGTGTTACGCACAAAATAAGCCCTCACACAGCTCTGTACACGGAAAAATGAAAAAGTTATGGATTTTTAAAGGTGGAGAGCGAGAAATGAGCGAAAAAACCCTGCGTCCTAAAGGGGTTAAGACTGCCTTAGGAGCTGTGTTGTGTGTTAGAATTATCATAGTGAGTTGATAAGTCGGGTGTATGAGGTGTTAACATCTGCAGTGTATTCACAACATTTTTGATTAAAAATCTCACAAAAGTAGTGAATTTAGGCGTATGATACCCGCCATACAGAGCATGGTCTACGCCATACAGAGCATAATACACGCCATACAGAGCACGATATACGCCATACAGAGCATAATACACGCCATACAGAGCACGATATACTCCATACAGAGCACGATATACGCCATACAGAGCATGATATACTCCATACTGTGTATTATATACTCCATACAGTGCATGATATACTTCATACAGTGTATTATATACTCCATAGAGTGTATTATATACTCCATACAGTGTATTATATACTCCATACTGTGTATTATATACTCCATACAGTGCATGATATACTCCATACTGTGTATTATATACTCCATACAGTGTATTATATACTCCATACAGTGCATGATATACTCCATACAGTGCATGATATACTCCATAGAGTGTATTATATACTCCATAGAGTGTATTATATACTCCATACAGTGTATTATATACTCCATACTGTGTATTATATACTCCATACAGTGCATGATATACTCCATACTGTGTATTATATACTCCATACAGTGTATTATATACTCCATACAGTGCATGATATACTCCATACAGTGCATGATATACTCCATAGAGTGTATTATATACTCCATACAGTGTATTATATACTCCATACAGTGTATTATATACTCCATACTGTGTATTATATACTCCATACTGTGTATTATATACTCCATACAGTGCATGATATACTCCATACTGTGTATTATATACTTCATACAGTGTATTATATACTCCATAGAGTGTATTATATACTCCATACAGTGCATGATATACTCCATACACAGCATGACATACTCCATACAGTGTATTATATACTCCATACAGTGTATTATATACTCCATACAGTGCATGATATACTTCATACAGGGTATCATTTACTCCATACAGTGTATTATATACTCCATACAGTGTATTATATACTCCATACAGAGCATGACATACTCCATACAGTGTATTATATACTCCATACTGTGTATTATATACTCCATACAGTGCATGATATACTTCATACAGGGTATCATATACTCCATACAGTGTATTATATACTCCATACAGTGTATTATATACTCCATACAGAGCATGACATACTCCATACAGTGTATTATATACTCCATACTGTGTATTATATACTCCATACAGAGCATGATATACTTCATACAGGGTATCATATACTCCATACAGTGTATTATATACTCCATACTGTGTATTATATACTCCATACAGAGCATGATATACTCCATACAGTGTATTATATACTCCATACAGAGCATGATATAATCCATACAGTGTATTATATACTCCATACAGTGTATCATATACTCCATACAGTGCATGATATACCCCATACAGTGTATTATATACTCCATACAGTGTATTATATACTCCATACAGTGCATGATATACCCCATACAGTGTATTATATACTCCATACTGTGTATTATATACTCCATACAGTGCATGATATACCCCATACAGTGTATTATATACTCCATACAGTGTATTATATACTCCATACAGTGCATGATATACCCCATACAGTGTATTATATACTCCATACAGTGTATCATATACTCCATACAGTGTATTATATACCCCATACAGTGTATTATATACTCCATACAGTGTATCATATACTCCATACAGAGCATGATATACTCCATACAGTGTATGATATACTCCATACAGAGCATGATATACTCCATACAGTGTATTATATACTCCATACAGTGCATGATATACTCCATACAGTGTATTATATACTCCATACAGTGCATGATATACTCCATACAGTGTATTATATACTCCATACAGTGTATGATATACTCCATACAGAGCATGATATACTCCATACAGTGTATTATATACTCCATACAGTGCATGATATACTCCATACAGTGTATTATATACTCCATACAGTGCATGATATACTCCATACAGTGTATGATATACTCCATACAGAGCATGATATACTCCATACAGTGTATTATATACTCCATACTGTGTATTATATACACCCTACAGGGTATCATATACTCCATACAGTGTATCATATACTCCATACAGTGCATGATATACCCCATACAGTGTATTATATACTCCATACAGTGTATTATATACTCCATACAGTGCATGATATACCCCATACAGTGTATTATATACTCCATACTGTGTATTATATACTCCATACAGTGCATGATATACCCCATACAGTGTATTATATACTCCATACAGTGTATTATATACTCCATACAGTGCATGATATACCCCATACAGTGTATTATATACTCCATACAGTGTATCATATACTCCATACAGTGTATTATATACCCCATACAGTGTATTATATACTCCATACAGTGTATCATATACTCCATACAGAGCATGATATACTCCATACAGTGTATGATATACTCCATACAGAGCATGATATACTCCATACAGTGTATGATATACTCCATACAGAGCATGATATACTCCATACAGTGTATTATATACTCCATACAGTGCATGATATACTCCATACAGTGTATTATATACTCCATACAGTGCATGATATACTCCATACAGTGTATGATATACTCCATACAGAGCATGATATACTCCATACAGTGTATTATATACTCCATACTGTGTATTATATACACCCTACAGGGTATCATATACTCCATACAGTGTATTATATACTCCATACTGTGTATTATATACTCCATACAGGGTATCATATACTCCATACAGAGCATGATATACTCCATACAGTGTATTATATACTCCATACTGTGTATTATATACACCCTACAGGGTATCATATACTCCATACAGTGTATTATATACTCCATACTGTGTATTATATACTCCATACAGGGTATCATATACTCCATACAGGGTATCATATACTCATAGTATATACAGGCAGATCTCCCACTTCCTCTGATACATGTGGAGATGTTGCCTTCATGATTTCCAGTACAGAAGTGTCAGCCGTAGCCGCCCTACATGCCTCTGCTCTGACACTGATGCTCAGCCCATACGTGTTCGGTATACGCGTATATCCCCGGTCACATGACTGCACCGGGCGCACGTGTCTCACCCCTGCCTGTGTCACACGGAAGGTCATCAGTCCCGGACACGGAGAGCACCGCTGTCACTCCACTTCCTGCCGGCACTGCTGAGGTGACACTGCCCTCTAGTGGGGAGAAGCCTTACTACAAGCGCTGCATTACAATTCTGTGTGCAGTATTTATCTGGGAACACTGATGTCCTTAGTGATGGGAAATCCGGCTCTTCTTAGTGATCTGGCTCATTAGGCTCCACTCACTAATAAGAGCCGGCTCTTGTATAACAGGGAGCCTCAGGCCGGTCAGTCACCCCTCTCCACTCCACTTAACCTTTTAACGTTGCTCGACCCTGCCCCTCTCCACAGCGATATATTATGGGAAAAGATAGGACATGTCCTATCTTTTTCCAGGTTATGGATCGGTGCGGTGCCACAAGTGTTTTGCACTGTACCACTCCCATACGGCGCTGTGCGCCCATTGCCGACTATGGGGGTAGTATATACCGCGTATATATGCCGGCCGTATATACGCCCCCCCCCCCCCCTTACGGTCGTGTGAATATAGCGTTAGATCTAGGTTTCCAGGGGACACGTCCAATAGGGTGCACATGGCATAGCCCTAAGGAGGCGAGGCTCTGTGACTGGCGTTCTGACGGGAAAAAAAAAATGTGGATCTCTAACCCTGATTGTGAATATACCTTACTATATACTGTTGCTATATATTTTTTTTTTATCATTCTGTGTTTGGGATCAATGTTTGCAGTAGAAGTTCTCGATACCCATATTGCATATTGCAGAAAACCCCCACCGCTAATAACCGCGGTCGGTGCTTGCACCGATCGCGGATATTAACCCCTCCGTTGCCGCCGGCAAAGTCGCCGGCGGCATTTAAAAGACGGCGGCGCGCGGGCGATCGGTTGCCATGGTAGCCTCGGGTCTTCGTTTGACCCGAGGATACATGGCTTCTGCATATGCATTACAATGAGCCTGTGGCTCATTGTAATGTATAGTGTGCAAAAATGCCATATATTGCAATACTGACCATCTACGGTTAATGTACCCTAGATGGTCTAAAAAATAGTTAAAAAAAAAAGTTTAAAAAATAAAAAAATTAATAAAATATTAAAAGTTCAAATCACCCCCCTTTCCCTAGAACGGATATAAAACATAATAAACAGTAAAAATCACAAACATATTAGGTATCGCCGCGTCCCAAAATGCCCGATCTATCAAAATATAAAAACGGTTACGGCCGGCGGTGACCTCCGAGGCGGGAAATGGCGCCCAAATGTCCGAAATGCGACTTTTACACCTTTTTACATCACATAAAAAATGAAATAAAAAATGATCAAAATGTCGCACAGACCTCAAAATGGTAGCAATGAAAACGTCACATAATTTCTCAAAAAATGACCCCTCACACATCTCCGTGCGCCAAAGTATGAAAAAGTTGTTAGCGTCAGAAGATGGCAAAATTTTTTTTTCTTTTTTGTACACATTCGTTTAATCTTTGAAAATGTATTAAAACACAATAAAACCTATATAAATTTTGTATCACTGCAATCGCACCGAACCAAAGAATAAAGATGAGGTGTTATTTTGAGTGCACAGTCAAAGTCGAAAAAACTGAGCCCACAAGAACGTGTTATTCCACATTTGGAATTTTTTTTCAGCTTCGCAGTAGACGGCATGTTAAAATAAATAACATTTCGGGAAAGTAAAATTTGTTACGCACAAAATAAGCCCTCACACAGGTCTGTACACGTAAAAATGAAAAAGTTATGGATTTTTGAAGTTGGAGAGCGAGAAATGAGCGGAAAAACCCTGCGTCCTTAAGGGGTTAAAGGGGTATTCTAGGATTCAGCACAATTCATATACAATTGGGTCCTTAAAATATAAGCTAATATGTAATTAGTTGTTATTTAAAACTTTGCTCCCCTTAGCAGAAATATGCTGTGATATAGACTGTAATGAAGAATTAAAATGATACTGGCCAATTAATCAGTCCATTAATTTCCTCCGCACAGAGAAGACACAGGACAGAAGATGGCCGCTGGTCACATGTCCACATCACATGTCCTGCACCTGCCTGGCAAGGACTCACAATGGAGCAAACACCCACTGCTAACACCAATAGCTGTCCATCTTGCCTGTGATTGTCACTCACCTTGATGTCATCGGAAAGCGACAATTAGTTTGGGGTCTTTAAAAGTCCCCAAGACTTGTCATTTCAGCGGCACATTGTAAAAGTTAATGTGCAAAATCCCCATACACTACTATACTGTAGTATAGCAGTATATGGTAGGATTGATTAGACAACCTAGGGTTAAAGTACCCTAAGGGGTCTAAAAAATTGTAATAAAATTGAAATAAAAATAAGTTCAAAAAAACTACAAATGTACAAAAGTACAAATGTCACTTTTTAGCCCTTTTGCGACACAAAAGTTTCAATAAAAAGTAATCAAAAGGTTGTACAAGCTCGTACAAAAATGACGCCTTACACAGCTCCGTACACCAAAGTATGAGACCAAAGTTATTGGTCTCAGAATATGGAAAATGGAAAAACAAATTGTACAAAAGATTTTTATTTTTGAAATCTACTAAAACATAATAAAACGTATATAAATTATCTCAGCGATTGTACCGATCCATAGAATAAAGTGGAGGTGTCATTTGGAGTGCAGAGTAAAGACGTTTAAAACGTGAAAATGGTGCAAATGTGTTTTTTGTCAATTTTACCACATTTGGAATTTTTTTTCTAGCTTCCCACTGGATGATATGGAATATTAAATCCCGCCACTAAGAAGTATAATTTGCTACACAGGCCTATTTACCACTCTTTATGCAGAAAAAAAAAAAAAAATGAAAGTTGGGAATAAAAAATGGAAAGGCAAAAACAGAAAAGGTGCTGTGTGTCCTTAAAGGGTTAACATTAATAGTGATGACACTAACAATGTCACACACAGCCAACATGCTGCTACTAGAAAAACACATCTGCATGTGATGTATCTTGTCTAATGTGTTTCAAACGCATTGTGTGAATTACTTCTTTATTTTAAGGTGATATAAAGGAAAGAAGACTTCCATATTAAAATTTAAAACATCTGTTCAATAAAAATTATTTTTATATAGTGAGACTGTATTTAATGCCCCCATCCAGTCTATTTAGTGTAAATAACCCTTTGAACACAAGGGGGAGCAGTTCAACTGAAAATTACTCCTTGCACATTATAAGATGCAGTGTTCCTGTAATTTGATGAATGAGACTGCAACATCCACTGTGTCATCTTTATGCATCTAGTCTTACAGGGCACCGGTAAAGAACATGGATAGATTAGGACTATTATATTGTGAGCTGTTATGGGAATTCTCTTGGAAATGACCACTTCTATAAATTTTAATGGATATTTGTGAAAATGACTGTTTGTACTCTCAGGAAGGAATTCATTTTGCTTATGTAAATTTCCTTTCCAGGTCACCTTTTTAGGCTTACAGGTTATAGGTCATGCATGTTCTGCCGGGGATTCTGGGTTAGGGGGTATGCAAATACATTTTCCAATATGGGGAAAGGAAAACAGTTCTGCAGGTTTTGACAATGTCAGATTTTTATAAAGTCTAGTGACATGAAGTGGGATAATAGCCAAACCAGGAACTGTACACAGGGCTGTTTTGATCACCCTGGGTTTCATCATGGTAGCACTGGAGGCACAATGGGGCACATTTAGGTTACATTCACACTGCCGCATGGGGGGGCGTATATACGGTCGACGTATATATGGCCGATATACGTCCCCCATAGACGGCAATGGGCACACAGCACCCTACGGGAGCGGTACCGTGCATCACAGGTGTGGCACCGTACCGCTCCGTACACCAGGAAAAGATAGGACATGTCCTATCTTTTCCCGTATTAGTTTGCACTAAAAAGAACATGCAAATTCCAACAGAAAACTGGTGCAAAGCCCTTAGTAAATGTGCCCCAATATTCCATTTACCACCCTGGAAAAGGTATTTGCATATAATACCCCTGTTTTATTCTGGCATAGAAAAGAATAGTGACATAAATAACTATCTAAAGAAAAGTTTTTATAGGCAATATCAGGATTCAGAAAAAAATATATAGACACAAGTGCCATAAAAACACTATTCAATTTTTAACCATTGGGGGGAGGGCTAGTATGGCACATGGTCACTGCAACAGCTGCGTGTAAACAAACACTTTGTGGTGGTTGCTTGTGGTCGGTCAGTGAGGAATAGAAGAGGAAACCATTTTTTTAATTTTAATATGTTTTTTTTTTTAAATAAAGGGGTTGTCCAGCCCCTTATCTCTGTTTGGTACTGAACACCTAAAGAGAAAAAATTGCCACAACATTTTGGTGCGTCCACATGTTCAGGGTTTCAGATGCAGTTTTTGAAGCCAAAAGCAGATTCAGACCATAATGGGGGAGAACAAATCACTTAGAGAAGCTACTGTTTCTTTTTTTCACTCCATCCTATTTTTTTTGGAAATCAAAAATCTGAAAACTGGAATGCGTGGACACACTCTCAATCTACCTATTGGCTTACTTAGATCTCTTTTTGGGGAGGCCGCATGATTAGGCTTAGCAATGTCTGCTATTTTTATACATCACTCCAGCCAAGGTGTATAAAATAGTGGATACATGCAGTATTTGGCATACACTGGTCAATACATGTGTGAAGATAATGATTTCGTATGGTCCATAGAAGAATTGGTACAATTTTTCATTTTACAATAAAAATGATGTCAGAGCTGCCCATTTTTGTCCATTGTCTATTTTTCTACACAAAAAAAAAAAAAGCAAATGTACCCATGATAGATGAACAACCTCCTTCTGGAAATAATGTGCGGTAACTGTGAACATTCAAAAACAAGAAGAAGTGCAAGAGGGGTTCTTACAAAATGTTCATATGTTTCTATCCATAATACACTGTGTAGTGTTCAGTCAGTAATAAGACGCAATGGATGGTGCTGTGATACACGGCTTTTGTCAGGAGGAAACTAAGAGGTTAGGATAGGAAGGTGACAATGTCTTACTAAAAAACAGACTAAGAACCACTTTATGCTTACATTAGAAAAAAATTGTGGTACATATGTCACATATACGTATTGGGGGACGAGCGCCAGCATATGATTGCCCCGCCACTGCATAGTCGCAGTGGGATACATCAAGAGACGGAACCCTCTTGATGTATTGGGGCAGGATGCTGCGCTGCGTTTATTCTACACCAGGCCGTTCCCGGTGTAGAAATAAGCACAGACGATGACTTAAAAGTCGCCGGCACCAGCCCCGCGCCCTCCGCTCGGCCCACCGCCGAGGTGGAGGAGAGGGTTACATAGTCTCAAGTGCTAGCAATAGTGGCGTGGTACAGAGGTCCTGATAAATATGCCCCATTGAGTGATACCTTCCTTAAAGGGTTTCACATCTCTTTCAATACATTAAAGGAAATCTACCATTGAAATCAAGTATGACAAACCAGGGGCACCTACTCATAGATCCACGCACTGGTACTGTGGTAATCTTCTTATATTTGTTATCCATGGCCTCCTTCCTTTAAAAATCAACTTTTTAAAATTATGCCCAATCGCTGTTATACCCCCTTTTAAAGTACCCCCTTATGCTTGTCTATGCCATAAGCCTCTTGATGTATTTGTCGGGCTGCACGGCTGCCGGGCAAAACTACGGCAGTTCTGTAGGTTTTTTTTAAGTTTGCAGGCATGGGGCAGGAACACCCTGTTCCCCCCCACTCCATTGGTGCCGCACCCCTGTCCACAACCACATGAGCTGGAGGTGGTGTAGTCTTAAAAATAATTGCAAACTCTTGTAGTGCGCAAGAAATTACGATTATTTCAGTGCTTCTATGCCAGAAAACTGTTATTTAAATGTCCCCCGTGGCGACTAATTATAATAGAACAGGGCTAGTATAGAAATCAGACCCCATGTAAAGAGGCAAAGAAAGATAGAAAATAGACAGATTGAAAAGGGATATAGAAAATATATAGTACACAGAAATATGCAGTTTGGCATAGAACACTTAGGACTCTGATTCAGCTGCTAATACAAATTATACAATTTTGATAAAACTAGATGACCATCTAATATTTATGGGGGTATGCGGACTCCCCTCAGACAGAAGATGTTGTGGTAAAAAAAACATTTGAGTTGAATTTTAATCTCAGTTATCAATTCTTTAAACCTCAAGAGGGCAGGCTCCTAGTAGCTTATGTCCCTCTCCCCACTGAATTGAATGTACATGTCTTAGCCAACATCTAATGTATGGGTCCTATAGCGCTATGCTTCATCTACACTGGGGGATCTACTTCTGCATGTGTCCTGTCCCAACCCCATATGCTTTTTGACAGGAGCAATATAACTGTATCTTGGGACCACCTAGGTGTTGGGTGAGGAATAGCTGTAAAACAGGACAGCTGTAAGCCAAAGATATATTTAGTCACTGCTGGCTCCACTCTGGTCAAATTAAATGTTGTTTATAAGACATTTTGGTCCTGAATTTTGAGAACCTTTTTGTTTTAACCTATTTTCCCATTCGCCATTGCTTATAAAGAAGAACCATTAAGACAACCACTGAAATTGCAATGCTTCTAGAGGAGTGGACATCTTGAGGAAGAGGCCAGTATAAAATTGGTACGGAAAGTATTTAGACCCTTTTAAATTTCTCAATCGTTTCTTTGCAGCCAATTGTTAAGATCAAAAAAGTTCTTTATTTTTGCTCATTTATGTACACTCTGCATCTCGACAGAAAAAAATGAAATGTAAACAAGAAAAAGTGAAATATCACATGGTCACAAGTATTCAGCCCCTTTGCTCAGTATTGGGTAGAAGCTTCTTTTGAGCTAGTACAGTCATGGGTCTTCTTGGGAAGATGCAACAAGTTTTTCACACCAGGATTTGGGGATTCTCTGCCATTCTTTCTTGCAGATCATCTCCAGTTCCCTCAATGTGTCCCTTGACACGCCGGCGGACTTCAGCGCAGCAGCGAAACCTGGTGAACTTCGGGCGCACTACCTTAGTGAATCGCCAGAAGACACGAATCAGCGTCGGAGAACCCGCGGCTGGATTGCGTATGGGCCGGGTAAGTAAATCTGCCCCAGTGCCTACAGAATTGGGTTGCACGTCCAATGTTAAAGGTGCACCAAAAAAAAGTTGGTGCATTCTGCCGGAGAATTGCAGGAGGCACCAGATTCTTAAAGAATGTGCCACACATTTCATGAAACTGTTGCACGCTGCACACTCCACAGGCAAACTGCACATTGCACTATTTTTCATAAATCTGGCACATTTACTAAGAGCTGTGTGCCAATTTTCTGTTATACTTTGCACATTCTTTTTGGCACAAACTGCTTGCACAGGTATTTAAGAAGTGTCTGCACCACATGTGTGTCACACCTGACCCTTTTGTGGCGCAGCTGCACTATTCTCCATGCAACACAAATTAGGGGGCGTTCCAGTGCTTAGTCGGACCGTACACCGAGATTTATCATGCAAAATTGAATAGAAGTGTATCGCACACCCTTTGTTAAAGGTGTTGGTGCACTCTGTAGGGGCAGTGCAGGGAGCGCCAGATTCATGAAGAACGTGTGTTCAAAATCCTGAATCTGGCGCACACTACACAGGCAAACTGCATTTAGTGTTTCTTCAATGTGGCACATTTACTAAGAACAGTTACTAAGAACACTAAATGCAGTTTGCCTGTGTAATGTGAAGAAAGCATCAGATTCAGGATTTCTGGCACACATTCTTCATGAATCTAGCGTCCCCTGCACTACCCCGACATAATGCACCAACTTTTTTTGTGTGCACCTTTAACGTAGGGCTTGCGACACAATTCTGTCAGACTTTGCATGATAAATCTGGCACACGGTCCAGCTGAGCACCGGAAAGCCCCCTAATTTGTGTTGTAAGTAAACTATTGCAGCTGCGCAACAAAAGGGTCCGACACAATTGTGGTGCAGGAACTTCTTAAATACCCGTGCAAACAGTTTGCACCTAAAAGAACGTGCAAAATCCGACAGAAAACTGGCGCAAGGGCCTTAGTAAATGTGCCACAAATTGTCTCACAGAAAACAAAATAAAAAAAAAGCTTTTTGGGAGGAGAGGTAATGATTAATATAGGTCCTGACACCAGATACATAATACATCCTAGTTCATATATGATTTTTTTAATCTCACAAGCGCCAAATTCCAGAATCTATAACAGATACGTTTGGTAGGTTAAAATAGAAAAACTTTGTCAAACTGCACGACACAAGAGTTCATGACAGGTCAAGAATCGCCTCATCTGGGATGTGACATCATCCTCGCACTATTCTAACTCTGCGTAGGCTGTTTTGAATCAAAAGGGGGAAAAACTTAAATATGCAAGGTAACAATATAGAAAATTACACTTATATATACAAGCTAGTTTCAATTACATTAATCAGTATGAAATCCCATAATGAAACTCAGATAGTCACAAGCGTGATTGTCATAAGTACATGAACTGTATGATTATATCTGAATAATAGAGGATTCTAAACTTGCAAATGTCTAAGAAGTTTTTAAAGCCTATTGCAGGACATCATATGTAGTCTTGAATAACCAACTAGAGTTACACAAGTTTCCATGACTCCGGCATTTCTTAATATGATGGAGCAATGAAACTCCAAGGAAAATCCTTTGGTACTTTTCTCAGCAGATACAACAATAGGCAAGTAGTGAATGATGCCTCCCCCGCCCCCTCTCCAACCTCACTGCCTCTCTGAATGGGACTGTGAAGAACAGTGACAACAGACACTGAGCTCTGAGGTCTGGAGGCTGCTTCCCAGTACACAGATCATCACATCTCAGGACCAGCAGGAGCCTTCCTGTGCTCAGCACACATCTTGGGACTGCAAATTAACTCTGCTTCTACTTATTTTGTTCCTATGGTGGAAAAGTTCATGAAAATACAGAAAGTTACAAGGGGATCTTCATGATCCAGAGCTTTGGGGACCATAATCAAAGTGAATAAGTGAGGTAAGTAAAGTCTGCAAGTTTTTTGGCTTATGTAATGACTATGTACTTGTTTCAAACGCTCTGTGATAACTTTTTACACTTTACAAGGGTCTCAATCTACTCACTATTAGGGTATTTGCACAATACTTTAATCATCATTATATAGTTTGTTTTTGGTCCATTTTGTTCTTACGGTATGGTAAATGATGATTATGTACACTTTCAGTTTGTCTGTATATTAACAGTGTATAACTTTTTCATAGAAAATGTTAACTTATGGATATTCCTGATGTTCACTATGTATATAAATGAAGCAGTCATGGTATATGGAGTAGCCTCGCTTGTGCTGACGTCTATCTTCAGTTAATGTGATGCATTGATTGCTGGAAAAGTGATAAATGATCCTACCGCCTACTATAAATCTTACATAGCTATACGCTGGAGTATAATTTACACATCCCTTTGTATGCAGTGATGATAGTCAACAACAGCCCTTTATTAACAAAATTGTAACATTTTTTTTCTAAACAATGTAGAATGTGGCAATTTTGTATCCCAACCCTTCTACTTCTGGAGATTGAGCGTATGTTTTGATTGAAATCTTTTCTCAAGCTCTACACACAATAGGATAAACATTGTTTACCCTAATAATATCTACCTGGCGGCTGTTCCCATGGATATCAGTGTGAAATGCTCAGATGTTTTTTTGTATATATAAAATCTAAGGTAGACAGATGCCTTCAAGTAAGCAAACTCCTGGAGCAGACAGATGTAACTGATTGTTCTGAAGCGTCACTACAACTTTACAGGACATTTTTTTGTATTTTTGGAATATTTGAGGCTTTTGTAGGATACAAGTTGTGACTTGTGGTTCTGTAGTCCAGTATATGATAGTGTATATGAGAGATACAGTGACGTTGTTTGTGTTTACACCTGCTGGAGGACAGCTGTAGAGTCCGTCACAGTAGCGCAGCGCTCCAGCCACAGCCCACTGCCTGGCCAGTAAGAGGTGGAAACACTTTTTTTTGGCAAAAACAAGAAGTATCTTGAGCAAGGCATGGAAAGTGAATTAGAGACACCCACTGTGTGGAAGCAGGTGTAAAACACATTAGGCCTCTCTAGTTTTCCAATTAGAATAATGGTGAATGGCTGGTGGGTAGTAAATGAAGAGCATATTTCATGTGCAGAACTGAATCAGGATCAGTTATGGAAATTTATTACTACAAATAAGGCCAGCGAATATTATATTTTACGTAAGAAAGCAATATATACATATATTTTTTTTTTCCATTTGTTACAGATCGTTTTGCTTTCTATCCTGACTAGCGGGGAGGGGGCAATTTACCAGAGATAGATTGTGCCTCAATAGCAAATTCGAATTTGATGTGTCTCAATAGCCCAAAGGGGGATGTCTGGAACGCAAAACTAAAGGTCTATGCTTTGGACAGCTCTCCATTTGGAAGTTGGAGGAGCTCCAACAACCAGGCCCCACACCAGTCAGCTGTTTTCTGCATGGAGTCAGAAGCAGATGGCGCCATACACTGTGCCATGGCCATGATGTGTTATTGCAACTTGTCTCCTATTAAAGGGAGCCTACCACCAAATCAGGACTGTATTCAAATGAGCCTGAGGGACTCCAGGCACCATAGGTGTTAATGGAGCCCCTCAGGCTCATTTGCATACAGTCTTTCATCCTGGTGGTAGATTTCCTTTAATTGAATTGGAGATAATTTGACCAAAAAAACGAGACCACCACACAGTAAGCAGAGCCTTCTACTCCTGCCTCCATACACCAGGTAGGAAACACTTACTAGATCCCCACTGATCTCCAACTACTGACCTATTACAATTACAAATGACAAATTCTTTTATTATATTTTCCAGTTCTTTAAAACTCAATTCTGGACAAAAAGAGTGACTTTTACCAAAAAGTTAAAATATCTATTGGTTGAAGTGAAGTTTTTTAAACCTAAGGATAAATTAATAACGTAAAAAAAAAAAAATACTCCTTAGTTTATCTCTAATGTTATCCCAGCTTTCTTTATATCTCAAATACATGGCACAGATTTAGGCCTTTATTTTACTTGCGGTACCATGAATCTGAGGGTCTTAAAGAAAATACTTGTTTACATGATGATGAGATAATCTCTATATTATCCAAACAATGTCCATCTTTAATCAAAGACTTCCCATTAATGTTTCCATTCTTTTTACAGTATTTATAAGCATCTTAAATACTAAATGGGGTTGTCCCATTTAGATGTCATACTGGTACTATGCCAGAACCACTTGGGTATTCTCTACCTATTTTTAGAGAAATATGATTTATGTAATACTGCATTAATGGT
Source organism: Engystomops pustulosus (assembly GCF_040894005.1). Classification (NCBI taxonomy): domain Eukaryota; kingdom Metazoa; phylum Chordata; class Amphibia; order Anura; family Leptodactylidae; genus Engystomops; species Engystomops pustulosus. Next base: position 60,722,418 of record NC_092411.1, read on the forward strand.
ACGTAGCTTCTTAAAGCAAGGAAAAGAGAAGCAGGACCTATGGTAATCATGTATAAGGGGGAACGTGTCCCAGTAGTGCGATCTGCAGGTAGCATGTTATAGAGCAGGAGAAGCTTAACTTATTCATATATTGTTTTTGTGGGGACAGATTCAGGATCAGACCTTCTGCAAATGAATGTATAATGGTATGAGTGCTAGCTGCATCCCAATGTCTTTCTACAGGCTCATGCACCCCGCAGTAGTTCCATGACCCCGTGCATGAGCCAACAGAAACTCAAATTATAGAGCAGGTCCTTTTCTTCCTTGTGCCTCGAACAGTCTCTGCTCAAGTCATCAGTTTGTGAGTGGATCTGATGTGCCGATGACACGCAGGTCGCAAACAACGGACCACTGGCCCTTTTTTATGGCCCAAGGAAACCACAAGTTCATATGCAAGGAACCTTAATTTGTCTATTTATATTTCTGCTGTCCTATCAGTGATTGACAGCTTCTCCTCTATGACTGTGAGAGATATATGTTAATCACTGATCACTGACCGACTCCCTGACTTTTCAAAATGACCAGTGGTAGGGTATAACCCCTTGCCCCACTCCCTGTCCCGATCCCTTAACACCTCTCCAACAATCCCCTTAATGTTTTGACAATGCTAATTTGCAGTTGGTTCCGCCCATAAAGCTTCTTTGAATTGGATATATGGACAACTGACAAGTTATACAGAATCTTTTTCCACAGCCCTACATAACAACTCATCTCCTCCTGTTCTATAACACACTGCCTGCAGTTCTCTATAACTACTTAATAATAATTTCTCATATCTTCTTCCATGTGACATTCTATTTATTTCTATCTTTGCCACTTGGTTTGGGGTGGGGGCACAGGCATAAGGCAAATGGTTGAAAAGGGTTAACCAATTTCTTCCATTTAGATGTGTTAAGATGCAGAATGACATCAACACTACACATGATCTTTTAGTAGATCTTCTTTTCCATTGGGATCTATTTATTTGATGCCTTTCACATAACTGCTGTAAGTAATTTGCAGATGTTAGGGAGGAGCAATTTGTGGCTATATTTGCTTACTCTGATGTCTTTGAACCGTCACATAATGTGCACAATTTGGGGTCTGACATAAATCTCATTCTATAGACTGATTTTTAGGATGCACAGTATATGGCACATGATAACGTTTGATTTATAGGTTAGGGATATCTTCGGCAATTAACATAGTTGGATATTTAACGTTTCTAGTTCCCTGTGCTTAGAAATGCCTGGCCTTTCTTATCTCATTCGGATATGTGTTCCAGATTCCATTTACACAGGATTACAATTTTAGCAACCAAGATACAATGTGGATGGTAGAAGAACATTTATTCCTGTTCTGAGTAGGTTTTGGTAGCAATAATATGCACTAGAAGGGAACGCTTTCTTCTTTGATCCTCCTAGCTGAAAAGGTTAATCCAGAGTTAACAGGAAGCTGATCATGAGATTGTTACATCCAGTTTTGTTATTTTGTAATCTGATTATGCTGTGCTTTAGCTAACAATGTGATTTAAGGGGGTTACAAAGGTCTCTGATATTGAAAGCCTATCTTTAGGATAGGTCATTAATATCAGATTAGTTTGGGGTTGGACTACTGGCACGCATACCATGAGCCCCCTTCATTGTTTAACAGCCACATCTTTGTACAATTTGCAGTGGCTGTGCTTGGTACTGCGGCTCATTTCTACTCAAGTGAACAAGACTGAGCAGTTCAGGACACAAACATTACCAATTCATCAGATGGGAAATTAATGGAGAAGCTGTAAGTTCACTGAGGTGCTTACAGGGGCGTAATAACAGCGGTAGCAGCCATAGCAGCTGCTATGGGGCCCACAGTATCAGGGGGCCCCGGCATCAGACCTGACACACTAAAGAATGGAGCACTATTATATACATATTATGCTGCACTTTGTACAGTATTATATGTATGTAACACAGCACATCTTCCACAGTACACAGCATAAATCGGCAGCTCTTGTAGGAAATGAAAGGGGAATGGAGGGTGCAGCAGAACGACAGCACTAATTCCTGCCATTTACTTCCCCAATGCAGACAGCAGCTACTTGGACAGATCTGTGTAAGTGTACAAATGTGTATATAAGTCTGTGTATAAGTTTGTGTATAAGTGTATAAATGCGTCAATATACAAAAATATATATATTCTGAGGTAGTAGGGGGGCCCAATCAGAAGTCTGGAGTATGGGGCCCAGCCTCTACTAGTTATGCTCCTGGGTACTTGGTATGGGTAAGAGTCTAGGTAGTCAAAAACAATATGTGGCATTTACAGATTTCTTCTTTACCTTCCATCACAAAGGCGGATTACAACATATACACATTATCCCTATTTTCAGTATATAGGATAGATGGGTGACAGTGAACAGACCTAGAGTGATGAGACATTGAATAACTTGTAACTTCTAATAAACATAGGCTACATTCACATCCTGTTATTGTCCTTTGTTGTAAGAGTATGTTGGGTGGATTCATAGCATTCCCTTACAACAAAGGGCTATGATGTATCCCACTGTATGCTCATATTGTGGGACATATCCACCTCCCCACTGGAAGCGTGTTTATGGTGGTTCCACAGTGATGTAACTGCCCTTATATGGATAATTAAATCATTGGGGACCTTCTAAAGCATATGCTCAGCTTAGGGCGGGGGATGGTTGCTATACTTTGCATCTGTCCCCCATAGGCTATTATGACCTCTGCTGAGTTTATACATCTTTCTACATGAAACATGTATACTTTGCAACATCTTTCCATCCTGTGTTTCATTTATGCTTGATAAATATCACACAGAGATGAAGAACCTGGTTAATATTCCCTTGTTATTATGAAGAATAGGATAGACTGCCTGGCTATAAATTACAAACACATCTTAGATATAGGAAACCATCAGCATCAGGAGGGGAACATCAATTTTGCATTTATTATATTAGTTTTAGTATTGCAGATCATACAGAATGAAATCAACACTTTTATGGAGCCACTGAGGAAATAAATTGAGCTCAGTATAAACATTTAAAAGCGCACCATGATGTTTCTGATCATTGATCACGTAAATTAGTTTTTCAATATGAAACATGATTTGATGCACATAATGATTTTATCTAACATACCGCAGATAAACTGATGATGAGAATGTTAAATAAGAGCCACAGGCATCAGAGAGCAATATCATAGAAGAGTGATTATTCCTCATTCATATAAAGCAGAGAATGAATGATTATTCTACGCCCAGAAGAGGCAATCTCAGGTATCCACCTGTCAGATGTCTTTCTCTTATTTCTACATTTGTTATGTGGTTTCCAACTTTGGTGAATTTTTGCGAAAGTACATTTCATAATAGAAATGGCAGTCAAAACGCCTAGTTCCAGTTTACCTATTGGCGTCTTGTCACATTCACTGGGCTCCAGGTAGATGAGACACAGATTCACAAAAAACTACATTTTCTAATGCAAATGAAATTTTTCCTAGAAATCACTTCTTGATTTAGACAAAAACTCACACTGGGAATATGGTTGCAGAAGAGTCATGGGAATCACTTAGCATGTAATTGGAAAAGAATGTAATTTTACCAAATACATAGAACTTCATAATAGGACAGTCTATTATACTTCCTCCACCCGGATCACTTTACCAGTAAATGAGTCTTGATTTCCAAGGAGATTCTGCGTGCGCTGCCTTGTACAATTGAAGCTATGAGAGCATGACATCTAGAGGCAGCCGTGCATGGACACCATTTCAGCCCGCTTAAAGCTGCTTTGTCAGAGGTCACTTTGAAGAAGATACCTGTTAAATCAGCATTTCTACTAAACACACGGCTTTCTCGACATAATGTATCCGTGTTCCTGATGAGAGAAGCGTCACGTGACCTACAGTAAATCTCACTTTGCTGACTTTTGCAGGAATAGGAAAGACATTGGGGCTCATTTACTAAGGGTCTGTCAGACGCATTTTCATCGGGTTTTTATGATGATTTCCGTTTTGCGCCGAATTGCCCCGGGATTTTGGCGCACGCGACCGGATTTTGGCACACCGGCTTGCACACGTCAGAAATCGGGAGGTGGGATTCGGACAAACCGCGGAATTTAAAAAAGGATTTCGGTCGCAAGATCCTGCACTCACATACACCAGGAAGAAACTTCCCTTCTGATTTAATATCTAGGCTCCTGGACAGAAGCCATACCCTGCAAACTTACAATTTAAAGGGGGTGGGGGGGGGCAGTTTAGTCAAAGTCCTGCTAAGGTCTGATCCCATTTTTCACAATCCTGCTGCTACCTACAACAATCACAAAGATGTTGTACACAGCTGTGTATGGTCAGAACTGATGGTAGACTCCCTTTAAGGAATCCATGGTTCCTTTCAGATGGCTATTAGATGTTTGACATATTATGAATCTGGAAAAGATAATAAGCCCCTATATCGAGAGATTACTACAGACAATAAGACATATATGCATATGTAATGTAGCTATATAAACATGCTATGAAAATCTTGAACTGACTTCTAAAATCACTCAATGCAACCAAGTCTCTGTCGGCTGACAAAACATGTGTAGTAGCATTTAAGTGACAGTCATACAATAGAAGCATCATTAATGGCTGACTGGTTATAGTGCCCATGTGAGCTTCGTTCTTCTATGGTGTTGTAGTTTATAGGTCAGTGCAAATATATTATAGTGCAAATGTATTGTTCCTCTGTTTTGGTGTCAGAGAACAGTCCCTTTCTACTTCTTCTATATCACTGTCACTCATGACACTCGTGATACAACAAATCTAACGTTTATGAATATACAATATGGTACACTGCTGTACTTTTTCACAGTATCTGCTGTCTGTTGTACCGAACCCTAGAATTTATAGTAGAGGATGTAAATTCTAGTATGTTTCCAATGCATTTTGCCATAGAATTATGATTTACTGACACATTTGGCTCATGTCTTCTAATTTCCCATGTGATCAGTGTAAATCACAGTACTCTTTGGTCAACACACTTTTATTTCTGTAAGTTTATATTTGGTAGCTATGTCACATGAACAAATAATAATAATTATAATAATAAAAATTTGTTTATTTATATAGCACCTACAGATTACACAGCGTTGCACAGAGCTTGCCAAATCGGTCCCTGTCCCCAATGGGGCTCCCAATCTAATCAACCTACCAATATGTTTTTGGAGTGTGGGAGGAAACTGGAGGACCTGGAGGAAACTCACACAAACAAGGAGAGAACATGCAATCTCTTTACAGATGTTGACCCTAGGACATGTACCCAGGTCCGCAGTGCTGAAAGGTTATAATGCTAACCACTAAGCCACCGTGCCGCCCCTTAACAAAGTGGATATAATATAAGATTTGTCACAATTTACCCATGTGACCCACATATTTGAAGGGTGATTTAATCTTGGTATAGGAAAACCCCTCAGTCACCTATTCACATTGTATGATTGCTGGAGATGTAGTCATTTAGAACCCACAATCAAGAGAGTAACACCGCTCCAATCATATCAGCCCTGAGTAGAATGAATAGAGACTCCCGTAACTGCTAACTTCAGTTACATAACGTAATTACTGCTTTTAGCTATAACAAAATAGAATAGTTAATCAAAAAAAATATTTTTTTATCTATCTCTCCCTCACTGCCTCTCACTCACTCTCCTTGCCTGTCTCTCACACACTCTCCTTTTCTGTCTCTCACTCTCTCTTCCTGTCTCTCTGTGGTGTCTCACTCTCCCTGCCTGTCTGTCACTCTCCCTGCCTGTGTCGGTGTCTCTTACTCACTCTCTGAGGTGTCTCACTCTCTCTGCCTGTCTGTCACTCTCCCTGCCTGTGTCAGTGTCTCTTACTCACTCACTCTCCCTGCCTGTCTCTCACTCATTCTCTCTGTCTCACTCTTCCTGTCTCTCTGTCACTCACTCAATTTCTTGTCTGGTTCTCTGTCACTCACTCTCCCTGCCTGTCTCTATGTTACTCCCTCACTCTCCCTGCCTGTCTCTCTGTCACTCATTCTCCTGTCTGTGTCTCTGTCACTCACTCTCCCTGCCTGTCTCTATGTTACTCCCTCACTCTCCCTGCCTGTCTCTCGGTCACACACTCTCCCTGCCTGTCTGTATGTTACTCCCTCACTCTCCCTGCCTGTCTCTCTGTCACTCACTCTCCTGTCTGTCTCTCTGTCACTCACTCTCCCTGCCTGTCTCTATGTTACTTCCTCACTCTTGCTGCCTGTTTCTCTAACACTCACTCACTTTCCCTGCCTGTCTCTCTGACAGGAGAGTGAGTGACAGAGAGAGAGGCAGGTGAGTGTATGACAGAGAGACAGGCAGGGAAAGTGAGTGAGTGATAGAGAGTGATAGAGAGACTCTCACTCTCCCTTCCTGTCTCTCTGTCTCTCGCTCACTCTACCTGCCTGTCTCTCACTCTCCCTGCCTGCCTCTCTGTTTCTTACTCTCTCTCCCTGTCTCTGTCACTCACTCTCCATTCCTGTCTCTTCGTCATTCACTCACTCTACCACTCTGTCTCTCACTCTCCCTGCCTGTGTCTTTGTCACTCACTCTTCCTGCCTGTCTCTCTGTCACTCACTCTCCCTGACTGTCTCTCTATCACTCATTCACTTTCCTGCCTTTCTCTAATTCTCCCTGCTTGTCTCTCTCACTCTCCCTGCCTAACTGTCTCTCACTCACTGACTCACTCTCCCTGCCTGTCTCTCTATCCCTATCCATCTTACCTCACACATTAATTGTCTTATGTTCATTGCCTATAGTAACCAATCAAAGCTCAGAGCTCATATTAATGACCTGTGGTAAAATGTTAACCAATCACGGCTCAGCTTCTAACTGCCACAGCAGCAGGAGCACATTTACTTACCCAGTCCCTGAACGATCGCCGATCCGGACTGTCTGACGAGGATGAACTCTGCTGTAATTCAAGAAGGTTGTGCGCCTGATCTCCTGAATGTGTCGCTTTCCCAATCAGGTCAGCCGGAGTTCACCTTCTTCTTCCTGTTGCATGTAAGTGCATAGCTTGCGACACAAATTTAAATGTTAAATCCATAATCCGAATCCGTCGGATTGTCCGTCTGCCCGTCACCCAATTTGTGACGCATGAAAGCTGGCGCGTCTGCAACACAAATCAATCCAGTGTGACACAATCTCCGGTGCGATACCAAAAAAGACGGGAAAACCGACGAAAATGTGGCCACGGGACCCTTAGTAAATAATCCCCAATGGGTCCAGTATATGGTTCTAAATAAGTGTATTATGGAAAGCGGGGGTGGAAATTTTGACGATCCCTGAGTCACAGAAAGCGACTGTGCAAAATTTGGTGATTGTAAATGCAACATTGCAGTTTCCTTTAGGGGACATACATACACACACACATACACTCAGCTTTATATATTAGATTACTGATCATATACTAGGCTGCCCACAAAAGTAATATGACAGATCCTGCTGCATCCATATTAAAATGACTAGAAATGGATTGCTGTTGTTTGACAAGCAGCAATATCTTCTGCCAGATCCAAGACTCTAGTGATATGTTCTGGTACACAATAGCCCTTTGCTACTGGATTAATCCATAGCACATGCAGTTGACCTATGAAAACCCTTTCAGAAAACAGAAAGTTTGTTGTACGTGTAAGTAACAGTTGCTGCTGTCCAGAAGAGGCAGCTGTTGTGCAGCTTGTTAGGAAATAAAGAGAAATCTGATCGTTTAATCTTTTCTGTTTTTCTCAGACATAGTTTGCAAATGGCAACTGTTTTAGTCTGCTGTGTTATACATATTAAGTAGAGATTGGGACTTTCAAGTAAACACTTCAGTGTGTGACTAATATGACCCCTCTATTGACAGGGAACAAATGCGGCACAGTAAAATATGAGTAGGTTAGTGCCAATGTAAGTGGTTGTTCCAGAAATGTAACACAATGGGGGTCATTTACTAAGGGCCCGATTCACGTTTTCCTGACGTGTTACCCGAATATTTCTGATTTACGCCGATTTCCCCTGAATTGCCTCGGGATTTTGATGCACGCGATCGGGTTGTGGCGCATCGGCGCTGGCATGCACGTGACGGAAATCGGGGGGCGTGGCCGAACGAAAACCCGACGGATTAAAAAAAAAAAGTGTTGCGGAGCTTGCACTTACCTTCACTAGGAATAGGCCGGTGAACTTGAGTGCATTCCGATGCTCTTCAGCGCAGCAGCGCCACCTGGTGGACGTCGGAGGAACTGCCTTAATGAATCCCGGCCGGACCCGAATCCACCCCAGAAAACGCGCCGCTGGATCGCGAATGGACCGGGTAAGTAAATCTGCCCCAGTGGGTTGAAGATGCATTTTACTTTTTTATTGTGGTACATTTTTAGGAAGAATTATTTGCAACTTTTTTTGTGGTGGGTAGAGATAAGCAGACAGGCCGTTTGCTTTTGGGGTTCGTTGACCGCACAGACAATCCGGCAAATTGATGCCCCTAGCAACTGTTTGACGCCCCTAGCAACTGTTCATGACTATGATTGGCCAAATGTTTCCTCCTGGCCAATCATAGTCATACTGCACAAAAGAATATAGTTCACTCCGGCACCAAAAAATCTTCAATTTCAATTTCTTTATTTTCTCTAAATCCAATGTTACATAATAAAAGTCAGTATCCAATAAAACATCACTGTGTATTTTTTGTAGGATGCAGGCCTACATGTTTCGAGTGTAGCATACACCCTTAGTCATGGTGCTTTATTGGTTGCTGACTTTTTAATATAACATTGGATTTCGAGAAAACAAAGAAATTGAAATTGAAGATTTTTTGGTGCCGGGGTGAACTAGATTCTTTTCTGCAGTTGTGCTGACATCGGGGTCTGGACGTACTCCAGGGCACGAATTGGGATAGGGGTGAGTCATTGAACCCTCTTTTCTTTATCAATCATAATCGTGGCTGGAAGCTAGGGGCGTCAATTTGTCGAATTGGCTATTCAGCTGCCATTCTGGCAATATGTTTGGATCACGCAGGGCCGAACCCCAAACACAAACGTTGGGTCTATTCATCTCTAGTGGTGGGTAATGAGGAGGATAAACCAGTTTGTATTGGCCTTTAGATATGGGCTTAGGGCATTGAAGTTAATGTTTCCTTCAGTTATTATTTTTTTTTAAGTTATTGAACCTACATAAATTAACTTCCCTTCATGAACCAACAAGTAAACGTGCCAAGACATCTATAAAACCTGTAGCCCAAATATTTGTTCAACTCCACTATACAGTATGACTGGGCATGGATGTGTTATCAGTAGGGAAATCTACTGGTTTATCTTCCTTGGAAATAGTAACATTTGGTATTGAAGAACAATCTATCTGATCACTCTTTCCTGCTGCATCTCTATTCACATAAGATAGTAGGGTGAGTTAAATGGTAAAATAATAATTTATATTTATATAGTGCAATCATATTTAGCAGTGCTTTACAAATCATGGGAAACATATACAAAAAAATATGACATAATAGTCATAGGAAACAATAGTGATATTTAACTGTTGAATGTGAATGCACACCTAAAATTCAGCCATCAGGGAATTAGGAGTATAGGGGTAAATAAGACTGTAGTGACTCTTACAGGACCCAAGAAGTCCGGGGGACCAGCAATCTTGACTTGTCGAACACATAATAATGATGATTGAAGTACTTGCAGAATTACTGTACACAATGCTCAATCTTCAATCCCTCTATTCTGTTCAGATGGTAATGAAGACAACATTGTAGGTATGTAGGTCATGACACTATTTGCCAGGCTGCACCTGTACTGGATTTTTTTTTTAAAGGGAATGTGTCGTCAATTTTTGTTTTGATTCATTAAAACCAGATAACAAAATACTGTGCATCACAATATATCAAGTTTGTTCTTATTTTCCATTTGACTACATGCCAGTGCCCATGACTATAGGGGCAGTGTGTTTTTGAGCATGTATGGTCCAGTGCTAGATAACTGAGGTATATGGGAAGTTTTATAGGCGTGCTCTGTGCAGAAAGAAGGTGTAAATACGTTCAGTGTCGGCCTGGGATAAATTGGGCCCACCAGTAATATTTGCACTTGGGGCCTATAAGTTTGTTACATAATCTGTTAATATAATCATATAAGTACACAGGGTGGTTGAGATGCTCTATGCTAAATATATGTATAAATTACAAAGAGGGTACCTTGTCCAGCTCTGCTTATGCAGAACATGAGGGCCCACCTATCTTAGGGGCTCACCGTTGGATCCACCTGTTCACCTCTGGGCCAGTCCGAGCCTGAATATGCTGTGAAATCTCTGCCATAATATGGTGTAATGACTTCTAATTTGTACATGTTCAAGAGGGATCTCGACACCTTTCTGAAGAGCAAACATATTAAAGATTACAGGAACAAACCTGCCATATTAGGGTTGAGAAAATAATTTCTAATTACTATGGGCCGTTTGGCATCGGCCTTTTAGGATTTTTTTTTGCCTTCCTCTGGATCAACACTGTAGGATTTACAGGTTGAAACTAATGGACAGACAGTTTTTTTCAACTTATCTCCTATGCTACGATGCGGTTTTCTATATTTTGTATTGTAATACTGCTGTGTTTTGTTTGTGATGTAACTGAAGTGTCTACTGCAGTCCAGGGAAATGTTAGTAATATGTTTTATAGCAATAATTTATTACAAAACAATATACTGCGGAAATACATACTGCCTATTAACAACTAGTGATAACGTTTACAAGCACATCATTTAATTAAGAATTTCTTGGAGGATGTGAAAGAGCAACTTTTATCAAATCATAGTAATTAAAATGCCCTATGGAAAACACTGAGCCAGTTACCAAGATGAGTAAGGGATGTGTATTTGCATCAAATACTCTTCCTACCAAGGCATTTTCTATACATTCTATAGACTCTGTATAGGTACAGTGAAGACATTTCAGCACACGGCTGACAGTAATAGTGAGGTATTATTAGGAATATAAAATCATGGTGAAATCCTTTGTCAGTTGTTCTGCTATAGAAGAAGATGCAGCTGAACTAGAGAAAAAGCTCTTTAGATTTGGAGAGGCTTTGGCTGTCATCTATCATTCTTCAAAGACACCTGCAATCTTTGAATTGCCTGGCTTTCCATTGATTTAGAGAATCCCTTTATACGTTTCAAGCCAACTGTGAGCAAGGCTTTTAAGTGATTGTTCTTATACATTTCAGTTACCATAACATAAAGGGAGATCAATGGAGACAAGACAAACATTAGCTCTGTTTTATGTAACATTACTGCAATAAAGGGGATGCTATGAGGAGTATGTATTGATGACACATTTCATAGGAATCATGTTCATACTTATTATGTAAAGCAAATGATTTGGATACATTTGTCCAACAGAGAGCATTTGCAGCTGAGATTGAGCCCTGAATATTTACAGGTCTATAAAGCTAAATACACCCAATCAGTTTTGTACCCTCATGCAGTCATAGTGCCCACCACATAGTGCCCTCTTTGTGCGGCACACAATAAAAGGGCCAACCGCACAGTGATGATGCTTTCCTATTACCTTTGCATTAGACGCTGGTATGTGCCCCCTTAAAACAAGATCCATTCTTCTTTATGTTTTAAATAGCCTGGGTTTTTTTTTAGAAAACGTATTTTAAAATTCTGGAAACATGGAAAAGCTTCAGGGGCTTCTCTCTTCATCATAAGACCCTTCTGGTTCCGTCATCAGAGCCGGCTCTCTGGCTGGGGATGGGAAGGAAGGAAGGAGGGTGTCTGAAACACTAAATGGAGATGTAAATAATTAGCAGATGACGGAGCTAGAAGGGGCCTCGATGATGTAGACAAGAGACCCTGAGGCTCATTTGTCTAATTTTAAAAGATGTTTTTCTCAAAAAATTAAACAAAAATAACAAGGGATCTTATTTCAGGAGACACATGCCAGAAGGTAATTGTGCTTGGTTTAAGACTGCTGATATCTTATCCCTTATTATAAGATATCCTATTAGCACCACCCACAACGCGTAATACCCCCTTTTCACAGTATGAGGTCTCCTTTGTGCATATACATTTCAACTTTTTGAAAGTGGGTTAAAGCCCACCCCTCATACAGATATAGTTAAAATGAGGACAAGGACCAAGGACACCTGGTTAATGACTGTTTCTTTGGACACCTATGTGCTGTGTTTTTTAATACCGCAATTGTCTTTTTGACAGAATGTCAACCCCATCTACTTTCCAGGGCACAATGTCCATACTCTGAGATGTGCCACAATATTCATATACATGTTACAATACATCAGATTACAACCAGTTGTTTGATCTTTTGGCACCACAACCACATTAAGCTATAAAATCTGATAACATTAATTGTATGAAGTGCACGTGGGAGTGTGTAAACACACGAATAAGTAGATCTTTCTACTTTGAAGGCTTTATTGTCCATTGACATTGTGTGCGTCTCTTTGTCATGTTTTCTCCACCTGCACCGAACATGTAAAGGAATGAGCAATGTCACTTGTGTTTGATGTCAGATAGTTTTGTGTACCTACAAAGCCCAGGTGTCTTGAACCTGCTTAGATCTCAGACTTGTTTGAAAACATTGCAAGATATAAAGTAGCTTCAAGTTTCACAACACATCTATGTTTCAATCCATCTTCCGAATGCTCAGTCCAAAGAATTGTCAAGTATCAGTGATGTTCATAGAGGATAGCTGGTGAATAAGTATCCGAGTAAATAAGAAAGAGTTGTAGATGAATATTAATGACACAATCCCTCAAGTACAGCATTGATTTTTACGAAACAAAGTCTTTGCATGTATCAGTGCCTGTGTTATGATTATACTACCGTACTTGAAGATTTCTTACTCATCAACACTTTGGTTCTTCTAATATATCAGAATATCTTGAGAAGACAAACTCCACTTTCCACAGTTAGATTAGATAAGATAAGAAGTGTTTCCACAATTAGAAAGATTCTTGTACTGTAATGGCTATGTAAAGTGACATTCTTTACATATGTTGTCAAATTAGCAGAGAAATAACAATAATAAATCTTAATTTATATATCACTACCATATTCTGCAGCGCTTTACAGATCATGGGTTACATATAAAAATAAAATAAGAGATTACCGAGAAATAGCATGGTCAGATGAAGTAAATGGAATGAGGGCCCTGCTCACAAGAGCTTGCAATCTATGAGTAAAGGAACATACAGTATACAATGAAGTTAAGCTCCACTGTACAAGTATATGACAATAAAGGGTTAATAAAATGGGTGGAAAACCGCTCAGCAGACCAGAGTCTAATTAATCATTGACCATTCACATCCCCCTTTGGGAAGTCTGTGGAAGGGATGCTCAGTATTAACCTGTTATTGTCACCCTTTATGGATGTCTGAGATAACAGTAAAGCTTAAAGGGGATTTTTAGTTAAAAAAAAGATCAAACTTAGCGGTGCAGGAATGATTTCCCAAACAGAGGTTTTTCATTTCTGCATCCAGACTTTGATAGGAGTGAGTCACCACAGTGAGAGTGATGGTCTGCAGCCTTGAGAAATCCCTCTGTCAGGTCAACATTGGTAAACCATCAGGCAGCGGGCAGGAAGGGGAATGGAGTGCCAGGGGATCAGTGCAGTCAGAGATGATATATTCTGGGTAAATAAAAATTATTTTTTTCAAACCATTGGTGTGCTGCCCATTCCTTTAAAGGAAAACTTCCACTTGGGTAGTCAGGATTTAAACTATTTATACATGCAGGTCGGGCTTTGGTTCTATTTAACAGAACATCTTTACGTTAAGTTTTAAATAGTGGCATCCCAGAAAAAAAAAATACTTTAAAAAATATTCTAACTACTGCCGGGTGCTCCTGTGAACATAACACAGGCGTCCTGGAGTTTCTTCGTCTAGTATGCACACCTCCATACTTTTCTGCCTCCTTCCCACCTGCCCCAGAGCGCGGATGATGGTGACATCATTCAGCTCTTGGGAAGTCTCGCACATGCGTGGTGTACATCACTATGACTTCCCGGGACATCACGATCTCTCAGGGCAGATGAGTGGGAGGGAGAAAAGAATGGAGGCGTGCATAATTACTATATGAAGTAAAGTAGTTTTTCTCCGGGATACCACTTTTTAAACCCAAAAACATGTTCCATTAAATAGAGCTAAAGCCCGACCTGTATGTATAAATAATTTAAAGCATGACTACCCAAGTGGTAGTTTTCCTTTGACTATTTTAGAAGGGCTCTAGTCCATATCCTAGGGTGTACTCCTATTTTTTTTGGTGAATTTGAAGTCAGTATGGTTTAGGGCTGAACTTTTATTTAAAACTGTTCCAAGAAAATCAAGTTTTCACAGAGTTGTTGGTCAGTACTACACATTTTACACAGTGCAAGCAGGAGGCTTGCTTGTACAGGGTAGCAGCTCTGCTTGGAAAGAGAGCTTGCTGTTTTTGGCATTAGAATGTGGGTGTGAATTTTAATTGTAGTGTAAACCATTTCTTCTGTCAAAAGCAGCATCATGGTAACATTTACCTTGAGTTGCTAGATAAAGTGTCATCAGCTATCTCTACATCACATACATGAAATGAAGCATAATTAGAGGCATTGATATCTAACCTGTTACTTTAAGAGCATATGTCCCATCAGTGAAAGCTTCATTATGTTCCACAGAGAGACCATTGTTAGCCATGAGTGTGACATACATTGAAGTCAATCACCACTAAGTGTTAACAGCAGTTGTTGCGTTTTAAATAGATGTTAAGCTGCTACAAATTATAAATTCACACACATACATATTGCTCCTAGTAAACTCCACATCCTACGAGTAAACTGAAACAACAGCTTTATTACAGACATTCAAGTGTTTTATGCCAAAAACAACCCCATTCCAAAAAATGGAAGAGGTTTATCATGGTAGAATTTTTGGCAACAATCTGTCTAGGGAATATTCGAGCAGCTCATCATTTATATGAAGTGATATGTGTGGAAACAATGGAATTGTGTTATATTAACAATAATGCCCATGAGCTGTTACTGCTGATCAGAACCATTGACCTGAATGGGAACAAGCTGCTATGTAAAATACAGGCCAAATGGGGCCAAATAGTGACAGGTCTAAAGTTAAAGTATACATTGTGGTGAATTATATTTATATTACTAAGTAAAACTTCCTGTAAGCAATGAAACTAAGCAATACATATTTTGTATAGGATCCCAATTAAAACACTCATTGTATTGGACCTATGAAATTTCTCAGCAAGGAGGAGGAGCTGTGACCTAAGAGCACAGCGTGGTGAGAACATACCCCTAGTGCAGCTGGAGACGCTACAATCTTGGAATATAGATGCATTTTATCATAATCATTCTGCTACTGATATGTTAAATGTGTCAAAACTGCATATTCCCTCTGGTTGATGGGGTTAGATTGGTTTTATAGGTATGAAAAAAATATACATTCTCCCCCTTTCCTGCCATTGCAAATTACAGAGCAATGAATAAAAACTTTTTCCTGGTCCCCTGTTCTGCCCATGTCAAAAGCTTATTTTTTCTTAAAGGGATAACTTCTTGTGACTGGACAACCGCTTTAACTCCTCTTCGGCTCAAATTGCACAAATTACTATTACAGATTATATTTCTATGACCCCTGTTTACAAATCACTGCTTTGATTTGTGACTCTAAATTAGAAATTGATAAGGAGGTGAAAATAGCCACCACTTGTATTTCCCACAGTATAAGCTACATTACTGCACATGGAATAAAGGCTTAGGAAATTATAGAGAGCAGATGCTTTGTTATATTTTGCTGCTGCTGTGAACAAGCTGAAAACACATTCTGAGATATTTCTAATTTGAGTTGTTTGTAGAATAATAGCAGCGTGCGGGATACTGATCTGTAATTTAACCCAGCGGTAAACATAATAACAGACAACACATTCATGAAACAATTTTAACTTTATGTGAGTTAGACTTTTCACAGAAAACAATTGTTGGTGATGTTGAAAATGTAACTAAAATCTTAACTTTTGGCCATATATATGTCCCCAGAGGCGGCTATGGCACCCAGACAATGTGCTGTGCCCGCAAAAAAGATAGAGCCTGCTCTATCATTGGCTGTAAGAGCGGTTGTGCGTCACTATTTTCTATGGAGAGGGGAGGGGGAGCAGTACTTACAACCCCTCCTCTCCAGCGTGCCTACTGCATGCGCATCTGGCTACGAGCGGGAGTGCATATGTGTGTGATTGTCGTCTTAATTCTATAAATCAATAATTATAATACAATGAAGTAGATGGGTAAATGGTTTCTCCCAGACTAAATTTACCTCCTTTACACAAAATTCAAATGGTGAATAGTGTATCTAAGACTTAACTTTTAATATGATCAAAATAGTAAAAGATAAATTCCTGGTGCAAGGTTATTGGCCAAAAATATCCAAATGCAGCATACATACACAGCTAGAAAACTACCAACATTGGTAAGTTAGTTGTTGACCATTGTTGGTAGTTTTCTAGCTGTGTAGCGATGTATGCCGATATTTTTTTCAATATACCTTGCACCAATGTGATTTTAAGGAATTTATCTACTACTATTTTGATCATATTAAAAGTTAAGTCTTAGATACACTATTCACCATTTATATTTTGTACAAATCAATTATAAATAGTAAAGATTGTGATACTTTAATATGTTCCTTTGTCCCTTTTTTCCTGCCTTTCTTCCTTATTTAAGCAATTTGTGTAAATCAGCGTTGTAGCTTTTGACAGTACATTGCAGTCCATGGCAGTGGCATAGCTAGAAGCTGATGGGCCCCAGTGCAAAGTCTGTGCCAGGCCCCGATTATAATGTATGGTTTATAGTAATAGTCTTCTCATATGGGAAAGTGACACCATAAGGGCCCCCTAAACCCATTGGGTCCGGGTGAGACCGCAACCTCTGCACTACCTTAAGTTACTCCCCTGGTCCATGGGCCGATGTTTGTGGCTTGTACGATATGGGCGTGTGACCAAAGCTTACACCGCCAATGTCAATTGAAAAGACTGCTAGGGGCAGGAATAGGACCTGCTCTATAATTGGCAGTGCCAGGAGTCAGCGCAGTCAAAGTACGGTGCATGCACTTTGAATGTGCCCAATAGAAAGCTATGGTGCCATGAGTTAGTCACAATTTGCGCAGCTAACTCACGACTGACTCACGCATACATGTACATGAGGCCTTATACTTACCTTGCTCTAGAGCTCTCAGCACCTGCACAGTCACCCACAGTTGTACAGTGAAGCCGGGGTGCACTAATCCAGCTTTATTAAATCACTGCACAGTTGCTGATGATCAACTCAGCAGATAATCTTTTAACAAATTTAGTTACATTGGAAAAAAATATATATTACAGGTTTAGACATAACAATTCATCTCAATAAAACCTCTTATGTATTGCAATGAAAATGATAGTAATGTATATTATACCCTTCATGTATGACATTTATATAATGTGTAGGCACAAAATGCAGAGTGTTACAGTAGATTTTGAAATGTGGGGATATCCTGTTCATCCTTTATATAAAGCTATTTTTCCTGCTTTGTGCATAACAAATGGTAATATCATGTAATTTCTACATTATCATTCTTGTACTTTTAACAGGTACTTGCATGCAAGAAGATGTTTTCGATATCTCACTGCTATGGACTTTTTGCATTAGTTTTGTACCAATGGCTTGGATTGGCATTTTCTCTTAATCTTGAGGATCCAAACGTGTGTAGCCACTGGGAAAGGTAAGTCTGTATTTCATGGAAAAATTGGTGTCAAGCTGATATGATTCTAACAGAAATGACAACACAGTGCCAGATACACCCCCATTGGGGTAAGAACAAATCAGTCACTGACTCTAATGTTTAGACAGTAAAAATCAAATGGAACCCCTAAATCAAACTTACATATAGAATAATTATACATTTTCCATTCATTGCTTTGTTCATAATAATAGAGAAACATAAACGAGTTTGTGTGTTCTCTCCATGTTTGAGTGGGTTTCCTCCGGTTTCCTCCCACACTCCAAAACATGCTGGTAGGTTGATTAGATTGTGAGTCTCATTGGGGACAGAGACCGATTTGGCAAGCTATGTGCAGTGCTGTGTAATATGTGTGCGCTACATAAATAAAGGAATAATTATTGTTAATTGTTATTATTAATAATCTACAAGTATTTTATCACTGCCGGGCAGGAATCCTTGGTACTCCAGTGCACCAGACTGTAACTATTTACTCCAGAAACAGCATTGGACAGTGCAGCAGAACAGATCCTCAGAACTCACATGTAAACTGAAACGTTGCATTCAAAGTTGGACATAAAATTAAGGACCATTTATAATGGTGTCTCACTCTCCATCTGTTTCACCATTTCCCATGAACTGATTTGTGTGAAATGTTTCTGTAAACAGAAGCATATGTTACGGGAAGGATCTCCAGGGATATGTCATTCCCATATATATATCCTACTTTATGGCCTTCCTATACCAAGGTTCTGGGTGTAACCAGGTATAAATCATATGATCAAATCTTGCATTTATAATAGAAAGCTTTGGTTCCATCCTAGCATATCCTGGAATCAGAAGGTCTGGCGTGGTAATGAACAAAAGATCTTTTGGTGTTTTAAAATTTTAAATGGAAGCTTTGATACATATATGCTGGATAACTTTATCTCACCAGTCTTTTATCTAAGGATTCAAGTCCCAACTAAACATGAAACCCCTATGCAGCTCCATGTTAAATTAAAATTTGGATCCCAGTGTAGAGTGACCAGTGATCTCCCAATTATTAGTTTCCCTTATATCAGTAAGGGGCAACGAGATTCATAAAAAAGACCCAAATCAGCATGACTGTGGGCATTACATTTCATTAGTGATTAAAGAGAAAGTAGTTATATGAAGCAAATAACTGAGTTTTTCTAACTGAAATTGATATTCCATACAAAGCAATGCTGTACTGTACATGTAACCCACTTATTGTACATCTTTTCAGTTATTCTGTAACAGTTCAGGAATCGTATGCACATCCATATGACCAGGTTTATTACACCAGCTGCACGGATATTCTGAATTGGTTTAAATGCACAAGACACAGGTAAGCCATTCATTACTGTAATCTTTACATAGACATTCCATTTTCCCATGTATATTTGCATGTAATGCCTTACATGGATTTGAGAAAGCATTCTGGAAATGTGAAAAAATGCATATTTGATTTGGTCAAGCCACTCCCTGTTGCATTTGCAACATGTGAACGTGGCCCCAGTGTGGGGATCCTTAGGAAATAGTTGCACAAAAATTTGCAACTTTTGAAAATAGTTGAAAATCCAGTACAGACATTAATACTTCATGTTCCACATTTCTCAAACTGACATGCAAGAAACATCTGTAGAGCTCCTAAGACACTATAAAAAACTGTTGCAAGATGCCTACCTAATGATAAATCCCCCCATTGACTGCCAGATAAAACTTCTTTCAGACTGAAGTACCCATGCATTCCGAACTAATACAAATTGTTCATCATTTCCCATTTGTAACTTTTTAGTCCTCTCATTTTAATGTTTCATGATTGCTGATGTTTAATTTTTGTTAATCGAAAAGGCTCAGATGTATTTATACATTTTGTAGAAATGAAAAAAAACAATAAAAAACAGACCTAACACATTTGTTGACTCCACTTTCAGGGCCATCAAGACCCTGAATATGGAGTGCTTTTGCACAAAAATCTGCGAAATTTCAAAAGGTGCAGTTGATAAATGTAAGAACTGCTTAGTGAGTAAGCCAAGTCCACTTCTCTGAAAAATTTCTATGATGTGGCAAGTCAAACCAAAATTAGATACACACCATAGAAACCATTATAAAATTTGCAAAAGGAAACTAAACTTCTGTACAATTCACTTACAAAATGGTTCCTCCCCCAGTGTATTTTCTAGTATTTAATTGGCATGGACTTTCTTAAGAAAAATTAAATAGGACTTAAAAAAATAAAGAAAAGACTGGATACAAATGTACCAAAAAATCATCCATTAAATATGGAGGAAATGTATAACATTCTGATAGAAGTGCAAAAAGATGGAATTCTAGTGATATATTTTTTGTATTTCTCACAGAATTAGTTACCGCACTGCATATAGACGCGGAGAAAAAACTATGTATCGGCGCAAATCTCAATGTTGTCCTGGGTTTTATGAGAGCAAGGACGTGTGCGTGCGTAAGTATTTCTTCAACTATGTGAAGTGTATGTGCAGTTGTCCTACAGAAAGCACCTAGGTTTGGTGAGGAAGCTGTAATAACATTATAGTCTAACACTATAATTGCCTTGAGAGATCCCACATTAATGTGGTATATAGTGCAGTGACCACTCATTATTTATAGCATGTACAGCTTGGGGCCATGATGACATGGTGGGTTGTGAGGTTTTATTGATGCCAACGGCTTATGGATGTGGTCGTGGATGTGACCAAGGAACATTTTTCAGATCATACCAGATGCTACACATGGAATTTCCCACATCCCTTACTGTGGGCTCATAACAGACACTTAATTTATTTCTCATACACAAATGACAACATCTTCTAAATTCAGTGGATGGTTTCCGACTATGTCCAATGGCATGGTCACATTTCTGGTTATTACTGACACTGGGGGAGATTCATGATAAGTTTCTAAGGTAAAACTGTTCCAGTTGCCAATGGAAACCAACCAGAGCTCAGCTTTAGTTTTCTGATTGGTTCCTAGGGGCAACTTGAACAGTTCTGCTCTAACAGACTTCTGATAAATAAGTTTGTAAATGCCAATGGACATCAGATTAAGTATCTTATTTTGTCAGTGTACATATATGTTTGCAATAATTATTCAATTATATGAACTATTTCACTAAGATCCTCTATGATCTACCAGGCTTATTGGGTCCTCCAAAGTGGTTCCCAGAAGCGCATCTTCTGTGCAGTACACCCCACTGTATCACATTGAAGGGGTTTTCCCTCGTCTATTAGAAGCTGGCCTACTGTAGCAAAGTTGTGTAAAAACAAAACCATCGTCCCAGCAGCTGGCCTTATGCCTTATATGACTGAAACCAGTGATTGGTTGCACTGATACACTTTGTATACAGTCACCTACCTGCTGTTATCATGTAAAAAGTCCTAAAGAGGGGCATTGGTGGGCAGTTTTGCATCTCTTGCCTTTATGAGCCTTGGTCCTAGGAGTCCTGTCAGTTACCTGCTCACTGGTTTTTGTCTTGTACTTATGTTCTCTTAGCTTTGAGAGCCAAGAACACATGTCTAAAGAACTGCTTATAGAGAGCCAAGGGACCCGCCTACATCAGGGCCCCCCAGTGGATTTACCCGTGGACCAGGTGTGCATTAGACAAGCCAGTTATTTAGGAAATTGGTGAATTCTACTTTTTATCATCCCTGGCATGTATTGTGGCACAGCACTGCTACTTTTGAAAGCTAAACACATAAGTAATAAGCATCAATATCTTAGAAGAGACTGCAGCAGACAAGTGCTTGATGGATATGATTGACACCCGCGAAGCTGAATGCATCCATTATAATCTCTAGCACAGAAATAGGGAAGTCTTTATTTCCTTCAGGTTGGATGTACACGCTTCTATTACGTGACACTCAGGCAGTGACTGACATGAGCAGATGTCTAGACAACAGCAGCGTCCCTAGAGTTCTGTACAGGATTTCTACTAAATGTGTAAGCATACTGATCACAGAGGAAAAAGTACAGAGGGTATTCTCACAATGTGTACTTGTAATAATGCACAGATTTAGTGACATCCATCCTTGTCTGTGGAACTATAATGCTGGCTATAAACTTAAGGTAGTTGATGAATACTTATACAAGCCAAAACTATTCCAATCCAAATGCATATGCACATCCTTTCTCTGGCATCTGGGAGAGAGTCAAGAAGTCCTATTCACATTACACAGTTTCTTCTGGCTGTGTGCTATGTGTATGGCCAGCCTTAGAAAAGAGTGTAATTTCCTAGGACTTGTAAATATAACCATATAATTGATATGTAACATCTGTACAGTATAATACAGAATAGTCTGCAATATAAAATCAGGTTATTACTAAATACAGATTGGTACCAATGTTTTATACAGTTGTAGTTGTGTGCGTGATCCTTTGTTTTTATAGAATACTGAAGGGTACAGATCAGGACACATTGCTAAGAAATACCATAGCTTAAAACCACATAACAATACATTTATATAGCACCATTATATTTAGCAGTGCGGTACAGGTCATTTGGCACATATGCGTATGCTATACTGATTTTAAAAATGTCTTTGTCAGAATTCTGAATTATTGCAGTAGTTTATATAAGTTTAATTCACTTTACCTGTCTCTCTGCCAACCGAATGTGGGGAAACTGGGGAAAAGATAGGGGGCAGCTGCAGCCTGTGTGTGCCTGTCTCAGTCTTCCCCCTCCCCCACCCTCATGCAGCTCCCTCCACCTCTCCACTTCCTGTCATGTGCATTGAGCAGACAGGTAAGGGAGGGGAATGGTGTGGAGGAGAGGAAGAATGCATGAGGAAACGTAAGCACACATAGTTTGTTTACATTAGGGAGTAGTAACCCCTTTAAAGAAAATCTACCATCAAAATTCATCATGATAAACCAGGGACACTTACTCATAAATTCAGGCACCCTGACTTGGTAATCTTCTTATATTTGTTATCCATGGCCTTCTTCTTTCTAAATTCTACTTGTATAATTATGCTAATGAGTCTGAGAGGCTCTGGTGGGTGTTTCCAGAGCCCCTCAGTGATGTCTTTTCTCTGGCTTGACAAAGAATTGTGTCGAATCGAAACCTTGCAGTTTTTGTCATTGCAGTTTTTGGCTGTTACAATGAGCAGAACAGGTCTCCCCTCCCCCTCCACTTCCTGCTGCTGCTAGTTTACACAGGGAGAGTGGGGAGGGAAAGAGCAGGGGAAGAGAGAGACATGTTCTGCTCGTTATAATAGCCTTTGGATCTGCAGCACTGAGAGGCTCTGAAAACACCCACCAGAGCCCCTCAGGCTCAAGCATAATGTTAAGTTTATTATACAAGGAAGGAGGCCATGGCTAACAACTATAAAAGGATTAATACGGTCAGAGTGCCTGATTCTAGTTTTTCTGTAAGTGTGGTTTATCATGACAGATTTTGATGGTGGATTTCCTTTAAAGTTCTGTACTTTGAATTAGAGCAAATGTTATATTTTTGTAATGATACATTTTACATA
The DNA here is from genome assembly GCF_040894005.1 of Engystomops pustulosus. NCBI lineage: Eukaryota > Metazoa > Chordata > Amphibia > Anura > Leptodactylidae > Engystomops > Engystomops pustulosus. The sequence goes on from NC_092411.1 coordinate 60,745,696, forward strand.
GATTGAAAAGCTGAGCTCATAATTGGTACAATTTAATGAAATGGATTAGTCCTGCCATATGTAACAATAGAAGCACATTTAATACTACATAAACACAACCATAGTGTCCACGGCCAGCTGCTGTGCCCAAGCTTTCCCCTCCGATGGTGACTCTGGATGGCAGTAGGCCAGTAAAGTGAGCCAAACTCAAATAATAAGCTAACTCACAGTGAGAGGGGGAACTGTATTAAGTTCTGGATTAACCCTTTAGTGCTAGAGGGAAGCTACTGACTCCCACTCCTTTATTATACGGATCACATAGTCCTGCTCGGATTTCAGAGAGAATTCCTAGTAAAAGTCTCCTCAATCTGAATTTGGCATTGTGAATATTATTGTATAAGCAGCTGTTAAAACATAACGCTTCATGCCGTATCACATCCCTAATCGTCAAGCTGGAAGCTACAAAGTGCTCATTCACCTAAGATTTTGCAATGTACATTATTTAAAACAGACACATTAGCATAATTTACATAAACTATACCAAATTGGGAGTATTTAAGGATTATTCTCATAAAAACAACTGCAGCGTATTGCGATTGGGACAGGAGTGTTGGTTAATAAATTATCCTAATGTTAATGTAGTGAAGCTGTATTGCTGCATCTCCCCCTTTTAAATGGGGTATCATTTACTTCTCTATAAAGTGGGTGGTCCCAGTGCTACTAGGAGGGCAGATGCACTATTTAGAGGCATTTAGAAAGGTGTCATGAATAACTATGCTAACTTCACAGTAATTTTATGTCTGATTGATTTGGGAAATAGATCTTATACAGGGGTAGCAGGAGCCCAGGTTAGTCCATGCTAAATCTCTTCTTCTAGAAAGCTGACTAGAGGTGGAACTACAATGTTGCCATGTGCCATAGGGATTAGCACAAGCTTCTGTAGAAGATGCATGGCTGCAAGACAGAAGTTCTTCCCGATCTACAGGATAAAGAATTGCATGGTGATTGTGTGATTCTAACTGCAGAGACCACCAATCACTAAAACTGGACCCCAACAATTTGGAAAATGGGGATCTCGTTCTCACAAATAGGCAGAGCGGAACACATTTCGGGTTTCTCTATGTGAAAAGTGAAGATCCCAGCAGTTGGACCTTAAGTGATCACCTTGTTATTCCCTATCTTGGAGTCTCATCGGTATCACAACCCCTTAAAGACTGAGAATGACTTTGACAGGTCATAGTCATCCTTATCTCCCAACCTTGCCTGTTTAAAGGACTGTTTGGCAAAAGAGACCTCAGGGTGAAGGGAAATAGCTTATATCAATATCGATGAAAGTTGTCACTCCGACTAGCTCTTGTAGGTTTTTTTTTGTCAAATATACTGGGGCCAAATCTTGAACATGCACCACATATGTTAGGGGGTATGTAATGCTGCATATGTAACACTCATGCACTCTATGATATGTAAGGTGCTGCCGAAAATGTTGGTGCTATATGAATAAAAATTAATATTATTATTACTGTGATAGAGGCCTATCTATCAGGCATCTATATATGATCAAAGCAACAGGCACTGAATTATACATTACATTAAAAATTATTCTCAGATTCTTTCCAGGAGTCTCGACCATTCTTACCCCTCTGATTGTAATACTGTTTTATTTTACAGTGTATTTCTATAGTCACATTTTTGTAGAAAATAATAGAGTAAAGGTCGAAACTAAGGAAAAATATTTAAATGATAGAAAATTACAAAGAGATGAGCGAATGTCATGTAATGAAGTCCTGATGTGCTGTAGAACATTTGGTGCTGTTTGATTTACCCTTCTCTTTTCTTTGATGTGTGACAGCTCACTGTGCTGATAAATGTGTTCACGGCCGCTGCATAGCTCCCAACACCTGTCAGTGCGAGCCGGGATGGGGAGGACCCAACTGCTCCAGTGGTAAGTACAGCTGCTGCTGCCTGTCTCCTAATGTCCCTGCTCTTCTGTCTGGAAATAAATCTGTGTTTACAGTGTAAATGATTTACTGTGTATTCAGAACTTTTTTATATACTGTATACTGGCTATACAGTCCATAGTAGTCCCAGGTTAAAGCGGTTCTCCAGAATTTTAATCCCAATAATGCTGTAGGTCTCATTTCCAAACTTTTGGTGACATCGGTCTTATTGTATTGTCCTACTTGATTATATGTCATCACTTAAGAGCAAAGTTAAGGCAAGGCTCACATCATCCCTCCGTTGGAAGGCTATGTCTTGATATATTGCTGCGGATGTCCTTATGTGGGGATACACCCAGAGGGAACGCTTAGCAGAGGCATAAGGATGGGTGCAATACAATTGTATCCATCCCCCATAGGCTATTTTGGCATTTGCTGAGTGTCAATTGCGTTTTCCAGGAGGAATCAGGAAGGAAAGATGCAGCCTGGTGCATTTTTTCATCCTGTTGGATCTGTACTATGCTGAGAAGACTAAACATGCCTGAATCTGCCGGCACATTAAGAGTCCAAAACATGTCCAAAAATCGAGATGTGAACCCAGCCTTATACACAGGTTGCCTCCAGCACTATGTCTTAGCTGCATGAGATGTTGTCAGATGGCCCATGTGATGTGCATGTGATGGAGAGCATGTACAAGCTCATGCTGGCTAAGAATAAGAGAACTAGATATTAACCACACTGCTGCTGTAAGAGGGCGCAAAGCATTGTGGGAAAAGTAGTTTGTAGACAAAGTGAAACAGTTTGCAGCAGATACAATGGATGGATAGAATGCACAGATTTGTGAACACATAGGGGCAGATTTACTTATCCGGTCCCGTCCCGATCCCGCGGTGCGTTGTCCGACGTGGATTCAGGTCCGCTGCGATTCACTAAGCTCGTGCATCCGAGTTCCTTCCTGTGTCGCTGCTGCGCCGAGGTCCGCCGGAGTTCACCTGCTTCTTCCTGGTGCATGTGAGTGCTTGATTTTGCAACACAAAATCATTTTTAAATTCCCCGGTTTGTCCGAATCCGTCGGGTTGTCCCACGGCCACGCCCCCCGATTTCTGTCGCGTGCGAGCCGGCGCCGATGCGGCAAAATCCGATCGCATGCGTCAAAATCCCAGGGCAATTCAGCGCAAAACGGATATATTTGGGAAACCCGACGAAAGTGCAACGTTCGGACCCTTAGTAAATGAGCCCCATAGTGAAACATCTTAATTACACTGGTTTAATAATGGTTTAATAACCTCTTTAAGTGAATGTGAAAAATTGCTGTGTGCAGTCCAGTATTTTGCCACATGGCTTAATGAAATGCAATATTTTGTAATCATCGCTATGGCCATTCTATTAGACAGGAGAGCATATTCACAAATGCAACTCGGCCTTGAAAATCAAACTATATCGTCAGTTTTTTGCATTGTATTGTCCGTGTAAAGATACCTTAACTTTTAAAAAGTATTAATTTATGGGCTAATAATCTATTAACCTGATATATAGTTAAAAGTTCATATTTCAGTAATGAGTGTTTGTGACTTTATCAGTAATGGGATATACACAAATATTTTCAGGAAAATCATTAGTACAGAAATGCCATTAAATTGTTTAAAAAGTGCAGTGTTTTTCATAAAAAGCTTAAGAAGTCTGAAAAAAAAAGTAGTGTAAAGATCTAAAGTTGTATTTGTGTTGAGTCCTGTGTAATGGTACAACCTGATTGTGTATTTGTTTATTGATTTGTACACAGAATGATTTATTGATGTATAATTTATGTACTATGTATTACTTATCTTGGTGTGTGGTTCTTTTTTTTGGCATTACTCCATTTCATCTGTAAAAATATCAGCCACAAATTGCTACAGAATTAAAGCGTAGCTGTCTTGGTTAAGTTGTTAGTATGACTCATGGATATTTACTGTAGTTTCCTGCATTTAAGTTATGGACAAATACTTGCAAGGTTGTAAAGGTTGAATTAAAGGGTTTGTCCAGGACCTATCCCCCTGCAAATCAGGGATATAGGAAGAAAATGAACCAGGAAGCAGACAGCTCCGTTCTCTGATTAGTGGTCAGACCGGGTTACTCCAGATCAGGTCTAATGTACCAGAATGGGAACCGAGTTCTGGTGACTAGTGTTGAGCAGTCCCAAACTTTGCTGCTCCAGGTTCGTACAACCCACCTGCCGTTAATGCCCTCAATCAGTGCTGGCACCAATCATGGGCATTAACTCTTGAAATGACACTGGCAAAGTCACCATCAGCATTTAAATCACAGTGACCTTGTGTGCATTTTGTGAAGAATTGTCACTTTCTGATGATTTCACCTAGAGGGACAACCCTCCACAAAATGGTGGCTCTCAGCGGGTGCCACTGCGGGTGCTGCCGCAGTACTTTAAACAGAAACTTTGCCAGCGGCACCTAAACAGTTAACAGTTAAACAGTTTACACCCGTGATCAGGGCACAAACAGGATTTAAAATTTGGGTTCGCCTGAACTTGATGGGTCTGCTCATTACTTGGGGTTAACCCTTTAAGCCCCTACACTGAGAACGAAATTGTCTGCTAGGTGTCAAATCCTTACAAATCTAATATTAAAAACCTATCTTTAAAATACATCAACAATATTTTTAACCCAGAAAATTCCTTTAACTAGATATTAGAAAACATTCCTAAAGAGGTATGTGAAGTAATTCTATGTTAAATTGTCCACAGTCAATCAGCTGCAGGAATATATTCGGTTCCAGCCCCATCTAGAGCCACGGGGATCCTGTGGCACCTCCATAATGTGTCTGCATTCCAGACTATGTCCTGCATTGACATCTTGTCATTCAGTAGAGGATTATAAAGAAATGAACAAACTGCTCACTGGGTGCTGAATCAGACTTCGAGACATTGGTTTGGAAAGATTCCAGTGGTTGCACAGACATACAAATTCAGATCTTGTTTCATTGACTGGGTTTTTCTAAATCTCTCTATGTTATACAGCAGTAACACAACTAGCAACTAGACAATGGAGGCTCCTAATTTGGTTTTACAGTGTTAATGTTCTACTTCTGAGGTCTTGTCTGGAACGGCTCATAGAAGTCTTATATTTACAGTAATAAAGCACAGGCTCCTGGCATGTTATAGGCCCATAAAATATATGTCATGAATATAGCTTAATAACAATACAACAAGAAGTCATCATTGTTATTATTGAAAAGTAGTTGATCCCACATAGCCTAATAGTCCTAGCAAAAAAGGGCAAATCCAGATAACAAATTCAGCTCTGCATCATTAGGTAAAGATGCAAGAAAGTTGTGGCATCTCACAGTCTATTGCTTCTTCTGGTCTTTTTTACCTGGTAACAACCAAAAAATCATAGATGCACTAAATTTACTATAAAGGAAAATAATACTATAAGGATTTTAGATGTCGGCAACATAATTGCCCCTTGGAATAGCAACATATTGCAACTACCCAAGAGAAATATCTTTTCCTCTCACCATGACAAATTGACTACTGTCTGGACCTATGACCTAAAGGTATTGGATAACAATAATTACAAAATATGGGAGAGGGTTAACTTACCCAACTCTATAATGATAATTAAATAAAGGGTCCATCACTGAAACAGCAGTATGCATTCTGTGCAAAGACATCATTCTATTGTCAGTAATAAGCAACAGAGATGTAACAATATATTTATAAGTCTCCATATTAGGTTATAGAGTAGATTGCCCTGTACTTCTGTCTCACTCATATGCTGTGATCTTAATATTATTCTTTAAATTACAACTTTTTGTAGATTCATTGTGATGTGCAATTCTAAAAGTTGTAGTCAGCAGCATAGTATAAAAATGAGAGTGAATGATGGGTGGATAATAAGGCTTCTAATAAAATATGCTAACACTGGAATACACACGTTGACATGAATGTGCAGTAAATTAGTCTAATAAAGATTTATTGAGCAAACACAATAGAGCGGTCGATGTAATGTGACCAGATAGCAGACGTGTTGAACTCATCCCTTGGAGGGATTCTATCGAGCCATCCATCAGGCAGGATCAGGATCACTTAGAAAATACTATTCATGAACTTTCAAGGCTCTAACATTGATTCGGCTCATTCTATTTGGTATCAGAGAAGTAAAAACAGAGGAATCAACAAGACCTGCTACAGGATCTATTGTTGCTGTATTCATATTGTTGGGAGCTCACTTACTTGTCATCCAGTATATTCTCAAATTATTGCTAAATACAACAGTGAAAAATGATTCTAAGATAGTTCACATGGAGAACTACCGTAGATACTCGAGTATAAGCCGAGACCCCTAATTTTACCACCAAAAACTGGGAAAACCGATTGACTCGAGTATAAGCCGAGGGTGGGAAATGGATTGGTCACAGACCCCCCGCCCCGTATATAGCCAGCCAGCCCCTATAGTATACAGCCTGCCCCCAGTAGTATACAGCCATCCCAGCCTGCCCCCAGTAGTATACAGCCACCCCAGCCTGCCCCCAGTAGTATACAGCCACCCCAGCCTGCCCCCAGTAGTATACAGCCACCCCAGCCTGCCCCCAGTAGTATACAGCCACCCCTGCCTGCCCCCAGTAGTATACAGCACGGCCCAGCTTGCCCCCAGTAGTATACAGCACTGCACAGTTTGCCCCCAGTAGTATACAGCACTGCCCAGCTTGCCCCCAGTAGTATACAGCACTGCCCAGCTTGCCCCCAGTAGTATACAGCACTGCCCAGCTTGCCCCCAGTAGTATACAGCACTGCCCAGCTTGCCCCCACTAGTATACAGCACTGCCCAGCTTGCCCCCAGTAGTATACAGCACTGCCCAGCCTGCCCCCAGTAGTATACAGCACTGCCCAGCTGGCCCCCAGTAGTATACAGCACAGCCCAGCCTGCCCCCAGTAGTATACAGCACAGCCCAGCCTTCCCCCAGTAGTATACAGCACTGCCCAGCCTGCCCCCAGTAGTATACAGCCCAGCGTTAAAAAAAATAATAAACTTATATACTCACCCTCCGGTGGCTCCGATCTGTAGCGCTGCTCCCCCAATGTCCGCGCGGGTCCTCTTTTGGCTTCCGCGCCCATCTTCTGTACGTCGCGCTGGGCGCCGTCATTGCTGTCTCCCGGGCGGCGCCTAGTATGACGTCATCAGCGGCGCCCGGGAGACAGCAATGGCGGCGCCCAGTGCGATGTACAGGAGGCAGAACAGGCGCCGGGAAGCCAGAAGAGGACATCGGGGGAGCAGCGCTGCAGAAGAGGCATCGGGGGAGCCAGAAGAGGACATGGGGGGAGCAGCGCTGCAGAAGAGGACATCGGGGGAGCAGCGCTGCAAAAGAGGACATCGGGGAAGCAGCACTGCAGAAGAGGACATCGGGGGAGCAGCACTGCAGAAGAGGACATCGGGGGAACAGCGCTGCAGAAGAGGACATCGGGGGAGCAGCGCTGCAGATCGGGGCCACCGGAGGGTCAGTATATAAGTTTATTATTTTTTAAGTACTTTTTAACTCGTTGTGACTCGTGTATAAGCCGAGGGGGCGTTTTTCAGCACATTTTTTGTGCTGAAAAACTCGCTTATACACGAGTATATACGGTATGTTCATTACTGCTCAGTTTAGATTTATGTTATGGATCATGAGTATAAAAAAGCTTTAAAATATAAAATATCTTTGGTACAATAAAATAATTTTAAAAATTCGAAGGTACTTACTAGCCCTGTCTATCTTGGACTGTTTGCAATCTTGCCTGGTCTCCTTTTCCTAAAAGATAAGATGTTTTACATACTGTATACTACATGCTTATGTGCTGCATGCACTCCAGGGGGCATCACCAGTACCCCTCCAGGCTCAGGCTGCACAGGTAATAAAATGCTCCTTTTTAAAGACCCTGCATCAGGGTGCAAAGTGGAATCAGATAGTACATTTCCTTAAATATGGCTATACATATACAAATGTGTGGGATTCACAATAAATATACAATTTGGACATATATGACTATTATGTAGGTAATAAATCCCACAAGAATGACCTCAAACTGTTATTAATTCATCATCACTTTATTTTACTAGGCATGAATAAGATGTAGCATAAGGAAAATGTAGCATGCACAGTGTTATAATTAGGCCTCACCTAGAACATATAGTTACTTGCAAGTACTCATTTTCAAACTTCTCCTCCAGACTTTGATGTGCTGTGATCACATTTCCCACCTGTTCCCAAAGTGCCACACACAGATTGTATCAGTTTAATAATGCACCTCATAAACCACAATGTCTACAGCTAATCTTCAGCAGCCGCTACAGAGAAATTATATGGCTGTCTGCTATTCTATGGAATCCAAAAGCTGGACCTGTGGTTATTGCATTGGCAAGTGGGTGTTGTCATGGTGAGACAAATGTTTTAAAGACATTTTCCAAAATCAATGTCCAAATCCGGCCAAAGGGAAACAATGGAGGATATGTATTATCGTATCAGCGCCTAAAAAATGCTGGGATCTTTCATTTTTTTGGGACGCAGAATTGTTTGCTGATTATTTATAATGAGTTTGCGCCAGAAAGAACAGATGTTTCCGACTATCCCGACTCCTCCGTCTTTTTTTTGGCACAAGTGAGCATAGCCTAACTTTTCCACATTATCCTCCACATTTATGTGTATTTTGTCGACATTTTTAGGTGCAATTTTTGGCACACAATAGATCAGGAAAAAAATGTTCAGAGAACAAAATTATGGTGCAGTCCATGTAAGATTTTGACGCACATCTCATTGATGTCAGCATTTTTATTGCGCACAACTGATCAGTTCCGTCTACCCATTATTTACTTACAGCTGCGCGCTGTGCTTTCCAGAGACTGATCTCCGATGCCGACTGTCATCACATGGCCTTCTGGTATATTTTGGTATATAGGTGTGAACCCAGTTAGTGTCTGAATTGGGGGGACAAGAGGTTACACTAGTTCATGAGCTATTCAAGCTATTGCTTGAAAAAGGTGATTCCTCACTGAAACCATGGAATAAAATATACCCTCATTTTTTGATGTGACCATGGGGTTTTGCTTCTTTTTTGGACTATATATATATAATTCAAAACAACATATTTTTGTCCCAGTAACAACTGGATTTTCAAAATTTTGCGCTGCCATGGGAACAAGGATTAGCAAAAAACGTAATTACAGACACTTTACAGCTGATCATTGCAGCCTGGGTCTAAAGTAATATCATCCAGAGAGCTTCACCAGAGGTCACAGTGGGCAAAGAGGTCGTCTGTAAGTCAGGTGTCCTTAAGTCGGGGACCACCTGTATGTGTATATATATATATTTATTTTTTTTTACTAGGTTGCACTATAGAACATTATATGCTAATATTATGCTAATAATAATAATAAGTATTTCTCTTACTTTTTTCACATATCATTACAGTGTGGTTGTATTCTGCACACTCATTCTCCACAGTAATAAAATTGTGATAGTAAATTTATATTTTCCTCTTCAGTCTACAGAATAAGAATTGAATTCCTTTATACAATAGACACATGTTACAATACATGCACAAGTGAGTAATAAAATTCCACCTCAGGAAATGGGTTTGGAGAGCATACTAAAGAAAAGGGACTACAAATCTTCAAAGAAGAAAAACAAAACTGCACATTTCTTTTGTGTGTGCCTTCATGGCTCAGAAAACATTGACAAAATGACAAAATGGCCTAGATTCCTCAATAGAAATCCTTCCATAGAAAACAGGACACTGCATGAGGGCACAGTTGCCACAGGGGTAGAAAACCTACAGTGCAGTAAATGAATCTGGGAGAAACAAAAGGTTGGAAATCAAATCCACATTTTCATATTGTTGTCTTGAGTTTCAAAGCAGACGTTGCTTTTATATAGGACATGGATTGTTTTTCATGCTGTGGCTCTAGATATTATAGTATCCTACTATTGGGTCAGTATCGGGTCTTTACTAGTTATACTACTAATTCTTTATTTATATAACGCCTACAGATTATGCAGCGCTGCACAAAGCTTGCCAAATTGGTCCCTGTCTCAATCTAAACAACCTACCAGTATGTTTTGGGGTGTGGGAGGAAACCGGAGGACCTGGAGGAAACCCACACAAACACAGGGAGAACATACAAACTCTTTGCAGATGTTTACCTGGGTGGGACTCTAACCCAGGACTCCAGTGCTGCAAGGTAGAAGTGCTACCCACTCAGCCACCGTGCTAACTAGGTTCACTGAAAAGTATAGTTTAGTTGTGCATCTGTAATGTAAGTAATCATATCCCAGTCTTTCAGGGCATAAGTGCCAGTCCAACCAGGCAAAGTACCCCATGACCCATTGTAACACATCATTAATATGAATGCATTATATATGAATTATCTGTGCATATTCCTGTTCCACATTTTGCCACCTTATCCTACAGAAGGTTGAACATGAATACATGTATCCCGCACATAACATACACCATTTCTGTTTCCATGTGAATATAACATAACACACAACCTCATTTTCTGCAGAGGAGCTTGGATTTGTATGGCTGGAAATTTGGAAAGCCTGGTCACGTAGGAAGACACATAAGCGGAAATGTGCAAATTACATTTATGTTCCTTAAGAGATCATAACTGTAGACTACTTTCCAAGGGCTGCTCTACTGCCAAAGAAAATACTGAAGTGTAATGGAGTAAGACCATATGAAATAAGACTCGTCGGTACAGGGTGGTAGACAGGCAACAGGAGGTTCCTTCAGGGAATACATTGTCGCCAAGAGGATAAATTACCTTACCATAATGGAGCGCTCAGCTACAAAACGAGGGGAACACAGACAGAGACAATTGGTTATAAGGTTGACCTTGAAGTTATGGAGCAGACCTCGTGGTCCCAAATCAGCTTGAATTGCATATGACTACTTGTAACCCAAATACATCTTTTCTTCAGATAAGCAGCTGTACTTCTTATGTTACCCACCAGCCATTACCAGCGCGCATCTGACATATTTCTGATAATAAGGTTTTATGCATTCGTTTTCAACAAATGGCCTTACAACAATTCAGTAGTAGTTATGATTAGGATATGTGTAGTGATTCTGAACTAACGCGTTATAAAAACACAGAAGAAATACTATCACTGCACTATTACCAAATAATCAGTCAAGAGTCTGCCACCCATTTGAATCTATGCCAGAGTCAGCTGCATCTTTGATAACTGGGAAATGAGTTTTCCAGGGGATGTTGTCTGTTTTAGTATTACTTAAAGGGAAACTTTACCAGGTTTGTACTAGATAAGGTCACCCATATTGTACTTGCCCTGGTAAAGTTTGCCTGTAGTCTGTAGGAACTGTGGGTCACATGATCCGCTGGCAGCAGGACTTTCTGTGATGTCCAGTGTCCTGCTGGTTTCTGGGGGATGAGGGGGTCCGTGTACTAATTACTGTTTGCATGTCCCTGAATAATAACCACTACCACTAGTGATTGGAGGGACATGCCAAGGACATCCATGTGCCACTAAAACCACTTATATGGGAGTGCCAGCAGGACACGCACAGGAAATACTGAATCCTGCTGTCAGTGGCTCATGGCAGACTACAGGCAAATTTTACTGGGGTAAATATAATATGAGAAACCATAATAGGGTCTTATAAATTTTGTTATTAGTGGTCAACCGTTTTAAGGTTATTATTGAAATGAATGTCCATATACATATATGGGAAGACTAAGCCCATGAGGAGAAGAGGTGATAATTAATTTAATATATAGTTCATTTTTGTTGCTTATATAGGGAAGCACAGGTTATTTGTATTATGGAATAGTGTAAATTCCTGTGTAACCTGTTATGCAAGTTATTAGCTGTTTGCTATTTTGGCACATTTTTCCTCCGCGATATGGTAATTCTAATGCAGCCTACATTTGCAATACGGTCACTTACAGAGAGCTCATAGGATAGTCAGGAGGGTTTTATAACTTTGCTATAATTATTGCATGGTCATGGCTGCTATATCACTGCACTCCTGCTCACATGGATGAGACCAGTATAATAACTTCAGCAGTTATCTATGGAGTGACATATGTACATGATGATCCATGTATCCTATATTACAGTGATAAAATCGTGCCATCGCAGAATCTGTTTTTATGTACGAACCATGTGAATTATTATTAGGTTAAAAAAAAGGAGTGTCAGTGAGGATGCAATCTAGGGACCACCAAAGCCCCTTTAATTTTTCAAGTACATACCTGTATTTTGCCTGTCGTTGTTTGTACTAATGAAGAATCTAGTTTCCAATACAATTGTTGACCATAAAATAATAAATGTGAAAGTATAATAATTAATATTTGCCTGCGTGGGTTAGCAGATTCTATTATTAAGTTATCCTTTACCATAGAAGAGATTCCAGAGATTAATTTTAAAACCCTTTGCAAAGCTCAGTAGTAATGAAGTGATTAGAAAATGTGAGAGGTTTGCATGCCAATAATACCACACCCACGCTGGTACTTAGCAAAGAACTCAACTATAACTGAGTCATCTCTGCCCACTGGAGGTTTGGATATTTTATTTGGAACAGCTGAACCTTCTATGCTGTGCAGTGGTCATGTATAGTCCCCAGACTGGGCCGAGAGCAGGAATTTCCTGTCTGTCACTGCTATTTGTGAATTCAATATAAGAATTCAAATAAGAGGTGTAAAGTCCATAGACCAAAAGAATGTGCTAAGAAGATTTCCGGTGAGGAGATTTTAATACAGAATTTGAATGAATTACTGAACTGATTTACTTAGGATTTTTTATGAACATAAGTCTCAGTTCATTGCTTGCGATCTAACAACTCTTATATGGTTGATACAAAATCCTGGTGTTCATTGCAATTCGTGCATAAAAAAAAAAAACTTTGCCATTTCACCTGAATTTTATGTATACCTGGCTGCCATCAGCATTTATGGAAAATGGCACATTGAAGAAGACATGTAAACTGTAAAAAAAAGTGCAAACCCTGTGCTTCACACATAGCATTCCCTGCCTACTTTCCGTCACTATGCCAAATCACAGGCAACTGGGCAACAATCCTTATCGTGGATATATAAACTGTAAGACAAACAGAAGAGATAAGATAGACGAAAAGCAAAGTCAAGCAAACTAAGTCCAAACCAATATGGTAGTGAGGTACAAAATTGTAAGGCATTAGAATAGTCAAAAGGAACAAGCAAATCACCAAATAAACAAATCACAGAAAAGATGGGTAGAGGTAAGGTATGACAAAGAGCCAGAAGACTTGACTAATAGGAGCATGCATAAGGGAGGAAATAGAATATATGAAATGATTGGACACTGTACTAGGAGCTGATTGGTTCGGCCATTCACAATTTCAAATGGCACATGTGACAAACCCCCAGCTTCAGAGAGGCAGAAAGATGCCTCAGCTCTCTTCAGAACATACACCTGCGTGTGGTCCTGAGCCAAAGGAACACAAACTGCATAACTAGAACCTGCAGGAGTTCTTACATCATATCAATGTGTGTCATGCCTACAGTATTTTTATTTCTTTTTTATACTAGAAATGTATAAATACATTGAAAACTGGATATTACCGTACAAGGGACATGTCCTTGCACAGTCTTAGACTACATTCACACTACCGTTGCCTGCCATACTGTAGCACAGCGGGTACACGGTAGTGCCGGGGAGAGGAGGAGGAGGGGGAGTGTGCTACTCACCCCCGCCCCTCTCCATAGCCTAACATAGAGACCGGCGCTGTATTCCGTTGAAAGATAGGACATATCCTAACTTTCTACGGGGTAAGGAGCGGTACAGTGCCACATGCGTGCAGCACCTTACCGCTCCTGTATGGTGCCATGAGGTCATTGCAATGTATGGGGGGCGTATATACGCCATATATACCTCGGCCGTATATATGTCCCACATACGTTCGTGTGAATGTAGCCTTACAGTGTAGAATGTAAAGGTACTGTATACACTCACACTTAGTATCACCTAGTCATCAATGTATTCATGAAATTCTATTTAGAATAACATAAGAACAACACACAACATGCAATCGTGATCACAGATATTTATGAAGAATTATCCAGCATTTCATAAATTTTTCAAATGTGCTATCTGTCACTATATTAAGTGATAGGTATATTAGTTATAATAACTTAAGTTAGTTATATTAAGTTAAAGAATTCTTTAGATTGCCCATGTTGTACGTCACGTTAGTGGTATATATTGGCTGATATGATTTGCATTTATTTATTTAAAAAATTTTAATTTGGTGAAGAATTTGAAAAATGTGCCGTTTTTTGATATCTAAAAGTTATGCTTATCATGCTTATCATACAGTTAGTCTAGCAGCTCATATTAGTTACTAATTAACATTTGTCCTATGTTGGCTTTTGTTGGTTTTTTTAACATTAATTTATTAGGACGTTTGGAGACTTACAAATCAAACATCAATTTTCCATATTTTCACCTCTCCTCATCTGTTGTAATAGGTTTCAAAATGCTATTAAAGCGGTACGTGTGACCTCACCCTGAGGGTGCAGTCACACATCGCGTTTAACGCACACGTTTAAAAACGCTTTGCAACAGCTGAAGAAAGATTTGGCTAATTCAACAGCTGTTAACACTTGCATTTATAAAACTCAACAGTTAAAGCATTGTTAACACATATGTTAACATCATGTTAACACATGTATTTGTTAACACAATGTTAACTCATGTGTTAATGCAAGTGTTAACAACTGTTTAATTAGGCAAATCTCAGCTGGTGCCATACTTTTTTAAACGCATGCGTTAAGTGCGATGTGTGACTGCACCCTCAGAAGTAACAAATTTATTTTTAAAAAAATGTAAATGCAAAAATATCTGAATTTTCAAAAAACAGGTTACTGTGCAAAATTGTAAACATTTAAAGCATGTGAAATAATTCCAATTTACATGTTAAAACAGGGTCCATGAAAAAAAACCTTCCTTTGCACCTGCCCTGGACCAGGGGCAGATTTGCGCCTGAAAAGTCGCAAAAATAAGCAAAAAAAAGTGATACATAAGTGAAAAATCGCACGGAACATCTGGAAAACAAAGATACATATGGCACACTGCACAGGGTGCAGCCAAGGCGTACTTGAAAAACGACAGCAAAAGTCGCAGTGAAAAGTCGCAAATAACGACACAAAAATGAGACAATTTGACTAGCAGAAATAATGATACATGTCCCCCTATGACTGATTTGATGGACTTGCATCTTTTATTTTATCTACTGTAAAACTATGAAAATACTGATGACTGTGATTTAAAAAGTATACACATTTTCAGTAAAACGTACAGTAGCTGAGATCAGCTAAAATGATATCCTTAAGTAGCTCACCAGATCATTGCATTTCTTCTACTACTCATGCTTTCATCACCATATCCTGGAACAATTAGGATCTCGAGTTGACATTCCAGGACATTAGAGTAATCTTTTCCTTGGTTGGGTGGTGCGTGCAATGTTGGCTGAGCAGGAACCAGATCCATAAAATGACATATGTGCCTAGACTCCACTGATCTAATGCTTTGTGCCATCCACTCATTTACACTGCTGAAAGATGGAGAACATGTGAAGTTTCAGTATTATTCTCGTTCTTCAACACATTGGTCATTTGTCAGGTGTTTTTTTTCACTGTAGGATTCTGTCCTGTAACTCAAAGACTATTTGTATCCACTGTATAATGTTTAATGTCAAAGTTTTTATACATAATTCAAACCATGTTTCAAACCTAGCTTCTTGATTATAAACAGATGTCAGTGTTAGTTTTCTATGTAGATGTTAGTTATAATTTTACCTACTTTTTGGCAGCTTGTGATGCCGATCATTGGGGGCCACACTGTAGCAGCAGGTGCCAGTGCAAAAATGGAGCGCTTTGCAACCCGATTACTGGAGCGTGTCACTGTGCTGCTGGATTCAAGGGCTGGCGTTGTGAAGAAAGATGTGACCAGGGGACATATGGAAATGATTGCCACCAAAAATGCCAATGCCAGAATGGAGCAACGTGTGATCATGTAACTGGGGAGTGCAGATGTCCCCCTGGTTACACTGGAGCCTTGTAAGTATCTGTAAAAGATGAACATTGGGGACATACATAGTGCCTCAATGTCAGTCTTCATCAATACAGGCATAAAATACTGGTATTGGAAAGATGAAAATATATAGTTATATAGTTACATATTCTGCTGTTGTATTCATGTGATAATAAAGATTGCTACTGTGGCTTTGAGGCTAAGAAAATCCTCTTTCAATGACAAGTTTGCTAATGGCTTTCCAACACGATTTATTATTTCTACTTTTGATAAAAATTATACAAAGCTAAAAAATCGGTGACATGTTTTAAAGGGAACCTGTCATCAGAAATTGGCCTAGTAAACCACTAGCGGTGTGTTGTAAAGCAGCTGAGCAGCTTCTAGATGATGTTTCTTTCATTTTCGGGTGTGGTGGCAAAATCAACTTTGGAGTGAGATGTAAATTGGTTTTATGAAGTCAAGGAGGTGGAAGGTTTACCACTGAAGCCAAGCTTTCCCTGCCTTAGAACGTCCCTTTTACTGTAATTGATGGTCCTGTGTAAGGCCCCTTCCACACTAGCGAGTGTGATGCGATGAACTCGCATCACACTCGCAACGCAAGCTGCCGGGAACGCACGGCCCGAACGCTGCACCGCGGGAGTGAACTGACATGCTGAGTTCACTCCCGCGGCGCAGCGTTCGGGCCGTGCGTTCCCGGCAGCTTGCGTTGCGAGTGTGATGCGAGTTCATCGCATCACACTCGCTAGTGTGGAAGGGGCCTAAAGGGACATCATTGATAAGATCTACTAAAGTCCAGTGCATGATATTAATGACATGGGAAGAGGTGTTCAGAGGAAGGGAGAGTTGGTGAAAAACTCCCCTCCTCATCTAACTTATATCTCACTTTAAAGTTCATTTTCTGGATGATGCCACCACATTGGGTCATGAAAGAAACATCATCTAGAAGCTGCTCAGCTGCTTGACAACATACTGGTAATGGTTTATTTGGTCAGTTTCGGATGATAATAATCACCTGTAATATTCATAGGCATATGAGGAGCAGTGAGAGTGCTGAAAGGGGACTGTCCCCCACAGAAGGGAGGAGGAGCATTTCTTGCAGTTTGAGAGATACATTTTCTCACTAAAGAAAAGGCAGAAAACCATGTGTTTTTATTACATTATATGAGAAAAGTGTTCATTTGGCAGTAAGCTATGATTTTTTTTGTTCTACAAGACAGACCCTTTAATTATCTTATGTTATTTGGAGACACTTTGGTATCAAGAGTTAATTCCTGTCTAACTGGATTTACATAGGAGGATATAAAATCCAAGTGTTCATTACTTTTAATGTTGCTCTTTATTATTAAATGTTCATACTAAACACGTAATAATAGTGATTGGTAAATCTAAAACATAAAAAGTTAATAGAATTTGTAATGTTATTTGTATAATATGTAAAACAGGTGTGCTTTAGTTAAATTAGTTTTTTTTTTTTTATCTTAAGCTATTATCAATTCTACGAAGCTTGGTTGTGATACTAGACCAAACTTACAGATGTTGTACTGTTTTTAGAAGAAAGTAGTCATGTTAATCTATGTATAAATCCTTAATGCAGTCTATTTAAGTGCATTTTTTACACCCTTTTAGCTGTGAAGACCTCTGTCCACCCGGTAAACATGGGCCTCAATGCGAGGAAAGATGTCCATGTCAAAATGGTGGCGTTTGCCACCACGTCACAGGAGAATGTAGTTGCCCTGCGGGATGGATGGTATGTCTCCTAAACTCATTACTCTAGTTAGATGTGGCCAGCTTTTACTATGCAACGCAATCAATGAAAAATAATTAACTAATTCAGTCAATAACCCTTTTTGCTATCATGCTGAATGACCTTTGGTTAAAAAAAGTAATTAATTAAGAGACACAATGAAAGAGAATGCTTTCTTAATCCCTTTATTGCCTGGAGGAGTGTGAGTCCATTATAATATGATGTGAGACTGATAATTACATTTAAAAGCTAAATCTAAGGTGATGTATTTATTTATTTACTTGAGACCTTTCCGTTCACTAATTTTTTGTACATAAATATATTGTCTGGATGTGTTATAGCTATACAAGATATACTGATTACACTATATATATATATATATATATATATATATATATATATATATATTTATATATATATAGATCACTCACTATAAAGAAGCCTTTGCATGAACCATGGAGACATTTAAAGCAAACCTGTCACTGGGAATGTCACTTTTAGCTGTGACAAGTTCCAATAGCCTATGCTGATTTTAATAAATGCCTTTGTCATCATTATGAATCATTGCAGTATTTACATATATTTCATTCACATTACCTGGCTTCTTGCCAGCAGTATGTGGTGATTTCATCAGAGGAAGTTGGGGTGGGGGGAGGCATCTGCAGCCAGTGTGTGTCTGTGTGAGTCCTCATCTCCCCCACATTCATGCAGCTCCCTCCCCCTCTACCCCAGGACTAACCACACATTGCTGTCAGAGAGCCAGATAATGTGAATAAAATTTTTATAAACTATTAAAAAGATTCAGAACGTGGAAAAGGCATTTTTGAAATCAGCATAACATAGGCTAGTATATACAACCGCAAGCTTATGGCCGTATATACATCCCTCAACGAACGTGTGAATGTAGCCGTAGACTTGAGCCTTAAACAAAAAGTCCCGAGGAGCCATCGAACATATCTGAACAAATAAACAGATTACATGAGTTTACAGCACACCAATTTTGTCAGTCATCCTTAGTGGCAGTACAAATCTAGATACAGTCCTTAGGATGTACCTATCTTGGCACATCAGGAACACCCTGTGTCAGATATCTTACAGTCAGTAGATATATAGCTGGCCAGTCACAATAGATTTAAAGGGAACCTGTCAGGCACATCTAGCCCCCCAAACTAAAGTTCCTACCTCATATACTGTAGTGAGTTTCTGTGCATAATGATTTTGAAATGAGTCTGTGGCTCCTGTGAATTATAGAATGAACCCCCCACTCTGCAGTGTAATCCTGTGAATTGAGTCAACTGGGTGTTCCTGAGATGTCCTGAGTCAGGCTACAACACCCCCTTCCTCCCCTGTCCTCTTGCAGCTCCCCTGCACATATCACTCACACCTCTTTGTGTGCTGCAGCTTAGCAGAGGTGTATGCAGGAGGCATGTAGGGGGGGGGGGTGTTTACCAGAGGTCAGAGGAGGACATGGGTGATGCAGCTTGTATCAGGCCAGGTCCAGAACAACCGGCTCAATTACTTGCGTAACTATCACAGAAATAGAGCAACATAGACTAGATGTTACATTTAAATCCATGGCCACATACCGGTGTATTCTATGGCTTAGGATAGGTCATCAATATTAGATATGTGGTGGTCTTACTTATCAGCTGTTTGACTATGGAATATGAATGAGCTTGCCGTACCTTTCCCAGTCGCTACACAGTGTAGAGTTAGGTCCATTGTACCTACAACTTTCTCAAGAAACTGATCAGCTGAGGTGCTTGGGATTGGCACCCCACTTGTCTGATATCGATGGCCTTGAATATTCAGGTTGGAAAGCAAAGTAAAGTAAAATTATATCAATATAATGCTTGCATAACTTCTAGAATGTTAACATTTATTAAAAATAAATGTTAGCATTAATAAGTTTCATCCTTTGCATTAAGACAGAATTGTGCACCACAATTCATGGTTCCAACCATATGAAGTGTAAGAGTTTGTACTTTTTGTGCTTGGGGCATTTGTCTGTAATTGATGGGTCAGGTGCTTATTTTAATTATCTGCCGTCACAGTGTGTTGATCATCTTTTGACGCTGCATGATTACCTTCTGTTTTAATTTAGGGCACAGTCTGTGGTCAGCCTTGCCCTGAGGGTCGCTATGGTAGAAATTGTAGTCAGGAGTGCCAGTGTCACAATGGCGGTACATGTGTCTCTGCTACAGGCCAATGTCATTGCAGCCCTGGATATACTGGAGAACGGTGAGAAAAAGTTACAAAGTAATTGCAGAACTGCCTCGTAGATTTGTAGAATGCAGAATAAATAGAATCGGAGGCCATTTATTTTACAGGTCCCCTACTTAAGGACACTCGACTTACAGATGACCCCTAGTTAAAGACGGACCTCTTTGACTACTGTAACCTCTGGTGAAGCTCTCTGAATGCTTTACTATAGTCAAAGACTGCAATTATCAGTCTGTAATGAAGCTTTATTGATAATCCTTGGTTCAATTACAGCAAAAAATTTTAAAACTCCAATTGTCACTGGGACAAAAACATTTTTTGAATTACAATTATAAAATATACAGTTTCGACTTACATACAAATTCAACTTAAGAACAAACCTGTGGACCCTATCTTGTAACCTGGGGACTGCCTGTATTCAGTAGATATGTGGATTAAATTAAGTTTACAATTTTAAATAAAGCCCACAAAAGAATATTTTGTGGGCTAAAAAATATTTTTGCATGCCTGTTACTACTGTTTAGTATTGAATAACTTTAATCAAATTGCTAATCCTAATAAATTATATTTGTTTCCAAATGTGTTTAGATGCCAGGAGGAATGCCCCTTTGGCATGTATGGAATGAACTGTGCTGAGACCTGCCAATGTCGTAATGGAGGAAAATGTTACCACATCAGTGGTGCCTGCCTATGTGAGCCAGGGTATACCGGGAGACACTGTGAGAAGACTCTGTGCTCAGAGGGGCTCTATGGGATGAAGTGTGATAAAAAGTGTCCATGTCACGGAAAGAACACACAAAGGTAACGGATCCCTTGCTTTCTTGTTGTATTACAAAATCAGAGATGGTTACCTAGACCTCTGTATACTGCATTATAGTGCTCCTATCATTATACATACCGGGAATGTTAAGGTGACTAGACAAATTCAATGGTCCTTGGTCCAATGCTAATTTGGAGGAAAGCTATTCCTGGTATACCCTAAGTCCCCCTATATACACATGGTTGGTTTCATTCTGTCCTCTCAATGGAAAGAGATAAGCATGTCACAGAAGACTGATAGACTGATAACAATCTTGTCAGACAGCTCTGAAGGCAACTTACCATATTTTTCAGACTATAAGGCGCACAAAAAATTTCTCAGAAATCAAAGATGCGCCTTAGAGTCCAGTGCGCCTTATATATGAACCGTACTTACAGACAATAGCTGCCTTGAACTGTGCCACCTGCTGGTCATTCAACCTTATAATCAGGTGCGCCTAATAATCCAGTGCGCCTTATATATGAACCTAGACTTTTAAGCAGGCATTTATTGATGGTGCGCCTTATAATCTGGTGAGCCTTATAGTCTGAAAAATATCTCTAGGTAGAACAATATCCCCAATCCTACTTTTCTCCTAAAATCATAAATTGGAGTTTGGAGCCTTGTTGCTAATGTTTATGGGGGTCTTATGTCATTGGCACACATTTTAAGAGACAGCTTTTCTCCTGGGAAACATGGAATAGGGCATGTTACCAGGATCATGCTTTCGGACCAACATCATCTGTTGCTAAGAGTCAGGAGGCCTCCTTAGATAATAATAATATAGTCAGTTGGTCTCAAAGGAATCACCAAGCTCAGCTGAGCTTTCATTTATGTGCCAATATTGTAACTATGGATGTATACATGCACTGTATTCAGTTTACTCTTGTCAGAATAAAAGTTATTTTTCTAAACCACAAACATTCGGACATGGTATCCCAAAATTAATCTGTAATAAAGGAATAAACCCATGACAAATATTTATTTTTGTATATTGAAATTATGATTTTATATGATTTAACAATCCAAATCCAGAATAATTGCTCCTAATGTTCTAAGTGTAAAAATAGAATTTCAGAAAATAATTAGTATCTGAAGGGAAGAGCACTTTATTTTGAGAGTATCTCCCAAACTGGGAACTGAATTTTTGGATAAACCCAGTAGTGTATATTATCATATTAGTATATTGAGTCGCCTACAATAAATGAATGTTTTGGCTAGTAAAGAATTTTGTGTAATTGGGAGTGTAACATTCTGGGAAAGACTGCTGTAAAGATGAAATGTCTCTCTTCCTATAATGAACTGGACTCACATTAGTTTATTTAATATACAGTGTATTCAGCAATTCCTGGATCTTACTGGATGGTAGAAGAAGAAAATAGCAAAATCAACAGTCCCCATTAGGGAAAGCAATCTCATCTATTGACTTTATGTGCTGTGATTAATCAGCGTTAAGACAATAGTTAATGCTTTGCTGGCTCATCTTGGATAGAAATTATTTTGACTACTCATTCCAGACACATACCCCCAAGCAGGTCTGGCTCAGAAACAATGTGAAAAGACTGGGATGCCTGGTCATTACTCATGCCAAACCAAACTTACCACAAAATAAGCATTGCCCCTCTTCCTGGTATGATTAAGCATCATATCTGTATCACAAGATGGGATAAAGACTGTCAGGAAATTGGGTTCAAAATAAGTTTCTTAGTTCCCCACTGCTTTAATTATTTTGTATGATTATTGCAATTTTTTGGTGTGTTATTATACAATGTCAGGTCTTACTGTGTATATATCCTCAATGTATCCATTGACATAGAATTGGATGTCGATCCAAGTGATCATAAGGTTCCACCATAGCAGTGACGCCTAAGCTGTCATTAGATGTCACAATTATAGTCACAATGATTCACATTTATTAAAGTGTTTGCGCCAGTTTTCTGTCTGAGTTTGCACTGAAAAGCAAGAACGTATAAACTGCTTGTATATGTATTTATAAAGTGTCTGCGCCAGTTTTGTGTCGCGGCTGCACTGTGTCCAACAAGACAGAAAAATGTGCACCTAAAGGGACATGTTAGAGCTTAGTCGTGCACCATAATTGTGTGTGAGCCACAATTCTGCAGCATGAACAAAGTGCACCAAAAAAAATGGTGCAAACTTCCAGAGCAATGCAGGGGGCGCTGGATTAAAGGGGTATTCCAGGAATCAGCATAATTCTTATACAAATGGGTACTCAAAATATAAGCTAATGTGTAATTAGTTGTTATTCAAAATTTTGCTCCCCTTAGCAGAAAATGCTGGTGACATTGACTGTAATGAAGAATTAAAATGTTACTGGCCCTTTAATCAGTCCGTAAATTTCCTCCAGGCGCTCCGTTGCAGAGCAGACACAGGACACAAAATGGCCGCTGGTCACATGTCCACATCACATGTCCTGCACCTGCCTGGGCAGGTCTTGTGATCACCACTACGTTTGGCTGTAGTTGGTTGGTTGCAGTGCATCCAGTAACGCCAATGTTTTGGTAATGGCAGTTACACATCATTACTATGGTAACAGAGCAAGAAAACCTGTTACATCATCACTGGGAGCAGAGCACAAAAGGGAGGAGGAGTTACTGAGAACTAAAGGATCATGGGACCTGTAGGTTCCTGTGGCGGCCATCTTAGTGATAACTTCACCTACTTTAGAGAGGCCATAAATTTTGTAAATCATAAAATCAAACTATTTAAGCTCTGTTTTGCAGCTAATTACATTGAGTATTGGTGTATTCATTTATTTATATATTATCATGGGTTTTTGTGTCAGACGTTCATATTCCTGGAATACCCCTTTAATAAAGACCATGCGCCAGTTTTGATGGCTCTGGTGCCCTCTGCACACTCCACAGGGAAACTGCACATAGTGACCAACTGTTGAAAATGTTAACCACGATTAAAGCAAAATTGAGCAAACACCAAAGTCCAGCTATGTAAAAAAAAATCACGTGAATATGAACAAATCTAGAAAAAGAGACTTCCACTAATCCTGCTGGTCATTCCCAGTTTGCTCATGTATGTTTTGTGTAAGATCTGGTACATACAATAGAATCTTTGATTTGGCTTGTACAGATATTTATATAAAGTGGGGAAAAAGTATTTAGTAATCCACCAATTGTTCAAATTTTCCCACTTAAATAAGATAAATGAAACCTGTAATTGACATGAGACAAACTGAGAAAACAAATCTACAAAATCACATTGTCTGATTTTTTAAGAATTTATTTGCAAATTATGGTGGAAAATAAGTATTTGGTCAATTACAAAAGTTAATCTCAATACTTTTTATATATTCTTTGTTGCTGGTATATTGGCTCATATCCACTAAAGCAGTGATGTTTTGGGGCCAGCCCATGTCCTCCAGTATATGACACCTCTGGGGGGGTGTCATAAAGGTGAGTACAAAACATTTTTTTAGACCCGGGTATAAGCGGAGTTTGTTTTTTTTTCAGCACATTTTTTGTACTCAATATATACTGTACTTATTTTCCAGCATGATTTGCAGATCAATTCTTTAAAAATCAGACAATGTGATTTTCTGGATTTGTTTTCTCATTTTGTCTCTCATAGTTGATCTACCTATAATGCCAATTACAGGCCTCTCATCTTTTTAAGTGGGGGAACTTGCACAATTGGTGGCTGACTACCTTTTCCCCTGTACATATTTATAGGTCACAATACAGAGCATTCTCTGTAAAAAAAAAAAAAAAAACTTATATCAAGGGACTATAACTGCTTACTCTGTGTAATCACTCATGTCATTCACTTTTCATTACTTTACCTCCCATTCAGCATGTTAATTCCACAGAGGCCCAAAGGAGACTCACAGTCTGAGGATCCTCATAAAACAATCTGTACTTTGACAAGACATTTGATTTGGTTCTTAGACCTGCCCTTATAGTGAGTGGGAGGATTGGCCCAGAGAAGGGGGCACAAGTGTCCTATTGTACTTCATGTGTTAGCCGCTTCTTACTACACAGCTGACCATGTCAGTTTGTTATGTAGCAGCAGCTGCCGTTTGAGGAGTCTCTATGGGGCTGCTGTTTCAGGTAGAGACAGATGGCCTCCTAGCCAGGTAATGGATGTATGGCTGGAGCCTGTAAAAGCAAAGGTCACTGCAGAAATTTGTTTCCTTGCCATGTGCTCAACAGAAGATAAACTCATTAGTGCAAAAATACTACTACTTAATCCTCATCATTGAATGTTCACAGTGACCCATGAATTTAATTCAATGGGAAGTGAGAAGTGTTGAGTGGACCCGAACTGCTAAGTTCAGGTCCGTACCAAACTTAACGGTTTCAGGTCCCCAAACTCAGACCCAAACTTTTGACTGAGCCCAAACTTTCTCGGGTCTGCTCATCATTAGAAGTGAGTTTTGTAACAATTATTAACTAAAACCATACTTACATCTTTAAATAGTAGTAGCAATATCCATATGTACATAATACAATTACCACAAGCTACCCAAAGAAATGCCCCAGTCACTACATCCCTATAAAACATGCCACAGTTGTTGTGGCCAGTGTCATGGATAAGGTTATGGGGGCAATATTAACTACATCCCTATAAAATGTAATGTAGTCACAGGATAAATTGCCACATCTTAATCTGACTACTTTAACACCCACTGTCACAAAATCATTCCAACTTCCCAGAATAAATGAGGCAGCAGCTCAAGCATTCATCCTGAAGCTGAAATCATTCTATATACACTGCAAGAGATGGCTGAGAGCTGTACTTAGACCCATAGACAGTGAATAGAGAGGCTCTGAAGAAACGGCGAAGCACAAGTCTTCTGATTGGTGGGATTATTAACAAATAGGCCTCAACCAATCAGAATTTTATCCCCTATCATATTAGAAGTTCGGACACTTGGATTAACTTTTAATTCAGGGAAAATAAAATGTGCTGTGGGGTGTCGGCAAGTACTGAAACTCTTCCCTCTAATAAGAATGCATATAAGCTTGGTCAGGGAGAATTGGGGGTTAGAAGGATTAGCAGGTTATCTCATGTGTACGGACAGTCGTAGGCTTAGCAGCCCTATAATGAGGTGTACTGTGTCATTATGGTTGAAGATTCCTCCTGCTTAAGAAGAGTTCAGAGAAAATCCAAACACGCCACAGTTGTTGTGGCCAGTGTCATGGATGAGGTTATGGGGGCATTATTAAGGTCTCTGACAACCCCTTAAAAAAATCGTATGTGGCCGTTGTCTCGGGCTGTAGTCACTCCGGTCCATGCCCCTGTATGTTTACAGGGGCATGGAAGCTGTGGCCATCCATGCCCACCCGTCCCCATATTTCAGCGCATGATACAGTGTTGGGAAAAGGGACAGGTGGACGTGGCTGGCTACCTTGGCTGGCCGAAAGCTGAACTCAATGCAGCTTCCCTGCCCTTCCCTGTAAGCAATCAGGGGCACGGACCAGAGAGCCAGCAGCATGGGATGCCAGGAGCAACCACGGAGGTAAGGAAATGTTTATTTAAGCAGCCCCTTTGGCCACATATGATTTTATTTAAGGTCTCGGCCAACCCCATTAAACTATTTTATATTGTGTGTGGCAATGTTTTTAATTACTTTTCTTGTCTTGTTTGTGATTGAAATCAGCTTATTACTTAATAAATAGATTACAACCTTTTGTTTGTGGAATTATATTTTAAAAAGAGACTACAGTATGTCAATGCCGTAAGAGTGTCTGTTCTGTTTCCTCCCCACTTTTGTCCTAAAACAGAGTTGGGGAAAATGAGTATACTGTGCCCTTGGTGTCAAATTCAGCCTCAGCTTCATTTGTTGACTTGTCTCTTTCATCCTGTCTTCTCAGCTGTCATCCCATGTCTGGAGAATGTTCCTGTAAGCCAGGCTGGTCTGGACTCTACTGCAATGAGACTTGCTCTCCGGGCTTCTATGGCGAATCCTGTCAGCAGATCTGCAGCTGCCAAAATGGGGCAGACTGTGATAGCGTGACTGGAAAATGCATCTGTGCTCCGGGTTTTACGGTAAATCAAGATTTAAGCTGCTCTATTTCCTGCTCTCGTATGTTTTCAGCCTGGATTCTGTGAGATGTAAATGACTATAGGGTGTTACTTATGTGATTCATAAAACACTGAATAAGAGGACTCCGAATTGTGGTACAGTTACAAAGTACTTTATCTACATTCTTTTTTTTTTTTTTTGAAAAATTCTTTATTGAGGCCACAATGTATTATGCACAGTTACAAGAGTATGATTCAGGTATATAATGTGACAATGTAGTATAGCATACACTGGCCCCTTTTCCACATTTCTTCACATCTACATTCTTTATCGCCACAGTAGCTTTTTTTTTATTTATAAACCCAATAATTCTAGGCTACACCCCATTATTGTGGTAGACATGTTGTCTGTATACTTGAGGATATAATTAATTAGGGTGTCATTACGATGGAGTTTAATGTTAGTGAAACCTATAGATGACATCTGTGTCAGCTCATAATAATGGTAATGTTACAGCAGGCTTTCTAAGTTCCTCACTGTCAGGACTTGCATGGACTTGCAGATAAGCAGCTGTTTTACCCTGAACTGCATATGGATTATTGGAATATATAAAGACCAATCATCCGAAATTCGATTTATAGCCCTCTAGCATTCTGAAACACAGATTTCTCATAAAAAAAATTTTTTTTTATTTTTTAAAATTTCTCCTTACCCATCCCCCACTCTGGGATGAATGACAGTAATAGCTAGCTGCCATTAGGAACAATTCTTCCAAAGCGAATACAGGCAGTCCCCTACTTAAGAACAACCGACTTACAGACGACCTCTAGTTACATACGGACCTCTGGATGTTGGGAATTTACTGTACTTTAGCCCCAGGCTACACTAAACAGCTATAACAGTTATCAAAGGTGTCTGCAATGAAGCCTTATTGATAATCCTGGTTCTTATGACAACCCAACATTTTTAAAAGCCAATTGTCACATAGGCCAAAAAAAGTTTGGCGGGGGTTACAATTATAAAGTATACAGTTCTGACTTACATACAAATTCAACTTAAGAACAAACCTGCAGAACCTATCTTGTACGTAACCTGGGGACTGCCTGTGAATGGAGTTGAATATCGGGATATCAGCTCTCACGATAGAAGATCTTTGTTTTAGTGGTAACATTATTGCCATAAAGGCCACTGTGTATAACATAAGGCTGAATGGCACAAAAGGCATGTTCTTCAGTCATTGTATGAAAGCAAGATTGTTCTAGGGACTTGAGCAATTTAGGCTTTAAGTGTTTTATGCTTGTATTAGTGTTAATAGACTTCTAACAACTCCCTGTGTGTCATGAAATGATGTTGTTAATGATCTCATAAAACTTTGCTGTTCTAGGGTGGGGATTGCTCCATAGCTTGTCCAGCGGGTACACATGGGAGTAACTGCTCTTCCATATGTATGTGTAAGAATAATGCTGTATGCTCCCCAGTCGATGGTTCATGCACATGTAAAGCAGGTAAGATTGCTTGACATTTTCTAAAAGGTCACTGAATACCAAAATGTGTGTCTTGTCTTAACAGACTGAATAATTGGTGTTGATTAAAGAATTGCAGCATCCAGAAAACAGAATTATGTAGAAACAGTAAAGTTCTAAAACTTCACAATTCTATACATCTATATCTAATAGTAAAAAAAATGTCATTTCACCATTTGTCCACTCACATTCACTTCAAGTACATAGACATTTCTTACAATATTTTGCCTTCTTTACTTGAGTCTGCTGATTTAGTTGACCTATATTCTTTTAGACTGTTGGAAGTCGGAAGCTTCTTGACTTTTCAATGTGTTTCCAGAAAGTAGCAAACAGGAGTACCCAAAAACAAAACTCATACTCAGACCTAAAATCATAAAGATAGCAAAGAATAATCAGTACAAATTATAAATATGGAGGTTATCCAAGCATTTTGTATGTAAGATATTTAGATATGACAATTCTTTCTTCTCAGGTTGGTATGGAGTGGACTGTTCTATTAACTGCCCCAGAGGATCTTGGGGCTTGGGATGTAATTTTACTTGCCAGTGTCAAAATGGTGGAGCATGTAATGCATTGATTGGAACATGTACCTGCTCACCTGGATGGAGGGGGGTAAACTGTGAACTTCCATGCCAGGTAAAAAGAAGTCTTTGTATTTTCATTCTTTCAAAATATAAGTTACCTATACATTTTCACCCCAAAAATTTTTATGTAAATAAATTGAAATTTGTAACAGGTAAAATAAATCCTGCAAATAGTAGACTCTAATGGAGCAAAGCACTTAGCACTGACAATAATTAATAATATATATATATATCAACCCTTCACAATAACTACTTCTCCATTGTTGAGTCCCTCAGAGACTGAATTATGAAGTGTCTTAAAAGCTGGAATGACAAAATGTTGCCAGACTGTATTTATTGAATCTTGTGATAATTAGAGAAGAAGGAAGAATAGAAATAATGGGTTGTTATATTCTAGAGACCACATTACTTCAACATTGGTTATTTTGATATCTAGAGGATAAGTGGAAGCACATTTATGTTACATGCCAACAGTTACAAATTGGAAATATCACAAGAAAATCCAGTGTAATTTGTACATTTCTATAATTGTACATATTGTATTTTTTGAAGGATGGCACCTATGGAATGAATTGCACTGAACGCTGTGACTGCAGTCATGCTGATGGTTGTCACCCCGCCACGGGGTACTGTCGCTGTTTAGCAGGATGGGCAGGTATGTTGTATGTTTGTAGATAGAAAGAACTGTTACCAACAAAAATTATTATATTGAAGGGAATCAATTGTTAGAAAAAATAGCTTATCTCCTTCCAAGTATAGTGGCTCCAGGTCACATACCTGGCTCACAACTCCTGTTGCAGACGGTGAGGTTTCTTGTACATTGGTTGCTGCAAGTTGCTGGGAAAACTACAGTTTACAGCTCAAGCAACATAGCTTCCCCCCTCTTGTCCACCCTGGAGAACATACAAGTATTATGACCACATAGCATTTGAACAACTCTCAATGGAGAAGGCAACAACTTTTTGCTGTAAAGTTCTGTCATTCTATAACCCTTAGACATATCGAAACTAACTTGAATTGTTTATACTGAACCTATCTGAATTTTTTACTCACATGGGTATTAATGAAAACATGTAAATATGTTGAGTCCGTTGATAATAAAAGGCTCAGACTGACTGAATGCTATATTCCATCCATCCACACTATTCCAGAATAGTGGAATGGTGCTCAGACCATTTCAGTGGCCATTTTCTCAGTACTGCTCATGCCTTACCATGAGAGATGTGAATCATTCTAAAATACAGGCAGTCCCCGGGTTACATACAAGATAGGGTCTGGAGGTTTGTTCTTAAGTTGAATTTGTATTTAAGTCGAAACTGTATATTTTATAATGGAAGTTCTAGACAATTTTTTTTCTTTTGCCCCAGTGACAATTGGAGTTTCAAAATTTTTGGTGTAATTGGACCAAGAATTATCAATAAAGCTTCATTACAGACATCTTACAGCTGATCATTGCAGTCTGGGACTATAGTAAAGCATCCAGAGAGCTTCACCAAAGGTCACAGTGGGCAGAGGGGTCCGTCTGTAACTATGGGTTGTCTGTAAGTCGGGTGTCCTTAAGTAGGGGACCGCCTGTAAAAGCATGTTCAAAAACATTGGAGAAAAAACTATTTAATTACATTTTTTTACTGACTCTCTAGGAATACGACCTTCATCTCCTATCTTCATCAACCTTTAAAAAGTAATTTTACTTGTAACAGTTCAGTCAACAAGTTATGTATCTTTTGAAAAACTTTTATATTACTTTTATGATGAAGTAGAAAGAAAACGCGGGATTGCTTTAATGATATTAACTGTGCTTTACTAACCCCTTACCGACGTGTGACGTAGTACTTGCAGTATATTGCAGCAAACACCCACTGGTATCACCCGCGAATGTCGTTCTCCGCCGGCCTTAAAAAGCCCCCGGCATGTGGATGCCGCCATTTTGGCTGAGATTGTTGCTTCCCGTGACTTTATCCAGGAGCGGCAATCTGTTGTTATGGCATCCTTGTGTCACACAAAGACTTTCACTTTGCAGAAGTACATTCACCCTCAACACCTGTAGTTGAACCTGGGAAAGAGTGATGGAATAATGCTGTACATATTTGTAACATATTTTGGTAAAAGTTACTACTTATTAAAAAAAACTTTTATCAGAAAAATGACAAAAAAGTTTATTTTTTCACACTTATAGTCAATTATTGGCAAATTTTATAAAGGAAAAAAATGTTTAATTAACCCCCTAACAACCAGGCACGTTTCCTTTTTTTCCATTTCCATTTTTCACTCCCCTCCTTTCAAAAAACTATGACTTTTTATTTTCCTTTTAAAGAGTTGTGTGAGGGCTTGTTTTCTGTGTAACAAATTGCACTCCGTAGTGACAGTATTTAAAGGAAACCAACCTTTTAAAAAAACCTACAAATACTCACCTCTGCTTCACCTGATGTTGATCCCGGCAAAAAGAAATGCCAGGAAAAAAAAGTTATAATTAGCAGAATTGAGCACAGGGATATGTCCGGAATTAATGCTGCTAATGCTGCTAATTATGCACGCCCCACCATGCTGAGAGCATGGGAGAGGGAGGTGATGTCACGCGAGAGGTGTGAATCGATGGCCCTCGCGATACTTCACCTCCTTCTCCCAGTATGGGAGAGAAAGGTGCTGGGGCGTCCATAACTAGCAGCCCAGAGCTCCGAACATCTTATCCCCACACTGCATGCTGCTAATTATAAATTTCTTTTCTAGGTGTCAGGCTTAGCGGAGAATAAGAATTCATAAAATAATCTAGAAGTACTCATGATCAATGTCACATTTTGAGACATTTTTTAAAAATTATTAACTGTTGATGATCTTTATGCTGACCTTACCGTACAGATTTTACAAACTCCCTGTAAAAAAAAACAACCTCTTTAATCCACCTTGAATTGTCTTATTGTCTCTTATTAATGAGCTGAAGGCATCTTGTAGGTTTGTTGTGTTAGTTGGTGTCACATCCAAAAACCCACACTACTGGCCTGCCAGGAAAGAAAACATAAATGTCAATAAAATACAGTTGAAGATGTGAATATCTGCTTCAGCAGAGGATTTACATTACGGTCTGTTGGTTTCGAGCTTTATTAGAGCTGCGGCTCGAGTGGGAATGTTGATTACACAAGACAGTTACAATAGTGCAGCAAGCATAAAGACATGAGCACTTCTGAACAACTGGGTGAAGTTTTATCATGAGCTTTCAGTAATTGCCTAGCAACTTGTGCAGGCCATCAAAGACCTCTTTGTCCAAAGGCCTGGCAAAAAAAAAGAAAAAAAAAAACATTCCTTCACAAATCTCCTTATCGACATCTAAACAGACCAAAATGTGTCAGAAAACCAGTTTTGCTGTAGAAGCTTCACGACAAGCAACTTATTGTAGATAACATCCAAAGCATCAAGTCTCCTTCACACTGTATAGGTCATTCTGCAGGCGTGATACAAGGGGCTTCACACACTTTGTAACTTTGCCAAGTTTCTGTAACTTATGGAAGGTGAATATTTATCGACTTTCTTTTTCTACAAAAGCGCCCATCGTCTTTTCACTTGTCAGGCAGCTTTGATTGTTAAAGCGGAGCAGACACAATTAGATTCAAGATGCTTGCTGGGATGTAATCTGCACACAGAGCATTCACAGCAGAGTATGTTACTCCTCCTAGAAAGCCCCCATTTTACTTCTTGCTCCTCCGTAGGACTCAAATATAGCATCCATTAAAGCAGGTCTAAGCCATAATTAGGAGTTCTTGTTATTGGTTTGTTCTTGGCCAGAGATTAGTGGCTCGGTCAAGGATTTTCTTGTGTGCAGTTTTATAACACAAGAATAAGAGTTTAACAAAACCGAGGCCTATGAATGAGCTTCTCAGTGCAGCGTTCTGGAGCGGTCAAATGACGAGATTTCCTTTGTGGCCTCTATCATTTGTTATAGGATTAATATTAATCTGCTTTGGGCTCAGCAGAAATTAACCCCCTGGTTATACCCTGACATAAGAGACAATATTTTACTAAAATAAACTGTAAATTGTAGCATGAAAAGTCAAAATAATTTGATTGTATTGTAAAATTGTATTACTGATAATTCTGTATTTTGGTATTGCCATTGAATTTGTAGTTAGGTCGTTCTTAAAGAGTAGTTGTCATTTCAAATATGCTTTGTCAAAGCATAATTCAGGTTAATGTACAAAACTTTGTAATATATCTTATCAGAGGAAAATGTCTCAATCTAGTCTTATCAATCCTTTCTTTTCTGCTAAACTGCTTACTTTATTGCCAAGATCTGCCTACAGTAAATGAAAGAGTGGAGAGAGACACAGAACTCTTGGGGCAGATGCAAGTAACATATCTCTCTCACCACAGTATTATTTACAATAATAATACAGGCGGTCCCCTAATTAAGAACACCCGACTTACAGATGACCCCTAGTTACAAATAAATTAATTTACTGTACTTTAGCCCTAGGCTACTATAAACAGCTATAACAGTTATCAAATGTGTTTGCAGTTAAGATTTATTGTTAATCCTGATTATTATGACAATCCAACATTTTTAAAATCCAATTGTCACAGAGACCAAAAAAAAATCTGTCTGGGGTTACAATTATAAAGTATACAGTTCCCACTTAAATACAAATTCAACTTAAGAACAAACCTACAGAACCTATCTACGTAACCTGGGGACTGCCTGTACTCTGCAATATGAAGTACAGGCTGACATTGCTCTATGAACCTGTCACATAAAATAATTTAAAGCTTAGCTTTTATTAATCATTTCAGTAGTTATATAAGTTTATAAGTTATATAAGTTTATAAGTTTCACATTACTTGGCTCCCTGTCAGCAGCTTGTGGTGAGTCCCAGGGGTGGGGGAGGCAATTTCAGCCTGCATGTGCCTGTGTCAGTCTCCTTCCTCCACACAAGCAGCTCCCTTCCCACTCCCAACTTTCTGATATGTGTACTCTACCGGTGGAGAACAGGTAGAATGCATGAGGAGACAAAGGGACACATGGGCTGCAGATGCCTATCCCCAACAAATGCTGCTGGCATGGAGCAAGGTAATGTAATTTAACTTATATACTTAATTACTAAAATGATTCAGAATGCCAATAATGGCATTATTAAAGAGAACCTGTCACCAGGAGACCCATTTTTAGCATATAAAAAATGTATAAAAAATAGGTTTTACAGAAAAAAAGATATGTTATATTGTACCTTTTATAATCATCTGCTGTGTGACTAGGCAGTTGCCTTTTGGGAGGAGCTGGAAAGGAGCAGTTCCCCCCCACCCTTGGGAAACATGTTCAAACACCTTTTCAAATATATGAATAACTCCCCTCACTCGGGATTGGCTGTAGAGGAGCAGGGGGCGTCGCTAAGCCCAGTGATAGGTGTTTTCATATATTTGAAAAGGTCACATAGAGAATCTGTTCCCCAAGGGTGGGGGGGAACTGCTACTTTCCAGCTCCTCTTAAAAGGCAACTGAATAATCACACAGCAGATGCTAATGAAAGGTACAATATAACATATCTTTTTTTCTGTAAAACCTATTTTTAATACAAAAACACTTTGGCAGTGTATGTATTATGCTCTGTGGGGACTGGGGGAGTGCTAAAAATGGGTCTCCTGGTGACAGGATCCCTTTAAGTCAGCATAGGATATTGGAAACTGTCACCAGCTAAAAATGACATTCCTGGTAACAGGTTCGCTTTAAGGCTGTTGACCCTGATCTAAAACCTGAACCACAGTCCCCTATATGTGTATGCCATTTATACTAGTGACATCCTTTTATAGGGAAAAGTGGATATTATTTCTTACTATACCAGGGTTTGTGTGCCTGACTGTCCGATGTTTAGTGTGTATTGAATACAATTAACTTGACATGTTCTTTAGATCTGATACATTGTTTTGTCCTCAGTATTTATGAGTTAATATTAAATCAATTGTTATGGTTTGTAGTTCAAGCATTCTTGAGTAAGGATATTTTTATTTATCTTGGTTTTACAAGGTATGCGTTGTGACAGTGTCTGCTCTGGAGGACATTGGGGACCAAACTGCTCAAAGTCTTGTAACTGTATGAATGGGGCCTCTTGCTCCCCAGATGAGGGTATCTGTGAATGTGCACCAGGATACAGAGGGCCTACATGTCAAAGGAGTAAGTATAACATGTCTTATGTGTGTATTCCTATAATACTGAGAGTGGTTTATATCAGCACTCACAGAAAGGCTTTATGCCATGCTTTATGTATCTACAGTTTGCTCCCCTGGATTTTTTGGACATCGTTGTAGTCAAGCTTGTCCACAATGTGTCCACAGCAACGGTCCCTGCCACCATGTAACGGGCATGTGTGACTGCTTAGCTGGATTCATGGGCTCACTGTGCAATGAAGGTACATGCCTTTCACATTATTCCCTTGCATGGTATGGGAAATGATGGAGGAGGAGGCCAGCAGAATAGATTACATTTTTATGACATTTTCTTGAAACAACTAAACTCTTCTACTATTTTCCCTATTAGTTTGTCCCAACGGCCGCTATGGAAAGAATTGTGCTGGCATTTGTACATGTACCAACAATGGGACTTGTAACCCCATAGATGGTTCCTGCCAATGTTACCCTGGTTGGATTGGCAGCGATTGCTCCCAGCGTAAGTCTAGTTTGTTTATTTGTTTTATGTAGTGACTTTATTTTATGTGTTGCCGTGTTATATTTTTGCTTGTAAATGTCTTTTTCCAGGAAAGTTTAGATCATCGGAACACAGTATTTGTCCAATGTTGCTTCGGTAACAGGCTGAAATATCATGAAACTCATTTCATCACCCCAAAAACACAAAAACAGATTCTGTAATGAATTAGAAGCAATTAGCAAATGAGAGAAAACTAGGACACCATTGAGTTAGCCAGTTCTGTACATTTTAACTTATATGAGACTCGTGTTCCAAATAAGAAAATCTTAATAGACTTTATCAGTAAGAATTTCTGCCCACAAGGAAGGAAACCAACATGAAATGAAAGAGTTATGGTACCCAGCTAATAGCAGGAACTAGAAGGAGCAACATGTAGACAAAGGACTCCCATGTAAAATGATCCAATTCATGCAGAAAAAAAGAGGTCTTTCAGTCTCTTATGATATAAGCCATGGCTTTCACAGAAGAGGGCATGACCTAAAATGTTACATGGACATTCCAAGCATCCTTGGGCTTAAGAGCTTATAACAAGATGAATTACACATTGGCAAAGCGTGAACTTTATTCATAATTAATAGATATTAATTACATGATTGTCTCTAGTAAGTTCTTTTTCCTGAAACTGCAAATTTTATGGAATGCATCATAATACATTTCCATGATCTGTGTCTAAAGTATCTACTGATAATGTACTGGTGTTTGAGAGCAGGAGATGATAGAGGCACAGATGTTGTGCTCTGTGATATGTAAGGTTTTTGTTTTTGTCTCATACTTTTTATATTCTTTTTTCCATTTTATACAACAAGTGCACTGTTTTAATATGATCAGGCATCAATCATCATGAAAAAGATATATTACACAGTGTTGATCTTGAGATAATAGTGTAAGGCTGATATGCTTTGAAGCAGTAAATAGCAGAGGACTCCTAGGAGAGACAGTGAGAGTCCTGATTACCTTAGACACACAGTGATATACACTATACAGGATTTGAACCTGTCTTTATATATAAATATAGAATTTTAGGAATTATGCTATATTATTTCTTCATTTTTTTTATTAAATGTGACTAAGATCGAAAAATAACATTTTGGTAATTTAGAAGTTTAGAACTTATTTAAAATATTTTTCATTTTAGCATGCCCTCCTGGTCACTGGGGTCCAAATTGTATTCACACCTGTAACTGCCATAATGGAGCCTTCTGCAGTGCCTATGATGGAGAGTGCAAATGTTCTCCTGGATGGACTGGACTATACTGCACACAAAGTAAGATTTATAAATCTTAATTTTAATAATTTCACTATACTAAAGAAACATTAAAAGAATGCATAAAAACAAATCTAAGGTCAATGTGTACACCAATTCCTTACCATTCACTATAAAGTTGTGTGGTTTCAATGTGTTCTCTAGTATGTAACTGTCTTCGAGGAAGTAGATTATGCGTTAGTTGTAACCATGTCTATGCTTTAACACTTTTATATAATAATGACTGAAAGATTCCATTGAAACATTCAATACTATAGTAATTGTTTTCATTCACATGTAAAAATAATATGGAAACATAATAGTTCAAGAAAGACTGTAGTCCCACTACTATAGGAAGTATTACAGGAAAACATGGCCGCCAATAGTATTTTAACGGATTCTTTACTTTTTAACAACACGCTATTTTATTTCAACATTCCCTTAGGATGCCCACTAGGTTACTTTGGAAAGGAGTGTTCCCGAGTGTGCCAATGTCAGAATGGTGCAGACTGTGACCACATTACTGGACAGTGTACATGTCGCACAGGATTTATGGGAAAACACTGTGAACACAGTAAGTTCTGCCTTACACTTTTGGTCGCACACAAGTTCTCACTTTTGGTTACATATTAGGCCTTACTTACAAGTTAAGGACCCTGTCCCTTTTTTTCATGGATATTCCATAGACATTTATACTGCAAAAAAATGACACATGCATGGAATACTCAATAATGTAAGAACATTCTTGGGACTGTAAAATTAAGGATACCATGTATGTGTGGTCTGTTTTCATGGACTTCTACAGCATCTATCCATAAAGGCAAATAGTGACATTTTCATTGACAGATCAAGAACTGACACAGAGGCTTTTGTCTAAGGTGCATCATTATAGGTTATACTCTATAATGTATATTTTCTACGTTTCCCCTTAGAATGTCCAGCAGGTTCTTACGGATATGGATGCCGACAGGTTTGTGATTGTGTTAACAATTCTACATGTGACCACATTACTGGAACCTGTTACTGCAGCCCAGGCTGGAAAGGTACAAGGTGTGATCAAGGTGAGGCTTTTTATTTGGTGAACTCCTGAGAAATGTGTAAGCCATAATGCGATTTTCTTTTAATAAATATTATAGATAAACAGTGTCAGACATGTGTTAATTATTTATATATATATATATATATATATATATATATATATATATATATATATACACTCACCGGCCACTTTATTAGGTACACCTGTCCAACTGCTCGTTAACACTTAATTTCTAATCAGCCAATCACATGGCGGCAACTCAGTGCATTTAGGCATGTAGACATGGTCAAGACAATCTCCTGCAGTTCAAACCGAGCATCAGTATGGGGAAGAAAGGTGATTTGAGTGCCTTTGAACGTGGCATGGTTGTTGGTGCCAGAAGGGCTGGTCTGAGTATTTCAGAAACTGCTGATCTACTGGGATTTTCACGCACAAGCATCTCTAGGGTTTACAGAGAATGGTCCGAAAAAGAAAAAACATCCAGTGAGCGGCAGTTCTGTGGGCGGAAATGCCTTGTTGATGCCAGAGGTCATAGGAGAATGGGCAGACTGGTTCGAGCTGATAGAAAGGCAACAGTGACTAAAATCACCACCCGTTACAACCAAGGTAGGCAGAAGAGCATCTCTGAACGCACAGTACGTCGAACTTTGAGGCAGATGGGCTACAGCAGCAGAAGACCACACCGGGTGCCACTCCTTTCAGCTAAGAACAGGAAACTGAGGCTACAATTTGCACAAGCTCATCGAAATTGGACAGTAGAAGATTGGAAAAACGTTGCCTGGTCTGATGAGTCTCGATTTCTGCTGCGACATTTGGATGGTAGGGTCAGAATTTGGCGTCAACAACATGAAAGCATGGATCCATCCTGCCTTGTATCAACGGTTCTGGCTGGTGGTGGTGGTGTCATGGTGTGGGGAATGTTTTCTTGCCACTCTTTGGGCCCAATTGAGCATCGTTGCAACGCCACAGCCTACCTGAGTATTGTTGCTGACCATGTCCATCCCTTTATGACCACAATGTACCCAACATCTGATGGCTACTTTCAGCAGGATAATGCGCCATGTCATAAAGCTGGAATCATCTGAGACTGGTTTCTTGAACATGACAATGAGTTCACTGTACTCAAATGGCCTCCACAGTCACCAGATCTCAATCCAATAGAGCATCTTTGGGATGTGGTGGAACGGGAGATTCGCATCATGGATGTGCAGCCGACAAATCTGCGGCAACTGTGTGATGCCATCATGTCAATATGGAGCAAAATCTCTGAGGAATGCTTCCAGCACCTTGTTGAATCTATGCCACAAAGAATTGAGGCAGTTCTGAAGGCAAAAGGGGGTCCAACCCGTTACTAGCATGGTGTACCTAATATATATATATTAGTGGAATACATTTTAGTTTTCTGGTCCAAAAAGTTAAAGGGTTATTCTAATTAGATCAAAAGATTACTTTTATATTAGATTGCATTTGAATCTCATGAAAATGTTATTAATAGGAGAATCACAATAGACATAATATATGCAGACAATGTAATTATCTTTTCTGTACAGCGAAGCGTTTATATTATAAAATAACCATTTATTGTCTTCTGTATGATTTGTTAATTCATTGTCTCAGCTAATGTCTTCTCTTAGACAGTTCACCCTCTCACATCTATGTGTTTTAATTGATATTCTTTCTCACTGCTATTGCCTTCTAGCTGTAATGATAATTGTAGGGAACCTGAACAGCCTGACCCGCACAAGTGCTGCAATCCCTGCTGATACTTACCAGATTGGTGCTATCGCTGGCATCATTATCCTTGTCCTGGTTGTCCTCTTTCTGCTAGCCCTCTTTATCATCTATAGACAAAAACAGAAGGGCAAAGAGACAGCAATGCCATCTGTAAGCTACACCCCCACTGTCCGAGTCCTCAGCACAGATTATACCATTGCAGGTAATAGCTTACATTGAAAGTGCATGCTTTACTCTATATATGAAAGATTTCAGAGATTCTTGGATGGCTGTGCCTCAAATTTATTTTACTATTGATTTAAGCTGTCCCCGAACCTGCACATTTTCATATGTGAAAATTTGCCAACTGCATTTATTTCATATTTAATGTTAATTATTTATCTCCAGCTTTTTGGAATCTTTCGAGTTTTTCGTTGTACTTGAATATATTATATATGTAGTAAACAAACAGAAATGAAAAGTGGATTGTACAGGCGGTCCCCTACTTAAGAACACTCGACTTATATACGACCCCTAGTTACAAACGGAGCTCTGAATATTGGTAATTTATTGTACTTTAGTCCTAGGCTACAATGATCAGCTGTAACAGTTATCACTGGTGTCTGTAATGAAGATTTATTGTTAATCCTGGTTATTATGACAATCCATCATTTTTAAAATCCAATTATCACAGAGACCAAAAAAGTTCAGCTGGGATTACAAGATAAAATATACAGTTCCGACTTACATACAAATTCAACTTAAGAACAATCCTACAGGCCCTATCTTGTATGTATCCCGGGGACTGCCTGTACTGTCAAAAAATTGCAAATGCTACAAATTTCAGACATTTTGAAGACATAAAACTGATGGTCTCCAAATGAGCCTGAATTATCTGCCCCAGGCTGCAAGTTGGAGGGGCTCTATTTCCGATGTGGGTTATTTTTTGATGCAACAAGGAAACACAAATAATGGTAGCAGGGTTATAGCCCCAAGCTCTGACTAAAGACTATGGCGGGATGTATCATTGCAGTTACATCAGTTTTCTATCTTCAAAATGACTCAAATTCTCGCATATGTCAATTTAGGCCTAATTTGGGACAATTTGCAACATTTTAGACCAAAAGTTACAAATCCACTCCCGACGTTAACATCTTTTATGCCAAAATGCACCAAAAGATATCCTAAGTATCCAATGATATATATGCGTATGTGGGGTGCCATAGGGGTTTCATGCAGAAAAGCCTTAAAGGGGTATTCTCATCTGGGCACTCACATTCTGTTCCATTAATCTAACATATATAAACATTTCTTAAATTAGATGTTGTTAAAAAAAATGTTCCTGTGTGAAGATAATTTCTCATAAAATTAGTCATATGGTCCCTTAGAAACGAGATTGTGTCCCTGGATACGGCCACCTCTGCTGGAGGGATTGCCCAAAGAAACAAAAGGTTTTTGTATATGAAATGTCTGGGAGTTACTGCAGGTCCTACAGCCGCTCTGTGGTAATCCAGGAGGTCATGCAGGTCTCAATAGTACATGTCTGGCCACTGCTGCCAAAATGTGATGTGGTCGTATCCGAGGAAGCTATCTCGTTTCTAAGGGACAGAATAACTACATTTATGAGAAATTATCTTCACACAGGAACATTTTTTTTAATAACATCCAATTGAAGAAATGTTGATATATGGCAGATTAATGAAACTGAATGTGAATGCCCAGACGAGAATACCCCTTTAAAGGAAACCTACCACTTGTAGTGGCAGGTTTCCGATGGCAATACCGAGCACCAGCTCAGGGTGAGCTGGTGCCGGAGCTTATTTTAGTTAGTGTTTTAAACCGCGGTATCGCGGTTTAAAACACTTTTTAAACTTTATAGCCGGCGCAGGCAGGACGCGCTCGGCGCTTACCGTGCGCGCGGCTACATAGGAAGTAAATGAGAGCCGCGCGCATGGTAAGCGCCGAGCGCGTACCTCCATGCGCCGGCTATAAAGTTTAAAAAGTGTTTTAAACCGCAATACCGCGGTTTAAAACACTAACTAAAATAAGCTCCGGCACCAGCTCACCCTGAGCTGGTGCTCGGTATTGCCATCGGAAACCTGCCACTACAAGTGGTAGGTTTCCTTTAAGTTATGCCTTCTGTTATAACTACTATAACTATAAAAATTAGTGAAACAGTCGGTATCTTTTTTTTCTACGATAGATAACCAATACGTACAAAAAGTATTGCACAGTAGTGGAACTGGCGTAAAGGATTGAGAGCAACAGAAATTCTGATTTCTAACTATGAGCATTTTTCTTTCACACAGATACTCTCCCACATAATAATGGAGGAAATCCCAACAGCCAGTACTTCTCCAACCCAAGTTACCACACACTGAGTCAGTGCACGTCAGGACCTCATCTCAACAATGTGAACAGAATGGTAGTTCCTAAGGTAAGACATCACATAAGAACTAATATACATATCTACAACAAAAGCAAATCTTACCTGCTAATTACTACTACTAAATAAGACTTTCTTCATATGTATTTCCTATCTTAGCTATTACTTACATAGGAAGATTATACATAAATGATAAACATACAATTCCACCCTCTTGTTTGGTGGCCACGTTCTGTTTGCATTTTCTGCAATGTCTATTGATGATCAAATTGATCTACAGCAAACTGGTCACAATGATAAAATACCTGCCACTCTACAGAAGTAGTGGATTCTTCTAAGTGATTTCCAAACTATTCCATCTCCAGTTGTAGTATTTAATTCCCCTAGCAGGGTCTTCATATTAGAGGACTGAGGTCTAGCAAGAAATCCTTGGCTCCTTGTAAAATATGTGAACGGGCCTACCATTTAATATGTGACAATATCATATTTACCATGTAAGATCCGGACTTTGATTTGCACATAGACACAACTATAGGTCATTTTTATGCATATATCCAATCCTCTAACTTTAACTCTCCTCATTCTCCATTTATATATTACTACCGGTAGAAGTAGAGAAAACTATTCCTCAAAGGACTTTTGTATCAATAAATCAATAAAAGCATTTAATTATTTGATATATCTCTATCAGAAGTTCTTCATGATAAAGCAATAACACTAAGTGGAGTTGTAGAAAAATAGAACTATTGATCTTATTGACTTATTGACTGACATCATCATGTATTAATTATGTGTTAGGATGACAGCCCTTGTCCTACACTTGCGTTTTAGTCGATGGAGTACATATTAGAAGAGTAGAGCAACTGGTATGGAATAAAATATTGTTTTTCCCTTTTCTATTTTTTGTTTAGTCAAAGAGTAGCCAGCTCTTTGTTAACCTCAAGGGTTTGGATCCTGGAAAGAGATCACACACTATTGATTACACAGGAACTCTGCCAGCAGACTGGAAGCAAGGAGGATATCTTTCTGAGCATGGTAATAGAAATATACAAGAAACACAGCTTTATATCATGCAGATCTAGCACATTGGGGCACATTTACTCACCCAGTCCCTGCGCGATCCCCGAGGTGCGTTCAACAAAATCATGCGCCCAAGATCCTGCATGTGTCGCTTCCCCGCTTCTCTGCCGGAGTTCACCTTCTTCTTCCCCCCGGTGTATGTGAGTGCATGACTTGTGACAGAATTTGAATTTTAAATAAGGCGCTCAGTCTGAATCAGTCGGGTTGTCTGACGGCCACGCCCCCTGATTTGTGTCTCATGAAAGTCGTCACGATTGCGCCAAAATCCGATTGAGTGCGCCAAAAACTTCTGTTAAATGCGGCACAAAATGGAAATAATTGGGAAGCCCGACAGAAATGCGGTCCGCGGACCCTTATTAAATGTGCCCCGTAGATTTTGCTTATGTTCTGGTACCCTGTGCTGGTGGCTGCCACTAAGCCTTCTAACAGTGTGTGTTCTAGGTGTTGGACCGCCTCTGATGTAATATTGATGACCTGACCTGTAGCGCATCAATATCTAAATGAGGGGAAACCATCTCAATTTGCATTTGTAGACTTTGCCAGCATTAAATATGAGTATTTTTTAAATTTCTATGCAGCTGGGTTCAGCCTTTGGTGTAGCATGTTGTGTTATAGTTATGTTGTGATAGAATTAGTTAGAGCCCAAAATTTATGGTAAAAGCCACATGACATATGAACCTAATGATATGTGATATATGATGTATACACATGATGGTAATTAATACCTAGTGAAAGGTCTTCCAATAAGTATCACTACATCCTTACATTGTTCTCCGCCTATGACTTACTCAAATGAATCTAATACTCTTACATGTGCAAATTGCGTAGAAAAATATTATGCTGACGGGAATATGGTAATGTGCTTTCAAAACTTAACATTAAGGTAAAATAACATGTAAGTCTTATGAAATACAACTATCTGATACTTGCAGGGAGATTTATATCTATTGAACCACTTAACAAACTATTTATTAAGCATAGTCATGTGGACCTTTGTGGTTTATGACTTTTCCAGGTCTCCTGAAGAGTTCTGCATATAGCATAAGCAGCTGTTCTTTGAGCAGTACAGAAAACCCTTATGCAACTATTAAGGATCCTCCAGTTCTTCTACCAAAACACACTGAATGTGGATATGTGGAGATGAAGTCACCAGCGCGCAGAGACTCTGCATATGCAGAGATAAGTAACACCAGCCTGGCCACCAAGAATGTGTATGAAGTCGGTAAGTGGCCCTTTACGTCTTTTCTGTTCCTTTACATACTTTTCTATCCTTTTAAATGGAAGGAATAATGCCATCTTATTTATGGAGATGCAGAGCTGAACAGATTTATTTATAATTTGTGGGAAAATATTTGACTTGTAATTTTTTTAAATTTTGGTTATTAGTTATTTTAGGCTTAGGAGTCCAAATAGACAGGGTCTTACTATCTCCAAATACAAGGAATACTGTCAATCATTATATGACCAGTGGACACCTAAACCTATGTACAATAGGAATTTAGAGGAATGATTTACTGAGTCTTCTCCTACCACAAAACTATATATCAATCTCCAGCTCCCTTTAACATGAAATTATGATGTTTTAGTGATCCTCATGTTTGCTGTTTCATACAATAAATGAGTGTTTTAAGGGTTGAAAGGCAAGCATTACTTTAGATAGTTACATTGTTGTTGCTTTTT
This sequence comes from Engystomops pustulosus, assembly GCF_040894005.1. Classification (NCBI taxonomy): domain Eukaryota; kingdom Metazoa; phylum Chordata; class Amphibia; order Anura; family Leptodactylidae; genus Engystomops; species Engystomops pustulosus. The sequence continues at coordinate 60,790,375 of NC_092411.1, forward strand.
ATTGCAGCACATTATTTTTCAAGGCCACCTAAAATGGTAAGGCATTTTTGGATGAATTTTTTTTAGTGTGCATGAATGATTATCTGGAATTTTTTCTTTTTTTGTGCTATAATTGTTTTTATCTACAAGCTACATCTTATTTCTGAAATTGCACACACACTGTATGTGCAAGTGATTGATCTGTGCTTAGACTGGCATTAATCCAGTGTGTGCAGTCAACATGACTGCAAGAGACTATATAGTAGATCAGAGAGCAATGTACATTATTCTTTCTTAGATTAGAAAGACCTCTTACTACATTATGTATTATACTCAGACTAGGCCATGTAATCTGTAACCAACCCAAACCAGTTGGTTTCTTGCTCTGTTCACTGTTCAATCCATGGGAGCTGATACTTGTAGGGGGTCAAGTGTCCCATCAATCTGGTATTGGTGGTCTGAACTGAGAATAAGCCATAAATAGATTGCATGTAACATCCCTGTGATGACCAATACATTTTTGCTTTTGCCATAATAGCTATAAATGCATACATCCCTGGTTATTAGCTGAAAAATACATTTTATTAATTGTATGTACCTAAAGATCACTTCCATATTTACCTATTGAGAAATTCCCTTTCATTAGTTCAGTATTGTATTATTTTATATTAATAATCCTTCACCCATCATCAATATCAGATACTTGCAACAACTTGTCAAGAGACAAACTATGTGTTATAAAAAGTGAATATTTAAGACATGACTTGTTAACTACTAGTGATCTGATTTTGACCCCATGTCTCACCATTAAAATAAAGCAAATGTTTTCGGTGTGACTAACTGTAAAACTATGCATGTCACCCTTAGCCCTAGACTACCTAATCTCACGATCACATACCATGTAACGGAAATAAACTTTACTAATGGACATCTACCACCAGGATAAAATACTGTATGCAAATGAACCTGAGGAGCTACAGTCTCCATTAATACCTATGTAGCCTGGAGCCCCTCAGGCTCATTTGCATACAGTCCTTCATCCTGGTGGTAGATGCCCTTTAAGAAATTCTCAGGTTATAGAGGTCTTGGCAGTTTTGATACACTCTTTCTGCTTTCTGCCTGGCTATAGTATTCTGGGAGCACTATTTTCTAACAGAAGATCTTATCAATTTCTGCTCTGCTTGTCTTTCCCTATCTACTATAGCCAGAAATAGAGCAGAAAGACATAAAACTTACTGTTCAGAGATATGTAAACAAACAGAGGGAGAGAAGCAATAAACCAATAGCCTGACTGAAAGCCTGAATAGCCTATCAACAGAAAGATAAAAACTGCTACTAATGGCCACTTTGCAGCCTATTTCTTTACAATGAAAGCAGAAATTCTTAACATGGTACAGTAACGTCAACAGAGGAGCAGCATGTTGAGGGCCTAGGAGACACAAATGGCTCACAAACCAGTGATTCAAAACCACTGCCCTATTCTGTTTCCTGTTCTAGAAATAAGTTTCATACCTGAAAATACAGTGCATAAGAATATCTGATATTTATACATCCATTGGATTTTCAATCAAGTTTAAAAAACCAAAAATATAGTAGAAACTGCTGCTTTCACGTGAGTGCCGTGGCCTATCATTGGCCTCAGTAGTGATGTTTGTAGGTACCGTATATACTCGAGTATAAACCGACTCAAGTATAAGCCGAGGTTTAATTAATTAATTTTAATTTTACACAAAAAACTGGGAAAACCTGTTGACTCAAGTATAAGGCGAGGGTGGGAAATGCAGTAGTAACATCCCCCCAATATATAGCCCGCCAACCCCTGTAGAATATAGCCTGACAGCCCCTGTAGTATGTAGCCTGCCTGCCCCCCCCCCCCCAGTATATAGCCTGCCAGCCCCCATAATATATATAAGAGAATCTATGGGGGGCATCGGAAAGGTGAGTACAGTGTTAATTTTTTTTTTTTATAGACTCCAGTATAAGACAAGTTAGGGTTTTTCAGCACAAATTTGGTGCTTGTCACCCTTAGCCCTAGACTACCTAATCTCATGATCACATACCATGTGAAGGAAATATACTTTGTTAATCGTCATCTACCACCAGAATGAAATACTGTATGCAAATGAACCTGAGGGGCTCCAGTCTCCATTAACACCTATGTAGCCTGGTAGATGCCCTTTAAGAAATTCTACTTAGTGCACAGATTATAGAGGTCTTAGCAGTTTTGATACAGTTTTGGACTGAGACCAGTAAGGGAGAGCTGTAGAGCTGGGGACACCGGGGATTTATTGTTTATTGTGATTACATACATAATGGATAATACTCTAAATGGTTCTCATGATGACATCTGGAAAAATCTGGAAAAATGTATTCCTATATGAGCTAGTCTATGTGTGAATTAATTATGGTAATATGTTTAATTATTTCCTTAGAACCCACTGTAAGTCTCGCCCAAGGAGGATTCAACGGCACCTGTAAAGCTGGCCAAGATCTCTATGACCTTCCAAAGAACAGTCACATTCCATGTCATTATGACCTTCTTCCCGTCCGGGACAGCACTTCATCTACTAAGAATGAGGCAACCAGTGAATGATGGAAGTGATCAATCAAAGCCCTGAATACGAAGACTGACGCCTGCTGAACTGTATGCTTCAGTTCACCAGACTGATGCTCAGGGAGACTACTGTCTTCTGCGTGAAAAGACTGTATCAGCAAAGCTGAAAACATTGTTTGCTGAGGAAAGGACATCTGTAAAGACCCAATGGATGAAGTGGCAGAAACACTGAATTGACCATTTCCAAGGGCTCACCAATGTACTATATAGCAATAGAGAATATCCCACTCTTTGAAATACACACCACTAACAACTCCTACAGACACCAGCTGGAGGACTTCCATTCCATTGATCCTTATTGATGAGTTCTACTTTCCTGATGGCAAATTGACATTTTAGAGACTGTCCTTTGATTTGCACTGACCTGGCTGTGTCATAGCGGCCAGTCAGTGTTTGTATAATAGTACTGTGCATTAGTATGTTAGGGAAATTGTATGGGTATGACACAAATATGAATGCAGATTTGAAAACCACATGTAAAACCACTACATAAGCAGGGGTTTAGTCTGTGGCTGTGTATGTGTGTACATATGTATGAACTCTGCCCTAAGGAGATGTCTACAACATTTTATTAATGTATGGTAGTCCAATATGGGCTTTATTTATACTTGTTTTAGTGAACCCTTTACAAACTTAGCTTGATGCTTCAATATAAAAGATTGCTAGTGAATTTCAGTCCTACGTTGGCTTCACTTCGCTTCTGCCAGGAATTAGGAAAAAACTGATGACAAAAGAGAATAACTGAGTACAGTTGAATGTGAGATAAGCCTGTAGCACCTCGGAACAGCCCCTGCATAGCAGGAGGAGGCAACTGCTTCCAGCTCCAACCACTGTGAAGTGAACAGCAGATACTCAACAAATGATCAGTTGTGATCCTATGCCTCCAAAAAAGTTGGTGAAAAACTCTTCAAATCTTTCTGATTATGTGGAATGATTTAACTACAGATAAATTCCACATGGCTTTTCTCATACATTAAGGTTCCTTTCATATGGCCAAAATTGTGACCGTGATAAATTGCGCCAGACCATGGCCACAATAGAAGTCTTTGGCACCCGGTCACGTTGAGGTGAGCCGGGTGGCTTTCAATAGAGAGGGGAGAGGTGAGGAGTGCTCAATTTCCCTCCCTTCTCTACACGGTCTTGTGCTACAGCCCGAGTGAGGCCTGAGGCTCTTAGTATGTGTAATTATTACATGTTGGCAGGTATTGTTTTTAGGTTTGTGTTATCTTTCTGTCTATAGCATAGGCCATCAATGTGTAATGTGTGAAGGTCGTACCCTCCCAGCCCCTTAATCCATCTGCAAAATACAGTGAACAGGGTCTAACTGCAGTAGCATGCAAAAGCAGTATTTGATTTTTAGCAGATTGTTCATTTATGGAAGGTGCAAAGAGTAATGTATGATTGCATACAGAAGAAAATACCTTCTAGGAAGTCTTTTTGTGGACCAGGATTCTACATATAAATATAGCTTGTAATTTTAGGATTATTGGTAGAATCCACAAAATTGCAGCTTCTATTCTGGGTAATTACTTGGTAAACATCAACAGCACATTATGAGAAGAAGGCCGATAAATGCATGAAATACAGTTTTGGACCATCACTAGAAATGTACACTAAGAAATAATTGATAAAAAAATAAACATTTTTGAGCGAGAGACACGCGGTCTTCAGAGCACACTTACAGTGGGTTCGAGTACGAAACTTAGTCTCACCTTATCTGTTCTAAAATCTCATCATTAGAAATGTAAAATACTCTTGGTCTCATTGACAGAATATTGACTTTATGGACTGAATGAGATTTCTTCCATCTTTCTTCTACAAACTGTACATTATGCCGGTAAAAAAAATAAGAATGGTTTTGGGTCCTGCGTCCAAACAGAAGTTCCAGGGGAACTCACAGTACCTACTTTATCCTAGTGACAACTGGATGAAGCAGGTACCATGACCCTGCGGAACTTCCAGTAGAGTATAAGGCTTGAAACAGGAAGTACCACGCTTGAAGGTATAAGGCTTGAATCGGGGGTCTTCTTTCATTTATTCTTACCCTGGTCCCCTGGAGGTTTTACATATTCATGGAAACCCTTTTAAAACTAAGGTTATTTAGTTTTCTGACGGTTTGCCGATAATCTTCATGATTGTTAATATTACTTTAAACACCAATGATTCTGCACATACTTTGATGATTTTTATTGCATTATATAAGGTGCATATCAGATCCTATGTCCAGTTATTTCTCCTATAGATGTGTAGTAAACTTGCAGAGTGTCATACATGACCAGTGTTAGTATTTTTTTTTAAGATGTGTTATGTGTTGTAATATAGCAAATACTTGACAGTGCCATATGTAGATACCTTTTATGCTAACAAACTGCATTTCTATACATACTGAAGGTACCTTTTCTTTTCTTCTTTCATTAATAGTGAAATTAGATTTTATGCTTTATGCTTAAGCTGGTCTTTTGCATAGCATTTTAATGTTATTAATCCTTTTAACCTTTTTTATGATTTGCAATACAAGCTTCTTTTTTTGTATTCCTTGTTTCTGTTTTGTCTGCAAATACAACTTACCAGTACTTAGGATTCTAACTTTCTAAAGAGAAACTATATTGTACAAATATACAAAATTCAATTCAAACACATCATTTCTTTGCCAAGGTCTTGGTACCACAACGTTTTTTCTTTTCTCTGTGACTAAAAAGAAAATTTGGAGGACAAATTCAGTTAAATGAATTGTATATGTTGTGTGCAAGGAAAATGTATAGAATTGGTATAGGAAAAAGAATTGAGGAATCCTACGATCTCATAACACATTTCCAGCTTGGGCATACTTTAAGGTGCTTATATTATTGTAATTTATGTCATTTTATTGTTATTTTCTATTACCTTTTCTTTCTAGAAAGATAGAATGCTCTCGATGACTTTCTTATGATTGATTTTTGTATCAGCCACTAACTACAGTATTACGACTACTGATTGATATTATTCTTGCATGACAGTGACAGAGGTTTAGAGTGAGTCTATACTACAAAATCTAACATGGCCAAATTGTACAAATCCTACACTTCTACCTTCTTGATCCTACATAAACCGTAACTTATTTGTGACAGTACGACACCTTTTTTGTAGTTGTGCTGCTGTCTATGGAAGAAAGTAGCCATGTTTCACCTTTAATGTAAAAAAAAACTAAAAGTATTTTAATCCTAGATTACCTCTTTTCCGCAAATTCTAAAAAATGTGCATTTAGGAGTAACTACCCTTTAAATGATTGTTCTGTTTACTTCTATTATATACTTTGGATCTCTACTTTATGACGTAAATAATTAGTTTTTCTTCCACTGTAAATTGAAGGTTGTAATTTTTTGAGGGTCTGTATTATAAAAGTAACACAACAAATTGACTTTTCTAAAGTCAGTGATGATATGTACTCAAGGCCAGAGACATGTTATTTAAAACACAAGCCACTAACTCTGTTTTGGGGGGTCTGTTAAATGTAAAATAGTAAAAAAATCTCTTGGGTGCTTGAACTTTATTACACCTTTTAGATGTCTAAATATGATATTTGGAACAAAAGCCTACCAAGGGCTCAACCCAATATGGAAATTAGGTTGAAACCACTGTACTAGTGTTAAAGCAATACCGAAGGACGTACTGTAGATCTGTGTCATACTTCAAGCCTTAAACAGTACACACCCTTGTTTTATACAGTAGATCAAATAAACTTCAATATAAGGATGCAATGAAGCCATACCTGTGATCTCATTGTATTGCAATGTGGAAAAACAATGTTGTATGAGTGTGTTTTATTGTGTTAGCTCATTGTGTATATATACAACAGTTATTGTGTTACAAGATGGAGGACACTGTTTGTACTTCAGCCGGTTTGAGGAAGCTTGGTACTTTGTTCTTTTACTGCTCTTGTCAAAAAAAGAAAAAAAATCAAAACAAAAACATTCAAGTCTTTATTAAGATATTTTTGTATTTCTTCCACAATAAAATCTATATTGTTAAAACAAAATATATTATACATTTCCTTTCTTCCTAGAATTAGCTTTGGCCTCTGACAACCCATCTGCTGTCACAATATATAATAATAGTTTTATACGTTTGAATAATTTTTAATAAATCTATATAGAAGCAGATTCCTTGCCAACATATATAAAATTTGAACTGAGCTTAAAGGTCTTGTTAGCTTAGGTTCGATTCCCATCTTGTTTTTCTCTCGGGATATATCGGGAGGCGACTACATAGCTTATACAGTGGAATATGTTCTTCGGTACAGCCCCTTCTCCCCTCATAGTGGAAGGAGGACCAAACATTGCCAGCAAGCACTGATTTGTGCTGCCGATGCTCTAAGTGTCTCTTGAGTTGTGTAGCTGTCCTTACTTGGACAGTTATATCACAATATATACTCAGCGGAGGCCAGAGATGGATACCATACAATTACATTCACCCCCTTTCCCCCCCATAGCCTCTAATGGTGTCCACTGCATGCATACTGTACTCTCCAGCAGGAAGCAGGTTGAAGGAAAATGCAGCCTGCACTATTTTATCTAGTGTTTTCTGCTTGATGCGACATATGCTGAACAGACAGAGAGACAGACAAAAGAGCTGACAGTGAAGTCTATGCCAGTACAAGTCACATTAAGCATGTACTATAAGGCACATGAATCTTACCCATAATTACAGATTATGCATGCAGTCACAATCAATCAAGGCATAGTGGGAAATGATGCGACAGTAAGAAATTAAAAATCCTTCACAGAACTTTGCAAAATGACCTTCTAGTTTTAAATACAATGTGACAGACAATGTGCATACTCTCAGGAATTCCCTTTTCAGACCAGTAGAAACCAATCTATTTCCAGGATTGTCTGTATTGTCTATATGTTTTTGACCCTTTTATTTTCAGCAACCAAAACCCATTATTTATAATTGTTGCTTATATACTATTATAATATCATAATCAACAAGATTAAAGGAAGATACAGGTCCATCAACCCTTTCACTGTCAGGCATTTCCTGAAAATTTTGTGTAAATGGCCTGATAAAACCTTATATTTCTGAAAGCAGATACTTGTCCATTGTTACAAGAGAATTATAAATTTTTCACTACAATATGTACAAATCCAGACTCCTTAAAGGGGTATTTCCACGAAGACAAGATTCTTAAATATACTCAGGTTAACAAACTAACACATTTAATAATTCAATGTTATTAACAAAAAATACACCATTTCACAGATATAAGTCCAACCTATCAGTCCTGGTGTATACAATTTTGGTTGCCCTGGGATCCAACTGTAAATCTTCTTCTGACTATGGTCAGGCATGGCAGATTCTTCTCATGAATAGCTTCTCCTTTCTGCAGGATGCAGTGTGATGCATGCCCCTCTGCCCCTTCCTCCTACATTACAAGACAAGCTAACACACAGACACTTCCTGCCGGCAAGCAGCAGCTTACAGAGACTTACTCTACAAGCTACAGATAAGGTCTTTATCCAGGGGAGGGTGGCACTCTGTATGTATTGTAGCAGAGATGTAGCAGTGCTGAGATTGTCATTGTGTGTTATATCCATTTCAAGCATTTCATCATTTCTCATCTCTGATCTCTTTTTGTATGTGTCAGATGCTAGTGAATGTTCAGAAGCAAAAAAAGTTTAGATAAACCCTGTACCCTGATAATCTAATCACTTTGTTAGTGCACAGCATCTCACAGCACTAAAGAAATCATGAAGTGTCTGCTTAAAGAGTCCCCGCCCACCCTCTGGAATTTTACACTGACCATAACTGAGGTATAGGAGCTAATACTGAAATAAAACTTTAAATACTGAGCAAAATTGTTAAAATTAGCTTTATTTTATAAACATCAATATGGAAATTAAATTTAAGAACTTTATTTCATGGGCAAATCCCTTTAAAGAAAGTGCTTCATAAAATTTTATCTAAATATGTGCCAAACTATTTTTATGAGAATTGCACTGAGCTTCAAACAGATATATTATTGTACATTGCCTTACCAAATGGTAACCCAAAATAAAAACTTTATGATGAGCTAATGAGATAACAAAGGTCACTTTTAGATTTGTGTAGTATATGCGCCATTGTATTGGGAACACAATAACGGAATGTCTGGTGGTTGATTAATTATGCCATATCATAGATAAAAATGATGGGGTAAAATAAAAAAGTGTGCTCTCAAAATGTTCTGGGTAAGAAAAGGTTAATAACATGAATATAACTTTATGTTATCCCTTTTCAAAATGTAGGTACCGCTTAAATCAATGTTATTAAGCTATGTGCTCTTCTCTGCTCACCTATCCCTCTACTTCCTGCTGCCTGCCGACTAAGAGGCTGGCCTGGGAACACACTTCAGAGTCACTTTAAAAATAAATATCTCTGGATCCCTGGCACCTATAAGCACAATCATAAGATAAGATTCTTCACTTTTAGAGAAAAAAAACTGAGATCCTTGGTGCCAGGGATCCAAAGTTATGACTCCTAGATCCCAGGACCTATCTCATATGCCTTGGCCACTGAGGTACCACCATGTGAGGATGTATGATATATATGTTTGCCAATAAAAGGTTTAAAGGGGTTGTCTGGCTGAAGAAGTAAAAAATCAAATTTTTTACTTGATTGGGGATGTTGGGGATATCTTGCTGATCGCTGGTGGGACCCCCACAGATCACGAGAATGAGGATTTGTTTTACCCTAAAAGTACAAAATAGCTGGTTGCACAAGCACTCTGCAGCTCTTTTCATCTCTATGAGACATCCATGAAAATAGACTTAGAGTATATTCACATGGCAGATTCAGACATGGGTTTTCAGTTGGGAAAATTTGTGAAGAAAATCCTTCTTCCATTCTTGTCCGCATGTGGAAGCACCATGGCCTATATTCAGTGAATAATTCAGTGGGATGTTGCTTGGAATAGAGGGTATTTTGGTGAGATTTTGACTCATTGGAAAAACCATCAAGTAAATTGACCCTTAGAAAAAGGTCTACCTCCTTATCTAACGGGAAGACTATTGGTATGCTCCACTGGATGATAACTCCATATCTGCTTTCTTAAAGAGGACATGTCAGCCTAAATTATGCCCCCATTCAAATCACCTAATCCACTAATCAAGTCACCTAATCCACTCCCCAGCCCCTTTCTATTGATGTTAAATTTATCCTCCTGTCTTCAGGAATAGATTAGGAAAATGTACCTTGATTTTCTGACCTCTTGTCAGAAAAGTGGGCGTGCTGGCATTCGTCTATGTATTGTAGCCACAACCCCCCGGGTTCCAGTTCTCGCGCACAGGATCCCGGCATCTCTGGTGTCTTCTGAGCGGCGCACGTGCAGTAGATCCCCCATGAGTGCAGCCAGGCAGATGAGGGAGTGCACAGGCCGCATTACTGAGCCGGCTGCACTTGTGCAATACAAGCGATGCTGCCGGCCTGAGTGACTGACATGGCCCTGAACATGGCCTGGTTATGATGGCATCCAGTGCAAAAGTGAGAGAACTGGAACTTGGGGGGTGGTGGCTGCAATACATAGAGAAGTACCAGCACACCCCCTTATGAATATGCCTGACCAAAAGAACACAGGTCCGTGGATCTGACCTCTTATTTGGTAAGAGGTCAGGATATCAAGGTACATTTTCCTAATCATTTCCTGAAGACAGGAGGATAAAATTAACATCAATAGAAAGGGTCTGGGGAGCGGATTGGGTGACTATGTTTGAATAGGGCCATCATTTAGGCTGACAAGTCCTCTTTAAAGGTTGCTGTGCATCTGGCTATGAACTAGAGAGTAGACAGAAATGTGCCTTGGAGGGTGTCATGTACCACTTGGATGAGGTCCGGTTGGCACAAGCCAGCTTAGTAATTTTTTTAATACCCACTGGGGCAGATTTATGAGGAGTGCTGTAAAGAAAGATAGTGCAGAGTTAGATTAGACAGTGGTATGTCAAAGAATGGCACTCACCAATCAATGGAAAATGATCAGGAATCTTCTTTATTAAACAAACTGATTGAGACACTTAATAAGATCAGGAAGTAGGAATGTACAGGACAATAAAACAGTGCAATAACTGTTTCCCGTCTCAGTGCTCCGTGCGGCTATGCCTGTCTCAATTGGTGAGTTCCGTTCTATTTCTCCCTTGACATACCTCATCAATGCTTCTATGCCAGTTTTCTGGCGTAGAAGCAGTGAAAAAATACTTACAGCGACTACACCCCCTCCACGCCGTAAATGAGTGTGGTGAGTGACGGAGTGGATGGGCACTAGGAGTCCCCCGTCCTGTGCCTACATAAGTTAGAAAAGCGCAAAACTATACCTCGAAGTACCTACCATTGTTTTGCCCGGTGCCACCATCGAAAGTCGCACAAAATGACACCACCCACAGCTCCGTACACTGAAGTTTGAAAAAGTTATTAGTGGCAGACTATGGCAAAATCCCTAATTTTTGTAAAAGTATAAAAACATTATAAAACCTAAATAAATTTGGAACCCCCATGATCGTACCGACCCATAGAATAAAGTAGACATGTCATTTGTGGCGCACAGTGAAAGCCGTAAAATCCAAGCCCACAAGAAGACGGCCCAAATGTGTTTTTTCACCATTTTGAGTGCATTTGGAATTTTTTTTCCTGCTCTCCAGTACATGGTATGGAATATTCAATACCATCAATATGAAGTGCAATTTGTTACACAGAAAACAAGCCATCACTAGGCTCTTTATGTGTAAAAATAAAAAAGTTATAGATCTTTGAAGGTGGGGAGTAAATAATGGAAATGAAAAAACAAAAAAGGGCCAGGTCGTTAAGGGGTTTAGGCTTACGATGGGACATGGGGGACACTTCCACTATCATACACAACCACAGGAGTGCCGGCATATGATAAATCTCCCTCTATATTGCTGAACAAAGAGCACAACCAGCAACTTGAGGATCAGATGTTAATTCCACTCCTGTCACTTTACAGTAGGTATAACAAATAAAAGTTGACAATTGTGATGATATAACCATTGTCTGTGGATGCCATGGCAAAGGTTATCAGTGACCACTCATCTTCTTCCATCAATTAGATTAAACAGTCTTATGCTGCACAAGATTCATATAACAGTGATGGATGATAAATCTGTCGTAGTAGAAAACTGTCTAGTTATACAGGCGGTCCCCTACTTAAGAACACTCGACTTACATACGACCCATAGTTACAAACGGACCTCTGGATATTGGTAATTTACTGTACTTTAGTCCTAGGCTACAATAATCAGCTGTAACAGTTATCATAGGTGTCTGTAATGAAGCTTTAGTGTTAATATTGATTCTTATGACAACCCAACATTTTTAAAATCCAATTGTCACAAAGACCAAAAAAGTTCTGGCTGGGATTACAATGATAATATATACAGTTCCGACTTACATACAAACTCAACTTAAGAACAAACCTACAGACCCTATCTTGTATGTAACCAGGGGACTGTCTGTACTTTACACCTCCTATTAGTTGGCTTATTTTATGCCAGAAAACTGGGACAAAATTCTATCCAGTCACCGTTATTTTTGGCACTTGGATTTTTTTTGGGGGGTACAAAGTCATGCCCTGTTTTAATAGGCCACACCCAGTGCTTGAAAACTGTCCAAAGCCCTTTATATATGTGGTGCAGACAGTTTTTTAGTGCAAATTACAACAAAATTCTGTTCTAGACAGATGAATAAATCTCCCCTATTGTATTTATGTCAGGGCCTTTACCCAAGGGTCCCCCAAAAATAATAACAAGAAATTATTTTTTTCTAAAACGCTATAAAAATAAAACATTGAGTATATATTCTGAGCTATGTCCCTAGTTTATACTGTATACAATGCTGGCTATTCTACAACGCTGTTATGAAGGCTTATTAGCTGTGATAACTTATTAAGGTAATTAGATCACATATATAATAGCATTATGACAAGGCAGTAACATGAGAGTCAATGCTAAACTTTTCATCTCCATTCATCAGTCCACATCTGTTGATAGATTCCTGCTAGCAAATGTTTGCTGTCTGGCTAGACATTTGTTCATTTAGGTATAGAATATCTAAAATACGGTAATAAAAACTAAAGCATACATTCATCTGCAGTAAAGACTTCTCTGCCAAAAGGTCAAGTAAAACAGTAACATGTTGGCACAAAAGGATTTATAAGCTCTAAAAATAAGATTTATGTTATGCGTGTGTACTCCACTTGCTGAATGCATCAATAGACTAAATCAGTGAAGGATTGTGATCATGTGAGATTGTGAATTATTCATTAAAAATCAGTTTCTTATAGCAGATAATCCTTGTCATTTTACTGGTTACCTGCTAATAACAATACCACAATAACACAATTATGTAAAGAAGCAGATTCTCCAGTTTACATTGCTCCAATATATTCTGTAGCACTTTACACTTCTAAGTGTAAAAATAATAACCTTCAAAGACTTCTGAGAATAGTAATTTTTTGCCTGAGATGAGTCACTTTTAGAGGCTGAAGCAGTAGCACCACTTCAGATCACCATATCTTTGCTCTATAATATCCAGAACCATACTTATGCTATCATATTAAAGATCTGAATCTCATTTTCAAAGTTATCAGGTTTGTGTTTCTGTTCTGAACCACAGAAATGAGGATTAGGAAATTAGAAATGTGAGCTCCAGAAAAAAAAAAAATCAAATTCTTGCAGTTTCCTTTAACTGCCTGTATCTCGGTTCTGAGACAAATTGAAAGCTGATTCTTGAATTCTGAACTTTAATATGATACACGAATCGTGGTTCAAGGTGCTATAAAGCCCATGATATGGCATCTGAAGTAACACTCCACCTTCAGCCTCTAAAAGTGGTTAATCTCTGGCAAAACATGACTCCTCTCTGCTTATTTGCATATGAACTTGGGGGTGATTTTATGTTAAAGGTAAAAGGGTAAGATTTCAAATTAAAGAAGGAATTCAAGGCAGGACATTTCATTCCCTAATTGGGGGGGGGTTAATGGGTTAAAAACTGGTGACAGGGGACATCCACAAACAAGATGAAAACAACAATAAAGAACCACAGAAATTCCCACTTCTAGCAAATATTTGTATACTGTATAATGCTAAAATTGTGGAGCATTTTTGTGAAAAATGTAGCAGCTCCACTGCAAAATCAGGGTAAAACCCATGTTTGTCTACTCTGCTTCAAATGTGAAATGTATCTGTGTTCCTTAAAAGGGATTGTGTTAACTGATAACAAGTCCTCAGGACAGCAAACAGCTCCATGCTGTGTGTAGTGGCCACATGGATGGAATTTACTTCAAATTACTTCCCTTAAAAATCATGGACAATTCCTTTAATTACCTGCATTAAAACCCCATCCACATTCAGGTTACTGTGAAGTGTGTCCCTGTTTCAGTGTGAAATTTGCATTTGAAGTTACTAATATTGCTTTGCCTGTGTTACAGCAATTCTGACAATCTGTATATGTACCGTGACTTGTGCACACCGGGAAAAATATCTATATTGGTCATTTTGGAACAGTATTTGCCAAAATTAGCTCTGCATCTAGCATATAAGAACATGAGGGATAAAAAGTAACAACAGTAAACGGGAGAGAACAGATTAATTCGCTTTATATAAGAATATGACAATAATAAATGAATAACACTGGCTCTGGTCTTAATACATATTGAATAAGTGTCAGGATGATAAAATAAATTGGGACTTTTGGCTTTGCCTGTGATACATGCACTTAGCACCCCCTGCTGGTCATTGGATAAAACTGCGTTGCAATGTTTACACGTCTGTTGTTGCCAATGTCTTCTACTGAGCCAGATAACTCACATGGCTAACAATGCGAGGGTCACACTTGCTTTCGACAGGTTCCGTTATTAATAGAGGAAAATATGGCGTACCGGCTTCTGTCTTTTAATCCGCCATAAATAATAGATTATGATTAAAGGAAATCTATATTAAACCAGGGGCACTTACTCATAGATCCAAGCACCATGACAGTGATAATCTTATATTTCTCATCCATGGCCTCTTTCTTTCCTTCCTAAAAATCAACTTTTACAATGATGCTAATAAGCCTGAGGGGCTACCCTTGCCCCTCCATAATCGGGCTTTACAGGCTGTTACACTGTCTCACCCTGCCCTCGGCTCCATTAGCACTTGTGCAGTGAGCACTTCCTGCTGTATTCTCAGTCCCGAAGGAGCAAAGGGAGGGAGGGTGAGACAGTGCAACAGCCTGTAAGACCAGATCAAAGAAAGGTTAAGGTAGCCCCTCAGGCTTATTACCATAATTGTAAAAGTTGATTTTAGAAGGAATGAGGTCATGGATAACAAATATAAGATGATTACCACAGTCACGGTGCCTGGATCTATGAGTAAGTTCCCCTGATTTATCCATGCTTTAGTTTGATGGTAGATTTCCTTTAAGCTGTGATTTTTCTGTGCCAAAGGTATAAAATAATAATAATAATATATATATAATAATATATACATATATAAAATAAATACCGTATAATTTATTATGAGGGAAATATACCGTATATTCCGGCGTATAAGACGATTTTTGAAGACAGAAAAATCTTCCGTCTAGTCTGGGGTCGTCTTATACGCCGGTAATCCCGACCGCCTGCCGTGTATTCAGCGGCGGTCGGGTCGCGCTGCATGGAGAGGGCTCACGGGCTGATAGCACATTGTAATGTATGAGTAGTAAAATCCCCATATACTGCCATACTGTAGTATGGCAGTATATGGTAGGATCGATCAGAGAACCTAGGGTTAAAGTTCCCTAGGGAGTCTGAAAAATAGTATAAATAAAAATAAAAAAAAGTTAAAAAAAAAAATTATAATAAAAAAACCTAAAATTTCAAATCACCCCCCTTTCCCTAGAACTGACATAAATATAAATAAACAGTAAAAATCATAAACATCAGGTATCGACGCGTCCGAAAATGCCTGATCTATCAAAATATGATAACGGTTTTTCAATGCGTTTAACCCCGTAACGGAAAATAGCGCCCAAAGTCGAAAATGGCACTTTTTTGCCATTTTGAAAAATATAAAAAAATCTATAAAAAGTGATCAAAAGGTCGTACAGTCCTAAAAATGATATCATTGAAAATATTGTCAAATTTCGCAAAAAATGACACCACCCACAGCTCCGTACACCAAAGTATAAAAAAGTTATTAGTGCCAGAAGTTGGCAAAATCAAAAAAATAGTTTTTGTACAGGAGGTTTTCATTTTTGTAAATGTATGAAAACATTATAAAACCTATACAAATTTGGTAGCCCCTTAATCATACCGACCCAAACAATAAAGTAGACTGGGGCGCTAGTGCTATGGGGGCTGATCAGGGGTCAGCGCTTTAGCGGCGGGGCAGGGGACAGTGCTATTAGAGCTGGGCAGGGGAAAGTGCTAGGGAGCTGGACAGGGGACATTACTGTGGGGTCTGGGCAGGGGACATTACTATGGGGTCTGGGGAGGGGACATTACTATGGGGTCTGGGGAGGGGACATTACTATGGGGTCTGGACAGGGGACATTACTATGGGGTCTGGGTAGGGGACATTACTATGGGGTCTGGACAGGGGACATTACTATGAGGTCTGGGCAGGGGACATTACTGTGGGGTCTGCACAGGGGACATTACTATGGAGTCTGGGTAGGGGACATTACTGTGGGGTCTGGGCAGGGGACATTACTATGGGGTCTGGGCAGGGGACATTACTATGGGGTCTGGGGAAGGGACATTACTATGAGGTCTGGGCAGGGGACATTACTATGGGGACTGCACAGGGGACGTTACTATGGGGTCTGGGCAGGGGACATTACTATGGGGTCTGGGGAGGGGACATTACTATGGGGTCTGGGGAGGGGACATTACTATGGGGTCTGGACAGGGGACATTACTATGAGGTCTGGGCAGGGGACATTACTATGGGGTCTGCACAGGGGACGTTACTATGGGGTCTGGGCAGGGGACATTACTATGGGGTCTGGACAGGCGACATTACTATGGGGTCTGGACAGGCGACATTACTATGGGGTCTGGGGAGGGGACATTACTATGGGGTCTGGACAGGGGACATTACTATGGGGTCTGGACAGGGGAAGTTACTATGGGGTCTGGGCAGGGGACAGTGCTATTTGGGCTGGGCAGGGGACAGTGCTATGGGGGCTGGGCAGGGGACATTCGTATGGGGTCTGGGCAGGGGACAATGCTATGGGGTCTGGGCAATAATGAGTAGCAGTTGCATTTCCCACCCTAGGCTTATACTCAATTCAATAAGTTTCTGTTAGGATCGGGAGTAGTGGACCCACTGTAACACCGCGAGCAATGATGTAAGCCGACACCTGGGATGGGAATCTAAGTGGCACCCGGTTTTCACCAGAGCACGCTGCCAAGCGGGTTGGTCCCTTAGAGGGACTTTCTAAAGGACGATTTGGGACACTAAACCATAATGAACAGTGAGTGGTTAGTGTCCCAAATTGCCCTGACTGGTCCTTTTTGAGGTGTTGAAATGACCCAGCCATGGTCCAGACCTCAACCCAATAGAAAAGCTTTGGTACCAGGAACCTCAATGAACAACATTGTAGAAAAATTGGGCCAGATTTCCTTCAGAACAATCAGAGAGACTTATTTAGCAAATTTGTTACTTTTCTAGCTTTTCTACGTTGCTTTATTTTTGTGAAATACCAACACAGAGGAAGATGCTATTTGTTGTTCTTCCTCTGCATTTACCTCATTATTTTAGAAGTACCGTATATACTCGAGTATAAGCCGACCCGAGTATAAGCCGAGACCCCTAATTTTACCACAAAAAAATGGGAAAACCTATTGACTCGAGTATAAGCCGAGGGTGTAGTATACAGCCAGCTAGCCCCCTGTAGTATACAGCCTGTCCCAAGTAGTATACAATCAGCCTGCCCCCATGAGGTATACAGCCTGCCCCCATGAAGTATACAGCCTGCCCCCATGAAGTATACAGCCTGCCCCCATGAAGTATACAGCCTGCCCCCATGAAGTATACAGCCTGCTCCCATGAAGTATACAGCCTGCCCCCATGAAGTATACAGCCTGCTCCCATGAAGTATACAGCCTGCCCCCATGAAGTATACAGCCTGCTCCCATGAAGTATACAGCCTGCCCCCATGAAGTATACAGCCTGCCCCCATGAAGTATACAGCCTGCCCCCATGAAGTATACAGCCTGCCAGCCTGCCCCCATGAAGTATACAGCCTGCCCCCACAGGGTATACAGCCTGCCCCCACGAAGTATACAGCCTGCCCCCACGAAGTATACAGCCTGCCCCCACGAAGTATACAGCCTGCCCCCAGTATAATAAAAAAATAAACTTAATACTCACCCTCCGACGATACTCACCTTTGATTTGAAGTGGCGGCTCCCGGTCCTCGGCGGCGGCTCCTGGTCCTCGGCGGCAGCTCCCGATCCTCTGCGGCGGCTTCTCTCTTCGATCTTGACGTGCCGGCAGTCGCGTCCATGCGACTTGCCAGCGGGCGCACAGTGCGATGCGGCGGTGTCGCCGCTGATGACGTCATCAGCGGCGACACCGCTACATCATATTGTGCGCCCGCCGGCAAGTCGCATAGACGCGACTGCCGGCACGTCAAGATCGAAGAGAGAAGCCGCCGCAGAGGATCGGGAGCTGCCGCCGAGGACCGGGAGCCGCCGCCGAGGACCGGGAGCCGGATGGTGAGTATTAATTTTTTTTTTTTTTTATTACCTCATGTTTTTTTTTTATTAACTCGTGTATAAGCCGAGATTAGGTTTTTCAGCACATTTTTTGTGCTGAAAAACTCGGCTTATACACGAGTATATACGGTAGGTTGTACATATAACCATAGAATTTAAAGGGTCTGCTTTCTTTTCCTAAGGACTGCATCTGCATCATATCTGCAGGGCCAGTGGGGACGTGTGAAGTAACAAGTTTATATGCTATTGTGTATCCTCTCCATCAGCCTAACAACATTTGCAGCATAGACTTTTAATTCTGAACCACAGGGGACAATCAGTTTAATTATTAGGTATGAGAAAGATTGTAAGTCAGAGTTATTTACTTGTACATACACGTACCGCGGGTGTTCTGCATGTGAAGCGATATAATTACCACAGTGATATTCCTGTGTGACTGTCCTCTTACACGTGGGTGTGCACAGCAGGGGATATTAATCATTTGTACATTTTATTTTATATTATTTGTTTTCTTTGCTGATTCGTAGGCAAAAAGGTGAAACTTGAGTGATAAAGTTCATTTGCGCCTTTTCTTACTGAACAAATCATATTACAAAGAAGAACGTCCCTTTCAGACTTTTAGCTTGTTTCTAATGATTCTGGGCAAAAGTTGTTTTGCACAAAACTTTTTGGCCAATTTTCAGAAGAAGTGATTAACCCTTTCACCACTGCCATATGACTATATACCGTATAAACTCAAGTATAAGTCGAACCGAGTATAAGTCGAGGCACCTAATTTTACCACAAAAAACTGTGAAAACATATTGACTCAAGTATAAGCCTAGGGTGGGAAATGCAGCCGCTACTCATCAATAAAATGTCCAACAGTGTACCCCTCCAATTAATAAAATGTCCAGCAGAGTGCCCCTCCAATTAATAAAATGTCCAGCAGAGTGCGCCTCCGAATTACTAAAATGTCCAGCAGAGTACCCCTACAATTAATAAAATGTCCAGCAGAGTGCCACTCCAATTGATAAAATGTCCAGCAGAGTGCCCCTCCAATTAATAAAATAGAGTACCCCATAGATGTGTTATGTCCAGCAGAGTGCCCCATAGCTGTTTTAGGTCCAGCAGAGTGCCCCATAGATGTGTTATGTCCAGCAGAGTGCCCCCATATATGTTTTATGTCCAGCAGAGTGCCCCATAGATGTGTTATGTCCAGCAGAGTGCCCCATAGCTGTTTTATGTCCAGCAGATTGCCCCCATAGCAGTTTTATGTTCAGCAGATAAACGTGTATGCAATCGGCTGGCATAGAACTATGATGTCAGCAGGCAGCGACATTGCCGTGTCATAGTTCTGTGCAGGCAGATCGCACAGGCGTGCATCTGCCGGCATGGCCAGGGAGCCGAAGAGGTGTTGCGGGGAGAAGAGGACGCCAGGGGACAGCACCTTCTGTTATGCTTCCTGGTAACCATTAGAATCCGTACTGAACAGCTGGAGACAAGAGGAGGGTGGGTTTAGCTTGTTGGTAGCATCTGCAGCCTGCTATGTGCAGGAGAATAGCAATCCTCATTGTTGCCTGCAGCAAAAAAAAAACAGGACCTTGAGTGATGTCACAAGCATTACAATTACAAACATGCTGTCCTGATTGATGTGAGAGATCTTAGTGCTCTGCCACAGGACCTTGAGTGATGTCACAAGCATATGACTCATCACAAGCTTCAGGTTACCCAATTACAAATATGAAGCTGTCCTAATTTATTTGAATGTCCTCAGTGCTCTGGCCTCAGTGCCCTTGTCAGGCTTGCGGGTTGTGGATCCACTGGACCACTGCAGACGATGACACAAGCCACTACCTGGGATCGGAGTCTAAGTGGTACCCGGTTTTCACCAGAGCCCCTCGCAAAGCGGGTTAGACAAGCTGCGGCGTGGTACCACCAGGTCGTTCCTCAGGCGTGACTTGTCTGCAGTGACGGCCAAGGTTGAGGTACAAGAACGGCAATCAATCTTGTGGTTAAAGTCCAGGCACAGGGTCAGGGCAGGCGGCAGAGATGCAACGTCAGAGTTCAATCCGGGGTCAGCAACAGGAGATCCAAGCAGAGGGGTACGGGAACACAGCACACAGGACAGCAGCACGGAGGATCATTAGTACACGGGAACATGGAGGAGCTCAGGTAACACAGGAACGCAGGTGAGACACAGGAACGCAGGAGACAAAGGAACGCAGGCTAATCGCAGTAAAGCTTTCTCTCAGGCTGTGAGGCACAAAGATCCGGCAAGAGATACAGGAAGAGGCAGGCTTAAGTAGTTTTAGTGAAGGGCGCGCTGGCCCTAGGAGGCGGGGGCGCGCGCGCCATGCTGCCGGAGTTGGCGTGGGAACGGGACAGGGTAAGTAAGAAGCCGGGGGACCGGGGCAGCCGTGAAGAGCGGCACGGGTGCCCCTGCGACCCGGGAGGGAGGTCACAGAGGCACCCGTGACAGTACCCCCCCCCCTTCGGCCTCCCCCTCTTTTCGGACTGAAGGAACCTGTGGAGAAGAGCACGATCCAGTATGTTCTCTTCGGGTTCCCATGACCTCTCCTCCGGGCCGAACCCCCTCCAGTCGACAAGGTAGAATCGTCTCCCTCTGACTGTCTTCATATCAAGGACTTCTTTCACCTCAAAGACATCAGAAGTATCAGCTTCAGGACCAGGAGAAGGTACATGCCGGGAGAATTGATTCAGGACGACAGGTTTCAGCAGGGAGACATGAAAAGAATTCGGGATGCGCATAGTGGAGAGAAGGCGGAGCTTATATGCTACTGGATTAATGCGCTGTAACACCTCGAACGGACCCAGGAAACGTGGACCCAGTTTGTAACTGGGGATCTTCAACCGAACATATCTGGAGGAGAGCCACACTTTATCTCCAGGAGAGAAGATGGGAGGGGATCTGCGTCTTTTATCAGCCTGACGAGTCTGTTCCCAGATGGATTTAAGGTCCACTACCAACTCTTTTACAGCAGGAACATCAGCAGACACCAGGTAGGGGTGAGAGGTAGGGGTGGACGTGGAAGTCTCCCATACACAACAAAGAATGGGGTGGAGCCGGCAGACTCCGAATCCAGGGAGTTATAGGAGAATTCTGCCCATCGGAGCAGAGCGGACCAGTCGTCCTGTCGGGCGGAAACAAAATGGCGAAGATTTGATTAACCTTCTCGACTTGTCCGTTGGACTGAGGATGGTAAGCAGACGAGAAGTCCAGTTTCACTTGTAGTTGATGGCACAGGGACCGTCAGAAACGGGAAACAAACTGGACCCCTCGGTCCGAGACTATGTGTAGAGGTAGTCCATGTAGCCGGAAGATGTGCTGGAAGAACAGGCTGGCAAGACGTGGGGCTGACGGCAGGCCTGGCAGGGGAACAAAGTGGGCCATCTTGGAGAAGCGGTCGGTCACCACCCAGATAACGGTATTACCCACAGAGCATGGAAGATCGGTAATAAAGTCCATTGCCACGTGAGTCCACGGGCAGCTGGGTATTGGTAACGGCAAGAGAATACCAGCTGGTTTAAGACGAGATGGCTTGTTTCGAGAACAGGAGGTGCAGGCGCCCACAAAGTCCCGTACATCCTTGACCATATCTGGCCTCCAGTAGTGTCGGGAAATGAAGGCGAGAGAGCGCTGCACCCCAGGATGCCCAGCCACACGGGAGCAATGTCCCCAAGTCAGTATCCTCCTCCGAAGGGCAGGTCGGACATATATCTTGCCTGGAGGAAGTTGCCGAAGATCCACAGGAGCAGCAAGAACCAAGCGTTCAGGAGGAACAATATGTCTAGGAGCAGGATCCTCCCCAATCACATCCGAGGCACGGGAGAGAGCATCGTCCCTCACATTCTTCTCTGCAGGACGGAAATTATGAGAAAATTGAAACGGGAGATAAAGAGATACCAACGAGCCTGTCTTGGATTGAGACGCTGGGCAGTCTGGAGGTACAGAAGGTTTTTATAATCGGTGTAGATATTAACTGGAAAACGAGCACCCTCCAGAACATAACGCCATTCTTCCAAGGCAAGTTTTATGGCCAGAAGCTCTCGATCACCAATAGAGTAATTCCGTTCCGCAGCTGAAAAGGTCTTGGAGAAGAACCCACAAGTGAGGTTTCTGCCCTTGGGGCCCTTCTGTGTGAGTACGGCTCCAGCACCAACGGATGAGACGTCAACCTCAACAGGAACGGCTTCTCTGAGTCAGGTCGAGTAAGAACGGGAGCAGATGAAAAAGCAGATTTTAACTGTGTGAAGGCGTCTTCTGCCGCCGGGGGCCAGTGTCTAGGGTTGGCGTTCTTCTTCGTCAGGGTCACAATGGGAGATACCAGGGAGGAAAAATGTGGGATGAACTGCCGGTAATAATTGGCGAATCCCAGGAATCTCTGGATAGCTCGAAGCCCTACTGGACGTGGCCAGTGAAGTACTGCAGACACTTTTGCAAGATCCATCTGAAGTCCCTTGTCCGAAATAATATATCCAAGGAACGGGAGACTCTTCTGATTAAATAGACACTTCTCCAGCTTAGCATAGAGGTGATTGGCCCTTAGGTGCCTGAGAACCTGCCGTACATGGGCCTGATGGGATGCAATGTCCGCAGAGAACACCAGAATGTCGTCCAAGTATACCACGACACAGGTATAGAGTAAGTCTCTGAAAATGTCGTTGACAAAGTCCTGAAATACCGTCGGAGCATTACAGAGACCGAAGGGCATAACAAGGTACTCGAAGTGCCCATCTCGAGTATTGAAGGCGGTCTTCCACTCATCACCTTCACGTATGCGTATGAGATTATATGCCCCTCGCAGATCTAACTTGGTGAAGACCTTGGCACCCCGTAGACGGTCAAAAAGTTTGGTGATGAGAGGCAAAGGGTAACGGTTTTTCACCGTGACTTTGTTGAGTCCGTGGTAGTCTATGCACGGACGAAGGGAACCATCCTTTTTGGCCACGAAGAAGAAGCCAGCACCGTCGGGAGAAGAAGACTTCCGGATGAATCCCTTCTGCAAATTTTCCTTAATATAGGCCGACATGGCCGCAGTTTCAGGCACGGACAGCGGGTAAACTCGACCTCGTGGCAGGGATGTTCCTGGCAGCAGTTCAATAGGGCAATAGTATGGATGATGCGGTGGCAAGGTCTCTGCTTGCTTTTCAGAGAAAACATCAGCATAGTCCAGGTAAGCAGCGGGAAGACCCTTCAAAGACTTGGGAGACAAGGTGAAAGGTATAGTAGAGGCTGGACGAAGAGCCTTGAGACAGCGGGACTGGCATCCAGGACCCCAGCGAAGAACCTCCCCAGTCTGCCAGTTAAGAACAGGTGCATGTCTCTGCAGCTACGGAAGTCCCAATAGGATGGAGGAAGTGGAACGGGGAAGTACATAGAAAGACAGTCTCTCAATATGCAGGGCACCAACTTGCAGACACAGAGGTTCAGTGCGATACTGGACTGGATAATAAAGGATCTGACCACTAACCGAAGAGATGACCAGGGGTTTGTCGAGGTGGATCACTGGAATGTGATGCTGCGAGACGAGTGCAGCATTCACAAAATTTCCTGCGGACCCGGAGTCCAAGAAGGCTGCTCGTACCAACGCTGAGGAGCACAGGAATGGTCAAATGTGGAGAAGCTTCGCACAAATCTAGGGACGCTTCTCCCAAGAACCTTAGGTGGTGGCGTTTCCCGAACATTGAGGACGGACAGGACACGTCCTGATGAAATGTTCAGGACTCGCACAATAGAGGCAGAGGTCTCCCTGTCATCTTCTGTTGCATTCCTGGGAAGAGAGGCTGGCTCTGTCCACCTCCATAGGCTCTTCGGCAGAAAGTACAACCGGTGACTGGAGCGGCCTCTGGAAGACAGGAGCCAGACGAGGAAGACGTCTTGGACGAGCTTGAGGCTGCTCGAGGAGAGACTCTTCGGCACGCTCTGTAAATCTCACGTCTATCCGGGTGGCCAGAGAGATTAGACCATTCAGAGTGGACGGCAGATCACGAGCGGCCAGAGCGTCTTTTACATGGGGGAGAGTCCCTTTTTGAAAGCTGCGGACAGGGCCGCGTCGTTCCAAGAGAGCTCCGAGGCCAGGGTACGGAACTGCACGGCGTACTCTCCAACAGATGAATTTCCCTGACGCAGATTCAACAATGCAGTCTCAGCAGAGGAGGCCCGAGCTGGTTCTTCGAAAACAGACCGGAATTCTGCCAGAAATGCCGAGAGTGTAGCAGTGACCGGGTCGTCTCTGTCCCAAAGCGGAGTAGCCCAGGCCAGGGCTTTCCCGCAGAGGAGGCTGAGGATAAATGCCAGCTTGGAACGCTCCGTGACGAATTGGGACTGCATAAGCTCTATGTGTAGAGAACACTGGGTGATGAAGCCCCTGCATAGCTTGGGATCCCCGTCATACTTGCCGGGCATAGAAAGACGTAGCCTGGGTTCGGTAGCTGGAAGGACAGCTGGAGTAGCAGGAGTTGCAGGAACAGCTTCAGGGACCTGTTGCTGATGCTGGGTAGTTAGCAACTGTTGCAGCATGGCGGTGACTTGCTCCAGCTGTTTGCGCTGTGCGGCAATCTGCCGGGATTGATGCATCACAATTGTAGCAAGATCGGGCCAAATGGGAGACGGAACCTCAGCGGGATCCATGTCCGGATCTGTCAGGCTTGCGGGTTGTGGATCCACTGGACCACTGCAGACGATGACACAAGCCACTACCTGGGACCGGAGTCTAAGTGGTACCCAGTTTTCACCAGAGCCCGCCGCAAAGCGGGTTAGACAAGCTGCAGCGTGGTACCACCAGGTCGTTCCTCAGGCGTGACTTGTCTGCAGTGGCGGCCAAGGTTGAGGTACAAGAACGGCAATCAATCTCGTGGTCAAAGTCCAGGCACAGGGTCAGGGCAGGTGGCAGAGATGCAACGTCAGAGTTCAATCCGGGGTCAGCAACAGGAGGTCCAAGCAGAGGGGTACGGGAACACAGCACAGAGGACAGCAGCACGGAGGATCACTAGTACATGGGAACACGGAGGAGCTCAGGTAACACAGGAACACGGAGGGACACAGGAGCGCAGGTGACACAGGAACGCAGGAGACACAGGAACGCAGGAGACACAGGAACGCAGGCTAATCGCAGTAAAGCTTTCTCTCAGGCTGTGAGGCACAAAGATCTGGCAAGAGATACAGGAAGAGGCAGGCTTAAGAAGTTTTAGTGAAAATGGCCAGTGCCAATTAGTGGCGCGCTGGCCCTTTAAATTTGCCGAAGGTGGCGCGTGCGTGCCCTAGGAGGCAGGGGCGCGCGCGCCATGCTGCCGGAGTCGGCGTGGGAACGGGACAGGGTAAGTAAGAAGCCGGGGGACCGAGGCAGCCTTGAAGTGCGGCACGGGTGCCCCTGCTACCCGGGAGGGAGGTCACAGAGGCACCCGTGCGTCTTCCGGCCACATCACTCCACCTGCAGTAATAATGCCCGAGCGGCCGTTTCCGGCCGCATCGAGCACTGTACAGTGACGGGCAGGAGCTTCCTGTCCCAACAGATGGCCCCTGCCCGACTACCAAAGCCATTGCCGCTATTGAAGTGCCAGCCTGTGGGCCCCCAACCAATAAATCCAGATCCAGGGGGTTGGCGCTGACACTCCAAGAGCACCAATGATGACAAGGGCCAGATAGAAACGGTCCCCGGGCTGCATGTGGCCGTACACGGGCCGTAGTTTGGGTCTCTCTGATATAGTGGAAAGAAAATCATCCCAATCGTTTGGTATGAATAACACAAATACATTTTTGTTGACCTCCTCATATTCTGGCCTTGTTAGGAAGACACCTCTTCCTATATGAGCATAACATTTACTGGCCAGCTTATATTGCACCCCAGGGCAACGTCCAACTAGATTACATAACACAGTCACTCACATAGTTCCTCGCCATCTTCTTCTTTTCATCTCTTATCTTTGTTGCCTTGTGGAGGTTTTCCCCCAGTCATTGCCGTTGAGGATGGCCGTGGACTGGAGCCCCCTTTCCTGCTGATCCTCTCTCCCTAGGTATTTCTGTCAGTGCCCGATTCTGCCAGGCTTGGATCCGTGAATGTGTACGTTGAGGCTGAAACTTTCACTGCCTCTGGAAAAGCTTGGAGCACAAGGGACTAAAAGCTCTTCTATTTTTTGTGAGTTCCGCTGAATACTCCACGAGTGATAACATCTTTGCATTCTCTATCACTAGGGGCACCCTCCTGCGCCTGCGCCTTGATTATCTGCATAATCGAGATATTTTGCAATCGCCTGTCTTTAGACTATTCTGTGGGCTCGCTCAATTTATACCGTTCCCAAAGCCCTAGTAGTTGCGGCAGCGTATCCGAAGAGATCTTATGTAACTGTGGCAGTGTGGTCCTTTCAGGCAAGCCCACTAGACGTATATTGCTTCTACTAGACCTGTTTTCGAGATCTTCTATCTTGTCCGCCATTTTAGCTGACTCTGTGGTGGCTGCCGTTATCTTTATTAAAGCCACTGCTAAGTCATCTTCCAAGGTGGATATGTGCCGTTCCGCTTCATCGGTTAGAATGAGAGTCAATCTCCGCCTGTAAAGCTTCTAATGTATCTTCGATTGCTGTGGAAACTGTTTCCTGTATACTTGGAGCTATTGTCTTAGCTTCTTCCATAGCCAGCTTTTTGTAGTTTATAGGAGCCTTGGGCTGGGTCTGAGCTTGTGTCTGACTCTCGCATGTCGTCTTCAGACATTTCTCCTCCCTGTGCCCATGGTTGCGGGGGCACCATTACTATCTCCTGTCAGTCTTGTAATGTATGCTGGTGAGCAAGATCTACAACCTTTTTTCTGGGTCTATAGTTCTTCTGTGCTTTAATTTATGCCAGTGGAGGGTGGTGTACATGGAAGTCCCCCGATCACAAGGGGGGGGGGGGGGCGGAAGAAGGGGTGCTGCCACCTACTGCTTCTCTGATGTTGTGAGCTGTTCTCCTGCGCTTTCACCTCGGGAACCACCGCTGCCCTCCTTTCCCCCTTTAGCTTTCAGGTACTGGCTGCCTTACGCAGTCTTTTGTAGTAGGTTGACCGACCCAGCTGGATCCTGAATTCAAGGGGGCACCTCAGCGACCTGCCTCCCCACAGATGGCGTGGGATGTTCAAGTCCTCTCAGTCGCATGGCCCGCCGCTCGATCCAGCAGCCGCCGCCGGACTGCTTTGACATACTTTGTGCAGCACTGTGTAATCTGAGTGTGCTATATAAATAAAGAATTATTATTATTATTTATTAAAGTTTTTGTGCCAGTTTTCTGCCTGACTTTGCATTGAAAAGAACGTACAAGATGCTTGTACCTGTATCTCGCCAATTTCTGTCAGCTCCAT
Organism: Engystomops pustulosus; assembly: GCF_040894005.1. Taxonomy (NCBI): domain Eukaryota; kingdom Metazoa; phylum Chordata; class Amphibia; order Anura; family Leptodactylidae; genus Engystomops; species Engystomops pustulosus. The sequence goes on from NC_092411.1 coordinate 60,818,012, forward strand.
ACAGATTAATGGAGCAGAATGGTTATGCACGGCCAATGGAGGTACGTGGGACCCCATTGCACCCCTCGTTCTTGTGATCTCTGGGGGTCTCATCACTGAGACCCCCACTGATCAGCAAGTTAGGCCCTATCCTGTGGTGATCGTCGCTCCCTGTGGCGCCATTGAGTGACGATTGGTCGCAATGACAGCCTTGGGTCTTCAGAAGACCCGAGGCCGCCTCGTTTAAACTCATTCATTACGATGTGCAATTTGCACATTTTAATGAATGAGGTGAAAAATCCCCATATATTGCCATACTGTAGTATAGCAGAATATGCTAGGATCAATCAGACAACCTAGGGTAAAAGTACCCAAGGGCAGTGATGGTGAACCTTTTAGAGACCGAGTGCCCAAGCTACAACTAAAATCCACTTATTTACCGTGAAATGCCAACATGGAATTTTAAGCAGTAACTTATTACTACTTTTTCTTCCACATATTTCAATCGTATCAGCCCCTAATACCACCAATACAGTTGAAATAAGGAGGGAAAATTCAGACTCTCATTGTAGCTTTTCTCCAGATTAAGAATGAAGGGTCCAGCAGGATGACCTCCAAAGATAAAACAGCCACTTTCACACCTTCTTACTTTTCTCGCAGTTCCAATGGAGTGTTTCTTTAAAATAGCGCTGAGAGCAGCATCTCTTAAGTTGCCTGGGACTGCAGGAAGATTTGATGGATTTGTTCCTGTCTGGGTATTGATGATTACACTATTATGGGGGTCGGGTATTGATGATTACACTATTATGGGGGTCGGGTATTGATGATTACACTATTATGGGGTCGGGTATGGATGATTACACTATTATGGGGTCGGGTATGGATGATTACACTATTATGGGGGTCGGGTATTGATGATTACACTATTATGGGGGTCGGGTATTGATGATTACACTATTATGGGGTCGGGTATGGATGATTACACTATTATGGGGTCGGGTATGGATGATTACACTATGATGGGGTCGGGTATGGATGATTACACTATTATAGGGGTCGGGTATTGATGATTACACTATTATGGGGGTCGGGTACTGATGATTACACTATTATAGGGGTCAGATATTGATGATTACACTATTATGGGGTCGGGTATTGATGATTACACTATTATGGGGGTCGGGTATTGATGAATACACTATTATAGGGGTCCGGTATTGATGATTACACTATTATGGGGTCGGGTAGTGATGATTACACCATAGCACTACAGTCGGGTATGGATGATAATCTTATGATGGGATCATTTATTAACGATTACACTTGGATAGGTGGTATTTGGATGCTTATACGTTTCTGGGGTCAGGTTTGGATGATTACGTTGCCTGTGTAGTAGTGATGTGAATCCCTCTATTGGGTATAACCACAGGCCGCACTCCTCGGCCGCAGCCATGACGCCCCCCCCCCCTATAGTTAGACCCCGCCCTTTCCCTCAGTGAGGCCACGCCTCCCCCAGCCGGCTCCCGGGATCCCAGTCTGTGGCCCCGCCCTCTGTGCAGCTCACTCTCCGCCTAGTCCGGGTTACGTGGCAGCGCTACCGTCAGCAGCAGAGCGGCGGACATATTACACGCCGGCCTGGGTAACCGGCTGCAACAACACTACCAGTGCGGCGGAGCTACACGGAGCTGAGCGGCGGTGCACAGGTGAGGAGGCGCGACATGTGCTGCAGGAATCTCCCCCCGGCTACACATTCAGGAGCTGTCGCTTATCTCTATGACACAAGCCTCATCTCCATTGTACAGGGGACCCGGGGGATGGGTGCAAGGCATGCTGGGAGATGTAGTCCTGCACTGTAGTGCCAGGCATGTCACTGCCGGTGTCACAGATGCTGGAGACAATCAGAGGAAGACACGGGCAGCAGTGTGGACAACCCCTTTAAGGCCGGGCACTCGGTAGTCACAGCAGTCAGCTGTTCTGTACCCTGCCAGCAAATCAGATGCACTCAGGAAGGTCATGTGACCTGTAGGGCCATCTCTTTAATTCCCTTAAGGATGCACTCTTAAAGGGAATGTGTCACAATAGTATTTATTATAGTATAATATTTTATATATAAAGGAATGAGTTAGACATTATTGATATATATTATAACTCTGTGTATGTAAATCTGCACAATACACGATGTTTAGATGTTGTGCAGTGCACACAGAGCTAATGAAGGTCATATTAGGTCTGCAGCTTTTAAGATCGGCTTTTGACCCCAAAAAGAAGCCTCATAAGTGCCTGACGTAACAAAAATGTAGTGCTGTGTACGCTATGCGATAAATGTACAATGTGTGTATGTAAGAGTCCTGGTTCTGATCCGTTTCTACCTGCAGTGCCCCATCCCAGAAAATGATGGAAGAGAGCGGCATTGAGACAACTCCTCCTGGCACCCCTCCTCCCAGCACCCTGGGGATGTCGCACCCAGCTACTACAGCCATCACCACCCCAATTCCACCAGGTAGTAACCCTGCACCCCTGTGATGTGCCTGTACTGCAAATATTCACTCCCTGTATCTTAATGTGGGGGTTCTCTGCACACTATACAGAACGTGTAAGAGGTTGTCAGCTTCCTATGTGGTAACTGTATTTTTAGTCTTCTCTAAGTGAATGAAAACATTCGCGTTTACATTCGGAGGCAGTAAAGGTTGTTGCACTTGGCCTTTCACGGTGGCTTAGTGGTTAGCATTACAGTCTTGTAGCGCTAGGGACCTGGGTTCAACTCCCAGGGTCAATATCTGCAAAGAATTTGTACATTCTCTCCGTGTTTGCATGGGTTTCCTCCAGGTCCTCTGGTTTCCTCCCTCACACCAAAACATACTGGTAAGTTGATTAGATTGTGAGCCCCATTGGGGACAGGGACTGATTTGGCAAGCCCTGTGCAGCGCTGCGTAATCTGTGTGCGCTATGTAAATAATTATTATTTCTTATTTCCATGGGGGGATTGTCCGCTTGCTAAAAAAAAGAAGTGGTCTGTCCTATATTTTGAGCAATTTGTTCTGAATTTGCTGCAGATTTTCCAACTAAAATTTAGCCAAGTAAAAATACCCTAATAAATCAGGTGTAGACAGCTTCATAAATCCCCCAATGTGTACAATAATACAGATACTCCTTTCCCTTTTGTCATACATATGCCATAACCTCACATTAGACCATTTTTAGTGATTACTGTATCACACATACAACAGTTGTCTGCTCTCTGATATTTACCACACTCTGCAAAATATTGGGACAGGATGTCAAGTCCTATATTACAGTGGTCCCCAACCTTTTTTTTTGCCCAGGGACCGGCTGTAAACATATATTTTCTCCAGGGACCAGTAGGTGGGGGGATACAGTCTGGTCTCTGTTTCATAGCCAAAAATGTAAGTTTGCATGCCCCATAAAACTCCCTGTGTGTCTAGCTTATATTGTCCAATTTCCCGAAGAAGCCCCCCCCCACTCTCTACTTTCCCAGCTGAACTAAAAACAAAAAAATACTCACCTTCCTTGTTCCCCTGCAGCAGTCTTCTCTTAGCTCACCGTCAATAGAACAGTGCATTTACATGGAAATTAAGTAATGGGAGAGAAGACTGCTGCAGGGGAACGGGGAAGGTGAGTATATTTTCTTTTGTTTGTTTTTACAGAGGTCCAGCGCGGCCTGGAACCAGGTGTTCCATGGCCCGGTCTTGGGCCATGGACCGGTGGTTGGGGAACACTGCTATATTAGACTCATAAAATAAATGCTCAACTCCAGCCTTAGGTTTTATGTCTTTTCTGAAAATGTCATACAAGTATCCCGTTAAATTCACATATGTCTCTGTTTAGGGTTTGCTTGTTGTGATGGAAGACAAAGGCCATTTAACCATTGATGTGTTCTGTTTTTTTTATTCACAGTTTTGTCAAGTCCATTGGCTGCTCCGACAATCCCCTCAGCCCAATCTTATTCTCCTCCTACTTTCTCTTCTCCTCTTCCCACTTCAACCATTCCTCCAATGAGAACGTCAGTTCCTCTACCATTTACACCTCCACCTCTGGCCTCAGGGGGGTTGCTGCCTCCTCTTCACACCTCAGCACCCGCAGGTTTCAGCAGTCCATTGCCATCCCTGTCTTCCCCTATGTCTTTTCCTCCTCCTCCACTCAGCTCCACTCCTGCACCACCGGTCGTCTTATCTGCACCACCTATGGGTCCTCCAGTCACAGGATTTTCTATGGCCTCCACCTATGATATTACAAAGGGTCATGCGGGGCGAGCACCACAGACACCGTTGATGCCTTCGTATTCTGCACCCCCTGTCTCAGGTTGTGTCTTTGGAATGTTTTGTATTCTTACTTTGTTCTATTGGGTTGATACATAGAAAACCTCTTTCTGGCATGTGTTATTGCTGTTGTAATTTAGTGAAAGCAGAGTATATGAACATGGGGGATGGTCTTAAAGTTATGGAAAAACTATTATCATTGTAGTTCTATATTCCCAGCTCTGGCCTGGCTGGACCTGCTGGGGGTAAACAAGTTTCATTTTATAGCAGTCCGTATTCTGCAAGTGAATTTGGGTGGGGGTGGGGGGGTTTAAGCACCTGCTTGAGTTTCCTGTATATATTTACATTAGGAATACTTTTTTTTTTAAGCGCCCAGACAGTAAAACTTTAAAAATATATTCATCATACAATTTTGATACAGGCAGAGGGGTCCCTCTGTAACTAGGGGTCGCCTGTAAGTCGGGTGTCCTTAAGTAGGGGACTGCCTGTACTAAAAAATGGTGATTTAATATCTTATCCTGGTCTTGTTTTCTTTCTATTACATAGCCCTGCCTTGATGTCTTTGAGTAACCTGTGTGATAATAACTTTATTCCCTAATGTACCAGGATCAGGTGCTGTCAGACATCAGCAACACTAAGTAATATGTGGCAAAGCTAAAAATGGCGCTAAATAACTGAATGCAGCTGGAGAATTCATCTCTCTCCATGCTAGTATATCCTGCCTGTGTATACATGATATAAGAAGAGAGGTTAGCATCCTTTTTAGAGATTTTACGTTCTCCATGTTTTCCAGTAGTAAATATTTAAAGGGCACCTACCACCACAAATCTACCTATAAAGGTAGATCGGGTGGTAGGTGGATCAATGGGACGTGAGGATAGCCCTTTTAAGGGCTAATCCTCACGTCCCCGCACTGTTTTGTAAACTTTTATTACCCTAATATGTTAATTTACTTATGCGGCTACTGGGGCGTGGAGTAGCCGCATCTGAGGTTACACGAGGCGGCTACTCCACGCCCCGGTAGCCACATTACCCCTCCTACTCACCATGTTCGGCGCGCAGCTGCTCGTAGCTGCGCGCCCTCGTCCGACGATCCTGCCGCCTGCGCATGCGCGGAACAGCAGGCCCGCGCCTGCGCGGTCACTGCTCTGAAGCCGGGGCTGCACAGACGCGGGCCTGCTGTTCTGCGCATGCGCAGACGGCAGGATCGTCTGACGAGGGCGCGCAGCTACGAGCAGCTGCGCGCCGAACATGGTGAGTAGGAGGGGTAATGTGGCTACCGGGGCGTGGAGTAGCCGCCTCGTGTAACCTCAGATGCGGCTACTCCACGCCCCAGTAGCCGCATAAGTAAATTAACATATTAGGGTAATAAAAGTTTACAAAACAGTGCGGGGACGTGAGGATTAGCCCTTAAAAGGGCTATCCTCACGTCCCATTGATTCACCTACCACCCAATCTACCTTTATAGGTAGATTTGTGGTGGTAGGTTTCCTTTAAAGCGTATCTAAACATTTCACTACTGTTTTCTGAAACAAAAAAAAAAAAAGTTTGAAGTTTATGTTTGTGCTCACCTTTATTATAGAAATCTATTGTACCTTATTTTTTTCCTGTTTGTTATGAGAGGTTGCACTAACATTTTGCCAGAAGGGCATTTTGCCAGAAGGGCATTTTGCCAGAAGGGCATTTGCCAGAAGGGCATTTTTTTAAATTCATTTTTCGCTCTCCACCCTCAAAAATCTAGACCTTTTCATGTACGGTGTATTTCGCCATCTTCTGACGCTAATAACTTTTTCATACTTTGTTGTACGGAAATGTGTAAAATGTAATTTTTTGCTAGACAAGATGATGTTTTCAATGCTGCCATTTTGAGGACTGTACAGCCTGTTGGTTAAATTTTTATAAAAAATTTTATGTGATGTAAGATGGTGTAAAAGTGGCATTTCACACATTTGTGTGCTATTATCTGTTATGCAGTTCACCACCAGGAATAACCGTTTTTATATCTTAATAGACCGGGGCATTTTGTGACCCGGTGTTGCTTAATATGTTTGGGATTTTTACGGCTTATTAAGTTTTAAATCAGTTCTAGGGAAATTGGGGTGATTTTATTTTTTATTTTTTTACAGGGGCAAATTTAGCAAAGAACACATTATATATGTGTACCCTGCTTTTCTTATATATAGATCACAGATAGCCGTGATCTAATGATAACAACCCATTGGATGACTGTTATCAGTGATCTGTATAGAGAGACCTGCAGAGGGATTGTATATAGCATTCTCCCTGCAGCCTTTCACTGTAAACAAGGGTAGGGTGACAGGGGATTGATAATATTGGCCCCCTGTCACAGTAAAGGATCGGGCTGTCTCATAGACAGTGCGATCCTGCTGATGGCACTGTGTGCATGATCACACACAGCCATGGGGATGGGCGGAGCTACTCCCTGCGGCCGCTGTTGCACGTCATGTGACCTAAGCTCCGGTCACATGACCTTCTTTCTGGCGCAAGCAGGCCTGGCAGGGGGCTCTGCTGACGGCACACACTGCAATCCGATCGCAGTGAGCGCTGGCACCGCTCTGAGTCATCAGCCAGTCCCTAAACAAGAAAATCACCAAGCCGTATTTATACGCTTGATGAATTTTTTGGAGGAGTAAATCAGCCTCTACATGCATCATAGACGCTTGTAGAGGCGTTAGCTAGACCTCTGGTGGGCAGTAAAGGAAAGCTGTTCTGAGGTCATACACAACTACTGATAAGGAGAGGAGGCTACAGCATAACTCCTTACACACCTACATGGCATTCTTCCATTTGATAATTCAGTTCTGTGCAGGAAGAAAATTAATTATTTTCCTTAAAGGGCACCTACCACCACAAATCTACCTATAAAGGTAGATTGGGTGGTAGGTGGATCAATGGGACGTGAGGATAGCCCTTTTAAGGGCTAATCCTCACGTCCCTGCACTTTTTTAATAACTTTAATTTGATATTTATTCAAATTTACTTATGCGGCTACCGGGGCGTGGAGTAGCCGCATATGAGATTACACGAGGCGGCTACTCCACGCCCCGGTAGCCACTTTACCCCTCCTACTCACCCATCTTCGGCGCGCAGCTCCGCGTAGCTGCGCGCCCTCGTCCGGCGATCCTGCCGTCTGCGCATGCGCAGAAGAGCAGGTCCGCGCCTGCGCGGTCACAACTCCGAAACAGGCGCGGGCCTGCTCTTCTGCGCATGCGCAGACGGCAGGATCGCCGGACGAGGGCGCGCAGCTACGCGGAGCTGCGCGCCGAAGATGGGTGAGTAGGAGGGGTAAAGTGGCTACCGGGGCGTGGAGTAGCCGCCTCGTGTAATCTCATATGCGGCTTCTCCACGCCCCGGTAGCCGCATAAGTAAATTTGAATAAATATCAAATTAAAGTTATTAAAAAAGTGCAGGGACGTGAGGATTAGCCCTTAAAAGGGCTATCCTCACGTCCCATTGATCCACCTACCACCCAATCTACCTTTATAGGTAGATTTGTGGTGGTAGGTTCCCTTTAATAAAGTGTACTACTAACAATGCTATTATCATCTGCCATATTAATGAAGTCTATTTTAGGTTACATGTATCACCTAATACATGAACACCTGTCACCTCTCCTGACACTTCTTCCCTTTTGTCAGTTTATTCATATATTTCTAATAGAAATAACAGAAGGACGGCGCAATGTAGAGGTAGTTAAGAAGTAATGTGAAATCCAGGACCTGGTGTATTATAGATCAGGAATGCTTTAATGTAATTGGTGTTTTATCTTTTATTTTATAGTTTTATCAAATCCTGTTACCCAGGTTGCTCCTGTGGTCCCTGGTGTATCTGGCTCTTCCATTACATTTCCAGAGGAGCCTGAAGATCCTAGGGTGCTTGCCGCACATAATGAGCCGCCTGCCGGAGGAATCTGGGGCTTTATTAAGGTAAGACACATGGGCTTATGTATTTTATAACATTATCCAATAACTTTTTTTTCTGCACCATTGTTAAAGGCTGTTTTCCCTAATCATTTCTTATCCACTTTAACTATTGGCTTCACAGACCTACCACTAAATACAGTACTTACTGTGTAAATAAAGCATGGATGAACCAGGGACACTTACTCATAGATTGTTATATTATATTCATGTTTGTTATCCAACTACGGCAGGTCTGTAGTTTTTTGCTACAGGCAGGCACAGGGCAGGAACACCACACACTCACTCACACACTCACTCACACTCACTCACTCACTCACACTCACTCACACTCACTCACTCACACTCACTCACTCACACTCACTCACTCACACTCACTCACACTCACTCACTCACACTCACTCACTCACACTCACTCACTCACACTCACTCACTCACACTCACTCACTCACACTCACTCACTCACACTCACTCACTCACTCACACTCACTCGCTCACTCACACTCACTCACACTCACTCACACTCACTCACTCACACTCACTCACACTCACTCACACTCACTCACACTCACTCACTCACACTCACTCACACTCACTCACACTCACTCACTCACACTCACTCACACTCACTCACTCACTCACTCACTCTCTCTCCACTGGTGCCGTTCCCCTGTCCACAACCACATGACCTAAATAGATAAATATCTCTCGATCTTAGGATGGTTATTGCTTTTCTATAAATTGTAATTAAACACTTCCATTTTTTTTTTAGGGGGTCGCTGGGAATCCAGTGGTGAAGTCTGTACTGGATAAAACCAAACACTCTGTGGAGAGTGTGATCACTACATTGGACCCTGGGATGGCGCCATATATCAGTGAGTAAAAAAGAAATGACAAAATCCACTCCATAGGTTTTATTGGAGCCGCTCAGACTCATTTGCATAATTTTTAAAGCCTTTTTAAAGAGCATAATCCGGCCAGAGGGAGCACACACCACAATGTCAATGTGCTTGGTTTACAATCCTCAATCCTGGTGGAAAATGTCCTTTAAAACTAATAAAATTTGATCTTAACCAATTTGGGGCCAGATTATTTCAATTTTTTTGCATTTTCATTTTCTACTCCCAGGCTTTAAAAATCCATAGCTTTTTATTCTTCCGTTCACAGAGCTGTACGAGGCCTTGTTTTCTGCCTAACAAATTTTACTTCCTAGTGACAGCATTTCATATTCCATACCGGTTACTGGGAAGCTGGAAAAAAATTCTAAATGCGATGAAACTGTATGAAAAAAACGCATTTGTGCCATTTTTTGTGGGCTTGGTCTTTACAGCTTTCACTGTGCACTCAAAATGACACATCTCCTTTATTCCTTCAGTCACTACAAGCCGATATCCGAAATTTGTATAGATGTTGTTATATTTTAATACATTTTAAAAAATGTTAAACTTTTGTAAAAAAAAAAAAATAAATAAATAAATAACACAACTTTTTCGTGATGACGTTTATGTTGCTACCCTTTTGGGGACTGTATGACCTTCTGATCACTTTTTATTAAATTTATTTATGCGTTACAAAATGGTGAAAGTGGCATTTTCGATACTGGGTTCACCGTCGCAAATAACTGTTTGGGACATTTGGGATATGGCGATACCTAACATGTTTATGATTTTATTGAGCTTTTTATATCGGTTCTAGGGAAAAGGGGGTGATTTTGAAGTTTTATTTACTTTTTTTTTTTTTTTCTACTTTTACAACTTTTTTTTTTTTTTTTTTTTTAGACCCCCCCCAAGGGTCTAAAAATAACCGATCCTACCGTACCCTGCAATAATTTGCTAGTGCCAGGTAAATGATTACCTGGCGGGTTTCAGCGATGGGTCTGCTGCATAATGCACCAGCCTGTGAGCCCTTTTAAGGTTTTATTCATGTGTCTTTTATTTGTTTAGGATCTGGAGGAGAGCTTGACCTAGTGGTAACGTCAAAGAAAGAAGTGAAGGTTTCTGCTGTACGAGATGCTTTTCAAGAAGTTTTTGGCATGGCGCTTGTAACCGGAGAAGATGGGCAGTCAAACATTGCTCCGCAGCCGATTGGCTATGCTGCCGGTCTGAAGGTACAGTAACTTATGTTACTTTATATAGGCTTACAGAGAAAGATGTGGAATTAAAGTATTAAGGGCTCATTCAGATGGGTGGTTTTTTTTACGTCCCCGTGCTATCCGTTTCTGACGGTTTTCAGTGGGTCTTTTTATATGTCCTTGCTTTTTAACGGATGCGTGGACTGTAATAAAAAAAATTGCATCATGCATTTTTTTTTTCTCATAAGCTAACCACCGATCTCCATAGAAATAAATGGAGCAGCAAAGGAAGGTATCCATATGGAGTCTGCTTCCTTTTGCAGATGTGAAAAAAACAGAATACGCACTGCAAATGAACACCACATGTACACATTTTTAGCAGACACGCTTGTCTGTTCTTACACTGTTTGAGATCATAAATTTTGAGTATCTAAAGGTTAGACACTGTAAAAGTAGCCCTAAAATGCACAATTTTCAGCTGTATCACGCGGAAAAGGTCTATGGCACCGGTTCACAGTGCGATAAAAACATGTCTCGCCGAACTGTGACTAAGCCTGGTTTTCTATGGAGAGGGGAGGGGTGAGGAGTGTTCACCTGGGTTATGGCCCGGGTGAGCACACAGCCGTCTGCATGAGGCTTAGAACTGTAACGTGCTTAATAATAAATCTCCTTAAGTTTCAGACTGTCTATTCTAAGTTTGCACCTGGTTTTTTTTTTTTTTTGTATAAAAATTAATTTTTTTGCCAGAAAAATTCACCAGAATTTTCACACATTGGCATAATTTTTGACACCACTTTGGTCACGCTTCTTTCCGGTGTGCAAAGACCTTGTTAGTTGTACAAGTAGTAAAGTGTCAAAAAATGGACCCTATGTCGCTGGTATGTATGGTCCACTCATGCATCAATTGACTAGAAAAGATCTGCCTCAGCTGAAATCTTGGGCATGAATAGTAGCTACCCTAAAATAAGTGCTTCAGGCAGGCGACTCACCCACGTGGCTGTAGAAACCACAACCATGTGCATAAAACCATACTTGGGACCAGTGACACAATGGATAGCATACTGCAAAAATATACATTCAATGAAGAAGCAGGATGCATCCACAGCCTCTTCTCTATCAATTAGGGAGAAATGGACTTGGGCACCAATGTTCAGAGCCGCAATCAGATTATTGTCCCCCGAAAATCAGGAAATTTAAAAGTGTATATCTCTGATTCTGTTTCACCTAGAAACACAATATTATATTAAAATGGAGAGTTCTGTTTCTAGATGGTATTGTTCAGGAGATATGACCATATAAAATTTGACACTGTCATGATGTATAGCTACGTGCTATCTGCGTGGTGCATGTACAAATAAGTATAGTAGCTGTATGGCAGTCATGAACGGGTTTAAGTGTCAAATATTTTTTATAATGGTAATTGGCTTCTGTATAATCTATTCATGAATAAAAAAACAACAGTATGAGTTTTCAAGTATTGTTCCAGTACCTTAACTAATAATACCTGTTGTCTGCAGGGAGCTCAGGAAAGGATTGATAGCCTGCGCCGGAGCGGAGTGATCCATGAGAAGCAGCCTGCTGTGTCAGTGGAAAATTTCATTGCTGAGCTTCTGCCAGACAAGTAAGCACTGGATATATAGGCAGAATAACATGACTTTGCTGATGTTCACCATTTAAAGGGGAAAAAAGTGCTGTCCATGTTCTTTTGTATGGCATCAGTCACATATAGGCATTTGTCATGGATATTGCAGTTATAAGTGGCAATCCTAATCCTGTGCTTATTTGTGTACAAGAATGAGTTTTCTGTGTATGTCACTGTGGAGGTTACAAATCCATATTTTTATTTTAGGTGGTTTGACATTGGCTGTATAATTGTTGATGACCCAATCCATGGGATACGTTTAGAAGCCTTCACACAAGCCACGCCGGTGCCTTTAGAATACGTACAACAGGTATTTCAGATATTGTTTGTCATTCTATGTTCTGTGACATTGCACACAGCCAGGTGGCGTGCCATAGACTGGTAAATCGGTAAAAACCCGAAACAAAACCTGTTGACAGTCCCTGGAGTAACTTTGTAGCAGACTGGCTGGGTGGGATAGAGGCAGAAGTCATCTCACACTTAGGCTACATTCACACTAACGTATGGAGGACGTATATACGGCCGATATACGTCCTCCATACACGTCAATGGGCGCACGGTACCGCTCCGTACCCGGAAAAAGATAGGACCTGTCCTATCTTTTGCCGTAATGCGGCGCCGTGCCCCATTACTTCCTATGGAGAGGGGCGGGGGTGAGCTGCGCTCACCTCCTCCTCCTCTCCCCGTGCACTGCCGTTGCCCGCTATGGTACGGGTGGGCAACGGCAGTGTGAATGTAGCCTTAATATACCTTTATACCAAATTATACCATAATATTACTTTATGCTGAGAACTTTCTGGTTACATGATAATAGAAGAGATGTCCCACTAAACACTAAAAAAGTTCAGTCTCTACATTATTTTGAAGTTCTGCTTACCATACACATTAGATGATTGTCAGCTGAGCACACTGGTTTTGGGGGACAGTCCTATTGTCTGATGTGTGCGAGAGCTTTACAACTCTCCTCGGTGGTGGGGGAGATGAGGATGAGGATGAAGATTGACATACTGAATTTCATCTCAGCTTGATCCTTTTGCTTGTAAAGGAAATCTTCCTCCAACACCTAGTATGATAAACCAGGGACACTTACTTGTAGGTCCAGGCACTGTGATTGTGGTTTCTTTTTATAGTTGTTATCCACAACCTCCTTCCAGGAGGCCATGTATAACAAATAAAAGAAGATTACCACAGTCATGGTGCCTGGATCTATGAGTAAGGTTCCTTTCACACGAACTTGTGATATGCCTAGGCTGGAACCTGGCGTAGCACACATTCGGCTGGTGAAGCGGGGGGATGAGTGCAAGGGGTGCAGCCATTATCACAGGAAAAGATGGAGCACGCTCTATCTTTTTACCTTGGACAGTACAGAGACACATGTTGTGCTCACCTAACTGCGGCCAGGTGCCATAGGCTTCTATGGGGACTGGATATCGGTCCTTCATGTTCGTGTGAAAGAGGCCTTGGTGTCCCTGGCTTGTCATGCCTTATCTTGGTGGTATATTTACTTTTAATTATAGCATTAAAATGATGCCAGTATCCAGATCCATAGAGCTGTTTTTGGACTATAACTGTGGGATAATCACTGTTAATTATAAGGATTTTTTATAAGGAGGATTGGGTTCACAACATGGAAATTTTACAGATTTTTCTCTTTAGTTTACTTAATTACTAATTCAAAGTACTGTGTGAGGAAACACACAATTGTGATAAAGAAACACTAAATACACATAATGCCCCACACAATAAAAAAAATATTCTCACCTTTTCCATCAATGATATTTGTTCTTAAAGGGGTTGTCCCGGGTTTATAAGTTGTAACAAAGTAATCAAGGAGGGTCGAACTGCTGGGACCTTTACGATGTGGAGATCGGGATCCTGTTCTCACTATTGGGTGGAGCGGCAGACCGATCAAGCTGCTAGATTCACTGATGTTGTGCCACTATAATCTCGAACAGTTCTTGGCCATCTCCAGCACTCGTATAGAATGGAGTGAAGTGGCGCAGGGTACATGCTTGGTTGCTTCTCCACCCATTAGCACGAACAGGATTACCATTTATGTGATCCCAGCCGTAGGACACATCAATCACAATGTGATCCTGTGGATAAAGGGATTGTTGCAGGTTTATAAATTATTCCCTAAGTTGCACTTAATAAAGGAAATATACCCGTTGGGAAACTACTTTTTGAAGTAGTTTCTAATGCAAAAAGCCTATTGCTGCATCCTGTTTTTGGCTTAAACTTTCTGCTTCTGGCAAAATAAACTTAAATACCTTAATACGCAAGCGCAGTAGCTCCTCTGTATCCTTAGCAAAGCTTCCACCAATGCCGGAACGTCCCTTGTAGCCACTGAAAGAAATTTGTATATTAAGGTATTTAAGTTTATTTTGGCAGCAGCAATAGGCAATATACATTGGAAACCACTTCAAAAAACAGTAGAGCTTTCTGTGTTCCAGGAGTTCAGCCACAGACCTTGTTCTCCTCAGTGTCTTGTGTCTGTCTGTAAGACTACTGGCTGGAGCAGGATCCTCCCTGTTGTGCTCTTTTTAGGAATCCTACCCTTTGATAAGTTTCATTCCCTGGCCATATATCAAAGATTATTTCCTAAGTTCTCTCTAGGATTTCTACAAGACTTTAGCCCACATTTATTAAAGCCCCTGCACCAGTTTTTTGTCTGGCTTTGTTCTTTTCGGTGCTATATGCTTATACTTGTATTTATAAAATGTCCACGACACATCATGCAGTGTTTCACGCTCAATGTTAAAGGTGCACCCAACAAAAAGTTGGTGCACTCTATCGAGCAGGGGGGCCAGATTCGTGGAGAATGTGGGACACAATCCATTAATCTGGCGCACACTACACGGGCAATCTGCACCTAGCTCAGTTTGCACTGTTTTTGATAAATGTGGACCTTTGTCTGGATCATGCAGAATGTACTGTCGGCCGACAAAGTGAGGATAACAGTTTCTTGTTCATTTTTATCATTCATTTCGAGGCATGTTGGGGGAGATGTATCAATGTAGACCAGTGCAGAGTAGAACTGCACCAGATTTATCACTGTGTCTGAAGCTGGATGATTAATCTGTATACCAGTACAAGACTGGCGAGTAGTACTTTTCCTTTCCTATTAATTGGTCTAGTTTGCTGCGCCAATATATTAATTTTTTTGCCGTGCAGACACACCCCTTTTACCGATGAACATGCTCCTTTTTTGTAGCAATAAGAAAACAGCCTGAAACTGGTCTAAAACCTTCAGTAAATGCGGCACACATAATTTTATGTGCAGTTTTCTGGTGTAGATTGATACATTTCCTCCATTGTTCATATTACTTTTCAGTGTGTTAACCATTACTACATTTTCTTTGGATTCCAGCTCTCAATATATGACAACTTGCATCCTCAATTAATACATGTCTTGTTTTTTTCTGAAATTTTAAATGGGTACAGTGCTAAATAACATGTTACTTTCATTCCCTTTACTTTATAGGCACAAAATCTGACCCCACAAGACTACAACCTGCGGTGGTCTGGCCTGTCAGTAACCGTTGGCGAAGTGCTGGAGAGAAGTTTACCCCATATCAGCAGGACTGATTGGCACGTGGCCTTCACGGGCATGTCCCGCAAGCAGATGATTTACAGCACAGCCAAAGCTCTTGCAGGAATGTATAAGCAGCGTCTCCCACCAAGAATTCTTTGAAAGCAAAACATTTTTTTTTTATATAATTGTGTTTTTCAGATACCAAACTTAGACCAAACAACATGGAAGAATAGTTTTCTATTGTTAAAAGGAAACACGCAAAGCTGCACAATCCCTTTATATTGAGATATCACATTTTTGTACAATCAAGAGGTTAAAACATTTGTTATAGAGATAAAGATCTGGAAATGCCTGCCTCTACCGTAATAGCTATTTTCAGCTGCTATAGAGGAAGCTATGTAGTAGGCTAGGCTTCTGAACAGAGGATTATACAGTATATACTGCCTATACATTCTTAAAGAGATACTTCATGAAATAACTTGTTTGTTTCTTATATTTACTCCATTGCTAAGCTTTAATTTCTATGTATGTCAGTGTATATAATACAGAATATCTGTGTGTTCATTTTGTGTCGATCAAATGGCAAGGATTATACATTGGGTAAAATTGCACCTTAATTGTCCATTTGTCTTCTTAATCATTAGAAGTGCATAGAAAATATAAAGAATAGTGCTTCCCGTTCTATAACCATTCTCTTAGAATTTCCTTGTCATTCCTCCTATAAATGTATGAATGAATAGAAAAAGGTGTTTCCAAATAGTAGTGAACATCCATTGAACTAATGGGATGACAATGCCTTGTTGTCAATTTATTTATCCAGAGTTAGGGCTCATGCACACTAACGTGTGCCCCTTGGCCGTAGCCGTACAGGCACATATCATGTGTGCTGGAGAGAAGGAGAAGCGAGCATAGAAAATAGAGCCGCACCCCCGTTCTTATGGCCAAAGATAAAGAACGCTTTATCTTGTTTGCGGGAACGGTACGGTGAGCACACTTTGTGTTCACCCTACCGAGCCCAGGCGCCATAGACCACTATAGGGGACGTATTTGCTACCGGATATACGCCCCCATACGTTAGTGTGCATGAACCCTTAGGTAAAATGACAGGGACCTTGCAGAATTCTAAATAGAAGTGCAACACAAGTTAAAGATTGTATAAAGATTGTTAAAAAAGTATATACGGTACATGTAGCCTGAAAATGTACCCTTCCGCTAATTGATAACACAAGACTCTATTTACCACCAGCAGGTTATCTTGGACAGATCCCTCTATTTTAGTCCCCAGGGGCTTATCTTGTATGGATCGTCATTCCTTTCAGTCCTGAGGGATTGCAGAGTTGTTAAACAAGCATATGATCTTTGGACTGATCCTTTCCACCATATGACTGTAATGAAACCTACTTCCCTTTTTATCCTATTGTACATATCAAGCTATTTCCATCTGTTTTTAAAATAGAAGGCTGTCAATGACTTTGAATGTCTGTCGTACATGTAGAACCTTATATAATGAACAGATTAAGGATTCCATAATCCAAAAGTAAATGAAGGCATCCATTACAAAGTACAATGCATAGCTAAATATGCGGGGCCCTTATTTTTAATATTTCTGTTCTTATGATTCCCAGTCACCTATTTTTCTCTATTCTATGCAAGTTGTATAATATTTATCTGAGATGCTAGCCCCTGTTTACAGATAGACCGCTCTTGAGCAGAGGGAATGTCCCCGTATGCTATTGTTTGTTTTTCTGCCACAAAAGGGGCATGGTTACTCATAAATCCAGGCACAATGACTGTGATGAGCAATGATCAATTACCTCCTTCTTTTTAAAATTCCTTTTAAAACTTTTAGAAGGAAGTAATGTGCCTTGAGGACTCTGAGGAAGTTACCAGAGCCCCTCCATGCTGTAGCTTCACAGGCTGTAGCACTGTAGGAGCAGGTCTCTGGGAGGGGGGATGGGAAGTACTCCTGTACTCTGTAACAGCTTGACATTAACACTATCCTGTAATTGTTATAAACAGTATATTAAACAATTCATAACTGGGCAGATACTTTAATATATTCTTATCATGGTGCAAATAGTACAAAAAATATCTATTTTGGACTCTTTTCTGGCTTAGATACAATTTCCATGGTTGTAGGTATTTTGCAGTGTAAGACCAATGTGTGACATGTGGAGTTACTTTACCGAAATATTTTTGGGACAACCCTAAAGGGTAATAAATTGCTCAGCATTGGGTAAAACAAAATCTCTGCTTCCTTTCCCCATAAGCCGCACCTCTGTGGGTTGTTTCTGGTAACGTAAAATAACCCCATTCAGTGAAGACATAAAAGATCTACATCTATTGTAATCCTGAACAACTTTTATTCATCCTAGTAACATATTGTCACTAGAATTGTTACCTCTTTTGTCCTTCTGTCTTTTAAAAATATCATTTCTAATCTTATCTCTGCTAGGAAATTAGGTAGGATTTCTGCAACCAGTTTTTTATGGCATTTGATAAATGGTGCGTCCAAGTCCTAAATTACAAGTGATAGCATCAGTCTTGCGTTTTACTGTCCTTGCAGAAAGCGCAGTACAAAGACTTTTACAAGCTTCACTTTCCTTTTTTATACATATTACATTTCTTTGTAATTACAAGGCTAGCGTGGTGATCCTTATACTGTGCACAAGAAATTGCTACCCCCATTTATTGCTCTGTCTCCGCTACAACCGTATGAGGCCACAAAATGATCGTGTAGTCTTGGTGTGGATGGTGGAACAGCTTGCGAGCAGCCACTATTTTCACATTTGCTGTGTTTTCTAATATTGCTTTTCCTTTGCTTTGTAGACTTCTAACATAAAGGGTAAAATGCTAAAGGGGTGTTCACATTTCAGCATAAAATTATTATTTTTATTTATGATGAAAAGTTCTACAATTTTTTAATATACTTTCTGTTGAAATATCTAAATATCAATTATTTGTTGAAAGTGGACAACCTCTTTAAAACCATCAACTGAAACATAAAAGGGTGTGGAAGCACCCAGGCCTTGAAGACTTAGGGGGCTCCTAGGAACTAGTATTTTAGGAATACACTCTAGTCAAAGGGGTTGTCCTCTTTCAGCAAATAATTGGTTTGCGTAATGAAAAGTTATACAATTTTCCAAAATACCTTCTGTATCAATTCCTCACAGTTTTCTAGATCTCTGCTTGCTGTCATTCTATAGAAAGCTTCTATAGTAACTTCCACTGGATCGAAATATGTCCATGGTCACACAGGTGCACGACTCGTTAGTATTATAGAGAGCAATCAGAGCCATGTGTTATAACGAGCTGTGCACCTGTGTGACCATGGACATATTCCGATCCAGTGGAAGTTACTTTAGAAGCTTTCTATAGAATGACAGCAAGCAGAGATCTAGAAAACCATGAGGAATTGATACAGAAAGTATATTGGGAAATTGTATAACATTTTCTTACACAAAGCATATCAATCATTTGCTGAAAGTGGACAACCCCTTTTAAGGGGGCTGCTACACATTCTGCATTGAGGCCCAGCAAATCAAGTTGTGCCTCTGTCTACAATTTATAAGGTCTCTTTAGAATAATTTATTCGAACTATAAGGGAAATAGTTTGCAGATTCCCTTAACTTAAAGAAAAAAGTGGATTTTTTTCCCTACAAAAACACACTTTTAATGTCTATAATCATCATCTATAATAACTTGTTTATTAGTCTGGCGGTTTTCAATTACGTGGCCAGTTTTTGTTGTGTAATGTGAGATTGTTTTTTCTATTTGATGAATAAAAAGGATAAGAACAATGTTTTTGATGCAGACACTCACATCACCACTTTGGGGTGAATTTATTGCCTTGGTCTTATATACTAGTTTATGTTGCTTTTTAACCTAGGTGCCAATGACTGATTTTTAGTATTTTTTATACCCAGTTTGAAAGCAGTACGCTAATATATTTGCCACTAGTGACTTATTGTGTGTATCAGCATTAAATAAATGTTTTCAAAATTCTATTTGGTTTCAGACTTCATTTGTTTCTCAACTCGGTAAAGATAATAAGGCACATAATGCTTTAGAATATTTTAGTAGCCGGTGTAAGTATTCTTTACAATATTAATCTGCCACATGTATATAAAAAAGTGGAGGACAGCTATTTTTGTATCTAAGGATACCTAGATTGTGAGCCCCATGGGGACAGGGACCAATTTGACATGCTTTGTGCAGCGCTGCGTAATCTGTGTGCGCTATATAAATAATAATAATTATTATTATTATACCTACCTACCTAGCAGTATAGAAAGTACCCAAGTTTTTCTATGGTATTAATTGGTTTGCCATTTGATTTAAGCTGCATGCACATGACCGTATTTTTACCAATGATTGGTTATTTCAATTGTTTACACCAAGAATTGCGGATGAGTGATACTGGCATGCGTCAGCCTGCAATGCGACTGCTTGTCAAATTTGCCTACTAGGTTATTATACATTGGGTTGTTTACTGTATAATGTTATAATATTGAAAAGAAAAAGACCTCCCACATACTGAAAATGATTAAAGTCTTACGTTAACAGATAATAATTCAAAAATGTTGCAAACTTTATCCCACAAAAAAAAAAAAAAATTGGATATAAATGGAAAAAATAAAAAGAACACTTCATGGGTTTAAATCTCTTAAATAAAGTCAAGGTACCAGTATAGATGCCAATATCTTGATCTTCTCCTGCTCTGTGTCCTGATTCTACACCTCTGCCGCCTGCCCAGACCATCTGCCTGCTTCTGACCACGAGATGCCTGCCTGCCATACCTGTACCTGAACTGCGGACTAGCTGCACCTGTTGAACGACCTGGTGGCACCACGCCGCAGCAAAACTATCCCGCTTTGCAGCGGGCTCTGGTGAAGATCAGGTGCCACATAGATTCCGGTCCCAGGTGTCGGCTAGTGCCATCTCCTGTGGTGGTCCAGGGTTTTCACTTCCCCGAGCCCTGACCATGACCACAAGGCTGCTGTTAATAGAAGCCTCCATATATACATGGAATAAAAATCTGAATCAGAAAATTAATATTATTTTTAGAAAAAAAATTATATATTTTCTTTGGTTTGAGTGAGGAAAAACAAAAAGTTTCCCTTTAATACTTAAAGGTAGGAGCACAGACAAATACGTCCTACATAATGCTATTTGTCATCTCTACATGTGATGTACAGATGCTATTTTAAGCCCACATCATTTTTACAGTTGTGATCTATAAATCAAAAGGTTAACTTGTGCTTTTGTTACAAATACAACTCCGCGGGAGAAGCTGCTTTACTCCGAGTGATTAATGGCAACCAAGAAATTCTATTAGTAGATGCTTTAGGCAGGACATGCAAACCTGAATATAAATCCCAGTGGTGGCTCTCCGGATACCTATAGTTAAAGAATAATCGTGTTGATTAATAGCTGAGGGCTAATCATAAAACAATTAATGGCTGTCAGATGTCATCCCACGGCATACACAAATATGTGCTCAGGTATATTAGAAAGAAACATTGCCTGCATGTTCACTGATGAAATGGGAAATGCTTGGAAAAAAATCCTCTTGATTATTATCTATATTATCTATAGAGCACTATATTTAATATTAGAGATACCCACAAGGGCTCACGTAAATATGGGAGTGTAGATGGAAACACTAGGTAAGGGAGCACAGCAGTGGGATATGTACTGTTGGCAATTCTAAAGAGGTGTGTTTTCAGGTTTTATTTGAAGGCTTGGAAGGTGGCAGATAGTCTTCCGTGTTTTGATAGGGTGTTCCACAATTATTGGGGACGCAGGGAAGAAGTCCTGGAAACAGAGATGACACGAGGGAAGGAACTGGCTATTTAGGTCATGATATCTGTAGGGAACAGGTTATGGACAGCTTTGTTAGGCAGGGTTAGATGAGAAAAAAATGAGATAGATTGATTGGCTGGGAAGCTAAGGATGTTAAGGGGTTGTCCAACTATTAGAAAAATGTATCAGGTGGGCTGGGGAGGGCTTTTAAAAAAGAAAAAAAGCTTTACTCAACTCCTCTGGAGCTCCCGGTGTCCCACACTGCAGTCTTTTGGAGCTGTGCTCCTGTCCCAGCACTTGAAACAGTGCTGGTACAGAGGAGTAAACAAACAGGGGCACTGGAAGCACCGAAGGATGCGAGTAAAGCTTTTTATTTTTTTAATAGCCCTCCCCAGCCCACCTGATACATTTTTATTCTAAAGGTCAGACAATCCCTTTAAGGATATATTGAAGGGGTGTTCCACAATTGTATTAGAGTCGATAATTTGAGGGAAGCTACAGCATTATTTTTTCTTCTCAAATAACTAAAAGTCCATCAGTGACCTTGGTTAAGGAAGCTTTAGTGGAGTGATGGGTTTAGAAACCAGATTTTTGCTTGTCAAGAGTAAGTTGGAGAAAAGTGCGGAGGGATAGTTCCAGGCTGACATGTTTTTTTAAGCAAATAGAAGTAATGAGATGGAAAGTTCAGGATGGAAGATGGACCCAAAGGATTCGTAGAATGGGTGTGAGCACAATGCTACCAGCAACATCATACCTTTAATTGGCAAGAGATACTTAAGCAATATTCATTTTCAAAATTAACATGCAAAGCATTCATAGTCCAAGACATCTCAATGTCCTGGATAAATAACCTTGTAAAGTAGAGCAGGTCATAACTATGAAATCTCCAAACTCCAGCTAATGAAGCGCATTATATTAATCACACAGGATGCAATATATGTTTAATCAGCTTGAATTGATATATCAGAAAAGGTTATTTTCAAGCACACAAATTATATTCCTGTCGCATAACTAAATGATTAGGCATCATAATTGCCAGGAAAACCTGCAAGTTATATTGGATAATAAAATAAACCTTAAGTTTCCACAAGACTATTATCACAGATTTAGCTGTGATTATGGGAATAAAAGACATAAATGTCTGGTCTGGCTGAAGGAAAAACTGTTCATTTTTATAGCAAGATTATAACCTTTGTGGAGATCTGCACCAAAGGAAATTTTTCTATGTTTGATCATCTCTCCATCATGCTTTATTGTCAAAATTAATTACAAAAATATCATATTTTTTAAACATTAGAATAAACTTGACCATGAGGTCTAAAAACTGTATTTTTACAGTTCACTTCCAATGAAAAATATTTTGGCGATATAGTCAAAGTATGGTATAAATACTGTACTGCGGTGATCCTACTTTACCGGATGCCAGTGATAGAGTCCACCACCATACCTGTCCCCTTTAATTTCCTGTCATAGTACTGTCCACCGTAGTCTCCTTGATAAACAACCCTTACCCTTCTCGAATAGATTCTCTGAGAGTTGGATGTTCCCCATCATACCCTGGTTTGATTAATCGGCTTTTGAACTAACAAAGGTTTACAGCATCATCCTAAATAACCCATTTAAGTAAAAATGGTGTTTTATCATGTAAGGCTAAGGATATGTTTGGTGGATTATCAACATATCCTTACGATGGTGGGCTAAGATATATCCCATTGTATGCACTGTATGTATCCCACTAAGAATCTCCCAGAGCGTATACTCAGTGGAGTCTGGAGATGGATGCAATACTTTGCATCTATCCCGCATAGGCTCTAATAGCCTCTGCTCAGCAGAAAGGATGTTTTTCCATCCTGTGTTTCCTGCTGGATGTGATGTATACCAATCAGCCAGAGGGAAAAGTTAGTCTATGTCTAATGATCTGTTTTGCATATGAGCCTATAAAAGTGCAAAATAGTATGTTCTGTATGGTAAATATTCAGGTATATAACAGTTAATTTATATGTATATTTTTTGTACGTATGCCCGCCAAGTACGCTCGCTGCGCTGAAGAGGAGGAGGGGTGACCCCTCTCCATAGCAATGCATGGCACACGGTGCCGTAACACGGGAAAAGATAGGACATGTCCTATCTTTTCCCCGTGTACATAGCGGTATGGTGCCACACGTGTGCTGCATCGTATTGGTCCGTGCGCCCATTGCTGTCTATGAGGGACAAGCTCGCGGCCGTATATACGCCCCCCCCCCCCCCGACGGTTGTGTGAATGCAGTGATTTGGCTTAATGTTTTGGACAATTCTCCAGGATAAAAATGTTATATTTTATAAAGAATGGTATGTAACAACAGTTAGGCCAAAAGTAGTACCACACGTCAATGCACACAATGCAAAGATTTGTACATCTTTATTCATAATTTGTATAACAATATTTGCCAAACTTGCTAAATACATTTAAAATCATGTGCATAAATCTCTACAGAGCAAGCAGAAATATTTGTGCATGAATAAGCACTATTTGCTAAAGCAGCCTTACAAATATGTGAAAAATAAGCAATGGTTACTATTCTCCCTACTCCTGTTATTAACCAAAAATAATAGCTAGCTCCTACTAGAGCTATGGCACAATACTACAGATCAAGCAGCATGATGAAATAAGAAAATAGAGTAATAAATGAAAAATATCACCAGGTAATAAGAGGGGACTGGCTCCCCACGCGTTCCGCCACCTAGCCCTGTGGCTTCTTAAGGGATACATGATGCTAGACCAGTGATGGCCAACCTATGACACGCGTGTCAGTGCTGACACGCATAGCCATTTTCAGTGACACGCGGCCGCCGGAGAGTTAAGTTTCATCCTCGGCTCCTACACAGCCAGGTGCAGTAGCCGGGAGGCTGAGAGATTGTCCAGCACATTGGTCACATGACCGGCCCAATCCTCCTGCCTCCAACTTGGGCCGGTGATGCAACGTCACAGCCGGGCACAGCCCATCCAAACACGCCTAGAGATTGGGGGAGGGTGGGGACTAGACTGGTGAGTAGTGTACGCTATGTCTGAGGAAACAGCTGATCGGTATTACACTGCAATGTCATATGTAAAGAACTGGATGCTGGGAGAGACTGATCGCTACTGGAGGAGGCTATCATCCATTAGTCATGTATTATGAAGTCCAATCTTAGTAATGTCCAAAGAAATGGTAGTGGGGCATTATGAATGATGGGGATAGACTCCAAATTTTGAAGGAAATCCATATGTTGAATAGATATTTAGTATGCAGATGTTTGTAGCCCTTCTTCTTACAAATCAAGAATTCCAGAGTTGAACAAGTCCAAAGGCCTCCGTAGGTAAATACTTGCTTCTTTATATTGTCCTCTGATTTGAGGTGTCATAATCCATATCTCCAAAAGTGTCCTTAGTTGAATTTCAAGTGGATCAATGATGCGCCTATTCTGGATTAGATTCCAGATGTTTACTTAATAAGTCGTGAAAAATAAGCAGTACTTCATGTCCGGTTGTCTGTGTGCTGACGTCCATTATATATTTATTAGTGTCATCCTTGGCAAATATTGTTATACAAATTACGAATAAAGATGTACAAATTTTTACTTATCTTTTCATTGTGTCAGTACCTTTTTGTTGTATACGATATTTTATAAAGAATTGTTCATCTTCCTGAAATGTTTCTTGTTGGAGTGCCAGAGACCTGCAGCATTAGCAATCACTTTCTAAAACTTTAAAAGTATAATTCATCCAAGGAAAATAGAGACCTTTATCTGTAAACAGGCCAAATGTCCACAAAGTTATTCAAGAAAGTGTAATAAAAATATTTTATAGGTCTATTTCTGTGGTCCCGGGTTATAGCACAATTGATCATAATGTTCATGGTTCCAAGATAAACTTTAAGGAACAGTGGCTCCGCTTGTATCTGGCTTGATTGATCTGCTGGATGGATGGGCAAGCTGGCAACATTATACCAATCAAACACTTTTATAGGTGTACATAAATATTGTCTCTTATTTTACCTAAATATTCGTAAATGAATAATTAATAGTTCCTGGACTAAAGGGTTTTATGTCATATAGAAGGAAATTGCAAGAATTTTTGTGTGGTTTTTCCTGCTTAATAATGAAGGAGATTTTCTCAGCACTTCATGAGTCCTGGTCCCTTTGCTTCTTATGCTGCACAAAATACTGGAGTGGTTAAATGCATGTTATTAAAAGCAATAAAAGATGGTGGATGATAGGAGTATATATATATATATATATATATATATATATATATATATATATAGGCAAATATTAAGACACAGCAAACTGAATTACTAAGAAACTGCTTCGTTCAGTGCCACAGTATAAAACCAAGCACCGAGCAGATTGACTTACTGTATATACTGTTGTAGGAAAAGATTCAGTAGAATGTATTCCTTCTATACCTTTGTTTTTCTGTGTTTAGAAGCAGTTCTCTAGTTACAGGAGCCGTCCTGTCACTGAGTTACAACCAACTTTTCACAGCCATGGAGAGGACACTGTAGTCACTAATAGGAATGCCCCATGACCTTTCAGTTAAAATACAGAGATAGATTTAAGGAAAACTACCATCTAAATCCAGCATGATAAACCAGAGACACTTACGAATAGATCCAGGCACCATAACTGTGGTAATCTTCTTATATTTGTTAACCATAGTCTCATTCCTTCTCACTGGAGGAGTGTGTTGGGGGGGGGGGGGGTGCGTTACCACAGGGTCGGACTGACCCACCGGTGTGCCGGTGAAAGCCCCGGATTGCCCGAACCTTTTTGGCTCACAATGAGAGATGGTGAGGCTCACAATGAGAGGTGGAGTTGTGAGTGGGTTAGAAAAAGAGGGGGAGATAAGAGAGGGATATACCAGGGGCCCCACAATAAGAAGGGGAGGTACAAGGGGACATCATAGTGTGTTCTAATGGCGGATGACGTCATGACATTAGCGATGGCACCGCACGGAGACACAGAACCGAAGCTGGAACAGAAATAGATAGAAGAGGATCTGTCAGGGGGGGAGGGGTGGTTTTTGTTGGAAGGTGAGTACACTTTTTTTTTCTTTTATAGACTCAAGTATAAGCCGAGTTAGGTTTTTCAGCACACTCTTTGTGCTGAAAAACTCGGCTTATACTGGAGTATTTACAGTTAATATTCCCATGTAGCAGTAGGTGGGCCCCCAGAATCAATTTCACCGGTGGACCCTTGGTTCCCCAGTCCAAACCTGCATTACCAGAACCCCTCTATGCTGTAGATTCACAGACAGAACATGCAGCAACATGTCTACTCCTCCCTTTGCTACCTTAGCACTTTCTTCTTCCTCTGTCTGCTGTAATCTTACAAAGTGTGAGGGGGGGAGTGCACAGTGTAAAGGTCTGTGTAGCTGCAGTATGAAGGGATTCTGGCAACATACCCCAGAGCTCTTCTGTCTCATTAGCATAATTTATAAAAATTGAATTTAGAAAGAAAGAAGCGATGGATAACAAATATAAGAAGATTACCACAGTCACTGTGCCTAGATTTAGAAGTAAGTGTTTGTGGTTTAACATGCTTAAAGGTGTATTCCACAAAGAATAAATTCTTAAATGTACTCAGGATAAAAATATTAACAAAATAACAAAAATACAGCATTTCACAGATATAGGTCCAACAGTCCCAGTGTATACAATATCGGTAACTCCGGGATCCGACAGTAAATCTTACTACCTATGGTCGAGTATGGTAGTTTCTTCTCATAAATAACTTCTCCTCTCTGCCTCCAGCCCCTCCTCCCTGTATTACAAGAAGAACTCACACATAGACATTTCCTTCTGGCAAGCAGTCGTGTGCAGAGACTTATTCTACAAGCTACAGATAAGATCCAGGAGGGGGGCTCTCTCTGTGTTATAGATCAGATAACTGACAGTGTTTGTTATAGCTTAGATGCAGCAGAGCTGAGGCTGTCATTGTGTGTTATATGCATCTGCTCTCAGATACTTATCTGTGTCAGATCCTAGTAGAATGTTCGGAAGCTAAATAAAAGTGTAGATAAACCCCTTACCCTGATGATCTAAGAACATTGTCAGCACACAGCATCTCATAGCACATAGGAATCATGAAGCGTCTGCTTATAGAGTCCCCGCCCACACTCTGGAATTTTGCACTTACCATCACTGAATGATAGAAGCTTAAACAGCAATAAAACTGGGTAAAATTGTAAAGTGAGGGGTTAAAAATTAGTTTTATTGTGTAAACATCACTAGGGGATTGAAATCTGAGAACTTTCTTTCATTAAGTTAGGTTATTTCTATTAAAGTTACTATGTTTTTTTGCAAGATGAGATATTTTTGAATAATTTCCATTGTTAGTTAATTGTTAGTACTATTATTATTAATTATTTGGGGACCACACTGTGCCCCAATATTAAGCAAAAACAATATGTTACCCATCCAACATTTTAAAAATGGACGCTTTAAAAAAAGTTCCTTTAATGTGACCAATGATCCCCCCTTTGTAATAAACAATGCCTTTGCTGTGTCCGCTAAATAAATGTACGCCCCACACTATTCTGACCCTCACACCTGCTGAGAATTTTCACTCCTTTATGTCACTCGACCAGTAGACCTGTGGCTGGACTCCAGCTGAACACCACAGATGGTGTGATATGACATTAACATACTGCTTGGATAACAGAATAGCCAGTATATATATATATATTTGTATATATATTTTAAGGACATGGTTACAATCGAGGTCAAGGTACAAGTGATCACATGATTCCAGTTTAATCCAACAGAAAGCACATATTTATATCAGTAAAATAACAAGGTGAATCAAACAACAGGACAGAGATTTATCTGTCTACACCAGAATTCTGAAAATAGTTTATAGAGACGAGTTGGCCTGAAGTTTCCATTCTGGTTTGAGGTTCTTGTTCGACCCTCGCAACCCAGCTTAACAGCCTATCTGGCAAATTGAGGCTCCTAGAATGGAAACTCCACTAATCTCTAGTAGTTTGTAACTGAAATGGATTGCATCACATTTATTAAGGGTTTTAGACCATTTTCGTCCCTTTTCCTACTTGTCAGGGAAAGGGCGTAGCCTCTGAAAAAGGAGGCGTGGCTGCGCTGTGCACAAAAACATTTACTCTATGAGCCACAACATGCAGTCAGAAACTAGACCAACTGAAAGCTGGTCTAAAGTAGACTCCACAGTTGTACACTAATAATAATAATAATCTTTATATAGCGTCATCATATTCCGTAGCGCTTTACAAATCATGGGGGATATATGCAAATAAAAGAGTAGTAAGTCATATGGAACAAAAGGAGTGAGTCTATGAGGAAGAATGGGGTGACACAAGAGGTAAAAAGCTTATAAAATGGTCCAGCCATTGTTTATAAGGGAATAGAACGAAATATAATATAAGAAATAGAGGTGCTGCTGCTTGACCCATCAGCCGTCATCTCATATGAGTCCTAGGTGAATGGGACTGCAGAGAAGCCTGAAGCTTGGTGTCTGGTGGTTGCTGGATAACAGACGGGAGGAAGACACGATGGGTTAGTAAAGAAAGTTAAAACTTCATGCAGTTAATAAGTGTACACGACTCTAGATCACCCAGCAATGATTTCTCCGCTACATAATGCAACTATGTGGTCTAACTCTAACTGGATAAATCTCCACCGAAACTTCTCCCATTGGATCAGAAGGTGGTGGTTGTGTGAAAAGTACAGTTCACAACAAAGTATAAGCAAGCTTCACAGAACAGTTTCTAGCCTTCAAACTATTGCAAATAACTAATATAATTCTATAGGTATAATGACTACAATTAATCAATTCTAGCAGTGTATACTGACACAAATCATATTTTTTGGAATTTTTAAATCATTTCTTCACAAGGGTGACCTGCTTGGAGACACTGGGGCAGATTTATCAAGTGTCTGAAAGTCAGAATATTTCTAGTTGCCCATGGCAGCCAATCACAGCTCAGCTTTCATTTTACCAGTGCTCATGAATATTTTAAAGGGGAGCTGTGATTGGTTGCCATGGGCAACTAGAAATATTCTGACTTGCAGACAGCTTGATAAATCTGCCCCACTGAGTACTGTGAATGTACGCACCCCTTAGCGGTTCAGTAAATAGTGCGACAGCATGCCTGGCATAGTCCCTTCCACACGCAGGTTCAGTATGGCATCTCTTCCTACATTTCTCGTAAATTGTGTAATATCTCACTCTACAGACTCTCTCTATGTACTGCCAAGTTCACCCCTTTCTACGTCACAGATACACTTCTGGCAGGATTAGACAGGTAAAATTCCACAGAATTCAAATTTTCAGCCAACATTATTCACAATTTTTTACAATTCAAGTTTCCTTTGTGTTTGTGAACAGTGTGAGAAGATATTATTGTAGTAAATGGGCTAATGATGGAAGGTCCTGGTTCGCTTTTCTCAATGGGGTCAATGGGGATTAAGTCAATGGGTCTATGGGGGGTCTGACCCCTCAAAAAAGCAAGTGATGTGCCATAACTTACGAAGACAAAAATATAAGATGAAGGTGTTGATACCCAAAATATATGTTCATGACATTGCAATGAAGCTTCATTTTATTACAGATGTCCTCAGCATAAAGGTCAGACTTAGAAGACGCTGCATGGTATCTATCCTGGATAGATGTGTGACATATGTTTATAGACTTATAATTGCTTGGCTGTTAAGGTCTCATTAAAAGTACATTTTCAGTGGTTCCAAATTACACATGGTAGAAATCTAAGATGAGTGGGGAGTGAAAGAAAGGCATTAGCCTTGAGAAACAGACAAGACTGAGATTTATTTATAGTATTGGTGGCTGTATGTGTTCTCCACGTACAGTCATTCATGTATTAACTTCTAAAAAATGCATGGCTGGGGTCCATGAAAGTTTTTACTCCTGTGGTTTGAAAGCCATTATCAGACTACTACAATGCAGAAGTTATACTGGCTGATACATAATAGTGGATGACCAGGAATGTGAAACTTTCTTATACAGGTGGTCCCTACTTAAGAACACTCGACTTACATACGACCCCTAGTTACAAACGGACCTCTGGATATTCGTAATTTATTGTGTTTTAGTCCTAGGCTACAATAAACAGCCATAACAGTTATCACAGGTGTCTGTAATGAAGCTTTAGTGTTAATCTTGATTCTTATGACAATCCAACATTTTTAAAATCCAATTGTCACAGAGACCAAAAAAGTTCTGGCGAGGATTACGATGATAAAATAGACTTACATAGTTCCGACTTACATACAAATTCAACTTAAGAACAAACCTACAGACCCTATCTTGTATGTAACCCGGGGACTGTCTGTATCTTGAAAAAATGTGCATGTAACATAAATGGACTGATTGACCCAACTGACTCACTGGGATATGTGTACCCCTAGGGTTGTACCTGCTTTTCTTCGATTTTCTTCTTCTTACACAAGGATGAATGTAAGACATCGGCCAACAGGTATGTTTAGCCTATTTCTAAAAGGGACATAATTATATATATATATCGTTGCACCTATCTACTGATATATTTTTCATTTTACTACTTGTGCTCACATTTTATACTACAGGCCGTCCCCTACTTAAGAACACTCGACTTACATACAACCTCTAGTTACAAACGGACCTCTGGATATTGGTAATTTATTGTGCTTTAGTCCTAGGCTACAATAAACAGCTATAACAGTTACTACAGATGTCTGTAATGAAGCTTTATTGTTAATCCTGATTCTTATGACAACCCAACATTTTTAAAATCCAAAAGTTCTGGCTGGGATTACAATGATAAAATATACAGTTCCGACTTACATACAAATTCAACTTAAGAACAAACCTACAGACCCTATCTTGTATATAACCCGGGGACTGCCTGTATCTGTATAGTAATATGGCTTCCCCTGCCTCACAGATTTTCATCCATACTTGGAACTGAATATTTGAGTCCTGACTTTCCAATGTTCTAATAGATTCTGACATGAAAAGCTATTCTGATTATATTAAATAAAAAGTGATTGCTTCCCTGTCTGAAGGTCATTCTGACCTTCCTGGAAATGCCAGACAGGAGAAATAACAATGCTGCTTATAGCCTGCTTATAAATGAAGGAGACAGCAGCAGGCTTCCCTGTGCCACTCATCTGCTGAAAGATAACACTTCAATCCCCTTGAGTAAGAATGACACAACCTCATTGGACAGGGAAGATATGTATAATAAATGCGACTAATGTTCACTCCTTCTAAGATATATGTTTTATGTATTTTTCAATCAATTCTGTTTTTCCGATTTTACATATGTAAATGTAGGAAAATATTGGACCATATGAAAGTTAAGGAAAAATCTACAAAGCTGAAAACTACAATCCCTAAGGCTTAGGTACTTAAGCTCCCTATAGGTCACTAAAAAGGTTAATGGACCACCTTGTTTCTACTTTGTGAAGACATCAAACTATCACAAACTACAGACAGGTGTGCATACATCCCAACTTTCCTAAAGTGAAAAGAGGGATGGAAGGTTTCAGCAAAGCCATCCCCTAGTCCATGTCCCTAACCCAACCCCCTCGTGTTCCCACACATTATTATACCCTTAATACTCCCCCCATGTAGTATAATACCACCCTTTCCATGGCACACCCTTCCTATAATGGATGGCTGCACTTACTAATTTATACATTGTACACCATTCCTATAATAATCAATGTTCCTTATCTCATCCACAATGCCCCAAGACTTCCAAAATGTGTTTTTTCATAGTAAAATTTCCATTATTGTATAATATTTTGTGAAAAGCCTTCATACCAGTAACATAAAACCAGAATGGGGTGACCTCCAGAAGGCTGCTCTGTGAGCTGCGATGTCAATTTATCAGCAACTCCCGATGACATCACAAGGTAGTCTCCTCCTACTAACACTGAGCTGCTGTGGTTGGGTCCCACTACAGAGGATAACAGGTTAATGGCAGGTGTCTGTTGTGTAACCCTGTATGTAGAAGCTTTAGCATGTGAGTCCTCTACATAAAGTTCTTATCGCAACATTGGCCTTCAGAACAGAGCATTGTGGCACATTTACGTAGGGTCCGTGGAACGCATGTTCGGTGGGTTTCCCATCTTTTTCCGTCTTGCGGCGCATTTAACAGTTTTTTTTTTGGCACACACGATCGGATTTTGGCGTAATTGTGACGACTTTTATGCGACACAAATCAGGGGGCGGGCCGTCGCACAACCCGACTGATTTGGACTAAGCGCGGGATTAAACATTGATAATTGTGTCGCAAGCCATGCACTCAAATACACCGGAAAGAAAATGGTGAACTGCGGCGGACCTGAGCGGGGGAAGCGACACATGCAGGAATTTGGACGCACGATCTAAGTAAATCGCGGCAGTTCCGAATCCTCGTTGGACAACGCACCTCGGGGATCGCGACAGGATGGGTAAGTAAATGTGCCTCATTATCTCTTTTGCCTGCTCAAATTCAAGAAGGGACAACTTTTTGTTTCATATGAAATAGGCATATAAGGACTTATTTTTGCGGTAAGAGTTGTATTTTCCAATGGTTTAATTTTTAGCATAAAAATAGCATAATGATAAAAAGTGTATAACTCTTTACTGCGACTTCCGGGCGAAGGCAATAGGCATTGCCGAAACGTGTGAAAGCCATAGGTAGACGGCATGTGTATATACTTGTTGTTACTTTATCATGTCATGATTTTGTATACTAGTTGTTAATGAATTTTTGTTATTGTATATGTCATTATGCCATAATACTGTTTATATATGACTTAGTTTGATACTAATATCCAGGCACTCTTTTGTATGTGTTGCAAATGAACTATATACCTGTTCCCCTATGTGCTAATCTTATCTGTCAATGTTTTTATGGACCTGTTAACCACAATGTGTAGATCCCTGAGTAATGGAGGATGGGGAGCTTGTGATTTTGAAAAGCCTGATCCAGGGATCACACGGAAGCATGATGATATGAATCAACTCACAGTTCTTTATTGGAACTTCAACAGCAGGCAGCAGCCTTAAACAGCAGCAGGCTTCAGCTGGATGGAGATAGCTGGTCAGGAAGGTGTGCTCACAACTTCAGGCTGGGCTAGAAGAGATGGAGTTGAGTCCAGATAGTGGACCTCTGCTTTCGCCTTAGGACTCCTGACTGGCCCAGGTGTCAGGCAGGTTGCCTTTGACACATCTGCTTCCTGGTCTGGAACACTGACTTCTGCAGCACTGACATGTGCTGCACACTGGGTTCTGACTCAAAAGGTCTGGCAAGACTGGTCCTTGTCCTCCCACCCACAAGGGGTTTTATGAACTCCCCCTTATGAGATGGCAGGCACTTGTCCTTCCTTTACAGCAATTACAGAGCATATAATTGGTTAGAACAATTAACTCATGACCTCCCAGGCAGAATCGTACAGGTGCAATTACCAAGTTTCTCATGCTAGAGATCTACTAATGAGGTGATCAGTTTCACCTGGCAGTTTCATATGGAGAGAGACACTTTCCCAATACCTACCTAATCCATGCATTGGCAGGGGTGTTGCATATGTTTCACCATGTTTTGGGAGGGCTATCATTTTTATTATTCCTCAATCAAAAGAACTTCATTTTTCGCTCTTCATCTACAAAATTCCATGACTTTTTCATTTTTCTGTGTACAGAGCTGTGTGAGGGCTTATTTTCTGCATAACCAATTTTACTTCTCAGTGACATTATTTATTATTCCATGACTTGTACTGGGAAGCTGAAAAAAAATGTGGTGAAATTGGCAAAAAAATGCATTTGCGTCACTTTCTTGTGGGCTCAGTTTTTACGACTTTCATTGTGCACTCTACTTTATTCTATTATTTGGTACGATCATGGTGATGCCAAATTTATATATATTTGATTTGGTTTTAATACATTTTCAAATATTAAATGAATGTGTAAGGGAGAAAAAAGTTTTGCCATCTTCTGATGCTAATAACTTTTTCATAATATGTTGTACGGAGCTGTGTGAGGTGTTATTATTTTGCAAATGGAGCTCATATTTTTATTGTTACCATTTTGAGGGCTGTGTGACCTTTTGATAACTTTTTATTTCATTTTTTATGTGATATAAAATGGTATAAAAGTAGTGTTTTGGACATTTGGATGCTATTTTTTGTTTACTGTCGGGAATAACCGACAGTTATATATTTTGATGGATCGGCCATTTTGAGACGTTGCAATACCTAATATGTTTGTATTTTTACTCGTTATTACGTTTTATCGTTTTATACCAGTTCTGGAGGAGGGGGGGGGGGTTGCTTTGCTGCTGACACTGTTAGGGGATTTATTCAAAATTGAAGGCATACTGAAGCATCTTGCAGGGGCATGCTATTCCATCCAGTTTGTGTATAGTTGGACCATCATTTATTTTTCAACAGGACAATGACCCCAAACACACCTCCAGGCTGTGTAGAGGCTATTTGACCATGATGGAGAGTGATGGGGTGCTACGCCACATGACCTGGCCTCCACAGTCACCAGACTTGAAGCAAATAGAGATGGTTTGGGGTGAGGTGGATTGCAGAGTGAAGGCAAAAGGGCCAGAAAGTGTTAAGCATCTCTGGGAACTCCTTCAAGACTGTTGGAAGACCATTCCAGGTGACTACCTCTTCAAGGTCATTAAGAGAATGGCAAGTATGTACAAAGCAATAATCAAAGCAAAAGGTTGCTACTTTGAAAAACCTAGAACATAAGACATATTTTCAGTCTGAGTGAGCCGAGTGCCACTCTGAGAATTGCTGGCCCAGGTCCTTTTCCTACCTAGTATTTTTGTAATTCATTTGGAGTCTGTAGCAAAAGGATATACCTTTCCTTGCAGAATTTGGGTTTGCCAACCAAATTGCCAATTTAGATGTATTGCTGGACAGGGGGACATTTGTTTTATTAGTTGAGAAATTTGCAGATATGTTAAGAATTCTGCAGGGGATATCATATGTCCTGTGTAAGAAACTTAGATTGTTAATTGTTGAAAACTCATAATCCAGTGGACAAGTGTTAAAATGAAAAATATTAGCACAGCTTAACATGTAGCCTTCAGGATTCCAGAGCATGCATAATAATAACAGAACATAGTGCTAGGAGATTAAGCAATTGGCGCTATTTTAGGGATAACTCCTGGTTCATACGTCTAGATTTACCGTGTCTTAGTAAAGCAGCCAGACAAGCATCCTCCTCCAAAGGGATTAACGTCTGTAATGGGCAACTGTTGTAAATATTTCACAGCTTCCGTCCCCTGGTCATCCCAAGCTTCTGTCCACACGTAGTAGTCCTGCATTAGTCACTGTGCACCTAGGGCAGAACTATGCAATCGAAACCACATTCATTTTAAGTAACATTCATCAATATGACAGAAACTTCTGAAAAAAACTTTCACTGGCAAAATGCCTTTTGTTTTATTGATTTTTACTTATTTCAGAATTTCAGAATTAACCTTTGGGTTCTTTGTTACAAAATATATGTTATTTTTTTGCTGCAAAATCCCTGTCATACTTATCACCGCCAACAATAAACAATCTTACATATTGCTGCCCTGTGGTAAGAGATTAGATAGCCTTATGGCTAATTTTAGCATGAGTGGTGCGCAGAAATCACTTATTATTATTTTATTATTATTTCTCCACTTTTTCTTAAAGTAATCTATCAGCAGTCTGGACCAAGCAAAACTACACACATTGTACAGTAGCAGCCCTGGAGTAACCATAACTTTCTGTGTGTTGTAGCAGCGAGACTGTGAAAAAATATTTTTATTCCATTGTACTGTAGCTGGACTTTTGGACTATTTCTGCATAGAGCTACGTCACAAACTGCTTTGAGTAAAAGCTGTAGCAGGCTTCTCATTGGATACTACAGGAAAGGGGAGGAGCTGGGTGCACCAACTCCACCTACATTGTGAATTACTTATAGTTTTCACAGTCCTGCTGCTACTAACCACAAAGGGTGGTTCCATTCCATTTGTCTTTTAAGACCGGTTTGTCATGCTGCAATAATATGGATAAGTTAGATTTGAAAGACATATCTATCCACTTAGTGCTGTCTTTGAATATTTGTTGCAATGGTGTTTCAGCATAGGAAGTTATCATGCTGTAAACCAATTTCATCATTTATATTCCCATCTTAGACATTTATGGCACAGCCATAGGATATACAATAAATGGTCTATTGATGTGGTTCCTGTATCTAGGACCTGTATCTATCCGCAACCCTTATCTAGCGTGGTTCTCTCTATTCAATTTTTTGGCATTTAAGGTAAATGTCCAAGATTGGAAAATTTCTTAATTCTCATAAGTGTTCACCAAGGTTCACAGAGCTAAGACAGCTATAAAGAGATTTATATTAGTATGTCTAAAATTGCATTCCATACGCATACATGGGTGATACACAAGGCATAACCCTTGTTAGTGTCAGACTGTGAGCATGTAGTCATAGCGCTGCCTGTCCAGAGTATGAAGAGAAAGAAAGGATGTAACGCCAGTGGAATTTTTATGCAGAATTTTGCTGTAATAAGTTTTTCTTCCAGCTTTGACTACTGCATGTGTGAAATCAGCTCAAACTACATATGCTTTCCATTAAAAAGAACCCCCCACAAACCACGCACATTACCATCTAGATTTCTTTATCCTCATTTTACAGATGCCTCTATCCACTGAGCCACCATTCTTCTAAAAAAGAAAATAATTAATGATGTCCGCCATTCCAGTCATCAAGGCAGGAAGCTGCAGTGTACAGTCTGTATACCCCACCTCCTCACTGAAGCTGGCCCCCCCTATGAATGAGAGAGACATGTGACTTTCTTAAGACAATCCCTGAGGGCCCTATGAGGTTTATATCTCTTCACAGTCAGGTCTCTCTCATCACCCACCTTTCTGAGGGAGTGGTTTATGATTTACCAGAGCTGGCTCTCTATCTCCATCTCTCTCAATGTTGCAGCAGGGGATTGTGTTCAACTTCCTACTACCCCTGATAGTAAAAGTAAAGGGAGCTGTATATGTCTGTAGTGGAATGTTGGCAGATGGTCATTAAGTACTAGTTCCATAATGGCAGCATGTTTGTAGCAGTGAAACCTGTCAATCAGGAACATGGAGGCAGGGTAGTGCAGTGATCACTGCATATGCAAGACCCTAGTACTATCATTGGACTATCATTACGTGAGCTGCATATAAGTTTACAAACAGTTTTTTTTACATTGCAATCATGGAAAGGAACCATTTAGGCATAAGTCAATGCTTTTTAAATCATATATTTTAATGTAGTGTTTATTTTGGGTGGGTTAATTTGCATGTCAGGTTATATTTAAAGGGGTTATCCATGTTTAAGAGATTACTTAGGGCAGTGCTGGGACGGGCTATTTAAAAATAATAAATGAGTACTTACCTCCTCCGGTGCCGCTGATGTCCCGTTCCGAGGTCCGTCTGATCCATTCCATTGTTTGTTTACAGAGGCACGGAAGCCGCACACAGGGAGCTTCCGGCCGGCAAGGTGGCCAACCACACCCATTCATCCATATCTCTCAGCATTGCTGGGAGCTGGGAGATGTTGTGGGATAGGATAGCTCCCTGTCCGCCACTGTAAACAAACCAGTGCACAGATCAGACTGACATCAGTGGCACAAGGTAAGTACACTTTTATTATTTTTAAATAGTCACTCCTCCAATCTCACTAATTCTGTGCTGGGGTCACAGCCTTGGTGCCCACAGAGATGGCTCTTAGTGCCATCTTAGAAGATCTAATGGTAATTCTATTATTACAATTATTGTACAATTATTAACATAATAATAATGTTACGAATTATGAAAAGAATAATAATATCAATGAAGATCTGCTGAGCTGCGCTAACAGCATCCACCTGCATGTTTTATTTTATAAACTCCACCTAATGTACTAGCGCAGTGTGTACATTATTAATATTAAAAGTTGTACATGACATAAAATCTATACTTGTCTTCCTACATTTGCCTACAATTGTATTGATGGTAAATAGCAATTAGTATACAATAGCACTTTAGTCAGGTTTCTGATGGATCCTCTACCGCTAACAAGCACATTTATTGGAATATAATATATTAGTCAAGGTATTACTAAACAACTCTCCCTTCTTGTGACCTAAGCAAACTCATATTAATGAGGACAGCTGTCTTGAATAGAAGGGGTTAAGTGCAATGTGGTCTCCAGTTGGCAGAAGGCTTCAATAAGTGAGTGGCACAAAAATGCTAAGGGTAAATGCACAGAGCCCCCCTTCCCCCTTCATTCCTATCTAGTCTCACTACTATTCACAGCAGGTTTATTGACTTAATGTCCAAGGAACTGGTGATACACATGAAGACAAGCTGCTTCCTCTGCTCGATGGTAAGATCATGGAACGATGATTTTCACATTAACATTAATTCTGTGTATGATATGTCTATTGATAAGAATAGTAAAGGCTGGTTGTTTTGTGCTAAAGTTTCAGCTCCTTCCATTGTCAGGTAGTTTATTATATCACTGTAGATGTAGTATGAGAAGTGTTCAATGAGAGCGCTGGTCCCTTTTGAGGTGGTCAGTATGGATAGCATATAGAAGAACTGGTGAAGAAGCAAAATCTGTTGATGAATATTCACTTAGTATAAAGGGCTTATTATTCTCAAAAAGGTTTATGGGAGAGATTTTCTTTAAAAAAAAGACATTGGGGCACATTTACTAAGGGTCCATCGGACGGACGCTTTTCCATCGGATTTAGCAATTTTTTTCCGATTTGCCCTGAATTGCCCCGGGATTTTGGTGCACACGAACGGATTGTGGCACACCGACGCCAGCTTGCATGCGACACAAATCGGGGGGCGTGGACGTCGGACAACTCAACTGATTCGGACAAACCACGGAATTTAAAAACCAAATTGTGTTGCAAGATCAGCACCCACATGCACCGGGAAGAAGAAGGTGAACTCCGGCGGATCTCAGCGGGGAAGCGACACATGCAGGAAATAGGGCGCACAATCTTAGTGAATAGCGGCAGACCCGAATCCTTGTCGGACATTCCGGATCGGTGGTGTCAACGGGACGGGTAAGTAAATGTGCCCCCTTATTTTTTGTATTCCTTACTTTTTTTACTCCATACCAGAAATACACTATCATTTAAATATATTTCACAGAAACAAATTACGTGAACAATTGTCACACTTCAGTTTCCTAACAGTGAAAAGGATAGGATTATATTGCAATCCTGAGTATAATCTATAATCTAATAAAATTTTATATAAAAAATAATAATCACTAACTTTTGTCTTATAATGAATGAAAATTCACACCACATTCAGTCTCAATGGGGGACATTTATCAGGGCTTTGAAATAATTGCACTTTTGTCAGACTGTTTGCCGTTTTTGGGGTTTGCGCAGCTTTGACAGTTGTAACAGTTGTCTGCGCTGGGATTCTGGCTTGCAGTCGGATGATCTGACTGATTCGGACTGAGCACTGGATTTAAGATTA
Organism: Engystomops pustulosus; assembly: GCF_040894005.1. Classification (NCBI taxonomy): domain Eukaryota; kingdom Metazoa; phylum Chordata; class Amphibia; order Anura; family Leptodactylidae; genus Engystomops; species Engystomops pustulosus. The sequence continues at coordinate 60,857,771 of NC_092411.1, forward strand.
AAATTGTGTCGCAAGCCCTAGCACTTACATGTACCAAGAAGAAGAAGAAGGTGTACTCTGTTGGTCCTGTGCGGGGAAGCGACACATGCATTATCATCGGACAATGCACTTTGGGTGATCTCCGCTGACTGGGTAAGTAAATGTGCCCCAATGGAAAAATCGTCTTACCTGGAAAAAATCGTTTTAAAGTTTAGATATACTGCAAAAAAGAGTGGCCCTCTATCATTAAAAATTTGAAGATTACTTGCTTATATAAGTCCCCATTTCCTGCTGCTATCCTTAAATGTTAAAATGATGCTGTAGAATGTTTTACGGGACTATAAAATATTTAGTGTTAGTGGTCAGTCATAATGCCGTCCCTTTCACATTCTGATGCTCAGTGTTTAAATTTACGGGGCAGCGCATTAAAACAAATAGGGGCACATTTACTAAGGGCTTTGCGCCAGTTTTCTGTCTGACTTTGCACGTTGTTTCTAGTGTAAACTGCTTGCACAGGTATTTAAGAAGTGTCCGCGCCACTATTGTGTCGCGCGCAACTGTTTTGTGGAGCAGCTGCACTAGTCATCATGCGACACAAATTAGAGCGCACACCAATGCTCTGTCGGACCGTGTGCCACATTTAATATGCAAAGTCTGTTGCACGCTCTATGTTAAAGGTGCACCACAAACAATTTGGTGAACTCTGTCAGGCCAGTGCATTGAAGCTCCAGATTCATGATTTTTTGGCGCACGTTCTTGGGCATCTTCACTCCCCTGTATTGGATCACTTTCTTGGTAATGTAACCGATCTGTTCTTTTACACATGTCTTTTCACTAATATTATTATCGACTGAGCAATACTATGTGCTATTGAATTAATAGCATTTCATTTCGCAGTCCATGTGTGATTCATTGAAATATTGTAATTTTGATTATTCCCTTATTTTCATCTGTATTTACAGAATTGGGTTTTGATTATATTCATGACCGCCCAAGGGGAGTTTGCGTTTTGCACCCAAATGATTTCTTTCTTTGGGTTTTTAAATGTTTTTAATAGTCCTTTTTTGATTAGTCAATAAAGATTGATATTCCTTAGCATCAGCTTTCTTTGTTCCGACTTCTTGCACACGTTCTTGGTGCACGAGCATTATACACAGGCAGAGCACTTTTAGTGCAGTTTCCCCCATTCTTAGTAAATGTGCCCCATATTGTTCTTCTATGAAGGTGCTACTTGGGTTTCTATGCACCTAAACGTATCTATAGGGTCACTATTTGCGTGTAAATATGTATACGAGATTTTTGCCTCGGGACTGTAATGACACAATGTACTACCAGGATTAACATTTCCGGAACCCCCACTGAATATTCACATTGTGGTATGACTGCTATGTAGCCTTAATTGCAGATTTATATTCAAGCTCACACCCAATTGTAGAACTGACAATTTATATGTAATTCATTTATTCTCATTTTCAACCAGGCAGAGGTTCAATATGTTTTAATATTTTTGCTTTTAAGATTTTATATTTTTATATACCTGTAGTCTATACTAAAATAAAAAACACAAACTAGTTAAAATGAAACATTACATTCAGCGAATGAATGATCAGTTTTGCAGAATAGTTATTTGTACTAAAAATTTATACAAAACAACTAGGTTCTGAATTTTCATTCTCCTGTAGTGAGCAGTGTTTCTGAAGTACCATATGCAGCATATAAATAATTAAAGGAGGGTAAATCCTCCTTAAAGGGAACCCGTCACCACTATTTTCACAAATACAGGTAGTGACAGGTTCCTATAGAGCTCTAGTAACTATCTGACACCCTGCTTGTAGCTAAAAAATATTCCCCTGAGATTCCCATATATTGAACTTTATAGTTTTATCTCTTAACTAAGCATGGCTACATGGAGTCCAGCTGGGTGTGGCCTCCTCAGGCTGAATCCAGCAGCTTCTCTCCATCCCTATCTCTGTATGCTGCTGCAATATCATGTGACCAGGGTGACATCATCACAGGTCCTATAGCTTTTGTAGCATTAGGAACTGTACACTAAGCATATATGTCATGAAATCACAGCATATTTTATCACATGAAATCACAGCAGGCTGCATGGAGAGGAGTAGAAGTCCATTGAGGCTGCTGTGATTGTTTTATGTGGTCAGATATGTACATGGGGTAAAGTTCTCATATTAAGTAGCTCAAGGACCTTTGATGATGTCACCCTGGTCACATGACATTAGGCCACGCTCCCGTGGACTCGCTCCAAAGCTGCATAGATACCAGGCAAGATTATAACTCTGATTTTATGGGGATCTGAGGGGAACAATTTTTAGCTAAAAGCAGGAGGTCAGATAGTTACTGGAGCTCTATAGGAACCTGCCACTACCTGTATTTGTGAAAATAGTGGTGACGGGTTCCCTTTAAGGTTTGAAAAAGGTGTCCAACACCGAAACGTGTTGCCTCAATAAAGATCACCAACTTTTGAATTCTACCTTTGGAGTGCTGCTCGCTTTTTCCAATTTGTATATACGTATATATATATATATACATTATGAAGCAGAATGTTTCAGTATCACTTATATGAATACAGGTAGAAATTCTTCAATTTTATTCAAAGAAGCAATATCATTAATAGCATAAAAAATACATTTTCTCAGGACCAGGGAAGTTCTGTGTATTGAACATTTTTAAAGCCTTGTGCACAAATCCAAATATGATTGCTGGATTTTTTTTCAATAGAGAACATAAGAATAATAGAAGAAAGGAAAGTCTTGCAGGAAGCAGAGTGAAAGCTACCAGATCCGCTGAAACCCAGCTGTGTTCCATACTCAATGTAACAAAACCAAATTAAATTCAGGCGGCTGACATACTTCCACCACAAGCTGCAGCATTAAAAGTATCATTTCTCAAATCCACTTTTATAATTGAATAAAGTGTTCAATTATTTAAAGCATTGAAAACTGGAATCCAAATTTAAACTGTGCCGGTTCACTCAGAAGTCCAGGGAATTCAATGAAAGATGCACAGTTACCCACAAAGTGCATTGGTGAAGTGAAAGCCAAATAGCGATGTGCTTTGCATGATACAGAAGCTTCAGAGACAAAAGTGCATGGAGCCGTTAAGGGATTTCAATTGTACGACAGAGGCCCATTAGATGCAGAGTTAATGCACTGTCTGTATACAGTATACCAGATAATATCCCTTAAGTAATGGAAATCTGTAATAAGTAGTAAAAGATCTGATACAGACAGATTCCTTCCATTAAAACCCAGCAATATTATTATAAATGTCGCTACTATGATAAATATCAGTTAACCCTTTAACATTGCGCGCCATACTAGCACTGTGTATCATGTTAAGGATGCAGGATGAGCCCTCTCCATATACCCATTACACAGCAGATCACTGCTATATTATACATCAGACACCCACCACTTACACCTACGATCTGTGCCTGCACCGTTCAAGGCTCTTAACCATTTAAATGCTGGTGGCGACTGCATGCTATCAAATTGGTTGGCATCATCGCTCCCCGCTACTCTTCGCATGGCCTGTCATAAAACAATCCAAATAAGACCCTGATAAAATGGTCCAGAATAAACATTAACAAAACGAAAAAAAAATTAAAAGCATTAAAAAAAATCAAATCACCCCTCTTTCCCTAGAAACGAAATATGAATAAATAAACAAACATAATCATAAACATGTTAGGTTTCCTAGGATCCAAAAATCAAGATATAAATGCTATATACAGCCCCAATAATTAAGTATATGTATAGTGACCCCCATGAATTTTAATATGCATATTGACCACTACACAATGAATCATAAAATGTATAATGTCTCGTAATAAATTGTGGTTATTATAATTAATAGTATGAATCAAGCCCCCATAATTATGTAGCAATGCCCCAAGTATATTATAATATATACATAGTGCCTCCTTTAAAAAATCATAATCCATATTTCCCCCACTATGAATTATATTATGTAGAGCAGCCCAACTACCCTACAATGAATATTTACAAAGAGCTCCAGTGTACATTTTCACAAATATTGCACTCATTAGGAAAAATCATACATTAAAAATGTCATGAGGAGCTTTATTTTACACTAATTCAATAAAGCAGCAATGTATATCCAGTATGTTAATTTAATATGGGGGTGTGATGCATATACTATGTTTGTAACCATAATGTAATATATATCCGCTCCATAATGAATCATTACATCAATAGGCCCCTATCAGGATCAGAACAAAACTTTTCTGCTTTAGATCAATTAGGATTATCAAAATAATTTATATAATACTGTATATAATTATATGCTAAATGCCAGAATAATGAGAAAGAGAAAGGCATTTTATTACTGCAAAGTTTATATAGTATTTGGTACCATTGCCCTTAAAACGTTTTGGATCTCCTTCCACAGGTGTCTCACAATAGTCCGTAGCAATTTGGGTCCATTTATCCTGACAGAACTAGTGTAACTGAGTTTGTACCCGCCTTGCTCACACCTGCCTTTTGAGCTCTGCCCATGAATTTTTGATGATTTTGATGATTGATGACCACTCCAAAACATTGGGGAGATTCATTAAGGCTCACATTTATAATGTGAGTCTTCAAACTCCCTCCGCCGGTTGTCCGGCGCCCATATACATTGGCACTCAGCCTCTAAGTGAATATGGGACGTAAACTCCCCCAATTTTGATCTTTAGACCAAATCAGAGTTGGGTGCTCTAGTCTTTACCGGTTTTCTGGCAGAGACTATAGTAAATGTGACGGACTGGGCGTTCACGCCCCCCGCCCAATTGCTCCCCCTTGTCTCCAACACGACTTTACCATAGTGGTATGTGGATCAGAGAAACTCAGAATCTAGCGGGAAGAAGCCATAATGAATCTCCCCCATTGACTTTGGTATCATTTAGCCACCTTGCAAAAAGTTTGCCAGTATGCTTTGGGTCATTGTCCACTTGGATGACCCATTTACTCCCAAGCTGTAACTTCTTGATTAATGTCTTGAGATGTTGCTTCAGTATTGCCACATTATGTTCTTTCCTTTATAATGCCATCTATTTTGTGAAGTGCACAGTCCCTTTGGTGTTTCACTGTTGGGATGCTGTTCTCAGGCTTGCAAGCATCTTCCTTTTTCCTCCAAATGTAATGTTGGTCGTTATGGCCAAACAGTTCAATTTTAGTTTCATCAGATCTCTCCAAAAATGAACCTCTTCAGGACTGCTCCACTTAAATATATGTCAGTTTTTACTGTGACAGATCACAGAAAGGACGTTTATTTATGTTGAATGGCTATATCTTCTGAACCCTGGCATCTAGAAAGCATTGTGTATGAATGCTTAACAGAGCCAGTACACCCTTTAGGGAAATTTTTCACCAGGAGACCCCTTTTTGGAACCCCCCCCCCCTGTCTTCCGTCCCCATAGCGCATTGTACATACACTGTTAAACATTTAATGAAAAATCGGTTTTACAGAACAAAAGATATCTCATATTTTACCTTTGAATTACATGTGCCGTGTGACTAGTCTAGTCACCCCATGGGCGGAGCTGAAGAGGAGTAGTTTACCCCGACCCTTAGGAAACCGCTTCTCCATGTGTGAAATTTTCAAATATATTACCGGCCCTCACCCGCCATTCTCCTTTATTCTTTCGTCCCCTGGCTCGCCCCCTGCACACGTAACCTACCCAAATCCCGCCCACTGTCCTGAATTCTCGCTGAACGCCAGGAATTCTTGCGCCTGCACGGTCAGCATGTCTCGTACTGTGTAACACAGCACATGTAATTCAAAGAAATATATATAAGATATATTTTTTCTGTAAAACCAATTTTTCATACAAAAAATGTTTAGCAGTGTATGTGCAATGCTCTATGGGGACGGGGAGGGGAGGTGTGTTGCTAAAAAGGGGTCTCCTAGTGACAGGTTCCCTTTAAATTTGCACTAAAAAGTGTTTATGTCCAGCTTTCTATTGCCGATTGTTCAGGAGATATGGGGGTTTGAAGTGTCTTTGACACTTTCACTTTTCAGTATTGCAAAAGTATATGCAACCTCTGCATCTGTAGCTGAACCTGAAAAAGGGCGATGAAATAATGCTGTACATATTCATAACATAGTTTGGTAAAAGTGACTACTTTAATTTATTGTTCCCTGCCATAGATTGAAGTCTATGGGGTACTGGCCGTGGAGCCAGACCCAAATATACTTTGGGTGATTCGGGCGGTCATGCGTTTGGTGGGGGCCCCTTTAAGGGTAAAGTGGTTGGGCCCCGGGCACGGAAATATTGATCAAGACAGATACTAGACATGCAGCTATTTAGAAAGTAAGCCAATTTACAAAAAACAGTAAATAAAATAATCTAATCTTAATTGAAATAATAGTCAAGTTGCTATCACCGTATCTCAAAGTATATGAAAATAGCAAGTGCATAGAAAAACAAGTCATCACATCTTTCCTTACTGCAGACATTTCCTATCATAATTTATAAACACATCGCTTACCCCTGGTATCTTATGTGCCTTGAGTGCACCACGGACAGGAGAACTCCCCAAGGCGCTTTTCGGCGCTAGTCATTGTCTGGGGGAATGCAGGGCATGGTGGAAAATGCACTTTTATGCAAACCCAAATGAGGCCACATTTGTTAATTTGCCATTGATACTGTATTAGATTACAAATTACCAATTTACTACTCGCATTATAACACCGTTGTACACTATTCAGATGTGTTACTTTTTTGTAGCAGAGTTTGGATCATAAATTGTAAAATCCATAAATACAATGTCCAGTCTCACCCATTTATCAAATACTTACAGTCATTTGTGTCCAGAAGTCAAATCAAAATGTATATGTGTCAAATGCCGGGCAATTCATCATTTTTCTTCTGTGCTGCCACTTTACGTCTTCTTTCTGCCTTAATCTAACCTGGGAGATTAAAATCAATGTTTAGCTGGTCACATCTCATACAATGGTATTGATAAAAGATTGAGCAGCTTCAGTAGAATTTATAGAGAAACGTGTAACATAAAAATTATTCAGAATTCAGACAAGGCATTTTTAAAATCACAGGCTTATGCAACCCTTCAACAACTAAAACTGACATTTCTGATGACAGGTTTGCGTTAAAAGAATTATTATTAAAGGGGTATTCCGGGAATATGAACGTCTGATACAAAAACCCAAAATGCTATAAATAAATGAATATAACAAAACTCAATGTCATTAGTCACATAATGGAGCTTAAATAGTTTGATTCTATGATTCACAAAATGGTATGGCCTCTCCAAAGTAGGTGGAGTTATCACCAAGATGGCCGCCACTGGAAACTACAAGTCCCATGACCCTTTAATTCTCGGTAACTCCTCCTCCCTCTTATGTTCTGCCCCACTGATGATGTAACAGACTGCCCTGCTCTTTTGCCATAGTAAGAATAATTTGTCACCAAGACCGCCTCAACCGAATGGTTTGCTGTCTCCCTGATGCCAGGGTTCGGCATGTGGTGGAAAGGGTGGATAAATTACTGGGAGGGGCTTGGGATGACCCAGCTGTCGTGGTCCATGTTGGTACCAATGACAGAATAGATGATAGGTGGAGGAGCCTGAAGAATAATTTTAAAGAACTAGGTTCAAAGCTTAAGGAAAGGGCCTCCAAGGTTGTATTCTCCGGACAGAGCAGACAGCGGGAGCTCAGGGAGTTAAATGCATGGCTCAGATCTTGGTGTAGAGCAGAGGGATTTGGGTTCCTAGAGCACTGGGCTGACTTTTCATTGGGGTACAAGCTGTTTTCCGCAGATAACTTGCACCTAAATCGAAGGGGAGCTGCTGTGCTGGGGGAGAAGATCCTAGCAGGGGTGGCGGAGTATTTAAACTAGGATGGGGGTGGAGGAAAAGGAAGACACTAAACGGGTAGACAGGTCAGAGAGGGGGCAGGTTATGTTGGTGGGAGGTGAGGTGGGCGGTGTATAGGGGCTTAAGGCAGTGGATAAGGAGATCCACAAGTTGCAGAACGGTGGTGAGGATATATGTGCCAGTAACATTACTTTAAATCAGATAAATAACTGGAAAATTAAAGTGTATGTTCACAAATGCCAGAAGTATCACAGGCAAAATGGGTGAGCTTGAGGCTCTGGTATTAGAGGAACAGTTAGATGTTGGTGTAGCAGAGACATGACTCGATGCATCGCATGCTTGGCGTGTTAATATTCAGGGTTTTACACTCTTTCGGAAATACAGGGCAAATAGGAGGGGAGGTGGTGTATGTCTGTATGTCAGAAGAGACTTAAAAGCGATTGTGAATGAGTCAGTGGTCTCAGAAGAGTATGAGGAGGCTGAAACTTTGTGGGTTGAAATTCAAAGCCAAGAGAGCTTTGAGAAAATTATTTTTGGTGTAATTTATAGAGCCCCTAACATATCTGAGGAAATAGAGGGTCACCTATATAAACAGATGGAGCGGGCTGCACAGGGGGGGACCGTTGTGATAATGGGAGACTTTAACTTTCCAAATATTCACTGGGGTCAGGGCTCTTCTTCATCTGTGAAGGGGAGACATTTTATCAACTTTCTGCAGGATAATTTTATGGTGCAGCTTAACCCCTTAAGGACCAGGCCCTTTTTCGTTTTTGCGCTTTTATTTTTCACTCCCCACCTTCAAAAATCTATAACTTTTTTATTTTTCCGTGTACAGAGCTATGTGATGGCTTATTTTCTGCGTAACAAATTGCACTTCGTAGTGATGGTATTAAATATTCCATGCCGTGTACTGGGAAGCGGGAAAAATATTCTAAATGCAGTGAAAATGATGAAAAAACACATTTGCGCCATTTCTTGTGGGCTTGGTTTTTACAGCTTTCACTGTGCGCCCCAAATGACAGGTCTATTTCATTCATTGGGTAAATACGATCACGGGGATACCAAATTTGTATAGGTTTTATAATGTTTTCATACATTTACAAAAATTAAAACCTCCTGTACAGAAAAAAAATTCTTCATTTTGCCGTGTTCTTGCGCTAATAACTTTTTCATACTTTGGTGTATGGAGCTGTGAGTGGTGTCATTTTTTGCGACTTCTGATGACGTTTTCAATGCTTCTATTTTTAGGACTGTGCGACCTTTTGATCACTTTTTATAGAATTTTTTCTATTTTTCAAAATGGCAAAAAAATGCCATTTGCGACTTCGGGCCCTATTTTCCGCTACGGGGTTAAACGGAGTGAAAAACGGTTATTATATTTTGATAGATCGGGCATTTTCGGACGCGGCGATACCTAAAGTGTTTATGATTTTTACGGTTTATTTATATTTATATCAGTTCTAGGGAAAGGGGGGTGATTTGAATTTTTATGTTTTTTTAATATAATTTTTTTTTTTTTACTTTTTTTTATTTATTTTTTTTACTATTTTTTAGACTCCCTAGGGTACTTTAACCCTAGGTTGTCTGATTGATCCTACCATATACTGCCATACTACAGTATGGCAGTATATGGGGATTTTGCATACCATCTATTACAATGTGCAGATCGCACATTGTAATAGATAGCCTCGATCATGACAGCCTCGGATCTTTGTGTGATCCCAGGCTGTCATGGCAACGGATCGCCGCTCCCCGGTGACGTCACGGGGAGTGACGATCGGAGCCAAGATGGCGGCGCCCACGCGCCGCCGGCTCTTTGATGCCGCCGGCAGCTTTGCCGGCGGCGATCAAAGGGTTAACACCCGCGATCGGTGCAAGCACCGATCGCGGGTGTTAGCGACGGGCGTTTGCTTCATTATGAAGCAAATGCCCGGTGAGTATGAAGAGGGCTCAGCCCGTGAGCCCTCTTCATACTCCCCCATGCGCAGTAAGACGTAAGGGTACGTCTTATTGCGCTATGGGGTTAAAGAAGATCCCACAAGAGGTGACGCATTGTTGGACCTTGTGATTCCTAACAATGCGGAGATTGTCCAAAATGTCAGTATCCGGGAACCCCTTGGGAACAGCGATCATAATATAATTATTTTCCTCTTAAACTTTGAAAAGCAGAAACAGATGGGAAAATCGAAAACTTAGAATTTTAAGAGGGCTAATTTCCAAAAATTCAGGGCGCAATACAGGATATAGACTGGGATCAGATTCTGTCAAATGATGATACTAATGTTAAATGGGAGAAATTCAGATCTATCCTTGGTTGTTATACTTCTAAATTTATTCCAATAGGTAACAAGTATAGACGGGCTAGATTACACCCCACGTGGCTTACAGCTCCAGTTGAAAGAGCAATTAATGAGTAGAAGAGGGCATTTAAAAAATACAAATCTGACGGGTCACCTGAGGCTTTCAATACTTACAAAAAACTTACCAAAATCTGTAAAAAGGAAATCAAATCAGCCAAAATACAAAATGAAAGACAGATAGCTAAAGATAGCAAAACAAATCCCAAGAAATTTTTTAAGTATATTAATGCAAAAAAAAAAATGGGTCAGAACAGGTTGGACCCCTTTATTCTGAAAATGGGACATCGGTGACTGGAGACCAAGAGAAGGCGGAAATACTTAAAGGGCACCTACCACCACGATTCTACCTATAAAGGTAGATCGGGTGGTAGGTGGATGTAAGGGACGTGAGGATAGCTCTTTTTAGAGCTAATCCTCACGTCCCCGCTAACTTTTAATAAACTTTATTCCCCTAATATGTAAATTTACTTATGCGGCTACGGGGGTGTGGAGTAGCCGGGCACGAGGCTACACAGCGCCGCTACTCCAAGCCCCAGTAGCCACGTTACTCCTCCTACCCTGTGTGTTCGGTGCTCAGCTCCTCGTAGCTGCGCGCCCTCGCCCGACATGCTGGCGTTCTGCGCATGCGGCTGAGCAGCCACAGCTCCGAGGCCGGAGCTACTGCGCATGCGCAGAACTCCGGCTTGTCGGATGCTGCGCGCCGCACACACAGGGTAGGAGGAGTAACGTGGCTACTGGGGGTGGAGTAGCCGCGCTGTGTAGCCTCGTGCCCGGCCACTCCACGACCCAGTAGCCGCATAAGTAAATTTACATATTAGGGGAATAAAGTTTAGTAAAAGTTAGCAGGGACGTGAGGATTAGCTCTAAAAAGAGCTATCCTCATGTCCCTTACATCCACCTACCACCCGATGTACCTTTATAGGTAGAATCGTGGTGGTAGGTTCCCTTTAATAGGTGTTTTAGCTCCGTTTATACGATAGGAGCAAGAAGTTCTGATGTGGGCGATGCCAGTGCGGGTCATGCACCCTGTAAAATACTAGACTGGCTGAATGTAGACATGATCCAATCTAAGCTCAATAAAATCAATATGTACAAGGCTCCTGGACCAGATGGGTTACACCCCAGAGTTCTCAAAGAACTCAGTTCTGTTATTGCTGTACCACTGTCTAAAATCTTCACGGATTCCGTAATGTCTGTTGCGGTGCCAAGTGACTGGCGCAAGGCAAATGTGGTGACAATATATAAGAAGGGCTCTAGAACTTCGCCAGGCAATTACAGGCCTGTAAGATTAACTTCCATTGTGGGGAAATTATTGGAAGTGTTAGTAAAAGACTATATACTGGAGTATGTGACATCAAATAGTAAAATAAGTGACAGCCAGCATGAGTTTACTAAGCATAGAAGTTGTCAGACTAACCTGATCTGCTACTGTGAAGAGGTGAGCAGATGCTTGGACAGATGAGCAGCTGCGGATATTATTTTCTTGGACTTTGCAAAGGCATTTGACACTGTACCTCATAGACGCCTGATGGATAAAATTAGGGCTATTGGTTTGGCAGAAATAATTTGCAATTGGATTGAAAACTGGCTGAAGGATCGTATCCAGAGAGTTGTGGTCAGTGATTCCTACTCGAAATGGTCACCAGTTATGAGTGGTGTACCCGAGGGTTCTGTGCTTTGCCCACTACTAATTGGTTTTACAGAAAAAAGATATGTTATATTGTACCTTTCATTAGCATCTGCTGTGTGACTAGGCACTCGTCCACTGGGAGGGGCTGGAAAGGAGCAGTTTTGGGAAACAGCTTCACCATGAGACCTTTTCAAATATATAAAAACACCCATCACTTGGCTTAGCAACGCCCCCTGCTCCTCTACAGCCAATCCCGAGTGAGGGGAGTTATTCATATATTTGAAAAGGTGGACGAGTGCCTAGTCACACAGCAGATGCTAATGAAAGGTACAATATAACATATCTTTTTTTCTGTAAAACCTATTTTTTATTCAAAAACACTTTGGCAGTGTATGTACTATTCTCTGTGGGGACTGAGGGAGTGCTAAAAATGGGTCTCCTGGTGACAGGTTCCCTTTAAGATGAAGGCACCTTTATCTAGTACTGGACTCACAAAATCATGGTTTTTGTATATATATTTAGAAAGATACATAATAAAAATCTTTTTTGAGTCATAGATCTATATTAACAATGGCGGATTATACTTTATTGAGAAACTTGTGCTGCCACTGGCATCACCCTACATCTCTCTTCCATTTTTGATCACTTGCCAAAACATTCTGAAATCTTTATTTTTCACCCTTGACCACTGCTGTTTTCAGGTATTATGACGACATTGAGCCTGAGCATTGCCAAATATACTAATCTATACTGAATGCATCACATTGCAAAATGTCACAGCGTGAAAATGGATTGGGTGCTCCCATTTGTTATTCTGTCGGCTGTTCACAACATGTTGGTCTCAATGTGACTTTCTTTTCTGCATACTTGTGCCCCGTTAAAGCGAACCAGGAATGTGATTTTTAGCTGGTGACATGCTCCAATAATCTTTGCTATACTTATATAAAAAATGTCTTTGTCAGCATAATGAATGATTTCATTACTGTATCTAAGTTTAATTCACATTACCTGGCTCCCAGCCAGCAGCACGTGGTGAGTCCCAAGGGAGGGGCAGATGCAGCCTGTGCCTGTTTGTATCTCCTCATGTATTTTTCCTCGCCTCCACACCATCCCCTGCCTGCTCATTGCACATGACAGGAAGTGTTGAGGGGGAGGGAGCTGGAGGTGTGGAGAAGAGGAGAATGACACAGGTACACACAGGCTGCAGCTGCTCCTCCTCCGGGATTCACCACATGCTCCGACAGGTAACCAGGTAAAGTAAATTAAACTTTATAAACTATTGAAATCATTCAGAATGCTAACAAAGGCATTTGTAAAATCAGCATAGCATAGGCTATTGGAACCTGTCATCAGCTAAAAATGACATTCTTGGTGACAGGTTCACTTTAAATATAAGGATTTTCTATACAGTTTATACTGAAGTACCATTTTTTTATGTATCCAACAGTTGCCCCCCATATTTTGCGCCTTATTTATGAAGTGTCGACGCCACAACTTTGGTGGTTTTCCGACTTGATTTTTGTACACAATGGGGCACATTTACTAAGAATGGTTCTAACTGCACTAAGTGTGGCTTGCCTGTGCATAATGCAGGGGGCACCAGATTAATGATTCTTGGCATCCGTTCTTCATGAATCTAGCACTCCCTGAACTGGCCATACAGAGTGCACCACTTTTTTTCTGGTCATGGGGCATGTGACACACCTCTGTTGGATTTGCATGTTAAATCTGGCTCACGGTCCAACTGACAACTGGAACACCCCCTAATTTGTGTCACATGATGCCTTGTGCAGCTGCGCCAGAAAAGGTTTTGCGTGCGACACATTTGTTGTGCAGACACTTCTTAAATACCTTTGCAAGCAGTTTTTACTAGAAAGAAAACTGGTGCAAAGCCCTTAGTAAATATGCTCCAATATTGTGTCCCTGCTTGTGAATCCAACACTTTTTTGGTGCTTCTATTTTCTCGACTGGTTTTGTGTTGCAATTTATGGCGCTCAATTAGAGCAGCTAAAAGCTGGCCTAGAGAGTTCTATGTCACCTTCATGAATGTGGAGACTGAACTGAAGTTCTTTGATCTTCATTCATGAATCCCTTGTGCCACTGAAAATTATAGCACACTTCCACCGCCACCCTGCGCTCAAATAAATGTCCCCTAATGTAGCTAATTCCTTTAACACCTGTACAGTAGAGTACACAGCCATATTTAACAGCTATAGGCACCACAGCTATATTAGGACACTGGGGGCTTCTAGTTGGGATCTATGGCTAATCCTGAAATTATCAGTATATATTTTTTGCCTAAACGTATTCAAAAAACACACAATTAAATTATCAATTCCCCATAAGAAGCTGCTTATATACACCTGTTGTTCCTAAAAATACCTTTGACTTATCAACGGCAAAAATTTACAAGGAAGCTACACAGTTACATTTTTAGAAACCTCTTAAAAGGATAAATTCTATTGCACTGAACCTGTCAAAGCCAAATGTCACAGTGAGTGTGAAGACTGCTGTGTTCTGATGAGGTCAAACAGCGGTGTACACTAATAGGTGCATCTAATGGACCAATACTCATTGCTCTTTGGGAAATGAAACATTGGGAGACATATATCACTTCTATTGTGTTCTTTCTATTTTTTTGTGTGACTTTTTGCAGTTTGCAAATTTTTAGGCGCAGAATCAAACAGCGTAACAAAGTTAGCTGCCTCAGAAAGGCCCGTTCACTGTAATTAATGGACCTGCATCCAGAAATATTACTAACCAGATGTCCTGAAGTCTGAAGCATGATGTCAATCACAGAGGAGGAGGCGTTCAGTGCTGCCCACCTTGACTTAATACAACCAATTTACAGCTCCCTTCAAAGTTGATTTCTAGATGATGCCACCAAACTGGACCATGAAAGAAACAAAAACTAGAAGGTGTTATGCTATCTTACAATCTACTACTAGTGGTATATTAGGCCAATTGCTGATGACAGGTTCCCTTTAAATATTTGGGAAAACCTCATAGCTTTCTGCTTTTATTTATTTTGTAAACTTGTATTACCCATAATACTCCTTAGAAAGATTTATACAGTTAAAGCCAAACCTATCTTTTAGAATATTATTAATAAATTTCCATAATAAAAGTCTGTTGTTTTCTAAAGAATATTTGTTTGTGAAAGAAAAAGCAAACTGTGTGCAGTATCTGTGAAGCCAGAACGTGATCTGCGAGTTGCTCTTTTCTTTGTCAAGAATCTAAAGAGATTAACATTGCATCTCAGAAGTAAACAGGTCATGTGTAACGTGAAGGTTAAATTGAAGAGTGGCATCTCTTCTAGTAGTGGAGATAAAAAGACATATTGATTTCTGCTATCTTCCACTTTATAATCAAGTGGACAATCAATAAGTATCATAATCAACCCAGAATGCTTTTCATGTCTCTAAATATTTAACCTTTGCACTGGAAGCAGGTCCTGACATTTATAGCTGTCCAGCGTCTTGTTTGAAGGGAGCAGAGTTAGTGCTGCGTGAATCAGACCTGTCAAGACTTAGAACATGTGTCTCCGGCTGCTCCGGTGCCCTTTTGTAGGATGGTGAAACTGTCTCCTTACAGAAGTCAAATATTTCACTGGGCCCTGCAGTTTACACTTGGCTCTACAATAACACCATATTCCAGTAATTAAATAGAAAAAAGGATCGGAAATTAAACAAACTCCTTTAGCCATTTGAATAGGGCTCACACAGATGGCAGTGTCCATTTTATGTCAGTAATATATGTGCATCTATCTTTTTCGTGTCCGTATTGCATCTGTATTGTATCAGCCAAAAAATAGATGGTTGGCAAAACCGTAATATCTGAGAGACAAATGGATGGCACATGGATGACATAATCAACCCTTCTATTTTGGGGGAGAACATGGTATCTAATGCAATATTAACAATGGTGTAACAAGACCCCAGTGGGAAAGGGTGCGAAATTAGAATCAGGGCCCACATATAATGAAACCCTTGCTGCCGATCCACTGCACATACTGCTATATAGCGCCAAAAAAATCTCTGCACACCATGTCTGCCATACGGCAGATATAGAGATTGCTTACTCATACAACTCAGCTTTATCTCCGGCTTTCTAACTCTGATCTGTCCTTGTCTTCATCTTGGTGGCTTCTCACAGACTCATTTACAGAATTTTGATAACTTCTTGCGACTTAACGCTACAGTATTCACCACAAGACGACTTCAGCTCCGTGCCGCTAAAACTGCATCCCTAAGAACACCACAGTCACTTACAGTATAATATCACAAAAGATAAAAACTTTTGTAATTTATATACAATGACATCCTCTCATTAAATTATGTTTACTCTTATTCATTATCGTTTAGCAAAGAAGTACCCTCATTAATTTACATGCCCCCACCAATCATAACATAAGTGTCCAAAGTAACGAATATGTAGCATAACAGCCGCTCTTACTAATTAATTTAGTTAGTACATTCTTCAGTAGCCCCCAAATATTCAATCAGCCTCCAACTGTCCAGCAGTGTTCCATTATTATAGGGTCCAGGAGGCCCATCCCAATAATATACAATTTCCCCCCACCGGTATGATATTCTACCGGGAGCCCTTTACTATTCCAGCAGGGAGTGCCCATCCTCCCTCTTATATTATAATATACCAGGAGCCATTATCATCCCCCTATTACATACTAGTAGTTATTATTACTCCAACACTTCCCTTACTACTTAACAGTAGCCACTATTTCCCACCCAACCCCCTTATTACATACCAGGAACCATTATTATACCCCCATCCCCCTTATTACATACCAGGAACCATTATTATATCCCCCACCCTCCTTATTACATACTAGGAGCCATTATTACCCCCACCCCTTTATTACATACTAGGAGCCATTAATACCGCCCCAACCCCTTATTACATACTAGGGACCATCTTTATCCCCACCAGAGCCCTTAATGCACACGAGGAGTCATTAATATCCCCCCACCCCCTCATTACATACATGGAGCTATTATTATCCTCCAACCCCCTTATTATAGAGGCCAACAGACCTGAGTTTACTTGTATTTCCCTGATTATTCTGTAAAAAGTCTGTAAAGTTCAGTTTATCTTAGCCCAGAAAACCCTGTCTGAAAGTGGACAATCCATATAGACACATGTAATGCATTCATAGCTAAGAAATATTATCAGCCATACACAAATATCTTATTGATTAAACACTTCATTTTTATATTGCATATATTGAAAAATCATACCCTGAATGTAAATATGTCTATACTGCATGCTGTGTGCTCTAGTTCTCCCTCTCATAGAAATTATGCTAGCAGTGATGTCCCTGTGCAGAAATAAAACACCCAGTAATGTCTCCTTTCATCATCCATAGGCACAGCGTTCTGCATCTTACCTAAGTGGTTCACAAGTGTCACCCACAGGCACAATGTACCAAAGTCATAGTTGCTCAAGCAAGCAAAATTGTATAAGGTAATTGTACTGTTCTTTGACAGAAGGTGACTTGTAGTTTATTCTAGTGGGTCTCTGGTATCAGTGATATAACATGTGATATCAAAACTAACAAACGGAATAAAAGTAGAAGTTTAAACATATCAAAAATTGTTGTGTATTTTATACAACCCCGTTGATTTATGTATTTATAAGACTCTCCAGATTTACAATAGAATAGAACTTTATCTCAGTGGGAAATAGATCATGGATTGAGGCAACTTATTTATTACACTGAAAAGTAAATTAAACACAAAACATAGGCCCACATGTATCAAAACTAGTCTGTACTAGGTGGAGTTTGCCTGTGGAGTGTGCAGAGGGCGCCAGATGCATGAATCTGTGTACTACTTGGGAAGCGTCCAGCAGATTTTTTGGTGCACTTTGTTCATACTGCTGAATTGTGACATAGATAAATGTCAGTGATAAAAGTGGCGCAAACTCCGACTAAGCACCAACACGCCCCTTTAAGTAACATTTTTTTCTGTCTTGTCGGGCACAGTGCAGCCACAACACAAAACTGGTGCAGACACTTTATAAATACACGTGCAAGTAGTTTGCAGCCTTAGACTTACATTTTTTTGAGGAATCAGTTCTGCCAGATTTCCTCAAAGGGACGCAGCATTTCCCCTATCATTCCTTGGGCCCTCTGAATGAATTTAGTAATGCTGTTCTTTTCCTTACCATTTATACAACCTCCCCAACAGATGACAGCGTAAAGAAGGACACTCGCTATTGCTGTTTCATAAAACAGTTTCAGTATTTTTGTGCATATGTTAAACGACCTGAGCCTTCTTAAGTGGCGCAATCTGGACATTGTTATACTGTACACCCTATTGTCGTATGTCCTCCAATCTAGCCTGTCATCAATGTACACACCTATATACTTGTACGCTCTGACCTGCTCAATAGGTTGCCCTTTGATCAGAATCGGTTCTGGGGCTGTTATGTTCCTCTTCATATCAATCACCACCTACTTCGTCTTATCGACATTAAGCACCAGGTTTTTTTTTGGTAATGGTTTCCCTGTATTCTTTGCTGTCGCTGATGCAGCCAATTATATGATATTATTATATACGTCAAAAACCCACAGTGTTTGCTACATATATATGTCAAAAGTTTCAATACAAATGGTTAAGGGGGTTGTGAAAAAAATCCAGCTAAGAGGGACACACTGAGCATGACACTGATGGATATTATGAGCCCTCTGATCTTGAGATGTTTGTCTATATTCATGACATTTTCTGTGGACTGTGTGCACATAGCATGTCTTCTCACTAGATGCTGGAGATTCCAATACATATTTATAATGAATAAATGTATTTATTTTTCATAAAGCTTAAGAAGTTATTACATTATTGACAAAGCTAGAGATGTCCCTGCAAGCAGAATGGCCCAAGCCATCTTTGGTCTGGCTAAAAAAACATTATTTGCTTAATGCAAATAACACAAACCGCCTGGTAATAAATAATAAGTCTATTGGGAACTGGCAATGCATGCCATGTATTCCTTATAAAACAAACTACTGGTACCGTATTTAAAGCTGAATCCAGGCAGGTAGTACCTAGTCTACAATTGATCAGTGGGGATTAACAGGGAGCTTCCAGAATTTATTGGTCTGCAGCTAGTACTAGAAGCATATGATTACTGGCTTTATGTCTGGGTCCCTGTGATATGCTGATAAGATTCATAACAAGGAAACAGAATTTATTTTCACACCAGGTTAATGATTGTATTTGTGAATCACACCTTAAAATGTATGTAATAATTAGTATTCACATTTGCAAAAGTTGATCCTTTATTAAAAGTGTCACTTGAATACTTTACCATCCCCCAAGCGTCTGTGTGTCCTTGTTATCCTTCCTTGAACTCCTCATGTTTTCTGTACCTGAGGTTACATTCTAAGGAAGAGGTACGGTAACTTAGACCCTGTATTATTTCATCCACAGTGTGCCGCGCTGATTGTACTGTGAAATGTAATGCTCCACTGCTTCTCATCTCTGAAATATAGCCCGTGACAGACTAGGACTGCTGAATTCAGCATAGAATTGTCCTGACAATGTCTATGATTAGCAATGTCTATAAATGCTACTGACATGTAGGCCCATATTCACTAAGCAGTAACTCCATGAGGTTACAACAGGCTAGTGCAGAATGAAGGTAAAGAGGTGAACAACAATCTCAGACATGGCTTTACCTTACATATTACATTAGGGAATAGCAATTCATTATTATGTGGGTGTCCTGTGATCCCATCACATAGCTATAGCCTGTACCAGATATTATAGATTTTCCAGAAGTCTTTCAAGGAACTTTAACCCTTTTAGAGCACTCCCACTGCTCTCATTTATTAGTGAATTTCTGTTCCTGCAGATCCCTAAATTTGAGTTATAGGACTGCATTCAGGGATTGCTTAACATTACTAGGACCTTTAGTCTGGATATGAGTAAAATGTGTATATTTGGAATGGGGAGCTGTTACTTCTCTACCTCTACCTCTCACCACACCTCATCACCATATCCACATGGGTTTTCCAGATAAGTTGTACAAGAACAATCAAAAGCTACCTGCGAATACATACATATGTTGACTCAGAAGGACAAATACATTTTATTATCTAAGTATTATAGAAATAATGATAACTACACACAGACTATTAGACGATGAAGTCACAAATGCAGAAAGCAAAAATAAACAGTTTTACAGAGCACATACGGTCTCTTATTATATTACTGTATGGGTATTAAACTATTGGACCCATAAGGACCCATTGGACCCTATTAAGAACCCATAATCGAAGCCGAGTTACATGTCCCTCTGCCTAGAAGTTGCTGACAGTGCTGCTTCCATGGTGTGTGTATGTATCTGTAGTTAGAGAACAGACTATATTGCTTCATATTCAGTGAATATACTCTGGGTAGGGGGTTTTCTTCAGATATTATTGTTTTTAAAATTAACATTTACTTCTGTTCCCTGTATTCCAACGGCAAGTATGTACCCATTAAACTAACAGAGCAAACTAATCAGTGATCAAAACTTATTTGAGAGCGTGAATGGGGTAGTTTTCACTTTGCAAATAGAACCCTGAAGGGAGTCTGTCAACTCTGCATGTTAGCAGCCCTCTAGGTCTGTGTATCCATACTTTTGTGTGTGTTGCTAATAGGGACAAGATAGTGAGAAATTAATTTTTATTCTAGGGTTGTAGCAGGACTTGGATCATTGGAATTCTGTAACATATCTGCATTACACTGCTGTGGTTGAATTACTACAGAAGTCAATCAGAGCAGATGGGAAGGGACCATAGCAGTTTCATCCATGGAT
The DNA here is from genome assembly GCF_040894005.1 of Engystomops pustulosus. Lineage (NCBI taxonomy): Eukaryota > Metazoa > Chordata > Amphibia > Anura > Leptodactylidae > Engystomops > Engystomops pustulosus. The sequence continues at coordinate 60,878,419 of NC_092411.1, forward strand.
CCAATAACACAGTGGTCTATTCTACCCAAAGCGCAGCTAGTCCAACTACAGCACTGGAATAAAATGTTATTCTTTTACAGTCTTGCTACTACTTACAATATTCCCAAAAGTATGGTTGCACAACTATCCCAGTCTGCTACTTATCTGCAACTTTGTATGGTCAAAACTGATGAGAGATTTCATTTTATAACCATAATACAAAAGGATGGCATTTAGAGTCAAAGGTTTAGTGACATCCATCTTTATTTCAAAGAAAATGTATGTTAAAGGAAATCTACCATCAAAATCAAGATCCAGGCAATGTGACTGTGGTAATCTTCTTATATTTGTTAACCATTGCCTTCTAAAATTAACTTTTAAAATTATGTTAAAGAACCTGAAGTTCTCTGGGGGCGTTACCAGAGCCCCTCCATGCTTCAAATTCATAGGTTGTTACTGTGTGCAAGGGACACTTCCTCCTTCCACTGTGTGCTGCAAGTTCCCCTGTTGCAGTGAGATTAAAGGCAGTGGAAGGGGGAGTAGTAAGACAGCAGGGGGAGGTTGAGACAGTGTAACAGCCTGTGAAACTACAGCATAGAGAGGCTCTGTTAACATCCTTAAGATCCATTAGCATAATTTTAATTGTTGATTTTAGAAGGAAGGAGGCCATTAATAACAAATATAAGAAGATTTCCACAGTCACGGTGCCTGGATATATGAGTAGGTGCCCTATGGCACCTTAAAAAACCTTAAAATCATCTTAGCCTATAAGACCCAGTTCACATGATTTAATCAGTATTTGTATTTGTTTTTTTAACCCAAACCCAGGAGTCATCAAAACAAAGGACAGGTGCAAATATGTCCACTGTACCTCTGTGTAGTACGCACACATGGTTTGACTTGTAATAAGTGATGCAAACATGGACTGAAGTTTGAAATAGCCCTGGATAGACTGATACTTCCTCTTCTGCAGTAATCACTTTTCAGCTCTTAGCTCATTATCATCACAGATGAGAAAATAACATACACATCTATGTTCATGATGACATAGGCACATAGCAATCACAATAGCTGCTGGTCACAGCTCACCCTCCCTGCACAATGACCTTTACTCAGGTCACAGATTATGCCTAGAAAACTCTACCAATAGTAGTCATTGAACATCTACATTCTACAGGTTCTTGTCATTATTGATTTGTAAAGCGCTACGGAATAATTTGATGGCGCTATATATAAATAAAGATGATTATTATTACTGTAATGCATTTCTCATAACACTATTAACACAAGCTAAGGTAAAACTGTTGCTACCATATTAATGTCCAGAATATAGAATAAAAAACAAAGCAATTGTTTACAAACAATAATATTAGTGTTTGTATCTGTTGATAGATTTCCTTTGAATAGCATTGCCTGGTGTGACACAGCAGGCTTCAGCGGACAGCCTGTTGTTTTACTCTGCAGCATCTAATATAATTATAGGAAAGGCAGCGGCAGCTCATGTTCCATCTTCCTCAGGGTGTAGGGCCAGTAAATATGGCATCTCTCCGCATTCCTCTAGTTATACACCTGTGGATGAGCTTCATCCACTAAGTAATTGGAATCTGAATGTGTCGTGGGGCTCAGTAGTGCTGACAGAGGCTGCGGACTGTGAGTGGCATCCTTTTACATGCACAATCAATCCTTAGGTTCTTTCCAATTTAATGTCATAGAGAGGCAGACAGTACAAAGAAAGTGTGGTGTCTTGTATGTTTTTCGATTATATGTTCATGGAGAAGACTGAAGGACACAAATGGGGATGGACGTGGAGTCTGGCTGGTATAAGAGTGCTAATTGGAATAGAAAAAAAAAGCTGATTGCTGACAGTGATCAATAAAGTGGGAGAGGTACATTGTATAAACGCATGGCGGTGTATGGTGTGGGAATACCCTGCGAAGTCGGTACTGCCTGTGAATTTCAATGTCCTTCTGAAGAGGCTTTCAGACAGGCTGCACAACTGCTTCTCATCTATGGAATACATTGAAGCGAAGGGCTGCTGAGATAGAATGGAAATCAGCCTCTGCCTTTCAGAACAAGCAGCAGCATCAGCTCGTGACATCTAACATTAAGGAGCCAGACAACCTAAAAGTTACTTCCATTTTATTGCTTTACTAACACACTAGCCAAAATGTCGGGCTACAAGCTGCCCTCTCTATGCTGGGTGCAAAATGAATGGGCGAGAATGAAACTTAAAGATATTCGTATATATAACTGATCCGCCTGGGAATGGACCAAGTTTTCTCTCGACTGGAGCAAGGTAAATTTAACACCTGATGTACATTATATTCTGTATTACTTATATAGGGCTGGTCTGCAGGGTTTACTGTAGATGAGATCGAAGTTATTCAGAATATCTTGTGTCGAATACTAACAACACATGAGAATGGGCAAATAAGTGATTGTCTGCATCTATCTCTATGTACTTGTAGTCATATGCATTTATACTTACAGTATACTTGTATGTTGTACATGGCATACTACAATATGATCATATCTGTCAGATAGGAGGTTAAAACACCAAAAGTCGCAGTATGATATCATAATATTACACCTAATGATCATTATGATTAGTCTTTACCATCTACTGCTTACTTATAGAGTTATGTTCTGCACATGGCACATTTGGGGCTATACCATTACAACTATACAAATGATTCATTAAATTTCTTATTTCTTTTTATGTTTTGACTTAAAACAAGATGCCATATTAGTGCATGAAGACTTCTCTTCTGGTTAGTTTACAATAAGTAGCAAAAAGTGGCTATTAAATAAAACTATAACATTCATGTATATAAGATTTGTCAATATTTGACATGAATATTGGATATTCCTGATGAATAGAGCTAAACATAAATCAACTCAGGAGTCATAAAATTAATGAAATATACACATTAGAAAGAACTGATTTGTTTCTTATTTGAATCAGATGGGTTGGTATCATGTAGAAAGCGTGTGAAAGCACACAATGTACTGTTGTTCACCGAAAAAAAGTTATTGAGGCACTGAACTATTACAGCCTGAGAGGAGGACATATAGAGAGTACATACATTAAGTGGCTCCATGTCATACACCAAGGTTTAAAGAAAATAGGACATATATGACTGTCGTCATAATATGTGTCAAATGTATTACAGGGATTCCTCATCTCTTGGTGAATATTTGTGAATATGTAAACTGACCATTGGACTCAATGTATGTTTGTCCATATTAAAGGCAGTTCAACCTGATATGCCATGTCATGTCTGCAGGCAGCATGTTTTAGAGTAGGAGGCAGAGGCGTAACTACAGAGGTAGCAGCCATAGCAGCTGCTATAGGGCCCACAGTGCCAGGGGGCCCTGGCATCCCACCAAGATTGGAGGACGTGCACCATTATATACATATTATGCTGCACATTATACACCCTGATATGTATATAACAGTGCACATCTTCCACCGTATACAGCATGAATCTGCAGCTCAGATAAGAAATGTCAGGGGTAGAGGAAGGGGACGGAAGAACAACACGACTAGGGATCTTCAATTTCTGCTGTGAACTTCCCCCATGTGGTCTGTGAAAACGTATACATGTATATATCTGTGTAAATTTGTGTATAAATGTGTGAGTATACAAATATGTATATTTTCTGAGGGGGAAAGGGGGCCCTATTCAAAAGTCTACTATGGAGCCCTCCTTCTCCCATTTACGCCACTGGCAGAAGGAGATGAGCAGATTGCACCCAGTGTCATATCTGCAGGTGTCATGTTATAGAGCAGGAGGAGCTGAGCAGATTGTACCCAGTGTCATATCTGCAGGTGTCATGTTATAGAGCAAGAGGAGCTGAGCAGATTGTACCCAGTGTCATATCTGCAGGTGTCATGTTATAGAGCAAGAGGAGCTGAGCAGATTGTACCCAGTGTCATATCTGCAGGTGTCATGTTATAGAGCAGGAGGAGCTGAGCAGATTGTACCCAGTGTCATATCGGCAGGTGTCATGTTATAGAGCAGGAGGAGCTGAGCAGATTGTACCCAGTGTCATATCTGCAGGTGTCATGTTATAGAGCAGGAGGAGCTGAGCAGATTGTACCCAGTGTCATATTTGCAGGTGTCATGTTCTAGAGCAGGAGGAGCTGAGCAGATTGTACCCAGTGTCATATCTGCAGGTGTCATGTTATAGAGCAGGAGGAGCTGAGCAGATTGTACCCAGTGTCATATCGGCAGGTGTCATGTTATAGAGCAGGAGGAGCTAAACGGATTGTACACAGTGTCATATCTGCAGATAGTGTATTATAGAACAGGAGGAGCTGAGTATATTGTACATGGTGATCCATCTGCATGCAGCATGTTATAGAGTGGAATGATCTGAGCAGTTTACAAGCAGTGTCCTATCTACAAGCAGCATGTTATATAGCAGGAGGAGTTGAGCAGAATGTATATATATAGTGTACTAAGTACAGGCAGCAGGAATCATGTTATATAACAGTAGGAGTTGAGCAGATTGTATATAATGTCTTTTCTGTAGGCAGCATGTTATAAAGCAGATAGAGCAGAGCGGATTATACACTGCCCTATCAACAGGCAGCATGTTATATAGCGACAGATTATACATAAAGTAGTAGTAGATTCAGTATATGGTCTTCTTAACAAGCTGACTGCAGTTTACACTGCATTTTATGGTGACAGGTTCACTTAAAATAAGAAAAATGATTAAAGCCTATTAGGACACAGTAAAGGTGTTAGGCTAAAGCCACTATCATCTGGCCAGTGTATTTCATTATCACTTGTAAGCCTAAGCCAGATTTCAAAACATAAAAAAGGTGCAAATGTTTTAGTGAAATTATTTTACAATCAAATGTATATTGAGAAAAGTGTCCCTTTATCAGGCAAGGATACAAGCGAAGCAAACACAGCATTTGTGATGTTACACTTAGATAATTAGGACATGTGGGGATACATTATCAAGATAAGTTGGGGCAATAAAACTGAAATCTAGCGTACATGCCCTGAAATAGGTACACGGGGCATTTCTGGTACAGAACTACCCTACTAGCACAATGCTTCCCCCCCCCCAGATTTATCAGATGCCTGATAGAACCAGTAGCTGACAGGGGCGCACTTGGTGCCAACGTATGACATAAGTGCCCATTTGTGTGAGTGACTGAAAGGTCATCATCAGCTTGAATTCCCAGGTTTTTTCGCCTGGGACCTTTAAATTGTTCATACTGTGGCCTGGTCCAGAGAGATATTTTCCCACAGTTGTATCTATCTTCTGACTTGTGTTGTGTCTGTGTGAATTCATCCTGCTCTGTAGTTTTTGTAAAGTTTCCCCAATGTAAAGTATCATACATAACACTATTTGGCCCATTTTCACTAACTAGTATCCTGCAACATTACTGATCAATTGTGCACCAGTATTTTTCACATCGAAAACATTTCCAGTACAACATTATTAACTTCAATACTTTCAGTGTGTAGTGATTTGTATTAAAGTCACATGTATTTGAATATCATGTCTTGGCACATTCAGAAACCTTGTAATCATTTGTACTCAATGATAATAGAAATGGCTATGTTTTAGGCTTAGATGCCAAAATATGTATGCTCATGTCATTGTATTCCTACACCTCTACCCTTGATAGAAAATGATAAACCAACATATTTTTTGTGCTATGAAACTATATAAATTTAGGATTAAAGTGACATAAGATTCTAGCATAAGTAAATTGTCTAAGTTTTAAAGTTTGAAATATTAGTAGATCCTCTATGATTTGGATTAATGATTTGAATAGACCTTTTATGTGCAATTCCATATCACAAGTCATATTCTGGTTGGTACAAGTAAAGCACCTTTTTAAGTTAAAGTGTATAAATATACAGGCTGTCCCCTACTTAAGGACACATGACTTACACTCAACCCCTAGTTAAAGACGGACCCCTTTGCCCTCTGTGACCTCTGGTGAAGCTCTCTGGATTCTTTACTTTAGTCCCAGGCTGCAATGATCAGCTGTAAGGCGTCTGTAATGAAGCTTTATTTATAATCCTTGGTCCAATTACAGCAAAACATCTTGAAACTCAAATTGTCACTGGGGCAAAAAAAAAAAATTTGTCTGGAGCCACAATTCTAAACTGTATGGTTTCCACTTAAATACAAATTCAACTTTAGAACAAAGCTATGGAACCTATCTTGTACGTAACCAGGGGACTGCCTGTATATGCAATGTCTGATGGTGATGGAAGCACATACTGTACATGGGGAATGACAAATGATGGATCATAATTGGTACTTGCCCAATAAAATTGACAGCAGGTTTAGGTTCATATATGTACATGGGCATCCAATATATTTATAAGTATTGAACTGGTCTGGTATAAATAAGTGGACGCTATATGAGTGCTTCATATTTTAGCTGGACACCAGATGTGGTCTGAATTTTCATGTTTATTTGATGTGGTCTGCATATTAAGTTTGTTCCTAATATTGTCTGCATATTGAACTGGACACTACATGTGGGTCTGAATATTAAAGCAGACATTGGATATTGTTCTGCATATATAACTACACATACTTTTTAGGCTCCTTACACGGAACGAATGCTGTCCCCCGTAGCATACGTTTGGCTGGAGAGGTGGAGGGAGGCGGGCTACTGGGTTGACCTTATGGCACAAGTTAGAGAATACCAGGGGCGTTGCTAGGGTGGTAAAAGATCCAGGGCACAGGCCCCAATCGTATGTATCACACTTACAGTAATGCCCACTCCTGTACATAACCCCCTCACATTTGGTTGTGCCAATGACAACTTTGCACAACCCCCAGCAATGTCCCCACCCAGTGATGTCTCCCATACAGCCCCCAGTAAAGTCCCCCACAAAGCCTCCAGTAATTTCTCCCACACAGCCCCCCCCCAGTAATTTCTCCCACACTGCCCCAGTAATCTGCCCATAGCTCCCAGTAATGTCCTCCATAGCCCCCAGTAATGTCCCCCACATAGCCTTGAATAATTTGCAAACATCCCCCAGTAATGTGCTCACAGCCCCCGGTAATGTCCTCCACAGCCCCCGGTAATGTCCTCCACAGCCCCCAGTAATGTCCTCAACAGCCCCCAGTAATGTCCCCCACATAACCTGTAAAAGCCGCGCAAATCCCAAAAACAGTGGAAAGTCCGACGAAAATTCGATCTGTGACCCTTAGTAAATAAGCCCCAATGGGTCTTGTCTAATGGCAAAGGGGAGGCCCCTAACACAGTAGACCAGGCCTTATATGAGAAACTTGGGCGATGAAAACTTACAGTTTCTTATTGTAGAACTTCTAGAACTGCATTAAAGGTTTGCAGTGCTGAGCAAATCTCAGTAGCTTCTTCAGCTCTGCAGCAATCAGCAGTGTCCTATCTCACGACTTCAGATATTAGATTAAGTCAGAAGACCCTGTATCAAAAGACTAAGGCAGAAATACCCAGAACCTAGGACAGGACCCTTATAAACTATCTGTTCTGTGTCTGTGTCCGCCAATGGAATCAGCCTGCTAAAAGGAAATAGATCACGTAAAAAAAAATATTAAAAAACCTGCAAATACTCCTCCTCTTCATCTTGATCACAACGCTGTCTTTCGCTAAGCTTGACACACCAGTATCACCTAGAAAAGAAAGTTATAATTAGCAGCACGGAGCGTGAGGACAACTAGGTGGTCTAATAGTGTAGTCAAGAATTTAAATACAGTAATAACATGAGGAACATTGCACACATTAATATCCACATAGGACACTAGGTGGCGCTGATGTTACAAGGCCTTCAGTATTTGGTTGATGTTGGTGGATTATAGACTATACCTCATGTCTCATGTGTCATCCTCATAGACTGTAAGCTCTTGTGTGCAGGGCCCTCACTCCTATTGTTTCTTATGACTGTTATTACTCTGTAATGTCTTATTTTATTTGTATATGTTTCCCCAGAATCTGTAAAGCGCTACAGAATTTAATGGCACTAAAAAAAGATTAGATAAAGATTATTATTATAGACTTACTGAAATATATACTGTACTAATAGGTCACAGGTGTCACTGGTTCAGTACATTATTACTGTGGTGTTCAGATACAATTTGATGTATCTAAGACACAATTTAATCTGTGCTACAAACAAAGGTAATAAAAATGTAACATCCCCCACCGGGGGCTTAGCCTTTTACTGGGTCCTAGAGGCCGTCGGGGCCCAGGGTGCCGATTGTGGCCTAGGCACGCTGATGTCACTGTGCTTGGTATCGGGGATCGGAGGGTTGACCTACAGCCTGGCAGGTCTCCAGCAGGTGGTGTATGCAAGAAATATGGAGTGAGAGGCTGATGTACTGGTTCTTCCTGGGGCAACCCCTGAGGTGTAGGATGAGTCCCTGGGTAATGGATGGGGAAGCCTGTGGTGGTAAGCAGCCGCATCTAGGGATCAGACGGAGGTAACTATGTGCAAATCAACTTACGGTTCTTTTGCACAGCAGATAGCAGGCAATGGGCCTAAACGGTCAAATAGCAGATTCAGATTCTGGTACTGGAGTGGTCATGGAGAGTGGTCCTCAGGAATAAAGCACCAGCCTGGTAGTAGATGCAGGCTGGAGAATTGAGGTGGAGCTGTGTTTAAACTGTGGAAGCTGCAGCTCTGGGTTAGAGTCTCCTGACTCAGTTCCTGGGATTGGTATCTGTGACGGAACTGAAGGTGTACTGTACACACTGTCTCTCTCTTCACTCTGTTACCACCATGTGGTAAGACTGCTGACAGGCAAAGACTGCTTCCCCTTCCGGTCAGGTGGTAGCACCTCTCCAATCACACTCCAGTTTACAATACAGCCACATAATTGGATATTGGATACTTACACCCATTTAACTGTTGCCTTTCTTGGCAGAATCTACAGCTGCTTTTACAACTCCCCCTAACAGCTTCTGACCTGTAGAGGGTGCTATTCGCAACTACCAGCCTGCCTATGTATTGGCAGGGGTGGTGCAAAAACATTGCCAAACACAAAGCCTGTGTAGCAAACAGCGCAATATTAGATGCCTAAAAATCATACCATCCCATTACGGCGTGCAGGCTGACAATGTTAAGAGAGACAAAAAAAATACCAAAAAAGATATAAGGGAAGAATCGCTACAGGTTTATGGCTATGCACTTCCGTTATAGAAGATCATAAATGAAACTAAATACTAAAGATGTCTCCTAAAGCGTTCCGGGCTACAACTCTATCATTGCCATTGTGAGTAGCACAACGGTCCTTAGCTCTGATGCTATTCAGAAAAGATTAAAATGTGTTTTTCATCGAACTAACAATATGGCCAAATAATCAACACAACCTCCGAACCTTTCCAGGTATTCAAGAAACCAGATTCAATTGTTGTCTTTTCTCCTTTGTATTTTAATTTTCTTTTGAGGAGAATATGAAGTGTCATGATGACATCTGTTGAAACCATGTTTCTCTGCTCAGTAAACGGATTTGACAGTATTGTAAGTTAAGTGCCTCATCTGAAGCCAATATTCTTTAACCTACTTTGCGTCTGGAAGGTTAGAAGACCATGCAATAATATGTATTTTTCAATCTGTTGAAAAATTAATTTTGCCATGATACTGACCAGGTACAATTTCATTTTTGAAAATTTGGAAATTATAATGGTTTTGCTCATTGCTTTCATAAATAATATTTGTATTTTTATTAGTATTTTTAGATGTTTATGGGTCATTAGGATGGTGTTCTGTGGTGGCATTTTACCTTTTAAATTAAATATGTTTATGTATTTTTTTAGTTGAGGCTTATTTATATATTTGTTTACATATTGTGACACCATAACATTATTAGCCATAGTAAAATATAGCATATGGGGTTTGGGTGGCAGTTCAGGGCCCAAGTCTTATAGCTACCCCAGTTATACCACCTTGATGATGCAGGCTATTTTGGCTTTCTGGAGACAATTCTTTCTTTCTGCTTTCTAGACACAGCTGTTTCAAAGTCTTTTCATCTCGTCAGTAGAGTGTAAGGAACTGGTTTTGCTGTGAGAGGCATTTGACTAGTGTCAGAAAGTACCGTATATACTCGTGTATAAGCAGAGTTTTTCAGGACAAAAAATGTGCTGAAAAACCTCACCCTCCGTTGGCCCCGATGCTGGCATGGCTCCTCTTCTGTCTTTGGTAACATCCAGCATAGACGTGACAATTTTATCTGCCAGCCGGCGCATACTATGACGTCAGCAGCGACCGCATCATAGTATGCGCCTGCTGGCAGAACGCATGGCAGCGTCTCTGGCAGCTGTTACAGAAGACCGAAGAAAGAAGAGGAGCCACGGGGAACACAGAAGAGGAGCCGCGCCAACAGCGGGAAGCTGCGCTGAGCATCGGGCCACTGGAAGGTGAGTATATAAGTTTATTTTTTTTAAGTGCTGGGTGGGCTGGCAGTATACTACTGAGGGCTGGCAGGCTGTATACTATAGGGAGCTGGCTGTATACTAGGGGGGGCTGGCTGTATACTACAGGGGGCTCGCTGGCTGTATACCACAGGGAGATGGCTGTATACTACAGGGTGGCTGGCTGTATACTACAGGGGGCTGGCTGGCTGTATACTACAGGGAGATGGCTGTATACTACAGGGGGCTGGCTGGCTGTATACTACAGGGGGCTGGCTGTATACTACAGGAGGCTGGCTGTATACTACAGGGGGCTGGCTGGCTGTATACTATAGGGAGCTGGCTGTATACTACAGGGGGCTCGCTGGCTGTATACCACAGGGAGATGGCTGTATACTACAGGGTGGCTGGCTGTATACTACAGGGGGCTGGCTGGCTGTATACTACAGGGAGATGGCTGTATACTACAGGGGGCTGGCTGGCTGTATACTACAGGGGGCTGGCTGTATACTACAGGAGGCTGGCTGTATACTACAGGGGGCTGGCTGGCTGTATACTACAGGGGGCTGGCTGGGTGTATACTACATGGGGCTGGCTGTATACTACAGGGGGCTGGCTGGCTGTATACTACAGGGGGGTTGGCTGTATACTACAGGGGGGTTGGCTGTATACTACAGGGGGCTGGCTGTATACTACAGAGGGCTGACTGGCTGTATACTACAGGTGGCTGGCTGGCTGTATACTACATGGGGGCAGGCTGGCTGTATACTACTGGGAGCTGGCTGGCAGTTTTCGGTGGTAAAATTATGGGCCTCAGCTACGGTAAGAGATTTCCTTACGGAGACTTTGCAATTTAAGCCCACCTTTCAGGTTTGTGGAGACTTACCGCCATTGATACTACACTGGGGGATTCAGAGAAATATGCAAATATGTTTTCCAGGATGGGATAAGGAAAACAAAACCTCTATTTGCTACCTTGTAAGTTAGCACCCTTAATATCAGGCATGACTTTCATGAAGCCTAATGATATGATGCGAGATTACCAACTCTAAACAGCACTGTTTGGACAGATAAATTACTATCATTAAATCATGGAAGGTAAGGCATGTACAGATTGGTCATGGATATTTAGGATAACATGGCCCTTCATCTCCTGACATTTTATAGACAGCAATGTCTGGCCGATGATGTAAAAGGTATTTCTGAACTAGGGGCTTGATTTTTCATTTCAAGAAAATGGTACAAAACTGTATATTGGTACCTTGCATAATATCCTGCCTTGGATACATTACAATAAAACTTGAAGAAAAGTGGCCAACCCCTTTAAATTTTAATATTGCTTACAACACACAATAACTATAACAACAATAAAGTTCCCACACTTAGTATCTTCATATACCCTACCATATAGATTGGGAGCCATCAAAACAGGGTATTCCTTTTACGTTTTCCCATGTTCTCATCCTAATGTAATATATGTGAATCCCTTATTGAATGTATAGCAATAATGGTGCTCTTTCATGTGCTTTAAAAAGGCTCACGTAACAGATCCAAAACATTGCTATCAAGATGATGGAATAAAAGTTCATCTTTATTCATCACAACACTTGGTGTGCTGCCATTCCTTTGACTCTGTTTGAAACCTGGTCCATTTTGTGCGTGCACACACCGTAATACTATACAATTTTCATCAATCATATGAAAGGATGATACAAACTATTGTAAAGGGCACCTGCAACACGATGATACTTGTCTGATAACATCCTCAGTATCTGGAGCAGTAAAAGACCATCTGTAATGCATTCTAGCATTTCAGTGATAATAAAATAACAGTATTTCCTATAGTATACATACAGGGGGTCCCCTACTGAAGGACGCCCGACTTACAGATGAACCCTGGTTACAGATGGACGTCTCTGTCCACTGTGATCTCTGGTGACCTCTCTGGATGCTTTACTTTAGTCCCAGCTTGTAATGATCAGCTGTAAGGTGTCTGTAACAAAGCTTTATTGATAATCCTTGGTCCCATAACAGCAAAAAAATTTGAAAATCCAATTATCACTGGGACAAAAATGGTTTTTGTCTGGAGCTACAATTCTAAAATATACACTTCCGACTTACATACAAATTCAACTTAAGAACAAACTCAAATAACTTATGTTGTATGTAACCCAAGGAATGGCTGTACTGTGTATTATAAAGAAAACTGTATTATATATTAGTATTGCTAAAAAATACTCACTCTCTGGACTTCCTTTACTTTCTAGATTCCCAGTTCAAGTCCAAATATTTCTATCATGAATTTGGGGAAGTGATGAAGAAGAAAAAGAGTTTGTGGAATTGCCTATTTCCATTTTCCTGGACAATGGATGGAGAGCCATTACCTTCTACAATGTTACCCACACTGAATGCATCCTATGGCTCATCCATGACATTGGAGCAGAAGACGACATTTGCTTTTGTGATTCTTTTATTTATTATTCTAGGTGTCCTTATTGTCAGGTGTTTTAGAATCCTTCTTGACCCTTACCGAAGTATGCCAACTTCTACCTGGGCAGATGGGGTCGATGGACTTGAAAAAGGACAATTTGACTATGCTCTTGCATAGTAATAAAACAACCCCTTTTAGGACACTTTACAGAAAAAAAAAATATACATATATAATTATTAAACTATACAGAGCTATTATCCAAATGTCCTTGACATAGAGAAGAGCTAATTTTGTAGAATTATTATACATATAACTGTTAAAGTTGCAGGGATTTTTTTTAAGCAAAATAATACTATTGCAACTAGCCATGTTTTTCAAAATGTTCCAAAAGGTAGAACACTATTGTATTTGAGGTTTAGAAATGTTATATGTAAAAATGGATCACAGTGGCTTAAAGCCAATTGTCTCTATATGTTACCCTATTTTCCCACCAGCTCAAAAATTCTTAAGCAAAATGGGAAAAACTGTGTTTGCCACGACCACAATCTATATTCTGGATTTTTACAAGTTGTCAAATGAATAAAATAGATTTTATGTCATTCTGTTTAAAGGTGTAGATGGAAGCATCTAAAGATCTTTAGAGAAGCACTAGTCGATGAACAGTTCCTGAATAATTTCAAATGGTTATGGTTCAATCCCACAATCTAAAATATGGTCAAATGCTCAGTAACAAACTGTGCAATATTACAAGTCATGAGTTATTACGAGAAGAAATGCCTATTTCCTCACTTACTATGGCTCCTTTCATGCTCCCCCTTCATAATCTGTCAGTCTGTTAACAAGAAAAACAGAGGTTCACTGAGGAGTCATATTATATGGAATCTCCATGCTGAGTAAAGGACAACTGCCAATCTGAGATGACTGAAAACTCCAGATGGAGGCTACAGTGGGGAGTACGGCTGGTTCCATAAGTCCTTTAAAAGTGATAGGGGATAGTGGACATGAATGGCCAACTCTCCATTCACTTTTTGCATGGGATCCAGAGGTGGACTTCGCATGGAAACACCATAAATTGCTTTAGAGGACTGCAGTGTCCAATTCAAGTAAATCTGTCTTGGATAATAAGGCACTAACTTAAAGGGGATGGCATTTTATGCAAAAAAATTTAAATTATATATTGGAGATATGATATTAAACATTTTCCCAATATATATTCAGATAAAGTTCTGCACCATTTTCATGAAATCAGAAGCCATATCCCTCCTTCAGAAATATCTTCCTGCACAGCTGCTACTTCCGTCCATAAGATGGCACAAGAGGGAGTGTCATGTGACCATACAATCCCATGAACACTCACTTCTTTACAGCATGTCACAAAGCCAATCACTACCATGCCACATGGGGATCTTATGTGTAGCTTCTTCTGGTTTGATCTGTCCTCTAGCCTTTGGATGTTCTCCTTCCCCACTATTTTGACTGTTTCTCCCTCCCTTACATATCAAAGCTGACCAGCCAGAGCCACAGTTTCTCTGAGCCCCGTTTGAGACTGAGACATGGCAGTGACAGGCTGTGTATCAGGGAAAGGAGATTACTGCACAGATAGCTCACAGGTCGCTGTAGAGGAGTGAGTCCTACAGACGGGTGCAGCAGGAAGGCATTTCTGAAGAAGGGCTGTGGATTCTAATTTCATATGCAAAACTTTATTTGGATAAATATTGGTAAGTATTTTAATATCATGACACCAATATATAATAAAAAATTAACAGAACGTTACCAAGCCCTTAATGGTAGTCACAAACCTGAGAAAGATGTCAAACACTTATTGGCTGACAAGTGTCCTAGTTGGCTTCCTTTTACATATGCATACTCAACATTTATACTGTCTGTCGATAGTAAAAAAGAATCAGCTGTGGGTCACAGTCAACAGGACCAACTGAAAACAGAAAGGTTGGTCAACATATACTACAACAAATCTGTGTCTTTGGTAAAGTTTTTTATTTACCCGCCGTTTGCTGTTGATGTCCAACTGGATGGCTCTGTGCATTGGGTTCCAATTCAGTTACAAATCTTCGTGGGATTTCATCTATTAGGAAGCTGGATTTCTTTAAATCTTTAAAACACTGCAGGTTTACTTTCAAATGGAAAAAACCTTTACTTAATGATCGAGATTAATTATAGTAATTGACCACTAAATAAATTAATGCTTTACTGTGGCATACCTGTATCATCAATAGCACAGCCAGCTGCTTTTAGAAAGAATTCATTTATTAGATAAATAAAGATCTCCTGAGTTAAGTCAATGTGTTCTAAGTGATTGTAGCTTAAAGGGACTCTCCCAGTGAAAACATCAACATAAATGCATAATGCATAGTTGGAATACCTGGTATTTTATTCTAAGTATGCATATGGTACCCTGAGAAATTTTCCATTTATTTCAAAATGCCAGTGAAGAGCTTTGGATGAGTATCTCAGACCACCAATACACAGTCAGCATATACTGTAGTAGTTTTGGACATTGCCCCTGCTCTTTGATTGAGCAGTAGATAGAAGGGAGGTGCAGATAGTGTGTCTTATACTTGACTAGTGATGGGAATTAAGGCCCTTCTTAGAGAGCTGGCTCATTAGGCTCTGCTCACTAAGAAGAGCTGGCTTTTCTAGCTTCTGAATGGCTCTCTATTAGATGTATAATAGGTAGCCGCAGTCCAGCTAGTCACCCCATGACACACCACTTTTAACCCAATTGTATCGAGTTAAGTGGGGCATGGTGAGCCGGTTAGGGGTGGAGTTAAGTGAGCCATCAGCTCACTGATGGGAGCCAGCTCCCGACATTCACGGAAAAAAAATGCTTTTATAGCCACCTTATTCGCAAACAACAAATAACCAGACTTGACCATAACCATGAAATAGTTTGTGACTCTCAACCTTCTTGTGTGGAAAACTTGACAGGAAAGTTGTAGAGGGGTATAGATTTGACATGTGGGATGGTGTTTGGGGATGTCTCAGTCTATTTAGGAATAGAGTAATTTGTAAGGCTTGTGGTCAATACACAGAAATAAGGAGGTAACTGTACAATCACAACAGAAACTTGAGAGGAGAGCACCAGGTATTTTAACTGTGAATTTTTTACTCATTGTAAAATTTCTATTGTGATGATTTGATTATTATACATAATGCTATTTCTGGAATGGTCTATTCCCTGGAGAATGAGTAAGAAAAAAAACTAAAATACAAGTGAATACTAAAATCTGCAATGTCAATATAATTTTTCTACACTGCATCTCAGTGAATGACATTTTCCATATCAACAGATATCTGTTGCTAAAAGTTGTAATTGGTAGTGGTAGCGGTTACCTGTTGGTATGTTTTAAGAACCAAGCCCACCATATAAATATGTTACCTCAACCAAGATTACTACATAGATACAGCACTGGAACCAACTTATTGCATAGATATGCAATAAGACCAAATTTACTACAAAGTTAAGTTAACAGAACATCTGTGTGTATCCATGTTTTATAGCCTTTAATGTTAATATTAACTCTTTGTCAGTGCCTTTTATTTGCTAAACACAAAAGCATGGTACATTACTCCATTCTGTCAATAATGAATAGCATTAGCCATTTTATTGCCATACATTATTATGGACGGGGGCACATTTATTATGAATTCTGGCATAGGCTGCCCATAAATACATCTGCAAACTAGTTGACCCTGTATTTATGAAATGTTTCCGCCAGTATTGTGTCAGGGTTGTACTATGCATGCCGCAACACAATCCTGTGCACAGAAAGGGGCGTTCCGACAGAAATGTAGCACACACCGTCAAACTGAGTGCACCACAAAAAATCTGGTGCACACAGTGCCTGCACTATGGGTGCGTGCAGCATGCGTCACATTTATGAAGACTTCTACACTGCTCTACACATCTTAGGAGCAGAACAACAAAAAATAGGTTGGCCAGTTGTTAAAATAAACCAAGGTACTAGGACTGGGGGGGGGGTCTTGTTAAAAAAATAAACATGTACTATCCTCATACGGCGATCCTAGTGTCCAGTGCTGCGGTCGGTTGGAGCTGTGCCCCAACTGCTTCCAGGATGCCTGGCACACCCACCAGCCACCATGTCCTAGCGGCAGTGCTGGTACTTGGACTGCCACGCCACCGGGAAGTAGTTGGAGCGGAACTTTCGTTTCCCTTTAAACATACAGAGGCACAGCCCTGACGGCCACGGCACAGGACACTGAGAACGCCGGAGGAGGTGAGTATGCATTTATTTTTTTAACAAGCCCTCCCCAGCCCGGGTCCTAGCTGTCTTTTAACAAACAGACAACCATCATGAAGAATGAAAGGAACATAACACACACTTGTGCAACATCCCCTACCGGGGTCTAGCCTTTTCTTGGGGCCTGGAGCAGACGGGCCCAGAATACCGGAGTGGCTGTCAGTTGCGGCCTAGGCACACTGAAGTCAGGGTGCTTAGTATGGGAACTGGAGGGCTGTCCTACAGCCTGGCAGGTCTCCAGCAGTTGGTGTGTGTGAAATATGGCGGGAGAGGCTGATGTACTGAATCTCCCTGGGGCAAACCCTTAATGTCTGTGATATATGTCCCTGGGTAATGGATGGGGAGCCCGTGGTAGTGACAGCCATATCCAGGGATCAGACGGAGGCAACGTTGTGCAAAACAACTCACAGTTCTTTAATAAAACAACTGCAGGCAAAGGGCCTTAACGATCTCACAGCAGAACTAGTACTTGAGTGGTCATGAAGAGTGGTCCTCAGGAATGGTTCATCAGCCTGGTAGTAGATGCAGGCTGGGATTGAGTCCAGTTGTGGAAACTGCAGCTCTGAGTCTTCAGACTCTGTTGCTGGGATTAGCTAAGTGTCAGCCCTGATGGTGGACTGACACTGCGTCTCTCTTCACTCTTTATGTGGAGTTCTGTCAGACTGGACCTAAGAACCTCTAGCCCTTCTCTGTCCAGGGGTTTTGATGTCCTGGTCAAGTGCTGGCTAATTGTAGTGAAACACAATTGGTTGAAACTCACATCCTCTTGACCCTTGCCTGTTCAGGCAGGATCTACAGCTCCTAATTACCTAATGACCCAGTGCAAGAACCTTCTAGAGGGTTCATGTCTCCCTCTGACAGATCCTAACCTGGAGAGGTCACTGTTCGCAACCACTCCCCTGCCCATGTATTGGCAGGGGTGTTGCACTAGCTAAGAACAAATTATCCCAAAGACAAGCATATGGTTTCTTAGCCTACACTTGGGTATCGATTATTTAGGTACTACATGCAGTACTTTTTTGCCTGTTATTTTGATAAAATATACAGCAGGTTCTCCCTGTGAAGCATCTAATTCAGATTAAAAAATAGGTTTTAGTCCTACAAATAAAAAATATGACATCACGTATTACAACTACTACAAATACGCATTAATGTTCATTATATCACATATGTTTATAAGTACACAGATAGATAGAGTATACACAAAATATGCTTACTAAGATTTGGACCTTGCATATATAAAGTTTACACAAACACAGATCCAGATGAGGGTGGGTGCAGATTCTGTTAAACCCTTGGGCTGCTTAAGCCCGGGGGTTGCAGGACTTGCCGTGCTCTATTGCTTTGAGCACAGCCCGCCCCGCGATCCCTCCCACCCGGCAGCTCTTCTGGGGCCAGCGCTTCCGCTGGCCACACGGGGGTGCAGGTCCGGGATATTTACTCCCTGGCGCGGAGCATCCGCACCAGGAAAGATCCCGGCCGCCCTCCCCCTTTTTTGTTTACTTTTGTTAATGTTGTTGGTTTTGTAAGTGTTTTGTTAATATGTTTTATTTTCTTTCATTGTTAATTATGTATTGGAAGTCACACCTTGGCCTATGGCGGAATCCTTGACCCTCTCGGGAATCAGATCAATCACCTGACGAATCAACGAGGACATGCCCCCGCGGAGGCGGGGCTTGGCATGCGAGGTGGTAAGAGGAGGGTCTCGGGTTCCCCATTTGAACCAACGGTTCATTTGTTTAAAGATTAAAGCTGTGGCCGACCCCCCATTTTTATCCCAATTGTCTGTGTTTTTTGTCCACTTGCTGGGTGGAAAGCTGGG
Organism: Engystomops pustulosus; assembly: GCF_040894005.1. NCBI lineage: Eukaryota > Metazoa > Chordata > Amphibia > Anura > Leptodactylidae > Engystomops > Engystomops pustulosus. Next base: position 60,897,315 of record NC_092411.1, read on the forward strand.
GTACAGTGACGTTGGTACGGCCAGTCCTCAGTATAAGCGCAATGGGAGCTCAAGCTGGTTGCAGACTCCCTCCCCCACCTTCCGACTTAGCAGCAGTGAGGGCAAAGATAAGATATGAAGGGGAATATGTTGCTTATAAAGTCACTAGCAGCTCACACTTCTACTAAGCAGAAGAGGGGGGGTTGCAGAGCAGACCATTGCTGGTTGCAACAGTCTGCTTCTAGCTCAGCAGCAGGAGCAGGGCCTGGGAGAATGTCACTTGCCTTATGTGAACAGTGACTGACATTAGTGATGAACACTAGCACACAACAGTGTTCCAGCTGTGTGCTGCACAAGGCTGGGGGCAGTGAGGACCCATCTCTGGGTTCAGGCAGCACTACATCTAAAAACTGCAAAGGGCGCTCCGCGGAAACCTGTTCATTGCATAGTATGGATCCTGATTGCATAAAATGGACTCCCATTCCTGAAAAAAAGCAAACCTATGTGGCTGCCAGTGGCTTCCTCCAGTCAAGCAGATTCAAAAGATATTGGGAGGTATGAGTGGCCACAGGCCACAAAAAGTCCTTGGGCCCTGGGCGGTTGCCCATGCTGCCTATATTATAATCCGCCATTTTTTGTGAACATATACTGTATAAAGTTATTCCATATTACTATAACAGACTGTCTAAGAAGGGTCCAGTATGTGGAACGTCAATTTAGGTGTCTGTGGATTGCATAATAATAAAATGAGCTACTACGTTGTTGAGTGCCATATGCAAAGTATAATCTGCAATTACATGGATAAGAAATTCAGGACAGTTTTCACAGAAAATTGGATCACAGATGTGTGTCTTTCTTAGCTGTTTTGTTTTCCCTTAATACTTATAGAGCTTTTATTTAAGATAATTTCCAACCTTATGTGATGGCATATCTCGAAGAGTTGGTCATCCTGAAAATCAAGAGGCAACTGTACTTGTGTAGTACTAGGTTTCTGCAGTCTATTATCCATCAATGAACTGCAGCCAGCTCATTACTGGTGAAAAACATTGGGGCAGATTTACTTACCCGGTCCATTCGCGATCCAGCGGCGCATTCTCTGCGCTGGATTTGGGTCCGGCCGGGATTTATTAAGGTAGTTCCACCAGGTGGCGCTGCTGCGCTGAAAAGCATTGGAACGCGCTGGAGTTCACCGAGCCGGGTTGAGTGAAGGTAAGTGCAAGCTCCGCGACAGATTTTTTTTTTAAATGCGGCGGTTTTCCCGAATCCGTTGGGTTTTCGTTCGGCCATGCCCCCCGATTTCCGTTGCGTGCATGCCGGCGCTGATGCGCCACAATCCGATCGCGTGCACCAACAATCTAGGGGCAATTCAGGGGAAATCGGCGCAAATCGGAAATATTCGGGTAACACGTCGGGAAAACGCGAATCGGGCCCTTAGTAAATGACCCCCATTATGCTACACCAGTCCAGCATCCACATTCTCGGGACTTGTAGGGTTCAAGAGGTTGGAACTTCTTTTTATAAAATGAGATTACTCCCTTAAGCAGCCAGCAATACAATTACAATAGACTTTGACTACTGAGAACTTTCAGAAAGTTTGCTATGCAAGTTGGTACATTCATCAGTATAAACCATTCCATTACAGATATATCAACAATCCACGCACACTTGTTTCACTAAAAATCGGGCCGCCGTCCAGGAGAAGACCTCTACATGTCAAGAAAAACTAATGACCAGAGACAACAAGAAATCTGATTAAATAGGCTGGCTCAGCAAAGACAAGCTAGACTGCATGCAAAAGCTGGAATAAGTGATTGAAACAAATATATCTACAACTGTGCCCATGCATACTAAATGCCTCCCATTAACATACAGCAATGTATTCCACTCTGCAAACTGAATTAGAATTTTGGATTAAAGATATCTGAATTTTAAACACATATAATAGAATAATGTGGATCAATGCAGAATTTAGCAACAATTACTTTATATTCTTTGCTGGGTACTAAATCCCTTATGTCTATGCAGCAGCTAAGATACTGTTCTCATCTACGTTTTAATCTTTGAAAGCATTTGTCAGGAGAATTCAATATATATTGACCATATACGCAAATTTCAGATTTATATATATGTGTTGGTTTTGCTATATTCTTTCTTATAAGGAAAAGGTAATTTTATGCTGATGCTTTATGGAAACTCTCTTAGTCTACCTTATATGTGTGGAAGCCTAGGGATTAGAGATCAATTCTAAGGAATCCGATTTCGTTCCGAATTTCAGGAAAACTTTGATTAGTCATGATTCCGAAATTTACGGTGATTCTTGGGAATGAGTTTTTTTCCCCTCTTTATTAGCTAAATGGCCACGAGCACAACGTGTTACATGGGGCAGAGAACTCTGGGAAGAAGAAAGGAACAACCTCGATCACATGTGCAGACATGCAAGCCAATCAGCGACCGACAGGCTTATGTGATGTCACACAGCCCCATATAACAACGGCCATTTCCAATCTCGTCATTTCACACTGCATGTGCTGTCTCTAGCTTGTCTATCTAGCTGCTGGAGTGATTTTTTCTCAAAGTCCAGGGTGTCAGTTCTTGTGGTTCTGTATCCCCCACATTTCAAGTGCTTGTTTTTGTTGATAAAGTAGATATCAAGAAATCCGTGTCAAATCCACAAAGTTGCTGGAGTGATTTTATTCTCAAAGTCCAGGGTGTCAGTTCTTGTGCTTCTGTATACCCCACATTTCAAGCTTTTTTTTGTTGATAAAGTAGATATCAAGAAATCAGTGTCAAATCAACATAGTTGATTAACCCCTTAACGCTGAAGCCACTTTTAACCTTCCTGACACGGCCCATTTTTTTAAATCTGACATGTGTCTATTTAAGTGGTTATAACTTTGGGACGCTTTAACATATCCAGTTGATTTTGAGATTGTTTTTTGTGACACATTGTACTTCATGCTGGTTGAGAAATTTAATCAATATATTTAGTATTTATTTATGAAATAAATGGAAATTTGTCAAAAATTTTGAGAAAAACAATGTTTTCCAAATTAAAAATTTTCTACTTTTTGGAAAGTTGGTCATATCACTAAAATAACTTGATAACTAACATTTTCCATATGTCTGCTTTAACTTGGCATCATTTTTCAAACATCTTTTCCTTTATTTAGGATGTTAGGAGGCTTATAACTTTAGGTGCAATTTTTCAGATTTTCACGAAAATCATCAAAACCTACTTTTGGAGGGTCAATTTAGTTAGAAGTGACTTTATAAGGCCCACATGACAGGAAACCCCCACAAATGACACCATTTTAGAAACTACATCCTTCAAAATATTCAAAACAACCTTTGGGAATTTTGTTAACCCTTTGAGCGTTTCATGAGGGTGAAAGATAAATGAAAGTGAAATTAGAAAAATGTAATTTTATCTCACTATAGATTCATTGAACACTAAAATTTGCACCTTCACAATGGGTTAAAAAGGAAAATGCATTTTACAATGTTGAGGGCAATTCCTCTTGAGTATGCCAATACCCATTTTGTCACTGTACCCTGCTGTACGGGCACAGGGGGGCACTTGGAATGGAAAGAGCATTGTTTTGTTTTTGCAGGGCAAATATGGCTGAAAAAGTTTTCATGTGTCAGGATGCATTTGGAGAGCCATAATGGTACCAAAACAGAGAAAAGCCCCAACATGAGACACCATTCTGGAAAGTATACCCCTTGGAGAGTTTAGCAACGTGTAATTTGTGTATTTTCCCCAACAGGTGTTTGATTCAATTAGGCCCCAAAAGTGAAAAAAGGTGAAAATTTTCTAAAAAAAGTCACTTTTACCCCAAATTTTTGTAAGCCACAAGGGATAAAAGATGAAACAACCCCATAAATGTGTAAAACTATTTCTGTTGTATGGGTACACAGTAGGGCTCAGAAGGGAAAGAGGGGCTTTGGCCTTTTAGAAGCCAGATTTGACAATCATCCTTTACGTGTGTCAGGATGGATTTGGAGAGCCCTAGTGGTACCAAAACAGAGGGGAACCCCAACAAGTGTCACCATTTTGGAAAGTGCACCCTTTGGAGAATTCAGCAAGGTGTGATATGTGTATTTTCCCCTACAGGTGTTTGCTTCAATTAGGTCCCTAAAAGGAAAAAGGTGAACATTTTCCCAAAAAAGTCACTTTTACGGCAAATTTTTGTATCCCATAAGGCATTAAAGATGAAACAACCCCAAAAAATGTGTACTAGCATTTCTCCCGAGTATAAAATTGCCCCACACATGCAAATAAAATGTTGTATGGGTACGCAGTGAAGCTCGGAAGGGAAAGAGGGGCGTTGGCCTTTTAGAAGCCAAATTTGACAGACATCCTTTACATGTGTCAGGATGCATTTAGAGAGCCGTAGTGGTACCAAAACAGAGGGGAACCCCAACAAGTGTCACCATTTTGCAGGGGCGTTGCTAGGGTGGTAAAAGATCTGGGGCACGGGCCCCAATGCACATGTATCGAACTTTCAGTAATGCCCACTCCTGTACATGTGTGGTTGGACCTATAACTACTGTACCTAACATATAACAGCTCTAGAAACCACAGGAGAAATCCCTACCTGTTCCATCCAGTGACTGCAGGCGATATGTTCTCTATCTTCTCCATTAGGCCCGGCATCACCACGTCTCCTCAGCCATGTGTCCTCCTTGTTGAGTTCACCACACAGACATCTTATGTTCTTCATTGTCCCTACATCTTGGCCCCCTAACAGTGTTATCCTGCTGCTACCCCTAACACTCCACCTCCTTTATTGTAAGGCCCTTTTCACATACATGTATGCTACGGCCAGGCCAGGACTGCTTGGCAGGGGAGGTGCAGGGTTGACCGTTCCTCACATTCTTACGGAAGATCTTTTTTCTGGTGACACACAAGTGTGCTCACTGTACAGTGAACAATGTTCTCCTATGGTGGCCGTATGTTAGCTACTGTTCATATAGCTAGCATACGGCCAACATATACAATCATGTGAAAGGGGCCTACAGATACACAGAAAGTCCTCCTGAAAATACTGTTATTACAGAAATAATAAATGCTTCCTAATATAACATATTGTAAAAGCCATAAAACCTTATATATATATATATCTCTTTAACTGTGGCCCCCCACTAATTTGCCCTCAATATGACCCTAAACTAAATGATGCCCTGCCTAATCATGTCCACATAAAGGAGCAGTCTGCACACTCCCCACTAAGAAGTCCCCCACAGTGCCCCAATGTCCTCACAGTTCCCAGTAATGTCCCTCAAAGCCCCCTCTAATGTCCACCTGAGCCCCCTGCAATGTCTAAAGAGCCCCCTGTTATGTCTTCCACCCCCCCCCTGTGATTTCCAAAGAGCCCCCTGTTATGTCCACAGATACCACTCTAATGCCCCTCACAGCCCCCTCTGTAATGTTAAAAGAGCCCCCTCTAATGTTCCCCACAGCCCCCCTGTAGTGTTTCCAGAGGCCCCCTGTAAGGTCCCCCACAGTTTCCCTGTGATGTCCCTCACAGCCCCCACTAAGAAGACCCACCACAGTTCCCAGTAATGTTCCCCCACACCCCGCCTAATTTCCTCACAGGCCCCAGTGATGTCCCTAGAACTCCCTGTGATGTCCTGCACAGCCCCCCTGTAATGTCCACAGAGCCCCCTCTAATGTCCCTCACTAAGAATACCCCCCACATTTCCCAGTAATGCCCCCCCCCCCCCAATGCCCCCTAATTTCCTCACAGGCCCAGGAATGTCCCCAGAGCCCCCTGTAATGACCCCCACAGCCCTCTATGATGTTCTCCAGAGCCCCGACTAAGAAGTCCCCCAAAGCTCCCTGTAACATCCCTACAGCCCCAGGGATGTCCCCAGCGATCCCTGTAGCCATCAGCAATGTCCCCCACATGACTAAGTCGTCTGACTGTGCCTCTCTCCCCTCCCCCACTGCATAATAAAAAAAACAAAAAAACTGCCACTCACCTCAGTCTCCTCAGGCTTGTTGCTATTCTCTGCAGGACCGAGTCGCGGTGACGTCATCACCCGGCGTCTCCTGCTCCTGGCAGCTGTACTGAGCTGCTAGAAGCAGGAGACGCTGTGTGACTGTGTCTCCTGCTCCCTCTAGTGGAGAACGGAGCCGATGGCTCTGTTCACCATTACAGGGTACAGAGAGGGGATATCTGCCCGGGCAGCAGGAGAAGTGTCCTGCTGACTCGGGACATTCGGGGCACAAGGCAAAAGATCCGGGGCACAGGCCCCGGATCTTTTGACCTAGCGACGCCCCTGCCATTTTGGAAAGCACACCCCTTAGAGAATTTAGTAAGGTGTAATATGTGTATTTGTCCGTAAAGGTGTTTGATTTAATTAGGACTTAAATAGATAAAAGGTGAACATTTTCTTATAAAGGTCATTTTACACCTAATTTTATATAGCCACAAGGGATAAAAAATGTAATAACCCCCCAAAATATGTAAACCTATTTCTCTAGAGTGTAGAAGTACCCCACATGTGTATATAAAATGTTGTATGGGCGCACAGTAAAAGGAAAGGGGAATGTTTGCCTTTTAGAAGCCAAATTTGACAGAAATGTTTGACATGCATTTGGAGAACCCTAGTGGTATAAAACAGATAAGAATCCGAAAAGTGACCCTAATCTTTGAATGCACACCCCTTAGAGAATTTTGCAATGTGTAATATATGTATTTGCCCCTACAGGTGAATGATCCAATTAGGCCCTAATCATTAATAAGGTGAAAATTTTCCTATAAATGTCACTTTAACCCTAATTTATGTAAGCCACAAGGGATAATATATTAAATAACCCCAAAAAAGGTGTAAAACTATTTCTCCCGAGTGTAGAAGTACCCCACATGTGCATATAAAATGCATTATGGGCGCACAGTAGAGGAAAAGAGGGATGTTTGTCTTTTAGAGGCCAAATTTGCAAGAAATCCTTCACATGTGTCAGGATACATTTGGAGAGCCGTAGTGGTACCAAAGCGGAGGAAAACCCGAAAAGTGACCCTAATTGAGGGTCAAGATCTCGTCCGGATCAAGATCTCGCAGCCCCGGGCACCGGCAGTCCCGGGGCTGCGATCGGAGCAGCGGACCCCCCTGGTAAGCGCCGCGGGGGGGGGGGGGGGTCCGATTCAGCTTTAATTACTTTTAAATGCCTCTAACACGCCGCGGTCAGCGCGAGAAATCTCCGATCGCGGGTGTTAGAGGCGGGTGTCAGCTATAATATATAGCCGACACCCGCAGCTTCTGGCGCCGTCTCCGTTCAGGAGCCGGCGCCAGAAGCTTGATGTAATAGTACTGCATTTTGCAGGAACGCACCTCCCGCGATGCAGTACTATTATGTCAAATGTCGGGAAGGGGTTAACCAATATTTCAGACAGAGAGGTGGCAGGTGGAGCAGGCAGAGGTCGCAGCACAGTGAGGGGACGTCGCATCAGGGGTGGCTCTGTGAGGCCAGAACTGCCGGTGTCATCTTGCGGCAGTATGTTGATTAACAACCCAAAGGTTCTTAATTGGCTGACTAGGTCAACCACTTCCTCCCAAATGACATCTGACAACCCCAGCCAAGAGTCCCATAGTTGGCATGGTCCAGGAGCAGGTCAGCGGCCCTCACCTGTCCTCAACGAGCCTCTGTCCTGTTCATTTCCCTCGGCCAGAGAGCTACTAGGTGGTCTGGTCTCAGTGCCACTATACAGAGAGGAAGAATTCTTGATGGCAGTCAGCAGCTGCTTGGAAATGAAGAGGTGGGGCAGACATCCGCTGCTTCGTGCATTAAGCGGGAATCTGATGTGATGAGATGTGAAGAGTGGCATGGGAGCTTATGTTGCACTTGGAAGTAGTCAGGCTGAGACTGTTGAGGAGCAGTGACAGCGATGATGATGTAGCCGATCGCACTTGGTAACCGGGTGGAGCCAGGGCTTCATCATCATCATCATCATTGGGAGAAGATGGTGTCAGCTTGTGCGTCACGCAATGAAGCAGGCAGCAAGTCGCTACTGTGGCCGAGAGTCAGCAGGGTGGCATCAGTGTGAGGGGTACAAAACCTGCTTTGCAGGTCAAATTAAGCAGTGGCACAGGGGCTCAGCGTGGCAGTGGCATTAGTAGTCACTCAGTGCAGGGTGTTGGCGTTAAGATCACCAACTCCGCGGTGTGGCAGTTTTTTGTTAAGACACCAGTGCAGCCGAGAGCATCATCTAGTGCCACACATGCCATTTCAGCCAGTCAAGGCTGCCGCAGGGAGCTGTTTGTCTTTGACATCATCTCCCGGTCCAGATGGTCCTGTTCCTTGCTTCGCATGACGGCAGCATGACGAGGCGATTACAAAGAGACAACTGTATGCGTCCTCCAATCCTAAGGTGCAGAAGCTGACCGTGCTCCTGTCCAAGTTGTTGGTACTGCAGTCCATCCCTTTCTAAGTCATGGACTCTGCACCCTTCAGTTAACTAATGGCTTGTGCCAAACCGAGACGGAGAGTTCCAAGCCTCCAACATAGGCTGATATGCAATGTTTCCACCCGTTGGAATTCCAGTCATTAATGATTTTTTGATGATGCAAGCGGACAGGAGTACTACCCTGTGTAACTTTGATGTCAGCCACTGGCAGCTCATGCGTGACACCTGCCGTTTGCTCGGGCCCTTTGAAGAGGCCACGTTATTAGTCAGTCGCCAGGACTACTTGATGAATAACGTCATTCCACTGCTTCATGTCCTGGAACTGATGCTGCAAAATCTGGCTGGTCAGGGTACTGGAGAAGTGGCAACTACATCTCACGGCCACATGAGTCCAGTGGGGGCTGAACTGGAGGAGGAGGAGGACATTGGAGCACAAGCAGAGTCTGGTGCAATTTGTGGCAGGAGAGGAGGAGCAGGAGCATCCGGAGGAGGTAGAAGACGAGGCAGATGACCCAGAAGCACCATGGCAGTATACAGTGGAGATGGAGGCCCAGGAGTCCCTCAGAGTCACTTGCGCAGATGGCCCCCTGCTACTTTACCTAACTAGTGACAGCTGAATAGTCAACATCCGCCGTAGGGATGACTTTGGCTCTCCACCCTCTAAGACCCACGCAACCTATCCAAAATGAGTGCATTTTTTCCAGCTGCCGAAAGGAAGGAACACCTGGCGTACTGTAGAGAAATACTGTTCAGACAGTTGGCCGATGCCTATGTGCGACATTGTCCATTCTCTGTCAGGTCTGACCAGAGGATTCCTGGCAGTCATCGCTCATGTACTACTGCCACGGCTGCTGTGGGGAGATGGGGGGTAGGAGTAGTAGCAGCTCCATCAGCAGCAGCTTAAGCTGGAGTCCTTAATGAGCAGCTTCCTTCACCCACCTAGTGAGGAGGGTAGCTGTCACCAGCAGCAGCAGGACATGCAGCAGACCCTGCACCAGCAGGTGGACAGCACTCTACCACCCCAAGTTGAGGATCCCCTGGGCTACTGGGCAGACAAACTTGATGAGTGCCCGCAACTTGTGGAGTTTGCAGTAGAGAAGCTGTCCTATTCTGCCTGAAAAAAGAACACTTAAAATCTAATATTTAATTTGAAACTATTAAAAATGGGGCCACTCTACAGCCAACAAATTACATCAATCAGGCATTCAGTATAGGTGCAGGAGTCGGGGATCCCTCACTTTAATATTCCCAACCATGCATTTGCTATCTGCACACAACTGACAAACATATGTGGGTGGCATCAATGCAGCCTGTTTATTCAGTTTTGGATCGCTGCATAGTGCCACATACCTTAGAAAAGAGAGGGAAAGCGGATGTGCAAACAAGATAAATTTTATTATTTCATCAATATACAAAGATAAAAACATTTAAAAACCCAAAAAATGGGAAAAAGAACACAATGGTCTCTCCTCAGAGAAATATTTCATATATGTACAACCAACAATGGATAACAGCTGCTAAATATAAAGGTGTAAAAATATGCACAAAATCACATGTAATAATAAGGTGCAAAGTGCCTAGGCTGAATACATACAAAGGTTCTTGGACTGTGTGCTGTGTGGTGTACAAGACAAGTAGAGACAGTGGGGCACATTTACTTACCCGGCCCATTCGCGATCCAGCGGCGCGTTCTCTGCACAGGATTCGGGTCCGGCTGGGATTTAAGATGGTAGTTCCTCCGCCGTCCACCAGGTGGCGCTGCAGCGCCGAAAATAATCTTAACGCCCCGGAATGCACCATCCCATAGAAGGTGAAGGTGAGCGCTCCCCAAGCGACACATTTTCGGTTTTTAAATGCGGCGGTTTTTCCGAATACGTCGGGTTTTCGTTCGGCCACGCCCCCGATTTCTGTCGCGCGCATGCCGGCCCCGATGCGCCACAATCCGATCGCGTGCGCCAAAAACCCGGGGCAATTCATGTACAAGCGGCGCAAATCGGAAATATTCGGGTAACACGTCGGGAAAACGCGAATCGGGCCCTTAGTAAATGACCCCCAGTGTCTCAATGCAAGGTGTTTACATATTATGAGAGCAAAAAACAAAACAAAACATAGATAAAGTGCTGCGTGCAGAAAATAGCAGCTAGTGGTGTAGATACACAATTCAAGTAGATACAATAAAGCAGTACATCACATTATATTACCTAATGTAGAGCATGAAGAGGAGAGACCACAAACGCCCCACGCGTATCGCCCGTCTGGCGGGCTTCCTCAGGGGATAAGGAACGGGAAATCAACCCAGCTATTTAAATCATCCAGTCCCGCCCCCCAGCGGTGTATGAATGTCCTACCATACCGCCCCTTTTTAGTGTTAGAACACATCAAAGTATGATTCATAGTTCATGGTGAGTCTAAAAAGGTACTGTATCAGAGGGTTTCCCCTGCCGATTTGTAAGTTTGTTAAGTTAATCTGATGTGTGAGCCAGGTGCGGCATAAACTACTTCCGGGTCAAGGAGGTCAGAGATCCTGAGTCAAGTATGCATGTGTTGCCAAGCAACGGGGACAGACCCCGTGCTAAGTTTGAAGATCCGATCCGTACAACAGAAAAAAGGAAAAGACGGTAAGGTATATGCAAGCCATCACTGTGGCAGATACTAGTGCCACATACCACCACAAATTAATCAGGTGCTGTACACATTGGTATACACACTATCATATATCCTATATATATCCTCTGCCTGACGCGTTTCTACACTCCCTTCATGGGTAGTGTGTCATCAGAGGCTTAAGAATTAATCTATAGGATTGGAACACAAGTACATATTATAATTTTTCCTGCACTTGTTCGTGTCAAACCGGCACTATTTCGGCCATAGAAGCTGTCCTACCCAGCCAGTAGTGTGGTATCAGTTCGGATGTTCAGTGCAGTGGGGGCCATCGTAACCCCAAGGAGAACACGCTTGTCCACCTGTAATGGGGAGAGACTGACCTTTATCAAGATGAATCAGACGTGGATTGGCCAGGATTTCAACACACCAATGCCTTATGCATCAGATTACATCATCCATGACTAATCCATGAGAAATATGTCTGCATTCTAACTATCTGCCACTATTCTGATCCTGCCACCTGCCTGATGCAAAACATCTGCTGCCAGTTGCTCCATCTGCCTCCCACCATCTTTACCAGGGACTGGACTTGTCAGCCACCTCCACACTCACTTTCTGACCTGCTGCTGCTGTCGGCACCTCCACTCTGTCATTGTGCCAATCTGTGGCCTACCATGTTGCTGTCACCTCCACACTCTGTCAATGTGCCACTCTGTGGCCTCCTGCTGTTGCCACCTCCACACAGCTACCATGTTGCTGGCACCTCCAGAATTTGTTATTATGTCACGCTGCGGCCTACTCATGCTGCTACAAACTGACGGCTGTCTCACTGGAACACCCTGTCATTTCCATAATGATGTTTTCTCTCTCCACCCCTCTACACCCTGATGGCGGTGGGTACCGGGGTATTGATAAGGGGGTTAGTGTTAGCCTTTTCTACTGGCTTACATTAGGCACTAGACAGCGCCATTACTAAGGCAAGTTTTGAGTTAAAAAAAAAGACACATTTTTTAAAATTACATTTTATTAAAATAAAAACTCCCCAACACACCCTTGTCAACCCTTTTATTAAAAAAATAATCCAGGTCAGTTATGTAGTCCACTGCATCAGGCGAAGTCTACAGCATTCATGGATCTGAAAACATAAATAAAAGAAAAGGCTTCAGAGTATATGTATATATATATATATATATATATATATATATATATATATATATATATACACATAACTTTATTTGTATTTACTTTCACAAATATATATATATATATATATATATATATATATATATATATACACATATAAATATAGCTTACCTGGAGAAGTGTGGCTGATTCTTCTTGGTCACTCCTTACCAAAATGACAGCGGTGGCAGCAGGCTCATCCAGGCTCTTTTCATCGCTACAACGTCGGGTCAGGTCACGTTGTGTATGTTACGTGACCAGGAGATGGAGTAGGCAGACACGGCGGACGCAGGAGGCGGCCGAAGGAGGTGGGTGACATTGTAGTTAGAACGAGGGATGGGCCCCGCCCCAGACATCATGAAAGGTGTCATCTTCCTCTCCAGCGGGAGGTGGGTGGGTAGCTGGAGTGGATGTGAAGTGCGCTGCACGTTGCATTGCGCCGTCCTCCTCTCTCCTGCCCTGGTTGTGTGCTGCGCAGAGGAGCATTGCATGATTGTGGGCATATTCATGATTATGAATATAAGTGGGGCCCAGAGCATGGCAATTATAAATTATGATTTGCCCGTGCATTACAGGCCCCTGTGCTGCGCAGGCCCTGTAGCAGTGGTGGTAGTTCCGCCGCTGGCGAAGGTATATATCTCTTCAGTGTTCTTAGCCCCCCTCCTGATTTTGCTTACTAATACTGATGAAAAACACAGACAATGGGGCAGATTTACTTACCCGGTCCTATCGCGATCCCGCGGTGCATTGTCCGATGAGGATTCTGGTCTGCTGCGATTCACTAAGGCCGTGCATCCGAGTTCCTGCATCTGTCGCTTCCGCCAAAGTTCCTCGCTTCTGCCGAGGTCCGCCAAAGTTCACCTGCTTCTTCCCGGTGCTTGTAAGTGCGTGTCTTGCGACATATTTCTAAATGTTTAATCCCGCGATTGTCTGACGGCCCGCCCCCCTATTCCTGCAAGCTGGCGCCGATGCGGCAAAATCGGATTGCGTGGGCCAAAATCCCGGGGAAATTCAGCACAAAACAGAAATCGTCGGGAAAGCCGAACGAAAATGCGCTCCACGGACCCTTAGTAAATGAGCCCTAGTGAGAAAGTAGTGTAGGAAGTAGACAACATAACAAATGCATAGGCAGGCTCTACTATGACACAAGTTTCAGGTAGCACAGTCATTCATCATGGCTTTTACACTAATTTTATGGCAAACAAGCGGTGAAAATGTTGTAATTCCAGAACCCCTTCCCTATCCATGCCACCTCCATGCCAATTTCATTACATAGGTTACAGTGCAATTCTGTGCCCTGCAGGACCTGGTATACAATTAATCTAGGCAACGGATGTACTCAGAGATACTTTTATATTACACATGGAATCTTGATCCATGAAGGAAAATCATAAAGTAAGGACTTTTTTTCAGCTCTTTTTCATACTGTGGGTACAGAAAGTTTTCCGACCCTTTTACATTTTTCACTCTTTGTTTCATTGCAGCCAATTGGTAAGATCAGAACTGCATCACAAAATATGTGAACTTTGATTCCATATTTCTCAAAGAGACTTTATAAAACCTTATTTCTATGTAAGGTTTACAAATACACGGAGCAGTACAACTGCAGCTGCATTTTCTCTCTTCTCCACTAGATGTCTGTGTTGTGGCAGACAGATACAAATGTTAACAAACACTGTCGTTTGGCTTAACTCTGCTACATGTGATTAGTGTAAAAGCTCCTTTGTTAACATAGGCAGCTCCAAAAATGTGAAACAATAACATCTGAATAATGGTTGGCAGCTGGTACAAAGAGAGAACATGTCCATGGTGTACTCAGTAGAACAATGTATGGTTTGCATGAAAAATATAACTTAAAAGCAGAAGCATTGTGACCCTCAAGAGTTGTTCATAGAAAACCTATTGGGGCACATTTTCTATAGACCTTGCGCTGTTTTCTGTTGGACTTTGCACATTCATTTATGTACAAGCACCTTGTGACAAATGTCATCACTGAAAGGGGACTTCCAATTTTTTTTATTTGAAAAAAATGTAGGGTTCCTCCTAATTTCCATAAGCAGCTAGATACAATACAGAAGTAGCACCGTGACATTACTTGGGTGTGAGCCCCAAACGTTTATGGGCTATCACAGCCCAATAATACCAGCCTGATGCCGTCCCAGTACCTGATTGTCCATAGATGGTCAGGTACTGGATTGTACCTGGCTATTCCCAACACCCCTGATGGCGGTGGGTAACGGGGTAATGATAAGGGGGTTAATGTCTTTTCTACTGGCTTACATTAGGCACTACACGGTGCCATTACTAAGACAAGTTTTGTGTTAAAAAAAAGACACATTTTTTAAAATAACATTTTATTAAAATAAAAATTCCCCAACACACCCTTGTCAACCCTTTTATTAAAAAAAATAATTCAGGTCAGCGATGTAGTCCACTGCATCAGGCGAAGTCTACAGCATTCACGGATCTGAAAACATAAATAAAAGAAAAGGGGTCAGAGTATATGTATATATACATATATATCTACATATCTTTCTTTGTATTTACTTTCATAAACATATATCTATATACATATAAATATAACTAACCTAGAGAAGTGGAGATTGATTCTTCTTGGTTACTCCAAGCTCCCCCAGGCTCTTTTCATCGCTACAACGCCAGGTCAGGTGACGTTATGTATGTTACGTGACCAGGAGATGGAGTGGGCAGAATTTGGGTACAGGGTGGCCTTGGAACTGTGCATTACTTTCCAGTGTGATTTAAGTTTGTGGTGCAAGGGATTAATGATTTGATGCATGAAACAAAAAGGATTAGAACTGTCTCCCCATTCATGAAGGTGAAATACACCGCACCTCCACTGTTGCAGTGTGCAAGCAGAGGATGGCAGGTGCAATGTGATAATGTCAATGCGTCTGCCAGCGTCACAGCAGAACACAGCAGCAGAGATTGGGGAACGAAGAGAGGTGAGTAACCGATGTTTATATTTTTTTAATTACACTTCAGAGGAGAAGGAAAGGTGCTACAATTAGGGGGAAATAAAAAAAAAACCATAATAGGTAAGTGGGGGCCACAATAAGAGGGAGGGAGATGTGAGGTTTCCACAATTAGAAGGGGGAAATTAGAGGGATCTGCAATATGGGGAAGATAAGAGTAGCCTCACAATAAGAGTGGGGGGGGGGGGGGATGAGAGGTTTCCTCTATAAGAAGGGGAGCTGAGAGGGTTTCTACAATAAGAAGAGTGAGCCATAATAAATGGGGTGGGGGTGAAATGGGGTCCACAACAAGAAGGGGAAATGAGAGGGGGTCCACAACAAGAAGGGGGAATGAGAGGGGGTCCACAACAAGAAGGGGAAATGAGAGGGGGTCTACAATAAGAAGGGGAAATGGGAGGGGGTCTACAATAAGAAGGGGGAGATAAAAGGGGGCCATAATGAAAGGATGTATACGAGAGGGATCCACAATTTGAAGGGGTAGATGAGAGATGGCCATTAATATGAGGGGGGCACCACAGGATGAGACAACAACAGAAACAGATTGCTTTTAACAAGAGGCCCCATTAAATGCTGGACTGTAAGGTTGATACACTACACTTCACATGTCGGTTGAGGATGCATGGATCCGGCTCACAGGCTGAGCAACACTCACAGCGGATGTTAGTTTTATGCGGATTTTGGTGGATTTACGACACTCCCGGCCTGTTCTATTTGGACACAAAAATGAGTTTTGCCGCTTGTGAATCTGACACTTTCCGGGTGCTTCTATTTTTACAAATGTTTTTGTGTCCCAAAAACAAAAGAGCTGCTAAAAGCTGGTCTACGGAGTTGTATTTCACCTTCATGAATGGGGAGACAGTTCTAATCCTTTTTGTTTCATGCATCAAATCATTAGTTTCGAAACAGATTAAAACCAAAAGATTGATAAATCTGCCTCATGCCATTCGCCATTTAAGGGAATCCACAAGCAGTTTTGACTACACAAAGCTGCAGAAAGTATATATATTCCATGCCCCTCCCCTTTGCTGTACTATCTAATCATAAGCCTAAATGAGTGAGAAACAAGAGAGTGATAATCTATAGGAATAGGGATACATGCAGTAATAGTTTTTAGGAGTAGGGAGTTATCACAGTTGAATGATCACTATGAGATAGTTTTATGCTTTATCTCCTTTCTTCACACTGAATACAAAGTATTATAATTACTTTGTAACAAGTGAATCATGATAAATGGACCTTTAATGGGGCCTATCCAGACCTATTGCCTAGGGCAAAGGCAGCTGTAAATATGACCCTGTAAAATGGCTTTAGGCATTTATATATGTAACAGACTTCTACCATTCAGCTTGCCTGTAGTTGTACGACTGCAATTCCCACTACACAACATGTTGTTAAAGGAAATCTACCATTTGTTTTTATGCATTGTGCACCAAACATACCTTGAAAATGCTGAAGCTACACTGATGCAGAAACATATCTTGTTTAATCCCTGAACTGAGTGGTTTTGCTCAAAAAACAATTATAAAATTATGATAATAATTGCAAAGTTAAACTTCAAATGTCTAGTTCACAGGAAAGGGGGCCCCATTAAAAATTGCTATGAGGCAGAGCAGTTTCTAGTTATGCCCCTAACTTTTAATATTTGAGCATCGTGGGCAGAAAATCTAGACAGTTATATCAGTTATACTTAATAATTCAACTCCCAAAACATCTTGACAACTGTAGAATTTAAGAGCTTTCATCGTGACTATGAATATGTTTAGGAATAAGTTACTGTTCTCTAATAGTTTTGCAAAGAAACACAGCATTGCACTGAAAATTTCCAATAGGGGCTGAAAAGTCACAGCTGCAACATGTCTGTGCCTATGTCTCCACCACAGTCATCCAACTCCCTCCCATGTGCATTGAGCAGGTGCATTGAGCATGATGAGGCATAGGCACACACAGGCTACAGATGCCCCTACCCCGGGATTCACCACACAGCTTAGTAAAGTCTTTTGGAACCTGTCAGCAGCATTCCTGGTGACAGGTTCAGTTTAAGTATTCACTACACAGTAAAGGGATCAGGAAGTAGCTCCCCCTCCTACTTAAAGGAATTTGAAATAGAGCTGTAGTAAGCCAGAACAGCCGCTACACTATTATCAAATCAATAGGTCATTCATATGTTTAGGCTAAATAAACCTTTAAAAAATTATATATTGTGAATTTCAATAATAAAAGGAAGGCACACGTTTCCAAAATACTTCCTATGCTTTCCCATTTTACTTCCTTTACTCTCTGTGAGAGAAGGCAAAGCTTATTGATCTCAGGAGACAAGTTACATCACGCTGTCTTTTTTTTGGGCAAAATGCTTGCCCAAAATGTAAAAACCCATTAAGGATACATATGTGGGCGAGAAAAGAAAAGGTCTGACTTCTACAGTCTATATTTTGTTTACAATCTGCTCATATTCAATATAGCAGAAAATATAGAAAAACATTGAGAATTTCTACTTTGTAGATTCTGTTATAAATGCAACCGGCACTGCTGGGTATATCACACCACTGACACTGGCCGGATCTGATGGACTGCCATAATGCTGATGTGTTCTGACTGGTAACATCACAATCAATTCACTTGTTTCTGTTTAAATATAATTTAATCTACTCTGGACATGTGAACTCAGACTCAGACACCTGTTGACTTTGCTCCCACTCAATCCTGGAACTTTAACTCTACCCATATGCTCTGGATGAAGATAGAGTTGAATAAAATGATGCTACAGACATCTGTCAGCTCTTCACATCATCACCGCACCTCCACTGTTGCAGTGTGCAAGCAAAGGATGGCAAGTGCAATGTGATAATGTCAATGCGTCTGCCAGCGTCACAGTAGAACACAGCAGCAGAGATTGGGGAACGAAGAGGGGTGAGTAACCGATGTTTATATTTTTTAATTACACTTCAGAGGAGAAGGAAAGGTGCTACAATTAGGGGGAAATAAAATAAAACCCATAATAGGTAAGAGGGGGCCACAATAAGAGGGAGGGAGATGTGAGGTCTCCACAATTAGAAGGGGGAAATGAGAGGGGTCTGCAATACGGGGAAGATAAGAGTAGCCTCACAATAAGAGGGGGGGTTGAGAGGTTTCCTCTATAAGAAGGGGAGGTGAGAGGGTTTCTACAATAAGAAGAGTGAGCCATAATAAATGGGGTGGGGGTGAAATGGGGTCCACAACAAGAAGGGGAAATGAGAGGGGGTCCACAACAAGAAGGGGGAATGAGAGGGGGTCCACAACAAGAAGGGGAAATGAGAGGGGGTCTACAATAAGAAGGGGAAATGGGAGGGGGTCTACAATAAGAAGGGGGAGATAAAAGGGGGCCATAATGAAAGGATGTATACGAGAGGGATCCACAATTTGAAGGGGTAGATGAGAGATGGCCATTAATATGAGGGGGGCACCACAGGATGAGACAACAACAGAAACAGATTGCTTTTAACAAGAGGCCCCATTAAATGCTGGACTGTAAGGTTGATACACTACACTTCACATGTCGGTTGAGGATGCATGGATCCGGCTCACAGGCTGAGCAACACTCACAGCGTATGTTAGTTTTATGCGGATTTTGGTGGATTTACGACACTCCCGGCCTGTTCTATTTGGACACAAAAATGAGTTTTGCCGCTTGTGAATCTGACACTTTCCGGGTGCTTCTATTTTTACAAATGTTTTTGTGTCCCAAAAACAAAAGAGCTGCTAAAAGCTGGTCTACGGAGTTGTATTTCACCTTCATGAATGGGGAGACAGTTCTAATCCTTTTTGTTTCATGCATCAAATCATTAGTTTCGAAACAGATTAAAACCAAAAGATTGATAAATCTGCCTCATGCCATTTGCCATTTAAGGGAATCCACAAGCAGTTTTGACTACACAAAGCTGCAGAAAGTATATATATTCCATGCCCCTCCCCTTTGCTGTACTATCTAATCGTAAGCCTAAATGAGTGAGAAACAAGAGAGTGATAATCTATAGGAATAGGGATACATGCAGTAATAGTTTTTAGGAGTAGGGAGTTATCACAGTTGAATGATCACTATGAGATAGTTTTATGCTTTATCTCCTTTCTTCACACTGAATACAAAGTATTATAATTACTTTGTAACAAGTGAATCATGATAAATGGACCTTTAATGGGGCCTATCCAGACCTATTGCCTAGGGCAAAGGCAGCTGTAAATATGACCCTGTAAAATGGCTTTAGGCATTTATATATGTAACAGACTTCTACCATTCAGCTTGCCTGTAGTTGTACGACTGCAATTCCCACTACACAACATGTTGTTAAAGGAAATCTACCATTTGTTTTTATGCATTGTGCACCAAACATACCTTGAAAATGCTGAAGCTACACTGATGCAGAAACATATCTTGTTTAATCCCTGAACTGAGTGGTTTTGCTCAAAAAACAATTATAAAATTATGATAATAATTGCAAAGTTAAACTTCAAATGTCTAGTTCACAGGAAAGGGGGCCCCATTAAAAATTGCTATGAGGCCGAGCAGTTTCTAGTTATGCCCCTAACTTTTAATATTTGAGCATCGTGGGCAGAAAATCTAGACAGTTATATCAGTTATACTTAATAATTCAACTCCCAAAACATCTTGACAACTGTAGAATTTAAGAGCTTTCATCGTGACTATGAATATGTTTAGGAATAAGTTACTGTTCTCTAATAGTTTTGCAAAGAAACACAGCATTGCACTGAAAATTTCCAATAGGGGCTGAAAAGTCACAGCTGCAACATGTCTGTGCCTATGTCTCCACCACAGTCATCCAACTCCCTCCCATGTGCATTGAGCAGGTGCATTGAGCATGATGAGGCATAGGCACACACAGGCTACAGATGCCCCTACCCCGGGATTCACCACACAGCTTAGAAAAGTCTTTTGGAACCTGTCAGCAGCATTCCTGGTGACAGGTTCAGTTTAAGTATTCACTACACAGTAAAGGGATCAGGAAGTAGCTCCCCCTCCTACTTAAAGGAATTTGAAATAGAGCTGTAGTAAGCCAGAACAGCCGCTACACTATTATCAAATCAATAGGTCATTCATATGTTTAGGCTAAAAAAACCTTTAAAAAATTATATATTGTGAATTTCAATAATAAAAGGAAGGCACACGTTTCCAAAATACTTCCTATGCTTTCCCATTTTACTTCCTTTACTCTCTGTGAGAGAAGGCAAAGCTTATTGATCTCAGGAGACAAGTTACATCACGCTGTCTTTTTTTTGGGCAAAATGCTTGCCCAAAATGTAAAAACCCATTAAGGATACATATGTGGGCGAGAAAAGAAAAGGTCTGACTTCTACAGTCTATATTTTGTTTACAATCTGCTCATATTCAATATAGCAGAAAATATAGAAAAACATTGAGCATTTCTACTTTGTAGATTCTGTTATAAATGCAACCGGCACTGCTGGGTATATCACACCACTGACACTGGCCGGATCTGATGGACTGCCATAATGCTGATGTGTTCTGACTGGTAACATCACAATCAATTCACTTGTTTCTGTTTAAATATAATTTAATCTACTCTGGACATGTGAACTCAGACTCAGACACCTGTTGACTTTGCTCCCACTCAATCCTGGAACTTTAACTCTACCCATATGCTCTGGATGAAGATAGAGTTGAATAAAATGATGCTACAGACATCTGTCAGCTCTTCACATCATCACCGCACCTCCACTGTTGCAGTGTGCAAGCAAAGGATGGCAAGTGCAATGTGATAATGTCAATGCGTCTGCCAGCGTCACAGTAGAACACAGCAGCAGAGATTGGGGAACGAAGAGGGGTGAGTAACCGATGTTTATATTTTTTAATTACACTTCAGAGGAGAAGGAAAGGTGCTACAATTAGGGGGAAATAAAATAAAACCCATAATAGGTAAGAGGGGGCCACAATAAGAGGGAGGGAGATGTGAGGTCTCCACAATTAGAAGGGGGAAATGAGAGGGGTCTGCAATACGGGGAAGATAAGAGTAGCCTCACAATAAGAGGGGGGGTTGAGAGGTTTCCTCTATAAGAAGGGGAGGTGAGAGGGTTTCTACAATAAGAAGAGTGAACCATAATAAATGGGGTGGGGGTGAGATGGGGTCCACAACAAGAAGGGGAAATGAGAGGGGGTCTACAATAAGAAGGGGAAATGGGAGGGGGTCTACAATAAGAAGGGGGAGATAAAAGGGGGCCATAATGAAAGGATGTATACGAGAGGGATCCACAATTTGAAGGGGTAGATGAGAGATGGCCCTTAATATGAGGGGGGCACCACAGGACGAGACAAAAACAGAAACAGATAGCTTTTAACAAGAGGCCCCATTAAATGCTGGACTGTAAGGTTGATACACTACACTTCACATGTCGGTTGAGGATGCATGGATCCGGCTCACAGGCTGAGCAACACTCACAGCGGATGTTAGATTTATGGTGATGGCAGCATTTAAAGGGGTATTCCCATCTGGGCATTTACATTTAATTAAATTCATTTGCCTTATGTAAACATTTCTTCAATTGGATGTTAATAAAAAAAATGTTCCTGTGTGAAGATAATTTCTCATAAATGTAGTCATGTTGTCCCTTAGAAACCAGATACGACCACGTCACACTCTGGCAGCGGTGGCCAGACATGCGCTATAGAGTCCTGCCGGACCACCAGGATTCAGGGATTATTACCATCAGGACGGCTGTGGGACATGTAGTGACTCCCGGACATTTTATATACAATGACCTTTTGTTTCTTTCTGCACTCAATCTATCAGACGTGGCCGTATCCGAGGAAGCAATCTCATTTCTAAGGGACAACATGGTTACATTTATGAGAAATTATCTTCACACAGGAACATTTTTTTAATAACATCTAATTGAAGAAATGTTTATATATGGCAGATTAATGAAACTGAATGTAAGTGCCCAGATGAGAATACCCCTTTAAGTGACGGTTTGCCTATGAAAGAAGGTTCTCAAAAATCAATCCCCTCGTGATTTTTACATAATAAAGATAATTTTTAACCTCCTTACTTTACAATTTTACTCAGTTTTATTGCTGTTTAAGCTCCTATCACTCAGTGATTGTCAGTGTAGGTTACAAGATTTATATACACTTTCATTTAATTCCTTATCAGTCTACTAGTATCTGATACTTGTAAAGAGGGATGAGACAGATCAGAGATGAGAGATAATGAGAACTAAAGTTGCATTTTACACATTACTTTCTCCCTTCTATCACAGCCATTACATACTGTCAGCTCTACTATATACCTCCCTTCTTTTGACCTGCATAAAGAACTTATCTGCCCGTAGCTTGTAGCTCTCCTCATGATGTGATGTGTACATGCCAGCAGGAAGTCTCTGTGTCTGTATCAGTGTGTGAGAGCTTGTCCTGGAATCCCTTCCCTTCTTTGGTTGATCTTGATGGACATGTGTCTTACCGTATAAACTATAAGGGAGAGAGAAGCTCAGTGAAGCCTCAGACAAGGTGTCTGCCAACCCTAAAGTCAGAAGATACAGGGTCGGGTCTAGGGGCAACCAAAATTGTGTACACCAGGACTGATAGAGACAGGTTGGAATTATATCTGTGAGATGCTGTATTTTTGATAATAACATTATTATATATTGTTATCCTGAGTACATTTAAGAAAATTGTCTTCTTAGGAATACCCCCTTAAGTTGAATTTGTATGTAAGTGAGAACTGAATATTTTAATTGTTCTATTGACAATTGGATTTTCATTTTTTTTTGCTGTAATGGGAACAAGGATTATCAACAGAAGTTAATTACAGACACCTTATAGTTGATCATTGCATCCAGAGAGCTTCACCAGAGGTCACAGTGGGCAGAGAGGTCTTTCTGTAACAAGGGATCTTCTGTAAGTCGGATGTGCTTAAGTAGGGGACTGCCTGTATATTGAATATAAGGCCCCCTTAATATGCTATATGTAAAGTAGGGACCCCATAATAATCAGTTCCAATTTACTGTGGTCAAGAATACAAAGATAAACAGATACATCCTCTAGTGCTCCCACAGCCCCTTTTTTTCTCTCAAGTTCCTGCAAAATGATGCAGATAGCATGAAGAATTAAGAAGCTCTGACATGGCTGCAACATCCCCCACCGGGGCCTAGCCCTTTGAGGTGAGGCCTGGAGACAGTCGGGGCCCGCGGTACCGGAGTGGCTGGCGGTTGCGGCCTATTGTCACGGTGCTTGGTACGGGGTAACCGGAGGGCTGTCCTACAGCCTGGCAGGTCTCCAGCAGAGTGGTGTTGGCAAGAAATGATGAGGGAGCGGCTGCTATAGCGGATCTCCCTGGGGCAACCCCTTAATGTCCCGAGTGTGAGTCTCTGGGTGATGGACAGGGTGCCGGTGATGAAGGCAGCCGTATTAGCAGGGACCAGACGGAGACAGAAGTTGAAGAAAACAACTTACAGTTCTTTATTTGAACCGCAGGAACCGCAGCAAACGTGCCTTTAACAAGATGGTGGAGTACTGGAGAGGTATTTGGAGGGAGCCACAGGATGTAGGTCACCAGCCTGGATGTAGAGGGCAGGCTGGGAGGCAGCTGTGTCCTTAGAGGATGCTTCAGCTCGGTCCTGGATCTCTTCAGGTATCACCCTTGAAGGTAGGATGATACCCCTTTCCTCACTAAACTAACTCTAGTCTTATTCTCCACTTCAGGCAGGGGCTAGGCTCTTCCTGCACTGCTCCGGTGTGCTAGAGACTCTGAGCTGCTGCTCAGCTAACTACTCTCTGCATGCGTCCTGCAGACCCAGAGGGCCTGACTAGGACCGGTCTCTTCTCCCTTCTGGGAGAGACTGCTCTCCTCTCTCTCCTGAGAGAGACTTCTCTAGAACATTCCTGGCCAGGGGGTTTTATTACCTCCCTTTGGTCAGGTGGTGGCTGCTCCTCCAATTACCTCTCAGTTCACAGAGACAGGATGTAACACAGATCATTGGATATTGGACTTGTACATCATATACAGATTTAACTTCTGCCTTGCCAGGCAGGATTAACCACTGCAATGTCCCCTGTGTGATGTGGTGACATGTTATGGGGCTTATTCGCAAGCCCTCCCTCGCCATTGCATCGGCGAGGGTGTTGCATACCCCGGGGGCAATTGAAAGAGCCGCCCTCGGCTCGACTACAGATGGTTTGGGGCACAGAGGGGGCTAAGGGCACTTCTAGGAAGTGCAGGCTATGTGAGGTGTAGGGACAAACCGCCCATGGTCCTGGAGACAGGCACCTGGGTTGGTGTCGGACTAAGACAAAAACATGTAGCTGTATGACAGTTGGTCGCTGACGCCATTAAACCGAACTGTACAGTAGGAAAGGTGTGGTGTCATGTCCTGTAATCCACTCCTTGCACCAAGGCCTGTATATTTGTTGTATCAACGCTTCTTCCCTGGCGGCAATTATATATAAGGTGTCTATCTGCATTGCGTTAGCATATGCGACACAAGTACCTCCTGACTGGCATCCTTACCCATGTATGGGTGGCATCCAGGTGCTAACTCTGTAACACCCCCGGTCCCCTTAGGACCCGCAGTTTACGGACTACCCCCACGTGCAAACCTCAGTTTGAGGGATCAGGTAGCGGTCAGTGTTTTACATAAAAGACGGTCCGACACAGCCACCCTACAACCTGAAAAGCCTATGAAAGGGTTAATGCCGACTACTGGCAGATATGACAGTGTGCAACAGGTTAATTCACATTGGCTTAGGAGCCCAATGGGTACACATCTTGAACGTTACAAACGTTACAGAGGTAGATAGGCTACTCAGGGTAGCGCGATACCAAATGTCTCTTTTCCTGCAAAGAAAAGGCATAAAAAGTGCAAGCAGAATGTCCATACCTAAAAAGGAAGGCATTAAGTGCAAAATGATAGTCAATAGACATAGCAACTTTTCCCTGGAGTATCTGGCAAAAAGTCTCTCAGAAGGTCTCTAATGACAAAGTCCATCTTCTGGGTACAGCCCTTGATGTGGGGAAAAGTGCACTGAGAAGCAAAGGGTCTCCTCTATGTGTAGAGGGACAGGGTCCTTTGAAGAAATCTCTGCTGTGCAGAGGAAGGGTGCTATCTAGAGATGAGCGAACACTAAAATGCTCGGGTACTCGTTATTCGAGACGAACTTTTCCCGATGCTCGAGTGCTCGTCTCGAATAACGAACCCCATTGAAGTCAATGGGAGACTCGAGCATTTTTCAAGGGGACCAAGGCTCTGCACAGGGAAGCTTGGCCAAACACCTGGGAACCTCAGAAAAGGATGGAAACACCACGGAAATGGACAGGAAACAGCAGGGGCAGCATGCATGGATGCCTCTGAGGCTGCATAATCGCACCATTATGCCAAAATTATGGGCAACAGCATGGCCATGACAGAGTGACAGAATGAAGCTAGATAGCATCTAAAACATCCAATAATTGACCCTGACACTATAGGGGACGGCATGCAGAGGCAGCGGCAGCAGGCTAGAGAGTGTCATGGCGACATACCCTAAATGGACTCAGGCTTCAAACCAATGGGTGGCAGAGAGGAACCAAAGGAGGTGAGCAAGAAGCGCTCAAATAATATCGGTACATGATAAAAGTTTGCCAGTATATTTTGTGGATTACACAGCAGGGTGGCGACAAAGTTAACATGGAAGCCATGAAAACAACCCAAAATTCTGCCTGACACAGCTCGTTTGATAAGGGGACCATGTATGGAGGCAGTGAACTAGTAGTAGATTAAAGGTGCTGCAGTTAAAACTATGTTAGTTGGATCTTGGCATGGAGCTGGCGCTCCGCTGCCAGGCGAGCTTTCGCCAATCCAAGCCCCTGTCTCTAGGCTACTCCCCAAACAGCACTTCTAAGAACCTTTTGTATAAGATCAAGTGTAGTAGCGTTCTTATAAGTTTAGGATATGCCGGGTGAGGGGAATGTAAACAGATGCGCAAGAAGCGCTGAAATAATATCCCTAAATGGTAAAAGTTTGCAAGTATATTTTGGGGATTACACAGCAGGGTGGCGACAAAGTTAACAACTTTGATGTGGAATGCCCTGTAATAGCTCTTGGGCGGTGTGCCTTTTATCGCCTAGGCTCAGCAGTTTCAGCACCGCCTGCTGTCGCTTAGCGACGGCACTGCTGCTGTGCCTAGAGCTACCGACTGATGGCGCCATGCCCACGGATGGTAATTCGGAGGAGGAGGAGGTGGAGGAGGGGTGGGAGGAGGTATAGTAGGCCTTTGAGACCTGGACCGAGGTAGGCCCCGCAATTCTCTGCGTCGGCAGTATATGACCAGCCCCAGGGTCAGACTCGGTCCCAGCCTGCACCAAGTTAAGTGTAGTAGCGTTCTCATAAGTTTGGGATATGGCGGGTGAGGGGAATGTAAACAGATGCGCAAGAAGCGCATGATGCGCATGGAGCTGGCGTTCCGCTGCCAGGCGAGCTTTCGCCAATCCAAGCCCCTGTCTCTAGGCTACTCCCCAAACAGCACTTCTAAGAACCTTTTGTATAAGATCAAGTGTAGTAGCGTTCTTATAAGTTTAGGATATGCCGGGTGAGGGGAATGTAAACAGATGCGCAAGAAGCGCTGAAATAATATCCCTAAATGGTAAAAGTTTGCCAGTATATTTTGTGGATAACACAGCAGGGTGGCGACAAAGTTAACAACTTTGATGTGGAATCCATGAAAACAACCCAAATTTCTGCCTGACACACCTCGTTTGATAAAGGGACGATGTATGGAGGCAGCTATATGGACGACTTTTGGAGGTAGCAATGGAGACAACGTGTGGAGGCTGCTATGGAGACAATTTAATTTGGATAGTGCCTGTATGTGGCAGTCCCAAACATTTTTCAAACCAGAGGAGCAGGTAGGTGGCCCTCCAGTAAAATGGGATAGATTGAGTGCCTGTATGTGGCAGTCCCAAAAATGTTTCAAACCAGAGGAGCAGGTAGGTGGCCCTGCAGTAAAATGGAATAGATTGAGTGCCTGTATGTGGCAGTCCCAAAAATGTTTCAAACCAGAGGAGCAGGTAGGTGGCCCTGCAGTAAAATGGAATAGATTGAGTGCCTGTATGTGGCAGTCCCAAAAATTGTTCAAACCAGAGGAGCAGGTAGGTGGCCCTGCAGTAAAATGGAATAGATTGAGTGCCTGTATGTGGCAGTCCCAAAAATTGTTCAAACCAGAGGAGCAGGTAGGTGGCCCTGCAGTAAAATGGAATAGATTGAGTGCCTGTATGTGGCAGTCCCAAAAATGTTTCAAACCAGAGGAGCAGGTAGGTGGCCCTCCAGTAAAATGGAATAGATTGAGTGCCTGTATGTGGCAGTCCCAAAAATTGTTCAAACCAGAGGAGCAGGTAGGTGGCCCTCCAGTAAAATGGAATAGATTGAGTGCCTGTATGTGGCAGTCCCAAAAATTGTTCAAACCAGAGGAGCAGGTAGGTGGCCCTGCAGTAAAATGGAATAGATTGAGTGCCTGTATGTGGCAGTCCCAAAAATGTTTCAAACCAGAGGAGCAGGTAGGTGGCCCTCCAGTAAAATGGAATAGATTGAGTGCCTGTATGTGGCAGTCCCAAAAATTGTTCAAACCAGAGGAGCAGGTAGGTGGCCCTGCAGTAAAATGGAATAGATTGAGTGCCTGTATGTGGCACTCACAAAAATTGTTTCAAACAGAGGACCGGGTAGGTGGCCCTCCAGAAAAATTAAATGCATGAAGTACTATAGCAAGAGCCAGTGGGCCCTGTCAAAAAATAGCCAGTTTCCTCTGCTTTACTGTACAAAGAGGAGGAGAAGGAGGAAAATGAGGAGGAGGAGGAGGAGTGGATCAATTATTCAGGTTGAGCTTCCTTCACCTGGTGGAGATTGGAAATTCTGAGAAATCCAGCCTTTATTCATTTTAATAAGCGTCAGCCTGTCAGCGCTGTCAGTCGACAGGCGTGTACGCTTATCGGTGATGATGCCACCAGCTGCACTGAAAACCCGCTCGGACAAGACGCTAGCGGCAGGGCAGGCAAGAACCTCCAAGGCGTACAGCGCCAGTTCGTGCCACATGTCCAGCTTTGAAACCCAGTAGTTGTAGGGAGCTGTGTGATCATTTAGGACGATGGTATGGTCAGCTACGTACTCCCTCACCATCTTTCTGTAAAGATCAGCCCTACTCTGCCGAGACTGGGGACAGGTGACAGTGTCTTGCTGGGGTGACATAAAGCTGGCAAAAGCCTTGTAAAGCGTACCCTTGCCAGTGCTGGACAAGCTGCCTGCTCGCCTACTCTCCCTCGCTACTTGTCCCGCAGAACTACGCACTCTGCCGCTAGCGCTGTCAGAAGGGAAATACTGTTTCAGCTTGTGCACCAGGGCCTGCTGGTATTCATGCATTCTCACACTCCTTTCCTCTCCAGGGATGAGAGTGGGAAGATTTTGCTTGTACCGTGGGTCCAGGAGAGTGAACACCCAGTAATCGGTGCTGGAATAAATTCTTTGAACGCGAGGGTCACGGGATAGGCAGCCTAGCATGAAATCTGCCATATGCGCCAGAGTACCAACGCGTAAGAATTCACTCCCCTCACTGGCCTGACTGTCCATTTCCTCCTCCTCCAACTCCTCCAACTCCTCTTCTTCTGCCCATACACGCTGAACAGTGAAGGACTCAACAATGGTCCCCTCTTGTGTCTCGCCAACATTCTCCTCCTCTTCCTCCTCATCCTCCTCCACCTCCACCTCCTCCGATATGCGCTGAGAAACAGACCTCAGGGTGCTTTGGCTATCAACAAGGGAATATTCTTCCCCCGTCTCTTGTGACGAGCGCAAAGCTTCCGACTTCATGCTGACCAGAGAGTTTTTCAACAGGCCAAGCAGCGGGATGGTGAGGCTGATGATGGCGGCATCGCCACTGACCATCTGTGTTGACTCCTCAAAGTTACTCAGCACCTGACAGATATCAGACATCCACGTCCACTCCTCATTGTAGACTTGAGGAAGCTGACTGACCTGACTACCAGTTCTGGTGGAAGTTGACATCTGGCAGTCTACAATCACTCTGCGCTGCTGGTAAACTCTGGATAACATGGTCAGTGTTGAATTCCACCTCGTGGGCACGTCGCACAACAGTCGGTGAGCGGGCAGTTGGAGGCGGCGCTGCGCTGCCCTGAGAGTGGCAGCATCTGGGCTGGACTTCCTGAAATGCGCACAGATGCGGCGCACCTTCGTGAGCAAATCAGACAGATTGGGGTATGTCTTGAGGAAACGCTGCACTATCAGATTTAACACATGGGCCAGGCATGGCACATGTGTCAGTCTGCCGAGTTGCAGAGCCGCCACCAGGTTACGGCCGTTGTCACACACAACCATTCCCGGCTTGAGGTTCAGCGGTGCCAGCCACAGATCAGTCTGCGCCGTGATGCCCTGTAATAGCTCTTGGGCGGTGTGCCTTTTGTCGCCTAGGCTCAGCAGTTTGAGCACCGCCTGCTGTCGCTTAGCGACGGCACTGCTGCTGTGCCTAGAGCTACCGACTGATGGCGCCGTGCCCACGGATGGTAGTTCGGAGGAGGAGGTGGAGGAGGGGTGGGAGGAGGAGGAGGCATAGTAGGCCTGAAACACCTGGACCGAGGTAGGCCCCGCAATCCTCGGCGTCGGCAGTATATGAGCAGCCCCAGGGTCAGACTCGGTCCCAGCCTCCACCAAGTTAACCCAATGTGCCGTCAGCGATATATAGTGGCCCTGCCCGGCAGCACTCGTCCACGTGTCCGTGGTCAGGTGGACCTTGTCAGAAACGGCGTTGGTCAGGGCACGGATGATGTTGTCTGACACGTGCTGGTGCAGGGCTGGGACGGCACATCGGGAAAAGTAGTGGCGGCTGGGGACCGAATACCGAGGGGCGGCCGCCGCCATGAGGTTGCGAAAGGCCTCGGTCTCTACTAGCCTATAGGGCAGCATCTCCAGGCTAAGCAATCTGGAGATGTGCACATTAAGGGCTTGGGCGTGCGGGTGGGTTGCACTATATTTGCGTTTCCGCTCCAGCGTCTGGGGTATGGAGAGCTGAACGCTGGTGGATGCTGTGGAGGATCGTGGAGGCGACGATGGGGTTTTTGTGGCAGGGTCCTGGGCAGGGGGCTGACTAGCAGCTGACACAGGGGAAGGAGCAGTGGTGTGCACGGCCGGAGGTGAACGGGCTTGTTGCCACTGAGTGGGGTGCTTAGCATTCATATGCCTGCGCATACTGGTGGTAGTTAAGCTAGTAGTGGTGGAACCCCTGCTGAGCCTGGTTTGGCAAATGTTGCACACCACAGTCCGTCGGTCATCCGGTGTTTCCTTAAAGAACCTCCACACTTCTGAAGATCTAGCCCTCGCCGCAAGAGCCCTCACCACGGGAGCTTCACTAGTTGACAGTGGCGCTGATGCACCAGCTCTAGCCCTGCCTCTCCGTCTGGCCCCACCACTGCCTCTTCCAACCTGTTCAGGTCGAGGACTCTCCTCCGTCTCAGAAGCACTGTGTTCACCCGGCCTCTCAACCCAGCTTGGGTCTGTCACCTCATCATCCTCCGATCCCTCAGTCTGCTCCCCCCTCGGACTTCCTGCCCTGACAACAACTTCCCCACTGTCTGACAACCGTGTCTCCTCATCGTCGGACACCTCTTTACACACTTCCACTACGTCAAGAAGGTCATCATCACCCACAGACTGTGACTGGTGGAAAACCTGGGCATCGGAAAATTGCTCAGCAGCAACCGGACAAGTGGTTTGTGACTGTGGGAAGGGTCCAGAAAACAGTTCCTCAGAGTATGCCGGTTCAAATGCCAAATTTTCCTGGGAGGGGGCAGACTGGGGGGGAGGAGGCTGAGGTGCAGGAGCTGGAGGAGTGGCGATTTCGGTGACATGGGTGGACTGCGTGGAAGACTGACTGGTGGTGGACAAATTGCTCGAAGCATTGTCAGCAATCCACGACATCACCTGTTCGCACTGTTCTGGCCTCAACAGTGCTCTACCACGAGTCCCAGTAACTTCAGACATGAACCTAGGGAGTGTAGCTCTGCGGCGTTCCCCTGCTCCCTCATCAGCAGGTGGTGTCTCACCCCGCCCAGGACCACGGCCTCTGACCCCTGCAGTAGTTGGACGCCCACGTCCCCGCCCTCGTCCTCTACCCCTAGCCCTCGGGTTAAACATTTTTAAAATGAGAGTTATAACTTTATTTTTTTTTTTACTTTTTTTTGTTTTTTTTTGTGTTTTTTTTTTTTTTTTTGTGTTTTTTGTTTTTTTTTGAGTTTTTAAAACCAAACAATGCTATCCTATTGCTATGGCTATTTTCTAGCCAAGTATCAAAGGAAGCACAGTACTATGCCAGATGAGATGACACTGAGTTATTGCCTAATAGAAATCCAACCCCTACTGAATTTTGCCACTTCGGCCTTTGCTATGGATATGTGCGCCACTAAGCGCAGAACACAGCGGTCGCAAGTCCCACTACAAATTGCTCAGAATTGGCAAGTACATGCACTGCAGAAACTACAGCCACCAGCAGATCAACCAGAAATCAAATATATAGAACGCTACTGTAGGCTTCAAGATCAAGAAGCTGTTTGTATTCTCCTATGGCTATTTTCTAGCCAAGTATCAAAGGAAGCACAGTACTATGCCGGATGAGATGACACTGAGTTATTGCCTAATAGAAATCCAACCCCTACTGAATTTTGCCACTTCGGCCTTTGCTATGGATATGTGCGCCACTAAGCGCAGAACACAGCGGTCGCAAGTCCCACTACAAATTGCTCAGAATTGGCAAGTACATGCACTGCAGAAACTACAGCCACCAGCAGATCAACCAGAAATCAAATATATAGAACGCTACTGTAGGCTTCAAGATCAAGAAGCTGTTTGTATTCTCCTATGGCTATTTTCTAGCCAAGTATCAAAGGAAGCACAGTACTATGCCGGATGAGATGACACTGAGTTATTGCCTAATAGAAATCCAACCCCTACTGAATTTTGCCACTTCGGCCTTTGCTATGGATATGTGCGCCACTAAGCGCAGAACACAGCGGTCGCAAGTCCCACTACAAATTGCTCAGAATTGGCAAGTACATGCACTGCAGAAACTACAGCCACCAGCAGATCAACCAGAAATCAAATATATAGAACGCTACTGTAGGCTTCAAGATCAAGAAGCTGTTTGTATTCTCCTATGGCTATTTTCTAGCCAAGTATCAAAGGAAGCACAGTACTATGCCAGATGAGATGACACTGAGTTATTGCCTAATAGAAATCCAACCCCTACTTAATTTTGCCACTTCAGCCTTTGCTATGGATATGTGCGCCACTAAGCGCAGAACACAGCGGTCGCAAGTCTCACTACAAATTGCTCAGAATTGGCAAGTACATGCACTGCAGAAACTACAGCCACCAGCAGATCAACCAGAAATCAAATATATAGAACGCTACTGTAGGCTTCAAGAAGCTGTTTGTATTCTCCTATGGCTATTTTCTAGCCAAGTATCAAAGGAAGCACAGTACTATGCCAGATGAGATGACACTGAGTTATTGCCTAATAGAAATCCAACCCCTACTTAATTTTGCCACTTCAGCCTTTGCTATGGATATGTGCGCCACTAAGCGCAGAACACAGCGGTCGCAAGTCTCACTACAAATTGCTCAGAATTGGCAAGTACATGCACTGCAGAAACTACAGCCACCAGCAGATCAACCAGAAATCAAATATATAGAACGCTACTGTAGGCTTCAAGAAGCTGTTTGTATTCTCCTATGGCTATTTTCTAGCCAAGTATCAAAGGAAGCACACTACTATGCCAGATGAGATGACACTGAGTTATTGCCTAATAGAAATCCAACCCCTACTTAATTTTGCCACTTCAGCCTTTGCTATGGATATGTGCGCCACTAAGCGCAGAACACAGCGGTCGCAAGTCTCACTACAAATTGCTCAGAATTGGCAAGTACATGCACTGCAGAAACTACAGCCACCAGCAGATCAACCAGAAATCAAATATATAGAACGCTACTGTAGGCTTCAAGAAGCTGTTTGTATTCTCCTATGGCTATTTTCTAGCCAAGTATCAAAGGAAGCACAGTACTATGCCAGATGAGATGACACTGAGTTATTGCCTAATAGAAATCCAACCCCTACTTAATTTTGCCACTTCAGCCTTTGCTATGGATATGTGCGCCACTAAGCGCAGAACACAGCGGTCGCAAGTCTCACTACAAATTGCTCAGAATTGGCAAGTACATGCACTGCAGAAACTACAGCCACCAGCAGATCAACCAGAAATCAAATATATAGAACGCTACTGTAGGCTTCAAGAAGCTGTTTGTATTCTCCTATGGCTATTTTCTAGCCAAGTATCAAAGGAAGCACAGTACTATGCCAGATGAGATGACACTGAGTTATTGCCTAATAGAAATCCAACCCCTACTGAATTTTGCCACTTCAGCCTTTGCTATGGATATGTGCGCCACTAAGCGCAGAACACAGCGGTCGCAAGTCTCACTACAAATTGCTCAGAATTGGCAAGTACATGCACTGCAGAAACTACAGCCACCAGCAGATCAACCAGAAATCAAATATATAGAACGCTACTGTAGGCTTCAAGAAGCTGTTTGTATTCTCCTATGGCTATTTTCTAGCCAAGTATCAAAGGAAGCACACTACTATGCCAGATGAGATGACACTGAGTTATTGCCTAATAGAAATCCAACCCCTACTGAATTTTCCCACTTCGGTCTTTGCTATGGATATGTGTGCCACTAAGAGCTAAACACAACGGTAGCAAGTCCCCCTGCTAATTCCTCACAAAATGGTAAAAGATGCAAATTAAAATAAAAAAAGTAGAACGTTATTGTAGCCCTAAGAAGGGCTGTTGGGTTCTTTGAGAATCACTCCTGCCTAACAGTAAGCTAATAGAACACCCTAACGCTTTCCCTGAGCAGCAGCAGCTCTCTCCCTAGCGGCATCCAGAGACAGAATGATCCGAGCAGCGCGGCCAGCGGCTAGTCTATCCCAGGGTCACCTGATCTGGCCAGCCAACCACTGCTATCGACGTGTAAGGGTACCACGTCATGCTGGGTGGAGTGCAGAGTCTCCTGGCTTGTGATTGGCTCTGTTTCTGGCCGCCAAAAAGCAAAACGGCGGGAGCTGCCATTTTCTTGAGCGGGCGAAGTATTCGTCCGAGTAACGAGCAGTTTCGAGTACCCTAATGCTCGACCGAGCATCAAGCTCGGACGAGCATGTTCGCTCATCTCTAGTGCTATCATAGCACCGGCCAATAATCAGTTCAAGGTATGTCTCTTGACTGAGATAAATAAGGGTGAGAGTCTCAGGAAAGTCTCTGGCTCTTTAGGGAAAGGACAGAAATATACATATGTACAAAGTACCTGGAGAGGGCTACAGCCCTTCAGGGGTTAGTCAGATGCACCTTCGCTGGGTTCAGCAGGGACAGGATCCAAAGTCCGCAGGGAATCCTGTGCATCCTCAGCGGGAGTAGGTGCCGGCTGGGGACACCCGGTGGCAGTAGTGGGTACTGCAGGTGCAGCAACATCCTCCGGACCTTCAGGGGGAGGAGCGCTGTCGCCCGGGGTGTCGGCTATTCCAGCCGGGGGCTCAACTGAGCCAGGGACCACGGAGGGGTCCAGGAAGAAATAAACAGAGCCCGGCGGCCGTGCCGCAGCTCCTTCCAGCTCCGGTTCTTCCAGGGCCGGGTCATCACCCCATTGGTAACCGGCGAGGGGAGATGTGGGCCTAGATGGAACCTCCGGACAAGGTTCGCTAGCCGGGATGTCTTCTCCCACAGAAGAGCCGCGGGACCTGGCAATGCTCCCGGCAGGGGAGACGGTGGGGGTGGCGCCCTGGATCATGCCCGGCCCATGGATGGCAATGGGACCCGTACTCACGATTACCGTGGATGGGGCATTCACGTGGGTCACCGCCCGGGGACTCGCAGCCGAGGAAGAAGAGGTGTTCGGAGATTCCGGCCACTCGTCGTCCTCATACCAGTCGTCGTGCGGGAAGTAGCGGTCCTCATCGGAGTCGGGGATCCGGATCACACCAGCCGCCCAAGGTCCTCGGGGCCCCTCTTGCAGGGAGAATTCAATGCACTCGCCTGGCTTCAGGTTGTGCTGGCTCTCTGGCAGATCAGGCCTCTTGACTGACCGGCGGGGTATAAATACTTCCCGTCCGGTGTAGTCCTGGGTGGCGAAGCCATAGCCACGCTGCTTGTCGAAGAACCGGACCATGCCGGTGGTGCGGTTCTTCTCCACCCAGGCTCCAGCTGTAGACCGGCCGGCCATGTATCGTTGGGCCTCCTTCTCGCGGCGTCGCTGCTCCGAGACAGCGTCCCGGAGTCGCTGGCGGGCGGCCTCACCTCGGCCTTGAGGCTGCGGAGGTGCCGGTGCTGGGGCTCATGGCTCCGGTGCAGGTTCGGATCTCCTTGGGCGACAGGTAGGTGCCGGAGGATCAGGAACCGCCGGAGGATCAGGAACCGTCACAGCGGGGCTGGCAGGCCGCACAGCGGGAACGGTAGGCCTCGGAGCAGGTGGAGCGGCAGCAATAGGCCCAGGCGTTGGCTCGACAGGAGTCGGGGCCTCCCCACGTGGCGCCTCCACGTGGGCCTGCGGTACCGGGATGGTAACCGGGATAGGTACGAGGAACCGCCCGGGTGGGACTTGGTACTGCGTCACTGTTTGATAACACGTCCTGGTGACGAAGGCCCGAGTCAATCCTCGGTGCAGCCGATGTCCAGCGGAGGGTCTCCGGACCACCACCATAGTCTCTAGTACCTCATAGAATTTAGGACGCTCCACAGGAGGGAAGGGCGGAGGACCCCACATGGTGTTGTCCTCACTGTCCAAAATCCACTCAAGTTCTGGCGCTTCTCTGAGGCAGGGCAGGAAGTCCGCCTCGAGCCAGTGGGAGGAGTCCAAGTCCTTCCCGCCAAGAGCTGTGGCGGGCTCTAATTTTTTCTGCGCCACAGGAGGCGGGGTTCGCGCCCTTCGCGCGTGGGTGGAGCTTGATGCGTCATCTGGGTTTCCCGCCAGTGAAGGTTTTGGCGGGCTTGAATTATTTGCTGCGCCACTGTTTCTGAGGTAAAAATCTTCAGGCGCGGCAGCGCCGGATGTAGCAGAGCTGGTACAGTTCTTGCCAGGATTAACCTCTGGAGTGCGGGAGCGGCGCTCGACAGCACGTGGCAGCAGTATAACACAGTTCATTCCAGAAACACACAAATACTTGGGCCTAAACCCGGATGGCAGCAGGGTTAGGCAGCACAGTCTTTTTCAATAAAGGAAAGTCTTTAATGCCGTAATAAGGCACAGAAGTATCAATCCTGTTCGTGACGCCACTTGCAACATCCCCCACCGGGGCCTAGCCCTTTGAGGTGAGGCCTGGAGACAGTCGGGGCCCGCGGTACCGGAGTGGCTGGCGGTTGCGGCCTAAGCACGCTATTGTCACGGTGCTTGGTACGGGGTAACCGGAGGGCTGTCCTACAGCCTGGCAGGTCTCCAGCAGGGTGGTGTTGGCAAGAAATGATGAGGGAGCGGCTGCTATAGCGGATCTCCCTGGGGCAACCCCTTAATGTCCCGAGTGTGAGTCTCTGGGTGATGGACAGGGTGCCGGTGATGAAGGCAGCCGTATTAGCAGGGACCAGACGGAGACAGAAGTTGAAGAAAACAACTTACAGTTCTTTATTTGAACCGCAGGAACCGCAGCAAACGTGCCTTTAACAAGATGGTGGAGTACTGGAGAGGTATTTGGAGGGAGCCACAGGATGTAGGTCACCAGCCTGGATGTAGAGGGCAGGCTGGGAGGCAGCTGTGTCCTTAGAGGATGCTTCAGCTCGGTCCTGGATCTCTTCAGGTATCACCCTTGAAGGTAGGATGATACCCCTTTCCTCACTAAACTAACTCTAGTCTTATTCTCCACTTCAGGCAGGGGCTAGGCTCTTCCTGCACTGCTCCGGTGTGCTAGAGACTCTGAGCTGCTGCTCAGCTAACTACTCTCTGCATGCGTCCTGCAGACCCAGAGGGCCTGACTAGGACCGGTCTCTTCTCCCTTCTGGGAGAGACTGCTCTCCTCTCTCTCCTGAGAGAGACTTCTCTAGAACATTCCTGGCCAGGGGGTTTTATTACCTCCCTTTGGTCAGGTGGTGGCTGCTCCTCCAATTACCTCTCAGTTCACAGAGACAGGATGTAACACAGATCATTGGATATTGGACTTGTACATCATATACAGATTTAACTTCTGCCTTGCCAGGCAGGATTAACCACTGCAATGTCCCCTGTGTGATGTGGTGACATGTTATGGGGCTTATTCGCAAGCCCTCCCTCGCCATTGCATCGGCGAGGGTGTTGCATGGCCAATGTTCATTATCAACAAGGTAGCCAAGGTAGCCTCCAAATTATTCTTACTTCATTGATGTTCCCTAATATGGCCTGTTTCTTTTACCGGGCCCAAGGGGTGATGACC
Organism: Engystomops pustulosus; assembly: GCF_040894005.1. Classification (NCBI taxonomy): domain Eukaryota; kingdom Metazoa; phylum Chordata; class Amphibia; order Anura; family Leptodactylidae; genus Engystomops; species Engystomops pustulosus. The sequence continues at coordinate 60,934,967 of NC_092411.1, forward strand.
CCTGGCGCAACATGGTGGAAGAAACACGGGGTGCGAGCAGTCCCCACTGCCCCAACTAAAAAACTAAATACTCACCTGCTGATGCAGCCCGCGGCTCCTCTACTATCTTCTACAGTAGAGTGACCCAGCTTCATAAGCTCTGCCCGGGTGCTCACTATGACGCAGCACCTCATGGCGCCTTAGTATGTGCGCAGGCCGAGGGCACAGAGCTTGTTCATGCTACTGCTAAAGATAGAAAAGAACCATTTGGAGTGCTGGAAGGCCGGTTTATTTTACCTTATATTGGGGGGGGGGGGTGGCTGCATTATGCTGGGGCTACCTATATAAGGGGGGAGGCTTCATTGTGCTGGTACTATCTATATACTGGGGGTGTGGCTGCATTGTGCTGGAGCTAGCTATATACTGGGGACTGCATTGTGCTGGGGCTACCTATATACAGGGGGAGGCTTCATTGCGCTGGGGCTACTTATTTACTGGGTGGTGCGTGCAGTATGCTAGGGCTACCTATATACTTGTGGAGGCTGCATTGTGCTGGGGCTACCTATTACTGGGGGGATGCATCGTGCTGGGGCTAACTGTATACAGGGGGTGGCTGCAGTGTGCTAGGGCTACCTATATACTTGGGGGAGGCAGCATTGTGCTGGGGCTACCTATATTCTAGCAGATGCTTCATTGTGCTGGGGCTACTTATATACCCATATACTGAGGCAGTGTGCAATGCAACTGGGACTTGGTCCTGGTGCTGTGTTTCTGTATGAAGTTCAGTTCTACCACTGTACTTATACATTGAACTCCATACTGGTGCTGTATTTATGTACTAAACTTTGTTCTGGCGAAGTGGATATGAAAATTGTTACTATAATTCATAAAAATGCACAATACTATAATGTTCCGCAGCGCTGCACAGAGCTTGCCAAATCGGTCCCTGTCCCTAATGGGGCTCACAATCTAATTAACCTACCAGTATGTTTTGGAGTGTGGGAGGAAATCGGAGGAAGCTCACTCAAACATAGAAAACAAACTCTTTGCAGATGTTGACCCTGGGACTTGAACCCAGGTCCCCAGCACTGCAGGGTTGTAATGCTAACCACTAAGCCACCGTATACCACCGTATACTGAAAAAAAAATCATCATGGAGTGTATTTGAGATGTGGTGTAGTATATTCTATTGTTTCATTCTTTATGCCTCTCTGTCTTAAAGGGGTTGGCCCATGAAAAAAAGTAAACATGTTTACACAATAAAGATACTTTTTGACCACTTGCTTTGCAATTTTATTCAGTTAGATTGCTGTTTTAGCTCCTGTAGCTCAGTGATTGTCAGTTTAAAATTCAGAGTGTGGGCAGTGACTCTCTAAGCAGACAAGAAGACACTTTATGATTTATCTGTGCTATGAGATGTTTTGTGCTGACAATGTGCTTAGATAATCAGGGTAAAGGTTTATCTACACTTTTATTTACCTTCTGAACAATCTACTAGATTGAGAGCTTATCTGGTTTGTAGAGCTTCTGATGTCTCTCTCCTCTCCAAACTGTGGCTGGGAACAGTGTACAACCACATGCTGCTGAACCAAGATGTGCCTCTGTCTGTAGTGTGCTGTTTGCTTCCTCCCCCTGCCCCTTCTCCTCCAATGTAAGATAATCTAGAGGAGATTGTCTGGCTATATTCAGAAGATTTATGGTCGATACATGGACAACCAAAATTGTAAACAGCAGGACTGTTAGAAACAGGTTGGAATTATATCTGTGAAATTCTGTATTTTTGTTAATAACAGTGAATTAGAAGATTTATTAAGATTTTATTAACCTGAGTAAATTTAAGAAACTTGTCTTCTTGGGAATAGCCATTTTAGTTTATCATACTGTACACAAGCAACTGTTTCAGGGTAGTTACAGTTCTTTACAACTAAAAGAGAAATATGTACTAGTTGTTTTCATTGCCTCCGGCTTCTCTGCTGTGATGCAGCATCCTTATGAGACAATTTAAAAGCTTGTTGCTATGTGTAGGCGGTAATGCATTTCTGTCCACTGGTCATTAATCATAGCCTTAGAAAACTTTTCCCCATCCTGCCTGGATTTTGTTTGATAGATCCAGGGCGCAACAACAGGGGTAGCAGCCATTGCATAGCCGCAAGAGTATCAGGGGGCCTGGCCACTGGAGGAGTTGCACACCTATATATACATATATATATATATATATATATATATATATATATATATACTATACTGCACATTGTACAGCATTATATGTATATAACAGTGCACATAGTTCACAGTACAAAGCTGAGATGAGATGAGAAATGTCAGGGGAGGAGATAGCAGAACGCCACGACTTCCCCCAAGTAGTCAGCAGATGCTGCGTCATGGGATTAGAACACTGCCTGACAGTGAGTATATACAAGTGTGTACAAATGTATGGATGTGTATAGGATCAAAGTGTGTGTATACTCTACCTTAATTCGAACCTCTTACGCACGTCTCCAGGATTTCTCACGAGAAGTCCTTTTTACACTCATCTTTTTACACTCGCTAACTGCTTGAAGTTTCAACTCTATCTTTACTAACCCATCCTGTGTCTTCCGCCCATCTGTTATACGGCAAACACCAGGTATATACCAAGATCCAGGCTTCTCTCCAGTCCCATTGACCTTGGAACACCAGGTATATACCAAGATCCAGGCTTCTCTCCAGTCCCATTGACCTTGGAATTTTTTTTGTCCCCATGACAATTGGATTTTCAAACTTTTATGCTGTGATGGGATCATGAATTATTAATAAAACTTCATTACAGGCAATTTACAGCTGATCATTGTAGCCTGGGACTAAAAGTAAAGCATCCAGAAAGCTTCCTCAGAGGTCACAGTGGGCAGAGGGGTCCATTTGTAACTAGGGGTTGTCTGTAAGACGGGTGTCCTCAAAGGGGTGTTCCCATTTCAACAAATTAATGTTATTTTTGTATAATAAAAGGTTGTACAATTTTTTAGTATATTTTCTGTATCATTTCCGCACAGTTTCTAGATCTCTGCTTGATCTCCTTCTATAGAAAGCTTCCATGTTCACTTCCAGTGGACAGAAATGTGACCATGGTCACACAGGTGCACGGCTCGTTATATCACACCACTCTGATTACTCTCTATGACATAACGAGCCGTGCACCTGCGTGACCATGGTCAGATTTCTGCCCACTGGAAGTAAACATTGAAGCTCTCTATAGAATGACAGTAAGCAAAGATCTAGAAAACCAGGAGGAATTCATACAGAAAGTATATTAGAAAATTGTATAACTTTTTTATCATAAAAACATTAACATTAATTTTAACAAATACACTTCCTTTCATTGCATGCTGAAAGAGAGGCAGAGTATTATAAAATAGTATATATATATAAATTGATAGTGTTAGCTTCAGTGCCCTCCTATGTGCACATTTAATCCCAAGTTCTGATTCTTTAATTAATGTAATTCATCACACTGAAGTTATATCAGTTGTAGACATGCTCGACTAAAAGCGATTTAAGATTTATAAACTAGACATATCAGAAAGATATTTCAGAGACTTTGCCTCATAATACTATCCAATATTCCTCTATACTGATTTAGTCAAAGTAATTGGATCCACATTCTTAATACAATGACACAGCCATACGTAGCTGCTGGTTGGTATTGTTAGACATGATAGACATACCTTGTAATGCAGGTGTTGTGGGATAAAATCTATCCAAAAAGGTAATGGATTGGAGGCTATATATAATCTCATCCTGCAATGCCCTGAATTATGAGAACTATTACATTTTTGGTCTGAACTTTCCCTGTAAAACCCTTCATACAGTGGTGTAACTAGAGTCCACGGGGCCTCAGGGCAAATTTCCTAATAAGGCCCCCCTCCTTCTTAATGTGACAACCCCATTATTACTACGTCTTTGTGCCCAATATCCAATAATAAAATACAGATGAGCATTTTTATCTTATAGTATCTATTTTATAGATACATAACTAGAAAATAGCAAAGTTTATTGTATAGTTATTGGCCGAAACCCAAGAAGAACTAGACAGACATTCTAAGGCTACATTCACACAAACGTATGAAAATGGCAGAGTATACAATCTTATATAAGGGTAGAATAGGGCCCCATTCGTTTCAATGGGCAATGGGCATTAACATGACCCTATTGCCCACTGAAACGTAAGCGAGCCATATAAAAATATAGAGCATGTCCTATTTTCTCCAGTATTTCCGTTCCGTTTGCCATATAGAAGTCTATGGGAACGTATAAATTATGGGTTGCATACACGCTGTGGGTTGTGCACCATATGCTGCTGTATATACATGCATTATCTAGGGAGACCAGAACCAGTGGGAGGTGCATTCTGTCAGCCAGGCAACAGTCATCCAGCCATCATTTGCCAGCCCACCAAATATTATATGTATACGGTACGTATACGGTGACTTACGTGCACATATGGATGCAAATTGTCATGTACAGTATATACAGTACAGGACTGGAGAAATCGCACATTCTTGTGTATGTAACCTTACACTGCACCTGATGTATCACACTGTCTGATGCTGGATGAAAAATTTGGCGCAGTATAAAACTTTCTCCATGTATATTCCCTCATTCGTAAAGATAACAGGGAGACACAGCACAGGGGAGATGCTGTAGAGCTGTGAACTCATGGATATCATGCATATCATGCCCCCACAATGTCCAAATATAGTCACAGGAGCCCCCACTGTAGTCAATATGGTCAAACATTCCCCTATGATGGTCAATAAAATCACACATGCCCCCACACTGGCCAAATATAGTCACACGATCCCCCACTGTAGTCAATATAGTTTCAGGAGCTTTCTCTGTCACCAATATAGTCACAGGGGGCTCCAATGTAGTCAATATAGTCACGGGCAGCGTCGGACTGGCCCACCGGATTACCGGAGGCGGGTCGCCTCACTTATATTTGTAAGAGCATAGGACTAAGGCCGCCTATGCCTAATTTCACAATGATCGGGCGCTGATGGACACTGTTTCCGCCAGTGCCCGATCTTGGCCGGGACACTTGATAGCAGGGCCGGCACAGTCACGCTGCGCACTTCATCTGCGAGTCCGCGCTCTGATCCCGGCCGCGGCGACTCGCACAATGACGTCATCGCAGAGGAAGTGCGCGGTGCCTGAGTGGGTAGGAGCAGTGCTGCATGACATGCCGCGTCTGAAACGTGGAATGGATCATCATGACCATCAGCAGCCACTTGAGGAGGTGAGCGGACATGTGGCCCTGTGAAGGCAGCTCTGATCCCTGTGATTTCAGCTCAAAAATCTATAACTTTTTTATTTTTACATGTAAAGAGCTGTGTGATGGCTTGTTTTCTGTGTAATAAATTGCACTTTGTAGTGATGGTATTTAATATCCCATGTCATTTACTGGGAAGCGGGAAAAAAATTCCAAATGCAGTGAAAATGGTGAAAAAAACACATTGGCAATGTTTTCTTGAGGGCTTGGATTTTACGGCTTTCACTGTGTGCACCAAATGACATGTCTACTTTATTCTTTGGGTTGGTGCGATCACGGGGATAACACATTTGTATAGGTTTTATAATGTTTTCATACATTTACAAAAATTAAAACCTCCTGTACAAAAAATTTTTTTATTTTACCATCCTCTGGCGCCAATAACTTTTTCATACGTCGGTGTACAGTGCTGTGAGTGGTGTCATTTCTTGCGACTTTCAGTGACGTTTTCAATGCTACCATTTTTAGGACTACCACCTTTTGATCACTTTTTATTGAATTTTTAATATTTTTCAAAATGGCAAAAAAAAGTGCCATTTTCTACTTCGGGCTCTATTTTCTGTTACGGGGTTAAATGCAGTGAAAAACTGTTACCTTATATACTCGAGTATAAGCCTAGTTTTTCAGCACAAAAAATGTGCTGAAAAACCCAAACTCGGCTTATACTCGAGTCAAAAAAATAAATATATCTAAACTCACTTCCGGCGACCCCTGTATATCTTCTGTGCGATATGTCCGGCAGCGGCTATATACACTGGGGCAGGGTCTGGCAGGCTATATACTAGTGATGGCAAACCTTTTAGAGGCCGAGTGCCCAAACTACAACAAAGACCTGCTTATTTATCGCAAAGTGCCAACACAGAAATTTAATTTGTGATTTATACTCCCTTCTCTGTCACAGTTTTCATTGATACCAGCACCCTGAGGACACCAATAAAGCAGAAAATAGTCCCAGGTAGAGCTGTCACTTAAAAATACCTCTGTGCACAGCAAGTCCTGGGCTGTCTGGGACTGCAGGAAGATACCTGGAGTCATCGCTGGTGATGGCCTGAGTGCCCACAGAAAGGGCTCTGAGTGCCACCTATGGCACTAGTGCCATAGGTTAGCCATCACTGCTATATACACTGGGGCAGGGTCTGGCAGGCTATATAGACTCGGGCAGGGTCTGGCAGGCTATATAGACTGGGGCAGGGGCTGACTGGCTATATACACTGGGGCAGGGGCTGGCTGGCTATATACTGGGGAAGCTGTGACCAATGCATTTCACACCCTCGAGTCAATAGGTTTTCCCGGTATTTTGTGGTAAAATTTGGAGCCTCGGCTTATACTCGGGTCGGCTTATACTCGAGTATATATGGTATATATTATATATATCTTCTGGCTTCCCGGCTCCTCTTCTTTCTTCTGTAACCTCCTGCAGGGCACCAGCAGTGCCCGCGTCATACTATGTGCCTGCCGTGAAGAACATGGCCGCTCCCCGGAAGAATGGTACCGAAGACAGAAGATGGGCGTGGAAGACAGAAGACGAGCCGCGCGGACATCGGGGGAGCAGCGCTGCACATCGGGGCCACCGGAGGGTGAGTATATAAGTTTTTTTTTTTTTAATGCTGGGCTGTGCTGTATACTACTGGGGGCAGGCTGTATACTACGGGCGGCAGGCTGTATACTACTGGGGGCAAGCTGTATACTCCTGGGGGTAAGCTGTATACTACTGGGGGCAGGCTGTATACTAATGGGGGCAGGCTGGGCTGGCTGTATACTACTGGGGACAGGCTGTATACTACAGGGGACAGGCTGTATACTACTGGGGGCAGGCTGGGCTGGCTGTATACTACTGGGGGCAAGCTGTATACTACTGGGGGCAGGCTGTATACTACTGAGGGCAGGCTGTATACTAATGGGGCAGGCTGGGCAGGCTGTATACTACTGGGGGCAAGCTGTATACTATAGGGGGCTGGCTGGCTATATATTAGGGGGGTTCTGTGACCAATGCATTTCCCACCCTCGGCTTATACTCGAGTCAATGAGTTTTCCCAGTTTTTGGTGGTAAAATTAGGGCTCTCGGCTTATACTCGGGCCGGCTTATACTCGAGTATATACAGTATTTATATTTATATGACTTCTAGGGAAAGGGGGTGATTGATTTTTAGGGTTTTCTAAATATGGTTTCTTTTTTACTTTTTTTTTACTATTTTTTGACCCCCTAGGGTACTTTAACCCTAGGTTGTCTGATTGATCCTACCAAATACTGCCATACTACAGTATGGCAGTATATAGGGCTTTTCCTCCTCATTCATCACAATGTGTGAATCACACATTGTAATGAAAGGGTTAAAACGAGACAGCCTCGGGTCTTCCGAAGCCCTGAGGCTGTCATGGCAACCGATCACTGCTCTCTGATGATGCACCCATGCCCTGCCACCTTCTTACAGCTGGCTGCAGCTTTGCTGGCAGCGAGGGACTTGATAGCACCCGCGGTCAGTGCTAGCACTGTTCGTGGGTGCTCCTAGTAAGTGTTTGCTGCAATATGCAGCAAAGACCAGCTATGGAGAAGGCTCAGCCTGTGAACCCTCTCCATGCACACGCAGCAGATGTTAAACGGTTAATGGCATGTTTTAGTTTAGTTTTAGAGGGGATGGTGTTTTCAGGGTGATGAGCTGTGTTGATGTTACTAATACACACAGATGCGTTTTTTTGCACATGCAAATATAGCAGGTTTTACGATTTATTTACACATAGGGGCACATTTACTTACCCATCCCGTTGACGCCGCCGATACGGAATGTCCGACAAGGATTCGGAGCTGCCGTGATTCACTAAGATCGTGCGTCCAATTTCCTGCATCTGTCACTTCCCCCGCTGAGGTCCACTGGAGTTCACCTTCTTCTTCCCAGTGAATGTGAGTTCAATTCAGCACAAAACGGAAAAATTTGGGAAACCCGACAGAAAAAATGCGTCCGACGGACCCTTATTAAATGTGCCCCATAGTCTTGCATTCTTTATTTATAATGGGTTGGCCCCAAATGTCATTTTCTCTGGTAGGCCCCAGATACTCCAGTCCGTCCCTGGTCACGGGAACCACAACAGTAGCCCCCATGGTAGCCATTGGTTTCAGATGCCCCCAATGTAGCCCAAACCACTTACCTTTGCCGTCTCCCGCATCCTCTTCCTAGTGCTTTGGGACAGAAGTGGAAAAAAAAACTGCGGGCAGGCAATGACATCATGACACTGTCATAGTGCACCGCAAGTAGGGGAAGTCCCCATCTGCAGGGCACTGTTTAAATAGCATCTACGTCACCACCTACCGGAATAGTACTTGAGCTGTCGTTTCGTCTACTGTTCTATCGGTACTATTGTATACTATTATTTGCAGGGGCCTCTGATAGGAAAATTTAGACTGATAAAAAACACCAGAAGAGTTACAAAAAACGGAGGCACATTGAAGCTTTAGCTGATAAAGAAGAATGCAATTGGGTAGCACACAATGGAAAAAGTATATTAAATTGCAATACAAAACTTTCTATGGAACTGGAGTGTCTGATCCAGACATTGTCCTCCACAAACATTGGTGACAAAAGATCCTGTCCCTTTCGGATTTAAATAAACTCACAAGACGGATATTAAAACAATGACATATTGTTTAGCGACTACAATAATGCTTCCAGTGAAGAACATATTCATGTTGGAATAGTAGAAGATGACCTTGAAAATCTGATTATTTTTGTTTTCAGTATTTCCCTCATGACTATCCCACCCGTGTCACAGCTAGGGGGTCCATTACTTCCATTGAGTTTTATAATTTTCTGATAGCATGTAGTAGAAGAAATGCCCAATAATTTCTTTCTTACCGTTATTATTTATGTCCACTATGCTAATGAGGCAGCTGGTGCTCCACTTTTCCTGCCTAAATCACCTCCCTCTTCTTTCAATGCTTTCTTATGCTGCTCACAAGACAACTATTATTTTTATCTAATGAAGACAGAATTACTTAAAGAAACCTACCGTGGGGATTCTAGCAGCGTTAATATTTCTCTCCATTATGCTGTTTCATATGACATATGTTAATGAGGCTGTTGGTGCACCAAAGTCATATCTTCAACACCCAGAACACTGCTATTCCTGGCTTAGAGGAAACCTATCATTAGGAATCTACTATCAGAAGGAGATTCGATGGTAAATTCCTCCTGCCTTGCTCTGCCCTAATCTGTAATTGTTGCAGATCACATCAGAGTTTGATCAGGGAACGATCAGGGTTTGGTCAGTGAAAAACTGACATTTTTCATCAGAGTTCAATCAGTTTTCAGTCAGAGTTTGTTCAGTGTCTCAGTTTTTCACGCGCATTTTCAATGCAATTTCAATGCGTTTGGACTCAGGACTGAGCTCTATCTTTACTATGGCAATTGATGCGCCAAAAATGCATTGCACTTGCATGTGTCTCAGAGTGAAATGTGTTTTTGATGCATCTCCATAGACTTGTATGGTGCGTTTTTCACGCGCATGTCTTGCAAAAGTAGAGCATGTCGAGATTTAAAGGGGCGTTAAAAATAAACGCGGGTGTGTGCGTGAAAAAAATGCAAGTCTGAAAAGACCCATTGATTACAATGGGTCAGAGTGCAATGCAAGTTCTGCACGTCAAAAGCACGCACAGAAAACGTGTGTGAAAAACGCAAGTGTGAAAGGGGCCTTAGATTCCAGGATTATTAAATTACAGATTAGGGCAGAGGCAGGGGGAATCTACCATCAGATCTACTTCTCATAGTAGATTCCTCATGATAGGTTTCCTTTAAGCCAGGAAAAGCTGTGTTCTGGGTGCTGAAGACACAACCTTGGTGCACCAGCTACTTCATTAGCATATGTCATATGAGGCTGAATAATGGACAGAAATAATAAAGATACTTTTGAAAAGATAATGTATCTCTCTACAACAATCTGTCAACATATTCGATTTTGAGGGGAACTAGGGGACTCTCTGTAAAAACAAAAATTCTTATATGCAGTATTTATCTATAAAGTCCACAGAAATAGAGAAAATAATTTCACTGTGACCGGAGCTCCCAATAATATTCTTCTCATTCGTTATTCCACCGATGAACAGCATTAATCCGCAGTTTCTCCTGCTGAAAGTATGTCACAATTTAGACTAGCACCATCCCATTTTCATTATCCTCCTTTAATTATATTGGGGCACATTTACTTAGCCGGTCCATTCGCGTTCCAGCGGCGGCTTCTCGGACGAGCGTTCGGGTCTTCCGGCGATTCATGAAGGTCCTGCGCCCGATGTCCACCAGGTGTCGCTGCTGCGCCGAGGTCCGCCGAGTTGCGTCGGAGTTCACTGATCTTTTCCTGGTGCATGTGAGTATGGCCCGTGCGACCAATTTTTTGTTTTAAATGCGGCAGTTTTTCCGAATCTGTCGGGTTTTCGTTCGGCCATGCCCCCCGATTTCCGTTGCGTGCATGCCAGCGCCGATGCGCCACAATCCGATTCGGGTAACACATCGGGAAAATGCGAATCGGGCCCTTAGTAAATGACCCCCATTGTAGCTGGAAGAAAATATGCAGGCAGATGGTGTGGTACGTTCCAACAAAGTTAAAATTTATTTCAGTTCATCATACTCACAAGAGTCCATTAAAAATGTGCATATCACAAGTCAAATAACAGGACGCTAGCTTTCCTATCCGCCCAACCCAGGGTTTCGCCGGCAAGGCTTCTTGAGCAACGCCCCGGAAAAAGTGAAGTATATTATTAGGAGCTCCGGTCATAGTGAAATTATTTTCTCTATTTCTGTGGACTTTTTCTAAGACTGTGTGGACCGGTCTTATACCGTGAGTAGCTCCTTAAGGGGCAAACTGTGCACCACGAACAACTGTGTTTCTGTGCTATTTATATATAAATCTGCATATCAGGTTTATCAGGATTTATTTCAATTAGATGTTGTTAAGGAAATGTTTGTAACATATATGCAAATACTTTAACAACACGTGACAGGTCCTCTTTAAATTTCGTTGGCCTTGGCTTACCCCTTCACTTTTGTTGTCTGGTGGAAGCATTGTCATTTGTCACATGTTTTGCAGTAAGCCTTATTTGCAGCTCTGACTGTGAGACAGACAGTGGTGGTATAGATTTAATGCAGTGTTCCTTTCTCTTCAGACTTGTATTGTTTTGTTTTGTCTCTTTTCCAGGATGAGCAGCCAAAAAACCCATTAATGTCACCTTTGTCTTGATTACAGTCCTGACAGTGCTGGCACGTAAGCGTCTAGGATTTGAGTGGGAGATCTTGATGCAAATCCCTATGACTACTTCCTTGTGTCCTTTCTCCTGTGATTTAATCTCTGTGTATTTTGTCAAGGTCCTGTAGTATCTAGTGACATTAAAAGCTTGCCTTTGTTCCTTGCTGCTACATTGTGTCAAGAAGATTTGTTGCAGGTTTTTTTTTGCAATTTAGAGCTGTATATATTTTGTACAATTTCTGGTATGCGCATAGATAATAAAAATGTCATCCTCTATTGCCAAAAAACATCATTGCAGATTATTAATTTTATGCACCAGATTTACTAATATTAGCATTGCTAAATGCAGAATTATCATTGTGTCTCTAATGTCTTATGTCATATGACACACAGGGGCCCTGAAATAATCGCAAATGCTAGCTTATTGCTAGCTTTTGCGATTATTTGCCCCGAGTGGCAGTGGGGCCAGTGGGGCCAGTGGGGCGTTAAGGGGCGTGAAGGGGGGGGGGGGGGGCGCGGCCGGCCGAGCGGAGGGCACGGCCGGACAGGAGTGGGCCGGCGCGGAGACAGTAACGCGCACTTCACGTATGAAAAGTTGCCGGCTGCGTTTTTTTCTACGCCAGGCCCTGTCTGCCGTAGGATAAACGCTTCGCAGCCTCCCGCCTGTATCAGGCTGGGAATTTGCAGAGGCAGGGTGATCATACGCTGGCGCACGAGAGCCAGCGTATGATAAATATCCCCCATACACTTTTCTTTACATAGTTAGTATGCTTGAAAAAGAACATGTGTGTGTAGTAGCATAGAAACATGTATATGTATGCATAAAGAAACAAGTGTATGTATGTGTATATATATATATATGTATATATATATATATATATATACATATATATATATATGTGTGTGTGTATTGTAAGATGTACAGTATGTGCATATTGTGAGAAAGTGAGAGGTGTTGTTTGGGAGAACCGCTATCAGTGATACAGGCAGAACAAGGGTGTATAGTAAAATCCGTACTGGTCCTGCTTAAGCCATTGCAGCAGTGTGAACCCTCACATTATAGCCCCAGCAATACCTGTCAGACCCCACTGACTTATAATGGGGTCTGTGTGGGCTCCATTGTGGTGTTTATTGTTTTTCATGTTGTATGTACAGTGGTTAAATATTCACTTGGGCAATATATTGTTTGTGTTTTTCACGCCAGTTTTGATATCCCCCTACCCAGTGTATGCCTACTATATGACAAGGCACAGACCTCGTCATTAAATAGGTGCACAGTCTTGCTACTGTTAACTCCATTAAAGGGGTATTCCCATGGAGACAAGTTTCTTATAGGTACTCAGGATAACAAAATAACACATTCTCTAATTCACTGTTAATTACAAAAATACAGCATTTCAGATATTATCTGATAGAAACAAACTGTCTCTATCAGTCCTGGTGTACACAATTTCAGTTGCCTGGACAGACTGGAGCTGAGATTTCTTTGTCTTTCTTTCCATGTGCCAGTAGCCACGCCCCCTGCACGGAGCTCAGAGACACAAACACTGATTCAGATAAGTGATTCGGGGGAAGGGCGAGGAAGGCAGGTATATATCTGTGAGAACACAGATGTAGCAGTGCAATGTGTGTAATAGGCATCTAATGGATCTCATGAATCTCTGATCTGTCTCATCTCTCTTTCTATGTGTCAGTGTGTTAGTACAGTGTCGGAAGTCAGATGAAAGTGTATATACACATGTACCCTGATAATCTAACCACATTGTCACCCCACAGAGCTAGATGGATCATGAAGCGAGTCCCCGCCCACACCCCAGGATTTTGCACTGCGCAGCAGAGGGAGTGATAGGAGCTAAAACTGAGTAAAATTGTAAACTAAGGGGTTAAAATGATCTTTATTGTGTTTACATCACTAGGGGATTGAGATGTGAGAATTTTCTTTCGTGGGAAAACCCCTTTAAGGGACAGGAGTCAATTTTAGAGTAATATCACTTTAGAAAACTGGCATAATACTGTAGTTAGTAAACCCTGTCCCCGTCCTCTTCACATTAACTTTTTGGAATATTTAAGTTTTTCATCGCTCTCCATTTATGCAAAGCTTAGAATGAAAAATATGCAAATCAGTGCTTTGTACCATTCTCTAAGCCAAAAAGACATTGCTAAATGCCCCCCACCGTAGTACGCAATTTTATAAAGAATGGGCACACACTTCTCTTATAGCCCAGGGAGCCCTTAATTCGCCCCTTGTTATAGGTATGATCAATCTAGTTCATCTTTACCATATTGAAGAGAATGGATGACAGCATGCATATTATAAATACAATAATCACTTAGCAATATACTATATATACTAAATACACTGTATATCTTCTGCTTCAAATAGTATTATATAAAATTGGATAGAATGGAATACCTTGCTTAATAACCACAGTATTGACTCCCCTGACCTCAACCCCATAGAGAATCTATAGGGTATCAGTGGGAAGGAGAGACACCAGACCCAACAATGCAGCCAAGCTGAAGGCTGCTATCACACAACCTGGGCTTCCATAACACCTCTGCAGTGCTATCAGGTTATCATCTCCATGCCACACCACACTGATGCAGTCATTCAAGCAAAAGGAGCCCAGACCAAGTATTGAGTGCATTTACTCTACATACTTTTCATCTGACCAGCATTTCTGTGTTCAAAACAATTTTTGTTTGTCTTGTATAATATTTTAATTTTTTGAGATAATGGGGCATGTTTACTAAGGGTCCGAACACCGCATTTTCATCGGGTTTCCCGACTTTTTACCGTTTTCCCCTAAATTGCACCAGGTTTGAGGGTTTGTGGCGCATTGGCGCCGGCTTGCATGCGACACAAATCGGGGGCGTGGACGTCGGGCAACCCGACTTATTCGGACAGACCGCAGAATAAAAAAAAAACCAAATTGTGTCGCAAGATCAGCACTTACATGCACCAGGAAGAAGAACTCTGGGGGACCTCAGTGGAGGAAGCGACAGATGCAGGAAATCGGGCGCACGAGCTATGTGAATCGCGGAAAATCCAAATGCTCAACGCACAGCGGGGATCGTGACGGGACAGATAAATAAATGTGCCCCAATGACTTCTGGGTTTTTCTTACTGATCAACATTAACATAAATACAATAAACAATTGAAAAAGTTCACTTTTTGAATAGAATTAATAAAGAAAATTACTTTTTTCTCTTTATTATTGAGATGCACTTGTGTGTGTATATATATGTATATACACTAGGTGTCACTGTTAGGCTATATATTTAGATGAACCAAAATTGGATGTGGTGTGTTGGGTAAAGTTAGATTACACACATATAGTGTATTATGCTGGATGATGAACCTGTTGCACTATAAGACTTTCTAGTGTAACTTTTCACCTTTTATGATTTGGCTTAGTAGCCACATGGAAATTGCATTGCAAATTTTGCACATTACTGTCACATAGCATCACAAGTTAGACCGTGCCCCATTCCCAGGGAAGCCATGCCACATTTTGTACATGTCTGAAAAGTGTCTATAACCTGCTTTTGTCCAGCCTTTACAGTGTTCTGGTACATTTTACTTAACACATCTGCCACAATTTGTCCTATTGCAAGGACTAGATATTGTATCTGCTACTAGAATATCAAAATGCAACATTGACCTGGAAGGTAAAAAGATGTCTGAAACAATAAATATTGTTTTTTTTAATGACTAAATTTAACCCCTTAACGCTCTGCGCCGTAGCTCTACGGCGCAGAGGTATAAGGGATGTATGAAGAGGGCTCACGGGCTGAGTCCTCTTCATACAAAGGTGGGGGTTTTTGCATAATGCATAAACCCCCCACCGCTAATAACCGCGGTCGGTGCTAGCACCGATTGCGGCTATTAACCCCCCCGTTGCCGCCGGCAAAGTCGCCGGCGGCATTTAAAAGACGGCGGCGCGCGGGCGGCGCCATCTTTTTTTCGATCGTCACGCCCCCGAACGTCATCGGGGGGCGGCGATCGGTTGCCATGGTAGCCTCGTGTCTTCTTTTGACACGAGGCTATCTGGCAGCTGCAGATTCGTTACAATGAGCCAGTGGCTCATTGTAATGAATGTGCTGCAAAAATGCCATATATTGCAATACAGAAGTATTGCAGTATATGGTAGCAGCGATCTGACCATCTAGGGTTAATGTACCCTAGATGGTCTAAAAGATAGTGAAAAAAAAAAGAAAAAAAAAAGTTTAAAAAATAAAAAAAATTAATAAAATATTAAAAGTTCAAATCACCCCCCTTTCTCTAGAACGGATATAAAACATAATAAACAGTAAAAATCACAAACATATTAGGTATCGCCGCGTTCCAAAATGCCCGATCTATCAAAATATAAAAACGGTTACGGGCGGCGGTGACCTCCGAGACGGGAAATGGCGCCCAAACGTCCGAAATGCGACTTTTACACCTTTTTATATAACATAAAAAATGAAATAAAAAATGATCAAAATGTCGCACAGACCTCAAAATGGTAGCAATGAAAACGTCGCCTCATTTCGCAAAAAATGACCCCTCACACAGCTCCGTGCGCCAAAGTATGAAAAAGTTATTAGCATCAGAAGATGGCAAAAAATTTTTTTTCTTTTTTGTACACATTCGTTTAATTTTTGAAAAAGTATTAAAACACAATAAAACCTATATAAATTTGGTATCACCGCGATCGCACCGAACCAAAGAATAAAGTAGGCATGTTATTTGGAGCGAAGAGTGAAAGTCGTAAAAACTGAGCCCACAAGAACGTGACGCACGTGCGTTTTTTTTTTCAATTTTTCCACATTTGGAATTTTTTTTCAGCTTCGCGGTACACGGCATGTTATAATAAATAACATTACGGGAAAGTAAAATTTGTTACGCACAAAATAAGCCCTCACACAGGTCTTTACACGGAAAAATGAAAAAGTTATGGATTTTTGAAGTTGGAGAGCGAGAAATGAGCCGAAAAACCCTGCGTCCTTAAGGGGTTAAGGAACATGTTTGTTTTTATCTGATAACAGATAATGCCATCTGAACCAGAGCAATGAACCAGCTGACTGAAGTAGCTGCTGTGCTCCATTGAACACTACTTCCCCTTCAGTCATCACCAGGCACAGCTTAGTACATTGTGAAGTTGTTCTGTGTAGTCCAGAAACTCTTTATGGATGTGCCCCATTTAAAGGGAAACTATCACCTTAAAATGCAGTAAAATTTACAGGGAGCTTCTTGACTTCTCAACATAAAAAGTGAAGCAATTGCAATGGATAACTTATAGATTTTAGGGAGTTAAGTATAAACAAGTTATTGTTTACTTACATC
The DNA here is from genome assembly GCF_040894005.1 of Engystomops pustulosus. Lineage (NCBI taxonomy): Eukaryota > Metazoa > Chordata > Amphibia > Anura > Leptodactylidae > Engystomops > Engystomops pustulosus. Next base: position 60,951,812 of record NC_092411.1, read on the forward strand.
ATTATGCTCTATAACAGTGATGGCTAACCTATGGCACTGGTGCCAGAGGTGGCACTCAGAGCCCTTTCTGTGGGCACTCAGGCCATCACCAGAGATCACTCCAGGTATCTTCCTGCAGTCCCAGACAGCCCAGGACTTACTGTGCACAGAGCTATTTTAAAGTGACAGCTCTACCTGGGACTATTTTCTGCTTTATTGGTGTCCTCAGGTGCTGGTATCAATGAAAACTGTGACAGAGAAGGGAGTATAAATCACAAATTAAATTTCTGTGTTGGCACTTTGCGATAAATAAGGGGGTCGTTGTTGTAGTTTGGGCACTCGGTCTCTAAAAGGTTCGCCATCACTGCTCTATAACATGCTGCTTGGAGATTGGACTGAATTTTCATTGGTAACAGGTTTGCTCTAACTGAGCATGAGTGGTCTGTAATACTGGGAACAGAAGAAGGTAAAAAACAAAAGGGTTGGGCCTCCATGGACTATTATACCTACTTGTTAATGATGTATCAGGAGTTGGCTGATCTGATCCAGGGGGTTTCACAAGAGTAAGGCTACATTCACACGTACGTATGGGGGACATATATACAGCAGACGTATATATGGCGTACATATGCCCCCCATACACTTCTATGCCCTAATGGCGCCATACATCGTGTGAATGTAGCCTAAGACATTGAAGGAAATCTACCACCTGATGTAACCAGCGCTTTGTAGGGGTTAATGTAATATATGTGAATCCCTTATCGCTTGTGCAGCACCATGGAATTAATAGTGGTCTATAAATAAATAATAATAGATGTTAAATCAGGTGGTAGATTTCCTATAATGTCAAATTGTGCATGATCTATAGTGAACATAGTGACTGTCTCAATACCCCCCCCCCTCCCTCCTTGTGCAATTAACAGGTTCTCACTGTTCTCTCAAGTTCTCACTGTGGGTGAGACAGTGTAACAGCCTGTAAAGCCAGATTATAAAGAGGCTAGGGTAAACATTCCAGTTCGTCAGTATAATTTTAAAATATGATTTTAGAAGGGAGGAGGCCATGGATAACAAATATAAGAAGATTTCCACAGTCACGGTGCCTGGATCTATAAGTAAGTGTCCCTGGGTTTTCATGCTTGACTTTGATGGTAAATTTCCATTAGGTATTGAGTATAGAGGCCCGGGTTAATCCTTGCTGAAAACGGTGGGAGGCGGATGGCTGCCGGATGGGCCTGGAAGCCAGCAAAATGACCGTTTAAAAGGAACTCAGGTGCGTCTTCCAGGAGGAGCAGTCGTGGTTTCGCCATGATGCAAGCTTCAAGAGTCCTCGTGCAGGATTTGCGCCATTTATGCAGGCAGCAGAGTTTAGCCAGCAGCCTGCATTTCCTGCCAGTAAGGATTTTGGTAGGCTGCACCATACAGTCTTCCAGAGGTTAACCCTCGGACCACTGCAACGCCGCTGCAGGGATTAACCTTGTGGGTTCTGGAGCAGTGCTTTACAGCACGTGGCGAGAAAATAAGACATAAATTTCCTTGGCTGATCAGGATCTGTATTCCAATATTTTATTACCTCATTATTTGGATAATGTTCTTCTTTCTACTATTTATGTGCATTCATAGTCCCCAGTGACAGCTGTCTTGTGACCCTTGTACAGGGAAGCATGATATAATCTCTTGTTTACATGATGATCTTGTTGTAGCGTCAATTACAGATATGTAGGGCAGTGTTTGTAGCACTTCTATTTTACGGCAAATGTCTGTGAGATCTTTTTGAGGAATTATCTATGATTCTTTTGAAAGCCAGACCAAAGCTTCGGCCTTTTATGTCTTAAAAGTGGGTTAATAAGATTTCTGGCTAATTTACTGTAGATAATCTGAACATTGATGCTTTTTTTTAACATGTCCTATCTTTTCCCTGTGTACAGAGTAATACAGTGTCACACTCATGTGGCAATGTATTGCTCCATGCGCCCATTCAGTCTATAGTCTATAGCAGTGATGGCGAACCTTTTAGCTGCCGAGTGCCCAAACTACAACCCCAAACCCCCCCTTATTTATCGTGAGGTGCCTACCAAAAATTAAAGGAGTAACTTATTGTTACTTATTGATGAAAATTGTAACTTATTTTCATCATTTTAGCTTCTTTCCAGTGTATACAGAGAATAGTGGGGCCAGCAGAAGGTCCTTCAAAGATAATTCGGTCCTGTCTACTTATTCTCCTTCTTCCTACAGTCCCAAGTAGCGAAGCAAGTATCACTTTAATATGTGAGTGAAAGCAACATCTTTTAAGTTGCTTGGAACTGCAGGAAGATTCTTTGAGTCCTGCCTGGTGTGGCCCGGGTGCCCCCAGAAAGGGCTCAGAGTGCCGCCTCTGGCACACGTGCCATAGGTTCGCCACCGCTGGTCTATAGCCATTCCGTCATTCCGTCTATGTATGGCCTAGGACTGGCAGTGCTCTGTGTCTCTAGTGCATCATTGCCAGATATTCTTTATGAAAGCATCATTACTATGACACAACGGCATTTTACACAAATCAATAAAAAAGTTGAATGGACCAGCCAAAACTTCTGATAAATCTCCCCCATTGTTCTTAGTCACGGCTATGATTAAGAACAGTATATCTGTTTAGCATTGGCTATTTTACTGGATATCACTGTGGACATTTTAATGCATTGCCAATAAACTTACAGCATCTGCAGTTTGGCTTCTCCATTCAACTTTTGCCTTGGATTGCTATACCTCCACAGGAAGGGGGACTCTTCCCTTAATAGATCTAGGTCTAGAGGTGAGCTGGACTTACTCTGTATTTTACACAAAGGCTCATTATACTTCTTCCCAAACCTGTCAGACCATGTTACTGTTTCTGTACTCAAATTGTTTCTCTTGACATTTTTTTTTGGCAATTTTAGTACCATATGTATGTAGTAGGCTTGTTTCTGTATTGGAAGCTTAATTCAGCTATTGTATCAACTATATGTAGTAAATGTTGGTTCTGTTTTTGTACTTCAGTAAGTGTAAGTGCTCTATCAAACTGTTCACAATCTTGATACAGCCCTGGACATAAGGCAGCCCCTGTGCCTTGTATAAACTGAAGGGAAAGCAATCTCTTTTTTATATAAATTCTTTATTAACATATATTTCAGCTACAAATCAAATTAAAGTTATATATTTTATATAAATACCCTATTATCAACATTGTACTGTAAAGTATCTCCTTCATAAATTATAGTTGTACAGTCTTAATAACTAATATCCTGTTTCATGTTTTACAAACATTTAGATTTTTCTATTTTCGGTTAACCGCCGTTCATCCACCCCTCCAATAAGAGAAGTGAAGGTATGTTGGGATACAAAGTGAGTTGTTCTATTCACTCTAATGAGATTTAACTTTAACATCAAGGGGCATGCCCCGCTGCAGCATTTTCGCAGCACGATACATCGAGAGGCAGGGCCTGACCTTTTCATGTGAAAAGTCACCGGTAGCAGCGAGTGCACCGGCGCAGGGACAGTAACGCCTGGTGCCATCCCACTCTCGGCTGCACCCCCCCCCCATTGGGGCAAATAATCGCAAGTGCTAGCAATAAGCAAGTGCAACATCCCCCACCGGGGCCTAGCCTTTTCCTGGGGCCTGGAGGAATACCGAAGTAGCTGGCAATTGCGACCTAGGCACGCTGATATCACGGTGCTTGGTATGGGGACCGGAGGGCTGTCCTAAAACCTTGCAAGTCTCCAGCAGGTGGTGTGTGCAAGAAATATGGAGGGAGAGGCTGGGTAATGGGTAATGGATGAGGAAGCCCGTGGTGGTAGACAGCCATATCCAGGGATCAAACGGAGGCAACGTTGTGCAAATCCACTCACGGTTCTTTATTGAACAACTGGTAGCAGGCAACAGGCCTAAATGGTCAAACAGCCAATTCGGATTCTGGTACTGGAGTGGTCGTGGAGAGTGGTCCGCAGCCTGGCAGTAGATACAGGCTGGGAGAATTTAGATCCTGGGAATGGTTTCTGTGATAGCACTAAAGGTTGCTTGCACACTGGGGCTTATTTACTAAGGGTCCGTGGATGCCCTTTTGTCAGACTTTGCGACGTTTTAGGGTTTTGCACGGCTGCAACAGGTATCTAACAGGGGATTGTATTGTGCGCAATCAAATTTTGGGGCAACTGCGATGGCTTTCATGCGACAGAAAACGGTGGGCGGGCCGTTGGACGGTCTGACAGATTCGGACTTAATGCGGGATTTAAAATTCAAATTGTGTCGCAAGATCAAGCACCAACATGCACCAGGAAGAAGAAGGTGAACTCCGGCAGACATGGGCAGGGAATCGACACATGCAGGATATCGGGCGCACACGATCTTAGTGAATGGCGGCTCAGTGCATTATTGTCGGGCAATGCACTTTCAGTGAACTCCTCTGGACTGGTAAGTAAATGTGCCCCACTGTCTCAGTTCCCTCTGACTCTGCAGAATAGCTAAGACCATGTGCTCCCCTGCACAGGGGTTTTATATTCCCCCTGGTCAGGTGGTAGCACCTCACCAATCACACTCCAGTTTACAATACAGAAACATAATTGGATAACTACTTATACCAATGTAACCATTGCCTTTCCAGGCATAATCTACAGCTGCTATTACACAATTTGCAGATTCTGGGTTCGTGACTCCCCCTAACAGCTTCTGACCTAGAGAGGGCGCTATTCGCAACTACCAGCCTGCCTATGTATTGGCAGGGGTGTTGCACTAGAATTTGTGATTATTTCAGTGCCTCTGCGCGAATGATGGGGCGCAGATGTCCTTATAAATATGCCCCCAAATCTGCATCATATGGACATATATGGACATACTGTACATAGATGTGTATTTATTCCATTTACAAAAAAATCTTTATATTTTATATAGTAGTTCTTAATTCAATTCAATGAATTGTGAATTAGTTTTTCTATGAATTTGACAAGATAGAATTAAACATTACATGTCAAGGTAAAGCCGCATACCTGTTGTTAGAGGTTTTTAATAGACACTGTTGTTACCATGGCAATGGCATCAGATCTAAAAATGGCCGGATAAAGTATTTATAGAATAAGCTTTATTTCACCACAGTTGAGCTGTTACAGTAGTATAATAATTCACTGTACGAAGGACTTTACCTTTCAAACAGAAAAAAACTTTAGGGATTTTAGTACTCTAATATTAATACACAGGGAAATATTAAAGATTAACCCCTTAAGGACGCATTCATTTTTCGCTCTCCACCTTCAAAATTCCATAACTTTTTTATTTTTCCATGTACAAAGCTGTGTGAAGGCTTATTTTCTGCATAACAAATTTTTCTTCACAGTGACATTATTTATTATTCAATGCCGTGTACTGGGAAGCTGAAAAAAAAATTCAAAATGTGGTGAAAATGTGGAAAAAAAACTCATATGCATCAGTTACTTGTGGCCTCAGTTTTACGACTTTCAGTGTGCGCTCCAAGTGATTCATCTACTTCATTCTTTGGTTCACAATAATACCAAATTTCTATAGATATTGGGGCTCATTTACTAAGGGTCTGCAGAGCGCTTTTTTCATCAGGTTTCCCGACGATTTCCGTTTTGCCCCGAATTACCCCAGGATTTTGGTGCACGTGATCGGCTTTTGGCACATCGGCGCCGGCTTGCACGCGACAGAAATCAGGGGGCATGGCCGTCAGACAACCTCGGGCAACGCACAGGATTTCACATTTAGAATTGCGTCACAAGACAAGCACTTACAAGCAACAGGAAGAAGAAGGTGAACTCCGGCGGACCTCGGCGCGGAAGCGACGGATGCAGGAAATTGGACACCCGAGCTTAGTGCATTGCGGCAGACTCAAATCCTCGTCGGACAACGCACCACGGAATCTGCCCCATTGTGTTTTAATACATTTTCAAAAATTAAACAAATGTGTACAAAAAAAAAATGTTGCCATGTTCTGACGCTTATAACTTTTTCATACTATAGTGTGTGGGATGTCATTTTTTGGGAAATGAGTTGACGTTTTCATTGCTACCATTTTGAGGACTTTTTGATCTTTTTTTTACATTTTTTATGTGATATAAAATTGTGTAAATATAGCGTTTCGGACATTTGGGCACTGTTTTCTGTTATGAAGTTCCAGAGTGTACCAGAGCCCCTCCATGTTTGTAGATCCATAGGCAGTTACATTGTTTCCCCCTCCTCCCTCTTCTCCCTGTACTTCCCTCTGTTTCAGCACACAGTGGGAGGGGAAGTGCTCCTTGCGCAGTAAAAGCTGCAGCACGGAGGGGCTCTGGTAACTCCCCCAGAGCCCTTCTGGCGTAGCTAAAAGAGTAAGGATATATAAATAAATATATGTATTAGTTAGCATCTGCTGCCCCCGCCTACCTGCTTGATTTGGTTTCCTTGGCTCATTCAGATGCAGCTATCATGTTTCAAGTATCATGTTTCCCATCATGATTCATCCTTGAGTCCAGTCTTATCACCAAGTACAAGTGTTGACATTGGTACTTCATTGGTACTTCTGAGTGTACTATCTTCTTTATTATCAATCTTCTTTATGGTCTACTATCTTCTTTGTTATGAAGTATGTATAAGTGAACATGTAGGGGCAGGATACACTGTAGAAAGTTTGGTATGGTGGGTATGTTTTACAGACATTGCTTATTTCTTGTAGCTGTTGAGAGAACCTGCTTTTTTGGTAATACAGGGCTACAGTGCATCTCTGGCAATGTACCCTTATGTCACTGCAGACCACAGGAGTCCGTAAGAGTCCAAAATGAAAGCCCCACTAGCCTCACTTTGCTGAGAGTCAGATAGAAAAAGTTAGGTATATTTTGAGAGCAATGTTTGTTCTAAGTCTTAGCATGAAAAACTTGGCTAGTCTCTTCTTATTCAACAGTACCAGGATGTCCAGGGGAGTAAACAGAACATCTTGCTATTACTAAGGTGGCGTTGCCAATATTCTGTTAAGATGAGGATATAAGGTTTAATCGGTGTTGCAAAAAATAAATATTTGCCATACCTAAGGCTGTTTTCATCCTGCTTCCTGCTACAGATTCTCATGCAGAAGAACTTATTGTGGTTTTTGGATGTGAACTTGTTTTTTTACTTTTGGTTCCATTCGAAAGAAACATTTAATTTTTTTGCTTGTAAAGGCACATTTTTCATAGTAACAGTTTTAAGTAAGCAAATGAATAATAATTTCTTTATTTATATAGCGCACACAGATTACGCAGCGCTGCAAAGAACTTGCTATTTGGTCTCTGTCCCCATGGGGCTCACAATCTAATCAACCTACCATTATGTTTTGCAATATGGGAGGAAACCCATGCAAACACGGAGAGAACATACAAACTTTTTGCAGGTGTTCACCATGGGACCTGAACCCAGGTCCCCATCACTCCAAGGCTGTAGTGCTAACCACTGAGCCACCATGCTGCCCTTAAATTACAGTATTGAAGTTTGCTTTTAAAGATTAGATAAAACTGAACTAATGTTATGCCATGCACTATTGTAGCCATTAAAGACTTAGCACATCAGCAATGTATGTCTAAATTGGAAAAATAGAATGTTGTGGAGGTGGTTATAATCAGTAACACCTTATTCTGGAATGCATATATATAGAGAATATAGAGAATATATAGAGAATATTAAAATAATTATTCAATATGCAATATACTGTAAATGATAACTAATAAAGTAAATATTAATAAATAATCTATAATTAGAAATAAATATAACTACTATGGTGGGACTTATAAATCATTGGTCCTCAAATATGATGCTTTGAATCAATGTATCACTCATAGGCTATTTATCCACGTTGTTTATGTGCGCCTTTACAGAATATAGCCAAAGAATGGTGAAAATATTAACCAGATGATGGACTGAAGGGAAGGAGACCCATTTGCGGATAGCTTCTCTGATATTGTAAGACTTGTTAAAAAGGTCAGATATTGACTTATGGCTACCTGCAGGAGATGGCACTAGAGACAAATCTCAGGACACAGCAAGCGAACACATTTCCGGTACATATGGGATCCAGCACGCTTACTTATGGCTAAAAACATGTATGCGCGGGAAAAGGTTTTGACCAAGATGGTATGGAGTGATCTGGGCTCCTAGCACAACCATTCCAAAGTGAGCTGATACTATCTTTCTATGAGTGTTGGCGTTTAGACTCCCCATACCAGTATTTGCAGCATTTGAAAGAAGACACTATATACACCATCATTGCCTTTTGTACATCATCTATTGTCTGTTGTCTGTTGACGTGCAATTGATGTGATGTGAAATGTGTAAGGTCCCTTATCTATACATGAATGATAGTATGTAGTTTTCGCATTACTATTAGGAATATGATACTGAATAAAGACATTTCATAATGTGATCAATTTGAACATCATTGATTGACATTCGCTTGGCCTACATTGAAATTTTCCAATCCCTCTAATAGGTAAAACATTACATTTTACATTGCATATACTATGGCCTGCTGCCATTTACTTATTAAACATTATTCTGGATACATCCATTATTTCTGGTGTGTTTCCAAAATTACTTGCTGTGACCATAATTCACTACGACCATCTGATTGAGGGATCAAATATTTCATCAAATATTCATAAAAGTTTCCATCTATGATGTTATCTGTACAGCAGATGTATTGAGTATAGAATCCACTAGTAGTATATAATACTGGTAGAGCACTAAAAGCAGAAGCCTATTAGCTGGGGTTTGGGCATTATTAACTTAATGAGGTGGTCAAGGTGACACAGAGGACAATCTCATGAAAATTGGTTCAACTACTGTACAGAGACTCTTTTGTTATTCTGACGGATGCAGTGTGGTTATCTTGGCAATGGCATATCTTTTCTTCATTATTCTAACTTGTCTGTCTATTCATGTGTCTGTCTATATATATTTATGACTGCATAGAAAAGATACATACTCTATGTGAAAAGTATTTTGAAGATAGAATGAAACATGGATTCATTAAAGGGGTTTTACCACTAAGCAAGTTGGGACCTATCCGATAAGCAAGCTAGGCCCTCTCCACCGGATAGAGCCTAACTTGCTTCGTGGGACAAACCCTTTAATGAATTGTTAAAATAAAGTATCCCCATTTAGGATTTCCCAGAAAATGATGATTAGCTCTACTACGCCCCCACACCCTGGCTAATCTCTGAAATAAGAACCTCAATTTATTCTGTACTCATTAAATGGAATGATGTTGTACTTTCCTCCTTCACTCAAAATTTTCACTTCTGTAAAAAAATAGCAAGTGGTTAATCATGTTATAATAAAAATAGAAACAACATTAAAGTAAATTTAAGCAGGTTGTAAAAGTTCTACAATCTAAGGACGTTAACTGAAGTGTTAATAAGAGTGATAAAAAGCATACAGTTTAAAGTTTCTAACAATGTGACTCCTTACAGACAGTCACTTGATCTCCTTACAGAGGTATCTCCTTACAAAGGTGAATGATTGAAGAGGTATTTCAGGAATATGAACGTTTGATACAAAAACCCATAATGCTATAAATAAATGAATACAATAAAACTCAATGTCATTAATCACAAAACAATCACAGAGCTGAAATAGTTTGCTTTTATGATTCACTAAATTTTGTGGGCTTTCTAAAGTAGGTGAAGTTATCTCCAAGATGGTCACCATCTACAACTCCCATGATGCCTCATTCTCCGTAACTCCTCCTCCCTCTTATGCTCTGCTCCCAGTGATGATGTAACAGATTGTCCTGCTCTGTTACCATAGTAATGATGTGTAACTGCCATCACTGCACATTACCTCACAGTACCTCGCCACAACACTGGTCATACTGGATTCACTGCAACCAAAAAACTACAGCTAAACTTAGTGGTGATCACATGACCTGCCCAGGCAGTTGCTGGACATCCGATGTGGACCCATGACCGCATCTTCTGTCCTATTCCCAATGCTGTATCAGGCGGGACGGTCTGGTGTGGCCAGCCACCTGAACGCAGTGGGGCTACCGTGCTCCTGTTTGTTTACATGGGGCATGCACCAGAGTGATGGCAGTGTGGAACACCCAGAGGGACCACAGAGGTAAGTAAATGTTTTTTTTTTTTTAACCAGGCCCCTCTTGGCCACCACTAGGTTTTTATATGCTCTCGGACAACCCCTTTAAAAAACATTTTCATGTATACTGCAGGGGAAGAGAGACGAGAAAGATACAACTACAAAGTGTTTTTATTTAATAAAATATATTATGAAGTTTATGATTATCACCTGCTCTATTTATTTATGACATTTCTCTTTTGTTTATTGGCTGTCGATTTTTTAAATTGATCAATTGAACTCCTATTTTATTGCATTTTTACTTTACATAATTTTCCACCTCTGCACAATACTGCACATAGAGTCATACTGGCCCACATTTCTTAAAGCATTTGCGCAAGTTTTTTTGTCTGGCTTTGCACTCAAAAGAATGTGCAAACTGCTCGCACATGTATTTGTGGACTGTTTGCGCCAGTTTTGTGTCATGGCTGAACTGTGTCCGACAAGACAGAAGAAATCTTCACCTAAACGGGCGTGTTAGTGCATATTTGGAGTTTGTGCCAAATTTATTACTGATGTGCGGCACAATGAACATAATGCACCAAAAGAAAAATGGTGCACACTTCTAGAGAAGTGTAGGGAGTGTCAGATTAATCAAAACTGGCACATGGTCTACAATAATCGGGCGCACTCTGCACACTCCACAGGCAAAGTGCACGTAGTACAGGCTGCACTAGTTTTGATAAATGTTGTCCTCTGTGTGAAGATTTTCTTAATAACCGTCCTTACTCATTAGTTCCAAAATTCTTATGAAAGAGAACCTTTTACAGTGAATAGAGCTTCAAAGGGTTTCCCGCACTACACCGGGGGAAGTAGGCAGAATGGCAGTGATATCTTAACAATTGGAAACAAACAAGTATTCCAAGTACAGCACTGTGCAAAAGGTTAAGACAGGTATGAGAAAATGTTACAAAGTAAGAATGCTTTCAAAAACAGAAGTGTTAAATATGTATTCTGTAGCAGGGCAATGACCTCAAATATCCAGCCAATGTCTTTAAGAACTATATTCAATGTGAAGAAGAACTAGGAGTGTTGGAAGTGATTATATTAAGTCAGGGCACAATGGGTCCCAATCTAAACATCAAGGAGTCTTCATGGAATTACATGAAATAACAGAAGCATTTGATCCGATATTCGTAAAAAAGTTCTGTAGTTAGTTCTCCAAAATTTTTGTAACAACCCATATAGCCAAGTTCCTTTATGATCTGCATACAATTGATGCTACTTAACCCCTTAGCGCTCTGCGCCGTAGCTGTACTGCGCTGAGTCCCGCGAATAGCGCTCAGCGCAGTACAGCTACTGCGCAGAGACGATGCCGGTTCAGCGCTGTATAGCAGCCGAACCGGCATCGTTAGCCGCAGGATTTCAACGGTAATCTACCGTTGACATCCCCGGCTAACACCCGCGTTAGTATTGCAGAGTATTATCAAGAACAAGCAATCAGATGATTTCTTGTTCATATCCCATGGTGGATCATGTAAAAAAATGTAAAAAAAAATGTTTTTCAATAAAAAAATTCCTTTATAAATCACTAAAAATGCCCATAAGCCCCAAAAAATATAAAGAGACATATAACACTCAAAAAAGTCTAAATCATAACACAAACCCCACATATATAGTATCACCGCGTCCGTAACAATCCATAGAATAAAACTAAATAACTATTGAACCCATATGATGAACGCCGTAAAAAAAAAAACGTTAAAAACTAGCCAAAAATTATGATTTTTACCTATTATATCCCACTAAAAATGCAATAAAAAGTGATCAACAAAACATATGTACTCCAGAATGATATTGTTGCAAAGAACAATATGTCCCGCAAAAAACAAGCCATCAACCAGCTCTGTAGCCAAAAACGTAACAATGTTATGCCACTTGGAAGACAGCGATGCAAAAATGATAGATTTTTCCCCACATTAGGGTTTTATTTGGCAAATTTAGTAAAACATAAGAAAAAATATTCATGTCTGGTATCCCTGTAATCGTATCGACCCATAGAATAAAGATTATTAGGCTATACGGTGAACACGGAAAAAAAAAAAAGTAAAAAATCCAGTACAGAATTGATGCTTTTCTACTCATGACCTCAAAAAAAGTTCCAAAATTTTCAACAATAGGTGATACCAACCCCCAAATGGTAACAATGGAAAAAGCATCTTGTCCCGCAAAAAAAATGCCGTCACATGGCCCAAATAACGGAAAAGCGAAAATGTTATAGCCCTCAAAAGGGGGCAACCAGAAAACTAAAATCCTGGCAGCTGCAGGGTGCTCCTTCCCTTCTGCGCCTTGCTGTGCCCCCATAACACAAGTAATGTCCACATGTGGGGGGTCGCTGCACTCAGGAGAAATTGTAGAACAAATTTTATGGTGGGTTTTCTCTTTTTATCTTATGGAAATGTGTAAATTTTAGGGCTAAATGAACGTATAACCGACAAAATTTGACCATTCTAAATTTCACCGCCATTTTGATTCAATTACTAGGAAGATCTCAAGGGGTTAACAATCTTTGTAAATGCTGTTTCTGATAGTTTGAGGGGTGCAGATTTGAAAATGGGTTGGTGATATAGGGGGTTTTGTTGGTAAATATGTAAAATTTGATTTCAAACAGTATTTATCCCCAAAATAGTCAATTCCGAAAATACGGAAAATCGCTATTCGATTTGTAGGCCGCGTGACGTCAAAATAAATTATCCAAACATTTCAAAAATTATGAAAATGTAAAGTAGACAAATGGGAAATGTTATTCTGCAAGTTATTTAGGTGGTAAATTTATCTGCCTGAAAACGCGGTGATTTTGAATTTCGAAAATGGCAAATTTTTCTAAAAATTCATCATTTTTTTCTTTTTTTTGTAAATAAACGCAAAACTTATCAGCCAAAATTTACCACTAAAATGAAGTACAACATGTGGGGAAAAAACAATCTCAGAATCGCTTTGATAAGTAACAGTGTTCAAAAGTTATAACCATATAAAGAGACGCAGGTCAAATTTCAAAAAAAAGTTGCGAGCCTTAACCTGCAAACAGGCTGCGTCCTTAAGGGGTTAAAGACAAAGTGTAGTCACACAAAATATACATTTGTATTCGACGCTGTCCAGTTTATTGATTGATATAAATCAAAATGCTGATTTTTTACTTTGCAGTATTTTTTCTGCACCTGCCTAATACTTTTTCACCCTTCTGCATATGGTACATGTATGGAAGTGAGCCTACTTGCAAACATTAGACAAAAGTGAAGGTTCGTTGGTTGGCAGATTCCAATTATGGAATAAATTCTGCGTACTTCTTGTAGTGCCAATGTGCAGGATTGTAGAGTAATGTGGTTAATAACTTTTGGGTGGAACCAATTCCAAGAAGTGAGAATTTTCTCAAAACAAAAGCTGCCTGGATGACTTTGTCTGAGAGGTTTGTATACAGCAGGTACTCCTATTTGTTTACCCAAGATGCGTTTACGTCATTGACCAAAGTGGAATCTGCGTGTTTAGTCTCCACGGTTTAGAAGTTTAAATTTTTCCTCTAAAACAAGGTGTTCGCTCGTACAGAGTTATAGTTAATTAGGATACAAGAAGTGAAAGTTCTTCTGTGCTAAATAAACTATGACAGCAAGGCAGAATGGTGCCAAATACTGAAGGATGTTTGTGTGCTAAGCATTATGGGTGTTACATAAGTTTATCTGATCAACCTACAGATGACTGCATTGCAACTTTTGCAATGGATACCAGATTCTTCATTCAGTATATAGAAACCAATGTCAGATGTTACAATGTGTATGGCAATTCCCGAAAGCTGGATATTTCTCTGTGCATTGGTGTAACTTCCAGCACTTTTTAGTCAACTTTTAGTTAATCTAACTGCATATAGACTTTCTTCCAGCTTTCCAGTACACTCCAGTACAATTTGTCCCTTAGATAACAAACCGTCATACAGCTCTGCAGATGAAAAAAGGGGAAAAAAAATTTAATTAAACTGAAAACTTTTTTTCAACCAGCTTTATTCGTGTTCTACTCATAGCATTTACCATTGTACTTGTCGCAATATTTGCAGGAGTTTGTGAAAGTTAGGAGTCATTGGGGCCACGGTATCATACCTAGTTTTCTGGGGTGCTAAGCACGAAATTCTCAATTGAAATTGTGTCTTTTCTGCCCTTCCACCACACATAACTTTGGCCTACAACATTTACTATGACCTGCACCACTAAACTATGCTATCAGATTCTACGCTGGAAGTGCAGGTGCCTCACCAGAATAAAGGTGAGTGGACTTCAGGTACAAATCAAATCAGTCGGATCCAGTAGGTTAGGGAAGCCATTGAGAGTCCCTCCTAAAGGGAGAATGAGTTTTCTCGGTGGATCCCTGAGCATGGACCTGATGAGAGAAACGGGAGACGTTTGGGCCTCGTGACAGAGCTCTGACTCACCACTGGGAGGAGCAGCATCTCCTGGCCAACCCAAAAGCGTGGCTACTTTTTAAGAGGCTTCCACCTGGTCTAAAAAATTCAGCACCACAAATTCCCAGGAAATTCAGATTTTTTTGTTTTCTTGAAATTGGGATTGAATTCCACTTCATCCAATTTGATTTGCAAAGCACCAGTCTTAAGGGACTGTCCATGTTTATTATATTTTCTAACCAATGTAAATGAGTTAAAATATGTAAATAATTATTACTGAATTGCCCATTCCAGAATAATTACATTCTATAGACATAATTAATTGACCATTCCATACTAGCATGTGAAAAAATTACACTGCAACGCATTGGTATTATCAGCAGTCATACACCATGTTGTACTTGCAAGCATTGGCCACAGTGATTGACAATGGTCACATGATAGATGTTTTGATGTCATGGAGGCAATGAAGCAAAGGTATTTTGGGGTAAGTATTTGTTTTTTTCATAATTGATTTTTGAGCAGCACGGTGGCTCAGTGGTTAGCACTACAGCCTTGCAGCGTTGGGGCCCGGAGTTCAAGCCCCATCCAGGTAAAAATCTGCAAAGAGTTTGTATGTTCTCTCTATGTTTGCGTGGGTTTCCTCTGGGTCCTCAAGTTTCCTCCCACATTCCAAAACATAGAGTTAGGTGGATTAGATTGTGAGCCCTCATGGAGAGAGAGACAGATTTGGTAAGCTCTGTGTAGCGCTATGGAATTTGTGAGCACTATATAAAAAAAGGAATTATTATTAAATAAACACATATTTTACAATTTGAGAAGCGTAGAAATCTATAACTTGTATGATTGGCCTTGTGAAGAAATCATAAGGAAATTTTTGTTCATGTGAAAATTCATGTGTGTCATTTTACTGCTATCATATGTAGGGTTAAACAAAATATATTATTTTCTGAACAATCTTTTACAGATCCAGTGTAAGAAAGTAGTATGGGTATGTGACAGCGCTAGTGATAATAAGCAGACATATACAGTTTTTTGCAATATATCATATGTTATGTCCTTGCACTGCCAAGGAAATTACGTTACAGTAAAAGCACACGTCAGTGACATTTCTGCATAACCTCAGTGAAAGCTACTTGCATGGTCTATGTTCTAATTTTTGGAATAACACAAATGTGATCACAGTTGATGCATGTGCACTTTCATCATAATTAACAGTATTTATGAAAATACATTTTTGTAAACCCCAGCATTGAACCTGATGCAAACCTGATGCCTCATCTTAGACTAATCAATTTGTGACTTTTTATCAAAATCAAATGTATAGATAACATATCCAGGGGAAATCCCAGTGGGCCAACTGGTATGGGGCCGGTCTGAGACTGGTGGGGCCGGTCTAAAAATAATAAACCATGTACTCACCTTTCCGACGCTCCCCTGCAGCTCCGTTACTCGATGCAGTCCGGGCGGCAATGACAGGTCTGTGCGCCAGCTGTGCACAGACTATGACATCAGACAGCTGCTATCTGCCCCTGGATACATGCACAAGCAGTTTGTATCTTCTTTAAAGTGCAAAGTCAGACAAAAAACTGGCGCAAGCGCTTAAATAAATGTGCAGCATATACTTTTCAATCGGATGTACTATTTTATGGACTTGAAATGCTATATTTTAGATTGATGGGGTTGGGCATAAATTCACTTGTTAGATTTCTGGACATTTGTTGGTGACTAAGTTAAAAATAATTACAGGAAGGACTACATACCTAGAGCTTATACAATACAGACCCACTACTTTACTAATAGCTTAACCTAACAGGAAAAAAACTACTTGAATGATGCTGCGCTACTACTGTATTTGTTCCTGGCTTTCTAATTTCACACATGCCTTTGCCAATCTTTCCTTTCAGGCTTCTCTCAGAGATTTCCACTGTATGTTCACATAGAAATTTCAAACTAAAAGTAAAAATAGTTTTACTTTATCTGCAGTTTTTTTCGGCATAAAACTACAGCATTTATACATTTAGTTTCAATAATTTTTATTGTTTTTTTAAAAATACAATACATTATTCCACAAGGTACTATTACAGATATATCACCTCTGTCTCCAAGATATTTCCATACCTTCTATATTATTTAATGTGAAGCCATAAGTTATCCATAACCAGTCTATGTCGTAGTTGGAGGAAGCATTTATACATTATTGGCAAGAGGCTTAAAAAGCAAAAAGAAAAGCGGGGAATCCGGCATCCGTACAAAGAGAATCCAAGGTAGACGACTTTTTAAAAAGTAATTCCAAAATTTTTATCCTTCAAAGTTAAAAAGTGCTTGTGCATTGACATGGGCACAAGAAAGCAAGCAGTGCGAGACACAAAAATTGGCAGAGGTAACGCGTTTCGGACTTTTTTGCATGTTAGTCCTAAGAAAGCACAAGAAAGCAAGCAGTGCGAGACACAAAAATTGGCAGAGGTAACGCGTTTCGGACTTTTTTGCGTGTTAGTCCTAACACGCAAAAAAGTCTGAAACGCGTTACCTCTGCCAATTTTTGTGTCTCGCACTGCTTGCTTTCTTGTGCCCATGTCAATGCACAAGAACTTTTTAACTTTGAAGAATAAAAATTTTGGAATTACTTTTTAAACAGTCGTCTACCTTGGATTCTCTTTGTACGGATGCTGGATTCCCTGCTATTCTTTTTGCTTTTTAAGCCTCTTGCCATTATCATGCATCACTGTGAATTTCCGGACCAATGATAGGGGATACACCGTGCACCTGGCCTGGATTAACACTCTGAAAAGACTGCAGTCGTCAAGGGGTGAGCTGTTACCTGACTTTTTCTCTTTTTAACATTTATACATTATTATAGCTCTTGATAAGGCAGCCAGGTATACCCCAGGACTCTTAAACAGAAATACAAAGCTGAAACTTGCCTGCAAAACACATGACGTGTGGATATGAGATGGACCCCCACTTTATTTTAAAACATTTTAGACAAGAGAAGAACACACTGGGGCACATTTACTTACCCGTCCCATTGACGCCGCCGATCCGGAATGTCCGACGAGGATTCGGCTCTTTTGCAATTCACTAAGATCGTGCGTCCAATTTCCTGCATGTGTTGCTTCCCCCCGCTGATGTGATGTCCGCCGGAGTTCACCTTCTTCTTCCCTATGTATGTGAGTGCTGATCTTGCAACACAATTTGCTTTTTAAATTCCACGGTTATTCGGAATCTGTCGGGTTGTCCATAGTCCACTCCCCCGATTTGTGTCGCATGCAAGCCGGCGCTGATGCACCACAATTTGATCGTGTGCGCCAAAACCCTGTGCAATTCAGGGCAAAATGGTAAAAAAAAATGCGAAACCCGACGGAAATGTGGGATTCAGACCGTTAGTAAATGTGCCCCAGTGTCTGGAAAAAAAAAACACAACCACATAACGTAATGGGTGAAATGGCCACAGCTTTATTTGAATCACAGGAATAAAACAATCAGAGGAGGAGTCAGGTGACATGCTAGGGGTGGTATTCCCCAATACCCCAATCCATAGCTGCCTAACATACAGCACCTGGCCAGACAGCAATAATGGGGGGCGCACACTCTAGGTTGCCATTCTGGCAGAGCCAGTACACTTTAAGGGCACCAATGACCCTAGTGAAGATTATCCCTTGTGTGCTTCACCACCATGCTCGTCCCTGGCTGCTTTTACCATTGACATACCCTTGAGGCTGGCCACTTCCAAAGCTCAGCCTGTTCACCACCATGAGGTTTCACATCCTCTATAAGTTAAATTAGTCCACCAATAACTTGCCTGCACCTTCAAATTGACTCCTCCACCGCATAATAAAAGCTGCGACAGATAACAAAATGCTGTACTTTATGGCCTAAAATTAACTCCCATTTTATTTCCTTCAATTATATGTTTAATTTTTTATCCAAAGCCAGGAAGATATCACTGAGAAATTTTAATGTCAAGGCATAAACTTTAAATATGGACAACCTCCAACTCCCAAAGAGTCATCCTAAAAAACCTGTGGAGAAAACCTCAAGGGAACCATGGCTGAAGAATTGCCCTTCCCTTGGGCTTAGGAGGTTAGCCCCAATTTCTTTCATCATGGACAGTCAATTAAGAATTTTACATGGTACAAGATAAACAGTGTCAAAGTTAAGCACAAGTCACAATCATTTTCATAGCTTTATACATGTAATAGTTAAAAAACCAGTTGTAGACTTCTGATAGAACAGGAAGGGAGGGAGACGTTTCCTTCTGTTCTTCTACAGAGAGACAGAGAAAGAGGAATACAGGACTGGAAATGACATCTACCCCTGAGCCCCTCCCTTCTCACATTACAACACTAGACACCACCTTATCTGTTCTTTTAAAGTGGACTACCATCTTACATCAATACTAGCACCTAAAATCCATGGGTTTTAGGTCCCCCCTTACCACCACCATGTTTCCCCTTTGTCTATGGCTCCGGAGTTGTTAAAGTTCAATGTTATAATACATGCACATTAGCGGCTGCTTTCATCACTGCAAAAGATCCACATTCCACTGTTTGCCGATGTGTCATTGAAGCCTACAGTCCACTCAAACGCAGATGACAATAGCAAAGAATACCCTAGGTTTTGTACTGAAGAGATGCAACCATGTGGAAACGGAGCTGTCTACAGTTGGGAATCTGTACTTCTGGAATAGACATGCTGGTTTGATTTGAATTACACATAATGTTATTAGGCTTCTCTAAAGTCATGCTTGATGTTAAGGGGGCTGACTTTCAAGGTAAAAAAAAGAGGTATTGTTTTACTAATCCCATCCTTGAAAATGTATTTGCATATTTTCCCAGCATCCCCTAGTGGAGCATGCATGGCCCTAGTTATCTCTGTCACCCACACCGAGCATGCCACTTCCATTGACGTGGTGTATGTGCTCAAGCGCCAGGCCCTCACTCTCTATGGCACGCAGAGCCCTCTCTGCAGGCACGCGTACCATCTCCCCATTCTCATTAAAGTCGGAGCTTCGGCAGCCACTGCAGCCTGTGCAGCCGATCAGTGCCCGCCCCTCCTCCTCTTCAGCCCAGGAAGTGGGACGAGAACAGAGTGCAGCTCACAGAACAGAGCCGACAGCGGCAGAGCAGAGATACGAGGTCAGGAGCTGCTGGGGCTGCTCACACACAGAGCTGTGCACACTTACAGAGGTCCTGGCAGGTGACACTAAACCAACTATAAATACTTGTGGTTTAGTGTCCCAAATCCCCCTGTGTGACAGCTGTCTGTGGCCACATTGCCTGTATCTGAAGTGCTCATTACCTGCAGATGGCGGCCATTGAAGCCAGGACAACCCCACAGTAAGCACCGTATGCACAATGTAACCGGGGGTGCTATGCTGCATCACTGGCTGCATGGTGCAGGTGGTGAGCGCTGTGGACAGAGGCAAGTGTATATGTGGCCACGGACAGCTCTCATATGGGTGATCCCAAATCCACATGTGCCTCCACTCCACAACAACCACTTTGCCCTACAAACCACCTCCCAAAATGCCACTTTTTTGCCATTTTGCAACATGTAGTAAAATGTTATGAAAAGTGGTCAAATGGGTGTACAGTCCTCAAAATGGTAGCACTGAAAGCGCATCTCATATCACAAAAAATTACACCACACACAGCTCCGTACACTAAAGTATGAAAAAGCACCCAAAATATTCGCAACAGAAGATGGCAAAATGACTTTTTTTTTAGTACAGGAGGTTTTAATTTTTGTAAATGTATACAAACATTATTAAACCTATGTAAATATATTATCCCTGTGATCGTACTGACCCACAGAATAAAGTAGACATGTCGTTTGGGGTGCACGGTGGAAGCTGTAAAATCCAAGCCCACATGAAAATGTCACAAAGGCATTTTTTTAACCAATTTTAGTGCATTTGGAATTTTTTACCACTTCTCAGTACAGGGAATTGGATACTAAATACCATCACTATGAAGTGCAATTTTTTACGCAGAGCTCTTTCACGGTGGGGAGTAAAAAATGGAAACGCAAAAACAAAAAGGGGGTAAAGATGGCAATATTTGGTCCATGCACAAGCTAACTTATCACAGTCCCCCAGTCTCTGCATCTACTCAGGACGGCTGTCACTGTATGGTGGTAATGATAATCAGTATATGGCGGTAATATACCTCACTGAATGGCAGTAATATGATATTCATTGCTATATTTGTATAGCATAGTATAGCAATACTACTGGTAACATTGGCCTTTCTATAGTCTTTATTACCAGAATGATGCTATGTATGTGGTTGTAAAGGTGGAATCATCATATGGCAGTATTATTTGTCTTATTGTTAGGTGGTATTGTGCACCATTGGGCTAAATTTCTGTGTTGGCACCTCGCGATAGAAACGTTGGCTTTGGTTTGCAGTTTGGGCACTCGGTCTCTCAAAGGTTCGCCATCACTGCTTTATGGCTTCAAGGTTAAGACCACTACATCTCACTTCAAAACACTGCAGCCTACAGTTGGGAATCTGTTCCTTTTGGATTGGTTTGGCTTTAATCCCACATTATGTCATTTGGCTACTTGAAAGTCATGCTGCCTTTCAAGCAAAAAGCGCAATTGGTTTGCTTATCCCATCCTAAGTTTTGTGTTGATTTATGTTATACATATGTCATTTTATTTGAAGACATCTAATGTGTCATAGTATACAGCACATAGTAAATAATGCTATGTAAGTAATGTCCTTGTAAATATTATTTGTGTGTTCAAAAGCACTAGCAATGTTGGCTTTGTATATGCTGATGGTCGATAGCTTTTCTTTTGGCATTGGTTCATGGTATCAGAACTTCTGTTAGCTTTATAGCTGTTTACTTAGCTGATATATCTGGTAATGGGTATTGATTACTACTGTTTGTTGGGGGCAATGCACTTTAATGAGAATTTTATTGTTCTTTCGTCATTGTAGGCTGGTATTAGTTTGAAAATGGCTTAAATGTAAGTAATGTTGGCAAGAATAAAATTTGACTGTATTCCCAGATCCAATCCAAGAGCTGCTTAAAGGAAATCTACCACCAGGATGAAGGATTTTAAACCAAGCACACTTACATGCTGGTGTGTACCCCCTCCAGCCGGATCTGATAGTGTGTTGACACTGACATTTTGGGGAGGATCATCGCTCCCAATGACATCTTCACCGAGTGACAATTCTTCAGAAAATGGTGGCACCTTGCACCACCAGCATGCTTGTTGCGGCACACGTGGTTTAGCCATTTAAATGCCACGGGCGACTTTGCCAGCGACATTTAAAGAGTTAAGGCTCACGATTGGTCCAGCAGCAATAGATGGTGTTAATTGTGGGGTGTTTTAGCCGAATCCATACCCGAAAAGTTTGGTACGAACCTGATCTTTCCGGTTCAGGTCAGTCATCACTATCTATGTGTAAGCGCTAATTTATCATGCTTTATTTTGATGGAAGATTTGCTTTAAAGTGTCTGGAAGTATTGAGAGCTTATGCTTTTATGAGTAAGCTACAGCAGACTCTTTATTTTTAGCATTCTTTATGTAGAAGTAAACTATTTTTATTGGTTAAGGCCTTTTTAGTCATTCTTACGGTAAATAGGCCACCATGCCTTATAAATAGCTCTGGACTATTAAATCCTTCTCCTGTTTGTTAGCATGTCCTGGGCAACAAGGTTGAGAATTGCTTATCTGATTAAAGTTAGTGGGACAACTCAAGTAATCAGCCCTCGATTTAGACTTTTGTCCTAGTAAACGTTCTAACCAGGTTGGATAACACCCAGAATTGTACAAGGGACAAATATAATAGTAGCTATTTAATAGCCTCACCCTTGCAGTTTGACTTCTGTTGTGTCTGATTAGAGTAATGTCACTTTAATGCATTTACTACACCAGATGTCTATAAAATGTGACTCACAGAGAACTGACCTCAGACTTAAATAATTAATAGTTACTATTGCTCTCATAGTGACATGAGATAAAAACGTATGTTACTATATCTTTTGTAATTGGCACATGTGAATTATTATTTCAACCAACTGACTGCAATGGAAACATTTTATTTACGAAGCACAGGTTTCATTTTTTTAGATTGCACAAGTTTCACATCTTATAAACCTCTGAATTTCTATGAACTGCCTCTGAATACAGCACATCATAAGCTTTTAGAATGGGGACGTTTGTGGTCGGGGAAGACTTGTTGGCTGCATCCACGCTGGCGGCAAACAGTTTGTTGTCTAGGATTCCTCCTTAATGAAGAGCTAAAGAATGGAAATGTTTTCTTTACAAAAATTGGTTATTTTATTGTGCATTTGTAGTGAAGAGTTTGGAGTAGAGATTCATTTAAAAGGTAAAGATCTTCTGGTATAGAAATATTGCTCTGTAACTTGCAGTTTTTTTACCAGACATATTCATTTCTGTGCCATTGCTTTAATTTATAGGTTGTCAAACCTTATATTAAAACCACTTGAAATGGAGTTACTGTTCCTCTTGACTACCAGAAGTAGTAGAATGCTGATGGAAAGTTAACAACGTGTAATAAAGTTTTAACTTTACAGAGGATTTAACTTCTCAACAGCAATTGAGACATTGGGGCACATTTACTAAGGGTCCGCAGCCGCGAATCCGTCGGGTTTTTCCCGAATATTTCCGCTTTGCGCTGTATTTCACGGGATTGTGGCGCACGCGATCGAAATCGGGGGGCGTGGCCACCGGCCAACCCGAAGGATTCGGAAAAACCGCGGAATTTAAAAAGCCATTTGTGTCGCAAGATCAAGCACTCACATACACCAGAAAAAAGCAGGTGAACTCCGGAGGAACTCGGCGTCAGCAGCGACACCTAATGAATATTGGCGCATGGACCTTAGTGAATCCCGGCAGAACCCGAATCAGCGCCGGAGAACCCGCCGCTGGATCGCGACTGGACCGGGTAAGTAAATGTGCCCCATTGGGGTTGATTTACTTAAAATGTCAGAAACTGCACTAAAAGTGCTATTTTCGGTATAATGCTGGCTGCGGCGATTCATTAACTTTGCGCGCTAGAAATCATGAATCTGGCGCTTCACTGCACTGGTCCGACAGAGTTCACCATCTTCTTTGTGGTGCGCCTTTAACATAGGGCGTGCCACACAATTTGCAAGTTAAATATGGCGCTCGTACGAATCAGTCGGACCGCCCGACGGCACCCCCTCGGAATGGAGGCCAGCCCTGCTGCACCACAAAAGAGTTGCATGTGACATAATAGCAGCACAGACACTTTTTAAATACTTGTGCAAGCTGTTTTAGCCTAGAAGAACGTGCACGGTTCAACAAAAATGCTTTGTAAAGCCCGTAGTAAATGTGCCCCATTATGTTAGCTAGGGTGTATAGAGAGGGCTTAGGATCTGATTGGGGCTATTAACCCCTTAGAATGTGACATCCCTTGCTGACCAACCTGCTATGGTCCATGTTCATGTCATCAGGGGATTACAATCATCTGTTGTGACAGCCAAGAGCATCTCAAAGGCTCCTCGGCCTGTCCTTCCTATTCCCAGAATATTCTGCAATACAGTATTTGTGTAGTTTATTGCATGAGCAAACAGATCAGCTAGGGTTCAAACACTAAATGTGATATTAAAGTTTTAGGCCTAAAACTAACTTGCATTGTGTGCTTGCCGGAATGTGTGTCCCGAACACCCAGTAACTGGAACTGAAGCCGAGTTCAGTTCGTCTCTATGCGCTCAGGACAGACATTCCGGCAATATGGGGAGGACTTGTAACCCTTTATCAGCAGGCATTGTTACTCAGGGTGGTCAAAATCTGGTGCCAGGTCCTCTTTAATCTCATAAAACTGAATAGTATGGAAAGAGAACAACCTTTACCTTTTTGTCTTCAGATACTGATGCAAAATACTGTACTGACCGAAATCCGAGTGAAATCTGCCTTAGTACAGCATATAGGGATATATTTTTCATGTTCATGTGCTGGCGTATGATTGCCCCGCCACTGCATTTTGCAGTGGCATAAGTTAAGAGGCTTCTGCCTCTTGAGGAATTGGGGCAAGCAGCTGCGCAGCGTCTATTCTACAGCAGGAAGGGACATGTGAAAAAACAGCGGCAGCAGCGAGTGCGCCGACACAGGGACAGTAACACCCTGCGCCAGCGCACTCCTGGCTGGCTGCGCGCTCAGCTGGCCTCCCCTCTTCCCCCTCACGTCCCTTCACGTCCTACTGCCATGAAGGTGCAGGAGAGGGCAGGACCTCTGAGGTGGCGCATAGTCCCTGATAAAAATACCCGATAATTTATATTTTTTAGAACAAAACTTTTGTTGGCTATACATGCAAACGTTGCCCAGATATTACTTCTCTTTAAGTATTCCACTCCTGGCTTTAATTAACCATATAGCCTATACACTGGATACTTCCTGCTATCTTTGTTAGCCATCCATCAACTTTTTATTAGCTTCTGTCTTCCGCTCCCAGACTGAATGTCACCATGTGTATTGTGCAAAAAGTACTTTTAAATACTGGATTAATTCAACTCATATTATTTCTGGACGCTTTTTGTTTTGTTTGGCCAGTTTTGTAGTCATTTGCTGTATCCAAATATCTAATGCTACTGTGCCAATGAGATAATTGAGTCCTAAATAGTCAACTGTAGCCAAACCCCCAACAAATGCAGCATAGTCTTTAGCACAATAAGTTTCTTTATTATGGAAAGCCCTCTTGGCAGCCCATACAGAATTTTTATAGCATCCAACAGGACACTGGGTATATTGAGTAATAAACACTTTCTCTATGTGGCCCATTCAGGTGACAACGGCAACTATTGAGAAAAACAAACTTTTTTAAGACTCTGTTCTGAAACTTTTTGCTTATGACTTCATACTTCTGTTTTTACATTTTCCACATTTTAACCTTTAATAATATGCTTATACGGTTAGGTAACTGATTTTCCCATCATTTTGCACACTCACAATCTGGAACAGTTGTATAGACTATTGTATATATTCACATTGGTCTGTTCCTGCTGAAGCCAATAATAATATAAGTAAAAATACACAGTAAATAGAAGCATAGCGAGGCATACAATGTGCCCCCAAGAGTATATTGCAATTGATATCTGCCAAATTTAACAAGCTTTATTAAGGGTGACAGTACATAATAAAAGAAATGTAGATCAAGCCTTTTCTTCTTAGTAATCTGTTTCTTAAATTAATTAGAAAACAAAGACATGCAACATGCTTTGCCACTGCCAGGGGTGTAACTACAGTGGTAGCAGCCATAGCAGCCGCTATGTGGCCCACTGTGTCAGGGGGCCCCATCATCTGACCTGACACAAAATAATGGAGAATGTGCACCATTATATAGAGATTATGCTGCGCATTGTACAGAATAATATGTATATAACATATATGTGATGTACATGTGCTGTATATGATTGTGTATTTGTGATGTGTATATGTTGAATGTGGTTATGGTGTATGGTCTGCATATACTGTATGGTTGTATATTCGCTGTATGTCTGTATATGGCACTGTGTGTGTATTTATATGTGATGTGTGCATATACATTTACAGGTGGGGGCTGAGTTCTGAGGAGTGAGCAGCACAGATAAATCATGTGTTTGTTTTTTTTAAATGCAGCCAAACCAAAGCAACCTAGGAACAGGATTCTGTCAGGGTGCAAGGTAAGTTAAAACACACAATTATATTGTAATGCATATATATATGCTGTACGTCTGTATATAGCGCTGTATGTATGTGTATATGTGATGGAATGTGTGCATGTATATAAGAGTGTATAAATGTGTGAAGGGGGGTATAAATGTGTGTGTATGAGTTACATAACTGTATGTTAATGTATATAGGTATATAAATGTATGTGTATATATGAGTGTAATATGCATATTCTTAAGCAGGAAGGGGGCCCCATTCAGAAGTTTGCAATGGGGACCTGCCTCTCCTAATTACGCTTCTGGCCACTGCTGTTTGGTAAAAAAGCAAGTACATTTTCCAGGAAGGGATTAGGAGAGCATTGCCTCTTAGCTACCTTGTAAGGCAGCCTCCTTAACACCAAACATGACTTTCAAGAAGCCTATTGGCATGGTTTAGAATTAAAGCAAAACCAGTTTATCTATTCCAAATGGAACAGTTTCCCAACTGTAGACAGCACTGTTTCAACATTGTTGTGTCTCTTCAGTAGTCGTCCCGCATCATGTCATTAGGCTTAGGTCAAGTCTTTAAGTCATGCTTAATGTTAAGTTGCAACTTTCACATTTGGATGAAGACAATAACTCAGGAAACATTGCGGAAAACTAGACAATGGCAAACTTTGAAGGGATACTGTCTTAGTCATAAAATAAGTCACAAGTGAGTACATGAGACATGAAAAGTCACAAAAGTAAAAGACAAGCAAAAAGTTTGATACATGTTCCACTAAGTTTCATTTTACCATGAACAAGGCTGACTTGCATCAATCTGTCTTCGTTTTTTGGATTCATACATCTGTACAGTCACTGAACAAAAATGTATCATATACCAGCGCTTGTGCGACCATGTATGATAAAGTCCCTGCCCCCCCAGAACGGCCATATAATTCAGGAGGCTACAGGAACCCAATATGCCCCCACCTGTGCCTCCCATCATGCCACTTCACTGTCATATGGTTTGAAAGTGGCATAAAGGGGGAAATTAGCGCAATTACATGTGGTTTACCAGTAATTGCAAAAAATTCAGGACCACTATTCCAGAAAACTTGTGTACAAGCCTTGATAAATCTTCCCCATTGAATAGTAAATGCAAGCAACCATCAATTTTCAATGGAGCACTTGGATGCCATCCTTTCGCAGTCTGTTTTTTTTTACCCGTCCCATTGACTTCTATTGGATGGACAGATCTGTTAAAATGGATCAGACTAGATCACATGTGCACAGTCCATTCACAGAACAGATGGAAAATGCCAGTTTTTACTGCTGTGTGCACACAGTGAACAGACATGTCTGCTTCCAGCTCCATACACTATGCAGTTCTGCTGACATCTGGTTGGGAATCCATCAGGGTTGTTGTCTTCGAGCATGTCCCTAAAGCACAGAACAGCTGATCCATCTATTTATACTCATTTCCATTGTCTGCACCTGTGTGGTGCATGAACCATGGGAATTGTATAACACTATATATACTTTTATGTTTCACCTTTGCGGCCTGGAACAGTGAGTGAAGAGTAACACATAGCATGGGAAAAAAGGGTAAAACAACACATATTTATTCAATTACATAACTGAGACAGTTTTTACCAGAGACTAGAGAGCAGCCATACACCAAATGTCTTATATAAATAGGTCTCCACAGATGACATACATCAAACCATCTGTTATTTAAAAAATCTTTAGGACATTTTTAAAGTTCATAATAACATTACCTACAATCTTGATCAACGTATTAAGTTTACCCATAAAACATTCTGCACAACTGCATGGGTGCCTGGAAAACAGAGTGGCTCCAAACAGTGGTGGGATGCAGGTTCTCCCTATTAAATTAACAGCCAACTTGGAGAACCAGGTAGTATCAAGATCAAGAACTGCTTCCTCCATGTCCTTCCCTTGGAGTGACATGATGCTGCCCTATGTTCATCTCCTCCTTCCGGGTTGGCTCTAGTTTTCAGTAGGCCCCTGGGCAACAGAAACTCAGTGGGCCCCTTTGCAGTAAACTCACATGACAGCATTAAAAATTCAGAAACTAACAGTAACAGAAGTCTCCTGTTCCCTAAGATATTCCCTAATTAATCATACCAAAACAACCCCTTATGGTTAATTTATCTGAAGCCCCCCTCACCTGCTATGGATTCATTAGATACAGCCCCCTTCACCCTTCCTTATGTGGGCCCCAAAGAAGCTCTGGGCCCCGACACTTGCCCGGATATGCCCAGTGCTGGTGCGGCCATTTCTTCCTCCATGCAGTCTTTTTTCTTAACCTTTCAACTGGTGCTGAAATTTCAACGACTACTTAGAGGGGAAGAAACTGGAACTTAGTAAAGGAGCAGTGGAGTTTCTCATATGGAAGTTCCCCAAGACATAAATTTGGAGCAGCCTAGATACCAAAGCTGTCCTTGAATTTATTACATCTTTGACACTATAAAGACACCTGAAATTAAACTAAAACTGACCCACTGCAGCTATGATTCCCAAAGAAGGCCACACTTTATCATGAAGCGTGCCATTCTGTATGTTATAGCTCTGATAGATGTACCAAAATAAACATGACTTGCTGTGTCCAGCTACCACTTTTTTGGAGATTTATGAAGTTTCTGGCACAAAATCTATGATTAAATTTGACACTATCACAAGTTATTGATTTGTGGAAAAGAAATATTATTGGATGTGTGCTTTAATTCTTTATTATATTAGCTCTAATAAAGTTAGTATGTTGCATCTGTAAAGTTATGGTAGTTGCATCTGTAAAGACTAACAATAGTTCTGAAATTGAGTTGATTTCTGTATACAATGTATACGATGTATACCATGCTGAAGAACAAAGAGGCAGAATTATTCCCATAAACTAAAGCCTGATGTAGCGTATAATTACACTGGCTCTGCAGAGACTATACATCAGAATAACAAGTCCTTACAGGCAATTGTCAGCACATGGCCTCACACAGGGGACATTGATAATTTTTCCTGTTCACAGGAACAGGTCTGTCAAAGTTTTGTGCTTAATGATATTTCTGTAAATGTATTTCCTTATATTTGCATCTCTCAGCCATGTTATACATAATAAATTTAATCTGTTAGTTGACAGAAATGCTTATGTTACAAGGAACCTGGGGAAGTGTTTGTGGAAGTATTTAAAGAGAACCTGTCAGTTAAACGAACCCACATTAACTAAACATGTCTTTGAAAACTGCTATTATACCGCAGTACAACTATCCTTATATTGTTCCTCCCCATGTCTATAAAGTTCCACAGTCTTTTTTTAAAGTTGACTCGCCATCTACGCATATTCATGTTCTTCCAGCTCAGATGAGCCTCCAGCTTTCTGATTGACCAGGTGCACGCTTTCTCTTCAGCAGAGCCAACTCGGCTCAGGAATGAGAGAGATGCTGGCTATGGGTGACTGACTTGGTGAACAGAAATCAGCTCCCTCATTCACACCTCCCTCAGGAGGAATTCTTTTTCAGAAAGTCACACAGCTACCTTCTCTCTCATTTCTGAGGGAGGGGGATGAACTGGAGGCGCGACTGAACATGAAGAAGGTGACTCGGCTCAAAAGAAAGATGATGATAGGACTCACATGAGGGTTGATGGTGAGTCAACTTTATGAAAGAACTGTGGAACTTTATAGGCATGGGGAGGAACCATATAGGGATAGTTGCACAGCTGTATAATTGCAGTTTTCAAAGATATGCTTTGGTTAGTTTAAATGACAGGTTCCCTTTCAATATGTGTATTCCACAAACACTTCTATGGTAGAACTTTCCTGAAAATATATGAACACATTAGAAATTGCTATAATTCTCCATAATAATGTGATGTGTCTCTACTCTGTCACACAGCACTATTCTAAATGATATTTTGCATCTTTATTTGTAAGCCAAAACCAGAAGCTTTACATGGGCAGAGAACAGGTTTATATCTTTCCATTATACATCTACTTTAATCTACAGCTGTTTTCTGCCATGGCTTTCAGACACAACAGGAGGTGGTACAAAAAGGCTGAACCCCACTCATAGAATATGGAGCAATAATTGAAATTCTTGGGAGCTAACAATGGGATCAGGGGAAATCTGACTACTGATATAGGAGCTTTGGAAAATGATGAGCGCAATGCTCGGCTATCTTAGGTGCTCCCATTCACTGTTCATAAGGTTCCGGAGATGTTTGTGCCGTGCTGTGGAACTTGGGGCGACCCCTCTAAGGAAGATCCACTCTAAGACTATCTATTAGATAGACACTTATACTGAAGCCCTCATGTGCTTTTGTAACTAGCATTGACTTCAAAGATAGTGGTTTTTATTTATTTGAATCTCTCCTTAAATCCGATCACCAGAACAACCTCATTTTTGGCTTTGGGGAGGTTCCCAACATTTAGATTCAAAACAAGTAGCAATTTCACAGATTGATATGACAAATTAAAAATAAAATAAAATCAATATCTCAGAAACCGAAATTATGATATCTCATTCATTGTCTAAGCATTATCTTGTGATCTCGCTAGAATTTCACATGACCCAAGAGAAAAATTAAATATGAATTGGCAGCCGTTGGTCTTCAGGGAATGTGCACGTGCTTGGATACTGTGTGGCCATGAACACACGGCTCTTTCTTGTCTGTGAATATAGATGTGGGAAGAAAACTATTGTGCCCAAGTTGGTTGCTGGCAATGTAAAGATGAATGGGTTAATATGGAAGTCTGCTGTGCATAGTGGCATTATTGTTTGAAATGTTTGCAAAATGTAAACTTATTTTACTTGAAGAAACACAAGATAAGGTGGTCCTATTCCTGCCCAGCTTTGTAATGTGGCTGCACAGCATGCTATAGAGAGGTGAGGGGTGAACAGAGCTCACTCAATCCTTCTCCAGCCAGCTGGCGGCTCAAGACAGACATATACATAGAGCCTTAAAACTGTTAAAAAAGACATATATCCATCAAGTCCAAGTGCTCTCTTAAAAAATTGAGCTATACTACCATAGGTGGGATTTGAAGCTACCAGGCCCCCCAACTTTAATGTACTGTTGACAAAATCTAGGCTCTTGGACAAAGGCTAGGACCACACCCCCTGCACTCAATTATTCTAATATTAACAATAATTTATATTTTCCATTAATGATGTGAACCAATTTCTCGACATTCACCAATTTAAAGCACCTGCCTAATTTTGTGCTAAAAGCTCTGATCTGATTAAAGGGAAAATGTCAGGAGTTTGGGGCCTCTAAACTGTCATCGTGCCTTTAAGCAGCAGGGGTTATTACTCAAAACCTTACCTTAGCTCTATTAGTGATTGCATTCCTATGAATCATAGTGGTAAAGGTAGTTTGGGTTTGGTTGGTTGAGTCCACCTCTGAGCTTCAGCTTATAGACTGTATATAGGGAAGATGACGTCAGTACACATCACTTCACTGTGCATGCTTTGAACATTGGGCACATGGCAGGGAAAGAAGCAATGTTTATCCCAACAGACTCACGTCACTGGACTCCTGTTTTTTATCATCTGGAATCTAAGGAATAAGGTCAAAGATGCAGATAAGGTAAAAAGGTTTGGAACCCTAAACCATAGCTGCATGAATGTTTTGTGGCCCCAAAGAAGAAATTTCTATACATGTGAATGCCCGCTCCCAGGGGGCAACTGCCTAATCACACAGCAGATGCTAATGAAAGGTACAACATAACATATCTTTTTTTCTGTAAAACCTATTTTTTATACAAAAACACTTTGGCAGTGTATGTACTATGCTCTGTGGGGACTGGGGGAGTGCTAAAAATGGGTCTCCTGGTGACAGGTTCCCTTTAACATTAGAGGGAAAACCACATTGTACATCACAGACAAATACTGGACTGAAAATTGCAAATCTTTGCCAGAAAGCTCACACTAGGGAGGAAGTTTGTCTTTCAACAGAAAACAATATAAAGCACATTACAAAGTAAACACTGACGTGGCTTGAAGTACAAGCTCACCTTCATGGTACAATAAGGATATTATGTTTCTGCTGTGATTAAGTGTCCCGTGCTAAATGAATAGACACCAGGATTTATGCAGCCTTCTTTTCTACCTTATATCAGGGGAAAAGGAGAGCAACTGAGCCATTGGTATTGGAGATGACATGTAAAAAGGGTTATAGTCAACTCTTGCTCTACATTTTGAACATGGCTATGAACTTACTGAATACACATAGGGGCACATTTAGCTACCCGGTCCTGTCACGATACCCGATCCAGACTGTCTGACGATGAAGTCCGGGGCGATTCACCAAGATCGTGCGCCCGAGATCCTGCATGTGTCGCTTCCCTGCTGAGGTCCGCCAGACTTCACCTTCTTCTTCCCGGTGTAGCCCGATGTAAATGTGACCCATAGTGTCCTAAATATGCAAATGCCCCACCAACAGCTGTATCATAGAGCTTATGTCACACTGGTATTATAGTTATGGTGAATGCTTCATTACTTATTATCAGCACTTACCATGGAGGTTATCTGTGAAGACCTGCATGTGTTAAGGAGAGTCTACCACCAGTTTTGACCATGCACAGTTGCAAACAGTGTTAGTTATTGGTCTGAAAGATTTGTGTTACCAAAGCTTTAGGTGTGGTGTTAGTAGCAGCAGGACTGTGAAAATGCATTTATGTTCCAGGATTGCAGATGTACTTGGAGCATTTCAGGGGCTAAAACCAGAGTCCCTTTTCTTAATAAAGTAAATTCTTAATAAAGGAAAAATAAAAGTTTTACAGACTTTTTCAGAGAAGAACCTTTATATACACATTTCAGCTCCCACAGAACCTCTACATACACACCATAGCTGCACCACAACCGCATAATACACACCTCAGCTGCAGCACAATCTCATAATATACACTTCAGCTGCAGAACCTCATAATACGCACCCCAGCTGCTACATTTTTTCACAAATCAATAGCTCTTGGGATGTAGAACAACTTTGCCTATTTACTTGCTTACCTATGTGCAGCAGTTTCTTCAATATCCTCTTCAGTTTACCCATTCCTGCAGTTGCTGGTTCCCCTGTGCTGATAAGCCCTGTGAGACCCTCTTGTAAAGAAATCTACAGACTCACAGGTGCAGAGGGGATGCTGCTCCCTTCTTAAAGAGTTGGAGGGAGGGTAAGATCATGTTATGTTGTAGAAATGAGTGTGTCTTCTACACAGATTAGAGAGGTACAAGATCTCCCCAGTTCCCAAATCAGTCTCTTCATCCCAGTATCTTTCTCTCACTTCACCTCATGCTGCAGCCCTTCTCCCACTATACTACTATATACTATAAACTATATATTATTTACAATAAACTTACTGTAACTGTTCCACTGTTGTATTTTACTATTTATAATGTGCTCTATGTTCCTCGGTGTGATGAAAGCTGCCAGGCAAATCCCTCTGTAGATCCTGTTTGTACACTATGCAGTGTTCAATGGATTTACTTGTAGGAATCTCATTGGATTTGCTGCTAAATTACTAAATGAGAGAACACAAGGTATCATGGGAAGTGAGGGCAACCTAAAATTGACTCAGGGCAGGGCAGATACAGGATAGGGTTAGTCTCTACGCACTTCTCAGTGGCTGAAGCATATTTTGACAAGTATCTTCAGAACATAAAATTCCATAATTCTGGAAAGAAAAAGAAGAGAAAAACATTATGGGCTTCATTCTGTTGGTTTTCAATGGGGGAATCACATATGATAATTTGTTAAAATCATTATAACATCGGAATTACGTTTTAAGCCCAACTGCAGTGATATGTCAAGTGACAATGAAAGTTGTAGAATTTTACACTAAGCCTCGTAGTTTTTAGCTATACCAATACCCCCGTCCAAAGTGACTGTGTGTTCCTAGCCCAATACAGGCAGTCCCCGGGTTACATACAAGATAGGGCCTGGAGGTTTGTTCTTAAGTTGAATTTGTATGTAAGTCAAAACTTTATATTTTATAATGGAAGTTCTAGACAATTTTTTTTCTTTTGCCCAAGTGACAATTGGAGTTTCAAAATTTTTGGTGTAATTGGACAAAGAATTATCAATAAACCTTAATTACAGACATCTTACAGCTGATCATTGCAGTCTGGGACTATAGTAAAGCATCCAGGGAGCTTCACCAGAGGTCACATGGGGCAGAGGGGTCCGTCTGTAACTATGGGTTGTCTGTAAGTCGGGTGTCCTTAAGTAGGGGACCGCCTGTAATGCAATTATTTGTGGACGCTAGGCCAATATAATTGATGAATAAGCATTCTCTAGCTTCTTATGGTTTTCACTTTAAGTTTATTTCACCATAATTCATCATATTATGAGTTTGTATGTATAATACTAAATGGCAAGATCAAAAAAAGACAAATAATCTATAAGAATTCTTACAAGAAGTGGAAATGGCAAAGCAGTTTATAAATCACTTTGCAAGCAATCAATGAAACATGCGGCCTTAGCAGAAGTCTCACTTAGCAACAGAAAAGTCACATTTTTTATCAGCGTGACATAAAAGTAGGACATCGTAAACAATTTTCTATAGTTAGGTTTTGGTAATCCAATTGAATCATTTGTTTAATTATGGCTGCTTAGCTTTGTTTAAGGACAAGCAGGCCTCTGCAGAGAACATCAGAAGGTCACGAGAAACCGCAGAACCTCATTTCTCTCTGAAACAAGTTTTATCGAAATGACAAAGTACAGACATTTATTAAGAAATCACTTCTCTTGTCTACATCACATACTACAGGAAACACAGTAAGAACTGAACAATAGACTCTGTCTCACTTTTTTCTAGCATTGTCATTATTGCTTATATAACAGCCATTTTATGTCTATCATTAGTATAAAAGGTACAAAATGTTTCGTCTTAAACCGTAAAGGATGTTATCACAAAGACAAATACACTGTCTTAGTATTATAATGTAACAGGGTTTTTGTAGCAGTCAGGTTAAACTGATTAGAATAAAAAATTCTCACTAGGTCTTTATGCTTTACTGTACCTCAATGGTGTCTGCTGACCACATTTAAAGAGGTTAGCCACTATCACAAAACTTTACCAGGGTAAGTACAAGGTCACCCACGTAGTACTTATACAAAATAAATATTAATATTAGTCACTGTGTTCTGGCTGTGTCCTGTTGTAGTCATTGTCACGGGTGTTCCCGTGATCCCTGTCTCAAATCCGTGTCCCTTCGTGTGCCCCCACTTCCCCGGACTCGCTTGTCCCAGCACCTGCTCGTGAACTGACTGCCGTGCAGGCGCAGCCCCTGTAGAATATTTAAAGGGCCAGCGCACTGCTGATTGGCACACTGGCTGAAGACCTCACCTTATCTTTGTGCCTCACAGCCGCAGAAAAGGCTTCCCAGTGATACTCCTGCGTTCCTGTGTCTCATGCGTTCCTGTGTCTACTGCGTTCTTGTGTGTTCCTGTGTATCCTGCGTTCCTGCTTCTGTTTTATCCTGCTCCTGAGTTCCCATGTCCTAATTTCAGGATCTTCTAGTGCTTCAGGCCTACTGCCTAGCACTCAGGGCATGTCTGGAGACTTAAGCCCAGAACTGCAGCTTCACCAAACGGACTCAGTTCCATCTGCAGCAGCCCAGCCTGAATGTACCAGCCTGAATGTACCAGGCTGCGTGTAACCTTCATGTGGCCGGCTCTCCAAGACTCTTGCAGTTTGAGGATCTGGTGTTTTATTGTTTTGGCCATTGCCTGCTGTTCAATAAAGAACTGTAAGTTGATTTGCACAATGTTGCCTCAGTCTGATCCCTAGATACAGCTGCTTTCCACCACGGGCTTCCCGATCCATCGCCCTTAGGGGTTGCCCCAGAGAGAACCAGTAAATCAGCCTCTCCCTCCATTTTTCCATATCTCCATATTTTTGCACACACCACCTGCTGGAGACCTGCCAGACTGTAGGACAGCCCTCTGGTCCCCATACCAAGCACCAAGACATTAGCGTGCCCTAGGTTGCACCCGGTTAGGTGCAGGCCCCGGTGGGGGATGTTGCATTTATAGGTAGGAAGCAGTGGAATCCGCAGAGTCATATTGCATTACATGTTAGTTATAACATATAAGGCTCATACCCTTGTCCCCACAGATGTAAAA
This sequence comes from Engystomops pustulosus, assembly GCF_040894005.1. NCBI lineage: Eukaryota > Metazoa > Chordata > Amphibia > Anura > Leptodactylidae > Engystomops > Engystomops pustulosus. Next base: position 60,988,030 of record NC_092411.1, read on the forward strand.
TATGTCATAACCTTTCTTGTGTTGTTTTATTTAATGTCAGATTAAAGGAATCTGACTGCTACTAACAACACACACAAAAGTATGATCACACACATCTAGAAAGATCCCACCTAACCCTCTCTGCAGCTTTGTAGGTTCAACTGCTGAGACTCCCTCATATCAGTAAGTTAGTCTTAGGCCTAACGTGTTTGGTGGAAAAACTGGGAATCTGTTATAGATACTTCCCTTCTTAACACTAACATCTACTTTGTGTATATGGGTGCATCTTTGAACATACAGACTACAGCGTGCTTGCTTTGTCAATGTTATTGACCACTTTCGTACATAGATATGTTCCCCATTTAAAGGTTTATTACTTTATCCCAAGCAGTTAAATGGCAGCTAATCCATTCACTCCCATTTTATATGATTTCATAGTTGGGCAAACTTGAATAAGGGCACTTTTGTTCTGGTGTTTCTTCTTTTGGATCCTGATAGCACTGGGATCACTGGATACATTCTGTGACAGTAGTTGTGCTTACCAGACCTTAACTGATAAGTTGATGCTGCATTTGCAAGGCTTGCAACATTGTATTATGCAGTTTTAACTCTTTGACAAGTAATAAAATGGTGACTAAAAAAAGTTTGCATAAATCAATAGTATAGTATAGTACAGGTGGTCCCCTACTTAAGAACACTCGACTTACATATGACCCCTAGTTACAAACGGACCCCTGGATATTGGTAATTTATTGTACTTTAGTCCTAGGCTACAATGATCGAATGTAACAGTTATTACAGGTGTCTGTAATGAAGCTTTAGTGTTAATATTGATTCTTATGACAACCCAACATTTTTAAAATCCAATTGTCACAGAGACCAAAAAAGTTCTGGCTGGGATTACAATGATAAAATATACAGTTCCGACTTACATACAAACTCAACTTAAGAACAAACCTACAGACCCTATCTTGTATGTAACCCGGGGACTGCCTGTATATAGTATAGCATAGTATACTATATAGAATAATCTAAATCTACTCAATAATAATAATTCTTTATTTATATAGCGCACACAGATTACTCAGCACTGCACAGAGCTTGCCAAGTCGCTCCTTGTCCCCAATGGGGCTCACAATCTAATCAACCTACCAGTATGGTTTGAAGTGTGGGAGGAAACTGGAGGAAACCCATGTAAACACAGAGAGAAAATACAAACTCTTTGCAGATTTTGACCATGGGACATGAACCCAGGACCCCAGTGGTGCAAGGCTGTAGTGCTAACCACTGAGCCACCGTGCTGCCCCAATCAAACAAATGTTGCTCCAATTGTCCTGGAAATTGGTGTATAACTACCTTTAGTTCTCTAAAACACTGATTTTTCATGAAAACTCTTATTTTGTTTTGTAAATGTTTTTACTATTTTCTTCTGTTTCTCTCACACATCCCCTATCCATAGCTAGACACCATTTTAAAAGATTTAGAAAAAAATCCTGATTCTTTCCAGTGAATAGATTCGCTCATCTCCTCACATAATGACATGAATATACTATGTAACAAACTCCCAGGTTTGCTTTTATATTCTGTAGAAGCATTAGATGACTGAGATGACAAATGTAATATCCATCCAAACACTATATAGCCAACCTTCTTGCTGCTGCTATTCTGTGCTAGACAGAGCTAAGGTGAAGGAATGGCATAGTTAAGAGTTTACTGAGTTCTCCCATAGCTCCCAAACGTCCCAGATTCAGCGAGACAGTCCCAGTTTTTCACCGCTGTCTCACCGTCCTGGACAGTTAGATGTTTGTCCCTGAACGCCAAGCAGTGTCCTGCACATCTCCTCTGCATGGCACAGGATGGCACATTCCTGTAGTGGTGGCTTGCCTTCACAGTACCAGGTGCAGTGTTCCACCTCTGAGTCTGGTCCCTTCATATCCAGGGAATGACCAGTAGGTGGGACAAGCTTGGTACCAGAACCCTCCCAAGTTACTGGCTTCCTGGAGAGGACTGCTGCTTTGTGGGACCATGTAGAGGTAAGTACCTGGTGTGTATTGTTTTTTTTGTTAAGCAGGGGAAGTTGGAGAGACACAGTATAGGGGCCACCACATCAGAGGGAGATGGGAACGCAATGTGAGAGGGAGCTGTTTGCTACATTGTGAAGGATAGTTGGGGGCCACAGTAAAAGGTTTCGCTGGCAGCACAATATGAGGGGGCTATAATGTGAGCGGGAGCTGGGACCAGAATATGAGGGGGCTAGGCACAATATGTGGGGGCCTAATATGTGAAGGAGAGATGGGGGGGCACTAAGGAGGAATTAAAGTGTGTGGGGTGGAGTAAGAGCAGGGCAAAGAATAAATTCTGTGGTGCATCTTTAGTCACTCTTTCACCTCAACAAAAGATGAGAGATATGATATCAGGACCATAACAGTCTAAAGCAAAGGATTGGAAGACAGCAATTATTGAAAGAAATGTGTGTCAGCTACCTTGTGGGAATTTGCAAAAGGGTATCAAGTAATAATTACAACAATGGAGAAACCCTATTTGTGGGAGAGGCTACTGCATGTATTGCATAATGTAAAATGGAGATCTGGTAAAAAGTGTAGAAAAAACTTACAGTCGCCTTCTTTTACAGTGTCAGTACAAGAGAGGGATGGGTAGCTATACATCTTATATTGGCATATCAAATATTCTTTTAGGATATATGTACGTAACAATTGTTCTGGATTTTGTGGCTCCATTCACGCAAGCAAGCATTGCAGGGACTCCCTCCGCTATGAAGGAAGCACTGGGTATATATATGGTCATTGGCTTCCTTTTGAAAGTAAGTCAAGACCACAAGTAAGTAGTAAATGAGAAATATAGACACAGGGGGGCTCATTTACTAAGGGTCGGGCTATGCACTTTTGTCAGACTGATCACCTTTTTTGGGGGCTAAAACAGCTTGCACAGGTATTTAAGAAGTGTATGCGCTGGGATTGTCGTGCAGCTGTGCTGGCTTTCTTGCGACACAAATTAGGGGGTCTGACTGATTTAGACTGAGTGCAGGATTTGACTTTCAAATTGTATCGCAAGCCCTAGCACTTAGATGTATCACTAAAAATGATGGTGAACTCATTATAGCGACATTATAGTCGTACATACGTCCCCCATAGACCAGCAATGGGTGCACGGAGCAATACGGTGCTGCACACCTTCGGGACCGTACTGCTCCATACATGAGAAAATGCTAGGACATGTCCTATCTTTCCCCGTGTTACTGCGCTGTGCGCAATGGATTGCCATGGAGAGGGGATGGGTCATCCCTTCTCCTCTCCATGGTGCTGAAAGTATGCCCGCCCAGCTGTAGCCGTACGGGCATGCATTCTTGTAAATGTAGCCTAAAGGTGCTCTACATACAGTGGGTACACAAAGTATTCAGATAAATGTTACATTTTTCACCCTGTTTTCATTGCAGCCAATTGGTAAGATCAAAAAAGTATTATTTTGCTCATTAATGTGCATTCTGCATCCTCATCTTGACAGAAAACAAACAGAAATTTAGATATTTTTGCTAATTTATCAAACTAGAAAAACTGAACTATAACATGGTCATAAGTTTGCAGACCCTTTGCTGTGACACTCATATTAAACTTACAGGCTGACTATTTCATATTATTATTATTTTCATAGTATCATAGTATATAAGGCTGGAAAAAGACGCAAATCCATCAAGTCCAACCTTTAAGAATTAAATAAATGTTTTATCCCCATAACCCGTGATATTTTTTCTCTCCAGAAAGTCATCCAGGCCTCTCTTGAACATGTACATAGAGTCCGCCATAACAACCTCTTGCGGCAGAGAGTTCCACAGTCTCACTGCTCTTACAGTAAAGAACCTTTGTCTATGTTGATGGTAGAATCGCCTCTCCTCTAGGGGCAGAGGATGCCCCCTTGTCCTGGTCACAGGCCTAGGTATAAAAAGATCTTTGGAGAGGTCCTTGTACTGTCCGTTCAGGTATTTGTACATTGTAATGAGGTCTCCCCTCAGTCGTCTTTTTTCTAAACTGAATAATCCCAAATTTTGTAATCTGTCAGTGTATTCTAATCCCCCTATTCCCCTAATAATCCTGGTTGCTCTCCTCTGCACCCGTTCCATTTCTACTATGTCCTTTTTATACACTGGTGCCCAAAACTGTACACAATATTCCATGTGTGGTCTGACCAGGGATTTGTATAAGGGCAAAACTATGTCTTTATCATGAGAATCTATTCCTCTCTTGATACATCCCATAACTTTATTTGCTTTAGCAGCAGCCGCCTGGCTCTGGTCACTAAAATTAAGTTTACCATCCACCAATACCCCCAAGTCCTTTTCAGCTCCAGTTTTACTAAGTAATTGACCATTTAGAACATAATTATACTTTTTGTTTCCATGGCCCAAGTGCATAACTTTACATTTATCTATATTAAACCTCATCAACCATTTCTCTGCTCACTCCTCAAGCTTCCACAAATCCCTCTGTAATGCTAAACTATCGACCTCAGTATTATTACTTTACACAGCTTAGTATCATCTGCAAATATTGAAACTTGACTGTGTAAACCCACTACAAGGTCATTAATAAAAATATTAAAAAGAAGTGGCCCCAATACTGACCCCTGTGGCACTCCACTGGTAACGTCAACCCAATCTGAGAATGTGCCATTAATGACCACACTCTGTTTTCTATCACTAAGCCAATTATTTACCCAAATACACAGATTTTCTCCTATTCCCAGCAGTCTCATTTTATATAGCAACCTTTTATGTGGCACGGTGTCAAATGCCTTTGAAAAGTCCAGATATACAACATCCACAGCGTCCTCCAGATCCAGTCTTGAACTTACCTCCTCGTAGAAAACAATCAGATTAGTCTGACAAGACCGATCTCTCATAAACCCATGCTGACGCTGGGTTATAAGGTTGTGCACAGTGAGATACTCCAGGATAGCATCTCTAACAAACCCCTCAAATATTTTCCCCACCACAGCAGTTAGACTCACGGGACTGTAGTTTCCAGGATCGCTATTTGATCCTTTTTTTGTATATTGGTACCACATTTGCTATGCGCCAGTCCTGTGGAACATAACCAGTCCTCAGTGAATCTTCAAATATTAAAAATAACGGTCTGTCTATCACCGTACATAATTCATGCAGAACCCGGGGGTATATGCCATCTGGCCCCGGTGATTTATCTATCTTAGTGGTTGCGAGGCAGCGCCGTACCTCTTCCTGGGTTAAACTGTTGACATTCCAAAAAGAATTTACATTATTCCTCATTGTGTCTTCCACCAGGGGATTTTCCTGGGTAAAGACAGTTGAGAAGGCGACATTCAATAGATTGGCCCTTTCCTCATCTCCTTCCACCATGACCCCCATGTTATTTCTAAGGGGACCCACACTCTGTTTTTAGTTTCTTATCATTTATATACTTGAAAAATAATTTGGTATTATTTTTGCTCTCTCTGGCAATATTTCTCTCAGTAACTATTTTTGCCTTTATTTGCTTTTTACAGGATTTATTTTTTTCTCAATAATCCTGTAATGCCTCATCGCTACCTTTACATTTTAGCACCTTAAACGCCTTATCTTTCTCACTTATTGCTTTCCTTACAAGACTAGTTAGCCACATAGGCTTTTTCTTGTTCCTCTTATGCTTTTTCCCATAAGGTATGTGTTTCTCACGGGACTTTTTCAGAATATATGAGAAAAAGTCCCATTTTTTGGGGGGGCTTTTGTCTTTGAGAACATTATCCCAGTCTATGCCTTTAAGGTCTTCCCTTAGTTGCTGAAAGTTTGCCCTCCTGAAGTTTCATTATTATGGCAGCCATAGGGAGGCTCTCTGATTTACTATAGAAGACCTTGTAATGCAAAGGCAGTGGAGCAGAGTAGTTGATCTTGTCTCCACAGAGCATTAGTCTTCTTCCTCTTCTGTTATGCTGGGGACCTTTAACGGGTGGTACCGCCAGTAGAGAAAAACACAGCAGATTATGGACCCCTTTGGTGGGTGGCAGATCACCGTTAGTATGGACTGTATAAAGGTTGTTTAATGTGGGTAATAGTTTGTTCAGTCATGTGGTGAGGATAATATATTTGGGAACACTATCCATTATATTGTAAGTGACTGGGTTTTTTTAGGGTCGCAGTGTGTTGTGCTGCATGACACTGATGACATTTGACTGTGAATTCAGGAGAGATAAGTCATGGCCAGGAGAAGTCGTAATGAACTCCGCTTCCTGAAGAGCAGATCGTTACCTGTAAGTTACTTCTGTCTGTGTCACTGACTGACTTACTAGCATCAGCATGCAATAAGCAGTAAACACAGTGTTCTGATGTTATCAATTGTTATTATTGTTGTTAGGATATTGTGACCAGGTTGTAGATGCTTTTTAAAGATTTCCCTGCGATTTCAGGATTAGGGTCTGACTGCTTGATTTGAGACTTTCCATTTGGGTGCAAATTTTGGAGAAAATTGACACCAGTGCATACGCTGGTCTGTGTTCTCATACTTTTAGTGGCTTTATTTTCAGACTTTTCATACAACTGTCACAAATAACCCACATATCATTAGACACTGTCAGCAGATTTATCAAGAGCCAAAGTCACTTTAATGAATCTGACTGCAGCGGAAGTCCAAAGACAGACATGGTGCAAGGAGTCAGTCTAATGACATATTTCTTCCTTAATTTATGAATTATTAGATGTTTGATTAAAGAAATTAGAGGAAATTATTCTACTATGGCTTGCTTTTAAGCACTGCTTTTGATAGGGCCTTAACTTGAGGGAGTGCAGACAGTGTGGTTGCACTCAGACCCCAAAGCCTTAAAGGATCAGGACTATAAACCATGTCATAGTTTGGGTCCAGGGTTTAGCAGCTTCAAGTTACACCTCTGACTAATAGGTTTGGTTAGTTTTTATCCCCTTTTTCATATTATAACTCACTTTGTTAGGGCGGGGAACTGATTATACTTGAAATGCTTGACATTTTAATCCCATCCTTGACAAGTAAGCAATTTTTCTTGTCATTCCATTATCTTAAAATCATTGTAGAGAAACACTATTCTCTTTATATTTTGTACTTACCTTTATATTATATAACTTTATATTTATATTTTAGGTGATTGCCATTACACATGAATTTGTAAAATTAACTGGTGAATTTGGCAACTCCCTAGGATAAAATACCACAAGATCTACTAAAAAGTGATGTGGAAGGGTCTAAGACACGAAGGTGAACTATTTGTATAGAAAAGCTATTGGGGAGCCTGTGGTTTCAGAAATCAGTAAGAAATATCTCTCATTCTACCTTTAGGTTTCAGTATTGTAGTCATTACTGTAGTTTGCATTGGCAGTGTTCTTATGAAATCAGTTATATTCATTGATATTCCATGTCAAAGCACACGACTCCCACGCGTTCTGACCTTCATAGTATCAGCATGACAGCCAGAACTTGGCATTATGTAATTCTCTGTGCCTGTGAAATTCCCATCAACACATGAATATTAACATTACAATCCACTGTATTATTTTAGAAGCATATGACACTTTGATAATTTTTTTTGATACATATGATAATTTTTTTAAGCCAGAGGCAGAATACACCACAACGCATCATGTTGCACCCCCCTCTGATTTGATATTGGTATCCTTGCCAATGGGTAGATCATTAGTATAAAGTATTTAAGCAATGAAAGATGATTGTCACCTGCAGTTGATGATAAAAAGACATTTAGCTGATATAAAGCTATAAACTAACTGGAAACCGCCCCCAAAACCAATGCAGTGAAGAGAATAACAAATGTATATAAATCCTGGAACTGCCTGCCTCTGCCAGTCTTTCAAAAGATGAGCTGTACATGGGATCTTTTCACATTAAGGCTTAGATGTATGATGAGTAGAATAGTGCGACATGGCAGCTGCCAAGGGCAGAATCCAACAAACACCATTATTGATGGAAATGTTATCAGGACTTCAGTTTTTTCTGTGATTCCCTAAGTACTACCCCTCAGTCTATGTGATGCCTGGGTATTCAGAGGCGATGGGCGGGACTTCATTCAGCCGTATCGGTAATGGGTTGCAACAAGTCTCATGCTTTGCTCCTCCCTCCAGTCTGCTCAGTTATAAGAATCCACCATAAACTTACAAAAGAGAGGATGCTTCGGTGAGCATGGCAGTGCTCTGTTGAGATCTTGTAACTTCTTACTATACTATAGTTAGAAGGTATATTCCATGTTTTTTATGTAGATTACTGCAGTGTTTAAACCCTATTTAATAAAACTCTTCTGGCAGAATAACCAAAAAATCATTGTATCACAGTTATGATAAATTGTGGTCCTGAATGTGGTTGAGATAATTAACTAGCTGTCAAAGAAAATTTTGTCTGCAGTTATATGCATATTCTTCCTATTCATAAGGGTGATACATTCAGTGTTAATAACCAGCAGAAAATCATATTCCTAAAAAATAAATTAAAATGCCAAGAGATCAAATGTAGAATAGCTTTTACAGAAATGGGAAGCACCCCACATTTTCTTTCCAGTTTTTTGTGTTCTTGGGAAGTCTTCTTCTACTGTCATGGACGGTTGAGTGGATCTCGTATTGCGATGACAGGTCCGTTCTTTTTAGCCCAATTTTGTTTTTTTTTGTTTTTTTTTATTTGCTTTTAAAAAACCAATATGTTACATGACATTTTTTTGCGATATCAACAAAATCCATAATACATTGAATCATTACATGTCGTATCATTGAATCATTACATGTCGCATTGTAAATAGCATTATATACACAGGCTCCCTTCTATTAAGAGCCGTCATCCAATCGCAAAGAGTGTCAAAATATCAATACGCATAATCCCCCCCCTCCCTCCCCACCCTCTACCGATGCTGGAGACGTTGAGTGGACACAATAGATACACAATGGAGTACAGAGAAACCTCTATAAACTCCAATGATTCCAAATATCTTTAAGTCTGCTGCCTTTCCTATAACGTTTCTCGTACGCACATTCGTATGATTTTATACGATTGACTAAATTACTCCATTCATTCACTGTTGGGGACTTATCATCTAACCAATGTTTGACTAATACTAATCTTGCGAGGAAGATAGTCTTCAAGGCCAAGTCACTTTTTAATCTATCATCTAAAGAGATCGGGAGCAGGCCCAGGACCCCAAAGGTGGCGACACGCGGGAAAGAGCATTGGAGTTGATCCTCTAGTCTCATGAATATCTCCTCCCAGTAAGGATTGATCTTCGGGCAGTCCCATAGAACATGTAGGATATCGGCTTGGGAACAATTACACCTCCTACAGTTAGAGTTTTCAGTTAAACCGATTTTAAACATTAAATATGGTGAAAAATAAATTCTATATAATATGTGTAATTGTGTGCATCTGTGATTTAAATTAATCGTTGATCTAACCACATTCTTATAAATATCTCGCCATTGTGCCACAGTGATGAAACCGACCTGGTTTGACCATTTCAATTGAGTAACATGGCTAAACTTCTGGTCTATAATAGCCCTAAGTCGACCATAAATACTTGATAAATTAAGTCGTGATACGTCTAAATCTAATAATTCCGTAAATTTACCCCCTAAGTGTATCGTGAACCTATCATGATGTAATTCTTTCCTATATGCATGCACAATTTGACAATACCTAAAAAAATCCCTTTCCTCCAAAATATCTCTAAGACACCAATCCTGAAAAGAGGGCAATGTCCCATCTTCTTCCAACTGCTCCAGAGACTTAATCCCCTTTCTTTCCCAGAACCCAACTTTAACTAGCTCCGAAAAATTAAGGTTACCCCACAGAGGGGTAAATTTAAATCCTCCCTTAATACCAAATAAACTCCTAAGATCTCTCCAAGTATACTCCAATAACCGTGCCAAAGGGAATCTTTTAGCGTTAAGGCGCTTCAATTGGCCTGACTCCAATAGAGCCAAAATTGAATCAAATCTTAGCTCCAACTGCAAAGAAATCGCATGAAAAATGTTAGACTGTCTGTTTTCCAAAATAAATTGGGTCTGTGCCGCCAAAAAATAATGATAGAAGGATGGGAGCGAAAGACCGCCCCTTTCCTTATTAAGCCCAATTTTGTACTAAGCCCGATATTATGTGCACACAGCCTGAATGTTAGTCCCTGGGCTGATTTATTTTGGTGCAACAATGATGCTGCAAAGTGAGTGACTACTCTGTTTTTTTTCTTAGTTTGGCTGCATAAAGATAAACTTAACACTCAGATGGATCATTGAGATGTATAGCCAGATGTATCCAGTTGTAAAGCCTATGCAGTTCCAGATATATCCCTTTAAAGTTTTGCAGTTGCTCAAAAGCAAAAACAATTCTGTTGGATCCCAAAGAACAGTTTATATAGACTGGCTGACGTAGCCTGCACCAGTTTTCTGGCACGGGTAATAGCACACTCGCTGGCCAAGCGTTCGCGCCCTGGCTCACCTTGTTCACCACTTTTTATCTATGTCTTTCACACAAGAAAACACATTCAAGGCATGATACTTCACCCCCTATGTGTTCTGCCATACCATGCTTCTATAGGTGCATTTCTTCCATAGAGAATGTATTTTGTGTGTGGTTTTGGTATATGGCAGACATAAATGTTTCTGTATGAAATAAGAGGCATTTATTGGTGCTGCTGCGATACAAAACAGAACCATAACATTCTAGTTATACTAGAGATTCAAATGTCGCTTTCTACGTTTATCTTTATGTAAGAGCAATGATGTTTGCTTTTAGTCATTGAAATCATATCATATGTAAACCTACCTCATAGGAAGCCGTCTTTTCAAATAACCTTGCAAAGTGGTATATTTGTTATCAAACCCATTTTAAGATAAGATATGTTTTATGGAAGTAAAGGTGTTTGCTGTAGAATATATTGCTACCTTTCACACATGTATAAATAACTAATATTCATTTACAGTAATACCTGAACATTTTTTGTGAATGACCATTGCCTATGCGCAATACTTTTATTGTTTCTTTAAAGATCATGGACACTTCCTGAAAATCAATAAACATATATGGTACTAAGTTCCTGTATTCAAATAACCCTCCGACAGGGTCTACTGCAGGTCATTATATGAAAGGCATGGGAGATTCAGAGATGGTCCCATTTGTCATAGAAACAGATTGTTGCCCCCAATCAGGTCATGGCAGCAAGGTGCTAATCCAATATGGAAGGATCAGAAGCAAAAGTCCAGAACCATTCGATATCTTCTTAGCATTTTTTTCTCTTTATTTAATAATAATAATAATAATAATAACAATAATAATAAAGCCTTTATTTATATAGCACACACAGATTATACAGTGCTACACATAGTTTGCCAAATCGGTCCCTGTCCCCAATGGGGCTCACAATCAAATCAACCTACCAGTATGTTTTGGATTTCCTCATGTTAAAAGCCATACAGACAAATCCATGAATCTTGTTGACTTAGTCATGACAGTGAGGGCTGTTGTTCATAATGCATCAAGATTCATTCCTTTATTTGTATGGTTTTTAACATGAGGAAATAAAGAAAAAAAGAATTTAAGAAGATCTGGACTTTTTCTTCTTTCGTTGGCTGGATTGGAAGTGCTCCCTGGAGCTGGAATATGCTTTTCTTTGAATAATACCTGTTGTCACACTCAATATCACCAGCAGGGCTGGATTAAGGGTGGTGGGGGCCCCTGGGCGCAATCTGGTGGGGGCCCTTCCAACAATGCTTATGGAAGTATATAGCCTGCCAGCCCTGTGTAGTATGTAGCCTGCCAGCCCCCTGTAATGTGTAGCCTGCCAGCCCCCTGTAGTATGTAGCCTGCCAGCCCCCTGTAGTATGTAGCCTGCCAGCCCCCTGTAGTATGTAGCCTGCCAGCCCCCTGTAGTATGTAGCCTGCCAACTGGTGGGGGCCCCTTTAAAAAGTAAAAAGTGGTGGGGGCCCCGGGGCTCGAGCCCCATGAGCCCCTCCTTTAATCCGGCCCTGATCACCAGCCTCAATGATACTGCACTGTAATACTACAATGTCCGTCATTAAGGGGTTAATGATCATCAGCAAGAGAGATCACCTCTATCAAAGCAAAGGGCTCTCTTATAGTTTCTGGACTGGAGAATTCAGTCAAGCATTAATACAATGCCAAAGCAGAAAAACATCAGAAATGATCTCAAAAGATAAATTGTGGCCAGTAAGGGTTGCAAGACTATTTCCATATGCCATTCTGCAGTAAGAAAGATTATTCTCTAGTGGAAAACCTTCATGATATTTGAATTTTTTAAAAAAAATCAGTGAGCATGTTCTGAGTTCATAAGAGTTCAATTAGGAAAACGCCAAACATGTTTCGTTATAAAAAGGTTTTACAAAAGGAATATGGCAGCATGACAAGGAGTTGAAAGTCAAGCAGGGCCATGAATAAATTAGGATTTTTGTTTGTTTTGCAGCCAGAGGACCTAAGCTCCTTGTAGTCATTAGGCCAACCAATGCCACTTTATTCCAAAATATTCTACAGTCATATAAGAGGCCATCTTTTATGAAGCAATACCAAAATTAAATCATGAAACATGACAACAATATTACACACAAAAGCAAATCAACAACAAAATGGCTTATGGCTCAAAAGGAAAAGAATCCAGATGTTCCAATGACCCAGTCATATGTAATTCTAATCTACACCCAATTCAAAAGTTTCAACTGATGATTGCCCTAGATGTTCCCTACACTATGAGATGTTCCCTACATTGAATAATGTGATGGATACGAAGTAGGAAAGGCCAAAGTTAAACCCAAATGAGCCACAATACAACCATAGGATTCTGTTTTATGGCACAATAACCGCTTATTGGTTCATTTATGGTAGATTTTAAAAGTCGAAAGAAAGTGAATTTTAGTGTAGATTGTACCCAAACTTTGTAACTCCAATCATTAGCAAGCCTAATGACATGATGAGGGATGCAAGCCAGAACCAGTTTTTCTATCCCAGTAGAAACTGTAGACGGCTCTCTGTAAGAAGAACTTTTACTCCCTGACCCTGTTCAAAAGTCTCTCACTCAGCTAAACCAGTTCCCTACACTGTACTGAAGAAATGCAACCACATTGTAACAGTACTGTCCAAAGTTGAATAGATATACTGGTTTGGCTTGAATTCCGCATCATGTCATTAGACTTCCTGAAAGTCATGTTTGATGTTAGGGGGCTTCATTACAAGGTAGCAAAAGAGACATTTTTCTTATCCCATCCCAGAAAACTTAGTTGCATATTTCCCAGAATCTGCTAGTGCAGCATCAGTGGCTATAAGTCTCCACAGTGACCTTATTTGCCAAAGTCTTTGTAAAGGCATCTTTTACTTCTCATTACTAGTCGGAAGCCTCTCATTCAGCTAAATCAGTTCCCTACACTGTAATGACAAGATACAAAGACATCAAAACAGTGCTGTTTATCTATTTCATAATCCCACATCATGCCATTAGGCCTCCTCAAAGTCATGCTTGATGTTAAGGGGCTGCCCTACATGTAAGCTAAAGAGACCTTCTTTTTCTTATAGTATAGAAGCAAACCGGAAGACACCACAGGAAACTTACTGAAACACAGGATATATAAATATCCCCTAATGTCTTTGTATGTCTGCCTTACATTTAAAATGTTGCTTACGTAGAATTAGAACTTTATGCATTTAAAAATCCATGTAGTTAAGTTTTCATTAAAACATGAGTTACAGAAAGAGAAGCTACGGCTGACCCTTTCAGTTGTGCCATTCACTCTTAGTCTTGCCATAAGATTTGTAAAAATAAAGCCAATATTAAAAGTAGTTAACAATGCACAAGGAAAAATCAACACGTGACATTATCTTAGGTTAAAAACCCCTGAGCAAATCCACATGATCACATGGATAGCTACATAATTAAAACATGCAAACTGAGAAATCAATACCACATCAATATTGAAAGATAACATTTTATATATTAGAGAGTAACACTCTGCATTGTTTCAAATGGGCTTATGTCCACTTGTGTTGATACTGGAACTCTTATAGACAAACCAAGCTATACATATGGAATCGCTTTCGTAATAGTGTGAACATTGCAGGACAACTAAAAGGCTGATCCATCTCCTGTTGGTATAAGAGGTATATCAAAAGGAAGGTGCCTAAAATATGATGAAAGGAATGTCACATGAAATCAATCTGAAGAATAGTAATACAGGGAGTCCCTTACTTAAAAACAGCCAACTTACAGATGACCCCTAGTTACAAACGGACCTCTGGATGTTGGTAATTTACTGCACTTTAGCCTTAGGCTACAATGAATAGCTATAACAGTTACCAAAGGTGTCTGCAATTAAGTTTTATTGTTAATCCTGGTTCTTATGACAATCCAACATTTTTAAAAGCCACTTGTCACAGAGACCAAAAAAAATGTTTCTGGAGTTACAATTATAAAATGTACAGTTCCGACTTACATACAAATTCGACCTACAGAATCTTGTACGTAACCAGGGGACTGACTGTACCTGCTGGTGATGTCATAGGGGTGTGCTATAAACGTGCTAAACCGAAATGACCTACATAAACATAGATTGTAAATGAACTACAGATACTACCTCTCATTTACAAGTGATTTTATAGGAAAATGCTGAGACAAAGGATCATACTGTAAGTTATTAACTTACTCTTCTTCTTTGAGTAATTGCTTCCTTAATAAACTCAGGTTTCCTTGTATATACATATGTATTGTTCTGAGTTTTTACATAGGAGTAGTTACGCCCGCACTGGCACATGCCAAAAATCCAAACAGGATGTCCTCTATTCTTTTTATTTCATATTTTCTGTTGTGATCTATAAAAGATAATTCTTGCAACTTTCTCTTATACCACTCAATTTGACCTTTACATACACCACCAGTGCCTTGTAGAGGAGAGCCCTCTTCATACACCACCTGCCGCACTATGACGCACTGGTACGACCTGGTGTGCCATGAGGTTAAGATAATTACCTCAATTGTAAAAAGAAATGTAAAAAAGAAAAGACACTCACCTTGGTTCTTCTACTGCTGCCATGAATGAGCTGCGGCACACGTGACGATCTCTGGCCACAGGTCTCACAGCACCGGGTGTATAGGCGGATGTGTCATTAGCCGCCACCAGTGCCGCAGCTTTGCCATCTCATGGCCATACGCTGGTGGTCTGTGAAATAAATACAGAGCAGCAGACAACTAAAAGTTTTTGAGCTCCACTGCTAATCTAAGAGGTGGGATCCAGTCTGGGACTGTCAGATCCCTCCTCAGCTGAAGCGGGAAAATTGGAAGACCAGCATGCTTAGGAACATTCAGAAAGCAGCTACAAAATAGGAGAAGTTAACACTAATCAACCCTGATTTTCACTAGTGACACCTCAGATACTTCGGTGACATCTGACCATTACATATGAGGGGTTAATAATCCATGTTTAGAATTTTTTCCAATGACGCCAGTTTCTGCTCTGTATAACAGCAGAGATCCTGATGTTATGGTGCTGCATTAGCACCTGAGTAGGCGTTATCTTAAACTACAAAAATAAAGTCATACATGACCATTCGCATCCATGCTTAAAAGTTTATATGTCATCTTTTAATATCCTATGTGCACATCTAGCAATCGCTGAAGCTTGATGGGCTCAAAAGGCTGCTTTCTGGTTAAAAAGATACCAGTGTTATAAATGGAAAATGATAGGTGGGACACCATTACAGGTTTTACCCTGTAACCCAGTAACTTCTACTTATAACATTTGTGTAACATTTTCAGTTTCACCTTACAGGAATCGACAGGTTACATCCACATGGACTAAAGTATTGAAAGAGTGTCTCTAAGGCTCAGTTCACACTGTCACTGGCCAATAACCCCAGTCTGATGAATTAAGACAAAGACTGCCAGAAAAACAACTGGTGAGAATTCTTTATTAAAACCCAAGGAGAACTCTAGTTTTGGACAATGGGTTTTGACCCGGATTAAACATGGATCAAATACTAGGTCAATAACAGATCGAAATACCCTATATTCTGAACCACATCTGCCCAGATTCCACCCGGAATATAAAGCTTGTCCCTTCTTTTTTCCGCCGGTGGACAAAAGACACATCTTCCACCCATTGATATTACTGGGAGAGCAGGAAGAATGAGAACTAAGATTCTCTTATTTGCTTATTGAGATAGTTGTTACAGCAATGTTTTCCTATCAGCATGGAAGTATTGAGAAATCACAGGGCCATTTTCTTGACAGTTACAGTACAAAGAATAATATTACATGTAAAACACCTTCCATAGAATGTTACACAATGCGTATTATATCAGCTTTAAAAATAAAACTGCACTTAATAGAACATAGTTACCCAATGGATTCAAAAATGTAGTCAGTGGTCACTGAAGTATCTTTTTAAGTATCTTAAGTATCTACTTGAACAAGTCATGCCAACACATTAGTCATCCAATCAATACTGGTACTGCTTGTGTTCATATGATAGAATCATAGAGACTTGGTCTGACACATTACTTAGAAATACTGTTCCACCCTTAGCAAATACAATAATACAATAATTGTGTATTGTCTACAGCCAAGGAATCAAGTTAAGTCATTTTTGGACGGGAAGAGGAGGGAAAGCTGGCAAACCATGTGAAATAAAATAACTCAATTACATTTTATTAGCTGCACCTATTTGGCTATCAAATGGACCAGAGAACAAGAAACGGTAAAAGAATACCTTTAAAACTTGATCTGGTGCTTAGAACTTCTGTAGAAAGTAATTTATATGAGGAATATGAGAGGTCTTTTGTGAAAATTCTGCTCTACATGCAATCTACGTACCAAGCATGAAAAAGGCATGTTTAATATTAAGGGGCCTGCCTAACAAAGTAGCCAAGGCAGATTGTTTTTCTTGTCCCATACCGAAAAAAGTATTTGCATGTTTCTCTGAATCGGACTGGCCATGAATAGAGGCGGACTGGCCATGTGGGCCGATGGGTCTGGGTCCAGCCCCCCCCCCCCCTCCATGGCCGGCCTCAGGTTTTAGTGGGCCCCTGGGCAACAGAGCCTTAGTGGGCACCTTCGTGGGCCGCCCTCCAGTGGCCACACTGCGGACACACACTGACCCCCTCACTCCCCCCTCCCCCTGTGGACACACTGACCCTCTCCCTCCCCCTGCGGACACACTGACCTCCCCCTCCCCCTGCGGACACACTCCCCCCCCCTCCGGGAAAGAAAAAAAAGCTCACCTTTCCTGGTTCCCCCGGAGCAGCACCTGCAAAATACTTGATAATGGTAAGTACAATCCCCTAATAGGATATCCTCTTGCCCTGGTAAACTTTCTAAGCAGGGGTAGTCATATGATTCACAGGCAGCAGGACTAAGGACTTCCTGTGCAGCACATGAGAATTCTCAGAATTATTTTAAATGCCCCTATGTATATATTTAATTCAGGGGATGCTGAATATGAAATATGTAACCGTATATTTGAATGTATTGGGTACATTTATTTATATAAAATAATACATTTGGGAGTGGGACACTTTATAGAGAAGATTTTGGGTGTACTGTATTGTATATAATATTGATCATTTGGAGAGGCATTGTTTGTCTGTATTTATTATAGTAAATTAAAGGGCAGCACTGTATATATCATTATTAATTAAGACACATAGGCTCAAACTTTTGGCTTGCCTTTTTCTTTCATTTTTTAGACTTTTCTTGTGCCATGACTTTTTTGCACTTTTAATGACTTTTTTGCACTTAAGACAGTTTCCCATCAAAGTTCCAATGTCGAGTTTTCTACAGTCTTCTCTGAGTTATCAACTGAATCCTAATGTGAAAGTTGAAACTTTTTAAAAAAAAAGTTGTACATTTTGGCACAAATCTAAGGCTGCCCAAGCTGAGGGAAAAAAACAAATGGACAACAGGTAGCCATTGACAAAGACTTTAGATACATGTACCCATAATATAATATCTATTCTATGGGCACAGTGTGGTCAATTGTGGTGTGAGGGTGACACTATACTGTAAGTGACTATAGTATCTTTAGGAGCACAGTGTTGAAATGTGCTGCAAATAACCAACTACAATTGCATCTCAATAAATTAGATATCAGCAAAAAGTTGTTGTTTTTAGTAATTGAATTAAAAAGGTGAAACCAATATATTTTATAGACAAGCCAAGGAAATCCCAAAAGTCATTGGCCCACATTTAGTAAAGCCCTTGCACAAGTGTCTGCACTATACCACAAAATTCTCCACTTAAAGGGGTGTTCCGGTGCACAATGGGACTGTGCACCACATTTATCATGAGGTGTCCGAATTCTGTTGCATGCCCCGTGTTTGATAAATATGGGCCATTATCATGGCATTTTCACACTCCGCAAGGAGGGTAAGCCACAAAAGGTAATTGAAGCTGGCTGTTCATAGTCACAGTGCTGTATAAAAGCATATAAATGGAAAGCTAAATGGTAAAAAAGGTGCATAAGCATCTGGGTTAATTGAAGCCTTAATAGGATTGTTAAAGGAAATCTACCATGGGCAATCCCCGTCTGGGCAGCAGCATCCCATTTTTCACTAATCCAGGGATGCAGCGGCTGCAGAAATAAAGTTTAATTTGCCAATATGCAAATTAATTTCTAAGGCTATTCCACGCCCCCAATAGCCACTAATGACCGCCTCTACCCGCCCATCTCTGGTAACATTTGATCTCTGCCGGTGCTCCTCTGGCAGACAAATGGGAGCTACTGTGCATGCGCAGAACTCCCTAGCAGCAGCGGTGGCTATAAGCCATAATCATCAAAATTAACATTAATAAACACTTGAAAACCTATGCACCCCATAGATCCATATCTTACAATGACTGCTTTAGCTTTCCTCCCCTTTCTTTTCTTAAACATGACTCCTGCCACTCCCTCCTTGTTAAGCACTTAGGTGTAAGGTATCACACATACACATGGCTGTCTGCTTTAAATAAAGGATGAGGCAGCCGTTCTATGTTAGGAGTAAATACTGCAGCAGTCCTGTGTAAAGTATGGGCTACAGGTTGCAGCAGTCCTTTGTTTAGTGCCATGTTTTACTCACCATTGCTGCTCTCTTCAGTGGAGCAATCTTGTGTTATAATGGTGGTCAGGACTGTATTGATGCTGCTCTAGGCACTGACATTGTTTACACCCCCTATTGGTGCTGTCAAGTTAATGCCTCTGCTTATAAACCCCAGCTTCAGGCTGCATTCACATGATGCATTTGCATTTTTGAAACGCATTGGGGAAAAACAGATTATCATATGTAAATGTGTGTTGCCCAATGCATTTTTTACCCATGAAATAACTGGTGATTGGGAATGTGCACCATGATGTTGTTTACATGCAAAACACATGATCCTTGCTCCCAACATTTCATTGTAAATGTAGATGTGACCAGGAATAACTCCACCCCATTGTGCATACATTGGATTCCTAAATGCAATTCAAGTGCAGATTGTGTAAATGGGACTCCCAGGGAACCCAAATGTGTCCACTGACCCTAATTCAACTAAACCTAGTTCCACTAACCACAAGTGGAGTCACTCTTAATTGTAAATGAATTTACACATATTTTCATGAAATGCCAAAGGCAAACAAGACATAGCCTATACATTTGGACTTACGATAAAACGTAACTTTTATGGTGCTGTCACACGTTGCAGTTAAAAGGCACTTTGGGGTGCTGTGGTGATGGTAAGTTTTTGGTTACAGATCCCTGGTGCTTGATCATGCAACGCCCGGGTGGGTAAAATTACAAAAAGTGTTTGTAGTATAATGTGTACCTTGGAGTTTTTGTACTTGCAATATGTTGGTGTGTATATGGATTGACCACCACCACACATTTGTTCTTGTGGTGGTGGTCCCTGGTACTTGAGCTAGTTTGGTGTTATAGTAATGTATGGTAATCAGCTTCGGGAATAAAGAGTTATTGTCCATTACTAGCTCATATAATGATAATTAGCTACAGTCTGTTATGACGTCATTCACGTCTTAGGTCTGCAATATTGTAGCCGCTGATCAGGTTGCAACAATTCTTATGCATCTTGTTAGAGGAATCTTTACTATAAGACACCAATAAAAAAAAAATAACACATCTGGACACTTGTGTTTTTAAACATATTTATTTTCACATTGATTCTTCATTGGTATTTCTTGTTTGCCTTGGGTATTTTCCAAAAATATGTCCCTTTTTTTTCTTCTCTAAAATAAACATTTACTCCTCACTGTCACCCTTCAGCTGGCCGCTCTCGGCACTGTGTCCAAGGTGCCTATCCATAAATATGGCTCTGATGGTGGTACAGGTATTTGTGTTATGAATAGTGAGTGTTATCAATATTATAATATTATAGTAGATATATTCTTGTATATGGCTAGTATATAGGGGAGATATTTTAGTAGTTTTATTTTGTATATAGAAGGCAGTATTAAGTTGTGTTCTTCTAAAAGTGTTATGGCATCAGCCTTTTCTTTTCCCACATTGTTTGTTACACTGATCTACCTGTCACATTAGTGCTGCTAACCAGAAAAATGATGTTCCTGTTTTGGATTTAGGGCATCTACCAACCATTTTGCTATCTCCAACCATATTGTGTTACCACGCCTACTTGTTTTGACTCCAACCATAGAATAGGACCACTTTTAGATATTTTTCTAGGGCCACTTAAATTCCAAATCTACCCCTGCTAGTGGAGCATTAATGGCTGTAAGTCTCCACATGCCTGTAAAGGTGACTTTAAATGGCAAAATCTCCCAAAAGTGTCTTCTTACTTCCTGGACCTAGTCACTAGCCCCTCACTCAGCTAAACTAGTTTCCTTCACGAATTGCAAATACATCAAACAGAGCTGTCTACGGGGACCATTATTTTTGTTGATTATGAAGACTTTATTTATGTAAATGACTTTATGTGTATAATTTTTTTTATACATACTTAACTTCAATGTATTAACATTAATTGTACATTGCAGCCATTGTATTGAGGGTAGCTGGTTTACTGGCTGATGTACAAGTATTGTGTTCAAGAGTGACATCACTCCTGGTCATCCAGAAACTCTTTTTGGAGAGGAAGAGCAGTACTGTCCATAGTTTGGAATCTGTTCCTTATGGAATAGATATTCTCGTTTGTCTTTTGTCCCACATCATGTCATTAGGCTCCCTGATAAAAGCATGCTTGATGTTAACGGAGATGACTTACAAAGTAGTCAATAGGCAATGGGGCACATTTACTTATCCTGCGCGTTCCCTGATGGGGAGTCTGACGAGAATTAACTCTGCCGCGATTCACTACTACCGTGCGCCCGATATCCTGCATGTGTCGCTCCCTGCTCAGGTCAACCGGAGTTCACCATCTTCTTCCCGGTGCATGTAAGTGCTTGGCTTCCGACACAATTTTAAAGTTAAATCCCGCGCTCTGTCCGGATGCGTCTGATCGTCCAACGGCCGACCCCCCGATTTCTGTTGCATAAAAGCCGGCGCCGATGTGCCAAAATCCGATCGCGTGCGACACAATCCCTGTCCCAGTGGCGCGATCCCCAAAAGCATCGGAAAACCAGACGGAAATGTGGCCGCGGGACCCTTAGTAAATAAGCCCCAAATTTTTTCCTTGTCCCATTCTGAAAACTTTTTTGCATATTTCTATGTATAGTCTAATGTATAGAATTTTGATATGTCTCTCCAGTCTGATTGCCACTTGGGATTGGTGGGCAAATCTTTCTTATTTCTGGCAGATTGGCTTATACATTATGATATCCGTGCATTTCTAAGTTCATTATGCTTTATTATGTCTATTTTCTGCATGTACAAATATACTTATATTATTTGTAACCACTTCTCCACATGCAAAGTGTGTAGTTGTCCAATAATCCTGAACTGAGACATCATTGATAACCACCTCAATTCCGCTACATGCCAAGGTGCTGATTCCAAATACTTGAAATGTTTTCATGTCAGAGTTCACTATTCGGCTGTAGAAATATATGCTAATATGTATGTGGTAGTCAGATTATCTTCCATCTAACCCTCATTAATATTTATTAACACCATGCATTCTATTCATAGTGCGGAAGGCAGTGAAGCGCTCAATAATCTCAATGCTGTGATTGTCTAGGAGCTTAGTGAAGATCTGGAAGCAATATGTAAATCAAATGTTAGAATTGTTATATAAAGATTGCTGGTATATGTGGAACAATGTATGTAGTCTCATTTCTCAGAAGCGTTGGTAATATCTGATGCAGTGGTTATAGCTGTGTCTAATAACTTTCATCATTTTGCTTCTTCTTAAACTGGTATTTAATGAATCACTCAACATAATTAAATGCTTGACCTGCTGCTCCATCATTTAAAAGTAATGGGACCCCTGTTCTCATGATTGGTAAAGGTCCAGTTGATGAGATTGTTATGATCTCTACTGTAGATAGGAGTTAACTACTGAACTTGAACCATCCTCTTTAACCCCTTAACGACTTGGCCTTTTTTAGTTTTTTCACTTCCATTTTTCACACCCCACCTTCAAAAATCTATAACTTTTTTATTTTTCCACATATAGAGCTCTGTTATGGCTTATTTTCTGCGTAACAAATAGCACTTCGTAGTGACGGTATTTAATATTCCATGGCGCGTACTGGGAAGCGGGAAACAAATTCCAAATGCAGTGAAAATGGTGAAAAAACACATTTGCGACGTTTTCTTGTGGGCTTGGATTTCACAGCTTTCACTCTGCGTCCCAAATGACATGTCTACTTTATTCTTTGGGTTGCTACGATCACAGGGATACCACATTTGTACAGGTTTTATAATGTTTTCATACATTTAAAAAAATTAAAACCTCCTGTACAAAAATTTTTTTTTTGATTTTGCCATCTTCTGGCGCTAATAACTTTTTCATACTTTGGTGTACGAAGCTGTGGGTGGTGTCATTTTTTGCGACTTTTGATGGCGTTTTCATTGCTATCATTGTTAGGACTGTGCTACTTTTTGATCACTTTTTATTAATTTTTTTATATTTTCCAAAATGGCAAAAAAATGTCATTTTTGACTTTGGACGCTATTTTCCGTTACGGGGTTAAACACAGTGAAAAACCGTTATAATATTTTGATAGATCGGGCATTTTCGGACGCGGTGATACCTAATGTGTTTATGATTTTTACTGTTTATTAATATTAATATCAGTTCTAGGGAAAGGGGGGTGATTTGAATTTTTAGGTTTTTTTAATATAATTTTTTTTTTTAAACTTTTTTTTACTTTTACTTTAACTATTTTTCAGACTCCCTAGGGTACTTTAACCCTAGGTTGTCTGATCGATCCTACCATATACTGCCATACTGCAATATGGCAGTATATGGGGATTTTACTCCTCATTCATTACAATGTGCTGATAGCACATTGTAATAAATAGGTTAAAACGAGACAGCTTCGGGCCTTCGTGAGGCCCGATGCTGTCATGGCAACGGATCACCGCTCCCCGTGACGTCATCGGGGAGCGGAGATCCGCGCCAAGATGGCGGCGCCCATGCGGCGCCATCTTTTTGAAGCCTCCGGCAGCATTGCCGGAGGCGATCGCGGTGAAAGCACCCGCGATCGGTGCTAGCACCGATCGCGGGTGTTACCGGTAAGCCTTTGCTGCAATATGCAGCAAAGACTTACCGGCTATGGAGAGGGCTCGGCCCGCGTGCCCTCTCCATGCACCGGGACCCGGCGCGCGCCGTACCCGGCGCACGTCGGGAAGGGGTTAAAGGGAGTGGGATAGTAAGGGCCGTTCCACACTTGCAAGTGTGCTGCTCGGAACGCACAGTATGAATGCTGCACACCCGGACTGAACTGACATGCTGAGTTCACTACCGGTGTGCAGCGTTCGGGCCGTGCGTTCTGAGCAGCATGCGTTGCGAGTGTGGAACGGCCCTAAGAGGTTCACAGTGATGTATTTTCTACTCCTTTTAACCGGTAAGGAGTCACTGGGGCACAGCTGAGTCCTGCTAATGCATCCTGCCATGGTTTTAATAATGTCCCATTATCAAAATGTTGGTGGGAAAGCCAACAATAATAATAATAATTTTCAGAGTAATTCATCTCCACAGATAATAACAGAATGCCACCAACTAAACTTATAGTTATCTATGCCATATGGCAAACATTGCTATGCCATTAAAGGTGTATTCCTTTAATAGATTCTTAAAGGGGTTTTCCCACAAAATAAAATTCTCACATCTCAATCCCGGTCATGTTAACACAATAAAGATCATTTTAACCCCTTACTTTACAATGTTACTCACTCCCTAGGCTGCTCAGTGCAAAATTCCAGGGTGTGGGGGCAGGGACTCTCTAAGCAGACACATTGGGGCACTTTTACTTACATTGCTGCTCGAGTTCACTGAATCTTTCTATTATGCACTGTGCCATGATTCATTAAGATTGTGCGCCAGATGTCATGAATGTGTCGCTTCCCCGCTCAGGTCTGACAGAGTTCACCATCTTTTTAGCGGTGCAGTGCTTGCAACACAATTTGAAAGTTAAATACCGTACTCAGTCCGAATCAGTCGGATCGTCTGTTGTCTACACGCCCTCTAAATTGTGTCTCATGGAATGGAAGCCAGCGCAGCGGCGCCACAAAAAGGGTTGTGTGCCCCACAATCACAGAGCACACACTTATTAAATACCTGGCAAGCTGTTTTAGCCCTTAAAACAGTGGACAGTCCAACAAAAGTGTGCATGGAGTGTGGAGTGACATTGTACTAACACACTGACACATAGAGAGATTAGACAGATGTGAGATGAGATGCATGAGATACCTATTACATAGAGACATGACAGACAGAGGTTGACAGACTTTTACACTGTCAGCACTGCTACATCTCTGTTCTCACAGATATGTGCCTGCCTCCCCATTCCCCTGCATTATCTATTTGTAGTTTGTAGTTTGCAGCTCCTTTCTGCTCACGATGTGCTGGCAGGAAGTGAATCAGTGAGTGTCTGTGAGCTCCCTGCTGTACTGCAAGGGGCGTGGCTACAGGCACAGAGCAGAAAGAGATAGAAACTCAGCAAGCACGACTGTCACACAAAATCCAAGATGGCAGCCACCCTAACCTAAGTCAGAAGTTACAGGGCCGTGTCGGGCAACTGTAATTGTGTACAGCAGGACTGATAAAGACAGGTTGGACTTTTAACTGTGAAATACTGTATTTTTATTAATAACAGTGAATTAGAGAATGTGTTATTTTGTTATCCTGAGTATAGATAAAAAACTTATCTTCGTGGGAACACCCCCATAAAACACATTCTCTAATTCACTGTTATTAACAAAAATACAGCATGTCACAGATATAATTCCAACCTGTCTCTATCAGTCTGATCTCTAGATCCGAACATAAATCTTCTCTAGTGCCTGCCCATATTGCCGAATTTCATACTGACCATGACTGAGTGATAGGACCAAAAACAGCAATAAACCTGACTAAAACTGCAAAGTTAGGGGTTAACAATTATTGTTGTTTTGTAAACATGACTGGGGAATTAAAATTTGAGAGCTTTTTTTCATGGGCAAACCCTGTTAAGCTTGTGAAATGGGGAGAGCAGTGCAGAGATCTCTTTATAATTCTTTAGGATGCTATAATAGTTTTTAGTTGTGAAGACCGAGGAGGCATCGAGGGATGTCCACAGGAGACTTTCTGCAGCGATTCTAGCAGCATCACATCCAACCCTAAAACAATGGGTGGAATTCATTAAGACTGGCGTTTTTAACACCAGTCTTAGAAATCCTCCCCCTTGGTGTTCCTGCTCCCCTTTGTAGTAAATAAGGGCACAGACTTTGTCACTTCCGACCTGTTGACCAGATTGGAACCAGTCTCTGCCGCATGCCCCTGCCCGCCCTCTATCCATCCTGCTCCCCGCCCATACTCTGTCCCAATACACCCATAGTGGTGTGCTGGTGGGAGAAAGCCAAAAACTGCAGGGGAGGGGGAGATTCATGTGGCTTCATTGGCCAATGGGTTTTGGACGCTATTGTAAGCCACGATTTCACTGCTGCAGGTTGGATGAGTTCAGCCTTGAATTGTGCACCATGTATTTGCAGTAATAATGAACTTGTTGCATGTTAAAAATCCAGAGTGGAGTTAGTCGCAGATGATGAAGTTAGCCTTCAAAGAAATGTCAGGAAACAGAAGTCTAAACATCTTGAAGACATGAGGCCATGTAGTTGTAACTATTGCTGTGCAATAAGGAGACAGGAAATATATCCTGGGGAGAGGCGACACATTGAGAGAAAATGTCATTTCCCTTGTGCACAGTGCCCATTGTAGTCTTAAGTGTGTAGAGAAGAAAAGGAGGAAAGGGACCGGCCGCGTCAGCCGAATCCTCTCCCCACCTTACTGACACATCTGCAGATGAGCGCTGGATGAAATGAATGTACAAGTTGTTTGCAGTCTCTGGAATATTTAGCAGTGACATAAGCATGAAATATGCTGAGAGCAGCACAATCAGCTGCCAGCTCCGAGGGCTATGCAATGACATTTTACTGCAGGACTGTAAGAGGCACATAGAGCTGTATAGCTTGTAATGCAATGTGCTTGGCCTCGCAAATCTGAATACAAGCAACTGCTATTTGTTGTGCTGTGCAGTGCAAGCTAAGTACTGTCCCTGGGTAGAATCATTTACTTATATAATGTGCAAGAAACACACAAAAATAATCTTCACTTTCTCTTTAATTAGAAGGTGATGCACATACTGAGGCCCAACAAAGGAATGTGTTAACTTGGAAACTGCAAGGTGCTTAATGTGAACGTGTAGAATGTAATCCAATGTAACAAGAAGATCTTGGCACTCGCTGTATTGTTACAAAAGCATTATTCAGGCAATGGGATCAGAGAAGACAGGCCTAATGACCATTTTGCACAACTTGTGTTTCTTCTGGCTTTATTGTTATGGTGACTGTTAGAGGTAAACCCTGGGAGTATGCAACGGTAAGGCTATCTGCACACATTGTAGATTACGTGAAGATTTTACGTGCAGATTTTGTTTTAGAACTTTTCCTGTGCATCCTTGGGGAATTTTTTTTACATAGAAGCCTATGGGCATCAATTCTGCAACAAATATACATTACATCCGCACCATGATGTGGATTTGTTGCAGATTGTTGCTTAAAATGACATCAGATCAGGTGAAACAAAAGAGGTAAATCGACATAAAAACTCACTACAAATTACATAAAACTGCAAAAATCTTAAAAAGGCACCCACCTTCAATCAGAAATCTGTTTTGACCCACTGAAAGTACCGTATACATACTGAGAGTTCTCCCACAAACTAGTTGACAAGAGTACTGACAAAGGCCGAAATGACAGCTAGCCACTTTATAGCTTATAGATGCTGAATTTTGCCCTAAAATGTTTTTGGCTTTTGTAGGACATCTCAACACCCTTAGGTTTACCACAAACACAGTAGTCTAGTCCAGTGGTGGCGAATCTATGGCACGGGTGCCAGAGGTGGCACTCAGAGCCCTTTCTGTGGGCACCCAGGCCATTACCAGAGAGGACTCCAGGTATCTTCCTACAGTCCCAGACAACCCAGGACTTGCTGTACACAGAGCTATTTTAACATGGCAGCGCTACCTGGGACTACTGGAGGAGTGGAAGGGGGTGGAGGGGGGGGAAATCTGGTTTATCATTGTAACTCCTGCTCCGGCCCTGACAATTCTTCCTGTTTATGGGACCCTGGAGGGAAGCTAGAATGATCATCCAAATTTCTTCTATTTTCTGCTTTATTGGTGTCCTCAGAGTGCTGTTATGAAAGAACGATGAGGAGGGAGTATAAATCACAAATTAAATTTCTATGTTGGAACTTTGCGATAAATAAGTGAGTCTTGGTTGTAGTTTGGGCACTCAGTCACTAAAAGGTTCGCCACCACTGGTCTAGTCCCTTGCATATCAAATATATCCCACACTCTGTTCCTAAATAAAATATACCTTTGCACAACAACTGACCTCACTGTGCCTCACTGTCCCCAAGCAAAAAAATATATGCTACGCTCCCCTAATGTATTATAATCAATGCAGCATCACCTTATTTATTAATGTATACATAGCACCACCTATTTATATACAACACCCCTTATTAATTTACATACAGCAGCCTTCTAATTTATTTATATACCCTATTCTAATCAATTTATATAAAATCAATTTATATACAGATCCCACTTATTAGTTTATGTTCAGTATTCTCACAATTAATTTACTTATGTATGCAGAACCCTTCTAATTTATATTCAGCATCCCTTTGATTTATTTATACACAATACCCCCCAACGTATTTAGTTACACAATGTGCTAACAAGAAGATTTTACTTACCCAACTTCTGTAGAAGGACAACACAAAAAATTTGCAAATCTTTCTACGATATTTTTCACTGTGTAGGTAACACCTTATTAATGATGATTCTGTCTGAAACTAGACTTACTAATAATTGCTCTGGAGGATTAAAAATCCATATTACAGTTTTCTGTTACATAAACTCTTTGTGAGTTTCAAAAATCTAGAAAGGAAGCCAAACTAATACATGTGTTCTATGATAAACTTGAAACGATGAGATGAAGAGTAGCATTTAATCTTAACATGTGTTATCAATGATTGGCTCAAATGTGCAGTTACAAAGACATGCTGTCTTGTCTGAAGTTCCCTTATATTTCCATTGCCTTATTTGCTTTTGCGAATAGTCTTGCGCTGTGCCCCCATAACAGGCAACAGAACAGTTTATTAAAAAGCCAACTGGTTCCCTAATCTGAGATTCCAGCTCTCGCTGCTCAGATGTTCTATGGACAATACAAGCAGCAGCCTAATGGGTAATATTTTGATACTTGTCTACAATATGAAATGTTTCCAATAAATCAAAATTTGTAATAATCAAACCTATTTTGCAGATTCCTTACTACAACAACGTATTTACGTTACGTAATAATAATTTATCTAATATTCGAGGCATATATTTTATAATAAAACTTTTCAACAAAAAAAGATAAATGCATAGAGAGAGTTTATCTGTTATAGTTTGGACAGAATATAATAGGGTTATGGCAAGGCCATTCATAGAAGATGTGGTCCAACCAAAACACTTAAGTAATAGCATATTCAGCCGCATTCAGTCTATGAAATACAAATCCTACGTCAGCCACATTCTCCAGTCTCAATGCTGTCCAATATCATGGTAATTTATGATACTGTGCGTTTCTGTCTATGGGACATTTCCAATATGGGACAGTACTTCCATAGGGAGGCAGTAACACAGCATCATAGATAAATATGATGATATAACTCCAAGTCCTTGGGAAGTGTTCTGTCTGGTACAAAATGGCTGACATACAGTCAACTGATGGTCTGAATATGGCCATCTGAAGCTGACCTCAAGCTACATAGGTCGAATGCTTGGTTTATGTGCTGGCCAAATTTTTTAGTCCTTTTCAGACTTTGATAACTAAACAAAGCGTTTAACTTCAGTTGAGAAGGGATGGGGTGGTAAATCTGCCTGACACATGGTCCAATTTCACTGGTCTGAACTTGGCAAAATAGTGTTCAAAGGTAGCAAAAGAGCAATCCACGTTCTATCAGATCCTGATACCTGACACTGCAGCACCGGGCAGCTTACTAGTGGTCACCAAGAGCATCCACATACATGGCTAGCAATAAAATATGTGTGCATTAATATACAGGTGGTTCCCTACTTAAGAACGTCTTACAGATGATCCCTAGTTACAAACTAACCTCTGGATTATGGTATTTTACTGTACTTTAGCCCTGGGATACAATAATCAGCTATAACAGTTATGAAATGTGTCTGCAATTAAGTATTATTGTTATGACAATCCAACATTTTTAAAAGCCCATTTTCACAGAGACACAAAAAATTTTTATCTGTTTTGTAATCTGAAATTACAAAACAGTTCTGACTTACATACAAATTCAACTTAAGAACAAACCTACAGAACCTATCTTGTATGTAACCCGGGGACTGCTTGTATTATTAAGATAGATTATTAAGATAGATACACACAGAAGCAGAGCTCCAAAGTAAATGATGAAAAAGTAGGTAAATTTTAAAACGTGTGCATAGTATTAACCTCGTAAATGAATAGATCTAGATGTTTTGAATATCTTATTTCCGTTTTTTTAAATGTCCTTTTTTTTCCAACATTTGCATATTATTAATATGTCTACTGATCCAATGATTTCCACAATTCTGTTCCATTCCTTCTTAGTGTTGCTATCTCAATGTCGATGTTAAAGAATATATATTTATATTTGTATAATGCTTCTCACACATTGCATTAAATACTGTATTGATAGAAGATCTGCTGACATAAGATTTTCTGTGCTGCAGCCAAAGAATAAAAGGGTTTACATTGCCATATTAATATTTTACATGATTGGATTTGGAAGTAATCAATAGTGGAATTATTAAAGGATGAAAAAAATACATTCCCAGCTCTTATATCACAGTTCTCTCTGTGCTCCTGGAAGCCTGCTGTGGCCTATATTTGTATATAATATGTCTGAAGGACTTTTGGTGTCACTGAGACTCTCAGTCAGATCAGCCAAAGGATAAAGCGTGAGTCATCCTGGATTGCAGCCAGAAAGCCTCACTGAGATCTGCAACAATAGAGTATCATCCTAAGGTATGAAAACACTGCCCGCCTCTTTTTGTTTAGCTGAGTCTTCTGAGAATCTATTCCTTGCATCTTTAGAAATCTTGGCATAAAACAAATGAGGATACTTTTACTTTCAAGACTTGTGACCAAGATTACAGAGTAGACTTAGGCCTTATGCACATGAGCCCCACCGATGTCCATAATAAATTACTGCCAGAGCCACAATCATGGGTAGGAATAGGACCTGCTCTATCTTTTGCAGGGTGGGCATTCAGTACTGCACCGTGAATATACCCGATAGAAATCAATGGGGCTGATCTATAGATCCCAAAACTGATAGATCTACTTTTCAAGATCAAACACTTATCATTATTCAATAGTGTGCCAGTCTGTTTTAGCTTTTTTGTTCTATAGATTTATCATAAGTGTTTGCCACTAGGATAAATCTTGCATTTTGTTTTTAAAGAGGTCACCCTGTCACCCACATCTTCGGCACTAGGAGCTGCTTACTAAAGTAAGCAGCTCATAGTGCTTGAACAAACGCCGCAGTGCTAGAGTGATAGCGTTACCGGAAACCTCCAGTAAGGCTGCCTCTTCCCCGGACCGCCCCGCTCGCTCCATAGGCCAGCAGTGACTGCCGCGTGCCAGTAAGCACTCCTAGTGCCTAAAATTTGGGTTACAGGTCCTCTTTAAGGTCTGCAGTGATTTTGCAAATCTATAACCTAAGCCATGATGAGACTGGAGATCTATTCTGGTGCAATTCAAAATCAAATCAAGTGCCAATATCTGGAAGCAGGCAAAATACTAAGACAAATAATAAGCGAAAACGAGGATTCCCAATACACAGTGGACTCCTAAGTGTACATCAAAAGTCACAAAAATCCCTCCTAATTGTATGCAAGCCAAGTGCAAGTGTGTAATTAGTAAGAACCAATTTTGTATGTTAAATTTTAAGTCACATGAGATGCACAGATTAAAACATTAATTAAAAAGTTCTCTTCAGGCTCATGCCCCGCTATCTTTAAGCGCATGCTCCGCTCTCTCCAAGCTCTTGCCCCACTCTCTCCAAGCTCATGCCCCCCTCTCTCCAAGCTCATGCCCCGCTCTCTCCAAGCTCATGCCCCGCTCACTCCAATTGAGTTGTAAACTCATGTAAACTTGAAATATATTTGTGGGTTTGGCCATTTTACGTAATGGTATAACCCACTGTCTGTAGCTGGAAGAGTAGTCAAGTAACAGAAGCGTTATACTCTTATTTCTTTTTCAGACTGGAACTGCGGTTTAAATACAGTGAATGTTCTTTGAGGCAACCAACTAATACTGAGTGATCTTCAGGGGGCTCACCTTCTGCAAGAAAATGGTCTGTATCTACATCATACAATATAATGAAACATTCTTGAATCAAGGATGGGTGGATAGATTTTTAAAACAAGTGGTGTTTTGGAGATGTTTTTTTTATATCCCTGTACCCTATTATTTATGGATAAATATGGATTTATCTCCGTATTACCTGGTTTCTTATACTACTTATTGAGCCTTTTTGTGACAAAAAATGTCTCAAAAAGTAGTACAAGAAACCTGACAGCATGGTGATAATTTCCACCCCACGTCTCTTTTGCCTGTAAGATGACATATTAGGGCACATTTACATGGGTCCGCGGAGCGCATTTTCGCTGTGTTTCCCGTCGATTTATGTTTTGCGCCACATTTAACAGAGGATTTTGGCGCACACGGTCGAATTTTGGCGCATAGGCGCCGGCTTGTACGCGACACAAATCGGGAGGGCGGGCCGTCGGACAACCAGACGGATTCGGACTATGTGCGATATTTAACATTTTGAATTGTATCGCAAGACGCACACTTACAAGCACCTGGAAGAAGAAGGTGAACTCCGGGGGACCTCGGAGGGTAAGTGACTGATGCAGGAACACGGGCACACGAGCTACTTGAATCATGCCTCTGAAAGAAGAGGTCATCAGGAGCGAGTAACTGTGAGATGGTCAGACCGTCTGCATCGATGGATCCCGACAGAACCAGGTAAGTAAATTTGCCCCAATGACTTTCTGAAGTCACCACTACACATAGCTTCTACACTACAAATTCACTTTCAGATTCTAAAATATCAGCAAAATAGAAGTGAACAAAAGTTTCCTGCTGGCTCATACACAGTGAATTATATAGAAAACCAAGAGAAATGAACTATGAAGGATTGGAATAGGGGATGGCTAAATAACACTTGATTAATCAATTTTAATGTGAGTTTTAACCTCATTTCATTGTGTTCAAAGAAGATTAACTGAGTAAATAATCTGTTTCCTTTCTCCTGCACCCCAGACTCCCACATGTGCAGCCCACAGAAAGTAACTGAGATTTTCCAGACTAAATGGATACTGTTACAAGTGAAAAATAGGCGTTGCTCAAAGTCCACCCACAAAGGACCTTACAATGTTTTGGATTACGCTGTTCCTGAGATAAAATATCACCTTGTGATATTTGCTACTTTAAACAGTTCAGAACAGACTGCTCCATAATAGAACAATACCAGAAACCTATCTCTCAAGTTTGATATTCTTAATGACAGAGCGACATTCAAAAATAGTTTTCATGCATGATGTTACTTAAAGAAACACTTTGTGCAAAAATGTGTATGATGTATTATGCAAGGGCGTCTTCCATACTGTAGTCCAGTGATGGAGAAACTTTTAGAGATCGAGTGCCCAAAATGAGACTCAAAAAACTCTAGCTTTTCCCAAAGTGCCAACATGGCAATTTAGGCAGTAACAAACTTATTGCTACCAGTATCTGACCCTGTCCACACCGTTTCACTCTTCGGACAGGATCAAGCAGCACAGGATGGGTCACTTTAAAGTAGCAGGGCACAACCTGGACTGCCTAAGATTGCAGGAAGTTGCCTTTCCTGGCAAACTCTGTACCTGGGAGACAGCCTGTGTGCCCACAGAGAGGCCTTCGAGTGCCATCTCTGGCACCAGTGCCATAGGTTCGCCACCACTGCCCTAGTCTAAAGGCTGGAGGAAGCACTTGTGTGCGCAAAACGGCAGTCACTTCCACATAGTGGTAACTATTTGTCTCACCCTCCCTATTCCCTTATGCTTATACTGTGAGTATGTGTACAACATAAACTAACCGGACACAGAAGATCGGTGAGTTCTACTCTTGTTTCGAATAAAGAATGATAGAGGTGCCTAGGTCAAAATAGAAAGAACTTTATGAAGAGCCTAAAAGCTCAATTATTACTCTGAAAGCAGAAGACCTGAGTTTGTCCACCTTGGATGTGCAACTGTTCTGAAAGAAGAGGTCATTATGAGCAAGTAACTGTGAGATGATGATAAAATTATGCAGTGAGTCCATCAAGTACAAACATTAACTATGGACCAAAGGATCAGAAGTCCCAGATCTACCAGAGAGGTACCACACAGAAAGGCCACAATGATGTCATATATGAAAGTCTATGAGCTGACAAAGTATGTATTAGAGAATAGGAGTGGTAAACCTTTTGTAAGGTTTTGTGATATATGCACAAAAGTACATAGAGTTCTGCAAATGTTTAATACCAAAGATTGCCTGGGGTCTTCATTTGAACAATGACAACATCGCTATGTGACACCTTTGTTCTTCAAGTAATGAAGTCATTTTCATATGTGAGAACTGACAGGGCGTTATCTTAATCCAAGGTTATTCGCTGACATATTCTCATATTTTCATTGAGCAATGAACATTCCTCAATCATCTGTATTACTTACCTTACATGCCTCTGTGTGAATTGACACCTTAAATTTTTTCTCATTGTCTCATTGTATTCCAAAATGTACAAATTTCACAAGATACACAGTAGTATGATTCTATGATTGAGGGCATTTGAGTTAGATGTACAGGATCAGTAAACACTTTATCAGAAGTATACTAAAATAAAATGTCCCTGTTTTATGGTCTGCAGGTTAAGCAGAAAAATACTCAGAGAGTATTGGTTATATGATTAATATGTAGATGGATTCTACACCGTTCTGAACGAAAAAATCCATTTGAACCAAGTAGCTTCTTAAAGGAAATCTACCATTTGTTTTCATGCATTATGAACCAAACATACATTGAGAATGCTGTAGCAACACTGATGCAGAAACATATCTTGTTTAATCCCTAAATTGAATGGTTTTGCGAAAAAAATGATAATGAGGCTACTTCACTCCTGCAGCTGCTCGGCACTTCTCCGCTTAGCCTAATTATGCACTGCTCCAGAGAATGATGAAAGCACTGTGTTGTCCCTGACAGGCAGAAGTAATAAATCACTGCACCATCCCCCAGCTGCTGTTTATGAGTCAACCAGCTCTGGTTGATTAGTCCTTTCTGGACAGTTCAGGAAGCTCAGTGTAATGTGTTTATAAACGGCAATCAGCATGCAATCCAGCTTTCCCAAGCTCCTGAATTTTATAATTGTTTTTTTGAGCAGAACCTCTCTGATCAGGGATTAAACAAGATATGTTTCTGCATTAGTGTAGCTACAGCATTCTCAATGTACGTTTGTTTCACAATGCATGAAAAAAAAATGGTAAATTTCCTTTAAACTCTCTTCTCACTTACAGTATATACTATTTAATAGACACAATGGAAGTAATTTACTTAGCTTGAAGGGGTCAAGACAGGGGTGATCGAAAAAAGAAAGTACTCCCCATTTTAAACAGTCACCCCATCTTCAGCACTGACAGCTCAGGCTTAAGATGTCACTTCCTTAACATTGCAAGTCACTGTCTAGTCTACATTTATATTACCTAACTATTAATCACAATTAGTGGGATTTTCCTCCCCCAGTGTCTGTGCAAAGTGTCTGTGGAAAAGCCATTGGGCAGACTCTGTAAAGACACCATCCTTTTTGTAAAGATAAATATTTCCAGATACTGTCCATTATCTCATTCATCTCTCATAATTTTGCCTTGAGCAGTCGCTGGCATCATTCTGCCAAAGAATAAAAGAAAGACCTGAGATCAATACTCATCTGGTTTGGTCTTAGTTTATTATTAGTTTTTTTGTGAGATTTATGATACAAAAATGTCTTCAATTACATATTATTAAATGAAATGTGGATGTCCAGTTGAGGATATATGTATGTATATAAGTCCAAATAACATTTCTTTTGTCCCTGTGACAATTAGATTTTCAGAATTTTGAGTTGACATGGGAACAAGGATTCACGATAAAGCTTTACAGACACCTTACAGCTGATGATTGTTAAGCATCCAGAGGTCTCAGTAGAGTTAGGTCCATCTGTAACTAGTTTTTATTTCAGGTTTGTATTATTTTTGACTATAATCTTCAGAAAGGTGTTAATCACATTGAAATGTTGAATAAACTTTACCTCAATTTAGAGTGCTGCTTTATTTTTGGATTGAATATTCATATGGGTTCATTACCTGAATTCTGGAGCTTTTTTGCGACCCCCTTTCCCCCAATAATATGTTTAATGACTTTGTGCTACTGCAGATTTTTTATATTGTATAGGTAGATAGATAGATAAAATGGAAAAAGTTCAAGTCCGCACAGTAAAGTGACTCCTGAGAAGGAGGGGTGCAATGCCTCCAAGGATTTCGGCTTGATCCTGGTTTGTAGTCAACGAATGGAAATGGCAGGCAGCACTCCAAGGTTCAAATCAAACGTGAGTGATATTTATTGAAACGGGTAGCGACGTTTCGGTGTTGGACACCTTTTTCAAGCAAGGTAGATAGATAGATAGATAGATACTATTTTTTGTTAACCCATTCTATTTTGTTATAGCTAAAAGCAGTTATTTACTATCAGGGGCAATGCCAGGAGCTACAATTGGAAATGTAATAAAAATATTGGATGTTTCTTACACAATTATTATTGTCCTTTCAGGACATATGCAGTATTGTGAGTTTTTTCTTTGCCATATGCTCCAAAAACTGTCTTTCTGAACATGTTGTACCCCATATTTATTAAGTGTTTTGGGCACTTTTTCTTAACTTGTCCATTGAAAAGACAAGGCTTATCTAAAAACTGTACTGTATGCTTTACAGAATACATGTACAAATTAAGTGTTGTGAAAACACAACTTTGATTGCATGGAGAAACAGGCAGTTGAAGACATAGCCCCAGATTTATCAAGTGCCTGAAAGTCAGAATATTTCTAGTTGCCCATGGCAACCAATAACAGCTCCTTTTTAAAATATAAAAGCTGAGCTGTGATTGGTTGCTATGGGCAACTACAAATATTCTGACTTTCAGGCACTTGATAAATCTGCCCCATAGCCTCAGATTTATCAATAGTGATGGAAACTGCTCTACCCGCATGCTCCAATTGTGCTTAATCTAAGTGCACTAGGTTTTTTTTGTGTGTGCATTCAGTTTAACAAGAAATTTGTATGTGAAAATCTCATAAAACTTGAATGATGCATTTGACACTTTTGTGACACATCGCATGGAACTCAACTGTACGACCACTTCCATATATGACATGCATACAACAGCATTTAGCTTTGAAAAAAGGTCCATCATCATAAACATGCATTTACCACCACAATTTTGTATTATTCCCAAGTATTGCAAAAGCGATTCTTCTTTATTCTGAAGTTAATGAGAACTTAAAATGACAATCCACTGAAAAGCAGTCATGTGGAAAATATACAGAACGTATGACTGCACCTAAATAATGTTATCTTCCTACCATAAAGTAGAAATATAAAATTTAGCAATTTAATTTGGGAAACATTATAAACCAACCTTTAAATTGTGGAAATAACCACCAAGAAAGTATGGATAATCAAACATCTAAGGTGTGTGTATATATGTATTGCATATATTCACTTGTGCTGTGGGACTGACAATTAATGTCTTATACTTTGGATAGTAGCTGATTGTTAGGAACATTGTGTAGTGGCTTGGCTACAATAGCAACAGCTCAACATGACTACTACACATTGTATGTGGTCTCCTGCCTCTGCTGATCGCTGTGGTTCCTGGGTGTTGGACCCCTATGATCTCCAGCTAATGACCTATTCTATTAAATCTACCGCCAGGATCAAGGATTGTAAACAGACATACTGGAGTGCCCCTCTCTGGCAGGATCTCCTCTTCTTTTAGCTTCTTATGCCCTTGTTTTGCAAGAAAAAGCTGAGCCTGAGGGCTTCAATAGCTATAAAACCCGTTGTCTATGGCATAAATGGCATATTATTTTGACATCTACATACAAAACTACATACAATTTTTTTACATTTTCAATCCGTCTGTTTCCTTTTGATCCTCCTTGAGATAGTTCTACTCCTTCATTGAAGTCCAGCTATGTTTAGTTAGGACTTGATTAGGAAAGGCACTCACCTGTCTATATAAGACCTCACAGTACATGTCAGAGCATATGAGAATCATGAGGTCTAAAGAACTGCCCAAGGAGCTTAGAGACAGAATTGTGGCAAGGCACAGATCTGGCCAAGGTTTCAAAAGAATTTCTGCAGCACTCAAGGCAGCTAAGAGCACAGTGGCCTCCATAATCCCTAAATGTAAGAAGCTTGGGATGACCACAGCTCTTCCTCAACCCAGTTGTCCAGCCAAACTAAGTAGTCGAGGTAGAAGAACCTTGGTAAGAGAGGTAAAGAATAACCCCAAGATCAATCTGGCTGAGCTCCAGCGATGCAGTAGGGAGATGGGAGAATGTTCCACAAAGTCAACTATCACTGCTGCCCTCCACCAGATGGGCCTTTATGGCAGAGTGTGATGACGGAAGTCTCTCCTTAATGTAAGACATATGAAAGCCTGAAGCACATGAAGAACTCCCAGACTGCTACTCTGGTCTGATGAGATGAAGGTTGAACTTTTTGGTGTTATTTCTAAGCAGTATGTGTGGAGAAAACCAGACACTGCTCATCACCTGCCAAATACAATCTCAACAGTGACACATGAGGAAGGCAGCACCATGCTATGAGGGTGTTTTTCAGCTGCAGAACTGATGATGATCTGCAAGGAAGAGGCAGAGGATCCCCAAATCCAGGTGTGAAAAATGTGTTGCATCATTCCCAAGAAGACTAATGGCTGTACTAGCTCAAAAGGCGCTTCTACCCAATACTGAGCAAAGGGTCTGAGTACTTATGGCCATGTGATATTTCAGTTTTTCTTGTTTAATAAATAGGAAAAATATCTACATTTCTGTTTTTACTGTCAAGATGGGGTGCAGTGTGTACATTAATGAGCAAAGCAAAGAACTTTTTTGATCTTACCAATTGTCTGCAATGAAACTAAGAGTGAAAAATTTAAAGGGGTCTGAATACTTTTCGTACCAACTCTATATATACCGTATATATATAAATCTGTTTATATTTCAATTTACGTTGAATTGAAATCTCTTGCCAACTATTTTTCACTACATACTGCATATCAAGATACTATAGTAGCGCCGTTTTTACCACTGAGTATGTGGGGTGCCAACCACGTGGAGCAGGTGGTGGGTGGCAGCCTCCACCCTCTATCTACTGCAAGTTGCATACGAATCAATAGCATCTGCATCTTGAAAATCAATCAATTGATAATGAGTGCGTGGGACAGGGCTCCATCTCTTAGCTTCTGTGTGGCGTCCTCTCTGTGACCAGAACCCTTGGTTCTGGTGATGTATTTATGTACTGCACTATTATAATAATTAATGGCAGGCACTATATTGTTATTTGCAAGACACTTACATGTTATAATTGAAGGGGAGTTCCCTTCATTGTCTAGACTAACTTAGTGTGACAGCGCTGCTACCCTATAATCTATACATCCCGTAGCACTGTGTGTAGTATTTTAAGTTTGGGGAGATCTGTAATGCTACATTTGCTAAAATTAATTTGGGGGCATTGTATATATATTTTAATGACTTCTAGGGGTAGCCCTGTAGAGTAAATTACATAGAAGCTGCCTTGTACTACTGTATAATAGATCCACACCAG
Organism: Engystomops pustulosus; assembly: GCF_040894005.1. Lineage (NCBI taxonomy): Eukaryota > Metazoa > Chordata > Amphibia > Anura > Leptodactylidae > Engystomops > Engystomops pustulosus. Next base: position 61,027,611 of record NC_092411.1, read on the forward strand.
TAGGTCAGCCTCACCTTTTGTCAAGTTTTTGAAAAATAGGTCATAGCCATTAGCTGTATAGTAAATATATCCTAAAATACATAATATGCATAAACTTGGTAGGATGACAAGTCAATATAATTCATGACGCACAATATAATAGAATTTGTGACTGTAAGGAATGGAGCATGTGTCTCACATTTTACAAGTTGCAGTCATGAAGCAATTATCCAGATGTTTTTCTGACAGATTTCATTGAATTTAAATTGACCTCTTTGTGACTTTCAAAAATATCATCCTTGTATTGAAAATATAAAAAATGTAATACCACACCCTTTCCTTCCCATTATGCTTCATTATGCCTTCTCCTTCTATTACAATAAACTGGAAACCTCAAAATATTTGAGAATCTATAGTCAAGAAATTATATTTCAAGGGATTCAGCTTTGGAGCCACTGTCATCGCAATAAGGGGTAACAGAATTTGCAGTGATAACTGAGCTCCTATGTAGTATCATTTTGTCTGATTAGAAAATACTTTTTCTTTCTGCTTATGGGTTTTGTATAGTATTATACACAGCAAATACATTTAACCACATCTCTGAAGTTTCAGCAGGCATCTACACACCCTTCTTCAGGTCTAATGGATTTAGTGGTGTCTTAGGCAACACATTGCTGGCCACCAATGCTTCTATTCATCAACCAGAGGAAAAATATATTCAAAGGGGCCAGTGTCTAATGTATAGTAAGAAATTTCATCTTGTTACCATTTTCTCCAAGTTTGGGGCATTTTTAGATTTTTATAGCTCTTCAATTATTATTATTTTTTCATCCAATAGTTTGTAATTATATAAGCCCGAGTGTTATTAGTTCTAGGTTCCTTCTAATTATTCTTAACAGCTGCAGTTGTGCTTTTACTATTTATCTTTATCCTAACAAATGTTATTATGTTGTGTCTTTTACAATATGTAATACAGTTATGTGATTTTACTTTGGAGTTTTTCTTCTTTGTTGCTTTTTTTGGTACCATAATTAGTTTTACTATGTGGAAAAAGGCCACATGCACATGAATGTGTGCTGTTTTCAGGCTGCAAACAATGGTCTTGTGATTCTTTTTTTGTGGCCTGTCTGTCATGAGCATGTGAGCTTTGTCCTGAAAGATAGGTACAGATTGGACCTGCTCTATGTTTTGCGGCTCAGGCACTTGGCTAATGCACAGCAACATGTAATCCATGCCCATGGGCATGAGCCCATAGAAGTAAATGGGGGCATGTGCAAGCCCCTAAAAAACAAGATCTAGTATACAGACTAATGCTGCATTCACACACATGTATGGGGGACGATATACGTCCCCCATACACTTCTATGGGCTCATGGCGCCCTACGGGAGCGGTACGGTGTGGCACACGTGCGGCACCGTACCGCTCCGTACCTGGGAAAAAGATAGGACATGTCCTATCCTTTCCCGTAATACGGCGCCGTGCGCCATTTATCCCTATGGAGAGGGGCGGGGGTGAGCAGCGCTCTCCCCCTCCTCCTCTCCCCGCGCGCTGCCATGTGCCTGCCATGCTATGGTGCGGCGGGCAACGGCAGTGTGCATATAGCCTAAGACTGTACATTGGTGAGGGATGTTCTCTACGTCGACTTGTGTTGAGAATATATTATTTCTGTATCCCTGGTGTTTAGTTCCGTAACATAGGTTATGACAATATTACATCTGACACCCAGTAAGGAGGGTTTTCATAGATAAAAAGAACAGGTTTGGACACTTTTTTAAAGATTTAGTATGGGGGATTGAGTAAATAGTACTTTCAATTACCCACACAAAATAAATATCAGGTTACAAGAGTGATGCCTGACAGATGACTGAGAGCACAATAAAACATACTTATACATATCTACACTGTAAAAGCTGAGAAGTACCTCTCCTTTATCATATTAATGATCATTGAATTACTCAGCGGAGAAGTCAGAGAAGATTCATAGGTAGATTACTCACATACTCATAAGATGACAAAACTAAGGTGATGTCAACTGGTTTATCCACTGGGTTACAACAGATGTTGCCTAGTAGTGTTTGGAAAGTGAAGTCATATGTTTGTCTGGTTGTTTTTATTACACTCCCTTTTATTTAAATCACTAAATAATTTGATGATGGAGTGTCCTAAAACACACCTAATCCTATCCTATTATATCAGCCACAGGAGTAAAACTACATGCACAATATTGTACACGGTATAGATGCACACAGCAATAAGCAGCAAGTTGCAAAGCACTGTATGTTCAGATACCTTTCCATAATAGTGGAAAGAACCACAGTTGTCTACTACAGATATCTAATAATATGAACTCTGTAGTAAAATTTTAGGGGAGCATGGGTTTCACTAAACGAATTAATAGGAAAAGATGCACCTAAAAGTGTTACCTATTTAGCAGCTAGGATAAAAAATGCTAGGAAAACCATCTACTGTGAGGCACAGGGTACAGGGGAAATCTTGCAAAGCAACAAGGCATCCTATGACCATTAGTGGACATTTTGTTCCATAATAAAATAAATGATGTTACAGACCTTTATCCACATGTGCTTAGTCTTTAGGGCAGGACACATGTCTCCAGCAAGTGCCAAAGCATCTGGTTGGTATCCCACCACAGCATTTCTAGTAGGGACTAGGTCCTGCGGGAGCTACGGCTAAGGCCTCCAAGGAAGGTCAGAGGGGGCATGTTTTGTTGGGAGTAAAGGCTGCCTGGTTACTTTGAAATATTAGGGACCTCTAAGCTCCATTTAGACAGTGATTATATAGAGTGGACCTTTCTACTCTCCAAATAGAGAGAATAATAATAATTTATTTATATAGCGCACACAGATTACACAGCTGCAGCCTGGAGGAAGCCATGCATTCATTTTTTTTTTTTATTTGAAAGTGGCTGAACTTTTATTTGGTCAATGAGAAGCTCATTTCTGTTTTAAATGACAGACACAACACATCTTAAACAATCTGGTCACCATAGTGGAATAAAGTCTATTCCTCCTGCAGTGTAGCCTCTCTTCTACTTGAATTATCTGCGCAGGATTCTCCCCATATCTCATCTCTTTCTTCTAACAGTTTTCGCTATTTTATATATGATTTTTTTTAACCTGAATGTCTTCTGAGGTGCTACTAGAACTGCCAGCCCCATATAGGCAATATGGGCACCAGGATCATTGATATATTCTATTCTGTACTGACCTTCTCTTAACTCTTATCTCTTATCATATGATTATATTTGTTATAATAAAACAAATACATAGTACAAAATTAAAAGTGCAAGAGATACTAGGCACCACTACTTCTGTAGCACATATTTTACCTAAAGAGACCTGTTTAAGTTTGCCCAATCCCTTGTAGCCCAACATGTTGCACAAGATCCATCAAGTTCATTTAAGGGCATGTCCATACTGTAATGATTATTCTTCTATGTGTTCTTTTGTGTTGTGTAATAGATTATTTTCAATTTAACATGAATTTCTTATGCTGAAACATCAGCTGGAACATTATGTATGAAGAGCAGGATAAAAGGCGAGATAACATTCCTGTGAAAATGAATATCAGACCCATATGTCAGTACTGCTTCTTATCTACAGTCAGGCGTCAATTAATCTCTTTCAGTAAATTATTTTTCTGAGGGCTGAATTGTAGTGTCTCCCAATGCACCATGAGAAAATCTACTATGATATTTTTCACATTAATGAAGACAATTTATTGCTTTGTAAACGGATTAAACATCCAACTAGTTATCAGTATATTTGGGTTGTTAATCTACCAAAATGTTCTTGTAACCTCCAAAATGTGAGTAGAAAACGTAAAGTTTAAAAGACAGAATTATTGTATTTATCAGATACTCTGTTCTGTAACTTGATTGTCTAGGTAATTTAACATATTTCCAGATCTAGGGATCGGAATAAAATAGTTGTAAAGGGTAGTGGGATGTGAACTCACACTGGTGACAGCTGACCTTGGCGACTCAAGTGATTCTGATGTGTAGCATCAGTCAATGAAGCAGTGATTGGTCGGCAGCAGGCTGAGGTCAGGGCAGACTGAGCATGGAATGAGCCATGATCATGGATAGCAAGACAGATTCATAGCCAAGAGTGGCTACAGTGATCACAAAGGTACCGCAGATATGAGATATAAATTTGGAGTGACAAAAAAACTAAAGTGAATCAGTCAACAAGTCTGAAACCATGCAACCATTCACCATCCTCAGTGGTATACGGTTCATGACTGCTGAGGTCAGTATTTGACTGCAGTAGTGACAAGTGTTTATGGGTAACCAGGTAACAAACACCAGCCGGCAGAGGAGTAACATGAAGATGGTGGACCCTAATGCAATAGCTGTACCAGGTTCCAGACCTATAATGTACAGTCCATAGTAAAGGTCTGTCTGTGAGGCAAGAGAGATGTACAGGACCCCTAACACTCCTAGGCCACGTGTGACTGCAGTCCCTCAAGGACAGCACTTGAAGCAGATATTCTAGCAGTATATTCTCATACAATAATGCAGTAGACATAGTCAGTGAATACACTGCTTGTTGAATTACATCTTGCCCCCTTTTATCCATGTATCCATAAAATTAGACAATACTATAGAATTAAATCCGTAAGCACAGAGCCAACAAGTGAATTAGACTGTGATTGTTGAGCGGTGAGTAATGTGACAGTGTTTTGTTCTGCAGTCTTGATTGTTTAGTAATGTTGATACTCCATTCATTTATGTGCCAAAATATTTTTAATCATTGTTATGCAAAAAAAAAAAAAAAAAAAAATTAATCCAAATTCCAGCACTGGATTGCGGAGTCCTCGTAATAACTGCAAGTGATTGTGATGCTATAGACGACATAGTTGTCACATTAGAAAACATAACAAGACGCTTAGAATGTGGAACACTTTTGTCTAAACAGGAGCCTCATACTTCATGCCTCATGATAACCTTGGCCTTGACTTTCTAAAATAACAAAATAAAAAATTTCACTTTGTTGTAATTATCAAATTCCATAGAGAGCGGGAGAAAAGGACCAGATGAGAGGCAGCCAAGGTCAATGTATTATGTTAACATGATACTTGGTACAGGCAAGAGAGAAGAAGAGCGCACATAGGGTAGTATTGTTTGGTGAATTTCTGCATTTGTATATACAGTGGGTACAGCAACTACAGAAATGTTTTACTCTTTGTTTCCTTGCAACCAGTTCATAAGATGAAAATTTTATTTTTTTTGCTCATTAGTCAGGGTTCGGAGTAAGGTTGGATGGGGGCCCCCCAACTTAGACAATCCTTATATTAGACATTTATGTGCATTTCTGGGATTCGTTTACAAATGCATCCAAAAATGCAACCCGCGAACACACTCGAAGGCTTCTTAGAATGTGTTTGTGGCCCGTACTTACAGGAAAATATAAAGCAAGCTCTTTTTCCCGTGGACAGTATGGTAAAGTGATTTATATAGCTGGATATACATCCCCATAATGTTCATGTGAAAGGGGCCTAAGGGTGCTGTCACTTGTTTGCGTTTTGATCTAAACGCACTGGGCCGGGCTGCAGCCGATTGCTTATGCATTTGTATGCAAAGAATTTATTTGCGCCAGAGCATATTCTTTTTGTATAGAAGGTTTTAAATTTTTAAAATGTATTAAAACACAATAAACTGCATATAAATGTGGTATCCCCGTAATCATACTGAGCCAGAGAATAAGCTTGAAAACCAAGCTGAGTCGAAAATGGCACTAATTTTTTCACCAATTTCACTGCATTTTTAATTTTTTTACGGCCAGAACATGGCATACCTATGAAGTTCAATTTGTTATGCAGAAAACAAACCCTCACAAAGCTCTGTACATGGAAAAATAAAAAGTTATAGATTTTTGAAAGTGGGGAGTAAAAAATGGAAATCCAAAAAACAAAACAGGGCCTCGGCGTTAAGGGGTTAACAACAATAGATTTAGCGACAACCTAATAGTATCCTACAATAACAATAAAGTGCGCTATTTAATAAGTATTTGAATAATTAGTGCCCCAGCCCTCCTAATAATAATCTATGTAGTTTTCATTGCAAATAGTGAGTCCCCACATACACTTAAAATCTCAGAGAGACAGATCACTGCTACTGCTCAATTGTTTATGTTATTTAGTACATTACTGACTGTGCAAGCTGCTCCCACCTCTGGCCGCCTCCATGCTGTTCCTCTCCATCGGTCCTGGGTTCTGCCATTCAGTCTGCAGCCGGGCCCACGCATCTAAGGGCAGCACGTAGTACATGCCAACACAATGACGCCAATTGCACAACCTGTGTAGCTGCAAGTGACATACAGACCAGGCGCAGTGGGTGGATACAATGGCTAGTCCTCCCCTGCCTGGAGGGAGCGATGCTCTGCAGCCAGCGTACAGATTTACAGTCACTCACAGCTGACTTTTCTACAAAGGGAGCGGGTGGCCATACATCTAGTCCGAAATTGCCGTCGGTTTTTGACGCACGCGTTCGCATTGTGGCGCAATCGGGGGTGTGGCCGAACGAAAATCTGACCGATTCGCAGAAACCGCCGCATTTTTTTAAAAAAAGGGTTGCTGGACAGCGCTTACCTTCACCAGGAATAGGATCATGAACTCCGGCGGACCTCGGCAGACTTCAGCGCAGCAGCAACACCTGGTGGACGTCGGAGGAACTGCCTTAGTGAATCGCCGGAAGACCCGAATCCACCGCAGAGAACGCGCCGCTGGATCGCGAATTGACCGGGTAAGTAAATCTGCCCCATTGTGAGCTGACTGTCCTTCAGTGGGAGCGATGCGTTGCAGAACTGGGCATCGCTCTCAAAAAGTGACAGTCAACTCACAAATAAAACTACAGGGACCCGAACGAGCAATTAACCAATGTCTGTGTTGGCAAACATTGTTAGCCGGTGGGGGCCCCCTGCGGGAGCAAGATGGTGGGGGCCCCCGCCTATAATCCGGCCATGTCATTAATATACACTCTGCATCCCATCTTGAAAGAAAAAAAAAGCAGTAATGTAGATATTTTTGCTACACAAGAAAAACTGAAATATCACATGGTCACAAGTATTCAGACCCTTTGCTCAGTGTTGAGTAGAAGCAGCGTTTAAGCTAGTACAGCCAAGGGTCTTCTTGAGAATGAAGCAACAAGTTTAAATAAGCCTTAAATAAGCTTGGGAATATAGATTATGATATAGTAGCATAGTTTATAAATGAATTTGTGAATGCTATACACAAATTCATTATTATGCTGGGGGATATGCATAAATTCATTAATATGGAAATGCTGTCACTTTCTGATACCATTTCCGCCTGCATCAGATCAGAACCGAAGTGACTAACTTTCCAGTGTGTGAGACACCTCTCAGCATGTGTAGTGTCACCTGCAGAGTAAATAATAAAAGTGTCTACAAAATAGTTATTGCTATTTTTTCCTACCCTATAGTAAAACTCTGGCAATAGCTTAAATACGGTACTTGTATCCTCACTGCATGGTTTCAGATAATGTTTTGCATATTATATATTTTTTTAAATAGTTGTATGTACATCATCTTCATGATTTAAATTATAATTGAAAAGTATAGTTTCAGGTTCCTCAGTAAATGCCAATTTAATAAAAGCCATAGCTATTCTCTGTGTAAGCTGGCCTCTCTTATATTGACCTTGACTGTGTCCTCTTCTTCTGTGTGAAATAGCTGGAGTGATCGCCTGTCACTATGTCCTCTTGTTTCCATTTGAGAGTTACATGTCCTATTGCTTTCTAGCTAATACCACTGTGATTAAATATAGGCAGATGATCACCCGTCTAATCAGTGTAGAATGTTCTCAGGACACAAGATCTGTGCTAAAGATAACCAGGACTCAGCATCTTGTGAAACGAGGTATTAACTATCCTAATAAGTCTCTAAGCCTCACAAATAATGCCATCAGTATAGCCATCAATAAAGTACAGTATATGGAAGGCAATGCATGTTGGAGCTAGGACACAATATAACTACAATACAGTTAATGGGCTCATTTACTTACCCATCAGCTGGAGTTCACACTGTCCGACAATAATGCACATCTGCCGCAATTCACTTAGATTGTGCGCCCGATATCCTGCATGTGTCACTTCCCCGCTCTGGTCCGATGGAGTTCACCTTCTTCTTCTCGTTGCATCTAAGTGAATTGTCTTGCAACACAATTTGAAAGTTAAATCCCGCACTCAGTCTGAATCAGTTGGATCGACCGACAGTGCACCCCCCCCCCCCGATTTATTGTGCCGAAAAACGATTGCATGAGACACAATCCCAGCCCAGACACCTGTTAAATACCTGTCAAAGCTGCGCAAATCCCGTAAAATGGTGCAAAGTTCAACGAAAGTGCAATCTGCAACCCTCAGTGAATTAAACCCATTGTCATTTACCAGATGCACAAAATGTGAAATAATGTACTTAGGACACACCCATCGATCAAAACGCGTTTGTTGGAACATGTTCTTGATGTTGGTAATCCATAGGGATGAAATTTGTCAGGTGCCTCAACCCATTTTCTGGAGGTACATGACGGTAATGTAAAACTTTTGAGAGTTTTCGCAATTAAGAAAGTTAACAAATTGAGACGTGCTGGAGACATCCATACTATTTTGAACAAAAGGCCTTTTGGCCATTTACACATTTACACCTGTGGTTGCCCAATGGCCTTAACAAATCATTTCCTTTATCATTATTGAATATTTGATTTGATTATTAATTGTGTATTGTATTTTCATGTGATACTATTTAGTGAGCGAATCAACTATGTACATTGAATATATTTTCCAGACATTCTCTCTCCAGGTCTTTGTTTCTATTTTCTTCTAGATTGATTTTAACCAAGACTTACCCTGTATTGTTTAAGTATCGTAGGATCAATGCGCCATTGTCCAGCTGTCTGCCGCATTTCCAGGACTTCTTTGCGTAGTGACACTTATCATTGCCTCAAGTTGTTTCTAAGCCTGAAGGTTGCCATAGATGCTGGCGATCAACCTATCCTCACAAGATGGTCCGGAGGTGGGACTCGCTACCGCACATGGTTCGCCATCGCATATGATACAGTTTATTCATGAAATGTTTATGTATTGACATAAGCTAATTGCAAGTATACAGGATGTATTTTTAACATATGCATGTTATTGTCATTGGGAATATTGTAATCCATGCAGCGGTGCACACCACCATTTTGGGGAGGATCTAGTCCCAACAACTGAATACTGTAACAACAACACATTCACATTTAACCGCTTTGGCTATGAGCAAAGAAGATTAGGTACACAAGCGCCCAGACTTTCACCCTAATGAATTATACACACTGAGCACCCACATGAATTAAATACACCCTGTGCCTCCTCATGAAATGTATACAATACCCCCTTAATGAATTTCCATAATGGGCCCCCTTATTATCTAGATTACACCCAATATATTTACATATGTGCCTCCTCATTAGTTGTATATACTTCTCCCTTCATGAATTTAGATAATGTCCCCCCTCATTATATACACTGCACCCCCTCCACATGAATTGTATATACTCCCCCCCTTCATGAGTTTAGATAATGCCTTCCATTATATACACTGCCCCATTGATGAATTGTATATATTGCCCCCTTCATGAATTTAAATAATGCCCCCCTTCATTGTATACACTACCCCTCCTGCCTTCATGAATTGTATATACTGTCCACATTCATTAATTTAGAAAGTGGCCCCCATTATTATATACAGTGTGTTTTCTTCATGAATTGTATATGCCCCCCCCCCCCGTTTTTTGTGAACTTAGATAATGGGCCCCACTCATTATATACACTGCCCTGTTAATGAATTTAGATAAAGGGCCCCCTGATTATATACACTGCTCCCCCTCCCATGAATTGTATATACTGACCCTTCATAATTTGTAGATAATGGGCCCCCCATTATATACACTGGGCTCCCTGTCTATGTTGTAAAAGAAAAAAAAATCATACTCACCTGCCTTGGTGCATGATGGTGCTGTGACGTATCCGCACAATAACGTCATGACATGGCCGCGCTCTCGGGGTCAGAGTATGACGTGTGCCGGGAAAGCTCCTGGCCGCGTCAAACTCACTGTCTGCAGCCTGGAGACATAGTACTCGAGCAACCGGTTATGGCGGCATCAAGGTACTATTACAGCCAATGCACGGGCCTCTTATGGGTATGGACAGAGGCCCCTGCGATAGAGATGCCAGCCCGACCCTGCATACTGCAGATGCCCAGGAACCCTCTTGCGGTCGGGGCCCCTAAGCAATTGCCCACTTTCCCATGGAGTAACAGTGGGCCTGCACTTTAATGTTATAGTTGGTTTCCTGGATGAGCGCTCTCAACAAAAAGACAGCTTTTTGTTGCAGCTTGTTGTTCTCACATTTGTCATTATTTTGGAGGTAATGCCCCCACTACCCTGAAATTGTTAGAAAATGTTTATGTATTTAGTCTGTCTTTGATTGACAATTACTGAAAATAAAAGAAAACCAATTGTTAACTGCAGGGAAGAATGTGGCACATTAGGAGTTCAGCTTGGTTTTTACATGGCATGAAATCTCATTTAAGCTCAATATGTTCCAATTCATTGTGAATAAAAATTTCAAAATGAATGAAGCACAGAGGAAGGCATATATATTGAAATATCATGGCATTCTGTGATTATTATCTGATTAACCTAAGGGCCACAGTATTAATGGACCATTGTTATGATTATTGAAAATGACATAGCAAAAAACATGCAGCCTTTGTGCACAGAGGCGACTGTTCTGTCCTCCCTCTATGGGCTATTGTTTTATGGCTGAGTGTGTGCGCCACTCAATGAATGACTATTCTATTGCAAACAACACCCCCATCCTTTGCCTAAGCGGAAAAAAATTATCATAATAGTTGCACACAGTCTCATTAATTGGAAGTGTTTGTTTTTGTCAGTTGTTGCCATTTGCAAAACCACAGATATTTTTTCGCTTATATTGTTCTTTATTTTACCTGAAACAATGTAACAGTTTATTATTAATAATCTAATGCTTACATACATGCTAAATGAAGTGTTTACAGCTCTGCAAAAGTTTAATTGGACTGACCCAACAAAGTACTAGACAAACTACTAGTGAACCCTAACAGGACATAACAATGGGCCCTTATACAAGACCATAGAAATTTAAGGGGTTGTACCAAGATAGACTGCTGGGACCCCCATGGATCATAAGACCAGACATCCAATAATCAATGGGTCCCATCCAGTTTTCACTAATTAAATGAAGGACACACACTCTAATACTCTGAGGATTGGACATTGCCAAACACATCTCTATCAGCTGTCTTTGGCACTGGAGTGTCAAATACGCCCGAGCTGAGTGCTCAACTTGCTGCTTCACTCAATTTTTCCAGAATGAAATGGTTGGAGTCCCGGTACTGATCAATGGTTCCACGAGTCGGACCCCTACCAATTTGATTATTATCCTCAATCCCCAAAGCTTCAAACATGCTCTTAAAACTCATTTATTTAGGCAGGCCTATCATGCTCACTAATTGTATGCACCAACTCTTTTTTAACCAATTGTGGGTACTCCCCAAGTCTGTTATCCAAAAAATGCTTCTCTGCAGTCTCTCTGTCTTTGGACTTTGTATATAAGATGGTACAAACAGCAGCATTTTTTATTTATTAAATTATTTTTATTCCATCCCCTTATAAAAATGGCTGGACCATTATACAAACTCTTATACTTCTTGTGTCACCCCCTCTTCCTCATAGACTGTAAGCTCTTGCAAACAGGGCTCTCACTTATATTCTTCCATATGACTGTTATTAGTATATGTCCGCTATGATTTGTAAAGCGCTACGGAATTTGATGGCGCTATATAAATAAAGATTATTATTATTATTGTAGGTTGTGGATAAATGTGAATCTTGGTACCACCCCTTTTACAGGGCATTCCTATAACTGACATGTATGCATTTACAACATAAATGTGAGGGCCTTGTATCATATCAAGCGGACTCATACTGCAATATGTGTGCCAAACATTGCAGGTTCGGAACAAACCCGAACGTCACCAAAAAAAAATTCAGCATTTGGGCTCCCCCCATCGTCCTCACCCCCCACTGGTGTTGACTCCTTAAAAGCCAGTGGCATGTGTGCAGCACCATTTAAATGCCGGCATTGAAGGCACCGACGATCCTCTGGAAAATTGATGCCGAATCCCTACCTGAACGGGTCCGCTCATCCCTAGTAGCCACATATTGGAGGACAAAATTAACACATATTAGTTCTAAACAGCATGTTTTGCTGTAAGCAGATAGATATGCTTAGAAAGTTTTAACATTAGAATTTGGAATAAATGTCTTTATTAGAATGTAATCAGGTATCAATTGATGCAGCACTGATTAATGTTATAATATTTATCTATAGTGGTCATCATTTCTCATTACTTATAGAGACATGGAGTTAAGGGATGTATTTATTGTCACCTATAGCCACCACTACTATGGGAACTTCTACTCTGTACTGACAATTGCAGGCAGATGTAGTTTAAAAAAACTATTCCACAATAGTCTGTCTAAAACAGGGTGTTACAAGTACAAGTACCAAATCTGTGTTACAGTGTTACAGTACCAATCTGTGAAATCATACCTACATGTTATTAGCAGCAGGACTATTTAAATGTATTTATATTCCAGGATTGCATCTGGACTTGCATCTAGAATTGTAGGATTGCCATCACACTGCTTTGTTCTTTAATCTGTATTTTCAAACTGATCTCCAGCCCCTCCCTTCTGCTGTAATATTTAACCAGAAGCATGCTACTGCTTTTACGGAGAGGAAAGGGCTTAATGGGGTTTAATGTGTTCAGAGAAGAGATTTCACACACAATAAGGTTCAGCTACAAACCTGGAATGTATTTCATAGTCCTGCTACTAACAACACACACAAGGTCTAACACCTAAAAATGTTGTATGGTCAAAAGTGCTCGTAGACTCCTATTGCTTTGAACAGGAAAGAAAGATGTAACTTTCAATTTTATGCAAAAGAATGTTTTTTCAGGAACTTACCCATTGATTTGGACATTAATAAGAACTAACAGTTTAAGAGCCTCTTAAAACAAAATGACCTTTTCACATTGAATTAGAACACTGAGTATTTTTGATATTTTTGTATGCACGCAGGTAGCTGGACCTATTTACTTATTTTTGATGCTCCTCAGTGTTTATTATCCTTTCATGTCAGCAGGCTGCTGTTGTGTTAATGCACCAAAAATAGCAGATGTTCACACAACCCACGATGCATCGCAGGAAAATTCTAGGAAGGAGCAGATTTTGATTTGCAAGGTCAAGTTAAAGACAAAAATATCTCTATGAATCACTTTCTGCACATAAAAACCTTCATATGTGAGGAGACCTGGAAACCATATGGCAGCATGTCATCATTAGCACTAATGACTTTCCGCTATTGGAGTTTCTATCAATTAGAGATTGCATCATGCGATGGCAGCTCCCCAGAATATTCTCAGCAAAGGTGTCTTAGCACGTGTATATCTATATGGCACTCTGCACTAAAACCAACAAGGAAGAACAGCAACCACTAGGCACTGTTAATGGAAACCTACCAACATGATGAAGGATTGTAAAAAATCTTTTGAACAATGTATATTGTTTTTCCACTGTATATATATCCTTTTAGGTCTGAGATGTCACTCGCTCACTTACACATAATGTATATTTATAAATTGATTGTTTTGCACGGTCCAGGTGTGCACCAATGAGATGTATTGTTGGCCTATATATGCTTGCTTGCTGGCCATATGCACTATGCTTGAGAAAGGCTCCTTGTGAGCTGAAACGTCGCACATGGAATAAAGACCTCCCGTTATTTTGGACACTATTTTGGAGTGCTGCCTGTTTTTGAAAGTATACATTGAGGCTCTCCAGCCAGAGAGCGTATGGACTTTGCACCCACCAGGATTGCTGTGCTGCTCTGAATTTTCTGTTTCTAATCCTATGGTAAGATTTATTTCAAATGTCCCTACTCTGGTCTATGTGCTACAAACTACCCCCATTGCATAAGAACACTGCCAGCAGATTTATCAGGGACCAAAGCCACTTTAATGAATCTGACTGTGTGTCCTCTATAATTAATGTATATGGAATTAAACCATACAGGGGTGGATTAAGACTTCCTACATATGGTACTAGAATCAAGATTCTTGAGGAATGGAGGATACGTCCCTTCTGCCTTCTTACAATCTGCGATTGCAGGACCTTTGGAAGACCTTCAAAGGTCCAGAAATAGCTCTTGTGTACATATCTATTGAAAGCAGGAACAGATATAAAACTTGGTGGGTGCTTTGGGTGGTCATGGCCCCCCTAAAAGGCTTGGGCCCCAGGCTCCTGCCCAAATGCCTATATTATAATCCACTACTGGTCCCATATGATGGGCATTGTATATGAAACATAATATAGTATGAAACAAATATGCCAACTGTGCTGTTTTAAGTAATTTTTTATAAAGTCAACAACCCCTTTAAATATTTTTTGCCTTATTTTAATGTTCAACTATTTTGCACCATACAGATAAATAGATGTTTAATGTATAATCCCTCTCAGACGTTTTGAATTACAATGGAACAGTTAGTTTACTAAGCTTTGGGCTGATGAAAAATATTGTCATGTGCTCTGAATACAGATCTGTCTATCAATAAGGTGAATACATCAAACTACTGAGGAGGGAAGCATTGTCATTCGCACATGTAGGATATTAGATGGAGCGGAGGGAAAAGCAAAAAGTTGCTAAGATACTGTACCTCAGAGCTGTGTATGGATGAAATAATACTTCCACATCCAAGAAAGTTCTGAATGCAAGACATAAAAAAATATATTTTCTTTTAGTAAATAGCCACAGAAACTATATACAGGAGTTGGACAAAATATTGGACAAAAGCAGATCATATTTAACATAGGTAAGTTGGCTTACCAGCCATGACTGGTAAGAATCCCTTTTCTTATAATAACCTAGCTTATGTTCTGCTACCTACGCTTACTGTTCTAAAAAACTGTTTACTTGTTTTAGTGATGAAATATCTTAGACCGTTAGAATCTCAACTGATTTTAATGGACATTTAGTGTCCTCCATTAGTGCTTCCAATTTTTCAGTGGAGAATTGGATGGAAGCTGGAATTATCATTCATTTGTTACTTTCTGTTAAAAATAATAATAATCTTTAATTATATAGCGCCATCATATTCTGCGGCGTTTCAACATATCAGTCATTTTGTTGGATAGTTTTAATGTCATTAGGGGTTCTCCAGGCTGAAAATAAGAATATGTCCCCAATATCAGATTGATGGGGTCCAATATCTAGACCCACACAGGTCAGGTCTTGTAAGCAGTTTATAAACAGAAAAAAGACTAAAACAGCTCTGTATAGTAATTGGGTTACTTCCATTCATTTGCTGTTGAATGGGATTTAAGCTGCAGTGACTTAGTTCCTCCACTGTCCTGAAAACTGAGCAGTTTGCTTTCTGTTCTAATCTCTTCATTAGCCGCTGATTTGTGAGGTGCTAGGTGATGGACACCCAATAATTTTCTCTTAATAGTTCCTTTAATATTGGTGCGCTTCGTATTGCCTGGCCTTAACATTACACATAAGATATGGTGGGCAGGAACTAGTTATCTTAGAAGTCACATATGGTACAGTCAACTACAAACATGACTTTCTCTTTACCTGATAAATAAGAATTAGTGATACTCAGTGTAAGTCACTTATGATTCTGTGTGTACATTTCCATTAAATAGGTCATTATTCTGCCCCTAACTTGGAAAGAATATTTGAGTTAACATAGCAAATATGTACATCCAGACAAATGGAATGTAAATAATATTAGACTTCTAACGCTAATATGCTTATTCTATGCTTTACTGATATAGAATATCTTATCCTTTATGGTAGAAAATACCGAAAATTAAAAGGCAAACGTCACCATGTAGTACACCATATAGTACAATCTGTGGTTTTCTTTATGAATAACATGCAATGGTCTGATAAAATATGTTAACTACAGCTACATTTTTACCAATTAATCAAATGAATATATAGAAAGTATTAAATATATTACGGTATTATTTTACTTTAAGCATAATAAATAGAGTTTGGTTTTGATCTAGTGGTTGAGTTATTTGAAATTAATAAAAAAGAAATAATGCATAGATCTTTGTATTTTTACTGCAACTGTTTAGCACCTGGGGATGGAACAACCGTCCTCTTCTAGTATACTACAAATTTCACTTGTTTTCACATTCCCTAATAGTGTTTTCTAAGGTTAATTCCCAAGCATGTATTTCATGGCGCAGTACAGTCAGTAAGGGGTTCACTACTTTAAATTAAAGGAGTATTCCCACAAAGACAAGTTTCTTAAATGTACTCAGGATAACAAAATAACACATTCTCTAATTCACTGTTATTAACAATAATACAGCATTTCACAGATAAAATTCCAACCTGTCTCTATCAGTGGTGTACACAATTTTGGTGCCCCTAGACCCGACCCTGGTTCTTTGAATTTATGGTCGGCAGAGATCTTGTTTTTCTGCACTGCGCTCAGCTCCTCTCTGCCTCTAGACCCTCCCTACCCTTGCATTTCAGGACTAGCTCCTGCCGTCAAACAACAGCAACATTGTACAGACAGTTTAGAACTTTATCAAGGGGAGGGGGAGGGAGGTATATAGCAGAACTGTGTGTGTTATAGGTGAGTTATAGGTGAATGTCATTGTGTGTTATATCCATCTCATTATCTCTGATATGTCCCATCTCTTTCTATGTGTCAGATACTAGTACAATGTTCAGAAGCTAAATGAAAGTGTATATAAACCTTGTACCTTGGTAAGGTTTAGCACACAAAACTAGAGGAATTATGAAGTGTCTGCTTAATGTCTGGAATTTTACACTGACATTACTGAGTTGGAGCAGCTAAAACAGCAAAAGTGAGTAAAATTGTAAAGTAAGGAGTTAAAAATGATCTTTATTGTGTAAACATCACTAAATTTGAGAAATTTGAGAATTTATTTTCATGGCAAAACCCCTTTAAGACAGGAACAAATGCAAGAACAAATACAGAAACTATAGAGATCAGATGGAAGGTGGACCCTAACCATGAGGGCTCACAATCTATTTGGGAGGGTAGATGGAGACACAAGGTGAGGGAACAGAGCAGTAATTGCATTGTAGGTGACCCTGAACAGGTGGGTTTTCATATTGCATTTGAAGGATTGGAAGGTGGGGGACAGTCTGACACATTGTGGTGGAGAGTTCCATATTATAGGGGATGCATGGGAGAAGTCCTGGATACAGTTGTGAGAAGAGCACACTGGTCAATTTTGACGAATAAGACGAAAGTGCTTTGATAGGAGCAAATGTGTCTGGAAGAATGAAAGATACTGGGGCTAATGGGTCAAGAAACTCAAGCAACAGTCAAGTTCTGAGTAAGCTTGATGATATGGGGATTTTCCACAGCCAAAGTGTGAGTTTATTTGTTCACTTAAGTACTATGGGTATGAAGAGGAAGAAAGTGCAGGACAATGACATGAAGCATACATATAGGTATGTAAAGAAATGCTTCAAATACACTGCGGCAGAATTGCTGGATTGGTCCTCACAGTCCCAGAACTCAACCAGAACTCAAACACTTGTTGGTAGAGTTGAAGAAAAAACTGGATTTGTAACCAACTTGACCAGTATGTATCAATAATAGGTATGTGCAAAAGAGATAGAAGTCATATTTAAGTATGAGATAGCTGCATAGCAATGAAACGATTGTGACCGGACCAATCAGAAGAAGGCATTATAGGGCTTGTAGAAAACTCAGGGTCAGCACTGATTGGTCAGTTTATTCATGAATTGGTCAATTTATTTGGGAATCAGAGAGGAAAGATACAAAGACAAATGAAAAGAAAACATACTCCAAAATTATTATTTCTGAAAAAAAGCCTCCTTAAACTTTTTGCACCATTGACTCCACTTAGAAAAGGTAAGTTTATAAGAGAGAAGACATACATAAGTACTGAGACTGCAGTCTTCTAAGTAAACAACACCTTTACCAGACAAACATTGGAAGCCAGCCACACGTGACACAATAATAATCACATTGTTTCATTTCAAGGAAGAAGTTTGTTTTAAGACAACCTGCCCTTAGCTGCTCAAGTCCTGTATTTAGAGATTTGGAACTAGGCCCCGATCTCTCGATTCTCATGTTACCTAAGTGTCATTGTTTGAGCATTGTAATCCTTGTATATAAAGGGTAAGACATTTTTTAGAGGACTCCGTGATGTTGCTTAAAGTCTCACAGAAATTTAATCTCAAATCTTTCATCCGTAAATAAAAGTAGTGAACCTTATAAAGAAAATAAGCATAAGCAGTTTTCTGTCAACTACTACTTAATGTTCTAAAGCAGATCTGTCAATATACGATAATGCCCCAGATAAGGTTAGGCTACGTTCACATTTTGTTTTTGTTAGATATTCCAACGTTTTCTTAAAACAAAAGTCAGCAACTTATCATCAGCAAAATGAGAGAAAAATTGAATTTTAAGACATTTTTGTTACTTTCTGCAAAGTCAAAAGTTTACCTACACTAATCTTGTAAACTTCTTTTGAAAATCCGTTTAATAGTCAGATATACCAGATAAAAATAGCTTTAAAAATCACATTGATGTGTGTTTGCTGGTCACCCACGCCCGACCCTGGGTTTCGCCTGTGTGGCTTCTTCTTGGGGCATGACACTGAAGAAACATTACAAGACATCAGCCAGAAAATTAAAGCTTGGGTGAAAATGGGTTCACCAAATGGACATTAACCCGAAGCTAGTGCCAAACTGGTTACAAAGTGGTTTAATAAAGTTAATGGGGCAGATTAACTTACCCGGTCCTGTCGCGTCCCCGCGGTGCGTTTTCCGAAGAGGATCCGGCACAATTCACTAACATCGTGCGCCCGAGTTCCTGCATGTGTCACTGCTGCGCCGAGGTCCACCAGAGTTCACCTGCTTCTTCCTGGTGTATGTGGGTGCTTGATCTTGCCTAAATCCTTTTTTAAATTCAGCGGTTTGTCCGAATCCGTCGCGTTGTCTGTTGCTTGCAAGCTGGTGCCGATGCGCCAAAATCCGATCAAGTGCGCCAAAATCCTGGGGCAATTTGGTGCAAAACGCAAATATTTGTGAAACCCGATGAAAGTGCGGTGTTTGGACCCTTAGTAAATGAGCCCCAATGTTTTGGACCAGCCATCATAAAGTCATGATCTCGATCATATTAAAAATTTAAGGGCAAAGCTGAAAATACAGGTACGAGCAATGCGGCTACAAACACAACTAAGTTATACCAGTTCTGTCAGAATGAACAGGCCCAAAGACCTACCAGCTTTTGTGAGAAGCTTGTGGAAGGATATTTGTCCAAAGTCATACAGTTCATGGGCAATGGTACCAAATACTAATGAAATCTATGTAAACATTTGACTTTGCAGAAGGTAATAAAAATGCTTTAAGATATTCTCTCTCTCATTATTCTGGCATTTGGCAAGTATAAATTATTTTGGAAATCCTAATTTAGCTACAATCGGAAAAGTTTATTTCATTATTTCATGTCAGGTAGTGAGAAAAAAACATGTAGATGTGTCTTTTTTATATGGTGTATGTAAAGTTCTGTTTTGAACTGTATGTTGAAGGAAAAATAAATAAAGAGGTATTTGAAAAAAATAATAAAATGTGGCTTTTCCTTAACTAATTACAATTCAAATAATTCATTCATCTTTATTTTCTTTCCCAGGCCACACTCCTCATTCTTACTTTCCCTTCACTGGATGTAAGAAAACTTGCTGGAGCAGCAGTCTCCCTTCTCTTCTTTGTTTATATTAGAACAAACATTAAAGGGAACCTATCAGCAGAAATTGACCTAATAAACCACTACAAGAATGTTGACAAGCAGCTGACACACCTTAGAGATCATGTTACTTTCATGACCCAGTGTGGTGGCACCATCCCGAAAATCGACTTTGAAGTGAGACGTAAAAGCCAACTTCACTGTAATTAATGGTCCTGCTTCCAGAGACATCACTAACCAGATCTCCTGAAGTTCGATTTATGATTTCAATCCCAGAGGAGAAGAAGTTCAGAGCCTCCTTGACTTCAGTGTTAAACTCTCCGCCTCCTTGACTTTATACAAACAATTTACAGCTCATTTTAAAGTTGATTTTCTGGATGATGCCACCACACTGGACCCTGAAAGAAGCAAAAAACTAGGTGTTACACTGCTTGACAATATACTAGTAGTGGTTTATTAGGCAATTTGCTGATGACAGGTTCTCTTTAATCCCATCCCTTTGTGAATCCCTGCCCCTCTAGCCAGGCACCTAAATATAGGGATGACCAGTTGGTTAATTTGCTGTGTTATTTGTGTGTTAGGGTCATGCTGAAAATCCTGTGGGTAGTGAGGATATATTCTATAGATACGGCCCCCTCTGGAGCACATGCCGCATGGCTGTATGTTTCGTATTTGGAGCTATAAATACTCTCTGAACTGTGGTAAATACACTGCATTAACCTTTTAGTAAAGACATATAATTCCTGAACCCACCACTGTCTCCTTGGGTGACCCAGATTTTAGTGTCTTCTGTCTTTGTACATTTTGTGATGGCTCCTCTTAGTGTGCTATTATTTCAGGTGTTATAGCACCGGTTTCTGGGACAATATTTATAATGCACAGCAGCGTGCAGCTATGAGCAGCAAGTGACTTATTCCAACCGCTAAGAAATGTGCTCTAGCTGGACCTATAAACAATTAGAAAGAGACAGATTAGAACATGTTCAAAGATTAAATAATATTCCATTCAAGCAGCACCACACCTCCCCTGCTGTGAGCTGGTGTGAAGCCACAAGATCTTTCAACAAGGGGTCCTAAGCCCCACATAATCCGACTCATTATTAGTTTTGTAAAACTTGGCTTACATGGGAAAATTATTGAGTAATTAGCCAGCCAAGTATTAAAAAAGACTTAGACCAACTTGCAAGTGAAGCCCGTGTGTTAGCTTTTCCACACATATAATACAGATTAACTTGCATTACCTTAGGTTGCTAAGAAGAAAAATTCTCTCACTTTCATAGACTAATCTGAAGTGGTATCAAGTTTCATGTTTAGTTGATAGTGTCAGCCCAAAACTTCTACTGTATTTGGAGGATTTAGTTTTCATCAGCAACCTTGGATGTAGAATTTTTATGGTCAATGCCTTGTCCTTGGTTAAAGGACATCTAGCACCAGGAACCAAGCACACCGGCATACAGTAATGTGCCCCCTCTGGCAGGATATGCTCGACTTTTAGCTTCTTATGTCCTGGGTTTTACAAATAAAGGTTTTTGACCACAGGCATTAGTGATCCCGCGATGCGTTGTCCGATGAGGATTCGGGTCTGCCGCGATTCACTAAGATCGTGCGTCCAATTTCCTGCATCTGTTGCTTCCCCCGCTGAGGTCCACCGGAGTTCACCTTCTTCTTCCCGGTGCATGTGAGTGCTTGATCTTGCGACACAAATCCTATTTTAAATTCCGCGGTTTGTCCGAATCCATTGGGTCGTCAGACTTTGCATGTTAAATGTGGCGCACGCCCTGATTGTACACCGCAACACCCATATCAAGGCCAGGTCATCTATCAATTTTGTCATCAGTGTTTATCACTAGGTTTTGTAAGCCAAAACAGCATATGCAAAAACTGAGGTGTAAACTAGCCCTGATTTATTTTATATGACATTGCGTTACTATATGCATAAAAAAGAAGTAAAAAACCCTGTATTAAAGAGGACCTGTCACCCATAAAAAGGCACTGGGAGCTACTTAAAGTAAGCCTAGTGCTACCTCAGATATAGCAGTGTTACACTGTTAGCGTTATCGGAAAGCTAGCAGACACTGCCGCACTGTACAATAAGAACACAGGCCGCGCTGGAAGCGGTCAGGCATATTCATGAGGGGGTGGTCCGAGGGGGTGGTCCGCTGCATCTCCCCAGGACCGCCCTTCCCACTCCATAGGCTTCATGCGGCAGTCACTGCCCCTAGTACCACCCCTTCATGAATACAACTCAACCGCTTCCAGTGTGGCCCGGCGTTTCTGTTGTACAGCGCAGAAGGGTCTGGTAGCTTTATCGGAGGGCTCCCATAATGCTAGCAGTATAACACTGCGGCACCTGAGGTAGCGCTAGGAGCTGCTTACTTTAGGAACAAGCTCCTAGTGCCTTTTTTATGGGTGACAGATCCTCTTTAAAGTCATTAGAATAATCCAAGGCGGGGATGTTTACAAAGACCCAAAGACTAATCTATGATTTCTCCACTGACCTGAAATACATTGGTACATAGTGACTAAGTCACAATTTATTCATCTTTTCTCTAAACAGAATAATCCCAATTTTCATCTGATGTAAAATGAACATGTTGAAACTGTTTAATTAAGAAACTCTGAATTGTTAACATGGAGCAAACAAAGTTGCTGAGAAAGTCTTTGTTCCTTGTTCGGGATTATTAGGTCACAGTGACATCCATTTCCCATGTTCTTAGTGGGATAGTTTAGAGATTTAACAATGAAAAATCACAAGTTCTGAATTCATCTAGTCAGGGTTCAAACAGGGTTGAGATCAAAATGATTAATTTAGGAATTAAGGAACTATAGAGCACTAAACTAACAACATAGAGATGTCACTGATGCAGGAAAAACTCGGACCCAGGCTGGGGAGGAATTTTTTAAAAAATAAAAATGTTATCTCCTCGTCCGCCGCTCCCAGTGTCCTGCTCCACTCCCACTACTTCCTGGTCCCAAGCATGCCCACCTGTCCCCTGTACCAGCGCTGTATCAGGCACTGTGATCGGCCCCCCGAAAGTATTCAGAGTGGAGCTTCCGTGCATCTGTACGGCTCCCCAACCACGGCACAGGACACCGGGAGCGCCGGAAGAGGTGAGTACACTTTAATTGTAATGGTCACATAGACAACTGGAAGGTACCTGAGTGTCCACGGGAGGAAAGTCTATATGGGAATAGTCCGGCGGGTGGAGTTTGTGGACCAGTGGACCCTCTGGACCACCGCGGGAAATGGTATGAGAGTACTAGCCACAACCCGGGACTGGAGTCTAAGTGCCACCCTGGTCTTCCCCAGAGTCCGCCGCAAAGCGGGATTGTCTTGCTGCGGCGGGGTGCCACCAGGTCGTTCCACGCGTGCGTCTAAACCTGCGGTGACAGCCAGGGATGATAGGGATGTAGGACGCAGTTCGAACCTGGGATGACAACAGGAGTGCGGCTTGGAAGGATGAGCTGGAACTCACGGCAGGCAAGCAGGCAGTAGCTGGCACAAGGCCCAGACGTTCAGGAACGGAGAGGTCCTAGGAGGAGAGTTGGGGGCTTGAAGGTGCCTGGGAATGCTGGAACACGGGAGCCACCAGGAGTGTAAGGGAATGCTGGAGACAGGAGACACGGAGGCGTCTTTCTAACACTCAGACAACCCCTTTAAGTTCTGCTTTTGCCACTGCTCACTAACCTTCTAACCTTTACCATTAAATGATCTGTAGCTTTTAAGAGATAAAAAATTATTGTGTCTGCACAAATTTTTTGTCCACGTTTGCATAAACAAAAGTGTCTTTGTAGCTTCCACATGTATTTGTTATGTCTGTGCGCCACAAATGTGTTCGGTTGCATTTTGTCCAAAATTTTTTAATACTGTGTGCCTAAAGGGGTGTGCTAGTGTATGTTTCTACCTATATGCTACATAATTCTGTTGGAACAGCGTGAAGCAAAGTGGACCAAGAAAAAAGTGTGTGTACATCCGATACTATTTCCTTCTCTCTGTGTATGAACTGCTGGTCTGTGGGGTAACTGGTAAAGGACCACTACCATTCTGATATACATAATTTATTCTATATTTTTGGCCAGAAGATATAATAAAGGGAAAAGTATAATCATGATAGATCTTAAAGGAAATCTACCATCAAAATCAACCAAAAGGGATAAAGGATAAACCAGGGGCACTTACTAATAGATCCAGGCACTGTGACTATGTTAATCTTCTTATATTTGTTATCTATGGGCTTCTTCCTTCTAAAATTACCTTCTAAAATTGTGGCCAGAAGGGCCCTGGAGGGTGTTACCGGAGACCCTCCATGCTGTCGCTTGCATGGTGCAGGAACCACTTCCTCCCTTCCACTGTGTTCTGAAACTTCTTTTGCAGTGAGATTACATCAGGGAGAGAAAGGCAGAAGTGCAGAGGGCGCAGATGGGGAGGGGGGAAAAGTGTAAAAGCCTGTGAAGCCAGAGCACAGAGGGATTCTGGTAACGCCACCAGAGCCATTCTGGCTCATTAGTATAATTATAAAAGTTAAATTTTGGAAGGATGCTATGTCTGTGTCCGTCTTACTGTCTTGTCTCTGTTCCTGTACCTAGTTCCCTCATTACATTATTTCTTTTAAAATAAAGACATAAAATTATTTCTTAGAATATTGTATTAGTAGACCACTTGTGAGTAGTCCAGGCAGACAGTAATTAAGTAATATTATCTGTAATAAAACACATAGCTATTAGGTTTTAAATCTAGGTCTGGGGAAGATAATGAACAATACTAGAAAGTAATAGATGTTCAGTGAAAGTACAATCAGTTATGGATGATATCATACTCTTTTAATAAAGGTCAGAGAAAATGCTTCATATTAAAGATACGGTCTTTATCATGACAGAGTAAAGAGATTTACCTGTACAGCCTAGAAAATTAATACACATAAATTCCAAATTGTAATGAATTTAGGAGAAACATTCATTTTGATGAGATTTGTCATATGAGCAGTGTCATTGTCCAGTCTGGCAAAGGAGCAGAGAGAATTATTACAGTAAGAAAAGTTATCAATTAAAGGGGTTTGCCCATGAAAGAAAGTTCTCAAATTTTAATCCCCTAGTGATGTTCACACAATAAAGATAATTTTAACCCTTTACTTTACAATTCTACTCAGTTTTATTGCTGTTTTAGCTCCTATAACTCAGTGGGTGGGGACTTTTTAGGCAGATACTTCATGATTCCTCTGTGCTATGAGATGCTGTGTGCTGCCAATGTGCTTAGATGACCAGGGTACAGGTTTATCTGCACTATTATTTAGCTTCTAAACATTCTACTTGTATCTGATACATACAAAAGAGAGATTAATCAGATCAGAGATGAGAGATGATGAGACCCATGAGATGGATCTGAAACACAATGACACTCTCAGCTCTGCTAACTCATCTATTACACACGCTGTTGGCTCTGCTATATGCCTCCCTCCCGTTTAAAGATCTTATCTTGCTTGTAGCAAGTAGAGTAAGTCTCTGCACACTGCTGCTTGCTGTCAGGAAGTGCCTGTGTCTGAGTTGGTTTTGTAATGCATAGGGGAGGGACAGGAGGCAGAGAGCACTGCAGTGTGCAGACAAGAAAAGCTATTCATGAGAAGAATCAGACCATACTCAGAAGATTTACAGTTGGATCCAGGACAACCAAAATAGTAAACACCAGGACTGATAGAGAATGTGTTATTTTGTTATACTGAGTATATTTAAAAATATTGTCTTTATGGGAATACCTCTTTAATGTGACATTGTGTCAATCCAAATTAAATTGGGTTAAGTAATCCAATTTCTTTCACCTTTTTCCACAAACTTTTAGCCCCTCGAAACAGACCATATGTTGGTCGGATCCCGTTGACTGAACATATTGCACAGGGTGGGAGTCCTTGCATCATACAGAAATATGCCAGCCGAACTGCAGCAGCGGAACTGTGTGAAATGTGATAGTGTCAGTGCTGCTGTTCAGCTGGACTTATTCTTAATCAATCACATGACATTTGGTTGGCAGGTAAGATGGGCAAAGCTACATGCACACAAACGTTGCTGTTGTTGTTGTTGTTGTTCATGTGCTATACTTTTTTTGGTGGATGGACCCATCCATGTGCCTGTTTTTCATGGATCCATGTGCAAATCCGAAGTCAATGTGAATTAAAAATATGAACCGCAATACTTAGGTGTCATCTTCATGCAGTTCATATTTATGGATCACTAGCTAGGTTACACAATCATGTGACCCTACAAGAGGTTGCGACAAACAAGACCTATATCATGCAGTCCTTTCGGGCTCATTTTGAAGATCTGCCCAAACAGATGACATTCTCGCAGACATTCCGATAAGCAAAAGGTTGTTGACTGGAGACTTATCAAACGTATGATACTGACCACAGCCCCTCAATTTCCAGCCACGTACATCAAGAGGTTTAGGCCTGGTGTAGTTTTGTGTGACTAAGAACACAAGTGCAACATCCCCCACCGGGGCCTAGTCTTTTGTTGGGGTTTGGAGGTAGCCGGTGCCCAGAATACCGGAGTGGCTGCTATTGCAGCCTAGGGCCCCCTCCACCTGCCGCAGAGCTCCTCTACGGCCCCTCCACATCCACATTGCGTGGAGGTGGCGTATTCGCAATTCAATCACAAATTCTTGCACTGTACACGAATCTACAATGAATTCACTGCTTCTATGCCATAAAACTGGAGTAGAAGCAGTGATCAATCTCCCCCTAGGACTGTATGGCTTGATTAAGCGTCTACGCCAGCTATATAAGGCTTTAAAGTCTTGTAACCTGACTTTTTTGCAACAGAAATATTAGCAAAGAACACCTCAAGAAGGTCTGATGCTGCACGTGCTGAGGTCACGTTAGGGTAAAAAATACCTTACAGGTTCACTTTAAGACATTTCTCCCGGTAGAAAATGAAGTCAAATTCCAGCAGAGCCTGTATAATAATGCACAGAGGTATACAGGAGGTATACAGACTATGCACTGTTGCAGTTTGCATGAGCTATTATATCTATATACAGGGATTTTACAACAATTATAATAGGAAGCTAGCTTTACCTATCTATACAATCTAAAGTACCATATACAGTATTATATACTGTATGCTTGTAGTCTATAAATATATTTACAATCACAACTGTCTGTACCTTTGTAATGATCAGAGCACAAACCATTTGACACCTTCTACGTATATTGAAAACCTGTGTAACTACTGTAAACAAGGCACATTACTTTTTGTGACCTGATTTAATAAATGTCTGCTATAGATACTTATACCATTTAACTATAATGTTTTCTGCTATTTTTGTTGCATTTCTCTTCTTAAAAACTGTGGAGAGCGCCAAGGCGGTGGTAAATATCACAGGCTGATGTGATCCTAATTCACTCTGCAGTATGGACCATTAATTAAACTCGCGTGCCCGTTACATGGGATCCTCAGATCTGTTACCACATTCAACCATCATTTGTAAAATGTAACAAGATTAGTGTGGAAACTGTTCAGTCATTGACATGACACTTCTGACCTGTAAGATCAGTGCCAGACTAGTAAAGGAATGTAGCACTGATATAGGATGTAATTATCATCCCTATTATGAAGGAGACAGCTTTGTGTCAAGCCAGATGAAGGAAGAATATTCCACATGGCACCTCATTAGGTTTACAAGTGGAACTGTCACGTTATATTATGGCCTTATTCACATGGTGTAAATTTGATTTTTTTTTTTTTTCACAAATGTGGATATAAGACAGAGGTAAAGTTTAAATGAAATGTTGAATATTGTTGGCTTGCGACCTCTCACCACCTCCAGCGACCTCTCACTTTTATAAATGGGTGAGCTCTAATATACAATATAAATTTGTATTAAACATGCATGTAGGTGTCGTGAAGGGTAAAATAATCACTATGGGGCTCATTTACTAAGGGTGCGAATCGCGCATTTTTGCCAGGTTTCCCAAATATTTCCGATTTGCACCGAATTGCCCTGGGATTTTGGCACACACGATCGGATTGTGGCACATCGGCGACGGCTTTCACGTGACAGAAATCGGGGGGCGTGGCTGTCGGAAAACCCGACAGATTTGGAAAAACCACGATCACGAATTTTTTAAAAAAATTGTGTCGCAAGAATAGAACTCACATACATCGGGAAGAAGAAGGTGAACTACGGCAGACCTCGGCGCAGCAGCGACACCTAGTGGATATCAGGTGCATGGGCCTTAGTGAATCCCGGCAAGCTCCGAATCAGCCTCGGAAAACGCGCCGTGGGATCGCGAATAGACCAGGTAAGTAAATGTGCCCCCATATCTTGTAGTTCCCAAGTAATTGGGATTATTTCAGGGCTTATACACCAAAAAGCAGGCATACGAGTCCTAATAACTGTCCTCCCTGTAACTCACATAATCATAAGCCTGATGTGATTTGAAAGATGAAATTCATATCTTTAATACAGCACCAGCATAGTTTGAGGTACTATATACCTGAAGATATTATAAATAATAAATAATTACTTTATTTATATAGTGCACACAGATTACGCAGTGCTTCACAGAGCTTGCCAAATCAGTCCTATTGGTGTCTGAAGTGACTCTCCCCCTTCAGCCTATAAAAGTGGCTCATCTCATGCAATACTCATTTTCCTGGCTTTGGAAGTTATTTTTTTATAGGTAAATTTCAGAGAATTTTATAAAGGACATTTTATACCCCACCCGAGGGGAATGCTAGGGTAAAATTTGATGGCAGTGTCCTTTTAAAAGGAATTTGTTGGCAGAAATCGACCCAATAAACCATCACTAGTATGATATTAACCTGCTTAACACCTTCAAGTTCATGTTCCTTCTTGGCCAAGTCCAGTGACAGGAATCCTTAAAATCTATTTTGAAGTGAGATGTAAATTGGTTGTATAAAGTCACTTATGTAGAGAGCTCAGCACTGAAGTAAAGCTCTCCTCTTTCAGAAAGCAGCTTGATTGACATCATCTACCAGACTTCAGAAGAAGCAGCTACTTATGTCCCTGGATGCATGGCAGTCAATAACAGTGAAATAACACACAGTGAATAACAAGCTTCTTGACAAATGTGGTTGTCTGTTAGTCCAATTTCCACGGGCAGGTTACCTTTAATGTTTGCACATTAGGGCTTATTTAATAAGGGTCGCAGATCGCTCTTTCTTTGGACTGTTCGCCATTTTTGGGATTTGTGCAGCTTTGACAGGTATTTAACAAGTGTCTGCGTTGGGATTGTGTCGCATGTTATCGGTTTTTGGCGCAGCGGTGCTGGCTTCCATGCGTCGCAAATCGGGGGGCGTGCTTCGGACACCATGGGATTTAAGTTTCAAATTGTGTTGCAAGACAATGCACTTACATGCACCACAAAGAAGAAGGTAAACTTCGTCGGACCTGAGCGGGGAAGTAACACATGCAGGATATTGGGTGCACAATCTTAGTGAATCGCAGCAGATGTGCATGATCGTCGGACAATGCACTTTCGATGAACTCTGCGGACCGGGTAAGTAAATGTGCCCCATTGTGTTCGTTGTGTTATAATTTTTATGTGAAAGTTAGAGCCATCACTTATTTAAATGTAGTTATTCACTGTATACACTATTATACACTAATACATGTATTATTGTTTCATTATATGTTGCAAATATGAGTACCAGTCTAGTTTCCCATTTTATTCCATAAACTACTCATTTCATGCTCATATCAAGCACTTCCTTACGTCAGTACATCTCACAGAATGTAGCCCATGAAGCATTCCTATTATAGCCATCTGTGACACATCCAAAAATAGAGGGCGAGGATTATGCATTATATAGTCACATAAACGTTAAAAGTATAATACAGTCCTTTGCAAAAGTATTCAGCCCCCTTAAAATTTTCTACCTTTTTCCACATTTCAGGCTTCAAACATAAAGAAGAAACAACAAGTGGGACACAATTGTGAAGTGGAATGAAATGTATTGGATATTTTACACTTTTGTAAAAAATATTAAACAGAAAAGTGGGGCGTGCAATATTATTCAGCCCCTTTACTTTCAGTGCAGCAAACTCCCTCCAGAAGTTCAGTGAGGATCTCTGAATGATCCAGTATTGTCCTAAATGACTGATGATGATAAATATAATCCACCTGTGTGTTATCACGTCTCCATATAACTGCACCTCCTCTCTGATAGTCTGAGGGTTCTGTTGAAAGCGCAGAGAGCATCATGAAGACAGAGGAACACACCAGGCAGGTCTGTGATACTGTTGTGGAGAAGATTAAAAGGCAGATTTGGAAATAAAAGATTTTACAAACTTTAAACATCCCAAGGAGCGCTGTGCAATCGATCATATGGAAATGGAAGGAGTATAAGACCACTGCTAATCTACCAAGACCCGGCCATACCTCTAAAGTTTCATCTCAAACAAGGAAAAGACTGAGCTGAGATGCAGCCAAGAGGCCCATGATCACTCTGGATGAACTGCAGAGATCTACAGCTGTGGTGGGAGAGTCTGTCAATAGAACAACAATCAGTAGTACACTGCACACATTTGGAAGAGTGGCATGAAGCCATTAGTCAAAGATATCCATAAAAAGTCTTGTTTAAAGATGGTCACAAGCCACAGAAGACACCAAACATGTGGAAGAAGGTGCTCTGGTCAGATGAAACCAAAAGAGAACTTTTTGGCCACAATGCCAAACAATATGCAACATAGCTCATCACCCTTAACACACCATCCCCACTGTCATGGTTTGGGCCTGCTTTTCTTCACAAGGGACAGGGAAGATGGATGAAGCCAAATACAGGACCAACAAGAAAACTTGTTGGAGTCTCCAAAAGACCTAAGTCTGGAACAGAGATCTATCTTCCAACAAGACAAGGATCCCAAACATAAAGCAAAATCTACAATGGAAGGTTCACAAATAAACGTATCCAGGTGTTAGAATGACCAAGTCAAAGTCCAGACCTAAATCCAATCGAGAATCTGTGGAAATAGCTGAAAACTGATGTTCACAAACGCTCTCCACCCAACCTCACTGAGCTCCAGCTGTTTTCCAAGGAAGAAATGGCAAGAATTCTAGTCTCTCATTGTACATAACTGATAGAGATATAACCCAAGCGACTTGCAGCTCTAATCGCAGCAAAAGGAGGCACTACAAAGTATTAACTTAAGGGGGGCGAATAATATTGCAAACCCCACTTTTCTGTTTATTATTTTTTACAAAAGTTTAAAATATCCAAAAAATTCCGTTCCACTTCACAATTGTGTCCCACTTGTTGTTGATTCTTCAGCAAAAAAATTTAAATTTTATATCTTTATGTTTGATACATTCCTCATAATACTAGCTTTACACCAGTATCTTGCCTGAAGTCTTTTTTGGAAAACACAGAAACCTGATGTTACTTGGAAAAAATCAAACTTCCTCTTTTCACAGAACAAGACATATGGAAGAACGATTACTCTACCAACATTCGGGGACCTAATCTGTACGGATAGTGGGAGTAAGCTAAAAAACTCACATTGTACAGACTCAGAATATAAAATCTCATTCTTGACCAAGCAAGAATATGACAACATGATCCTGTTTTTCCTCCTTAGTAGTACATAATGACATTGAGTGGGTCTGCTCTCCCATTCCCTAATATCAATTGATTATAAACTGGCCAAAGTAAATGTCACTTTATTGTACTTTTTTCCGGAAGCAAATTTTATGGGACATAAATTGTTCCCGTTGTCTTCATATGTTGTAAATGATGACAAATGCTTCTAACGGAAGTTGTGACTAAAGATACTGCATGGGAACTGATCTGAAAAGTAAATTGGAAAATGGTCCCAGAGGAAAGATGCATGCTACGCGTATATTTAACAGTCTGTTTATATGGATAGTGTTCTCAAGAATCTTCATTCTTCCTTGTAAAGTTAAAGATGAGGTTGACATGGAATACATTGGCTAAATAATATAGTAACCCAGACAGTCATTGACTAAGAATGTTCCAGTTTATTCACCTACATACAGATATATGCACGGCCTGTGGTTTACTGATCCCACTGTAGCTTTATGGCTGGTGAAGTTGATGTTTTATAAAGGAAGGGCTTGTAAAATAAATGAGCACTTAATCTATCAAGGCGTGTACAATGTTTATTGCTGTTCACCTAGGACACAATTTAGGAACAATAAAAAGAAGCACACTCCATCTTCAGTTATGGGAGCAAACATTTATTTAACACTTGCATTTGTTTTTTTATTTCTTGCTCAGTAGATCCCTGATGTACTTCTAGAGGATTGAGTTACTTGTACTTCGAGCTCAGGAAGGAGTCTGTATAAAAATTATGGCAAACCACATGTAGTTACTTAACTAAATTTATATCTTAGAATTCAACATTTAGTCGTGCCAGGGAAAGACAAAAAATGGGTTATTGAATAGTGAGATTGTCATTTTGAGGGGGCAATTTAGCTGCCCATGGACCTTTACAGCTAACTGGTTGGTCAATGGTGAAGTTCAATCCCTGATGTAAATGTTTGTGGAGTGCTAAGGAGTAAAGCCAACCTGTTATACTGCTGTAAGGGCATGGCTAGGATTGACAGGAAGTACAGTGAGTCCTAAGAGTAAAAACACCTTCCCAGCTGTCCCTGCCTAATTGCCCAGCCTACCCAAAGTAAGGGGTGACAACCGGTCAACATTCCCTTCGTCAGCCAAAGTGCAAACACAGAGCCAAACAAAGGACAATAGAAAAATCCCATAGTAGTCAACAAGATATGGGTCAGAACCAAGAGGACAAACACAATACAAAATCAATAGGCAAATGGATAGTCAGAAAACAGGCAAAAGGGTCAGAGAGTCCGAAATAAAGAAGACAAGATGAATGTCTACTAGCTCAGAATAATTGTATAGTAATCAAGGAGAAACATTTTATGAGATGGCAGAGCTCTGCCCAGAAGATGATTGGATCAGTTCTCTGAAATCTAGGCAGGAGAGTAATGTGAGTGGAGGGAGATTTTATTCATCACATCTGATTAACTTTTTGCAAATCAGAGCAAGCTTCAAAGTAGAGAGATGGCTGGAACTCAATCAAGGTTACTCATAAAGGAGTAAAACAGTATTCAGACTAACATGGACAGAATGAAAAAAAATAAACTTAGTGCATCTTTAGCCATTACACTTTACGGCCAGAGGATGGCGCTGAAGTCTGAACTTGCAGAGATGTTACACAACCCATTATGTACACAATACAACACCCATTAAAAATATACTGGGTTTACTGCTTTTATGGATTCCTATATATTTCCACAGTAAGAGAATACACACTGTAACGTTCCTCGCTTTATTCTTACCTACTACCTAGCTAATATTTCCTATTCAAGTCTATATGCATTTGTTTCCACCATTTACCCCATATCCAGTGGCTTATAAAGAAGACATTTAGCTCAAATCATAACTGAGTCCACCCCCACAAAAAATATGACCTGCTAGGTTCACATCTGTGTCATGAATACAATTCCATAATAAAGGAAGAGTGGTTTGATACATTCATCACATGGTGGAAACAATTAACTTAATGGGGTCTGCCTGGTCTTAATTATAGTATCTGTCATTTTAACATGAAATAACATGAAAGAGCCTCCCCTAATTTTTTTGCCATCCCCATACCATATTAGTTCTTTCTGTATCAAAACAAATTAGGGAATGTGAGCAGGACATGCAACAATGAACAGTCGGTGCTAACATAAAAAAAAGGCCAAACTCAGCCCAATCCAGTTCTTTCTGTAGTTTCTCACTTTATTTAAACCCCATTTGATTTTAGACACAAAATTACCCTAAATTATTGCCAGTTTTCTTCCCTACCTCAATAGCACCAGCCACAGTAAGCCCCCTAACAATGTGCTTTTGTGGTGAAAATGTAGTTTTTAGGACAGCCCTGTCCCCTGTGAGTAGTCACTTTTCTGTCTGCGAGCAGTGTTAATACCCTGCCGTGTCCTAAACTTTGCCATCTGGCATTAAAAGGAAGAGATATACCCATGGACTAGCATAATAAGCACCCCATAAACTGAGCAAATGGCTTTAAAGAAGCTGTGGGTTTACCTCTTTTGAAGGTATGACACTGCCCAGATCTGATTATAATTTGTTAAGCCTTTATCATGCATATAGATCCATTTTCTTCAAAGCAGTGATGTACAGCTAAATTAGTCCCTCCATTGACTGCAGTGATGTGCTCTCCTTTGAATATTTATAGTAAACCTTACATGAACACTTAAGAGCTAATCAGGTAGAGTTGGTATCATGTCCATTTAGTTGATGTGTTGTAATAAATACCCTATAGACCAAACACAGACTTCCATGAACATATGTAGTTCTATAGTTGACTCCATAGTGTCTCCCTATCGATTCACTCATATTCTCTTATGGAAAAAAAAGAATCTTATATATGGGATTGTGTAACTTTAAACCAGATAACTGCATGGCAAATATGGTTTTGCCTTTTGTTACTTGTACTGTGACATTCTCCTGACTCTGTAAACTGCATATTCCTGTTGGACAAGTTTTTGTAATATTTGATTTAAACATATGGAAGCACGACATGCATAAATTCCCATTGTGTCATAACATTCCCAATATATGCTGCCAGAAACGTTGTCTGTCGAAAGTCTGCAGACCACCGCATTGTTGTGACTAGTCCCGAGCTGCATACATTGTACACATACCAGCTAATATCATCTTCCTGAGCAGGTGAAGAGAAAACCAACCCGTCTTGTCATCACACTTCTAGACTCAGCTCAATGTTTGACTTTCCGGAACACTTCATGCAGTGTTAATTCCTCAGTTCCTTAGCAAATGTAACCACAAGTTGCGAACCTGAGACATTATTTTATTTATATTATTTTCTGCATACTGTACACAAAGATATATATCAATCACATAGATCTAAAGCCAGGCATTGCTATACTGCAGAACTTATTGTACTTAAGAATCCTTTGGGTCTTGGGTATCCTTTCCAAGCTATGTGGATACTACCCACATTCCTGAATTTAGCAAAGAGTAAAGATAATGTCCCACAATTAAAGAGATCATTAAAGGGGTATTCCCAGGAAGACAAAATTCTAAAAAAAATACTCAGGATAACAAAATAACACATTCTCTAATTCACGATTATTAACAAATGTACAGATTTTCCCCAATATTATTCCATGTTGTCTCTATCAATCCTGGTGTTTACAATTTTGGTTGTCCCTGGATACAACCGTAAATCTTCTGACTAGGGTCGGATTCTTCTCATGAATAGCTTCTCTTGTCTGCACACTGCAGTGCTCTCTGCCTTCTGCCATTTTCCCCTGCATTATAAGACCAACTCAGACATAGGCACTTCCTGCAGGCAAGCAGCAGTGTGCAGAGACTTACTCTACAAGTGACAGACAGATAAGATCTCTGATGTCATGTGATCAGACATTTGCATGGTGTACAGTTTGCTAATGTTAGGAGGCTGGAGGACCTAACATGATGTCATCCTTGCAACATGACATTAATGCTGCATGCTGAAAAAGCATAGGGAGGAGCTGCTGGATTCAGCCAAAGAAGGCAACGCAGCCCCCCTCGACTTGCTATAATATCGCTGGATACTGGGTAAATTATAAAGAATATTTATGGGGTTCTGAGGAAAACAATTTTAGCTAAAAGAATTGTTACAGTTCTGTAGGAACCTGCCACTAGTTGTATTTGTGAAAAAAGTGACAGGTTCCCTTTAGGAATGCAGGGATGTCATTCATCTTACCTACAACATAAAGGGAAATTAAATTTATTGTAAAGTAAACAGTACCCCAGAATCTAGGGAGGTGAGTTCCCACCAATGGTTACAGTGGTAGCTTCCATCTCTACTTTAATATTAAATGAGGGTTGTAGGGTGCATGCTCTTCCTGCCAATCCACCCATTAGTGAGAATGGGACCCCCATATTATGGATTTCTGGGGGCCATTCTCTTGATCAGTGGGGTTCCCAGCATATGGATCCTCAACAATTACATTGTTGTCTTCTTTCCTGTGGATAGGGGATGAGTCGGAACGTTGTGACAGCCCCTTTAACGCTTATAGGAGAATAATTGTAAAACACTTCCAAAAAATTAAGGTAAGACTTGAAATTAATCTTACATTTCAACCATGGCATTAGTTTGGCAACCTATGAGATGACTGCTCTGATCTTCTTTTATTTATTACACTTTACATGACATCTGATGCCGTCCTATACGGTTTAATGGACAATGATCGAATATTTCAGCCTCATGGGAATTTCTTCTCAGATTCAGAGGTCAGAAGAGAGAGAACACTGAAAATGTGAAGCAGCCATTTAATAATTGTGTGAAACAGCTCTTTGTGGTTAGTGTTGAAAGGAGAGAAAATTATGTGGAACAGCTTTAAATTTCCTTTGAAATCAATGGTGCCAGACTTGGTCCATATTCTGTTAAGATCTTTAAAATACATTTAACATACAGTTAATCTGGAGGAAGCAAAAACGTGGCTGTGATGTTTTCCTTGTTCACAAAGTTTTTCTCTAGGTAGTCCTCACTGTTTTACTGCAATGCTTCATTTCACCTATGATGGTGCTGCTGGAAAATCAAATAATTACTTCCATATTTCCCCACATATAACAACTGGTGGGGGAACATTGCAATAAGCTCCTTGTCAAAGGACGTTTGTAACAAGTAGGAATTGGCCAAACTTAAGAAAACTTTTTAATGGTTACTTTTAACCAAAATTTACATACATCACTAGTACAGGTTAATACAAAACAAACATACAAAATATTATCAGAGAATAATTCCCTTTTTCTCCACTGATTTTGGCTCCTATCGTCCTCCCACCTTCTTTCCTATTCTGCTTTTTACTCTGAAATCTCTGCTGAATTATCTTTTTTATGTAGCACAATGGACAGAATCTCACTAAGGTGTCATATCACCTAGAAGCTCTATGGAGGGGTAGCAGTGAGACTTATGAAAACTACTGATATAGACTGCATTGTTGCTAGGAAATTAGGATAACAAGTAATGAGTCCTGCTACCCAGGAGTCACATGACCTATGGTTCCCTGTGGCAACTGGAAACTATTTCAGGGTTAGTATGATATTGGTGACCCAGTTACAGTTTCCTATAAATGGCATATTATGAGGGACAAAAGCCAAAAATAAATCTGACAAGCAAATGTAAGAATGAGCATTTGTATAAAGTGTAAGTGAATATATAAATTGATAAAGGAAAACAACAGGCATAACTTTAAAAAACACCTTAAAGGAAATCAACCGGCAAAATCCACCCTTTAAAAGTATGCAAATGAGCCAGAGGGGTTCTGGGTGGCTTTATCGGAACCCGTCTGTGCTGCAGCTTCATAGGATGTTACACTATCTCATTCCCCCTCAAATCCTCTCGTTCCTTCTGCGTGATGTAGTCTTACAGCAGCAGAGGAAATTTCTGCACACTGTGGGAGGGGGTCAATGTTCCTGTACAGTGTAAAAGCCTGTGAAGCTACAGCATAGAGGGGTTCTAGTAATGCCCCCAGAGTTCTATGGGCTCATTCGTATAATTTAAAAAATTGCTTTTAGAAGGAAGAAGGCCATGGATAACAAAAATAAGAAAATCACCACCGTCACAGTGCCTGGATCTATGAGTAAGCTTCCCTGGTTTATCATGATTGATTTTGATGGTAGATTTCGTTTAATAAACATATAGTTCCCATGTAACCGTTGGCAACATAAACATATAAAGAGGTTTTCAAGCTGTGTAGAATAGGTCTCTCTGGAATGCTTGTACCCACCTCCATTCCTCCCAACTAGACCCGGGCTGCCAATGTCCACGGTCACTCACTGCAGCCATCTAATTCCTTTAATTATACAATTAAGACGCTTCAGAGCAGATACCTGCAATAAATATTAATAATAATTGCACAGATGATTGAAGAATAACCATCTGCAGATCAAATATATAGAAAATGAGGTAAAAGCCATACTGTACAGAAAATAATTAACAATCCTTCTAACTACTGTGGTTACACAAAGTGACAGATTGTGGGATCTCCACACAGCAGATTGTGAGTGAGATCAGAACAGCAAGTTTCATTCAGTATTGTGATGAGAGGAGGTGCAGGGGAATGAGAAGTGATATATTGTATAAAATAAACTTATCATAGAGAAAAAAGGAAGCCGTGGATATGCTACAAGATTATTTTATGTACTGTTGATGCTTAAAGGGGTTATTAGTGGAGACAGGAAAGGAGACAAAAGACAAATTGAGAAATCTACATGTCAGAACATTTAACATAAACCTAAGACCACTATTACCTGTACGCAGAGAAGCAGGGTCTTCATTGGAAACTTGGACGCAGCATAGAGAGGTAAAATGTAAGTCCTGTGATTGTATTCACTAAGAGGTTCTGGTCTCTTAGTAAATACAGACACAACCTCCACCATTTACAACCTGTAGACGGTTGGAGACGGTTTGGCTGTCTTTGCTTTCACGCCTGGGCCCGCAGAACCGCCTCCCGCCCTGACACACCTATAGTGCCGTGCGGGTCGGAGAATGCCAAGAACTGGCGAGGAGAGGAAGATTCATGTGTTCTCTCCACCAGAAACCTGGAAGACAAGGCGTAATGAATCTCCCCTATTACATTTACAGAATGTAAGATTGACTCTTTCACTGCCCTACACTGCCGTATATCCTAAATTTAAAGGACATCTACCACCAGATTTACTGGTGTTAGATGTCCTCAATAAAATGATTCTTACTTGTTCTAGGGGAAGATCGTGTTTTTCTTGCATCCTAGGACATCTTTATTCAGCTAAAAACAACTTTATAAAATATGTAAATGAGCCAGAGGTGCTCCAGTGATGTCGGTCGAAGCACCTCTGGCTCATTTACATATTCGTCTGGTTATAATGTATGTACGCCCCCCACTCCCACTGTCTTGTCCTACCCACAGAGATACTGACAGCCGGTGCATCACCAATTAAACTATCCAGCTAGCTGTGCTGATTTTTTTAATATATTTTAAAGGAATTAAAAATAACAAAACTACATAAATTTGGTATATCTGTGATCGTATTGAGCTAAAGGTTAAACGTCATCCTATGGATGTGCCATAAATGTCTTTTGTAGGAAAATTGCTTCAATATTTATTTGATGCGGGATTGTATCACAGCTTAGAAGGAACAATGCCCACCACAAACAACAAGGCTTAGATACAACACTACAATGGACTAGACTGTTTTATCAAAGTTATCGATCATGTATCATTCTTGTATTATATGAATCTAGACTCTATACTTTCCATGGATCATCCTCTTTATTTTAGAGAAGCTCTTCGACTACTTGAAATTCCGTATGACATCATCCGTTCTGACCTCAGTGCCCCATGAGACTGCATATGCTTACAAAAAGAAAAAGTCACTGAGTTTGACATTGACATATGGTTCATTTAACAGCAACACACACTATTTTGTGACTATCTGCTGAGTTAAAGGCGTTGAGCCTCAGGCCATGACATTTGCTGCTTCTTTATAATCAATTCCTGTGCATTTGTATAAGTCATCCGATTCAACAGATAGGCTCAAAAATCTATACTCTAAACTTAATTTGGATTTCTGCTGCTAATATATTACACCACAAAGTTTTTCAAGTGCATCATAATTTAGAATCTTTGACAATTGGTTTGGGTATACTCAAATTGTAAAACTATTGTCTGCACTACCGTCACCAAGCCAATGCAACAGCTTCCCATTCTATCTACGTCTGTAGGCTCCCCTCCGTCATCAGGCTTCTGTTGCTGCTGTGGATGAGAAGGAAAGGATGCTATAGAAAATGGGGATGAGGTAGCTTCTAAAAGGGGTCAGAAGGTGGGAGGCCACATTAAAGGAGGAATACATTTGTGAGGCTACAGAGAGGGAGGCACAAGGGACCATAATAAGTTAAGATGCATAAGTATAATAATTTCGGGGAGCTAAAGAAAGGGGGACATTTTAAGTGAGATGGACAATATAGTGGGAGTATCATACATGGGGCATGTACTGAAAGTGTAGGCATTATAAATTTCTGCCAAAGGAAAGGGGGAATTATACTATTTAGGGGCAACATAAAAGGGATTAATACTTTGGTGGAACATAAGGCGATGGGGATATATATATTAACATAGGAGTAACTGTACATCGTGGTGGTCGGTATTATCACACATCAGAACGTACAGATTAGGAAAGGGGGGTTGTTCCACCAGTACATTAGCTTGTACTCTGTATGTATGGTTTCCTATTCGGATTTAAGGTTTCTAGCTACCTGCAAAGAGCCTATCTGAGCTGTCAGTTCTACCTTATCCTGGGATATTGTCAATACAGGCAGTCTCCGGGTTACGTACAAGATAGGTTCTGAAGGTTTGTTCTTAAGTTGAATTTGTATGTAAGTTGGAACTGTATATGTTTATGTGGTCTCCATGACAATTAAATTTTTAAAATGTTGGATTGTCATAAGAACCAGGCTTAACGGCAGACACCTTTGATAACTGTTATCGCTGTTTATTGTAGCCTAGGGCTAAAGTACAGTAAATTACCATGATCCAGAGGTCTATTTGTAACTAGGGGACATCGGTAAGTCAGGTGTACTTAAATAGGGGACCACCTGTATGCATAAAGTATAAGGCTAGTCCTAGATTGGGTTAAAGAACATAATGGTAATTTGTAAGACCAAGAAAAATATTGATTGCCACAGGACTGTTTATCTAGCTGTTCGTTATGTGAGATCTGTTTTGCCTTGTGTCATTTATTTAACCTTCGTCTTTTGTTTTGTATATTTATGTCTTTATCATTATTATTTAAGCTTTTACCTTTTTCTGAACAGGCCTAAGTTTGTGTGATGTCAGGATACGAGCAGCTGTAATATCCCCTACAGAGACAAAACATTGTTTTGATCCGACTAGTTTAAATAATTGAGTGTTCTCTACAGTAGGTTCCACTTTTATCTTTGTACTTACATTTTATTGTCCTGAGGTAGGACTTTATGCTTTGCTATTTGGATACACAATGTCAGATATAATGGATATTGATTCACTATGCAAAAGAAGAAATGCTAAATTCTGTTACAATGTTGACCGTTGCATTCAAATAAGTGTTTTTTAAATTGTATTGTTAAAATAGTTTGGGGAAAGATAGACCATCAATGCTTGCTTGAGCATCGGCTGCTCTGTTTATGTATTGCATGAAAGCTGTAATTTTTTACAGCTTCCATTTACCTTATATACTTGACTGTTGATTTCTTCAGCATAGCAAAATGTGCTGAAAAAAACTAATCAGTTTATACCGGAGTCTATAAAAAAATAACACTGTACTCACCTTTCCGATGTCCCTGCAGGTCCTCTTCTTGCTTCTGATGCTCCAGTTCTGTCTTTGGGTACCTGCGCAATGCTGGAACCCACATTCTGAAGTCAGCCGCTTGCTTGCTGTCAGCCGGCGGCACACAAACAATCATGTCGGCAAGTTGCTTACATCATAGTGTGTGTGCTGGCCGCGCATGGAAGCAAGAAAAGGACCTGCGGGGGGCATCGGAAAGGTAAGTACAGTGTTATTTTTTTTTATAGGCTTGGCATACTAAGTGCAGAAGGTGGCTATATACTGGGGGGCAGAGGCTGGCCTGATATATAATGGGGGGCAGGGGGCTTGCTGGATCATATGAGTTCTATTCTTTTATTCATTGTTATTCACTGTTAAAAAATTTTTTTAAGGAAAACTACCAGTACCTATGAGCCAAATTAAACAAAACATACTCACCTATACTCCTGTTCATCTGGAGCCCAGGGACGTTTAAAGAAGACAAGAGACAGGATCAAGATGAAGAGGAGTCTAGGTGAGTATGTTTAGTTTAATTTGTAATAAATATTAGTTTAATACTGGTAGTTTTCCATTGAGAGTCACTCAGTGGGCGACATCATTCACTATATGAGCATAGAGGCAAGGATAGGAGTTTAGCACTGACACGCATACTTGGTGCACATGGAGATTGAAATCAATACTCCATAGCTGGTATCAGTAGTATGGTTTTCTCTATGCATTTCAGGCCTGAAACGTAACCCCCACCAGCAAGTAGAGACCATAAAAAGCTGAAAATCTGGGAGAATGAAAGGTTGTTGTGCCTCCTGGAAATGTTTAAAGTAAACCTGACAGAAGAAATTTACCAAATTAACCATTTCTGGTATGTTGTCAAGCAACTTAAGTCAAGCTCTCCCCACACCCCCTCTGCTGTGATGGAAATCATTCACCAGACTGGAGGAGAGCCTTTCACTGATGTTCAAGGATGTTGGGGCATCAATTACTGTCAAGATTTGGGATGTGCAATCCACTGGACCACCGCGGAGTTGGTACTAGCCGACACCCGGGGTCTGTGGAACCTGGTCTTCACCAGAGCTCGCTGCAAAGCAGGATGGACTTGCTGCGGCAGGGTACCACCAGGTCGTTCCACAGGGGCGACTAGTCCGTGGTGGCAGCCGAGGTCGAGGTACCTTAGCAGGAGACAGTCTGGTGGTTGGGTCCGGGCACAGGGTCATGGCAGGCAGCAGAGATGCAGGGTCAAGTCCAATCCAAGGTTAGCAACGGGAGGTCCAGGCAGATGGGAACGGGGACACAGGCACACAGGACACAGGAACACAGCAACGCAGGAACACAGCAACACGGAGGAACTCTAATAACACAGGAACACAGAGGGACTCTGGTAACACAGGAACACGGCAACACAGGACTCAGGAGCAGGAACACACTGGGACGCAGGAATAAACAGGAATGCAGGAATATCGCTGGGGAGCTTTTTCTAAGGCTGTAAGGCACAAAGATCCAGCAGGGTTTGTGAAAGAGGCAGGCTTAAAAAGAATTTGTGAAAATGACCAGCGCCAATTAATGGCACGCTGGCCCTTTAAATCTAGAGAAGCTGGGAATGTCTGCTCATGGCAGAGATGTGTCAGTAGGCAGGATGGGTAATGTGCGTGTGCGAAGTGCTGGCGGGGGCAGAGGAGCACAGGTGAGCCTGCTACCCGCAATTTGGGTAGCGCGACCACCCGTAACATCCTTTGCACCTTCTCAAGTTATGCCACTGTTGATACATTCCTTTATACAATTATGTTCTTAAGACATCCCAGATATCAAACCTGTCTAAATCACATGCACATTGATCCTAGGTATATTGAATGTGTACATGTCACAAGTCAATGAAGATACATGGATACTTACATTGTTTAGACTTCCAGTTGTATTTGCCCATGAATAAAATATAGTGAGGGCTGCCTAACTTGGCACAGATATCACTTGTCAAGGAGATAATGCAGGGTTCAAACCTTTGGTGTAGGTTATGGCAGAATTCTGCGCCAAGCAGGACATGGCATACAATTCATCCAGGATGGAGGCTCTCAGTATATCAGGCACAATGGGGCAGATTTACTTACCCGGTCCATTTGCGATCCAGCGGCGCGTTCTCTGCACCGGATTCGGGTCCGGCCAGGATTTATTAAGGTAGTTCCTCCGCCGTCCATCAGGTGGCGCTGCTGCGCTGAAAAGCATCGGAACAAGCTGGAGTTCACCGAGCCAGGCTGAGTGAAGGTAAGTGCAAGCTCCGCAACAGATTTTTTTTTTTAAATGCTGCGGTTTTTCCGAATCCGTCGGGTTTTCGTTCGGCCACGCCCCCCGATTTCCGTCACGTGCATGCCAGCGCCGCTGTGCCACAATCCGATCGCGTGCGCCAAAATCCCGGGGCAATTCAGGGGAAATCGGCGCAAATCGGAAATATTCGGGTAACACGTCGGGAAAACGTGAATTGGGCCCTTAGTAAATTACCCCCAATGTGTGCGGTGGAGGGAATAAAGACTAGTTTACTATGTGCCAGCTCTTAAAAAATTCCACCCACTGAATGAGCATTGGCTTTTGTCCTCTCCCCTTCATTGTCATTTTTTTTCTTTTATTAAATGGCCCCTTTAAGAGGACCCGAATGTTCATGAGCAAATGTAAATGTTATTATTTAGACAGGGATGTGTTATAATCTGGAAAGCTGTGTTTGGACGGTGGGAGAAATATCACAAACTAAGACCCCTGCTCTGTATAGCTGATTATAATAACCTTTTTTCCTGAACATTCTTTGTTACACTGTTGCTGAATATTATCTATATCTTCAGCATTCCTCAATGTTAAAATTGTGTCAGTTGTAAGCAGATTTTCAGTATTTTCTACAATAAAATCAATTGTAAAATACATTTTTTTGCCACTTTCTCATACATGTATTTTTTAATCTTCTACAATCGCTACTATTTTCTTTTATCTTTTATAGTAAATATTTCTTACAGCTCTGTGCCTATTAAAACTGCGCCAAGTCTCAAAGCTCTTTACCAACCAAACAGTCTAGATTCTAGATGATGTATTACCTAAACTAAAGCATTTTGAAGAATATTTAAATATTGTTAACACATTGGGGCACATTTACTAAGGGTCCGCAGCCGCGAATCCATCGGGTTTTTCCC
Organism: Engystomops pustulosus; assembly: GCF_040894005.1. Taxonomy (NCBI): domain Eukaryota; kingdom Metazoa; phylum Chordata; class Amphibia; order Anura; family Leptodactylidae; genus Engystomops; species Engystomops pustulosus. Next base: position 61,071,994 of record NC_092411.1, read on the forward strand.
GAATATTTCCGCTTTGCACTGTATTTCACGGGATTGTGGTGCACGCGATCGATTTTTGGCGCAATCGCGCTGACTTTCGCGCGACAGAAACAGTGAATCCCGGCAGAACCCGAATCAGTGTCGGAGAACCCGCCGCTGTATTGCGACTGGACCGGGTAAGTAAATGTGCCCCATTGACTGCATACAATGTTCAGTGAGGTTTTATTCATTATATTATATTATATTCACATGTTCTTGTTTTTCACAGATGCAACAAATGTCAGATTTTCAACGATGAGTTGTGTAGGTATGGCATCCGTTGTTCATGGGTGCTCATAATAATAATAATAATAATAATTATTATTACTTAATCAACCTATCAGTATGTTTTGGAGTGTGCGAGGAAACCAGAGGAGCCAGGGAAATATAGACTGTAGTCTATGGGCTGTCCATGAAAGTAAGGATCTAACCTTGGACATATACTTTTTAAAAAATCAATCACACAGTGAATGGATCCATAACAAAGTATTGCGTTTATTATAGATTTGCTTTTATGTTTTATTGTCATGTGAATAGTCTATGGGGCTAATTTATCAGGGTTTCTGTGCCAGAACACTGGTGTAGAAGCTCTGAAACAAATATTAGCATATTACTAGGATCAGGGCCGCCACTTTTGGGGCCCCTGAGTGATAAGATTTTTGGGCCTTTCCCACACTTTCGTTCCCATCATATATTATTATACAACATCGCATAAAAGTACTTCATGAATTAATTCTCCTATATATAGTTCCCTGGAATGAATTATATTGAGTACAGCACCCCAATCTATTACATATATGGCAACCCCCCGAACTGAATATATACAGCATTCATTAAGTGCATGTTCATATAACATAAAGCAGTAGATATTGATCTAACATCACTAGCAGATGTCAGAGCTCGGGTTGGGCAATAGAGATGAGACAAGAGAGATAGGGAGGTTCAGCATTACACAAAGCTTTGTGGATAGTAACCATTGTCTAGTTATCTGCAGTGTTTGAGTCCTGAGTTATCACCTAATTCCAGATGTGAAACATGCAACCTTTTAAAAAATTGCAAAGGTTGGCATAAAACTATGGCTGCCCCCTACCAGTCATATAAAATAGCAAAAAGATGATTGTGACTTTTGCGACTTTTGTTTTAAAAAAAAAATCGCAAATTAACTGAAGACCTAAACTCATCAAATGCCACATGTATCAATTAAAAAACCCACTAAGATACCTCAGACCAGCAGAAAAGTCAAAACAAAAACAAAAAAGCAGAAGCACAAAGCCAGACTTAACCCCTTAGCGCTCCGCGCCGTAGCTGTACTGCGCAGCTTCCGACGATTAGCGCTCAGCGCAGTACAGCTACGGCGCGAGCGCATAGGATTTTAGAATTGTCACCACGTCTCGCGACGTGGTGACATCGGGACGAGATTTGGGTGACAGAGACAGGAGGAGTTCCTGTCTCCGTCACCCGACCAATCAAATCGGTCCCGCCCGCCGATCGCCGTGATTGGCCAGTCAAACCTGACTGGCCAATTGCAGCGATTTTGGGCTAAAAAACGTGGTTTTAGCCCCTTCCTCTTCCTCCAGCGGCACCATTTTGGTTTGGTATCGCTGGAGAGAGGAGAGAGCGTTACTGTGTGCACCAAAATACACTTTTACACTATAAATAGTGTTCTGATCCTTATCTGATCCCTATTGTTCCCTACAAATTCCCATCCCTATCTGTTTTTTCCTGTGTCCTGTGTGTTCCCTGTGTGATCGCCTTGTGTGATCCCACGTGTCTTCCGTTTTTCCCTGTCTGTCCCTTCTGAACCCAAACGCACTTTTCAGTGCGCTGTGTTAGCGTTGTTCTGCACTGGACGCACTTTTCAGTGCGCCGTGTGAATAGCGCTGCACAGAATCTTTAGCAGTCTTAGCGGTAGTTAGTTTGTCTTAGGGCAAGCTAGGTGCATTTGTAGCGCCTTTTTGCGCGGTGCACATAGGTTTTTTTTCGGTGCCTGGTAATATTTTTTTCCAGAGCGCCCGTACGTAGCTACTTTTTGTGTGTGCCATCTGTGCGGCTGGTCCGTGTGGTTTGGTGTGCATTATCTTTTTTTTTGTGTGCTATCTGTGCGGCTTGTCCGTGTAGTTTAGTGCGCATTATTTTTTTTGTGTGCTATCTGTGCGGCTTCTCTGTGTAGTTTAGTGCGCATTATTTTTTTTTGTGTGCTATCTGCGCGGCTTGTCCCTGTAGTTTAGTGCGCATTATTTTTTGTGTGCCATCTGTGCGGCTGGTCCGTGTGGTTTGGTGTGCATTATCTTTTTTTTTTTTGTGTGCTATCTGTGCGGCTTGTCCGTGTAGTTTAGTGCACATTATTTTTTGTGTGCTATCTGTGCGGCTTGTCCGTGTAGTTTAGTGCGCATTATTTTTGGTGTGTGCCATCTGTGCGGCTTGTCCGTGTAGTTTGGTGCGCATTATCTTTTTTTTTTTTGTGTGCTATCTGTGCGGCTTGTCCGTGTAGTTTAGTGCACATTATTTTTTGTGTGTGCCATCTGTGCGGCTTGTCCGTGTAGTTTGGTGTGCATTATCTTTTTTTTTTTTTTGTGTGCTATCTGTGCGGCTTGTCCGTGTAGTTTAGTGCACATTATTTTTTGTGTGTGCCATCTGTGCGGCTTGTCCGTCTAGTTTGGTGTGCATTATATTTTTTTTTTTGTGTGCCTGCTAGACGGTTTATCCGTGTAGTTTGGTGCACATTATCTAATTTTTCTAGTTCTCTATTTTTTTTGTGTGCAATGTCTCAGAAGACGTACACCGTGTTGGAGGCATATAACATGCTTGCCTCTGACACCGAGTCAGCTAGTGGGGATGATGGTCCCTTTTACCTATCATCATCCTCCTGCTCATCTTCCAGTGACCTGGAAGGACCCCCAAGAAGGCGCCGTAGGGTTCCAGGGACTTCTGCAGGAGAAGTGCCTGGGACTTCTGCAGGAGAAGTGCCTGGGACTTCTGCAGGAGAAGTGCCTGGGACTTCTGCAGGAGAAGTGCCTGGGACTTCTGCAGGAGAAGTTTCTGGGACTTCTGCAGGAGAAGCGTCTGGGGCTTCCACTGACCCCACATGGGTAGCCCCAGATAATTATACCCCTCAGGTCCCTGACTTTTTGGGCCATCCTGGAATTAACTTTGACACGACAGGGCTCAGAGCTGTGGACTTTTTTAAGTTTTTTTTTGATGAGGAGCTGTTGAATTTAATTGTAGTCCAGACCAATCTCTATGCTGCACAACATATTGCCCAAAACCCCACGTCCTTTTATGCACAACCCTACAGGTGGACCCCTGTCACTGCAGCAGAGATGCACAAGTATTGGGGCATAATACTCCTTATGGGGATAGTAAAGAAGCCTTCAATCAGGGACTACTGGAGCACAGACATTCTGTACCACACCCCCATGTTCCGCATGGCAATGAGCAGGATGCGCTTTGAAGCCATCCATAAGTTTTTGCACTACACTGACAACACACAGTGCCCACCCAGAGGTGACCCCAGTTATGATCGGTTATTTAAGGTCAGGCCCATATTAGATCATTTTAGTGCCAAGTTTGCCCAGGCATATACCCCCGCAAAACATGTAAGCATAGACGAGTCCCTAGTACAATTCAAAGGGAGACTTCACTTCCGCCAGTACCTGCCCAATAAGAGGGCAAGGTATGGTGTGAAGATGTATAAGCTGTGCGAAAGTTCATCAGGGTACACATACAAGTTCAGGATATATGAAGGGAAGGACTCCACTATAGTGCCCCCAGAATGCCCCCCCCTTCCTGGGTGTTACAGGGAAGATAGTGTGGGATTTAGTGCACCCACTGCTGGACCAGGGCTACCACCTCTACCTGGACAATTTCTACACCAGCACCACCCTGTTCAAGTACCTCACTTCCAGAAATACTGCGGCATGCGGCACTGTACGCAGAAATCAGAGAGGTCTCCCTAAGTCGCTGCTTGGGCAAAAACTTAAAAGGCACGAAAGCAGGGCACTATGCAGCGACTCTGTATTGTGTGTTAAGTACAAGGACAAGAGAGAAGTCCTTGTATTAACCACAATACATGAGCACACCACCACCCCTGTCCCAGTACGAGGTGCCAGTACAGAAACCCCCAAGCCAGACTGTATTTTAGATTATAACAAATACATGGGAGGGGTGGACTTGTCTGACCAGGTGCTTCAGCCGTACAATGCCATGCGGAAGTCGAGGGTGTGGTACAAGAAGCTGGCCGTGCACATGATGCAGATGGCATTGTATAATGCTTATGTGCTGCATCGATATGCCGGCCAGAGGGGAACTTTCCTGGAATTTCAAGAGGTGGTAATAAAGTACTTTCTTTTTGGAGACCAGGAAGGGGGGAGTGCTAGCACATCTGGAAGTGAGGCCCCATCACGTATTGTACCAGGGCAGCACTTTCCAGGAGTAGTTCCCCAAACAGCCAGCAAGGGAAGGACACAGAAGAGGTGCAGGGTGTGCTCCAAAAATGGCATTCGGAAGGACACCATTCATCACTGTGAGACATGCCCAGAAAAACCAGGGTTATGTATGAAAGATTGCTTCCGAATTTATCATACATCCCTGGATTTTTAGAGTACTCTGTTGCTACCCTGACGCACAGCTTATACATCATGCCACATGCCGCACCTTCCCTTCTAAGCCCTGCCATGTGCCCAGCCTGTAGATTACTGTCCCGTATGCTTTACCCGGGAAAACATGCATCATGATTTTTAGGGTGTTTGTCTCCCATGGCAGCAGCTGGGCACAAAATGACATAATAGATATTTTTTACTATGCACTATCCATTATGCACTTTTTCAGGGGTCCACCTGTGGGGTTAAAATGCTAACTATACCCCTAGATTAATTCACGGAAGGGTGTAGTTTCCAAAATAGGGTCAGTTCTTAGGGATTTCTACTGTACTGGCCCCTATTGGCATCTACAAATCTTTCATGATGCCAAAAAGAAAAAAAAAATGTACAATGTCTGTGCTCCAACAAGTTATTCCCTTTTGAGCCCTACCGTGTCTCCATCCTACAGATTATTGCCTCCTATGGGGTATTGCCCTAACCGGGGTAACCCGCAGAATGATTTTTGATGTGTTTTTCCCCAGTGGCATGAGTTGGGCAAAATACTTTTGTCACTTCAATGGCATATTTGATAAATTGCAATACAATTGTTTCTCTGCACTACTCACTTTGTATTAAATTTTAGCCAGCACCTTAGGGGTTAAAATGCTCATACAAGCCTACATACATTCTTTGAGGGGTGCCCTTTCCAAAATGGGTTCACTACTTGGGGGTTTCTATTGTACTGGTACCTCGGGGGTACCCCCCATTACCAATCTAGTGAAAACGAAGCTTGAAAACCTAAATTGTGCTTCTTTCTTCCTGACCCCTGCCGTGTGCCCAGCCTGTAAATTATTGGCACATGTGTGGTATTGCTGTATTTGGGACAACCCGCAGAATGATTTTTGGGGTGTTTGTCTAAAGTGGCATGGGTTGGGCACAGTACACGAGGCACTAAAATGACATTTTTGAGATAAAAACACAATTTTTACTCTGCACCCTTTACTTTGCATTCAATTTTGGCCAGCGTGTTGGGGGTTAAAATGCTCATACAAGCCTACATACATTCTTTGAGGGGTGCCCTTTCCAAAATGGGTTCACTACTTGGGGGTTTCTATTGTACTGGTACCTCGGGGGTACCCCCCATTACCAATCTAGTGAAAACGAAGCTTGAAAACCAAAATTGTGCTTCTTTCTTCCTGACCCCTGCCGTGTGCCCAGCCTGTAAATTATTGGCACATGTGTGGTATTGCTGTATTTGGGACAACCCGCAGAATGATTTTTGGGGTGTTTGTCTAAAGTGGCATGGGTTGGGCACAGTACACGAGGCACTAAAATGACATTTTTGAGATAAAAACACAATTTTTACTCTGCACCCTTTAATTTGCATTCAATTTTGGCCAGCGTGTTGGGGGTTAAAATGCTCATACAAGCCTACATACATTCTTTGAGGGGTGCCCTTTCCAAAATGGGTTCACTACTTGGGGGTTTCTATTGTACTGGTACCTCGGGGGTACCCCCCATTACCAATCTAGTGAAAACGAAGCTTGAAAACCTAAATTGTGCTTCTTTCTTCCTGACCCCTGCCGTGTGCCCAGCCTGTAAATTATTGGCACATGTGTGGTATTTCCGTACTCGGGACAACCCGCAGAATGATTTTTGGGGTGTTTGTCTAAAGTGGCATGGGTTGGGCACAGTATATGTGGCACTAAAATGACATTTTTGAGATAAAAACGCAATTTTTACTCTGCACCATTTACTCTACATTCAATTTTGACCAGCGTGTCGGGGGTTAAAATGCTCACCACAACCACCGATAAATTCTTTGAGGGGTCTAGTTTCCGTAATGGTATCATTTATTGGGGGTTTCTATTGCACTGGCACCTCACAGGCCCTGCCAACATGACATGGCACTCCAAATCCAAACGTGTGAAAACGGAGCTGGAAAATCAAAATTTCACTCCTTCCGTTCTCATCCCTTCTGTGTGCCCAGCCTGTAAATTATTGGCACATGTGTGGTATTGCCGTACTCGGGACAACCCGCAGAATGATTTTTGGGGTGTTTGTCTGAAGTGGCATGGGTTGGGCACAGTATATGAGGCACTAAAATGACATTTTTGAGATAAAAACGCAATTTTTACTCTGCACCATTTACTTTGCATTAAATTTTGACCAGTGTGTCGGGGGTTAAAATGCTCACCACAACCACCGATAAATTCTTTGAGGGGTCTAGTTTCCGTAATGGTATCATTTATTGGGGGTTTCTATTGCAATGGCACCTCACAGGCCCTGCCAATATGACATGGCACTCTAAATCCAAACGTGTGAAAACGGAGCTGGAAAATCAAAATTTCACTCCTTCCGTTCTCATCCCTACTGTGTGCCCAGTCTGTAAATTATTGGCACATGTGTGGTATTGCTGTACTCGGGACAACCCGCAGAATGATTTTTGGGGTGTTTGTCTAAAGTGGCATGGGTTGGGCACAGTATATGAGGCACTAAAATGACATTTTTGAGATAAAAACGCAATTTTTACTCTGCACCATTTACTCTGCATTCAATTTTGACCAGCGTGTCGGGGGTTAAAATGCTCACCACAACCACCGATAAATTCTTTGAGGGGTCTAGTTTCCGTAATGGTATCATTTATTGGGGGTTTCTATTGCACTGGCACCTCACAGGCCCTGCCAACATGACATGGCACTCCAAATCCAAACGTGTGAAAACGGAGCTGGAAAATCAAAATTTCACTCCTTCCGTTCTCATCCCTTCTGTGTGCCCAGCCTGTAAATTATTGGCACATGTGTGGTATTGCCGTACTCGGGACAACCCGCAGAATGATTTTTGGGGTGTTTGTCTGAAGTGGCATGGGTTGGGCACAGTATATGAGGCACTAAAATGACATTTTTGAGATAAAAACGCAATTTTTACTCTGCACCATTTACTTTGCATTAAATTTTGACCAGTGTGTCGGGGGTTAAAATGCTCACCACAACCACCGATAAATTCTTTGAGGGGTCTAGTTTCCGTAATGGTATCATTTATTGGGGGTTTCTATTGCAATGGCACCTCACAGGCCCTGCCAACATGACATGGCACTCTAAATCCAAACGTGTGAAAACGGAGCTGGAAAATCAAAATTTCACTCCTTCCGTTCTCATCCCTACTGTGTGCCCAGTCTGTAAATTATTGGCACATGTGTGGTATTGCTGTACTCGGGACAACCCGCAGAATGATTTTTGGGGTGTTTGTCTAAAGTGGCATGGGTTGGGCACAGTATATGAGGCACTAAAATGACATTTTTGAGATAAAAACGCAATTTTTACTCTGCACCATTTACTCTGCATTCAATTTTGACCAGCGTGTCGGGGGTTAAAATGCTCACCACAACCACCGATAAATTCTTTGAGGGGTCTAGTTTCCGTAATGGTATCATTTATTGGGGGTTTCTATTGCACTGGCACCTCACAGGCCCTGCCAACATGACATGGCACTCCAAATCCAAACGTGTGAAAACGGAGCTGGAAAATCAAAATTTCACTCCTTCCGTTCTCATCCCTTCTGTGTGCCCAGCCTGTAAATTATTGGCACATGTGTGGTATTGCCGTACTCGGGACAACCCGCAGAATGATTTTTGGGGTGTTTGTCTGAAGTGGCATGGGTTGGGCACAGTATATGAGGCACTAAAATGACATTTTTGAGATAAAAACGCAATTTTTACTCTGCACCATTTACTTTGCATTAAATTTTGACCAGTGTGTCGGGGGTTAAAATGCTCACCACAACCACCGATAAATTCTTTGAGGGGTCTAGTTTCCGTAATGGTATCATTTATTGGGGGTTTCTATTGCACTGGCACCTCACGGGCCCTGCCAACATGACATGGCACTCCAAATCCAAACGTGTGAAAACGGAGCTGGAAAATCAAAATTTCACTCCTTCCGTTCTCATCCCTTCTGCGTGCCCAGCCTGTAAATTATTGGCACATGTGTGGTATTGCCGTACTCGGGACAACCCGCAGAATGATTTTTGGGGTATTTGTCTTAAGTGGCATGGGTTGGGCACAGTATATGAGGCACTAAAATGACATTTTTGAGGTAAAAACGCGATTTTTACTCTGCACCATTTACTTTGCATTAAATTTTGACCAGCGTGTCGGGGGTTAAAATGCTCACCACAACCACCGATAAATTCTTTGAGGGGTCTAGTTTCCGTAATGGTATCATTTATTGGGGGTTTCTATTGCACTGGCACCTCACGGGCCCTGCCAACATGACATGGCACTCCAAATCCAAACGTGTGAAAACGGAGCTGGAAAATCAAAATTTCACTCCTTCCGTTCTCATCCCTTCTGTGTGCCCAGCCTGTAAATTATTGGCACATGTGTGGTATTGCCGTACTCGGGACAACCCGCAGAATGATTTTTGGGGTGTTTGTCTAAAGTGGCATGGGTTGGGCACAGTATATGAGGCACTAAAATGACATTTTTGAGATAAAAACGCAATTTTTACTCTGCACCATTTACTTTGCATTAAATTTTGACCAGCGTGTCGGGGGTTAAAATGCTCACCACAACCACCGATAAATTCTTTGAGGGGTCTAGTTTCCGAAATGGTGACATTTTGGGGGGTTTTCTATTGTACTTTTACTTCAGGGGCTCTTCAATTACACTGTGGCACCACAAAATATTTGCAGCCAAATTGGCTTTCCAAATTCCCAGTATCGCTAACTCTGTTCTGGACATCGCTGTGCGGGGAAACAGCAGCTGACATCCACATGTCTGGTATCGCCGTACTCGGAAGAAGCAGGGCAAGAAATTAGGAATATATATTTACCTCAAATTCCTTCTGAATGTATCCATTTTAGGGCTAAATTGGAAAGATTGAAATGCAAAATTGAAATTTCAAAATTTCCACTCCATTTTCATATGCTTCCGGAAAAATAATTAAAGGGTTAACAGACTTCTTAAATGCTGATTTGAATAGGTTGAGATGTTAGGTTCATAAAATGGTGTTACTTGTGGGGGTATATAGTACATAAGCCTTTATAGAGCACTTCCAAACTGAATTGATCACCAAAAAGTTTGCATTTTTCAAATTTCAAGAAAATCTGAGAAGTTGCTACTAAAACTTCAAACCTTCTCACATCCATAAAAAAAATGGAAACTTAAAACAAATAATGGATATAAAAAGAAGACCAATGGCAAAAGGTTTCTATCAAAAAAAAATTTGTGGTATCACTTTTTGTCTAAAAAGTATAACATTTGAAACTTTGAAAATAGTCATTTTTTTCAAATTTTTCCTAAATTTTTGAATTTTTACCCCCCAAAAAAGGAACGGATCACCGAAATGACACTACTAACATAAACTACAATGTCTCACGAGAAAACAATCTCAAAATCACAGAGATATCTTAAAGCGTTGAAAAGTTATTACCACAGGAAGAGACACTGGTCAAATTTCAAAAAAAAGTTGCGAGCCTTAACCTGCAAACAGGCTGCGTCCTTAAGGGGTTAAGATATGTGTGCCCCAATCAGGTCCATCAGGTGAAATCGATGTCCTTTGTGTCACGGCTAAAGGACTGTCATTTTCTTTGTGCTCTTAGGAAGCAGAAGAACAAAGGAAATTTCAGTGCAGACCTATCTAATAATTCCGTATATTATAGTAAATAGGAACAGCATATCCAATAATTGTAGCTTTTTTGTGTATATTAGATTAAAAGAGATGATGATAGATCAGAATGCCAATTTTCAACATTTAGTAGAATGTTAGAATGTTTTTAGTCGCTTAGGTTCCAATTTGTTCCGCTAATTGCCCCCACAAGGTAGAAACAATTTAATGACTACTCGCTGACAACTAGTTAGGAGGTAGAGGAGATTATAGTGAAGAATGCTGAGCTTTTTGTCAGCGCCTGCATATCAGGGTATTAACCTTGTTTGCTGTCTCAGCATGGAGGCCTCTCTGTACTGTAACCACTGTGCAGTGTGTGTGGCATTAAACCTCTACTAGCTTTTATTGATTAAATCATTTTTATCAATACGTTTTATCAAAGTTATGTGATGCCTAGTTTAGTAGAGCAGACTTTTTGTAAAGTTACAGGTCATGCTACATTTTTTGTGTGTATGGAATTGGTGGGGGGAAAAATATTTATTTTTTTCCATGTAAAAAAGTGTGGCATGGCCTTTATGGGCTATGTATAAGTGATCTGTACCCTAACTATAACATATCACTTAAAGAGTAGTACTGATTTCATTCGATGGGGAAGAGATTCCTTATCGGCTTCCTAAGAAAATATTCACATGGCTGTTTTTGGATCAGTTCACTTCAAAATCTAAAATGCGCCCACTTATCTAATGCATGATAACACTATGGCACAGGTTTGGGACACAGTTGTGCATATAACAAAAGCCTTGTACTCTGATATGTAGTGAAGTTCAGTTTTTTAGAGACTGATTTTGGCAAAATAACCGTCAAAACCAACATGTAAAAGAGGCCTACGGCTCATGGGTAGGTAGTGTTTGCCTTTGTATTTGATCCTAATTAAATTATCTTCTTGATTTAGGTTTTTGGAGAATACGGTATGTAGAAAAAAAAAATGAAAAACCTGCTTGGCCCCTTTCACACTTGCATTTTTCACGTGCACGTTTTGCGTTTGCTTTTGAAGTGCAGAACTTGCATTACACACTGACCTATTGTAATCAATAGTTTATTTCAGACTTGCATTCTTTTTCACGCACACACACGCATTTCTTTTAACGCGGGTTAAAATCTCAGCATGCTCTACTTTTGCAAGTCATGCGCTTGAAAAACGCCCCATACAAGTCTATTGAGATGCATCAAAAACGCATTGCACTCTGAGACACATGCAAGTCCAATGCAAGTGAAATGCGTTTTTCACGCATCAATTGCCATAGAAAAGATAGAGCGCAGTCCTGAGTCCTTTTGTTATCTGCGCATGAAAAATGCATTGAAAACGCGCATGAAAAACTGAGACACTGAACAAACTCTGACTGAAAACTGATTGAACTCTGATGAAAAATGTCGGTTTTTCATTGGCCAAACCCTGATCAAGTGTGAAATAGGCCTTAGAGTCAAAATGTTGCCGTTTTTATGGCTTTTTTCCTCAGAGACTTTGGAGTGCAGTGATCTTTGTTTCTATGGACGGCCCATGAGTAAATGGCATAACTGCCTGTTTACTAGCTGCCAAATATAAAAATAAAATCAATGTAATTACTTTGGGTAATTTTGGTTTCTCATAGTTTACAGTTAACTTTTACAACAGGCTTGTGACTTAACTGGTACAAAAAAATAACTGATGTGTAAAAGCAAAACGCCGCTGAGGCTGTGAGAACTGTCTTAATGATAAAGCTGTAAATTCCTACTTGGCTTGGGTGCCAAGTGTCTAGTAACTTTGAAGTTACTCTAATAGCACACAAAACTGTGATAGAATTCAGGATGAATACTTTTTTTAAGTTTATTATGAGGTCATGTCAGGATCAGTTTTACTGAGGATGAATACTTGTCATAGCTTGTTAAAATCAAAAACTACAAACACTGTAGCTTAGCTGCAAATTTCTTAAAGCAGAAGCCAAACAGACCCTAAAGATCCTTATAGTAAACAGAAGCACTATGTTATATGGACACAATCACATTAAAGGGGTTGTCAGAGACCTTAACAAAAACTTATATGTGGTTGGGAGTGAGCTGCTTAACAAAATTAACATTTACTTACCTCCGCGGTCCCTCCCGGCGTCCCGTGCATCTCCCTTTACAATGTGATATATCAGTTTTTCTAGTTTAATACATTAGCTAACTAATATAGATTTCTGAATGTACATTAATTAACAAAAAAAACCTTTCTTGATCTTACCAATTGGCTGCCATGAAACAAAGAGTGAAAAACTTAAAGGGGTCTGAATATTTTCCATACCCGCTTTTTTAATTTCATATATCAAGTCTTTCATCAATACATCTATTTGCAAAAATCATTAACTAATTTTGTGTGTTTGAACATTATTTGTGTACATTAAAGGAAATCTACTATAAAAGCCATGCATGATAAACTAGGGGCACTTACTCATAGATCCAGGAACAGTGGCTGTGGCTATCTTCTTATAATAAGTGGTTAATCCATAGCTAAGGTCCATACCAGAGGTGTGACTACAAGTGATTGGTGCAGGATATTGGTGTTGGACCTCACGGATCTCCTTAATGATCAATCATAGGGATTCAATGTTAATCCCAGACAATCCCTGCAAACTATGAATTGCCTACATAAATATCGTTTTTTTGGGATCCCCACCAATCAGCTAATATGCACAATGTAAGCACTGTCTAATGGATGTGCCATTGCAACACATCGCCCTTTCTAGCGAAAACGCTCTCAAATTATAAGCAAAATCCCAAACAACCACTACACAGAGAGCTGTCTGTACAACATGCAGCTTCGGTACCTGGACAAAGTATTTAACAGATATTGTGAATGGTAACTTTATATAAGTTGCCCAATTTGATCTCTTGCTTTTCTGCATTGTTAGGTTGGTGTGAACATGTAGCCCTATGGCACATGTAGTATTTTTGGGAGCAGCCAGATGTAACTTTGTACAGAAAATAATTTCATAAAATTACTGTTCACAAAACCCTGAATCACATGTACCTTGGGCATGTTGTAGCTTTACAGAAAACATACCCTGAAGCCTTACTGTTTAACTTAAAATGACACTCCCATTAATTTTCTATATTATCCGATGATGTAAATTGTAGTGCAGGTAATCTTGTTATCTTGTTGTCCTTAGGTGTTTCATGTGAGCAGCAGATTACCCAACATGCATATAGTCTCCTGAATCTCTGTCATTTCCATTTTTCTAACAGTTGTCCTCTCTGCAATATCTGACTCTAAATCTGCAGTCCACTTACATATGCAGGACGTGACTCCCTGCATGAGATGACTCCCTGCTCCCCCGTCCCCACTGGTACTGAGGAGCAGATATGAAGGCAGCTGTTGTTAGATAAAATGTCTATAAATGATGTATGGTTTCATCTTATTCAGTTATGTAAAAGATTTCGGAAGCATTGTGGCATAACATGAAAACATACTTTCATACTCCCTTTTGCATCCCTGGTTTGTAACCAATGGTCTCCAAGTTCAATGCTTTTGTCAAATATCATGTATTCACTACTAATGGTTTGTCCTCTTTAAAGAGGGACCGAAAAAAACAGTTTTGTGGATAAGGCCTAAGTAGGAACGAGACAATATATTCAAACAAAGTTTAGTTCAAGTTCAAAAGTGCATAATCTAAAAGCATAAAAGTAACACCAGAGAGTACTGTTTGTTATTGAAAGACTTGATGAAATATCTATAGTGGAACAAACAAAATGGAAATCTACATGGACTAGTTGATTCAAGTGGACATCTGAGAATCAAACCAGATTAGACTCAACACAGACACAAAGACACATTACCCAATACTGAAAATCCTTAGTGGCTTAGGTATAGCGTGACAGCTTCAGCATGACAATAAAGTCATTTATCAAGCCTAATAAAAGCTATATTGTTCAGAAAAAACGTATGCTACACAGGTACACAGAATCCTTTTACATCCTTACTTATATTCTGCATTATAGGCAATTATAAAAGCCCTGATTACCTCTTTTAAATATGTAAATATGTCCTAAATTGCGAATATTAATCGAAATTACAATTAAAAATCAGAATGTTTGTGTGCGGCAAATCTTAATATAGAACGAACTTAAATATGCTGAAACCAATTTAACACCAATAGAAATGGCTCTCTGACTCTAGGTTACACCAACAGAGGGAGTGATGTGAGCATGGACCTTACCAAGTGTCACAGGCAATATAGAAAATGTGTAAAGATATAAAAAAGTTCCAGCACAACCGCTTCCTCACATTTGTATTTGCAAACGTAGTTATGGATATTTAGAGTTGTCATAAAATACCGGTAAATGGTTTTCTAAAAAAAACACAAAAAAACCCCCAAACAAACAATATAAATTGAATAAGAGATAATTAATGTGTTTAGTTAGTGTAAGGAAAGGTAAAAAACACTTATTTTTGAAACATTGGAGAAAGTGACATTTGTGCCTTAAGTTGCGCTATGCAGTGAATAGCAGAGAGAGCTTTATAGTAGACTAACTGATCACGTGATCGCCGGGTCTGTAGGGGATAATCAGAGCTGCTGGCTGTGTAGCCCTTCATAAATGCCCCAGTTACAAAACGTGAAAGAAAAAACACAAAATGAAAAAGTGAAAGTTCTTTTATGACCTTATAAGGGACATATAAAGTAAAATAAGACACACAACAAATATGTATGCATAAATATATATAAAAACACATTCAATAATTCTTTAAAAAATTGTAAAAAATCCCCACTACTTTAGAAAAACCGTTTGCCTTATAAAAACATTATTGTTTATCCACAGAATGAGCCGAGTCAAAATGACTGCCACACACTACGAAAATCATTTATAATGGTCATTTTAAGTTCATTTATAAATTAAAAAAAAAAAAGTACTGTACATTAAAAAAAGCCTTTTTTCCACTATTTGTAACTTTAATCCCTCAAAAAAAACTTTACCATTTCATAACTTTTGACTAACCCTCTGTGCCAGAAAAAAAATTCTAATATTTTATAAGCAGCACACAGAAAAAAGAGGTTTAATCCACTACACATGAAAATTCGCCTAGAATGCTCGGGCATTAAAGCCTTTTCAGGCCTCGTCACTGACGGGTTAAGGACACTTTGTCAACCCAACTGGCATCACACAATACTGTAAGTGGTGGTTGATGCACAGTTAAAGCCAAGGACCCGTCTCACTCTGTAATTCCATAATCCTGATTTGTTCATGTTCATGAGTTTTTATTTTTTGGTAACATTTTTTATTGTAGTTTTTAGAAAAACATTTATTTTATGAGATTGCAAAATGTCCATAAGTGCAATTGCATATACAAATGTGTTCATATTGTCAATATAGATATAAATAATAAGTATTATATTTTACCAAATACATGACATTTTGTATCAGGAAGTGGTTGTGCAGGAACATTTTTATATCTTTACAAATGTTGAAACAGTTGTCTCTTTGTGTATTTTACGAGTACAACGGATGCATACCTCAAGCCTTTCAGCTATAACCGTATTAAAGTAAAATAAAAATTTCTCGCCAAGAAACCATTAAAATTACATAGGGTGTGGTGTGACTGTAGGCTGCAACAAGACAAGAATCTTGGCTGCGGGAGACACTCTTACAGTGTCTTTGCCAGGAAGGATTGGATTACCTTGGTTGTGGTTTTCCATTCAACTTTAAAATAATGTTTTATAATAAAATATTATATGGCTTCAAAGCTTTCCATGAATTCTACATATGGTAAAAAATCCCAGACATAACAATCAACATCAGGAAAATATATCCTCATCCAAAATCTTTCCTTCTCAGAGAACACCTTCCTAAAATAATATGATTCAAAAATTATGAGGACATACTTTCAAATTATACATCTAACAAAATTATCTATTTTGTACACATAGTCCGGAGAAGGTAGGTAGTTTTCTTAGATTTCAAAGTTAAAAATAAGTAACCTAAAAAGAAATTTTAATTTTAATAACCAATATGGTACAGTGGTGAAAAAGTAGTAATTATGCAAGTTCTCCCACTTAAAAAGATGACATCATAGGCAGACCTCAACTCTGAGAGGCAAAATGTGAAAACAAATCCAATAATCACACTGTCTGATTTTTAAAGAATTTATTTACAAATTATGGTGGAAAATAAGTCCTTCGAAAGCTCTTTGGTCTTCACCATAGTGGAGTGAAGTGTGACCATCTGAAGTTGTGGACAGGTGTCTTTTATACTGATTGCAAGGTCAAACAGGTGACATTACTACAAGTAATGAGTGGAGGGCAGAAGAGCCTCTTAAAGAAGAAATTACAGGTCTTTGAGAGCCAGAACTCTTGCTTGTTTGTAGGTAACCAATTACTTAGCGTATTTTACAACGTATAATACAACTTTTTAACTTCAAAAGTCGGCGGTCGTCTTATACACCAAGTGAGGAGAGGCCACCTTATTGAGGAGAGGCCACAAGATCGAGGATATGAACCGCCAGGGCAATTGCCTGTTATTCTCCCTGCTGCTCGGGAACGTGCTGGTCTACACCATCCTGACCACCCTGCTGGACAAGCTCATTGGGCATCATAGTGCTGGGCGAGATCGGGCCAAAGGCCCTGTGCACTCACCACTGCCTGGTAGTGGACAGCAACATGCTGGGGCTCACCTGCATCTTCATGGTCCTCACCTTCCCTGTGGCCTACGCAGTGAGTCGGCTGCATTAACAGGAGATCGACACATTTTGTCTCTCATAGTTGAGGTCTACCTATTATGCCAATTATAGGCCTCTCATCTTTTTAAGTGGGAGAACTTGCATAATTGGTGGTTGACTAAATACTTTTTCCCCACTGTAATTTCAAAGGACTAGAAGTTAGGGCTGATATGTGAATTTGGCCAGCTATTCAAAGCTATAGGCTATTATCTTCTTATAATAATTTCTTATATACTGTGGTGTGAAAAAGTATTTGCTCTCTTCCTGATTTCTCAATCTTTTGGATGTGTGTGACACTTACATGTTTCAGATCACGCAATAAATTTAAATATAGAAACAAAAGAGAAGTAGACATAAAATGCAATTTTTAAATGAAGGTCTTTATTATTAAGGGAAAAAGGAATCAAAACCTGCAGGGCCATGAATAAAAAAGTAAAAGTTATTTTTGAGAAGCTGAGTTCAATTTTCCTAGACTAACAAAGGCCACTTCCATACCTTTTCTCAAGCAAGGAAGCACTTATATAGAAAGTAGACCAAAAGATCCTAAGAAGTTTGAAATTAAGAGGAGATCCAACTAAATTCAGGAACAAATGAGAAACATAGTTTGAGACTCAAACCTCAATAAGATCCAATATTCATTACTTTGATGAACCTAACCAGAGGCGGGCGGAAATCCAAATTTACCAACAGTGTAGTGACAATTCATCCAAGAAAACAAACAAAACAACCCACAACAACAACAACCTGCAGGCCTAACTTTCCTCAGTTAAGACCAGTGTTCATGACCAAAAGAGAGAGAATGGGAAAAAATGAAAATAAAAAAGACAAAGCCACTGCTGAGCAAATAAAAAAAAAACATGAAGACAAAAACATCTTGATAATCCCCAAGACTGACGAGACAAAAATTTAACTTTTTGGAAGGTGTAAGTACAATTACATCTAGCATGGAAGAAACACATAAATTCAGAAAAGGAACACAACACCAACAATAACACATGGCGGTGGTAGTGTGATGGCCTGGGCTGCTTTGGGACTTGGAAGACTTGCTGTGATAAATCTACTAACAAATCCTGAAGGCCTGTCAGGCCATCTGTTTGTGATGGTTGTGAGTTGTGTGGAGTTATCAGTAGGGCCACTATACAAAACACTCGAGCGGGTCCGGCCCAATTACAGTCCTAACCTTAATCTGATCGAGGTGATGTGGTGTGACCTTCATTGTGGGTAAATTACAAAACTTCTGCAAAGATAAATGGCCAAAATAATTCTAGAGCGAAGCGAAAGACTTATTGTCCCAACCAGTTATTAGGTTTACTGCCAATAACCTTTTTACTTTACCACACTATAACCATTTGCGGCCACCTTGGGATCACTACAACAACAATACAGAGTACTAACTACTACAGCTTTATTTGATGCTCTTTTACTTTTGGATTACAATAAAATTCTAGATTGGAGAAAATACAACTTGCTACTTTGCAGAGAGGGGTCAATCACAGATGTTTCTCCTCCTCTTACCTTGTATTGCGGCACAACACTTACGGTAACATATTTTGAACATATCACCAGTAATGTCCAGGAAACTCTTCTTATGTGACAGGGAGCTTCAGAGATTCATATAGTAGATAATATGCAGGATCCAGGCACAATATACATTGCATTTTTTTGGCTCTAGCTTTCCAAAGTAACCTCAATTTTGTCTGTAGAAGTAAATAAATATGCAACCAGAAGACCTGATAACTATCATGTGATGCTTTTCCTAGAAAGGTCAAGGCAGCCATTTATCATTTACCAGAATCAATAGCCACTCAAAATTACATAGTTACCAATGTTCTAAACATTTCCATGGTTGCCATGAATTTTTCATTGTATGGCTTGTTATAGTCTAATAAAAAAGCTCAATGAGGGTGATTTATCATGCCTTCTAAGCCAAATTTAAAGCTTAATTTACTATAGCCTACCCCAGAATCCTACATTCTACACTAGACACTACCTGGTGTAGAATACAACCAGGCGCAGTACATCCTGCACATTTTGTGCCAGCAGGGGCAAATATTAATGAGGCACCAGCCTTAAAGGACATCTAACATAAGTTTTACTGATGGTAGACGTGACCTACTAAGAAGTTCCTGGGAAATTAAGGACTTCTATTATCATAACTCTATATGCCGCAATTGCGGCAATATAGAGTTAGAAAAATTATGCTAATCAGCCCTGTGGTATATAAAGTTATAATAAAAGAAGTCCTGAGGAGCATGCAAAGCTGTAGTAGATGGTGAGATATAGAGCCTGAAAGCCAAACGTTCTAAACATTTTGACCCTTTTGATGTCAGCATAAAAACACCAGCCTGTTGCAGGGACAACATTCTTACCCCCTGCACAGGAAGCAGTTGTCAGGAGATTTAGAGACTTTGGCAGAATTCTCTCAAGACTCCAGATAAGATTTCCCCCTCCAGCTACACAAAGCTATGTCCTTTTAATAGCATCATAAACGTTATTGTTATTATTGTAAATAGAACATCTCCATGAGGTCAACTTAGTGATTCAGAAGTCAACTTGATTGGCTCTTCTGCATGAATGCATACCTTATTATTACCTTGCACCACATTTCTCTGAAGTTTTGGACAGTTCTTAGACAGTTTGTTGCTCCTATGAATTTGTCAATTTTAACTATTATATAGATACTAATTAAAATAATAAAAGTGTTTATTTCTACCATGGTGGTTTTATGTGTT
Source organism: Engystomops pustulosus (assembly GCF_040894005.1). Classification (NCBI taxonomy): domain Eukaryota; kingdom Metazoa; phylum Chordata; class Amphibia; order Anura; family Leptodactylidae; genus Engystomops; species Engystomops pustulosus. The sequence goes on from NC_092411.1 coordinate 61,091,654, forward strand.
GAATTTGAGTACATCCATTCTTAGAGAGCGTTGCGACTAGTATGAAAAAGAGTGTGTGGTCTCATTTCATATTTCTCTGGTGTAAGGCTAAGCCAACAAAGATAGACTAGACAGTTTAATCATCCAGCATCAGACTGCAGATTAGTGCAGTTGGGTTGTGAAACCCAACGTCAGGATTATCAGAGAAGCTACTTATTCTTCATATTTGTAGCCAGCTGATGGAATGGGGTTCCAGGTAGGGATGGGTTGTCCACAAACGAGACGGCTCTTGGCCAAGAGTGAACGACTCACTCAGGTCCACCCTTAATCTAAAAACTCTGTCCCTTATTTATGGGACACTATTTATAGTGGAGGGAGATGGTTGGCTGACTTCCTGAAAACCTCTCTATAGGGAGTCTTCCAGTAGCCAGAAGAGCCGCTGAATGTGCCTGTGTGATGAATGGGGAGAGCCACTGCTAGAAGAATCCTTATCTCTCTACAACAAAAGAATTAGGTAGTAGAAGTCCAACCAGCTCAATTCTTATCTCCCCTAATATCTACCATCAGAGGAGAGTCAGGAGACCCCATACATGTTAGGTTAAACCTGCTGGAATTGAAGACTCAGACAACTTTAATCTATTGTGTATGGATGATGTATATATGATGTGACTGCCTCTACTTTCTATGGGCTCATCTACGAGCTTGAATTCCAAATACTTCATCGACGTTAGGTCTATATACTACCATACAGCCACTCCAGTGCTCATGAATATTTTAAAGGGGAGGTGTGATTAGTTGCCATGGGCAACTAGGACTATTCTGACTTTCAGACCGCTTGATAAATCTGCCTGATTGTTTGCGTAACGCTTATCAATGCTAGATGTACAAAATATGAATCATTGAATTAAAAAAAAAAAAAATCGATCCAAACCGATATTAAGGTTAATGCTATTGCTATATCTCACCACTTTTCTACCTAGCATAGTCTTGGAAATCGAAATGTGATCAGCACAACTATGAAGCCCCAACTCAAATTGAATTGTAATCCACAGCCCCACCACTTGCATCATACGTGGTCCTCTTAGTTCCCTTTCACTTGATTAAGTACGTCTTCAGCTCTTCCAGACTTTATTGTTGTGAGGTCCAAAGTTGGCCATGTACAAGTGGTCCTCATTTTAAGGACACCTGACTTACAGACAAGCCCTGGTTACAGATGGACCTCTCAACCCACTGGTGAAGCTCTTATTTAGTCCCAGGCTGCACTGATCAACTGTAATGAAGTTTTATTGATAATCCTTGTTCCCATGACAGCAAAAAATTTGGAAAATGCTTTTGCCACAGGGACAAACATCTTTTTGTCTCGAACTACAATTATAAAATATACCAGTTCCGACTTACATGCAAATTCAACTTAAAGAGGTTGTCCGAGACTGTAAAACAAAAACCTTGGTGGCCGGGAGGGAGCTACTTAAAAAAATAAACACTTACCTCCCGGGGCGTCACACGATGCCATTGCTCTGCTTCCGTGCCCCTCCTGTACACCAGGAGGTAAGTAAATGTTTATTTGTTTTAAGCAGCTTCAGTTTGATAAAGATGTAGCAGTGCTACTGTACAGTATAGAGCTAAACATATGAGCTGATAGTAGGGTATGAGCTATACATATGGGCTGGTACTCAGATATGAGCTGTATACATGGGATGATAGTAAGGAATAAGCTGTACATATGGGCTGATAGTAAGGTATGAGCTGTACATATGGGATGATAGTAAGGTATGAGCTATACATATGGGCTGATAGTAAGGTATGGGCTGTACATATGGCGGGCAGGTATGAGCTGTGCATATAGGTTGATAGTAAGGTATGAGCTGTACATATGGGCTGATAGTAAGGTATGGGCTGTACATATGGCGGGTAGGTATGAGCTGTGCATATAGGTTGATAGTAAGGTATGAGCTATACATATGGGCTGGTACTCAGATATGAGCTGTATACATGGGATGATAGTAAGGAATAAGCTGTACATATGGGCTGATAGTAAGGTATGAGCTGTACATATGGGATGATAGTCAGGTATGAGCTGTACATATGGGCAGATAGTAAGGTATGAGCTGTACATATGGGCTGATAGTCAGGTATGAGCTGTATACATGGGCTGATAGTAAGGTATGAGCTGTATATATGGGCTGATAGTAAGGTATGAGCTGTACATATGGGATGATAGTCAGGTATGAGCTGTACATATGGGCAGATAGTAAGGTATGAGCTGTACATATGGGCTGATAGTCAGGTATGAGCTGTACATATGGGTAGATAGTAATGTATGAGCTGTACATTTGGGCTGATAGTAAGGTATGAGCTATATATATGGGCTGATAGTCAGGTATGAGCGGTATACATGGGATGATAGTAAGGTATAAGCTGTACATATGGGTTGATAGTAATGTATGAGCTGTACATTTGGGCTGATAGTAAGGTATGAGCTGTATATATGGGATGATAGTCAGGTATGAGCTGTACATATGGGCTGATAGTCAGGTATGAGCTGTACATATGGGCTGATAGCCAGGTATGAGCTGTACCTATAGGCTGATAGTAAGGTATGAGATATACATATGGGCTGATAGTAAGGTATGAGCTGTATATATGGGATGATAGTCAGGTATGAGCTGTATACATGGGATGATAGTCAGGTATGAGCTATATATATGGGCTGATAGTCAGGTATGAGCTGTACCTATAGGCTGATAGTAAGGTATGAGATATACATATGGGATGATAGTAAGATATGAGCTGTACATATAGGCTGGTAGTAAGGTATGAGCTGTACATATGGGATGATAGTCAGGTATGAGCTGTACATATGGGCTGATAGTCAGGTATGAGCTGTACATATGGGCTGATAGTCAGGTATGAGCTGTACATATGGGCTGATAGTCAGGTATGAGCTGTACATATGGGCTGATAGTCAGGTATGAGCTGTACATATGGGCTGATAGTCAGGTATGAGCTGTACATATGGGCTGATAGTCAGGTATGAGCTGTACATATGGGCTGATAGTCAGGTATGAGCTGTACATATGGGCTGATAGGCAGGTATGAGCTGTACATATAGGCTGGTAGTAAGGTATGAGCTGTATATATGGGATGATAGTAAGGTATGAGCTGTATATATGGGATGATAGTCAGGTATGAGCTGTACATATGGGCTGAGAGTCAGGTATGAGCTGTACATATGGGCTGATAGGCAGGTATGAGCTGTACATATGGGCAGATGCAGCAGTACAGTAAGCTTTGTACATAGCACAGCGCCCTGCACATTACATGACAAGTTCCCTCATGAGGAGGGCGGTGATGATGCGGTATCTGTGAGAGGAGCCTGGTGACCCCTCCCTGCGGCATCTTTCGGCCCCATGCACACAACTCCGGGTAACATCCCGCGGTACCGGTAGCTCGGGGCGGTGTGCTCTTGCTGCGTGTTACGCATGCGCCACTTCATCCAAACGATCCGGGAGTGAGAAGGATCCGAGTGAGGGACCGGAGGCTGCTATACGGCTCCTCCTCTCACAGCATCACACCGGAACCAGCGCCAGGCCAGCCGCTCCAGCTGCCGACACCGGCCGAGAAGGTAAGCGGGGGCCCGGGGCACTGCATGTGTGTGCGGGGGTGAGGCGGGAGCGCGGGCTCATCCCTCATCTCCCATCATGGTGTCCGGGGATGCGCCATGTGTGTGCGGGAGCCGGGAGCTCACATGGCATGTGCCGGGGGCGGCGGTGTCTAAGGGGAGGGGGGCGCCTGGACCTGATGGGGCGGTGGTGCTGCCTCGGATCTGGACGGAACTTCAGTGATGAGCGGGAAGTTATAACCGGGACCGCAGTGTTATACCGCCAGCTGCTGCCAGCACCGGGACCACACACATGTACCCGGCACTGTACACTCCCTGTACTGTATACAGCATGCACACTGCCCCTATACGTATATACATTGTATACAGCATACACACTGCTCCTATATGTATACACCGAGCACACTGCCCCTATACGTATATACATTGTATACCGCATACACACTGCTACTATATACTCTACACACCAGGGACTTCTGCTATATGTATACACCAAGCACACTGCCCCTATATGTATACACTATATACTGGTACACTATATACACCATGCACCACACACTGCATCTATATGTACACACTGTATACATCCTATATGTATATAACTGTATACAACATTCACACTGGTGCTATATATCTACCCTATATGCTCTATACACCAGGAACCTCTGCTATATGTATACACCATGCACACTGCCACTATATGAATACACAAGGGATTTCTGCTATATTTATAGCATATAATGTATAGATGATTTACGGGACTATCCAGTACACTACATATACAGCAGTGCTACTGGATGCCTTACACACATATACCATCTAATGTACACTGATGCCATATGTACAGGGTAGACTTGAAATATGTACTGCATGTACATTATACTGTTTTACTATTTTCTGCACATACAATATAAAGCTTGTTACAATCTAGTATACAGTGCTGTACAGACACATGATACAATCTAGTGTACAGTGCTGTACAGACACATTATACAATCTAGTATACAGTGCTGTACAGGCACATTATACAATCTAGTATACAGTGCTGTACAGGCACATTATACAATCTAGTATACAGTGCTGTACAGGCACATTATACAATCTAGTATACAGTGCTGTACAGGCACATTAGACAATCTAGTATACAGTGCTGTACGTTACATGGACAGTGACTTCAGCATTTTCACCAAGACAGATCTTCCCATCCCAAGGTCAGGAGGAGACGTCCCTTGTACATGTCGGTGGCCCTGTGTATAGTGATGTGACATCCATGTACATAGAGCATTATGGTGCAGGCTCTTGTAGGACGTAAAGTGGGGGCCGCTCGCTCACACACAGCTTGTACTTGTCCCTTCATGGAAATGAGAGGCGTCTTTCCCCGCCTGCTCTCCTCCCATGTCCTCTTCACAATAGTCACATTCATCATTCCAGCGCTCAGGAGTGGTGGTCGGGGAGGGCTGGGTGTGTGCTCACACTTTGTTAAGGTGTATTTTGGATTATGAGGAGGTGGAACGTCAGTGATAAAACATAGCAGCTGGACTGATCTGTGCTGTCAGAGTCTTGGAGAGCTGGGGCTTTAGATCTCAGATCCCTCTTGTATTCATCTATGTGATTACCTTGACAGATACAACTCTGGTACCACCGACACCTTCAGGGTAGCCGAGCTTATGGAAAAGAAGTCCAAATTATCCTCAGCCCTGGCTGAGCCAGGGAAATCCTCAGCATCTCCTCCTCCGCCTGTCCAGGATGAAGGACTACAAGTTGATGATGCCCAGTTGGGCAGGCCCCTGGGTCCCACACCAAGTCAGAGCCGCTTCCAAGTGGATCCCGTCAGTGAAGTCGCCCGGGAAGCAGCTGGCGCTGACCAAGAACCAGCGGCACCTCCTGATACTGTCACCCATAGAGGAAGGGGGGGATCAGGTGGAGAGGAAGCCAAAGGCCGATTTAGGGTAAACTTTGTGGACCCGGCCGATCCAGATGGAAGCTCTCCTGAGATGCCAAGTGGTGAAGGTGGAGGTGGGGTGAGCTTTCAGAATGGTGATACAGTTTTAAGTGAAGGTAGCCTACACTCCGGAGGAACAGGTCATCATTACCATTATGATACGCACACCAATACTTATTATCTGCGGACTTTTGGCCACAATACCATAGATGCTGTGCCCAGGATTGATCACTATAGGCACACAGCGGCAGACCTTGGAGAGAAGCTGCTGAGACCAAGCCTGGCAGAGCTCCATGATGAACTTGACAAGGTAAGATTGCTTTTGTCCTCTAATTTCTATTGATCCCACTGATGTTAACCTATGTGACCAGTATACTATATTGGCTTCCACCTTCTATGTGTTATGATTTACATTGAGTGTTTGGGATAGTGAGAAGATCCTTCTCTTCTTGACTCTTGTACCCTCATTTGTATTGATCAAAAGCATCTCTAGTCGTATGTATCCTTTACTTACAAAAATAACGTTCTCCTTTAATGTTCCTGCCATCTGTGCCATCACTTATGACCTAGGAGCCATGGCTACCTCACCCCCTGAGATCCGCCGAGCTGTTAATGAATTCCCTCTAGGCCAGGCCGTTCTTGATGAATCCTTTTCTGTAAGATTATTTTTACACCATTAACAAGCACTTTCTGAATGGGGAACATTTGCCATATTGTTTGTGCTTTATATACACGTAACCATAGGGGGCGCTGTGATAAATCACTTCTGACCTTGTCCCTGAGGGGACGTAGTTCTTAACTTTATAAGAAATTGGATACAATGGCCGGAGTAGAGATTTTGTTTAGGTGATCCACATTTTTATGCAGTTGTGTGTGTCAGTATTATGTCTTATACATCTGCACATGAGCTGGCTCACATCTGTCGCTGGTGGAGATACTAAGCCAGCTTTGCTTGCTGCGGCCAGGATTACTTACACAGATAGGTGGCAATCTATCGCTGGCTCCAGACCAGCCCCGGCTTCATCCTATAAGTCAGGAGTCAAGAATTTGGAGCCTTTTACTACAGACAAGATAAGAGTGTAAGGTCACAGAACCTCTGAGGAATGCGTAATAATGTGTATAATCCCATTATAAGTTTCTAAGGTGCAGTCACATCACGTCTTTCCAGCATTTGTGGCATAGAACAGAGTACCAAAAAGTATGAATCCATACCAAAGCGAGGCTCACGGATATCAACATATGTAATATTTGGCTGAAATCTACATCAAAACGTTATAGTTTATTTTTACATGCACATGTTCTAGAGTTGTTCTTCACACCACATGGATGATTGTCGGTTGTGGTTTTTTTTTTGTTTTTATGGTTGGGAATCCTCTCACATATAGGTTGGTTTTCACTGAACTCTTTTATGTTGTTGGCAAATTTGGGTTTGTGAAATTTGGTTCAGAACTAAGGCTTATTCACATGAACGTGCTCGGTCCGTAAAACCCCAAACTCTGTTCCAGGGAAGGGAGTCCTTGCATCATAGTTGAACTGAACATGTTTCAGCGTTTTAGCCCTTAGTCCCACATCTGTGGCAAATACAAACCCAGTTGTGTGAATGGAGTCCATGGGACAGATGCATTTTGCATCTCCGAAGCACATAGACACAAGCACAACCAAACAAGTGCCATATGGTGGAGAATGTCTCTTTGATGCAGCATAATAATGCTGATTTAATACACTCTATATTAAATTAGAATTTGGATACATTAGGTACATTAAATGGAACCTGTCATAAGACACCCTTTTTTGCATTCCCCATGTCCCCACATCTCTCAATCATCATATTTCCCAATAGTTTTTATAACTTTTCTACCATTTATTTTTAAAAACATAAATTAGATCAAAGTTTTAGCTGTCTCCCTGCCAGGATGTTTCCTGTGTCCCCTGGACGTGGTTTGAGCAATCCCCTTTAAGGACTGGTTTTGGAATCTGCCCATTGGGAATGTAATGGTTGTTTGTAGGGGTTGCAGTGCTCAGTACAGAGCTGGAGCCTCTTGGAGGCTTGCATTGCGTGTAAGTAGGCAGAGCAGTGGTGCTCAAAATAAGGAGAAACTATCTGTTCCAGCACTCTGGGGGAAAAAAAAAGTTAAAAACCATATGTGATTAAAACCTTGATAGAATCCAAAAACTTATTACATGTGAGCAAAAACGAGAAAGGGAAAAACGGTGAAGGGTTTGGACTGGTCCTGAGATGGGCGCTGCATTTACTTCTAGCAGCGGAGGGACTTTCCACAATGATTCCAGCTGCTGCAAGAATGATTTTAAACCCGCAGCCTAGATAGTTACACTGTAGGTTTTATTATGCAGCCTGTGTATGGGGTGTGTATAATTCTCATCCTCTTTGTTGTGACTTACTGTGGTGATTTAGCTCTGGCTACCCTGGAAGGGGTATTATGTCTCCTGATGGTGTTAACAAGATGCGCTTCAATTGTGTTTTGAAACGCATTTCGGCACTTCAGGAGGTACTCCTCCCCGAAAACACAGTTGTTTAGACCTCGAAGGTTCGGTAAGTAGTAATGTATGTAATACCTTGTTGTCAGGCAAAGCGCTTGTTTCTACTTGCTGAGCGCAAGCGTTTAGCTCTGAACGCATATGTTTTCAGGAGGACCAATGCACCTTAAATGTGCTTTAAAACACCACTGAAGCGCACTGTGTGAATACAGCCTTCAGGATTTCATAGACATAGGCTGTGTCTGGTTTTTTGGCTCGCCTGTATTGTGGCTACACTCTCATATGTATCTACAGACAGGTGTGGTGCTATTTTCCAAAGAATGCAGCTCTACTTCCGTGGCTGCCAATGGTAATAACGCTCCGTCCATACCAATCTCTTGCCACCGCTCACCGGCATCCCGCCCGTCTCTGATCATCTATTCATGGAATATGACTAGTCCCAACATGTACCTCAGTGGTGTAGACATGTCATTGCTGGTATTGGGGTTTTTGGGACTAGTAAGGGGCAAGAGAGGATCACGCGAGTGGTTAGGAGTTTTGCTCTTTCACTTACACCATTGGCAGCTGTTTTGTGAGGCTTGGGGCTGTGTTCACACGTTTGGATTGTGTTTTGGGGCCTGCCATGCGATCGCTAACCATGTCTTTTGCACTGTTTTCATGAAATACATGTTCACATCTTCATGCCTTTTCATTGGAGATGTGTGACACATCTGTATCACGTGTAGGAAAGTGTTCTTGCTCCACTCCTGTGTTACATGGAACAAAAAAGGGACCACAGGCTACATGGTGAATTTTCTAGCTCTTTGTCCACATTATATTTCACGATAGAAACTATAGAGAGAAGGATCCAGTGTTGTGACAGTGCTACAAACTACAACTCCCAGCATGCTCCAGCACAAGTATTAAAAGTAGTAAGAAAACTTGCAGACCTTCTCCTATACAGGTGGATATAATGGCGGCAGTGATGTCCTATCATGTGCCATTGTATTATATAAATCTTATCAACTTAGCTGCAATGTCTGAACACAACTCAAGGCTTCACTTGGTAATTGATATTGTGTCTTTGTGCTGCGATAAATGTTTGAACAACTTCTAACTTGCTATTACATTCTCCTGTCTTCTACCTGAATGCCTGTTGCTTTTGGCTTTGTTATGTAGCTTCTAAGCTTGTTTGACTGCCTTTTTGATGATTCGCCCCACCCCTCCCTTAGGTTGTATGAAGGGAGCCTGCCTCGCATGTGAATCACAGCTTCCATATTGGTTCAGTCTCATCGCCCACTTGTTTATTTGTCTTATTCTTCCTTTTGTAGTCTTCAGTTCAGTCCTCATTTTCTTGGATGCTTCCAGTTGGTGATTTTTTTTTTGTATAACTGGAGCTCAGATCAGTATTTGAGTGTTTGCCTCTCATGTGGTGGGATATGTATGACTCTTTATGGTCTGTAGTAGATGTCGCTTCCTCCATTCACTACTCTCCAGTGTTAGCCATACACGTGATCTCTACATCGCCACAATACACTCATCTTTATATCCTAGCTATGCTGCAATGTCTGTGACTTTTGCAACAAACTGGTAAAAATGAATATACGAAGCTTTGCAAAATATCTGAGCAGTTGGCTTCTTTCTCCGCTTACATGCCCTTTTTCCTTCTATCACACCTGCTCTCCAGTAATGGGCAACACTTTAATTCTAAAGAAAAAAGAAAAAAATGATTGTCTTCTAGGGTTAGACTCAAAACACCACATGCTTGTATTACTCTGGTTCCCTCATCACTCCAGTACTTGCAGTTTAGGGCCCTTAGTCTGACCAGAGGTTTCATGGGTTTGATATACATATTTAATATCCAATCTCCTTTGTGCTATTTTCCTTTATTTCTAAGTAATTTCTTTCCTCAATGATTTCTAATAATAGGAAACAAAATATTTCTAGTTCCTGAAGCTATGGCATGACTGACCATGTGGTCACTTTAGAGCCAAGTAGTTTGTGTTTCCTGGGCATTTTGTTCCTCCTCTTACTTGCTGCAGACCCTCCATGGTAGGACATGGCTCTTCCCATTAGCTATGCTGCGGGTATCTTGTAAAGCATGACCGTGCTGAATCTGTTGAAAGGATGATCCCACAGAGCAGATGGCAGATAGTGATATTGCTAGAAAAGCAGTGGCTTCACAAAGCCTTGAATTGTTTATGATACATTCGTGGAAGCAATCCTCATACATTATTAAAATGAGCTAGAAATATTCTTCTTTCTAGATGTGGGAGGGTGCACCTAGAAGAGATAATACCGGCGTCTAGAAAAGCTTGAGATGAAAATAGAAGAGAATTCTTACTGTAGTTGAGAAACATGGGGGCGGTCTGCCTTTACCATCATACACCACACAAGGTGACGGTAAAGGAGTCCATTGTGATACAACATGTAATACATTTATAATAGATTCTTAGCTAAGTGGTGGTCCATCTCTGAAAGTGCTGAAATTCCATTCCAAGACATTGCTATCCAGTTTCCTGATGTGAGGACATCTGCTCCCAGCAGGTCTCCTCCTGGCTGGTGCTGTCTGGATGATTGGATCAGTTAAATAGCTGTGGACCTTTAAAGTTGCCCATTAGATAAATGTCATCCAAATCAACAGACTTTGGGATGACCTGGTTAACCACCTAATGTATATAGGGGGGCTGTCCTGATTTAACCTGATGGTCTGACTTGTACTCCCCCACGTGTTTGACATTATTGTGGATATGATTTGATTTTCTGGTAAAGTTATTCAAGGAGTTACTCTTCCTACAACCAGAGAGAGACCATGTCTTCCATGACTTTGAAGTAGATGTGTGTGTATTATATATATATATATCACATTAAATGTTATTAATATTTTATGCTTACTATGCTACTACATGTCTTCGGAAGTATGACCAAATTAATATTGGCTAATCACAACACAACTCCTTTAGCTTCTTATGCCCTGGTTTTTACAAAAAAAAGTACACACCACTACGTCAATGTACAGGCGGTCCCCTACTTAAGAACACTCGACTTACATACGACCCCTAGTTACAAACGGACCTCTGGATATTGGTAATTTATTGTACTTTAGTCCTAGGCTACACTGATCAGCTGTAACAGTTATCACAGGCGTCTGTTATGAAGCTTTAGTGTTAATCCTGATTCTTATGACAACCCAACATTTTTAAAATGCAATTGTCACAGAGACCAAAAAAGTTCTGGCTGGGGTTACAATGATAAAATATACAGTTCCGACTTACATACAAACTCAACTTAAGAACAAACCTTCAGACCCTATCTTGTATGTAACCTGAGGACTGCCTGTACTTGGATTAGAACCCTTGGTCCTAGTGGTAGATGTCCTTTAGAGTGTTCAGAGATTTCCACCTGTAGGAGAGGAGAACAGTAGTATAACCAAATTATTTCTTAGACGTACAGATGGGATAACTCGGTGATTATTTATAATCAGAATGCTGGGAACCCCGGCGATCAGGAGAAGAGGATCCCTAGCAATCCGGAAAATGGGATTCCCCTGCTCCATTCAGTAGTATGTCAGAAATGAGCAATCTCTGGCACTTGCATCCACTGTATGCCATGCTGCTGAACGGAGCGGCAGGACGTGTGCTTTACCTATTGCATCTGAATTGCTGGAAGTCCAAATCTTGTGAACCATGAGGGTCCCAGCAGACCCTCATTGATCACCTTGCTGTTCACAGGATAGGGAGTAACTTGAAAACCTGCAACGACCCCTTTAACTGCATAATTAAAGTATAAGTTTCACCCAAAAAAAGTTTTTTGCTAATTTTCTTTTAGTGGAATTTGAGGCCTTTCTAGTAAAAATTCCGCAGTAGATCCTGTGAGGGGAGGAAGGGTCTGGACCTCCATTGTGTATCCACATAGGTGTTAGATGTTGTTTGCATTTCCATTGCCTGAGGGAGAATAATTATGGTGACATTTGTGCCGTTACCTGCTACTCTGAGCCTTATAAACAGCTTAATTCTGTAGCAAAATAGGAAATGAAGAGATTAGAGCCTAGATTTCCGAGGACCATTATACGGGTTATTGGCTTTCTGTCTCCTATTGTGTGGAGTTCTCTGGTTTTGGGTTGTGCAACACACTTACTTCACGCGTATCAGGTTGACCTCACAATAATTCTATCTCCAAATGCTTGTCATTAGTCTTTCAGATTTCCTTGAGATTAGGACAGGAATGTTTTTGAGTGGTTGTGAATGAAAGTCTGGTTTCAGTCAATCTGAGTCACCCTGGTGAGGAGTATTTGCTGTTAACCCTTCTTTCTCCAGGGGAGGAAAGTGAAACTTTATGAAGTTTTATAACAAGGTGCAGACAACAATCCTGGCAGTTTGTAGCATTGAGGATACCCAGGATCACCGAGCCTTCCTTATAGAGCAATCTATATAGAGCAGCTCTGGCGTGGGGTCACTACATTTACTAAGCGCTACATTCCTACTGTCCTCTCAGCCTTTAGTGATGACATCTATTTCCTGAGCCACAGGCTCTTACAGCTCTTCCTGTATCGGAGGCTGAGGAAGTATTCTGTCTTTTTGACACTTTATACAAACACTGATCACTCACAAAATAGGTCTGCTACATTGTATAGAGCCAGAGACAGTCTCGCTTGTATGGAAAACTAAAATCCGGTGACATTGGTGCATCTTCAAGTCTCACACTTCTGTCCTCAGATGTTGTCCACTATGTGTCCAACATCTTTGCAGCTTTTGGTACATCTGACACACATCAGCTCACCAGGCCAGCTGCACCCATGTTTCATCATGATATACAAAGTTGCTACATTTTGAGGAAATAAGCTGAAAAAAAAGCTTCTGATACTGGGAGTCCCTTCTCCCAGTGACTCTGGTGGGAAGACTTGGGGATCTGTCTTTCTATATTGCTGCACTTGTTTCTCAGCCACCCCCCCCCCCCCCCCCCTCTATATCATCAGACCATGCAAATAGGACAAAGCCACAATTGATGCAAAGTACTGGATAGCAGATGCAAATCCATTCCTGTCCTATATTACTCAGACTTTTTAGCTATTTTTGATGGTCTAGAAACCATTAACCATTTAATTCTTTCAAACCAGCGTGTGTTGTATTTATATGATTAAGAATCCATGACAGGTTTAATATTTTCTGCGGAATTTGTAATTCACAGAGCGAAATGTGCCCCCTGCTGCAAGTAAATCGTGGTTGTAGCAATTTTCGGGTAGTTTCTATCCTGTAAGAGGTTCTGCAGCATAGTTTTTCCATTTTGTCACAATAGTTACCATGTCCTGTAAGAATTATAGATGGGGATATATTGTTTCTTGAAATGTAACCTCCAAGTAAAGATGTGAGTAAAGTCCTCATTGTAATTAAGTGGGCAATGAGTACTGGTATTATAGCTGCAGAGTAAGACCACAGTAATACTGATGGTATCGAACTTTGGGACAAAAATAAAGTTTGCGCTTACATATACCCGGTGGATGCAGACTTTTGCCAACTTATCTACTTTTTACATCTGAATCATTGATGGTTTTTTTCAGCTCTGCCACTCTAAATCACTGCAGATCATGGCTCCAAAGTGGGGGTGGGCAACCTTTTTGGCTGAGAGAGCCATGAATGCCATGTATTTTAATTTGTAATTCGGTGAGAGCCATATAATGTGCACATCCCCCAGCACATGCCCCTTCCCTGCAGTAGATAGGTAGTCGCAGCAAAAAAAAAAACTGCAACTGGCTCCTCATCGTCACTCTTCTCGAAGAAGAGTGCACTGTGCGCACCAGTAACCAATTATATACAAAATTGCACAACAAAAGGATTTTCTTTCCTTTTTCCACGGATGCTGACAGAGGTAACATGGCTTCCTGCGTCCTGTGATCGGCGCTGTGTGTGTGTCTTACAAGCCATCAAAAGAGCCATATCCGCCTGCTCCAAAATATAAGACAATCCTTCATATCCCAATAACCAGTAGACAGGCAGGCATCACCCCTGTCCTGATTCCTTCCACAATAAAGCATGTGATCGGTGAGTGCCGCTTTTTCTTTCTATGGATGTTGGATAGACATTTAGAGAGGATGTTTGCTTATGCCACCCATTGGTATGTCAATTCTTAAATGCACCCTGTCACCAGGTTTTACCCCACTAAACTAATAACCCCCTCAGATAGGGTATGAAATGTCCTTTCTAGAATTCCCTGTTTTATGTGAAATCTCAACTGTTTACCTGTTAAAAAAAAAAAAAAAATCCCCAAAAGTCAGGCAAATATAACTCTTCACATGAGAAGTGGTTGCAGGGGGAGGGTCACTTTCTTCTTTTCTATAGTACCTAAAAACATAGTTTTTGTCACAAGATAAGAATCTCATCTTTAAGATCCCATCAAGCTTGTGGCTCTGTGAGCTACAGAACTGGACATACAGGTAGTTAATTAATAGGCGGGAACTTTTATCTGCACATTGCATTTCCAACTACGTGTTTAGCTGCCAGTATCTCTGGTTCTGTAGCTCGCAAAGCCATAATCCTGATGGGATCTGAAAGATGAGATCCGTATCTTTACAGCAACACCAAAGAATGTTAACATATAATATCGAACAGAAAATCAGGGCTTCTGAAGTGACACTACCCCTGCATGCACTATACTGGTTTCATCACTCATTTTATAGGCAAACGTGTGAGATTTCACATAATCATGAATTCTACAAGGGGCATTTCATACCCTTCCATGAGGGGATTAGTAGTTAAGTGGGGAAAAAACAGGTCCTCTTTAAAGCATAGAAACCTAAACCCATGTAGATGAAATATTGGAAAGCTAAAGACCCTAAACTGAAGGCACATGTTGGGTTCAGTGATTCTAGGTTTGGTCCGGTAAATCCTGAAAGCACTAGGTGTGAGTTTGTTTTACCTAACTTGCTCACAGGCTACAGTAATGATAATTGGGTTCAGCATTTTTTTTTTTTTTAATTTTTAAAGTTTTGTTTCATTTATTTTGATCATTGTGTGTTAGACTCATGTTAGAAACGAGCATGCTTCACATATCTTAAGGTTGAGGGTTTATTTTCTCCTCTTCTGACAACCTTCAGGTGTATTTCAAGGCCTGTGGTACGATTATACTGTTTACCTTTATTACCACTGCTCAGGGTCAGCAGGTACCACAGCGCTCAGCCCCCCGGTGACTTGTACACGTTTATTTAAGAGTTCAAGGCCAGCGGAAGACTTTGGGTTTACCTCAACTCTAGTTTGATTTTCCATCATGCTGGAGTTTCACCTCTCGCACATTATGATATGATAAGATTAGCATCAAGGCATTTCCTGTGCTGTAAGAAATGGGGTTTTTTTGGAGGGGGGGGCTTAATAACCTTGTAGAATAATGGCTCCACTGCTTGAGGTGACCCCCTCCTTGTGTTTAAAGGGGGTTCATGCCTTATACAGCTCGTTGACATATCCTTAAAATGTGCAATAGTTGATGAATTTTCGTTCTGGTGTATGCCAGGATACACAGTGATGTTGGGCACCCATTGGGTGCTGTTGTAGAAGTTTACATTTGTGCATTAGGCACAGGTGTTACTATAACAAAGAAAATGTATTGGTCCCAAGTTAAAAAATCAACAAGTACTTTGTACCTTTTTTATGAGGGAGAAGTTGGGCCTTAATTTATCTGTTTATTCAGTGACTTATATGTCATTACTGAGCACACAGCAGATATCACATACTGGAGGGAGATAACCGGGAAGGTGCTGAGGAACCAAATCTATAATTCCTGGTGGATTTTCTGTATTTATTCCAAAAACTGGACATGGGCATGAGATCTGATGGCTTTCCTAAGGATTTTCCCTCCCTCCCATACCCTTGTGTTGTCATACGGGAGAGGCTGATTGTCAGCCATGTGTTTTCTAATCATGTGTCACACCGGGAAATGAATGTGTGTAATCTGCTAATATGAGCGCGCCGTGTGCAAGTGCTGTGCACAACTAAAATACTAAGGCATTTTATAATCTAGGCGTCGCTTTAACACAGATTGTATTTTCTCACTTTTTGAAGTCCTGGCTAAAAGTTTGCAGACTCCAATTGCCAGCACATCTGCTGCCGCCCGCAACCCTCCCCTTCACACCCCTGTGTGCCCGCTTGGCAAGGAGATGGTGTAAAGGACAAAATAATTGCAATTGCTGGCAATTTACTAATATTTGAAATTATTTCAGGACTTGTAGGCCAGAAAACTGTGGTACAAGCCCTGATTATATGAAGTTATGTTACTGTACATTTTTATACTGGAAGTTACTTGTATAGCAGGAAAATCTATCAACTCTGTAGGAAAACTAAACATTGTGCCTAATAAGCCTTTCCCATTCCCACAAATCTTGTCATTCTAGAGAAAATCCACTTTTTATCTGTAAGCATGTAATCTTCTCCCTGAAGCAGGGGACTGCTGTTACCCAGGGTCATATTAGCATTATTAGATGCATCAGCTGTGAGGACAGATCTCTGGGCAGCAAAGCAGCTTTATATGGGTTTTCAGGGCTAACATTTCAGATAGCCTTTCCATAGAGTAGATGATCAATATCTGACGCTCCACACCACCACATACCAGCGGATAATAAACTGAGAATGGACAGTTATGTTTACAGGGATCATCAATTTTTTGTTTTGTGAGATACTCCTTCAGGCGATGTACACATATAGCAGTAAAGGTGGAATTCCTGGCTGGGATAAATCCTGTACACTATAGTGCAATTGTCTTAAAGGACACCTGTCATCAGGTCTGTGTCACTTGTCCTGTCCCCTCTACCTGTTGGAGCAGCTCACAAGGATCCCATCCCAGCCTTTATCTAGTTATTTCATACATTAATCATTATAAAATCATCTATTCTTTATTATGTAAATGAGGCTGGTCACATGGTCAGAGGCAGTGATGTCACCCCTGTTACCCCTCCCCCTGCTCATGTCTTTGTGTAATGTATAGTAAAGCGTTGCTAGTGTTTGTGCTGCATCTGCTGACATGCTGCATCCTCTTATACACAGAGACACAGACATCAGCTACACAAGTACCTGACATGTTCTGCTATAACATGGCTGCAGCCTGGAGCTGTTGTATCTCTCCTATATACACACACATGCACACACAGGCTGCAAGGGGCGTGGCCACCAGCACCAGGAAGCACATCATTATACAGCCTCACATCATTATGCAGGCTGTCAGTCAAGCACTGGGGGTGTGGCTGTGCCTCCCACTCATGAATAAGGTGGACAGCTTGAATATGCTAATGCTTCATTGGACATTTCACAGATCATTTGCATACAGCTTTAGGACCTCATTGCTTTGGTTTACAGGCATGTAGAGGGACAATGAAGGGATAGAGGCAATGCTTACTAATGGCAGTTTGTGAAAATATATTTAGTTTAGGGGGGTTATTTTGCATGACGGGTTCTCTTTAAGGCTACATGTACACATACATGTGCTCCGGCTACAAACACATCTGTGTAAACGCCTGCAAAAATGGTCTGTGTGTCATTTAATCCGTCAAAAAAGGAAGACCGCTAAATGATGTTACTAGATTGTCCCAACCTCTTGAAGGGTCACGTGAGTTTTCTACAGCTTTAGGCCTTGAACGAACATACTGTGGCCACTGGGACATCAATGGAGAGTGGAGGGGTGAGGAGTGCTCCTCAGTACTCCTCCCTCCTGCACCAGTCTGTATGCGAGCCCCAGCAGGAGGTCTTACATGGATCCTTGAAACACATTCATGTGCATATGGGTTTGAAATGAATGTGTCTTTGTGCCCTCCGTATTATACACAATTTGGGAGATTTATCATTAGTGTCTCAGAGCAGAACTATTCTAGTTGCTCATGGCAACCAATCGGGGCTCAGCTTTCCTTTTCCCACAGCTGTTTATAAAATGAAAGCTGAGCTCTGATTGGTTGCCTTGGGCAACTAGAACAGTTCTGCTCTCAGACAGTTTTGATGAATGTGGCCCAATGTGTTCGGGTGCCCTAAATATTATGACTGATTTGTGGGTTTTGCTTCCAGTTTCAGTATTTCCCTTCATGTTGTTTGCTTCTCGTCATAGGTCCCTTGTTTATGTCGTGCTGTGAGGCGCGGGTAAGAACCTGATCCGCCAGGTGTACAATGCTGAATGATCCTCTTTTCTCTGTGATCAGCACTTGTGACTGGTTACATTGTAAAGGCCGGCCATCCCATTTTATTTGTAGCGCTGTTGAGTTGAGCTTTGCATTAATGCTGCGGATATTAATAGGGCATTGTTCACCAGAGGCAGATCAGATTCCTGTAAAACAATACCATGTTGTGAAAGCTTCGTCTGCTATGGAGGGACCTGTAAGCAATACAGCCATCCCACATGGCACAGAGGGGGTGTTTACATGTATATAGCCACCCCCTATACCATAGATCTGTACAATCAGATTGATGTAACGGCTCACCAGGCAGTGCTATTTGCCTAACTAAATTTACTAAATTGCTAATTAATTTGCAATCTGCCATCTCTGAGAATACATGCGGCGAGTTGATTTAATAGTATAGCTGTAATGGCTAATGTAGATTAGAAAGTCTAGATAAGGTAATTTCCTACTGTAATTTATCAGTGTCTTGTGGGCTCAGGTTATCAGGAGGACAGAACATTATACATACTATTTATAACATAAGAGCCCCCCTGGTCATTGAGATGCATGAAGAAAGCGTTACCAGCATTGTGATGATCTGCATCGCTGTACCCTGTGTTGTGTTCCTGGCCGGGGGAATAGCTAAGGATGTTTACACTGAGCGGGTTTGATGCGTCCAACTTGGGAATGGAAATTTAAATGTTATTATTTGTATAATGTAAAGTTATTCAATTTTCCAATATACTTTTCTGTATTCCTCAGTTTTTTACATCTCTGCTTGCTGTCGTTCTATATAGAAAGCTTTGTTTACTTCCAGTGGACAGAAATCTTGACCATGGTCACACAGGTGCATGGCTCGTTATTATTACAGAGGGTAATCAGAGCTGTGGGTTATAACGAGCTAAGCACCTGTGTGACATCACATGACCATGCTCAGATCTCTGTCCAGTGGAAATCAAGCTTTCTATAGATTGACAGCAAGAAGAGATCCAGAAAACCACGAGGCATTGATACAGAAAGTATATTGGAAAAAATTATAGAGAGATATAACAGATAACAGAGAATACCGCTTTCCTACTTTCCTCTTTCTTATTTTCATGCGTGACCTGCCTGTGGGCTACTTTTTCTTTATAGCAGACAAACTCTTTAAATTGACCAAACTATAACTGTTGACTCTTATATGCATCAGAGATTTATCATTCTAGTAATAGAAGAAAGTCCAAAGTATGATACATGAAGGAAGGATTTAATGTGACATCCAAGTTTATTTTCTGCAAACCAATAGGAAATGGCTTGTTATCAGAGCATGACACTGCAACTTCCCTATTGGATGACCCTGGCGGGCAGCATCCTCTCTGCATCATGTGTGCCCCGGGCTGGTTCCATTTTTGCTGATGGACAAAATGAGAAATGAGAATGTATTGTTGAAGTTCATCAAGTCTCTGGTGCATTGATGCTAGTGCGAGGGATGGATTACATGCTTACAAATGTTTCATCAGGAAGTAGCACATTTTTTTATATTATAGGGCATCTACCACCAGGGTCAAGGACTGTAAACCAAGCACACTGACATACTGTTATGTGCCCCCTCTGACAGGATCGGCTCTTCTTTTAGCATCTTATGTCCTTGTTATTAAGAATTAAATGCTTTAAAAATTATGCAAATCAGCCTGAGCGGGCTCCAGGCTCCATTAAAATGTATGGAGGCGGGAGCCCCTCAGACTAATTTGCATAATTTTAGAATCCAATTTTAAAAAACTAAAAAAACCAAACGGTTAATAAAAAAGCTAAAAGCAGAGGGCAGGCATAACAGTATGTCAGCGTGCTTGATCCTGGTGGGAGATGTCCTTTTAAGGTTTTCTGCATTTTTTTTCACATTGATTTATCGTATGTTGTGTGTGCTTCCTATTCTATAGAGATTTTTTAATCTGCAGACAGCTCATAATCATCAGTCACAGGGTATAATATACATATCAAATTGTACATATACAATGACAGATCTATGTATAGATAACACAGGATCACACTATTCAGAATAGGTGATATTACAGCTCACTGGCTCGCCTTCCTTGTACAATGACCTCTGCAGTCTAATACTCATGGCTTATACTAATGTCTGTTTGATTTTAGAATTTTCTTACCCAATATATAGCTTTATCTTAACATAACAGTTTACAGGTTACAGGCACCAGTTTACCCAAATAGTATTAATCTAGTTTAGGTAAAATATGAGCTTTCTCCTCTCATAGAGCTTATATTTATGTACATTACTATTTTACAGACAGTATATAATGATGGTGCCTAGTGTGTGACACAGTCACCGATGACGTAGGAGAGTTGGTGTAAATAATATACAGTTCTGTCCTTCCCTAATGCTCGCAGTCTCCCATATATACATATATTTTCGATGTGATGTTATTGTTATACCATACTGCGTAGTATAGACATGGATTTTACGTTTCGAGCTCCTCCATTCTGTTCCAATGACATTTTGTGTCAATGTCAAAGTAGAACATCTGTAGCCTGAGGATATTATACAGCGCAGTGCAGCGCGGCACAAGCTAGTGTACACTGTTATAAACATTTATACACTTATAATATAGAAATGTCCTAAAAGAGAATACATATTGTGTATACCCTTTACCTTATACATACCTGTTTTGGAGCCCCCCGACCTCCATGAATCCGTTTTGTACAGTTCTCTACTTCGTCCTTTTATTACATGGATGGTGTCATTCTCCTGCTTGGTTGTCAATTTTCTATTACGTTTTCCCTGCAGCTATTCCTTGCATGGGAAATATCCAGCAGGTCATGGCCTTCATTGGCAAAATCATCTGGCAGTGGGACTTTGTACAGTCATGGTTTCTGTTGAAGGGCCGGTTTATTGCGCTGATGAGTCAAGTGCTAAGCAACAATATATAAAGCCGCAAAATAGAGGAGCTGACAATCTGTCAGTCAAGAGACTTCTGGACCCTATAGATGGACAGATCCCTACAGAGTCTGGCCATCAAGTCCGGGTGAGACACATACACGTACCCAGGGAAAGCAGACTGCCAGCGGTGCCAGGAGAAGGTGGCCACAAAGGATGAGGGCTACTTCCTCCTACACTGCTCCAAATACTCAGAAGTGATCAACACTCACTAAAGGAGACTCTGTTCTCCTCCCGGACTTCAGCTCCATGGAGGAGGAAGAGAAGATCTCCATTTTTTTTGATGGAAGATAAGACCACAATGGCCTTAGACTTCCATAGATGGAGAGACATCACATACTTTGAAAATCAGTTTTGAAGTGAGTTGTAAATTGGTTGTATAAAGTCAAGGAGTAAAATTAACACTGAAGTCAAGGTGGGGAACTCTGAACGCCTCCTCCTCTGCGCTTGACATCATGCGGCTTCACGAGATCTGTCTCTGGATGCAGGAGCATTAATTACAGTGAAGGGGCTTTCTGATGAAGAGAGAGCTTGACTTCAGTAATAAAATCCCCACCTCCTTGACTCCTTATGTTTTACACAGCCACTCGCAAGTCTTGGCACTAATAATATAAATTTCTTCTGCAGCGCTGTTCGGAGCATTATCCAACCTTGTCCACATTGTCCTCATTGGTTCCTCTAATTTCCAAATTCATCAACAAGAGGGGGAGATCCAGTCTTTATTCAGATGTTGTCCTTTGTCAGATTCTGCATCCCTATAGCTGGAGATGTTCTAAAAACTAATGACCCAGTTACTTGTACACAAAACAAATGTTTCCTCATGATGCAGCAAACAATGAAGTGAATGTTTCCTCATGGGTTTAATATGTAACATGACATCTTGTATCCACTGGAAGCATGTGCACATTATATTGGTAACAATCGCTCGATGCTTGGGAAAGTCTCTCTTCCTGGAGGATAGCAGGATGTCTGGGGGCTTTCCATCTCGGATGCTTTGACTCCCTTTTAGTCCTATGTCATTTTGCTGCTTTGCTATTTTGTTTGTTTTTCTAACAACTAATTCTGTTTCCACAAACATTGACAAAACTATTTGAATGATCCTTGAGAATTTTCTGGTCTGGCTGTGATAATTATGCAGCAGTTTACATTGAGTTTAGGATACAAATTGGATGGTTATTCCTTCCTGTTGGAAACAGCTGCTTTTCTCAGCCATGTCATAGTCTGTCTCCAGATACACAAAGTAAATAAAACTTCTTTCGCTGGGGGACATGTAGTTCATTTTAGTTCAGTTTCAGTCTCCTTTATTCTTCAGTGTCTCAAATGGACATTTTGTGTATATTCTGTACAGTCTTCATGAAGCGTGCCCCCTCAGTACCCATGTACACAATTTACCAATGTTTCTTCCAGTAATTTTGATTGTATACTTACCAATTATCTAAGATCTTCATCTATAAAAACCTGTACAATGACGGCCACGATTAACAGACACCTAAGTGGCGATAGAGAGAGAATTAGGAGAAGAATTTAGGTCAAGTTTCTAGTTAATCGGGTTATTTGGGGTCATTCTTCCATCAGATCACAATTAATTCTCATAGCGTCATAAGTTCTATAAATGCTTCGCTGTATAAAAGCTGCCAGTTCATAAGCCATGGAAACCATTCAAGAGGATCCGTCACTGCTCCTGATGTCTGTTTTAGTAAATTCATATAATTCTTAAAGGAAATGACAATTCTGTAACCTCTTGTAATGCTGGTCTCGTACAGGCAATCTATAATGCTCGGCGCCCCTACACTCTGAGGCAAGCCCATTGTACTTTACTAGTATATGCTTTAGTCATCTGGAGAATTGGAGACTCCTAGCATCAAAGGTGACAATGATACTAGGAGTCCAGTCCATGCTCTATCTCTTCCCGGTGTAGACTGCCACTGGCGTCTATGGTGAGGTATATGCGGCCGCAAATTTGCATATATACCACAACCCCCCCCAAGGCGACCTTGTAAATTCCCCCTAAACCAGAGACTTCTAAATCCAGGCACCATGAGTGTGGTAATCTTCTTAAATTTTTTATCCATGGCCTCCTTCCTTCTTAAATGAACTTATAAAATTATGTAGATGAGCCAAAAGTCGGTGCTCTGACTTTATAGGCTGTTACACTGTTTCCCCTCTCTCCCTGATGTAATCTCATGGCAGCATATGATGTTTCAGCACACAGGGAGAGGAAGGGGAAGTGTTCCTGCACGCTGCAACCTGTTACCTACAACACGGAGGGGCTTTGGTTATGCCTCCCCAGAGCCTTTCCTGCTCATTAGCATAAGTGTAAGAGTTTATTTTCAAAGTAAGAAATGAAAAACCGATATAAGATGATTACCATAGTCAGTATATGTGTCTCTGGTTTAGATACGACTCTCATCTTTAGGGTTGAATCAAAAAGGAAGAGAACCTATAACTAAGATAATGTTTTATTCTAGTGCATACCTGGTTTTGCCATGTATGTATGTATGTGTGTATGTATGTATGTATGTGTGTGTGATGTGAGTGTTTATGGCTGATTTTATGTTGTTTTAGTAGTAAACTTACTCTTATCCACCCTAATCCAATATGTCCTTATATGTTTCAATCGTTTGTCTATTTGCATTTATACACTAAAACAAACAGTGATATCCCTCATCGCTTCGTTCTCCGGAATGCAAATTGATAGGCGATAAAGTTTTCTTTTGTTTTTGTGTAAAGGCTTATGGGTAGGTTTCCATAGTATTGTTCTTGCCAAACATGCGAGATAATCTTTATGGCTAATACGTAGTGTGAGAAAACTTGCAGCAATGTCAGTGCGGGAGTGGTTACATAGGACCAGCTGTTTCCACTGCAGCTATTTTTGGCCTTGTGACTGTCCTGACAAGTATAATGACTCTTGTAGCGCATCATTGTTGTCTGGGGCGTAGTAAATATGCTGCATCACTTAGTAGTCGCTTAGTAACACCAACCCGACTGGGCGCCATCTAGAACCGGCCTACAACCAAGTGCCTATCCTATACACGGTACAAGGCATAGGGTGTAATATGACCGCAAGACCACACAGCAGGGGGGCATGACGGGGGTACACATTTTCCTACAAGCCTTTTATGACATTTGTGATAATTCTTGGCCCTTCCATGCATCAGTATATCATCTATAACCTACTGACAACTAATATAGTCAAGTTTTTGTAATCCATGTTCTCTAAAGGGAGAAATAAAAGAAATTGCTAATTTTTTTGGAGACCTGGTTGTATCTTTTTTTTTTTTTTAAAAAAAGGACCTGTCACCCAGAAATTCGGCACTAGGAGCTCCTTACTAAAGTTAGCAGCTCCTAGTGCTAAAACAAACGCAGCGTTGTTACAATGAACGTTATCGAAAACCTCCAATAGCGCTATCTAACACAGTTGCGGAGTACAATAGAAACGCCGGACCGCTCTCAAAGCTATCCGGCCTATTCATGAGGGGACGGTCCAAGGCACTGCCACTTCCCCGGACCACCCCACTCACTCCATAGCTCAGCGGAGACTGCCGCTTGTCATCCGGCAGTCACCGCCCCTAATCCCGCCCACAATCCTGCCCCCTCATGAATACGCCAGACTGCTTTGAGAGCGGTCCGGCGTTTCTATTGTACTCCGAGCGGTGTTAGATAGCTTTATCAGAGGTTTCCGATAACGCTATAATTGTAACAACGCTGCGTTTGTTTTAGCACTAGGAGCTGCTTACTTTAGTACCTCTTTAAGAGAAGGCTCTTTTTCTGATGCATGTTCTGTCTTTGCTATTGTGTGTGTAAGTTTTGGAGAAAAAAATGTTTGTTTCTCTAATTTATGAATGTTACCTTTTTGTATTTATTCAGGAGCCTTTTGAAGATGGTTATGCTAATGGAGAGGACGGAACGCCCACAGGAGATGCTGTGACCAATCACGTTGCTGATAGCAAAGGAGTAGTAAAATTTGGCTGGATTAAAGGAGTATTGGTGAGTATTTCCTCTTGGAACCCTAAAGCTTTTTTTTCCCCGGTGTTGCTTTTCCAAGTCAACCACTGTCTTTCCCTTTTCGTTGGTGCCTTATCTCATTTGAGAATGAAATTTTGAGCAATTGACAAAATTTTAAAGTAGTCTGTCCTCCTTTCCTTCCACCTTAAATATTCCCACAAGGGTTTTTATCTCAGATGATGTGGAGTTTACTATAGTAGAAATCAAACCTGCCTTCAGAATGGTGCCACACATTGCATTGCTAAAGGTAATAAAGCAAGTAATACGGCTGTAGATATTTATAGAAAAAGGGCTAAATATGGATATTGGCTGATGATAAAACATTACAGAGGATTCTAATTTAAGATCCAGCCTGATTGATCCCACAGCTTATAACTTGTATTGTCATGATGCAGCTCTTTCCAAGTGGCTGTAACGGGAAATCTTTCCGTAGCTTCTGCTCAGGGAACAAAAGAGTAAGGGGGAGAGGAGAGGGTTATAACCCCTCTCATCAGCAAGACATGGTGGGTAACGTTAAAGCATAACTAATGAAAATAATACAGATGATCATAGTAAAAATCTACCACCAGGATGAAAGATTGTAAAATAAGCACACTGACATACTAGTGTGTGTAACCTATGGCAGGATTTGTTCTTCTTTATGCTTCTTATTTTCTTGTTTTTAAGGAAAAAAGGCTTTAAAAATTATGCAATGACACTGAGCGACTCCAGGCTCCATAAACTCCTTTGGGGTGTGGAGCCATTCATGCTCATTTGCAGAACTTTAAAAGACTTTTTTTTTTGTTAAAAACCAAACAAGGAATAAGAAGCTAAAAAAGAGCAGATCCTGAGTGCAGATCCTGCCATAGGGGGCACACACCAGTATGTCAGTATGCTTGGTTTACAATTCTTAATCCAGGTGGTGTTTGTCCTTTTAAAGAAAAGAAATATGTTCCGGTGACCTTCCTTTTCTTCTCTATTTATGCAGTAAATCTTCTTTCTGCTCTGTATACACTGACAGATGAGAGATAATGTATCTTATAATGTTCCTAATGACTCATCTCTTTACAGCACTAAATCATTTAGGGATGTAGGGAGAGATTTCTCAGCACTTCTATCCCAGTTTTCTGGCATAGAAGCACTGAAAGCTGTGAAAATATTCACTATTTACAGGACTTCACATAGACTGCTCACTACTAGAGAAAGAAGAAGCAGAAAAGCTATTTTCCTAACTGAAATACACTCACCGGCCACTTTAGTAGGTACACTTGTCCAACTGCTCGTTAACACTTAATTTCTAATCAGCCAATCACATGGCGGCAACTCAGTGCATTTAGGCATGTAGTCATGGTCAAGACAATCTCCTGCAGTTCAAACCGAGCATCAGTATGGGGAAGAAAGGTGATTTGAGTGCCTTTGAACGTGGCATGGTTGTTGGTGCCAGAAGGGCTGGTCTGAGTATTTCAGAAACTGCTGATCTACTGGGATTTTCACGCGCAACCATCTCTAGGGTTTACAGAGAATGGTCCGAAAAAGAAAAAACATCCAGTGAGCGGCAGTTCTGTGGGCGGAAATGCCTTGTTGATGCCAGAGGTCAGAGGAGAATGGGCAGACTGGTTCGAGCTGATAGAAAGGCAACAGTGACTCAAATCGCCACCCGTTACAACCAAGGTAGGCAGAAGAGCATCTCTGAACGCACAGTACGTCGAACTTTGAGGCAGATGGGCTACAGCAGCAGAAGACCACACCGGGTGCCACTCCTTTCAGCTAAGAACAGGAAACTGAGGCTACAATTTGCACAAGCTCCTCGAAATTGGACAGTAGAAGATTGGAAAAACGTTGCCTGGTCTGATGAGTCTCGATTTCTGCTGCGACATTCGGATGGTAGGGTCAGAATTTGGCGTCAACAACATGAAAGCATGGATCCATCCTGCCTTGTATCAAGGGTTCAGGCTGGTGGTGGTGGTGGTGTCATGGTGTGGGGAATATTTTCTTGGCACTCTTTGGGCCCCTTGGTACCAATTGAGCATCGTTGCAATGCCACAGCCTACCTGAGTATTGTTGCTGACCATGTCCATCCCTTTATGACCACAATGTACCCTGTAACATCTGATGGCTACTTTCAGCAGGATAATGCGACATGTCATAAAGCTGGAATCATCTCAGACTGGTTTCTTGAACATGACAATGAGTTCACTGTACTCAAATGGCCTCCACAGTCACCAGATCTCAATCCAATAGAGCATCTTTGGGATGTGGTGGAACAGAAGATTCGCATCATGGATGTGCAGCCGACAAATCTGCGGCAACTGTGTGATGCCATCATGTCAATATGGACCAAAATCTCTGAGGAATGCTTCCAGCACCTTGTTGAATCTATGCCATGAAGAATTGAGGCAGTTCTGAAGGCAAAAGGGGGTCCAACCCGTTACTAGCATGGTTACTAGCATGGTGTACCTAATAAAGTGGCCGGTGAGTGTATATTACAAAGTTTACTATTATCCTCTGCACTATTCATTTCTGAAATAAGAAAAGAAGACAAAAAATGAAGTACACAAGTGATAGTAAAAAGGGGCAAGGGCTGAAGATAGACTGTATGGATATTATTTTTTTTTTATTAGCATCAAATTACTTCAGAGTGAAAAATTATAAATTCCTATGCAGTAACCTATAAAAGGACTTTTGTTTTATCATGTTTTTTCTTCTTTTATCCCAGGTACGATGCATGCTGAACATATGGGGTGTGATGCTGTTCATCCGGTTGTCATGGATTGTCGGCCATGCTGGAATCGGTAGGTTTTTCAGATTTTTCTCAGAGGCTTTTATTTATGTTTTTGCGGTGGAGAGCTTCCTGTTTTAGATGACACTTTTATCTTTTTCTAATAATAAGAGATAAAAGCTTGTCACAGCATGAGATTTCTTTAGTGGAGCAGAAGGTACCCAGCCAGATATCAATACACTGCCTGTGAAATTCCAGACAAGCCAGAGAGATGTAAAAGTAATTTTCACTGAAGTGTCAGAGACAGCTTTTTATGTCTTACTCTGAGCTTGTGGACCAACTTTGTAATATTATAGGTACTTTGTTTGTTTTATGCTTGAAGTAGACAGATTTCATAATATGTCTAAAATACGCCATCATCTGTAGCTTCTGTTCTAGCTGTCGCTTTGTAATCTTGTTTGCGCAGCAGAATGAGCGTCAGCTAGGGATATAGGGGAAGGCTGCAAGATCATAGGAAAGCCTGGGACCACTATAAGCATATGGTATAATCAGAATGTCTCTGTTTTCTTCAATTTTTCAGGTTTAAGTATTGTTGTAATTGCTATGGCCACTGTGGTGACGACTATCACGGGATTGTCTACTTCGGCCATTGCCACGAACGGCTTTGTGAGAGGAGGTAACTATGTTTGTTGTAACCTTGATGTCTCCTGAGGATTTCTCCAAAGGACAAGATGACTTTGTTTCGGCAATTATCAGCAGTAACATAGTCCGCTTCACCGGCCCCTGACATGATTGTCTGACTGACGTGCATCTTCGTCCAGTTATGACTTGCATTTCACAAATCTGGCACTCAGTGCTCTCCTGTGCTATGGTCTGTGGTCAGGGAAGGTTCTAGAAATACCACCTAACATTTACAGAGAGCGAAGCTTGTATTTGGGCTAATAGTTTATTCTCTATCCTCCTTCTGACACTGTGTCCCTTTTCTTGCTGTCAGTGCTTGTCCTGCTGGAGTCAGGGCGGCCTCATACATAATATATTTGTGTCTTAAATGTTGCTGAGGATAGCTATTCTTCAGGCTTCCTGCATTCTGAAATGCACTTTCCCTGATGACCGTAATATAGAGTTTACATTCTCTTAATGTTATTTCTACATTATACATGAACCTGCAAGAAATGAATTTAGGTTTTGTTCTTTTTATTTTTTCTGAAACTTTCCAAATCACATCACAACTTTTATCTTTTCAAGCAAAACATTAGTAAAAATAAATCTTAAAGTTTCTTTTATCCGTCAACCCATTTTTAACACATTTCCGATTTTTCAGTCCGTCTTGGCCATTGCAGTTCAAGTTGGTCATACATTGTCAATGAATAATCTTTTTAGGAAGTGTTCATTAAAACAGATTTGTCAGATAAAATTACTTTTGGGCCAAACATTTTTAAGCATTACCAATGAGTAACCAGGAGATTTGGTTTTACCATTGACCAAAATGTATTCTTCGCTGTCAAGTTTCATTTAACAGATCTTTACTTCGGTCAAAATAATCCACAACCTTGATATAATGTGTTATGGACACCCAAAGACTCATACTCATATATAATATACACAGGCACACAGTATAAAGTCTCTATTCTATATATTCCTGTAATAGGAATCTGTATTCCTTGCACTGACTTGTGTGTACACAGCAGACAATTTGAGGAGTAGATAACCTCAGACCCCCTGTAGCTGTCAATGTAGTCACAGATGATTGTTCTGTAATAGAAAGAGCATTAGAGGGTTGTCCGCTTTCAGCAAGTAATTGATATTTGTGTTTGTGTAATGAAAAGTTGTACAATTTTCCTGTATACAGTACTTTCTTTATCAATTCCTCGCAGTTTTCTAGATCTCTGCTTGCTGACATTCAACAGGAAGCTTTATTTACTTTTCTGTTGGTATAAACCAGTCCCTGGTCACAGGATGTCACACAGGTGCACGGCTAAAGGAGCTGTGAGTTATAAGGAGCCCTGCACCTGTGTGACATCACATCAGGAGGAAATAAACAATGAAGCCTCCTGATGAATAACAACAAGCAGAGATCTAGAATACAGTGAGGAATTGATACAGAAAGTATAATGGAAAATTGTATAACTTATTTTCACACAAACAATATCAATTACTTGCTGAATGTGGACAACCCCTTTAAATAGCAGATAATCTTTCCCAGTTACATGAGTTCTCTCACTAATGCCATATATGATGGGGGGCACGTATAGACCCACTATTTTGTGTGTTATTAGTCAGATAAACCCATTTATTTAAAAATAGTTTGCCTACGTCTCTCTTTCCATCTCATTAATAACTTATTCTGTAATATTGTATTCAGCTATGAAATGGTTATCAGTCTTCCTGTAGCCGGACCATAAAAAATGAAACAATTCATTTCCCCACGTTCCCCAGTTATTCTGACATAACCACATCTGATCTCTGTGGTCACCGAGCGCTGGACTCCACAATCCCTATTTCCAGCTATTCAATGTGGTGCCAGAACAAGCCTTTGTGTGAAGCTGTTTATTTCCTAGTAAGAAGTATGAATCATGTATTCATGAGAGGAGCGTGCCCGGCGTTATACAAGTGTCGCCTCTCGCTGTGGAGAATTTCACAGTTTTACTCTCGTGTCGCATTGATGGTTAGTTGGCATTGTTTCTGGTCTTACTCCTAAACACAAATTAGTGTGTTAGTTTGACTTCTGCAAAATGATTAGAAATGAGTTTTCTTCCTTATTTAACATCTTCTTTACTTTCATTGTGTTATTTTGGGACAAATCAATGGCTTCTGTGTAACATGAGCGAACAATGGAGGATTCTAGTGGAAAGAGAGGGTTTACAGTCTAGTCATACAACTTGGGGTTAACCCCTTACTAACATGCAATGCAATAGTACGTCACACATCGGCTGTGGGTGTATGGAGAGGGTTCACTGGCTGCAGCAGTCAGTCACCAGCTACACCTTCGGTGGTACTAAAGGCCATCATGGGTGTTAACCCTTTGATCGCCACCGTCAAAGCTGACACTGGCAGTCGAAAGCCATCGGCAAATGGGCGCCAACATATTGGCTTAGTGACTTAATCGGGGAGTGGCAATCTGGTAGCATGACAGCCTTAGGTCTTGTTCTAACTCATCTGATACAGTGTGTGATTTGCACATTGTAATGGATGATATGGAAAACCCCATATACTGCAATACAATATGGGGCTGAAAAATTGTAAAAAAAAAGTTAAAAAAAAAATGAATAAAAAAAGCCAAATATTCAAATCGCCCCCCCCCCCCTTCCCTAGAAAATTCATAAGCGTGGTACACATCGTAATGTCCCAAATCAACGTCGGATCTATGAAAATATAATGCGTTTTTTTTCCAGCGTTTCGCGATTTTGTGACATAGAAAATATGTAATAAATAGTGATCAAAAGGCTGTGCTGTCCTCGAGATGTGCAAAAAATGACACCACACACACCTCTGTACACTGAAGTATGAAAGAGGTATTAGCGCCAGAAGATGGAAAAATGAAGACTTTTTTTTTTTTTTTTTTTTATTTCTACAGGAGGTTTTAATTTTTGTATAATAAAACCTGTATAAGTTTGGTACCCCCGTGATCATACAAAACAAAGCAATAAAGGAGACTTGTCATTTGGGGCGCACAGTGAAAGCCGTATAAACCAAGCCCAACAGAAAATGGCGCAAATGCATTTTTTCACCAACTGCATTTGGATTTCAAGTGTGGATTTCAATATGCCCAGGGGAGTCGCGTGCTATTGTGCTGGATTACTACTTTTTCCCTTTCATGTACTATTAGGACACCCTTTCACCTTATTTAGGACTATGCATGTGTATTATTGCGGGAATGATTAAGTTTGTGGTTACATGAGCTCGCAGTTATTTCATTTGTGCTGCCGGTTTTGTAACAAGAAAAGATGGCTGTTCAGCAACACTTGCTAAGACCATGTGCTAAAAACAGCTTGTCTTTTTCTGTGTGTAAGCAAGATACATTTCCCCTTTAAATGTTCTGCCAGCGTCTCATGCAGCTGTATAGAGCAACGGATGGAAACCACAAAAAGGAGATGACATAATTGTAGCACATGCTCCCACCTTACACTTCTCTGCCTGTTACCTACCAGTGACATGTGACCAGCGAGGTCTACAGCTCGTGTGGATTGGGCAGAAATGTATAAAAATAACAATCCACATTCTCTCAGCAACACCATGAGAAGAGGAGTGATGTGATGACATGTAGCCGATGATAACGTGTTCTTTTACGTCTGCGTTTGGTTCCAAACATTCAGAACAGAGAATAAGATGTATTTTCTGTAATCCTGGTGTTTGTGGATCTTCTTGGAATAATTCCTATTAAGTTGCCAAGTTATTATTTTTTAATGAGATTAGTTTATTTGCTTAAAGGGGATCTGTTCGGCTTTTAAAATGGTAAATCGCGTCCACGGTGTCATATATTCTTCTATACATGTCTCTTCCTCATCAATACAATGGTAAAGATTGCATCAGGACAAAGCTTCCTGTTAATGTTCTTCTTCCTAAAATTACTACAGACCAAATCTGAATACTATTTCCCACCATTCTGCTATGTTCCATTGAGTCCGTATATGTTGTATATCATATTCTTTCATACCGCTATAATGTTTCTTTTTAATTCACTATCTCTGTTTTCTCTGTTTTAGGAGGGGCATATTACTTAATATCCCGAAGTTTAGGACCAGAATTTGGAGGTGCAATTGGGCTAATTTTTGCATTTGCCAATGCTGTAGCAGTAGCTATGTATGTGGTGGGCTTTGCGGAGACCGTTGTGGAGTTACTACAGGTATATATAAAATATTAGAGACTAACCCTCTACTTTGCTTCTAGTACTGTGTTAAACAATAAGAGGCTAAAATCCTGACTTTATTTAATTTGGCTTCTTTGGGAGATTGAGGGTGTGTTTGTTTTTTTTCCAATACCCTGCCTAAGAGTTAGTCAAGTTTTCCTGCACCTCTTTCTAGAAACCCAGCGAGTGCCAGGCACAAGGAAAGTGCGCTAGAAGAAGAGTCTGAACACAGGGCAATGATGTTGTCATCGGCTTCAGGCACTGGCTGCGCTCCAGGAATGTGCTTTAATAGGAATGCTTTACAAATATCTGTCCAGCACACCTAAGACTTCTTTTAGAAACACTATATGGCTGTTTATGCCGAATGCACACAGAAAGTTTGCTGTATTCAGTCTCCTCCACTGTCACATAGTGATCCTGGGCAGAAAGTCAAAGAACAGAGTAGTCTGATGAGCTGCTGTAGAGGTGGCCAGGGGTGAAATGTGTGTGTTTTAATTGATATTTAATTTTTATATTTTTTTTTATTAGTAATGTCTTTGTTTCATTACTCTTTATCTCTTATGTAGGACAACAATGCTCTGATGGTGGATGAACTGAATGACATCCGAATCATTGGTGCAATCACGGTTGTTGTGCTGCTGGGGATCTCGGTGGCCGGGATGGAATGGGAAGCAAAAGTAAGTTTATAGCCAGACACTGAAGCTGATTGATAGAATTGTAAATGATGGATCTGAAGGGTATGGAATGCTCTGGCCTCCTCATCGTTTACCAGACATGGCTTGATCTTTTAGTATTGGCTCGGCCAGGTATTAGAGTTGTGCAACACCAGGCAAAGGTGCTACTAAATGCGAAAGAGTTGTGCAGCTACATAGCAGTGTAAACCATGAAGTGGGGTGCAGCAATTACTTAAAGGAAACCTACCACTTAAAAGTGGTAGGTTTATACACATATACATGGCACCAGCTCAGGGTGAGCTGGTGCCAGAGCATATTTTTGTTAAGGGAACAAAGCCCCTATCTTAGAATTATAAGTTATATTAACTTATAACTCGGCTCGGCGCACCATGCACGCGCCCGTGCGTGCGCCGGGTTCTGAAGTGCAGGAGAGCCGGTGACGTCACCGAGCTCTCCGGCACACGCGCGCCTGCGCAACTTAGCGCACGGGGAAACAGGCCGTGCTAAGTTGCGCAGGCGCGCGTGTGCCGGAGAGCTCGGTGACGTCACCGGCTCTCCTGCACTTCAGAACCCGGCGCACGCACGGGCGCGTGCATGGTGCGCCGAGCCCAAGTGCGGTGCGCCGAGTTATAAGTTAATATAACTTATAATTCTAAGATAGGGGCTTTGTTCCCTTAACAAAAATATGCTCAGGCACCAGCTCACCCTGAGCTGGTGCCATGTATGTATGTATAAACCTACCACTTTTAAGTGGTAGGTTTCCTTTAAGAGCCATGGACCATGCAAACAATGATGTAGATAGTCAGACACGCACCAATCTAAAATGAATGGTATATTTATTCTATAAATCCACTCTATGGGGCACATTTATTAAGGACCTTGCGCCAGTTTTCTGGCAGACTTTGCACATTCTTTTATGTGCAAACTTCTTGCATGTGTATATAAGACCTTTTTGCGTTGCGGCTGCACTATTCTTCAATCGACACAAATTTTGTCATTGAAATGGCCATTTATCAGCTCTGTCGGACCGTGCCCTACATTTGTGTCGCATACCCCATGTTAAAGCTGCACAAAAAAGTTGATTAGGAACGGTTTCTTCAAACCGGATATGACACATTTAATTAATCAGGTGCATGTAGGCTTTTAACTGCATACTATTGATGTTTTTATTCACACCATGACTAAGGCTTGAGAGCAAGCTGAAACTTGTAGGTGGATTACCTACATGCTACCTTTTTTTGCACCTTTTAATGTAAGAAGAATAAAGTTTTGAAGTTTTATGGGATGTGCCACGTATACTCTTTCTTACTTGGACTATTTTTGCACAAAAAAAAAAAGTTGGTGCACTCTGTCGGAGCAGTGCAGGGGACGCCAGATTCACAAAGAACGTCGCCACAATTCATGAAGCTGGCGCACCCTGCACATTACACAGGCAAACTGCACATAGTACAGACTGCAGTGTTTTTAGTAAATGTGCCCCTGCTCCCGGCATAAGAGTAGTCCAGCCTTAACTAGTGCCCTCCCGAGACGCATGTCTTCCCTCTCATGTAGAAAACTGCTGAGCTGCCCAGCACACTAATAGCTCATTCACACATGTATCCACAAAAAACACATCTGTTTTGTGCCCGTATTATATCCGCATCCATTTTTTTCTTGTCTGTGTGGCATCTGTTGAACTGTCTTTTTCACAAATGGAAAAAAGTATGATTTTCAAAAGTCAGATAGCAAAACACCTGATTCCCTAGCATCATCTGAGAACAAGTGCATATAGATGTCCTGTGTGCCGTCATTTTTTTTTTTTCTTGGGTCCATAACCTCTACTCAAGTCTGTGGTCAACAAACACAACCCAATTTGCATGCTCTATTTTTATTTCAGTGGGCCGCTGTCATATAGAAATAAAATGCTTATGTGAATGGTCACAGACAATAATCACAAAATCATGGCTAGTATACTGAAGAAACAAACTGATGTGTGAATGAGCCCTAAGACAGAGTCTTCAGACCGTTCTTATATTGTATGTTCTGGCTTATTATTTAATAATAACCATATGGCCATATTGTGATGACGGTACTTGACTTAATCTCCTCGTCTGCGTGTCCATGTTGTTTCATATTGCTATGGTTAACTTTTCATGTTTCCACAGGCTCAGATTGTGCTGTTGGTGATTCTGTTATTTGCAATAGTCGACTTCTTTATAGGGACAGTCATTCCATTGGAGGACAAGAAGCCCAAGGGATTCTTTGGTTATAAAGGTATTTGTTATACAGTAAACTACAAAGATAAGGTGCGAAGTACTGTGCTGCTCTATGGGCTATGTAAATATTTAGCAGACCTGAAAACTAACAAGTGGAGTACAGATGACAGTATTTCTTTGGCAAGATGCTGTAACAGTAGTACGCAAGCCATGTGAATAAAAGATGATGCCGAATATTTATGCTGCTTCTTGACCATAAGTTCCCAGGGTCACACTTGCTCTTGTCTAAAACCAGTAATAGAGCTTGTTTCATGTTAAAGAGCATCTACCACCAGGATGAAGGACTGTATGCAAATGAGCCTGAGGGGCTCTAGGTTTTTCATCATGGTGGTAGATGTCCTTTAAATAATAATAAAAAACATGAAAAAAATAAAACCTTTCCAGAGGTTGGAAGGTTGCCTTTTTCACAATGGCTTAAGGAAAACATTGCCTTTTGGCCAGCTCAGAAAACCTAATGGCATAATGTGGGATAATGGTCAAGCCAGTCCTCACAACTGTACACAGTACTAGTTTGATATGATTACATCTCATCAGCACAGTGTAGGGAAGTGAGTAGACTCCTTATGGAGACATTGCCATGTAAGGCGGCCACAGCAGGCATGTGGAGACTTGCAGCCATTGATGTTCCTCTTGGGTATTCTGGGAAATGTGCAGATCCGTTTTCCAGGATGTCTCTGGTGGTTGGCACATCTGCAGACTCTTTTTAGCATTACTTCATATAAACGGCTTTCTTTACCGTTTGCTATAACAGGTGAAATCTTCAGTGAAAACTTTGGACCTGACTTCCGGGATGGAGAAACCTTCTTCAGTATCTTTGCTATTTTCTTCCCTGCTGCTACTGGTATCTTAGCAGGAGCAAATATCTCAGGTGATCTTGCGGTGAGTTTTAGCAGTGAAATGTAGATGTCATAGGTTATGGGATCTGTTGCCATCGGTATTAACCCATGTATGTACTTTATGTTCTTCAGGACCCTCAAATGGCCATACCTAAAGGCACATTGTTGGCCATTGTTATAACAACTATAGTCTACATGGGGGTTGCAGTTTCTGTGGGTAAGTGCAGGAATAATGATTTTTTTAATTCATTGAAGGGATTTGTGATTTCCTGTAACAATGTTTATATATATATTTTGAGACAATAGTGTAGGTCAGTGATGGCTAACCTATGGCACGGGTGCCAGAGGTGGCACTCAGAGCCCTTTCTGTGGGCACTCAGGCCATCACCAGAGATGACTCCAGGTATCTTCCTGCAGTCCCAGAGAGCCCAGGGCTTGCTGTGCACAGAGCTATTTTAAAGTGACAGCTCTACCTGGGACTATTTTCTGCTTTATTGGTGTCCTCAGGTGCTGGTATCAATGAAAACTGTGACAGAGAAGGGAGTATAAACCACAAATTACATTTCTGTGTTGGCACTTTGCGATAAATAAGCGGGTCTTTTTTGTAGTTTGGGCACTCGGCCTCTAAAAGGTTTGCCATCACTGGTGTAGGTGATATTAGTGATCCTTTTACTATGCTTTCATCCTGTTCCAGGCCTGGCTATATTGTGACCAGCTCAGCTATAGATATACATTGCTGTGATGTGTGGCAGGAGCTGTAAATCAAAGAGAGAAAGATCTGTAGTGGTAGATTTTTTTTCCTTGTGTCAATGACATGGAGGTGGTCACATCATCTGCTCACATACATTATAACTTTTCTCTTCTTCTTTGCATTTGATTCACTGCAGTTGGGGTGTTGCTCTCTTCCCACCCACACACTTTCACCCACCACCCAGATAAGATTACAGTATTTTACCTTCTTCACTCCATGGAACTTGCAGGCACCGATCTTCTGTCCATTCATTGTGCTCTGCTTAGTCATTTATAACACTGCTGTAAATCTATTACAACAATGCTTGCTCTTAGTTTCAGATCTCACCGTCTTTTCTTTAATATAGTTGAACTGACAGACACCAGCTGCACCCAGGTCACCTCTTCTACTTCTAAGCCCAGCATTTATTCTTGATATTTTATGTCTTTTCCTGCTTTGGTTTGCTTATAACATTAGCAAAAGCTAACAATCAGCTCTTCTTTTAGGGTGCGGTCACACGTCGCGTTTACTGCATGCGTTTAAAAACGCATTGCTACAGCTGAAGGGGTATTTCCCTAATTAAACAGCTGTTAACGCTTGCGTTTACAAAACGCAAGCGTTAACGCATGCGTTAACATCGCGGTTAACGCATGCGGTTGTTAACGCATTGTTAACGCATGCGTTAACCGCGATGTTAACGCATGCGTTTTGTAAACGCAAGCGTTAACAGCTGTTTAATTAGGGAAATATCCCTTCAGCTGTAGCAATGCGTTTTTAAACGCATGCAGTAAACGCGACGTGTGACAGCACCCTTAGGTTCCATTACTTATTACCAGTACTTTGTATATGTTAAATACCAAAAATACTCACACAATCAGACTGAGCTACTACCTTGTGATTGGTGCAAAAATAAATGACCATGTTTGGGAGGCTTTTTTAAAGGTTGTTAATTTTAATTATGGAATGCAGGAGGAGTATATCCTGCATGCCATCGATTTCTTTGGGATTTTTGGGACCACTAACAGGACGGTACATCCCAGAAGTCTTATGTGGTATTAGAAAAGATCCGGTGGACTTATGATTAGCTGTTCTGCCGCTCACAAAGGGACCATATCAGTCGCCCCCCACAGATATTCAGCTTTGTCATACTTCTCTTTATTTTATTTATTTTTTAAAAAATGTTAATTTTAAAGTTTGCATTGAATTCCCTTTACATTGATTTTTAGTAAACCATAAAATTTTCTATTAGCAAGGAAAGTGCCATAATTTCAAGGACTGCCCAAAATGTATATTTACAGGGAATAGCTAGAGAAAACTACAAAGTACACCACAGAATAAAATACGGGTTGCCAGGGCAGCAGACAAATGATGTTACTTGTGCTCTCATCCATCTGACTTGTCGTTCTTCTCTCCATCAGGCTCCTGTGTTGTACGAGATGCGTCCGGGAATGTCAATGACACCCTTTCCTATGTGATGTCAAACTGCACCGATGCTGCTTGTAAATTGGATTATAACTTTTCATACTGTAAACCAGAATGTAAATACGGGCTTATGAACAACTTCCAGGTATTATGGTGTCTACTTTATCCTATATTTATCAGCAATTATGTTTTGCCAAAACTAAGCGTTCTTTTGTTCCTGAACCGTGGATATGTGACAGCACCCCTACAAAAGGCCACCAGCTCTATTTAATCAGCTTAGAGGACATCAACCATCAGATCTATAAATGGTAGACTGTCCTCACCACACTGCACGGTACCTGCTCCTGCTACAGCATGTTGTTTTATTAGGCACCGGCCGGATACATGAAAAAAACTTCTTTAAAATATGCTAATGAATCTGAAGCACTCAGGCTGGCCATGTTGTAGTATATTCATGCCCCCTAATCCTTATTTATACCTCCGTCCCGCCCGCTTATTGCAGGCAGCTGGTGACCACCTCTGTAAAGGAAATCTACCTTCAAAATGAAGCATGTGAACCAGTGGCACCTACTTATAGATCCAGGCACTGTGACTGGATTAATCTTCTTACATTTATTATACATAGCTTCATTCCTTTTAAACTGCTCTTTTAAAATTGTGCTAATGAGCCTGAGGGGCTCTGGTGGGTGTTTCCAGAGACCCTTAGTGTGGCAGATGCACGGGCTGTTACAATGAACAGAACATCTCTTAACTCTCCTCCTGGTCTCTCCCTACTCCTTCTGTCTGTGTAATCTAGCAATATTAGGAGGTACAGGGGGAGGGAAGCCCTGCTCTCTTCATTGTAACAAGCTGTGAAAATACATCACTGAGGGGCTCTGGAATAGCCCACCAGAGGCTCATTACCATAATTTATTTTGAAAGGCAGAAGGCCATAAATAACAAATATAAGATTAACACAGTGCCGGTCCCTGGATCTATGAGTAGATGCCCCAGGTTTATCAGGATGAATTTTGATGGTAGATTTCCTTTAACTTCTTATTTAGATGAAGGTATTGATATTATTTATGTAGTTTATGAATTATTTATTGACCTGTCTCGCACATAACGCAAGCCCTCCTCCCTTTCTAGGTCATGAGCATGGTGTCTGGATTTGCACCACTTATTACTGCCGGGATTTTCTCTGCCACGCTTTCATCAGCACTTGCCTCACTAGTGAGTGCTCCAAAGGTTTTCCAGGTAAGTCTTTTATATAAACGTGCATTGTATTATTAAGGGATGACTCGAGTTATCCTGCCGCCAATTTCCCCTGCAGTTCTTCATTGTAGATATTTACCTTTAAGGATATTTGTGTCCTATTAAGGCACATGGACATCTATAGAAGAGGTGTCCTTACCTATGAGGTGTAAGGGAGAACTTATTCCATTACAAGAATGGCCAATTGTCTGAATGATCGCCATGTTAGGCCGGTTGCCCATGAGCAAGTTGGATCCGAGAAACTTGCTTTGTGTGATGGCCAGATTCCTTGAACCAAACCTTATACCAGTTAGTTTAACTGAAATGATGATGTAAGCCCAGTGATGAGAGGTTCGGTCCGGGAAATCCAGCTTCTGGAGCATCTTGGACCGAACTGTCTTGTGGGCAACCAGCCTAATACTGCATTCCTCTAGCCTGGCTGTAGCCGCTAAAATTTTGATTCACTTTAATGATTCACTTTAAAGTTCATTGCCTAAGGATACATTCAGACGCTGCTCACCCC
Organism: Engystomops pustulosus; assembly: GCF_040894005.1. Lineage (NCBI taxonomy): Eukaryota > Metazoa > Chordata > Amphibia > Anura > Leptodactylidae > Engystomops > Engystomops pustulosus. The sequence goes on from NC_092411.1 coordinate 61,131,946, forward strand.
TCCACTCTCCATAGAGCAGCACAGGGTCGGCGCCTTGACATATCAAGAAATAGGATATGTCCGGTGCAGTGGACAATGTGTGCTCCCAGTGACTGGGCGCCATAGGCATCAATGGGGACAGAAATCGGTTCAATAACGTTCGTGTGAATGAGCCCTCATAGTGTAAAATGCTTCAAGCTGGTGCATCTCTATAATATACAATGGAGAGAGCTACTGGATAGATGTTTGGATTACATGGGGCTCTTTGTACCAGTGGGTTTTGCTTTTGTAGATACAGTCTTCGTAGAAGATTGATTAAGAGGCAAAGGTTCCTTGGTATAATCTGTATATTAGATATTCTTGGCCCTTGCTGGTTGCTTCTTTTTTTATGTTTTTCTTCGTATGTGCAGATTATGTATTTTGGTTAAATGAAATCTTATTTCCCCAAGGCCCTATGCAAGGACAATATTTATCCTGGTCTTCAGATGTTTGCAAAAGGATACGGCAGGAACAACGAGCCACTTCGGGGATATCTACTCACCTTCCTCATTGCCTTGGGATTCATATTAATTGGTTGGTGTGTTTTTTCATTTTTTCTTTTTTCGGGGTAATGGCTTTTTGCTGATTACTAGGGCCATGGCACTCAGTTCTGTATAAGTACAGTCTATGGATAGACATAAATTATTACTATAACTCTGCTCAGGAGTCCAGAACACTGAATTATTTTAAGATGTGTAAGTAACTGGTGACTGAAGTATTGCTGAGATCATATACCCAGCACATCTAAATGTAGGTCATTGTGACGCGAACATAGAAGAGCCAATTCATAGGTGGATGGTATGTAGTATGAAGGTATTGGATGCATGTGACTGCTTGCTGTATTCAGCTTCAAAATTAGTTGATATTTGCACAAGAATTGCAACTTGTTTTTCAAATCCTAAACTAAAGTCTTCACTGTTCTACCTTTTCAGCTGAGCTCAACGTGATCGCTCCCATCATTTCCAACTTCTTCCTGGCATCCTATGCCTTAATAAACTTTTCAGTGTTCCACGCTTCACTTGCAAAATCACCAGGTAAGACTCTGATGTGTTTTTATAACGTCAGCTTTGATGTTTTTCTAAATATCTATACAAACGCCTCTTGTGTGCACCCATGGTTAAAGGGAACCTGTCAGAAGTCACTTGTGACTAAGCAGAATATTTCATCACTGGGGACAGAGTCCAGTGTGTTGTGGAGATCACAGTTCCTGCTCATTGACAGATTTCTCCTTCTGCACAATTTTAGGGAGAAATCTGTCAGTCAGCAACTATAGTTTAGGTAAAATGTAGTAATTCCAGCGCAGGCTTAAGCCTGCGCTGGAATTACTACATTTTACCTATGCATCACCTTTGTCTTGGGTGTTTCCGGGACGCGGCTCACCGGTCTACAATCAGGTGGAGTAAGCTGAGCAGACTCAGTTGGTTTGTTCTATATAGCAACTAGAGTTTGGTGGGATTCTGCATTTCTGTTAACTCTTTCATGAACAAGGGTCATTTGTACATGTCCAGGTACATTTTTGACGTTCTGTTCTTCTTTGATTGATGATATCTCTAAAACTGCTTTATAGCATGACAATTTTTACTTGGTTATTTTTTTTTTCCGGGACATGTAAATCTTATACTTGATCGAATACTATAACTAATTACATGTTTTTTGTTATCCCTTACAGGTTGGCGTCCAGCCTTTAAGTACTACAATATGTGGGTGTCTCTCCTCGGAGCTCTCCTTTGCTGTGGCGTCATGTTTGTTATTAACTGGCAGGCCGCACTTTTAACGTATGTCATAGTCATCGGGTTGTATATCTACGTCACATATAAGAAGCCTGGTAAGTATGGCTTATTTTTACTGATTTCACTGTGTTGTCTATGAGTTGACTATAGTTGATAGTGAAAGTAATTCAGTGTATTGTAATATAAAACTTCAGTACTCCCAAGTGTTACAACACTGAAGTATTATATTACTCTATTAATCCAATCCTTTAGATTCCAAGAACATACCCTTTAGCACCTTTAGAGTATCCAGGTTATATTTTCTATCTTTATCTTGATGGAGGTCCCTATTGTCTAGGCTTCTTAATTCAGTACAGTGGAAGCTTTAATTAAGAGCATAAATCGTTGTGGGAATATTATTGTAATCCAAATTGCTCGTATATCAAATTTTTCCCATAGGAAATCATTGAAACCCGGATGATTGGTTCCACAATGACCAAATACCTTGAATTACAAGCAGAATTTGTGCTTGTAATCTAAAAGCGCTTGTATATTAAAGCTAGATTTATTACAGGAAACCATTGAAACACAGACTATTCGTTCCACATGCCAAAAATAGTGTAGTCATGTGTAGTACATCTAGCCCCTGTATTTCTTCTTCTTCAATATTGAGTTATACAGTTTTGTGATCAAGTTATGTACAGTACAATAGAGGGTGGGGAGGGCTCACATGATGTTTGCATTTTGAAATTTTGCTTGTAAACCAAGTTGCAATATTTGTAAAATGCAAGCATGTCTTACAGAGCGCTTGCAGACCAAGCTGCTTGTAATAGAAGATCCCACTGTATAGTGAACATTTGACATGTTTTGCTCCGTGACACTAAATATTCTAACCTGTGACATATTTGAAATACATGGTTAGTAGCTGCAAGGATTCTAAATATCGGCCTTAAAGACCATTTTCATTGGACACAATAGCATTGCAACGGTATTCTCCCTAATTCTCCAGATAGAATTGTGAGGGGCTATGCATTCCCTCCTCTGAATAGTCCATGCTGCATAATGGCCCTAGGCCTTTGGAAGAAGCGTTCCTGTGGGTGGATTAGTTGGGATCACATTTGTAATGGGCTAAACAATGCAGCGGATTTAACTCCAAGGTCGCAGTGCTCTGTGTTGAGCTGTGAAACTATTTGGAGAGAATCGCACCCATCTGCTGTTTTCAATCTATGGAAAGTGATGTGATGTTATCTGAAGCTTCATGGCCGGGAGGTATAACTACCTTTTACTACAATTAGAGAAGTGCGGTTCATTTGCGGCCATGTTCCGCAGTATAGCGGCTGTTCTGTATTGTACATGTGGATTTCATTCTTCTTTAATGAGAAGAAAATATGCAGCTGGAGCCTGGTAAGTAATGTCTTTGTAATGAGAGGAAGGCAATTTGTGTCCGCATCCTCCCAGCCCTGCAGAATATCATAGTGATGTGCGGTTTACAGGAACTTCCATTAGTTCCTCTTCTTTTCCTGACTGGATCATTCCTGCATTGCTTTATATTTCCCAGGGAGAAAAATACTAGATATTCAGGCATGGTCCAAAATTAAAGACTAAAATATTATTAATAATAATTTCCATTTTTTTAAATTAAATGTCATTATGGGAAGTGGTTTGTTCCTATACACTGACCATTCACATACCACCACAAATTCTAATATTTTATACCATAAACCACCCCCATTTTTACATTGGTCTTTGAGGTTTTTGGGTTCTAATCTATAAATCTGAGTTACTTTAATATATTTTGGGGAAGTTAAATGTTGGATTTCTACTATTGAGTCATTTACCATCAGTTACGCTGATTTTGGAATTTGGAAAACTGATGGTATCTGATATACTATATGTGAACAGACCTTAAGGCTAGCTGCACATAAATGTGTCCAAAACTGGCAGTGAAGATCTACCACCAGGATCAAGGATTGTAAACCAAGCACACTGACATGCTGGTGTTTGCCCCCTATGACAGGATCTGCTCCTCTTTTAGCGTCCTATGCTCTTGTTTTTCCCCCCAAAAAAGTGTTTTAAAATAATGCAAATAAGCCTGGGGGCTCCATAGGTGTTAAAGGAGCCTGGAGCCCCTCTGGCTCATTTGCCTAATTTTTAAAGCCTTAAAAACAAGGGCGTAGGAAGCTTAAGGTGAGTTGATTCTGCCAGACCAGTATGTGCACACACCGGTATGTCAGTGTGTTGGGTTTACAGTTCCTGATCCTGGTGGTAGATCAGGTAATTTTTCTCAGATCACTCTTCGACTTAAGTAAAATTTGTCATATTTTCACTGTCTTATACCTCTAGGATAAGAAACACCAAGTTTTTAGCTGCCCTACAGTTATATCACCAATCTGGCATGTTTTAGTAAGAACTTGTGCTCCCAATTTTGTTATTCCCAACACTCAAATGATACATTACCGAAAGGAATTCAATAACTTACTAAAAGAATAATGTGAGATTATTGGTCATCAGCTTCATTCATGTAATGGAAACGATCTATTGATTACCTACAGAGGTTATGTGCTGCCCTGAGGCGCGTGGCTCAGATGACACAGATAATGTTATCCCCATATGTTATGTCCTATTGAATCTTTACCCATTGTGAATCTTTCACTTGTGTCCTTCTATATAAAGCTTACCAAGCATTACATTCTTTCAGATGTGAACTGGGGGTCTTCAACGCAAGCCTTGACCTATCTGAATGCATTGCAGCACACAATTCGGCTGTCAGGTGTAGAAGACCATGTGAAAAACTTCAGGTAATTTTTACAGTAATGTATTTTCTTGCATTCATTTCCTCTCCGTTGTGCGTTATATTCAAGCCTTTTCTTAGACTGTCTCTGAAGTCAATTAACATTTTAAGCTGAGTTCACTCCTGCAGATTCTGTATACAGATCTAATCTGTCCAATAACATGGACCCCGATAGGCCCCATTGTAAGCCATCGGTGTTTATTGTATGTCAGAAGTATCAATCATGTGATGGATCCAGGTCTGTAATTTTTGGCAGACCTGAAAATCGCAATGAAAATGTCTAATCCTATCCTTTCTGCTCAGTAATCAAACATATTGAAATAGAATCTCCAACCAGAAAAGTGGCGTTCTTTTTAATGAAATTGATTTTCAATTTTTTTTTCTTTTGTTTCTGTCCCAGGCCTCAATGTCTTGTTTTAATTGGTGCTCCAAATTCGCGGCCCGCCCTCCTTCACTTGGTGCACGCCTTCACAAAAAACGTTGGTCTTATGATCTGTGGTCATGTGCACATGGTAAGCTTCTTATTCCTCTGTTTCACATATAAATTTATGGGCTCATGTGAATTTTTATTTTAAGCAAATTGTAAAGCTGTACTTGGCTGGATAGATTCTTATATGAAGTATGTGTCCATGTGCATGAAAAAGCATTGCTATACTGTAGTCACAGCTTGATGGGAAATATCTATGTAAGTAATGCAATGCCTATCAAAACCACATACATTAAGGCGTAACACAACAGTCCATAAAGATCATCATGGAACACATCCAGATTTGAATCATGGTTTCTGTTTATTACCAAAGCCACACCACAAATGTGAACAGAGCCTAACATGATGCTTCTTCAGCTGGGAATTGTATCTGCTGGCTCTTTGCTTCTTTAGTGGGTCTTTCCAGGACTGTATGTGATCTATCCTTATGTCATAACCTTTTTAAAGGGAACCTGTCAGCATAAAATTGACCTGATAAATTACCTACAGTTTGCCATGGAGAGAGATCATGTTTCTTTTATGGACTTGTGTGGCGGGAGTCAAGCTCTCCCAGCTTCTGAATACAACCTTCACTAACGGACCTGGATTCATGGACATGACTAACAGAGTCTCCTGTTCCAGTCTGATCCAGTCAAAGCAGAGAGAGCACTATGTGGTGAAAGTTTCTTAATTTCAGTGCTGAGCTCCTTTCCCCCCATGGCTTTATACAACCAATCTACATATCGCTTTAATGTTGATTTTGTGGATGCTGCCACCACCCTGATCCATGAAAGACACGTGATCTGGAAGTTGTTGGTATGATTGATAACATACTAGTAGTGTTATATTAGGGCACATTCTAAATCGGTGTAGGTCCCAAACCCTGCACACCTGGTTATCAAATGTTTTTTGAGGCCATGACACAGTCTCTTCATACTACACTATACTATACTGCAGCACCATACCTTATGTAATGGCTGCCTCATGGCCATATGACCAATAGACAGGATGCCAATGGCCTGAAGGGGTAAGCATGGGTGTCGGATCTTTCCACCACTTGGAGTCCTATCCTTGGAATAGCTTAGCATTTGTCTTAGAATCCTTTAACACTAAACAGTCTTACTTCAAGCAGAATGGAGTTGGAGTGATGCTCTGCCCGCATTGTTGGCATGACTTGGCTGGAAACCTGCTGATGCAGGACGATGTCAGTGACCGTATTACCAAGCCAAGTTAAGAGATTATTCTGAATGTGGTGGGGGTCAACCATAGTATGTGTGGTGGAACTTGGTATTCATGTCAAGGGTCGTTGGGACCCGAATGCTTTATGACTAGGGTGACTACCTTGTAGGTTCGGTATTAATGTGTGTGACAGACATGTAAAGAATTATTCGGAATTAATGGACATCCAAAATAACAGAACCACAATACATTTATGATATATTTCATATTTCTTTAGGGTCCTCGAAGACAAGCTATGAAAGAACTGCTTACAGACCAGGCGAGATATCAGCGCTGGCTTATTAAAAACAAAACCAAAGCTTTCTATTCACCAGTGCACGCAGAAGACCTGCGGGATGGGGCCCAGTATCTTATGCAGGTAAAACCGTCACCTATTTTCATTTTGTCAAATAAAAAGTGAAGTAAAGTGGCATAATGCTTATTGATTATATTGTAACACAATGAAGACTAAAGAGTTGAAAATGGTTTTGTGATATACTATAGCTGTATTGATCATTAAAGGGATTGGCCTTGTGTATTTCGTGTAGGGGGCAGGATATTGGAAAATTTACCAATAAACATCTTTTAAATGTTCATTGCTTTCTTGATATGTGAAGTGAAGCCTCCTGCCTTTTACCTCATCAGTCAGAGATTCCTGACCATAAAATGGCTGCAGATGGAGGGTCATGTGATCTATAACTGTACATTAGCAATCGCCCTGCAAGGACCTTATGATAGTATTCATGAATATAAGATTAAGGTCCTTGCAGGTGCCAGCTCACAGAAAGACAGAGATCACATGACCCTCCATCTTATGGACATGAAAGTCTGACTGATGAGGTAAAAGACAGGAGGCTTCACGTGGTGCGCTTGGAATTTAGGCGCCGGACGGCTCGTTCCTGGGCGTGTAACTCCGGCTGCAAGTGGCAGACACCACACACAATACTTGCACGTGAGTTGCGTGAGTATTGTGCGTGTGTCGCTTGCAGTCAAGTGTTCTGCATATGCACAGGATTTTCTAACCTGGTTGTAGTGACGTGAGGCTTGGGGGTGTGCAGAGGGGTGAATTGTACCAGCTGAAGTGGCCGTCAGTGGCGGCGGGGCCTGACTGTGTCCAAGAGCTCTCAGCCTCCACACTGGCATCAATTACAGTCCTGTATAAGTTACTGTCTAAGGTTTATTGTGGGGCTTGGAAGTGACAGGTTCACTTTAAAGGGGTTTTCCCACCAATCAAGTTAGGCCCCATCGGGACCCCCTTTCCTAGTGATCTCTGGGGGTTTCATCACCGAGACCCCTACCGTTTAGCAAGTTGGGGCCTAACATGATTGGTGGTAAACCCTTTAAGTTCCGGAATCCCCCTTTAAAAGGAGTTTGAAAGTTTTTTTCTGGACTTCTGCATGCACTGAATTTGTCGTTTCTGCTTTGTAGGCTGCAGGATTGGGGCGAATGAGACCAAATACTCTTGTGGTCGGCTTCAAGAACAATTGGATTCAATCTGATATGAAAGATGTAGAGACTTACATTAACTTATTGCAGTAAGTTTGGAAAGTCAGGAAGTATTTCTCTATCTCGTATAGACACTATAAACTTCCTGAATGTTACCTTTGCTCCGTTGTCCTCCGCTTGTGACTGGATCCATGCATCTCTTCTCTGGGCGTGATTCCAGGCTTAGATTTATGCTTTTGGCTCTTTTTCCTGGTAAAATTAAACACAAGTGCCCTATTTATATGAAAAAACAGGGACACAGCCACATTTAAGGCGTCCATCTACAGGATTACAGGGAATCTCTGAGCAAATATTTACTTGCAGTGGAGTTTCGCTGCTTCTTGTGATGCATTAGACAGGGCACAGTACACAGACCTGGATGTCACGCAGGTTGACCTTTTTATAATTTTTTTTTTTCTTTAGGGTTTTTAGCTATAGGATTTAGATCTGAAAAGGATGACAGGACAATCCCTGTGAAAGTTTGCACTGTCATTTAATCTAACCTACTAGTCCTGTTTAGCAAGTTCATATTTTTTGGCCGCCCTCAGGAGCCTCCAGGGTTTCTGCTTTTAGTAACTAGTGTTTAGTAATGGGTCCAGGCTTCTATCCCATAGGTTAATGAAAGAGTTATGTAGCTCTCAGTGCTGGAGGACTCTTTCTTAGTTGACTGAAATAAAGGTCCGCGTTGTAATGCAATGGTTGCTGTATCTGCACAGAAACACATGTATAACATTTTGAATGGAACCTTTTCATGACTCAGTGTGGAGGCATCATCCAGAAAATCAACTTTGAAGTGAGATGTAATTTTGCAGTGTAAAGTCAGGAGGGTGAGAGTTTAGCACTGAAGTCAAGCTCTCCCATCTTCAGATTGCCCCCTTCACTGTAACTGACAGTCCTGCGCTTTGCAGCCTAGACTGGTAGTGGTTAATAAGGAGAATTTCTTCTGACAGGTTCTTTATAATTTTATTGTACTCTCTGGTCAGATGTAGTGGTGATTGTACAAATAAATCGGTGGGTGGGGCTAATGTTTTGTCATTTTTATGGTTATATTCAGAAATGATTACTTATGTGATATGACTCCCTGTTATATTTGTAATTGTTTGTAATGAAAGTCTGTTCTAATATAGATTCTTTGATTTAAAAATAAATGTTTTTTCCTCTCTTCATTTTAGCGACGCTTTTGACTTCCAGTATGGCGCAGTTGTGATTCGTCTCAGAGAAGGTCTTGATATTTCGCATCTTCAAGGCCAAGGTAACTAAGCCAATAGGTAGAAATCCCCATGAAATTATGTACCATTAACATCAGCAAACAGATTGAAAGGACTTGAGGGCACTCATCAGTCTTCTAAAATCATCAAGCTTTATTCCATTTAAGTACTCACATATAAATATGAAAACCATAGAGGAGGGAGTTAAAAACGCTGGAAAGGCCTTTTAAGTTTTTAACTCCAACCCCCTCCCCCCCCCCCATGTGTTTTCTGTGTTTTCATGTGTATGTGAGTATTTAAAATGGAATAAAGCTTCACTGAGACCCCCACCGATCAGCAAGTTGTTTTGTGGGAAAACCCCTTTGAAGGTGCAATGTCCAATGACGCCAGACCTGTCTTTTTATACAGAAGTTATCTAAATGAGATAGGAGGAAGGGAACTTTGTTTCTTATCTTTAAAGGAAACCTACCACTTGTAGTGGCAGGTTTCCGATGGCAATACCGAGCACCAGCTCAGGGTGAGCTGGTGCCGGAGCTTATTTTAGTTAGTGTTTTAAACCGCGGTATCGCGGTTTAAAACACTTTTTAAACTTTATAGCCGGCGCATGGAGGTACGCGCTCGGCGCTTACCATGCGCGCGGCTCTCATTCACTTCCTATGTAGCCGCGCGCACGGTAAGCGCCGAGCGCGTACCTGCCTGCGCCGGCTATAAAGTTTAAAAAGTGTTTTAAACCGCGATACCTAACTAAAATAAGCTCCGGCACCAGCTCACCCTGAGCTGGTGCTCGGTATTGCCATCGGAAACCTGCCACTACAAGTGGTAGGTTTCCTTTAACAGGGCCTGTCCTGCTATATTATCATTATTAGTTTGGCCTAATACAATATGCTTCCTGTTGTCAAACGTTTAGTTAATGGCACTGATTGGACAATAAGTGTGCAGTGATATGCTACCAACTAGCAACATTTATTTTGTCAATTTATTGATAAGCCGAGAGGTTTTATGATCGAGATTTCTTAAACTACATTCTCCAGAATTATTGTTTTGTGTGAAATATCAGTTATTCACTAAACTTTGTCTCTCTATGTTTGGAAAGCTGGAATGTCCTCCATCTCTTCAAGCATTGTGTCTGGGGCCTTCTGCAATGTGAAAATTGCAAAATCAGAGACATGGAGAATTTTATAGATGAAATACCCCTCACCCCCATAATAACATATTTATAGCTTCACTAAATAGCTGCTGGAAAGTACTTAATAAACTAATGGGGACAATCAAAACTTTCCAGCAACTTTAATGACATGACGTGTAGAGACAAGAATATCATGAAGGTCATGAGGATGCCAGAGGAAGGTGTGACAGGACATGCTATTATTGAAGGCCTTTCACCCCTCCCTTCTGGCACAGGACATTGGAACTGCAGTTGTATGATAGGAAACTGAGAGCAGCCGCAACAAGAGGGTGAAGTTGTTCTGGACAATCACATTGCTGACTGATTGTGTAAATGTTGCCTTCTGCCTCGCTCATGAGCAGTGTGGATTGTTGGACAATGACAGGAATGTATGACGTTGCGCTGATGTTGCTTAAGCCTTTCACTGCCGTGTGTGGGTTTTTGTTTATTTTTTTTTTTAATTTTTACATTTTTTTTTTTTTTTAATAAGCTTTGTGCAACTTACTGGTACATAAAACATCCAAAATTATTTGATCCGGGCACTGTGACTATGGTAATCTTTTTATATTTGTCATCTATGGCTTTCATTCTTTTGAAATAGAACTTTTAAAATTATGATAATGAGCTTGATGGGCTCTGGGTGCATTGGCTTTATAGCCTGTTACACTGTGCAGGAGCATGACTCCCATGCCCCCTCTTGGCACTCCCCCATCCCTCTGCTTGCTGTTATCTGGTGACACACACAGAGCCTTTCTGGCTCATTACCATCATTTTAAAGTTGATTTTAGTAGGATAGTGGCCATGGATAACACAAAGATTACTACAGTCATGGTTTGATTGTGATGCTAGATTTCCTTTTAATGTTGTGCCCTGTTTCTTTTGACATGATTAATCTTGATGATTATCTAGTTGGCAGAACATTAATTCCTCTTCTTAGTACATATGGATATCCTAAAGATTTTCCTCTGGTCTAATCCAAACAAGGAGATAGTCTTCAGAGACTGACTTCCCCTTAGTGGTCCATAAGCTTTGTTAAGCAGATAGCTCATAAGGAATACACATTTGTCTCATCAGGAGAAATGTATTATTGGCCGAGGCCTTACCGGGAAACCGCTGGCGGGGTGACAGAGCGGACCCAGGGTGATCAGAGGATGGACCTAGCAGCTTGTCTGTGATTACAGAAAGACTTTGCGGAAAGATTTATCTTCCATTTGTTCTATAAAAGCTTAAACCCTTAGGGTTAGTTCACAAGGGAAAAATCCTGCACTGAGATATGTGGGAAATAAATGAAAGTGTAACATCCTGTTATGTGTGACCATGTTGTGTGCGCAGGGCCAGGGGGACTTGTGTATCTTGGAAAGTTTTATAGTTTTCTAGGTCTTTTTTTTTCTTCTTCTCCTTTGCACAATCTGGATTCCTATTCGATCTGGATTATCACCCAGCAGTTTACAATTTTTACAAAACAATTGATAATTAAAAGTTTTCTTGTGTTGTGGAATGTGGACGGGCAGCTGTATACGCTGCATTTGATTCAGAAGATATATATACTGAAAGGCTTAGTAGCATTTTCTCTTTTAGTCCTGGCAAATGGTTCTCCGCTGGGAATCCTTTACGAGCAGCTGCATCTGTGACTTATTTATAGATGAATGAAATGCCACAGGAAAGACTCGTTTCCGGCAAGAAAAGCTATTGTTTGTTTTCTGAAAAAAAACACCAGTGACTGTTTTATGGGTGGAATATAATGTGCAGAAAACATGTAAGGTTTTCCCTATCGTTATCATTGTCTGATGGGGACCGTGTCTGCGATTCCTGGAAGGTCCATTATTTAGGATTTTGTAATTCCTTTGAGATTGTATTTTGTTTCCAGAATTGGGCCTAGGTTTTTAAGAACACATTGAGGCAGCACACGTTTCAGTATTTCTATTGTCACCATGAGAACTGTATAGTGAATAATGCCTAGCATCCCACTGCCTCACATTGTCCTGGTGCCTTTGTATTGCAGCCCTGTCTCCCAGGGATGTCTAGTTGTTGCCAGTGAAGTCTCCAAAATGCTATTTAAGTGAGGTGAGGTAGTTACTTATGTTGTGGGGGCTGCCTGTTATTTGCATATGTGCAAGTGTAGAGCTAAAAGTTCTATTCTATATTCTTACCATCAAGCTCACCCAGAATAATTAATGGTCAAGCCAAGTCATGTTTTTGCACAGCTTTGCATTTTATACAGGAACAGAAGTCATTTGCTCTTTACTACCCACTTGAGACTTATAGAACTGTTCCCCTACCAGCCTCTGTACATACTGGTCCTGTAAGGATATCCAGGCTTGGCCATGTGACTGCTCTAGCTGATCACTGCTATTCCCTGGTAACTTTGCGGCAGATTTTTGGAAAGTGTCCTAAGGTTATACAGTGCAGAGTATAACTAGGAATATAGGCATAGTTTTCCAGGATGGGATAAGGAAAACCAAGCCTTTTAGCTACCTTGTAAGGCAGCTCCCTTGAAATCAAGCATGACCCTCGGGAAGCCTAATGACATGATGTGGGCTTAGGCTTCCTGATGGTCATGCTTAAGGCAGCTGCCTTATAAGATAGCTAAAAGAGGCTTGGTATTCCTTATCCCATTGTGGGAAACTTTGCATATTTTCCCAGAATCCTCCTAGTGGAGCGTCAATGGCTATAAGACTCTAACGCCTACATGGCGTCCTTAATTGGTAAGGGGCACTTTAACTTCCTGACCAGAGTAGTACTAGACAATCATATTCTGCACCAGATTCATATAAGTGTCTGGTGCAGTATAAGACTAAGTCTAGTCGTACTCTGCACCTCCTATTAGTTACTTTACAGCAGAAATTCTGTTAGGTCAGCAGTATTTTTGGCACACAAACCTTTTTTTCACGAGGCCACACCCATTTTTTGAGCTAGTCATAGGAGAGCCAGAAAACTGTCTAAAACCCTTTTATAAATGTGGTGCAGACAGTTTTAGTGCAAACTATGACAGAATTCTGACATAGACAGATGAATAAATCTCCCACAATCTCTTTTACACAACTACTTAAAGGAAATTCTACCATTGGATTTCATGCTTTATGAACCAAACATACCTTGAGAATTCTGTAGCTACACTGATGCAGAAACATAATCTTGTTTAATCCCTGAGCTGAATGGTTTTGCTAGAAAAACAATGATAAAATTCATGACCTTGGGAAAGCTGGGCTGTATGCTGCTTTCCGTTCATAAACACATTACACGGAGCTTCCTGAACTGTCCAGCCAAGACTTATCAACCTGAGCTGGATGACTTGTACACAGCAGCTGGGGGATGGTGCAGCTATTGATTTCTTCTGCCTGTCAGGCAACAGTGATTACATAATTCTCTGAAGCAGTTTGAGAGGATAAGCACTGAGCCAGGCTAAGGAGCGACAGCATCATTATCATGAGTTTTATAATTGTTTTTTTTTTAGCAAAATCACTCAGCTCAGGGATTAAACAAGATATATTTCTGCATCAGTGTAATTCTCAAGCTATGTTTGCTTCATAATGCATGAAATCAAATTGTGGATTTCCTTTAATATGGTGCTCTAACTAAAGACACTGCTTTATATATGCATCAATTATTTTAAGGAAATCTACCATCAAACTCAAGCAGGATAAGCCATTTAATCCCACCTCCCCCCAGTGTGTGCTGAAAGTTCCTCTGTGGCCGTGATATTATATCGGGAAGATGATGGGGGGGGGGGGGGGGGAGTGCGGAGGGAGAATGTGAGATAGTAAATCAACCTGTGAAGCTGCAGCACTGAGGGGCTCTTGAGACTCTTTAGCATAATTACCAGCAGTCCCCGGGTTACGTACAAGATAGGGTCCATAGGTTTGTTATGAAGTTAAATTTGTATGTAAGTCGAAACTGTATATTTTATAATTGTAGTTCTAGACAATTTTTTTTTTGTCCCACTGACAATTGGAGTGTAAAATTTTTTTGCTGTAATTGGACCAGGAATCGTCAATAAATCTTCATTACAGACACATTACAGCTGATTAATGCATGCTGGGACTATAGTAAAGCTTCCGGAGAGGTTCACCAGAGGTCATAGGGGGCAAATCTTTAACTAGGGGTTGTCTGTAAGTCACTTGTCCTTAAGGAGACCGCCTGTATAGTTGATAAAGTTGATTGTAGAAGGTAGGAAGCCATGGATGATAAATATAAGAAGATTACCACAGTCACATGCCTGGATCTATGAGTACGTGTCGATGGTAGTTTCCCTTTAACCATAGACTTGGAGTAAGAAATGCTTAGCAGTTTTATTCAGTTTTAGGCTTAGTTTTAGACCTAAGGTGACAGATATTTTCTACTATTGTGTACTAGTATTTCCTGCGTGTTGCTGGCAAGTACCTTCTTCCCTGAAAAGGAATATTTCGTCTAAACCAGCTGAATTTATAGCTTGGGAGAGAGAATTTCCTGTGGGTAGTGCCGGTATGAAGGCTCTGATCTGTAATCTTTCTTTTCCATGGTTTCTTTAGAAAGTGCAGGAAATTGTTTCCTGTCGTAGATCTTTACCAAGGAAGTTTTACATTTTGTTCCAATCCCAATATGTTGGAATGCCACCTTCATGCCGAAACTTTCCCTTGATTCTTTGCACAGCTTTTATGCCATGTTGTTCCTGCTTTATCTCCGTACATTTTATACAGCTGTCTCCTTTGTCCTGGAAGCCATTTTTAATTGAAATCTTCATTACCAAAAATCTCTTCAGCTCGTTTGAGTTGAAATCGAAATATCAATGGCATCTGGTCAATAGTTGCCTGAGTCTATGGATGTCAGTGTGGCCTCAGAGCCCAGTGGCCCAGATTTTTTTTTTTCTTTCCCAAATTCATAGCAAGTTAGAAATTTCTTGATCTTTTCACAGATGTTGTGTTCTTCTGTAACTAGTCAGTGTCATTATGGAAACACATGAAAGGGTGTTACTAGTAAAATATATAGTGAGCCCCTGGTTTTATTGTAGACCTTCTAATATTGATGAGGTCACTTGACCTTCATAGAAAATGACAATCTCCTTTCTTCTTCAGGCTCATGTTTTGTCTCTTTTCTTTTACCAGAGGAATTGTTGTCATCACAAGAGAAATCTCCTGGCACCAAAGACGTAGTCGTAAACGTGGACTATAGTAAAAAGGCAGAGGCCGAGTCTTCAAAGCCTTTCTCCAGCGACACCAGTCCAGTGATGAGAAAAGGTGTGAACAGAACTTGAAGATTTAGGTTTACGCAATTTTTGAAGGATTTATGGTGGATTATTAAGGTCTCATGGTATCCCGTCCTGTACAACCCAAATCAAAATGTTTGCACCTTCAGTTCTATATTCGTGGATGGTCCTTATCCGGTTCTGACTTTGTTTATTGTCATGGTTGTGTTGGTTACGGTTATGTCATTTGTCAGTACTGTGTTATATTTAGTTACTGTATTTTTTTTTTTTTTTTTTTTCATTTCCAATTGGTAATTTTATTTTCATCATTGTTTTCGTTAGCTGTTAACATTAACATTGCCTTTCATGTTTCCTTGATATGATATCTAGATGAGGAGGACGATGGAAAGACACAACCTACACAACCTCTGTTGAAAAAAGGCAGGCATTATCATTTTTGTTTCAGTTTCTTATCTTCTTTTGTCCTTTTATTTGTTCTATTTCAACTTCCACCCTTTTTGTACTGTCTTATTTCTTTCATCTTTCCTTTCCTGAACCATGGGATCCAGTAGAAGCTTGTATAAAACATATAAAGGACTTTTTCCCACCAATGTCAGAAGAGCATTTAAACCAATGATTGCTGGGTCTCCACTGTCACCCCAGTGGAGGTCTGGGATTAGTCCCCATTAACACAGCTGTACTTTATTCAAACCTTATCTTTCTGCAACGTTATTTAGGAACCAGGGTTCAGTTGTTATTGGTGGGAAAAATCCCTTTACATACAGAAAAGTAATATTTCCAAAGATCTAGATTCTTTGGTCTTGGTAACTCTTACTTTTTTTCCACATCTTACCAGGTTTTAGTATTCTTTAGCTCTTTCTAACTATGGTGTGACTTTTTCTTCTAACCTTCTCATGTTATTTGCTTTACGTCAGCTGCGCTGCAAATATGTTGAATTTATTGTGTTGGATCCAACGTATGATTATTTTGGGGGCTGCTTTGAAAGGTTTTAGGTCATTTAGGAAAGGCAGAATACACATACAGGTATACAGACTTTTCAGTGCCTGCACATTTATTTTGATAGTATTGTGCCAGCCTGTTCTGCAGCGAGACTGTCATAACATAGATCAGTCCCTGCTCTTGTAGGTACAGTCCCGTTTGAGGCTGTAAATGTAATATCCAGATCATCCTATTACTAGAAAACTGGGGGAAACATACAAACTATATCCAGATGTTGCTTTGGACCCCCACACACTGCATAGTAACACTGCTACCTGCTGATGCACTGCATCTATCTGTTGTGGAGGAGTAATTGATAGTAGCATTAGTTGTACACCAACTCCATAATAATCTTCGTATCGAGCACTGCTTATGAAGTGTAGGATTCCTGATAGCAACGGGGAAGGCTTATTTTAATGAACACTTTGGCATATAATTTAACCTAAAATTTATAATTTACTTTTTTGCATTTTTTTTTTTTGTTGTAGACTCAAAAGGTCAAGGTGTTGCTCTAAACTCTGCAGACCAGAGACTTCTGGATGCCAGTTTGCAATTCCAGAAGAAGCAAGGCAAAAGCACCATTGATGTGTGGTGGCTCTTTGATGATGGAGGTTGGTCCACTTACTGATCTGAGTTTGTTATAGCCTTACTTAAAGGGAGTTCTTACTAGATATTTATCAACAGTCCATAGTCTGATTGCGGACAACCAACAGGTTAAAGGAAACCTACCATTTGATTTCATGCATTATGAAGCTAACATACCTTGAGATTGCTGTAGCTACACTGATGCAGAAACATATCTTGTTTAATCCCTGTGCTGAGTGGTTTTGCTGAAAAAACTATTATAAAATTCAGGAGCTTGGGAAAGCTCGATCCACATTACACAAAAGCTTTGAATGGCCAAGACCGGACTAATCAACCTGAGCTGGATCACTCGTGCACAGCAGCTGGGGGATTTTGCAGAAATTGATTATTCTGCCTGGCAAGGAGAACAGGGATTGCATCATCCTCTCTCATTCTATTGATCAAAGGGGTTATCTGCTGATCATGCATGTATCTTCTATGTTGTCGGTGGAGCACTTCACACGCTTCTGTGCACGTGTGACCTACTTTCAAAAGTCATAGCTGTTATTGTCGGCATAGAATAGTCACTATAATATTCTAGCCACAAGGGTCTTTTGGTCTATATATTGTAATACGTTATGTAAACCATTTCTGCTTCCTTTGAAGACTATGCAGGGCTAGCAGGGTCTAAAATACTCAGCAGGGTTTGTAGGTCTTGGCCTGGGAACAGATATTAAGAGACTGTCCAGTAGGGAAGATATCTGCAGCTGATTATGCTTGGTTCATCTACGGCTTCAGCTGCTCTGTAGTTTTGACCTAATTCACAATGTTACTCCCTGAGGATAAATTCAGCTATGTTTGCCAATCGATTGAAGCTGAAGACTTACTGTGCTCCCCAGCATAGTCTATGAGTTTTATGCATTACATTGATTTTTTGGTCAGTGCTGGGAAATGGATGGAGGCGTGAGTCTTGTGAAGTTTTATAATTAGGTTAGGGAAATGTTGGTATCCAGTATTTCCAATCCTGTTACTTTTTCATTTCTGGGTAGACAAAATATTAATAGGTTGTATGAAGACTGGCTGGATTCTAGTGCAGAACACTTAATATCCTACAAATATATGTGACCACATTACTGTATAACCAAGGCATAAGAAATAATGGAAATGCTGCATGTATTCCTCTGAAATGTGTTGTAGGAATAATTCTTATTTTTTACAATATTGTTACTCTCATTCAAGGTCCTGGCCTAGTTGGTAACAGCATAAATCTGCCTGATTGGCTGCTCTGCAGCCCATTAGGCAATATGTCCATGTTAAGCAGAGCTGCGAAACGGAGGAGGCCGAACGTAAAGTTTTGGTCTGCTCTTCTCTATTCTTAAACTTCTATACTGAGATTTATATGTCTCTGCCTACTTTTATGGTTGATACAACCCTGGACATCAGTTGTCGTAACACATACATTTCTTTCCTAATCAGGTTTGACGTTGTTAATTCCATACTTGTTGACTACCAAAAAGAAGTGGAATGACTGCAAGATCAGAGTGTTTATTGGTGGAAAAATTAACAGGATAGACCATGATCGCAGAGCGTAAGTTGATAATATTAAGTTTGATACAAGACCAATGGCTGATCACTAATCTGCTGCTGATCTGTTCTTCATGTTTTAGTTAGCTATTGTTGGTGGGATCTCACTAAGGGGAAGGGATTTAAACCGTCTCTTGCAGGTGTAGTGCAGAGACTGGAAAATAGGAGACAAGCTAAAGCTCCTTGAAGACGGGAGAAAATGTAGTGTTCTCATTTTAAGGGCTCATTTAGATGGTCGTGTGCTCACTTGGTCAGGATCCTGAACGAGCACAGGGCCGGGAGGAGGAGGGGGGAGTGCTCCCTACTCCCTCCACAGGCTATCAAGAGGGCAAACCGCAAATCTTCTAAAGTATAGGGCATGTCCTATACTTTGTGGCATGGTCGCCCAACTCGGTCACAGTGCAGTGAGACACAGGGAGCCATAGAAGTCTATGGGGGCTGTGATATGGTCGCAAATCATGCGACCAGATCAATGCCCCCATAACGGCACGTGAATGAAGTGGAGATGGAAGGTTAGAAAAGGCTGGGGGTCTTTCTTTTAAAAGACATGTTCTATCAGGAGAAGAGCATTTAATATTTTTATCTGGATTATCAAAATTTCAATGATCTTAAACTCGTCTTTACATACAAGTACTTGGCACAGCCAGTGTCACATGCACAGAGATTTTGAGCCTTCAGGATGACATCAGTGGAGTAATCCAATTTGTCCCTTACCACTGTTTATAATTATTATAATGATCTATTACATTAAATTTATTTTTTGAGAAGTGTGGGAAAAGCTGCTCTTCAAAGGCTTGTCCATTCAGCTTAAAGCAAATGTAAATCCATTTATCACCGGATGATCTGCTGATAAAAGGGAGATGATAGAAGTATTAAGAAATGAACTGTAAGCCACCAAAACAATTAGTGGCGTGACATTGTGATCTGTACACATGAATTTCTAACGCTCTAAATCAAACACTACAAAGGGTAAATGACTGGGAAATACTTGTAACCTCTGGATAGTAAACAGCTTTTGTCTATGCTCTTGTTCTTGTTAGAACTTGCTTTGTGACAGAATCTGCTCCCGGGGGGAAACAATAAATCAAGCAAATTTGTGGTAAAGAGGGTTATGTTTCATTTTATTGTCTATAATACTTACATGAACCCTGGTTTCTTTTCAGGATGGCGACGTTACTCAGCAAGTTTAGAATTGACTTCTCTGACATCATGGTCCTGGGTGATATCAACACAAAGCCAAAGAAAGAAAAGTATGTCAGGTTTTCGCTTTATGACGTCTTTTATGGGTGCAAGATCATGCATCTACTTGTACTTTATGTTCCTCTTTTAATATTGTGGGAACATTAAGAAACTCTCTTATCTGGTATTGTTGGAAAGGTGAATTTGTTGCTTTTATGGAAAATGGAACATGGGTGCGGCAACCCCTTGTGCCCTGCAGGTTGTTACCTGTTGGGAATCAATAGTACAGCATTGTTCTTGGCTTGTAACACTCTGTTTCACACCTATGTGCTATAGATTTTGTATCTGCTCTTTCCGTATGTTATTTATTGCTGTCAACTTTATTATTTTTAGTTACTTATAGAGCTTCATTATTTCCTTGGTGCTAAATATTCAAAAAGGGGTTACATCCATAGCATAAAAACATGCACAAATTACTACAAAGATGTAAAACCTCAGCAGCAACAGCTTCCTGCCGTCTGGCACACCCACCAGTGCCCTGTACCAGCATTGTATCAGGTGCTAGGACGTGGTGAGGGGTGGGTGTGCCACGTGGCCGGAAGCTGTTGTCACAGTACCGAGGGACCAGGACACCAGGAGCGCCGGAGGAGGTAAGTACACGTTTATTTTTTTGTGCAGTCCCTCCCTTTTTTTGCTTAGTCTTTGGACAGCTTTAACCACAAATTTCTTTGTCAAATCTTGTCAGTGAAGCATCAGCTAGTAGTTTAAAGGAAATCTACCATCATAATCGAGCATGATAAACCATGGATGATAAATATGATGAACCCACTCCCATAAAAGTGTATGGGTAATGAAAGACCTTAATTTCTCCTTATGTTTTTGATTTCCATTGCAATCTTCTTAAACAGAGAGAATAATGGAAAGTGCAGATGTAGGTGTGAATCGGTCCTAATCTGGGTTATCTACCTCCTATCCACAGCATAGCTTTGGATACACTGTGTGTTTATTTGGCAGAGGCTGCAGTAGAAATGGCAAACCTAGTTATTGGCACACGCTCTAACAGCTCAAATGCTTTTATCTTCTTCTTTATTGTCTTATTTGATGATTTTATTAAATGGAATAGATTTAGATAACCTCTCTGGAGTGTGTGTTTTGTAACGTATGCTATAATCTTGTTAGCTATAGATGTAAGAAACTTAAACCCTTCAAAGCTTAAAGTGGCACCTTTCATATTTTACTTAAAAGAAGAGAGGCCCTTGCCAAGCATCCAGATTTCTTGAGATTGTGTTTACGAGCTGCGTTTATTATCTGGCGTTGCTTTGTCAGGATCACTCATGGCAAATCCAGGATTTGGATGTAATTTCATGAGTTCGCACCCCCTCATTTTTTTGTTTTCCATCGCCTGCAGCTTCAAAAACATCAACTGGATTTGTCATTTCGTTAAACAGATTTGTATGGGAATGATCTGATTCCCATGGATCTCATCATTCGAATTAATTCCTTGTCTGTTCATGTTTTATTAGCGAATTAGGAGTTCCACTTTTATAATTGGTTTTATGATGAAAAGCATTGTAGATGATGAAATCTTACAGTGACATTAGGTTTTTCCTAATGCATCTGCTTTTATCCCCTCTGTTACCTTCAGTGTGGCAGCTTTTGAGGAGATGATTGAACCATTCAGGCTGCGGGAGGATGAAAAAGAACAGGATGTAGCGGACAAAATGAAAGAGGAGGAACCATGGAGGATAACGGATAATGAGCTAGAACTTTATAAGACAAAGGTAACATTTATGGCTCTAAAGAAATACAGATAAAAAACCTAGTATTATGGAACAATAGGAGGCAGGGCCCTGCTTGCAAGAGCTTGCAATCTATTTTTCAGTTATTTCTTCATTTGATGAGCAAGACTTGTACTTCTTAAGATCTCATTACAAAATACAGACAAGTACCTATATGTAGGATTAGGATTATACAAAGGATTGTTCCCACATTACATGATGTCACCATTTGTTTTATTTTGATGGAAAAATCTATAACTGTTCTCTGCATCCTAGGATCTCAGTGATGTCCTCCCTCTTCACTGCAGGGTTGTAAGAGAACTGGCTGGGGCAGGCTGACTTTATCTTTTAAGAGATGTCTGACTTCTTATTACGTTAAAGTTGGGAACTGCAGATATACCAAATCCATTGCATATGAGCCTCTACTGATTTAAAGAGGACCTGTCGCCCTCAAAAACAGCACTAGGAGCTGCTTACTAAAGTAAGCAGCTCCTAGTGCTAAAACAAACGCAGCAGTGTTACAATGCTAGCGATATTGGAAAGCTCCGATAACGCTAACAAACACCGCTGCGCTGTACACTGGAAACGTATTCATGAGGGGGGCGGTCCACAGACCGCCCCTGCTCACTCCATAGGCTAGAGGTGACTGCTGCGTGTCATGCAGCAGTCACCTCCCCTAATCCCGCCCCCTCATGAATACGACAGTTTACAGTATACAGTGCAGCGGTGTTAGTCAGGGTTATCTGAGGTTTCCGATAATGCAGCTCCTAGTGACCAGTCCTCTTTAACAATTTTTCTGTAAACTGAAGCAGTATATTTTGTTTTCTCCATATTTTGAAAAAGTCTATAGGTGGTCTTTACAGTCACTCAAAATGTCCTTACATATAGGTGAACTGTCTTTCATTGATCATAGTGCTTGCACTTGCCTAAAAAGTCAGACTATGATTGTGAAAATGTAGCTGATAATTTTTTGCTTGAAGTCTTCTGTTTTGATCACCTACCAGTTTGGCATGAAGCACAATTCTGCATGTTATACAGTGCAGTGATAAGACCCCAGCACGAATCAAGCAAAACTACTTGAGCTATCTCTTTATCTGATCTTTCATCTGAGCAGCAGCATTATAAAAAGGTCCCCAACATTCGGTTATAGAGCAGGAAAATGTGACTACTGTAATCATCTTTAATAGTCCATAATAGACACATTTGGCCATTAATACTTATTGCTACCAGTAATGAGTTGTAACTATGTTTCGCCCTCTGCCTTTTCGATAGACTCACCGTCAGATCCGGTTGAATGAATTACTGAAGGAGCACTCGAGCACAGCCAATGTTATTGTCATGTAAGTCTAAATGAAATGTCATCTAGCCTGGTATGCAGCTATTACATAACTCTGAACTTCCCTTCTTACTTTGTTTTATATGTGAAGTATTTGTGAGATGCTAAACTTGCAGTGTTTATACCATGTATAGCCCTGGAGAAGGGAAACCTTACCCCACAAAATCTGTCGTTTGTGGTTTGAGGGCAAATTCCCTATTTTTGCTGTCGTTTCTGTATATAGTGAGGTGTGAAGCCAAGCTAAATGTGATTATGAGATATAGTTTAAAATGGATATTTTTAGTTTATGCAAATCACATGGACTTTACATCAAATTAGGTATTTATGACTTTAAAATGTATGCAAGTCCTTTTTATAAGCCTTTAGTATTAGATCATTAGACGGCTGACCCTTGTAGTCCCACCAGTCAGGGACTACAGCAGCCACCAACTGGTCTGTGCCTTATGGAAGGGATTTACAGGCTGTGATCCTGGATTGTGCCATTAGGCTTTCCGAAAAAGTAATGATTGAGGCAAAGGGTGCTCCCTTACAAGCTAGCCCCCAAAGAATTCCCCGAGTGGAGCTTCAATGTCTGTAAGTCTCCAGACACTTATAATGGCAAAGTCTTTATAAGGAGTTTTATTGCTTCCCCAGGAAGGATGGTGAGAGTCAAACTCTTGCTTTTTCTATATGGATGGTGTATCATAAAGACATCTTATAGTTTTATATTAAGAAATAACCCCTAAAACTGGAAGGTTTGGCTTCAAATTAATTACTACAAGGCCTCACCACAATATGTCTTCTTGGAATCTAATTACTTAGACCGTAATAATGAATGACTTATATGTGCACATTCTAGGATAGAGAAAGCGAGAAAGTAAAATAACATTTACATTACAATTCCACATGTACTATTGTAAAAGTAAGATAGGTACTCTACCAAGCCGAATTTTATTGTTTTAGTTATGAGGTTGTGGTTGCCATCCTATGTTTTGGGATGCTTTTGAAGTTTTTAATATGGAAAATATGGAACCAATGCATATTGTATATAAATATACTGTATGTCAGAATGTCGAGATAAAAAATGTTATGCCTTGGTTCTAATAAAAATTCAATATCTAACATTTTTTTCCTTTTATTTTACCATAGGAGCCTTCCTGTTGCCAGAAAAGGTGCTGTGTCCAGTGCACTTTACATGGCTTGGCTAGAGGCACTTTCTAAAGATCTCCCACCTGTCCTGCTTGTCCGTGGAAATCACCAGAGCGTCCTTACTTTCTACTCCTAAGCGCCGCCAGCTGCAAAGCCCCAAAAATGGTACTTCAGTGGCTGGGATTACGGGCATCATCACATACTCTGCG
Organism: Engystomops pustulosus; assembly: GCF_040894005.1. NCBI lineage: Eukaryota > Metazoa > Chordata > Amphibia > Anura > Leptodactylidae > Engystomops > Engystomops pustulosus. Next base: position 61,155,944 of record NC_092411.1, read on the forward strand.
ACCCCCGAACTTCTCTTTCTTGATTCCACAGACTTGAAAGCACACGGAGGAAAGTAATTTTTTTCCAAACTTGAGAATCTGTTGCAGTTTTACTGCTTCTGTTACATTACCGGTGGATCCTGGCTTCATAAGGGAGATTCCAATGTATGGGACTCGAATACATGGAAGTTTATTTCTCTGCTACTTGAACAGCAGCAATAAAAGTGTGTTTGTTTTTATTTTGACCAGTGAAAGGATTCTAGATTTGTAAAAGCCTTTAGCCTTGAGGTGCCTTTTTGAAATTTAACCAAACTTCATCCATACCCCCTTTTTTATAAACTTGTATAGAATGTACAATCTGCCTTTTCAGCTAGGACTTTAGATCAAAACCTTTAGTTTCTAGTTTCTTCCATCTTGACGATAACTTATGCTGCTTTTTTCCGTCTTCCACCAAGCTATTTCACACTTCTATTACGTCATAAATGTTGTTATTTTTTTATATTATTTTTTTTCTTTTTGAATGTCTGTTAGAAAGATGCACAGGGTTTAAACAAGACGGCTTTCCCAAAAATAAAACGTTAAGTGACCACATTGGTGTATTGGAACAAATGAGCGGGCTTGTGGACTTCACATTATGTGTCCCATGGTTTAAGTATTAAGGGGGGGGGGGTAGAGCATACACTGCGAGAACACTAAATCCTCTATACACAGGGTGATATGCTTGCTAAGTATTGGTTTTCTAACAGTTCAACAATTGGGATTGTGTCTTGGGGTTTTATTTTCGCTTCTTAAGGCCCATCTAGAGACTAACTCAGGTTATCTCTCCAGTGATGGTCAACAGGTAATCAATACTCATTCCTACCATCCATACACAAGAGAATCGGCCATATTGTGTCGTTACCTAATATTTTGCTGGTCAATGAGCAACGTTAAATATTCAATCAAATCTAGTGAATGAAAAAGTGAGAGTGGTTGTCCATTTTGAGCATAACATTGAAAATTTTAGGGTAATGAGAAGAAATAGAAGTAATCAGTTTCCTAGAGCTCTGCTCTTCTTCTATAGGAAGCCTATGTGATTACTTCCTGTGAAGAGAAATCTTACCGGTGATGTCACACAGGTGCACGGCCAGTTAGTATCACATAAGAATTGTGGGATATAACGAGCAGTGCACCTGTGTGACATCACATGACCAGGGACAGATTTCTATAATCGCAAGCCGAGATCTAGAAAACTGTGAGGAATTGATACTGAAAGTATATTGGAAAATTGTATAACATTACACAAACAATATCAATTATTTGCTGACAGTGGACAACTCCTGCCTAACAAAAAAACAATTTGCCTAGTCATACGTTCACTACAACCCTTAAATGTTTTTTGTTTGCTTTTATATTTTTGTATTACAGAAATGCAAAATTAAAGTTTGTCCTATTTAGTCCTGGTCAGATGAGGGTGATCTAGCGCCATAGTGATTGTGCAATCTATAGCTGTGTTTCCATGTTGTATATGTGAATGTTACAGCTTATGCCCAGAATCCTTGATGCAATGGCTCATGTGCAATAACATTACTTGGGGAGGAAAAAAGTCTTTGGGCTTGTCCTGAAACGGAGTGCTTTTCTTATTAAGAGATGCCTTACTCGAGTTGCGTTACTACCTTGTGACCCCTTAGGCTTATATTACAAGTATCTGTAAAAAAAACTGTTTGTGTCCATTTATGGCTTGGATTTTTTTAATGCTTAAGTCATAGGTTTCGATACGTTTTAGGCAAAACCTCGTCACTTCACAATAACATTATATTTGCTTTCTATAACATTTTGAAGCATACTTTATTTTTGTCTACATTCAATCACTTTTAGGCATCATTGACAATACCTTGTTCTAGGACCTACTAAGAGAATTGCTAAAACAGTTTATGAAGAGGATTAGTCTTAGGCTATTAGAACTCTGAAGACGATAATCTATGGAGAAAAGGTTCATCGTAACATGGGAATTATAAGTGCATCCCCAGCTTTTCTAGTTATAAAGTGCGGTTCTATTTTTGATATCTTATATTGCACAAAGCCTTGTAAAATGAATTTGTATAAAGCCAGAACCCAGTTTCTAAAAGGGTACTTTACTTAAAAGGAAACTTGCCATCAATGTCATGCATGATAAACCAGGGACAGTTATTCATAAATCCAGGCACTGTGACACTGGTAATCTTGTATTATCTAAAATCAACTTTTAAAATTATGCTTATGAGCCAGAAGGGCTATGGGTGTGTTACAGAAGCCTCTGTGCTCTGGCTTCACAAGCTGTTACACTGCAGCAAATGTCTGTCACACACTCCTCCTGTGCTTAATTGCAGCAGTGTGCACACAGTGGGAGGGGGGGGAGTACTCCTTTAGGCTCATTACCATAGTAAAAAAATTATTTTAGAAGGAAGGAAGCTATGGATAATTAATAATAGAAGATTACCACTGTCACTGTGCCTGAATCTATGAGTAATAGCCCCTGGTTTATCATGATAGGTTTTGAATTCAGGTAAATTTCCTGAACGGATGCGCACAGGATATGCTGAGCGTTTTTGGTAGAAAACTGGATCAGGGACTCTTATGCCCCTGTGTACATTATACCCATTTTGTTTAAAAAGGACCTATGCCAGAGATGATGGTTTTTAATTAAGTGCACTAGGCGTGTACCAGTTTTGCTCAATAATATATGCATTGGGTGAATGTAGGTTGTGATTTTAAAATGGAAACACTCCAGGAGATATGCTGTTTCTATAAGAGAACCTTCCCTACTCCCAAAAATGGTGGAAAGCCCGGGGGGCATTCATGAAGATTGCTGTGATGGTATTGCAGGTTCTACATGTAATATAATTCTTTGTAAACACATAATACCCTCTGCTATTGTCACATGTAACTAATGTAGTGATATGTACAGAGTAATATTAGTGTCTTGTATTCAGAGCATGTATGAGTCGTTCCGTACTGAACCGTTGTGTCGCTGCTTGGTTGAACACCCCACAGTTATCTCTGTACAGTTTGGAAATAGTTCCCTTACGTACATGAAAATCCCTGTCACTCTGATATCAGAACTACTACGGACTTAACAAGTTTACCAAGAGTTGGAATGGAAGTAGATGAATATTTGCCAACAAAGTTTACAGGAAATTTGCACAGCTCTAGATGGCACATTTGTATTGATGCTGCCGGGGCTTTCATTGGGCAGGATGGTCATGTAAATGGCTACAGTTCTCATAGTTCTTACACCTTTTTGTAGACCTTACATTGCGTTGATGTGTAACTTCATGGGTAGTAAAATCCATCATTGTAATAGGGTTTTTATGTATTTAGCCTGCACACCCGCTATTTGAACCAGAGCCTTACTGGAATATTTTAAACTATTTTGTAAAATCCTATTCATTTTTTGTGCATAAACAACCAATTAAGACGGCCTTGTCTGGTTTAGTTTATGTGACGGCCACACTTCCCATAAAGCAGTAGAACTATGCTAACTCCACCATAGTGATCTATGATGATGAGAGCTCCAGTATGACTGCAGCTCCACTGTCTCATGGTTGAGCATGGTTGTGGGAGTGGGGTCCATCCAGGTAAGGCAGCTCCCATCTACCAGTCAATAGTACAAGATAGCAGTCTATGCAATTTGGACAGCTCTGAATCTGTTTCCATATTCATCCTTTATAGTTATTTTGTTTTACTGCAATTTTTCCTAAATGGATGTAATAACTTTAGAATGGGACTAGTGTTGCAGTACTAAGATAAGACCCAGTAATGGCTCATAGCCGTAGATGGCTCTAAGAACTACTCATGCTTCACATATATTCCTGTGGTCAGCAGTTTGGGGATGACTCTGTAGGTGTTGCGATCTGGTAGTGGTAGGTTTATCTGCCTTATAAGTATTACCTAAAGGAAACACAATCCCCTGACAATAAAAATATGATTCTATAAATAGGTGTAAGTGCATAGACTATTGTAGAACTGGAGGTACATCTATGTTCACCTACCTTCATTCCACAGAGCCCACGTCTGCAGTGTGGCTGGCAGGATGTGGGACCTTGACTTAATTGTTTATTCCAAGAGATAATGTTGAATGAACTGCTGACTTGTTAGTGCTGCTACCTTGTGTTTGTGACCAGGTACTTTGCCGTATACTTTCTTACTGTATTCTGGAAAGGTTGCGAACAGTGGGATTATTTAATACCCATTTTACCCGTTGAGGTTTGACCCCACTGATCCTTTCCGGGACATAGTTGTGTAACGCTGCATCGCAGTGATCTCTATTGATGTTCGTGTATGTATTCAGGACATGTGCTGGTAATATTTAAAGAAGAAACCAAATTAAGTTTGTGTGTACATACTGAGATGATAAGATGCTACTTATATGTGAGCAGTTTTCTAAAGATGCAAACTTTTGGGGCTTGGGTTGGTCAGATATGCTTCTAATGACTTGGTGCACTTTCTTTCTGTACTATTTTCTTGGACACCTTAACATTTTACACACCGATTCTGATAACATTCAGTAGCTGTTGCACATGTTCCATTCTGTATCTATCTGTTATAATAATACAATTAACACTGCGTCTTTCTAGTACAAAGATTGTTCTATATGCATTTTGCCTAATTTAATGACATCTACATATACTAGTAAGTGGAACAGATAGCTTATTATTTATGATTTATATTTAAACGCTGTGCTCTTTTATGTTTGAGATTTTTAGAACTTTCCTTAATTGCGTTTTTAAAACTTATTTTTATATGCATTCCGGACATTGGACAGTAATAAAAATGTTGAAATAATGAAATTCAACTAATGTGTGTCTTCTCGTTATTTCTACTGAACATCTTCTGCTTCTATATGTTTAGACATGTTCATAAATTATATTGGCAGTTTTTGCTTTTTTTGAGGATTGAATACTTTCCAAGGTTTGAAGAAACATTTTTCCAAAGAAAAATTCAGGTTTGTCAGGTTTATTGCACTATGTACAATGGAGATCACAATTTCCTAAATGGCATGGTCATTGTGTAGTCCTATGTGAATATTTCCTAACATGAGTAACGTTGCAGTATTTAAGCTTTTTTCATGTGCTGTATATATTCTAAAGGGCAGAAAAAAAATGAGATAATTGTAAAAGAACACTGATTAGAATATTCCAATAACAAGATCGTAAAAATTATTCAAGTCACACTAGACGTCTGGTCGCCCTCAAAAGACAAGTGTAGGAGAGGACAGGTTAATGTGGAGAATCTCCATGGGAAATCGTTTCAATACTGCAGCTATAATTACTTGTTCTCTGTGCTACAGTCATTGCTGTTTTCTAATTATGATCATCACATTTCTTAAGAAATAATGGTTTTATGTTCATATAATTTGATAATTTTGTAAAAAAAACTCTTCTAGTTGCATGGTGTACACCTTGAAAAAAATCCATCAAATGTCATTCAATGGAGATTACATATTTCTGAAAAAAATCAAGTGATCATGCATTGGGTTTGTTTGTTACTTTGAAGCTGTGTAAATCTGCTTCCTTTGTAAAGACTACTATATTTAAGTCTATGGTGATGGATTTATATATGATATGCATCAGGTTATGTTGGTGTTGGATAACTGGTAAGATTTTTTGTATGTAGAGCCTCAGATACAGTATTTTTCTAAGAAAATTATGTTCCACTCCCATAGGTGGTTGTATTGCATGGTGGACAGCAATTAAAGGGTTATTTGTGTAGATTGCTGTATAGGTATTGTAGGTTCTAATATGTTTTATCTGGTAAACACAAATTGTTACATGTCCCCCATTAGATGGTGGGAAATCTGAACACAGAAAGGCCCCATGCACCAAAGTGTGCATATCAAGGGCCGTAAACTTGGTCCAATGGTCTGTTTGAGGGATGTGTGTCATGGGCTGTGAGGTCTGCTTTCAGGGCTATAACAGTAGAAAACGTTGCCAAGAGCTACAATCTTGGGCAGGAATATGACCTACTCAGCATTTTGTGGTTCAGGGAGTCTCCTAAATGGTGCCATGGAAACCACAGCTGTGTGTGGACCCATAGAAGTACATGGAAACAAAGAAAATTGTTTAAATATATTGAAAAAATGGCTAGCACACATCCCCAAACATTTGCAGTCTTAAGGCCTTGCTGAAAATAATTAGGCAGGTTCCTGTCACATAATTATATATGACGAGTTCACAGTGTCCTGACTGTAAAGGGGTTGTCCACTTATTCTTCCTGAAACTAAGGCTCTTAAGAATCTGATGTAAAGTTTCTCAATTTTGGGTCTAATTTGAATGAATCTAACAGAAGAAAAGTATGACTTAGGCGAAATGCAAACATCCGCTAGGGTTGTACAAGCGGCCTCCAACTTAAGAACACCTGACTTGCAGGTGACCTCTAGTTACAGATGGACCTCTGGCTTCTGGTAATTTACTGCACTTCAGCCCTGTGCTACAATGATCAGCTGTAAGAGTTATCAATGGTGTCTATTGAAACTTTAACATTAATCCTTGTTCTTATGACAACCTAACATTTTTAAAATCCAGTAGTCACAGAGACCAATTTTTTTTTGTCTAGGTTTTTTTTGTCTAAAGCTCTGATTAAAATACACATTCAACTTAAGAACCAACCTACAATATCCTATCTTGTATGTAACCTGCCTGTGTTTAGGTCTATGGATGGCCTTATATTGCTTTATACAACAGTGATTGAGAAAGATAGAGGAAGCTGTTAGGGAGAAGGTATAAAAAGGAGATGGGTCGGCGGCCATGGAAGTTGTATAGGAAAAATAGATAAGTTCGGTAGAAAGTGGTGACACATGGGGATATGGAAAAAAAGAAGAAATAGTGCTAGATGGAGTATGGGAGTCCCAAAGTAGAGAAGCTATGGTAGGAAGAAAGGGAGGCTGTGAAGGAAGTAACGTATAAGCAGAGATGGGAGTTGAATGCAAGAGTAGAATAGACGGTAGTAATGGTGAAAAGTAAGGGAGAGACAGGGGTTTTGGAAGGCAATGATTGAGAAGGTAGGGGAGGCAACAGTAATACGGGTATTTGGTAGAGGTGACATTAAGGTAGGTGGAAGCAGTGATTCAAGGGTACATGGGGTTATGCAGCTTTGAAGGAGGAAAATGCAGTGACATATGGGCTACGGGATGAAGTAAGAGCAGGAGGTAGTGATGGGTCAGTGATAGGAAGTGGTATAAGGAAGAGCCAGTGATGAAACGGTTCTGGCAGTTAGGTGGAGGAAAGTGTAATGGAGGAGCTATTGGTGAGGCAAGAAGGGGACAGTGATGGAGGAGTATGGGAGCATAGAGGAAGGTACAGTGACAAAGGAACTATGGGAGAAGGACGTACTGGAGGAAGTATAGAAGAGAAAGCAGTAGGGAATGGTGATGTAGGGGATATGGGAAAAGAGAGGAGAAGAGAGTGATGATGGGAAAATGGGAGTTGCAAAGTGTGAAAAAAAAAGGTATGGGAAGTAAAGGTAGGTAGTGATGGAGAAACAAGGAGGCAGTGTTGAGGTTTCGGAGAAGGTAAGGGGAAAGGTTAATCAGTGATCATAAACCTTGTTACTTTATACCTTACATATGCTGTAAGGGCAATGCTATATTTATGTGTATGGTACTGTATATATGTATATCTTTATGTATAACTGTATAGTCTCTGTACATTTCACTGCATATGGCTGTAATGTGGAGACACTGATCAAGAAAGAAGAAACCATAAAGAAGGAAATATGAATGAAACTAGTGAGGAAGGAGAGAAGAGAGGGAAAACAATATGAAAGGGGGAGAAGGAGGCAGTGATGAAAGAAGTAAGGGAGAGGAGGGAGGAGGCAGTATCAGAAGAAATATAGGAATGAGTAAAAGGGGGTATAAATGGGCGAAATATGAGACGGTGATGGAGCAGATATAGGAAGGGGGAGGAGAAGGCATTGGTTGGAGGGGAATTTGAGTAAGTGGTGATATATGGAGTGTGGAAGACAGGCATTAGAGGTAAAGTCATGGTGAAGAGGTATTGAAGGGGTAAGTAAAGAAGGGGGTAGAAGGAGGAGGCATGAGATGAAATAGCAGAAGGCAGGAATGTAGGTGAGATATAGGAAATGGTAAGGAGTTGGCAGTGATGGATGAGGTGTGCTTGTAATGGAGGGGCTGTAGAAGGAAGAGACAGCTGCAATTGAAGTTTTAAAGAAAAGAGAAGAGTTGAAATTGATGGAGTGAGAAAAGAGAAAGAAAGGAGAGGTTAGTGATGGGTTAAGTATAAGAGTATGAGGAAGGGAGAGTCATGGAGAGAGTTTGAGAGTGGTGATTAGGAGGCAGTGATGCAGGAGGAATAAAAGGAAGAAGGGGTAAACCATGGAGGAGTCATGGGCATTGGAGGTTATTTGGAGATAAGGAAACAGTAATATGTGTGTAGTCAGTACTGGAGTGGGTATAAGGAGGAGGCAGTGATATAGGGGGTATGGGACATAAGAGGAGAACAAGAGGCATTCATGGAAGATATATGGTTCCAGTAATGGACATAAGAGGACAATGATGGAAGAGGCACGGGAGAGGGCAGTGTTTGAAGAGCTACTGGAGAAATGAGGAGGTAGCAGAATTGGCATGGCGGTAATGGTGGAAGCTAAAAGGGGGGCAGTAATGGAGGAGATATGAGGAGGAGGAAAAGGCATTCATGTAGCCTGTATGGTATGGATAAAGACGATGGTCCTTTTATATATGAACAACAACTATAGAGCAGCACCGTGCATCGATAGAAAATGAGTGCAAATCTTCAAGGAGGCTAAGACTAGACACACAATGTAGCGTAGTCAATAGAGATGAGCGAACATACTCGTCCGAGCTTGATGCTCGTTCGAGCATTAGCGTACTCGAAACTGCTCGTTGCTCGGACGAATACTTCGCCCGCTCGAGAAAATGGCAGCTCCCGCCGTTTTGCTTTTTGGCGGCCAGAAACAGAGCCAATCACAAGCCAGGAGACTCTGCACTCCACCCAGCATGACGTGGTACCCTTACACGTCGATAGCAGTGGTTGGCTGGCCAGATCAGGTGACCCTGGAATAGACTAGCCCCTGCCTGCGCTGCTCGGATCATTTTTTTTTTTTTTTATTTGCAGCTAGTACCATATTGTGAGGAATTAGCAGGGGGACTTGCTACCGTTGTGTTTTGCGCTTAGTGACGCACATATCCACCTCAAAAGTGGGAAAATTTATTAGGGGTTTGATTTCAATTAGGCACAGTCTGCCAGTTTCTTTTTATTTTACGTTTATTTTTTTAATAACTCAGCGTCATCTCATCTGGCATAGCAGTGTGCTTTCATACTTGGCTAGAAAATAGCCATAGGAGAATCCAAATGGCTTACTTACGCCTACAATAGCGTTATATATATTTGATTTCTGGTTGATCTGCTGGTGGCTGTCCTTGCTGCAGTGCATCTACTACCAAATTGTGAGGAATTTGTAGTGAGACTTGTGACCGTTGTGTTTAGCGCTTAGTGACGCACATATCCATCGCAAAGACCGAAGTGGGAAAATTTATTAGGGGTTGGATTTCAATTAGGCACAGTCTGCCATTTCCTTTTTATTTTACGTTTATTTTTTTTCATAACTCAGCGTCATCTCATCTGGCATAGCAGTGTGCTTTCATACATGGCTAGAAAATAGCCATAGCAATAGGATAGCATCGTTTGGTTTTAAAAACTAAAAAACACAAAAAAAAAAAAAAAAAACACAAAAAAACACAAAAAAAAGTTTAAAAAAAATTAAAGTTATAACTTTCATTTTCAAAATGTTTAACCCGAGGGGTAGAGGACGAGGGCGGGGACGTGGGCGTCCAACTACTGCATGGGTCAGAGGCCGTGGTCCTGGGCGGGGTGAGACACCACCTGCTGATGAGGGAGCAGGGGAACGCCGCAGAGCTACACTCCCTAGGTTCATGTCTGAAGTTACTGGGACTCGTGGTAGAGCACTGTTGAGGCCAGAACAGTGCGAACAGGTGATGTCGTGGATTGCCGACAATGCTTCGAGCAATTTGTCCACCAGTCAGTCTTCCACGCAGTCCACCCATGTCACCGAAATCGGCACTCCTCCAGCTCCTGCACCTCAGCCTCCTCCCCCCCAGTCTGCCCCCTCCCAGGAAAATTTGGCATTTGAACCGGCATACTCTGAGGAACTGTTTTCTGGACCCTTCCCACAGTCACAAACCACTTGTCCGGTTGCTGCTGAGCAATTTTCCGATGCCCAGGTTTTCCACCAGTCGCAGTCTGTGGGTGATGATGACCTTCTTGACGTAGTGGAAGAAGTGTGTAAAGAGGTGTCCGACGATGAGGAGACACGGTTGTCAGACAGTGGTGAAGTTGTTGTCAGGGCAGGAAGTCCGAGGGGGGAGCAGACTGAGGGATCGGAGGATAACGAGGTGACAGACCCAAGCTGGGTTGAGAGGCCGGGTGAACACAGTGCTTCTGAGACGGAGGAGAGTCCTCGACCAGAACAGGTTGGAAGAGGCAGTGGTGGGGCCAGACGGAGAGGCAGGGCCAGAGCAGGTGCATCAGCGCCAAATGTGTCACGTAGTGAAGCTCCCGTGGCGAGGGCTAGATTTTCAGAAGTCTGGAGGCTCTTTAAGGAAACACCGGATGACCGACGGACTGTGGTGTGCAACCTTTGCCAAACCAGGATCAGCAGGGGTTCCACCACTACTAGCTTAACTACCACCAGTATGCGCAGGCATATGAATGCTAAACACCCCACTCAGTGGCACCAAGCCCGTTCACCTCCGGCCGTGCACACCACTGCTCCTTCCCCTGTGTCAGCTGATAGTCAGCCCCCTGCCCAGGACCCTGGCACAAAAACCCCATCGTCGCCTCCACGATCATCCACAGCATCCACCAGCGTTCAGCTCTCCATACCCCAGACGCTGGAGCGGAAACGGAAATATAGTGCAACCCACCCGCACGCCCAAGCCCTTAATGTCCACATCTCTAGATTGCTTAGCCTGGAGATGCTGCCCTATAGGCTAGTAGAGACCGAGGCCTTTCGCAACATCATGGCGGCGGCCGCCCCTCGGTATTCGGTCCCCGAATACCGAGTGGCAGGGCCACTATATATCGCTGACGGCACATTGGGTTAACTTGGTGGAGGCTGGGACCGAGTCTGACCCTGCGGCTGGTCATATACTGCCGACGCCGAGGATTGCGGGGCCTACCTCGGTCCAGGTCTTTCAGGCCTACTATGCCTCCTCCTCCTCCCACCCCTCCTCCACCTCCTCCTCCGAACTACCATCCGTGGGCATGGCGCCATCAGTCGCTAGCTCTAGGCACAGCAGCAGTGCCGTCGCTAAGCGACAGCAGGCGGTGCTCAAACTGCTGAGCCTAGGCGATAAAAGGCACACCGCCCAAGAACTATTACAGGGCATCACGGCGCAGACTGATCTGTGGCTGGCACCGCTGAACCTGAAGCCAGGCATGGTTGTGTGTGACAACGGCCGTAACCTGGTGACGGCTCTGCAACTCGGCAGACTGACACATGAGCCATGCCTGGCCCATGTGTTAAATCTGATAGTTCAGCGTTTCCTCAAGACATACCCCAATCTGTCTGATTTGCTCACGAAGGTGCGCCGCATCTGTGCGCATTTCAGGAAGTCCAGCACAGATGCTGCCACTCTCAGGGCAACGCAGCGCCGCCTCCAACTGCCCGCTCACCGACTGTTGTGCGACGTGCCCACGAGGTGGAATTCAACATTAACCATGTTATCCAGAGTTTACCAGCAGCGCAGAGCCATTGTAGACTGCCAGATGTCAACTTCCACCAGAACTGGTAGTCAGGTCAGTCAGCTTCCTCAAGTCTACAATGAGGAGTGGACGTGGATGTCTGATATCTGTCAGGTGCTGAGTAACTTCGAGGAGTCAACACAGATGGTCAGTGGCGATGCCGCCATCATCAGCCTCACCATCCCGCTGCTTGGCCTGTTGAAAAACTCTCTGATCAGCATGAAGTCGGAAGCTTTGCGCTCGTCACAAGAGACGGGGGAAGAAGATTCCCTTGTTGATAGCCAAAGCACCCTTAGGTCTGTTTCTCAGCGCATATCGGAGGAGGTGGAGGAGGATGAGGAGGAAGAGGAGGAGAATGTTGGCGAGACACAAGAGGGGACCATTGTTCAGTCCTTCACTGTTCAGCGTGTATGGGCAGAAGAAGAGGAGTTGGAGGAGTTGGAGGAGGAGGAAATGGACAGTCAGGCCAGTGAGGGGAGTGAATTCTTACGCGTTGGTACTGTGGCGCATATGGCAGATTTCATGCTAGGCTGCCTATCCCGTGACCCTCGCGTTCAAAGAATTTATTCCAGCACCGATTACTGGGTATTCACTCTCCTGGACCCACGGTACAAGCAAAATCTTTCCACTCTCATCCCTGGAGAGGAAAGGAGTGTGAGAATGCATGAATACCAGCAGGCCCTGGTGCACAAGCTGAAACACTATTTCCCTTCTGACAGCGCTAGCGGCAGAGTGCGTAGTTCTGCGGGACAAGTAGCGAGGGAGAGTAGGCGAGCAGGCAGCTTGTCCAGCACTGGCAAGGATACGCTTTACAAGGCTTTTGCCAGCTTTATGTCACCCCAGCAAGACACTGTCACCTGTCCCCAGTCTCGGCAGAGTAGGGCTGATCTTTACAGAAAGATGGTGAGGGAGTACGTAGCTGACCATACCATCGTCCTAATGATCACACAGCTCCCTACAACTACTGGGTTTCAAAGCTGGACATGTGGCACGAACTGGCGCTGTACACCTTGGAGGTTCTTGCCTGCCCTGCCGCTAGCGTGTTGTCCGAGCGGGTTTTCAGTGCAGCTGGTGGCATCATCACCGATAAGCGTACGCGCCTGTCGACTGACAGCGCTGACAGGCTGACGCTTATTAAGATGAATAAAGCCTGGATTTCTCATAATTTCCAATCTCCACCAGGTGAAGGAAGCTCAACCTGAATAATTTATCCACTCCTCCTCCTCATTTTCCTCCTTCTCCTCCTCTTTGTACACTAAAGCAGAGGAAACTGGCTATTTTTTGACAGGGCCCACTGGCCTTAGCTATAGTACTTTATGCATTTAATTTTTCTGGAGGGCCACCTACCCGGTCCTCTGTTTTAAACAATTTTTGGGAGTGCCACATACAGGCACTCAATCTATTCAATTTTTCTGGAGGGCCACCTACCTGCTCCTCTGGTTTGAAAACTTTTTTGGACTGCCACATACAGGCACTCAATCTATTCAATTTTTCTGGAGGGCCACCTACCTGCTCCTTTGGTTTGAAAACTTTTTTGGACTGCCACATACAGGCACTCAATCTATTTCATTTTTCTGGAGGGCCACCTACCTGCTCCTCTGGTTTGAAAACTTATTTGGACTGCCACATACAGGCACTCAATCTATTTCATTTTTCTGGAGGGCCACCTACCTGCTCCTCTGGTTTGAAAACTTTTTTGGACTGCCACATACAGGCACTCAATCTATTTCATTTTTCTGGAGGGCCACCTACCTGCTCCTCTGGTTTGAAAACTTTTTTGGACTGCCACATACAGGCACTCAATCTATTTCATTTTTCTGGAGGGCCACCTACCTGCTCCTCTGGTTTGAAAACTTTTTTGGACTGCCACATACAGGCACTCAATCTATTTCATTTTTCTGGAGGGCCACCTACCTGCTCCTCTGGTTTGAAAACTTTTTTGGACTGCCACATACAGGCACTCAATCTATTTCATTTTTCTGGAGGGCCACCTACCTGCTCCTCTGGTTTGAAAACTTTTTTGGACTGCCACATACAGGCACTCAATCTATTTCATTTTTCTGTAGGGCCACCTACCTGCTCCTCTGGTTTGAAAACTTTTTTGGACTGCCACATACAGGCACTCAATCTATTTCATTTTTCTGGAGGGCCACCTACCTGCTCCTCTGGTTTGAAAACTTTTTTGGACTGCCACATACAGGCACTATCCAAATTAAATTGTCTCCATAGCAGCCTCCACACGTTGTCTCCATTGCTACCTCCAAAAGTCGTCCATATAGCTGCCTCCATACATCGTCCCCTTATCAAACGAGGTGTGTCAGGCAGAAATTTGGGTTGTTTTCATGGATTCCACATCAAAGTTGTTAACTTTGTCGCCACCCTGCTGTGTTATCCACAAAATATACTGGCAAACTTTTACCATTTACGGATATTATTTCAGCGCTTCTTGCGCATCTGTTTACATTCCCCTCACCCGCCATATCCCAAACTTATAAGAACGCTACTACACTTAACTTGGTGCAGGCTGGGACCGAGTCTGACCCTGGGGCTGGTCATATACTGCCGATGCAGAGGATTGCGGGGCCTACCTCGGTCCAGGGCTCAAAGGCCTACTATACCTCCTCCTCCTCCAACCCCTCCTCCACCTCCTCCTCCTCCTCCGAATTACCATCCGTGGGCATGGCGCCATCAGTCGGTAGCTCTAGGCACAGCAGCAGTGCCGTCGCTAAGCGACAGCAGGCGGTGCTCAAACTGCTGAGCCTAGGTGATAAAAGGCACACCGCCCAAGAGCTATTACAGGGCATTCCACATCAAACTTGTTAACTTTGTCGCCACCCTGCTGTGTAAGCCACAAAATATACTGGAAAACTTTTATCATTTACCAATATTATTTCAGCGCTTCTTGCGCTTCTGTTTACATTCCCCTCACCCGCCATATCCTAAACTTATAAGAACGCTACTACACTTGATCTTATACAAAAGGTTCTTAGAAGTGCTGTTTGGGGAGTAGCCTAGAGACAGGGGCTTGGATTGGCGAAAGCTCACCTGGCAGCGGAGCGCCAGCTCCATGCCAAGATCCAACTAACATAGTTTTAACTGCAGCACCTTTAATCTACTACTAGTTCACTGCCTCCATACATGGTCCCCTTATCAAACGAGCTGTGTCAGGCAGAATTTTGGATTGTTTTCATGGCTTCCATGTTAACTTTGTCGCCACCCTGCTGTGTAATCCACAAAATATACTGGCAAACTTTTATCATTTACCAATATTATTTCAGCGCTTCTTGCGCATCTGTTTACATTCCCCTCACCCGCCATATCCTAAACTTATAAGAACGCTACTACACTTGATCTTATACAAAAGGTTCTTAGAAGTGCTGTTTGGGGAGTAGCCTAGAGACAGGGGCTTGGATTGGCGAAAGCTCGCCTGGCAGCGGAGCGCCAGCTCCATGCCAAGATCTAACTAACATAGTTTTAACTGCAGCACCTTTAATCTACTACTAGTTCACTGCCTCCATACATGGTCCTCTTATCAAACGAGCTGTGTCAGGCAGAATTTTGGATTGTTTTCATGGCTTCCATGTTAACTTTGTCGCCACCCTGCTGTGTAATCCACAAAATATACTGGCAAACTTTTATCATGTACCGATATTATTTGAGCGCTTCTTGCTCACCTCCTTTGGTTCCTCTCTGCCACCCATTGGTTTGAAGCCTGAGTCCATTTAGGGTATGTCGCCATGCCACTCTCTAGCCTGCCGCTGCTGCCGCTGCCTCTGCATGCCGTCCCCTATAGTGTCAGGGTCAATTATTGGATGTTTTAGATGCTATCTAGCCTCATTCGGTCACTCTGTCATGGCCATGCTGTTGCCCATAATTTTGGCATAATGGTGCATTTAAGCAGCCTCAGAGGCATCCATGCATGCTGCCCCTGCTGTTTCCTGTCCATTTCCGTGGTGTTTCCATGCTTTTCTGAGGTTCCCAGGTGTTTGGCCAAGCTTCCCTGTGCAGAGCCTTGGTCCCCTTGAAAAATGCTCGAGTCTCCCATTGACTTCAATGGGGCTCGTTATTCGAGACGAGCACTCGAGCATCGGGAAAAGTTTGTCTCGAATAACGAGTATCCGAGCATTTTAGTGCTAGCTCATCTCTAGTAGTCAACGATGAAGCAGCACTCCATATTGTGAAAAATAGTGACTTTATTCCACCATAAAACTGCAACGTTTCACCTTATCAATAAAGGCATTTTCAAGCAATAAGTATTTAACTGCCTGTATTAATTACAGACGGTCCCCTATTTAAGGACACCCATCTTACAGACAACCCATAGTTACAGACAGACCCCTGTGACCTCTGGTGAAGCTCTCTGGATGCTTTACTATGCTTTAGTAATGTTGCAAAATTCAAAAACCCTGCATCAAAAAAAAAAATTCAATCGCTATATTCTGACACCCAGAATTTTTTCATACTTCAGTGTACGGAGCTGTGTCAGGTGTCATTGTTTGCGGGATGGGATGTAGTTTTCAATGAAACCATTTTAAAAAATGTACAACCATATGATCACTTTTTATTCAAAGTTTTATTTTAGGCAAAAAGCAAAAAAAGGGCTGTGTGTACATATTTTACAAATTAGTGTAGTTTGTCGCTATTTTCCGTTATGGGGTTTATCGAGGAAAATGATTATTTGTAGAATTTAATACATCTGAAATTTTGAGATGCGGTGATACCCAATGAAAAGGGGGTTATTTGACTTTTTATATTTTTCATATATTTTAAAACTTTTTAAATTTATTTTTTACTATTATTCAGGGTACTTGAATCCTTGAATATACTGCAATTAAACTGTATTGCAGTGTATTGTAGATATACTGCTGAGTCTGCTGAGACAGACTGTAATATAAAATTAATAATGACAGCTATGGGCGCCATTTAAAGGGAACCTGTCACCAGGAGACCCATTTTTAGCACTCCCCCAGTCCCCACAGAGCATAGGACATACACTGCCAAAGTGTTTTTGTATAAAAAATTGTTTTTACAGAAAATAACTTATGTTATATTGTACCTTTCATTAGCATCTGCTGTGTGGCTAGGCAGTTGCCTTTTGGGAGGAGCTGGAAAGGAGCAGTTTCCCCCCCACCCTTGGGAAACATGTGACCTTTTCAAATATATGAATAACTCCCGTCACTCGGGATTGGCTGTAGAGGAGCAGGGGGCGTCGCTAAGCCCAGTGATGGGTGTTTTTATATATTTGAAAAGGTCACATGGAGTAGCTGTTCCCCAAGGGTGGGTGGGGGGAACTGCTCCTTTCCAGCTCCTCCCAAAAGGCAACTGCCTAGTCACACAGCAGATGCTAATGAAAAGTACAATATAACATATCTTTTTTTTTCTGTAAAACCTATTTTTTATACAAAAACACTTTGGCAGTGTATGTCCTATGCTCTGTGGGGACTGGGGGAGTACTAAAAATGGGTCTCCTGGTGACAGGTTCCCTTTAAATGGCGCCCATAGCTGTCATTATTAATTTTATATTATACTGCTGAGTCTGCTGAGACAGACTGTATCTACAATACACTGCTCTGTGGGAGTGCTAAAAATGGGTCTCCTGGTGACAGGTTCCCTTTAAAGTTCCTGTCAAACGTTGGGTGACTAATACAGCCAACATCAGCCCCATAAGGAGAGGGCTCTGTCACTGTCTCTCCATACTCCCATTCATGACCACCTGATGTATATTTATGATGGCTGGTTGTGAAGGGGTTCATTTTGAATGCATTTTTCATGCAGATCCCCATGCAATTTTCAATCTTTTTTTTCACATGTCAACCTATTTAATCTGCTGATTGTAAATGTTAACTTGCCCAAAGACTGTCATGTAAAAAACTCTGAGGCAAAAAAGTGACCATGACCATGAAATTTCTATGTGCAACGAGACCCATTGGGGGATATTTCTCAAAAGCTGTTACACTGTGCACCAGGGTGTGATGTCCCACCAATACCTCCACTGCACCGAATATGTCAGGAGGTTCCGACCCTGTCTGGCATAGAACAGCACTTTAACCTGCCCCCGTTCACTAATTTCACCACCAGACACGCCCTCCTTCAAACCCCTCTTTGGCCCCATGGCAAAAATGCCAATAATATCCATCATATATATTTATATAGAAATGTAGAGGGCAGCACTAAATGCACTCAGGTGTAGGCAGATGGCAACACTCCATGGATTCAGATGAAAAATATCAGTGGACATTTATTACCATGTGACAGCAACATTTTGGCTCCTCCACACTTGCTGTATCCTCTAAGGTCACTGTCTTGTTGCATCAACCCCATCTTCAGCATGAGGTCAGGGTCTCCTGCCCTGACAATCTCCTTTTTTGTCTTAAGAAAGATTGGTTATCGTGAACCATGCCCTGAGATGAACAACTTTAAGGAGAACTTGTAAGACTTTTTATCAAAATGTCTAAAGTTGGGAACAAAAACACTTCTAAAGACCTGGATATCCAACAATTCATGGTCTACAAGTAGAGAAAATGTTGTGATGTTACTATTCCCTGTCGGAATGGGTGTCCTATTAAATATTACAATAGAAACTGGCAAAAGAGGTTCCCAACAACGAGACTGCACAACCTTCAAAAACTCACTTCATTTATATACAATGAAAACACTGAAAGAAGAATTTGGTCTGCAGAATACCACAAAGCATTTTGCTGCTATCCAGAAAATATGTGTGGCGTTTTTTTCAAGTTTGCCTGAGATGACCTGGTTGCTTCACAATGGTTTTAGGAAAATATATGGGAGGGAAAATAAAACAGCATACCAACACCAAAGCCAAGGGCATCTGGTCATGACCTCAATGATGTGTATAATCCAAGAAGACAATGCCCCACAGCCCTCACAGCAAGTGAATGAAATTAAGGACGGTTGTAAAAGTAGATGTTTGATTTACTGATCATAAATGAGTTGTCCCATTTATCATCATGTTTATAGATCAATTCAGCTCATAATTATTGACATTTTTGTAGCTGCACTAGGAACACTCTGGAGATGTTTAGGCAAGGCTTCCAGAGATATTTATGAACTGCAACACATCTACAGAAAGGATTGCTGGAAAATTCCTTTAAATTGATGAAGGGTTACTCATGGGGACATTGTCTAAGTCAGTGATTTTCAACCTTTTTTGAGCCGCGGCACACTTTTTATACTTAGAAAATCCTGGGGCACACCACCAACCAAAATAGCACAAAATGACACTAAAACAGTCATATTATACATATAGTTAAATATATAGATTCTAAATTTATTTTACTCAATCAGTGTGAAACCTGGGCCTGTTTCGATAAACACAAAAGGGATATCCTGGCAGGAATGGTGGAAAGACACACACAAAGCTCTTCCTCAACAGTTCTCAGTTTCTCCCTGAGAAGTACTATGGCCATGAGGCCAGAGTACAAGTGCCAGCTTATATACTCAGCATATGAGCTGGTACTTGTAGTACTCCAGCCTCATGACTATAGTATTTCTCATTTTACATTTCTCATGGTTATATGCAGTATACTGCTGGAGTACTAAAAGTACCAGCTCATATGCTGAGTATTCTGCCAACAGTTCATATACTCAGGCAAAAGCTCATATAGTCAGCATTATTGGTGGGCATTACCATGGCGGTGGGCAAATGCGAGAGTCTCTCCACTCTCAGGATGATGCGCCGGTCTCGGTGACGTCATTTTGTCACGCGAGGTTCAAAGCATTCGCATGTGTTATTGTACACGTCTCCTACATTGTAAGAAGCCGTGACTGCACATCGCTGCGCATTGCCGGGAAACAAAACACAGGGGGCACCATAGTTTGGGGAACTTTCCCCGCGGCACACCCGACCATGTGTCGCGGCACACTAGTGTGCCACGGCACACTGGTTGAAAATCACTGGTCTAAGTGCTCGGTATTTATCACATACCCCAGCACAGGAATTTGATCTAGAAACACAGAACTATGAGTAGAGGTTTCAGTTAAGTGAAAAATAACACAGACGGTGAAGGTGATGTCAGAAAATAGCCAGGGTGGGCAGAGTCCAGTATAACTTGGTTAGTCAGTCAGAGGTCAGGCCAGGCAGGGAATGTTTGTAATTGGTGAATAAGGCAAAGGTCAGAAATCAGGTAAATGGAGAAACCTTCACAGACACCTTGGCATAGACACTAGCAGGCTAGAAACTTTATTGCTCAGGCACCCTCCAATAGGGAAGAGTGCCTTAAAAACCTAGGATACATAGTGATGTATTAAAGAAGTTAAAGGGAACCTGTCATCAGCAATTGGCTTATTAAACCACTATTGTCAAGCAGCGTCACACCTATTTTTTTTTTCTCTTTCATGGTCCAGTCTGGTGGCATCATCCATAAAATCTAATTTTAAGTGAGATGTACCGTATACACTCGAGTATAAGCCGAGTTTTTCAGCACAAAAAATGTGCTGAAAAACCTCACCTCGGCTTATACTTCTGACGCTCTCCAGGCAGGTCCTCTTCTATATAGCGATGCTCCGGCATCGGCTCCATGTCCCTGAGCTGTCCGTCGCAGGGAGCATGACATCAGCGGCTCAATGACATTCTACTATCTGCGCCGGCAACGGCACACACTATGATGTCAGCAATGGCATCATATGACATCATAGTGCCTGTGACGGACCGCTTGCCGACACAGAGCCGGTGCCGGAGCACCGCTGGATAGAAGAGGACCTGCCAGGGGGTGTCAAAAGGTGAGTACACTGTTTGTTTTTTTTGCTACATGCATTATATTGGGGCTCAGGGGCTTCCGGCTATATACTTGGAGGCTGGCAGGCTATATACTACAGGGAGCTGGAAGGCTATATACTACAGGGAGCTGGAAGGCTATATACTACAGGGGGTTGGCAGACTATATACTGGGAGGCTGTGACCAATGCTTTTCCCACCCTTGGCTTATACTTGAGTCAATAAGTTTTCAATTTTTTTGTGTTAAAATTAGGGGTCTCGGCTTATACTCGGGTCGGCTTCTACTTTAGTATACAAGGTAAGTTGGTTTATAAAGTCAAGGAGATGGAGAAGGATCTGGAAGGTGTTCAGGTGCATAGCAACATACTGGTAGTAGTTTATGAGGTTAATTTCTGCAGATAGGTTCCCTTTAACGAGGATGTGTAACTCTCATGTACTAAAAGAACTACGATCCAGGCGCCAGACTGTGCTATTGTGAGCTGCTAAAATAAAACTTTTGTTTAATATAATTAGCACTATAGATATTGTAACGGGTCACACAGACAACAGAACTAAAAGTCTCTATGGGAAGAGTTCGGATGGAGGAGTCTGTGGACCAGTGGACCCTCTGGACCACCGCAGGAGATGGTATGAGGCCTGCGGTGGCAGCCAAGGTACAGGGAAGTGCAGGAAACAGTCCAAGCCTGGGATGACAGCAGCAACACAGAGGAACACTGGTAACGCTGGCACGGACTGTAGACACCGCTGGACTGGAACCCTGGGAGGCACAACAGGAAGCACGGAAGCAAACTGTAGACTTGACACAGAATGGCAGGAGCACACGGAGGTACCCTTGTAAAGCTGGAGACAGGAACACGGAGGAACACTGGTAACGCTGGAGATAGGAACACCAGGAGCGTATGGGAATGCTGTAGATAGGAGACACGGAGGCGTCTGGAAATGCTGGAAGACAGGACACACGAGGAGCGTATGGGAACGCTGGAGGCACAAAGGAACATAGGAAAGAGTCTGGAAACGCTAATGGGCTTTCTCTTCCGCAGGAACGGCTTAGGAAAGCCTGGCATGGAAACCATAGGAGATCCTAGGAGAAGATCCAGCGGGGATTGAAGGGAGGTGCCGGATTATAAGGGCGAGCCGGATTAGCAGGCGCCAATCAGGAGGATGCTGGCCCTTTAAGGCTTGAGAAGTCCACGTGCGCGCCCTCTAGTGGTGAGAGCATGCGACTGCAGGCAAGGAGGCCAGCAGCCTACACGCCGGGAGCTGGAGCACAGACAGGAGCCAGAAGAAGTAAGTGAGGGCAGGGGGACGGGGACTGGCAGGCAGCGGAGCACGGGTGTACCCGCGATCCGCGACATGGATCGTGGGAGCACCCGTGACAGATATTTACTCAATATCTGGAGTTATAGCCCTCCTGAGAAGATCACATGCCTGACAGACTTCACTGCTAGTCAGCCACCAATTGTGCAAGTTCTCCCACTTAAAAAGATGAGAGAGGCCTGTAACTGACATCATAGGTAGACCTCAACTCTGAGAGACAAAATGTGATAACTTATATTGACATGTATAATCTACAGGCAGTCCCCAGGTTACCTACAGGATAGGTTCTGTAAGTTTGTTCTTAAGTTTAATTTTTATGTAATTTGGAACTCTATATTTCATAATTGTAACCCCAGCCGAATTTATTTTGGTCTCTGTGACAATTGGATTTTTAAAATATTGGATTGTCATAAGAACCAGGATTAACAATAAAGCTTCATTACAGACACATTTAATAACTGTTAGAGCTGTTTATTGAAGCCTAGGACTAAAGTACAGGAAATTACCAACTTCCAGAGGTCCGTTTGTAACTAGGGGTTAGTAAGTCGGGTGTTCTTAAGTACTGGATTGCCTATATACTATAAACACAACCATATGTTAAAAAAGCAAATGTTTTTTATAAACAACTGATTACATTCTGATTATAGATGGAATTATAGTGAGTTGTTGAAAGTGATCGTGGCCACGCGCAGCTTGAAGCCGGGCAGCCCACTGTAACAAATGTTTTACAGAACCGCAGGACACAGCAGCCCTTTGACAAATGCCAGACTTGTAAATGTGCCAGTCCGTGCCTGCTGACTCCACAGCAAGTACTGGGGACCTTAAAAACATCTATTTCAGAACATTTGTTTTCACTGGGTCAGAGTAAAGAATTGCTCCATAACACTATGTACCACTGAACGTTTTTATACACACCAGGTATTAACCAACTTGTTTTGGACAATATGACACTACACAAATATTGGGCGTCTTTTCCTTTCTCACACCTGTGAAAACAGCCATTTCTTGTAAAGTCTGATCATTTTAGATTTTAGAATTCACAGAATGCTGGAGGAAACGGTATAGAAGCTATTGCAGGGCTGGATTTGTCATCTCCTTTGGCCCCTGATATCATCTGACGCCAATACACTGGGCACCGCTGTGAGCCTATACCCCCTGCGCTCTACATTGCTTTTCCTGATTCTAGCTGATAGTTGGAGTGCTCTGTGTAAGACTCACCCCAATATGATGTGAAACACATAAATGGGGGGCACTGCTAATGTAGGGTATAATTTCACAAATCCAAAGAACGCGTAAATTATAATGGCATAAAAAGGGAGAAGTAAATGAAAACAACTATCTTTACTATTTATCCAATATGTATAAATTACAAACAAGCCAAAAGCATGATAAAAACACTTAACAGTACAAAAAATTGTACACAAATAAACCGATGTTGGTAGGAGTCAGATGGCCCCATCACCTAGCTCCCACAACACCTATGTGTAAGACTAGGTAGAAATTCACATCATAAGCATGGTAACTGCTACAGGGGGTATAAGAATGATAAAGCAGTAACAAGAAAATAAAGAAAAGTCACCCCAGTTACTCGGTCCAGTCGGTGTCGTGGTGCATGGAGCACCCCATCGCTAATAGGTGGCTTACACAGGGGTAGAATCCTCCAAACACTATGTGCTAGTTAAAATATTCCCTACATACCTAACTGGCTGTGGGTGGTCTGCATTACTACTGTAACAAGATAACACAAGTAGTAATTCATGTGACGGCCTGTAGACCGAACTCCTTTATAGCTCCTTATAGCGGCGGAGGCTGCATGGGCACCGGGCGACACCCTTCAGCCCTGCACAAGATATAATTCAATGAATCAGCTTTGACTAGAGTGTTCCTTTAATGAAATTTTGAACATTGATGTGATGTCATAGCGTAGCCTTATATTGCATGACGTAATATATCACAGATATATTTAATATAGTGATGCCACAGAATTGTATAATAAACATTGTTACAAAATTATAATTTACCCAGTTATGTCACACTACAACAAATAGATTTATTTGGAAAGAAGGTGCCAATGGATCACCTCCTAAAGGTGTATCCCTGGGCTTCACCCCTTCCTGACTGCTTCTGTGATAGATAACATTTGTGAAAACCACTTACTACAGTATATTTATTTAGGGTACCTAAAAAATTAAATAACACCCTTTCTCTAGAACTGATATATAAATAAACATAAACAGTAAAAATCACATACATGTTAGGTTCCAAATGCCCGCTCTATCAAAATATAAAAACAATAATTCCTGGCGGTGAACCCCATAATGAAAAATAGCGCTCAAATAGCGCATTAATGCACTTTTATTCCATTTTACATCATTTAAAAAATTTTATAAAAAGTGATTAAAAGGTCACACAGTCCCCATAATGGAAGCAATGAAAACATCAGCTCATTTTGCCAAAAAAACGTCTTGCATGGCTCCATACACCAAAGTTATTAACCAGAAGATGGCAAAATGAAATGATTTTTTCATACACATTGTTTTAATTTGTAATAAGTATTAACACAATAAAACCTATATAAATTTGGTATCACCGTGATCGTACCGAACCAAAGAATAAATTAGATGTATCATTTGGAACGCACAGTAAAAGTTGTAAAAACTGAGTATATAAAAAACACTTCCTACCTCCATGTGACTCTTCAGGGGAGAATAACCAGATCCTCCTGACCATATAGGATCAGGGAAGGGGCAGACCCAGAAAGGTATCTGTGGAGAGACAGTTCAGTGGTAACGGTTCTGTAACTTCTATGTGTTGTGAGACACTGAAGGGGTTAACTGTGGATGGGCGGTATGTTTCCCCTAGGTTTTCCTACTATGCAAGGCCTTAGTGCTGAGGTTGTGTTGTCCAGCACCTTGGACACAGGTGGCGGGAGCAGCCTAATCAGCCTGCATAAAGCTGCTGAGCAGAACTGATAGTGTTGTCTCTCTGAAAGGAGGCTGGAGAGCACACAGCCCTGACCTCTGTGCCTGGAGCAGCGACTTATTTTATGTACTAGTGGTGAGTTAGAGAAACTCTGTTTAGTTAGCACCCTGACGGGTAGGATTTTGTTTGTTTAATGCCTGAATGTAAAGGCTGTTTTATTTTGCTGCTGCAATAAACACAGGCTAGACCTGTTTTGGACTGTACCTTGGTGTCACTGTCTTGAACTGCATCCCAACACCCCGCTACCTCAGACTCTACTGGGCCAAATCTCCCACAGTGTCCACAATTTCCCCTCTATTCCAGGGCTATAAAAATTTAAACCGCTGGTTGTGATTCTGCATACTTACCTCCACTAAATACACTAAGCTCTTTCCCATAGTACTCCACGCTATCATCACGCAAATGGCCGGGCCAGAAGTGATATCCAACTTACTGTGAAATTGTTTCCACATGAGACAGCCTAAGCAATAACATGTCTAACGTGGTGTCATGAGTCACCCGACCGAGTGTATGGCATCATAGGGTGGATATATAGGAACTGATTCTATGATAGTTCTTTTCCCTTTATGAACAATTTGGATAAAAGCATTAGGTATTGAGCTAATATCTATTTTAGGGATGAACATAATATGAAATACACACCCTAAGGAGCATTAATACCCTAATTGTGATAAAGGAGACATACACTAATCGACACGTACTGTTGATTCCATATGTAAGTATCTACCAATGATATGCCTCGGGCTGAGCCTCTCAGTGCGCCCAGGATGATTTGGCATGTGATAAAGCCATGTGACATAGAGCAATACCAAGGAAACTAGTTGGTACTCAAACCAACCGGAAGTTGTTTCAACATCACTTCCGGCCTCAGCACATGTGTGATATACAAACTGACCGGAAGTTGGTGTGATGTCACTTCCAGCCCATACCCACGTGGGACATACCAGTGAACTGGAATTGTTTGTAATGTCACTTCCAGCCCCACCCAGCATTTGAATTTTTTATAGCCCTGGAATGGAAGGGGAATTGTGGACACATAAATTTAATGGCCACAAGGACAGCAGTTACCACTGAACTGTCTCTCCATAGATACCTCTCTGGTTCTGCCCCTTCCCTGATCCTATATGGTCAGGAGGAGGATCTTGTTATTCTCCAATAAAGAGTCACATGAAGGTGATACAACGCTTAGGGAGGGTTTTTATATATGGAGGGCTGATTAGCCACTCAAGGGTAAATAGAATATATAGATTACCACATGGATGGTAAGACAGTTCCATTTTCTATATGAGCACTGGCAGCTTACTACATTTCCTCTTTTCGAATATTTAAGTGTTAATGTCAAATCTTTACATGATGGTTTTAAGTAAACTGAACCTTCATATCTCTCCTCTCTCATCTCAGTCTATCGCCCAACCTCTGCTCTTCGATCTGCCACTGATCTTAGATTAATCACTACCTTAATCTGAACCTCCAACTCACGACGCCAAGACTTCTCTAGAGCTGCACCTATTCTATGGAATGCTCTGCGCTGGACTATCAGACTAACCTCCAAAGTTTTAAACATTCTCTTAAAACCCATCTCTTTAGGCAAGCAAGCCTGTCACACTTGTTAGCTGCATGAAGTTTTAACTCTCTTTTCTAACACGTCCTGTGTCCTCCTCCGAGCCATTATCTACCAGACACCAAGCTTCAGGCTTCTCTGCAGTCCCATTCACCTCAGACTTTGTATATAAGATGACGGCTGATGACTGGGTTAAGCAGCAGCACCTCTATTTCTTATATTATATTTTGTTCTATTCCCTTATGAAGAATGGCTGGACCATTATAAAAGCTTTTTACCTATGGTATTGTCTCATGCTTTCTCATAGACTATAAGCTCTTGCGACCAGGGACTGCACTCCTTTTGTTCCATATGACTGTTTGTTCTCTGTCATGTTTTATTTTATTTTATTTGTTCTGATTTGTAAAGCTCTACGGAATGTTATGGTACTATATAAATTAATATTAGTATAATTATTATTATTAATTGGAGTAAAAGTTATATTGTAAGGATCCATAATACTGTGTTTTTCCTATTGATTGTTTGGGGTCTTGTTACTTAAACTAGCCTGAGTGGCAGGTAGCCGATTCTGCTTTTTGTTAGGCAGAAAATAAGCTCTCACATAGTTCTGTAGATGGAAAAATTAAAAATATAGTGAATTATAAAGATGGGGAGTAAAGAAATAAATGAAAAATGGATGTGTCGTGAAGGGGTTAAGTTAATCTTTAAGAATACCAAATGCAAAAGATGAAGAATTGTGAAGCACATGAAGAATTATGTCAGTGGGCATGTGGGTCCCCTCCCCTCTGATTACTTTATGCTTTGTTCCCAGTGGTTAGCAATGACATTTATCTGCTGCTCTGTAGAGGAGTCATCCACAGCCGCCACCACAGTGAGCCAGCCACAAGCTGCGGAGCCGTCACATTAATGTGCATGTACACATGCCTGATCATCAGTAATGACCCTGATATTTACAGGAGCAAATGTGGGAGGACCAGATGGCAAGATCTTGTAACATCTCTAGAACATCTCTAGAAAAAACAAATATTGACCTAATTTAACACTTATCAGCAGTATCCAAATCTATGTATTTCTTACCTCTGCTGTTCTAATATATATTAATAGCCCATGCATGTTGCTACTGGAGTTATCAGAAATCACTACAATCATTGTAACATTTTAGAACTGAGGGACACATCCAGTAAATTTAGCCGTACACCCCTACTGTTTTGTAATCATCATCAGTTCAAACCATTAAAGAGAGGAACAACTTTTCTAAACTTTTTTTTTTAATGTATTGCACCACAAAGTGATCTGCTAGTTGTGATGTCCTCCTGTATGTGTGACCACCCAGTGGTTTAGCTGTGAATTGGTGCACCGTTAACATCTGCGTTTTAAATGCGTTTAAAAACGTACCAAGAACACACGTATCATGAACCACACCCTAATACATCAAGTAAATGCCAGATTGGGAGGAAGCCTGTTTCTAGTGTGAGCATTCCCACCTTTTGTAAGTCCATCTCCTGAGAAGGGGAGATCAAAGAATTAGAAGGCCTGTGTGGCACTTTCCTGCCAAAAGCCAAAACAGGGGAAAGAGGGGGAATACAGACCTCCCCCTCTCAGTTACATCACAGCCAGGTGTGAGGGTCAAAAACTCACGAGGTTTAAATGAGTGATTCTGGAACAAAGCCTTGTCAATTCTAGGAGCTGTTTTATGGTCCAAAATTCTCCATGTGGTGTTCTTCAGCCAATATACAGTATCTCTCTGTATATCACATAGTAAGGGTTCTTTTGCTTCTTTATCCCATAACTTTTTGTATGTATTGTATGTATATTGTTTTGTAACAGTTTTTCTTTTCATCTGACAAGTTTATGTTTTGTGTTTATTGTACTTTATGTATAATCAAATGTTAGCTTTAATAAGCCTCTGCTTGTCGCCTTAAAGAATCTAGGTTTCAGAAGGGATTAGGTTGCCAGGTTCTCTAATATAGTACATGTAGTGATTGCATGTTCTGTGTGAATCATCAGTGTGCATTGTCTGTGTGGTTGAGGTGTCTACAGCCTTCTTAGTATAAATAATTTGTGGTTGGTGGCAGTGAGTTGGTCTGGGTACTGAGTACTTGGGAGTAAATTTAGTGTATAGCACAGAAAAAAGTAGAAAAAAACGCCGGCTCACCCGTACTCTGGTGTCAATGGTTCATCCGAACTCCAAATCACGGCAGGTGCTCCGGAAGCCGGCCTCTGTCCACAGGCCAAACGAAAAGCAAAAACAAACTTGGGATTCAGCACTCTGTACCATACCATCTTCCTTTATTGGAGTTAAAAATCATGCGGACACACATAGCTGTAACATTGATCAACGCGTTTCGGCAGGAGCTGCCTTAGTCATGATCATGATCTAAATTTAGTGTATGGATGGCATTTTATGAAAGTGGGCGGAGCTTAGGGGCTAAATTATGGGACTCCCTAGAGTAGTGGAGTTCATCATAACCATTAATTCTTTCTTTCTTGTGGTTAATACTATAACAACCTCACAAAGAGATTGACACAAGTTTTAAGCCTCTCTTCTACTACCATGAGATGGGCCTCTTAAAGGGAACCTACCACCCCGATTCTACCTATAAAGGTAGAAGGGGTGGTAGGTGGATGGATGGGACGTGAGGATAGCCCTTTTTTGGGCTAATCCTCACATCCCGGGTGTCTTTTAGAAAACTTTATTGAAGCTATATGCTAATTTTTTTATGCGGCTACTGGGGTGTGGAGTAGCCGGACATGAGGCTACTAGTCGCGGCTACTCAACGCCCCAGTAGCCACGTTACTCCGCCTACCAGATAATCTTTGGCGCTCAGCTCCTGGAAGCTGCGCGCCCTCGTCCGAGTCCCCCGTCTACTGCGCATGTGCAGTAGTTCCGGCTCTGGAGCTGCGCAGCCGAAGGCTGTCAGATTTTTATCTGATAACTTCATGTTTTTGTACTGTATGTTATTTGAAGTTCTATATTAGAAAAAGTTTCAAGCATAATAAAACATAACATTACCTTGTCAGCACAAAACTCTGGACCTACCTAGAACAAAATGGTGGATCAATACTGGAAATGTAAGTATGTGACATGTTTTCATCAACCACTGAAAGCTCAGAACTTGCCCAGACTTTAGGAAAATTGTTGGTTCTCTTTAAGTGAAAGAGGAATGTGATTAGGTGTGGGTTCTCTTAGACCTTGAGTTATTTTGAGCGTTGAACTTTATTATACAAGAAACTTTTTCTGGTACATGGAGAGCCGCTGATTTGGACTTGGTGGAATGCACGATAAGAAGTTTCATCTTACAGACAAGCTTTAGTCTACACTTCCAAATTAATTCCAGTCACCAGAATCAGTATTAAAGATCTCTTCCAAGAAAGGAGGGAATGAGAGGAAAGTCATATTCAACCCCAATGTATTGCTATGGATACTGCTGAGTGAACCCCATACACACCAATCAGACTGGCACTGGCCACTGTGATCCTCACTCATTTCTCATGAGGAGTTATGTTTTTAGTTCTTAAAGGGATCCTGTAATATGTCTGCCTTAGCAATTCATTGCATTCACCTCTATATATGTATTCTATTTTATCTTATTGCTTTGATTCGTGATGTTTCTCTTTTACCAATTGGGAGTTTGTCCTTGAACAGTTTAAAATATCTGTTCTGCTCTACCACTAGTACATAGTCATCTTGTCCTACTAGTCCTTCCAGTTGTAACAGTGTATATGGCATGTCCAGGGGCAGACAAGAGAAACAAATCATCAAACAAGTAGTAAAAGGTGATATTATCATCCAGGTTGTCAGCACTGAGAAAAACACACATTCCCACAGATAATACATTAAGTGAAATATTTACCTATGACATGACTTCAGACAACCATCATACATGCATCATTATTATAATGTACCTTCATTTGTAAATATTTGTAAGTAACAGAGATGAAATACAGATTGTGGGGACATCTAGTGGCCCTTCACTAAATCTACACTCTGAAAAGGCTTTATAGGATTTTCATAGAGCCTTTCCCACAGACTGCACACATTGCGGAGGACAAGAGTCCTTGAAGAATGCAGAAATATGATGCAAGGACTCCCTGTATGTTGGCAGAACTTTCACTTAAGAACAGTGTAGTGCTGCCAGTTCATCTAGCAGATTGGAAGTCATTGCATCATATTTCTGTATAATTTAAGAATTCCTGTCCTTTTGTTTTTTTGTTTTGTTTATGGATTTGTATGAGAGTTTTATTTGTGCAGGACAAGTTTTACTTTTTATTGGAACCATTTTAAAGTTTAAATGTTTGGACCATTTTAATAAATTTGATTTGACTTTTACTGTTGACTGTTTTTACTATGGCAGTGAAACAACTATAGTCTAACTATGGCAGATGACTGCGAGAAGCAATGTAATGGTCCGCACTGCCATCCTTCTGTGATCAAACACTTTTTCCTTTCGGATCATTAGTCATTGATGGAAAAAAAATAGATGACTGCAGTTCATGGAACCTTGGAGGAAAAATAGACTTTTTTCTACCTCATGGAAAGAAAATATTTTCAAAAACAATCCAAAAAGATTTTTTGCTGTCGCATAAGGACAATCTATATGGTCCTCAGGATCATGTCGGCACTGTCAGTGTGCCAGTGTGATCCGCAGCAGGTCATACAGCCTGGTCCCTGCAGGGAGATAGTTCCTTGCCGGGCAGTTTAACCCCTTAACTGCCGGGATCGAGTACCAGCGCTGCAACTAAAGAGATAGAGGAAAATGTGTTTCCTATGTCATTCCTCTGGCCCCAGCAGTGCAATCGCGACCGGTAGCATGCCCCCTAATTTGTGTCGCATGGAAGCCAGCGCAGCGGCACCACAAAAGGGTCACGTGAGACACTTCTTAAATACCTGTGTAAGCTGTTTTAGGCATGAAGAACGTGCACAGCCCGAAAAAAGTGCAGTGAGCGACTCTTAGTAAATGAGCCCCTATGGGGCTTTCCGATTTGCGCCGATTTCCCCTGAATTGCCCCAGATTTTTGGCACACACGATCGGATTCGGAAAAACCGCCGCATTTAAAAAATGTGTTGCGAAAATTGAACTTACCTTCACTCAGCCCGAGCCGGTGAACTGCAGTGCGTTCCGATGCTCTTCAGCGCAGCAGCGCCACCTCGTGGACGGCTGAGGAACTGCCTTAATAAATCCCAGCCGGACCCGAATCCAGCGCAGAGAACGTGCCACTGGATCCCGAATGGACCGGGTAAGTAAATCTGCCCCAACGTGTTGAATCCGGTGGTGCACAGCTGATACAGTGCAAAGCATGAGTTTTTGGCAGAGAGTGAGGATGTTATTGGTAGGGGGAAGCACCAAAGGGGAGAGCAGGTGGGGTGGAAGTGCTGCGGGGATGTGCAGGAGCACTTTGTCCCTCCCACTGTTTGCTGAAACTTTCTCTGCTACTGTGAGGTAGTGGGGAAGCGCTGAGGGAGCAAGGAGAAGGGTAAGACAGTGGGGCAGATTTATCAAGCAGTCTGAAAGTCAGAATATTTCCAATTGCCCATGGCAACCAATCACAGCTCCCCTTTAAAATATTCATGAGCACTGGTGAAATGAAAGCTGAGCTGTGATTGGTTGCCATGGGCAACTGGAAATATTCTGACTTTCAGACTGCTTGATAAATCTGCCCCAGTGAATCAACCTGTGAAGCTGTTGTATGGAGGGGTTCTGGTAACACACCTGAAACTCTTCTGTTTCATTTACATATACTCTAAAAATGTTTTATCTTATAAGGAAAGGAGTGCTGCGAGATCTATATGATCCTATGGCTACAATCTCTTGGGGAGATCTAAAATTCTGTAAAGTAAAATTGATTTTCTTTAATCTTCAGGTGTAATTTTTTTTCCAGTTTTCTTACTTTTTTTCTTTTTTTTTTTTTTTTACCATAATGGACTACTTACTAAAAGTGACATCTGAAATTAGAAACTGTTTTCCTCCATATATTGGCTCTGGTTTTGCAGCTTTGAATTTTTTAATTTAACTGAAGAAACAAAACGAATTCTGTTATTTAACCGGCTAGCAACAAAGGGAAAGTATGCTAACCCTGCTAAGCTGCGACTTAGCTGCGACTGCAAAAATTGCTATTTTAGTGCTTTCTGCCAACCAACAT
Source organism: Engystomops pustulosus (assembly GCF_040894005.1). Classification (NCBI taxonomy): domain Eukaryota; kingdom Metazoa; phylum Chordata; class Amphibia; order Anura; family Leptodactylidae; genus Engystomops; species Engystomops pustulosus. Next base: position 61,188,417 of record NC_092411.1, read on the forward strand.
ATGTCATGAGAAGTGGTCAAAAAGCTGGAAAATAGTATCAGTGAAAACATTATCTTATCTCTAATACTCTTTTGATAAAAAAATAAATAAGTATAGTTCTCAGAATAGTAGGTTATGTTGTTTTTATAGAGTATGGGGAACTCCATAAATGTTTTATATTATAATATATAATTTTTATCATTATGTTATTTTAAACCCGAAAATTGAAGCCATTGCAAAATACAACTCTCCTGCAAAAAGCAAGTCCTAAAATTTCAGATAAAAAAATAGAAAAATTATGTCAAAGTTGAGTATGGGAATAAGCTTGTTTTGGAACTTTCCACTCTTTTTGACTTTTCAACTGTAATATTGCACTTATTATAGTTGGATTAAGGGGTTAAAAAGGCTGCTTCCACGCAAACATTTCTTTCATACTTGCCATACGCTGAAAGCACCACTGACTTTGACAATCCAAATCCTGTGTATAATAAATTAACAGAAGAATCCTTGTATAAATGGAGCTACTTAGCCCTCTATTTATACCCATGGAAGCGGTGACCATTCTCAATGTTCACAGTCAGGACGTGTGAAGTGGCCTAGACTAGGAAATATGCATTTCTGGCAGCTGGGAGATGGCGTATGTTTTAATGTTCATGGTGAAAACAAAGTGCTGATTTAAGTTGAGAAAAAAAATATTGAGATGACGCAGGAACAGATGTGGTTAACATATTAGAAATTGTCCAGATAGAGTTTAGGTAATGGAGAAGATAGATTGTCCTCCCTCTATGGCTGCTGGAAGTCCTTACATAGTTCCCAGGACAGAATGTGCTAAGTTGGTTTTAAATGTATTTGCTATATGAATATGACGGTTTTCATTACTACAATTTCTTACGGAGAATTTCCTTGTTGCCTCTTGTTTAGGCCATCCCATCAACACAACAAAGCTCATAAAAGAAGACCACAAGGAACACAGGGACAGGGCTAAGTTTCCACTATTACAATCAATTATAGTGGTCAAGTACCAGTTCTCCACAGGCTACCTGCCAAAATAATGCAATATTCAGTCACAAGCAGAAATAACAAATATTACCAACAAATTGATCTCTTCTCTGATTGAACTTCTGATTTTTAGCTTGTACTTTCTACATTAGATCAAGACCACCATTATGACTTCTTCTGACGAATGAAGAGTTTTTCCCCAGACAATTTAAAGAGGTCCTGTCACCCATAAAAAAGCAAGCAGCTCCTAGTGCTACAACAGATATAACAGTCTTACATTGCTAGCTTAATTGGAAACCTCGTATAACACTAGCAGACACTGCTGCGCTGTAAGCGGTTGGGTGTATACATGAGGGGGCGGTCCAAGGTGCTGCTTCTCCCCCTCCATAGGCCGAGCTTCATGCGGCAGTCACCTCCCCTTAACGCGCCCCCTCATGAATATACCCGACCGCTTACATTTCTAGTGTTCAGTGCAGAAGTGTTTGTTAGCGTTATCGGAGAGTTCTGATAACGCTAGAAGTGTAACACTGCTACATTTGTTATAGCACTTTAGTAAGCAGCTCCTAGTGCCTTTTTATAGATGGTAGGTCCTCTTTAACACCTAGCTTGTGCAATTCATTCCCACAGACACTACAGAGGATTTAAAGCTAAATCACTATATCTCTGCTAATCCATTGTTCCCACAATTACATATATTGGTCCACATTTACTAAAAACTGTGCAAACTGTTTACCTGTGTAGTGTGCATATGGGACCATATTCATGATTTGTGGTGCCCATTCTTCATGAACCTGGCGCTCCCTGCACTTTTCCGACAGAGTACATTTTTAACATGGGGGAACACTTCTGTTGGACTTTGCATATTAAATGTGGCGCACGGTCCGACTGAGCACCCGAACGCCCATTTCAGTGCAGAATTTATGTCACATTGGGTATAGAGCAGCATGTGCCACAAATGTGGCTCGGACATTTCAAAAATAGTTGTGCAAGCAGTTTGCACATGAAAGAATGTACACAGTCCAACAGAAAACTGGCGCAGGGGCTTTAGTAAATGTTGGCCATTTTCCTTACTGTTTTTGATTTTAAAAAATTACAAATAATTGAACTATTGAAGGATAATAGAATGCTTAGGACCCAGTACATATCCCTATATCCCAAACTAATCCTAAATAATAATGATTGACCAACACTCCAAACCCATTAGTACCGAATAACTTATAGGGGCAGATTTACTTACCCGGTCCATTCGCGATCCAGCGGCGCGTTCTCCGACGCTGATTCGAGTTCTGGCGCCCAATGGATGTCCACTAGGTGTCGTTGCGATCCGGTGTATGTGAGTACTATTTTTGCGACCCAATTTTTTTAAAATTCAGCAGTTTTTCCGAATCCGTCGTGTTTTCCGACAGCCACGCCTCCCGATTTCTGTCGTGTGAAAGCCGGCGCCGATGTGCCGCAATCCGATCGCGTGCGCCAAAATCCCGGGGCAATTTGCCGCAAAACGGAAATATTCGGGAAACTCGGCGTAAGTGCGGTGTTCGGACCCTTAGTAAATGAGCCCCACAGTATCCAGCCTTATCACTAACACCTTAGTAAGTGAGAGTAAATAATTCAAGAAGTGTACAGCACAGTTTCATATAAATTTCTATCACACTCGATGTGGGACCACTAAAAAGTCCTACCAGAACCAGAATAAATTCTGCGTATTCAGAGCTAAGAAAAATATTTCATACACTACAAACTATGCTCCCATTGTATAAAGTAGTGCAGCAAGGCATATGCTCAACCTGTCGCTCTATTAGGTAACGAAAATGGAACCCCATTTCTCATTATCAGTGGAGGTGCCAGCTGGTGAACCCCCACTGATCAGATTGATATCCCCAATCTTGTGGATAGGGAATCACAATCCAACCTTATACAACCCTTTAGTGCCAACAGGAAGGTCCTACTCGTGCCCATCATTTCCTATGGACTGAGTAGTACACACATTGCTTGTGGACCCAATTTTGGCTGTACTGGACTGACATGCTGAGTTCCATTCAACTGCTTGGAGTTTGTTCTAGCAGATTCGTCCAACAGATGGATTAAGTCTAATGCTGTGAAATTTACCATGTAGAACATAATTCTTGAAACATATCTCCGCCACCTTGTGAGCGCTTCTGGTTACAATCTAACACTTCAAGCATCACCTCATGTATTTTATGTAGTACAGTACACAGATACTTTATTACTAAAACAAATGCGCTTCATCCTCTGGGTGGCGCTAGTGGATCATTTACTGCATCTCAACACATAAATCACTGTTAAATTGGTTATAAATGAAGAATTTAGGTTCACAAATCGTTGATGGATGTCACATGCATGCAGATTAGTGCATGTTAAAAAAAAATTGCTTATCCTTCTCATACAATATTGTGTTTTTTGTAAATAACTATAACAAAGGGGCTCCATGGTATAATGGCATCAGCAGTAAGCCACAACAACTTTCGATTACTATCTCTGTTCCAGTGCAAATGCCCTTGAAAAGGATCTTCCCTTATGTACTGTAAAGTATTTGCTTGAATGTTTTGCACATCTACAGTTCATCTTTAAGAAACCTATAAAGCTAAACATTTTACAAAAGATAATTAGAAGAAAGTGTTGTAGTTGTGTCCTAGCCATAAACATACATATCTCCCACTTGCTTCTCCGACCACTGAAAGGGAATGTATTCCCAATGATTATAAACTGCAATAGGCTGAAACAACTCATTAATGGTCAAGGGTGAGTTTTCTAAGAAGGCTCTGTGTAGTGGGTACACTGTGACATCATTTATTGTCAGTAGTGATGTAATGAGGGGTCAGTGTTATCTATATAGAGGTCATTGTATAGGGAGGGGGAGGAGATAAGCTGTGACATCATCTATTGTCAGTAGTGATGTAATGATGTGCAACATCCCCCACCGGGGCCTAAGATATGCAACATCCCCCACAGGCCTTTTCTTGGGGCCTGTGGGCAGCTTGGGCCCAGAATAGTGGAGTGGCTGGCGGTTGCAGCCTAGGGCAAGCTGATGTCACAGTGCTTGGTGTGGGGACCGAGGGCTGTCCTCTAGCCAGGCAGGTCTCCAGCAGGTGGTGTGTGCAAGAAATATGGAGGGAGAGGCTGAGGTACTGGTTCTCCCTGGGGCAGCCCTTAGAGCCTGTAGTATATGCCCCTGGGTAATAGATGGGGAGCCCGTGATGGTGATACAGCAGTATCCAGGGATCAGACGGAGACAATGTTGTGCAAAATAACTCACGGTTCTTTTTTGGAACAAATGGAGGCAACAGCCAAACGGTCTTATTACAGATGCTGGATTACTGGAGTGGTCATGGAGAGTGTCTCTCAGAAGTAGATTCACCAGCCTGGTAGTAGATGCAGGCTGGGATGTAGCTGTGTCCAGATGTGGATGCTGCAGCTTGTCTTGGGATTAGCTGTGTGTCTGTGCTAGAGGTGCACTGACACTCTGTCTCTGGTCACTCAGTGTGTCTTGTGGAAGATGTGCTCTCTAGGAGACCTGGGTTCCAAGAGGTGCTCCTCTGTCAGGAGCTGGGGCCTAAGAGCTGAGAGCTAAGACAGACTCTGCTCTGTAGAAGGGTCACTCTCCAATCACACTCCAGTTCACATGAAGGAATACAATTGGACAATAACTTTAGAAACCTTAACCCTTGCCTGCACAGGCAGTATCTACAGCTGCTAATTACCTTAATTGATTGTATTACCGTAAAGGTGAGTTGATCAGACTCCACTAGAGGGTTCCTACAGATCAGGGGTCAGGAACCTTTTTGGCTGAGAGAGCCATAAGCGCCACATATTTTAAAATATAATTCTGCGAGAGCCGTACAATATGTTTAAAGGGACACTGACAGAACAATTGCTCCAGCAGTTATTAGTACAGCAAGGAGTGTTCCTCCCCCATGTACTAAGCCGCCACTGGACCAAAACAATGGTAATTTGCTGTAAAATAAAAAATAGATAATTTACATTCGAGCTTGAGATGCAGCACATCTTGTCCAGCACTCTGGTTTCTTTTTAATGTGCTGCCTGGATCTGGCTTCTTCCCACCTGATGATGAGTGTCAGCTTTCAGGCATGCGCAGAAGAAGGAAGAGGCCAGAGTGCTGTGCGAGATGTCCTCCATGGCAAGCTCCAATGTAAATTATCTATTTTTTTTTTTTTACAGGGAATTACCATTGTTTTGGTCCAGTGGCAGCTTAGTACACGCGCCATCTGCTGCAGAACCTCCCAAATACACGTGCCATCCGCTGCAGAACATCCCCATACATGAGCCAACTGCTGCAGAACATCCCTATACACATGCCAACCGCTGCAGAATATCCCTATACACATGCCAACCGCTGCAGAACATCCCTATACACATGCCAACCGCTGCAGGACATCCCTATACACATGCCACCCGCTGCAGGACATCCCTATGCAGACGCCAACCGCTGCAGAACATCCCAATACCGTCGCCAACCGCTGCAGGACATCCCCATACAGACGCTAACCGCTGCAGAACATCCCCATACATGAGCCAACCGCTGCAGAACATCCCCATAAAGACGCCAACCGCTGCAGAACATCCGTATACAGACGCCAACCGCTGCAGGACATCCCTATACAGACGCCAACCGCTGCAGAACATCCCTATACATGAGCCAACCGCTGCATAACATCCCCATAAAGACGCCAACCGCTGCAGAACATCCATATACAGACGCCAACCGCTGCAGGACATCCCTATACAGACGCCAACCGCTGCAGAACATCCCTATACAGGCGCCAACCGCTGCAGAACATTTTAATACACATTTATTAAAGTATCTGCACCAGTTTTCTGGGGACTTTGCACTGGATAGAACATCTTTGGAGATTTTACATGTATTTATAACGTGTTTGCACCAGTTTTGTGTGGCAGCTGCTCTGTGTCACACAAGACAGTAAAATCTGCACCTAAAGGGGCTGTGCACACAAGTTATGTATTTGGTCCAAGCTATTACATGTCTAAGCTGCTGCAGAACCTCAAATTAATGTAGAAATGCAGAGGTGAGGGAAGATATGAGGGGATGATGCAGAGGGGTCTGTAAGGGACACTTAGCTGCAGCTGCACACAGGACACTAAGGGGTTAGTGCAGAGTGTGAGGAGACACTGGGGGGAGGGAGGACTTATCTCTGGCTGATTCCCGGCTGCTGACTCCTTCTCCTCAGGTGCTGGATGTCTCCGGAGTATGCAGCTCTCTAATCTCCTGTGTATGAACCCTGGCTGCGAGCCATCAAAAGAGCCATATCTGGCTCGCGATCCATAGGTTCCCGACCCCTGCTACAGATAGAGGGCCTTAGTTGCAAGCACTCCCTTGCCTATACGTCGGCAGGGGTGTTGCAGATGGGTCAGTGTTATCTATATAGAGGTCATTGTACAGGGAGGGGGAGGAGATAATCTGTGACATCATCTATTGTCAGTAGTGATGTAATGATGTGTCAGTGTTATCTATATAGAGGTCATTGTACAGGGAGGGGGAGGAGATAAGCTGTGACATCATCTATTGCCAGTAGTGATTTAATGATGGGTCAGTGTTATCTATATAGAGGTCATTGTACAGGGAGGGGGAGGAGATAAGCTGTGACATCATCTATTGTCAGCAGTGATGTAATGATGGGTCAGTGTTATCTATATAGAGGTCATTGTACAGGGAGGGGGAGGAGATGTGACATGTGTCTGAAAAATTGAATTGGAAATCTACAGCTGTGACTATGTACACCTATTGTTTGATTATATTATTCATTGATATATTTGGTATTAATTCTTTGTTTATAAATGATCTACATTTTCATCAGTTAATTTATTAATTCATTTACTAACATATACTTGTATTATTATTTCTTTTTTTAAGAAAGGGAACCTGTCATCTACTCTTACCTTACTTAACTAGCATCACCATGAAAAGGATGAAATGTCCTTTGCAAAGTATGCTTCATTATTGGAGGCATTTTTAACAAAAAATGTAAAACATTGGGACATTTTGAAACAAGATAAAAGAATAGATAAATATTAACCAAAAAAACAGTTTTTTGTATTTAGAAAAGCAAGGAATAATGGGAAATAGGTGGCACCCACAGTTAAGAATGATAAAAATTGCAGAATACAGAAGGAATACCCATCCCAAACACCCGGTTTCTTCCCATGTAAGAATTGTCCAGGCTTGCAGATAACTTTATATACTCGAGTAAAGCCAAGATGTTCAGCACAATTTTTGTGCTGAAAAAGCCCCACTTGGTTTATACTCGGGTATATAACAAAAAAGCCGGAAAATGTGGGGAGAATATGAGCCACGGAGAGAAGAGGACGCTAAGGGTGAGCATCGGGTATAAGTACTAAGTTTATTATTTTATCATAAAAGGGGGTACTGCTGGACAATCATTTTTTAAATGGGGCACTGTTGGACAATTGTTTTTTAAACAGGGCTCACTGACATCATAGTGTGTGCCGATGCTGGTGCAAACACTATGATGTCAGTGAGCGGCTGATGTCATGCTGCCAGCGATGGACCGCACGGGGACATGGAGCCAATACCAGAGCATCGATCGATAGAAGAGGACCTGCCAGGGGGTGTCAGAAGGTGAGTTCACTGTTTTTGTATATTTTTTTTGCAGGCTATATACTGGGGGTAAGGGTTAGAGACTATATACTGGGGGGCAGGGGCTGGCAGGCTATTTACCAGAGGGGCTGGCAGGCTATAAACTACAGTGGCTGCCAGGGTATATACTACAGGGGCTATATACTACAGGAGCTGCCAGGCTATATACTACAGGGGCTGGCAGGCTATATACTACAGGGACTGGCAGGCTATATACTGGAGGACTGTGACCAATGCATTTACCACCATTGGCTTATACTCGGGTCAATAGGTTTTCCCAGTTTTTTGTGTTAAAATTACGTACCTTGGCTTACACTCGGGTCAGCTTATACTCGAGTATATACAGGAATCACATATATCCTTTGTACAATTGCATCTTTTATGCGAAATCTCATCGCTTACCTATATAACATAAGCAGAAAAACTATCATCTTTTGTCATAAATCAGTTTGGCTAAGAGGCTGGAGGGGAGCATCAATTTAGATGTCTTGGGTTCTACGATGGTTGAACCCATGGTTCTGGTACTGTATGAAAGAAGAGAATTTCTTTTTTCACATCCCATAGGCTTATGGCAGGGCTGGCTCCAGGTTTCCCTTGGTCGACAGAGCCTCAGTAGACCCTTTTGCAGTAAACTCACGTGGCGGCATTAATTCATTATATATGCAGCCCTCTCACCCCCCCCCCCCCCCCCCATGGATCATATGCAGCTGCTCCCCCCATTGATTAATTTAATACAGCATGAGCCCCCCTCACCAGCCATAGATGAATTATATGCAGCCCCCTCCCCCATATGGATTATATGCATCCCCTTAACTGTCCTTTATACACAGCCCCCTCCTCACCCCCATGCATTATCTGCAGCCCCCTCCTCATCCTCCATTCGTTATATACAGCCTCTCCTCATCCCCATTCATTATATAAATCCCCTCCTCATCCTCCATTCATTATATACAGCCCCTCCTCATCCCCCATTCCCTCTATGTTCCCACTGATAGTAGCACCTACAGGGCCCTGCTCAGAAGGGACATAGAGGGGTGGGTCTGAGGGCATGCCTTATCATGGTGGACCCCATAGAAGTCAATACAGCTGCTAAGTCAGTAGTTGTGCCACAGGGTAAGCATAATATGGGTGACCCTGTACAACACCTCCATGAACACGAGACCCCAAATATCAATACCTCTATCATACATTAGCAGTATGGCTTATCCTATATCTTTGTGTGGTATTACCAACTCAAACAACACATTTCTAAAAATAATGACATAAGACGTACCCCAAAATATGTTTATTTTAAGAAAACAGATGTCAACCGGATACACAATGAATGGACTATAAAACGCATCAGATGTTTTACATATGACACTGATTTGGTTGTAATAAAAATTATGATTTTTAAAATAATTTTGGTCTATACAGGTTTGTAATAAAATGTATCTATATTGGAATTAACTGGTTCTGAATTGCATTAGTTTTACATGTTATGGGCCCAGTTGTCTTAAGGAAACAATGCATACCCTTTAACGTTAAAGGGATAGTTTTTAACAATATTTAACACTCAAAGATAATATTTATATTTCCGCAATATTCCCACAATTTTGTGGAAATATGTATGAGGTTTACGTATTTTCTTGTCTGCTGCTGATTTGGTTATTAAATACAATCATCTTACTATTGTAATGCCTACAGTAACTAGATAACAGAGCACCATGTTGTACATTATGAGACATCTAGAGAATTACAGTACTTATGTGAATGAAACATTGAGTTGAAGCTTTCATTTTACGACAGCAGATGAAGAATATAACGGTAACACATACAATCAGAGTGGAGGAAGGATGGCGGAGGCCTATTGGCAACAAAAAATGGGTGGAGGCACCCCCGACTTTCTCATACTCCTTGAGGCAAGCCCTCTGTAATAGCTTTGATTTTCTGTGAAGGAAGCTAAACCTCAATAAATTAGTCTGAAAATCTTACGACACTAAATATGAGCTGCTCATACACTCGTTCCGGCCAATTATTCTACAACACCAGTACATAGGTGGTAGGGGCCAAAATGTTGTGGAGGCTTGCTCCACCTCCCACCTCAATAATCTGCTCTTGTATATGTTACAATGCTAGTATGGAAAAATTCCAGTGTTTGATGGTATAGAACTTTAGTACGTTTTCATTGGACTTTAAAAAACATCCATCAAACCTGCAACGTGGCTGAAAATAGCCCATTTACTGTTTTACAGCACCATAAGGTCAAAGAACCAGAGTAGTTTAAAACTGTAAAAAATGGCTCAATTATGACAAAGTAGATGAACACACAACAAAGGCTCTGTGCTTAAATTAATTTTCACTATGTATCCCATATATTACTGCAGCAAATAAATATACTTTAACACTTTACTGTGGACAATAGCAAAATATCCCCCAAAACGTTACAGATGATTAACAGAAAAATAACCTCAGTGTGCACAAGATCTTGCAATCTTATTTGTTTTATGTGGGGGATCAAGGCTCTGTTCACACTGCATTCCTTCTCTATTCCCTTCCTATTATGAATGGTGTAGTACTCAGCTGTATATTTGCCTATAAAATAAATTGTGATAAAATCAACAATAAAATCCAGACAAATTGTCCAAAAATGATTATGATTGAGATTTATTGGATTCCTCATCATCATTGTCACTGCTCTGAATTGAACAGAAACCAAGAAGATAGTGTGAACAAAGTCTAATATCCATCCTAGAAACCATCAGAATTGAGAATGCCCAGGCCATTTCTAGGTTTTCATAAAGTGTTCTATCTAGAATGAATAATTGTAAATTTATTTTCCCGATTCCTGAGTCAGGTTTTATTGAATCACTCAGAATACACTTATACTGGGATATATACTTTGTAAATTTCCAACTTATACAACATGACCCAAATTTTTATGTTTCGAATGTGACCACTTTTTAGCATAATATTGTTGTAAACGATCAATTAAAGTAAATGTTTACGAAACACCAACCTACATTTTGATGTATAGGTTTTATCTAAATATGGTTAAATTTCATTTCAAAAGTTACAAATTTGAAATTTAAATTGATTTAGCATATTTTTGTAGGGTCTGTGGTACTGACAGAAGTCCTTGGGTCAAATATTTGAGCAATGTTAAAATTTACAGCTGTATTTCAAATAATATAACCGTAGATGACGTGTTTTATATTGTAAAACGCTGTCATTCTATATGATACCTCCTAAAAAAGTCATTGTGCAGGTGCAATACAAAAAAAGTGGTCCCTTAAGAATGGTCACTGTCTCCTTAAAGCTTTCATAACGAGAACATGCTCAGACAGATAAATAAAGAGGTGGACGTGATAAAACTGGCTTTGGTTTGCTTTGGTGTCTAGGGTTAAGAGATATCAATTTGTAGTCTCATTTTCAGAGTCTCCCCAAGTTCTCCTAAGAGGTAGTTTTCTTCATGTTTTTCTTCCAGTTTCGTAAAGTCACTTTTCCTGTAAAGGGGGACGCTGCTTATGTCCAGTGTGTAGGTTCCTGGTAACACAGTCTTCTGAGCTATGTGGAGGTAACTGAGTCCATCTTTCTGAGTTATACGGAAGACACCATCATTGCCGTTAGAGATCACATAACGCACGTGGTTGTTCAGGGGCTCAATTGCTGGTACAATTTCCAGTATGTGTTTCTTCTTATTGATTTCCGAGATGTTTAACATGATCTTTAGTGGCTCTTCCATATCTAGGCTCTTCAGACTTACATCTTCATTCTGATTAAAATAAAAGACACATTAAAAAAAAGACACATGAAATGAAAAAATCTGTAATTTTACAGTATTTTATCTGCAATAATTTTTTATAATGTTTGACATCCACATCCTGTTTTATGTAGATGTCAACTGTGATGTTATACCTGGAAAAAACTATTTTTATGTAACAAATGGATATATCATTTTTACATACAGTGTTCCTACTAATTCAATTATCACTGCTTGCAGTTATTCAGTTTGTCCTGTACAAAATAATCAACTAAAAACACTACTGGAGGTGTAGAAGAAGGGTGAGATACTAAAGTAAAAGGAACTCTGGACTCTAAACTGCTCTATGTAACGATCCCTTTAAAAGGACATTGATGGTGGACGATTTATCATTGATTTTGCTGAGCCTTTCTTGTGTCACATTTCCTTTTTGGGACTTCTTGATGTCCATAGGTTGCACAGGACAATTCTCTCCAGTAGAACACAGAAGCATTGAGGATCTATTGGCTACTACAAGGCAAGATCTTGCAACTTTTTATATGGCTTTTTGACAAAAAGTAGCTTAACCAGCTATCAGTGCAGAAGAATAATGCAAATACATGTAGTTTTGTAAGTCGCCCTATAGCTAGTCCCTCTATGCCCGATGCTAAAATAATATCATTTATATTGATCTCTGTTTGAGGTTGCACAGTGTCAGCGTTCTACACCCATACGTCTCTCTGCGCATAAACCATGTGTACAGCTAGTGTATGCTGCTCCGGCATTATTGATTAACTGTGAAGACAGCGTCTGAGATTGTCCAATGTGCCTAATTTTGACCCATCTCTAGGTAAATATAAAGTTTTTTTTTTTTTACAGTAGGCGCAAAGGGACTTGCTAAAGTCCATGAGGACTTGTAGGTGGTTTAGTGACCCAAATAGCACCATCAGGTCCTCTTTAATAAATATGAGGGGCAAAGGGACTCTGAAGACTGTCTTAGTACTGTCCCTAGGAGTCTGCCTAATGATAAATACTTTCCGGACATTTATAGAGTAATGAACCTTCTTTGAAACAGATTTTCACAACTATCAACTAAGTTAGACCATGGAAAAAGATGGATTATATATAAGCATCTTTTCAAGGACCAAAGATTACTGTACGAAGCTTCAACTATTCAAGTAGGTTAGCATCATGTTAAAGAGATCTGAGGGAACCAGAATTATGTCTATGTCTCTTACCATCAGAGAAATTGTGTCATTGGAACTTCTCTTTGCCCTCCCAGTTTTCTTTGGGTAGCCATTGATTTTACATTCATAGCAGGTTTCAGGAGACAAAGCATTTTCCTCTCTCTCCTCTCTGGCAGTAGGTAAATACTGGCCTCTGTTGAATGCCAAGCTGGACACACAGTGACTGTGACAAAAAAAGGTAATTAATATATACATTTCTAAGAGTCTATGTACATTTGATCAGTCAATCATCGGCTCATAGGCCAGAGAAATATGCCTATTTTGTAAGGTTAAAAAATAGCATAAGTAATCTTAGATATGTTGCACCCTCCTCACATGCACCAACCCGTTTTGATTTATTAATGTGCTCCCAAATTCTACAAATTAATCAGATAGAAAATATCATGAGATAAGTCAAAGTACTATAACCGCTATTCACAGAAGTAATGATAATTGTATTATAGGGGGTGTACTGCTAGGAGTAGCGGTCTCCATTTGTAATATAGACCTTGAACACTAACGTCTGCTGTGGGCTATTACAAAGTGTATGCATAGGTGTAATATCATTATAAAGATTATGGGCAGCAACTTACCCTTGTCCAACTCTATAGTATCCAGGAGGACATCCACAGAGATAGCCTCCATCAGTGTTGGAACAGCCATAATTACAAGGATTGCTAGAGGTGCACTCATTCACATCATGACAAGAAGAGGAAAACTGGTCATATGAGAATCCTGAAGGACAGGCACATTTGTAGCTGCCCAGTGTATTGTAACATGAAGCAGAGCCGCATGTGTTTGGTGCATTGCATTCATTCTCATCTGTAGGAGAAAATTATAATTTGTTAGCAATATATTTCAAATGGACAAATTTCCATTCTTTAACATTTTAAATGTGGAGCCACCTCTATACTTTACACCTTTTCTAGTGGGCATCTGCTCACAATGAACATTTTGCAGGTATGGCCACCTCCCTTTGCATAAATATAGCCAAGGCTAGATTAAGCTTACAGAGTTAAATTATTGTATGGAACCAGATACAATAATAAGAGACAGGAGCATCTTAAAGGAGCATCCTCCCTATTCAGACATGTCTGTTTTAGTAAATACTTTTATCCCCAATTAAATTAAAATTCTGAGAAAGTTTTCTCATAACTCTTTTTTACAGTTTCTTCATTTTCCCGTCTAGAAATGTATTAATATTAGGACTAGTTTAACAAATGGTTGTTTCAAATTGAGTTTTTCTTGTTCAAAGTCTGACATTGTTCATTGAGTGCCACCATCACCACATACAGGTTCTCTCTTAAATGGATATACAGTGATTTTGTTTTCTACAAACATAAGCAGAATGACAATGATCATGATCCCATTCTGCCACTGGGCTCTAGGTCTCTGCTTCCGGGTACTTCCCAATGTTCATGAAATGTCTGCATAGTCAATTACTGGCTACATTGGAGACCCAGCTGAATCAGCCATTGACCAAATAGGCATTTGTTGGGGGTTGAGAAGAACCAGAAAACAGAAAGCAGTGGTTTGAGAAGGGATAGAGGAGATCATTGAGTGTTACCATTTTTTATTTAATCTCTTTGATGCTATTCTTTTCAAATATAAATATAACTAGAAAAACAAGAGAAGTTCATACATTTTAAGAGATAAGTCCTTAAGAGAATATAATATATTGCCCTTTCTAAATTGCCCTTTCTAGAACATTAAAAGGGTTTTCCCATGGAACAAGTTAGGCCCAATCCACAGGATAGGGTCTAACTTGCTGATCGGTGGGGGTCTCAGTGATCACAAGAACGGAGCAGCTGATCAAGCATGGTCAGACTGCCTCGTTTATCTCTATAAAGCTGACAGATTTGTGAGTGCCTAACCCCCATCGGACCCCATTCTCGTGATTTGAGACCCCCACCGATCAGCAAGTTAGGCCATATTAAGTGGAAAGGTCCTAATTTATTTTGTGGGAAAACCCCTTTAATTCATGCATTTCATAGTATTGCTAGGCTGTTGATACATGTTGATGTTGCTTTTGGCCTTCTTCCGTACACCCCTTACTAGAGTGGATGACACTATAACCTCTTTAAGGCAAGCCACCATAAAAGAATTTTAGATTGTCCTCTACAGGCAAAAGATTTCATCACATAATACAGTATGTGATAGAAAATATCTCACAGCATGTCCCAGGTAACCATTGTATACCAGATGACCCTGTACGTTACAACTCTGAGTAGGCTTGTCTTTGTTGTTTACCCTATAAACCCTATTTGAAAAACAGTAGAAAACTTAAAATATATATATGTACAATTCTTACCAACACACTGATTCCACTGGTAATGCTGGACAAAGCCCTGTGGACAGCTGCAGCGGTAGCCACCAGCTATATTCTGACATCCATGTTGGCATCTATGGCTTCCATCACACTCATCAATATCTACAGAAATAAAGGTCAATGGCAAGGTCTGTCAATAATAGTCTGTAGAAAACATATCGTATGACAATCCAATGTCTAATATGAACAACTATAAGTGAAAGAAAAGTATCCATCCCAACACTCCATACCATCACAGTTCAAGCCAGTGGAATCCAGGGAAAATCCTCTTTGGCATTCACAGGTAAAGCTGCCAGGGGTATTTTGGCACATGCCTTTAGAACCACATAAATTGGACTGTAAACCACATTCATTGTTATCTGAAACACATAATGAGAAATGAGAAATGAGTATTAGAAGTAATAGATGATAACATAATGGTCCAGAGAGTCATGGAAAGTGAGCAGGGGAGAGGTAGAGGGAGAGGGATGAGTAGGGATGAGGGTAGGATGAATCGAGGAGCATGGACTTGGCCCATTGAAGCTGCTGCCCCCTTTCTCCCCGGTAACTTACTGGATCATTCTTGCAGGGAGCAAGGTAATGTCTTAAATACATTTGTAAAGTAATGAAATGATTCAGAATGCCAAAAAAGTATTTTTTATCTCATCATTGCAGAGGATATTGGAAGCAGTCACCAGCTAAATATGACATTCCTGGTGACGAGTAAGGCTGTATTCAGGGGCGTAACTTTAGGGGGTGCAGAGGTAGCGATCGCACCTGGGCCCAAAAGGTTTAGGGGGCCCTTATGGTGTCACTTTCCCATATGAGAAGACTATTACTATACACCATACATTATAGTCGGGGGCCTGGCACAGACTTTGCACCGGGGCCCATCAGCTTCTAGTTACGCCACTGGCTGTATTCACATTTCTGGATTTTTGCTAAATAAAAAAAAATCAAGCAAATAGACAGTTAAGCCCTCCTTGTCGGACCTCTTTGTTAGTGACTTCAGTCCATAGCTAGCTTTTAACCATGTCCATTTTCAGAGAAAACTTTAGTATTGGCAAACCAGTATCTCAAATTTTTACTTCTCTGGTAATTTTCATGTCCCTGCCAATTTCTATTTGTGACCCTCAGGTTATTTGAAATGCAGGACATCTGCAGAACTGGAGATGGATTGGAGAAAATCTTACATGGCAATGTTAGCATATCTCTCTTACATAAATATTATTGGCCTCGTCTCTTAGAATCCCTTTAAAGGATTTTGTTTAAGGAAAGGAGATGAATTTATAGTGACAAGTAGTAAGAGCGCTGTCAAAATCCTCCGTCCTGTATTCCAGCCTTCTGACCTGAATGAATATTATGAATATTAATCAAGCAGTGACTTCACCGCTTCCAAAACAATCAATTGGCAGCTTACAAGGTCAGGCAAGAAAATGGAAACAGATTTTTGTATATTCTATGGCTAACTGATTTTACAGTGAAAGAAGAAATAAACTCAGGGAATTAAGCAAGCCAGACGCATTGGATACATATGACATAATGACAAGTTCAAATAAAGATCTCCCTTTAATGTTGACATAAAACACAGTTTTTCTGCCCAGATGTATTTGTTAGTAAGTTCTCACCGATACACGCTGTGTGATGTTGGGTAAAGCCTGGAGGACATTTACAGTTGAAACTTCCAATATTGTTGACACAGAGAAACTGGCAATTGTGTTGCTTGGTTTGACATTCATCAAGATCTAGAATAAATAAAAAATGTCTCGGTTAAGCAGTTTCTGTTCTCGATGCAGGTGCATTCAAGCTCGAGTCTTGAAATGTTGCAGATGTTTGACTATTGCACCTGTGAACTTTCAAAATGTTTTCTACTGATTTCTTCTCTGATGACTACAGACATGGGCTAAGAGAGGATTGTGGCACGCAATAATATATTGAGTATGAGCCAAAAACATGACTGTCTACAGAGAAGCTCAATCATCTCTGAAACTATATGCTAATAGGAAACTCATCCCAGTTATTAGGATGGTCTTTGACCCTCATGCAATATTCTGCGATATTCATTTGTTCAATTAGCAAAGTATTCTTTCAGGTGAGAATAATATTCTACTTATATTGTTATACCATTTGGCAGACAACATGCAGAGGAACTTCAAATTGCTCTTAATTGCTACGATTGTAACCACAATTCAAAAAAATACTTTTTTAAGATGTTATTACTTGAGTTAGAGAAAAAAAACATGGTCCTAAAACAAACCTTTGAATATAGCGCTACTCCCTGGCCACCTTCAGTTACACGTCAGGTTTTTAGCACTAACCTTTGCATGTTTTTCCATCCTCTTGCAGAATGTAACCCCGAGGACAGGAGCACTGGTAGCTGCCTTCTGTGTTCTTACAGATAAAATTACATGGCTTGGGGGACTGTGAGCACTCATCCAGATCTAGAAAGCAGTGGAAAGTATAGAAATGTATTACATATTAATAGCAAATCCACAGGATAACACAAGATAAGTCATAAATACATGACATATACTGTTCCCACTTCTGGGACCTGCATCCATCTTGTGAACTGAGATCCAGTTGCATCTGGGCCACCAACATATTGGTGGCTGAACACTCAGTCGCATAAAGTGATGCCTCTAGCTACTAGCCATGGCTGCGCTTGGAGAGTGGGGCACCCTCTGGCCAATCATGATCATGGCTCGATGCTAGGGCGTCAATTTGCCGGATCGGCTATTCATCTGCCATTTCGACAATGTTACCGCATAGAACACACCCTAACGGAAACTTTTGGTTTGCTCATCTCTAGTTGACTCCCATTACAGAGATAAGTGTGGGTCAAAGAGGTGTATTTATGAGAAATGAGAATACCCCATTTGTTCCCTCCCCTGCAACATACGATGTACATACTCAGGTGTTAATTTTTAATGTCAGTTTATAGGACTCAGATTTTTGTAATCTCTTCTGGTTGTCATCTGAAGATGCTGATAAATACTTGTTCCATTGAATTAATATAAAAATATGTAAAAGATTAATAGAGCATTGATACAGTATTATTCCTAATGCTGGGTCTAAGGGGCAGGTGCATGACTTCCCTCTTAAAATGAATCATGTACCAGCCTGTACCCTGCATAAGTTAGAAAAGTTTATCAGTTTTTTCCTCATGTTACTTTAGTGTTCTGATATACTTTTTCTTAATAAAGAACAGTTTCACATTTGTAACTTACCAACACATGAAGTGCCCCCGATGTCAGTTGTGTAACCAAAATTGCAGAAGCATCTAAAAGACCCAATGTTGTTGACACACTGCCCATTGCGACATAGATTTGGCATTACTTTACATTCATCAATATCTGTACAAAGAAAATGTATTTGTATTAGTGACAAAATTCATACATTTAAATACTTTATTGTGTGTTTGTTTGTATTTATGGCCTTGAAGGTGCTATTGTGTATCACTGCCACCTGTGATCTCTGCCCCCAAGTATTCCTGGTTCTGTTTTTAAGCCACAACCACATTTAGCATTTGGCAAAAAAAAGTTATAAAGGCTATCAACAATAAACTGCATCAAGAAACCTGAACTCGTGAGTGCATGGGGTGGAATTTAACACCCAGGCCCACCATATATACTGTAGACAGAAATCTCCAGTAGTAGATTATAATATAGGCGGTTTGGTCGGTAGCCCGGGGTTCAAAACCTTCTAGGTGGCCATGGCCATCCAAACCACCCACCAAATTTTATACTGAGAAGGTCCTTTACCCATGAATTTCGCTTATATTAGTTCCTGTTCTTAATGCATGTACACAAGAGCCATTTCAGGGCCTTTGAAGGTCCTCCAAAGTTCCTGAAACAGCAGATTGACCGCAGGCAGAAGGGACACATCCTCCATACCCCAAGAAGCTTGATTCTAGTACCATTTGCAGAAAGTGAATTCCAATTTTTTTTTTGGGGGGGGGGGGGGGGGTTGGACAATAAACTGCAATATACTGTATGTAACAGTCCATGTTATTGGCAGGAATTAAGATTTGTGAAGTATGTTGTTTAAGAGATTGAATAACATATATAGGAAGAAAGTTTTAGGTAAAATAGAAGAAAACAGATAGATTTTCCTAAAATAATATTTTCCTTTTTTCTTCCATCATTCTAATACTGTTTAGAAAGCTGTAGTAATTAACACTTTCCATTCTTTCCCTTACTATTTTTTCTGGCATATTTCTGTGATGGCAGCAGAAAACAATGTCTACATTTTACCTTTTCCATCAGTTGTGTACCCAGGACCATGTGGGCAAAGCTTCTTATACTGAGTTGTGCCTGGCAGAGGGCAGAGCTCACATTGATTTCCCCAACCTCTACCCCCATTGCAGCAACATTCAGATTTAGTGACATGATTTCGACTGCTGGATGACATCTGACACATTGTTTGCAGAACTTCAGAGAAACAGAAACCCTGGCGTGTATCTGCAGGCAGTGAAGAACAGAAAAATATTATGTTAAGTAAGGATTTGTGTACTTACTTTGCGAATAGTCTCGGATTGGTGGGGAATTTTTGCTCATGCCCCTGCTTAATTTTCAATAACAATACACTCACATTATAAAAAAGACATGGATTGTATCCATACTGTATATCTGTTGCTTTGTTTAATAATAGAGTGGAAATGGATTTAAAATAAATATTCAGTTCTAAGCAAAAATAGTAAAAATGTAAAGAAAGTTCACAATTCACTTCAGATCCACTTATTTTTAGTTGTGTCTACTCTAATGCATATTCAGCACTACTTGGCAACTCATAGCAAAGCAACACTATAATAATTATCAATATTTATATAGCACCATCATATGCTGTTACACTTTACAAATCATGGGGGACATATACAAATTAAATATTTTATTACAGAGTAGAAACATTCATATGGAACAATAGGAGTGAGGGCTCCGCTCACAATAGCTCACAGTCTATGAGGATGCAAGAGCTTACATTCTATAATGTAGAGCTTGTATAATGCCCCAGCCATTCTTTATAAGGAACAGAATAAAAAATGTAATAAATAAACTTAAAAAAAGTATTGCTGCTTAAACCAGTACACACATGGGCAGTGACCCAGGAGTCCAGCAGCACCGTTACATCAAGTCTAACAACCTTGGTCCTGGACCACAGCACCCCATAGGCACAACGCCACAGAAAAGACACTGTGAAATACCACACCATGATCAGATCTCAAAACCTCACCTTTTCATTGCGTCTCTGAGAATAGACTAAGAGCTAGAAAGTACATGCTCTTATACAACATTTACAGAACATATTGTCAAAGGATGAGAAAGATTTATGATATAATCCAGATATAAAAACAATACTAGAAAAAGTTAAACCTGTCTTGGAGAAAACACTTGTCCCTAAGGACCTACATTTGATTGGATGATGATATTGGACCTATGAACCTGTTGGACCTATTTACAAAAGAACCCATACATATTTGTGAGGGAAAACAAAAAATTATTCTTTCTATTGCATCCATAACCCCAACACTGTATAAGCATATTGGGGCCAACGTATCATGTATTGTCCTCCAATATTTTGGCATCCATGAAAAAGAGACAATATCTTGCACATGCTTTTACATTTATGACATAACGACCCCTTCCCCCATACATGGTGAGGTTGAGAACAAGGCAGACAAAAGCAGGGATGTCTTTTCTAAACAAATTTACCATATCATATCTTAGATCATAGATGAAAACTACACCTGGCATAGATTTCAATTTCGAGTGCTGCACACTGTTAATAAAAAGTGGGAACCTCTTAGTAATTAGGGTATGTTGTGGGCCAGGTTTGCCAATGATTAAAACATGCGCACAAAATGGCAGTCTTAATACATTGGACCCCCCGTACTCTCACATGATGGATATACATTTTACAGTTTAAGACATGTTACTCAGATCTTGTTATATTTAACATTTCAATTAAATTGAAATTCTTTGTCCCGTTTCTTTACCACAATGTTCTTTTTAAGACATCTTAAAACTATTATTGAAGAAAGAAATCTCTCGGTCTGATTAGTTTCCAAGTAAAACTTTGCTGTGACTGTTGTTATTTTTATGAGTAATGAAATTATAGCCGTCTACTGTGGAGGCCTATTACTGTGAATAGTATTATCTATTGCATAATCTAGACAAAGCTAGAAATAAGAAGAAAGAAAGAAATAAGATAAAACAGACAATCTTTCATCAGACTTTCTCTTCAATATTTTGTACCCTATATTTCATCAACTTTTTGGCCCCTATTGGAAAATATGATTCTGAAATGTAACACTATTATTATTACAATGATAATGATACTACTACTTATAATAATAGTTTTGTTAGTATTATTTAAACTAAAATTAGATTTTGATCTCTTACCAAGGCATTCAGTTCCTGTAAGAGACGGCTGGAATCCTTCATTGCAGTCACATCGATAGCTTCCGATGGAATTAACACAACGGCCGTTCTCACATATTCCTGGTTTGGTACGACATTCATTCTCATCTTTATTAGGACACAAAGAGAAATGTTGAAATAAAGATTTAAATACAATATTGAAGTTTATCTCTCTATTTCAATATTCCATAATAATATTCTACTCCTAAATGGCCTATGTATCTATATTTTTATTACAATGTTGCCACAATTGTTTCAAACGGTTCCTTCATCCATATCTTTGTCTACTGTTGGATGTGTGTTCACATTTCTCATTTTCTGTTTCTTCATTGGAGAAGAAAATCAAAAATGAAGACCATGCCTGATCCTTTACATGTCAGACACCAAGGGCATTCAGACTCTAAATCCAACGTGAACCATAGGCATAGTTTGATATTCAATAAATCAAAATATCTCAATTCCAAAATTTCAGACCTGAGCTAAAACATAATGATTAGTGGTCAGCTTTGGTTTAGTTCCAGGACATGTTTAAGGAACAGAAACCAATTTTTACATCTACTCTTGTACTATACTTGTACTATACTATGTACTCTAAAAAGTAAAGAAAAAATAATAAAGAAACATAAAAGAGTAGCTATCATTATTAAAAAGAAAATAAGAAATGATCATATAAGGGAGAAAATAGATAACATATTTGTAATGTACTTTATTGCACAAATCTGCTCTTATGAAAAACATGTTGTATGTTATGGCCTCATTTACAGTGTTCTAACTGAGTATTTCTAAGGAGGGTCTATTTATTTGAAATTTGTAATGAAGATGGCTTCTTGTATTACTCTACTCAACCTGCTATAATTTTTATAGATCATGTTTCTTTTATGGACCAGCGTGGTAAAATTAACCAGAAACACTATACAACTAATTTACAACTCACTTCAAAATGAAGTCAAGTATGTGTAGATTTGGCATTTAACTCAAGCTCTCCCCACCTCTGGTAGATAGTGATTATCCTGGACATAAGGACATCAAATACAGAAGAGGTAGCCATTCTAGGGTGGTAAGAGCTTTACTTCAATGCTGACATCTCTGCCTTCTTGACTTAATAAATCTAATTTACTTCTCACTACAAAGTTCATTTTTCAGATGATAGCACCATGCCAGGCCATGAAAGAAACAAGATCGGGAGGATATTAAGCTGCCTGACAACATACTGATAGTGATTTATTAGGTCATTTAGGGAAAGGGAAATAGAGGTTTTAGCAATATTTTCTATTCCAGCCTTTTAATTGGCTGTTATTGCTCTCAGCTTCTGCCTCCTCTAAATAAAGAATCATTATATAATAAATGATATAAGAATGCTAAAGAAGCCACATAGTAATTCAGTGAGCAAAACAGAATGGACTTTACACATAGTTTAAATGGACTTTACACATGTGTAAATGTAATTTACACATAGTTTATAAATAATGCATATGACAAATATCTTCTATATCTTCTTCCTCATACTTTAAATAAAATTATAGGTGCACTACTAAAGCTTAATAAAATATGCAATGTTATAGCGTACACTGTAGTAAAACAAGGTCACAAGATTCAAAGATTCCCAACACCGCTGGGGGAAATTTACTATGCCTTCTCCAACAGTTTTCTGTTGGAGAAGACATGTAAAAAGTTCCATAACTGCCTTTGTTTTAGTTTTCCGCCCTGCAAACCACTTTGGCTGTTAAGGGCGGAAAGCAGGGTGGGCAGGGGTTAGAATGTCCTGGTCCACCATATTTACTACAGTCTTCACTGCAAAACTAGCAGAGAATATACCTGAAATCTCTACTAGGTCTGACCTGATATTAACTTATCTGATTTGGCCGATATTGCGTCCAACTCTACTAAAAGGCCAGGCCTGTATATCTGGCACGTCATGCGCCAAAAAGGGGGTATATTAAGACTATCATTTACAGAGTTCTTCTAAGAACTCTTAAGATTCTGTAGCCCACAATAAGGCACCATGTCGATTGCCTGTCCTTACCCATGCAACCTTCCCCATCTGGTCTTCGAGTCATTCCCGGAGGACAAATACACATAAATGTCCCAATAAGGTTTTTACACATCATGCCTCTGGATTCACAGTCATGGAAGCCTTCCAAGCATTCATCGAGATCTGTAAGGCAATAGAAGACAGTCAGCATTTGCAAGTGCAACCTTTTCTTTGTTTTTACATGGCCACATGTGAACATTTGACTGACCTTTACACATCTTCTGATCTTCCCTTAGAACATAACCAACAGGACAGGTACATTCATATGAACCATAAGTGTTTATACATCTGAATGCGCAGATCAGAGGGTTCATTGCACATTCATTGATATCTGGGAGAAATAAGACAAAGCCACATACATAATCAGTCCTGTGTAGTTTAATTATGTTTAACGTTTTGTTAAAGATGTTTGGATGCTAAATTTCTCAAAAAATGTGTGGATGATACATTTGGTGCATCTTTAGAGTGTATAGTGTAAGGTTGTCTTAATCCATCTGTTAAACCAGTTCTAACATGGTATAGTTAGCATATCACTTTTGTAATAATTCATTTCTATTTTAGAAAGGCTGCTTAGCTTGCCACACACATATTTAGACATGTCCAACTGAGAGGACAAGAAAGGACCCATTATTATTGTCACCAAATTATTAATAGGTTCTGGGCCTATGTTTGCTGATGTTCCATGTGGTTACATATATACATACATCTTTCTTTACCATTCAATCACCCTCAGCAATTTACCTTCACAGTTCATCATAGGTCCAGGTTCAAATCCTTCATCACAAGAGCACTCAAAAGTACCAATGGCATTGGTACAAGTTCCGTTCCCACATGGATTGCCGATAGAACATTCATCAGTATCTAAATGAGGGATAATTTTAACATATCACATTGTGTTGTAGTGTAGGTGTTTTGGGGTGCATATTTTAGAGTTGATCAATCACAGGTTTTAAGGGTTTTGGTTGTTTCTGTAAAACTGTAGATAAGCATTGTAAATATGGTAGCTCACAAGCTAAGATGGAGACTAATCTGATGGGCTGAACTGAGACAGGTAATAGATGATGGACGTGTATCTAGAACAGGGAATGCATATGAGATTGTTATATTCTCTTGGTGGTTGCCTTGACTAGACTTTGCACTTACTTTTCAGTGCAAACTGCTTTAAATGTATTTAAGAAGTGTCTGAGACACATCTGTGCTTCAGGTGACACATTTGTGTCGCACGGGACATATTTGTGCCGCAGCTGGACTATACTGTACTGAAAGGGGCATTCCAGTGCTCAGACGGACCGTGCAATATATTTATCATGCAAAGTCTGACAGAAATGTGTTGCACGCCCCATGTTAAAGGTGCTCTAAAATAAAAGTTGGTGCACTCTGTCAGGGCAGTGTGGGCAGCACCAGATTCATGCAGAACGGTGCCAAAAATCAGGAATCTGGCTTTCTCTGCACACTAAACAGACAACCTGCACCAACTGTAGTCTGAACAGTTTTTTAATAAATGTTAATGTGTATAAGAGTACGGTAATTTGATTGTAAATTATACCTGGGGGAGGAGCATAGGAACAATCTCTATATAAACTGTAGAATATGTTTGAATTATATTTGTGAGTGGAAAAAATGGATCTAACTATTTTTAAACACCGAACAGATGATACATACCTACACATGTGATTCCTGTATAATCTAGATTATAACCCATGGGACACTCGCATCGGAATGATCCATCCGTATTAATACAGAGACCGTTTGAACATATTCCTGGGTTTTCTACGCACTCATTGACATCTACAAGAAGTTAAAAAATGTTAGCACTCAAATTCATAACACTATTTCTTATGTCTGATTTAACCTTTGTGTTGCATAATAAAGCAAGGTATTACATTTAAAGGTTAGAGTGACTAAAATATCCCTAGTAAGATTAATCAACTCTGTAGCACAAACCTATATTTGGTTTGGTTATTATAAATGATAAATCCTTTCATTAATTTAAATTGAATCAATTTAGATAAAAACTCTTTTGATGTCTGATTACACATAAAAGACATAAAAGCAGGTTTCCCATTTGATACCTTAAAGGAAACCTACCAACATCGATCTACTTAACAAAACTGTATGCAGCTTATCTAAGAGTTTAGTTGAATCTAAGCAAAACTTTCATTTATGCAAATCATCGACCACAGTGGAGTGGGAGCAAAGGCAACTCCACACCCATGTAGCCGCAGCTGATCCCACCCATCAGCACGTGCTCCTTTCTTCATTTTGGCATTCTCATGAGTTGGGCATAGGCGTTGATAGGCGGATTCGTTCCCTGCTACAGGAGTGTGGAGTAGCCATTGGTCCCGCTCCTCAGTGTGGTTAACTCACGCCCAAGTAGTCATGGCCGATGATTTGCATAAATTAAAGATACATTTTTCTTAGATGCTAGAAATCTCATAGATAAGCCAGATACAGTATAGGGGATGAGGCCTATAATAGGAACTTACAATCGGATATACCTTGTTAGGTAGATCCCTGATGGTAGGTTTACTTTAAATGTGTGTGATAGATGTCCGTTAGATGTTGCAGCTATCTCATGGACAGGAGTACCACCATGACTGTCTTCAGAGTAAGGCAGTATTGGGTATTGATGACATATTCTGTAAATATAAGTTTTACAAAGTAAGACTACCCTTCTTAAAACCCTGTGTTTGTGACCTTCACACTGAATTCTTCTCTTGTTTCCCATTCAGTTTTTATTATAAATATTCCTGGCTCATATTTTTTAAATCATTTTTTAAAAACTAGCTGCCACCTTGCCAGTAGACTTACTGAGTCACAAGTGTATGTTTTCTCTTCTGCAATGTCTCTCTCAGCTCCCTCAATTCCCCATCTTTTAGGAATTTCTCTTCATGGAGTCACTGAGGCATATTTATCAGGACCTCTGGCCACGCCAGTGTCGCAGAGGCCCTGAAATAATCGCATATTGCTAGCTTATTGCTAGCACTTGCGATTATTTGCCCCAATCCGCCACCTTCACGCCAGTGGGGCCGACTCAGGGCGTTACTGTCCCTGTGCCTGCGCAATTGATGCTGCCCCCTACTTTTCATATGTGAAAAGTTGCCGGCTGTGTTCTCTTGATGTATGCCGCTGCGAAAATGCAGCAGTTGGGCTATCATTGCTGGCGCACCACTGTGTGATTCAACCAATGTCTCCTTCATCCCCCATCTCTCATTCCTGGGGGAGGGGTAATGAGGCAGCTGAGAGAAACTGTGTGGATCAGTCACACAGTGATTTGCTGAAGACATGCTGAGTCTACTTACAAGATGACAGCAACTTTTTTTAAAAGTAATTTAACACAAACACAAATTGGAAATAGTGAGAAGACTTCTGTGGGAACCAGTCATTAAGTTTAATGGTGGAAACCTGATGACAGATTCCCTTTAACCATCAATTTTAGTTTACCTTAAATGGTCAACTAGACGCTTTCTGAGGCTCTCTACTATCCCTGCTGTGACCAGCGCCTGAAGCAGGCTTTTTCATGCATTCATAGTTCTTATTGTAATGAAGCCTTGCTGCCACTGGAGAGTAAACCTTTTTTTCTCCAGATCACTTTTATTAATGTGACTTAACCTTAAACAACTTAGTTATCTGTTGTGGTTTTCTCATGTGACATATGATCAACTGTGTCATACACAGTATTCTTACAGTTATTAGTTATATATTTACCTTCTCTGTCACCTTCTGGACCTGTGATGGTCCCATGTCCATATGGACACAACTCTTGAAAAGCCACTGAAAATGGGAATATATAACATATAAACAATAGTATTACTTTCATAGAACCACATCTTTTCTTTTCACTTACCCCTGTTCAGACACATCTGCCTAGTAGAAGTTAAAATATAAAGACAGACAGACAACACTACATTTGTAGACAAAACAGAGTATAGTAAATTTGGGCCAACCGGATCAAAACAAAGAGGTTTGGCAGAAGACGGTATAAGACCGGAAAAACCAAAGGAGTATTATTATCTTCCTTCTTAATGGGTATTTCAAAATAATTTCATGTAACAGTCTGAGCCTTGATCTTGGCTCTTCTCCAACCACAAGAACGTCATCTCTGGTTAGAAATCATCAGTGTTTCTGGTTGTCGTCTACATTTTCTGACCATAATAAAGCAAATATCAGGTAAAAATATCTATGTCTTTGTCTGTGATCTCGGGATTTAAATGAAGAAGGAATGAACTTGATGTAGCAGGATAAGTCTTACATACCTTCTCCTTCTTTTGGACAAAGTTCACAAGGATCTCCCCAGCCTTCCCCTGGCATTTTGCTGCAGCAACAGACGGCTTTAGTGCTGTTATATGCTTTGGGTACTGAGCATTTCCCATTTTCAAACTTGGTAAAACAAAAGCTCTGCCGAGTATCTTAAATAAACATGATATTCGTATTACCACATTAATACTTTAAAAACAAAAGACCTTCATAAATTATCTGGGAATTTTATATTTTGTGTTGTTTAAATAGTCCACAGTTCAGTGTTAGTCTAAGATCATATTGGTGTTCATTCGTATGTCCTTCAATTCCAGTAAAAGTAAAATATACTGAATCATTAAAATGAATCACAATGGGTTCTGTTATTGCACCTGCAACTTTACTAGAGGGATATAAAGTAACTCGTGCCCACATAATGTCATTGGTTCAAGGCAACAGAGGAAGCAAGGAGAAGTAATAGGCCTTATCACATAATTATAGTCTTTAACATCTGGTCACAGAGACCAGGGGCTTCAAGTGATCAGCCGGAGTGTGTAGTATATCTTACTGCCTCCTAAAGAAGGGCAAAGTGCATGATGTGAAAGTCTGGGGAGGTAAGCAGAGCAGATAAAAGGCCATGTATAGATATTTTACATTTTGGGCCATTTTTTCAAACAAGGGATTACAAATGGATAATGGTACACAGTTTGTGGTTTATTTCTATTTTTTTGCCTCATAAATATTAAGCAGATGCAATACCTACCGAAACATCTTCTCCCATTATCAGATATCACAAAGCCAGGTGGGCAAATGCATTGAAAGCTTCCTGGGGTGTTTGCACAGGTTCCGAAAAGGCAAATATTTGGCTCTTCATTACATTCATCAATATCTATAAATGGAAACAGAAAACCTTTTTTATGGACTGTTGTACCTTCCTGGCGTAAACAGAAATGATATATAACAATATAAATACTACACACAGGAAGTACATTGGAACCTTGAATTACAAATCACTTGGTCTGCGAGCGTTTTGTAAGACAAGCTTGCATTTGTAAAAATTGTAACTTGGTTTATAAGCAAAGTTTATGATTTCAGACGGTGTGGCCGTCGGACAACCCGACTGATTCGGACTGAGCGAGGATTTAAAATTCAAATTGTGTTGCAAGCCCAAGCACTCACATACACCGGGAAGAAGAAGGTGAACTCCGGTGGACCAGAGCGGGGAAGGGACACATGCAGGATATCGGGCGCACAATCTTGTTGAATTGCGACAGACTTAATTCTCATCAGACAATGCACCTCGAGGATCGTGCAGGGAACAGGTAAGTAAATGTGCCCTAATGTTGTTTCCACAACCTGTGATAATTTTGCTCTACAGAAAGGCCCCTTTGAGGTCCCTCTTGAATATGTACAAAGTATCCGCAATAACAACCTCCTGTGGCAGAGACTTCCACAGTTTCACTGCTCTTACAGTAAAGAATACTGTTCTATGAATATGGTAGAACAGCCTCTTCTGTAGGTGTAGAGGATGCCCCCTGGTCCCTGCACCTAGGTATAAAAAGATCTCTGGAAAGATTCCTGTACTGCCCATTCAAATACTGCACATGTACATTGTAATGAGGTCTCCTCTTTTCTCTAAACTCAATAACCCTAAGTTCAATGTTTGCTATAATGTTTCCAATAACTTAGTATGGCCAATACACTGAATGTGCCGTGGTGTTTTAGGAACTAGGCAATCACACTATAGACATCAAAGTATAGAACTATTGCCAATGTCTATATTGTGAAAGTAAAAGAAAATCCATGACTCGCTTCTGAAGATGTACAATGTAGACATCGTGTGTCGTTCTTCCAAGATGAAACTTGTTCCGAAAGATCTGAGACTTTTCACAATTCTGAATAACATACAGACACAGCTAATAACTGTCTAACATGGGGTTTGCCAAGCATTACAGCTCTGGAGACACTGACATTCAGTAGACTGTCTGCATTCTGACATGTGCAGAAATAATTATCTCCAAAAATGCAAAAGTGTCCGTTTCTATTTGTGAGAAGTTTTAATTGCTGGGGCTTTGTATTTGATGTTATTCCTGATGTGTAATGTTATATCTTGTTTTATTTAATTTGTCAATGGATATTTAGCAGACAGTGATGAAAAACATGTTTATTGTCCTGTGCATAGCCTGTGAAGAATAAAACAGATACTGCCATCGCTTGCCAGCTGCTGTACAAGTCCCAGGATGCTCTTCAGCAACCAGTGTTTGGGAATACAAAAATCAACCTTGTGTGTCATAAATACATACAATTCTGAGACAATACAGGGCTTAGTGTTTTATGTTGATTTTGATATAAGAACATCCATTATTTGTATTATTCTGTCTGCACATCCTGTGTTAATATGGGAAAAAGTTTTACTGGCACCAGTAATTCCTTGATGAATTAACCAAACGCATTTACCATCCTTTACACAGGCCATAAAGAATTTCTGTGAACTCTCTGTTACTCAAGGCAAAGATTCAATTGATTGTTCTGCCCTGTGTCTACTGTAAATACCCAATTTTTTTTACACCAGCTTGGCCACCAATACCATGCCAGTATTCTCATTTGCTTAGCTGTGGGACTATAATATAGTGACAGGCTAACAAACCCCCTGAAAATCTGCAATTCATAAAACTAACAAATGGCTGTCGCACATAGAGGTCCATGTAAATGAGATGTCACAAACTGTATTGACATCCAATCCAAGTTATATTCTATGACGCACAAATGTGGAGAAGTCCAGCAAAGGGTAAAGGCCCAGAGCACACTTCTCTATGTGATGCCATTACCACTTTGTTATAGGATGGAAAAACAACTTTTACTGCGTTCTTTTAAAAACAGTAAAAAGTTTAGCCTCAACAGAACCCTGGGAACTTTCTCTTGATGTATATAATGAAAGTCTGTTCTACACCATCCACCACCGCAATAAAACAGATTATTTTATACAGAAACAAACACTAATATAAAATATTATAAGGAGACATTTTTAACAATTATCAGCTTAAAAGCAAATATCATTAACTCACACTAAAAAAACATAAAAGATTGCATTTTAAGCATTTACAGTTCTTGCAAACAAAAACAATGGTGGAATTATGCTTGATAATAATTTAGTTGTTCTTTACAGTTATACTCACTTCTTTAACATACTTAGAGATTTCACTGTATAACATGACAGATATATAGCAGGGAGTATGGGGATCCTCCAAAATCTACATATAGTCATATCCAAGGAGCTGTCTCCAAGGTAAGACTTTATAATATGGACTTACCTATGCAGTTATCACCTCGGACTGCATAACCAACAGGACAAATACATCGGAATGAGCCTTCCAAGTTCTGACAAGTTCCAGGAGCACATGATCCCGGATATGCAATGCACTCATTAATGTCTGTAAAAAAGCAAACACATCATCAGTAGATGTAATGTTAAATCCATTGCTTCCTCCATGTGCACAGTATGAGAACAGTAACCTCTAAACTATTATGATACAACTAGCACTATACTATAGTAATTACATAAAATAAAGCATAGTACACATATCGCATAATACATATTTCTTAAAACATTTAGAGTAAACTCCTTGGTACATTCTGTAATAAGTTAATGTTGACAGCAGTGTTATACAGGGCATACCGTATATACTCGAGTATAAGCCGACCCGAGTATAAGCCGAGGCCCCTAATTTTACCACAAAAAACTGGGAAAACCTATTGACTCGAGTATAAGCCGAGGGTGGGAAATGCATTGGTCACAGCCCCTCCAGTATGTAGCCAGCCAGCCCCTGCCCCAGTGTATATAGCCAGCCAGCCCTGCCCCAGTGTATATAGCTTGCAAGCCCCTGCCCCAGTGTATATAGCTTGCCAGCCCCTGCCCCAGTGTATATAGCCAGCCAGCCCCTGCCCCAGTGTATATAGCTTGCCAGCCCCTGCCCCAGTGTATATAGCCAGCCAGCCCCTGCCCCAGTGTATATAGCCAGCCAGCCCCTGCCCCAGTGTATATAGCTTGCCAGCCCCTGCCCCAGTGTATATAGCTTGCCAGCCCCTGCCCCAGTGTATATAGCCTGCCAGCCCCTGCCCCAGTGTATATATCCCCCCCTTCCCCGTCGTGCAGCACAACAATACCGGATGGATCACACAGAAGATCTACGGGTGCCGCCAGAAAGGCGAGTTTTGATTTATTTATTTTTTTGACTCGAGTATAAGCCGAGTTTGGGGTTTTCAGCACATATTTTGTGCTGAAAAACTAGGCTTATACACGAGTATATAATATAATATAATATTACATTGTAAAGTTTAGGAACCAATAACTTTACCGGACAGGCTTGTAAAGTACCTCGAAACTAATAACCGTCACCATAGACTTGCATGTCGTTACTGACTCTCACTGTTCTTGGTTCATGGGATCATCTCACAGGTCGCTTTCCATGGACTGAGAATGTTCGTGTGCAGCTAGCCTATGACTGTCTAGTCTAACTAATCTATACCAGTTTCTTATTTTACTGCACAAAAAAGTACATGGTGGCACATCTTCAGCCCAATGACTGTTTGTGAAGCTACCGTCTTTTCCCACTGGGACAAGGCAGAGAAACCACTAATAGTGTAAATGCCCTACGCAAACATGAACAATGGATTGTTCTATATTTTCTTGCATGTCCAATAATAAATCTGCCCTTATATTTGATGTGACCATTACATAATGGTTGTACTTGAAATACATCAGCACTATCTTTTTCATGTCTTTCTCTAAACAGTCAGTTATGTTTTACTTGGAGAAACTCTCTAGACTTACCAATGCAGTTCTTGCCATCAACGGTGAGTTCATAGCCTTCATTACACAGACAGATGAAGGAGCCAACATTATTAAGGCAGCGGCCATTTCTGCAGACCTGACCGGGGAAGGAGCTGCATTCATCAATATCTGTGCGCAAAAGGAGAATGATTAGACAAGCTTTGTGTACTAGCTATGGATGTAAACTTTGGGGTAAAGAATGACATTTTAGGTTCCTCATTGGCTCACTTGAGCATTTCTATTGATAACATTATATCATGATGACCAATGGATTACTTTAAGCAGATGTAACGATTTTTCTGTACTGTA
The DNA here is from genome assembly GCF_040894005.1 of Engystomops pustulosus. Classification (NCBI taxonomy): domain Eukaryota; kingdom Metazoa; phylum Chordata; class Amphibia; order Anura; family Leptodactylidae; genus Engystomops; species Engystomops pustulosus. The sequence goes on from NC_092411.1 coordinate 61,221,126, forward strand.
GAACTGAGTACCAGGTGCAAACAACGCACACGGGTCCTGAATGCAGGGTGACCATATACAGGATAAAACTGAAGGCTATATACTAAGACTCAGACACACCAGTTAGGCCTCCACCTAAAAGTGATAGTAAGGGTGCTCCTCATATCACCCCATGACAGAGTTCGTGTCGGGGAGGTGCTTGGCAGCGTTCCCTCTATGCGCATTGCTACAATCTGATCTCAGGTATACATGATTATTTATAGAGATGAGCGAACATGCTCGTCCGAGCTTGATGCTCGTTCGAGTATTAAGGTACTCGAGACGGCTCGTTGCTCGGACGAGTATTTCCCCTGCTCGAGATCGAGCATTTAATTAAAAAAACACAGTGAAGAACAATGAAGAATAGAATAAAAACAGTGAACACAGTGAACACAGGATCATTTAAGTGAAAAACACAGTGAAGAACACAGTGAAGAATAGATTACAGATGTTCGGCACATCTGCTTACTTGTCGGAAGATACGCGCGGAACGGTGCGAACAAAATAGTATGTGAAGAACAATATATATGTGTGAAGAACACATTGAAGAACACGGTGAGCAGGACAGAGACAACGGGGAGCAGCACAGAGACACCGGGGAGCAGCACAGAGACACCGGGGAGCAGCACGGAGACATCGGGCAGCGGCAGCACAGAGACATGGGGCAGCGGCAGCACGGAGACATGGGGCACGGAGACATGGGGCACGGAGACATGGGGCACGGAGACATGGGCACGGAGAGCAGCGGGGCACGGAGACATGGGGCACGGAGACAGCGGGGCACGGAGAGCAGCGGGGCACGGAGACATGGGGCACGGAGACATGGGCACGGAGAGCAGCGGGGCACGGAGACATGGGGCACGGAGACATGGGCACGGAGAGCAGCGGGGCACGGAGACATGGGGCACGGAGACATGGGCACGGAGAGCAGCGGGCACGGAGAGCAGCGGGGCACGGAGACATGGGGCACGGAGACATGGGGCACGGAGACATGGGCACGGAGAGCAGCGGGGCACGGAGACATGGGGCACGGAGACATGGGCACGGAGAGCAGCGGGGCACGGAGAGCAGCGGGGCACGGAGAGCAGCGGGGCACGGAGAGCAGCGGGGCACGGAGACATGGGGCACGGAGACATGGGGCACGGAGACATGGGCACGGAGAGCAGCGGGGCACGGAGAGCAGCGGGGCACGGAGAGCAGCGGGGCACGGAGAGCAGCGGGGCACGGGACAGCGTATCTCCCGACAAGTAAGCAGATGTGCAGAACATCTGTAATCTATTCTTCACTGTGTTTTTCACTTAAATGATCTTGTGTTCACTGTTTTTATTCTATTCCTCACTGTTCTTCACATCTGTTAACTTGTCGGGAGAGAATATACGCGCGGAACAGTGAAGAATAGATTGCAGATGTTTGCATACATCTGCTAACTTATCAGAAGACATTCTTTTTCAATTAATTAACACATTTTATTCCCGAACCATGGTCCCTTTGAAAAATGCTCGAGTCTCCCATTGACTTCAATGGGGCTCGTTATTCGAGACGAGCACTCGAGCATCTGGAAAAGTTCGTCTCGAATAACGAGCACTCGAGCATTTTAGTGCTCGCTCATCTCTAATTATTTACTATTGTATCTGCACACTCCTGTTTGATTTATTGATTATGGCATCTTTTGCTTTGCGCCACACACTTTTTAATTGCACCAAATAAATAATTTATTTTAACCAGTGTTGGCATTGTTCCACATTTTCTGATCGGTAGTGTTTGCTTCTGAGAGTAACCAGCTAATATTCATCTGTGTGTCCTACTCCACTGTGCATTAGCCATTATACTGTGATTTATGATTTGTCCAATGTCTCTGATAGGATAGGTTTCTCCACCTAAAGTCTTAGTAAGGGTGCTCCTCAAATCACTAAAACTACCGTACAGGGGCGTTGTATCTTCTTTTTTCTCCTTATAGTAGATTGTCTGTCACTACTCTATATAACAGATACTAAGCTGAAATATATGCTAATAAGCATCATGTTGCAACAGAGTTGACTTAGGGGTTCAACCTTAAAATACCTACAGTAAGAAATGTTGAAATAAAAAGCTAAATAACTTTCTGTGCTGTGAAAAAAAAACTGAAACAGACTAGAATTTAAAATATTATAAGAAGGAATGGTTACCATTACAGCGAAATATCAATAAACTCATTAAAAAACATTTAAAATACAATATTTAAAAAAAGCTAACAATGGCCCACATTTACTAAAGCACCTACACCAGTTTTTGTCTTTCCATATTATTTTTGTGCAAACTACTTGCACATGTATTTATAAAATGTCCACGACAGATTTGTTTCATAGCTATACTTTGCCTGACAAAACACAAAAAAGGCGTATTGGTGCATAGTTAAACCATGCGGCAAATTTATTACCGCTACTCGACAGAGCTGTATTGCACACCCTATGTCAAAGGGGCACCAAAACAAATTGGTGTACTTTCTTGGAGCAGAGTCATGAAGAACGTGCGCCACTTTTCACCCTGCACACTTCACAGGCAAACTGCTCCTAGTGCAGTTTTCACTAGTTTTGATAAATGTGGGCCAATGTCTGTAGAAAATCTACAAAGCCGATACATGTGCTATAGTGCGAACAAGTATTAAGACTTTCATGCCTGGACAGTAAGGGGATAGCATCCCAAGCTCCAACAATGTTATTTATCGGTTCCTCGAAAATCCCAGCAATACTTGGAGAGGTACAATTATATAATCCACATTCTTTCATTTATGTGTCTCATAGAAGCGTATCAATCGCTAACTTTATCCACATGAAAACCCATCAGGATGCCATTTACGCCACTCAGACACATCAGTGTAGTAAAGAACTTACCCATGCAGTCATTATTATGAGTGAGCTCGAATCCAGGATAGCAGAGACAGTTATATGATCCCACTGTGTTTTTACAAGTTCCGTTTCCACATGGCTGACGCTCACATTCATCAATATCTGCCAAAGAGATACACATGAAACAGGACGAAACATTCTTCCTTCTGTGGTTAAAGTTGGTGTCTTGACAGCTGGATATTTTTTCCTAAATACTTGATGGCTAACATGAAAGTAATTGTAGCCCAAGAATAATTGACTTGACTACAACTTGTCTACTGCTATTTGACTGCCGCAGGGTACACGGAACAAGATATCAGTAGTTACAAACTCACTTTCTTATAAAACTTTGATGCTACTATAAGTTTTATACTCTATAGACCAATAATATAGATAGAAATATACCCATGCACATTGTCCGATCAATGGAGGCCTTGAAGCCATTGTTGCATATGCATCGATAACTGCCCAGTGTATCCTCACATGTGCCGTGACTGCAAACATTGGGAATTTCAAGACATTCGTTGCGATCTGCAAGATGAATGTACATTGGAAACACATGTTAGAAAACAATGATATACTAATACAACCCTGAGGGTTACATGAGCTAATGGAAACATACAGATGAAGTACATAAACTGAATGCTGGCATTACCATGATGAACACTTCCTACAAAGACCTGAATCATCTCATGAGCTTTAGCCTGAGATTGGTTTTGTCAGTATGGAAATTGTCTTGGACAAGTTCAACATAGAGAATTATGACTATTATTATTACTCATAGCGAAAAACATATAGTGTCTAAGGTATTTGTAGCCAAGCCATTTTCCTTCTTAATATTGGACTTGCTGTATTGGAAGTGAATTAGTATTTCCACTAATGAGAAACGTTATCAGGATAAGGCTTTATGCAGTCACCCATGTGCTTGCTCAGGCCATAACCGCTCCTCATCCATCCCCTCTCTAAAGAAATCCAGGCACCCTGTGTGATTGGATTGGATGCTATAAACCTCTATGGGGATCATAATATGTATCATGGCCCCCATTACAGTTCTGTGCATTAGGCCTAAGACCCTAATTGGGTCACCCATATTGTACTTACCCCGGTGAAGTTCCCCTGTTGTCGACATGACCCTTGGGCACAGGACTCCAAATATCCTGTCCTGCAAGCTTTTAGCAACATTAGATGCTGACATTACTATATGCACTCCCCCTCTCTGATGATCCCTCCCATGTCAGTGGTTAAAGGGCATAGGGATGTCCTTGGCACTGTCATAGTGCCAATATAACTGTAATCCAAGGTTCTAGTGTAAAAAAATCCTTACAAATTGGCACCTATTGTAACCTATATGATTGTTCTCATCTACACATGAGATATTTGATAAAGTTGACAGTAAGAAATATGAAATGTACATTAGAATATAGAGAACTTGTTAACTTTAGGAAGGTGTGGTTCGGATAGTATAGAGAATGATGCTTCCATGTGAAATGTATGTTTATGAAATGTTCAAGCTCATATATGAGAAATACTGGCTTACCTATACAAGCACCATTGGGTAGAAGCTTAAACCCAGCTGAACATTCACAGCGGTAACTCCCAGGGCTGTTTAAGCAATCTGCATTTCTCTGGCAGAAATAATCCCCACTGGAGCATTCATCAATGTCTAAAATGTCAAATAACACCACATTCAGTACTGCCACAAATACTAATGATCTTTCATTATGTCTCTGTCTTATCAACACTTTCAATCAATGAAATTCTGGATATAGATCGCCACAAGATCTATAACTTTGTCAAAACTATAATATGGAGTCCAGCAAGATATACTGGCATGAGAAAGCCCAACTAGACTTCACTTATGGGTTCTGGCTATCTTTAATATGACCTTGTTTACAGAAAAAAAAATTATTATAGTTAAAGGGGTATTCTCGTCTGGGCACTCACATTCAGTTTCATTAATCTGCCATATGTAAACATTTCTTCAATTGGATGTTATTAAAAAAAATATTCCTGTGTGAAGATAATTTCTCATAAATGTAGTCATATGGTCCCTTAGAAACGAGACTGTGTCCTCAGATACGGCCACCTCTGCTGGAGGGATTGCACAAAGAAACGAAAGGTTATTGTATATAAAATGTCCGGGAGTCACTACATGTCGCACAGCCACCCTGTGGTAATGATTGCTGAATCCTGGTGGTCCGGCAGGACTCTATAGCACAAGTCTGGCCACCGCTGCCAGAGTGTGACGTGGTTGTATCCGGGGAAGCCACCTCTTTTCTAAGGGACAACATGGCTACATTTATGAGAAATTATCTTCACACAGGAAAATTTTTTTAATAAACATCCAATTGAAGAAATGTTTACATAAGGCAAATGAATTTAATTAAATGTAAATGCCCAGATGGGAAAACCCCTTTAAAGCAGTTAAGTGCATATTTGCTGAGGAGTCAGGGAAACTATCCTATCAATGACTGCCACCTACAATGTACATACAGTGATAGATGAAGGCTTGCCAGTCACAGATACGACCACCACCATGACTTCTCACCATGGAAAGAGCAGAATTACGTTTGATATTCAACTAGCAGCCCACTTCACGTCAAGGTGGTATGGGTGAGGTATTCACAGTTCCTGGTTGTGCACCAGTATTTGTAACTTTTGCATGGTTTGTGCCACACAAGTGATGATAAATTTCCCCTATGTATTAATCTGCTCATCTCCTCCTCTACGCCATGCTACAAAGTGCACAATCTGCTTTGCTCCTAATCTAATTGTGAACTGTGACATCAATTATTGTTCCTGTACTATGGCATCACTGGGCTCATTACCTCTAAATTAACATAATCGATTTTTATTTTCCATTTTCAGTTTTGTGATATCACTCACTGTAAACTTACCTTTTATTTTGATACGCATGACAAGGATGATTGTCATGTGTCATTTTGTTAATTTTGTTGCTTAATCTGTAGATTACTGTGTAATGGCTCAAGCAGTGGTAACCAATGTCCACTGCCATACAGATCCTTCTGGACTCCATGGGGGTCATTCATCATAGCGGGGTCTTTTTGTTGTTGTTTATTTTTATGAGTCTTCTGCAGCTTATTTATCATAAGGGTTTTCTTTCATAGCTTAAATGTGTATGGTTTTATTTTTAGTTTGGAGCAATTTGCCCCTCTTTTATGTAAGAGAAGCGAGTACCCTCATCAAAAAGTTTCAATTCGTGTCTTCTAGCCCTTCTTTTTCCTCCTTGCATGTGAGAATCTTTCTAACGCCAAGGTTTTGGCTTCGTTTTGCACCTATTTTTGGTGCCAAATCAGCTGGTTTGCTCCTAAGAAACCACATATCAAACAAGCGCACCTGTCTTGAACAGATAAATAGGGCAAAACTAACACAGAAAACAATTTCTCCAACTTTGGAACAGGCTCGAATGAAGCCAAACTCGCTTAAAAAGGTGCAAATAGAGAGAAAAGAAAGAATAACAACTGTGATAAATGACCCCCTTTGTGTAAGACCATATATATTTATTATGCCGTTATTGAAGTCCTATAGTTGCTCTGTATAAAATGGGGCTGGAACATTCTCTTACAGACTTAAGCTAAGTTGTTATTATACATTTTTACCAAGGAATACTTAGGGGCAGATTTATCTTTATTTTGTGTTTAGCCTTTTCTGTTTGGGCTCTTTTGCATTTGCACATTTTTTTGTGCATTTTGTGCAACTTTTTCATCCGTTCTCCGAAGCATGTGATGCACTGATTTTGCTGGTTTGTGCCAAATTCAACTTTGAACTGCGTCTGGTGGCAGATGTTGGCTTATGATATATCACTGATTTTGCTTAAAAAGTTTTAAAAAATACACTCTAGTCCACACTAGGCTTAGGAAACAGTTTTCAGAATTGCACAAAAATGTAAAAAACATAAAGGCACAAATTGCGAGACTAAGATACATTTGGCCACGGGCATATCTACAGGAGTAGCAGCTGCTATGGGGCCCGCAGTGTCAGAGGGCGCCATCATCCGACTTGACACACTAAAGAATGGAGGATGTGCACCTTTATTTACATATTATTCTGCAGATTGTACAATGTATATTATATATATATATATATATATATATATATATATATATATATATATATATATATAAATATATATGCTGCAAGTGTGTGTATCTATCATGTGTATTTGCTGTATGCTTTTATTGTGTGTATGTACTGTCTGGGGGATATTTCTCAAATGTGTCTGAGAGCAGAACTGTTCTAGTTGCCCATGGCACTAATCTAATAACAGCTGTGGGAAAATAAATGCTGAGCCCTGAATGGTTGCCATCAGGGGCGTAACTTGAGGAGGTGCAGAGGTTGCCCAAGAGGTTTAGGGGGCCCTTATAGTGTCACTTTCCCATATGAGAAGACTATTACTATAAACCATACATTATATTCGGGGGCCTGGCACAGTCTTTGCACTGGGGCCCATCAGCTTCTAGTTACGCCACTAGTTGCCATGTGCAACTAGAACAGTTCTACTCACAGTGACTTCTGATAAATCTCCCTGTATGTCTGTATATGGCAATGTTTGTGTATATGCTGTAAGCTCTCTATATAAATGTAAGTATGTATAGTATTTGAGTGTATAAATGTGTGTGATTGTAACTCCCATTTATCAGTATACAAATATGTATATTTTTTAAACGGTAAGGTGCGCCCCATCAGAAGGCTGCTAGGGGCTGCTTCTGGCCCTTATATATTATATTGTCAATTGAAGTACCAAATCCATATACTTAATACCAGCGAGCTTAGTTATAAAACATGAAACTTTTACTGTTCAACTTACCTTCACAAACTAAGAGTAAATCATTGTAGCTAAATCCTGTTGGGCACTCACATCGGAAGCTGCCTATCTGGTTAATACATACGCCATTGGCACAAATTCCAGGAATCTCTTTACATTCGTCAATGTCTACAAAATAGTAGTAGAAATTGAGTAAATGAGGAAATAGAAATTGGATTAATATAACCTGCTTAAAACTAGTATTGTAATATTTATTTTGAAATCTTACCTACTGCTTTACCGGTGTGTATATCAAAGGTGAATCCCGGAATTGTTCCGCAAAGGTTTCTAAAATTAACTGGTTAGATCAAAAAAGTTACATGACATTTACATTTTATTGAGATGAATACAATAAGAAAAGCTACAAGTGTAGAAAATGTACCCCTTCTTTCAAGCAACTTTGTATGTCTGTGTGTGTTCATAAGTGGTTACACTGTTATTGGTAATTATGCGAATTTTAACCCCTTATCACCGACACTAGTTTTCAGCTCAATGACCAGACTCGATTTTTCAAATCTGACAAGTCTCACGATAATTGGTTATAACTTCGGAACGCTTTAACATAGCACGGTGATTTTGAGAATATTTTCTCGTGATACATTGTACTTCATGTTAGTTATAAAATTTAAGTGATAAGTTTTGCATTTTGTTCTGAAAAAAAGTGAAAATTTGGCAAAAGTTTGTAAAAATTCTTCATTTTCCAAGTTTGAAATGTTCTGGTTTCCAGACAAGATGTAAAACTACCCAAAAAGTTTGATAATTAACATTTACAGAATATCTGCTTTATGTTGGGATGATATTTTATGTTTCCGGTCATTTTTCTAGGATGTTATGAGGTGCAGAACTTTAGGTGTGATTTTTCTTATTTTCATGAAAATTGCCAAAACTCACATTTTGAGGGACAACTCAGCTTTCAAGTGACTTTGAGAGGCCTAAATAATAGTAAAACCCCATAAATTACCCCACTATAGAAACTTAACCCCTCAATGTATGTAAAACAACTTCTATTAAGTCTATTAACCCTTTAAGTGTTTCACATGGGTTAAAAAATATGGACCTGCGATTTAGAAACTATTGAATTTTTTTGGAAAATACATTCATTTAGGCCAAAACTGAAATTTTCAGAATAAATTAAATGATGAAACGCACTGCAACGCTTGATGCCCAATTCCTCCCGAGTGTACTGATACCCCATATGTGGTGGTAAACGGCTGTATGGGCGCACGGCCGAGTATAGAATGAATGGAGGCGCCATTCACAGCAGATTTGTATTGTCACATTTTACGACCTATAAATTTTTATTTTTTTTGGTAATACAAACATATGAGGGCTTATTTTTTATGGGATGAGATACAATGTATAGATAATTCATTTTGGGAGTCTAAAGCTTATTCTTGAGATTTTATTAACTATTTCAAGGGGGACACAAACAAAATCATCAATTTTTATTTTGGATTTTTAGCATTCCCCCCCCCCCCGCTCACCGTAATGTAAAAATAATATTTTATCTTTATTCTCTGGTTCACTACGATTGCGGTGATACCTCATTTATATAGTTTTTCTTATTTTTGCTTAATTTTCCTGAGCAAAACCAATATTGGAGAAAATCGCATTGTTTTTACTATTGACAACTTTTCAGGGCCATAACTTCTGTATTTTTCTGTTGTCAGATCTGGTTGAGGGCTTATTTTTCACGAAAATAGTTGTTCTTTTCAGTCGTATCATATTAGGGAACGTAACTTTTTTTGATCACTTTTTAGAACATTTTTTGTGATGGTGTTTGATGAAAAATTGTATATTATGGGAAGTTTTCCGAGTTTTTTTTTACGTAGTTCACCGAGCGGGTTCAATATTGATTTAGATTTATTGTACAGATTAATACGGACGCGGTGATACCAAATATGTATGTTTTTGTGTTTTATTTACTGTATATACTTTTATTTTATTTATTTATTTAATTATATTATAAAAAGTTTTAATTTTTTTTTTTTTACTTTTTTACATTTTCTACATCTTGGCTTGAATAAGCGATCATCCGATCGCTTATTCAAGCCTTTACACTGCAATACACTTGTACACCTGCCAGGAAGGCAGGACCCGGCGAGAAGAGGAGCCGACAGCCTCGGGTCACTCGTCGGGACCCGGGGCAGCAGCAGGAGGGATCGGATCCCCCGGTAAGCACACCGGGGGGTCCGATCCACGGGGGACACACTTGCACGCCGCGGTCATGCTTGACCGCGGCGTGTAAACACCCGGAGTTTTTCCGATCCCGGGTGTTAGTGCCGGGTCTGGGCTGTGATATCACAGCCCGACACCGGCACTATACTGACCCGATGTCCCGAAATCTTCTTCTGACGCGGCGCCGTAGAAAGGCAAATGCAATGAAAATGGTGAAAAAACGCATTTGCGCCATTTTCTTGTGGGCTTGGATATTACGTCTTTCACTGAGCGCCCCAAATGACATGTCTTCTTCATTCTTTGGGTTGGTACGATTAAGGGGATACCAAATTTGTATAGGTTTTATAATGTTTTCATACATTTACAAAAATTTAAACCTCCTGTACAAAAATTATTTTTTTGATTTTGCCAACTTCTGGCGCTAATAACTTTTTTATACTTTGGTGTACGGAGCTGAGGGTGGTGTCATTTTTTGCAAAATTTGATAATATTTTCAATGATATTATTTTTAGGACTTTACGACCTTTTGATCACTTTTTATAGATTTTTTTATATTTTTCAAAATGGCAAAAAAGTGCCATTTTCGACTTTGGGCGCTATTTTCCGTTACGGGGTTAAACGCATTGAAAAACCGTTATGATATTTTGATAGATCGGGCATTTTCAGACTCGTCGATACCTGATGTGTTTATGATTTTTACTGTTTATTTATATTTATGTCAATTCTAGGGAAAGGGGGGTGATTTGAAATTTTAGGTTTTTTATTATAATTTTTTTTTTTTACTTTTTTTTATTTTTATTTATACTATTTTTCAGACTCCCTAGAGTACTTTAACCCTAGGTTGTCTGATCGATCCTATCATATACTGCCATACTACAGTATGGCAGTATATGGGGATTTTCCTCCTCATTCATTACAATGTGCTATCAGCACATTGTAATGAAGGGGTTAAAACGAAAAAGCCTCGGGTCTTCGGAAGACCCGAGGCTACCATGGAGATGACGTCACGGGGAGCGGCGATCCCAGGTAAGATGGCGGCGCCCATGCGTCGCTATCTTTTTGAGGCTGCCGGCAGCTTTGCCGGCAGCCATCGCTGCGAAATCAGTGCTAGCACTGATCGTGGGTGTTACCGGTAAGCCTTTGCTGCAATATGCAGCAAAGAATTACCGGCTATGGAGAGGGCTCAGCCCGTGAGCCCTCTCCATGCAGCGCGACCCGACCGCCGCCGTGAATACACGGCGGGCGGTCACGAACTGGTTAAGTCAGGGACCGTCTTTATATATTCTCTTCAGCTACAGTTGTTGGCACAGATGTAATTTGGTACACATATCATAACTTGTGTACGATGCATAGTAGACTGGTTGTGCATCACACATGTGATGACCTTATGTCTGGTCTCTGTTCAGTTGAATTAATAAAAGATATTTAACAATTATTTTTGGGTTGTTATGGCACATCTTTCTTGTGAATAAAATGTACTTTTAGTGTCCACATACCCATTGTTTATGCATTGTTGTGTAGGACCCACATTTGCCTGTATGTCTCAGTGATATACTGGGTCATCTAGGAGCAGCACAATTGGTCGGATTTTCCCTTGAAGTTTAATAACTTCTTGAAGAACCGTATAGAATCCTTTACAGTTCTATTGGACCAAGAAGACTAAAGTTCTATTTCTCCTTCTGTTTGAATAATTAACCAAAAAGACACAAGATTTCTTGCATCTACAGACATTTTTAAAATGAGTCTCCACCCTTCGCCATCACAACTGTTCCTATTGAGCACTTAAGATTTTTAGATCATGTCAAAAGAATGGTGTGCCTATATAAAAACACGAAGAGTAAAATCGAAACGTCCTCCCCTTCATGAAATTACAACTTCCTTCTTACATCTTAAATCATCTTTGTAGACTAATAAACAGGCCTCTTAAAGTTCTCTGACAGAATGAAGTAGTGTCTGCACTGTGGGGATCTTTAAAGACTTCAACACAAAATGTTTCCAGGCCGCCATTGGTTTTAATTTCGAAGAAAGAGATTTCTTTCTCGATAGAGTTGGCAGGCATTTCAACATCCGAAATGTTCCCTTACTGCACAAGGACAATTAATTTACAAAATCCATTACTGTAATTACAGAATTATGTCTTAATCTGCATTTCATGAAGAATGCGCTTCCTACAAAGAGGTACTTTTCCATTTGTAAGGATGGCTGCAACAGCATCCTGCAGCCCAGGGTATACTGCCAGCTGCACAGTCATCGGTGTGGAATTTTAATAGATTCAATGTACAGTATGTGCACATGGATGGAAATGATGGCCATAAATATATTCATTTGGTCTGGATTTAGACTATGTAGACTGTGTCGTTATTAGCAATAAAAGACTCCAATGGTGAGTTCAAAACTGAAAGCAGTAGAAATTATATTCTCATCTATCATGTACTATAAGTCCCCCTAGAAATATTACCTCTGCAGGAGAATATCTCTTGGCACTGGATACAGTCGGACAGCAGTGCAAGGAGCAACACTGTAGTACGGAGTCCTTAATCTTCCGAGGACAGACTCTGTTATGTACAGTCTACAAGTAGTGTCATAACTAGTAGGGGTCATACACTTGGCCATACTATGCTGTACATCATCGAGATTAGGAGATAACACTAATATTTTGTTTTCATGGCTAATATACCATGATTTACAGACAACTGAAAAGAGAGGAGGTAACAGACAAGTCCCAGAACACAGATGATGAAGAGTGAAAATGTTAAAGACAGATATGGAAAAGAAGCTCAATTACATCATACTCTGTACCTGTTCCAGGAGTTGGACATGGCTCACACGGCTTACTCCAGGCTTTGCCGATATTATATGTACAGCAGCACATCTTTTTAGTGACATTAAACGGCAGTTCATTCTCACACATGGTTCCATTGTAAGTCCTGTAACAATAACTCTTCCTCATGTCTGTAATAAATTAGAACACCTTTTTGTATATGTCATTGATTCACATTTGCTATTTAAAAACACTTCAATATCTCTTCCGTAGATGGGATTGCAAGAGCAGATTTTAAGCTTCAGCTTCTGTGATTCTTTTTGCAAATTTCTTTCCACATGTACATACTAAAAAAAGGGGGTTACTAAATTTTCTTTTCACAGATACATACTAAAAAAAGGGGGTTACTAAATTTTCTTTCCACAGATACATACTAAAAAAAGGGGGTTACTAAATTTTCTTTCCACAGATACATACTAAAAAAAGGGGGTTACTAAATTTTCTTTTCACAGATACATACTAAAAAAAGGGGGTTACTAAATTTTCTTTCCACAGATACATACTAAAAAAAGGGGGTTACTAAAAAGGTAGTTCTCTCACTTTATCCCAAGTCAATGTTAAAATGGCCGAGATGTAGCTTAATCCCACTCAGGACAGTCGCACTGACGGAACAACTGTAGAGGCAAATTTACTGTAATTCATGTAAAAAATATTCTTTTCAGGGTTTGCACCACACATATCATGGGCTATATTTATCAAACGTAGTGCAAACTACATGATGTGCAGAGTGCTCCAGATTATATTTTTTTTTTAAATCATATATATTTTTATTGATTTTATGGTAACAAACATTAAAACATACATTTTAGACAATCAATCATTTTGTACATTGCATAAATGTATACTAAAGAAAAAGGTCTCCCAGAGTCCCAAGAAGAAAAAGGCCTCTCAGAGGCACAAGACGCCAAATTACTGAATACCCGTGCACGGTCTTCAATAATCTGGCGCACCTTGCACTGCTCTAAAAGTGTGCACAATCTTTTTTAGGTGCACCTTTAACATAGAGCATGTGACCCAATTCGGTTGAGTCGCTGTATGAAATGTGTCGCAAATTCCTATTAAGCACTAACACACCCCCTTTAGGTGCACAGTTTTTTGTCATGTCTGCACAGTGCAGCTGCGACACAACACTGGTGCAAACATCCTAAATACATGTGCAAGCTCCAAAGACGTTCTTTCTAGTGCAAATTCAGATAGAAAACTGGTGCAACCAGGATAATATATCTGGGCCAATGTGTTTTAAGCACTTTTTTGTCTCATCCAACAAATATGAGTTCTCCACTTAGTGGAAAATGGGCATGACATCAGATTCCAAAATAGGTACCAAATTGCTCTAACGTTCTGCCAGACAATTAGAGTACAAGGTAAGCCAGGAAATAGGTTATACGATTAGTTGATATAAAAATGAACCAAATTTCTGTCTAGTCTAGCAACCTTTACAATGCAGGATTTGCAGGATTACCATTTATGTCCTATTCTCTTCCTTAAGCCTTTTTATGTCAGGGGTGCATAAATACTAAAAATGGCGCACATCTTTAAAACATTCTACAGCATTTTATGACTCATCAAGTCACATCTGTTATTCTAGACTCTTCAATGTGGTGCAATCCACTTAGTAAATCTCCTGATTATGTTTTCAACCTCTGTCTTCAATGATTTAGACATTAGTTGGAACAGAATACAGTACTTATACTTTGCCATTAAAATAGATCTTGAAAATAATATTCGATATCTATATTCCTTAAGCAAACTGATCTTTGGAAATTAAGTCCAATTTGGACTATACAGGCAGTCCCCAGGTTACGTACAAGATAGGTTCCATAGGTTTGTTCTTAAGTTGAATTTGTATGTATGTTGAAACTATATATTTTAATATTGTAGATTAAAGAATATTATTATTATTAGATTATTGAAAATTTTTGGCCGTGATTGGACCAAGGATTATCAATAAAGCTTCATTACAGACATCTTACAGCTGATCATTGCAGTCTGGGACTAAAGTATAGCATTCAGAGAGCTTCACCAGAGGTCACAGAGGGCAGAGGGGTCCATCTTTAACTAGGGGTTGTCTGTAAGTCGGGGGTCCTTAAGTAGGGGACCATCTATAGTTGAAATGTAACAAATTGACCTAATACTGTTCTTTTCTCCAGTCCAAAACTTCTCTCATTCTCTCATACTGTCCCATACTTTTGATTATTAAATCATTGATTAAAATGATTTTATTTCTTAAATGTAATCACATTTGGCTAATTGAAATAAAGACCGATTTTCCACAGCTTACCCATACAGGTGTGCCCACCATTGACTTGCATGTACTCTGGAGGGCATATGCATGTAAAGTTCCCCAAAGTATTGTAGCATATTCCTGGGCCACAGACTCCAGGATTGGTGACACATTCATCAATATCTAAAAGTAAAAACAATAGTAAGTGACTATAAATAATTACATAGGATAAAAACGAGCAATAAAAGAGGTTCACATATAACTGACAAACACAACAAAAATGGATAATTATTGCGCAAATATGTGTAGGTAGCTATTTTTTGCATAAACTTCCATTTTGGCATCCTGATGTGAAATAAGTTGAATATCGTGCAGTATATTGTAAACGTAAAGTGTTATAGTAAGTGTAGTAAGTTTTCCAAATGGCATGGTAAGGACCACAGTAAAGATTTGCAGTTATGCTTCCTGTACACGAACGTGCCCAAAATAGTCGGTAAAAACTATCATTGAGGTTAGATTTTAATGCATGACAGTCTGGCATCCGTTTTTCACAGATGTTCCTAAACAATAGTCTATGAAGGATCCATGAAAACGTTCCTGACTTGTAAATGCTATACTTTTTGACGGAATGGACAAGTAGAAATAACGGACGCTTGCATGCATCCAATGGAAAGTATTGCTCTTAGTGCAGCTGCATGCTGGGAATCTGTCCTTACTGTATGAATCACATTTACAGGCAGTCCCTGGTTACGTACAAGACAGGTTCTTTAGGTTTGTTCTTAAGTTGAAATTGTATGTTAGCCGGAACTGTTAAATATTATAATTGTAGCTCCAGATTTTCAAAATTTTTTACTTTCACCAAGGATTATCAATAAAACTTCAATACAGACACTTTACAGGGACAAAAGTCAAGCATCCAGAGAGCTTCAACAGAGGTCACAGAGGGAAGAGAGGTCTGTCCGTAAGTAGGAGTCGTCTGTAAGTTGGGTGTCCTTAAGTCGGGGTCGATCTGTATTTATATATGCAATTACCTTCACAAATACGGGTTTCCTCACTGAGGTAGTAACCCTGTGGACATTCACACTGGAAGCTTCCAAATGTATTTATACAATTACCACCTTGGCATAGACCTGGTAGTTCCTGGCACTCATCAATATCTAAAGAAATAAAACAAATAATCATAAAATAAAAGTATAATAATACACTTAAAATGTAAGGAATAGCTTTCTACTGGATTAATGATACCTTAAAGTTTAGAAAATAATTATTTTTTTTGGCCTTTTCCAGAGGTGGCACTACTTTACCTCTTGATAGACATCTAGGGGAGTATTTATCAGAATTCTAGCCCTGAAGTAAATAGGCCAATCTTACTAAATTCCTCCCACTGTATCTGTGACTTCACATCATAGATTAATGTACGAATCACATGTGATTACTATTACTGGCCAGCAAATGCGTTTTCCAGCTACACTGGATCTACAATACTTGCTGTAGCGCAGGATGGGTTTCATTGTGGGAAATTGTGACACAAAGTTGCAATGTAACCATAGCCTAAGTAGTGCACAATGAATAAGTATTCATGAACCTTTCACATTTAGACATTTTACATAAAAAACAAGCTACTACAAGGGGAATTTTCTTTTTCTAATATTTTATGTGAACTATATAATATGATAGAAGTTTATGTGGACTGGAGATAGCATGTAGTAATTTTGTATCCTGTTGAGGCCATGACTTTACAGTGGACAGGTGTTAATCCTAAAGTACATATCCCATGTATTACATATAACAGGTAAGGATATGGAATCCACCACTCTGTACCACACTCTGTACCACACTCTGTACCAACGTGTCTGGCTGTACGTGTCTATATGAATTTTATTGAATAAAGGAAGCTTTTTGATATTGGATCATCTCGGAGTGTGGTGCAGAGTTCTGGATTCCATATCTTTACCTGTTGTTTGTTTGGCCTGTGGACGAAGGCCGGTTTCCGAGAGCACCTGCTGTGACCTGGAGTTCGGACACGCTACTGACACTACTAGAACGGGTGAGTCGGCGGTTTTTCTTCTATTTTTTTATGCTATATGTATTACATATAGCACATTCTTATAATACAAGGTGAAGAGCAAACATGTGATATAACAAACATATACAGGCAGTCCCCGGGTTACATACAAGATAGGGTCCGGAGGTTTGTTCTTAAGTTGAATTTGTATGTAAGTCGAAACTGTATATTTTATAATTGTAGATCCAGAAAAAACTAATTTTGGCCCCAGTGACAATTGGAGTTTAAACATTTTTTGCTGTAATGAGACCGAGGATTATCAATAAAGCTTCATTACAGACACCTTACAGCTGATTATTGCAATCTAGGACCATAGTAAAGCATTCAGAAAGCTTCACCAGAGGTCAGAGGGGTCCGTCTGTAACTATGGGTTGTCTGTAAGTCGGGTGTCCTTAAGTAGGGGACCGCCTGTAATTATAATTTTATAGATACTTTAAATTTCCTCTGCTTCAGGATATTTGGTGTTAGTGGAATGAGATTTAATGAATAAAAATATATAAGAATGTTTGTGTCACTTTAAAAGGTCCATCGGACCTTATGATGATCTTAGTACGGTTCAGTAGAACTTCAAAGAGTTTAGCAACACAAAAATTATGACCATATTTTGACTATGTGAAAGATGCAGGCATAAACCAAATTCTATCACCTCTGTATAAAAGAAAGATCTACATACATAAAAAGAGTAAGTCTACGGCTACAGTTTGCTGGTATTCTACTCCACCCAAATGCAAACAGAATTCTCTCAGAACATGGATAAACTTTGCAGCTTTTTTGGATTCATCTCTTCTTTCCACAAGTATGAGGCTGACACAGTCCAAAAAGTCTAGTCAAGTTTTAAGCTAATTTTCCATGCTGTGAAATATTGATCCATAATGCAAATTCTGTAGTTGTAAAGTAGTCAGTTTTATACCACAATAGGTAAACAAGGGATAAGTGTTGATGGGTACTGTGCCAAAAAGTTTCTTTATAAAGTTTAAAAAATGATAAAGTTGCCAGATGCTGCAGGCTATTGTAAATTTGCCTGTGCCAAAAAAGTAATGTGGAGATGACAAGAGGGAGGGTGGAAAGTGAGACTCCTGGTGACGTGCACAGACAGGAATTGCAACTTTTTCATGCCTTGTGGCATGATATCTGCCACTTTATGAGATTTAATATTGCAGTTTTAGCAAGGATCAATTTCATTGCTATTCAGTTATCTATCACATTGATAGCCAATCAATTATTTGACATGAAAAAACTTACCTTCTAGAAGAATAGTAATAGGGTTGGGTCTAAAACCTTCTCCACCAGGGCACAATGTATTATATTCAGCTGGAAACAAAAAACTGTCTTTTAGTATGTAAGTCAGTCGCTCATGCTATTAGAAATGTATTGCATATATTGTGCAAGATATCTTGTTAAGTAACTTCAATAATACCCTGCTTGGTATGGTTTGGTTATCAGCCAAACCATATATGGTCAATGACTGGGGTGTAAATAAAGAGTCACAGGCTCAAAGACATAAGTTTTGCTACGGGCTCCCATCCAACTTTTTCTCATGTGTACCTTTAAGCGGCTCACTGTGGCACCAGAAGCCAGGTGCACTGGCAGAGGCTAAGCTCTATGTGAGATAAACAACTCCATAATGCTCTATCTATATAATATGTACACAATGAGAAGGGATTATGATCCATTTCTATCCATAGTCTTCTCTGATTATAGTGTTATTCAGGCTAAATGAACAAAACTCTAACTCTTGCAGCTGCATATTTCACCATGAACTCAGTTTATAATTATATTTTGACTTTCTAATATTAAGAGGTTAATAATCTCCTGGGGAGTAGGGTTGAGGTGGCAGCTTTTGTCATAAGTTACAGTGTACAGAGTAAGGACTTAGTCACACATTTATCTATTTCACAGTATACTGACTCAGTATACTGACCCACTATCTGCAATGTGCTTTTTCATACATCCATGTTTTCAGTGGCTCGGTGGTCTGTTGAAACGTGTTTAGAGTCTGTTCTATTTTTATTATAATTGTGGAACATGGAAAACATAATAAGTCTATGGGTACATGCTAAAAACAGAAGTTATGCTGGGGAACTAGGTGTTAGGCCTTCTAACTAATATAAATCCATCCATTTTTTGTTCATTTTTTTCCAGATATGAAAAATACCAAACAACAAATGGTATATGGATGTGAAAAAATAGTTAAAGATGGCAAAGCAAACAGATGCACAAATGACACTTCTAAAGGATTTATAAGAGATTTTGGGGCTCATTTACTAAGGTTCGTGCAGCTCACTTTTGGACTGTGCACCTTTTTTTCGGGGATTACATAGCTTGCATAGGTATATAAGAAGTGTCTATGCCTTTTTCAGGGATTTTGGCTCGCACAACCCTTTTTGTGGGGCAGCTGTGCTGGCTTACATGCGACCCAAATTAGGGGGCATGCCATCAGACTGTCCGACTGACATTCAAATTGTGTTGCAAGCCTAAGCACTTACATGCACCACAAAGAAGAAGGTGAACTCTGTCGGACCTGAGCGGGGACGTGACACGTGCAGGATATCGGGTGCACAATCTTAGTGAATCGGAGCACGGTGCATTCGGACAATGAACTTTCGGTGAACTCCAGTGGGAATGTAAGTAAATGTGCCCATATGAGTGTTAAAAAGCAACTTGTTGGCCACTCTGGCTTATGGGCCCGAAGACTGTGACCTCTACTTACACCACTGGTCAATTGGAAAAGAAGGAAAGCTAGCTCTCACTTCTGGTGCTAGCTTATCTCTCTTCAGAACAAAAGGCACATGCACTGAAAGTCAGTATAGCCATTTCCTTCTTCCTTCACCCATCTATTTAGGGAAAATTGGGCCCTTGCATAAATTTGCATTCCCTGTAGAATTTTTAAAATTTGAACCCCCCCAAAATAAATACATAAAGATTAGTTCTTACAGCTGTTAACCGGTGGGCATATTTCACAAGGGTTTCCCCATGCCCTTCCCAGGGAGCAACAACATGATGATCGACTCACGCCAACACCAATCTCTGTGCTACATGAGATGGTTCCATCACCACGAGGTCCATGGTTCAGGTAACAATTACCCACTCTTGTATCTGGGGAGAGACATAGGTGAAAACAAGAATTAGCACGCTTATTATACCTGAATGCGGCGCTGTGTTTCTCAATTAATGTCTCATCTCTGTAAATATAAATTGGCATACATACTTTTTAAGGATTAGGAGAACATTTCACTACACACCATAGCAAATGAATAGGTGTGATTGTCCGAAAGTTTCACTTACTGTATAACTTTTGAGCTTGCAGTTTAACCGTAACACTTGAAAGCAGGAGTATAAATAATATTACTGTACAAGAGTATTTGTCATAGTTTGGTTTTGGTCCAGGTCAACTTCTGAACAATGTTCTAATTAAATTTTAAGCTTTCACAGGATGCCAAATACTCAGCGTCTGCTTCCATGCAGATTGAAATCGCTTAGGAAGAAAATGATGGCATCTGGACAGGTCAATAGATCAGTCATTAAGAAAGAATACTTCCAAAAACAGAGCTGGAAAGGCTAAAAGACTGAATTTAGGAGGATAAACAAATTGGCTACAGTATGATTCCTCAAGTGTTGGAAAGTTTTTGTACGTCGTGGCATTGCAGAATGACTAGTTAAACAAAAGCAGGTGTTCATATTTTCTTTTTATAGCAACACTCTGGTTTGATATTTCTACGAGTTTTACTAGATATGACTGAAAAACACATATTACTTTAAGAAATTGATGTAAGACAAAGGCTGCACATAATTCTGATATGCAATGTCTTACAATTACAACTATTTGTCTTGTAAGTAAGTATCCACACCAGACATTGTACAGGTCAAAAAGTCTGGTGTCTAAGATTATGCAAAAATTTACTTTGAATGACAGCCATAATATAGCAGCTCAGTGCAAGAGCAGATAGCTCTTCAGGATAAAGTACCTCCCCAAATAGCACTTGCAGAGCTGTAGACCTAAAGTGCCTAGAAAACTTCATTTTTTAACTTTCCTGTTGTTCCTAACTACATACACAAAGGTATGATTACCAAGCTCTCCAGGATCTCTGACTCTCACTGTGTGCAGTTGAGCACGACTTAAACTGCTGACTGACTCTGCTATCGATCAAACAAGCAAGAATATTGGCCAAGTGCAAGCTTAAGGCCAGGGCCATGTAGAAAACAGGGGGACATTTACTATGGGGTTTCCACTTCTTTTGTGGTGCTCCCACTACCTGTGTCTGTTACCGATCCATTTATTAGTGGTCAACGCTAGAAAAAAATTAGATTTTCTGCCTCTTCCATCTCTGCTCCAAACAGGTGTGTGGTTCTTGTGGTGTGGAAACTCTGACACAATTAATATGTGTCTTTGCCCCTGGTAAGTGGTGTAAAGTAGACCACAAGAAAATTGGTCTAGCAGAGTAGAAACTTTCATTTGGAAGTCTGTCGAGTCACAGCTCTGTGGGAGTTCTGTGCTGATAATCCCGTGGACAAAGTTGGCTCTGTCCTCTGGCTATTGTGACAGTGGCCATTGCAGTGGCTCCCCGGCAGTCTGCTCAGCAAATTCTCTGACTGCTGCACACATGGTCCCAAGGACAGAAATATCTGATGAGCACCACAAAATGAAATATGTAACTCATTACAGACAGCTAGTAGGAATTCAAACCGGCAGAGGTAAAACTTCATATAAATATCCCCTGTTATACGCTGCAGAAATTCGAACTACAAAACCTGACCAAGATATCCTTTTCTTTCTTAAACATTAGTTTGTGCTGCAGATTTTTTTATACAGCATGTAGGTTGGATGTGTATGATTTTCAGCCACTTTGAAACAGATTAGATGGTGGATATTATGTGTCAGCTGACTGTTTCAGATCCGCCATATGTCCATCCCGTTAAATTGACTTCATTTATTTTTTTGTTTTGAACTGTGAAAATGGAGGGTTTCCATCACCCAGGAATGATGGTGATGAAATGGTGGTATTTGACTTTATTCTTGAATTCTGGATATCCTCCATTTTCACAGGTGGCTACCTAGGAGTATTAAGCCACATGATTGTGAAAATCTGCTGATTCAAATTTAGAAAGTGCTTCGTTGAGCTTTAATGGCTTTATTCTACCTGACAATGGCCTCCATTAAAGCAAATAGAAATGCATCATGTATGCTTTGCATGGGGATTGTGGTAACATATTTCTTCATATACACATCTTACCTACTCTTTACAAGCATCTTACCTACACAGCCCACACCAGTGGGATTAAGCTGGAAGTCAGGTGGACAGTTACATTCATATCTCCCTGGCGTGTTAACACAGAAGCCATTTACACAATTTATTGGATCTGCACATTCATCCACATCTGCAGAAGAAAAAACATAATGAAAGGCAATGTTATATTATTTTTGAGCCTTCTGTTGTAGTATATTGTCCAACATGTACTTTAAGTTTTTTGGGGCCATACTGCTCTCTTACTAAATATATAAGCCAGGTGGATTATTAGACCGGTCATAGAATACTTTATGTTCCCAACCAAGCTCTCCCTGTTTCTAAATTTCTTCTTCCAGGCCATGCATTCCAGTGTTCTCTGAAAGCAAGCGTATAAATTGAAACACATTTGTGCTTGGGAGTTAAACCTAACTGATGCGCCTGAATTGCATTTCAAAAGCGTAATATGTGAATGCGGGCTCAGACTTTGAATTTCAAAAGTCATTGTGGAGTTGGTACAAATGTCACACGGAGCCACGCAGCTAGGCCCCTTGGAGTACTAGAGTCAAATGCCAACTCATAGATCAGCAGCATCGGTAAATAACTGTCCCGACAGTCTCTTTAATTAATAGAATAGAATTTACAGCATGAGTTAATATTTATTAATTGTTATCAGGAAGAAAAATACAATAAGAGTTCAACATTTTAGGCAAATCTGTAGATGGTCCTGAAAGTGGATGCCATTGCCTGTCTGTGGGGGTGAAGTTACTATAACCTCCCTCTTTGACAGGGATGTATGTGGCTGAGAGAGAAAGAACACAGTGTTCAGTAGTGTTTCTCTCCTCTCTAAGATTCTGGAAAAAAATATGGTCTAATTAATGGATAATTGTCATATTAACATGTAAGTGAAATGTGATTCTTGACTAAGAAGAAGTCCAAGCAGGTAGATGTAACTTCTTATTTATTAGCATACTTATAAAAACATATTAGGGAGGGAGGGGTTACCTTCTGAGATAACATTTATCTCATCCTATATTATTTCTAATCTGAGATTTCATGGTTCAACCAAGTTCTATGGTACATACCTGTACAATTTCCACCAGAGCGGTCCAACTCATAACCGTCATCACAGACACACTGGAACATTCCTGGAAGATTCCGACAGGTGCCAAAGACACAAATATTCTCGAAATAACACTCGTTTATATCTAAAAGAAGTCATATAACATCAAATTAGTTTTGAGTTATTGTGGGAGTTTAAAATTTGCCTACAATTGCCTGTATAATACATAGTCACACATATATCCTTTATTTATATTGAATCTGATACAATTTATTTCATGTAAAATGTCCTCAAATCCTTTGTTGCATCTAAGAATCATTTTAGACTTGTTTCTAACGCAATATTTTTTTGGAATAGAAACACATTTTGCTTATGGTTCTAACTAAAAAGAAAGTAATACTATGTTCTCTCAGTACATCACATCGGTAGGCTATGGTATTCTAGCTAAGGTATCTCTTACAAAGTAACTCTGCACACTTGGAAAATTACTCTAGCGATCAAATGCACTTTACTGTCCATTTGTAAATAACCTAATGATTTTAGTCCAATAGGATAGGAATTGGATATTACATTACTTCACCTACTGCTCGCAGGTTGAGGTCTTTCCAAATCTTTCCGATAACTTCTATATAACAAGGTCAATCCAAAAGTTAAGTAGCGGGAAAAAAAGGGCCATGGACCTACCTTGGCAGGACTTGCTGTCTGGAGCTGGAGTGAAGCCCATCTCACATTCACATCGAAAAGAGCTGGGGATATTCAAGCATTGTCCATTCTCACACAGATTAACATTTTCCGCACACTCGTCGACATCTGTTCGTGACAAGAAGAGATGGTGACCTTCTTCATTTGACACTCAAAAATTGTTTAATAACAAAGAACATTTTTCTTTCTACTTTCAACGGCTAGTGATCAGACACTATGACCTGAAACACAACACCTAGTGCTTTTTTATGAATTGGATAGCTGTACATATGTATAGTAAATCTGATCTTCAACAACAATTTCTTTTTGGCAGGTTGATTTGGCTCTGGTTTTATGTAAAACAATTGAGCATGGCAGCTAATCCCATCATTTACATCAATGGTTCTTTTTCTAGAGGTAAAGTCCTTTTTTCTATCCAAAATGTGGGTTATTTCTCTGATTATGAACACTGACTACAATGTAAATGTACAGACTTGAACCTCCGTGACAAATATTCACTATAAATGAAGTAGGCAACACTGCGCTGATGTAGAAGGCTATTGAATACCATTGATACTGAAGAATGGGGTTGTAATTTGACATCCATACTTTGGTAATTATAGTAAAGCAATGTCCTAAAACGTAAACCATATTCTATACTTGAAGATGCCCATATACATAAGTTGCTTAGTTTTTGCTTCAGAAGAATACGTCTGATATGTAAAAGGGGAAAGAACAAAAGAAGTGGACACAAGATTTTGCTATCATATTACAAACAAGTTAGGAAAGTTCACATGAAGGAATTGTATTCAGTCTTGGTGGCTCCGCCATGTGATGTGGGCGCCGCCATTGGCTTGAGAAAGCGCCACTGAGCGCGAAACGGCCCTGTTGCCAAGGCTTGCTTCTCCCTGCATGTGATTCCTCACCTGAATAAAGGACATTAAACTTTTCTAACAAGTGGGTGAGTGTCGTTACTTTCTTCTACGTGTTGCTTTTTTCTGGAAATTTCACTGTTATGCAGCAGCGTTTAAGTGAATGGGATGTAATGTAGGCAAAGTTTTTTTTTACTACACCTTCATCGCTTAACATTACTCAAATGTCTGAATGGTCTCTCTAATCTGTGGCAATTATTTGATACTATATCATATAATAATAATTTTCTATATCAAGTGTTTTGATATGTTCAGTGATGTAGAAAGTAATGCTTTCTACATGTGTACTTCTAAAAGACACAAAGATGACTTTGTTAGTTTCACCTGAACATGTAAATCCATCTCCGGTGTATCCCTCAATGCAGGAGCACTTGTATGAGCCGGGGGTGTTTAGACAATGGGCAGAAATGGCACAACTGTGAGTTCCATTGGCACATTCATCGAGGTCTGCAGACACAAACATTGGTTAACTGAACACAAAACACAAGCCTTCATACGCTAAATTATTGTTATGTACAATAGTGCAATATTTGTTGTATTATATTATTTCCATATCTTTCGCAGGTGATCCTGATTTTACATACAACTGATACAGACTTTATGTGTAATGCATTATGCATTCATGGAATTCAATTACTGTTATTGATTATTCATCATGACATGGATACTGTTGGCTTTGACCTGTGTTACTTATAAGAGATACAACTGTATAGTTTACATCTGCAACCTTATGACTGCTATGATCTTATCATCTCCTGTGTAACCAAAAATGATTTCAAGTTTAAGATTCTCTGCACTTATAACAATATATATAAAGATACTGAATGGAGAAGAATCGGCAGAAAAGAAACGAGTAAGAGCCGGGTCCTGATGCTAGTTGCAAGTCTCGATACAATGGAGCTACCGCTTCTTATCAAAGGTGAACTCATTGTTTCCTTTTGGGGAACAGGGGTTGCTGTAGAAAATTTTTACCATTTTTACACCATGACTTTTGGTATATTTACATTATTATAACTTACAACTTGCTTACCATGACATGTGATACCATTACCAATCCAGCCTTCCTTACAAGAACATCTAAAGCTTCCAGGTACATTAAGACATGTAGCATGAAGATCACAGTTGTGAGCCCCAATCTCGCACTCATCCACATCTAAATAAAATGGAGAGGGAAATATTAAGCAAAATTATGAAAGACAAAATATAATGTCTTAGGGAGAGGTTTAGCCCATCCTAATGTCTTAGGGAGAGGTTTAGCCCATCCTAATTTCATCTTAAATTTATATGTTGGTTATAAAGTCTATCTGACTAGTACCCAGATGTTAAAGGGCAATCATCTTATAAAGGAGATCCGCAGAAAGCAAGGTTTATATTTCCTTTGTCTTCCATGCATGCTACATGTAGGGGATGAAAGTATTGTGCATTAAAATCCTGGCAAAAATACCATACAAGGAGTCCAAACATAAGCCACAAGTAAGCCGGAGAATCATTTTCTGTACACGTCTAATGTCTTTTCCAAATGTTCAGATATTTAAATACTCGGTTACTCCTTATACAGCCTTGGTTATTCTCAAGCAATGCCTAATATATGTTCCAGGCCCAGAGATAAGAGTGGCAGGTGTGTTAGGCTACTCCTCTTACATAAATACAATATAGCTAATGTAATGTGCTCAACAGGACTCAACAATGTAAGCAATATATAAGTGTTATAGTAGTTGTATAGGAATGTTTGTATGAATGAGTTTTCCATGATAACTGTCCTAAATTTTAGGCAGCGAAAATGATAGCTACAGTAGTGTGAAAAGTTAAAAAACAGGTGAAGGCAAAATGAAAAATAAATAACTCTATAAATACAGATATCCATGTAACGCCATAGCCATGCAGTTGTCCATGTGAAGTGTATGGACATCGCTTTATTATCTTAGAAATATTGGAGGAGATAAGAATTAGGCTGTTGAATTTCAACTATTTCACCATTTTGCTGTCATGTGTCACCTTGTGAAAACACTTGCACCCTTGTTTGCCCATTGTCAAGCCATAGCAAGCTGTTAATCCCACCACCATG
The DNA here is from genome assembly GCF_040894005.1 of Engystomops pustulosus. NCBI lineage: Eukaryota > Metazoa > Chordata > Amphibia > Anura > Leptodactylidae > Engystomops > Engystomops pustulosus. Next base: position 61,248,084 of record NC_092411.1, read on the forward strand.
CACATGCAAACCACATGTATCACAGACAAGCTGCTCCCCATCTTATGTTCTCAGGTCATGCATCCCCATGCTTGTAAGACAAAAATGAGCAAAACACAAAGGTCAAGTTAGAAAGACTTTATTAGAGCTGATAAAAAACAGAATAAGGAAAAGGCAACGTATGTGTCCAAATAGCCATGCAGTGCTAACAAGTCATTCATGGTATACCTGTACATCCAGTTGTCCCCTTTTTCACAGAATACCCCACCTGACAGTGACACACAAAGGATCCTTTGGTGTTCTCGCATTCACCAAACATGCAGATGTTCGAGTTGATGTCACATTCATTAACATCTGTAAGGAAAAGAACATTAATGATCTATTATGTTGGAAGAAGATCTCAATTATTCTAATAGTTTTCAGGTCAGTTTAAAAACTAGACATTAGCAATGTTGACTTTATTTTAATGGACTTACCTTTCTGTCTGTGAGACACCTCTCAGCAAGTCAATATGTGCATTAAATCATAATCAAATTAGAATGTGAATGACTGTCACCCTTTTTAATGATTCTATAAAATGAGGGATTTCCATAGACATGGGATTTTGATGGGATACGGAGACAATTTTATGTCTACCGGAAGTCAGGAAAGACTGACTGTTTCCAGCAGTCTAGTGTTGCAGTGTTGAAGCAAGCAGGTTTGTTGGACTGTGCACAGTTTTTGGGGCTAAAACAACTTGCACAGGTATTTAATAAGTGTGTGCCCTGGCGCACCTGCGCTGGCTTCCTTGTGACAGAAATCGAGGGGCGTGCTGTCGCACGACCCGACTGATTCAGACTGAGCGCAGGATTTAACTTTCAAATTGTGTTGTAAGCCCAAGCACTTAGATGCACCACTAAAAAGATGGTGAAATCTGTAGGATCTCAGCGAGAAAGCGACACATTCATGATATCGGGCGCACAATCTTAGTGAAGGTGCAAGGTGCATTATAGACAGACAATGCACTTTATGTGAACTCCGGTGACTGGGTAAGTAAATGTGCCCCAATGAATGACACATGTGATAAAGTAGGAGGAGCTGAGGAAAATATAAATAACAAATTGAGTCTAAGCCGACCCAAGTATAAGCTGTGACCCCTAATTTTACCACCAAAAACTGGGAAAACCTATTGACTTGAGTATAAGCCGAGGGTGGGAAATGCATTGGTCACAGATCCCCCAGTAAATAGCCAGCCAGCCCCCTGTAGTATACAGCCTGCCCCCTGTAGTATACAGCCTGCCCAGCTTGCCCCCAGTAGTATACAGCCAGCCCAGCTTGCCCCCAGTAGTATATAGCCAGCCCAGCCTGCCTCCAGTAGTATACAGACTGCCCCCAGTAGTATACAGCTTGCCCCCAGTAGTATACAGCCTGCCCCCAGTAGTATACAGCTTGTCCCAGTAGTATACAGCTTGCCCCCAGTAGTATACAGCTTTCCCCCAGTAGTATAAAGCCACCCAGCCTGCCCCCAGTAGTATACAGCCTGCCCCCAGTAATATACAGCCTGCCCCCAGTAGTATACAGCCTTCCCAGCAATACAAAAATAAACTTATATACTCACCCTCCGGTAGCCCAGATGTGCAGCGCTGCTCCCCCGATGTCCGCGCGGGTCATCTTCTGGCTTCCCCGCCTGTCTTCTTTCTTCTGCTGGGCGCCGCCATTGTTCTCCCCCGGCCGGCAGGTGCATAGTATGACGTGGCGCTGCTGATGTCATACTAGGCGCCGCCCGTGGGAAAAACATGGCGGCACCCAGCGGAAGAAAAAAGACGGGCACGGAAGCCAGAAGACGAGCTGCGTGGACATCGGGGGAGCAGCGATGCACATCGGGGCCACCGGAGGGTGAGTATATAAGTTTATTATTTTTTAAGTAGTTTTTACTAGTGCATTGACTCGTGTAAAAGCCGAGGGGACGTTTTTCAGCACATTTTTTGTGCTGAAAAACCCGGCTTATACACGAGTATATACGGTATATATAAAAAGAGAATTGATTAAATAGTAAAATATTATGGTGTCTCTTTTCCTACAAAATTATGTATCAATCTAGTCTTCTCCTTCTGCATTATAACATAGTAAATGAAGATAAGACACTGAGAACAATCTTCTCAGATTCTCGTACTCTATATGATGCAGCCTGGGGATAACACACTGGGTACAGTCTACTCAGTTCCTTTCATAGTTTAATCAATAATAATTTCTTAGTTTTAATGTAAAGAGGAAGTGTAAGGTTAGCACTTAGGTGTTTTTAGAAAGAGCACATTAAAGGACATCTACCACCAGACTACTGATGGTAGGCTGCTCTGTAATCTGGTGGTAAATGTCCTTTACAGGAAATCTACCATTTGCTTTCATGCATTATGAACCAAACATACCTTGAGAATGCTGTAACTACTATGATGCAGAAACATATCATGTTTAATCCCTGAACTGAATGGTTTTGCAGAAAAAACTATTATAAAAATTACGTTATGGAAGCTCTTTTGCTCGTGTGGCTGCTGCAGCGCTTCTCCTTTTACCCTAATTATGCACTGTTCCAGCCTTGTCCTGCCCAGCATAAGCTGAGACAGGCAAAAATAATCAATTGTGCACCATCTCCAGCTGCTGTGTATGAGTCATCCAGCTCAGGTTGATTAATCCTGTCTGGACAGTTCAGGATGCTCTGTGTAATATGTTTATCTATGGCAGATAGATAAACCACTGAGCAAAACCACTCAGTTCAGGGATTAAAAAATATATGTTTCTGCATCAGTGTAGCTACAGCATTCTCAAGGTATGTTTGGTTCACAATACATAAAAACAAATAGTAGATTTCCTTTAAGTATTTCTCATGAAGATATCAGAATGAGAGCAGAAAATATGGACCTTGTGAATTGCAAACATGATGCGGATCTATACTCAACTGAATGTAATGTTTGATGAGCATTAAAATATTTAAATCATATAACTATTAAGGAAAATAGAGGATAAGAGTATTATACATATAATACATATATATACATATTTTATCCTTTCTGTAGCATAACAAATGGTTAAATGTGGATGCGATATCCAATTACAGTAAGTGTAAGTTTTCTTTCCTTAATTTGGCACAGCGCTGAGAAAGTTTTGTGTAATAGTTCCAGCTAGCTGCTTAGCCTGTGTGTTGGTGTGATTATGAGGGGTTAAGTGCATTCATGCTTCTCATAAATCCATGACATCACCCGCATCTGGATTACTGTACATCAGGTGAAGAATAGGCTAAACACTGGGGCATGGAGGTGACAAGACTTTTTCCAATGAAAGGACTCACTGCCCAGGGCGCCAGGGGATTTCTATACTTGAACACTTTCCAGTACATCATACATTTCCACAAGGGATAATTTATACCATCTCTTACTTAGTACAAAGCAGTGCAATTAAAAACTGTCTAAGGATTCAAGTATACATCAGTGAGCCCGGTACAAGGGCAGCAAGTCAACCGTCATGTAATTATTGGGAAATTCTAGTGACGACAATCATAATAAACCAATAGAATATGACTAATAACTGTGCAGCACTACACCCGTTTCCAATTACTGGTCAACTTTGCTCCAGTTATCTACATGTAATGTAGAATTTGGGTATATTTTATGTATTGACTTTAAAGAGTTTTTACAGAGGAGTAAATGTATTCCTATGATGGCTAAAATTTTACGCACCCAACCCCATTTTCCTGACGCTCCATTCCAGACGCTTTGGTGTCTCATGCTGCACTCTACTTTCAGGCTTCTTACTCTATCACTGGATTACCACCCTGCCCAGTGACTGGCTGTTTCTAAGCACTTCCTGTGTCAGGAGACAACTAGAAGTGCAGAGAGCAGGGGTATAGGCAGCATGTTGATTGAAACAGAGAGGATTAAGGGACAGATAAGTCAAATTTAGTAGGATTTTATTCACCTTGAAAACTTCTTTAATGCACTTATTTCATCTTTCTATTTTTGACCACTATGGGGCACATTTACTTACCCCTCCCGTCGCGATTCCCGCTGTGCGTGGTCCGACAAGGATTCGGGTCTGCCGCGATACACTAAGATCGTGCGCCCGATTTCCTGCATCCGTTGCTTCCCCCGCTGAGGTCTGCTGGAGTTCACCTTCTTCTTCCCAGTGCACGGGAGTGCTGATCTTGTGACACAATTTGGTTTTTAAATTCCGCAGTTTGTCCGAATCAGTCGGGTTGTCCGATGGCCACACCCCCGATTTGTGTCGCATGCAAGCCGGCGCCGATGCCCCAAAATCTGATCGCGTGCGCCAAAAACCCGTGGCAATTCAGGGCAAAACGGAAAAAAACACGAAACCTGACGAAAATGCGCTGTTCGGACCCTTAGTAAATGTGCCCCTATATTTTGGGAACACAATGGATATAAATAAAATAGATAGAACTGCAAGAATGTTTCTTATACATAATATTTAATTATTTAGATAGATATTTGCTGCAGAGCTGGAAAATGAATGTTAGGGGAACCAATCCAATCTCTGGGAGATAGACCCTCCTTATCTACTTTTATGGCCTTATGGAGGAAATATATCCATGCATGTGCACTACCTTCTCCATTGTATTGTACATAATCCATATGAAAACTTACTGAAAGTAAGTTCCCCATATTTAATACTGAACCAGATATAAGAATAAAACTAGTCAGGTCTAAGTTAAAATTATGCTTTGACTTATAAGATGAAGAACCCAAATGTTAACCTTTAAGGACATCTATGACCAGATCAAGGATTGTAAACCAAATCTTCTTATGCCCTTGTTTTTAAGAAAAAAGCTATTTAAAAAATATTACCTTGGAGCTTTGAGCCTCTCAAGCTCATTTTCATAATTCTAAAAGCCCTTTTTTTGTAAAAACCAGGCCATAAGCTAAAAGAAGAGCAGATCCTGCCAGAGGGGGCAGATACCAGTATGTCGGTGTGCTTGGTTTATAATCCTTGATCTGGTGATAGATGTTCTTTAAAAAAAAAACTTTATTGTTGTAGTATTACACAGATTGTCTCTTATATGATTGTCTTGTTGAACAAAAAGAGTAGGATCAGGAGCTCAAAATAAATAATTGCATTTCCTCAATTGGTATCAATAAAATCTAAAGCCCTGTGCAAGTTAATATACAAAAAGTTAGAGGTGTTCAAAATGGTAATATGAAAATATGAAAAACAAAACAGAAATGATATAAATGTCAGCTCACCTATGCATGTTTTCATATCAATGCTTGCCATAAATCCATCAAAGCAGAGGCAGCGATACTCTCCTGGAATGTTGGTACATTGGCCTCCGTCACAGATTTCAGGGTTGTTTTCACATTCATCGATATCTAAACACACAGAATGATATGGTCATTATATTTAACATCAGAATTATATGATTAATACTGTAAGCAGTGTGAATTAACATAATATTAACAATTATCACATCTGAGATGATGAATGTAAAAGATGATGTATTTATAGTCACTTCCACATAGGACAGGTTTTGCCAGGTTAAAGGGGTTGTCCAGGAATTAAAAAATATACATATATTGGCTGGTGGGGTTGTAATAAACCCCTTTTACTAACCTCTCTCACAATACCATAGTTTGCCCACAGCGCAATTATTTTTATTAAAAAATAGCTGTGTGGTTGCGATCACACAGGCAGGAGCAAGTGCGCGGCTGGATGGGAGCACAGAGAGAGATGAGTATAAGAGGTCCATTATTTTTACAGTCCCCCAGCCAAAACAACAACACTGCTGCTCACCCACAACATCATTATTTTGTCCAAAAATTGCCCCAATCACAGGCCCATTCCTGTCAGTGTGAGGCTGGATGGGAGCACAGAGAGAGGTGAGTATACGTTTTACCTTATAAAATAACCATTAAATTCATTCTTCACATTTGATCTCCATTATTTTATCGTTAAAGGAGTTGGCCACTCGTTTACATAAATTGCCCATGTGCTTTTACTGCCTTTTTAATAAACCCTAAATTCTCACCAATTGATTCATGATCATTTCTTGCTTCCTTTATTGCTGTGTGCAGACTCCCTGTAGGATGTTTGTTTACATGTCTGAACACTAATAAACAGGACTGACCAGCAGCAGGAGATTCTCCCACCTTCCTGTGTGTGTCAGTGAGATGGACTGAGAGAAAAAAAACACACTGGGGGCTGCCATTATGGTCGGAGGGACTGAAGGAGTGACAAACAGGAAGTTGCGTAGAGATAACAGGGAAAGGCTGCAGCTCTCACAAATGCATGAAAAAACATTACGTACTGAAACAATATTTTTTTACGTCAACGATGCAACTTTTTTGCTTCAAGTCCTCTACCTCGCAAATCTTCTGATTAAAATAAAAATAGCTTACAGTTCATTAGTGAATCACAGACATTGCCTACAATCATGTGTTATATGCAGCCAAGAAACATGACAGCAGTAAAATATGGAGAAATATAAGTAGAGGTAATAAATATGTCAGTTACAAGCTGGTAATTGCTTGCTAGAAAGACTTACAATACTATTCATTCTATATCCTGCTAGTGTTGCAACCTTTTCCCTAGAGACATAACCCAAAAATAATTGTGGTGGATTTGGCTTAGCCATTGTTATCAGGAAATGAGTACGATGAGATCACTTCACATAAATCTCACTCAGCCTGCACGAGGGAAACAATCTCACCGCAAAGAAAACTCAATAATCTTTTTAATTGGCTTACAAAATATATGATCCTTGGTCTGATGAGTCAGAATACAACTTTATGACTTTCTAATAATTTTTGTGACGTATAGGGATAACCTCAAATGTCAGCCATTCACCCATATCATAACATTCTTCACATCCCCAGTATATTTGTGTGCATAGAATCATTAAAACAAAGATTATCTGGTTACCTCCACAAGTTCTTGAGTCGGGCAGTAAAGCATAGCCATCAAGGCAACTGCACTGATAACTTCCTTCCGAGTTTTCACAATGTGTGTCACATCCACCATTCATTATCTTACATTCATCAATATCTGAAAAAAAGATATTATTTATCGGATTATGCATTGTGTTTCATTATTTAATTTATCAAAAAAAAATCATATGAAGTTCTACAAAACTCTAGGATACAATTGGGGAAAGTTATCATACGTTGTCTCAGCTCTGCGATATGTAATCCCCCCCCCCCTCCCATCGTTTTATCAGGAAGTGTGCAGGGCTAAAGAGAACAATCCTACTACATGTGACTGTTCTCAAAATAGTTTTTATTTGGCGCCCCACTTTGTCTAAAACCGTTCCTGGAGCCTGAATGGGGGGCACAGCCAGTGGGACGAGGGACAATTCAGGGAATTCCTGTCCCTGGACCTGCCCAAATTACTGCAGCTGCCAAATTTTCATATTTGCCGGCTGCGTTTATTTCTACACCAGCCAGGCCCTCGTAGAAATAAACGTTGTGCATCAAGAGGCCAAAGCCTCTCCATCATCCGGCTACGACAGCTGATCATCGAGGCTATCACATGCCAACGCACAAGAGATGGTATGATAAATAACCCTTTGGTGTCAATTGGCATTAGTCTTAGAGAGTTTTTTTCTTTCCTTTGGATTAATACTGTAGGTAGAACAACATAGGACTTGTTGGACCTGTGTCATTATACAACCTACTATGACACTATGCCATACTTTTTTGCCTTTTTTTAGGATGTCAAGAAATTTGACCCTTGAATACAAGGAGCCCTGAAAAAAATGTATAAAATGTGATTGGCTACTAAGCTTTAATGTGTCAGTTCTTTGTTTAATGAGTCTTGAGATTGTATGTATAATGGTTGAGGATCTAGCCTTCTAAATATTCTGCAAGCAACCAATTAGCAGGGAAGGAAGACTTTCCTTAATCATAAGCAACTGAGATGATGATCTCCGTACATACAATTGTGATACAGTCATTCTACATTCAGATGCGCTCTATGAACTGTATGACAAACAGTATTAGGAGTACAGATTTTTTTATTCATATGGAATTTATTGTATGTACTCTATTCTATGTAAAGGCAGTCCCCTACTTAAGAACACCCGACTTACAGACGACCCCTAGTTACAAACGGACCTCTGTTAATTGGTAATTTACTGTACTTTAGACCTAGACTACAATAAAGAGCTATAACAGTTATTAAATGTGTCTGCAATTAAGTTTTATTGTTAATCCTGGTTCTTGATAACCCAACATTTTTAAAAGAGAGACCAAAAAAATGTGTCTGGAGCTACAATTAGTAAATCTATGGTTCCGACTTACATACAAATTCAACTTAAGAACAAACTTACAAAACCTATCTTGTATGTAACCCGGGGACTGTCTGTAATCTCTTCTGGACTTACCAATGCATCCTAGTCGGTCTGGGGTGGCTTGATAACCTGGGTTACAGGAACATTGATATGTGCCGATGATATTAACACATTTTCCATTCCTACAAAGGTTTTCACTGAGTGAACATTCATTGACATCTAAATGAAAAAGAAATTGGTTATATAAATACATGAGGTATAGAGAATTGTGTACAGAGTCTATACGGTTTCTGAGGGTCCCTAGCCGCATTAGTGATACAAGATATAGCAAACTCACTGTACTTTATACAGATATTCAGCATATGGCATCTTAAATATACTATGCATTAGTATAATAATATGGAATCACAGAACCAAAACAGCCTAAATTCTAGTCAGCAGCATACTGACAGGGCCTCCAGGAAAATATTAGTCCAAAGCAAAGGCTAAGAAACACGTTGCCTTTGAATGACTTGCATTGGCTAATGGATAATATCATGCATGCAGCTATACAGTGGTGGGCCCTGAGAATGGATCTCACTGCCGGGCCTGAGGCATCGCTGTACAACATTGTACATTTCTAATTTCATTTGGATCATTTAAGTACTGCAAAAAAATGTAATAAAATCTGATGTAAAGAATAATATTGAAACAGGAACTTAGATGGGACCTTAATATTTTATAAAAAGAAAAGGTTATTCCTTTCTATACAGAAAGATTTTAGTATAAGTTAAGTCATCTAAAAGGTACTGAAAAAACATACCTACACAGGCATCCCCTGAAGGTGTGAGCTCATGTCCCGGGGGGCAGTTACACAGGAAACTACCCTCTGTGTTGACACATTCTCCTCCCCTGCACAACAGCGGGTTCCGTTCACACTCATCAATGTCTGCAATGAAACATGTGAGAGATATTTGTCATAATATCACATCCAGGTATAATGGCATAAAAACATGGAAATCATTTACTAGAGATTCTTATCTTATGATATGGTAATGTTATGGTGTATGAAACTAGACATACCCAGCAACACCCTAAGATGCATTTCGATGAGTAAAGACATTGGGGCACATTTACTGAGAGTAGTGCAAACTGCACTAAAAGTGGGTTTGCCTGTGTATAATGCATAAACTGGCGCACGGCCCTTAGTAAATGTGGGCCATTGTTATTTAACGGGAAAATGGGCCACAATTGCTGAGACAGGTGTTTTGTGTACCAGTGTAATAAAGATCTACTCCAGCTTGAAGCTATAGAAGATTTCATGGGTGAGATTTTGGGTAAAAGTAATAATAAATGTTTTGGGCTGTGACAGCCATGCTCTTGGTAGCCCAACACACCCATTAACATCCTGTGCACATATTGTGCTATTGTAGTGAGCAGTGGATTATGGGTAAATGGTATCAAAGTGACATGCATTTAATTTGAAGTCAGTTTTATTTTGTTAAATGTGTCCCATAGTGTTCAGCAATGATATAGAGCAAGCTGTGTAAATAGTTGGAGTAGCCCAAATTAGGTTCCTACCTCGAAACAGTGGCTTCTTGTGCTTAGTTGTTCTGCATGCACATTTATCACATACATGGTTTGAATATAGAAATAATTTCCCACCTACTCATAATCATGTACTCTATTGATGTAAAACGTAAGTCATAAACTTACCCATGCAGTTCTTCATCATCATGAAACCACTTTCAAAGCCTTCAAAGCAGTCACATTCAAAACTGCCAGGTGTGTTCACACAAGTGCCGCTACCGCACAGATCAGGGGAAATCCTGCATTCATCAATGTCTGAGAAAAAAAATGGCTTCATAAATCTAGCTATATAAACCATGCTTTGTTTCCCTGTTCCCAATGACACCCATAGTGAATATATAATATAGTTGTTGTAATGTTACCTGTGCAATTCCTTTCTTCCATATCCAAAGCGAAGCCATTGTCACATTTGCACTTAAAACTTCCAATGGTATTTCTACATTTTCCATTTGTACATATCCTCGGGAATGCCTTACATTCATTTATATCTGGAAAAAAAAATGCAATGATGAAATAATCTCCTATACTGCCACTTGGAAAGAATCACACTTCATAAAACATTGAATTATAACAAAAAAAACCCCCATGAAACTTATTCTATTTCCCTATTATTATTATTATTATTATATGAATTTTGATATAGAAACATATTTAATTATTTGTGTATTTAATTTTTTCTTGCTTTTGACAATATATATTGCCAAATTAATATTAACATGTAACAAATGTAGCATCATTTGCAGAGAATATGATCTTCCATGTCATAATTGATTATCTATAAAAAAAATGTTCAATGTGTCCTGAATTTAAGATCTTTACCTTTATAGAAAGGTCTCCCCGATAACACATCTCCCCTATTGGTAAAGCCTGGACCCCTTGGACAGAGGATTTCATATTCAGCAGTACCAGGCTTCGGACACTCTTCACATTCACTTCCCCAGGCTTGCCCTATAGTACAACAGCAGGCATCTAGCCGGAACCTGCCAGGAACTGGCTGAATACACTCATCTTCATCCCACTTTAGGAAACACTGCTCCATACGTAGATCTGCAAGTGAGGAAGCCACTGTCAATTATAAGCTTAGAAATGGTAATAAGAACAAAGATTCTGAAATTATACCATATTTAAATTTTTAAGAACACTGTGTAATCATTGTTTATAGTTATAAAATATATACAATTAATGTGAAATCAAATAATGATAAGAAACTATACTTTGCCCATGCACAAAAAAAAAATATTTGATACATAAAGGGAAATATTTCACTAAAACAACTTGTTTTCGGGTAAGAAATAATAGAGAAGATGTTCCTTTTCTATGAGCCAGAGAAGAGCTATGCTAAATAGCAACATACTCCAACAGGTTCAGATCACCCATGTATCACAGGGACATCATTCATTTCAATAGAAGCCATACTATGGTGTATTGCTGGCCTCTAACTCCCACAGCTAGGGCTCAATTGTAGCCTTATTATCAATCTACAACCACCAAAGAGTGAAGAAACGAATGCTTACCTAGACAAATTCTTCCTGTTCCATCCAGAGTTAGACCATCAGGGCATTTACAGGAAAAGGAGCCCTTAGAATTGACACAGATACCATTAGGACACACTCCGGGAAAGACTTCACACTCATTGACATCTAAAACATAATAAAAAATACACCACTTGGTGAACTGAATGAAATGTAATGGAAATCCTTCTTAAAATAGCTTTTTAATATCAATTAATGTCATTTCCAAGAGATTAGATTAACTATTTGGCATTATTGGCATGAATGGCCAAAGTGTAATGAATATGTGTTTCATTTCTCCCCTGATGTCAATTTTTTCCTGTGGTTCAGTCATGTCAGGCATGCTGAAATTCAAGATTCTTGATCCTTTGTTGTCTTGAATTTGCTTATTTCTACCACCCATTGTAGATCAAAAGCAGGTACATGTTCATCTTTGGTAACAAATGGCTGTTTGCAATATGAAAATTCTGACATTTCTCCGCGGATACATCTACAATTGGTGTTAAGTCCTTAAAATGCCACCGGCAAAGCCCCAGGGAGCATCGATCCTCTGAAAAATCCATGTGCCTCCTGCATTTCATTGCTGACAGTGGCATTTAAAGAGTAACAAAAAGTTGACATCAACAATCATTGCTGGGCATTACTGATGGGGTATCGGTAGCAGGATTTAACCTCAAACAATATTTTCAGGTTATTTCAGCCGTACCCGAACTTCTTCAGGTGCACTCATCCCTACTCACCAGCCAATACTGAGGCAAGTCTCTATAAAGTAATAAGAAATGTAATCAAAACCCTCTGACATTACAGAGGAACATGAGAAATGCTACTACCTTCACACGAGACCCCCATCACTCTTGCATATCCACGTGGACAGGCTGGATCTATAATGGAAAAAAAAAAATTTTAAATCCCAAAAATTTGATTTTATAAATAATTAAAAAGTTACAGTATGCATTATGCTAATGAAAGATCAAATGATAAACTTTAAAATGTTATCAAATCCATAAGAGATTATATATTTAGTTATTTTTAAATACAGTCACATTGTAGAGCCCATATCACTTAAAAGTGTAGAGTACGTCCACACTAGAGATAAGCGAGCATACTCGTCCGAGCTTGATACTCGTTTGAGTATTAGCATACTCGAAACGGCTCGTTGCTCGGACGGGTATTTCACCTGCTCGAGATCGAGCTTTTACTTAAGGAAACACAGTGAAGAACACAGTGAAAACAGTGAACACAGGATCAGTTAAGTGAAGAACACAGTGAAGAATACAGTGAAGAACACATTGCAGATGTTTCCGTACATCTGCTAACTTATCAGAAGACATTAGTGCCGAACGCTGTTCTTCACAATAGTATGTGAAGAACAATATGTGTGAAGAATCTTATCTAGAATGCTATCTAGATTTCAGAAACATAGAAAATACAAATACTCCCAACTTACCAATTTCACATTTTTCACAAGGACTTCCCCATGCAGCCCCCAGCGTTGCACAGCACTCTGACTTGAGAGTTGCCCCATTAATGTTGACCTCACATCGATTATCTTGAACATTTAGCCAGCATGTTCCTTTCAGGCTGTCTGCAATATAAAAGATTTTCCTCTTACACAGTGATCCTGCAAAACTTATGATACCTAGGGAACCATGCAGGCAGGGAGAAAATATGAAGGTACCATTGAAGATGGTGATCACATACTCATTAGATGAGAACATGTTTGTATGAGGCAGTTGGGAGAAATAGCTTTCAACCAATAATTTGGCCAACAGGTCACACTGATATTTTCATTATAATGTTTTAGGTGGATCTTATACATTAAAGGAAACCTTCCATCTCGGATCTACCTAATAAGGTATATAGAGAAATAGAGAGTCAATGCAGAGCGTGGAAGAGTGAATGCCGCTACCAGGAGCTACGCGCTGAAGATCTCATTGTAGGAGGATCCAAAGAGGCTACTAGGGCATGGTGTAGCCGCACCATGTAACTTCAGCTTCAGCTACTCCACACCCCAGTAGCCTCTTTCATATATTTGCATATTAGGTGATTAAAAGATTTATAAAGTTACAGGCCACTCAAGTATTAGCCCTTAAAAGGGCTCCCATGTCTTACATTAGTTGAACCTGCCACCGGATCTACCTTAATAGGTAGATCTAGATGGTAGGTTTCCTTTAAGAAAAATATTGTCAAGCAATGTATCCATTGTTTAAAATAGTATTCTCCATCTGTGGTGTTTTGGCTTTTACGTACCCCAAGAGACTTTTAAATGAGAGTTAAGGTTTCCCAACAGTGGGAGACCTACATGAGGCCATTGAGTCTAGGTCTTCTACTAGTCTAGACTGTCTATTAACTTGACTTTTTACAACTTAAATATACATGTTTTTTCTTTAATTATGTTATTAGAGAAAGGTTTGTGCCTGTTGGCAAGAAGTGGTTTCTAGCAGGGAAAATCAACGTGGTTGTGTATTTGTTGGCAGCAGGGAATTGGTTACAAAACATGCAGCAAAGTAATACATTTTGGATAAAAGACAGACAAAGTGTGTGTTAAAAGGCAAAAATGAGCTGATGAGTATGAAAAGGCAAAACCTAGACGGGATAATTTTTGAAAAAAACAAACAAAACAACAAATGAACCAAATCAGAGCCAAAATATAATAATTCTGGTATCATATTAAAACAACAGATGTTCCTTATTGGAAGTGTGTGCTTAAAAAATGTAGAAGTGTTGCATTTAAAAAAAGTTATAATAATTTACTCATTTTTAAAGGCAAACCAGCAGTCATTATGGAATGAATTCAAATTCTGCAGTAGGCATGGGAGGCATAGAATGTATACCCAACATATTACTAGAATTTCCTAGAAGTTATAAAACTACTTGGTGAATCTTATTGTCAACAATTTACTGCAAAGGGAACATAGTTATAAAATAAATATTATTATAAGTCATATTTTTTAATTTGATCCTTAGAAAAGTCTTAAATTTAAAGAAGCATAACCTTAGATAAAGAATAAGACATGTGACTGCACTTTCACTCCATGTTGTGTGAAAAACTAATTAGACCCTATGAGGGCTGTCTTAAACAGCAAGAATTGTGATTATTTCCCCTCATGCCACCTCATGAAGGCGTCAATGGGCCATGCTGCGTGTGGTGTTCCTGCCCCAAACCTGCACACTAGCTATAACCTGAACCCTTTCATGCCTCGTAGGGTGCAGGCTAAAGAGCATTTCTGCACCAGGCAGGAATTGTACTCTAGCACAACTGACCACACGATCCATTAGGAGGCCGGAGGCTCTAGATGTTTCCACCACAGCGGAGGGGAAGGGTTCCATCGATGGTGCCCCATCTGCCAGTGTATGATAAATCCTCCCCATGAGTTAATATCTTGAAGAAACACATCAGCAATAACCTAAAGTAATTGTTTTTTGTATGATTATAGTAGTGTCTCACAAAATTCTAGGGTAAGTTTTACTTACTTGACAATGCTTCTTCGGTTCACTGAGATTTGTATATGTCAAAACTACAGAATTTGATATGGGTGTACTAACATTTTACCATGACTGTATCCATTTACTGATTACATACAATTTGAGTGGAATGTAAAACAGAAGCACTCCTGGGTGGATGCAGATACTTTATTCAAGTGACACGGCAAAGATAACGTGCCGTTTTGGCATGAACTGCCTTTGTCAAACAACACCATGGAAGAGCTAAGGGAGACAGGCAGTGGCGTAACTAGAAGCTGATGGCCCCCTGTGCAAAGTCTGTGCCAGGCCCCCCGGCTATAATGTATGGTGTATAGTAATAGTCTTCTCATATGGGAAAGTGACACCATAAGGGCCCCCTAAACCTCTTGGGCCCAGGTGTAATCACAACCTCTGCACCCCCTAAAGTTACGCACCTGGAGACAGGCCCATTACATTCCACTACAACTGGGGCAGGATCCCTAACAGTGAGCATCCACACACCTCGATGGTGCTGCCGCACACCTTCACATATATTCTAATTTGAGTTGATGACATACAGTAGGCTTTACGACCTTTATCTAGTAATCTTGTAATATTTCATTTGTTTTGGATTGCTCAGCCATACAAAAACCAAAATGATTCAACTGATATCGGTATACCTACCTATGCATATGAGGCCAGTGGAATCCAGCTTACTTCCAGGAGAACACTCACAAAAAAATGAGCCAAGAATATTTCTGCATTCTCCCATTACACATGGATTGCTTTCACATTCATCTATGTCTGGAAAAGATGCAACATATTTTTGGTTAGATGGGGATTATGTAACTAAAGCCTTAAATGAATAAATAGAAAACATCAATACATCTCATTTTACAATTGTGCTTTAAGTAGAAATACATGATATTAACATATTAAGGTTTTAAACTAAAATTCCTGGCATTTGAAGATCAGTAATACGAAACTGTTGGTATTCATTGTGATTGTATTGCCTGCTATACCGAGTTTTATCAAGCCCACTAATATAAGACCGAGGTAAACAATGATCCAGTACTCCTGGGTATCAGCGTAATATGAGAATAATGAACTCTGGATCTGGCTTTTCCCACAAACTGTGTAACATTATTCGTTCCTGACTTTCATTTACTTTTTAACCTTTTAAATGAAAGGAGTTGTCTAGTATTAGAAAAAAGTGCTTTATTTTTCCCCAAATTCTCCATGGGCTTAGAACTCATGGAATTACAGTTTTCCTATATTTAAGAGAATTGAACAAGGTCAATGCTTACCTATGGATAAGAATGGTGCTGTAACTAAAATAAAGGACAACTACTTTGTAAAGAAGGATCAGATAGATAAAGATAAAGATCAGATAGATAAAGTGTCTATTACTGTAAACCAAAAGAGATACAGTATCATATAGAAATAATTACCTTCACAGGTTTCAGTATCGGGCCTGAATGAGTATCCCGTAAGACATGAACAGGTGTAACTTCCTGGAGTGTTTCGGCAGAGACCATTGTCACATAGAAGTGTATTCACCAGGCATTCATCAATGTCTGGAAAATAGATATTTTGTATTAAACTGCTTCATATAAACTAAATGCAATTTCATATAGAGAAAGTTTTTAAAATAAAACTATACTGGGGACAAACTTAAATAGCTTCTCAGACACTAGAAAACAAAGTTGTTCCATTCTTGCTTATCTAAGGAGGTCTCACTCGATGGGAATGGAGAGAGACAAAGTTTGACTTAATTTATTTCACTGCATATGAATGATACTTGACTTGGTGAAATGGGATGTCCATTTTCATCAAATAATTAATATAACTTTTGTAATGAAAAATTAAACAATTCTCCAATACACTTTCTGTATCAATTCCCGTTTTCAATATCTCTGCTTGCTTTCATTCAATAGGAAGCTTTGTTGTGTGGACAAATCCTGATCATGTGATGTCACACAGGTCCATGGTTTGTTATACTCACAGCTCTGATTACTCTGAGTGATACTAATGAGTCGTGCACCTGTGTGACATCACATGACCAAGGGGCTCGTTCTTATACACAGGAAGTAAACAATGATTCCTTCCATAGAATAACGTCAAGCAGAGATCTAATATACTGTTAGGAATTGATACAGAAAGTACATTAGAAAAATATAGAACTTTTTATTACACAAGAAAAATAAGTTATTTGCGAAAGGTGTATTGCATATAGAGGACTTTCTTTGTCTTTTTGTGGAATACGAGTGTAAGATAATTGATGTGTATTTTATGTTAAGGCATTATACACAGTTAAATTATAGATAAGTTTCTTGGCCAAAACCAATTGACAACATATTGTTGCAATCGCAGTTGGGGACCAAACACCCACGGATTACCAGAACTATCATCACTCATATACTGCACTTTTTAATAACTTGTTGTTCTCTACATATCACATGGAAGGCAGCCACACTGTACAGAGGATCTTGGCTTTTGTATTTCTTATAGGTTGAGGTCCTTGCATGTGGATTCCCACTAATCAGAAAGTTCTGTTATATCCTAGCAAAATACCACCACTTTCCATAATAGGAAATAAAATATGTATCAACTCAATAAATAAATGCATAAACAAAAAATGATAACACACAAATTTTAGAATTACTGAGCATCAACTGATGCCAGGAAATCATATGTGTGCTTTCACCTACCAAAAAAATACTTGGAATTTACAGAAAATCACAACTAATAATCTTTATTTTAACGTATCACAGAAGTTTATTCTGGACAATAGACCATAAAATGACTGGCAGCCAACATGTACTTAGCTGTCAGGCTGCATATCCAATTAAGATGTTTTACCTGTATTTATTCCATGTTTTAATATTACACTATCCTCAAATATCACATTTTTACATTTAGACAATTTAAAAATCTAATTCCTTACACAACAATGATTAAAGGTGTTTTCAGGACTAAAAATATTTCTGAACTTTCCTAAGGTGTTTTGTTTGCAGCCCTCGTATTTCAGTTCACATTTACCAGAAATGATAAGAGCATGATCAAGGTGCATGTCACTGCTGAGCCAATCATAACCGAGGCTTTGGCCATCTAATGAGGACCAGAGCTGCAATGAGGAAACTGGGAACAATCAGGAAATGAGTACAATATTTTCCCCTCTTTTTTAGCCATAGTCACCTTTCTACGGCAAGTGTTTAGTTTCTATGACTTAAAGGGGTTTGCCTATGAAAGCTATACTACATCTCATATATAACACACAGAGTCAACTCTGTTATCTGCCACCTCCCACTGCTATAAAGATCTTCTCTTGCCTGTAATTTGTAGAGTAAGTCTATGCACGCTGCTGCTTGCGGGCAGGAAGTGTCTTTGATTGTGTGAGTTTGTCTGGTAATGGAGGGGGAGGGGCAGAGATCACACTGCATGGAGCAGACAGGAGAAGCTATTCATGAAAGGAATCTGTCCTGCCCTGAAGATTTACATTTTGATCCAGGGGCAACCAAAATTGTATACACCAGGACTGATAGAAACAGGTTGGAACTATATCTGTGAAATGCTGTATTTTTGTTAATATCAGAGAATTAGAGAATGTGTTATTTTGTTATCCTGAGTATATTTAAGAATCTTGTCTTCCTGTGAATACCCCTTTAAGCCTCATGCACACTTCCATGTGCAAAAGCAGGCCTTAAACTGGGCTGGGTGGAGCAAAAACTGAACGACTGCAATGGTTGCCATATTCAGTCGTGTGCATGAGGCCATAAAACTAGGTTTTAATGTGTATTTTTACTGAAGTCTTTGTTACAGTAGGGTGAGAATTAACATCTTGGAGATCACCATTTTTAAAAAAAAAATGTAATACTAAAAGAAAGATTAATGAACATCGCCCGAGCCACTGTTGAGGTTAACATTCTCAGTTTATTTGAAAAGGGAAAAAAAATTGTCTGCTCATTTCTTGAGAAAATGTAACTAATGATTATTGTACACAACAATTTCCTGTGGAGTCCAAGCCAAACTGCCCACTATGGAACAACTCCAGGGTAAACAGATGGCCCATACACTAGTTCTTTGATTAGAGAATAAAACTCCACCACCCTCATGTGAAACCACATCCACTTATGGATACATTTACTTTATTTGTTAGTGGTTTAGTCGTAACCATGAATCACCTTTCCCACTAAATTTCTGCCTTTCCTTTTTCCATTTACCATTGGGAGAATAAAAAAATTCTTTTAGACTAATATCAAGTCGCACTTATTATATGACGCCCATGACAGATCATAGGTACAAAACTCTTAATATACTATGCAGCAGAGTAATTAATGATCACTTTTACAAGACTAACAGAGATAGTCCAGCGCTGCATCAGTCTCAGAGACATAAATTGGTACAGTGATATAAGTATTGTTACTGGGAAAGCCCTGAAGGGTCCCTTACATACCTAGCATTACTAAGATAAGACAATAGGGACAAGAGTCATTGGCATTAATAGTTGTTTTTGAACATACACAGGAAAAGAAAACAAAATAGTTCTACAAACTCACCAATGCAGTTTCTTCCAGTAGAATCTGATTCATAGCCACGATTACAATTGCAACGGAAGCCTCCTTGCAGGTTTTCACAAACCCCATTAAAACAGATGTCTGGATCAAGAGCACATTCGTTGATGTCTACAAGCAAAAGAGCTTTTATTAAGAATATTTCTCAAAAGATGTTGAAGATGATCTTCATATAATGGGAACAATAGTGTGATTACATTGGTGGTTGTCTGTTAGGAAAATTCCTCTAAGAGGATCTATATGGGGTGCCAGGACGTATGAAAAAATGATACAAGTGCCAGTTGGACCACAGTCACTTAAAGGAACCTGCCAACCCCATTAGTAGCTTACCCGAATTACTACTCTGACTAGCAACTCATGGAGCCATGCAAATAGTCTTCAGCTGCCCATCTCCCCCCCTTAAAAAAAAGGATTTTTAAAATGATAAATTTATGTTAATGGAAAGTAGGTATAATAATACTCCTCTATGACCCTACTCATTGACGCTCTGATTACCACCCTCTCTTTATTCTCCAAATCGCTGCACACTCAATGCCAAATATCATGCATGTGCAGTCTTCACAGACTTTCTCCCCACTTCAATAAGTAGGACAGATCAATGCACATACAAGATTTTGCATTTTTGGCACACAGAGACGAGCTGTCGATCAAACACAAAGAGGACATTGTAAACGGAGAAAAATATGACTAAGGGGGCATTGTAGCCTGACTCATCTCTGCAGAGGAACACTTAATTCTTCTCATTAGCATACAGTACTGGAAATGTTTGGAGGCTGGTTATAAAAGGTCTAGGAACAGTTGACACATTTTGACAGCGCCATGTGTGGTATGTCAAAGCATTGAAGTAAACCATTCACTTTAGGGGCTAAATGGGGCTAACAGGTTTCCTTTAACTCCAAAAAAGAAGCACAAATGTTACAAAATAAACAAAAAGATGCAAACTCCAAAGTTTTAATGTGTAACCTTTATGAAATAGAAATATTTGGAAACTGTTAAAAAGAAAAAAAGAAGAGCATCAAAATCCATCATAATAAACCAGGGACACTTACTCATACAGCCAGGCACCTCGAATGTGGTAATCTTGATATATTTTTTTATCCATGACCTACTTCCTTTTTTAAAATCAACTTTTAAAATTATGCTAATGAGCCTGAGGGGCTACCCTAGCCCCTCTGTGGTCTGGCTTTACAGGCTGTTACATGGTCTCGCCCCCTCTCTTTTGCTTCCTCAGCACTTGTGCACATTCAAGTGCCTGGATCTATGAATAAGTGTTGCAAGATTATCATGCTTTATATTGAAAGAATGCAAAGAATTCCATGTATGTTAAGGGGTCAGTTCTTTAATCAGTCACCATGAATTTTGATATCTGGTCAGATGAAAGTGAAATTTTATCAGCAACTCCCACATGGCCACCAAACTTAACAATGGATTCAGGGTAAAAAACCTATTTTCCTTGTCTCTACGGTGAAGTTCAGTGCATGCATGTATTGTTAATTTCCACTGAATCTGGACTGATTAAAGTATTTGCATTACAATTTAGCTCCTTTTTAATAATTCCATATCTATTAGACCTTCTAGATTTGAAGCTTTTGTTCATTACCTCTCCCATCAACAGTAATTCCTATTCCTCCACTGCAGAGTCCATGAAATTCAGCTGCATTGTACAAGAAAACAAACATTTCATGAATTATTGAATTTTTATTATACATGTTCATGAATTACTGCAGTTATCCTTAATTCCCAATGTTTTAAATAATTTATACAACGTTGTTAGTCCATGATCTAAACTTAGCAAAATGAGGAATTGTACCAATACATTTTACAAAAAATTCAAGAACATAAATCAATATTTAACAATCAACAATCTTTATCTCAATAATTGTTACATTTAGTTTCTGTAAAGTTTTGATTTACCGTAATCAGAATTTATTATTACCATATTTGACTTTATAGTTTGTACATATTTTCAAGTATTATGTAATTTTTCATTTTTAATGTACCAAATATACTCAGGTATAATCCGACACGCACATTTTTTTGTGCTGAAAAACTTGGCTTATACAAAAGTACATATGGTAATTAATCTTTTATCACAGTGCAGGACAAAAATGTTATTACCTGAATTGCGGGGTGGACATGGTTTGCATGGGTCTCCAAAGCCATAGTCTGGGTTGGCACAGCAACACTCAGATTTGGTCACAGATCTAGGAAATTGATTGACACAGATCCCTTTTTTGATAGCTCCATAGCAGGTGCTATGCATGTGTGTATCTAAAAGACAAATCAAAGGTAAAACATTAAAATTGAAATGTCTGATTTCAAGACTTTATCATTAATCCCTTCTAAATGGAACCTACCAAATAAAAGATAAAATTGAACTAAAATTCCATTTAGATACAGTTTGAGTTAAAGTATCTTGGAAACTTACCAACACAAACACGACCATCTACCCCAATAGCCAAACCAGGAGGACATTCACAGCGGAAAGACCCTTCTGAATTTATACAATGTCCATTCATACATATGCCTGGTGTTTGACATTCATCAACATCTACAAAAGCAAATATTGGAGGAAATGTAAATGTCACAGAAAAACATTGAATGATTTAAAAATGTAAAACCAAACATAGAACATACCTGTACAATAGCGACCATTGGCTGCCAGGATAAATCCTGGTTTACAGATGCACTTGAAGCTGCCATCTTCATTTATACACATTCCATTTAAACACATATTTGTAGTGGCACATTCATCATGATCTGGTGTTACAATAAGAGCAAGATATTGAGTAATATTTAACCAAATTGTTTTTAGAAACAATGTTTTAAACATCTTTAGTATAGTGTTATAGACCTGCAACCAGTGTTTCAGTGATAGGTGTGTAATGTTACTTTTCCGATTAGGACAGAATTACGATAGAATTAAAAACACACATTATCCTTTTCTGGGTTTGGATTTCATATCAAAAGTAAAATATAACCATCAGTAAAAGGATCAGGAGAGGGAAGTTATTTATATTTAGTAATGTTCAAATTTGCAGAATTCCTCTTTTCTCATCAATATACATATAGGATGTACTGTATGCTTGTACCCACAAGGGAAACACTGGGCTTGTCATGATGATTTCCAAAGTGATGAGATGATGTTTTGCCTATTTGTTGGACTTTTAGAATATCTAATGTGGGCAATAATTATTTAGATTGTAGGGCTGAGACCAGAGACATTTGTCTGCATACTCTTTATTGAAAGGATTTCATGCACTCAATATATGCATGAGCCATAGCGATTTTCTCTTGTTTTATTGACTTTCTTTTCTCCTAATTGAACATAAAGATCACCATGGAAAAATATCCACAAATTTTTGGTTTGCTAATAAATAGGGAATAAAGCATGGTATTGATTTGAGATGTGTGTACTGTGAGAATCACTGTGTAAGTTTTTAGAAGCAAGAGTGAGAAATCTGCAGTGTACATGAGACAACTTAAAGGGAATATGTCAGCAGAAAATGACCCAATTAACCAAGGCCATTATGTTGTGAAACAGATGAACACCTTCCAGATTTTCATTTATTTCATAGCCCAGCTTGGTGACATCATCCACAAGCAATTTTTAACTGTAAATTAGTTTTATTTAGTCATGGAGGTGGAGAGTTTAGCACTGAAGTCAACTGCCCTGTCTGTTGTAATTGATATTTTCCACAAGACTTTTGGTTAGAAAGTTAGTGATGTCCCAAGCTCCCGGGCTGAATCTTGCAGTAAAGGGGGCATCGTTAGGCTAAAAGAAATTGAATTCAGTGTTGAACTCTCCTTGAATTTACACAACCAATTTACATCTCACTTCAAAGTTGAATTTCTGGATGATGCCACCACACTGACATACCATGAAATGATGGCGTAAGCCAACACCTGGGATCGGAATCTAAGTGGTACCTGGTTTTCACCAGAGCCCGCCATCAAAGCGGGTTGAACTTGCTGCGGCATGGTATCACCAGGTCTTTCCACAGGTGGGACTTTGTCCGCCAAGGCCAGGTACACAGACGTTAGGCAGAACCGTAGTCGGGGACAGGCAGGAGGTCAGGACGGGCAGCACGGAATGAGAGTCTGGGATGAAGCAAAGGTCAGGTCAGGCGGAACAGGATCAGAGTCAAATATGGAACCGGGGTCACAACAGGAAATCACACTAACAAAGCCAGCATCAGGGAACAAGATCCGGCAGGGTGTGCAGGGAGAGGCTTGTTTATAAGGGATTCTGGGAAATGGCCAGAGGCAATTAACTGTGCACTGGCCCTTTAAATCTTCTGAAGCTGGCAAGCGCATCCTAGGATATGGGGACGCTCGCGCATGGCCGACGAACTGGAGACAGGAGTGGGGACAGGTAAGGGCACAGAGAGGGGCACAGAGAGGGGCACGGGTGAGCCCGTAACATGATTTGGAAGTTGATTAGCAGATTGACAACATAATAACCCAATTTCTGCTGACAGGTTCCCTTTACCACAGTATAGTGCTATTTATTTCACTGGATTTAAATGGTTCAAAAAGTTGGGGCATGGACCACATAGAAGTTTAAAATAAGCCAATTATGGCCTAAAACTTGACTTTACTAGATGTAAATTTTATTTGGTGTGAATTATTCCCAGTTGACAAACAAAATATGGCTAATATTTTAATCCTTTGCTTTCTTTCCATAACATTTTACATGTAATACTGCTTGGAAAAAAATGTATTTAAAAAGATGTATCAAGGGAATTTAATATTCAGTGAGGGGACAGTTTTGTCAATAGTGAAACACTGAATGTTAAAAGGAATTCCTTTTAGATTATTTTGTTTCTCAATGGGAAGCAAACACTCACATTTATATAATAATTATAACTGTGTTCATTTTATCATACATCCCACACAAGCATTTGATCTCTTCCTAGATGTCTGATATGATCTGTCTACACTAGGGTTTAAACATATTAAAAGCTGCCATTTAGTCTAGAGATACTATCTTATAAAATAATTAAAATATCTTGTACATGAAGTAGTCAACTGTACAGGATTAGATTACATGATCAATCAAATGAAGGATAGTTAATTTATGAAACTTGTTTAATATTGTTAAAAAATGGCTAAATAACTTTGATGTTTATCAAAGTCCAGACATTAAAATGTGTTTAGAATAGTTAGTTATACAGATTGACTATTTATTAGCCTGAAGCCTACTCCGGTTGTGGTTCATAAAATGGCTTTATTTCCCAGACTGAACACTGTGTAGGACCTCAACCTATAGCATCATAGTCATCTGTGATGCTATGCGTTGTTGATTACTTTCAGGACTATTATCCATAACAAAAACATGCTTTCAGTACTGGAAAGTAGTAGTCTTACTAGTCAGGTTTATGACATCAATGTATACTATAATAAAGTGAGCTCAGATTTTCCCACAGTGTACAGTCAAGGAAATTTTGCTAACTTCTAGTTTGGAGCAGAAATTAATTGATATGAATAATGTTGTTGTCAAGGGTGCGCCTGCGACCCACGACACGGTTCGCAGGTGCACCCGTGCTCTTCTATATGCCCCCCCCCCCGCACTCCAGCCATGGATCTTACCTCTCTGCGATCCAGCATTGGCTCCACTAGGCCGGGGCCAAGAGATCAAAAGGGCCAGCACAATGATAATTGCCGCTGGCCGGCTGCCAATTCCGTTAAATTGCAAGCCCCTTTCTGTGTTCCCTGCCGGATCTTCGTGCCTTCTGCCTTAGAGAAATCTATGTCTCATGCCCAGTGCTGTTATTGTGATTTCCTGTTGTGACCCCGGTTCCGTTCCTGACTACGCTCCTCTGCTGCCTGCCTTGACCTATTGGTACGTCCCGGACTCCGATCCTGTGCTGCATGTCCTGACCTCCTGCCTGTCCCCGACTACGATTCTACTCAAAATCTATGTACATCACCTTGGCAGCCTCCGCGGACAAAGTTGCACCTGTGGAATGACCTAGTGGTGCCACAACACAGCAAGTCCAACCCTCTTTGCGGTGGGCTCTGGTGAAAACTGGGTACCAGGTGTCGGCTTATGTCCTCATCCATGGTGGTCCAGTGGGTCCACTACCCCTGGAGCCTGACGATCTCTGCTTTCAAACTCTAGTACTGGTATATGCAGAATACCAGTCTCCATGACCATTGGAAAGATCCAGCATTGTATCAAGGACATGGTGACGGGAGCGCACCTGACCATTTAGAAGATGCAAGAGCTTCTGTGCCCGTGGACACCAAGAGCCCCAGATAGCACATGCATTCCACCCTCGGCCACCTCATTCTTTTTACTTAGTCTCAAATAACCCCTTTAAATACTGTAATATACGTAAAATACTGAAATATTTTCTGGATCAAATATATGGGGGTTAATTGTCATTGGTTTTGCTGGGCTTTTTTGGTGTAAAAAAATCTCAAGAAAGCATTGAGACTTTTTGAGACTTTTCACTGCTAAAAAGTCTCACAGGGTTATTTCCACCTCTCCATTAATCTAGCATACACATAGAACTACTGCTAGTGCAATGCCCTGCAAAGCTACATTCATGACTTGGGACTTATGCAAAAAGTCCCATAAAAAGTCTTTCCAGTCCCCTAGAAACTTTTTATGCTTTTTGAGACTTTTTGGGAAAAAAGATCCCACAAAGCAATTAGAGGAAATGAGGTCAAAGCCACTCAAAAAACAGGCATAGACCTGTTGCAAGGAGGCGCCTAATGATAAATAACCCCTATTGTGTTTTTATAGGTTTTGATTAGTGCTATTTTCACAAACATGGGACTACAAAGACCCATTAAAGCCCCCTGTCAATTAGGCACAGAAATAAGTACCTTACAATTGTCTTTGCAGTGAAAACAATTACTGACACTATTTAGATGTTGTGGTCACAATTGATTGAGGCATTTTGAATGTTAATGGCACTGCAATGGTACTCTCATATCCCTACTACCACTGGGTTTGTACTTGTGGTGGGGTAGTGTGATTGGAAGAGAGGAAACCCCTCCCTGCAATAGCAAGATGCATTTACTATGACCACCCATGTTCTTATGTCAAATCGGTTCAACAATAAGGACTATTTGGCAGAAATAGGTTAATTGTCAAATGTTCAGCATAGTAAAATACTAAAAATCTATGGGGGATACTTGACCAATGAAGCCAAAATACATATTTTAATTTTTTTTTTAGCTAAAACATATTTTTTTGCTGTGCATAGTAACTATTGTACTTTCTCAATATCAAAGTCTTACCTGCACAATTCTTTCCATCGGCAGTTAGCTCAAATCCAGCATTGCAGATGCATTGGAAGCTTCCTTCAGTGTTTACACATCTACCATGTTTGCAGAGAACACCATTTTGAATGCATTCATCAATATCTGTGCAACATAAAAAATAGGGTTACTTGTACACACACAGGTTTTAACTATTTTTTGGATAACAAAAGAAAAAATACAAA
This sequence comes from Engystomops pustulosus, assembly GCF_040894005.1. Taxonomy (NCBI): domain Eukaryota; kingdom Metazoa; phylum Chordata; class Amphibia; order Anura; family Leptodactylidae; genus Engystomops; species Engystomops pustulosus. Next base: position 61,274,893 of record NC_092411.1, read on the forward strand.
TCAGACCATAAAAATTCACAGATTTTTCATTATACAGTTGTGGAGATGGAAATCTTCAAACACTAAACTTATGAGCTATTTGAGAAATAGGTTGAAGCATGAGGACTTATTTGGTGGTTAGAGCTTAACCTTTACATGGCTTTTGGGATGTTTGTGGTTTCATTTTTTTCTGAAGCTTATTTTCAGGATTTCTCTTTGTGGTCAGTAGACTTCTACTGGGCCTTTATCTATAATGACACATCCATAGGTCTAATCATGCACCATCAATTTCTCAATTCTTAATTTCTAAAATACATTTTTTGTATTATTTAGAAATTTAGAAACATCCACTATTACATTTTAGAAGGAATACAATACCTTAGCTCAAGTCAGACTTGTGACTGAAGTGGATAGTCACCACTGTAAAATGATTAGACTTACCAATACAAGCTTGTTTGGTGGGAGTCCTCTGGAAACCAGAATGGCACTTACAGTAATACGATCCAGGTGTATTAACACAGTCACCATTAGTACACGGATTTGTTGTACACTCATCAATATCTAGTTATAGTAATAAAAAGAATATACTTACATATCAATCAAATAGCAAGTCAAATTTATATTACTATACTTTATACAAATTTGTCCAAATTAGTTTTTTTCAGTATGGAATATTTACAAGACACAAGACTGTAAATTGTTAGAGTTCCTTGCTAATTTAGCTAATTGGAAATGCTTATAGTAACAATTCCATGGATTGTGTTTTACATTGCTCTCAATGACACCCTGGGGTGCTGAGCATGCATTATTGCAGAGTTACTGTATACATAACAATCTCTCTCCATTATGCCTTGTTTATTCTTGCCTTTCAGAAAGTAAATTTTGGAAGGTAGAAAGCTGTTACTCAAACGAGCTCATTTGGCGTTGACTTCTATGAGCAACCAGATGTATACACAACTGCATAACATACATGAAATATGTTAAAATCGTACAACATTTACCTAACAATATGTCCACCAAAGGCCAACTGTAATATCATTGTTACTTACCAATGCATTCTGTGTGAGTATCTTGCTTATATCCCATGTTACATTCGCAACGATAGCTATTAAGATTGGGAATACACCTTCCATTTAGACAAAGATTGGGATATTGTTTGCATATGTCTATGGTGAAATTTAATGTTGCTGTAACAAAATAAAATGGATAGATTTCACTGTATAAATAACAGTATCCTCATATCAAGTCAGTGCAGAGAAAAATCAACATTTAAACCAGTCGTACTTACCAACCCCTCCATTGCTGCCAGTGCCAGCTCCATCTACTCCAGTTCCTCCTATAATGGGAGGATATCCATTGCCACCAGGTACAGGAATATATCCATTTCCAGGACCAAACCCATTGGGGCCCGTGGGTCCATGACCTGGACCTCCAGGTCTTGGACCCCCAAATGGAACACCATCAATGCAAAGCCTTCTGTAGTCATCTGAGAAGGTAATATGATTTGTTTTGGAGTGTTACAAATATGAAGTATTTATTCTCTATAAATTTACTATATCTGGGTTATATTATGTAGCTCTAACACAATACTTTAACATAAAAATAAGATACATAGGGATAATGAAATCATTTTACTGCAACAAGTTATTAAGGAAATCGTATTTTTGGGGTGATGGGGGTTTTCAGATGATAGCAGATGTGTGCTATATGTGCCGAACCTTCATGATGTTCTATTTGAGAGAAGCCTGGTGGCTCCTTTAACTATTGGCTGCCTGTGTAGAATCCCACTGTTCAGAACTTTGTTTTATCGAAAGCTTTACAAGCACATGAGTATGGTAAAATGATGGTCTGCTATAGTTATGAGGCCATCCTCTTTATCCCTGGGGTTCTAGGGCAGTGACATTGTTAATTCAAAAACAACGGATAGTCTTGGAGAGTCAAATGGTCAATTATAAGATCCCATGTGGGGAGTGTGAAAGGATTTATGCTGCTTTCCCTGCAGCGGTAAGTTGTCTCCAATCTGGAGCGATGATAAAAGTAAAGTTTCACTCCTACACTGGTGCCTTGGGCAGGAAACTGAACAGGTGTATTTTTTCTTTTCCTCTTTGCACTTAAAGTTGAGTGCAGAAAGGAGAAACCAAGTACTTTAACTGGATGGCTGCACAGTTCTCTAGATGATAAGGCTAGTGTGATGAGCAAGGAACTGACACTGCTTTGGACAGTTTCAATTTAACTTTCATCCTTACCAGAGCCTCTGATGGGACATAACTCAGGTAGGGTCCCAAGTGCCCAGCAACGACCAGTTTCACAACAACACTGCATTTTTGTAAATCTTCCCGCCATCTCCTGTGCGCAATGTCCATTTACAAGGCTGGAGAAACATGTGCCAGATCTTTGATCTATGCAAAAATAATAAAAGTATAAAAGTGTAATTCATCTATCTTTAAAAAAAAATTCAATAATCAGCCTTTCGGTCTTTGCTGGACATGTGTTTCATCTTTGCATTTTGCCACTGTTGTTCCGGACAGGCTAAACATGGCCTTCCTTTTGGAAAGGCACCCGCATTGGGAGGATAGTGTAGTTAGAACCACATGAAATCAGCTGCAACATCAACCACATTTCCTAAATCATAAATTTACTGCCAAAATATCAATAGTTGAAGTAGAGAGTAGTAGAATCCATCCAAAGATGGTAAGCTGTGCATTCTTGGTGTTGCTTTCCTTGAAATTAGAAACTGGCTCTGGCTGGATCTTTCCAAAAACAACAATTCTGCCCTGCTTGAAGCAAACACAATCTGGATCTTAATCAATGTCTCCCAATGTGTCTTTTTGATATCATCATAACATTGTCTCATAGAAAATTAAATATTTAAAGTAAATATGGCAGGACTTTAACAGAACATGAAACTTAAATAGAGGGGCCACACAGAAGTGTAATGGACTCTATTGTTACAAAAAATTATGTTTTTAAATTGCTTATTTTTTGTGGAGAAAGTTTAAAGCATAACTAAACTGTTTGAGGCTTTTACTATTTAAAGTGCAAAGGAAAAAAGTTTCTTTGTCTGTTTTGCTCCTCCTTTGTCCTATAGTGAGCAGTGTTTCTGAAAGCTTTGTCAAGTTGTACACATTACAGAGATAAGGCAAGAAGGCTAAAGATGAACTTTTTCCCTTAATAATTCTGCTCTCTAAGGAGACTTTTTGAGGACTTTCTGTAAGTAGTTCAGGCATAAGGTGGTTTCTGTAAGTAATTTTCATGTTCCTTATCTGTCAGCTGTCAGTGGAGTATGTGACAAAAAGATGCTAAAAAACTGCTAAAAGTGGGAAGAAAAGCATAGAAACGTTTCTCTTTTATAAAATATTTCTCTTTTATAAAATATATATCAAAATTTTTCATTATCAACTGCTCTCTTAGTTTATAAAGTTTGTTTAATGTTTAGTTAGCCATTTTTAGCCATTTTTTAGGAGAGTTGATGTTCCCTTTCCCCCCAGGAAAGGCTAAATGCAGCTCATCTTAGAATGGGAATGCGCTTCCAGCTTGGGTCTCCTTAGCCAAATTCAAATTTACGAAGGCTCAAGAACTGGGTCAAACAGATAACAAATAAAAAGGTCACAGAATTGCATTATCCACAATATTGGATATTCGGAAGCCACTCAGACCAACTGCAGTTCGGTGTAATTGCAGCATTGGAATGGAAAAAGTGCTATGTAAATTATCCCAATAGTATAAACTACAACTTGCCCCAATTTCTTACACACAAAATGTTTTATCTGCAAAGATGAAACATTCAATAATAAAACAATATTTGTTTGTGTCAAGGGTGTCTGACTGGATTATGCAAGTAATGTAGATGGCCACCCTTGGAGACCACCCCTGGAGACCAGGTCCAAAGATTCAGTGCTGATTTTCTTGATTTAAACTACTGTTTTTAAAGAAATTGGTCTCTTTATCTGAATTTGTTGTGGAAAAATGTTATCAGTAACATATTGCTCTGTGTACTGCTTATTTAACAACATTTACATGTTCTGTTCTTGTCTACCAGGATTATATCCAAATTATTGTTAGTGTATTTGTCATATAAACTCTTGCAAATGACTCACTGATAACCCGAAGTTATTCATAGAGTTGAAACCTCTGGCACTACTACAGGGAATGGATGAACCCATATACAAGATGTAACAAACAAGAACCCCAGGAGATTGCTCATATCATTCAGCCTGAAACATGTTTAACTAGAAGACTAATATTTTATTTTCCTATTGTAGAATCCTGTTAAATGTACATGTGTATTTAGAATTTTTGCTTTGACTTAGAATTTTAAGCATTGTATCCAAATCTTTAGTTAAAAAGGAAAAATAACAAGGTTTTCATTTGTGTTCATATTATATGTCATAGGGTGAATCTTCATGTCAGCCTATACTATCACACCTTGGTGCTGCCCCTTCCCAGCCAGTTGCAATGCTTATGTCTAATCTTTCACATCTGAATCTTCACATATTATAAAATCTTTCTGGTTGACTTCCAAACCAACGCTATTACAGGAGACAGCTTTCAACAAAGTGGTGTGTAATAGCAGCCCCCAGCCAAACAGATACAACCACAGCTGAAAACTAATGCTCCTTCCCCTTGTTTTTAGATCCCATCTACTTAGATGGTTATAAAAATATCAAGGTTCTTTCAGAACGTTCCTTTAAGTTGTTTATATTCCTTTTAATGCATTTGTATATTGGATAAATCATAGTGACTAAGGTTTTTTTTGTATGAATTACCTCAACTGACCTGAAAAGTGATGAAGCCCAGAGGAACAATGTAAAGTTTATCTAAGGACAAATTCGATAAAACTGTGTATACATTAATATACATTTCAGCTTTGTACATTTATTAATTTCACTGATAATTGTAACTTTATATGTATTACCTGGTTGACAATGGGATTTATTTTATGTGAGTTATTTTTTGTTTTTTAGCATTCAGAGCTTCTCGCTCTGTAAGCTTTAAAGGGCCAACTCGCCGATAATTGGTGCTGGCTGGCCACCTGCGAAAGCTTTGTGCTTGTGCCCTGTGCTGTTATTGTGATTTCCTGTTGTGACCCTGGTTTCCGTTACTGACTACGATCTCGTGCTACCTGTCCTGAACTTCTGATATGTCCCCGACTCTGATTCTGTGCTGCCTGTCTCGACCTCCTGCCTGTAGCCGACCACAAGTTTTCTCTACGATTCTGTACTTCGCCTGGAGTGCCACCGCAGACAAAGTTGCGCCTGTTGAACGACCTGGTGGTACCACGTCGCAGCAGGTCCAACCCGATTTGTGATGGGCTCTGGTGAAAACTAGGTACCACATAGACACCCAGGTCCCAGGTGTTGGCTTATGTCATTGCCCGAGGTGGTCCAGTGGGTCAACCCCCCTGGTGCCTGACATAGACACCCATCACGCAGGCCCATGACTAAAAACAGAAGATGTAGAAGAGTGTTTTCTCTAGTCTCTGTATACAAAAAGAAGGCAGCAGTGTTAGGAAGTGCCACAGGAGAACGGGAGCAGGGAGAGCAGTATTATTTTTTTATTTTTAAAGACCCCCTCTAGCTATATATATATTCCCTTGTTCCCTGTTCCTTAGGATAACTAAATGATGCTAGGATGGACAAGTTAGTTACTACTACTACTGTGTTGCAGGCAGAGGAAAGATCTGCAAAAATAAGAGAATAAACTGATTGGTCAGCAGCAGATCATTAGCTATTTTGGAGAGTACTATTTCAGTATGTCCTCCTACACAAAAAAGTATAACTTTCTTACTTTCTATAGACTGATGCCCTGGCCGATCTATCTACCGCATCATGGCTGAGCCACACATTGCAAAGCAGGCACTATCTGTTCTGTCTGTTTTTTTGGTGGCTGAGGCAGTCTTCTGCATTTTTGTTCTCATTGGTACATGGAGGGGCAGAAACCATTTTGTTGCTGGTCAAATAGGACATTTCTTTCAGAAAAAAATAGGGACTATATACTAATTTCCAGAATGATTGCAGAGTTTTCTCATGCAACGATACAGAGAATATACTGAGATTTGTGCAAAAGGAAATCCTGTGCATTATCATCGACAAGGTAGAGTGGAAAAACATTGTAATGGTCAGAAGAATCCAAATTTCTATTGTACCATGCTGTGTCTGATGTTGGTGAAAGCAGATTGAATTGATGGCTCCTTCCAGCCAAGTGTCAATAGCTCAGACCAGTGAAGCATTAGAGTATGGTGTTTGGTGAATTGTTTTACTTGATACCATCCAACGCTACTTGGGGATGATACTTGTTATGCCACAATGAATTACTGTGGTTATAAAGGACAGTTGAGGAACAATAGTGATTGATAATATATTATAATATTGAGCATTAAATAATTGCATTATTTAACTATTGAATTGGATGGTAATTTAAATAAAAAGTAAGAGCCATCTTAACCCCTCCATAAACATTCTCAATACTTATTCTACGAAATATCTTCATGATTTTAAAACAAATGCACATTTTTCTTACCGATACACTGTAAGCCATCAACAGATGTGAGATATCCACGTGGACAAATACAATAATAGCTACCAATTGTGTTGGAACATTCTCCTCCGTTACAAATACCAGGAATAGTGCTGCATTCATCAATGTCTGTTTGAATAAATAAAACATATGGAACATTTTGATTAAAATATTTTTAGTGCTTGAAGCATTTACCATATCAACATCATTTCTTCTTCGTAGACTTCAAATCTTCATACTTCAGACAATTTTAGTAAGAGTAATCATTTGAAACTCATTTTCTTTAATAGAAACATAGCCATATCTTCTTCAAGGATACCTTACATCTATTTTACTAAGGTCACAAATCTTCTAGCACTACTCTTATCCTTTATATGTGGGCACAAAACCGAACCATTTTCATCCTGTAAATGTAGGCACTGTAGACCTCTTTACTGGCATTACTGGCCACCTCCTCCCTCCTCAACCAAGGGGCAGTTGACTTCAAAATTAGCAGATGATAGAGCCAGAAGGGGCTTCTGGGATGTATACAGGGGTCTTTGGGCTCATTTGAATAATTTTACGGTTTTCTCTAAAATGAGGTCATTAGAAAGTAAAGAAAGAATGGATCCTGTTTCAGGGACCACACACCATTGTGTAAGTGTGCTTTATGTACAATAGTGCATCTGTGTGGTAGATGTCCTTTAACAATAAAGGCTTTCTTTGTTTTTGTGTTTTAGTTTTTTACTCCTTCCAAAAGACAGAAATTTCTGTTTATAGAGCCGTATGAGGGCTTGGTTTCTGTCAGACAAATTGTACTTTGTCCAAATGCATTACAACTCACAATTTTGGTGGCAGAAACCCTTTAAGCAGTCTGGGATGGGCTGGCTAAATGTAGCTTTAAAATGCTGCATAAAATTATGCTAAACTTAAATGTTAACTTTTGTAATACATAGAAATAAGAGGGGGACAAGGGACATCTAAAATCTAAACTCAATATATTCATAAGTTGCTAAGCCCCATGGACCGGGCTCTTTGGACCCTCCAAGATGTTAGCTAGTGGCGGAGTGGGAACCTTTTCTTAATATTCTATTTACATTTGGTTTAGATTAATCTGTAAAATAATTTCAAAGGATTGTGTATTGCTGAAATTGGCACAGTAGTAAAATATTGTGGATACATTTATTGTAATTTGGAAACTACAGGATATGCTACTTCTAGTAAAAGTCTATCCAATCTTCCAAATAAAAACACTCTTTGAAATACAATCTGGATTGTGGGATGCAAAGCCAAACACTTTAAATACAGCTAATAGTTGTAAATTCCAAAACCATGCAATGTCCAGGAATTCCTAAACCTTTCCATGAACTGACCACATTAAGAGCAGAAATATAATGTGTTGAAGGAAATGCCGTTTTAGTTAATCCCATGAAAGTCAACTTCTCAGCAAATGTTTCAAAATTCCCAGCCCTGTACTACATGTATCTAATTATATCAAGGCTATTACCCAGAAATCATACATGTCATGAGGCCGGAAAGGCAGGTTTTCCTGTAATTTTAAAGGATAACATTTGAATGAGAAAATTTGTGCCCAGTTATATGTATGTATATTTGAATATGATACCCCTATAGGTATATTTCAGAAAACCTGATAATAATCTTTCCATATCATCATAATTAACATCATTATCTTTATTTTACAACTGTTATTATTATTATTATGTCGCTCATAAGGGCCAAGTTCCATTTTTCATCGGCAGTCCATTTAATTAGTTCCACCAGGTAGAGCAATTCCTTTATGTCGGGATCCGAACAACATAACCTGATGATGAAATACTCCAATCTAATTCTGTCCTCTCATCACAGGCTTTTTAAATTGTCTCCTCCCTGCTCCTTCACCACGCCTCCTCCCTCTTCCTTAAGTAATCTTACAAAGGGGGAAGGGGAAGTGCTCCTGCACAGTGTAACACCCTGTGGAGCTACAGCACAGAGAGGCTCTGGTTACAACCCCCCCACAAGCCATTCAGACTCATTAGCATTATTTTAAATGTTGTTTTTTGAAGGAAGGAGGCCATGGATAGCAAATATTAGAAGATTATTACAGTCACCGCTCCTGGATCTATGAGTGTCCCTGGTTTATCATGCTTGAGTTTGATGTTAGATTTCCTTTAAACATACAACTGTTTATACATTAAATGGGGGGTTGATCTATTGTATCCTGGGCTGTGACCTATAACATGGAATAGAGTGGTAGCAGGTGGCTTCAGTAGCTCCATAACAGTTGTGTTGGAGTAATTTGGCAAATTCTGTGCAGAGCTGCGTAATCTGCAAGTACTATATACATAAAGAATTATTATTATTATTATTACTGCAGTCCTGCACTAAAACCCATGAATTAAAGCATAGCTGCAGTTCCCCAAAACAGCTGCTGCACAATGAGGGGGGCTTCTGTTCAGGCTCTGTCAACTTTATAGATTCTGGTGCCTGAAAGTCTTAAAAAGTATAACTCTGCACCTTGACCGCAACTGGCCTGATAGCTGTAATAGGTCATTGGTATTAAAAGTGGTCAAGAGACCAAATATGTGTGAACTTTCTTCACTAACTGAACAATAAAACTAAAGAACAATAAAAAAACACTCATATACAAGAATTTTATGGCATCTAAAGGATTGGAGTATAAAAGACAACAAAAGTACATTAAAAGAATCCAACTTAAAAAGTGAGTACAATTCCTATGTATGTGATTTCATGGTCATGAATAATCCCATGCCTCCTTTACAGCAAAGAAAATGTGTCCCCTCCTAATTACTGGAAAAAAATGTAAAAAAAATTTACTCAACAAACTTATTATCAGATTGGTGACTCAGCTGTCAATTATAAGAAAAATGGGAGCCCTGTGTAAACCAATTAGAGGAGGTTAAGCTACTTGGATGAGCCATGTCAACATTTTGCATTGACATGTTCAGATAATGATGAGAAATCTTGAGTCCAAAAGCACAATAACACGTCTTTATCTTTCATATCCATGATGCAGATTGTTTATTTGTGTCATGCCAAGAATGATCTGGAACAGCTGAGTGATTTCTATATTAATTGGAGTCTACATGAGTACAGAGAAATACTCCTTTTGCCAAGTGATGTTAGTTAGTACGTCATGTCTGGGCCAGAGAAGACACAGTTGTCATTGCTCCTTCATTGTTTTGAACAGAAAGATTCTTTGTTTATATATCTAAGAGGGAAACGGTAACTTAACTCTATATATTTTTGAAGAACATGCATGCTTTTTACATTAAAATACTACGCCGGGTCTTTATTTATGGAAGATACATATATACACATATTTTCTCATCTGTGATAGTAAACTTAGATAAATCACCGAGGTCAGCGATAGTGTAAGGTATTTACACATGGCCCATATTTTCTTCGGACCTTATAAATTGTTATTTCAACAATTCATTAAATTTTCCATTTCTGAGCTGCAGTTTATCCTTTAAAAATAACTGTAAAAACAAATAAACTTTAGAACTTAAACTTTGAATTTCTCTAGAAATTGATAGCACTGAAAATTTGTCTCAGGAAATCTAGTATAAATACAAGGGCATCTTGTTGTCTTTTGGAGAATATATTTGGAGTCTTATTTACCACATATAAGCTTCTAATTGACCTAGATCTGCTACAGCTATAGGTCGTGCCATAGTTTCCCCAATGGTTTTGAGGAAGTGCAAGCCATTCTATGTTGTTCGACTTTAATAGTCCTGTCCCACATTTTTCACAAATACAGCTAATGGTAGGTTCCCATAGAGTCTCAGAAATAGGTATGAATGAACCTGAATCAGAATTTTCCCTTGGATCGTCGCCCGCTCTTGAAGTCATCAGGGAAAAATAATCCTAGGGATAATGCTGGTGCGCACAGCTGGTGGCTTAAACTGCATCAATTAAAGGGTTAACATCGTTACCAGCGAAGGTTCAGGTTCCAGTACCCAAACTGATATTTTGTTTGAGATTTGGCTAAACTCAAGGAACAAATACAACATAAGCTGAAACAAGTGGCACTTATTAAAGTGTAATTCTGACACCTAAAACATATCTTCTAATGAATATATATTTAAAAAGAGAGAGAATCACTCCCCCACATTACATCTTATATCTTTTAAAACTAATATTGTGTCCAAACCTGAATTTACCATATAGATAGAAACCTTGCCCATTTTGGCATTATGCCATACTCCTGCCATGATTCAGAAGAAATATAGTGATTTGCTTTTTGCGTAGAGATTCCTAGATTGTTTTCGGGTCCTATGTGTTCTGTATGGAGTTAATACGGCTATTCTGCCCCTAATTGTTTATCCCAAAATTATGAACTCTGCCCTTACAAGGGCAGTACCTCATTGCCCCTACAAAAGATTACAGGCGGTCCCCGGGTTACGTACAAGATAGGGTCTGGAGGTTTGTTCTTAAGTTGAATTTGTATGCAACTCGAAACTGTATATTTTATAATTGTAGATCCAGACAAAAAAATTTTTGGCCCCAGTGACAATTGGAGTTTAAAATTTTTTGCTGTAATGGGACCAAGGATTATCAATAAAGCTTCATTACAGACACCTTACAGCTGATCATTGCAGTCTGGGACTAAAGTAAAGCATTCAGAAAGCTTCACCAGAGGTCAGAGGGGTCTGTCTGTAACTGTGGGTTGTCTGTAAGTCGGGTGTCCTTAAGTAGGAGACCGCCTGTATACCCTGTTCCCATGATAACGTGTTACAAGACACCCAGGCACCAAGTCATAAAGTCAGCTTCAAGTTCCACCACTGTGGATGGACCCATAAGGACATGAGCTAAAAGCCTGCAGGAACCAACTCCTTAAATAAGCTACTCCTAACTAACTAGTTCCCACTGAGGAGTCGGCCCACGCCAGACGAAACGAGTCAGGAATACATCATGGGAACAGGGTATAATCTTTTGTAGGGGAAGTGTAGGGGAAGTGTAGGGGAAGGCGGGAGTTCATGATTTTGGGGTAAAAAATTAGCAGATTAGCCGTATTAACTCCATATATAACTCAGAGGACCCGAAAACAATCTAGGAATCTCCATGCAAAACGCAAATCACCATATTTCTTCTGAATCACGGTAGGAGTATGGCATAATGACAAAATGGGCAAGGTTTCAATCTATATGGTAAATTCAGGCTTGTGACACAATATTAGTTTTAAATGATATAACATGTAATATGGGGGAGTGATTCTCTCTCTTTATAAAGATATATGCATTAAAAGTTATATTTTAGGTGTCAACATACACTTTAATAAGTACCAGTTGTTTCAGCTCGTATTGTATTTGTGTATTGTCATACAAGTGAAGAAGAGGTGTGATTTTTTTAAATCCATTGTACATTTACCTAAATTTGGACCTTGTATTAAACTGACAATAGCTTTTTGTCAGCAATAAGTATGTAGTCGAACACTTAGCTATCCTTTGACTGCATGTGTATGATAATGTGTAGCATCTTATAGTACTGCACAACATATGCCTAAAATGAACAGACACCTTGGAACAAAGATTGGGAAAGGCAAAATATAACTTTGTTGACCCAAAAATAGAATCTGTCTGTAACAAATGAACTTGCTATAATCTCCATATCCCGAACACTTAACAGATTTCAGCTGTGTCCATGTGGAATTTCTGGCTTTAGTAAAGTGACATGTTTAGTGTGCACCCCAGCGAACAGGCCTGGGCCACACTTGCTGGATTCATACACCACATCTGACTCAGAAACTGTCGGAATCACACTGAAGTTCATTTAAGGGGAAATGAACATAAAAAATATGCTCTTCTCTTATGTTTTTTAATAAAGTTTAGCAAAATACCATTAATTTCAATCAATTATTAATTTGTTATATAATTAATTCCATTTAATGTCATAACTGGTCAAAGGCTTGACTTGGGCCACATGTTGTCCCTCTTTCCTATGCAATTTTTCTTAATGCCTCCAGACACAGCCCATCAAATCTTTTTATGTGACCCTTTAATTCAGTAACAGCCCCCAGTTCAGTTGCTAAAGTTTTAAAAACATTAGGGCACTGATATTAGGATGTTTGCGTTGCCCTCTTATCTCAACCTGGTGTATGGTAGATACTCCAATAAACCCGTCACAAAATGTGTAAGTTTAGATGGGGCTGTACACAGTGAGAAGTGATCATGTGGATATGACGTAAAAAATACTTTACAGCTCAGCCATCTCTTTCATAAAGACATTGGAGAAGATTTATCATAAGTCTCTTAGAGCAACCAATCAGAGCTCAGCTTTCATTACAGCTGTTTATAACATTAAAGCTGAGCTCTGATTGGCTTCCATGGGCAACTAGCACAGTTTTACCTTAGAAATTTGATGATAAATCTCCCTCTTTACTATGAGAATACTGTAGGTCATGCAGCTTCATAATCCTCCTCAGCCTCTCTAACTAGGCCACAGGCTGACCTATGTTTATGGCATTTAAAGGGAATAACCTCTTAAAAGGGAAGAAGGATCAACCATTGTTATAATGTAATATGGTCCAGTAGGCCCAAATGCAACTGTGATAACACCTATATAAACAATTCTGATTGGAAAAAAAAGTTTGCTCTAATTTCATTCACGATATATATATATATATATATATATATATATATATATATATATATATATATATATATGTATATGAAATTCTTTTCTTACTGACCCCCTGAGCTGACACTTTATATTATCTCATTTTCATCACCAGCAGGATCACAATGAAAATGAACACCTGTATATACATGACAAAGGGCCCATCAATAAGGGATAGTAACAGGGACCTTTGCACATGACACATCATGCCTATAACACATAAAAGTTAATGAGAAATAATCCACAGCGGATCCATGAAACACAGCTACAACAACAGCCAAGATGTTCCCCCAAATGATCATATTATCATAAAGGAAAATACATATATTGGGCGGGAATCCCACAGCAAGGGCCGTACTGCTGTTTATTCACTCTTTTATTTTTCAAATTCATATTTTAAAACATTCCTGTCTTCAGGTATTTCTATAGGACTCACCTTCACATTTTTGTGTTGTTTCACTCTGCTTATGGCCAACAGGACACCTGCATTCATAAGACCCATCTGTGTTAATGCAGTTTCCTCCTTGGCAGAGTCCTGGGATTGCCTGACATTCATCAATATCTGGAAAGTTTGCAAATACATTTGTGTGTAAGTACATTTACTATTGAAACTTCATAATAGGAAAGAAAAACAAAAAAATTGCCATTTTGACTAATTTGAAATAATTGGTGTTGATCATACTGCTACTAATTCTAATAATATTACTAATTATTATCCCCCTTTGGGGGTTAACTGAAACCTGAACATTTCTAAGGATGACCGGACCTGAATTGCGGTTCGGGTCCACTCATCCTAAGAAGCAGGGACAATACAGGGTTAATAGCCATAGCAGCGGATATGGCTGTATATGGTATTGTATCTATGTGTATATTTGCTTTATGTGTATATACTCTATATGTAATGTGTATTTGCTGCATGGGTGTATATGGTACAGTATGTATGTATGCATATGCTGTATGTATATGTCTTGTGTATATATAGTATGGGCACATTGACTAAGAAGAGTGCAGTCAGTACTATGTGCAGTTTGGCTGTGTATAGTGCAGTGTGCACCAGCTTCAGGATTTCTGGCACCCGTGCTGCATGAATCTGGCACCCCCTGCACTGCTCCGACAGAGTGCACCACTTTTTTTTTTTTTGCTACACCTTTAAGATAGGTTGTGCAACAAAATTCTGTCAGACTTTGCACGTTAAATGTGGTACACGTGTGAATGAGCACCGGAAAGTCCCCTTCAGTGCAGAAATTTGTGTTGCATGAAGACTAGTGCAGTGTGTGCCACAAAGTGTCGTATGCAACAGAAATTAGTCTCAGACACTTCTTACATACCTGTGCTAGCAGTTTGCACTGAAAATAATGTGCAAAGTCCGACAGAAAACTGGCACAAGCACCTTAATAAATGTGCCCCAATGGGATTGTAACTCACATGTATGAGTATACAAATATGTATATATTTTTAGGGGGAAGGGGGAGCCTCATTAAGAAGTCTGCTATAGGGCCCTGACTCTCCTAGTTATAGCCCTGCATAGTAGGAATCACTTGTACTCATGATGCAGGATAGTCTGGCAGTTCCATAAAAATGAAAAGAGCATATGTCTGTGTGTTAATAGAGATCCCTGATCTATTGATAGGTGCGGTCCCTGCTATCAGACCCTAAGCAATCTGTGGCATGCTCTCCATCCTTTGGTATATATATTTCAATTACCATATGTCCAGTGTAAATACTGCAAATATAGATACCATAATCTGTGGTATACTTCAATGATTACAATGAAAATCTGCTCTATAAACATAATTTTTACTAGCAATGTTTACCCAAGCAATGCAAGATGCAAAGAAGTAACCTTTTATTATTATAAAATATCCAAAGACCTTTCCCAGGAATATTCTACATGAAATCACAGGAAATGATACCACCTTTCTGTCCACTAAAGTCAAATGACTTCTATTTTCACTTATTTCAATTATTTCTCACTCCAATTTAATGGGGGCCCTTTTGAACTTGTTGCTAATGGAGCAGCAGTGATGTGTGCACACCGTCTCTCCATTCAATGTCAAAAGTATTGAGAGATATCCTCACTCTTCCCTCAGGATAGGTCATGAAGGTTTTTGTGGGATAACCACTTTAGCATGGCAAATGACTAGCTGTTACAGCCAATATCACGGTGAGTATAAAAATCAGGATTTTAAGATTAACCCAGCAAATCCTTCCCATCGTTTTATGTATAAATGTCCTCAAATCCTTTCTACTGAAAGACATGTGCAGAACTTGATATTCCTACATGAAAGAAGGCTATTTGATTCTTCTGAGTTTTTTTTTATCTTACACTAAGTGAAAACATAAACTGACTGTTACAATATGCTGGAAAGGCAGCAACTACTGTATGAAGAAATTCTTTTGGAACAAAGTATTGCTTACAATCACAACTTCTGACTATAAATCTTAATACCGCACAATACTTTATTTTTAACACAAATATCCTAGCTAAACTGTGCCAAAAAGAACACCATGATCCTCCATATACAGAATAATAACACTAAACCTATATCTATGTGACCTTTCTGACATTTAAGGTTATTCAGGGTCATTTATCATACACCAGCGCTTGTCGCTCCGGCACAGCCGAATACATCAAAGGACTTTGGCCTCTCGCTGTTTCTGGCGGGGTCCTGCGCAATGTTTATCTGTATGCCAGGTCATGCCTGGTGAACAAATAAACGTAGCCTTTGAATTTTCACATACGAAAATTCGCCAGCTAACTAGAGTGAGCAGGCGTAGGTACATGAGCAAACAATGCTGGTCCACTCTCCTACACGCCCCCTGTCGTCAAAGTGGTAGATTGGGGAAAATAATCTGAAGTGCTAGTTATAAGCTGACCTGGCGCAAAAGCCCTATTAAATATCCCCCATTGAGTATTGATTAAGGCACCAACATTTTTGATAACCGTAAATCTTGCATATATTTCTACTGCAAGTCCAAGGTATCGTAAGCATTAATATCATGATAAAAGGGAACTTGTCGGCAGTAATTGACCTAATAAACCATTACTAGTATGTTCTCAAGCAGCCTAAAGGGAACCTGTCATTAGAAATTGGCCTAATAAACCACTACCAGTATGTTGTCAAGCAGCTGAGCAGCTTCTAGATGATGTTTCTTTCATGACCCGGTGTGGTGGCATCATCCAGAAAATCAACTTTGAAGTGAAATGAAAATTGGTGTTATAAAGTCAAGGAGGCAGAGAGTTTAACACTGAAGTCAAGCTTTCCCTGCCTTAAAATACCCCCCATTGAGTCTTGACTTCAATGTTAAACTCTCTACCTCCCTGACTTTATACATCTCATTTACATCTAACTTCAAAGTTGGTTTTCTGGATGATGGGTCATGAAAGAAACATGATCTAGAAGCTGTTCAACTGCTTGACAACATACTGGTATTGTTAGTGTTGAAAACATAGTTTACTAGGCCAATTTCTGATGACAGGTTTCCTTTAACACTTTCCAGATCATGGCCCAACATGGTGGCATCATCCAGAAAATCAACTAAAAATGGAGAGTTTACTACTGAAGTCAAGCTCTTTCTGTCTCAGAATGCCCCTTTGATTTACATCAAGGATCAGGCTTCAGGAGAGCAAGTTATGATGTTTCTGGACACAGGACTGTTAGTGACAGAAAGGGGGGCATTCTGAAGAGGAGAGAGCTTGACTTCAGTAGTGAGCTCTCCTCCTCCTTGACTTTATACATTCA
Organism: Engystomops pustulosus; assembly: GCF_040894005.1. Classification (NCBI taxonomy): domain Eukaryota; kingdom Metazoa; phylum Chordata; class Amphibia; order Anura; family Leptodactylidae; genus Engystomops; species Engystomops pustulosus. Next base: position 61,291,749 of record NC_092411.1, read on the forward strand.
ATTAACACCTAACTTAAAGTTTATTTTCTGGATAATGCCACCAAACTTGGAAAAAAATGAAACATGGATCTAAAAGGTGTTTAGTTGCTTAATTACAATGGTTTAATATCCATTTCTGCTGAAAGTTTCTGCCTTTGGGGGACACAAATAATATAGAGCCCCAGTGCCCTTTGTTATCCCATATCATAGATTGCATCCTGTGTTGAACACAGGAATGAATCATCTACTAATTAGTTCCCTCTTAAGCTGGTGGTTGACATGACTTAAAGGGTATTTGTAACTAGCAAAAGTTATTGGCTTGGCCAACAGGGGAACAACTAGTTTCAGTAAAAGAATTATGGTAAAAATTAATGATAAATGGCAAGGAAAAAACAAGATTAAAAAATCAAAGGGCTGGGTAATTGTATAGTTTTTGTGATTTTTTTCCTTTTGCCAGGCTATAGTGAGTGCACAGACACGGGGCAGTAGCCACCCATGCTGGCCCACTCCACTGCCAGAGTGGACGAGGAGGCAGTGTAAAGGGGAAATAATCACAATAACTTGCATGTTGCAAGTGATTGCCATCATTTCAGGGCATGTGGCCAGAAAACTGGAGTACAAGTCCTGATACTTCTCCCCTATGACTCTAAATTAATGGCGCCAAACAATTCATTTTGGATATAGTGACATCACTGTCTAATTTAATGATAATGACCATGCATTTAATCTATTTTACAATAAACATACTACTATACTTTTACTGTAATTTGCACAGATAACAGAAAACATAGCGGATTATGTATTTATGTAAGGAGAATAAAGACAAAATTTAGTGTCACTGGGGAATAGTTTATTCCTGCCTGCTATAGCCTTTGACCAGTCCACCCCCGCTTGTTACTTTATCACTTAGTTATGTCTTTGTTCTCTGTTGTAATATTCTGGTTATGTTCAAAATAAACATGTTAAGTGCAAAAATCTCAGAAGGTCTGAACGTAGCGCTGTGTTTAACAGCAGTATTAAAACATGACTCAATAAAATTTTGCATTAAGGCACATTTATATTAAAGTTAAAGTATTACTTTATAGTATGTATGTTCACCTACTCTAGTATTGCTGCAAGATAAGAGCTTTCTCTTTATTGTTTATTGACATTGAGATTGTATTTGATCTGAAAAGCTGTATTTTGGGAGTAATAGAAAATGAGATTGCTCAAGAGTGGAAGTAAATGGATTATTATTTTTTTTTGCGAGGTTCTGGATGTCAAATAATCCATTGTTGCGGAAATTATTGTACTCATTAATTTGTTAAACTATCTAAAGATAATGATAATCCTAGACACCAGAAACATAACCTTAAATTCTTAAACTTTTCCCATATAACTGTTCTTCATAACTACTTCATAAGCCCTTGGAGAACCGATGCCATACCCTACTGTAAGCAGCTTCGATTAAACTTGTTGAAGTTCAACAATTGTTAATTGTACCCCGACATCTACAGTCTGGGAAACTCATATACATGAAATGGTCAGCAAGTCTAAATTCTTTCATATAATTTTATCGTCAGTTAAAGCCCCTCCCACATCCTCCCCCCATGCACACAAAGGAAAGTCAAGTAAAATAAAATTTTAGGTGAAGGGACAGTACAGTGGGCGACTAGACTAGTTACACAGTACATGTAATTGAAAGATAATATATAAGATATCTTTTGTTCCGATTTTTCATACAAAAAATGTTTACCAGTGTATGTGCAATGCTCTATGAGGACAGGGGGGTTGCAAAAAAGGGGTCTCCTGGTGACAGGTTCCCTTTAAATAATAAGACAATACTCTGAGTACTGGTCTCTGATGCAGTAGACTTTCTGTGTGTTCCCTAAACACAGAGGAGACACTAGCTAAGTCACTCACTTCTGCATTATATTCAAATTTATTGAAATTACAACACAATGAAGGACAAGCCTTAATGTTTTGCAAATTGAATATGCAGCAATTTAAAATATGATGGAATTTCCATGCACCTAGCACTAAATTGTGGCATGCGGTACTGCATAAAAGCCTAAAAAAGGAATGCCCCAAAAATTGCCCTTACTTGCTATCATTCAATTTTTTTAGATTTATTTAAATTAACTGTTCTGAGGTCTAAAGGAATTGGTAATTTATAGTATAAAGGGAATGTCCTGGATTTAACAGAAAAAGCAGCAGGAAATATACTAAAATTTTGTATTTGTATGAGTCTATTGCCTCCAATAATCTGCTGATAGCATGTTGTAGAGAAATTCTCTGTGATTTCTAACATATCTTTAATATTTAATTTATTATAATTCTAACTGCAATATCACATTGATCGCGGGTGTTAACTCTTTAAATGCCATCATAATACGCCTCCACTTACTCTATGATAAGCTACCTGAGCAATAATCCTCAGGAAAATAGTGTTGCATCTTGCCGGACCCGTTCTTGTACCGAACTTTCATGTTCATCCCTATTTCTGACCATTATGCCATTTAGAGTTTCCTAGTTTAATCCATATGCTAATGAGGAAGTTGGTGCATCAAGGTTGTGTCCTCAGCACAGATCTTATACTTATCTGATGGAGAGGGCAATTCAATTTTAAAATAATTTCAACGCTGATGGTCTTCACCATACCTTTATATTTACTTTGTGCCAGCTATGACATGTTGTGCATCTCTGCGACTGCTGCCGCCAAACACTGATATTGAGGGATATTGATGCCTTCATGTAAAGTACAAAACTGCTGAGGCCAGCTTTAGGTTGGAAAGATCATATTAACACGAAGGGATGTTATCACTACAGCAATATGAAGAAATACCAATGGGGACCACCATAGCCGCAGTACTAGAATGGTGGGAGTGGGGTGTAACAGGTGAATTTTGCTTATGTATTTATTTCAGCAAATTACTCATTATTTGACAAACCCTGAACAACATTTTTATGATTGGCAGTGATATTTTTTCAGGAGCCAAAGTTTTTGGTTGCCTTAGTAGTTTCATGTCTAATGCTTAACATTTGTGTGATTTTTTTTTTAATGAGAAGATTTAAATATTTATTATGTTATCGCACCAAACTATTCTTGCCTATTCCTTCACTGAGTTGCATTGCTGGTCCTGAGAGAGCTATAAAGTCCATGCAGAGAGTAACATGAGATATCCTCAGAAGCTTTTTCAGTAAGTCCTATCTGCTAAAATTGAGAACCACTGAGGAACATGAATCTTTTCTACATATAAGCATTTCTTAACTGATTGCATTTTATAAAACATTTGAGATGCATATAGCTTAAGGAGCTGATTTAATACATGTGATTCCGCAATGTTTGAAGGATTGATTGGCATGGTCTGTTAAATAGTAGCGTGACCATTACATTCATGGTTAAATTTATTGATTTATGCTATGTACAGGAAATGAATTTATTACAGATGCACATTAGTGTGAAGCAGTTTACCTTGGCAGGCTCCACTGCGTATATTGGGAATGTAGCCACGACGGCAGGGTTGTGGTTGAGCAGGGCACATCTCACATGGGTGTCCCCAGGCACGTCCAATGGTTGCACAGCAGAGAGTTTTTGTGCACACGATACCAGTCACCTGACCCTGACACATCTGATTGCTGACTTGAGTGAAGCAGGGCCCTGTTCTGTAGTCTGAAAGTAAAAACAGAAAAAGAAAATATTCAAATCCGGTCAGCACCATCAGATGATCTCAAAAGCTTAAATTCAGCAAAACTAGTAAGAAAACAGAAATTGAGGAAATTGAAAAACCAGATGGCACATTTAAATTATTTGCCTTTAATTATAAGAATGGTCTCTTTTATAAAATGTTATTACATACTGAATATATGCCTAATTATAAAGATAATACTAAATATTAATAATAAAAAAGAAAACTCTAAGATGATAAATGATAAAGATGATAAATTGTAATATAAATACATATATATTTCACTTTTAGTGGTTCCAATTTTTGAAAATTTCATACCAAGTGATAAAGGACCAAACTACAGGATCATTAGCTATGTTTTTATTCATAATGGCAAGTGGCTTTATGAATTTTTCACAATAAGTAATGTCCCTTGTTGAAACCAGATCATTTTACAAATTTTGGAAAGGTATTGTGACATCAATTAGCACAATAAGGTACACCTCTATAAGATTGGGGACACGCTGTACTGAATTGCTTTGGAATTCGGCATTGGACACCCTGTCGTGATTCAATCTGCAGCAAAAACAGCCATTTATGCAAATAACCTCCATATATTCTTGAGCTGCTGCCTTATAATCTGTATATTATCTTACAGGGGTTTTGTCAAGTGTGCAAGTTGTATACTATCCAATAGAAGAGCTGATAAGTGAAGGTGGAACTGCTGGGACCCCACTCACAAAAAGAACAATCCAGAAACCGGGGTTCTGTCCTCACAAATGGGTGGAGCAGCAGGTCAAGCATGCACATTTCATTCAATACTGGGGAGCACCGGAGATTACCGAGCATAGCGCATTCACCGGTGAATGGAAGTGCTGGATACAGCTAAGATTCTAATTCAAAAATATTTTCCACAGTCTTACTCATAATAAAATGGTTCTCTTCAAATTTTTTCAAAATTTACTTTTAACCCTACCTAGCTTCCTGGTCACACCTGCTGATCATCATTGAATTTTAAGGAATTTGATTATCAGCACTTCCTACTTGCCCTATTAATTCCTAAGTAGTAAGAGTATACTTAATGTTTTACATCATGCTCCTCGCTTTTGACCAAGTTTTTGTAAGTGGCTGACCAAGACTAGTAAAATGCAAAGGCTACAGAGTTCCTTGTCTATCACAATGTATTTTGTAGTGTTAACATTAAATTGCTGCAAAAAACCAGGTGATGCATCATAAATGTAATATCTGGCCTGAAATGCAGAAGCAGCATTCAGCAAGCAATGGGCGTGGGTTGGTGATCTAAATTGTATCACATATTGCCCATATTGTATGCAAATATTTTAAAACCAGATCATGACACACATTACATCACAGAATAATGTGTTCTGTGTTGTTTATCTGAGGTTGTATTTCCAGAATTTAAAGAGGGTATACTTTCTTTTTCTAAGGAGTATTTAACTTTAAATGTGATCTAGTTTAGCAGAAAGAAGATGAAGAGAGGTCAATAAGACAGTTTTTTCCACTGTAATTTTTATGATGATCCAGATGTAAGCAAACAGAGGAACAGAGTAGAGGCCAATATATACACATTAATCCTCAACCTAAGCTTGACTGTTTGAAAAAATAAAATGCAGATTTTGGAAGCTATTAATGATTAATAATGCACAGATTAAGATGTGCAAGTAAGCCTGCTTACTAGGCACAACATCTTAACACCTTGGGGGATCTATTATGCCCCATCAGCCAGTTTTCTGGTGGACAAAGCATAAAACATGCCCCATTTTCAGTCCTTTTTTTGTTTTTTGTCCCGCACGCCACTTTACGTGAGTTGGGATGGCAGACCAGGCATGAAAATAACTCTATTCTGCAAAACCAGTAGAGTCTATAGCTGAAATCTACACCAGATTTGTCTAAGTGGAGAGCATATGTCTGGTTATATCAGTATATCAGCCGTGCTGAGCGCTATAGGGAGAAATAATGGGGCATTTTTTAAGGCCCTGAAATAATCGCAAATGCTAGCTTGTTGCTAGTTCTTGAGATTATTTTGCCCTCTCCGCCACCTTCACGCCAGTGAGGCGTGAAGGGGCATGAGGGGGGCCGTGGCCAGTCCAGCGAAGGGTGCGGCCGGCCGGGAGTGGGCCAGCACACGACATTACTGTCCCCACGCCAGCGCACTCGCTGCTGCCGGCGACTTTTCATATACAAAATGCCAGTCTTAATAAATTCCCCAAATTTTAATTTTAATCCAATGTTCTTGTCACACAGTGAAATTAGATATTTAGCAAGCTTTATATTAGTAAAGCTTGAGTATACCTACATGAAAGAGTTTTATTATACCGTCAGATGATCCCATTTATTATGATTTACATGGCATTTCTCACTGATCATAAAAGACTGACTGAGGAAGGCAGTTTCAGGGGGTCATTGCTTGTTCATAAACCATATATTGAGAGATACTTGGATAAGATGGCCATGTAATGGCTTGCACAAGATAATGTTAATCCCATCCATACAGATTGTACAATGTGCAATCCACAAAATCTCTCCCTCTTTAGCCCTGAATTTGCCGTCCAAATGACCAACATTTAATGATTGAGTTTCATTGAATGACTGAGATCATTATTTCAGTACACCCATACAATATCTGGGGCTTATAGGAAGTTTGTCAGCAGTTCCGACTATGTAATACATTGGAGCTTGAGCGACGGCACTGCACGGAGAGAGGGAGCTGGAACATCGTTGGCCAGAAGAGGACCTTCCGGGGGAAGGGGAATACATTTTTTTTACAGACTTGAGTATAAGCCGAGTTAGGGTTTTTCAGCACATTTTTTGTGCTGAAAAACTTGGCTTATACCCGAGTATATACGGTAAAGTAGTTTTGGGCACTACATGTGAAAAATGTGTTTAACATTTGTCTTTTGACATCTTTCCACTCATGATGTCAATTGGTAAAAAAATCTCTATAAGAATACCTGCGGTTTCATACAAACATAGAAGGCTCTAAGGACAACAGTGTTGAGTGAGGTTCGATGTGAAAGGGAATTTGTAAATTGTAAATTGTAGACCTAGCCTTACATAAATATTGTAGGGCGGTTTCACACGTGCAGAGTCCTGCTTCACAGACCAAACACACTCCTTAGGACAGGACTCATATCCATATCATATTGATGATGCACAGATGATAAAGATTACATTATCAGCGCTGCTGCATATGGGAGTGGGTTTAGTGTGTAAAGCAGGTCTGTGATTCATGGACCAAACTTTGGTGCTGCCCTTAATCTATGCATACATTACTTTACAAACCCTCAAAAAATTATATAGCAAATACACTATACAGGCATAAAATATAATCTATTGCTAAGAATTTAACTTCCATCAAAATATTCTTGTAATATCCTGAATATATTTACACAGTATTACAGCAAAGGACAATGTTAACATAAGCCAGTTAAAGACATATGTGATGGCTACCAGCATCAGCTCCATTACGACTGATGTGATTAATATGGCTGTGACATGTAATGAACCTCAATTACACATCATGTAAACAATGGAGAATTTCTTTCAAAAAGACCCTTAAACAAAACCATTGCAGCCTTTAGAAACAGCAGCATTTCCATTTGCAGTGTATTCATTCCAAATGTAAATATAATATTCTTTGCAGATGGCTTGAATCGAGATTTTTCCAAGCATAAATATTCAAAAATGCGAACATCTATTTCTTCTATGTGTTTATGCCAACTTCTACCAGACAGGCTGTAGTAAAACAATTCTGTGATGTCTAGATTTCAATTAATACTATAGCAGTAACAGTACTGGCTGGGTATGGATATCATAAGGGCTGAAAGATGCTGACAGTGAACCTGTCACACAACAGCAATGAAACAGCTTTACTACTTTTATTATTATTTATTTATAGAGCACCATTAATTCCATAGTGATGCACAATCACTAAGGGGTTCACATACATTACATTAAGGCAAAAACAATTGATAGTACAAAATACAAAACTACAGTGATCAGGAGACAAACGGAAGGAGAAACCTGTCTGTGGGGGGGGGGGGGGGTAGATTGAGCAGAGCAGTAATTGTGCATTGTGGGCGATCCTGAACAGGTGGGTTTTCAGGTTACGTTTGATGGTTTGGAAAGTGGGGGACAGTCTGAGACATTTTGGTAGAGAGTTCCAGAGTATGGGAGATGCACAGAAGAAGTCATGGATACGGATGTGAGAAGGATAGTAATAGAGTGAAGCTGAGGGTCCTGTAAAGAATGGAGATTATGTATGGGGCTGTATTGCCTGATGAGTTCAGAGATGTATAAAGGGGATAGGTTGTGGATGGCTTTGTATAGCATTGTTAATATTTTAAATTGAATTTGCTGTGCAATGGGTAACCAGTGGAGAGACTGGTAGAGAGGAGAGGCAGAGGAGAAACGAGGAGACAGATGGATTAGTCAGACAGCAGAGTTTAGGATGGATTGAAAGGCCGTTAGAGAGTTAGAAGAATGTTGCAGTAGTCCAAGCAGGAGATGATAAGGACATGGACTAGTAATTTTTGTAGACTCTGGATTGAGGAAGGTTTGGTGCGAGATATGTTCTTGAGATGAAGGCGGCAGGTTGTAGCAAGGACCTGTGTGTGAGGCTTAAAGGATAAGGCAGAGTCAAACATGACCCAAGGCAGCAGACTTTAGGGACCGGGAGAAGTGTGGAATCATGAAATGTGATGGTTAGGTCAGGTGGGAAGGATGTGTTAGGTAGAGCAAAGATTATGAGTTCTGTTTTGACCATGTTAAGTTTTAGAAAACGGAAAGAGAAAAAGGAGAATGTGGCTATTAGACACTCTGGAAGTCTATCCAGAAGAGAGGATATTTCTGAACCAGAAATATAGATCTGAGGGCCATCTGCATAGAAGTGGTATTGGAAGCCATGGGGCTTAATTAGTTTCAGGCCTGAGGTGTAGATTAGGGGTCATAGATCAGAACCTTGAGCGACACCAACAGGGAGGGGTGAGATGAAGAGGTGGTATGGGAGTGATAGACCCTAATTGTCCAGTTGGAGAGTTATGAGGAGATCCAGGAGAGGGTTAGGTCAGTGAATATAACGTCTGCAGCAGGAGAGAATGGTCAACAGTGTCAAAGAAAGGACAGATCAAGGAGGAGAAGAATGTAGTGATATTTTGCCTTGGCTGACAGTAGGTCATTAAAAACTTTGTTCATTCTCAGTGGAGTGATTGGGTTGGGCAGATTGCAGTTTGTCATGGAGAAAGTTGGACAAAAGGTAGGGAGATAGTTCTACATAGTTCAGTTGTGTGTTTAAAGGAAGATGGAACAATACCAGTGGATACAGAAAGGTTAAAGAGATAAGTTAGTGCTGGGATGAGCTCAGTGGTGAGGTTGGGAATAATATATGATGAATTGGATCAAGCACACAAGTAGTGAGATGTGAGCTTGACAGCATGGAGGAAACTTCCCATCAGTAAGGGAATAGAAGGTAGATAACAGGGATGGAGATTGGATATTGTGAGTGAGTTAAGGTTAAGACTTTCCCTAATGCTGTCTATTTTGTCTTTAAAGTGTGAGGCAAAGTGTGGAGTTGTGAGATAAGGAAGATATTAGATTTATGAAGTAATTCAGATGCAAGTGCGCATTTGTAGGTGAAGGCTGCCTGCTTGTATGACAGAAGGTCTTCCTTAGAGAAGGATTTCTTCCAACCCCATTCAGCACTCCTGGCACTTTGTTTTGTGAGGTTGGTGTGCCAGGGATGCCAGTTGGGTTGTCTAGTTGTAATGAGAGTGAGGGAGACTATAGTCCAAGGCTGAAGAAACTGTGTTGTTGTAGAAAGTAGCAGCATGTTTTACCTCCTTGCATGAGGATATGGAAGAGAGAGGTAGGAGAGTCTCAGAGAGTTTGCAGGTGTCCAGATATCTGAGAGTCCTACGTGGGTGTGTAGGACTGCAGGAGTGGTTGAAGCCAGATTGGTAGAGAAAGTGAGTAAGTTGTGGTTTGATAGGAGGAGAGTATAGTTAGACAGGTTGGATAAAAACAGAGGTGGGTGAAAATTAAGTCAAGTGTATGGCCCTCTTTGTGAGTGGATGTGGAGGACCACTGTAAGAGGCTGAATGAGGTGGTAAGGGAGTGGATTTTAGAGGTAGCAGGTTAAATAGTGAATACTGGTCATTTCAACTTATATTCATATATACATATATATATATATATATTATATGAATATAAGTTGAAATGACCAGTTTTCACTATTTAAATGACAACTTTTCAACAAACTTTGTATACATCAGAAAAAAATTCCTCATTCCTTAGTTACTTTGATGTTGTGAATTTGACTGCAGAGAGGAGGACAAGCAGTGGCTAATAGATGCATAACTATTTTAGGTAGTTTTATACGCAGGCGGTCCCCAACTTAAAGACACCCAACTTACAGATGACCCCTAGTTAGGCAACATTCAGGCACACGTGTGCCCGCTGTACCGTAGCACGGCAGGCAGACATCAGCGTTAAGAGAGGAGGAGGAGGTAAGAGTTGCTCCTTCCCGCCCCTCTCCATAGGGATATATGGCGGGCGGCGCCATATGCCAATAAAAGAGAGGACATGTCTTATCTTTTCATGGCTACAGAACGGTACGGCACATCACTCCAATTGCCGGCCTATGGGGGACGTATATCTGATGTATATACGTCGCGTATCTACGTCCCCCTTACGGCCGTGTGAATGAGGTCTTATTCTGTAACCTCTGGTAAAGCTCTCTGGATGCTAAACCCAGTAGACATTTTTTTTTGCAACAAAATATGTACTTGAGTAACATTTCTTAGGACAGCAGTGCTAAAGTGGGGCTGATTTGTTATACCTTCACACAAGAAAATGGGTATACAAGCCATGCTAAAATAGCACATCTTAATTTCAAGTTTTTGTTATTTTACTGTATACTAAACCCAGCACTGGACAAACTGGGGCAAGGATCAAGGTTTGGCCAGCAGTGCCATCCTTAAAGGGTTTTTTTCATAAGGCCAGGGTTCATCCTGCAATTCATTAATTTATGTGGGACTACAGGGATGGCTTACTGGACCAGCTGATTCTAGAAGTCCTCTTCAATACAGGACAGCTAAGGGAAACTTATGTTCCTCTCTTTGCTTTACTTTTGACCCATTGATGCACTCCCTCACCACCAGTATAGTCAATAGTGATGAGTGGACCTTAACTAGCAGTGCGGATTTGGACTCACCAAGAATACATGACCAGCTTTTCACATCTACCACTGACACCTAAATCACTTCATTTACTGACCTATCAACTAGATCACTAGTAATAGGCAATTGAACTGCAGATTTCAGTATTAGGGATGAGCAGACCCAGTTAATCGGTGCTGGGCATTACCATTATCCCTAGGATTATTGCTTCTCCATTATGTCACAGGGAGCAGTGCACACATGTCACCAGCATCAATCACAGGTGTGTTTGGGTTTAGGTACCCAAATCAAACATTTGTTCAAGGTTCTGCCAAACTCGCCCAACCCAAACCCGACTGGGTCCGCTCATTCTTATTCTGAACCCTGCAGTTTAATTACTTGTGATCTAGTTGATAGGTAAATTAATGTAGTATTTTAGAATTACTTTTATCTTTTTCACTTTTTCACTTTTTTAACTTTTGGGAGGAAAATATGGCTTTGGATAATACGAGGAGAATATATAGAGGTATAGAGAATATACCATACAATTAAAATGGTTTTCACTAATATTTTATGGGGCTTGATAGCTAAAAACACTGAACAGCTGTTGCATCTCAGAGATTCTACTAATGTAACTAAAACTACTTCTTTTGTCAGCCATATGCCTTAAAAATACAACACATGTACAATGTGGAAAACTTTTATATTTTTCATCTAGGAATGACGCCAACCTTAGTCATAAATATGTTTAAAAAGAACCCACATGGGAGGGAATTTCCTGATTTCCAATTTTTCTAGAGGATCATCTTATAAATTTCTTATGGCATTAAATCTTCTTTTATCTATTTGTAAAAACACATAGCTGAGTTATTGTACCACAATTGATCAAGCGTGCACCAGTTACAAGTGATGATTGTTCATGCTAGTACATGAAATAGGCTACTTGAAAAAAGTGTAGAAGCTGTTGAGGATTCAGTGCTATTTCTAGAATACTGCAATATAACCATGTGGAGTCTCATTCAGATAAAATGATGGCTAATAATGTTCTTATGTTTGGCACTTTCAACCAGCAGGTTCCTCTGTGATTAAATGATTTCAACCAGCACTCTCTGGGGGGGGGGGGGGGGGAGAATCACCACATTGTCTGGTTTCATATGTTGTACATCAGTAAGGGCTGTATGAGAGAACTCACAGGCTGAGATCTCTCCATATGTGGTGGGTGTCAGCGGTGTCAGTTACTGCTGGTGCTGCCATGAGATTGGTGCTAGTATGCGATTACATCAAGCAGATGGAGTGGAAGTGCTGAGAGGGGAAGACATAAGTGAAACTGCAAAGTGTCTGCACAGACAGAGAACGGATGGGCATAAGCATAACCCCCTCATTAGCATAATTTCAAAAAGTTGATTTTAGAAGGAAGGAGATCATGAATAACACATTTTCCAATTCCATCAAATTCTGAAAAACAAAATATCTCACAATAACCACTACACTCCATGTACTTTGTAACCATACACTTGCATATACTGGCTGGTGATCAGCTAATGCAGCTTCAAAGGCTGAATCATTGTACCAAAGACAACTACCTCTTGTGTGCGTGTCACTGCTACATCGACATCTACTGGACATGATTGTTTTGAAGCACCAGTTTCAGCATTGGACCAAGTATAATTCACATGTCCAGGAGAGGCGGCCATGAGCTAACGGCAAAGACAGCAGCAAGCTCACAGCGGTCAAAGACGCGCATTATGCATATTGGGGCTTATTTACTAAGGATTGCGGATCACACTATCGTCAGACTTTTCACGGTTTTCGGGATTTGCGCAGCTTTGAAAGGTATTTAACAGGGGTTTGTGCTGGGATTGTGTCACATGCTATCGCATTTTGGTGCAGCTGCGCTGTCTTCCATGCGACAGAAATCAGGTGCATGCCGACGATCCGACTGATTCGGACTGAGCGTGGGATTTAACTTTCAATTTGTGTCACAAGACAATGCACTTACATACACCAGGAAAAAGAAGGTGAACGCCGTCGGACCTGAGCAGGGAAGCGACACATGCAGGATATCAGGTGCACGATCTTAGCAAATCACGGCAGAGTGCATAATCGGCGGACAATGTTGGACAGATAAGTAAATGTACCCCATTGTGTTGCACCGCACTGTGTCCGAGCTGTGTGGCTGCCCTGATTTGTGGAACGATCTTCAGCTCCCTATGGAGAGGGGAGGGGTGAGCAGCATTCACCCTTCCCCTCTTCTCTAAGCTTGGGCTCAGCACATATCTGCTGTTGCGACTGTGTGTATATAACCTGTTCACTTGGTTTCAATTGCTTCTTAATATAATCTGTATGGTATATAGTTTGTATAAAGTTTTCTTTTTTCTCATATTAGGCACTCTATGCCATTCTCCTCATGTCCCTAACAATTCCTTTCGCCATCTCTTGTTTGCTTTCTTTACAGTATATTTTGCAGATGTACATAAAACAAGCAATACCTGCATCAAGCAAAAATAGTAATGTCATTAACAAGTGAGAATAATAATAATAATAATAATAATATTATGAGTATAATATTTGTAGGATCCATTTTCTAATGCAATAATTTTAGATATTCCCTAATGGACATAATTTCAGTATCCAGCAGTAGTATTTGGCAGGAAAATAAATTGTGCAATATAAGCACAGAAGACGAAACATTGCAGTTTAAGAAAAAACTGGCAAAAACTACTGTCATCTTTTGGGAAAAACCATTGAACATTAAAGACAATTGTGAAGAAAGTGTTCCATTACAGATAATTAACTCCTACTATTCAGAAAAAGTTAACTCATTCATGATATGTTTCCTTCTTTATTACCATGCTTTTAGAAAGGTCTAAAGGGGGAACTTTACAATATAAGTATCAGCTATAAACTAATACGAGACTTGTGAAAACAATTAAAGAGAAGGTGGCCATATTGGCTACTGAATATTTGGTGCAAAAGTTCACATTTTTTAAAAATATGTTAGCCTGTGTTCACATGTGCTTTTGGAGGCTCAGTTTTTCTTTCCTAATATTGTCATATAGCCATTATGATTAGGGATAAGTAAACGCGAACCTTAATGTTCAGGTCCGTGCTGAACATTGCGGGACCCAAATCCCTTGACCCAAATCTGAACAGCAGCCAGAATTTATGTTCACACTCACCTCCACCAGCAATACCCATAATCGAGCTCTGATTGGGATTGTTAACCCTAAAAATGCTGGTTGTAGCAACCGATCACGGGTGTTATCAGTCAGTTCGGGTTTGGCTACCTAAACCGAAGATTTTTCAAGGTTTGGCTCAACCTGATCCGGTTCACTCATCACTAATTAAAATATTTCAGTTTTGAAACAATGTGAAGGGAACTTGACATTAGGGTTTTACCCCACTAAACAAGCGGTCCCTTCAGGTAGGAGGTGAAATGTGCTTCCGAAAATTCCCTCTTTTATGTGAAATATCTATACCTATATGTATACCTGCCATTTCTTTAGGCATTTCCCAGCCTTGAAGGCTTTTGTTTCTAACCAACTTCTTTCTAAATGTCTAAATGCATGGGGTGGGTTAGCTACACTATTAAAGGGGTATTCCCATGAAGACAAGGCTCTTAAATATACTCAGGAAAACAATATAAGACATTCTCTAATTCACTGTTATTGACAAAATACAGCATTTCACAGGTATAATTCCAACATGTCTCTATCAGTTCTGGTTTACACAATTTGGGTTGCCTCAGGATCCAACCGGAAATCTTCTCAGTATGGTAGGCATGGCAGATTGTTCTTATGAATATCCTCTTTTGTCTAATTTACAAGCTACAGAAAAAATCTTTATCCAGGAATGGGAGACACTCTGTGTGTGTTATAGCTGACACATAGCAGAGCAGATGTGCCTCATTGTGTGTTATATCCATCTGATGGATCTCTCATCTCTGATCTCTCTCATCTCTTTTGTCTATAAGTCAAATACTAATGAATGTTCAGGAGCTAAATAAAAGTGTAGATAAACATGTACCCTGATAATCTAAGCACATTGTCAACACAGCATCTCATAGCACAGAGCCCACAATATTACACTGACCATCACTAAGTTATAGAGGTTAAAACATCAATGAAACTGAGTAAAATTATAAATTATAGGGGTAAAAAATTATCTTTATTGTGTAAATATCACCAGTGGATTAAAATTTGAGAATGTTTTTCCATTGGCAAACCCCTTTAATGCTCATTTAAACTAATGTGAAACATAGACCCTATGGTGTAAGTCCAAACATCATAGTTATACATGATACAAGCAGTTCCAATATACCATGCTGTACTGGTATCGTTTTCAGTTAAACATATTTGTTGTGCAGGGGTGCAGAGACTCCTTGCATCATTCTATCCCTGAAGCAATGTTTGGGCCATGAAATGTTTGGGTAAATAAGTCAAAGGGGAGAGTTGATGTAAGCAGTTGGGGAAATTTGTACTCCTCACATCATTTTTACAAAACCAGAAATAAACTGGAATCATTGATCATACAAACACTAGGCTGGATTCCATATAAGAAGGAGTTCTCATCAGCAGATTTTAGCATTTTGGCTATGAAGTCTTTTCCATTATAGGGAAATGGACAATCCATTACTAAATAGGAAAGTTTAATCCACAAAAATAGTATTATTGGAAAGAACTTTGCATAAATACACATAATTACAAAGTCCATTACATGCAACTAAACTACTGAGCATGATGAGTTTCTAATGTATCCACATTAACTTGTCTTAAATATGACAACGTTTCAACAAACAATTCCCTCCCTTCTTTTCTGGATTTAATTAATTCATGTAAGAAAAATGAATTGAGAATGCAGCTAAAAGAAGGGTAAAAGAATATAAGGGGCTTTATAATATTTCCCTAAAAATATTTGTTCAATATTAGCTAAATCTGATGTTCTTAATGGCAACTTTTATTAGAAATTTAGGTCTGACCTTTGTAAGCCCCTTAACTCTCAACACAAATAGTGACTACGTGGGTCATTGAAAAATATTAATAATAGCTGAAAAGCGTGCACTGTTTTCATGCTAAAAAGAGGTAAGTCTGCAGCTTCTGTAATCGTGCCAGTCATTAGTTACTGCTCAGCCCTCTGTCTCCAGCCCGGAAATTAGTCTGCAAAGACTTCAGATAGCTGAGGAACTAGTCAGGATTTATCATACAGCTAAGGAGAAGAGGCCTTCTGCAGGGGAATTACTGTACATATGGTCAAAATTAAGTAAAAATCCTCTGTTAAAAAGAGAATAAATTACACAATTTCACAATCCAAAGACAGAGATAAACAGGGCTTTTCTAAGTAGACATTAATGGCAAAACAATGGACGCTCAATCAGTCGATGATTGGCCAGAACATATACAACAAACTATCATAAACAACTCAAAGCTAAGGTAGAATGAGGACAGCATCTACACAACCTCGGGGTGAAAAATGCAGATCACAATAGTAATTTACATCACCAGAGTAAAAGGATAACAAAAATACATTTATTTTTATATAAATATTTTTACATTACAATTTTCAGATTGACACTCCTGAACTTTAAATACAATGTCATATTAACCTGAAAATTCATAATGTCTCAATGTTGTAGATGGACAGCAAAATGAGTAGTACCATAAAACATAGCCTTTCATATCGTATGTCACCAAACCATCAGTGCCCACAAAGAAAAAAAGAGGAACTAACATAGGCTTAAAACCGCATCTGGTAGTCACATCAAATTGTGAACTCTCCAAAAACAACAAAAGTAGTTAATAACTGGAGAATGTCAGGGGTCCGATAAATCAGTGAAGTGAAGAAGATTGTAAACACCTATTATATACTTAACCCCTTAAGGACGGAGGGTTTTCCGGCTCATTTCTCGCTCTCCAACTTCAAAAATCCATAACTTTTTCATTTTTCCGTGTACAGACCTGTGTGAGGGCTTATTTTGTGCGTAACGAATTTTACTTTCCCGCAATGTTATTTATTTTAACATGCCGTGTACTGCGAAGCTGAAAAAAAATTCCAAATGTGGAAAAATTGAAAAAAAACCGCACGTGCGTCACGTTCTTGTGGGCTCAGTTTTTACGACTTTCACTCTTCGCTCCAAATAACACGCCTACTTTATTCTTTGGTTCGGTGCGATCGCGGTGATACCAAATTTATATAGGTTTTATTGTGTTTTAATACATTTTAAAAAATTAAACGAATGTGTACAAAAAAGAAAAAAATTTTTTTGCCATCTTCTGACGCTAATAACTTTTTCATACTTTGGCGCACGGAGCTGGGGGAGGGGTCATTTTTTGCGAAATGAGGCAACGTTTTCATTGCTACCATTTTGAGGTCTGTGCGACATTTTGATCATTTTTTATTTCATTTTTTATGTTATGTAAAAAGGTGTAAAAGTCGCATTTCGGACATTTGGGCGCCATTTCCCGCCTCGGAGGTCACCGCCGGCCGTAACCGTTTTTATATTTTGATAGATCGGGCATTTTGGGACGCGGTGATACCTAATATGTTTGTGATTTTTACTGTTTATTATGTTTTATATCCGTTCTAGGGAAAGGGGGGTGATTTGAACTTTTAATATTTTATTAATTTTTTTTATTTTTTAAACTTTTTTTTTTATTTTTTTTTTCACTATCTTTTAGACCATCTAGGGTACATTAACCCTAGATAGTCAGATCGCTCCTACCATATACTGCAATACTTCTGTATTGCAATATATGGCATTTTTGCAGCACATTCATTACAATGAGCCACTGGCTCATTGTAACGAATCTGCAGCTGCCAGATAGCCTCGTGTCAAAAGAAGACACGAGGCTACCATAGCAACCGATCGCCGCCCCCCGATGACGTTCGGGGGCGTGGCGATCGAAAAAAAGATGGCGGCGCCCACGCGCCGCCGTCTTTTAAACGCCGCCCGCGACTTTGCGGGCGGCGTTTAGAGGGTTAATAGCCGCGATCGGTGCAAGCACCGACCGCGGTTATTAGCGGTGGGGGTTTTGTGCAATATGCAAAAACCCCCACCTCTGTATGAAGAGGACTCAGCCCGTGAGCCCTCTTCATACAGCCCTTATACCTCTGCGCCGTAGAGCTACGGCGCAGAGCGTTAAGGGGTTAAAGGGAACCTGTTACCACATTTGCACACATACTGCCAGTGACAGGTCTGTTAAAATTCTGGACTGAAAGGGGCGTTCCGGTGCAGTCGGACCGTGTGCCACTTTAATCATGCAGTGTTTGAGAATTGTGTCTGACACTGTGCATAAAAAAAATTGCTGCATTTGGTCAAAGCAGTGCAGGAGAGGCCAGATTCTTGAAGAAAGTGAGACACGTTTCATAAATCTGTCGCACACTGCACCCACTAAAGGCAAAGTGCACATAGTGCAGTTTGCACTATTTTTGATAAATAAGGGCCAATGCCTTTAGTTGCAAACACCTTTCCATAGCAGAAGTTACAAGAAGTTTACAAAAAGTTGCAAGCTTAACATTTGGTATGTGATGACTCCAGGAACACCACAGAAAACTAGACAATGGCAAACTTTGAAGGAGGTTGTCTTAAGCGCAAAAAAAGGCACAAAAGTGCACCTGTGCAACAAAAAGTCCCAAAAAAGCCAATCCAAAGCAAAGATACATAATATTTGAATTAGTACGGCCTTCAAGAAATACATTTCTTAATAAGATTTATGGTAAATAGGTTGAGCAGTGAAAAATATTCCCCTACCTCTTTCACATTGAGGTCCAGTAAATCCATATACACAGGCACATCGATTGGGTCCAACACAACGACCTCCGTTTTGGCAGCCATTTTCACAGACAGCTGTGTAATACATTTACAAGAATATTACATATGTAAATATTTTTCATGGTCATTATCTACATTTCAAATATTATAGTGTTAATTATCTTGATGTCATTAGCGGGTTCTGCTTTACTTCAAATTAAAAGTTCTGGGAAATGTCCCTAGTATCAAGAGTTGGTCAATTGTATAGCAAACAATAATTTGTTTGACCACCTGCACATAGTTTATCTTATTTAATGTAATAGTAGTTACTCAGGCTTAAAACTGAGTGGTTATTAAGTCATCTGTGCTATTTCAGCCTGCCACATACAATAGCAAATACCCGCATATATTGGTGTATAACGAGGATATGTAATACCAATTCAGATCTATATATTTAGTAATTGACATACAAATAAGGAAACTTTCTTGTTACTACGTGGAGCAAAAAATTGTACAGTTAGTGAAGAGAACCTGTCATCACATGGCTCTTTTTCAATGGTGACAGCTTACAATAACTTTACCTGGCTCTCTGCCAACTAGCTTATTGCTAGCACTTGCAATTATTTTGCCCTCTCCGACACCTTCACGCAAGTGGGGCATTACTGTCCCCACGCCGGCGTACACCAATACATCAAGAAGCAGAAGCCTCTTGATGTATGCCGCTGCGAAAATGCAGCGGCAGAGCTATCATACGCTTGCGCACGAGAGCCGGTATATGATAAATATGCCCATAGAATCTATCTTGTCCTATATGTATCTTGAAAATCTCTCAAAAATCGCATCATATCATTAATAAAAACCAAACTTGTTATTTCCTAGGTTATAGCAATTTTTTTTAGATTTGAAGGTCTGGATTACAGGGTTTAGATTACTGCGGAATCTTTAAAGGATTTCCCAGACCCTTGCTCTTTAGGGTTTTTGATGGGCAAATTAACTTTCCCGTTTACCGGCTCTCCTGGACTACTTAATTTGATGTAGTAAAGATGATTCTGAGGGAGTCATTTATCTATATTCTCAAAATTTGAACCTGTTTTATCTTAGAGGATGATCTATCTGGCATTTGAGTCAATTTGTACAAAACGTTGGGATTTTGTTACTGTGATTGCTCCAAAATATGTGCCATTATAAGAGAAAATAGGAAAAAAAACAAGATAATTGCCCCTCCCCAAGACTATGGGGGTCATTTACTAAGGACCTGAATCACGTTTTTACGGCGGGTTACCCGAATTTTTCCGTTTTGCCCCGGGTTTTTGGTGCACGCGATCGGATTGTGGCGCATCGACGCCGGCGTGCACGCGACAGAAATCGGGGGGCGTGGCTGAACGGAAACCCGACGGATTCGGAAAAACCGCCGCCTTTAAAAAAAACAAAAAAGTGTCGCTGGACACGCGCTTACCTGCACTCAACCTGGCTTGGTGTGCTTCAGTGCATTCCGATGGACTTCAGCGCAGCAGCGACACCTGGTGAACATTGGAGGAACTGCCTTAGTGAATCGCCGGGAAGACCCGAATCCTCCACACAGAACGCGCCGTTGGATCGCGAATGGATCGGGCAAGTAAATCTGCCCCTATGTATGTGGGTTTTCTCAAGTCAGTCAGACTTTGTCAATTATTTATCCCATGAAGGGATCTCCTAGGGCATTTCTTACTTGTCTTCCACCACAATTAGCGAGGTCAAGTTTGTGATGGTGTAAGGTGCCTACTAAACTGCTGCCATCGCTGCCACCAATGTGCTCTCTGTTCTCCAATACTCTTCAAAGAAGAACAAGGGATTACTTCCTTCTACACCAATTATTCTCTGCCCTTTTCCTACTTCTTTGGGGCATTTAAATATTATAGCTCTTGTCATAAAGGAGCACTTTCTTGTCTTGCTCCCCACACGGGGTGTAAGATATCTAATGCTTGGCCATGACCCATACACTAGACTAAAAAAATCTGCATGGGTGGCTTAAAGATAGATGATTGTGGTTTTAAGGCAATAAATGTACTTTAATTGACTTTTTTTTATGACCGTCAAGGTTTCGGAGATATGATAAATAATAAGAGAATAACAGGTGCAAGTGCTCAAAACAGGTTATAATAGATGGAAGTATATTATCAGATGTTTGACACAGTTTATTGTAAAATGTTATTCTATAGAGCAAACATTCATAGGTCTAAAGCTGTTCTGGTATAAACATTCATTTTAGATAAACATTTATCAGGCATAAAATATGGTTAAATTCACTAATTATACGATGTTTGAGTTTTACTCTACTTACGTTGTCCACAATGAGCTCCAACATAACCCTTTTGACAGCGACACTGATCATCCATACATGTTCCTCCATTCATGCATCGAATGCTGCACTGAGAGACTGTAACATTAAATTTAGTCCGAGATTACTTTGCAAATTGTAATATTTTTTTTAGTCTACATAAACTACATAAAACTGCATGCGACCGTGCGCATGAGACGTCACTGGCTTTTTCCGTTTTGGCCCGGGTTTATGGGTACATGCTTCTCCAAAAGATGTGTCTTCCCTTACCTTGATGGAAATGACTTAAAGGAAACCTACCAGTTGAAGTGGTAGGTGTAAGATGCATATACCGAGCACCAGCTCAGTGTGAGCTGGTGCCGGTGCTTACTTTCATTAGTGTCCTAAACTGCTGTATCGCAGTTTAAGCACTTTATATTCTTTACAGCGAAGGAGCGCAGCATGGTGTGCCGAAGCTCCTTCGGCTGTAAAGAATAAAAAGTGTTAAACCGCGATACACCGGTTTAGGACACTAATGAAAGTAAGCACCGGCACCAGCTCACGCTGAGCTGCTGCTTGGTATATGCATCTTACACTTCAAGTGGTAGGTTTCATTTAAATGGAAACTGTCAACAAAAAACTGACATAATAAACCAACACCTGTAGTTGTAAAGCAGCTACAGAACTGAAGTTCAGCACTGTTCAGCATCGAAGACAAGTTTTCCCAATCTCAGAATGTCCCCTTCACTTTAATTGACACCCCTCCTTCTAGGGACATCATTGACCGGCTTTCCGAAAGTAAGACGTCAATCACAGCAGGGGGGAGATGTTCTGAGGTGGGCAGAACTTCACTTGAGTGCTAAAAAGATTTTCTGGTTGATACCAACACACTGGGCGATGAAATAAACATGACCTGTTTCCCAACATACTGGTAGGGGTTTATTGGGTAAATTTCTGCTGACAGGTTTCTTACAGTAAATTACTATTTCAGCCCTTGTTGTAAGTTAGCTTCCAAAAGGCGGAACCTGTTGGTGAGATAGCTAATTTACCTACCTACCGTACCTTACCATTCTCCTACCTGGAGGAGTATACCATAGGCTACCTACTAGAGATGAGTGGACCCAAACTTTAAGTTTGGGTCAGAGGTTTGGGTACATCCAGCAAGACCCAGATATATTACCTGATTGGCAGGCATGCAACCAATCCGGCAAATTGACACCCCTACATCCTAGCCATTGCTGTGATTGACCATGGGGGAACTTGATGGACTTAACAGACATCAATATTAACATTTATGTTACTCACCAGTTTTAGAGACACAAACAGGAGACACTTGTCCATTCGAGCATGTGCACATGTTTGGACGGGAGCAGAATCCATCCCCACAGCTATTTCTACAAATGGCTAGAGAAAGAGAAGAAAGTGGAATTATCATCTAAATATAAAATTGAATTAAATAAAAGTTTCTTTTACTGTTAAATTATGACTTCCAGAATATAACAGTGTTTACTAAAATAAACTCCAGCACATGCATATTCTGACACACATAGTGAAAGGATTTATCCTGGTGCTGCTGAAGGCAGCTCTGGAGTACTGGAGCCCGGACTCAGGGCTGCCAAGAAGACAATCGGTACCCCCAAGTTTATATTGTGTTTTATATCCTGGAGGTGGTCAAATGGGTGAGCTGGAAACCGTGTGATGAAATCGATTCGTTTAGATACACTAGGATGAAATCGGTAGTAAATACACTTGAGGATAAATCTAAATAAATTACAGAATACCGACCATCAAAATCAAGCATGATAAACCATTGGCGTAATTTTTATAATCTTTGTATACTTGTTATTCATGGCCTACATTCTTCTAAAATGAACTATTACAATTATTCTAATGAGCCCGAAAAGCTACCCTAGCCGCTCCGTGCTGTAGCTACACAGGCTGATAGTTTGAAGGAGAACTTCCCCCTCTCAGAGTTGACAGGAAGTGCAGGGCGGAGGGTGAGACTGAGACCTGCTGCTGCACAGTATAACAGCAGTTTGTAAAGCCAGGGCACAGAGGAGCTTGAGTAGCACTACTGTCCCATTAGCATAATTTTACAAGTTTACTTTAGAAAGAAGGAGGGCATGGATAACAAATCCAGTGCCTGCATCTTTGCGTTAGTGGTCCTGGTTTATCATGCTTGATTTTGATGCTAGATATCCTTTAACATAATATTTCAAATTGCCTATTTCATCTTATAGACTTTGCCATCACTAATACAGTCTGGGCCTTAATTAGAATTAGGCTTTTGTAATCCCTTAACAATATGAGAGGTACAAGAAAGAATTATGATATTAGTCATGTTGGTCTGGAACATGTCAAAACCTTGTGAACCTGTAAATATTGTCAGCGTTGACCTGGATAAGAAATTTTATACCTGATGTGGAATGTTCCATTTTAACCTCAGATAAACAAAGTCTCTCTTTATAACAGATTTAGATCTATCAATGGTTTTTGCTATGGAGATTCAGTAACTAAAATAATTTGCACAAGACATAAATTGCCTCTTTGTGTTTATGTTCATGGATTCATGTTATATCAAAACAAGAGATACGAAATATTGTAAAAATAAACACACATCTACAGCCAAAAAGACTGTGACAAGGATGACTTCTTAGTCACATAAGTGTATTACACAAGTGGGTCACAGAACTAATGTTGAAAGTGTTTTATGGGTTCACCATATCCTATAATACCCTGCTCATATGATACACAGTCCCTTGCAAAAGTATTCAGCCCCCTAGAACTTTTCTACCTTTTGCCACATTTCAGCCATCAAACACAAAGATATTAAATTGTAATTTTTGGGTGAAAAATCAACAAGTGGGAAACAATTGTGTAGTGTAACGAAATTTATTGGATATTTTAAACTTTTGTAAAAACTGAAAAGTGGGTTGTGCAATATTATTCAGCTCTCTTAAGTTAATACTTTGTAGTGCCACCTTTTGCTGCGGTTAAAGCTGCAAGTCGCTTGGGGTATCAGGTTTCTATCAGTTTTGCACATCGTGAGACTGAATGTCTTGCCCATTCTTCCTTCTCGATTGGATCAGGACTGGACTTTGACTTGGCCATTATAACACCTGGATACATTTATTTGTGAACCTTCCATTGTAGATTTTGCTTTATGATTAGGATTATTGTCTTGTTGGAAGATAAATCTCCATCCCAGTCTCAGGTCTTTTGCAGACTCAATTTTCAATTTTCCTATCAATTTTAATCATCTTGCCTGTTGCTGCTCCTCCATAAAGGCTAGATTTGTGCAGTGTAGGACTGATTGTTATCCTATGGACAAATTCAATTTTGTGATCAATGAATGTTGCATCCTTGTTTAAGCTTCATGTAGGCTAGACTTAGAAGGTTTCAACTACAAAGTAACCCTTACCATGTGTCGATGCATGGAAGAACCAATTGTCACTTTAGTCCAATGCAGCCCGCTCATCAACGCTGAGCAGTAAAGTGACCAAAATAAGTTGACTGCAACTTCAACAAACCATACAAATATTTAGCTAACCTTTAATATAATTTACATGCAATCACACCGTTATGGCTATATATTTATTGATACCTGTTAGTTTCCTCACCTGATGATGACTGCCAAGTGGCATGTACCCAGGAATCAGTGTCTGTGATATGTCATTCTAATATGTGTGGGGATATTCCACCCTGCAACCCCCCATTACCAGACGTCAGGGAAAAGGGTTCTGCCATGTTGACTTTCTACATAGCTAACTCTTTGTGGCCATGAGAGGCTTATGACAGTGGGTTATCTTAACCTCTCTAGTAAGGACTGATGCAGGCTAAGCTGAGCAGAGACAAGTCTGTATGTGAACTCTCTGCAGTAGATTGGAGGTTCTGGATGAATATCTCTCATTTCTTTCACCTGGACAGTACCCAGTCATTAGGTATCTAAAATGTATTGCCATATTTTTCACAGCTTGGGCAGTAGGTTATAGAAGGCCATAGTGGATAAGGGACTCTTTTACATTGCTTACATGTATGCTTATTAAATTAAGCAATGTCTCTGTATAAAATAGGGATGGATGGGGTGGATTTATACCTTGATGCACAGAATAAACATACATTTCTGCAATATATAGCTTGGAGGTCCGTGTATGTGCAAGGCTGTGAACATGCAAAAACGTTAACATTGCTTGACACGAGAACACCAGGGCAGCTTAGTAGCATTTGTCATCTCCAGTTTTTCCATATGTTATTATTGGCAATTTTTTTTATTTACATGGAAAACATCACCGTGGTTCATTTAGTTTTGCTTAGTTCTCATGTTGTCTTAGGATTTTGGTTCTAGGTAAGAAGGGTTTTCAACCTTTAAGCATACATTATGCATACATTACCAAAATTAGGCAGGCGGGGTCTGACACTGGAACCCCTGCTGATCAACTGATTTTAGGATACAGGGAGTAGAACTAATTGTCCAGCAATAGCCAATCTACAGTGACTAGAGGTGAATTTCAGAGAACTCATTCTCTGTGTGCCCCAATCAGCTAAACAGCGGGGATGCAAATGTAAATATGGAACTAAGTGGTCAAACTATTGTAACTCTTCACTGCTTTCCTACTCCTACAATGTATAGTATTGAGTTAGGGATAAGTAGGCTACAAAAAATAGCTCTTTGACTGTATGAGATTTAAAGAACTTGATTTCACAACAGCAAGAAAGCTATTGTAAGCATATCATATGCAGCCAAACTTGTATTACTGCCAAATGATTTGTTTTTGTACTTTTGCAGTTACATTTCACCCATAAGTTTTCTAAAATAATATCTGGTGGATGTAAAAATTGATGTTTCTACAAATTATAATTTGAAGAAGCTGGAATTGCTACAAATATAATGTTAATGTCTATAAAACAAAGTCTAGGATGAATTATATAAACAGTTCAGTTTGTTCTGGACTGGTATAATATTTAACTATCAAACAAATCTGATACAACATGGGCCGTGGGATTTATGGTAATTGAGATCTATGGAGAAGTCAAAGCCATCAATAGCATTGTGCCTTTGACACTATGGGACTTATTTACTAAGGTCCCATTTCCGGTTGTCAAACATTTTCGGGGACCGCGCCAGGGATTGTTTCGCAGCAATCGTATTTTGGTGCATTGGCGCCGGCTTTCATGCAACACTAATCAGGGGGCGAGCTATCGCATAGACATGCACTCATATACACGAGGAAGAAGAAGGTAAACTCCGGCGGACCTCAGCGGGGAAGCGACACATGCAGGATCTCGGGGGCATGATGTTGGTGAATCACGCCAGACTTCATCCTCGTCGGACAGTCCGGATCGGGGATCGTGACAGGACCAGCTAAGTAAATGTGCCCCTATAAGTGCAACGTGGCCTGAAGACTTCTCTGATGAAGTCACTACACATCCTGATTCACATTTGTCCACCTGTAGCAGTGAGAAGAGTAGTGGAGGATGCGCAAGCGCTGGCAGAGGTGAGTACATGATTTTCATTTTTTAAATGTTGGGATGTAGAAAGGTGGGAGGCCCAGTATATAACATTTATGGCAGGGTGGCACTATATGTGAATTAAGAAATTGGAATCACTTCATAACTTCATAACTCAAAAGCCATACTATGTAAATAAAAGAAAAAATGGAGGGGAATATATAGTACAATAATTAATTGGGACAGTATGTCTAAAAATCAATTGAAATTTAAAAATATAATTAATGAGATGACACGAAATATGAAAAAGAAAAAAGCAGAGCTTGATATAACAAATAATTCTTTATGTATTGTGTATATCATCTGCACTGATTTCTAAATTTAATAAAAAGGCTTTAAATATTGAATTAGTCTTTAAAGGGCCCAGCACAAATGAATAAGCTTCAGACCATTATAACTCCTCCATAAAATGTTCCAGTTGGTACTGTAGATTTGGGCACAAAGTATTTTCCTGGCGTTCACTAAACCCACATTCATCTAACATACTGCCAAATGGTAAATTACGATCCTACAGAGGTGTGCTTTACCATACTTCAGCCAACAGCATTGTTATATGAACTCATAGGCATTGGTGCCGCTGCTCAGCTGTGGAAACCCAATTCAATATAGTTCTGATTTTAAATTATTATCCAGACTTCTGGCTTGTAGAAAAAGTTGATCACAGCCAATAATTAAAGTCTTTACAGACTTTGTGTTTCTGCACTTGGTGGTCTCATTCTTGATGGTGAATATGGGGGGTCCACTGTATATATTTAATGAGAGTCAGAGGTTGATTGATCCAGACTAGATGGATCTGGAATATGCATTTATTAAAAAGGTCATATAGGAAGGACAAAAAACATTTGAAAGAAACCTTCAAATGGCCATTCAAAATACCTGTGTTATAGTATATTTACAGTCAAAAATATTTTTTTTTGTAAAATAAAAGCCATTTGGGTATACAGAATTCCTTTTTGTCTTCTTGAGTTATTAACAAATTGTAAAATCAGGATGGAAGTAAAGTATTGCAGTCATTCAAGTCTCTTCCTAATCTGCCCACACACACTAAAGTACCTGTCGTAAGATGCATTTAGTGAATAATTGGAGGTATGTAAACAGTTTAAATTAAGGTTAAGGACTATTCTGGGGTAATCTGACATAGAAATACTATTATTATCTGCAAAATTGGTAACTAAGACTAGTCCCTCATGAAGCCAAACAATCTATTAAAAGAAATAACACATTTCTACTATCCCTTTTGAGAAAGCATTTATTGGGAGTTCGGCCAACATAGATTATTGGCTATAGTTCGCCTATAAGCTTTGCTTACAATGAAGGAAATTATAAAGTTATATTCTCTAATCGGAGAACATTATGTTAGACTTAGCATGCATCTTGCATAGGTTCACTTAATTTATATAGAAATTTGCTAATTGTGAAAGGGGTGGAAAGTAAAAAACATATGTACACAAAGTAGATTAATGAAAAATTACTACGGTAGTATTTGTTAATAGAGAAAAAATACACTTACGGACAATACACTGGTTTCCTCCAGGAAGCGTTTTCCACCCAGGACAACAGTAAGAGTGAAATCTAGATCCACATACATTTGGCCTTTTGAAAATAATGTAAATGATAAAAACATGAGTATAGGAAAAAACATGAAGTTATTAATACAATCTAATTAAAATAATACAGTGTTTTTTCTCAAACGTTAAAATCTCAAACTCAAATGCTGACAGTGAACTTTTAACTTGGCAATTGAACAATTTTTCAACCCATTCTCATCCAAGTTTTAAAATTTTTGTATTTGGTTGATTAGGGAATGTTTCAGAATGAGCCTAATGTTACCAAAACTCAATATGGCTACCCAAGACATCTCTAAGGGCCTTCATCACACCAGTGTAAACCAGAAGGTTTTGCTATTCCAGGAAAATGTAAGCTTTCAAGAGATCTAGAATGTTTTTGGAATTCTTATTCATCTTATAACCTCTGTGGTCTTTAAAGGTGTTGGGCACTAATAAGAAATTTTACCAGGGTAAGTTGAATTCTCTAATAGAGTCACCCATATTGTACTTACCCTGGTAAATTTTCTCTTCTGCCTATAGGAGTGGTGGTTCACTAGCAACTTAATAGGACTTGGTGCTTCCTGTCATGTGGATTTCCGGTGGTTCAGAGGCAGTGCAGTTATTACTGTATGCATTCCCCTTTGAGAACTCCATTCTCATGTCTGTATGTGCATACATATATGGATGTCTCAGAGGGTGTCTCAGAGGGGCATACATATAGTAATGAGTGCCTATTGAACTGTCGGAAATCAGCAGGACACAGGAAGTCCATGCTGCAACACCTATGGACAAAGGGGAAAGTTTACCATGATAAGTACAATAACAGTTGACCTTATTAGGGCATTGTACTTACCCTTGGTCAAGGCATAAGTTTCAAACTGTGTTATGAATTGACTTTGTCAAACAGAATGGTTAGTTCCCCCCCCAAAAATCTTCACTGGCAGTGAAGATTAGTTTTTATCCTCGGAGTTCCCTTCTGAGATCTTCTATTTAGTTAAGTTTCCATAAGACTGATAAAATTGTGTCAAGTATAAATAAATTGAATCAGCATGTCTTAAATAGATTAATGATATGTTAATATGAATCTCTAACCCTCTTATGGTCACCCATTAAAGGAGTTGGTAAAAATGTTCCTGTACTGTGAAAGACAAATAAACTGACTTATACCATATTTTGGAATAAGCCAAAGCAAGTATGCACTATATTTACTTACTTATGTGTGTGATATATATGATATTTGTAGTTTATAGACTCTGCTTTATGTGTAAGTAAACATGCCATGACCATGAACCGGAAACCGCATTGGGTTATGGTAGGTCATAGTGTAAATGGTTGTATCAGACCTTCACCATATGACCAATTTTTTTAAAAGTCCTCATTGGGAATTTTAATCCTTCAACTCAACTAAATAAAGAAATCAACAAAATGTTATACTAAAAAAATTTACAATGAAAAGGTCAAAGAACCTACAAATTAAAAATTGTTATGAACAATGTACAATACAAAATGTTTATATATACAAAATATTAACATGTTCACTTTCTGCATATACAAGATATACAAATATGTATTAATACTTTATAAAATAAATCAACTCAAAAGTAGCAAATATGAGACTCTTGCCACATAATAGTAAAAAGGAAACAAGAACAGTCTTTGCTACTTATTTAGATCCTGTTGCCTAGATTTCTGTTTTCTTTGCCAGTAGAAATCCTGCAAGATTTCCAAAATAAGCAAAGCCCTAGTCAAGTTCATTCATAAAACACAAATAGTTCCTGCAGATTTAGAGCTCTCTGAGCAGAGGGACAACTCAAAGTTCTAACAACTTAGTAATTAGAGGGCTCGAGAATCCCCTAGTGTTCAGATAATGAAGGTAATGAATACTTTAGAGACTTTAGAAACTCTTAAAAGTTTACTACCCATATCGTACAGTAATTTAGGTTAACTTATGGAATGTATACATTATCTTTAATGGCACGTACTGAAATGAAAGTTATACAACACCAGTGCATTAGGGCCAATTGATGAAAACACAGATAATAAAAAAGCCACTTAGGCATCATTTGAGATGGAAAGATAATATATATCCATGTAATTTACATAGGGGTCGATTCATTTTAACTGCTTTGTATATATAGATCCTATGATTAGCAAATATAGAGGTTTGAAGCAAGATTAACTCTCCATGGGACAGAAACCAGAAACCAAACAAAGGACATTTTCCATTGAGGTAACTGTAATGGGTTAAATTCTACCCAGAGTGAGGGGTATTTCTACCAAGCAGAGATGGCTGACACACAGCATACGTCTGGTCTCCAGATATCTCTGCTGTTTCAAAATGCAACTTTGGAGTAAGTTAACAGCAACAAAATACAGATAATGTATTCTGCAAGCTAAGGAAAACATCACATGACTGTTTCTTTTTTTTTTTTTTTTTTAAAGTTGCCAAATTGATCTGTTAATAACTTGTAATTGTAGGTGCAAAGACGTGGAGCCTAATTTTAGTCCACCACTAGATCAAATTCGCTAGCAGATTACAGGCATGTGTTTATACTACATAACCCCTTAGTGGGCAGTGCTCCACACGCCAACAACTTATTCCCCCTTGGGTTACTCAGTGACTGGATGGAAAACAATAGAAAAAAAAACAGTTTAGCCTTGATGGATTCCACAGGACAATTTTGTTTTAGTGCTTTTAGGTGCTACTTGGAATAACTTTAGAAAAGTTGTGCAGACCTACTTTTATTAGCAAGATTAGCTATTCCTTAATAGAATTTGGGTTGAGACATTAGAGATTGATCACTATGTAAATCCTTTAACGTATAATTACAATTATGCTTAACTGAAACTTATCCAAGCTTAAAAGGCAGGAATAATTAATCTAAGAAATGTCAAATCTAATAATACCATAGAAATTACTATATTATAGCTTTAATAATTTCACTCATCTTCATATTAGGCAGTGGTGCACATAATAACAGTGTGTATAACTAATGGTCACTACCTACCCGTGCAGAGAATACTGTGTTCCCTTCCTGCGGGTCCTACTAACAACAGTAGACCCATCATTTGCATCCTGTGTTCCAAGTCTGGATTCTGCATTAAAAGATTGCTGACCAGCAGAGCATCCCAAAAGCACCAGAAAGTAGCCCATCACGAGCACAGCCATCCTTTTTGACCTCGGCATCATGTATTGATGCTGGGTATTAAACATTGTCATTTAGGACAATCCACTTCTAAGTTGGAAGATGAAAAGTTGCATAAAGTTCACATCCAGAAAACTGGGAAACCAATCCTTGCGTTACACAAACAAAGTGAAAAAGTTGTTACAGTGATGGCCCAGGTGGCACACGTCCTGGGTTATAGTACCAATAAGTTGGTGGGTTCCTGAATAATAGATAGTAGTAATCCTACAGTAAGGAAATCAGGGCTTCAAAGAAGAGATTCTTGCACTGTGGTTGCAGCCAGGAAAAAAGGGCATGAAAAGTGAAAAGCTGTAGAAGAAAGCAATCTCTGTGCTGGAGAGTGCAGACTTGTCCCCATACTCCGTGTGTGTGAGAAGCAGGATTAGGATGAGAGTGCTGAGGGCCAGGGGTTTATGAGGCGGCTGCCTGTCAGTGGGGAGGAAACCACAGAACCAGTCACACACACGTGAAGGGTAAGAGGAGGGGGAGGAGGGAGAAAATGGGATGGAGAAAAAGAGAGAGGAGAAAGGATCAGAAGAGGGGGCTTTTTTATATTAACCTTTTAGTGATCACTGGAAGTGCTTCTTAGTCTTTTGTAGCACATGTCTAACACCTATGCACTGTGAATATAGTAATAGACAATCTTTTTCCTATGGGAATACTCAACAATTAGATAACTGTACACTAACAATTTACAGAAAACAGGTAAGAGGACATTAGGGAAGACATACTATACTAAATGTAAGATATAATGAGAATTTCAAGACATAAACATTTTCCTTCAAAGAGAAACTCTTACTTTATTGATGCAACAAGCAACAGAAGCAACCAATGGTCCTAAAGGGGCTTTACCGAGAACCAGGAACTTTACCAACTTAGGAAAATCTCCCCAGAGTCTGTGGGTCATGGAGGTGGCTGAGTTGTGGGTAGCTGCTACAGAAACTTAACAACATTTGTAGACCTTATTTATTATATGCTCAGGAAAACTCCTGGCATATACGCTGACCATATCCAGAGACTTTACTCCATCCAAATTATCTTTACAATGAGGGCCAAAACATGGTAGGAATTAAACCTTACAGGTAACCCAACACACTGATGGGCCTCAATATCAGGAAATTAGAGGTCTACATGTTTATATGCTGGCTCTACTCAATCTTTCATCAGATTGACTTAGCACGCAATGTAGATTGATTGACTTTACAGGTTAGGGAATTACAGTAATCTCTGAATGAACAGGTATTAGTACTTAAAGGTTTTCAACACAGGTATGCCTTCTGCGCATCAGGTGCACTCTTTGCGCTGATCTAACTCTGTTGGCTTCTACACATAATTACAGCTGTATCACCCTGCAGGACCTACAATGGGATACAAACTAACCTTGGAAGTGACTTTACTGTGCTGTAGAATGTGTAGCAGTTTGGTGAAGAAGGTGAGCGGCTGTCTTCTCAGTGATATTATACTGGCTCGGTGACCTCCTGTCTCTAGGCTTCTCATTACAGTTATGCTCTTCCTTGTGAATCACTCCACAACACTTGATATGCAATTTGTGGCACCTTCCACCATGGCCCCGTATCCAAAGGTTCTCCTCCCAGTAACCAGCTATCCTTGTTCCATACCAGGTCACATACACTACCAATATGTTAGCCAATAAGTGTGGTACTGTTTTTGGGTTCTGAAAATGGATAAAGACTCTGCACCTTTAAGAAATAGCAGTACTCGTATACCAAAATACTTCCACCTTTTTCCCATATATCTCAAAATATTGATCTTTAAGTCATTAATAACTATCATAACTTTCCCCTGGTGGAATGTTGTTATGTGACTAGTTTATTTGCAAACTCTGTGAAACTCTTAATGTTGAATTTCCAAAATCTTGTAACATCCCTACTTCAGTTCACCTGCTCAGACAGTTCAGTTTTTTACCTGTTGTAAAGATTATCCTTATGACTTGTTCACCTTTTGATATTTCTGCATTTTAGTCCTCTCTGGATGTGGTTCGGGAGACTGCTTCATTACTACATCTGTTCAAGCTGTAGGTTAAACCTATACACTCACCGGTCACTTTATTAGGTACAACTGTCCAACTGCTCGTTAACACTTAATTTCTAATCAGCCAATCACATGGCGGCAACTCAGTGCATTTAGGCATGTAGACATGGTCAAGACAATCTCCTGCAGTTCAAACCGAGCATCAGTATGGGGAAGAAAGGTGATTTGAGTGCCTTTGAACGTGGCATGGTTGTTGGTGCCAGAAGGGCTGGTCTGAGTATTTCAGAAACTGCTGATCTACTGGGATTTCCACGCACGACCATCTCTAGGGTTTACAGAGAATGGTCCAAAAAAGAAAAAACATCCAGTGAGCGGCAGTTCTGTGGGCATAAATGCCTTGTTGATACCAGAGGTCAGAGGAGAATGGGCAGACTGGTTCGAGCTGATAGAAAGGCAACAGTGACTCAAATTGCCACCCGTTACAGCCAAGGTAGGCAGAAGAGCATCTCTGAACACACGGTACGTCGAACTTTGAGGCAGATGGGCTACAGCAGCAGAAGACCACACCGGGTGCCACTCCTTTCAGCTAAGAACAGGAAACTGAGGCTACAATTTACACAAGCTCATCGAAATTGGACAGTAGAAGATTGGAAAAACGTTGCCTGGTCTGATGAGTCTCGATTTCTGCTGCGACATTCGGATGGTAGGGTCAGAATTTGGCATCAACAACATGAAAGCATGGATCCATCCTGCCTTGTATCAACGGTTCAGGCTGGTGGTGGTGGTGTCATGGTGTGGGGAATATTTTCTTGGCACTCTTTGGGCCCCTTGGTACCAATTGAGCATCGTTGCAACGCCACAGCCTACCTGAGTATTGTTGCTGACCATGTCCATCCCTTTATGACCACAATGTACCCAACATCTGATGGCTACTTTCAGCAGGATAATGCGCCATGTCATAAAGCTGGAATCATCTCAGACTGGTTTCTTGAACATGACAATGAGTTCACTGTACTCAAATGGCCTCAAGAAGAGTGAAGAAATCAGGCGATACCTTTTTGAGGCTAAAAAAGGTGTAAAACGTGTAAAAAAAAAAAGGTGTAAAACGTGTAAAAAAAAAAAAAAAGGTGTAAAACGTGCCAGCACATTCGCACAGGTGACCAGGTACCTGTACTTTAATCACAGCAGGTACATCAGATCAAGGGGACCTTTTCCTGCAGGTCCTCTAATGTGGTCTACCTTATTATGTGTCAGCAGTGTCCAACCACAGGCCTTTATGTTGGAGAAACAGGTCAGAGACTCCATCAACGTATGAACTCACACAGCTCTGATATTAAAAATGAAAGGAAAGATCTGCCAGTGCCTGCACATTTCTCCAGAGAGGACCACACTATGGAAGACTTGCAGATTACTATTTTAATGGGACATTTTAAGACACAGAGGGAAAGGAAAGAATGGGAGTATAAATTAATGAGGAGATTCAACACCTTGCAAAGTGGTCTTAACATTCATGCCATCTTCATGACCTCCTACCTCTGACCTGGAGGCCACAAGCAGATAAGAGCCAGGGCTCATGTGTCTCGCCTCATAGGTTTTTAATGTTTTTATTGCCATCATGTTGTAAATAAGATGTCCCTGTTTTTATCAATCTGTTGTTTTAGAGGTTTTTTTTAATATCCTTTGATGATAACTGTTTAGTGTGTATAAAATGCTGTGAATTTTCTGTTTCATGCATAGCATCACGTCTGACGAAGAGAACTAGTATTCTCGAAAGCTCACCATCGAATATACTCAGTTAGCCTCAAAAAGGTATCGCCTGATTTCTTCACTCTTCTTCTGCTCTCCATGGCTAACACGGTACAAATCTACACTACTCAAATGGCCTCCACAATCACCAGATCTCAATTCAATAGAGCATCTTTGGGATGTGGTGGAACGGGAGATTCGCATCATGGATGTGCAGCCGACAAATCTGCGGCAACTGTGTGATGCCATCATGTCAATATGGACCAAAATCTCTGAGGAATGCTTCCAGCACCTTGTTGAATATATGCCACGAAGAATTGAGGCAGTTCTGAAGGCAAAAGGGGGTCCAACCCGTTACTAGCATGGTGTACCTACACAATGAATGAAATGGGGCGTGCACAGCTACGGTATACACTGGTCCGCACACCAATGGGAGACAATATTTTTTAGAAAGAAAAAGAAGTGTGCTATACTGGACCCAAATCCAATTTAAATACAATTTAATCTTTATTATGCAATATATGAAATACACAACTGTAAATTTAAAATCACTTAAAATGTCAGAAGAAGACACAGGATGGAGTGGGCAATAGCTCTACTCCAACCACCACCCCTAACCACAAATGTATGGACAATAGACAAGGTAAAGTAAATATCAAAGTATGCAATACAAAAGTAGTAATACGTTGCAGTGGCTGGAATAAACAGAAAAGTACTACCAATACAAAAGATGTATGGATCCAACTAGTATATTGGTGGAAACACGACTCATATAAAGTCACCTGCCAGAAAGAGATCCAAAGTTCTCAAAACATGTGCAGCATAACCTGTAGGGCAAAGTGCAAGTGCCATGTAATGGTACAATATAGGCAGCAACCAAGTAAAACTGGGCCTGGCCAAGCACCCAGGTATTTCCACCCACAAACCTCAGCCACAATGCACACCATACAAAAAGCAATGGTAGGGGTGGGAGGCACTTGCACTTTGCCCTACAGGTTATGCTGCACATGTTTTGAGAACTTTGGATCTCTTTCTGGCAGGTGACTTTATATGAGTCGTGTTTCCACCCATATACTAGTTGGATCCATACATATTTTGTATTGGTAGTACTTTTCTGTTTATTCCAGCCACTGCAACGTATTACTACTTTTGTATTGCATACTTTGATATTTACTTTACCTTGTCTATTGTCCATACATTTGTGGTTAGGGGTGGTGGTTGGAGTAGAGCTATTGCCCACTCCATCCTGTGTCTTCTTCTGACATTTTAAGTGATTTTAAATTTACAGTTGTGTATTTCATATATTGCATAATAAAGATTAAATTGTATTTAAATTGGATTTGGGTCCAGTATAGCACACTTCTTTTTCTTTCTAAAAAATATAGCATGGTGTACCTAATAAAGTGGCCGGTGAGTGTATATAGCAAAAGTTAGAATGGATGATGTGCTATTTGTATGTTTACCCATCATTGAACTGTCCAAGTATACACATTCTGAAAGAATGTATAGGTTTCTGCTTACCCATGCACATATGAATCCAACAGTGTCACCACTGGTGCTCAGGAGAAGAGAGGGAGGAAGAAAGCCTGAAACTCCCAATGCCATGTTGGCAGTTGATATGCAATAGCAGGGAAAAGATGAATGAATGTCCGCCGGCACTCCAAATAACATTAAAACATCTTCAATTTATTGAGTACATTAAAAAGACTTAGATTGTATAGCATACATGATACAAGAAGGACCAACGCGTTTTGAGCTTTAGAAAATAATCAGTTCTTAATAATGATCTTTAGACTGATTATTTTTTATGCTGCACAATCTAATTGACTTCTTTTCAATGTACTCAATGTACTATTTAATGTTATTTGGAGTGTCGGAGGATACTCATTCAGACCCTTCCATCCGCCTTGTTTTTGACAGAACTGTAAAGAGAAAAGTTCTCTTTACCTTGAAAGTGGTAGCATTTTCAAGTGTCACCTTCCTTTTATAGGGAACCTTTCACTGCTACAACCAACTGTTTTCTTATTTTACTAAACTCCACTCCACCTGACAGTACAGAGCCTACTTAGTGCTGGAACTGACTCCACTGAAATGGCTCCACTACAAATATTGTAATTAGAATATGCCATAATCTTCAAAAAGTTGTAGGAGCCCGACCTCTTTAAGAAAATGATCAGGAATAAGATTTGTATTTAATGCTTAAGAATACCCTCAAATCCTTTGTGATGTAAGCCTAGCAGATGAATAACCAATTTGGAGTTGACTTTTAAGCAAGCCACTTCTGAGGCTATTTCACACGAGCACATGCTTATACATGTCCTATGTCCTGGACATAGAAGAAAAGAAACCTTTCATTACATGTATATGTATAACAACAAGAATGCAACAGCGAGAGAAAGAAGAGAACCTGACAATGCGTTGTATGAAGTGTATCATTTTTCAACCCAAGTAAACTGTATTTAGAGTTAATGTGGGAAGCCTTAGTTCTTATGGCCTATTATATGGTCAAATTAAGTTCACAAATGTCTCTGTGTTGAGAAACTAGTTTCACTTTTCACTTAACAAATTTGAAGATTCTGGGACAGATTAATCCATAAAGGTCTTGCTTCACACATATCTCCCAAATCTGTGGCCCCTGTAGGCTGTTTGCAGATGACCACAAAACCTGTGACTACTCTTGTCCAAATGAATCCTACCTTGATTACTATTAGACCCTAGGGCAGTGATGGCGAACCTTTTAGAGAGTGAGTGCCCAAACTACAACACAAAACAATGAAGTGCCAATATGACTTTTAATTGTTTTGGCATCCTAAAGACACCAATACAGTAGAAAGTGCGAGAAGAAATTCTGATCATTATTGTAATCACCCTCAAGGGTTCCACGAACAGGAAGAATTGTAGGGCCTAAAGCAGGAGCTCCAATCATAATCCAGCCCTGTCCACACCTTCTCCCTCCTTCTGTAGTCCCAGGGAGCTAAGGATGTGTTGCTTTAAAAGCACTGACCTGTGTGGCATGGAACTGCAGGAGGAGGCCATAAGTCTTGTCTTGTGAACTCTATGCTGGGGTGATGGCCTGGGTGCCCACAGAGAGGGCTCTGAGTGCCACTTTTGGCACCCGTGCCATAGGTTCGCCACCACTGCCCTAGGGTGATCTTTCAGGTCACTCAGACTGCCTTCTTGGTCTGGTAATATGGACAAAAACTGGAGCTGGATGAGGGCTAATGAGGATCTATATATCTGTATATTATATACTGTAGCATATTATCTTGTAATGTCCATTTTTAGCTCATATAGCTTGTATAAATACTGCTAATTTGACAGATTTCCCCAGATGTAGGGCGTCTAACACAGATTTTTACTTGTGTGCCCTTTATATACGGAATGATGCTTCTTTCTTCAGCAAACAGAAAAATCTGCTTGCAAAAAGAACAAACACAAATCTTCTGTGTTAACTAGCGCAGAGGTAGACAGAGGAGCGAATCTTCATTCAGCAATTAATTTTAAGGTAAGAACTACAAATCTGTTTTAGTGATGAATAAGTTGAAGAAACCAAAATAAACCACACACCTGAGAGTTTTATAATCTAGTTGTTTAAGGGACATCTACCATGAGGATGAAGATTGTAAACCAAGCACACTGACATGCAGGTGTGTGCCCCTACCAGCAGGATCTACTCTTCTTTTAGCTTGTCATGCCGTGGTTTTTACAAAAAAAGGCTTTTAAAATTATGCATATAAGCCTGAGGGGCTTTGAGCTACACAGGTATTTACAGAGACTGGAACCCCTTTAGGATTATTTGCATACTTTTTGAAGCTTTTTTTTTTTTTCTTAAAAACAAGGCCATAGGAAGTGTGCTTGGTTTACAAACCTGATCCTGGTAGTAAATGTCCTTTAAACAAAATATACTTACCTATTAGCGTCTTCATATAGATTCAGACAATATCTTCATTGGGTTAGACACACTAGAATTTCTGCAAAAAGGACATTTAAAAGTATGTTACTTAGCCTCAGAAGCTTTGTGCGTGTCATACAGGAGCTCTCGGCAAATAATTATCTCCAGTGCTATTGTTACCTCCTTCTCCCCTGCTGCAGAGCCTGGTGACGTCACACTGGAGGTGGGCATAATTATTAGCCGAGGGCGCCAGTGTGACATGCACAGAGCGCCCCAGGCCAATTAACATCTTTTAAAAAATATTTTTTTTGCAGGAATCCATGTGTGTCTAGCCCAATGAAGACATCTGCCAGGACCTGGAAGAAGTTGCAGACGGGTAAGTATATTTAATATTAATGGCTATGACACAAGTGATAGATTTCCTTAAATTTTTTGCTGAATTTTATCTTGCTAAACATTGCCTTGTTTACTTAGTGCCAAAGCTTTGTTGTATGTTGGTACATTTTAGGACACTTTGGGTAAGATTTATCACTTTCTGTTTGTGACTTTTTGGGTCGCTTTGGTGAATTTGTCTAAAAAATACCCTAAGACCAATATTTAGCTGTCAATATATTGCTTTCTCTTAGACTGGTATTGTAATAATCAAATTTCAGTTAGGCAGTTTTTGCCTGTGCCATTGCTGGCAGATCGTAAGAGATGGCCTATTGTCTGTACATTGACTAATAAACAAAAACTTTTATTGGTAGAAAATGATCCAAGTGTGATGACTCATTATAGGTAGTTGTGCCATGCTCTACAAAAAAGAAGCTTTAAAAAGATGTACTTGGCACTAGTCATCTAGTCATTAGTGTTGCAGACCAGTTGGTACATTACCAACAATAGCATACTGAAATACTTAAAGGGGTGTTCCCATTTTGGCAAATTAATGTTACTGCTTTGTATAATGAAAAGATGTACAAATTTTCGATATACTTTCTTTATCAATTCCTCACGGTTTTCTAGATCTCTGCTTGCTTTTATTCTAAGCTTCTATGTTTACATCTGCAACACCCTCACCGATGCAAGGCAGAGTGCTTGTTGCGAATACGTCCCACCATGTAGCTTGCAGCCTGTGAAGGGGTCTGCCTGGTAAGGCAGGAGTTAATTGTTTTATGTGATGCAATTCCAGCAACCAATCACATGTGTTATACTTTGAATCTGTGAGCTGAGATGTAATTGGAGGAGTAGCCACCACCTGACCAGTGGGAGTAACAAAACCCCTGGTCAGGAAACTTCTAGTTTTCAGAAGGAGAAGAAGTCAGTGAGATCTAGGAGTCTGAACAGAGCACTCAGAAGAGTCAGTGCAGCCAGCACACCAGACCAAAGCAGGGGAGCCCAGCTCCCTGTCTGAGTGCAGTGAGTTAGACAGTGAGAGGAAAGGGATATCATCCTACCTTCAAGGGTGATATCTGAAGCAACCCAAGACAAGCTGAAGCATCCTACTAGGACACAGCTATCTTCCAGCCTGCCATTGCATCCAGGCTGATGTTCCATCCTGTGGCTCCCTCCAACTACATCTCCAGCATTCTACCATTCTGTCAAGGCACGTTGCTACTGCTCCAGTCGGTTCCAATAAAGAACTGTAAGTTATTTTTGTTCAACCTCTGCCTCCGTCTGGTCCCTGCTACTACGGCTGTCACCATCACGGGCACCCTGTCCACCACACAGAGACTCATACTCTAGACACCAAAGGGTCGCCCAGGGAGAACCGCTATAGCAGCCTCTCCCTCATCATTTCTTGCCAACACCACCCTGCTGGAGACCTGCCAGGCTGTAGGACAGCCCTCCGGTTCCCCATACCAAGCACTGTGACACTAGCGTGCCTAGGCCGCAACCGCCAGCCACTCAGGTACTGCGGGCCCCAGCTGTCTTCAGGCCCAAAGAAAAGGCTAAGCCCCGGTGGGGGATGTTGCACATCCAACGGACAGAAGTCTGACCATGGTCACACAGGTGGATGGCTCGTTAGTAGAGATGAGCGAGCACTAAAAAGCTCGAGTGCTTGTTACTCGAGTTGAACTTTTCCCGATGCTCGGGTGCTCGTATCGAATAACGAACCCCATTGAAGTCAGTGGGAGACTCGAGCATTTTTCAAGGGGACCAAGGCTCTGCATTAAAATATGTCATTTTATTGAGAAATAAGAAAGTCAGTCCTGTTTGTTCGTTTTTTTTTATTCAATGGAATATTCGTGGAACTTCAAAAAGGAGAATGACCCATGTTAAACATCTGCAATGTGTTCTTCACACATGTTGTTCTTCACATACTATTGTGAAGAACACCGTTCGGCACTAATGTCTTCTGATAAGTTAGCAGATGTATGGAAACATCTGCAATGTGTTCTTCAGTGAATGTTTCCATACATCTGTTAACTTATCAGAAGACACAAGTGCAGAAAGGTGTCACTGTTCTTCACTGTGTTTTCTTAAGTAAAAGCTCAATCTTGAGCAGGCGAAATACTCGTCCGAGCAACGAGCCACTTCGAGTACACTAATACTCGAACGAGCATCAAGCTCATCTGCTCATCTCTACTCGTTAGTAACAGAGAGTAATCAGAGCTGTGTGATATAATGAGCCAGGACAGCAAGCAGATATCTAGAAAACATGAAGAACTGATACAGAAAGTATATTGGAAAATTGTATAACTTTTCATAATACAAACAATAACATTTATTTGCTGAAATGGTAGTACTCCAACTTCATAATTGTTCTTCAAAATAATACATGCAGAAATTCAGGATTTCTCTCCAACAGTGCATTTAACCAGTGGCAAAGATCATGCGTTCAGGTCCCACCGTACCGTACTGTACAGTGAGCGTGACGTAGTAAAAAAAAAACAATAGAGCATTTTTTATTTTCTCCTGTATTTCTGTACCGTACACACCATAGAAGTCTATGAGAATGGAATAAAATTCAACATATGTTTGTTCATCGCTTGTGTCCTGTAGCACAGAAGAAATGGAGATGTGTGAGGACCTTGATGTCAGGTTTTGTATCAAGCTGCGGATCACAAGAGAAAAAAACATGAAAAACAGAAAGCAAAAACGAAAATTACCAGTTTGCGTCGAATTGCCCCGGGTTGGCGCACGCAATCGTATTGTGGCGCATTGGCATGCATGCAACGAAAATCGGGGGCGTGGCCGTTGGAAAACCCGACAGATTCAGAAAAACCGCTGTATTTTTTAAAAAAAATGTGTCGCTTGACACGCGCTTACCTGCACCCAGGATAGGATTTATTTACCTGTCCGGAGTTCACTATGATCATGCGTACAATATCCTGCATTTTTTCGCTTCCCCGCTCATGTCCAAGTTCACCTTCGTTTTAGTGGTGTATGTAAGTACATTGGATTGTGACACAATTTAAAGGTTAAATGCCGTGCGCGGTCCGAAACAGTCGGATCGTCGACGGCAAGGCCCTCAATTTGTGTTGCATGGAAGCCAGCTCAGCTGCGCCTAAAACCGATCGTGTGCGACACAATCCCAGTGGAGAAACCTGTTTAATACCTGTCAAAGCCGGGCAAATCCCGAAAAAAGACGACAGTCGACAAAAGTGTGATCCGCAACCCTTAGAAAATGAGCCCCAATGTCTCATTAGCCTGCTAATGAAAGCTGAGTGCTTTGTCCTTGGTTCCCAAACATTTTCAAATCCTTCCATGCAAGAGCTTTCTCATAACTATAAGTGTAATTAATTTTTTGGTAAAGGGAATAAATAGATGGTAAGACTTCCAATTTCTAGTTACCAGCAATTTGGCCATTATTAGGCTCTCACAAGTAAGCCCTCAGATATGGATAGTGAATGCTATCAAATATAATGATGGGGATGGACAATTTCAAGCCCCATCTGTAAATGCCCACCAAACTGATCGGAACGTCCACATTCATGTAAAATTTCATATACCTATCCAACGTTGGAACCGGTACTGGAGACCGCAATTAGGAGCGCTAGTCTGGAAGTGTCCTCCATCTTTTATTATTCAATCATAAAACATCTTAGACTCTAAGCTCTTCTACCTTATGTGTCCCCTCCCCCCACTCATCCTTATAGACTGTAAGCTCTTACAAGCAGGGCCCTCACTCTTATTGTTCCATATGACTGTTATTACTCAGTAGTTTTTTTTATTTGTATATACTCCCTATGATTTGTAAAGTGCTATAGTGGAATATGATGGCGCTATATAAATAAAGATTATTATTATTATTAGATTATTAGAGCAACAATAATTCCATAATTTAATAACTGAAAGCATACATTTGATAAGTATCATCTAATTGCAACCAAATAACCAAACTTATAAGCAATATAATAGATGTGCATATACTATATGGCAAGGCATTAGAAGCTTCATAGCAGCCGAATGCATTCTCATTTTTGCTCACTAGAGACCTCTCTCTCTTAAAATACCTGTTACCTTCCTATTAGGTAAACTGCTTCCTATGGAGTTTGTGTAGATGTGTGAACAGAATGAGCACAAATATTTAGAAGATACTTACAGTGATAATTGAAATAAAATGCCTTTGGGGCTACAATTTGCCATACCCTTTATTTTTAGTTTATTTTAGAATAAAATATATAGCTTGTGGAGCTCACACATACAGTACGTACACACATATGGAGACTTGACTCGACACAAGCCGTTTCAATTTCATCTCTTGCCCTTGTTTTGTAAATTTTTTTCAGAATGGTGAAAACAATTCAATAAAATTCCAAACGGAGAAGACAAGGTTGGCTATTGTCTCCCATGTTTTTTGATTTGGATGTTTAAATATTTGCATTTAAAATCAGCTCAAACTGCAAATGTGTCAGGATTAAAATGGAGAAAGTGTCATTAAATAGACAAAATGACTTATTTATATGCATAAAATTGACTACTGTCATAGGGTCTGGGCTGCACACATGATGCATAATTAATCACATCTAGCTTAGTCACTTCCTATTG
Organism: Engystomops pustulosus; assembly: GCF_040894005.1. Taxonomy (NCBI): domain Eukaryota; kingdom Metazoa; phylum Chordata; class Amphibia; order Anura; family Leptodactylidae; genus Engystomops; species Engystomops pustulosus. The sequence continues at coordinate 61,335,434 of NC_092411.1, forward strand.
GTCCGAAGCTCTGATAGTCAGCATCTGCAGCTAGTCTCTGCTCACCATCCAGGCTTCCACACTTCCCTCCCCAGGATCCTTTGAGTGAAGGAGGCCCCAATTTTGTTATTGGGCCCAGTATTTCCTACGTTTGACACTCGTGGGAATTAGCTTTAGTGTACATTTTACAGATGGAAGATGATTATTATATATATATATATATATATATACACTCACCGGCCACTTTATTAGGTACACCATGCTAGTAACGGGTTGGACCCCCTTTTGCCTTCAGAACTGCCTCAATTCTTCGTGGCATAGATTCAACAAGGTGCTGGAAGCATTCCTCAGAGATTTTGGTCCATATTGACATGATGGCATTACACAGTTGCCGCAGATTTGTCGGCTGCACATCCATGATGCGAATCTCCCGTTCCACCACATCCCAAAGATGCTCTATTGGATTGAGATCTGGTGACTGTGGAGGACATTGGAGTACAGTGAACTCATTGTCATGTTCAAGAAACCAGTCTGAGATGATTCCAGCTTTATGACATGGCGCATTATCCTGCTGAAAGTAGCCATCAGATGTTGGGTACATTGTGGTCATAAAGGGATGGACATGGTCAGCAACAATACTTAGGTAAGCTGTGGCGTTGCAACAATGCTCAATTGGTACCAAGGGGCCCAAAGAGTGCCAAGAAAATATTCCCCACACCATGACACCACCACCAACAGCCTGAACCGTTGATACAAGGCAGGATGGATCCATGCTGTGATGTTGTTGACGCCAAATTCTGACCCTACCATCCGAATGTCGCAGCAGAAATCGAGACTCATCAGACCAGGCAACGTTTTTCCAATCTTCTACTGTCCAATTTCGATGAGCTTGTGCAAATTGTAGCCTCAGTTTCCTGTTCTTAGCTGAAAGGAGTGGCACCTGGTGTGGTCTTCTGCTGCTGTAGCCCATCTGCCTCAAAGTTCGACGTACTATGTGTTCAGAGATGTTCTTCTGCCTACCTTGGTTGTAACGGGTGGCGATTTGAGTCACTGTTGCCTTTCTATCTGCTTGAACCAGTCTGCCCATTCTCCTCTGACCTCTGGCATCAACAAGGCATTTCCGCCCACAGAACTGCCGCTCACTGGATGTTTTTTCTTTTTCGGACCATTCTCTGTAAACCCTAGAGATGGTTGTGCGTGAAAATCCCAGTAGATCAGCAGTTTCTGAAATACTCAGACCAGCCCTTCTGGCACCAACAACCATGCCACGTTCAAAGGCACTCAAATCACCTTTCTTCCCCATACTGATGCTTGGTTTGAACTGCAGGAGATTGTCTTGACCAAGTCTACATGCCTAAATGCACTGAGTTGCCGCCATGTGATTGGCTGATTAGAAATTAAGTGTTAACGAGCAGTTGGACAGGTGTACCTAATAAAGTGGCCGGTGAGTGTATATATATATATATATATATATAGACACAAGCATCCAAAGTATGTGACTTAGAATAAATATATGTGTATTATAGGCTACACAGAACTTTTTTTAAAGAATAAGGCAATGTTAATAGAATGGAGAATCTGAGGAAGACTGGTTTCATATGTTCTGGAGGTGTCCCAAGCTTCACACATTTAGGGGGGCTAGAGTTCAGGGTACTGGATTGCTTCAGGTCCTTCATAGGTAAAGGATTGAGTTTTTATTCAGTGAAGAAGCAGCTAAGCATATTTAGTATATATAAATACATATGATTTTTGTTGCTTTGGACACAAAAAAGAAGAGGCTACTCTTGTATCATGGGGCTGAGATACTCAGACCGGCGCATTGCGAACCATGCACAACGTGCTGGAAAAACTATTGGCCCAGCACTTGGAACTTAGATCGACACCATGTCCAACCTGTCATAGATTTCATATATAAGCTGTGCAAGTATATCCATGCAAGTTTAAGTAGTTTGGCTGTCCATGGCATCCTTACTTTGTTCTGTGCCACATTGCACCCACATTGTTTAAATAAACAGCACCTTTATGCCTTGTGAGACAAAACACTGGTGCACAAAGCTTGAAACATTGGCCCCATGATCTATAAAAACAGAGAACCATGTATGAATATTTACTTCTTGTGGCTTAAAGGAACACTCTAGTCAAAGCTTGTTAATTGAATAATTCATTGTGCAGGGCCGAAGGGAGGAGCATGACTCATTTTCATTCTTGGGCTTGAGGGGGTCCAGAAGGTGCAGTCGCAACCAGGCCCAAGAGGCCTAGGGGGCCCATGTGGTGTAGCTTTCCTATATGAGAAAACTAGTACTATAAACAATACATTATAGTTGGGAGCCTGGCACACAACAGCTTCAAGTCACTCCACTGTTTTCATTGTATTCCTATAAGCTTGTTAGAACCTAGAGTCATGCTCCTCCCTTCAGGTCCTGCACAATGTATAATTCAATTAACTAGATTAGCCTGGAGTGTTCCTTTAACAGTGTGAACAACTGGGTTCTATTCAGAACTATGATATTCAAAAGTTTCTTATGAGGTAGTGTAATACCTGCCATCTTACCACCAAATAAAAATATAAACAGAATAGATGTCATAGGGTGATTATCTAATTAAATGTAATAAACTGGAAGCAGAAGGCATTTCTTCCACAACAGGAATGAGGCACTTTGCCAGAATTGTGTGGGAAAATGTCGACAATTTAATTAGAATGTTATCGAGCTATACACAAGGCCAATGCACTTGTTTTAGTAAAAAAGAATAAAAACTAGTCCTTGACAATTATACACCCATGTCAGGCTTAGAGGTTGTGGATCCTCTGAACCACTGCGGACGATGACACAAGCCACTACCTGGGAAACCTGGACAACTATTGGATGAAACAGCTTTAAATGCACATTTATCAAGTGTTGAAACAAAAGGGAAATGGACTAATGGGAGGAGCACATTGCTACAGTGTCACCAAAATGTTGTTTGTTTCAGGCAAAAATTAAACCAAAAAAATGGAAGCTGTCAAATTCAAAAGACTGAAATGTTGATTTATCATCCAGCATTAGACATCTTCTACAATTTAAGTTTAACTCTGCCCCAGTGTATGATGTAATCACTCGCCTCAAGGATCCTGAGTTTTGGCTGGTGACTGCACTTCTAAGGATTAATTACACAGGTTAATAATTGGGACAAATATTCACAATAACTTTTATTACGTATCTAAAAACACTGTTGCTGCCCACAAATACAAACTGCATTGTCAGGGATGCACCCGCGATCCTTGTCGCAAAACGCTGGCACACCCATGCTTCCCCGGCCTGGACTTACCTTTCCATGAGCCTGCTTCCTCTCCGACTAGGCCACATGCTTTCCCGCTCCTATGGTGCACGCGTCCCGGCTCTCCAAGACTTATAGGGCCAGCATCCTCCTGATTGGCGCTGGTTAATCCAGCTCAGCCTTTATAATCCGGCACCTCCCTTCCTTCCAGCCTTTTCCAAGGAACTCCCAGGGTTTCCACACCTCGTTTTCCTAAGCATTTCCTGTTGAAGAAAAAGCCCTTCAAGCATTCCCAGACGCTTCTGTGTCTCCTGTGTCTCCAGCGTTCCCAGAGACTCCTGTTTCTCCTGTGTCTCCAGCGTTCCCATACACTCCTGGTGTCTCCAGCGTCCCTACGCTTTGAAGTCACCAGCATTCCTCCGTGGGCCTGTCCGTTCCAGTTTGCCTGTGCCTTGTGCCAGCTTCTGCTTGCCTGCCATGAGTTCCAGCTCATCCTGCCAAGCCTTTCTCCTGCTGTCACTGCAGGTTTGGACTGTGGCCTGCATCTCCTCCTTCTATCCCTGCAACCTTGGCTGCCACCGCGGGCCTAGTCGCAACCGTGCAACGACCTGGTGGCACTCAGCCGCAGCAAGACCATGACGTTTTGCGGTGGGCTCTAGTAAAGACAAGGTTCCCCTTAGACTTTGGTCCTGGCTGTCAGCTAGTACCATCATCTCCCGCGGTGGCCCAGAGGGTCCACAGACTCTTTCCAAAGAGACTCTTCTCCTTTCCGGTACTTCCCAGTAGTACCCTCCTGCGTGACAGTGGTCCCTACAAACTGTTGTACCTCTTTGAGTAAAAAGTGCCAGGATCTTTCTTTTTTTGGCACAGTATTGTTGCGGATTATTTATAATGCGTTTGCGCCAGAAAGAACAGATGTTTCCGACTATCCCGACTCCTTCGTCTTTTGTTGGTGCAAGTAAACGCGGCCTAACTTTTCCACACTATCCAACACATTTAGGCGTATTTTGTCAGCATTTTTGGCACAAATTTTGGTACACAATAGACCAGGAAAAAAATGCTCAGCAAGCAAAATTTAGACGCAGTCCATGTAAGATTTTGGCACAAATCTCATTGATGTCGGCATCTCATTGATGGCCCCACTTTAATACATCGGGCTGTGCTTTCTGGAGACTGATTTCCGATGCCGACAGTCGTGCTTGCGCCAGAATTAGTAAATCCCCCCCTGAATGTCAGTCTTGTTAAACTCCATTCTAACCAGTTTTTGTTTTCTTTTATTTTTATCCCTGTTACTTTCCAAATTGAAATCAATTTAAATGTATGTTAATGAGTGCTCAGCTCAGAAAAAAAGGGGTACAAACTGAGCCAATAGATAGCTCATCTGAATTTCTCAACAAATGGGATTGAGCAGTTTGTAACACATGTACGCTGCACAATTAAAATGAATTAAAACTTATTGGAAAATATTTACTCCATGAAATGTAAAAATAGGACCACAAAAAGGTGGCAATTTCTATCACTGATAGAAAACCTATTATGCCAGGTATCTTGGATGACCTGATGGGCTTTACCTATGGAAGACATAAAGGTATTTGTTTGGCCCACAAATACCATGGTACCCATTTCTACCCTGCAGTCACAATCGGATAGGACCCAATGGGCAGAAAGAGGGTTCCCATTTCCGTCTGTCAACATACTTGGCTGCTGCGAATTGGAAAAAGTTGTTTCCTAGGTCAGACATATAATTTAAGCAAATCACTGTTAATATCCCTTTACTGCATAAGCATTAACTGATGTCTGTTCTCTATCTAGTTTACTGCAGCATAAGAATTTCTTGCTCTCATACTGCGTACATATGTGTAACACACAAACCAGTTATTGAGGTTTACATGTGCTAATGCTTGACACAACCACATGCTAGATTAAGGACTCTGATAGAAATGTGAATAGTTTAGAAATTAAAAACATTACTTCAAATTATTCACTTCCTTTGGACATATTTTACTAATTTTCACTTTTACATTCATGATGCCCTCTTAAAGAAAATCTACAATAAAATCCATCATGATTAACCAGGGAGTCTTACTCTTAGATCCAGGTAACACACAGTCATATTACAGTGCAAATATAATACACACAATGATATCACAGTACAGAGATGATACAGCGCATTATCCACCAATAGGGGAGATTTTCATTGACAAACTCATACACATGGCAGTATTCTGCTTAGTATTTTATATTAGTATTTGTAACACAAAATAGGGAGTGTAGCCTTCAGAGAAAGGTGTAATCGATGAAATGTACATATTCTGTATTAAATCTACCACCAGGATGAAGGATTGTAAACTAAGCACATTAAAATGCTGGTGTGTGCCCCCTCTGGCAGGATCTGCTCTTTTTTAAGCTTGTTATGTCCTTGTTTTTAAGAATAAACCCCCCCCCCCCCAATCGTGCCCCTCCACACCCACCCCGATAAAATAAACGCAAATGAATAGCATAGAAATCAATTGCATTTGCAATTATTTCAGGGCTTTTGCTCTTGTATTCTGGTGTAGAAGCCCCAATAAAACAGCCCCATATTTCTTTTAGTTTTGGAGTCTATTGGGGGCTGGTAGAATCCCTTTAATCAAGCTGATTTTTCAGGGTCTATTGATGTTAGTTGCCAACTTTAAGATGTGGGTGGTCTGGTCACATATAATAATTTATCAGGTAATATTAAAGCAAATCTATGATGGTAAAAAGATGCAAATTAGTGGCAAGAAAAGTGGATGGGATCTTTCCATATTGATTTTTGCAACACATTTGGGGAACATTTATTAAGGATGTAGGAAACTGCACTTAAAGTGTTCTGCCTGTGTATAATGATCGGTGCAACAAATTCATTAAGAACGTGCGCCAGACTTCATGAATTTGGTGCTTCCCTGTACTCCCGACAGAGTTCACCAACTTTTTTGTGGTGCACTTTTAACATATGGGGGCAGATTTATCAAGCAGTCTGAAAGTCAGAATATTTCCAATTGCCCATGGCAACCAATCACAGCTCCCCTTTAAAATATTCATGAGCACTGGTGAAATGAAAGCTGAGCTGTGATTGGTTGCCAGGGGAACTGGAAATATTCTGACTTTCAGACTGCTTGATAAATCTGCCCTATGGCGTGCTACAGACTTTGCATGTTAAATCTGGTGCACGGTCCGACTGAGCAGTGGAGTGCGCCCTAATTTGTGTCGCATGGTATCTTTTACAGGGCGCCACAAAATGGTTGCATGTGATGCGATTGTGGTGCAGACACTTCTTAAATACCTGTGCAAGCAGTTTAAACCTAAAAGAATGTGCAAAGTCCAACAGAAAACTGGCACAAGTGCTTTAGTAAATGTGACCCTATGTTCCAAAAATCAGTTACTCAATATACTTGAGGACATGAATTTCCATGGTGGAAAAATGAGAAGGACTCATCTACCTGGAAACACTTCACATTCTACTTGGTGAAACAAGCAGATGTGTGACTACTGGCTCAAACATCTGGTGCAGAATGATTGAAGCAGTATTTTTCATCATGCAGCATTTTATATAAAAAGTTAAAAAAAACTTCCCACATAGGAATTACCGGGCTAGATTAATCGCAGGTCCCTGCTGTGGTTAGAGATCACTGCTAAAGATGTCAAAGGAATAAGGGACTACTATATAAATACAAATAATTTACAGACAGAGAAGTATTTCATTCAAAATATGTAATTATCTTCATTGCTGAATAAAAATAGGGAGGATTTATCAAGGTTTGTACTGGTATACTGGTACCGGCACAAGGCTAGGAATTGCGTCTCCCCTCTTCCTTTGTGATAGCGGATGGGGCTCAGGTTGGGATGCAGCATGGTGCGGAGTGGGCCAGGTCTGCGGATACCCTGCGCCAGTGCATTTGTTATAAACTGCACCAGTTCCTGATCCAGGTTATCCAAAAAATAGAAGGTGAGGCAGCACTCCTGGAGTAATAAGGTGTTTATTCACCCAATGTGAAAAGTGCAACATTCCAGCCCCTCAATGGAGCTATTTTCAAGCATGCAGGTTATAGTACAATTCAACTCCAGGCATGGCCTGGTGTAGAACTGATCCAGGCAGAGCCTCTTGTTATAGTGGGCACAACGTGTGGGGCAAGGGAAACCTCAAGAGCTGGGACATGATAAATCCCCCCAACATGTTCTCTTCTAAGAAGGCAGCTGGGATATGTCATATCTCTTTCAGATGTTATGTACAAATATATTTACACAATCAAATAGTTGTACTAGGCCTCGGCTTCTAACCTCATTTTCTAATTATACATGAAATGAACATTAATTTCTGTGAACACAAGCCAGCGTTTTCCAATGTAAACTATTTACTAAGCAGATTCTTATATTAGCACAATATGTGAATCAAGCTCGGCTCATATCTCACACAAATGTTCACCAGAGTATAAAGTTCAACACAGTATGAGAAGAGGAATTACTCTCAGCATCAGGATAAGGTAAATTATCTCCACATGACAAATAGTATAACAATATTTTGTGGGTTTTAGATCCAAACTATTTATAGATGCTTTTCACAAACAAATATTTTCTTAATTAACAGAGCTTTAACAAAAGATGTTAAAAAATTAATCCCCATCTTGGAAGGACCGGATCATAATTATCAGATTCTTGGTCAGTGACGCTTGAAGTTTTTCCCAAGAAGAGTGATCTACATGTAGCATTATATAACAAATTATTGCTGGCAGCATCCATAGTATCTGCCATCTCTTACTCTAAAGTCAGTAGGAGGGAATGAGTACATGTTCCTCTACTACATGGCATATGCTAAAATCATGAGCTGTTGTCAAATACATGGGAACTTGAGATAAGAAAAGCTGTTCTAGATGACTGGAGCTTTAGAATTCAAAAATAAAATCCTATTAAAATCAAGATATTTAAGTAAGGCTCTATTCACAGGTATATATTGGGGGCCTTGACCATGGACCCATAGAGGTCTGCCACACCAGGTCATGGTGTGGTGATCACACAGTTTCTCAATGCTCCCTGATCAAACTAGATGGCTACAAAGCTTCCTAAGGAGAGGGGAGGGGTGAGGAGTGCTCATCCAATCCCCTCTTCTCTACCAGACCATGTGCTTTGTCTAGGTCCGGCCCGGATGTAGTAAACAGATGTGTGCACTAGGACTTAAAGGCGTCATTCTGGAAGTTTTTATTGATTACGTATACCTACAGTATAATAAGCAATCTATATCATTTCAGTGATGGCATAAAAACTGACAAACCTTCTGTCAAGTTGCTTGTAGGAATCATAGCACCGGACGAGTGCTGTGGTTTCTTCACTCCTTACCAAGGACAGCGCCCTTCATTATACAATGGCTATGCTTGACATTTCAGCTTAGGTCTTATGATTTTGAATGCCTGGAAATTGGAACACTTAAAATTGCAATACTTTATTAGATATGTAATATTTATACATTTTGAACACAAATTTAGCATTTTCTTTATGCAATTAGGTCTTATCATTTGAATGTTTTTTTTAGAAGAAAAGCATTTGATGACTGGACAAACTATTGCAGGCAAAAGTGGTTAAAATCCAAAAATGCAAAGACATTGATCACTTTTCCTAATGATATGTGATCAATATAAAAATCCGAATAAGTAAATTTCCAGTCAAATTACCATATATACTCGAGTATAAGCCAACCCAAGTATAAGCTGAGGCCCCTAATTTTACCACAAAAACCTGGGAAAACCTATTGACTCGAGTATAAGCCGAGGGTGGTAAATGCATTAGTCACAGCCTCCTCAGTATATAGCCTGCCGGACCCTGCCCCCCAGTATATAGCCTGCCGGACCCTGCCCCCAGTATAAAGCCAGCAGCGGGGGGAGCCAGAAAAGTGAGTTTTGATATTTTTTTTACTCGTGTATAAGCCGAGTTTGGGGTTTCAGCACATTTTTTGTGCTGAAAAACTAGGCTTATACTCGAGTATATATGGTATATTGAAAATTTATTCAGTTAACACCTGCTTTTATGTACTGTTTATGTGTTTTTTTTTCCAGAAGGGCTTCTTAGGGAAGTTATATCTATTAAGGTCGCTGTATAAAGGGAGTGTCTCACGGTTCAGTATTACTTTTCTCTGTGAGACTATGCAAAGCATTATAATTTAGAAATAAAAATCTAACTAAGCAATTTTCTTTTGTTTAGTTGTTATTTTATGTTATTTTATTTATGTTGTACATTTTATGGTACATGGAAATTATAGCATTCTTTTTCTTTCTACAAAACTTGCATTAAAATCATGCTTTACCTCTGACTTGAAATAAATCTACCATCAAAACCAAGCATGATAAACCATGGAATTCGGTAGCAAATGATCTTATATCTGTTGTTCATGGCATCTTTCCTGTTAAAATCTACTTTTCAAATTATAATAATGTGCCTGAAGGGCTCTGGGGGGGGTCTAACAAAAGCCTTTCCATGCTGTAGCTTCAAAGGCTGTTAGATTGTTTTAGTGTCTCCCTTACTCCTTCAAAACTTCCCCTCTCCCTCTGCCTGATGTAATCGCACAGCAGCAGCACACAATGGAAGGGGATGTTCCTTGCACAGTGTAACAGCCTGTGAAGCTACAGCACAGAGGACTAACATCCCCCAGAGCCCTTCTGGCTCACTAGCATAATTTTAAAAATTATTTTAGAAGGAAAGAGGTGCTACAGAAGAAATATAATAAGATTACCACAGTCATCTATGAGTAAGTGTCCCTGGTTTATCATGATGGATTTTGATGGTAGATTTCCTTTAAATAATATTGCAGTGTGAATAAAATAATGACTTCCCTTAATTATTTCTGATTTTAAAATTTGTGCATAAGGTTTGTTATTACTCTGTAGTGGGCTCAGTAGAAATGGCTGATGGGAATGTAGTGCCCCATGTGTGGCAAATTGCACAGTGAGATTTTGGACTTTTAGAGATCCCCATTGAATTGTAATATATTGTTGTCAGTATGTTTCTCATTACCTTTTGGAAAACACATGGCTGCACAATGAGTATTTTTTTCCCACTAGCCATAGGATAAACACATTGCAGATATTATTAGAACATAGTTGTGTATAGAAGTACAAGATTTGCAATCTATAAAGTTTCCTATTACTAATAACATTGAGCTTAACTTGCCTTTTAATGTCCTAGTAAATGAAATCTACCAATCCCACCATGTGGTAGAATTGAAAAAAAAAAAACTTTACTTATTTTTCTTTGTTTCATGTTTCTCTGTACACTTCTCTTGTAAACTATATTGAAATTCAGTACACAGTGGTATCCAGAAATGGAGAATATGAAAAAGTGATGATTAAGGCTACATTCACACGAACGTATGGGGGACGTATATACGGCCGACGTATATACGGCCGATATACGTCCCCCATACATTCCTATGGGCGCACGGCACCCTACGGGAGCGGTACGGTGCAGCACACATGCGGCACCGTACCGTTCCGTACCCGGGAAAAAGATAGGACCTGTCCTATCTTTTCCCGTAATATGGGGCCGTGCGCCATAGGTTGCTATGGAGAGGGGCGGGGGTGAGCTGCGCTCACCTCCTCCTCCTCTCCCCGTACACTGCCGTTGCCCGCTACGGTACGGTACGGGCGGGCAACGGCAGTGTGAATATAGCCTAAAAGGGGAAGGCCTTCGCTGGTTGGCACCCATCAAAGCTTGCTGTAACTAAGACTTCACCCTCCTCTCCCACACCCTATGGTAATAATGATTGAATGGCTGACACTGGGATATGGTTTAGTTTTATGAACATCAAGGTCAGATGTAAAAGATTCAATCATCCTATAATTGAAAGATAAAACTGGTGTAAAATACAGCTAATATAAGTTGATGCACTATAGGAAGGACATTTGATTGTGTTATTTAGAGCGATTGTCTACTTTATAATCATATTATATATTTGATATAATTGGAAATCCATGGTTTTGTTATTTTAATTTTTAATTATTCATGTATTTAAAATTCTTTCTACATCTGTGTCTTGTGCCAGGTGGTGACCCTACCTTGCATATAGAATGGTATAGTCCATTGACATTGTCAGTCTTGTGTAATACATCCATGACGTAGCATGTGATCTACACACACCTGCTCCCTCATCTTAATCATGTAACATTGCAAACACTTATACCTCCCAACCATCCTGGATTCAGAGGGACAGTCCAAGATTTTTAGCTCTGTCCTGCTGCCCCGTCTGATGGGAGGTATGTCCCAGGGCATAAACTCTATTGGAGTGCTCCAGACGCCGATTGAGTAGATTGTAGTGATAATGTAGAGAAAGACATTGTTGCTCTGCACTATCACTGTACCTCAGTTACTGTATGGAACACAGACAAGCAGACACAATGATACAGAGTTATTCTACCTGCCATCTTCAGTACTACACACAGCTGGAGAAGAGAGCTTTTGCAGCGGAATGGGAGAGGTAAGTATCTTGTGTTTTTTTTTTACTAGGCAGCAACAAAGAGGGCAGAAAGCAACAATATGAAGGGGAGCTTGGGGGGCACAGTATGAATGGTAGTTGCTTGGGCGAGCACAGTATGAAGGGGAACTGCTGGGTGGGCATAGTATTAAGTGGAGTTGCTGAGTGGGTACAGTATTAAGTGGAGTTGCTGAGTGGGTACAGTATTAAGTGGAGCTGCTGGGAGAGCACAGTTTGAAGGGGAATAAAATATGAGGGGAGGCTGCTAGGGCACCACAAATCAGGGGTAGCTGCTAGGTAAACACAGTATCAGAGGAGCCCAAATATAAAGGGGGCCACAATATGTTAATGTGGCACCTGAGAGGATACAATGTGAGAATTAGGACACTAAGATGGGAATTATACTGTGTGGATTAGAAATAAGGGGGGGGGGAGTTGTAAAATATTTCTGTGGCTTACTAATAAAGTTATTTACTATATAAAAAATACACACACACAAAGAAGAGAAAGGAAGAAGAATGTGCATGCTACTTCACTAACATAAATGATGAGGAGATGGTGTATTGATACTGTATCAAATCTACTCCTGTAATCTTCTAATCATTTTTGAGATCCCTGGAAAGTACTGATTGGAGGGTCACATGACTGACACCATCTGTACTCTAATCCATGGAATGCATTACTTTGAACTTACCTGTTTAGAGAAATATGTCAGTAACATCATAAATGCATGTATAGAAGCAAAAGTTATAACCTCATATTGTTTGAATAAATCAATTAAAATTATATAAAATGGACAACTGCTTTATACAAGACACCCGTCACTAACACACAAAATCAGTGAGGTTTGAATGAAACTGCAGCATTAAATGGCTTTGGTGCATGGGCGCTATAAATTTGACAGACTGTATCTTCTGAAAGGCTCCCCAGCTATCAATTAGATGCCACTAAGCCTGTATCATAGAGGCATTAAATTATCAACATGCTGGAAAAAAAATTTGAATCACAAAATAATGCATAAACAACCAGACCCAAAAAAGTTCAAGCACCTAAAAAAAAAAAAAAAAAAATTTTAAATTTAAAAAATAATTAAAAATTCTAATTCACATTGCCCTTTTCCTTGAATGCACATAACAACAAGCAAAATAATAAAAATGTACCCGTACAGCCCAAAGCAAAAGCTAAAGGACCCCTGCACACAGGGCTGCAGCACATTATCTACATTCATCCACAGGTACCTGACTGCAGTGAGGGGGAAGCAGGATTCCCTGGGACCTGGCTTGTAGTGCGGCCTATCTCCAGGATATGTCACAAGATGGTGGAACTAGTCGGCTGTGGATCTAGAGTTTCGAGCAAACCGCACCCCAGCCCTCGCCCGGTGGCTGGCTGATAGGAGCCAAGAAGGACTGGATGCATCCTCTGCGATATTGGTTTGCAGAGTTGCTGATCTTTTATTGGAGAGAGTGACTTACAAAAGAGCACTGTCTAAGACTGACCAAATGCTTTCCAATGAGCTTATATTTATAAACATTAGCAGGAGCTCACTGCAAGGTATGCTTGTTAAGTCATCCAATATGTGCTTGGTGACTTCAAAAAGGATTATAAAAATTGCAACATTTGATATCAACATTACAGATAATAACCCTCTAGCTCACAGACATAGGATATTGCTGATGTAATACCATATTATAACATTAGATGGCAGCAAGGAATAGCAAATCATGGGCAGCCCAGGGGAAAATCCAAACTTCAAACAACCAGAAGGATCACTGGAGTTAACCCATCCACCGGGTCATTACACTCAGAATTATGAGCAGGACCATTTTTTGGTTGGACCCTTTTTTGCCTTTAGAACTGCCTCAATTCTTCGTGGCATAGATTCAACAAGGTGCTGGAAGCATTCCTCAGAAATTTTGGTCCATATTGACATGATGGCATCACACAGTTGCCGCAGATTTGTCGGCAGCATATCCATGATGCGAATCTCCCGTTCCACCACATCCCAAAGATGCTCTATTGGATTGAGATCTGGTGACTGTGGAGGCCATTTGAGTACAGTGACCTCATTGTCATGTTCAAGAAACCAGTCTGAGATGATTCCAGCTTTATGACATGGCGCATTATCCTGCTGAAAGTAGCCATCAGATGTTGGGTACATTGTGGTCATAAAGGGATGGACATGGTCAGCAACAATACTCAGGTAGGCTGTGGCATTGCAACGATGCTCAATTGGTACCAAGGGGCCCAAAGAGTGCCAAGAAAATATTCCCCACACCATGACACCACCACCACCAGCCTGAACCGTTGATACAAGGCAGGATGGATCCATGCTGTGATGTTGTTGACGCCAAATTCTGACCCTACCATCCGAATGTCGCAGCAGAAATCGAGACTCATCAGACCGGGCAACGTTTTTCCAATCTTCTACTGTCCAATTTAAATGAGCTTGTGCAAATTGTAGCCAAAGTTTCCTGTTCTTAGCTGAAAGGAGTGGCACCTGGTGTGGTCTTCTGCTGCTGTAGCCCATCTGCCTCAAAGTTTGACGTGCTGTGCGTTCAGAGATGCTCTTCTGCCTACCTTGGTTGTACCTTGGCGATTTGAGTCACTGTTGCCTTTCTATCAGCTCGAGCCAGTCTGCCCATTCTCCTCTGACCTCTGGCATCAACAAGGCATTTCCGCCCACAGAACTGCCGCTCACTGGATGTTTTTTCTTTTTCAGACCATTCTCTGTAAACCCTAGAGATGGTTGTGTGTGAAAATCCCAGTAGATCAGCAGTTTCTGAAATACTCAGACCAGCCCTTCTGGCACCAACAACCATGCCATGTTCAAAGGCACTCAAATCACCTTTCTTCCCCATACTGATGCTCGGTTTGAACTGCAGGAGATTGTCTTGACCATGTCTACATGCCTAAATGCACTGAGTTGCCGCCATGTGATTGGCTGATTAGAAATTAAGTGTTAACGAGCAGTTGGACAGGTGTACCTAATAAAGTGGGCGGTGAGTGTATATATATATATATATATATATATATATATGTATACCAGTGGGGGAGGCTAGGAGAGCAGAAAAGTATTTGCTGGGTAAGTGACCCCAGAACAATTCTGTTGCATGTCATTACATACGGAAGCCTACTGAACTATTCAAAGACCTGATATGGCTCAGGGAGCAAGTGATTTATGGTACAGGTCTGGGCTAGATTAAACAGAGCAACCCTTTTAACTAGTGGCCCTACCAGAATCTGTCAGGCTGGGCAGATTGTCTGCCAGGCCTAGTAGAATGTTCTTCATCACGACCTCCAATAATCTATAGTAAAGAAATTATGACAAAAACCTTGCAGAAAACCTATGAAGAAAATACAAAATACATGGGCATTGGTTTATTCAGCCTCCCTAGAAGCCATAAAAAACTGACAAGATGGAACAGCATGCAGATTATTTCTCTTCTACATGATTACATCAAATTATTGAGACTACAATGAAATACACAAGACATTCCCAAATGCTTTCCGTCAAAGTTTCCAGTACACCAATGAAAGCCATGAATGCATGGAAGGAAATGTTCACTCACTAATTTTGGATTTATCAGAATCATCTACTAACCAGTAAACCTAATTATACATTATCCCCAAAATATATCTCATGCCAGTACAGTTATAGCCTTCTGATCTCTCCCGGTGCTTTTCATACCAGAGAAATGCCTGTTTGGATTACTGCCTGATGATGTCTTGACTCACTACATGTCCATTTTCCTTAGGCAAACTCTTTATATGGCAGGTAAATGTATAGATTTGAGATGGTATTCTCCATCTGTAGATGCATCAGACAGATGCTCCCTTATATTACAGAGTTGTACAAACTGCAATTTTCCTAATAAGGCAGACATTACTCATTACTCCCCATTATGTCAAACTTTATAACAATTTGCCTTTTGTTAACCATTTTTACAATGTTATTATGTGACTATACTGTTTTCCTCAGTGTTCAAGATTTCACAATTATACAAGGACTGGAGTAAGGCAGATTGTCAAAACGTATAGCTTTTGTACCCAGGGTGTCAGAAAATTTGCTTTATTTCACTCAGAATTCCATATATCTGAAATTTTTCTGATACTGTTTAAACTAAAACATTGGGGCACATTTACTTACCCAGTCCTGTAGCGATCTTGTCCGATGAGGATTCGGGTCCGGCGCGAATCACTAAGGTTGTGCGTCCTATTTCCAATTTCCAGGTGCCGCTGCTGCGCTGAGGTCCGCTGGAGTTCACCTTCTTCTTCCTGGTGCTTGTAAGTGCATGATCTTGCGACACATTTCGTTTTTTAAATTCCACGGTTTGTCAGATGGCCACACCCCCCCAATTTCTGTTGCATGCAAGCCGATGCGCCACAATCTGATCGTGTGCACCAAAAACTTGGGGCAATTCGGCTCAAAACGGCCAAAACCAGAAATATTCGGGAAAACCCAACGGAATCGTGGTCCGTGGACCCTTAGTAAATGTGCCCCATTGACTTTCACATTTCACTTTTGGTTTAAATTTCTAGCTGTTAAATATCTACATTAAAAAGATGCCAAAAAACAAGTGTAGATTACAAGATTTGACTGCAGAGCCCTCCAGAAGAATACATAACAGGAAGAAATACCATCCTAATTCTGTGCAGATGTGCTGTGCATTCTTGCAAGTTTAGGACAAAAGAGGAAATGCTAATCACACCCCCCTCTGAGACTTGGGTGAAAAAAATAGCATGTTATATTATTAAAGCTGCATGTGAACACACTAAAGAAAAAAATATACATAAACTATAACGGTGCATTGCTAAATAATCGTAATAATGCAGTTTCCATGCAGTGAGGATTACACAACTAAATAAAGTAAGTGCAATCTCATGATCCGAGCCTCAAAGTGGTCTAAATAATACATTGACTTTGCTCTACAATATCACCATGTGTCACATTATACATGCAATTGGAAAGATGGGTCACAGGACCAAGTGATGACCCAGACTAATTTTAGTACAGTGTTGATGTATATTGGGGTTAACTGTTAAATCATTGAGAGCAATGACTTATAGGGATAGCTGGATAACAACCTTTGCTTTTACCTGTAGCCCATCATAACTTAAGTGGAGTGATTAAGAGTTATGCCATTGGCCATTGTCCTATTTCTTAAATAAAAGAAAAACACAAAGAGAAAAGATTCTTCTTTTTAATTGTGTATGCTAATGAAAAAGTTGTCCTACTAAGTTGCAACCATCTCACTGTAAGACCCTTTCTCCACAAAGGAGGTTATGCTCACTCAAAGTTGTCCTGGGTCAAGAAAAGGTAAAACGCAACAATGTGCGAGTCTGCTGTGTCAATTTTGAGCAGAAATACTGCCACTATGGTCATGGTGGTTGCATGGCTGTGTGACATCCTAATACATTTATATAGTGTAAGCAGGTCTATAGAGAGCCAAAAAACGGCCAAAAAAAAAAAAACACATAAAAATTTTCCTAAAAATTGATGATTTTCATTTCCTCCACCAACAAAGAGTTAATTAAATCTCACCAATTAGCTATAGATGCCCCAAAATTATGTATTAGAAAAGTGCATCTCATGTGGCAAAAGAAATAAGCCCCTATAGGTCCTCAATAAAAAAAAAGAAAAAAATTATAGCCTGTACAATGTGACATAGCAAATCTGATCTGCATGGTGCCTCCTTCCCTTCTCTGCCCGGCCGTGCGCCCATACAGCAGGTTACCACCACATATGGGGGATCCGTGTACTCGGGAGAAATTGCGTATCAAACTTTGTGGAGCCTTTTTTCATTTTATCCATTACAAATGTTTAATTTTCCACCCAAAATGAGTGTATTGTGAAAAAATATTACAATTTGCAGACTCCACCTCCATTTTGTTTTAACCCCTATAAAACACGTAAAGGGTTAACAAACTTCTTAAAAGTGGTTTTTCATACGTTGAGGGGTGTAGTTTCCACAATGGGGTAATTTATGAGTCTCGCTATTATTTAGGCCTCTCAGTGTCAATTAGAAGTTGAGCAGGTCCATCTAAATACAGGTTTTGGCGATTTTACAAAAAATGTGAAAAATGGCACCCAAATTCTGAGCCTCATAACATTCTAGTAAAATATGTGGAATCTGAAAAAACCATGCCAACATAAAGCAGACATTTGGGAAATGTAAGTTATGAATTTATTTGGGTGCTATGACTTTCTGAATCAAAAGTAGAGAATTTAGAACGTTGAAAATAAAGAATTTTTCAAAATTTTTGCCAAATTTTGTTTTTTTTCATAACTAAACGCAAAAGATTTCATCCAAATTTTTAAACTAATTTGAAGTACAATGTGTCACGAGAAAACAATCTCAAAATCCCCTGGATATCTCACAGCGTTCCCACGCTATAACCACTTATAGTGACACAGGCCAGATTTGAAAAATGGGGCAGCGTCCTTTAGGCCAAAATATGCTGTGTCCCGTAGGGGTTAATAATCTATGACTATTAAAGCGATTTATTTGTGCAAAGGCAAACATTTACATTCCATGTTGGTGATGCCACATCTTTAACAGACACAACATTTCAGTTCCGATAAAAGAGAGCAGAGATATATTGATAACATATGAGCTAACAACTTCAACCAGTAAAATACCTTTGTAAAAAAAAATACAAACTTCATTCTAAAGAATCTGTATTTTATATTT
The DNA here is from genome assembly GCF_040894005.1 of Engystomops pustulosus. Classification (NCBI taxonomy): domain Eukaryota; kingdom Metazoa; phylum Chordata; class Amphibia; order Anura; family Leptodactylidae; genus Engystomops; species Engystomops pustulosus. The sequence continues at coordinate 61,353,836 of NC_092411.1, forward strand.
TAAAGGGGCATTGTAGTACATATCCATCATGTGTGACATATCTAGAGAGTATGATGCCTGTCCGATCCAAATTAAGAGAGCTGGTTTATATGCATTAAAACATTAGGGGGACAGACATACTCATAAAAAAATAAAAAAATATTTGAAAAAAAAAATAAAAAAATCAGTTACCACTACACATTCGACCTCTTACTCGAAGAATCCATGCAAAGGTCCTTTGGAAAGGTCCACAGAAAGGTGTACTGTGAAAATTTTATGAGATTCATGACTATGTAAATAAAACATATATAACACTGTAAAGAATATGTAGATGTTTCAAATTTATGAACAGAGTAAACGAGCATTCCCACCTCAAGGGTTCCAAATTCAGAATTTCAGAAACAGCTGATATGGGGTAATCCCTTTAAAGGGAAACTGTCATCAGAAATTGTTGTAATAAACCACTACCAGTATGTATCCAAGCAGCTCAACGCCTTCCAGATCATGTTACTTTCATGGCCCAGTGTGGGGGCGTCATCCAGAAAATCATTTTTGAAGTGAGATGTAAATTGGCTGCATAAAGTAATAGAGATGGAGTGTTTAGTACTAGAGTCAAAATCTCTCCACTTCAATGTATCTGAATTTGGTTTTGTTATCAACTTGGATAGATAATTTGTAGCCTAAATGAAAATGAGTCTAACATTTGTACCATTTCATGTATGTAACAGATATAACCTTGACTTAAAAAGTATTATAGGAAAAAAGATCTCTCCACCTCAGAACACCTCCTCTGCTGTGATGGACATCATGCACCAGACTTCAGAAGATCTCATTAGTGATGTCCCTAGATGCAGGGCCATCAAATACAGGGAAGGGAGTGTTGTAAGGCAGGGAGAGCTTGACTTCAGTGTTAAACTCTCAGCCTCCTTGACTATACCATTCTACATCTAACCATTCTACATCTCATTTCAAAGTTGATTTTCTGGTTGATACCAAAATGCCGGGTCATGAAAGAAACATAATCTGGAAGGTGTTTAGCTGCTTGGCAACAAACTGGTAGTGGTTTATGACGTAAATTTCTGCTGACAGGTTCCCTTTAATAATAGCTCTGTGCAGTTTTATTTAGCAAAAGGTTTTGGATTGAATCAAGGTTTAAGTGCCTTATATAGCTGCATATGCTTCTCTAAACATTTAAATCAATTTCTTAAAATTATTTAACAATAAATAGTGTACATCATAATAGTAAACTGTACCCCCCCCCCCCCCCATACCTACAAACATAGCAGATAGACAAAAAGTTGCAAATGTTTCTATGGAATTAACTAGGCAGTCACTTAATCTTATCTTATCTAGTCATATATTTTCCATGTCAGTAAGGAGTTGAGGGAATTTCTGGAACCCTGTTACTTACCTGGCATTTCCACCTACCTGCTGTTATAAAAGCTCAGACCCAAAAGACCACAGCCTTGTGCATTATGTATTGGCTGATAATTGTCACAATTGGCACTGTCCTCATAGTGTTAGGCTACACTCACACGACATGTGCCCGCCGTACCGTAGCACAGAGGGCACACATCGGCGCCGGATAAAGAAGGAAGAGGAGTGTTGCTCACCCCCGACCCTCTCCATAGTAATATATTTTGCACAGTGCCGTGTTCCTGAGAAAGATAGGACATGTCCTATTTTTCTCCCTGCTATGGAACAGTTGGGTGGCGTCTGGGGGACGTATATACGGCAAATATAAATCGGCAGTATATATGTCCCCAATACGACAGTGTGCCTGTAGCCTTACACTTATCAGAAGCTCCATATATTAAGGTGCCTAATGGGGAATATATGCAGGCCAAAAGAAAAAATGACTTTGGGCTTTAACCTTAAATAACCACAAGATGCAGCCTGAATAAAGTGATTCTGTGACAAGTAGTGATGAGTGGACATGTTAATATTTGGGTTTGGTACAACCCTAAATTTAATCAGTTTGGCTCTAGCAGAAAAAACTGTGATTGGTGTTGGCACCTAATTACAGGCATTAAATGCCACCGGAAAAGTCACCAGCGGCATTTAAATCACTGCGACTTTGCCAGTGACATTTAACAGGCTCCCAACAGGAATATGGAACTGGCATTCAGGGTTTCAACTGTGACCCCTATATCCACTGTGTGGTAATCTATGTCACCTCAGCAGGGACGATTCCAGTCTTTTTGCTGCCCGGGGTGAAAAATTAAACACTGCCAGACCCCCCTCCCCTTGCCCCTCCCTCCCCCGGTAGCCTACTCCTGTACCCTGCTATATTCGGCTACTCAATTTATAGACAAATGTTTTAAAAAGCGCCCACACAGTAAGTCAGTCTGTGACACAGAGACATTAGTGACATTTAGTACCTTCCTCCATGCATCTCCACACTGCGCCCATAAAAATACAAAAGTCACTTACAGTATAAGGATAATACAATGCTTGCATGCAGTGCAAATAATCAAGGCAAAGCACATCACCAGATGCAAGATGTAAGATGTAAGTTATTTATAGCAGTAACAATATTGGTTTTGTCTTTTACTATTAATAATAAGAATTATCAATGTAACAAATTTTCCTATTACCTAATAACACACATATATTTAATAATGCATTTCTCTCAATGCGGCTGCATTTTCGTCGGTTTTCCCCGAATTTTCGGAGATCGCGTCAGGGATTTTGTCACACACGATTGTTTTGTGTTGCAATTGCCCTAGCTTTCATGCGACACAAATTGGCAGGCGGCCCGACGGATTTGGAGTATGCGCAGGATTTAACATTTAAATTTGTGTCACAAGCCAAGCACTTACATTCACCGGGGAGAAGAAGGTAAACTCTGGCGGACCAGAGTGGGGAAGCGACACATGCAGGAAATCAGGCGCACAATCTTCATGAATCACGGCAGAGTTCATCCTTGTCGGACAGTCCGGATCGGGGATTGCGCAGGGACCAGGTAAGTAAATGTGCCCCAATGCATTTAAAAATCATGTGATCAGTGCCCCCACAATTCGATATACAGCACCCCCACAAGTCTATATCTACAGCACGCCCACAAGTCTATATAAACAGGGCCCCCACACGTCTATATCTACAGCACCCCCACAAGTCTATATCTACAGCACGCCCACAAGTCTATATAAACAGGGCCCCCACAAGTATATATCTACAGCACCCCCACAAGTCTATATATACAGGGTCCCCACAAGTCTATATATACAGGGCCCCCACAAGTCTTTGTATACAGGGCCCCCACAAGTCTTTATATACAGCACCCCCTCATAGTCTATACATACAGTCCCCTCATAGTCTATGTACAGTGCCCCCACAGCCTATATACAGGGCCCAAGCAGCCTATACACAGTGGCCCCGCAGCCTATATATAGAGCCCCCACAGCCTATATACAAGCCATCCACAGTTAAGATACACCCCACACACACACAGTTTAGATACAGCCTTCCCACACGCACAGTTTAGATACAGCCCCCACAGACGGTTTAGATACAGCCTCCCCATATACTTTAGATAAAGCCCCCCACAATTTAGATGCAGCCACCACACAGTTTAGATACAGTCCCTCCACACAGTTTAGATACAGCCCCCACACAGTGTAGGTACAGCCCCCCCCCCCACACACACAGTTTAGATGCAGGCTCCCCATACACACAGTTTAGATACAGCCCGTCCACATAGTTTAGATACAGCCCCACACAGTTTAAATACAGCCCCCCCACACAGTGTTTATTCAGCCCTACCCCACAGTTTATATATCCCCCACACACAGACTACATGCAGCCCCCATAGTGTGTATACAGCCCATCCCCACACTGCACATGCAGTCCACACATTGAATAATACACAGCCCTCCACATAATACCTTACAGACCCCCCACCCCAGGATGCGGCCAGTAATAAAACAATAAAACTAATACTTACCTTCTGGCTTGTACAGGGACGTGGGCAGCGTGTGATGAAATCATCAAGGGCTATCTGGGTCCGAGCATACAGATGCCATGAGACACAGATGTCATTAATATTGACAGAGGTAGGTCTGTACTTGTGGTGTTTGATTCGGGTGGCTTCCCGAATCACATATTTTAAAAAGGCAATTCTGCCACTCATCTCAGGATTTGTTCATCTGCCGCCTGAGGCGGGATCTTCACCCCGCCTCATGGCAGAAGCGGCCCAACATGTTAGTCAATTACAACATTAAACTTTTAAGAATAATCCTGTAATGAAATTCATAGTTTGAAGGCAGAAAGAACATCTGAAGAGCTAGAGCAGTGATGTATAGTCAGTCCATTTCAACCACAAGAGACGTGCAACAAAGAATTCATTGTTTTCCATTCTGCTGCATGCGTCCTTTAATTAACAGGACGTTCCAGACATGGAACATTTTAATAGATCAAAAGAAGAGCAAGAAACATTTTCTTCTTAAATATTATCATAACGTTCTTTCCAAATGATTTAGGAACCTTAAATGTCTAAAAAGTTAACTTTTCTATCAAATGATCTGTTAGGTGCTATGAAGAGGTACCAAACTCTCATTGAAATATTACAGTAAATGAAAGTATAAATTCTTCTTATCCAGAATGGGGCAAATTTTATTTGAGTCTCTGTCATGGAGCATGGAAAAAGCACATATGGCTTTTAAGAAGGAAGGGATTCCTGAATAACTATTACAAGCTTGAAACGTGGAAATCACCTGCATCTTATTAAGAAATTATGGAGGGATATGAAATCCAGAAGAAACATACTGAAAGTGTGCATGAGCTGAGCATTCATAGTAAGAACTGGGCACAAGAAGTCTAGGCTTTATGATTCATGGCTTTGTGATCTCATTAGGTCATCACATTGAGTTCTAATGTATCTGACGCCCATGTTACAGACCGGTGCCCCTGTCACCCTTGATTTCCAACCAAGTCTACTATTTCAAGACTAATGTTTCCTAACTTAAAATTGTGAAACTTTCCAATTTAACATAGTAGACGATGTGAGGTGTGAAACTCACACACTGAAAACAATACGACTATTGTAAAACATCTTCCCAACCGCTCAACAAAAATATTTCCAAATGTCACATATTTACATGTAGATGACACACAGGCTCTTTTAAATGTCCAGGAATGTTGCAACTGGTGAAATCGATCTCACTTCCAGGTCCAAGCACAGCACCTCCAGAGCAGTTATGTAGTCATATATTTTTTATTTTTTGTACAAGTAGTTGACTTTATGATAAGCAGGTGTTTTATCCAGTTATCTCATTCAGAAGAGGAACATTCCCTTTATTATCTAGAAATGGCATACAATTGGGGGAGGGGGGGGGACTGCTGGAACCCACTCCAACAAATATCACCTCCAGTTCTGTAATGGAAGGACCTTATTGTCTATCTTGGCTGTGTGGTTTGCAGGTACACAATGTTGTACATCCCACTCTCCTATCTCAGGACACGGTGGTCTGTGTGTGGCAGATAAGTTGTGCATAGTTGAATAGTACTGGATAGCACAGCCCTTCTTGACCTTCAGGCACTTTTGGTGGATTTGTGCAACGTTTGATGGGACTTGGCTGCAATTTCTATCCCTATGTTGACCCTCTTCATCGAGAAAGTGTTTAGCTTTCTCTAGGGGGATTAGTATTAGGTATTTATGGACATGATTAAGCTCACCATCTATGTGCTTCACTTCTAGCATCATGGCTCCCATCAGTGATCAGCTAGAAGTATGTCATATAACTACTACCTCCTTATACCCAGGGAAGCTAATAATCTTTTACATACACACATACTCCAGGGTCTATTTCTAAAAACAACTTAGAAATCTGAGACGGAGCCATTGAGACCCTGAACATTTTCCTTTATTAGGCCCAGAAGTTTGTGATGGTGACCTTTCTTTTATGAGATACATTTTTCACGGATAGATTTGGGAGCTCAAGATTGATATAATTTTAAAATATTTTTTTGCTAGAAAAAAAAATCAGACAAAGGTACACTATATAGTGTGTGAAGGTAATCCCCATCTTTTTCTGGCTTTGGCGAAGTTGCCTAATGATGAATTTCCACATCATACAATAATTCTTTTTAGATTCCTCAAATGTTTAAAATGAGTCTAAAATAAAGCTTACAGACCTATAGTTAACTGGAAAAACGAACCTCATAAAATACAAAATATGTCCTTCTATAATTTCACTCTACAGTTATACTGGTGTTGTCACTGTAATTACGCCTCTTTCCTAGTTTTAATGCATTGTAAAACACAACACATGTCCTATCTAGGCCAGATCCTTTACTTTTCTTCTGGAGACTGTAGACTAAAGCAAAATTCTGCCAGATTTTGTATTTCAGCTGTTTAACCACTTAAAGACTATTTTTTTCATTGTGGAGTAATTCTCTATTTTACATAAATGTAACATAATGTACAGTATATTCCGGCGTATAAGACGACCCCCCTACTTTCCTGTTTAAAATATAGAGTTTAAGATATATTCGCCGTATAAGACTACCCCTTTTCCAACGCATACAAAACACCGGTAAAAATAAAAAAAAAACAGATTTGAATTTAACATGGTCCTTTTTTTAATTTAAATTCTTATGACATGCAGGTATATAGCAGGAAAACTGTCGCTCATAAACATAAGGCATACAACAACAACATTACCATTACAGCACAGCCCCCAGTAGTATACAGCACAGCCCCCAGTAGTATACAGCACAGCCCCCAGTAGTATACAGCACAGCCCCCAGTAGTATACAGCACTGCCCCCAGTAGTATACAGCACAGCCCCCAGTAGTATACAGCACAGCCCCCAGTAGTATACAGCACTGCCCCCAGTAGTATACAGCACAGCCCCCAGTAGTATACAGCACTGCCCCCAGTAGTATACAGCACAGCCCCCAGTAGTATACAGCACAGCCCCCAGTAGTATACAGCACTGCCCCCAGTAGTATACAGCACAGCCCCCAGTAGTATACAGCACAGCCCCCAGTAGTATACAGCACAGCCCCCAGTAGTATACAGCACTGCCCCCAGTAGTATACAGCACAGCCCCCAGTAGTATACAGCACTGCCCCCAGTAGTATACAGCACAGCCCCCAGTAGTATACAGCACAGCCCCCAGTAGTATACAGCACTGCCCCCAGTAATATCCAGCCAGCCCAGCATTAATAGAAAATAATAAATGTATATACTCACCCTCCGGTGGCCCCGACCTGCAGCGCTGCTCCCCCGATGTCCGCGTGGGTCCTCTTCTGGCTTCGGCGCCCGTCTTCTTTCTTCACTAACTTCGTGCCGGGCGCCGCCATTGTTCTCCCCTGGACGGCGCCTAGTATGACGCGCCGCTGCTGACGTCATACTAGGCGCCGCCCCGGGGAAAAGCATGGTGGCGCCCAGCAGAAGAAAGAAGACTGCGTGGAAGACGATCCGCGCGGACATCGGGGCCAACGGAGGGTGAGTATGCACCCCGATGTCTTTTTGAGGCTGCCGGCAGCTTTTTGAGGCTGCCGGCAGCCATCGCTGTGCAAGCACCGATCGCAGGTGTTACCGGTAAGCCTTTGCTGCAATATGCAGCAAAGACTTACCGGCTATGGAGAGGGCTCAGCCCGTGAGCCCTCTCCATGCACCGGGACCCGCCGTATAAGACGATTACCGGCGTATAAGACGACCCCAGAGAAGACAGAAGATTTTTCTGTCTTCAAAAGTCGTCTTATACGCCGGTATATACGGTAATGTTTGAAGAAATGGAGATTTACCACAAGTGAAAGCTAAGCTCTGATTGGTCGTCCTAAACAACTAGTTTTGCTCTGAGACACTGGCGATTGGCGATAAATCCCCTCGGTGTTCATATTTGGCAATTCTTGAATCATGTGTATAGTAGTAGACAGCTAGTTACAGTAATATCCCTTAGAAAACACACTCATCTAGAACCGTACACTTTCCCAGTATCAAGGACAAGTTACCCTGTAACAGGCTCACGGACCAGATGGAAAATCAACATGGGTCTTGTTTCCACTTTTAAAATCTAACATTATGATGTGCAAATTAGTAGACATGAGTAAAGTTCTGTAGAGAAGAGTCAAATTTTCTCCTAGGCTGCCAGTAAACCACACCTCCTTCTTTGACTGAAAGCTCTGTGTCTCTTCAAATCTTGACTTGAGCAGACAGGAAGTCCTCGTCCTGTCCTTACCAGAATGCTGTGGCTCTATTTTACTTGGTGTATTTAGCAGTGAGCATTTTGTGGGAAACTGCAAATCTTTTCACCATGGGCAGAGTCACGTGGTAGTGGGTGGGGCCAACATAGAGAAGGGGAGAAAAAGTTTGCAGAAAGATTTGAATGGCGGGAGGATGGAGATTTAAGCTTGGACGCATGCTTTGCACTTTACAACAAAGACACAGGGGCAAATTTACTTACCCGGTCCATTCGCGTTCCAGCGGCGGCTTCTCCGCTCTGGATTCGGGTCCGGCCGGGATTTAATAAGGTAGTTCTTCCGCCGTCCACCAGGTGGCGCTGCTGCGCTGAAAGTAAACTCATCGCGCCGGAATGCACCACCTCGGACCAGGTGAAGGTAAGCGGTCCTTATGCGACACATTTTCGGTTTTTAAATGCGGCGGTTTTTCCGAATACGTCGGGTTTTCGTTCGGCCACGCCCCCCGATTTCCGTCGCGTGCATGCCAGCGCCGATGCGCCACAATCAGATCGCGTGCGCCAAAATCCCGGGGCAATTTAAGTACAAGCGGCGCAAAACGGAAATATTCGGGTAACACGTCGGGAAAACGCGAATCGGGCCCTTAATAAATGACCCCCACAGTGCCTGTTTTTGGTGACTGGTTCCCTTTAAAAGAGCAGGTGCATTACCCCCAAAATATTTTGTCATTGCAACATTTTTTATGTCATTTCCCTTGCTTGCTAACATGTCATATCTGGCGATGAGCGTTCTGCCAATTAGCATGATCTTAATGATACCAAAGTTTTATATATACTTTAAATCAGTTTTGTTTTGTTTTTAAAAGTATCCATTTCCTGTGTAACCCCTTCTCACACATTGATGTGATTCTACGCACCATGACGTAGAATCATGTCATGGCGATCACCTGGGCTTAGAAGATGAGCCGGTGCGATCACCGCGAGATTCCACAGTAACAGCCGGGAACGCATTTATCGCAATCCCGCCTGTTTAATCCCATAGACGTCGCTGTCATACTCAGCGCGGCGTCTAGAGTGCATTGGCGCAACGATGCATGGCAACCCTGAGTTCTGATAAGAATCCCAGGACTGCCTTCAGTAGCAGCCTGTTAGGATCGTGCACGATCTAACAGTGCAGCTGTAGCCTATTTAGAATGCATAGGCTGACTGAATACTAATGTATTGCAGCATATATTACAATGATCACTTGTCCATGTCCCACCCTGGTACAAAATAAAACTGTGAAAAAAGTTTTTTTAAAAAGTGCAATTAAAAAAATTAGTCCCCTGCAGTCCCATCCCATGCAATAATCAAATAAAACATAAAAAGTGAACATATTTTCATAACTAAACACAAAAGAGATCTACATTTTTCTATTACTTTGAAGTACAATGTGTGAGGAGTAAACATGGTCAAAATCCCCTGGATATGTTAAAACATAACAAACGTATAACCTCCTATAATGACACAGGGCAAATTTTTAAAATGGCTTAGACCAGAAGGGGTTAAAATGAAAATAAAAAAACATATTGTATCACCATATTGTGACCATATTGTATTCCATCTACCGAGCAGTGTCAGGGCTCTTTTTGTAGCAGGGATATTTACTTGTTTGGACATTTTTAGGTTCATCAAAATCGTTGATGGTTATATCTACATTTTTATTCATAAAATTGGGACATGTAGGGATTTGTATTGCTTTTTTACCATAATGATAATAATTCCATGATTTCAAGCCCCACAAGTCAGTTGAAGCATGCAATTATTTGATAAATAACTAGAAATAGCAAAACTGTAGTACTGTACTATTAAAGGTTGACATTTGGTGACAGTGTCCCTTTAAGCATGATGGGGGCATGAAAGAAGCTCTTCATTCAAATTGGTGAGGGAGAGCCTGGCCTGGGAACAGAATTTTTTGTTTGAAAAATAATTTCCTTACGGCTCTTTCCAGTTTAGGTCTCCTCCTTCTTCTCCTCACAGACAACAGGCAAGTGAATTTTGTGTAAGAATGGGTGGCAGATGTCATCACTGCTTTTCACTTAAAGGACATCTACCTTCAGTTTAGTGATGATAAATGTGTCCTAGTAAGAAGTTCCTCAGGACTTCTTTTATCATAACTCTATATCCTGCAGAAAGATAGGGTTATAAAAGTCATGTCTGTTCTGTCTACACCCTGTTTTCACACACAGTCGAGCTCCTCCTCCAGCACCTGCTCAGTTTAATAAAGAACCTATTGGGGCAAATTTACTTACCCGGTCCATTCGCGTTCCAGCGGCGGCTTCTCCGCTCTGGATTCGGGTCCGGCCGGGATTTAATAAGGTAGTTCTTCCGCCGTCCACCAGGTGGCGCTGCTGCGCTGAAAGTAAACTCATCGCGCCGGAATGCACCGAGCTGGACCAGGTGAAGGTAAGCGGTCCTTATGCGACACATTTTCGGGTTTTAAATGCGGCGGTTTTTCCGAATACGTCGGGTTTTCGTTCGGCCACGCCCCCCGATTTCCGTCGCGCGCATGCCAGCGCCGATGCGCCACAATCCGATCGCGTGCGCCAAAATCCCGGGGCAATTTAAGTACAAGCGGCGCAAAACGGAAATATTCGGGTAACACGTCGGGAAAACGCGAATCGGGCCCTTAATAAATGACCCCCATTATCTTCCATAAGCCTTCCCTGCGCAATATCCGTGTCAGTGAAGAGAAGGGGCGAATATCAGTATGGCAGTCTGATACCCAATATTAAAGACTATTTACTTCTGTGTACTATGTCTCATCTGTTCTCTGTACCCCTGTCCTTTCCTGTGATGAGGGGAGGGTGATAGCATCTGCTGAAAATCCTGGTTGACACATCCATCATAGCAGGTATTGTATAGTAGTCATAAGGCCACATTAGTTTATAGGTCTAGCAGTACATGGTGTAATACAAGGTGTATTTGTGTATAATAATCTGTGTGCTAGAGCTGCTTGTGGTATAAAGAAGGGCTCACCCTTATGGGAAGTGAGGGAAAGCTGCTCTGGCCTCAGTGTCCTTAGCTGATGTCACAACCTGGAACGTGGTTATGGGTAGTATATTGTATTTTTGTGGATAGCGCACCCTGTTTATGTAAAGTAGGTGACTGGGCTAGGTGGATATGTAGATATGATTGGATGTTAGAGGTAGTACGATTACTTAGCTTTGATGAATTGTGTACCATGTGTATGTGATTGGCCATTGAGCTCCCCCTCTCATGCTTTAAATCTGATTCATACCTCACTATTTTCATTACCCCCTGAGGAAGCGACGGCGAAACATGCGTCGGGGTTCAGTTCAGGTTTTTCCTGATTATAATGCAGCCTGGTTGGTGTATATGAACTTTATAGCACTGTGCACTTTACATTTTGTTTTATTATATGTAGGCATATTTCCAACCAGCAGTTTACTTTGAGCGGCTATTTATTGTATACTGGGTACTATTGTTAGTACTGTTTATGAAATTGTATGCTCTTACCTAATGATGCACTTAGCACTTTCACTCATGTTTATTTGCACTATGTAGTCCAAACTTTATTATGTGAATAATTTATCCATTTGTAATGGGACATTTGTATTGTTGTTTCTAGTGCCCTCTTGACCGCATGTTTACATTCCATTGTGTGTTTATTGCATCAGCGCCAGCGGGGATTGTTTTTATGGGTTGTTTTTAGTCATGGTGATCATACATGTGTTATTATTGTGTATTATTAATAAAATGTATTGCTTGTGATTCATTTTTTATCGACTTGTTTTGAATTCTTACGGGGTTGGCATGTAGGTATATACACAACCAGGAAGTGCCCGCCTACTTCAGGATAAGCTGTAGAGGATTTTATAAGAAGGACTGATGTATCAAGCTGGATTTCCAGCTAGGATGAAGCCAGCAACATGAAATTGGTATAGTTGGGATAGTTTGTCAAAGGCTTTCTCCAGATTTTCATTATCGGGTGGGTGCCCTGCTTATTTCTTTTTTTGTGTTGTATAAATAAAACTCCCACACACCATAAAAAAACCACCCAACTATATTTAAGGGGTTATCCGGGTTTAAAAAATTTCTTATGGCCGGGCTGGGGAGGGCTAGTTAAACATAATAAACATGTACTTACCTCGTCCGGCGCCGCTGATGTCCCGCGCCGCGGTCCCTTCGATCCGTGCCCCTGTTTGTTTACAGGGGCACGGAAGCCGCGCACAGGGAGCTTCCGGTCCGCGATGTGGACGGCTCCTCCCATCCGTCCCTATCCTTCAGCGTTGTAGGCGCTGGGAGATGGTGCGCATGGGAGCTTCCGGCCGGCCGGAAGCTCTCTGTGCGCACTTGTAATGAAACCGGCGCACAGAGAAGACCGGCCGCGGCGCGGGACATCGGCAGCACTGGAGGAGGTAAGTACATGTTTATTGTGTTTAAATAGCCCTCCCCAGCCCGGCCATAAAAAAAATTTTAAACCCGGATAACCCCTTTAATTCATTATTTTACAGCAGGATCAAATTTTCATTATTACCTTGTCGAGAGTATTATTACAATGTGCAGGCACAGACATTATCAAAGGTAGCATTTGGAGCATTTAGAACACTGTTAGATAAATATATGGTTATTGATGGAAAAACAAGCAACCAAAGATGTCTGTTTTGCAAATTCTACAGAGACAGGGCATGACTAGAAGAAGTATTCATGTGGCCTGGCCTGAATGGAGAAGATGGGGAAAGCAAATGTAAAGTGTCTAGGTTTAATCAAAACTCTGTAATGACCGTCAGAATGTTGGTGTATTCTGTTATCCACCACTTTATATCAATGAATTGTGGCAATTGGGGTCTTTGCGCAATGGGTTTTATTTGGTATCTGTGTAGTCATATTATTTGGTCATAATGTAAAGATAATGTTGGTGGTTGATGATGTAAAAGTAATATTTGGATCATGCGTAAAAAAAAAAGAATGTGCAAACTGCTTGCACATGTATTTAGAAAGTGTCTGCACCAGCAGTTTTGTGTTGCGGCTGAGCTGTGTCCCACAAGACAAAAAAAATGTGCACCTAAAGTGGTATGTTACTGCTTAGTCTAGGTTTGCAGCACATTCATTACTGATGTGTGGCACAACACGGCAACATGAACAAAGTGGGGGGGTGCCAGATTCATGGAGACCCTGTGCCAGTTTGGATGAATCTTAGAAAAATGCAAATAAGTTTTCCAAGGTGTTAAATGGAAAACAATGCCTCCTTTTGCTATCTTGAAAGGCAGCCCCCTTAACGCCAAGTATGACCTACAAGGTAGCAAAAGGAGATATTGGGGAAGATTTACTTACCCGGTCCATTCGCGATCCAGCAGCGAGTTCTCTGCGCTGGATTCGGGTCCGGCCAGGATTTATTAAGGTAGTTCCTCCGCCGTCCACCAGATGTCGCTGCTGCGCTGAAGAGCATCGGAACGCACTGGAATACACCGAGCCGGGCCGAGTGAAGGTAAGTGCAATTTTCGCGACACTTTTTTTTTTACATGCAGCGTTTTTTCCGAATCCGTCGGGTTTTCGTTCGGCCACGCCCCCCGATTTCGCGTGCATGCCAGCGCCGATGCGCCACAATCTGATCGCATGCGACAAAATCCCGGGGCAATTCAGGGGAAATCGGCGCAAATCTGAAATATTTGGGTAACACGTCGTGAAAACGTGAATCGGGCCCTTAGTAAATGTCCCCCATTGTTTTCCATGTAAAGCCTTGGAAAACTTATTTGCATTCTTCCCAGAATTCCCTAATGGATCTATGGCTTTAAGCCTCCACATGCCTTTAAGGTAGCCTTAATTGGCAATCTCTCCTTGAGGAGAACACCTACTGTCTGACCCTTGATGAATCTGACACATTCTGCACTCTCCACAGGCAAACTGCACATGGTACAGACTGCCCCAGTTTTGATTAACATGGCCCAATCTGTCTTAGACCATGCAAAACAGTAGAATGTATTAGGGAGCAGCCCTGGAATTGTGTATGAAAGAAGCAGGAATTTCACTGTGAAAAGTGAAGTTATAATCCAGGTCTGACAATTATGCAAGTGTTCTGAGAGGGTTTTTTAACCATACAACCTTTCTGTCCTTCCCCCTAAGTGCTGTAGCAGGATTTTGCTTGATAACACACAATACAGAAGACAGGATGGAGCTGTAAGCAGCTAAGTGCAGAGAGGAGAAGGCTCCTCAGGCTAGAAGAACTGCCCAGAGTCCTTACAGGGGCAGCAAATCCAAATTAAAAGTTAATTTTTTAAAGGCTGATAACAACACATACCAAGATACAATTACACAATTCTCTATGGCTACTCAAATAAATATTTTATAATGTTACAAAAGCATTTCAGCAGTCAAACTCAGTCTTCTTATTTTACCTAGGTTTGCAATTTGTTTATATGGGCGGTTCAATAAGTACTAGAGATGAGCGAGCACTAAAATGCTCGGGTACTCGTTATTCGAGACGAACTTTTCCCGATGCTCGAGTGCTCGTTTCGAGTAACGAGCCCCATTGAAGTCAATGGGAGACTCGAGCATTTTTCAAGGGGACCAAGGCTCTGCACAGGGAAGCTTGGCCAAACACCTGGGAACCTCAGAAAAGGATGGAAACACCACGGAAATGGACAGGAAACAGCAGGGGCAGCATGCATGGATGCCTCTGAGGCTGCTTAAATGCACCATTATGCCAAAATTATGGCCAACAGCATGGCCATGACAGAGTGACAGAATGAAGCTAGATAGCATCTAAAACATCCAATAATTGACCCTGACACTATAGGGGACGGCATGCAGAGGCAGCGGCAGCAGCGGAAGGCTAGAGAGTGGCATGGCGACATACCCTAAATGGACTCAGGCTTCAAACCAATGGGTAGCAGAGAGGAACCAAAGGAGGTGAGCAAGAAGCGCTCAAATAATATTGGTACATGATAAAAGTTTGCCAGTATATTTTGTGGATTACACAGCAGGGTGGCGACAAAGTTAACATGGAAGCCATGAAAACAATCCAAAATTCTGCCTGACACAGCTCGTTTGATAAGGGGACGATGTATGGAGGCAGTGAACTAGTAGTAGATTAAAGGTGCTGCAGTTAAAACTATGTTAGTTGGTTCTTGGCATGGAGCTGGCGCTCCGCTGCCAGGCGAGCTTTCGCCAATCCAAGCCCCTGTCTCTAGGCTACTCCCCAAACAGCACTTCTAAGAACCTTTCGGATAAGATCAAGTGTAGTAGCGTTCTTATAAGTTTGGGATATGGCGGGTGAGGGGAATGTAAACATCTGCGCAAGAAGCGCTGAAATAATATCCGTAAATGAAAAAAGTTTGCCAGTATATTTTGTGGCTTACACAGCAGAGTGGCGACAAAGTTAACAAGTTTGATGTGGAATGCCCTGCAATAGCTCTTGGGCGGTGTGCCTTTTATCACCTAGGCTCAGCAGTTTGAGCACCGCCTGCTGTCGCTAAGCAACGGCACTGCTGCTGTGCCTAGAGCTACCGACTGATGGTGCCATGCCCACGGATGGTAATTCGGAGGAGGAGGAGGTGGAGGAGGGGTGGGAGGATTTGGAGGTATAGTAGGCCTTTGAGACCTGGACCGAGGTAGGCCCCGCAATCCTCTGCGTCGGCAGTATATGACCAGCCCCAGGGTCAGACTCGGTCCCAGCCTGCACCAAGTTAAGTGTAGTAGCGTTCTTATAAGTTTGGGATATGGCGGGTGAGGGGAATGTAAACAGATGCGCAAGAAGCGCATGATGCGCATGGAGCTGGCGCTCCGCTGCTAGGCGAGCTTTCGCCAATCCAAGCCCCTGTCTCTAGGCTACTCCCCAAACAGCACTTCTAAGAACCTTTTGTATAAGATCAAGTGTAGTAGCGTTCTTATAAGTTTAGGATATGGCGGGTGAGGGGAATGTAAACAGATGCGCAAGAAGCGCTGAAATAATATCCGTAAATGGTAAAAGTTTGCCAGTGTATTTTGTGGATAACACAGCAAGGTGGCGACAAAGTTAACAACTTTGATGTGGAATCCATGAAAACAACCCAAATTTCGGCCTGACAAACCTCGTTTGATAAAGGGACGATGTATGGAGGCAGCTATATGGACGACTTTTGGAGGTAGCAATGGAGACAACGTGTGGAGGCTGCTATGGAGACAATTCAATTTGGATAGTGCCTGTATGTGGCAGTCCAAAAAATGTTTCAAACCAGAGGAGCAGGTAGGTGGCCCTCCAGAAAAATGGAATAGATTGAGTGCCTGTATGTGGCAGTCCAAAAAAGTTTTCAAACCAGAGGAGCAGGTAGGTGGCCCTCCAGAAAAATGGAATAGATTGAGTGCCTGTATGTGGCAGTCCAAAAAAGTTTTTAAACCAGAGGAGCAGGTAGGTGGCCCTCCAGAAAAATGGAATAGATTGAGTGCCTGTATGTGGCAGTCCAAAAAAGTTTTTAAACCAGAGGAGCAGGTAGGTGGCCCTCCAGAAAAATGGAATAGATTGAGTGCCTGTATGTGGCAGTCCCAAAAAATTGTTTAAAACAGAGGAACGGAAAGGTGGCCCTCCAGAAAAATTGAATAGATTGAGTGCCTGTATGTGGCACTCCCAAAAATTGTTTAAAACAGAGGACCGTGTCGGTGGCCCTCCAGAAAAATTAAATGCATAAAGTACTATACCTAGAGCCAGTGGGCCCTGTCAAAAAACAGCCAGTTTCCTCTGCTTTACTGTAGAAAGAGGAGGAGAAGGAGGAAAATGAGGAGGAGGAGGAGTGGATAAATTATTCAGGTTGAGCTTCCTTCACCTGCTGGAGATTTGAAATTAGGAGAAATCCATGCTTTATTCATCTTGATAAGCGTCAGCCTGTCAGCGCTGTCAGTCGACAGGCGTGTACGCTTATCGGTGATGATGCCACCAGCTGCACTGAAAACCCGCTCTGACAAGACGCTAGCGGCAGGGCAGGCAAGAACCTCCAAGGCGTAGAGCGCCAGTTCGTGCCACATGTCCAGCTTTGAAACCCAGTAGTTGTAGGGAGCTGTGTGATCATTTAGGACGATGGTATGGTCAGCTACGTACTCCCTCACCATCTTTCTGTAAAGATCAGCCCTACTCTGCCGAGACAGGGGACAGGTGACAGTGTCTTGCTGGGGTGACATAAAGCTGGCAAAAGCCTTGTAAAGCGTACCCTTGCCAGTGCTGGACAAGCTGCCTGCTCGCCTACTCTCCCTCGCTACTTGTCCCGCAGAACTACGCACTCTGCCGCTAGCGCTGTCAGAAGGGAAATACTGTTTCAGCTTGTGCACCAGGGCCTGCTGGTATTCATGCATTCTCACACTCCTTTCCTCTCCAGGGATGAGAGTGGAAAGATTTTGCTTGTACCGTGGGTCCAGGAGAGTGAACACCCAGTAATCGGTGCTGGAATAAATTCTTTGAACGCGAGGGTCACGGGATAGGCAGCCTAGCATGAAATCTGCCATATGCGCCAGAGTACCAACGCGTAAGAATTCACTCCCCTCACTGGCCTGACTGTCCATTTCCTCCTCCTCCAACTCCTCCAACTCCTCTTCTTCTGCCCATACACGCTCAACAGTGTAGGACTCAACAATGGTCCCCTCTTGTGTCTCGCCAACATTCTCCTCCTCTTCCTCCTCATCCTCCTCCACCTCCACCTCCTCTGATATGCGCTGAGAAACAGACCTAAGGGTGCTTTGGCTATCAACAATGGAATCTTCTTCCCCTGTCTCTTGTGAGGAGCGCAAAGCTTCCGACTTCATGCTGACCAGAGAGTTTTTCAACAGGCCAAGCAGCGGGATGGTGAGGCTGATGATGGCGGCATCGCCACTGACCATCTGTGTTGACTCCTCAAAGTTACTCAGCACCTGACAGATATCAGACATCCACGTCCACTCCTCATTGTAGACTTGAGGAAGCTGACTGACCTGACTACCAGTTCTGGTGGAAGTTGACATCTGGCAGTCTACAATCGCTCGGCGCTGCTGGTAAACTCTGGATAACATGGTCAGTGTTGAATTCCACCTCGTGGGCACGTCGCACAACAGTCGGTGAGCGGGCAGTTGGAGGGGGCGCTGCGCTGCCCTGAGAGTGGCAGCATCTGTGCTGGACTTCCTGAAATGCGCACAGATGCGGCGCACCTTCGTGAGCAAATCAGACAGATTGGGGTATGTCTTGAGGAAACGCTGAACTATCAGATTTAACACATGGGCCAGGCATGGCACATGTGTCAGTCTGCCGGGTTGCAGAGCCGCCACCAGGTTACGGCCGTTGTCACACACAACCATGCCTGGCTTCAGGTTCAGCGGTGCCAGCCACAGATCAGTCTGCGCCGTGATGCCCTGTAATAGTTCTTGGGCGGTGTGCCTTTTATCGCCTAGGCTCAGCAGTTTGAGCACCGCCTGCTGTCGCTTAGCGACGGCACTGCTGCTGTGCCTAGAGCTACCGACTGATGGCGCCATGCCCACGGATGGTCGTTCGGAGGAGGAGGTGGAGGAGGGGTGGGAGGAGGAGGAGGCATAGTAGGCCTCAAACACCTGGACCGAGGTAGGCCCCGCAATCCTCGGCGTCGGCAGTATATGACCAGCCGCAGGGTCACACTCGGTCCCAGCCTCCACCAAATTAACAAAATGTGCCGTCAGAGATATATAGTGGCCCTGCCCGGCAGCACTCGTCCACGTGTCCGTGGTCAGGTGGACCTTGTCAGAAACGGCGTTGGTCAGGGCACGGATTATGTTGTCTGACACGTGCTGGTGCAGGGCTGGGACGGCACATCGGGAAAAGTAGTGGCGGCTGGGGACCGAATACCGAGGGGCAGCCGCCGCCATGAGGCTGCGAAAGGCCTCGGTCTCTACTAGCCTATAGGGCAGCATCTCCAGGCTTAGCAATCTGGAGATGTGCACATTAAGGGCTTGGGCGTGCGGGTGGGTTGCACTATATTTGCGTTTCCGCTCCAGCGTCTGGGGTATGGAGAGCTGAATGCTGGTGGATGCTGTGGAGGATCGTGGAGGTGACGATGGGGTTTTTATGGCAGGGTCCTGGGCAGGGGGCTGACTATCAGCTGACACAGGGGAAGGAGCAGTGGTGTGCACGGCCGGAGGTGAATGCGCTTGTTGCCACTGAGTGGGGTGTTTAGCATTCATATGCCTGCGCATACTGGTGGTAGTTAAGCTAGTAGTGGTGGAACCCCTGCTGATCCTGGTTTGGCAAATGTGGCACACCACAGTCCGTCGGTCATCCGGTGTTTCCTTAAAGAACCTCCAGACTTCTGAAGATCTAGCCCTCGCCGCAGGAGCCCTCGCCACGGGAGCTTCACTAGTTGACACATTTGGCGCTGATGCACCAGCTCTGGCCCTGCCTCTCCGTCTGGCCCCACCACTGCCTCTTCCAACCTGTTCTGGTCGAGGACTCTCCTCCGTCTCAGAAGCACTGTGTTCACCCGGCCTCTCAACCCAGCTTGGGTCTGTCACCTCATCATCCTCCGATCCCTCAGTCTGCTCCCCCCTCGGACTTCCTGCCCTGACAACAACTTCCCCACTGTCTGACAACCGTGTCTCCTCATCGTCGGACACCTCTTTACACACTTCTTCCACTACGTCAACAAGGTCATCATCACCCACAGACTGCGACTGGTGGAAAACCTGGGCATCGGAAAATTGCTCATCAGCAACCGGACAAGTGGTTTGTGACTGTGGGAAGGGTCCAGAAAACAGTTCCTCAGAGTATGCCGGTTCAAATGGCAAATTTTGCTGGGAGGGGGCAGACTGGGGGGGAGGAGGCTGAGGTGCAGGAGCTGGAGGAGTGCCGATTTCGGTGACATGGGTGGACTGCGTGGAAGACTGACTGGTGGACAAATTGCTTGAAGCATTGTCGGCAATCCACGACATCACCTGTTCGCACTGTTCTGGCCTCAACAGTGCTCTACCACGATTCCCAGTAACTTCAGACATGAACCTAGGGAGTGTAGCTCTGCGGCGTTCCCCTGCTCCCTCATAAGCAGGTGGTGTCTCACCCCGCCCAGGACCACGGCCTCTGACCCCTGTAGTAGTTGGACGCCCACGTCCCCGCCCTCGTCCTCTACCCCTAGCCCTCGGGTTAAACATTTTGAAAATGAGAGTTATAACTTGTATTTTTTTTTTACCTTTTTTTTTTTTTTTTGGTTTTTTTTTTGTGTTTTTTAGTTTTTAAAACCAAACGATGCTATCCTATTGCTATGGCTATTTTCTAGCCAAGTATTACAGCACACTACTATGCCAGATGAGATGACGCTGAGTTATGAAAAAAATAAACGTAAAATAAAAAAGGAAATGGCAGACTGTGCCTAGTTGAAATACAACCCCGGGCCCTAATAAATTTTCCCACTTCGGTCTTTGCGATGGATATGTGCGTCACTAAAACACAGTGGTCGCAAGTCTGACTCCAAATTGCTCCCAATTTGATAGTAGATGCACTGCAGCAAGTACAGCCACCAGCAGATCAACCAGAAATCAAATATATATAACGCTACTGTAGGCGTAATTAAGACGTTTGTATTCTCCTATGGCTATTTTCTAGCCAAGTATTACAGCACACTACTATGCCAGATGAGATGACGCTGAGTTATGAAAAAAATAAACGTAAAATAAAAAGAAACTGGCAGACTGTGCCTAATTGAAATACAACCCCGGGCCCTAATAAATTTTCCCACTTCGGTCTTTGCGATGGATATGTGCGTCACTAAAACACAGTGGTCGCAAGTCTGACTCCAAATTGCTCCCAATTTGATAGTAGATGCACTGCAGCAAGTACAGCCACCAGCAGATCAACCAGAAATCAAATATATATAACGCTACTGTAGGCGTAATTAAGACGTTTGTATTCTCCTATGGCTATTTTCTAGCCAAGTATTACAGCACACTACTATGCCAGATGAGATGACGCTGAGTTATGAAAAAAATAAACGTAAAATAAAAAGAAACTGGCAGACTGTGCCTAATTGAAATACAACCCCGGGCCCTAATAAATTTTCCCACTTCGGTCTTTGCGATGGATATGTGCGTCACTAAAACACAGTGGTCGCAAGTCTGACTCCAAATTGCTCCCAATTCGATAGTAGATGCACTGCAGCAAGTACAGCCACCAGCAGATCAACCAGAAATCAAATATATATAACGCTACTGTAGGCGTAATTAAGACGTTTGTATTCTCCTATGGCTATTTTCTAGCCAAGTATTACAGCACACTACTATGCCAGATGAGATGACGCTGAGTTATGAAAAAAATAAACGTAAAATAAAAAAGGAAATGGCAGACTGTGCCTAGTTGAAATACAACCCCGGGCCCTAATAAATTTTCCCACTTCGGTCTTTGCGATGGATATGTGCGTCACTAAAACACAGTGGTCGCAAGTCTGACTCCAAATTGCTCCCAATTTGATAGTAGATGCACTGCAGCAAGTACAGCCACCAGCAGATCAACCAGAAATCAAATATATATAACGCTACTGTAGGCGTAATTAAGACGTTTGTATTCTCCTATGGCTATTTTCTAGCCAAGTATTACAGCACACTACTATGCCAGATGAGATGACGCTGAGTTATGAAAAAAATAAACGTAAAATAAAAAGAAACTGGCAGACTGTGCCTAATTGAAATACAACCCCGGGCCCTAATAAATTTTCCCACTTCGGTCTTTGCGATGGATATGTGCGTCACTAAAACACAGTGGTCGCAAGTCTGACTCCAAATTGCTCCCAATTTGATAGTAGATGCACTGCAGCAAGTACAGCCACCAGCAGATCAACCAGAAATCAAATATATATAACGCTACTGTAGGCGTAATTAAGACGTTTGTATTCTCCTATGGCTATTTTCTAGCCAAGTATTACAGCACACTACTATGCCAGATGAGATGACGCTGAGTTATGAAAAAAATAAACGTAAAATAAAAAGAAACTGGCAGACTGTGCCTAATTCTACTCAAACCCCTAATAAATTTTCCCACTTTGGTGTTTGAGGTGGATATGTGTGTCACTAAGAGCTAAACACAACGGTAGCAAGTCCCCCTGCTAATTCCTCACAATATGGTACTAGCTGCAAATAAAAAAAAAAAAAAATTATAACGTTATTGTAGCCCTAAGAAGGGCTGTTGGGTTCTTTTAGAATCACTCCTGCCTAACAGTAAGCTAATAGAACACCCTAACGCTTTCCCTGAGCAGCAGCAGCTCTCTCCCTAGCGGCATCCAGACAGAGAATGATCCGAGCAGCGCGGGCAGCGGCTAGTCTATCCCAGGGTCACCTGATCTGGCCAGCCAACCACTGCTATCTACGTGTAAGGGTACCACGTCATGCTGGGTGGAGTGCAGAGTCTCCTGGCTTGTGATTGGCTCTGTTTCTGGCCGCCAAAAAGCAAAACGGCGGGAGCTGCCATTTTCTCGAGCGGGCGAAATACTCGTCCGAGCAACGAGCAGTTACGAGTACGCTAATGCTCGATCGAGCATCAAGCTCGGACGAGTATGTTCGCTCATCTCTAATAAGTACCCATGTTAGAATTGAAGACACCATTTTAAAAAAATGTTTTTATTTATTTATCGTATATATTATTGTTATTATTAACTATAATCCTTAGTTGTTAGTACTCTGTGGGCAGACAAGAAGCATCATTTTGTTTCAAATAGGTTTAAAGTTTTTTTTTTTGTTTGCATTTTACTGCAAGTCTGTGGTGTAGTGTAGAGAATGTAGAGCTGGCATATGCTTCCATACTAAACGTAGCACATTTTTAGAATGTCCTGCCAACAATAATGGAAATCCTGATATAATGGAATAGCAGACAGCTTACCTTAAATTTATAATGAACATAAATTTTAATGGTGCAAAATGTTCAAAGTTTCTGCCAGGTACTTTTATCCAATAGTCCTCTCTTTTTTAGGGTACATTATGATATTTCAGCGTAAAATGTTGTTACCTATTTTAGAAGCATAAACATAAGGTTAAACTTGAAATTAATTTATTACATACTATATATCAATAATATCTTGATTGGCTTTAGGTTATCCATTTCACATGAGCACTTCATAAGGATGTTATTTGAAATATGTATAGCTGTATATGACCCTGCTACTGGGAACAAAAATCTGCTAAATCCTTTGAATTAAAGTGCAAACTCCTTATAGTAGTCAATTGATTTATTTCTAAGCAAGTCTGGCCTTTACCTGCTAATGAGGGCCACAGAACATTTTCTAAAGGGCTCATATTGCATCTATCAGCTAAGTTCACAATGTAAAGGCAACAAATATCTTTTTTTTGCAGTATTGAATTTATGATTTGTTTACTAAGTATGAAAAGTAAAAGTGAAATCTCTTTTAGTAACAATATAAGTGTATTGGTAATCTGGAGTAAAGCAGGAGGGCACAACATAACAAAGCAGGAGGTATCACAAAAAAAAAATACATGTAAAGATAAACAATGAATTTATTATATTATATAAGGTTGGAAAAAAGATGCAGGTCCATCAAATCCAAGTTACTGAATAAGATTAAACAAATGTGTTTCCTGAAAACCTGTGATATTTTTGCTCTCCAGAAAGGTATCCAGGCCTCTCTTGAACAAAGAATCCGCCATAACAACCTCCTGCGGCAGAGAGTCCAACGAGCTTACTGCTTTTACAGTAAAAAATACCTGCATATGGAAATGGTGGAACCGCCCCTCCTCTAGGCTTAGAGGATCGTCCTTGTCCTGGCCACAGACAAAGATATTGGAGAGATCCCTGTACTGTCCATTCAGATATTCGTGTATTGTAACATGGTCTCAGCTACCTTTTTCTAAGATGAATAATCCCAAATTTTGTAATCTGTCATTGTATTCTAGTTCCCCTCATTCCTCTAATAATTTTGGTTTCTCTCCTCTGTACCCGTTCCATTTCTACTATGTCCTTTTTATACACTGGTGCCCAAAACTGTACACAATATTCCATGTGTGGTCTGACCAGGGATTTGTATAAGGGCAAAATTATGTCCATATCACAAGAATCTATTCCTCTCTTGATACATCCCATAATTTAATTTGCTTTAATAGCAGCTGCCTGGCTCATTAAATGTAAGTTTACCATGCCCCAATGTAGCATGTTACAAATAAAATATAACATGACAGAACACAACATTTATATGGAACAAAAGGAGTGAGGTGCCTGCTCATAAGAGCTTACAGTCTATGAGGAAGCATGGGGCAATACAAGAGGTAAAAAGCTTATATAATGGTCCAGCCATTCTTCATAAGGGAATAGAACTAAATATAATATAAGAAATAGAGGTTCTGCTGCTTGACCCAGTCATCAGCCGTCATCTTATATGAATCCTAGGTGAATGGGACTGCAGAGAAGCCTGAAGCTTGGTGTCTGGTGGTTGCTGGATAACAGGAGGGAGGAGGACACAAGATGGGTCAGTAAAGAGAGTTAAAACTTCATGCAGTTAACAAGTGTGCCAGGCTTGCCTAAAGAGATGGGCTTTAAGAGAATGTTTAAAACTTTGGAGGGTGAGTATTAGTCTGATAGTCCAGGGAAGAGCATTCCATAGAATAGGTGCAGCTCTAGAGAAGTCTTGGAGACGTGAGAGGTTCGAAGTAAGGTAGAGATTAATCTAAGATCACTGGCAGATCGAAGAGCATGGGTTGGGAGACTGAGATGAGAAAGAGAGGTAGGGAGGTGCAGCATTATGCAGAGCTTTGTGGATGAGGGTGATTATTTTAAACTGTATTCAAAAGGAGATGGGCACCCAATTAAGTGACTGGCACGAACTGGAGGCATCTCTGTAGCACTTGGTCTGAAAGACAAGTCTGGCTGCTGCATTAAGAATAGATTGGAGAGGAGAAGTTACAACAGTAAAATATATTTTCCACAGCAAAATACAGCAACATTTAAAAGACATACAGGAAGCACTTAATCTGTGCTGAGGTAGGCATGGAATCCCATTTGTGGCTTATTTCTTTTTTTATACTTTTTATAGTTACAGAAACATCTGAAGAAATCTCTGAAATCGTTTTATCCTACGAAAATGAGTGTGGTAATAATAGATGTATTGTTTACTGTACATATGCAATGAGAAAGGGCTGTAGAGCAACGTGTCCTTATTCTCCCACAGATATCTCAGGCTCCAACATTGATCTGTTTCTTTTAATCTCATGCAAATTAGTCTCCATCTGTGTTCATGGTTAAACTGAAATATATAGGAAATTGTTGGCACTGCTGCAAAACCAGTGACAACTATAACATGATGGGATGTTTCTTGTTAGTTCTTATGTTTTAGGATCTCTTGGATGACTGTGGGAAGAAGACACATCATGTTCCATCTATAATTTCATAATAAGGTCTCGGCTGTGTGTTTTCTATTGTTTTATACAATACCAAACGGAAGGATTGTCTATAAAATAATGGTTGCCTCTCTCTGTGTACACCTCATATGTTCTGTTGATAGTTTAAAGTAGAACTTAGATTTCTAAGTAGTTTTCCCAAATTATCATGTATGACCCCCTTTCAAAACAAACAGAACACTTCCCATATTGTGTAACTGGCCCTTTTCTTTCCTCCTCTGGGGTTACTTGTCAAAAACCTTCCAGCACCAGTGAAGTGACTTAACTATAAGTCGATTAAAAACTGCTCTCATTTCACATGATGTGAAAAAAATACAAAGCAGAAAAATGTTGTGACATGAGGATGGAACCACAACGCGTATCTTTGCCTTCATTGCATATCAGCGACCCCAGATATTACTTTCTTTAGATCAGTGCAGATATAAGAGTTGGATGATGTTGGTAATGTGTAATGCTGATGATGTAAAACTGAGAGGTATGTAAGGAATGGGAATAATTAAAAGGTAATAAAAAAACAAAAAATGCAAGTTATAAGATAAGCGTCTTCCGAGGCATCTGGTTTATCTATACTGTTTTCTATGTAATAATAAAGTAACACACACATATAATTAGTCAGAAGATACTTGTCTGCAGAACAGTTTAACTGTGTACTTCAGGCCGGTTATTAGCCCCTCTCACTCAGCTGGACGTAACCAAATCTTTGTTCATTCACACAAACATATGTGCGAGTTGTAAGACTGTAACCTTCAACCTGTAGAGGCTATCTGTAATGGCGGAGGGAATGGGGAAGACATTTGTTTCCTAAGGAGAAAAGGTGATTCTGTTACAAACAGATGGCAAACTGAGAATAGTAATTAACTGGTAAAAGTATTGAGGAGAGCAATAAAATGTTCATTCTTGGGTTGTGTGAAAGGCTTCAGTCCTGTTTTATTGGCCATAAGAGGTGAGCAGTTTTCTGCAGTAGATCCATCTGACAGATACTGGATCTTGGATTACAGATGTAAGATGAGGTGCAGCTAACAAATTAAATAATCTGCACTGGTACACCCAAATTTTATGGTATTAATATAAATTACAGTTAAAATACATTACAGTTAAGTAGTGTCATTGTATACATTTATTTTATGTTATAATCCTATTAATCAAATGTCATACACAATTTCTCATGGTTTAAGAATTTGATAAACTACGGATTTACACTGTTAGCATAATAGAGTTATAGTTTCTTTTTCTATTTCCCAACTTTCTAGTAGTATTAATGTTAATATTACAGATATTGCAGTATAATAATTCTTTATTTATTTAGCGCACACAGATTACGCAGTGCTGCACAAAGCATGTCTAATTGGTCCGTGCCCCCATGGGGCTAACAATCTAAACAACCTAACAGTATGTTTTGGAGTGTGGGAGGAAACCGGAGTACCCGGTGGAAAGCCATGCAAACACAGAGAGAACATACAAACTCTTTTCAGATGTTGACTTGGGTGGGATTTGAACCCAGGACCCCAGTGCTGCAAGGCAGAGGTGCTACCCTCTCAGCCACCATGCCACCCCCAGTATAATACATTCTATAAAACTTTTTGTTGAAATCTGACCCTATCACTCTCTATTGTTTTATTTTTTCAAGCTCCAATTCCCGCTGCATATAGCTAGATTATACGTCACTTGATGTCTTGGGAGTTTAGGGTGCACAAGTAGGCCACAACACTATATTCATAAATGAAGAAAAACTTGGCACTTCTTGGTTTATTGAAGAAAACTGAGTAAATTTCCACAAATTTCTTAAAAAAAACAAGAAGCGCCAAGTTTTTCTTCATTTTTGCCTATATCTAGAGGATCGGGACTTGTGTTATATCTGGTAGACAGTGGAAATTTTTATACCAGGTCCTGGCTGACATAGAATTGTGCATAGACTACAGCTGGCGCACAAGCACAGTGCCACTATGTAGCCGACATGGCCCCATTTATGTTCCTTCATGGCCACTAGGCTATATGCGACTATTTCAAATGTAAACCGTCTGACTAGATCTAAGTTTATTGTGAAATTGTCAATGAATGCATCATTGTTCCATAGCCACGTGACTGGAATCCCATTACGTAATAACAGAGGGATTGGGTCCCGTTTCAGAGCACCTGCCTTATTGTATATGGAAGTGCAGTAACATTCCTGCTTATAACTTTGTTGGTAGCAGTGTCATAGAATCTATCTCAGTTATTTGTGAAGGCAAAGCTATTGGTCTCTACAATATGTGGATCTTTGATGCCGATAATAAATATAATTGTTCCCACAAATAGTAAAAATATTTTTGCCTGTAGATTGAAAACCCATCAACGTTTCTAAATTGTTACAACACTAATTAATCCCTTTTATTGATTAATTTGTTAAATTCTCCTTTACTTTTCGCCATCAAGACAATTTTAATAATAATAATAATAATAATAATATGCAATACGTCTACACTCCAGCATAATAGAGGCTAAACTCTGTTCTATGCCACAATAGGGTGAGGGTTATCCTTAGTAATAAGAATTGTTTTCTCCTTTAATTCATTTGAATATGTTTTTCCTTATGTTGTTACATTAATGTTACAAACACAACAAGAAATTAGACCTTCAATGTCCAACCAGTTTGGCGCTAGCTCCTGTCCTGTCCCAGTTCTGCTTTAGAAAGCTGCGGCAGTATATTGAATACTGGTGGAAGACCTCTGGAAGTGTTCACCAATTTTTTTGAAGCACCTTTAACATAGAGCGTGCCAACGCAAAACTGTCAACTCAAAACTGGTGCATACACTTCATAAATACATGTGCAAGCAGTTTCCACATTCTTTTTCAGAGCAAAGAATAGATATAGAAAATCCCAGATTGTATAACTTGCTGCTTTAGTGAGTCAATACAAACAAGTATAACATATACATTTGTTATTGTCTTGACAATATATGCTTTTATGATGACGACGCGTTTCGGGAAAGGATTATCCCCTTCATCAGGTCTGAAATATTGCATGTATTTCTGACCAGAGGGACCAGTTAGGTGGTGCTTAGGCATAATTAATGAAGACAAATCAACGAAAAAGATGAAGATAGTTTGGTTGCTCATCCTAAACACACTTGAGGTCATGATGGTGTTAGCGGTCTGTAAGATGTTCCTTCTGTCGGCAGCACAGCAGCTTTTGCTCGTCCCCTCCCTCTTAACAAATCTTCTTTGATCGGTCTTCATTAATTATGCCTGAGGCCCACCTGACTGGTCGGTAGGGTCAGTGATACATGCAATATTTCGGACCTGATGAAGGCAGTGGCGTAACAAGAAGCTGATGGGCCCCAGTGCAAAGTCTGTGCCAGGCCCCCAGCTATAGTATATGGCTTATAGTAATAGTCTTCTCATATGGGAAAGTGACACCATAAGGGCCCCCTAAACCTCTTGGGCCCAGGTGCGATCGCAACCTCTGCACCCTCTAAAGTTACACCCCTGAATGAAGGGGACAATCCTTCCCCAAAATGCGTTACCATCATAAAAGCATATCTTGTCAAAACAAATGTCTATGTTATAATTGTTTGTAATGACTCAGTAAAGCAACGCGTTATACAACCAGGGATTTTCTTTATCTATTCTTATTTTGTCTAGTGCAGGCTGATGCCTTGTACATCAGGTTAAGCAGCAGCTACTGTATTGCTGTCAATTCCTCTCTGTCATATCTCCTGTCTATTTGGTAGCGCAGACAGTAACAAATGTTCAGAGCAAAGTCAGACAGAAAACTGAGGCCAACACTTTAATAAATGTGGGCCATTATGTAATAGAAGAATATTAGTTTCAGATCTTCAAAGGACAAGCAGAGTTAGGACGTTGCAAGTTTATAACCAGCATGAAGATGTAAAAAGAACGTTCACTAACCTGAGGTTTGAGTATTGTCTTGCAATGAATTGGTGATGTCTATAGACCAACCTTGTACAATGTCCCTAAATTGCGATATTTTGGTCCATCACAACAGTTTCCTTGTTTGAAATATATTTAAATATAATTTATTGAAAGAATCCTAGATAAAAATATGTGACATAAGTAAACCCCTTTCTTCAGTAGAAATCGTGAACTTGCTACACCAGTCCTTTTTTCTCCCCTTGAATAGATGGGGATTGTCTAATTTTAGGACTTGAAAACTCATCATAAAGTAAATCTATATTAGAGGTTTTATTATGATGTTTAACAGATCAGAACAGGTTTTTAGACAGTAACTTTCATCCTGTCACTTTATATTGTCCTTAAAACTGCAGCTCTTGACCATATGATTATGGATTGTTTACACAAGATGTTCCCTAAGTTCCTGTGTAATGTAACATAAAACTTTGTGGACATTTATGCTGGAAATTTGCTAATGTCTTTTCATTCCCCATAAACATAGAGGCAGGTGAGACCAATAATATGAAAAATTTTAATGATATACAGTAATATGTTTTACCAGATGCTCACACACCATAATCATCAAAGGTAATCAGAGGAAACAGATGTTTTCTAGGTGGAAAGGATCAATAATATCCATAAACAAAGCGGGAACTTATTGCTGCGTCCTAAAACAATGTCTCATTTATGAAGTGTTGCATTTAACCATAGTTACAGCATACTGTATAACACCTTAAAATGTAGCCATAATATTGTGGTTTTATACCGACATGATGCGATATGCAATGAAACGGATACTGATACATCCGTAAAAAAAAGTTTTTTAGATTCTCATTGTTTTTTGGCTGTTAGTTATTGTTACTGTTTTTTACAGGGCAAACTCTGTTGATTGTTTAGACTAACTTTACACTTTCTATAAGGGTATATTCACAATGGGGGCCATGATCTAGTCGCATGATGGTTACAGCGCGGTGAGTACACAATGCATGGAACCGTGCACAGTAACCGTGTCGGTCCACTCTTCTGCCCATGGAAGGAGGAGAGGTGCCAAGCACTAACCCATCCCACCTCCTCCCCCCAGCCCTGTAAATCCAGTACAGGCGAGCTCATAGCCATGTGCATGAGGCCTAAGTTGGTGATGTCAGAATTTACCCAGAATTCTGGTGCCTTTTGCAACATTAACCACAACATTTATTTAATTTAGTTCTCATTAAATACATGAGACATCCCCTTTAGGTCATGTAGATCTGGTTTCCAGGCTTCTAGAATATGTCTGCAAGATTTCCTTCTTGTAGGGGGTTGAATTATAACAGTGTTGTTTTAGTGTTGTTTGGAGCTCTCACTTCCAGTAGACAAAATCATCAAGAACATTAATTTTGCCAGTAAAGGGCAGACAAAGATGAGAATCTGATAATAATAATAATTCCATGCAGTGCTGCACAGAGCTTGCCAAATTGGTCCCTGTCCCCAATGGGACTCACAATCTAATCAACCTACCAGGATGCTTTTGGAGTGTGGGAGGAAACCGGAGGACCTGGAGGAAACCAACGCAAACATACAAAGTCGAGAGAACATACAAAGTCTTTGCAGATGTTAACCCTGGGACTTGAATGCAGGTCCCCAGCACTGCAAGACTGTAATGCTAACCACTAAGCCACCATGCCTCAAAACTATTATCAGACAAACTATATTTCAATAAAATAATTATAAAAAGTGGGTAGATCAACATATATCAGCTCTGCAGAGCCTACGTGTACTACAGTTTATATAATGTAAGGCACAATATGGATTGAGGAGGTGCTATGAGGTGGGAAAGAGACGATTTACATGTTCTCTGTGTGGTCCAATTACCTTTCTCCCCAAGGGGTACACATTCTCTACAGATGTTACAAAGTTTGATTAACATATATTTTCTAAAATATATGACTTAATTTGTGAATAATATCTGCCATGTCACTGGAAAGAAAATCACATTCCAGCTCTGTTACCACTCTACTTCCCATTTCTCTCAAAACACTAAATTGCTATTTTTGTCTGTATTGCCTTGATTAAACACAAAGAGACCTTTTATGTGTAAATTATACTGGGCGTACTATATTTTAAGAGTTAGAAATGCCAGCGTCCTGCCCATGTCTAGGAGAGATGCCTATACCTCCTACTGTGAGAGCATAATGCAGCCAAGATGAATTCAGGACATGCTTGTCTTTCAGGCACCTTAAACCAACTGTGGTCGGAAAGTTTATGGACTGTTTAAAAACCTATATGCTTAGAAAGATTCTTAACAGAAATTTGATTGGTATTTAATTTTTTTCCATTTCTGTAAAGTACCTGCTGTACAGTCTGTAAAGAACCTTCTGTCTGTAACTGCAGAAAAGTAATAACTAATTAGTGGACAGATTTTATGGAGTTGTTTGTCTTATGTGTGATCCTGTGTGTCCACCACATGTCCATGGACTGGTTATAACTGCTAGAAGCAATGTGTGGCAGCAAGTAGAGATGTAGAAAACGAATTGATGATGAAAATAATTCTCAAAAATTTTCATAATAACAAAAATATTTTTTACAGTGGAGAACCTCTTAAAGTATCAAAAAATATTCTATCCTTTCACAATAAAATTTTAATATTCTTGTAAATTCTTTTAAACAAAGGCGGTGCATAGAGTCTATTGGATGTAAAGTGTGATTTTCTATATACAGGCGGTCCCCTACTTAAGAACACTCGACTTACATACGACCCCTAGTTACAAACGGACCTCTGGATATTGGTAATTTATTGTGCTTTAGTCCTAGGCTACAATAAACAGCTGTTACAGTTATCACAGGTGTCTGTAATGAAGCTTTAGTGTTAATATTGATTCTTATGACAACCCAACATTTTTAAAATCCAATTGTCACAGAGACCAAAAAAGTTCTGTCTGGGGTTACAATGATAAAATATACAGGTCTGACTTACATACAAATTCAACTTAAGAACAAACCTACAGACCCTATCTTGTATGTAACCCGGGGACTGCCTGTAGTTCTAATAGAAATAGGTTCGGTGTTTTCAATCTGGCTATTTTATTTTTATTTCTGGACAACTGTAATGCTGCTGTTTGGGAAGAGACAATGAGATAAAAAAGGCAAGGACAAACATGGACACTGAGCCCTAAAGCTGAACCCCACGGCCCAGTTTAATTACTATAACTTTCCATTTGAGTTTTTATTCCAGAGGACCACCTCAAGATAGTGGGTACATAAAGTATTCAGACCCCTTTTTTCACTCCGTGTTTCATTCCAGCCAATTGGTAAGATAAAAAAAGTTTGTTTTTTGCTTATTAATATACACTCTGCACTCCATTGTGACAGAAAGAAAACTGAAATGTAGTTTTGCTTATTTATTACAAAGAAAAACTGAAATATCACATGGTCATTAGTAATCAGCCCCTTTGCTCAGTATTGAGTAGAAGCAGCTTTTGAGCTAGCACGGCCATGGGACTTTTTGGGAATGAAACAACAAGTTTTTCAAACCAGGATTTGGAGATTCTCTGCCATTCTTTCTTTCAGATCCTCTCCAGTTCCCTCAGGTTTGATGATGAATATTGGTGGTGGTGCTCAATTGGGTTTAGGTCCGGGCTCTGGCTGGGCCAGACAGGAATGGTCACAGAGTTGTTCTGATGCCACTGCTTTGTCATTTTAGCTCTGTGCTTAGGGTCATTGTCTTATTGGAATGTGAACTTTCAACCCAGTCTTAGGTCCAGAGAACTCTAGCAGAGGTTTTCATCCAGGATATCACTGTACTTGGTTGCACTCATTTTTCCTTCAATTGCAACAAGTCGTCCTGCCCCTATAGCTGAGAAACACCTCCATAGCAGGATGCTGCAAACACCATGGGGGTCATTTACTAAGGGCCCGATTCGCGTTTTCCCGACGTGTTACCCGAATATTTCCGATTTGCGGCGATTTTCCCTGAATTGCCCCGGGATTTTGGCGCACACGATCGGATTTTGGCGCATCGGCGCCGGCATGCACTCGATGGAAATCGGGGGGGGGGGTAGTGTGACCGAACGAAAGCCCGATGGATTCGGAAAAACCTCCGCATTTAAAAAAAAATCTGTCGCGAAAATTGCGCTTACCTACACTAAGAATAGGCCGGTGAATTTCAGGGCATTCCAGCGGACTTCAGTGCAACAGCACCACCAGGTGGACGGCGGAGGAACTACCTTAGTGAATCCCGGCCGGACCCGAATCCACCGCAGAGAACGCGCCGCTGGATTGCGAATGGAACCGGGTAAGTAAATCTGCCCCCATGTGTCACTGTTGGGATTGTATTTAGCAGGTGTTCAGCCATGCCTGATCATCTCCATACTTAAAATTTAACACCAAAAAGTTCAATCGTTGTCTCATCAGACCAGATAATCTTATATTTCATAGTCTGGGAATCCTTTATATGCAGGCTTTCATATGTCTTGCACCGAGGAGAGGTTTCCGTCAGCACGCTCTGCCATAAAATGGTGGATTACCGTAAACTTTCTCCCATCTCCCTACTGCATTTCTGGAGCTCAGCCACAGTGATCTTATGGTTTTTATTTACCTCTATCACCAGGTAATAAATTTACAAAAATATCTACATTTCAGTTTTTTTCTTTCTAGATGGGGTGCCGAGTGTACATTAATGAGCAGGAAAAAAACAGAAATTGATCTTACCAATTGAATTCAATGAAACTAAGAGTGAAAAATCTCACGGAGTCTGAAAACTTTCCGTACCGACTGAGGTCCTTAGTTTGTTAAAACAAATTAGTTTTTTAGCATAAAATGACTAGATGCTTAACTCTAATTTATATTAAAGGGAG
The DNA here is from genome assembly GCF_040894005.1 of Engystomops pustulosus. NCBI lineage: Eukaryota > Metazoa > Chordata > Amphibia > Anura > Leptodactylidae > Engystomops > Engystomops pustulosus. The sequence continues at coordinate 61,388,034 of NC_092411.1, forward strand.
CTGATCTGCAGTACCCTAATCTGATCACTACATATAGAATGGATCTGCCTGCTTCCTCATTTATTCTCTGTTGGTTGCTGATCTTTGGTCGTGCTGAATATTAGACCTTTGGTATATCTAATAGTAAAAGTAGTAATAGTTTAAGAGCTAAAATCATTCTCCTTCTTATAAAACACATAAAGGAGCTATCCAAGTCTGACAACTTAAGGAAATCTACTATAAGGAATCTACCTATTAAAGGACATCTACCACCTGGATGAAGGATTGTAGACCAAGCACACTTGCATGCTGGTGTGTGCACCCTCTGGCATGGTCCACTCTCCTTTTAACTTCTTATGCCTTTGTCTTTACAAAAAAGGTTTTTTAAAAATATGCAAATGAGCCTGAGGAGATCTGAGCTCCATAGCTATTAATTGAACCTGGAGCCCTTCAGGCTCATTTGCATAATTTGCATAAGGTAGATCTGATGGTAGGTTCATCCTAACCTCCTAAGCCCTAAACTATCTTTCTCTAATCCTTTTATACTTCCTAACATGAAGTAAATGTTAACTTATTAATATGCACATTTTCAGGAGAGCCTGCTGGGTGTGGAGTAGCCTCCCTGGGGAGCAAAGGATACGCCACGCTGCAGTAGCCTTTGTTGTCCACCTCTTTCCACATCCTTCACACCATGTCGATACAGCGCACAAGCTGAATTCATGTCTCCAGCTTCAATGCCGGCTTCCACGATACATGTGCACTATGCCGTCGGCACTGAGCAGAAGCTACTGTGCATGTGTAGAGCTCGAAGACTCCAGAAGAGTGAATACAGCTTGTGAGGACGTGGAAGGATGTGGCACTGTAGATCCTACCCAGGCTTGGAATACCTTTGCTCCCACAGGCCAGAGAGGCTAGTCCACGCCCTTGTAGCCCCTGTCCAAATTTGCGTATTAGTTAGATAAAGCTTAGATCACGTTAGGAAGTATAAGGACGTTAGTGGGAACCCAGCATTTGATTTTACCTTAAGTAGATTCCTGATGGTAGGTATCCTTTAATGGCCCATCTTCAGGAGAGGTCATTAATTGGAGAATTATTGACCCGCACTTAATAATTAATATTAGCAGATACTATAACTCTGTACATTCTGTAGGGACCACGGTTCACTATTGCAGCTAGTCTCCTATTCATTTACAGCTGTAGAGCAGATACAATTTACATTCCAGCAGCCGAAAGTCTTGTAATCCTTATCCTTTTGTTTCTGGAATGGCAGCACTTATAGTACAACCTTCAGCTTCAAATGGGCTTATTCCTAAAGGTAATATTCCAATAACAGGCTGCAAATACAGTTGTAGAAATAAGTCTAGCTTTTACCGCCAGAATAAACATTCCTAAGTATGATTCTAACTCTGCTGGCACAGGGAATATTGTACTTTAAAACATTAACACATGTTTTATCCCACAGTAATAGGATTTTTATTCCATTGATTCTATTATCTTTTATTTTAGAGTTTTCCTATTTTTCCCGACCTGGTTATAAATATTTTCTTCTCTTTATTTTGTGATGAATATTCCTTACAATCCTGAAAACATTACTTTTTCCTATACATACAGATGACATTTTGCAGACTCTTTAGCTGATTGATATCCAGAAGCAGCGTCTGGTTGTTTAGCCTGGCACATTTTCATTTCGTACTCTCAAGCTTTTTGGACCAAAGCTAACTTAAGCTATTCAGGGTGTGCAGCGTATACCCTACATCTGGCTCTCTGGTGACTATATTCTGGCAGACTGCCTTTCCACCAAGATGTCAGAACTCATGAGCATTTTAAACATGGCAGACTTATATAAAGCTTTTTCCAGACACCTAGCAGGGTATTTCCAACATGCTATATATTCTGTAACAGTCGGATTATAGAAGTTAGAGAAATAATCCCTGGTACTAAGAATGGTATATATATATATATATATATATATATATATATATATATATATATATATACCTACACACACCATCACCTTACCTACCTGTTTAATTCACATGACAGGAAGTGGAGGCAGTGGAAGTGGACAGGAAGTGTAGCCAGGTAATGTGAAATAAAGTTTTATACTACTGAAATGATTCAGAATACTGACAAAGGCATTTTTTAAATCAGCATAGCATAGGCTATTGGAACCTGTTGCCAGCTAAAAATGACATTCCTGGTTACAGGTTCACTTTAAGTTTTAATTTATGGCATTTCATAGAATTTATTAATGAAAAAGAAAACTTACCATATGAAAAACAAAAATTACCCTTGAAACAAAACAATGCTACATCGGCTCCAATTACTAATGGAAAATGGCAGGGCTGGCTTTTTGCAGGTCCGATTTGGCTGAAATAGTTGTCCAATGCTATGCCACATTTGCAGATACCAATGTAACGGAAGCATCCCATGAAACGGTCCCATTTTGGAAAAAACGCCCTTCAAGAAATTTTACAATGGCTGTAGTAAGCATTTTAACCGTGGAAGTGCCTTCCAAAAAGTATTTTTTGATGACTGTGTATTTGTAATAAAATGTGCTATTTTTACCCAGCAGCATTTTTGGACCTAGGTTGTGCCACTATTAAAAGTCAAGTCCCATAGTTGCTGATTTTATAAATGCCCTAGGCCCTAAGCCCTAAAATTTTACCTAGAAATACCATAGGGAAGTGGAGTAAGCAAGCAGTATGGGCAGCCTCCACAGATGACTTTTAATGTAATAATCACAATGTGAAGGGGGTGCAGCTGGTGACCAAGTGGACTGGGGCTCCCACCATTCACCGCTGAATATTCTCAGGTTTTTACAGACAGGGCCTGGTATAGTTTTGCCAGGGGTCTAGGCCTCTTGATGTTTCCGCTGCAGCAGGGGGTACGTGACTTACATCATACGCTGATTCTCCCAAAGTGTTATATGTATTATAATTCACACTCATGTATAACAGAGCAATGTCACTTTAAATAATCACATGCATCTTTCATCATGGCAATAACATTCAACCAATAGCAAATGGGATTGTTGGATGTGAAACTGAAAAAAACAAGTCCTCGGCTGTTGTCAGTTACTGATCAGTGATAGGGAGGATGGAGCAGTGTGGGTTCGGTGTGCAGATGTATGGACAACTTTTCGTGATTGTTAAGAGACCAGCATCTAATCCTATTACAGAAACCCATCATTAGACAGAACATGTAACACAACAGTTTGTAGAGGAAATGACAAGTATTTTTCGGATTATAAGGCGCACCGGATTATAAGGCGCACCGTCAATAAATGCCTGCTAAAACATCTAGGTTCATATATAAGGCGCACTGGATTATAAGGCGCACCTGATTATAAGGATGAATGACCAGCAGGTGGCAGACCTGTGCACTGTTCAAGGCAGCTGTTGTCTGTAAGTACGCTTCATATATAAGGCGCACTGGACTATAAGGCGCACCTTTGATTTCTGAGAAAATCTAATTATTTTTTGTGCGCCTTATCGTCCGAAGAATACGGTAGTAAATGTTTAGTATTAGTCTCAATTCACACTGGCTTCTCCCTTTATCACTTTTCCCCACTGATGTCATCAGGATACTTCTATGGCCGCTGTCACTGGTAATATGAGGCAGGTTCTGGCAGGTAGAACAGCACAGTCAGCTCTGTTGTACCACATGTTATAATGTAAAATGACATCCTGGTATCACCTGCCCCTCGTATAATTACTTATCCTCTGCCTTGTTACATTACTTTACCGATTTATTCATCAATGGGCAACCAGAGTTAGATCTGGGCAACCAGAGGAAATGATTGTTATTGTTCACATTCCATCCATACAGATCACTGTCCAATGTCACCTGTATCATAAACCTTGTTACTATCTAATTTACATACAATGGTGGTTTTATCCCTGAAATATCCCAGTAAGGGTTCATTCAGGGCAAATTTGTGGCCGCATGTACTTCCCCATAGACGGCAATGGTGCCTGGTGGCGGTACGGTGCCACACATGTCTGGCACCCTTCTGTGCAGTACACCTGAAGAGAGCATGCTCTATCTTATCCCTAGTGTGCCGCGTGCTGCTGCTGTTTCTTGAGGAGGGGGAAGGGGTTAGCTCCTCTCCAGCTCACGGCGGTATGCTCCCACGGCGGGGAAACCGTGTGTGCATGTACCCTAAGATATATTATATTTATTATAATATATGCATATTTATATATGTGTTTAGCTATCTGTATAATCCCTGTACATGAATCTTTTTATATCTGTGATGTTTTAGGCAGGGCACAAGTCAGAAATATTGGAGGGTATATGTGAGGAGGGTATTATGTAAGGTTTTATAACAACTAGAAGTAGAAGGCAGTGATATAGAAGTTATGGTAGCTATGAGGAGGAAACTGAGATGGAGGAAGTATAAGAAAGTAGGAGGATGCAGCATTGGCAGGCAAATAGGAGTGGTGTATAGGATGCAATGATGGAGGAATTACAGTTTGTGAGCGGAAGAAGGATACACTAATCAAAGAAGTATGGGAGATGCTTCAGAGGAGGAAGGAAGATGCAGAGAAGATAGAGGAATGGGGTTATGAGAAGCAGTGATAAAGGAGGAACTGGAGGCAGCAGTAAAAAAAGGGTATTTGGAAGAGGAGAGGAGAGAAATGGGGGAAGTATGAGAGGGACAGTAATCGGGGGGAGGTTTAGGGTTACAGGATGGAAATGGAGCAGATAAGGGGAGTAGAAGGCAGTTACATACAGGGTATGAGATGGAGAAAGAGGCAGTGAAACTGGGATGGAACAGTGATAGGAAGTGGTAAAAGCTATACGAGTAGTCTTGAAGAAGTCATGCCGGAGTTATGGAGATAAAGTCGAGTTAAGTGAAATGGAGGAGTTGTGGAGGAGAATAGGAGGGACAGCCATAGAGAGGATGTAGTAAAAGAAACTGATGGAGAACGTTTGATAGAGAGAATAAGGCATTAGAAGTTCAAGTTCTGCTTTGGGCTGAACCTGAAATTGAGTGTGAGCAGGCATTTTGGGGAGGATTGGCACTTCCACATTTAAATGCCAATGATGACTTTGCCAGCAGTATTTAAACAGTTAACGCCCTTAAGTGCCAACACCAATTGCGGAGTCGCTGGTAGTTGGTTTAGCTGGACCCGAACCCAAGTGACTCAAACAGCCAAAGTTTGACATGGACGATAGGAGGAGGCAGTCATAGCAGGGATATGGTAGTGATGTAAGAAGAAAGGGATTGAGGGCTTATGGGAGATAAAGAAGGAGGCAGTGATTATTAAAGTATAGGTTAGAGAATGAGAAAGCAGGGATGAAGGAGGGGTGAGAGGCTTGTATGTCTAATATTACCTGTATCAAAAACCTTGTTATCTACCTTAAATATAGTGATGGTTGTATCCGTGTATCTACAGAGAAAATGGACTGTGTCATGTTTATGTGTATGTTATTGTATGTAATAAAATAATTATTATAATTCTTTATTTATATAGCGCACACAGATTACACAGCGCTGCACCAGTATTTTTTGGAGTGTGGGGGCGGAAACCAGAGGACCCAGAGGAAACCCACGCAAACACAGAGAGAAAATACAAACTCTTTGCAGATGTTGACCGCAGAACTTGAACCCAGTATTATTATATGTGTATAGAAGTGAATATTTATGTATATCAGACACATGCATTATAAATCTGGCTTTGCCCGTTGGTTTTTTGGTACTTTTCTTGGCATTTCTGCTGGTAAGTCGCAATCAGTTTCAAGCTACTTTCTACGCCTGGCCAGGGGCAGCAATAGATTTGCAATAATTATTTTCTTTTGCAACTTTTTAAAAAAGTAGAGAGCTAGGCAATGGAAAACTTTGAAAGGAGACTGTTTTAGGCACAAAAAAGTCCCAAATGCAAACAAGCACCATGAAAATTCTCAAAAAGTAAAGGCCAGCCAAAAGTTTGATACATGTGCCACATTGAATGACATTTGTGAGCCCATTTACCTCTTACGCTAACACTTTACTTTTTGCTTAATGCAATCTCTAAATGCGTGACCTCTAAGATCTTGTGAATAGGTGGTGGATAGAGATGAGCGAGTATACTCGTCCAAGCTTGATGCTTGTTCGAGTATTAGCATACTCGGAACGGCTTGTTGCTCGGACGAATATTTCCCCTGCTCGAGATCGAGCATTTAATTAAGAAAAGACAGTGAAGAACAGTGAAGAATACAATTAAAACAGTGAAACACAGGATCATTTAAGTGAAGAACACAGTGAAAGAATACATTGCAGATGTTCTGAGCATCTGCTAACTTAGCCGGGGGCTGGAGCAAAACGGAGCGGGCATGGAGGAGAGGAATGGGGGCTGAAGTGGAGGCTGGAGCGGAGTGGGTTGGAGCAGGACCAACAGTCCGACCCTGATCACATCACAGCCCAGCGCGAGCACAGAAAGAACACACTGAAGAACACATTGCAGATGTTCCGAACATCTGCTAACTTATGGAAAACACATATTGTTCTTCATATACTATTGTGAAGAACACCGTTCGGCGCGTGTCTTCCGATAAGTTAGAAGATGTACGGAACATCTGCAATGTGTTCTTCACTGTGTTCTTTCATTGAAAACATCTGCAAACATCTGCATTTTGTTCTTTTTTAGTGTTCTTTCAATGTGTTCTTTCGGTGAAAAATGCTCGCGTCTCCCATTAACTTCAGTGGGGTACGTTATTCAATACGAGCACTCGAGCATCGGGAAAAGTTCGACCCGAGTAACGAGCACTCAAGCATTTTAGTGCTCGCTCATCTCTAGTGGTGGACAATATTTATTATACAAGTAAAGTCTTAGTGTAGAGACCCATCTGAATTTGGTCCCCGTGACGTGGCAGATGTGCTCACACAATTTTTTAAACTGAGTGAGCTTGTAGAAGGAACTTCAGGAGTTGGGTCGCCAGCCTGGATGCAGCGGCAGACTGGGATGTAGCTGTGTCCAATGCTGGAAGCTGCAGCTTTTATCCTGGGTATTGTTCAGTATCAGTCCTGAAGGTGGACTGACACAGTGGGGCACATTTACTAAGGGTGCGCAGCCGCGAATCCATCGGGTTTTTCCCGAATATTTCCGCTTTGCGCCGTATTTCACGAGATTGTGGCGCACGCGATCGATTTTCGGCGCAATCGCGCCGACTTTCGTGCAACAGAAATCGGGGGGCGTGGCCACCTGACAACCCGAGGGATTCGGAAAAACCGCAGAATTTAAAAAGCCATTTGTGTCGCAAGATCAAGCACTCACATACACCAGAAAAAAGCAGGTGAACTTCGGCGGACCTCGGCGCAGCAGCGACACCTGGTGAATATCGGCGCAAGGACCTTAGTGAATCCCGGCAGAACCCGAATCAGCGACGGAGAACCCGCCGCTGGATTGCGACTGGACCGGGTAAGTAAATGTGCCCCAGTGTCTCTCGCTATGTGCTCTGTAGATGATCTCCTCAGGTCTGTGCTAGACCTGGTCACTAAGAGAGCTGGCCTCTTCCTGTCCAGAGGTTTTGTTACTCCCTCTGGTCAGGTGGTGGCTCACTCCCCAATCACACTCCAGGTCACAATTAAGTGCATTGAGGCATATCATTGGATGATAACATTAAATAACATTTTTAACCTTTGCCTACCCAGGCAGTATCTACCGCTGCACAATTACCTCTGTACATGTATAGTGTCCTGCAGAGGAGCTGATCAGACTCTCTACTAGGGGAACACACATATTCGCAACACCTCCTCTGCCTTGCATTGGCAGGGGTGTTGCAGATACTACATACATTCTCTAATGACATGTTTCCGACTTAGCCTGTTTGGGCCTTGTTATGTAGCAGGAGTTGATCCTTCTGTGCCACTAAACTGATTTGAATTGGAGTTATTCAAGTCAATTTAAGCAGAATGAGTGCGATGCATTCTCCCCCACCTGTACCAAGCTATTTTAGAATCCATAGTACCTTGGTCGTTAAAACATGGGTACTATCCAATACAAGTGAAACACTCTATGTGACACAGGCAGTTTAATGAAGTTGTTGCATTGCCGGTCCTGGAGCTGGCTGGGAGATAGAACCACAGGAGAGTGAGAAAGGTAAGTAGTTTTATTATTTTACAAAGGGTACACTGAATATGGAAATCACTTATGAGGAGAACTGTATATGTGTTAATTATGGTGTAGAAGTACGCATACCACTGCACTGTCTACAGGTCTGTGTATGAAGTTACATAATATTAGGTAATTAATCAATATTCATTAATATTCCCTCTTGTTGGTCAGTTTTTCTATAATATCTTCATGGGATTGAATCTATCTGAGGTATATTTGTTCTGCAAATGTTATAGTTGGAGAGTCTTTAGGGTAGATCGCAGCTCACCCAGCACCCATTGATGGAACTGTGTGATGGATTGAACATAGACCACCTCAAAAATCCTTCAGACACACAAACCGATTTTCCTCCTCCATGGTTTAAAAAACGTGGACAAGGTATGAACATCAAAAGGGTCTACATGAGATTAATTATCAGGAGATACATTAAAAATACAATGCATAATACATATGCTGTTTTATGCGTCTTTTCAGTTTGTGTGGAATTATAAAAATTCTTTCTTAGATACCATCTGAGGCCCCCTTTAAAAAGATCTATCTCAAAGTCCACCAGGATCTCCTTGAAAATATCTCATTGAAGATCATATTGGAGGCCCCTTTTGCTGCTTTTTAAAATATAGATTGTAATACTTCAATATAAGTCCATTTCAGCACATTTTTTATCCTTCTAATAGAGGGAAATATGTGACCAGTCCATGGTTCTACCTGAGAATGTCTTGTAAACTTTTAGGAACACAGAAAGCACCAACTCAATGTTAAATTTGCAGTCAGATTCGTGGGACAGTTCCATGAAAAAAGAGACAACTGAAATGGCAGAATTCTATAGTGTGAAAGTTGTATGTGAAATGTTGATCTAAGACAATGGGACGTCCAAACATTTTTAGATTGTTCTAGGAGAGCCTAAGTGCTGCTTAATTCTTGATTTTTTAGAAAAGATTTCCTACACCTCAATATTTCTTCAATTCTGATTTTACAGTATAAAATTAAGATAAGTAGAAAAGTGATAGGGTTGCTTATATGACTTGAAGACGTAACTGCTTTGACAGCTGCATCCTGTCAGCACTCGGAAAAGCTGACTGAGCTAAAAAAACAACCTGTACAATTTTACATTACCTCAGTGTGGTCATACTGTTACTTGTCCTTAAAACAGAGGAATTTTCTTCCTATTCAACAGTTTTAGTCATTGTAAACAATCACCATGTGATGGCTACAAGAAATTGTCATGGAATTTAAACATTTATTGTATAGTGCCCTTCCTAACCCTAATCGGTCAATACATAGCAATACCTCTTGTTTGGCTGTGAGAACTTTCAAGCTTTGAGAGTATGTCCTAAGATCTTGTGCTAGTTGAGGCAAAAGAGCCTTTTGTGACCCGGTTACTAAATGTGAAGTCCTGGCTTGCAATAAGCATTTCAGTTCCGGGAGTAGTTTGGAACTTTGTGTAGCCATTTGAGTTTCTCCACTACATTGTTATCACATCATGACGTTTTGGGCCTTGGTGGAATATAAAAAGGGTTTTCCCCAAATTGTCACCACCAGGTTGAAAGCATTCCATTGCCGAAAAACGAAAATTAACATTAGCATTAGAGATGAGCAAATCATCCAATAATCAATTCGTAGAAGCTTCATTGAATTTTTTAAAAGATTCAGCACATGTCCAAAACAAATTTGTCCAAACCAATGTTGCTACAATTGTCCTTAAAATAAGCAAATGGCCCCCTGTAGTTCTCTAAAATACAGATATTTTTTTATAAAAAGCTCCTATCTTGTTTAATTTTGTATTCACCTTGCCTGTCCCCTACCCTAAGCTCTGGGATGAATGATAGTATTATCTATCAGCCATTTTCAAAGATTTGTACGAAGCAAATCAGAAAAGATCTTGCCCAGAATTTTATTGCTTCTATATACAAATTTTATAATAGGTATTGCATTCCAGTGGTTAATGAAGGAATCTGCCAGGTGCTTTTTAAAGGGAGTCTACTATTAGTTTTAACTATGGAAAAGTGTGGTCTGTGCGGTCAGGAGTTCTGTGTACTCATACCTTTCATACCTTTGTGTGTGTTGTTACTTGCGGGACTCTGAATATGTCCTCACACTAATGTGCTTTGCATTGAGTTGTTTCCCAATGCATTCCATGTGCTCTGAGTGACTGCTGTGACATTCACCTTAAAGTCCGCTGCAGCTTTTACTCAGACTAAACAGTAGGGTCTGTGGATCACTTAAAAGCAAAGGGATAAGGGTAGATTAGTGATGGGAATATTAATCTATGGATTCAGTAGTACTTATACTATCAACATGCACAGCTAAGATTAAACAGCACTTAAGGACTCCTACCTAGCACTATCAGGAGTTTTGCCTAATCAAAACTGTTATATTTCCTTTTAGGTGTTTATTGTAAAATGACAGCACTCTTTGCTACCTGGCATCCCCCTATTTATTCATCCTAGGTTAAGGAAAGACAAAGAATTTCTGGGTAGGGTGGCACAGTGGCTGAGTGAGTAGCACTTCTGCCTTTCAGCTTTGGGGTCCTGGGTTCCAATCCCACCCAGGTCAACATCTGCAAAGAGTTTGCTTGGGTTTCCTCCGGGTACTCTGGTTTCCTCCCACACTCCAAGACATACTGTTAGGTTGTTTAGATTGTGAGCCCCATGGGGACAGGGACCAATTTGACATGCTTTGTGCAGCGCTGCGTAATCTGTGTGCGCTATATAAATAAAGAATTATTATTATGGCTGTTAAATATAACTGAATGAATGAGAATATGTCAGTGCTTAGGATACACGCAATGTCACTCAAATGCTGTTCTTTTATGAGACATGAGATGCAAATATTGGTCTACTGCAACAGACATTCAAAATCTGTCACAATTGACTTACAAAGTACTAGTAAACCATGGATCACATTAGGATGTTGTCATTCTTAGTATGACTGGGATGAATGCTATTTGTAAATCATATTCATCTTAGTTTAACAATTCCCACACAGAGTCAGTAAGTTTTAATCTCTGTATGAACGGCAGATGCTTCATGTGAGGTGCTGCAATAAGCAAGAAGCGTGAAAGCGACATCATAACCTCAGTGTTTATTGTTCTAAGCATGAGAACGACATAACTTTATCACTGGCACACAGATGTCTATAAATATTACAATGCATGCTTCCCTAGAATTAATGTCCATCTGGCTGGAAGCAGGAGCGGAGACATGTATATCTGAAGCTTTCTAATGTAAATGATAATAAAATAGAATGTTTCCACCCAAAAGCAGCTGCAATTGCGGTCATCTCCATTTGTACATTTTATCGTTTGTTTATAAAAGTGTCTGTACTGAAGAGTCAGATAGGATATTTAACCTTTCTAAACATCGTTCTCTACAATGCTAAGCAAAAACAGCATTTTATTTGGCCTGAGGTTTCTTACTAAAATTTTATTAGAGTTTGGGGCAGATTTCTTCTACTGACGGATAACTGCAGAAGTTTTTCCATAAACAAGTGATGAATTCCCATTTCTGTACTTTTACTTATTGATTATATGAGATTTACATTTTTTTAGGTTCATTTACTTAGCCTTCATATATCTCCTATCTTGCTTAACCCCTTATTGCCGAGGCCTTTTTTCCGTTTTTGCGTTTTCATTTTTCACTTCCCACCTTCAAAAATCTATAACTTTTTTATTTTTCCATGTAAAGAGGTGTGTGTTGGCTTGTTTTCTGCATAACAAATTACACTTAATAGTGATTGAATTTAATATTCTAAGCCATTTCCTACTGGGAAGTAGGAAAAGAATTCTGTATGGCCATTTGATCACTTTTTATAGAATTTTTTTTATATTTTTCATTTTTTCCTTTGGGGCTATTTTCCATTATGAGGTTAAATGCAGTGAAAAAACGTGATTATAATTTGATAGAGTGGGCATTTTCGGATGCAGCGATACTTACCTTGATAATTTTTACAGTTTTTTTTATTTATGACTTCTAGGGGTTTTTTTTCTTTTTTTAAAAATTTTTAAGGGGGAAAGGACATGCTCATTGCCAAGGGGGTCACAGTGAGAGACAGTCACAGTGAGAGACCGTTGAAGACAGAGACAGTCAGAGACAAATATAGGGAAGGTCAGAGACAGTCACAGTCAGAGAAAGACAGACAGTCAGATACAGAGAAAGTCAGAGACACTGAAAGAGAAGGTTAGGGACAGTCACTGAAAGAGACCCAGCATCCACTCCATTAACACCTGACCTGTGGGGGAAGGGAAGCTCCTGCTCTGCAGCTCCCAAATTTCTTTTTGAAACATTAATACAGGTCCCCACTGCCCTGCCTCTATTCTCAGCTGGCAGCCCTAGGCACTGTGTCCAGGGGATGTTACCAGAAGCCCTCCATTCCTTAGCTACATAGGTTGTTACTCTAACCCTCACCACTCCCTCTTCCTGATGTAAAAGATTACCACAGTTTCTGTATCTATGAGTAAGTGTCCTTGGTTTATTCTGCTTGATTTTCCTGGTAGATTGGTAGATTCCCTATAAGTTTATGTAATATAATGTAAACATTACAAACATTAACCCCAGAGTTCACAGGCATTAGCTATGGCAGGTGTAATACCACATGAGGACACTAGATGGCATATGACAGTAGATAAATTAGGGAAACTCCAGTATGAGTTCTTAACAGAGCAGGGAACACTCAGTCAGCTAGCCAGGATGATAGCTGGAACCAGCTTTCTGTAAGGACCCATCTAGTGGGCGATTACACTTTGGGTTTGGACCATTAGACTTGTGATTAGGATGGGAAATCCTTTATAATTTGGCCAAAATAAAAATAAAAACTAATTTGTAACATATTTTACTTAAAATGATATATTTATTTATTCTGTACTAAATAATGAATTGATGAATGGGGCATAAAATTAATTAAGCAAGGGATTGACTAACATGGATTGATGTTTAAGTGCCATGTTCCCTAGAACCAAAAAGTATTCTTCAGCTTAAAGATTGCATCAGTGCAGGCAAGTAGGAAAGATCCTAGTGCTAGCAGCTTCCTAAAAATCTTCAGATATCAAAGAAAATCCAAAGAAGTAGGTCTTACTATAGAGAACAAAAAGAGCCTTGCAACACTGGCAGAATTGTTTGTTCACTCAATTTCAGAAGGAAAAACAGAGAAATGACACAACACAGTTTTCCGCCAAGATTTTCCAATACTCTTCACCCAAGGACATATGGGCAGATGTTAAAATACTTGCAATTGTATTTTTGGACATTGCATTTATGTTCCGTTGTTTAGTAACACATACACAATTTCCTTCCAGGCATCAGCTAAATACATCACAAATCTTTTGATCGAGACATCATCCAGATACCATACATGTATTACTTTTCTTTTAGACAGTTAAGATATCAATCTTAGTAAGTCTCAATATTTTCAAGATATACAAAAAACATATTTGCATATTAGTTAGTTAGTTATATGATGCTATCAGCATATTTAAATTTGTCTTTTAACATATGGACCGCTTTCACGGGAACACTTGATCAAGGAGGTAATTTCTAAATTCTGAACAATTGCACTGCTTTATAAAACTTTATTTCACATTTTCTGGTTTGTTGCTACCAGCGACTGGTGAGTCCGGTGGGGGCAGCTCAAATGGCTTCTGTCTCAGTCTTCCCTAAATGCATAATTTGGAGGTGTGCTTTGGGTCATTGTCCTGTTGCAGGATGAAATTGTTTCCAATCAAGCGCTTTCCACAGGGTACGGCATGGCATTGCAAGATGGAGTGATAGCTTTCCTTATTCAAAATCCCTTTGACCTTGTACAAATCTCCCACTTTATCAGCACCAATGCAACCCCAGACCATCACATGATCTCCACCATGATTGACAGATGGTGTCAGACATCTTCCAGCATCTTTTCAGTTGTCCTGTGTTTCGCAAATGTTCTTCTGTGTGATCCAAACACCTCAAACTTAAAAATTTCTCTGTCCAATGTCCTTGTTTTTTGCCCGTTGTAGAAAGGCACAAGGTGTTGTGGTGGATGGTAGATACGTGTCACCGTGGTGCCTGGCCTCGGTGAAGTAAAAACCAGTATTGCTGGTGTCAGCGGCGTTCGGCCACTGACACACTTTTGTTATTTTAGCATAGCTGCAATGCAGCTGATCCGGGACGGGTTTTTTCTGGAGCAGTCACAGTGCTGGGTGGGATGGCTGCTCCCACGTTCCAGGCCAGGGCTTGCAGCCCTATGTAAAGCCACCTGTGTGAGGAGAAGGTGGGTGGTTCCCTACCTGTGTGTAGCTGAGTGGAACACAGGGAATAGCAGAGCCAGAGCTGAGCGTTGCTGTGTGGGGAAGTCTGAGGACTGAAAAGGTGCTCCTAACCCAGGAGGGTGAAGTACGGTACTGTGTCTGTGAATGTGAACTGTGCTTGATAACATGGACTGAGATTTATCATATGAACTATGCATTTTGTTTTGACGGCTGGAGCAAGCCCTTTTCCCTGTTATTTTTATGTCTAAATAAAAACACCTGTTTTGTTCACCTGAAAGACTGCTGCCTGGCGCTTCTCTAAAGGCTACCATTTGAGTGAATCCCTACACCGTATAAATCTATTCCTTTTGTTAGACAGTCTCAGATATGGCTTTTTCTTCACTACTCTGCCCTAAAGGCCAGCTTCCTCTTCACAGTAGAGGTTGGCACTGGCATTTGGCGGGCACTACTCTAATGTACTTGTCTTGTTGCTTAGTTGTGCAGCAGGGCCTCCCACTTCTCTTTTTACTCTGGTTAGAGCCTGTTTCGGCTCTCCTCTTAAGGGTTGTAGGAAATCTTCAGTTTCTTGAAAATCTGTTACATGGAGTGGCCTTCATTTCTAAGAACAAGAATAGACTGTCAAGTTCCACATGGAAGTTCTTTTTTTCTGGGCATTATGAGAGTTTCATGGAACAAACAAATGTGGTACTCCAGAGTCTCAAACAGCTCAACCAGGAACCAGTTTTATAGCCTCTCAGATAAACTGTTTTCAGCTGTGCTGAACATACTCGAACAAGGGTTTTCTAATTGTTTATTAGCCTTAGTTAGCAAACACTGTATATCATTAAACCACTGGAAATGGGCCTATATACACCTATGTAGATATTGCATCAGAAACCAGACATTTGCAGCTAGAATTGTCATTTACCACATTAACAATGTATAGAGTGTATTTACGATTTTATGATTAATTTAGTTACGATTCATTTAATGTCAAAAAGGTGCTTTTCTTCCACAAATATGGACATTTCTATGTGATCCCAAACCTTTAAGCAGCAGTGTACCTAAATAGTGATCAAAATTCTGTTCTTTTTAACCATTTCATCCAACAAATTACAGTGGGGAGCAAAAAAAAAAAATGTTTAAGTAGTGCTTCACCTGATTCCGGAAATACCTCCCATTTCTTTCTAGCTTCTCCAGTTTATGATACGCTGATGCAATGCGTACCTTATTCTTATGACTATAGTTCTTATGGCTGATTACTGTTGGAGCATCCAGCACAAATGTCCAAGAATATATTATCGGAAGAAACCACAGAAATGAGGCTTCAGTGACCTGTTGGAAAATCTCTACAGCCACAAAATATGACATTAAGTTTTAAAATTTCTTTAGCACAATATTTAGTGACCATTAGTTTCTGCAGCAGTGGGGCATTTATTAATTAGGTGACATTAATTTCCAAAATTTCTTTAGTACAATGTTGATTGATGACTAGTTTGAGCAATGTATACTTTGTAAGGTGGCAATGCCAAATCTCCAAAATTAGAGCTGATATGGGGAAACAGGTGTCATTTCCAGAATCAGGACCCCAAACATACTTAAAAACAGTTCAAACTTTTACGTCACCAAAATGATTGTTCCTCATTGTTATTGTTTACCCATTGCACTATAATGAAATGGATTTTTAGAGATCGAAAGTCTGGCAACTTCTCTTCATATCGGAAGCTTGTAATTAGACCTGCTGACCTACATGAACTTTGTAAGAGGTTCATAAACCTGGGGATTTGCATTTTATGTACTGTTTTGAAGATCTGAGAGGATGGATCTTCAAACCCAGAAAAGCTCCAGATGTGTAATATACAGGGTGCATTATATTAATGCACAGTATCATAGTACAATACATCATAGAATAAGTAAAACAACATATATATGATATATATATATATATATATATATATATATATATATATATATATACACTTAGGTAGTAAAGATGTGAAATAATTCAGAAGATATATAGATTCCTTAAAGGGTCAAAAGCCGACATCTGCAAAGCTGTATAATTTGCCTAGTAAACTGTTCGGATTACTCCCATTAAATCCATACCTGGAACACCAAACTACGAGCAGAACTGTTTATTTGAGTCATTTTATTTTATGAGACTTCTTGGAACATTGAACACCGTGACGTGTGATGTTTGCATTCAAAGAAATTCATGCTTTACCTGGAGAGAAAGACTAAGGTTTCACTATACGTAGTCTGCATCAGATTTAAGACATACATTATATATATTACTCTGCAAACTCAATTCAACTGTCAGCACATTGTTAAAGGTTGGAACAATGACAGTAGACAATGACATTTAGAAGTGCAGCTAATAGACTATATATTAAAACTCCTACTAATTTGTTCACCAAATGGCTCCATAAATGTTGAATGGACTGAGACAGTGTACTTCAGTTTCATAAAAAAGAATTCCAGACTGTTGTGTATCCTGAAAAGACCTATACCTTGTAAAAAAAAAAAAAAAATTGAAGAGCTAAAAAGACATGATGGACTTTTTAGGATTATTTGCCAGTACACTTGAAGAGGCTCAAGAGGAGTTTAGTAAATTAAATGGTGTGATACTATAACACAAAACGACTACTGTGTCTGTAGAAATAAAATAGATACATGTTAATTGCAGTTTTTAAAATGTTTCAAAATTATCGCATCTGCTGTTATTTATAGGGGACTAAGCTAACACATTCCATTCTTCATTTAAAACAACTCACTCCAGATTTACCATGTGATATTTCAGTTTTTCTTGTTTTATAAATTAGCAAAAACATCTACATTTCATTTTTTTTACTGTCACGATGGGGTGCAGATTGCACATTAATGAGTAAAGAATAGAATGTTTTTGATCTTACCAATTGCTGCAATGAAAAATACTAGTGAAAAACTTAACAGGGTCTGAATATTTTCTGTTTCGATATCCCAGCTTGTACTGCTGCAGGTTATATTTCTAGCTAGCTTACTTGTATGCTATTGATTTGCTATATTTGTAATACAGTATTGCTGGTTTTCTGATCTTGGCTTTCATATTTTTTAGTATCCCTTTTGACGATGATTTTCTGCCATATTCGCTATCTTAGTTGTGACCTGGTCTTCTGACCTTGCTTTTGTGTTGTTTGTGAGTATTGTTTGTGAGTCTGCACGGTGACTTAGGGAGGGATTGACTGCATGGTTGTTCCGTGTTGCTTGGGATGGGCAGAGGCAAGTAGGCAGGTGACAGTATAGGGGGCTAGGTTTAGGCCTTTTTGTTTTATCTGTCTTCTCTGAGTCCAGAGTCATCATAACAGTTGCTACATATTTTATCAGAGAAAAGTACCTCTTTCTATGGTTAGTTCTTATCATGCTCCATCCCTTCCTGATAACAAAGTTTATCTCTGAAATCTCTGCTGAAATTCCTATTGCTAAGAAGCTTCCTGATTTGCCATTTGTTGGAGTTTGAAACTCTAAGGAGAGGGTAGGGGGAGCAGGTCTCTACCCACCACACAGAGACAACTGAAAATCACAGTTTGAAGCTGCAGATGGGAAAACTGCTACAAAATATAGAATGCAAGTCAGTGTAACTCCTTATGTAAAATAAATACACCAGACAATTCATCTTGAGCTTGTTTAATGATGTGAAATGTGAGATAAACTTTAAAAACAATAACTTGATTTTAATAATTTATTAGGACACAGTATTCATTCCTTTTCTTTTTATGGCTGTGATATCTGGAATCCCTTCAAATAAAATATGACATGAACATAGTGTAACTAAAGTATGTATTTGTGTTTCTGATTCATATTTCGAAGTTCACAATAAGTAAATGCTGCTCTCTGCTGGCAGAACAATAAACTTTTTCATCAATTCAAATATGTTATTTCCAGAAGATGAAGCTGGAAGAGATTGGGAAGTATACAATACTGCTATATAGCAGGTTTTTATGCTATAAGCAGTAGCCATGGGCACTGTATTTTGCACTACCTCTGATGACAATGTGCCATAGATCATATTGGCTGGGTATGTTGTGTCTTTTAACTTATTGTGACATCAAAGCCAATACACTATGTTCAAAGGGCATACATCTTAGCTCACACAAAAAAGGATGCTGCAACTACTAACCAACTAAACTGCAGCACTAAGTATTAAAAAAGAACAGTACAATAAACAGTAGGATCAGATGGGACTTTAAAGTATAGATACTTTTTAACTAAAATGTATTTCTTCTTGAATGAAAGCTCTGTATTGGTTCGCACAATTTATTGTGTTAAAGTAATTAAAATGTGAGTCAATAGAGATGAATATGAATTTTTAAAATATTTTTTATGTATTTTTGAAAGATTCTACATTAGTAAGATTTAGGTAACAATCTTTCTCTACCAATGCCACCATCTAGTGGACACATAACATAGTTATCCCAATAATTGTAAATAATTCCCTCAAACATTGCTGAGACCCAACCTGTAATATTAAGAGTCCTAATTTCCTTTCCTAGTGACTGATAGCCCACTGTGTACACACACAAACAGAAGTAATAAGACGTGTAGTATAGTATAAATACACAGGAAAAAAACATTATACACATAATTATTCATGTTGCAATTAAACTGTATTCTAACATATTTTATACGCAGAAACTATATTACATTTAGGCTACATTCACACACATGTATGGGAGACGTATATACGGGCGATATACGTCCCCCATACACTTCTATGGGCTCACGGCATGGTACGGGAGGACATGTCCTATCTTTTCCCGTGATACGGCGACGCACGCTGTATCTCCTTATGGAGAGGGGTGGGGTTGAGCAGCGCTCATCCCCTGCTCCTCTCCGCAGCGCCGATGTATGCCCGCCATACTACGGTACGGCGGGCATATATTGTGTGAATGTAGCCTTAGTATAATATATTGAGGAAAACAGAGTGCAGAATATTACACACATTGGGGCAAATTTACTTATCCAGTCCATTCGCGATCCCGCGGCGCGTTGTCCCACGTGGATTCGCGTCCTGCCGGGATTCACTAAGGTCGAGTGCCCGATATCCACCAGGTGTCGCTGCTGCGCCGAGGTCCGCCGAGGTCCACCAGAGTTCACCATCTTCTTCCTGGTGCTTGTAAGTGCGTGTCAAGCGACACAAATTTTTTTTAAAATACCGCGATTTTTCTGAATCCGTCGGGTTTTCCAACGGCCACGCCCCCCGATTTACGTTGCATGCAAGCCGGCGGCGACGCGACACAATCCGATCACGTGCGCCAAAAACCCAGGGCAATTCGTCGCAAAACGGTCAAATTTGGAAAAAACTGATGGAAATGCGCGATTCAGACCCTTAGTAAATGTGCCTCAAAATATAGTAATTAGAGATGAGCGAACATACTCGTCCGAGCTTGATGCTCGATCGAGCATTAGCGTACTCGTAACTGCTCGTTGCTCGGACGAGTATTTCGCCCGCTCGAGAAAATGGCAGCTCCCGCCGTTTTGCTTTTTGGCGGCCAGAAACAGAGCCAATCACAAGCCAGGAGACTCTGCACTCCACCCAGCATGACGTGGTACCCTTACACGTCGATAGCAGTGGTTGGCTGGCCAGGTGACCCTGGGATAGACTAGCCGCTGCCCGCGCTGCTCGGATCATTCTCTGTCTGGATGCCGCTAGGGAGAGAGCTGCTGCTGGTCAGGGAAAGCGTTAGGGTGTTCTATTAGCTTACTGTTAGGCAGGAGTGATTCTACAACAGCCCTTCTTAGGGCTACAATAACGTTATCCTTTTTTTTTTTTATTTGCTTGTGGCTGGGCTTGCTGGCACTAGTAGTGCAGCTAGTACCATATTGTGAGGAATTAGCAGGGGGACTTGCTACCGTTGTGTTTAGCTCTTAGTGACACACATATCCACCTCAAACACCAAAGTGGGAAAATTTATTAGGGGTTTGATTTCAATTAGGCACAGTCTGCCAGTTTCTTTTTATTTTACGTTTATTTTTTTCATAACTCAGCGTCATCTCATCTTGCATAGTAGTGTGCTTTAATACTTGGCTAGAAAATAGCCATAGGAGAATCCAAACGGCTTACTTACGCCTACAGTAGCGTTATATATATTTGATTTCTGGTTGATCTGCTGGTGGCTGTAGTTGTTGCAGTGCATCTACTAGCAAATTGTGAGCAATTTGGAGTGAGAATTGCGACCACTGTGTTTTGCGCTTAGTGACGCACATATCCATCGCAAAGACCGAAGTGGGAAAATTTATTAGGGCCCGGGGTTGGATTTCAATTAGGCACAGTCTGCCATTTCCTTTTTTATTTTACGTTTATTTTTTTCATAACTCAGCGTCATCTCATCTGGCATAGCAGTGTGCTTTCATACTTGGCTAGAAAATAGCCATAGCAATAGGATAGCATCGTTTGGTTTTAAAAACTAAAAAACACACAAAAAAAAAAAACACAAAAAAAAGGTAAAAAAAAAATTAAAGTTATAACTCTCATTTTCAAAATGTTTAACCCGAGGGCTAGGGGTAGAGGACGAGGGCGGGGACGTGGGCGTCCAACTACTGCAGGGGTCAGAGGCCGTGGTCCTGGGCGGGGTGAGACACCACCTGCTGATGAGGGAGCAGGGGAGCGCCGCAGAGCTACACTCCCTAGGTTCATGTCTGAAGTTACTGGGACTCGTGGTAGAGCACTGTTGAGGCCAGAACAGTGCGAACAGGTGATGTCGTGGATTGCCGACAATGCTTCGAGCAATTTGTCCACCAGTCAGTCTTCCACGCAGTCCACCCATGTCACCGAAATCGGCACTCCTCCAGCTCCTGCACCTCAGCCTCCTCCCCCCCCAGTCTGCCCCCTCCCAGCAAAATTTGCCATTTGAACCGGCATACTCTGAGGAACTGTTTTCTGGACCCTTCCCACAGTCACAAACCACTTGTCCGGTTGCTGATGAGCAATTTTCCGATGCCCAGGTTTTCCACCAGTCGCAGTCTGTGGGTGATGATGACCTTGTTGACGTAGTGGAAGAAGTGTGTAAAGAGGTGTCCGACGATGAGGAGACACGGTTGTCAGACAGTGGGGAAGTTGTTGTCAGGGCAGGAAGTCCGAGGGGGGAGCAGACTGAGGGATCGGAGGATGATGAGGTGACAGACCCAAGCTGGGTTGAGAGGCCGGGTGAACACAGTGCTTCTGAGACGGAGGAGAGTCCTCGACCAGAACAGGTTGGAAGAGGCAGTGGTGGGGCCAGACGTAGAGGCTGGGCCAGAGCTGGTGCATCAGCGCCAAATGTGTCAACTAGTGAAGCTCCCGTGGCGAGGGCTCCTGCGGCGAGGGCTAGATTTTCAGAAGTCTGGAGGTTCTTTAAGGAAACACCGGATGACCGACGGACTGTGGTGTGCCACATTTGCCAAACCAGGATCAGCAGGGGTTCCACCACTACTAGCTTAACTACCACCAGTATGCGCAGGCATATGAATGCTAAACACCCCACTCAGTGGCAACAAGCGCGTTCACCTCCGGCCGTGCACACCACTGCTCCTTCCCCTGTGTCAGCTGATAGTCAGCCCCCTGCCCAGGACCCTGCCACAAAAACCCCATCGTCGCCTCCACGATCCTCCACAGCATCCACCAGCGTTCAGCTCTCCATACCCCAGACGCTGGAGCGGAAACGCAAATATAGTGCAACCCACCCGCACGCCCAAGCCCTTAATGTGCACATCTCCAGATTGCTAAGCCTGGAGATGCTGCCCTATAGGCTAGTAGAGACCGAGGCCTTTCGCAGCCTCATGGCGGCGGCCGCCCCTCGGTATTCGGTCCCCAGCCGCCACTACTTTTCCCGATGTGCCGTCCCAGCCCTGCACCAGCACGTGTCAGACAACATAATCCGTGCCCTGACCAACGCCGTTTCTGGCAAGGTCCACCTGACCACGGACACGTGGACGAGTGCTGCCGGGCAGGGCCACTATATATCGCTGACGGCACATTGGGTTAACTTGGTGGAGGCTGGGACCGAGTCTGACCCTGCGGCTGGTCATATACTGCCGACGCCGAGGATTGCGGGGCCTACCTCGGTCCAGGTGTTTCAGGCCTACTATGCCTCCTCCTCCTCCCACCCCTCCTCCACCTCCTCCTCCGAACGACCATCCGTGGGCATGGCGCCATCAGTCGGTAGCTCTAGGCACAGCAGCAGTGCCGTCGCTAAGCGACAGCAGGCGGTGCTGAAACTGCTGAGCCTAGGCGATAAAAGGCACACCGCCCAAGAACTATTACAGGGCATCACGGCGCAGACTGATCTGTGGCTGGCACCGCTGAACCTGAAGCCAGGCATGGTTGTGTGTGACAACGGCCGTAACCTGGTGGCGGCTCTGCAACTCGGCAGACTGACACATGTGCCATGCCTGGCCCATGTGTTAAATCTGATAGTTCAGCGTTTCCTCAAGACATACCCCAATCTGTCTGATTTGCTCACGAAGGTGCGCCGCATCTGTGCGCATTTCAGGAAGTCCAGCACAGATGCTGCCACTCTCAGGGCAGCGCAGCGCCGCCTCCAACTGCCCGCTCACCGACTGTTGTGCGACGTGCCCACGAGGTGGAATTCAACACTGACCATGTTATCCAGAGTTTACCAGCAGCGCCGAGCGATTGTAGACTGCCAGATGTCAACTTCCACCAGAACTGGTAGTCAGGTCAGTCAGCTTCCTCAAGTCTACAATGAGGAGTGGACGTGGATGTCTGATATCTGTCAGGTGCTGAGTAACTTTGAGGAGTCAACACAGATGGTCAGTGGCGATGCCGCCATCATCAGCCTCACCATCCCGCTGCTTGGCCTGTTGAAAAACTCTCTGGTCAGCATGAAGTCGGAAGCTTTGCGCTCCTCACAAGAGACAGGGGAAGAAGATTCCCTTGTTGATAGCCAAAGCACCCTTAGGTCTGTTTCTCAGCGCATATCGGAGGAGGTGGAGGTGGAGGAGGATGAGGAGGAAGAGGAGGAGAATGTTGGCGAGACACAAGAGGGGACCATTGTTGAGTCCTACACTGTTCAGCGTGTATGGGCAGAAGAAGAGGAGTTGGAGGAGTTGGAGGAGGAGGAAATGGACAGTCAGGCCAGTGAGGGGAGTGAATTCTTACGCGTTGGTACTCTGGCGCATATGGCAGATTTCATGCTAGGCTGCCTATCCCGTGACCCTCGCGTTCAAAGAATTTATTCCAGCACCGATTACAGGGTGTTCACTCTCCTGGACCCACGGTACAAGCAAAATCTTTCCACTCTCATCCCTGGAGAGGAAAGGAGTGTGAGAATGCATGAATACCAACAGGCCCTGGTGCACAAGCTGAAACAGTATTTCCCTTCTGACAGCGCTAGCGGCAGAGTGCGTAGTTCTGCGGGACAAGTAGCGAGGGAGAGTAGGCGAGCAGGCAGCTTGTCCAGCACTGGCAAGGGTACGCTTTACAAGGCTTTTGCCAGCTTTATGTCACCCCAGCAAGACACTGTCACCTGTCCCCAGTCTCGGCAGAGTAGGGCTGATCTTTACAGAAAGATGGTGAGGGAGTACGTAGCTGACCATACCATCGTCCTAAATGATCACACAGCTCCCTACAACTACTGGGTTTCAAAGCTGGACATGTGGCACGAACTGGCGCTGTACGCCTTGGAGGTTCTTGCCTGCCTTGCCGCTAGCGTCTTGTCCGAGCGGGTTTTCAGTGCAGCTGGTGGCATCATCACCGATAAGCGTACACGCCTGTCGACTGACAGCGCTGACAGGCTGACGCTTATCAAGATGAATAAAGCCTGGATTTCTCCTAATTTCCAATCTCCACCAGGTGAAGGAAGCTCAACCTGAATAATTTATCCACTCCTCCTCCTCCTCATTTTCCTCCTTCTCCTCCTCTTTGTACAGTAAAGCAGAGGAAACTGGCTATTTTTTTACAGGGCCCACTGGCTCTAGCTATAGTACTTTATGCATTTAATTTTTATGGAGGGCCACCGACCCGGTCCTCTGTTTTAAACAATTTTTGGGAGTGCCACATACAGGCACTCAATCTATTCCATTTTTATGGAGGGCCACCTACCTGCTCCTCTGGTTTGAAAACTTTTTTGGACTGCCACATACAGGCACTCAATCTATTCCATTTTTATGGAGGGCCACCTACCTGCTCCTCTGGTTTGAAAACTTTTTTGGACTGCCACATACAGGCACTCAATCTATTCCATTTTTCTGGAGGGCCACCTACCTGCTCCTCTGGTTTGAAAACTTTTTTGGACTGCCACATACAGGCACTCAATCTATTCCATTTTTATGGAGGGCCACCTACCTGCTCCTCTGGTTTGAAAACTTTTTTGGACTGCCACATACAGGCACTCAATCTATTCCATTTTTCTGGAGGGCCACCTACCTGCTCCTCTGGTTTGAAAACTTTTTTGGACTGCCACATACAGGCACTATCCAAATTGAATTGTCTCCATAGCAGCCTCCACACGTTGTCTCCATTGCTACCTCCAAAAGTCGTCCATATAGCTGCCTCCATACATCGTCCCTTTATCAAACGAGGTGTGTCAGGCCGAAATTTGGGTTGTTTTCATGGATTCCACATCAAAGTTGTTAACTTTGTCGCCACCCTGCTGTGTTATCCACAAAATACACTGGCAAACTTTTACCATTTACGGATATTATTTCAGCGCTTCTTGCGCATCTGTTTACATTCCCCTCACCCGCCATATCCTAAACTTATAAGAACGCTACTACACTTGATCTTATACAAAAGGTTCTTAGAAGTGCTGTTTGGGGAGTAGCCTAGAGACAGGGGCTTGGATTGGCGAAAGCTCGCCTGGCAGCGGAGCGCCAGCTCCATGCCAAGAACCAACTAACATAGTTTTAACTGCAGCACCTTTAATCTACTACTAGTTCACTGCCTCCATACATGGCCGCCTTATCAAACGTGCTGTGTCAGGCAGAATTTTGGGTTGTTTTCATGGCTTCCACAACAAACTTGTTAACTTTGTCGCCACCCTGCTGTGTAATCCTCAAAATATACTGGCAAACTTTTACCATTTACGGATATTATTTCAGCGCTTCTTGCGCATCTGTTTACATTCCCCTCACCCGCCATATCCTAAACTTATAAGAACTCTACTACACTTAACTTGGTGCAGGCTGGGACCGAGTCTGACCCTGGGGCTGGTCATATACTGCCGACGCAGAGGATTGCGGGGCCTACCTCGGTCCAGGTGTTTCAGGCCTACTATGCCTCCTCCTCCTCCCACCCCTCCTCCACCTCCTCCTCCTCCTCCGAATTACCATCCGTGGGCATGGCACCATCAGTCGGTAGCTCTAGGCACAGCAGCAGTGCCGTCGCTAAGCGACAGCAGGCGGTGCTCAAACTGCTGAGCCTAGGTGATAAAAGGCACACCGCCCAAGAGCTATTACAGGGCATTCCGCATCAAACTTGTTAACTTTGTCGCCACCGTGCTGTGTAAGCCACAAAATATACTGGAAAACTTTTTTCATTTACGGATATTATTTCAGCGCTTCTTGCGCAGATGTTTACATTCCCCTCACCCGCCATATCCCAAACTTATAAGAACGCTACTACACTTGATCTTATACAAAAGGTTCTTAGAAGTGCTGTTTGGGGAGTAGCCTAGAGACAGGGGCTTGGATTGGCAAAAGCTCGCCTGGCAGCGGAGCGCCAGCTCCATGCCAAGATCCAACTAACATAGTTTTAACTGCAGCACCTTTAATCTACTACTAGTTCACTGCCTCCATACATGGTCCCCTTATCAAACGAGCTGTGTCAGGCAGAATTTTGGATTGTTTTCATGGCTTCCATGTTAACTTTGTCGCCACCCTGCTGTGTAATCCACAAAATATACTGGCAAACTTTTATCATGTACCGATATTATTTGAGCGCTTCTTGCTCACCTCCTTTGGTTCCTCTCTGCCACCCATTGGTTTGAAGCCTGAGTCCATTTAGGGTATGTTGCCATGCCACTCTCTAGCCTGCCGCTGCTGCCGCTGCCTCTGCATGCCGTCCCCTATAGTGTCAGGGTCAATTATTGGATGTTTTAGATGCTATCTAGCCTCATTCGGTCACTCTGTCATGGCCATGCTGTTGCCCATAATTTTGGCATAATGGTGCGATTAAGCAGCCTCAGAGGCATCCATGCATGCTGCCCCTGCTGTTTCCTGTCCATTTCCGTGGTGTTTCCATCCTTTTCTGAGGTTCCCAGGTGTTTGGCCAAGCTTCCCTGTGCAGAGCCTTGGTCCCCTTGAAAAATGCTCGAGTCTCCCATTGACTTCAATGGGGCTCGTTACTCGAAACGAGCACTCAAGCATCGGGAAAAGTTTGTCTCGAATAACGAGTACCCGAGCATTTTAGTGCTCGCTCATCTCTAATAGTAATATGAATTGCAGTGCATTAGTCACAAAGAAGGTACCAAAATATCTCACACAATGACAAATGACAACCCCTTTGGAATTAAAGGGGTTGTCCAATTTCGACAAATAATTGATATGGTTTGTGTCATGAAAAGTTATGTTTTCCATTATGCTTTCTATATCAATCCTCATGGTTTTCTAGATCCCTGCTTGCTGTCATTCTATGGAAACCTGTCCATCACCAGGTATGTTCTTGGACTTCTGCGCAAAAAGAGACAGCCAAATAAAGTATTTTAGTGTACTTTACAAAGCATAAATGTGCTGGCGCAGTCTTCTGTATTGACCATTTCTTCATACATTTTACATATTCTTCCAATTAACTTCACTATAAGTATCTCACTCAAATTCTCCAGTCTCCACAAGAAATATGCGGACTACTTCATCTGTTTTATATTCACATTACTGTTGCGCTAATTAAACACATTTCCTAATTCTGCAGGTGTAAACCTATAAAATATTTGGTAACAAAATCTCTATAGTTGTAGTTCGAGCAGATGATATGTCAACATGGGCAGAAGATGAAAGCAAGCAGAACTGAAAGATTAAAATCTGAAACAAAGATCTCTGGAAAATCATTTTTATTTAAAAGGAAAGCGAATCTGCATTTCTGATGTTACATGTGCGAAGCATACTTACAGATGACCAGCTAAAAGGAAATTGTGAGAAAATTAAGTCAATGCTACAAGTTCAAGATGTATAGATATTAAAAACAATTAGACACTATGGGAGAGATTTAGCAGAATTGTCTGAGGTAAAACTGTTCTACTTGCCCATGGCAACCAATTAAAGCTCAGCTTTAATTTTATAAACATCTGTGGGAAAATGAAAGAGAGTTCTGATTGGTTGCCATGGGCAATTTATTATGTACGGTTACCTGAACTGACTGATCTCACCACCATCGTGGCCCAGCAGTCCCAGCAGATTGCCGTCCAGAGCCAGCAACTTGTCCGCTCACCACCATCATGCAGCAATTGTTGGCTACCCAGCAGCAGCGTCCAGTTCCTGCTGCACATTCCTATACTACTGCTATGCTGTCTACTGCAGAACCCATACTACGACTTTCTCAGTTCGCCACAGAACGGTCTAAGGTGGCTTTCCTGATCAGTCTTCTCTCCAGGAAAGCCCTGGCATGGACCACCCCCTGTGGGACAGGAACAAATCCGGCCACATCTTCGAGGAATCAGTCCAGGCGTCATCTGCTGAAACCTCCCTGCTAAACTTACAACAAGGGGACTTGACTGTTGGTGACTAAGAAGGTGCAATTCCACACTCTAGTTTCCGAGCTTTTGTGGAATGAAGCGCCTTGGTTTCCACCATTTAAAGAGGATTGGCTAGTCAAATCAAAGACGCCCTGTCTGCAATGGACCTGCCGTCTTCTCTAAATGACCTCATCTCCCTGGCCATCCGGTTCTCAGGGCTTTTGGAGGAGCAGCGTCTTGAACAAGCACAGATCAGGACCCATCAACTGTCCCGCTTGACACCAGTGTTTCAAAGACCGCCACAACCGTCCTCCTTGTCTGCTCCAGAGGAGACCATGCAGGTGAATAAAGCTTGTCTGACTCCCCAAGAATGCTCCAGACAATGATAGAACAATTTGTGTCTCTGTTGTGCCAGCCCGAAGCACTTTCTTGGGACTTGTCCACTCTGTCCACTCTGTTGGGGAAACGCACACACCTAGGGTTTCTGGGAGAAGCATTCTTAGGTGAGAATAAAGCTTCTCCACGCCTTGACATTGCTCCTTAGCTCTGGAACAAGCAGCCAGTTTCGTGCGACAGTGGGCAGATTCTCTGCGATCTGGTCTGGTACCGCACTGAGCCCCTATCCCTGCAAATTGGAGCATTACACAAGGAGAGACTGTCGTTCTATGTGCTACCCCCGATCTACGTCTGCTGTCTTACTGCGTCTCCCGTGGTTGCAATGTCACGCTTCTGTGCTCAACTGGCAGTCTACCAAAATTCTTCTCTGGGGACCGGAATGCCAGTCACGTTATTTGTTGGTACCTCATCCTGTATCCACCACAACTTCTCCAGTGTCCTCCAAGCCTCTGGTTGGTCTTCCAACTTCTTATATGGACTTTGCTGACATCTTTTGGAGAAGCAAGTGGAAATCTGCTACCGCAACATCCCCATGACTTCCCTATAGAGCTGTTGCCATGCACGTCCCCTCCACGGGGTCAGGTTTACCCACTTTCAGTGCCTGAAACCGCAGCAGTATCAGCCTATGTGAAGAAGAATTTGCAGAGGGGGTTCGTACAAAGTCTTTTCTTCTGCCGGAGCTGGGATCGTCTTTGTTTTTTTGGGTCACTCTGTCCATGTATTGACTATTTCAGCCTTAACAAGATTAGGGTGAAGAACCTCTACCCAATACCTCTGATCACTGAACTCTTCAACCGCCTACATGGAGCCAAGGTCTCTATCAAATTAGACCTACTTTGAGCATATAATCTCAACCGCATCCATGAAGGTGATGAATGGAAGACTGTCTTCAATACTCGTGATGGGCACTTTGAATATCTTGTCATGCCATTTGGACTCTTTAATGTAATAGCCGTATTCCAGGTGTTCATCAATGACATTTTCAGAGACTTTCTATATACCTGTGTCATGGTATACCTGGACAATATCCTGGTGTTCTCTATAGACATTGAGTGCCATCAGGTCCATGTACGACAAGTTTTCGGGTGCCTAAGGGCCAATTGTCCATATGTCAAGCTTGAGAAATGCCAATTCCACCAAGAGTCTTCCTTTCCTCGGGTATATCATCTCTGATAAGGGACTACAGATGGATCCCACAAAAGTTGTCTGCGGTATTTCAGTGGGCTCGCCCTGTAAGACTTTGTGCTATCTAGAGATTCCTGGGCTTTGCTAAATACTAACGGCAATTCATACCGCATTTTTCCTCCCTTATGTGTCCCTTTGTGGCGCTGACCAAGAAAAACGCCAGTCGTAAACTCTGGCCTCCAGCAGCTGAAGAAGCTTTCTCCAAGCTGAATGTCTGTCTTTGACTCTGCTCCTGTTCTCACTCGGCCTAATGCAGAGAAACCATTCTTACTAGAGGTTGACGCCTCCTCGGTTGGAGCTGGAGCCGTTACTGCATAGTTGATCAGGAGCTCCTTGCCATAAAGCTTGCCATTGAAAAGTGGCATTATCTTCTGGAAGGAGCTCGTCATCTGGTCTGTATCTACATGGATCACAATAATCTCCTATATCTCCAGACCGCTCAGCGTCTCAATCGACAACAGGCGCGTTGGCCCCTCTTCTTCTCTCGCTTTAACTACATAATACATTTCCATCCAGCAGAGAAGAATGTTTAGGCTGATGCCCTCTCTTGTGCCTCCGATATAATTGGGGAAGAACCAGCTCCTCAACATATTGTTCCTCCTGAATGGCTGGTTGCTGCCACTCCTGTGGATCTATGGCAGCTTCCTCCTGGCAAAACCTATATCTGACCTGCTGTTTGGAAGAGGATACTAACTTGGGGAAATTGCTCCGTGTGGCTGGGCACCCTGGGGTGCAGAGATCTGTCACTCTAATCTCTTGTTTCTACTGGTGCCCAGGTCTGGTCAAGTATGTACGAGACTTTGTGAGTTCTTGCACTTCCTGTGCCCGTAATAAGTCATCACGTCTCATGCCAGCAAGTCTGCTTCTGCCACTGCCTATACCCAGTTCCCCTTGCACTGACGTAGCCATGGACTTTGCTACGACCTTCCACCATCTTCAGGTAATGCCGCCATATGGGTGGTCACAGACCGGTTCTCCAAAAGTCCCACTTCATTCCTCTGCCTGGTCATCTCCTCATCTTGTCAGCTTGTTCTTCCTCCATATCTTCCAGCTTCATTGACTTCCTCTCCACATTGTTTCCCGGTTCTGGCTTTCCTTGTGCAGCCAACTTCACGGTGGAGCCCTCTCCATACACCACTTCACAATCAACTAACATATATATATATATATATATACAGGGCCGCATCTGCCATGAGGCGAGATGAAAATCTCGCCTCAGGCGGCAGAATGCGGGTCCCTGTAAAGGGCGGCGAAATTTGCCGCTCTAAAGTGGGCGATTCGGGTGTCCATTAACGCCCGAATCGCCCACCAGCTATAATAAATCGCGTCTGTCTCTTTAAGACACAGGCGCGATTTACATTCGGAGCGACGCATCGCCTTTCCGGCAGCTGCGTCGCTCCGTTCTAAGCAGTGACACAGGCGTCATGACGTCACGCGCCTGTGTCACTGCGCGGAGCCGCGGCTCACAGGAGAGCCGCATGAAGACCGGGGCCGCGCGCCGAGGGAGCAGCTGCCTGCAGGTGAGTATGATTTTCTTATTTTTCATGTACTTTAATTAAATGTGGCGAGGTTTCATGTTATACTGGGAGGGGGGGTACTATATAGGGCTAGAAAACGTTTAATACCGGGGGGGGGCGCTATAGATATCATATGGGGCCATAATTATTTTATACTGGGGGGGGGGGATGCTATGTATATTATTTGGGGCCATAATTATTTTATACTAGTGGGGGGATGCTATATGTATTATTTGGGGCCATAATTATTTTATACTAGGGGGGGGGGTGCTATATGTATTATTTGGGGCCATAATTATTTTATACTAGGGGGGGGGGATGCTATATGTATTATTTGGGGACATAATTATTTTATACTAGGGGGGGGGGGGATGCTATATGTATTATTTGGGGCCATAATTATTTTATACTAGGGAAGGATGCTACATATATTATTTGGGGCCATAATTATTTTATACTAGGGGGGGGGGTGCTATATGTATTATTTGGGGCCATAATTATTTTATACTAGGGGGGGTGCCATATATATTATTTGGGGCCATAATTATTTTATACTAGGGGGGGGGGTGCTATATGTATTATTTGGGGCCATAATTATTTTATACTAGGGGGGGGGGATGCTACATATATTATTTGGGGCCATAATTATTTTATACTAGGGGGGGATGCTATATGTATTATTTGGGGCCATAATTATTTTATACTGGGGGGATGCTATATATTATATATCACTAAGCTGGGGGATGTATATGGGATACAGTATATTACTAAGCTGGGAGGCTGTATATGGGATACAGTATATTACTAAGCTGGGAGGGGACTGTATATCGGGTACAGCATATTACTAAGTTGGGGGGATGTATATGGGATACAGAATATTACTAAGCTGGGAGGGGACTGTATATGTGGGGCAAGATTTTATTTAAGCTGTAGGGGATCTGTATATAATTTAATTGGGTGGTGAATAACGAGGCCTTTAAATATATGAGAGCAGGGATATATAAAAATAAATGTATTATATATATATATATATATATATTCATTAGGGGGTTGTCAGAACCGTTCAGTGTGAATTGTGCCTCTGGAGTCTGGACACACCCGATGACTATGGTCCAGCAGTTAATGAGTTACCTGGTCTTTGCTGGACTGATGCAGCTGATTTCAGCTCCAATCAGCACTAGTCCTATCAGCTTCTTGTCTGTCTCTCCAGCTTTACTTATAAGGCTGCCAGTGGCTCAATTGCGTGCTGGCTATTGTCTAGTTCTTACCTGGATATCCCAGCTCCCCATATTTCCCTGTGACCTCTTTGTACCTTCTGTTATCGTTGCCGAACCTTTGCCTGACTTTGACTACCGTTTTTTGCCTACTGAATTTGTACTGCGATTCTTCTGGTTTTTGATTCTGGCTTGTCGACTACCCCTTATTGTGTTGTCTGTCTTGTCCAGTTACGTGTGTCACTTACATAGTATAGGGACCGCCACCGAGGTTGTCCGCAGTTGCTAGAGCTGTCTTGAGGCAAGCAGGTAGGGACAGTGGGAGGGGGTTCAGCCTCAGGGCTCACTGTCTGGTTGTCTTTCCCCCCACCTACTGACAGAATAGCCAGCCCAAAAATATACTGTCGCTGTCATGGACAGCAGAACTACGTTGACAAATATTGTGGAACAGATGCAGCAAATCAACACCATGGTGCAGGAACTAGCTGTTCGGCTTCATGAGCAGGAGACGGCCCCACGTCAGTTTACCATGGCTTCCCCAGCACCACCTGAGCCACCTGTACAACTCCCAGATAAGTTCAGTGGGGATAGAAAGAGATTCTGTGCCTTTCGGGAGGGGTGTAAATTGTTTTTTAGATTGCGCCCCCGCTCTTCTGGGGATGAGGTCCAGAAGGTGGACATAGTTATGTCTCTACTCCAGGGGTCACCACAGGAATGGGCTTCCTCGTTACCTCCTAGTTCTCCTGAGTTGCAGACGGTGGATGGGTTTTTTCAGGCCCTAGGGCTACTGTATGAAGACCCGGATAGTGCAGCTAATGCTGAACGTCACTTGACAGGTCTGAGGCAGGGTAGGCGTCCTGTGGAGGAATATTGCTCGGAGTTTAGGCAGTGGAGTGGTCCCTCCACTTGGAATGACTCGGCACTCCGATTTCAGTTTCGTGTCGGACTGAATGATCGGTTGAAGGATCTGTTGGTAGCTTATCCCACTCCTAGTTCACTTGAGGATAGCATGACATTAGCTATCCGAGTTGACAGACGCTTGAGAGACAGGCTAAAGGAGAGAGGTACATCAGACGCTTTTAGACCTTCACCTATTCGTGTTACCAACCCTAGTCCTTCCCCTCCTGCTATACCCCCATCAGAGGAACCTATGCAAGTGGATTCTACTGATGCCAAGACCAGACGTGCATATCGTGTGTTGAACAACTTATGTTTCTACTGTGGGAAAGCAGGACATCGAGTCCGGCAATGTCCATCCCTTCCTGGACCACCGCCGGAAAACTTCTACGCCTGAGTGACTATCGAGGGGGTCACTCAGGCGAACAGGTAACCTTCACCAATAAGAATAAGTTATTATTGCCTATTTCATTGTCTTTGGGAGGGAGAAACATCTCTGGTTATGCTCAGATTGACTCGGGGTCTTCTGCTAATTTTGTTAACCCTATGTTCTTTTCCGGTCTAGAGGTGTGTCCCCTTCTGCTCCAATCTCCTGTTAATGTCACAGGAGCAGACTCAGCCCCCTTCGCTCAGGGGGATATACGTTACATCACTCCCTGCCTTGAGGTTAAGGTGGGGGCAGTTCATGTGGAACGTATGAAGTTTTTGTGTCTGCATAACCTGTCGTCTGATGTGATCTTAGGGTTGCCTTGGTTGGAGAAGCACAATCCTGTTTTTAATTGGGCAAACCGGGAACTGGTGAAATGGGGTACTGAATGTGACTCCCATTGTGAGGTGGTTTCTTTTGCTGAGTGCTCTTCCATGGAAGAGGATATTCCGAGTTTTTTGTCCGATTATGCAGATGTATTTGATGAAAAAACTGTGGACGGATTGCCGCCACACAGATCATACGACTGTGCCATTGAATTAATTCCCGGCGCCAAGTTTCCTCGAGGTCGTATTTTTAACTTGTCTTGTCCGGAAAGGGAGGCTATGCGGGAGTATATTAAGGAAAGTCTCCAGAAGGGTCACATTCGCCCATCTTCATCCCCATTGGGAGCAGGGTTCTTTTTTGTGGGAAAGAAGGATGGGGGATTACGACCCTGTATAGATTATCGACAACTTAACAGAATCACTGTTAAGAATCAACACCCTCTACCCCTGATTCCTGACTTATTTAACCAAATTGTGGGGGCCAAATGGTTTTCCAAGATAGACTTGCGAGGGGCTTACAATTTGATTAGAATCAGAGAGGGTGATGAATGGAAGACCGCTTTCAATACACCAGAGGGTCATTTTGAATATCTAGTGATGCCTTTCGGTCTATGTAATGCCCCGGCGGTCTTTCAACATTTTGTGAATGATATATTTCGTCAGCATCTAGGTCGTTTTCTTGTGGTCTACTTAGATGACATTTTGATTTTTTCTCCCGACTGGGCTTCACACATAAAACATGTTCGTATAGTGATGGAACTGCTTAGACAAAACAGTCTGTTTGCTAAGTTGTCTAAATGTCAGTTTGGTATCCAGGAGGTCTCTTTTTTAGGTTACTACATCACCCCTAATTCCTTCCGTATGGATCCCCTTAAGGTGGTGGCCATCGAAAAGTGGGAACGTCCCAATAATTTGAAGGCCTTACAAAGATTTCTGGGGTTCGCTAATTATTATAGGAAATTTATTAAGGGGTTTTCTGTTATAGCCAAACCACTTACTGATCTCACCAGGAAGGGGGCAGATCTTGTCAACTGGTCTCATGAGGCTATCCGAGCTTTTGACAAGCTCCGTAAGTGTTTTTCAGAGGCCCCAGTATTGAGTCAACCTAATTTTGAACGTCCATTTATTGTGGAGGTGGACGCATCAGAGGTAGGGGTAGGAGCGGTGTTGTCCCAAGGATCGGACACTCTTACTAACCTGCGACCTATTGCGTTCTTCTCAAAGAAGTTCTCTCAAGCTGAATGTAACTATGATATCGGTAATAGAGAACTATTGGCCATCAAGTTGGCATTTGATGAATGGAGGCATTTCCTTGAAGGTGCCAAACATAAGGTGGTGGTACTCACTGATCATAAGAATCTGGTTTACCTAGACAATGCTAAACGTCTCTCGCCACGTCAAGCCCGATGGGCTTTGTTTTTTACCAGATTCGATTTTGAAGTCACTTACCGACCTGGTCCCCGTAATATCAAGGCTGACGCCTTGTCTCGTAGCTTTGATATAGAAAGTTCCCCCAGGACTCAATCTGATACTGTTTTAAGACCCGGGGTAGTAGTGTCTATTTTGCAACCTGACTTGGTGACCCTGATTGCAGAATCTCAGGGTCAAGCACCTCATAACACTCCAGACTCTTTGTTGTATGTACCGCCTAACCTTCGACTCCGAGTTCTTGAAGAGATTCATAGTTCAGTTTTGTCTGGTCATCCAGGTGTGGCAGGTACTAAGTATCTGCTCTCACGCCATTACTGGTGGCCATCTTGGGCTCGAGATGTCAAGGCTTTTGTCGAAGCTTGTGAGGTTTGTGCTAGGTCCAAGGTCCCTCGTAGACCACCCGAGGGTCTGTTACATCCTCTACCGGTTCCTACGAGACCTTGGACGCATCTTTCTATGGATTTTATTACCGACTTGCCACTATCTAAGGGTAAGACAGTCATTTGGGTAGTGGTGGATAGATTTTCTAAGATGTGTCATCTCATCCCACTACGCAAACTGCCTAACGCTCGCACACTCGCCACACTTTTTATTAATCATATTCTACGTCTTCATGGGTTGCCTGAGAATGTTGTTTCCGACAGGGGTGTCCAGTTTGTGGCTAGGTTTTGGAGGGAGTTCTGTGGCAAATTAGGTATCTCTCTGTCCTTCTCGTC
Organism: Engystomops pustulosus; assembly: GCF_040894005.1. Taxonomy (NCBI): domain Eukaryota; kingdom Metazoa; phylum Chordata; class Amphibia; order Anura; family Leptodactylidae; genus Engystomops; species Engystomops pustulosus. The sequence continues at coordinate 61,424,087 of NC_092411.1, forward strand.
TGCATTCCATCCTCAGACCAATGGACAGACAGAGAGGACCAATCAATCGTTAGAGCAATTTCTAAGATGTTTTGTGGCTGATACTCAGAATAAGTGGAAAGACTTCATTTCTCTAGCAGAGTTTGCTATAAACAATCATGAACAACGTTCTATTAAGATGTCACCTTTCTTCTGTAATTATGGTTTTAACCCCAGGTACTCGTCTGTTCATTCTGCAGAATCTATTAATCCCTCAGCCGAGGTCATTTTCTCTAAACTGTGCACAGTTTGGGCCCAAGCTCATCAGAACTTGGTAAAAGCCCAAGAGGCTTATCAAAGACATGCTAATAAAAGACGTATATCTGGTCAGCAATATGTACTAGGTGAGAAGGTCTGGCTTTCAGCTAAAAATCTGAAACTTAGGGTGCAGTCAGGGAAACTGGCACCCAAATATATTGGACCTTATACCATTGTGGAAATCATTAATCCGGTAACCTTTAGGTTGAAACTACCCAATGCTCTTCGTATCCATCCTGTGTTTCATAAGTCTCTTCTTAAAAGATATGTGCCATCGGTGTTGCCTTCACCTCCTCCGGCTCCACTCATCGTCCAGGGGGAATTGGAGTATGAGGTGGAGAAAATTTTGAATTCCCGCTGGGTACAGGACTCCTTACAGTATCTGGTCCACTGGAAGGGTTTCGGACCGGAGGAGCGCACGTGGATCTCTGCTAAAGACATGCATGCGCCCCGTCTGGTCCGGCGATACCATTTACATAATCCTTCTAAGCCTGGTCCAATGATTAAGGGTCCTGAGGCCCCTCATAAGAGGGGGGGTACTGTCAGAACCGTTCAGTGTGAATTGTGCCTCTGGAGTCTGGACACACCCGATGACTATGGTCCAGCAGTTAATGAGTTACCTGGTCTTTGCTGGACTGATGCAGCTGATTTCAGCTCCAATCAGCACTAGTCCTATCAGCTTCTTGTCTGTCTCTCCAGCTTTACTTATAAGGCTGCCAGTGGCTCAATTGCGTGCTGGCTATTGTCTAGTTCTTACCTGGATATCCCAGCTCCCCATATTTCCCTGTGACCTCTTTGTACCTTCTGTTATCGTTGCCGAACCTTTGCCTGACTTTGACTACCGTTTTTTGCCTACTGAATTTGTACTGCGATTCTTCTGGTTTTTGATTCTGGCTTGTCGACTACCCCTTATTGTGTTGTCTGTCTTGTCCAGTTACGTGTGTCACTTACATAGTATAGGGACCGCCACCGAGGTTGTCCGCAGTTGCTAGAGCTGTCTTGAGGCAAGCAGGTAGGGACAGTGGGAGGGGGTTCAGCCTCAGGGCTCACTGTCTGGTTGTCTTTCCCCCCACCTACTGACAGGGGTGCTATATATTTATTAGTTATAGGATACAGATTACTTTGCATCATGTAAGCCAAATGTTGGGGGGGTCTGTAATAATAAATTGGGGTTGTTGTATATTGATTGGTGCTTAGCATGCTATAATTCCAGTAGACTAATATATATATATATATATATATATATATATATATATATATATATATATATATATATATATATATATATATAATGAAGGGATGTGTTATATGTGGGGAGAGTGCGGTCAGTTGTGCTGTGAGGGGTATATATTATTTAGGAGCGCAGTGTTGTTATCCAGGAGACTTTATATTGTAAGTGACTGTGGTATTTTTAGGGACGCTGGGTGGAGATGCTGCACGGAGCTGAAGATATCTGGCCGTGAATTCAGCAGTGATACGTCATGGATTGGAGAACCCGGAATAAAGTTCTACTGATGGAAGAGATTGTCATCTATAAGGTACTAGATGCCACTAATGCCTCTCAGATCCTGTAGTCAGTCACACAGTGTCAGTAGGGTTGTTAATTGTTAGTAAAGTTTAAGGATTTACTTAACAGGGAGCGTGGGGGGGGGGGCAGCATTTTAATATTCGCCTCAGGCAGCAAATATGCTAGAATCGTCCCTGTGTATATATATATATATATATATATATATATATATATATATATATATATATATATATACATATACGTTTGCAACATCCCCCAACAGGGCCTAGCCTTTCTTCGGTGGCTGTAGACAGCCAGGGCCCAGTATACTGGGGTGGCTGGCTTATGCAGCCTGGGGGACACTGTGGTCACGGTGCTTGTTATTGGGACAGGAGGACAGGCTTACAGCCTGGCGGGTCTCCAACAGGTGGTGTGTTGCAATAGGTTTCTCCCTGGGGCAACCCCTGAGTGGTATGGAGGTGTCCCTGGGTGATGAAGGATAGGGAGCCCATGATGGTGATGCAGCCTGATCAAGGGATTACAAGGTGGCACTTCAGCTGGAAGGAGATAGCTAGTCAAATCTGATTCCTCAGGATGATGGGTTCACAGCCTGGCAAGGTGACTTCAGGTTGGAAGATGGTGGGCTGATTCAGCAGCAAGGTTATAACCAGGGCCGCCGATAGGGCAGTACAACTGGTACTGCCCTATGGGGCCCGGACTCTAAGACACTAGGGGGGGGCCCGCAGGGCCGCATCTGCCATGAGGCGAGATGAAAATCTCGCCTCGGGCGGCAGAATGCGGCCCTCTTTAAAAGCGGCATTTTGCAGCTCCAATCTGGGCGATTCGGGCGCCCGCTGGCGCCCGAATCTCCCTTCAGATAAATCGCACCTGTCTCTTTAAGAAACAGGTGCGATTTACATGCGGAGCGGCGCAGCGCCTTTACGGCTGCTGGCGTCGCTCCGTACAGTGCAGTGACACAGGCGGCTGATGATGACGTAACGCGCCTGTGTCACTCAGCCAGAAGAGCCGCTGCCAGAAGAGCCGCGTGAATATGGGAGCCGCGCGCCGTGGGAGCACCCTGCCGTGAGGTAAGTACAAGTTTTATTATTTTTATTGTCCAATTATTAATTAAATATATATATTAGGGGGCGATTACTACTGTAACGGGGGGGGGGGGGTTGTCTTCGATATATACTTTTTTACTAGGGAGGCTGTGTATAGTTATAAGGGGCCAGATCCCATTTTTCCTGGGGGGGGGGGGGGGGTTGTATATATTTATATGAGGGGCCAAATTCTTATTACACTGGGGGGGGGGTGTATATATTTATATGGGGGGCCAAATTCTTATTACACTGGGGGGGGGCTGTATATATTTATATGGGGGGCCAAATTCTTATTACACTGGGGGGGGGGCTGTATATATTTATATGGGGGGGCCAGATTCTGTTTATTCTAGGGGGGCTGTATATATTTATATGGGGCCAGATTCTGTTTATTCTAGGGGGGCTGTATATATTTATATGGGGGGCCAGATTCTGTTTATTCTGGGGGGCTGTATATATTTATATGGGGGGCCAGATTCTGTTTATTCTGGGGGGCTGTATATATTTATATGGGGGGCCATACTCTGTTTATTCTGGGGGGCTGTATATATTTATATCGGGGGCCATACTCTGTTTATTCTGGGGGGCTGTATATATTTATATGGGACCAGATTCTGTTTATTCTTGGGGGGGGGGTATATATTTATATGGGGCCAGATTCTGTTTATTCTGGGGGGGCTGTATATATTTATATGGGGCTGGATACTGTTTATACTGGGGGGCCTATAAAAATAAATTATATATATATATTCATTAGGAGGTGCTATATATTTACTTCAATCAGGGTAGTACTCTATATAAATTCACATGTAACATAATAACTGGGTGGGATATATTATTCATAAGATACAATAGATTACTTTGCATCATGTAAACCAAATATTGGGGGGGGGTCTGTATTAATAAATTAGGGGTGTTGTATATTGATTGGTGCTGTACATGCTATAATTCCAGTAGAATATTTATATATAATGAGGGGATGTGTTCTATGTGGGGTAGCGTGCGGTCACTTGTGTTGTGAGGGTTATTTAGGAGCGCAGTGTTGTTATCCAGGAGACTTTATACTGTAAGTGACTGTGGTATTTTTAGGGACGCCGGGTGGAGATGCTGCACGGAGCTGAAGATATCCAGCTGTGAATTCACCTGTGATACGTCATGGATTGGAGAACCCGGAATAAAGTCCTCCTGATGGAAGAGATTGTCATCTATAAGGTACTAGATGCCACTAATGACTCCCAGATCCTGTAGTCAGTCACACAGTGTCAGGGAGCTGTCTGTAGGGATGTTAATTGTTAGTAAAGTTTTCAGCATTTTCTGAACAGGTAGCGGAGGGGGGGGGGCAGCATTTTAATATTCGCCTCAGGCAGCAAATATGCTAGAATCGGCCCTGGGGGGGGGGGGGGGAGTGCGCAGTGCGCTGCGTACAGTTCTTTCATGCTTACCCTGCCGCCAGCGTCGCGTCGGTCTCTGCGCGCTTCCTCCTGGGCTGGCTGTGTGATCCCGCGAGATCCAGTGCTGGGTCACAGCCTGGTCTCGCGGGATCACACACTGTCTGCAGGAGAAGAAGGCGCGCGCAAGAGAACGAGAAGAAGACCGGAGCAGCCTTTTCCTTTTTGTAAATATATTTTGTGGCTGGGGCCCTGGGGGGGGGGGGGGGGGGTTGTGGATAGTTCTGATGGGGGCAGAAACGGCTGACCTGAGGTCTGATGGATAGGGGCAGAAACGGCTGACCTGAGGTCTGATGGGGGCAGAAATGGCAGACTTGAGGTCTGATGGATAGGGGCAGAAATGGCTGACCTGAGGTCTGATGGATAGGGGCAGAAATGGCTGACCTGAGGTCTGATGGGGCACATTAAGCTGACCTGAGGTCTGATGGGGCACATTAAGCTGACCTGAGGTCTGATGGGGGCACAAGACGCTATTTGAGGTCTGATGGGGGCACGATACGCCGACCTGAGGTCTGATTAGGCCACGAGACGCCGATCCCTGTACTGTGACATCACTGTGTTTATTATCCCTGTACAGTGACATCTCTGTGCTTATTATGTCTGTACTGTGACATCACTGTGCTTATTATGTCTGTACTGTGACATCACTGTGTTATTTTTATAGTGTGGTACATGAGTATTTTGTCTTTATATATATCCCTTGTTTAAAGGGAATCGAGCACCAGGTGCACAGCATAGTACCTGAAGGTATCATGCTATGCACCTGATGACCCTGACTTCAGCACTGTAAGTTCCATCAAAATGGCCTCTATGGTTATCCTTTAATGCTTTTATAAAGAATTATGTTAATTACCAGCTTAGGAGCAGTGGGAGTGCTCCAGTGCACCTAAGGGCTCCTTATGTCACCCAGCGGCCAGTCCTGCGGACTGCGGTGATCCGAAATCCCGATACCTGTGCCTGCTCAGCAGCCTCTGTGAATCAGTGTGCAGGTGCAGGGACTTTAGGTTTCCTTGGGGCATGCAATGAACGCTCCTTCTTTTCCTTCCCATTGGTTCTGAGGAAATATGAAGTCCTGACCCTTATGCAGTGATTCACAGAGGTTGCTGAGCAGGCACAGGTACCAGGACTTCAGATTACCTCAGGACTGGTGGCAGGGTGACGTAAAGAGCCCTTAGGTGCACTGGAGCACCCCCACTGGTAATTAACACAATTCTTTATTAAAACATTAAAAGATAGTGGCGGCCCTAGCAATTGCACTTTATAATGTTATATTTGTTATATGTTGTCTGTTAAACACTTTTATATGTTTACTGTTCACCATGCTTTAGTTTTTGATGCCATATTTGCACTATAATAAATATACTTGACCAAAAGTATGACTCCTATTGGCAATCTACCAGAAGAGTGTGCCTTGTCGTAGCAACAGGCCTCAAACCCTGTTTGTGAAAGGTCACTGCGGGGGGCAGGAGGCTTGTTCGGTTTTGGGGTGTGTTGGGGCCCAGACACTTTTGCTGTATGGGGCCCCGAATTTCCTGATGGCTGCCCTGGTTATAACCTTAGGGAGTGTCCAGCTCAGATGGATCATCCAACCAGCTAGCAACTTCCTTACAGCAATTACTAAGCATATCATAGGGTAACAACATTCAACATGTTAACTCTGGAAAGCCCCTTTAATATTAAAGTGGGGTAAAATTTGGGGAACTGCAATTTTGTAAATGTTTTAAACTAAATTTGCCACTAGATGGCACAATTATCCCAGACTATCTGTATACTTTACATAAACTGTACTGAACAGTGAGTAGTCTGTAGAAGCAAAAGTAGCAGTCACAAGGTTTGCACTGAAGTTACATCATCTGCAAAGACTTGGGTACAGTTCATATGTAAAATAATGTATTAGATATCAACCAAGGTTATTGGAACAACAAGTTTTTGAATAAATGATTATTAGATTATAGTAAAAAATACTCTAAAACGCTCTCCAAGATGCCAAGGCAACTTTTAAGCTATACATCATAAGCTAGATTTACTGAAAGTTTGACAGTGCAAAATGAGGCCACAACATTTTAGACATTTACAGTGGAATACAGAGTACTGTCCCTTGCTCTCTTCCCTCTAGTGATGTAAATGTCCTTATCTGGACAGTCCATGGTGGTCCCTGAGTGTACACTCAGCGAAAGTTGGGATAGACGCAATAAAAGATCATAAACCAGAGTGCCAGTGTCTCGTGCATTGTTCTAGTATGATGTAAGTGAAATATGAATATGTAAAGTTAGACTAGACAAATAAGTCTGTCTCAGTTTGAGACTGTCTAGTCTTATTTTACACCTTCTTTGTTACCTTACTTCATGCTAGAACAATGTGCCGAAATTTGTCCCACCTTAGTGCACCCCCACATCTTTGTGAACCAACACCCCCTTTCTGCAAAAATTGGTAAAAATGTCTAAGAACTGTTCAAAAAATACTGTTTAATTCTATCACATTTTACTTAGATTGAAGATTCCTGTTACAATCCTAGCTGATGTGGTGATGGAGCTAAAAAGGCAGCAAAGACACCAAAGCCCCATGTTACCTCAGGTGTGCAAATATCCTTAAAGGACATCTACCATTTGATTTGATGCCAAACTGACCTTGAGAATGCTGTAGCTACACTGATGCAGAATAAAATCTTGTGGTTGTCTACTCCCTGAGTAGAGTGATTTTGCTGAAAAAACAATTATAATATTCAGGACCTTGGGAAAGCTGGATTGCATGATTGCACAAGTTACACAAAGCTTGTATTACACACTGTATTAATCAAGACAGGACTAATCAACCTGAGCTACAGAGCATACAGAGCAGCTGGGGGATGGTGCAGCAATTGATTATTCTGCCTTCAGATACAACCCAGGGATTACACTATCCTCTGGTGCAGTGCATAACTAATCTGCTAGGAAAAGCGCTGTGCCAGACAAAGGAGCGAGCCTGCTTCATTATCATAATTTATTGATTGTTTTATCAGCAAAATCGTTCAGTTCAGGGATTAAACAAGATATGATTCTGCATCAGTGTAGCTAAAGCATTCTCAAGGTATGTTTGATTCATAATGCATGAAATTAAACGGTAGGTTTACTTTAAGATAGGTTATCAACATGTAAATCCTGAATCACCCCTTTTAAGTGGTCAGAAGATAGACCCACCCTTAAAGGACATCAACCACCAGGATCAAGGATTGTGCCCCCTCTGACAGAATCCACTACACTTTTAACTTCCTATGCCCTTGTTTTTAGGAAACAAATGCTTCATAAATTATGCAAATGATCCTGAGGGGCTCAAGGCTCCATTAACATCTATGTAGCCCCAGAGCCCCTCAGGCTCATTTGCATAATGTTTAAAAAAATTTTTTGGGCAAAATCCAGGTCATAAGACACTAAGAGAAGAGCAGATCCTGCCAGAGGTGGCACACACCAATATGCCAGTGTGCTTGGTTTACAATCCTTCATCCTAGTGGTAGATCTCCTTTAGATTTGACTGATCTGGCAAGCTTTGTGCAGCACTGCAGAATCTACTGGCACTATATAAATAAAGGGATTATTATTATTAAATAGTTTAAGCTGATTCAACAATTTTACATAGGTCATGATAAGTAGCAGTGACCTTAAAGTGGTTGCCCAGTATCAGGGTTTTTAGTCATAGGGGTATCCCACTACCGCCACAGTTTCAGTGGTAACATTGTATTGACAACCCACGTACACTACAGGATGCAGCTTCCATTTTGCTCCTATAATATGATGAAGTGTGAAGTGACTAACCGCCTACATAGTTTTTATCACTGTCTGTATGTACCAGGAGAATGTAAAGGGATAAGTTGTACTGTATCCAAACATCAATTTGAATATTATTTAAAAACAATAATCTGCTATTAACATGACTGTTTCAGTCCCATAAAATACAATTCTAGTGCATTTCTTCTTAGAACTGATTATTGTAGTTTATAAGGCCGGTAAAAGACGCAAGTCCAACCTAAGAATTAAATAAATGTTTTATCCCCATAACCCGTGATATTTTTTCTCTCCAGAAAGTCATCCAGGCCTCTCTTGAACATGTACATAGAGTCCGCCATAACAACCTCCTGCGGCAGAGAGTTCCACAGTCTCACTGCTCTTACAGTAAAGAACCTTTGTCTATGGTGATGGTAGAATCGCCTCTCCTCTAGGCGTAGAGGATGCCCCCTTGTCCTGGTCACAGGCCTAGGTATCTAGGAGAGATCCTTGTACAGATCCTTGAGAGATCCTTGTTCAGGAAGTTGTACATTGTAATGAGGTCTCCTCTCAGTCGTCTTTTTTCAAAACTGAATAACCCCAAATTTTGTAATCTGTCAGTGTATTCTAGTCCCCCTATTCCCCGAATAATCTTGGTTGCTCTCCTCTGCACCTGTTCCAGTTCTACTATGTCCATTTAATCCACTGGTGCCCAAAACTGTACAAAATGGGGCTTATTGACTAAGGGTCGCGGATCACACTTACGTCGGACTGACAGGTATTTAACAGGAGTTTGCGCTGGGATTGTGTGACACGCAATCGGATTATGGTGCAGCCGCGCTGGCTTCTATGCAACAGAAATCGGGGAGCGGGTGGGTAGACAATCCGAAGGATTCGGACTGAGCGTGGGATTTCACTTTCAAATTGTGTCGCAAGACAACACACTTACATACACCAGGAAGAAGAAGGTGAACTTCGTTGGACCTGAGCGGGGAAGCGACACATGCAGGATATCGGCTGCATGATCTTAGTGAATCGCAGCAGAGTGCATTATCGTCGGACAATGCACTTTCGTGAACTCCGCAGGACCAGGTAAGTAAATGTGCCCCATTATTCCAAGTGTGGTCTGACCAATGATTTTTATAAGGGCAAAACTTTGTCTTTATCATGAGAATCTATTCCTCTCTTTATACATCCCATAATTTTATTTGATTTAGCAGCAGCCGTCTGGCTCTGGTCGCTAAAATTAAGTTTACCATCCACCAGTACCCCAGCTGCAGTTTTACCAAGTAATTGACAGTTTAAAATATAATTATACTTTTTGTTTCCATGACCCAACTGCATAACCTTTATCTACATTAAACCTCATCAACCATTTCTCCCCCCACTCCTCAAGCTTCCACAAATCCCTCTGTAATGCTAAACTATCAACCTCATTATTAATTACTTTACACAGCTTAGTATCATCTGCAAATATTGACTGTGTAAACCCACCACAAGATCATTAAATATAAATGTAAAAATATTTTTAAAAAAGTAACCCCAATACTGACCCCTGTGACACTCCACTGGTAACATCAACCCAATCGGAGAATGTGCCATTAACCCTTCCCGCCGCAGCCCTTTTTCGTTTTTGGGTTTTCATTTTTCACTCCCCACCTTCAAAAATCTATAACTTTTTCATTTTTCCATGTACAGAGCTGTGTGATGGCTTATTTTCTGCGTAACAGATTGCACTTCAAAATGGCGGTAATTAATATTCCATGCCGTGTACTGCGAAGAGGGAAAACATTTCAGAATGCAGTGAAATTGGTAAAAAAAAACGCATTTGTGCCGTATTCTTGTGGGTTTGGATTTTACGGATTTCACTGTATGCCCCAAATGACATATCTACTTTATTCTTTGGGTCGGTACGATTACGGGGTTATCAAATTTGTATAGGTTTTATAATGTTTTCATACATTTAAAAATATGAAAACCTCCTGTACAAAAAATTTTTGGGGGATTTTGCCGTCTTCTGGCGCTAATAACATTTTTATACATTGGTGTACGGAGTTTTAGGTTGTGTCGTTTTAGGCAGATTTTGATGACGTTTAGAATGTTATCATTTTTAGGACTGTACGACATTTTGATCACTTTTTATAGAATTTTTAATTTTTTTTATTAAATGGCACTTTGGGGCGCGATTTTCCATTACGGCATTAAACAGTGAAAAACCGTTATAATATTTTGATAGATCACGCATTTTCGGATGCTGTGATACCTAATGTGTTTATGATTTTTATTGTTTATTTATATTTATATCAGTTCTAGGGAAATGGGGGTGATTTGAGTTTTTAGGTTTTTTTATTATAACTATTTTTTTTTTATTTTTTTCATTTTTATTTTTACTATTTTTCAGACTCCCTAAGGTACTTTAACCCTAGGGTGTCTATACGATCCTATCATATACTGCCATACAGCCCATTTGCTGCCATCTTTTTGAAGCCGGCGGCGGCGATCAGTGGGAAAATACTGGCACCGATTGCGGGTGTTACCGGTAAGTCTAACCGGCTATGGAGAGGGCTCAGCCCATGAGTCCACTCAATGCACCCGCACCTGGCATGTGACATAGTATTACATCACTTATTGGTAAGGGGTTAATGACGATCCCCTGTTTTCTATCACTAAGCCAATTACTTACCCAAATAAACAGATTTTCCCCCAGTCCCAGCAGTCTCATTTTTTTTACCAACCTTTTATGCGATACTGTGTCAAATGCTTTGGAAAAGTTCATCACCAAATTATTGTGATGTTAATTTCCTATACTACCTAAAAGTGTACAAATAATTTGAAAACTGGATAAAATCAGTCCTTTGGTCAAGGGAGCATGTCACTACACAGTCCACACTAAGTGGACAATGTCAGATTGTGTAGAGATACCCAAACCCTGTCTTATAACTCACACTCAGGGCCGGCACCAGCACTTGGCATACCCGGGCAAGTTGTGGGACCCAGGGCCACTGGGGAGCCCACATAAGGCTGTACATAAAGAATCCATAGGGGGTGAGGGGGCTGTTTGGAATGATAAACTAGGGAATAGTTTTTAGTTTATTAATGCTGCCACATGAGTTCACTGCAAAGGGGCCTACTGAGGCTCTGTCTCCAAGGGGCCTCCTGAATCCTGGAGCCAGCCCTGCTTGTACATATCATTTTTTTCATATCCATCTAAACAGTTTAAAGGAAACCTACCACTTGAAGTGGCAGGTTTCTGATGGAAATACCGGGCACCAGCTCAGGGTGAGCTGGTGCCGGAGCTTATTTTCGTTAGTGTTTTAAACCGCTAAGGCTGCTCCACAATTGTTATTGTCAGGACTCTCAAATTGTACTGAATGGATCAGGTTTCAGGCCTTTTGCTGGAAAGCCACACCCAGAGCTGCCTGTGATTGACAGCTGCATTTCTGATCCTGGGAAAGCTGGGTGTGCCTCTGAACTCGTTTTGCCTGCAGCTGCGGTTTGAGTGATGGACGGCTGAGCCAGTCAGTGCTGGAGGCAGTGTCCATTACTGCTTTATATTCTGCTCAGCCCCTTCATTTGGTGTTGGTTATTGCAGTCTTTCTGTGTATCTAGTGCTCTTGCTATTGTGTTTCTGGCTATTCTGTGTACTGACTTCTGCTTTGCCTTCTGACCATTCTATTTGCTATACGAATCTGTACCTTTACCGCCATCTTGGTTTTGACCCGGTTTGTTTGACTTTGCTTGTCTGTCTGTATCTTTTGTTTGTCCCTCAGTATCGTTTATCTCCTAGTGTGACCCCACCTTCCTGCCTCTCTAGTGTCGGTTTCTGTTACCAGTGTGAACACTGACCTATATCAGTATCCCGGTTACCTGTCCGCTCCACCATCCAGCAGCTGCCAGAAAAAGTAGGTTTTTCCTGTCATCTTGTAGGGTCACTCAGGGACCATCAGTTAGGTTCCTGAAATGGGTTGGTCTTTACCAGGGCGGTTTATCTGCTTTAGGCAGGGCCTTAGTCCGCAGGGACGTCGCAGGGTGAGTTCACCACCACTTACCTAGTCTGACAGCTAGCGCCAAGCCTGGTTGTGGTTGCGCGATTGCTGGACAGGTGCTGACAGTTATACTGCAGGGAATACAATTATTTACTAAAATATACAAGTCAGGTGCAACTTCCTATTAGTATATAATATTATATAATTTTAGTATCTTAGAATTTTAGTATAATATCCTAATAATAATAGTAATCCTAGAATTATATCACTCTAATTTTCAATTCCTCACAAATCAATTTCCAGAAACCTTAAACAAATGATTCTAGTCCCTAAGGATACCATTATTACCAGGGATGGCTCGCGGCTGGAGGATTCATTAATTCTGATGTCATTCTTGCCACAATAGACAACTATTTTCTGTAGAACTCTACTCTATAACTGCCAAAAGACTATTGTACAAAGAAACAAGCAGCAACAATGTAGCCCTAGAACTGCTTTCAGCAGAATGAAAGCAAATGATGATGATTTCCTAAATGTGAAGGCTGAATACAAGTCTTACTTAATGGGCAGATATAGTGTTACTCCTCATGTATACACAGAGCAGCTAATATTGAAAAGTTGTATAAAAGGTTAGGTACTGTTCAAACCTGACATGCTTTCTTTAAAATTAGGGCAGGTTAAGGAATAAAAGGAGTGTTTATGACATATACATTTTGGGAAAATGTATTAAGCCAAATTTCCCAGACTTCTGGTGTAATTTCAAGGCTTTTAGACTTGTTTTCAACATATTTTCTGACTTTTCCTACTAAGGGGGTGAAAAGTGGGCATGGGAAGGCAGAAAATAGTCCTTGCACCAAATATTTTTAGACCACATTGTGGCACACAGTTTAGAACAACTCTATGAAGGTGCCAAGTAGACCACAGTTTTAAACTGCACCAGTGTGGTGTAGCAAAAACTAGTGTAGTCTGTCTTTGCAGTGGCAGAGCTTGCGCCACATTGTTACATCTCCCTCATTCTTTTCTACTTTCTATTGATTAACTCATTTTGATTTACACTGGCAACTTATTTTACAAGAAATCTACTGTAGTCAGCTTTGAGACTATTAAATATAGTTGTATTACAGCATATTCATATTTTCCAGCTTCTCTGTGCAATGAACAAAATATAAAAAGTTGCCACTAGAAAGTACAATTTGTCCTGCCGATAAAAATCCCTCTATAAACGGAGATATAAAAAAAGATATGGCTTGTGGAAAGAGGGGAGTAAATAAGGGAAATACAAATATGGAAAAGGTCCTGGCAAGAAAAGGGTTAAACAAACCACATAAACTTAATAGTTTAACCAATTATCGAAATCTCCCCATTTTCCCTAATAAGCCAGATACAATAATGCTGAAGCATCCTGGCATTATGGGATGGGAGAGCCCACACTTTTTGGGTTTTCTCAGCTTGATAATACCAGCCAGCAGCGGGCCCAGTGTCCAGTCATCTAAATATGGTCATATACTTGATTGTACCCAGCTCTTCCAGCACCCCATATTGAAAGGTACTATATTAGTTGTAATGGGTAGTGATTTATCCTTTTCTCCAAACTAATTCATGGAAACTATCTATTACTTTTTAAACCATAACCATGTCAATAAAATCCTGGTTTTAGATTAGTCCACCAGATCTACAAACCCAAAGTATGTCATTGAATTGTAGTAGCCCCTGTATTTTCTGCCATACAGGAGCCCTGCATCTCAGGACACCTATGTGCCAGGGGCCAGGGACCCCTTTGTTATTAGGGGGTTATAGGGAGTCCCTGTCATTATTGACTGTGGAATATCTCTGGACTACCTACTCCAAGAGTTACCGCATTTAATGGCCGCAGGCACTGATTGCCATGAGTGACCTCATCAGTTTACTTGAAATGCTGGGAAACTCCTACTAATCGAGAAGCAGCCCAGCAATTGCAATTATTGGCAAGCCAATCAGCTTGGCAATATTATGCCAGGAATGAAGAAAAAAGAAGAAAAATGAAAGCAAATATGGATAAAAGGGAATTTTGTATTCAACAATTATTTCCTCCTCTCCCAACCAGCAAGACAAATAATAATATTAATTATATCTATGTAATATTAACATAGAAATGTCTCCTATCACATTTTTTTTTATTACAAATGTTTTTGTTATACTGTCCGCACGAAAAGCAAGGGAAATTAGCGTAAGTATATAATTACTCTTTCTGGCCATAGTGAAAATCGCAGAATATAGTATTATGTATATAGATAGTGACATAGAAAAATATTCAGAAATCATGTAATATTCCTAAAAATCTGTTTTACAGAAAAACTTGGTTTAAAAAATAGGTAATATTCTGGGGGCACATTACCCTTAAGTGGTATAAAGTATATTGCACTTTATAAGCTCTACAGAACTGACCCATATATGTGCATTTTTCTAAAGATCTCACTCACATGGACAACAGAATAAATCTTAACGTTATACATCAAATTAAAAAAAAAAAACACTTCCTACTTTGGAAGAGGTCTCTGACAAATGGCATCACATAAAACCTCTGCTGGTTTCGGCTTCTTCAGGGGCTCACCATTTCTTTACTGAGAGACTGATTAGCATGCAAAGCTCTGCCGAGATCGAATGCACTAAGGACCTTCTTAAAAGCATGCAGAGACACTGGGTCTTTGTGCATTGTTGGCAATGAATGTGGTATATTTGTATAAGAAATGGGCCTTTGCCAATAAACCCTTTTTAAGTTTGCAAAGTGCAGATTTTTACATTTATTTCTGTAAATAGGCACTCTAAACTAAATACCAAATAGAAAGCAGGTTTGATGCTGTCAAGTATGACTTCTGTGCTTCATTCACATATTATGGAATAGAGTGTAGAGAATAATGGCTGTGAGGGAGAGGAAGCACTGCACTCCATAGTAAGAGCTTACCCAACATACCGTAACAAGGCTTGGCATATTAAATTCAATAGAAATGTGTATACAAGCTAAATCTGCTGTGATCCTCTGAACTTCACCCGACGAATGCTATCAGCTGTTGATAACTTCAGGAAATTTTGTATTCCATGCTGCTAAGTTGATAAACGAATCCCAAAAATAAAACACAAGGAATAGCCCTGCTTACATCTATAAACATACCTTTTATACAGGGGCGTAACTATGGTGTTAGAAGCCCATAGGGCCCAAAGTGTTAGGGGGCCCTGTCATAATAATGCTTAAAAGTCGATATATTATTCACTGAGAATGTGTAGAGAGAATAAAATATAACTTTTATTTGTAATCTCAATTAAAAAAAACATCTAATAAATGTCAGCAAAACCCAAAGGTGTGTGGAACATAATTACAACCATACTGAAAAAAATCATACTGAAAAATCTTTTTGGAGAGATTGATACTCCCTCATGCTCCAAATTTCCTAATGACTGACATTGAAAGGATGATAAAGGTAGAGGGCAGAGCTGTTCACCAATATTCACAGACTTGTTCACTTACCACACTACACACTGCGGCTGAATTGGGGATTCACACTGAACTACATAAAGGTCTGCTGGCGTGCTAACTCTGACCCTCTCCTATTTACATTGCAACCATCCGTTTCTATCCCTGTGACAACCAATTGCAGCTCAGTTTTCATTTTACCAGTGCTCATGAATATTTTAAAGGGGAGCTGTGATTGGTTGCCATGGACAACTAGAAATATTCTGACTTTCAGACAGTTTGATAAATCTGCCCCAATGTATGTGCTGCTGATTGTGCATGCACACAATCAAGGTCCCGCATTGATAACAGCAGTGAACCCGAGCTGTGGGTTCTCTGAGATTATAAACCCATAGTACCTCCCATTCATGCGGGGCATCCCTATCCATTGTCCAATCCGCTGGCTTCACTCGGGGCCCCTACTCCATGATGCTCTGCCCCCGTCATAGTCCAGACAGCCAATCCTAGGGCTAGTACCAGACACACCTCACCTAGCCACATCATCAGCACCTATGAAGAAGGATAGGCGTGCCTGCTCACTGAGCCACAGGATTTATGACCCCGCCCTGGATTCTAACGAGACCAATCAGGACCGTGATCCGTGCATGGCACGTTGGCCCCCGGACCAGTTGGACAGGGATTGTAGTGAGTCTGTAGCAACAGGCCCGCCTCTAGACGCGGCTAGTTGGTGTAGCTCCTCCACAATGTTACATAGGGTCCTAACGATGACCCCCCAGCAAAAAAGTCGGGTAAGATCAGGGAACCAGGGGGGTGGGGGTGCCACAATCCCCTGCTGCACTGGGGTAAGACCCAATGGAGTCAGGGTAAAATGTGCCGTGTGTGTTGCGGCACTCATATATTGACACAATTGCCCACAATGGGAGGAAAAACATATGATAGACATAAGGTCTACAAATCTGAGATAACTCAGAACGTCCAATGGGGACTTTGAGTATAGGAGGAAGAGGAACACCGGTAATGGCAACATTGGTCCTTAAATACATGGAAAAAGTTCCTCACTCAATGTCAAGGGGGTAGTACATAATGCACTAGGGAATGCAGTAAAGAGGGACCATGTCCCAAAATGGTGCAAGCCAGAGTCATGGTCACTCATGACAATGCCCAAAATATCACAGATAGTATTATCATAGAAGCCAAGTATTCTTATGATGCACAGAAAAGAAAGAAAGCAATAAATTCCAAACAAAAGCTTGAGATGGGCATGGTAATAAATACGGGAACTCTATTCAAAAATTTAGAAGTAGTAAACGACCCATCGAAGGCATGTGCATATGTAGAAGTCTATACATGGATTTAAGATGAAGCAGGTATATATTAGTTGGTCATTAATTCCTGCTGGCTGTACACAGTTTATCCGAAAAATACATTGAGCCTCTTTCCGTAGGATAAGGTTATTCCAAATCCCCACACACACAAACCGGGGGTCATACCCATTCCATTGCTTGAAATCATAACACTTTCAGGTTACCTCCATGATGTAAATGTAAGTGTCTAGCTACTGGTGTGTCTTGATCATCATTCTCCAACTCATTGATGTGGTCCCTGATTCTTCTTCTAAATTGCCTGTAGGTTTTTCTCACGTAGTTCAGGGGACACGGGCAAGTAATGAAGTATATCACCCCGGGTGTCAGGCATGTGACAAAGTCCCTGATCGTATATATTACTTTCCGGTTGATGCCCTCGAAAAGGAACGCCCTGTCTGTATCTGCCAGGTTTTTTTTTTTACATCCAGCCATGTTGTTTTTGGGGGAATTGATTCCAGTTAACTATGTACCAACCTATCTCTTAGGATCTTTTCCCTCTTATAAGTCACAGAAGGGGAATCAGATATGCAGTCCTCAAGCAGTCCATCACCCTAGTAACGCTTGCCAAACAGGGCTGGTCTGCAGGGGAACTGGGTGTGGCTTAATCAATTACAACATAGCAGCAACCTAAGTCACAGTTCACACACGCAAAACACAAAGGGTACAAGCAGCATAACCAGAGGAGACAGCTACTGCTGGAACAGTCTAAATAGAGGAGGTTAGCTAAGAAACTGCTGGAAAAAGGTAATGAAAGTAATAGGCAAATTTGTTATACATCCCAAGAGAAATTGATTTATGAAAAAAATAGTTTTGGAGTTTCACTTTTAGAGTGGATCCTGCCAGAGGGAGCACTCACCTGTATGTCAGTGGGCTTGGTATACAATCCTTCATTCTGGTGGTAGATATCCTATTTGTTTTAATGCATATTCAGTATACCATTTGTAGTTTGGAATAGGACACCTTGATGGAATTCAACAATAGTTACTTATTTTTGCGCAAAAAGTTTTTCACACTTGCTGCCATTCATGAGTCCCAGAGTAGCTGAACCAGCTATTTCCTGTAGATGGAAAATAACTAGAAATAACGTGTTTATCCCTTGGATATCTGTGGATATGTTCAGCTTTTCTGAAAGCCGATAATTGTTTTCCATGGTACCACTAAGGTCAATCGAGTGACATGTTTGGCAGCTCTAATGTAAACATTTACTGACCCTTCTTACTTGCATTTAACTTTTGTATAGGGTGCATAGAGTTGCTGACCCACATCTTCATGTTTGTAATGCAAAGTAAGGTAGATCACTGAACAAGAATGTCAGCTGTGCCACTCCACTATTCCTCATCCAAGTTACAGCAAGTTTATTGGTGAAAACAAAATGAAATGTTTTTATCCTGGCTTTATTCCCAGTAGAATAATTCCAACACGTACACATTTGCACTTTAAAAAAACTGTGTACTTTTTCAACACAAGCCTCAATTGTCCCCAAGTGCACGTTATGGATTTGCCAGATGAAATTGAAAATCACATCATGCACTCATTTACCTTTGGAAAATTCTTAAATTCACAGAGAACAAAAATCTGAAAAATAATCATGTAGAAAGCCCATTATACTAAACATATTTCTGCATCAATTCTGGTTATTCAACACAATAATTTGTACAAATTTACCCAAAATACCATTGTTTGTTTGACACATTAACCGTGCACTATAATAATTTTCAGGAAAGATATGTTATATATGTATTTTGCATTTTGCACCTTCCTGACACGGCCCTTTTCCGGTCACTTTAACCCCTTAATTACCGGGCCTTTTTTATTTTTTTCATTTCCATTTATTACTTCCCACCTTCAAAAATCTATAACTTTTTAATTTTTATGCGTAAAGAGTTCTGTGAGGGCTTGTTTTCTGTGTAACAAATTACTCTTCATAGTGATGGTATTTAATATTCTATGCTATGTACAGGCAGTCCCCTGGTTATGTACAGGATAGATTCCATAGGTTTGTTCTTAAGTTGAATTTGTATGTAAGTTGAAACTGTATATTTTATAATTGTAGATCCAGGCAACATTTTTTTTGCCCCAGTGACAATTGGAGTTTCAAAATGTTTTGCTGTAATGGAAACAAGGATTATCAATAAAGCTTCATTACTGACACCTTACAGCTGATCATTGCAGTCTGGGACTAAAGTAAAGCATCCAGAGACTTCACCAGAGGTCACAGTGGGCAAAGGGGTTCGTCTTTAACAAGGGGTCGTCTGTAAGTTAGATGTCCTTAAGTAGGGAACCCCTAATTTTTGTAAGCCATAAGAGATTAAAGATTAAAAAGCCCCCAAAATGTGTAAAACTATTTCTCCCATGTATATTAATATAAATTGCCCCACATCTGCATATAAAATGTTGTTTAGGTGCATAGAAGAGGGAAAGAGCCTTTTAGAAGCCAAATTTGACAGAAATACTTGCATTTGGAGAGCCCTAGTGGTATAAAACAGAGAAAAAACAAAAATATGACCCTAATTTTTGAACGCATTTAGCAAGGTGTAATTTGTGTATTTGACCCTACAGGTGTATGATCCAATTAGGTCCGTAAAAGGAAAAAGGTGAAAATTTTCCTATAAAGGTCACCTTTCCCCTAACTTTTGTAATGCGCACGGGATAAAAGATGAAATAACCCCAAAAAATGTGTAAAACTATTTCCCTTTAGTGTAAAAGTACCCCGCATGTGCATATAAAATGTTGTATGGGTGCACAGTAGAGGGAAAGAGGGGTGTTGACGTTTTAGAAGCCAAATTTGACCTTTACATGTGTCAGGATACATTTGGAGAGCCCTAACCATATAAAACAGAGGAAAACCTGAAAAGGGAACCTAATTGTTGAATGCACACCTCTTGGAGAAGTTAGCAAGGTGTACAGCAAGGAGAATACAGCAGGTCTCCGGAATGATAAAGCACTTGGAATATAAATGAATAATAATAATAAACAAATAAAGAACTTGGAGAATTACAACGGATGTGCTAACAAAAATAAAGGCCAGTGTACTACAGTCGGGTCCTGCCAGGAGACAGGGACCCGTCTCAATTAAGAAATTGCACAGCCCCGTGGCACTGGCAGACCCGGGGCTTCCAGCGGAGGATTGGATCGGGCCAGTGTAGTAGGGATGGGCTGCCCACCAAGCAAATAGCAGGGAAAGTAGTCAAGCAGCTGTCCTCTGCGCTCCTCTCAAGCTGTTCCAATGGTTTTCATTGTGATGTCCTGTACTTCTAGCATCATCTCAAGTTGTAGTATGTCAGTTAAGAGAATGTGTTATGTGTACAAAATATGTATATAGATGTGCATTTATGAAGCATATAGATGTTTTTGACATGTGCATATCTGTGGTCACCATGTGAGTGTACCCGTGTATTACGTTTATGAATGTGTATTTTATGTGTGATTCTCATAGTGTACCTTGTGTAAGTCCAATGGACATGGCCGTATTTTGTGGCCATGAGCAGCACGTGCTCTGCAAAATAAAAGATGGTGCACACACAAATTTTTTTGCGGATCACACCTAACAACAAACCCTTTTTCATGAATGCATTTTCCCATTTAACTAAATTCACCCATAGTGACTGGAGGTACATATTTATGTACGGTTATGTGATAGTATTATGTGTACGGTATAGTGACAGTAGATACATATTTATGTGTATGGTATAGTGCAGTAATGGCGAACCTTTTGGAGACAGAGTGCCCAAACTACAATCAAAATCCACTGATTTTCCCGTGAAGTGCCAACATGGCATTTTAAGCAGTAATTTATTGCTACCTGTTCTTCCACATCTTTCAATTGTATCCCCCCCCTGAGGCCACCAATACAGTTGAAAGTAGGAGAGCATATTCAGAGTCTCGTTGTAGCTTCTCTCCAGGGTTTCTCTGTAAAGGAAAAATGGTTGGTCCAGCAGGAAGACCTCCAAAGATATTGCAGTTCTGTCACCACTTCTCACTTTTCCCGCAGTTCCTAACAACAAAATGTTGCTTTAAAATAGCGCTGAGAGCAGCATCTCTTAAGTTGCCTGGGACTTGGTGGATTTGGTCCTATTTGGTGAACTCTGTCCTGAGGTGAGGGTCTGAGTGCCCACAGAAATGGCTCCGAGTGCCACCTCTGGCACCCGTGCCATAGGTTCACCACCACTAGTATAGTGACTGCAGGGATATATAAAGTGTGTAGTTGTGTAGAAGGGAGCATTTTTTTGTCTGTCTAAGGAACCAAAATGCCTTATTCTAGCCCTGTTCAGACTACTTTACTAATGGCTTGAATTTATAGCATTTTCTGCAGCAAGAAATCTGCAGCCCCGCAATACTATGGGAACATACCATAAATCTTTTATATTTCCCATTCCTTTTAAAACCTATGAACTATAGACACATTAAAACTGTATTATGTATTATGAGAAGTCAGATCTGTATGCATATATGTGTGCACCTCCCTCCTTATCTATCACCCAGTAGCTCTCACTTTAGCTCATTTAGATAGCAAAGAATTTCAGGCTAGATTAAATTAAGAGGATTTATAGTTTAAATTCCAATTTATAATGCAAAATAACAAAAGTACAGTGAACCTTTATACACTTTATATACAGTAGATACATGACATTAATATTTAGCTTAAATACCACATTAGTGTAACATTTTACCTTTTTAGATTTTACATGAATAGATAGAGACAAAAAAAATGTAGAAAAAAAATGTAGAAAAAAAAATGTAAACTTTTAATGACGTTTTCAATGCTACAATGGAAATCGCACATTGTAATGAATGTGTTAAAATGAGACAGTCTTGGTTCTTTGTATGACCCAAGGCTGTCATAGTAACTGATCACCGCCCCTTAATGACCTCACAGGAGGACGGTGATTGGATCCAATATGGCAGCGCCCACACGTCACCGGGATTTATATGCCTCAGGCATCTTTATTGGAGGCATTTCATGGCTAACACACATGGCTGCGGGTGTTACCAGTGGGTGTTTGCTGCAATATGCAATATGCAGCAAACACCCACCTTGTACAGAGAGGGCTTAGCTCGTGAGTCCTCTTCATACAGAGGCAGCGATGTGTGACATACTAATATGGCACATGTTGGTAAGGGGTTAAAATAAAGTCCTCTCATCCCATTTAAAAAAAAAAATACTGAAAGCATTAATAATTGACGTCATCCTCCACCCCTGAAGGCAGGCTTATTAGATTAATTTTAAGATCTACTGGGGGTCATTTACTAAGGGCCCGAATCGCGTATTTTTGTTGGCTTTACCGAAAATTACCGATTTGCGCCGAATTGCCCCGGATTGTGGCGCATCGGCGCCGGCATACACGTGACAGAAATCGGGGGGGGGGCGGGGCGTCGGAAAACCCGACGGATTCGGAAAAACGCTGTACTTTTAAAAAAATGTGCCACTCGACACGCACTTACCTGCACCCAGGTTAGCTTGGCGACTTCAGCGCAGCAGCGACACCTGGTGGACATCGGACGCACTACCTTAGTGAATCACCGGAAGACTCGAATCAGCGTCGGAGAACCCGCCGCTGGATCGCGAATGGACCGGGTATGTAAATCTGCCCCACTGTCTTCCTGTGTTATACAATCGTGGAGATTTATGAAAGTGTCTTTGAACAGATCAGTGCAGAGTTAGACTACACAGTTTTATTCATGC
Organism: Engystomops pustulosus; assembly: GCF_040894005.1. Taxonomy (NCBI): domain Eukaryota; kingdom Metazoa; phylum Chordata; class Amphibia; order Anura; family Leptodactylidae; genus Engystomops; species Engystomops pustulosus. The sequence goes on from NC_092411.1 coordinate 61,446,639, forward strand.
TGGATACTAAATCTAGAGTAGACTGTAGTGCACTGTTGAGTCGTGTCTTATTTTAAAGGGGTTATGCCCCCTTTTTGCACTTGTCGGAAAACTTTCTAGAGATTGTCTTAATGCCTTAATAAATGTGGACAATACAAGTGCAAATTACTCCAGGATTCTGGCATAAACAGATTGATAAATCTCCCACAATGTGTCCTGGAAAAATATACATGCCCCACTAATAACTGAAATGATTTATGATCCACCTTATTAATTATTATATACACTGCCAGAAATGGAATATATATATATATCCCAATTCATTGTCCTACAGACTGCCTAAGTACTTGGGCATTTGGGCTTTTAAAAGGAGTACTCCCACAAAGACAATACTCTTAAAGTGTAACCATAATTTCCAAAAACTTTTGATATGTTGTAGGGCAGGTAATTTTAAGCACTTTTGCAATTGGATTTTGCTCATTTCTCTTGTATTCTGCAGACTTCCCCTGGATGTCAGCAATCTCACATATGTCTGTTACTATGGACATTCCGTCTTCATAAAGAAGCTGAGACTATGGGAGGGAGAGACACGCCCCCCTCCCACTCCCTGCTCACAGCTGTTACCTCATAGCTCAGTGCTGCAGCAGTCATGTGTCACTACTCCAGCACTGTCATGTGCAGGGAGAAGCCCTGACTAATGTAGCGACCAAACACCTAAACTCTTATCTCTACTCAGCTTTCCCTACACCTGTATGCTGTATAAAGAAATAATCCACACAGACAGAGACAGACCCCCCCATCACCTCACACAAGGAAGTGGCAGGAGACAATCTCCAAGCTGTGCCCTCATGTGCTGTGCTGGAGTGATAGATAGATAGATAGATAGATAGATAGATAGATAGATAGATATGAGGTAGATAGATAGACCGAGGACCGAGAGGCAAAATACTTTGAGGAATGATTCCCAGGGACACCTGGAGCAAAATTATGTATTTTTGGTTGTTTTTTTTTGCTTATAATGACAGTTATACTTTAAATATATTTAGGATAACAAAATAACAAATTGTCTAATTCAAGGTTATTAACAAAAATACAGCATTTCACGGATATAATTCCAACCTGTCTCTTTAAGTCCTGGTGTATACAATTTTGGTTGCCCCAGGATCCAACAGTAAATCTTCTGATTATGGTCAGGCAGGGCAGATTCTTCTCATGAATAGCTTCTCCTGTCTTTACGGTGCAATGTGCTGTCTGCTCCCGCCCCCCATATTACAATAGGAGCTCCCACACAGACACACACAGACACTTCCTGCCAGCAAGCAGCGGCATGCAAAAACTTACTCTAGCAGCTACAGATGAAATGAGATCTTTAAAGCAGTGGAAAGAACCTGAGATGTAGCAGTGGCAGAGTGTGTCATTGTGTTTTATATCCACCTCATGGATCTCATCATCTCTCTCTTTTTCCTTCTGTTCTTGCACTAATAATCCACCTAGATTTGCCTCCGAGTCAGACCCTCTGATACAGTGGGCCCCATAGCAGCTGCTATGGCTTCGACTGCTGTAGTTACCACCCTACTTGAAAGCCCATTTACCTAACAAAACACCTTGGATATCCATGTTCTTTTTTGGAGAATGTTTAAGTTTAAATGAATTTGGCTGCACACAGAATAGGCATGAAAATCTAACTGTTTGGCAGCCCATCATGGGGGAAAAACCTTGCAGGATGAACAATCTCTTGTAAAACCCTATAGTTTACCAAGAAAGTATCAAGATGAAAATGTCTTCAAACTGGAATCCAATTTCAAAGAGTAGTTTAAATATCTATGTAAGAAAGGTGGCAAGGGGGCAGGATGGACAGACAGGACAGTGAACCCCAAGCTGAGCCCCCAAAGCTGTCACCTGCCTACTTACTGGCCCCACCCTAAGCGGTGGGCAGTAACTGGGCGCCGTTCTTTTTCTAAGGCACAGTGCAGACACAAAACAAGACAAACAAGAATACAACACAGAAAGCGACGACATGAGTCCAAGTCACAATGTAGCAAGTACAGTACTGAATTGGAGTCCAAAAGGGTAGTCAACAGTACAAAGCTGAGATCAGATAACCAAAGAAAGCAATGGAATACCAATAGAAAGCACAGGACAGAAATAAGTGAGATACGCAGTATAACCAGTAAGGTGATGGGACTGAGCAGGCATATAAAACAGATCCTGGACATGACTAGCATCAGGCTGAGCAGGGCTGATCTGCAGAGAGCGGGGGTGGCTCAGTAAATCAAAATAGCTGAAACCTAAGGCTGCGGTCACACGTTCCGCTAGCGTTGCATTCATAACGCGACGCTAGATCACAAGGGATGGGCCTTGAGGGAAACGCATGCAATTGGTAACCAGGACCTTGTGTCTTCTATTGTTTAAATGGAAGACACCAGGTCCTGGTAATCAATTGCATGCATTATGAACGCAACACTAGCAGAACGTGTGACTGCAGCCTAAGCCACAGTTCACACACAGAAAATACAAAAAAATAATGATGCAGTTCCACATTACCAGTAGTAGTGGATAGGTGTCTATTTCACCTGGCGAAAGAGTCAGCACTAGTATTGCTGCACTTTCCTTCACCTCTTTATCCAAAAGATTAGCTGCGGTTGTTTGATCATGGCTTTACCTTGGCATTGCAGCTCAGTGTTGCCTTCACCCGGGCTCTGCATGTTGTATACACACTCTGACCTCAGGATCCACCTCTTTTACCTTATTGGATTTATTCTATGGCAGTTGAATCCACTGGGTCATTATACTATGATGTATTAGATGTCCCAGACTGCTCCTAATTATAATCCAGCATCTACATTCTGTGTCTCTACATCTTAGCTTTATCAACCTTCACATCGTCAACAGCTTTAGCTTCTCGATTATTAATAATAATAATTTTGTGATGAATCTACATATTGTATATTATAAAAAACAATAAACATATGCAAAATGGATATAATGACCATAAAAGGGTAGACTTAAAATATAACTTATAAAATAGTTTTTGTAGAAGTTGGTTCTTTCTGCACACATGAAAGGTAAATCTAAATGTATTACAAAATAAAAACAAATAACCTTTTGAACTAGAGTAAAAATTAGTTTTAACCCTTGCTTCTACGTGCATTTATTTTGTTACAATAAGAAGAACAAAAAATCTTGGATGGAACAGTATATGAGGCCTTGGCCAGTAAGGCTGAGTCATGGTCATATAAGTATGGCTCTGATAATTGTAGCAAACTCGCAGCTGTACCAGACACTCTACAATATTACATTTACCCCAAGAAAGAGTAAAAGAAGTGGTATATTTCATAGTGATAGGCCCCTGAAGCTGTACTGACTACCCATCAGGGGCATAACTACAGAGTTAGCAGCCATAGAAGTTGTTATGGGACCCACTGTGTTAAAGGGGCACGGACGTCCAACCTGACACTCTTAAAGAGAACCCGTCATGCAAAATAACCCCCTAATCTAAATAGATTTTCATAAACTGCCATTAGAAAGCATTGCCTCTATCTATTCCTTGTCCCTCTACATGCCTCTAAACTTAAGCAATGAGGTCCTAAAGTTGTATGCAAATGACCTGTGAAATGTCCAATGAGTCTAATGTCATATTCAAGCTGTCCAGCTTATTCATGAGTGGGAGGCACAACCACACCCCCAGTGCTTGACTGACAGCCTGTATAATGGTGTGATGTACAATGGTATAATGGCTGCTCCATGTGCTTGCTGGTGGCCACGCCCCCTGCAGCCTGTGTGTGTATGTGAAAGATACAGCAGCTCCAGGCAGCCATGTTACAGCAGAACATGTCAGATATGTAGCTGATGTCTGTGTCTCTCACCTGTATATTAGGAGGATGCAAAATGTCAGCAGATGCAGCACACACACTAACTATGCTTTACTATACATTACACACAGACATGAGCAGGGGGAGGAGAGGGGAGGGGTAACAGGAGTGACATCCCTGTCCCTGACCATGTGACCAGCCCCATTTACATAATAAAGAATTAATGATTTTATAATCATTAATGTATGAAATAACTAACAAGGGATGGGATCCCTGTGAGCTGCTCCATCAGGTAGTGGTGACAGAACAAGTGACAGAGACCTGATGACAGGTGTCTTTTAAGAATGGAGGATGTGAACCAATATATATATATATCTAAGGTATTTGTTTATATGGTATGTGTATATACTGTTTGTGTGCATATACTGTATGTATGTGTTTATGGTGTCTATATACTTAATATATGTGTGCATATGGTATATGTATGTATATGCAGTATCCTTGTATATTGTGTGTTTATACTGTATGTATATGTATATATGGTGTGTATTTACTCAATGATGATAAGTGTGTGCTGTATATATACTATATGTATGTGTACATAATGTTTATATACTATACAGTATGTGTGCATATTTGATGTCTATATAAAGTATGTGTGAAAATTAGAAAATTATGTATATATACTGCATGTGTGTATAAATGTATGGATGTGTACGTACTGTGTGTGCATATTATGACTATATATTGTATGTATGAGTGTATAAATTTTAAAATTAAATTTTTAAATATAAATTAATATATATATATATATATATATGTGTATATATATATATATATATATATATATATACAGAACTTTATCTGTGTGTATAGGTATATAAATATGTGTATATATGTGTGTACAAATATGTATATATTTTTAAGGGGAAGGGAGACCCTTAGTCTGCCAGGCTCACGTAGTTACGCCCTGCTGCACATGTGTTATACTTAAGTTTGCTCCAAACTGTGATGAGAAATGTCATTTTCATCCATTTGATCTGAATGTTTTCTAATGTCTAACAAAAGACTTGGAGACAAACTAATATTCTCTATATCTAAGATGTTACAAAACAAGGTGTGAATCCTAGTTCAATATTTTTCTGAAAAGCTATGAGAATATCTTATCTTATATAAATGGATCTGTTATGTATAATCAGCTTATTTCCTCTTATTAAATCTAGGATCCTCCAATGTCCTATGCTGGGAGTGCGAGAAGCTACTTTAGCTTAACAGTGTATTGTATAACATACTGCACTTCCTCTTAGTTTGTGCTCCCTCCCTTCCTCACAAGCCTTCATAGCTCTGACAGAGGCGTTTATCTGGGTGTTATCTAAGCTTTGGCTTGTAAACAAGTAGGCGGCAGCTTGAGATCACTTGGGAGTGGACACATTTCATAGCTCATCATCAGGGCCCATCCCCTTATTTGAAAGAAATAAGCCCACAATGCTTTCGTCTCAGGCTGAGAGGGAGATGTTTCAGCCCGGCAGACTTGCAGAGAGAAGCATGGAATCGAGAACAAAGTGTGTTCCCTTGTATCAAGTTATGTAAAGAACTCTTTGTGCTCAAGACTTATAGAGACAAAGAGAAAACATTAAGAAGACATTGCCCTATTACTTATTTTGCAGATTAACACTCAGTCGCAAGGTAATTCCAATCCTTCTCGGAATTCATTTCTATAGTTTCCTTTTACAGAAGAGCCAAGTGTTTGTTGATGCTCTACTTTCTTCATTTCAGGTTCCTGGAGCTTCCATCACTAGTCATCTATGGCACCGTCCAGACATACCCGTCCTTCTTTTCGTACAGATCTTCATTGATTAGGTTGTTTGTTTTTTTGGGGCCCCTGCACTTTACTCGCATATAATCTGTCCTTTGCACTAGCCCTATGGCTCTAAGTTGGATAACAGCACTTGTCACAGGTTTGGCAGCTCTTCATTTTCTACAGAAGAGATTTTTTCCATACTTCTGGCTTGATCTAAGATATCTGTTGAAGGTAATCCGCTATGGCATCCAGATTGAAAAGTATAAAAGGACGGGTCACGTAGTGAGTGTTGTGGATCGCTTTGTACAGCAAGCCCAACGCATCCCGGATAAGGCCTTTATTATCTTCCATGGACAGGTCCACACATATCGTGAAATGGATAGAAGGAGCAATAGACTGGCCAACGTTTTCATGAAGTACACAGCACTTAAAAAGGGTGACACTGTGGCGATGCTCATGAACAATGAACCAGACTTCATTAATGTTTGGTTTGGTTTAGTTAAAGTTGGATGTATGGTGGCATTTCTCAACTACAACATCCGTTCCAGATCCTTACTGCATTGCTTCCATAGCTGCGGAGCCAAGATCCTTGTTGTGGGAGCAGGTAATACCATAAGCACAATATTAGATTTTATAGTCTAAGTGTATTGATATAGTATCCTTACTTGGAAATCTGTTAAAATATTTATTTTATATAAACTGTTTAAAATGATTAAGTTAAAATGATAAAATAATGTAGGGTATGTTATGAATGTGCCTTAGCTTGACGTACAATGATGCTCATATAGATTTTTAAAAACTTTGTGCCAATATTGTAACAGGGTACCATTTCTAGTTTCCTCCTAAGTTCTATCATCAGGAAAAAAATGAAGCAGGTCTGGAGAGAATTTCAAACTGTAGGAAATGTCTACAAGCTATTCAATGGAAATGTATTGCTATTCCATTTTATCTAATAGTTCTCTCCTGTGCCAACCCAAACTTGCACTGGGTCCCGATTGTATTAAAAACCTATTTTGTTAAAAAAAGGCATAAGTATACAAAACAGAATCACAGATAATTGGGGGGGGGGGGTATCAAGACCGGTTCCTGGTGCAATTCTATGGTCTGATTTTCGAAATACAAAGAAGCCTCTTCACATATCCAGCAGTACAAAATGTGGCAATGCTTTATAATTCTCTCCCAAAAATGCTTCAGACCTTTAGGGCCGAAACATCCTATGTCTATTAGTCTTGGGCCACAGAGGGCTGATACCCCTGTTCAATCAAACATAACTGTTTTGCCATGAAACACTATGACATGTTTTTTAATTGCAGCAATTTAGGGCTTGTAATGTGGCCCCCTTCACCCAACTAACAAGAGTTGTGATCTTCAATTGTGAAGCCCTAGAGAAAACCATTCCCTATTTTTTGGTTTTGACATATAATTGTGTATCTTTCTTGTTTACAAGTGTTCAGCTAGGGTAACGTTGCCCTCCTCAAAGTGATAATGAGGATTGTATCCTATTATGGTCCTTACTGTTTTAAGAGTGGAGTGAATATATGGAGAGGCAATAAAACTGGCGACAGAGGGTGGGGTCTCAATATGAAGGGCGACTTTCCAAATGTATGGATGTTGTATAACTTGTCAACATGTGTTGACTGTGTGGGATGGGAGGTCTTTATGTAAACCAAGGGAAACTCCTACTGAGGGCCCAGTTTGATTCAACTGCAACATAAATTCTGCTGTTATTATTGCACATAGAGACCAAATGATGAATTATATATGCATTCAAATTTAGTTATTCAAGGCTTAACCTCATGAATTCTTTTATCACTCTCCTCAATTACAGTGTCAGACCTTACTGTGCCCATTAGAGGTTTTACTGGTCTTCTAGTAGGCAATTCCTGCCTTAAACTGCAGTGCCTTGTAACACCAATGGATACCAATTCAGTATTTGATATATATATATATATTCGTTTATATCAAATTCAGTAAATTAATCCATTTTATACAGTTAATCAGTTGCAAGCATTTGTATTGAGAAATCACACCATATGTATGCACATAGGGTATCAGAGGTCCCATTTGTCTACCGGGCTCAAGAGCTGTTTTCTGCTCTCTATAAGGCTGCATTTAACCAAGTGTTCAGCCCCTCTGATGTGTAAGTGCAGCACAGTTCTGGTGGGTTCACTGTACCTTTAAGAGATATTGTGCAACCAGCAAAATATCACTAAACGATAACTGGTGAAACAAACATCTAAAAATAACACATCAGTCGAGAAAGAAGATCCATCAAACTACAATGACTACAGATCTCTAAGAACTGTAAAGGACAGATTTTCTTTTTAATATACCAGCTATGCCATCATGTGTAGAATTAATACTTCTTTTGTACAAATAAAAGCAGAAACTTTTAACGTGTTCACAAAACACTTTTTGGGCATCTTTCCCTTTAAGAAGCTTGATCTGTGATGAAGTGGTTAAATCACAGAAATGCAGGGCCTCAGTCAGGGGACGCCCTGATCCTGTTCTCATCGCCATGTGCTCTTTTACTATCAGTGTCATGCGTTTCATTATAGACCTTAAGCCAAAAGTATAAATCTGCAAAACATAAACTGCAGGGTAGATTCTACTAGTCCAATATTATGAGAAGAAATAATGCTCAGCATGATGCAAAACTATGAGCCCAAAACATTTCATTTCACGCTTCCCTGTGTTTGAGGTAGGAGGTCACATTGCCTGGCTGCTACAGTTTAAAGTCCATCATACAGAGGTGTGTACCTGATGGGGGAAAACAAAAACTTTGGCAGAACTATGGGAAGATTGGAGCAACTCAAAGAGTAACTAAAAACTATACAGTTGCTGAAATATAAAATCTGATCATTACAGCAGATAACCACATTGACCAAAATGCCAAAAAACAGTAGGTATAAATCCAACACTGGTGATGAGGTAATGGTACAGTGCACCCACTAGTTGTTCCTTACACTATAGCCCCATGGTCTAGAGCAGTGATGGCTAACCTATGGCACTGGGGCCAGAGGTGGCACTCGGAGCCCTTTCTGTGGGCACCCAGGCCATCACCAGAGATGACTCCAGGAATCTTCCTGCAGTCCCAGACAGCCCAGGACTTGCTGTGCACAGAGCTATTTTAAAGTGACAGCTCTACCTGGGACTATTTTCTGCTTTATTGGAGTCCTCAGGTGCTGGTATCAATGAAAACTGTGACAGAGAAGGGAGTATAAATCATAAATTACATTTCTGTGTTGGCACTTTGAGATAAATAAGCGGGTCTTTGTTGAAGTTTGGGCACTCGGTCTCTAAAAGGTTTGCCATCACTGGTCTAGAGGGAATAGTTATTGGGCAGTAAGTAGTAGTTGACAAAATAACACTCCTCTTTCCAGTAATACTGTAATATTAACCTACTTCTGGCGCTCCAATTGATTGGCTCAGCCCCAAACCCTCTGCATCCAGTCCTAATTAGACCCGAAATGCTGAGGCACCCATGACCAATGTGGCAATTCATTAGGCTCAGTGGCAACATGAGCAAGAATAGTGACACAGCAGCGGTGACATCATTCTTTTGCAGGAGGCATTGTTGCCCGCAGGGGGCATGGGAGTTGCCTGCAGGGGGCATGGCAGTTGCCCTTCTTCTAGTCCAGCCAGGACTCCTAGAAGAGAGAACTATGGCTTCAAGGAAAATTATGAACATTTTGTTTTTTTTACTATTATTTTCTTATTATTATCTTCTTTCTGATTTCCTGGGACAAATACTGGCAGATCCTTTAGTGTAATGTAAACTATTGTGTGGATATTAATAGAATTCATTTACAGGTGGAATATATGTACTTGTTTTATAGACATATTCCCTCTAGTCTATTTGCAAGATACAAGAAGTCCATTTCAGTACAGGTAATATTTGTACCAGTGCTACTAGGACCACAGAAAAGTTAATAACTCCAAAATTAAGGCACTGGTAAGAAGTTTATCTGTACCTGTGTTGGACTGTTTCTTTAACCGGTTAAGGACCGGGCCCTTTCCCGTTTTTTCATTTCCATTTTTCACTCCCCACCTTCAAAAATCTATAACTTTTTTATTTTTACACGTAAAAAGCTATGTGACGGCTCGTTTTTTGCGTAACAAATTGCACTTCATAGTGATCACATTGAATATTCCATGCCATGTACTGGGAAGCGGGAAAACAATTCCAAATGCAGTGAAAATGGTGAAAAAGCGCATTTGTGTCGTATTCTTGTGGGCTTGGATATTACGGCTTTCACTTCACGCTACAAATGAGGCATCTAATTTATTCTTTGGGTCAGTACGATTACAGGGATACCACATTTGTATAGGTTTTATAATGTTTTCATACATTTACAAAAATTAAAACCTCATGAACAAAAATTTTTTTTTTATTTTGCCGTCTTCTTGTGCTTATAACTTTTCCATACTTCGTTGTATGGAGTTGAGGGTGGTGTCATCTTTTGCAACTTTTGATGATGTTTTCAATGATATTATTTTTAGGACTGTACGACCTTTTGATCACTTTTTATAGAATTTTAAATTTATTTTTAAATGGCAAAAAAGTGCCAGTTTTGACTTTGGACGCGATTTTCCGTTACGGGGTTAAACGCAGTGAAAAACCGTTATTATATTTTGATAGATCGGGCATTTTCAGACACGGCGATACCTAATGTGTTCATGATTTTTACTGTTTATTTATATTTATATCAGTTCTAGGGAAAGGGGGGTGATTTGAATTTTTAGGTTTTTTTATTATAATTCTTTTTTTAACTTTTTTTTTATTTTTATTTTTACTATTTTTCAGACTCCGTAGGGTACTTTAACCCTAGGTTGTCTATTCGATCCTACCATATACTGCCATACTACAGTATGGCAGTATATGGGGATTTTACTCCTCATACATTACAATGTGCTGATAGCACATTGTAATGAATGGGTTAACCCGAAGTAGCTTCGGGTCTTCGTGAGACCCGAAGCTACCATGGCAACGGATGACGTCACGGGGAGCGGCGATCCTCGGAAAGATGCCGGCGGCGATCAGCAAGAAAACACCCGCGATCGGTGCCGGCACCGATCGCGGGTGTTACCGGTAAGCCTTTGATGAAATATGCAGCAGAGACTTACCGGCTGTGGAGAGGGCTCGGCCCGCGAGCCCTCTCCATGCATCGGAACGCGACCGCCACCATGAATACACGGCGGGCGGGCGCGAACCGGTTAAAGTAAAGTAAGCATCTCCTAGTGCTACAACAGATGCAGCAGTGTTACACTACTAGCGTTATCGGAAACCTCTGATATCACTAGTAAACACCGCCATGCTGTACAATACAAAACGCTGGACGGCACTGTAAGCGGTCGAGCGTATTCATGAGGGTGTGGCACTAGGAGGCGATGACTGCCGAATGAATCCTGGCAGTCACCGCCAGCCTAAGCAGCGCCTTGGAACTCCCCCTGATGAATACACCTGACCGCTTACAGGGCGGTCCGGTGTTTATATTGTACAGCGCGGCAGTGTCTGCTAGCTTTATCAGAGGGTTCCAATAACGCTAGCAGTGTAGCACTGCTACATCTGAGATAGCGCTAGGAGCTGCTTACTTTAGTAAGCAGCTCCTAGTGCCTTTTTATGGTTGACAGGTCCTCTTAAAAGGGGTTATCCACTTGCAGCAAATAATTGATATTGTGTAATAAAAAGTTATACAATTATAAATTATACTTTCTGAATCAATTCCTTCCAATTTTCTAGATTTCTGCATGCTGGCATTTAACAGGACACATCATTGATTACTTCCAGTGGATCTGACCCAGTCCCTGGTCACGTGATGTCACACAGGGTTATATCACAGAGAGTAATCAGAGCTGTGAGTTATAACAAGGTCCCTGGTCATACATCACATGACCAGGGACCTTTTTTAACCACAGGACGTAAACAATGTAGCTACCTTTTGAATGACAAGATCTGTGAAGTAAGAGCTCTACTTATGGAAACTTTGCCAATAAAGGCTGCCTTGCAGGCATGTGTGGACTTACAGTCATTGATGCTTGACTGGGGGAAATATGCAAATATGACATATTCTGGGAAATATGCAAATTTATTTTCCAGGATGGGATAAGGAAAGCATTGCCTCTGTAACCTTGTAAGACAGCATCAAGCAAGACTTTTCCGAATGCCTAATGACATGATGCGGGATAACAAAGCAATGGGGTTCATTTACTAAAGGCCCGATTTGCGTTTTTCCGATAGGTTATCCGAATATTTCCGATTTGCGGCGATTTTCCCTGATTTTCCGCATCGGCGCCAGCATGCACGGGACGGAAATTGGGGGGCGTGGCCGTAAAAAAAACTGCCGCATTTAAAAAAAAACAGTGTTGCTTGACACACGCTTACCTGCACCCAGTGGAGGATGGTGAACTTCAGCGCAGCGGCGACACCTAGAGGACATCGGGGGAATTGCCTTAGTGAATCCCAGCCGAACCCGAATCCTCCACAGAGAACGCGCCGCTGGATTACGAATGGACCGGGTAAGTAAATCTGCCCCAATATGTCAACAGTTTTGACAGAAAACTGTGAGGAATTGATACATAAAGTATATTAGAAAATTGTATAACTTTTCACTATACAAGCAATTTTTGCTGAAAGTGGACAACCCCTTTATCTGAAGTGGGGCTGGTTGCAAAATAGACACCTGTTTGTCTGTCTGTGAATATGACACAAACCGTCGTTCTCAATAAGCTTGAAGGAGCGGTTATTACCTATACAGAATTGCAGATGTAGTAAATATTATTTATCTATTTATTTATTCATTCATTCATTGATGGATCTCGTATTTCTAATAACATTTTTTTATTTTACTAGATATGCTAGAATCATTGGAAGAAATCCTGCCAAATCTACAGGAAGACAACATTTCAGTGTGGGTAATGGCTGCAGAATCTACGCTTCCTGGTGTAAATACTATCCTAGACAAACTGGACAATGTAACAGATGAGCCCATTCCCCAAACCCTGCGCTTTGTCGACAGCATTAAAGCTGCAACACTGTTCATTTTCACTTCAGGGACTACAGGTATGAACAGGTGGCCACAAATCGCTTGTGATATAATACACTTTTATTATGGTCCAAAATTCTAATATATGGAGCAAAATCAATTATTCAATATTTTACAAGGAAGTGAATAAATATAATGATAACCTGCCTATAGTAAATCCACTTTCCAGAATCTTTATAACTTTACAGCTTTTGGCAGTTGGTGCGTGGAGCATATCCTCGACATACAGATGATGGATGCCTGTACCACTCCCTCCCACTGTCGAATAAGCGATGGGGGGTATGGGTCTTAGGAAGGTACCAGAAGGAGAGGGAAGAGGTTTAGGTGGAAATTGCAGTGCAAAGAACATAATGGACAGAACGGACTATGTTGGAAATTATGGAATCATTTTTTATTTTATGGCCAAATATGGTTGTATTATATCATATAATACTTATATCTAATATCAAAATCAGGCTTAAAATAAATCAACTTTTAACAGCCTATAAAGCTATAGAATGGAGGGTCTCTGCTCATCCACTCCAGAGCCCTTCTGGCTCATTAGCATTAAAGGGAACCTTTCATCAGAAATGTATCTAATAAGGTACTACCAGTATGTTTTGAAGCAGCTTAATACCTTCTAGATTATGTATTTTTCATGGCCCAATATGGTGGCATCATCCAGAAAATCAACTATGAAGTGAGGCATACATTTTTTAAAGTCATGGAGGCGGAGAGCTCATCATTGATGTTCAGCTCTCTGCACTTCTGAAAGCTTCCTTCCTGAGATTGACATCATAAGCCAGACTGGAGATCTGGTAAGTGACATTTCTGGATGCAGGGCCATCAATTACAGTTAAGAGGACATTGACTTACAGTAAAGAGAGCTTCATTTCAGTGTTCAACTCTCCGCCTCTTTGACTTCATATAATAATATTCCATCTCACTTTAAAGTTGATTTTTTTGGAGCATGCCACAAGACTAGGCCATAAGATAAAGATGATCTAGAAGGTATATAGCTGCTTCACAGCATACTGGTAATGGTTTTAATCAATTAATTCTGACAGGTTCCCTTTAATGTAAAAGTTGATTTCAGAAGTAAGGAGGCCAAGAATGACAAATATAAAAAGATTACCACAGTCATAGTGCTTGGAACTATGAGTAAGTGTCTTGTGTTATCATGATGGATTTTGATGATAGTTTTCCTTTCTGAGACTTTGAAATTAATGACCTATCATTAGGGTAAGTTACCAACATCAACTCCTTGTAACCCCACCATTAAGCTGATTATATATGTTAGACACAGCTCCATACAATTTTTAGTGGCTGTCTCTGGCTCTGCAGCTTAGTCCCATTAATCGAATGTAACTGAAAAATATACAGAAATGCGCCTACTAAACAATCAGAAATCACTTATTGTCCAATGATAATAAGTACTGGGGACCTGTCCCCAAACCCCCCTTTACTTCTGTATGCAATTTTATTAAATATAGGTTTCAACTGTTATGTTTGGTGATGTAATTTTGCTTACAGTACATATTGAATTACTGGTGTTTTTTGAATTATATAACAAAAATGTTGTATTTTCCACAGGTTTACCGAAAGCAGCTGTTATTAGTCAGTTACAAGCACTGCGGGGGGCTGCTGGCATATGGGCATTTGGCGGCACTCCGGATGACATTGTATATGTCACTCTACCACTGTATCACAGTGCTGCTTCTCTCATTGGGATTGGTGGATGTGTATATCTGGGTATGCTATATTTCTTTCACCTGCTATTAAAGTGATTGGTCCTTTCTAGACATTTGACATTGAGTCAGGCTCCTTTCAGAGTGTCTTATGCAATATCTCCTGTAAGGCTTCTGTTGGGACAATTTATTTCACCCCTAAGGCCCGTTCCGAACGCTGCACCGCGGGAGTGAACTCAGCATGTCAGTTCACTGCCGGTGTGCAGCGTTCGGGCCGTGCATTCCCGGCAGCATGCGTTGCGAGTGTGATGCGAGTTCATCGCATCACACTCGCAAGTGTGGAACGGGCCTAAGTGTCTGTGTGAAAAAAGAAATTTGTCTAAAATAATTATATAGAATAGTGCTATAAAATTCTACCCCCAATGTGAACTGCCCAAGGGAAATCAAAATAATATTCTTTTAGCCTCTGTTAGAATTTTGTGATGGGAGGTTTTTGGTATAATTAAAGGAAACCTGTCATCAGGAGACCTTTTTCTGGCTCCCCCATGTCCCCATAGAGAATAGTGTGCACATTGCCAAACTGTTTAATCATACAACTGGCTTTTTCCGATAAAAAGAGAAGTTAGATGAAAGTTTACTTTTCTCTCTGCAGAGCTGTGTCCAATTGAATGGCCAATAATGGTTTTCCCCACACCCTCGTGAAACTGGTGTGTCATGCGTCTGTTTCAATTTTATTTTAAAAACCCATGTCCCTCCTATTTGAAATAGACGCATGACGGAGTGGTTTCCCATTGGCGGAGGGAACCACTCCTCATTGGCCCCTCCTACGTGACTCTTCTCTACAGAGAGAAAGGTGAGCTTTCGTCTAACTTTTCTTTTTATCAAAAAAAAGACAGATTTATTATAAAAAACACTTTGGCAATGTGCACAGTATTCTCTATGGGGACATGAGGGAGCCAGAAAAAGGGCTCCTGACAGGTTCCCTTTGAGGAATGAATACTGTGTTCCATAATGTTCATTGCAACAACTGACAGATAAGATATCCACATATAGACTGCAGTGTTTTTACTAAATTTCATTCAGTTACGAGAGTGATAGTTTAAGATATTTGGAGGTGTGGCATTTTGACTGAATCTGATGATTTTAACAGACTTTACTTGCTGTCTAATATATAGCAAAGTTTCCAAACTTTTCCCCTGGAGCCAACTGTAGAAAGATTGATAGTTTTATTTCAACATGTGCTATGGGAGCGGAGCCCCTGTAAGCGCTGCATGTACAGTCAACTCTTTATTGAACACTGGATTCCATCAGAGAAACTTTTATGTGTTATAACTAGTAAATAAAATGTCATTATAAAACCTATGTATCCCTTTTTAATTACAATTCATTTGTAATTGATTTGTGTTTAGTAATATATAAAAGGGATTTTTTAGGTTGGATAGGTCATCCATTTTAAATTGGTACAGGTCTAACTCCCCAATAATGAGCTGTTCACAGCGGCTGCTGGCTCTGTAACCTCTATGAATGCCAGGTTACTGCAGTTTAGCTTCTATTCTCTTAAAGGAGTATTCCCAAGTCAGATAGTTATGACAGTGCCTCCCATGGTCCATACAAGGCCACTTTCCACTCAGGTCTATGGGAGTGTCAGAAATAGCCAATTCTATACACACAGGTATTTTCATCTCTTCCATAGACATGAATAGAGAATGGTCACCTATGCTATGCCCTTCAGCTCGGTTGCAGAAAGGCGGTCAGCGGACTGTGTTTCCAGCTCAGTTCTTTGTGTTAGTTCTTGTGGCAGGCCTGTTGTAAATGACTGGCTTGCAGGAATTCTGGATAAGTTATCAATAGCTTAAAAAGCCAGAAAATCTCTTTGAGACAGTAACATGTCATATTATGTGTAACATAACACATACCGACATGTTACTACCAGTCAGGCAAAAAAATCCACTAGACAATGCGGGTTTCTGTACAAAATAGAGGTTTACTCCCATTCTACCTTGTAGGACACGCCATGTTCTGTCTTGATGTTATCCTCTGCTCTGCATATATTATATTGATTTTTATGTACTCAATGTACTTAATATTTAATACTTTAATGGGATCTAAATACCTTAGTAATAGAGATGAGCGAGTATACTCGTCCGAGCTTGATGCTCGTTCGAGTATTAAGGTACTCGAAACGGCTCGTTGCTCGGACGAGTATTTCTCCTGCTCGAGATCGAGCATTTAATTAAAAAAACACAGTGAAGAACAATGAAGAATAGAATAAAAACAGTGAACACAGTGACCACAGGATCATTTAAGTGAAAAACACAGTGAAAAACACAGTGAAGAATAGATTACAGATGTTCGGCACATCTGCTTACTTGTCGGGAGATACGCGCTGAACGGTGCGAACAAAATAGTATTTGAAGAACAATATATATGTGTGAAGAACACATTGCAGAACACGGTGAGCAGGACAGAGACAACGAGGAGCAGCACAGAGACACCGGGGAGCAGCACAGAGACACCGGGGAGCAGCACGGAGACATGGGGCAGCGGCAGCACGGAGACATGGGGCAGCGGCAGCACGGAGACATCAGGCAGCGGCAGCATGGAGACATCAGGCAGCGGCACGGAGCGGCACGGAGACATCGGGGCACGGAGACATCAGGGCACGGAGACAGCGGGGCACGGAGACAGCGGGGCACGGAGACAGCGGGGCACGGAGACAGCGGGGCACGGAGACAGCGGGGCACGGAGACAGCGGGGCACGGAGACAGCGGGGCACGGAGACAGCGGGGCACGGAGACAGCGGGGCACGGAGACAGCGGGGCACGGAGACAGCGGGGCACGGAGACAGCGGGGCACGGAGACAGCGGGGCACGGAGACAGCGGGGCACGGAGACAGCGGGGCACAGAGACAGCGGGGCACAGAGACAGCGGGGCACAGAGACAGCGGGGCACAGAGACAGCGGGGCACAGAGACAGCGGGGCACAGAGACAGCGGGGCACAGAGACAGCGGGGCACAGAGACAGCGGGGCACAGAGACAGCGGGGCACAGAGACAGCGGGGCACAGAGACAGCGGGGCACAGAGACAGCGGGGCACGGAGACAGCGGGGCACGGAGACAGCGGGGCACAGAGACAGCGGGGCACGGAGACATCGGGGAGCGGCGGGGAGCCGCACGGAGACATCGTTGCACGGAGACATCGGGGAGCGGCACGGAGACATTGGGGCACGGAGACATTGGGGCACGGAGACATTGGGGCACGGAGACATTGGGGCACGGAGACAGCGGGGCACGGAGACAGCGGGGCACGGAGACAGCGGGGCACGGAGACAGCGGGGCACGGAGACAGCGGGGCACGGAGACAGCGGGGCACGGAGACAGCGTATCTCCCGACAAGTAAGCAGATGTGCCGAACATCTGCAATCTATTCTTCACTGTGTTTTTCACTTAAATGATCCTATTCTTCACTGTTCTTCACATCTGCTAACTTGTCGGGAGATAATATACGCGCGGAACAGTGAAGAATAGATTGCAGATGTTTGCATACATCTGCTAACTTATCAGAAGACATTCTTTTTCAATTAATTAACACATTTTATTCCCGAACCATGGTCCCTTTGAAAAATGCTCGAGTCTCCCATTGACTTCAATGGGGCTCGTTATTCGAGACGAGCACTCGAGCATCTGGAAAAGTTCGTCTCGAATAACGAGTACCCGAGCATTTTAGTGCTCGCTCATCTCTACTTAGTAACTTTTACACAAGTTTTAACTGATAGCGTCTTGTCCATACTCAGTTATAGTTCAGAAATGTCTTCCAGATATATATTTTATAATCTCTTACATGTAGATGAATTGCAAAATCGCTCTGAGGACAACTAAGGTCTGGAGTCTATTTTTTGTAATACAGTTCCTTGGCCTCCAGGGTTAGTCGTGCTCATTAGTGTCAATTCCAGGACATGTATTTTATTATAAGACTCTATTATGTCCTTTATGTCAGCAGTCTAGCTCATCTTAATGGATTTCACTTTATATAATAAATAGGAGCAACCTGTATACTAAGGAAAAAGTTTTCAGCAAGCCAATTTTGGGTCGACTGCAAAAAGTATGATGTTACCGTGTTTCAATACATTGGGGAGCTCTGCCGCTACCTGTGTAAACTGCCTGTGGTAAGTTTACAATTTACCCACCGAAGACTTTTTAATGTATTGCGATATTATATATCTTAATTATATCACAATTATATGCATTTACAAGCTGTACAGCCACTTGTTCTTGGCAAAACTTCTAGTCTATAGTGCTCCAATATGGTGATTAGGTCCAAGCTTTTTTAGGAAAATACTTACATATTAAACATACAAGAGAATTCCATGAGAATATCCTAAAAACATTGTGAGGCTCCATATAAAGTACAGAGGTATTGTACAGACCTAGTGATGTTTATGGGTACAAGGTTATGGGCCATATGCATTTTAGTATTAATATACCATTGGTATACAGATGTATACACAAGCTTTAAGTGAAGCTTTCAAAAGAAAACATTTGACCTAGTAGGTGAAATGTCCAGCATCAAAAGCGTGACTTACTTGGGAAAACTTCTGGTGTGAATGCAGAGAAATTATCACTTGTATTTATATGTCATTTAGAGTTTTGGAACACAGGCGGAATGGCACCCAGATTCACTACACCTTTACTGTCCAGTTTCATCAGACTTTGCCTTTCACTAGTCTTGATTGACTTTATCCTGCTCCATCTGTGAAGCTATTGAAGAGGGGGTGCATCAGACCTCGTGGCAACACCCACAGTGCACCGAAATGCTGCATTTACATAAAAATTAGCATTCCTCTGCTTTCATACCAGGAATTTTTAAAATAAAGGAATCATTTTAATGTACAACATTTCACCTAGAAGGCCATATGTAAAGTTGCACTTTAACACTGTTTTGCAACCTTAACCAGTCATTAACATTTACAATGTTATCAGCTGAGAAAAGCACAGATGGGGAAAAGTTATCTCCTTATATTTCTCATAGTGTAAATAATTTTCCATACATGATATCGCTAAATAATTTAACATTTTCATGGTTTAGGGGATTTTTCATGGTTGTCTATGGGCAACTGACAATGTAATACATGTATCTATTATACAGTTTTCCTGCTTGCCCCCTTTGTAATCACACTATACCCAGGGCTGGCACTAGAAATGCTCCTGGAGCATACTTGACTGAATACATAAGACAACCCTGACCTATGCTAGAATATAGTTCTTTTGACATATTTGGCATCCTAGTTTAAGAGATATTGACAACATTATTTATCATCTCTATTGCTAAGCAATGCTATTCTGATGCATACAGTAAAAGAAGTACTGTATAAAGTATAACCTTAAGGAAATCTACCATCAAATACAAGCATGATAAACCAGAGTCACTTACCATATATATTCGAGTATAAGCCGACCCCAGTATAAGCCGAGGCCCCTAATTTTACCACCAAAAACTGGGAAAACCTATTGACTAACGTATAACTTGAGGGTGAAAAATTCATTGGTCTCAGCCTCCCATTATATAGCCTGCAAGCTCCCAGTAGTATACAGCCAGTCCCCTTTAGTATATAACCAGCCCCCTTTAGTATATAGCCAGCCCTCTGTAGTATAAAGCCATCCAGCCCCAGTAATAACTTGCCAGCCCCCTTTAGTATATAGCCAGCCAGCCCCTGCTTCTGGACATTTCATGAATAATAGAAGCTGCTGGATAATTCATGAATAATGGCGGTTGCTGGACTTTCATGAATGATGGGAGGCTGGTATATGACTATGGTACTGTGTGCATATGTCTGTATAGCATATATCTGTATTCTCAATTGTAATATGCAGAATGGGGGTGGCAGCAAGAGTTTAGGTATATGGGACCCAAATCCAAAGTTTCCCCGGAGGCCTACTGGTGTATTGCTATGCCACTGACTGAGAAAGCATATGGGGTGGATGAGATAGTGTAAAAGCATTTGAAGTTACAGCATGGGGGGCTCTAATAACACCCCAAAGCCCTTCCAGCATAATTTTAAATGATGATTTTAGAAGGAAGGAGGTCAAGGACAACAAATATAAGAAGATTACCACGGTGCTTGAATCTATGAATAAGAGTCCCTGGTTTGTCATGTTTGTTTTTGATGGTAGATTTCCTTTATATCATGTGCGAATTGCAACCAATCATATATTTCATTTGTCAGTGTCAAATTATAACGAAGAATGGTTATTGGCTACTGTTTATGCTGTGGCTTCTTTACTTTTCCTTGGTGCCTATATTCATACAATTCTCATGATAAAGTATTGGCGTATAACATGTAAATAAAACTCATTATTAGGTTTTGATGCTTTATGCCCCTGTAGGTCTCTGCAGCATGTAGGTGTTTGTTTCATTCTGCCAGCTGCTGCAGCTGAAAGCCCCTCTTTGTTATCTAGTGCAAGGAAAACGGAATTCTCCAGTGAATTACAAACAGGAATGTGGTCACTCCCGCCCAGCGAGTCCCTGCTTCTGCAGTTCTCAAAGGATGGCTGTCTAACACATACTGTATATTATGGAAAGTATTAAATACTGGCCCACACTTATTACAGAATTTTCGCCAGTTTTCTGTTTGACTTTGAGCTGAAAAGAACATGTAAACTGCTTGAACATGTTTTTATAAAGTGTCTGCGCCAGTTTTAGCTCATGGCTGACAAGACAGAAAAAATGTGCACCTAAAGGGACGCATTAGTGCTTAGTCAGACTGTGCACCATAATTGCATCTGCAGCATTAACAAGGTGCACCAAATAAAAATGGTGCGTTCTGCCGGAGAAGTGCAGGGGGAACCAGATTCATGAAGACTGTGCGACACAATTCATGAATCTGGCGCAGATGTGCAAACAGATGTGCAAACTGTGTGAGAGAACTTTATACAGGCCAACATTTATCAAAAACAGTTTACCCTGTGTACCGTGCAGGGTGCGCCAGATTCATGGATTGTGTCGCACATTCTCCATGAATCTGGTGCTCCCTCCACTGCCTCGACAGAGTGCACCAACTTTTTGCCCCTTCCTGTCCAGGGGTTTTGTTATTCCCTGGTCAGGTGGTGCCTCACTCTCCAATCACACTCCAGTTCACATGAAGGAATACAATTGGATGATAACTTTAGCATAGTTAACCCATGGCACCACAAGCAAGATCTACCGCTGTTAACCCTTGATGACCAGGTCTAGAACCTTCCTGGAGGGTTCGCGACTCCCTCTGTTAGCACCTAACCTGGAGAGGGCAGTGTTCGCAACTACCCCTCTGACCATGTATTGGCAGGGGTGTTACACTTGTTTTTGCTAATTTTCTATGAAACTACATGGTGCAAACAATTTAACGGATACATTAGATGTCTGTTATCATATATACAAGATTAGTCTTTGATTTGATTAGGTGCTTGAAAATTGTCATTTGTGCTTTCTTCATCAAGAATCTTTAATGCTTTTATTAAAAAATAAAAGTAATTTGACTTTCCCTCCTCACTGTTTGCAGCAGCGGTTTCTGCTTTCCCTGTATCTCTGCTCTCCTAGTAGTAACATGTGATGAGTATTGAGTTCATCCCTGCAATTAAGAAAATGAAAATGATCTACAAAATATCAAATAACCACTCCCCTTCCCTAGAACACTTTTAAAAATTTGTTTAAAAAATATACCGTATATCCCTTTTAAAAAAATCTATAATGCCATAACAGGATTGATCCAAATTGACATTTTTTCAGAATTTCAATAGCAAAAATTATATAAATGTTGTATCTCAATAATTGCATGTACCCAAGGAATAAAGATATTTTGTCATTTTGACCACCCAGTAAGGCCATATAAACAAAGCCATCAAATGGCTCAAAAATGGAAAAATGAAAAAGTTAACAATAATAAAACTGGAAGCAAAAACCGAGCATAAAAATGTAAAACTGGGGAGTTAAAGGGTTAATGTTGCTAGATCTGTATTAACCTTCACTTTACCATGTTTTTTCTTTAGAGGGAGGATGAAAAGGATCACAAGGTGCGTATGGCTGTTGGAAATGGTGTCCGCAGTGATGTATGGAAAGAATTCATCACAAGATTTGGAGATATAAAGATGTGTGAGCTATATGGTGCCACCGAGGGTAATATTTGTTTCATGAACCACACTGGAAGAATTGGAGCTGTTGGCCGTAGCAATTTCTTTTACAAGGTAATGTACAGTAATGTGCAGTTTATTTAAGATTAATTTTCTAGTAACTCTTCCTTTCCCAAAATATTTCAGTCCATAATGCTCCCTATTCAACCTAATTTCAGAGCCATACGGCAAAAAGACATAGGCCACATTTATTAAAGCATTTGCGCCAGTCTAACTTTACTAAAAAGTACTAGAACTAGTACTAGAAAGAATGTGTAAACTGCTTGTACATGTATTTATAAAGTGTCTGCGCCAGTTTTAAGTCGCGGCTCCACTGTGTCCGACAAGACAGAAAAATGTGCACCTAAAGGGGCGTGTTAGTGCTTGCCATAGTCGGACTAGGTGCCACAATTTTGCAGCATGAACAAAGTGCACCAAAAAATATGGTGCAAACTTCCAGAGCAATGTAGGGGGTGCCAGATTCAAGCTACATTGGTCCTAAAGAAACACATAAAAAAATATATTTCCTTTCTTATAAAATGTTTTCATTGTGCAGATATCAAATCTAATGTCTTCAGATTATACTTACCCAAAGAATTAATCATATTATTTATACTGTACTTTGAACATTGGGGCACATTACCCCTCCGAGTCGGGTTCCCCGATCCGAAATGTCCGCCGGAATGCATATCTGCTGCGATCCCTGTAGATTCTGCACCCGATATCATGCATGTGACTGTTAGGGTTGGGTAACACAGAAGACAGGGGATAGTGTGCCCTGAGCTTGTCCCAACCTCTGTCCCTTCCTATAGCCCCCCCACGCTAAGTGTGGGAAGGGAAACACAAACAGACTGACAAACATAAAACACAAAAGAATGGTAAACTAGCCGGATTCACAACGAGAGGGTACATCAAGAGCAAAATCAGTAAGCAAAGAGTCAATGTCAAAAACTAGCCAAGGTCACAACAACACAGATACAGATACAGAGCAATACAACGTAATGCAGCGAGCGAGTGATGAAGGGATTTCAAACACTGGCACAGGTGACTAGTGAAGCTGCAATTTATGCAGCCAGAACTCCACTTCCAGAACCTGATAGGAGCTGGACAGCTTCTGGGGATTAACCCCTCAAGGTGCAGAACAACCAGGCACCATGCAGAGGTACCACAAGTCCCAGCAGTTGCGGACACAACTCCTAGACAGCGCAAGATCTTAGCAGCCGCTGCCCGGGACAAGAGGTGGAGTTTGCGTGGATACGCGCCGGGGGTCGGAGAACGCTGCTGGCACCAGCAGAAGAACCAGAAGTCCCAGCATTCTCCCTAGCGAACCTGACAGTGATGCTCCCTGCTCAGGTCCGCCGGAGTTCACCTTCTTCTTCCCGGTGCATGTAAGTGCTTTGCTTGCGACACAAATTTGAATGTTAAATCTCGCTCTTAGTCCGAATCCGTTGGATGGTCCGACGGCCCACCCCCGATTGGTGTCGCGTGAAAGCCGGCGCAATTGTGACACAATCCGATCGCGTGTGACACAATCCCCGGTGCAAACCACAAAAAGTAGGGAAACCCGACGAAAATGTGGCTGCGGGACCCTTAGTAAATAAGCCCCAGAGGGGCAGATTTATCAAGATGTTTGACAGTCAGAATATTTCTAGTTGCCCATGGCAACCAATCACAGCTCAGCTTTCATTTTAACAGTGCTCATGAGTATTTTAATGGGGAGCTGTGCTTGGTTGCCATGGGCAACTAGAAATATTTTGACTTTCAGACAGCTTGATAAATCTGCCCTACTGTGTTTAAATTGCATTTTTCACCATACAAAAGATTCATTTAGGTTTCTCAAAAAGTAACTTGTGCCCCGAAAATGCTAGCATTACAAAATCCCTTATACAGAATAATTGAGAAAAATTTAAAATATTATTGATAATGGGCAGGCGAGAGTAAATAACAGCATAAAAGAGTTGGCCTTTAAGAAGTTAAACTAAAGCCTTTTACATTTTTATTACAAGTACATTTTTATCATAAACATTTAGCCAGAACTCCTCCATAATTTCTAGGCTCCTGTAATTTCCATAATGTGCATAGAGTTGAACATCAAATCCAGCCAAGAATGTATGTATTTTTAAAACAGAAAAAAATGATTGGTAGAGATCTCACTGATTTGGCCAACATGTGCATAAGAACGTCCAATACTGAAGCATGACATAGAATACACATACATCTGTACTGTATAAGCTTTGTATTGTAGATATACATAAGAAGGAGATTGTATAAGGACAGCCATCTGTTTTTTATATTCAAACAAATTCCTAAGTTGCTACTATGAGGAACTTCTTACATTGTGTTAATATGTTGATTTGGTTTATTTTCTCTCCAGCTTGTCTTCCCTTTCGAACTCATCAAATATGACATTCAAAAAGATGAACCAATCAAAAACAAAGATGGCTGGTGTGAAAGAGTTAAAAAAGGTAATCGTAAACTAGATTATGTACAATTTATAAGAGTTTGAGATATTTACAAAGCTGTTCAGTCAGGAGATACATGTAAGCTGTTCTGTTACTTTATCTCGGTAGAGAGTAGACACGGTTGATTTAGGGTTAAAAAAAATAAGGCCAAGCTGTATAAAGGGAGAGCAGAGACATGGACATGGTTCTTCCTTCCATCAGACAGATAATATTTGACTAACGAGGGACTTTGCAGTCAGTTAAAAATTTTTAACCTAATGCAGAATTTCTTAAAAGGAACCTGATTTGGGGCACCACCACAGGTCTTTATGGACCGGTGGTTTAGTGTCCCTAATAACCCTGTATTTTTATCAACATTCCTGGAATAAAAAAATCCACCAGTCCGTAACTCTCGTCACCTGTCCCGTGATTCAATTAAGCTGGCTTGATACACCCTGGATTTACTTTGCATGTGCTTTAGGTACAGAGCATGTGAAATGAAGTCAGGAAGTACTATTCCGGTTTCATTAAGTCACATAAAGCTGCCAAGTAAACTGAGCCATGTGCCCATTTATTGAGCCTTGCCTCATCTTCCTTTATTCTCATTTACCATCTCATCTACTGTGATACTACACTATCAGTGTTATAGACCATTATTGGAGGGTCCCGCAAATCAGTCTCTGATGGTTGTACAATTGCTATTAAAAGGGTTTTTCCATGAAGCAAGTTAGGCCCTATCCACAGTATTTGTTGACCCCAACAGAGTAGAACTGGAGTCTGATGTGGTACGATGTACCCAAATAGCACTCCGAGATGGTCAGAGCGTCTTGTCACTCATGGGCAGGTTGCCACAATCATCTCTATTCAGTTGATGGAATTTGCTAAGTACGGTAGCCCCAAAGAGACCAAAGAGACATGCGCGACCGGCTGCTCCGGTCATATCGGAGTGTAACCAGGGGTACGACAGGAGTACATTGGACCCTCATTCTTGTGATCTGTGGGGGTCCCATTACTGAGATCCCCTGTGATCAGCAAGTAAGGCCCTATACACATCTAACTTGCTTTGTGGGAAAACTCCTTTAACCCCATAACCATCACCACATGGGGTAAGTACATGTTTGTATAACTTGTGCTTACATTTATTTATAAAGTTATATATTTCTCTCACCTTTCTCTTCCTCTTACCCACAAGGTGAAACTGGACTTCTGATATCGAAGGTGAATCATGCTAACCCTTTCTTTGGTTATGCCGGAAATAAAAAGCACACAACTAAGAAACTCTTATGTGATGTATTCAATAAAGGAGATGTTTATTTCAACACCGGAGATTTAATGGTTCAAGATCATGATAATTTCCTTTACTTCCGGGACAGAATTGGAGATACCTTTAGGTCAGTAAAACATATTGGTGCATGCCTTACTTCAACAGTGATACCTGATGATTTGCTTTTTGAAAAATGTTTGATAATATGGTCACAAAATCATCACAAGTGACCCGCTTATAGAGCTGCGTTGTGTAACTGCTGTGACATCCATGCATGCATAGTCTATTGTCCGTGTATTTCGGCTTAGAAGTTGTTGATTTTCCTCTGTGTTATGTGCGTGTGAACTATTGCTAAGGATACTGCTATATTAGGACTATATTGGGGCTATATTGAAGCACACTTTGGTCCTCTACTGCTCAGCTCGACAGGTTTACTTGAGTGATGAATGGCTGTTCCAGTCAGCTGCTGGGGGCGGCATCCAGTAAATACTTTATATACCTAGTTCCATTACACCTTGGTTGTTTTACTATTCTCCTTATGCCTTTCCCAATTTGTGCTTGCCCTCTCTTTGCTATACAGTCTATTTGACCTCTGCTTTGTTAATTGACCATTCTTTTTTTCATACAATTCTGTGCTTTGCTGCAATCTTGGATTTGACCCAGTTCTGACAACTTGCTTGTCTGTTACTTGTTGTCTGTCCCTTTGTGTTTGTTCTTCTTTAATGTACATTCAGTCAGTGTAGGAATTGTCAACCAGAGGTCCCTAACCAATAGTGTTTGCAAGGCTTGTTAGGTAGGTGACAGGGGTTTGTGGGTGACTCTAGGGCCTGCACACCCTTTTCTACCCTTGAAACCTGCTCTCTTACAAAGCAAATAGTTAAACATAATGAATAGAGGGAACAATGTGATTTTCATGTGTGCAACTCCTGACTAACATCTTTATGAAAATATTATCATGACAAATATTGACAAAATATTATCGTAACAAACAGTGTTTTCCTTTAATAGTTCCTAGGCTTACAAATATAGGATCCTTCATTGTAGCAAATTAAAACCAAATAACACACAAAGCAGTAGGCACTCAATTGGGCTCTGCATGCTGCCTCTGCCTGACACTTTGTTCTCCAGAATTCTACACATGGAAAATCTGCAGGAATTATTTTATAGAACATGAGGGGCTGAATAGACTGTACATTGTATTGTACATATATTAATAGATAAAAACAAATGTTGAATCTTTTCCCATACAACTACCTTTAACCTGCTCAGCCACTCCGACTCTATAACTTGCTCCTTGCAGATTGATTATGATATAATTGCGAACTATATATTGTAAACTGTACAATGTAGCTTTTTCCCTATAGAGTTAACAAGTGTAAGGCAGCAGACTGTAAAAGGAAATCGAGGAGCTGCCAACTTTTAGGAGGTTGTGCAACTGGACTACCAACACTTGAATGACTAGGCTTATTGTGATGACATGAGAAGGCAGAGGGGAGTCGAGGCGGATGGGGCTGATGCAGAATGTACAATATGTTACAAGTCAACAAATATGGTCTCAGTCATAAGGTCAATGACTTGGAAAAGTTGTTACCATCCGCATACGGCAAATGCACAGACAAATAATGTGGATGCATTCTCTAAAGTTTTTATTTGATAAAAATATTAATTCATCATCAGAATAAATTCACTTTTTCTCTAAAATAAAACTCTGCTTTACTTAAGGACATGTCCACCTTTGAGTATAATAGAAAAGGTTTCATTTAAAAAAGGTAATTAAGTAATTAAGTTAAAACAAATAAGTAATACTCATCTTGTACGAATAGTTAAGCTCTGTATTATTGTCTGCAGTTGCTGTGTATTCAAGAGGGATAGGATGGGGATTAAGAGATGGATATGATGGTGATCATCTAGAGGGTAAGGCTCTCCATATTATAGCAGCCTGTCTACACCAAAAGGGAAAAAATGTTCCTTCATCATTTCAGATCATTCAAAAGAAGGATTCTATACATTTGCATAAGCATGTTGTATTGGGTACATTCACAGATAGGATATTTGATGGGACTAAAAATCTGTTCTATTCATTGGGAATAGTTTTCTTCAAATCCCAGCCTAATGATTTTGCTGCCAAGGAAAAATCTGTGCCAAATGTGCAACATATAGGTTATTGCAAAGTGGTATGAGAGTGTATATCCTAAACTACAGTCTTCAAAGGGTAATAACAATGTTTCTAGGATAAAAATGCACAATGGGGCACATTTACTTACCAGTCCCATTGCGATCCCCGAGGTGCGCTGTCCGACGAGGATTCGGAGCTGCCGCGATTCACTAAGATCGTGCATCCAATTTCCTGCATGTGTCGCCTCCCTGCTTAGGTCCGCCGGAGTTCACCTTCTTCTTCCCGGTGCATGTAAGTGCATGGCTTGCGACACAATTTTGAATGTTAAATCCCGCGTTTTGTCTGAATCAGTTGGATCGGCTGACGGCCCGCCCCCTGATTTGTGTCGCGCAAAACCCTGTGCCGATGCGCCAAAATCCAATCGAGTGCGGCAAAAAGCCCTTCTAAATGGGGCGCACATCGAGCAGTCACGGTGCTGGGTGGTTTTTTTCTCGAGCAGTCACGGTGCTGGGTGGAATGGCTGCTCCCATGTTCCAGGCCAGGGCTTACAGCCCTATGTAAAGCCCCTGTGTCCGGGGAAGGGCGGGTGGTTCCCTACCTGTGTGTAGCTCAGTGGAACACTGTGGATGTCAAAACCAGAACTGGGCCTTGCTGTGTGGGGAAGTCTGAGGACTGGAAAGGTGCTCCTAGCCCAGGAGGGTGAAGTACGGTACTGTGCCTGTTAATGTGTACTGTGCTTAATGACATGGACTGAGACTTATCACATGTTTTGCCGGCTGGAGCAAGCCCTTTTTCCTGTTATTTTTATGTCCAAAATAAAGACACCTTCTTTGTTAATCTGAAAGACTGCACCTGGCGCCTCTCTAAAGGCTACCATTTGAGTTGAACCCCTAAAATATGTATATACATATTGTTTATTTTTATCCTAGAAACATTGTTATGAAGATGGGATATACACCCTCAATCCAATTTTTTATATATACACTTAGTGTAAATATAATGCATATGTTTTATGAATCTTTCTAGGTGGAAAGGAGAAAACGTTGCTACGACTGAGGTCGCTGATATAATTGGAATGCTGGACTTCATACAAGATGCCAATGTCTATGGAGTGGCTGTAGCAGGTAATATCACAACCAAAGCCTATCTCTAACCCTTCTATACTACATAGTCTGATCATTCTAAAGGATAGAGATGTCAAGCTCAACAAAACATAGTTTTAATGTTTTCTACATAGTAGAATGAATTCTGTATTTTATTGTACAGGTAAGAAGATATTAGGGGTTGTGCAAAAAGTCTGTAGGCCCAGCTTTCCCCATCCATACCGAAGGAATCTCAGCTATCCTTCTCACTTAAAGGGAATCTATCTCCTAAATTGTATCATTAATTAAAAACAGATACCAAAGCTTGTTGTTTTTCCAAATCTGTTTATAAACGTTAAATGTAGAGTTTTGCGCAAAATTATGGGGGCTGCTTTCATTTGATTCAGTTAAAAAATTTTAGGTCCATTGGCCATATACAAAATAGCTTGATGATGTTCTTTGACTAGACAGTTTTTAAGTCATACTCTAAGAACAGTGGTCATTGTGTAGGGAGGGGCAGTAGAAACACTGTGACCATCACCTATTTTGAATGGTGGTGCTTGTGTGATCAATAGTATATGTATATGATACAAAATAACTGACTGGTTTTAAACCTTTACATGGGTTCCATTACAGTGGCTGCCAGCTGTTTAGGAATGATAAGGTAATGGCATATCCAAATGATATACTGTACCATTACTGTATGAGATTAGAGAGCCCCTTTATACCCTGCAGAGGTGGATACATTGGAGTTTTAGCCAAACAGCACATTATTTTTTATGTTGCTTTGGCAAATAGGAAAGAAGAACTTTTCCAGAGTTATGCTGTCCTGAAACAGGGGGCTTATGACGTTTTCTCTATACGCTCACATTTTTTGGAAACTGCAGGCCTCTCAAATTTAGTTATATGGAAATCTGTTTTTGTGCTTCTATAATTAACATTAATGGTTCCGGTCATCTTTAAAATGATATAAAAGTACCCGGCTCCCTCCCAGAAAACTATATTGAGTAATGGAGGCATCCGAGTCCCTGTGTTGTCATCATCATTATCTCCTCTCTTCTCTGCTAGACCTGCATCCCCCTCCTGTACACATGAGCCGGGAGAGATTTGCTCTAAGCACAGGTCAGCTAACGGCTGCATGTGGGAAGGTGAAGGTGAAAGAGCTAGGAGACCAGAAATGAGATACAGAAACACAGGAACTAGGATGCCTACATGACTCCATCCAGCTTGCTGGGAGGGAGCCAGGTGTACTTTTACATACTTTTAAAAGTGAGTGGAACATTGAATGTTAATTATAAATGCAGATTGATAAATAGTATTAAAAGGCTATGGGAACCTGTCATTATGTGAAAATGTGTGATCCTGATAAGAGGTTCCCTTTAAATGATATGATATTCAAAGTTTTTAGCCTTTCCATTGTTACTAAATTCTCCATAGATTAAGATAAGGGTTAGGGTAATTCTGTTTTATGGCCATTTTCATGTTGAAACATCCATTACCATTGATTACAAAATTACTGCACTGTGCAGAAGATTTTCCATTCACAAATCAAAAATCAACAGAATTTACCCCATGTTTAGGGACCCCTATGGACTTCACTTACTTATATAAATATATCAATGAATTACTGTATAACCTAAAAATATATATATGCAATATTTTAATATTATTGAGTCAGTATATATTTAAAGGGGTTTTCTCCAAAATACAAGTAAGGCCCTATACACAGGATAGGGCCTAACTTGCTGATCAGTTAAGGTCTCAGTGATGAGATTCCCATAGACAATGAAAACAAGGGGTCCGATGGGGTCCCATGTACCACCGTCGGACCCCTCGTCGCTTCATGAGAGCAATGGAGCAGATGGCTGTCCATGACCGTTCTGCTCCATATATCTCAATGGAGCTGACGAGGGGTTCAACCTCCTTGTGGTGTAACTTGAGGTGGTGCAGAGGGTATGGGACCCATACAACGTCTTCCCAGTACTATAAATGATACAGTATATTGCAGTTGTGGAGCTGGTACCGATTTTGGTCCCTGCAGCTTCTAATTTCTCCTCTGTTTAGTGAAAACTTTCCTATGCAATTCAAATTATTATTTAATGAACGATATAGCCCTGATTCGTAGCTTTCAATAGCTGATGTAACTCTGGCAAGAAAAGTGTTACTATATATCCTATGTGAATACTGTTGAATTCTTCATCAGTAACACTAGACACACTTACTTTAAATGCACATAGGCGTTATTCATCCCGGTATTGCATGTGACATTTCACCCTTTATCTGGATTGCAGTGTCAGAAATATACATTTTTAGAACACCATTAAATCACTGTGTAGATAAAGACATACAATGATACAGCAATATCAGCTATACATGTCACATTTTTGGCTCAAAGGGCAGAAATATCTATAGATCTGTCTTCCACCCTAAAGAAAGGGGATAAAGGCAGGAGCGACTAATGTATGAAAGGGTGTGTGAGTGTATGCGTGGGGGATTGTTATAGGCGATTCCGATCCACAGTTTCTAATTTCTGGATAGTTGGACACAGCAATTTCTGTCATTCCTATAAAAGTAAATGAATTGGCATCAGACACTAATCAAACACTTATACAAAGTCCTTTGAACGGGGGGTGAATGTTATTACCAATTTTGAGGATAGTTTTAGTATTTTTTAAAAGTTTGTACATGTTGTTTTAAATATGAAAGAACTACACATTAAAGACATTCTCAATTTTATATATGCATTTTGATTTCTTTTAGGCCATGAGGGAAAAGTGGGAATGGCATCAATTATTTTGAAGCCTGGCATGTCATTGGATTTAAAAAGCATCTATGAACATGCTGTGAACTACCTTCCCGGATATGCATTTCCAAGATTCTTAAGACTTCAGGTACTGTTGCTTTAAAAAATGCCATAATGGGAATTGTTAGGTTCTGTATATTGTATAAGGGTTGTGGTTCACATTTACATTACACAAATTACAGCTGCCTAATTTAACAGGACTGACCCATCTTTAGTGTATGTTGGTTCCTACCGTAACCTTGCCTTATTGAACAAAAATTGAGCCAGGGTGTAATCGGGGATACAGGGGCAACAAACCAGACAGTGAGCCCTAAGTCTGAGCCCCCCAATGCTGTCACCTGCCTACTTGCCTCCGGTATCCTATTGATACGGGACAACCACGAAGACGATCCCTTCCTAGGCCACAGTGCAGACAAAGAACACGACAAACAAACAATACACAGGTAGCGAAGTCAGGTAAACCGGGTCACAACGGAGAGAGCAATAAATAAGCAGAATCAGAAAGCGAGAGCCGAGGTAAGTAACGAAAGCCAAAGTCAGAATGCCAGAGAAGTAAATATAAGAACAAAACGCTGAAAGGACTGGGGAGCTGAAAATACGAGTATTACCAGCGCTGGGGAACCTGTGCTGGGAAGTAATATAGGTGACTGGGGAACCTCCCCTCAAGGTGACTGGAGGAGAGATCTGTCATTCACAGCAGGCTAACTGTTGCTAGACTGCAGGGAAGCGGGTGTGGTGCAACAATCAACCCTGCAGCAATCTCAGTCCCAGTTCACACACAGGAACACTGAACAACCTCAACGCCTTCTAAGCCGCATACCGCGGACAGAAGACGATACAGGCAAAGACGTAACAGTACCCCCCCTTTTATGAGGGGCCACTGGACCCTCACTATTCCCACCTGGTTTAGAAGGATTTTGGCAGTGGTATATGTTGAGGAGACGTGGAGCATGGAGATCTTTACCAGAGACCCAGGTACGATGTTCCGGGCCATAACCCTTCCAATGGACCAGATATTGGACAGAGTTTTGTACCCTGCGGGAATCCAAAATCTTTTCTACCTCAAACTCTAGTTCACCTTGGACCACCACAGGAGCTGGTGGTTTAGTCACGGGTAACACGGGAGGGATATATTTTTTCAGAAGAGATTTGTGAAAAACATTATGAATGCGAAGAGAGCTAGGTAATTGTAACCTAAAAGAGACGGGATTAATAATTTCGTTAATCGTGTATGGCCCAATAAATCGAGGAGCAAATTTCCCAGATGGCACTCTGAGACGCAAATTTCTTGTAGATAGCCACACTCGTTCCCCCACATTATATTCAGGACCGGGAGATCGTTTTTTATTAGCCTGACGCCGTTGGGCATCTTGGGCTTTCACCAGGTTCGACAGAACCCGTGCCCAGACTGAGCTCAGCCTTTGGAACGTTGCTTCAGCGGAAGGGTTAACAGACTCAATGTCTTGGCAGGACGAAAACTTTGGGTTGAACCCGTAATTACAAAAGAACGGCGACATTTTAGATGAGGTACTAACCCTGTTGTTTAAGGCAAATTCGGCGAGTGGGAGGAAGGATCTCCATTTCTCCTGGTTATCGGAAATAAAGCATCTTAAAAACTGTTCAAGCGATTGGTTGAGTCTCTCTGTCTGCCCATTAGTCTCAGGATGGAAAGCGGAAGAAAACGAAAGAGAGATTCCCAATTGACCACAAAATTCTCTCCAGAATTTAGAGACAAACTGTACCCCGCGATCAGAGACAATATTTTCTAGTATACCATGAAGACGCAAAATATTGTTTATGAACAATGAGGCCAATAATTTAGCACTGGGTAATTTCCTGAGGGGTACTAAATGACACATTTTCGAGAATCGGTCACAAACCACCCAAATGACAGTTTTCCCTTGAGAGACAGGTAAGTCAGTTATAAAGTCCATGGAGATATGAGTCCAGGGTTTTTTAGGCAGAGGGAGAGGTTGGAGAAGTCCCTCTGGTACTCTTCTGGGCACCTTAGACCTGGCACATATATCACATGCTGCTACGAACTCCTGAACGTCACGTGACCACGACGGCCACCAGTACAACCTTTCTAAGAGATACTTAGTGCCGGCAATACCAGGATGTCCGGCGAGCACAGAACAATGGATCTCCTCCAAGACCCGGAGACGAAGATTATGTGGCACAAACAATTTACCCATAGAAAGATTACTAGGCGCAAGATCTTGAGAGTTCGAGATAGCGGTGGCGAGGTCATGGTCAATAGCAGATAACACAATACCCGGTGATAGAATCTTATCTGGGACAACCTCTGGGGTATTGTCGTTACCAAAGCTACGTGATAGAGCATCTGCTTTGATATTCTTAGTGCCTGGACGGTAAGTAACAACAAAATTAAAACGAGTAAAGAAGAGTGCCCAGCGAGCTTGTCTGGGGGACAGTCGTTTAGCATTATCTAAGTATAACAGGTTCTTATGGTCAGTAATCACAGTTATGGGATGTTTAGCTCCTTCTAGGAAGTGTCTCCATTCCTCGAATGCCCATTTTATGGCCAAAAGCTCTCTGTTACCCACATCATAATTATGTTCGGCAGAGGAGAACTTCCTGGAGAAGAACGCTACAGGTTTTAGGTTAGTGAGAGACTTTGATCCCTGAGATAACACTGCTCCCACCCCTACTTCGGATGCATCAACTTCAACTACAAAAGGGTGATTCAAATCAGGTTGAGTCAAAACTGGCACGGTTACAAAACATCTTTTAAGCTGTGCAAATGCTTGCTCCGCCTCTGGAGTCCAATTGGTCAGATCAGCACCCTTTTTAGTGAGATCCGTCAACGGCTTAGCCACAACAGAAAAATTCTTAATAAATTTGCGGTAATAGTTGGCAAACCCTAAAAACCGCTGAAGGGCTTTAAGAGTGTTGGGATGTTCCCATTTCTCGATAGCCGTGACCTTGAGTGGATCCATACAAAAAGATTTAGGGGTGATGATATAACCCAAAAAAGTAATCTTTTGGACCCCAAACAGACATTTAGACAACTTAGCACATAAGGAATTCTTACGTAATCTAGAGAGAACATCCCTGATCTGTCGGATATGGGTTGACCAGTCAGGGGAAAAAAAATCAGAATATCATCCAGATAGACTACCACATATTGACCCAGGATATCACGAAAAATATCATTCACAAATTCTTGAAATACTGCTGGTGCATTACACAACCCGAAGGGCATCACACAATATTCAAAGTGTCCTTCGGGGGTATTAAAAGCAGTTTTCCACTCGTCCCCCCTTTTGATGCGAATCAGGTTGTAGGCCCCACGGAGGTCAATTTTGGAGAACCAGCGGGCACCCACCACCTGGTTAAGCAAATCAGGGATAAGAGGAAGTGGGTATTGGTTTTTGACAGTGATGTTATTCAGTTCACGGTAATCAATACAGGGTCTAAGTCCACCATCTTTTTTCCCAACAAAGAAAAAACCAGCCCCCATAGGGGAATTCGAGGATCGTATATGACCCTTTTGAAGGCTCTCTTGTATATACTCTCGCATAGCCTCTCGTTCTGGGGAAGACAAATTAAAAATCCTTCCCTTGGGATATTTAGACCCGGGAATGAGATCGATCCCACAGTCATAAGGCCTATGTGGAGGCAGGGACTCGGCAGTCTTTTTATCAAAAACATCAGAGAAATCAGAGATAAATTCAGGCAGAGTTTCTTCCTCTGACTGACATTCAGAGAGGAACAGCGTATTACAATGGGAGGAACACAGCGGATCCCATTTAACCAGTTCTCCAGTGGTCCAATTAAATACAGGATTGTGTACAGATAACCATGGAAATCCCAAAATGACATCAGCGGACAAGTTTTTTAAAACAAAAAACACTACCCGTTCGGTGTGGATAGCACCAACCTGCATGGTTATCTGTGGAGTTCTGAAACAAACTCTACCCCCCCTTAAAGGGGTAGAATCTGCCCCCACAACCAGGACAGGAGGATTCTGGTTAACCAACTCCAGCCCTAGGGCTGAAACAAAAGCAGAGTCAATAAAATTAGCAACGGATCCAGAATCAACAATAGCTTGTCCAGATATAGACTTATCTTTAGCAAACAGAGACACTGGCAACAAAATTTTAGATACAGAGTCGGAAGATACCTGTGCGCCTGAGTGACACCCCCGATTACCACTCAGGCGCTGAAGTTTTCCGCCTGTGGCCTGGGTCTGGTAGGGCAGCCTCTCAGGAAGTGTCCAGATTCACCGCAGTAAAAGCAAAGACGATTCTTCTGGCGATGCTCTTTCCGGGTTTAGGCTCTCGCCGTGTCCAACTGCATAGGTTCTTGTTCAGATATAGGAGAGACAGAGTTTTTAGGAGAAAGTAAAGGTGACCCGGAGGAGTGACTCGCACCTACTCTATCTTTTCGTCTGTCCCGTAGGCGACGATCAATGCGGACTGCTAAGGCCATGGTTTGCTCCAGTGAGTTTGGATCAGGATGACCAATCCAGGCATCCTTTACAGGTTCTGACAGGCCTTTTCTGAAGAGGGCTTTCAAGGACAGTTCACACCAGTTCAAGGTTACGCAGTGTTTGCGGAATTCCATGCAGTATTCCTCCGCAGAGCGGGTACCCTGCGAAAGAGACAGCAAACTGGACTCCGCAAGCCCAACATGATCGGGTTCTGAGTATATGGCCCCCAAGGATTGAAAAAAGCGTTCCAAAGAGGACCACTCCTCTGCGGCTGGAGGTAGTTTCAGGGCCCATGCCTGGGGATCCCCCTGGAGTAAGGAAATAACCACCCCTACCATTTGAGTTTGGGAGTATAACGGGTTTACCCCAGAAAATAAAGCAAACAGGATTCCCTGAAAGTCTCAAATTTCTCTCTATCACCTGAGAATCGATCCGGGAGTAACATTTTTACCTTGTTAATACTGGGGAGTGGAGGTTGCTGAGCAGCAGGAGACGTGGCAGGGGTCTCTGCTCTAAACTGAGTTAGAACATGGACCTGGTTAGCCAGATCAGCCACAATGCCTGCTAGGCCTTCCATGCGATGCACAAGATCCGGGACGGAGCTCATCCTGGCGGGTCCGGAAGACGTAGCAAACTAAGGATTTTTAAATGGCTGGTCATAATGTAATGATGGCTCGGGGATACAGGGGCAACAAACCAGACAGTGAGCCCTAAGTCTGAGCCCCCCAATGCTGTCACCTGCCTACTTGCCTCCGGTATCCTATTGATACGGGACAACCACGAAGACGATCCCTTCCTAGGCCACAGTGCAGACAAAGAACACGACAAACAAACAATACACACAGGGAGCGAAGTCAGGTAAACCGGGTCACAACGGAGAGAGCAATATATAAGCAGAATCAGAAAGCGAAAGCCGAGGTAAGTAATGAAAGCCAAAGTCAGAATGCCAGAGAAGTAAATATAAGAACAAAACGCTGAAAGGACTGGGGAGCTGAAAATACGAATATTACCAGCGCTGGGGGACCTGTGCTGGGAAGTAATATAGGTGACTGGGGAACCTCCCCTCAAGGTGACTGGAGGAGAGATCTGTCATTCACAGCAGGCTAACTGTTGCTAGACTGCAGGGAAGCGGGTGTGGTGCAACAATCAACCCTGCAGCAATCTCAGTCCCAGTTCACACACAGGAACACTGAACAACCTCAACGCCTTCTAAGCCGCATACCGCGGACAGAAGATGATACCGGCAAAGACGTAACACAGGGTGTTTAAATAATTAAGTGTACTCTTACCATTTCGATAGAGATTAAGAACTTCAATCACATTTTTTGAACATCAGAAAGTGTGACCTCTATCTAAACTGAAATTGTTAGTTTGCTTGTCCAGAACACTGAGCTATGTCTTAACTCAAAGAATATAGAGAAAAATATTGTTTCTGGCAATCAATCTGACAGGAGGTAAAAGGCTATTTACAAAAATGCTATATCCATCACTCTACAGTGTAAAAGATTACTGAAGTGTTAAACATTCAAAAAAGTTACAATTCATAGCAAATTCACACCAAGGTTAGACATGTGAGTTCAAGTTCATGACAATAAAAAAAATCTGCATGGTATAATTTGTTTGGATGGGTTTACTATACGGAAGTCTCTTTTTTCCAAAAAGTATATGGCAGCAGAGCTAACATTTACAATGTTGCATGTGAACAATGTACAATAAGTTTGGAACAATATCCTTTAGGCAGATGACACCAAAGTCAGGATGCAGTGCCATATTTTAGTAAAAAAAAAACCTCACAATGCATATCAGCAAAACACCTCAAGCCAACTGTCTAGCATGGTGGGGAATGGGTGATACTTTGGCATCTTAGCAATCCTGGCATAGAAGCCCTGATAAATACCCCCGTTGTGAGCAATTAACTATATATAATCACATAGAGTAAAGTAAATGAATACACAATATACAAGCAGTACCTGATGTACAGGGGAACCTTAGTTACAGATGGACCTCTCTGCCTAATGTGACCTCCATTGAAGCTTTCTGGATGCTAGTAATTTATAGTGGGTGCTGGTAAATATTATTACGATAGAATATTATTGGATCGAATTTTAGCCTAAACATTTAGTATGGAACAAATACAAGACCTGTATAAATGACATTAGACAGAAGACCTGGGCAGGCCAAGGTGTATCCGAACTCTTGCTTTCCCTAGATACTCAATAGATCAGAGATTGCAGATCCATTACGTAATAAACATTTTTTGTTATTTTACTGTTTTTTCAGGAGAATATGGAAGTCACCGGGACCTTCAAACAGCAGAAATTCCGTCTTGTGGAACAAGGATTTGACCCATCAGTAATTTCGGATCCTCTTTACTTCTTAGATGATTCTCAGAAGTCTTATGTGCCAATGACCAAAGACATACATGATAAAATCACAAGTGGTCTCTTAAAACTGTAATTTTCAGTCTTCAAATGTCTGCAAAATACAAGAATCAGTCTTCATTGGACTGAAATACTGAAACTGTGATCTTCTAACCTGCTTCAAGAGTTTACCTGATACTGCTCATTGAACTTAATGATTACTGTTAAAATATGGGCTAGGTAAGGTATCCTTACATAATACATGTATATATGTAATTAAACATTTTTTACACCTTTACAGTGACACTAATACTACACAGTGTGATGACAGTGACATACTAAACGTTTATGTAACTATTTCCATGTAAAACTTAATATTGTAAAACTTATAATATTGCAAAATATGGACAGTACTAGAGCTTGTTATATCACCTGCTTTCTTTAAAATGCCAACTTTCACTTTATTCATGTATTGTAATGTTGTAGCAATAAGAGTAATGACATCCATCAATGCTTGACACTGACTTTTGAAACTTTTTCATTACTCATAAATTCTGAGGTCAGATTAGGACACTAAAGGCCAGGAGACAAAGATGTAGCTTGAAGCTGCTGGGTCTAAAGCAAAATCTGTGGCAGGCCCTCAGAGTTATAGAATCGTGTGACTTTTCTGCACCGTTTCTGTTAACCCCCACAGAGGTGAATAGGAGTTAGAGAAATGGAGTAGAACAGTTGGGTTCAACCGTTTCTGGAACTCTGACCACCTCAGTGAAGGTGGGGGGGGGGAGATCTATTCTCATCTCAGCTGCAAAATACAGAGATGGGAGAGAAGTAGAGGTTCTCAGAACATGCTATTCATGAAAAAGCAGGGTCACTATCCACCTGGACAGAATCTCAAGTCCTAATAATGAGGTGTAGGATGAAAATTCCTACCTGGTGGTTCTCGACCACATTCAATGCACATATATTCACCATTTAAGAAAAAGATTAGCTGTATTCACCAGGTTAAATGCAGATCCTTATTTCCAGCTAATAGTCAGAAATTGAGAGAGAGGTGAGCAGATGTTGGTCCCACTTTGCTTGATCTCATATATTATGACTGCAGTGAATGTGGCGAGCCGCAGCCACTGCCAACTCCCCTTTCATATTGGTCCCTAAGGTGAGTGGAACCACATCCTCAAATACTGTAGGGAAGGCACATCTCTCCTCGTCAGAGTGTTTCTGGACCTCCTTCTATGGTGGAAATATTCCTTACATTTCAGTAAAAGGTTCCTTGTTTACTAGTGATACAACTACCTGATAACCTATAACCTCATTGTACTCTTAGAAATGTTAATGTACAGTTTATCACAGTTGATTTGACACATTTTCTACATATCATTTATACCAAACTGGTAAATCAGCAGAACATAGGATCTGTCTTTATTTTGTTTTCATCTGTCAAATGGATATTTGTAAAATCTGATTTGATAGTGAGGATGCTATTGTCAGAAGCACTATAACTGAGACGCTAGCAATAAAAGCCTGACATGGGTTGTCCGTCTCCTTATTGATGATCTCACTGATAACTGAACCTTCACGCCATTACTGACTACTGCTCCAGAAACATAGCAGACCACAAGTGTTTGTCATGGTGTAGCAATACATAAGGTCTTGTGACTGGCATATGATATTCAGGACGTTCCTCTTATGCAATCTTTTTACATTATCTCTTAATGTTTACACGCATACATTTGATTAATTTTCAACCCTTGAGAGAGCTGTGAGAGAGAGGAGCTGTTGAATAAATCAAAACCAGGCGTTTCAAGATCTTCCTTCTGGAATTCATTAAAATATAATGTTGTTAAAGGGATACTTCTAGCTGTTTTGACCATACAAAGCTGCAGACAGTGTTATATAGTAGCCCTGAAGATCTGTATAACCATACCTGTGTGTGATATTAGTAGCTGCAGGACTGTGAAAAATACTTATATATCCCAGAATTGTAGCTGTACTTGGTGTGTGAGATCTATTCATTAAATACAACACAACTCCTAACCTCTGCTCCAATTCAGAACAGTAGCAGGCTACTGGTTAGATATTGCAGCAGATCAAAGAGATTGCAGAGCAGTTTGAATGCAGGGATCCCCTGGTGCTCTAAGCTTAGCTACAATCCTCTGATGTAAATGCATTTTTCAAAGTCCTGCTACAACTAACAACACACACAAAGATACAGATACACAGTCTCCAGGACTTCAACTTTTTATGGTCAAAACTGATGGTAGTCTCCCTCTAAGCTGCAAGTGTCCTGGAAATGGTCAGTGAATAGTTGAATAACCCATAGATGCTTCAGACCAACTATTGCCACATAGAGTATTAATAGGAGCCAGACAGTCTACAGCGTCAGACATTGGAACCAAATTTCCTAATTCTTGTCATTTTATTTTCTTTCCTCTATTTTTTTGCTTCCACATCTTGTTTTCTTCTTATTCAGTGACCCTTATATCTGTAACCTATGTACTGTATTTCCTTGGCCAGTAGCCCCCAATGCTATGCGCACTGGCATTGGTATTTCTTTCCCATTTCCCAATAATCTGTCATTTTAGAAATAGGTTTGTTACCTTTACCTTTATGCAAAATACATAGTGTGAGACACATAATGCAAATGTAGGAAGAGACTTTCAGTGAATGCAATGTATGAAGGAGAGCTCCATGGCAATTGCTTTATAAAGATCTCTTTTATTCAACAGTTGTCTAAGCATCAATCTACCACTATCTAATGTGTATGGTCACTTCTAAAGGCAACCTGTCAACAGAAAATTACCTAGTTAGCTGCGAAAAGATTTTTTGGGGATTTCTGATTTGTAACCATTTTTTGCATGTTACATTTAGGCTGCATTCACACGAACATGTGATTTCTCCAGTCCCGTATTTCCGTGGCGTATGAGCCCATATATATGACGTTTGTCATCTGTATGCAGCACGTATGTAACCCGTATTTTATACGTCCCTATAGACTTCTAGGGCATACGGAACTGAAATACGGGAGAAAATAGGACATGCTCTATATTTTTATATGGCTAGTATATGGTACGGTGTTAACAACAGCAATATAAATGGAGAAATCAAGAGAACTGAAGGTGATAAACCAGCGTCACCTTGTTGTAGATCAGGGCATGAGTTTCTGTAACTTTCTGTATACAGCTGATTCATACTTTGTTTCTTCATCAAAAAGAACTTTTAAAATATGGAAATGAGGCTGAAGTGCCCCGATACTTCCTACCACCTTCTTCCTCCTCCGGAACTCCCTTGACAGCCAATGACGTCATCTAGCTTTCTCTAAGTCTGTGAATGTACCGCGAATCTTCACTGCAGCTTCGAGCACAATAAAGCTCCGCCTCTGAAGCCGCTTCCAGGTATCAGCAAATGCGCAATGAAGATCTGACTGCACATGCGCAGGATTTCGAGGAAGCTGGGTTATGTCACCGACCAACAAGTACAGTCCAGAAGGAGTTGGGTATGGAGTGCTCCAGGGGGCATGTATTTGGCACTGAACACGGAGCACTTCAGCCTCTTATTTACAAATTTTTAAAGTTTTTTTTAAGAAAGAAACAGAGCATGAATCAACTATATACAGACAGTTATAGAATTTCCGTGCCCTGATCTACGACAAAGTGACACTGGTTTATCATCTCCTTATTATAGATGTTCTATAATGAAAAAGCTGCAGTCCTGTCATCAAGAGCCCTTTTTCTGACTCCCCCATGTCCCCATAGAGAATAGTGTGCACATTGCCAAAGAGTTTTTTTTATAATAAAACTGTCTTTTTCCGAAAAAAAAAGATATGGTAGATAAAAGTTTATCTGTGTCTCAAATCCCATGGTAGTGGCCAGTGACGAGTGGGGCGGACATGTATGACATCCTAAGGGGGGAAGTGAAGTGGGGAGATATGGTGGACATAGGAGTTTTTTTATATTTAAAATTGATGCATGACGGAGCTGTGTACCTGGGGTGGGTGCGGGGGGAGCATTCCTCACTGGCCACTCTAGCTCTACATACAGAAAGGTAAACTTTGATCTAACTTATATTTTTTGGGGGAAAAGACAGTTTTACTATAAAAACTCTTTGCCAATGTATTCACTACTCTCTATGGGAACATGGGGGAGCCAGAAAAAGGGCTCGTGATGACAGGTTCCCTTTAAGGAAGATAGCATCCCTATAATCATCCAATAAAACAACAATAAATAAAACTAGAATTTAGAAATATAAGTTACTATCTGATTTAATAATTTTTATTACGGTAACAGTTACAGTATGTATTATTATTTGTATGGCAGTTCTGCATAAATATTTTTTCTAATATTATAAAATTTAACTAATGAACAACAGATCTCCTAAAATAATCTTTACAGAGACATAATGAGATAAAAATCTTGAATAGCCTCTCTCTTATAACAGACTACATTTTGAATTACTAACGTCTAATGTAAGTGGAATGACTTCTTTGTTGCCGATTTCCTGTCCGTGTCTTGGGCCAAATGAAATACACCAGTAATTGGATCTGACTGTGAGACTGGTCTTCTTTTACTGTTCAAGCTTTAAAAAGCCTGTATTCACCTAATGAAGCATGCTCCACAGTCCTGCCAGCATACTAATCATGCCCATTGCTGCGCCCCGGCTTCACAGCAGCAACTGTACACCACATAGAGGGCTCAGAACAGCCAACTTTTTCTTATTCAAAAATCACAGAAAGTTAAAAACAAAAATCCTTACAGATTCATTGTAACATCAGTGTCAGTGTCTTTCTCTGTCCGCAGAATGCGGCTTAGGAGGCATTGAATTTCTCGATATGTTTTTGCTTAACATTTTATAGTGTGAACTGCGATTTACACCACGATCCAAATTATTAAGCAAATTATATTTATCTCTGATTTTCCAAAATGCTGCATGCAAATGATAGTCAGTATAACCCATTAGAGTACAAATTGAATTTTATTGAACAAAACTCCCAATGATAACAGTATATTGTTTAAAATAAAAAAAACCCTCAAAATGTACATTTCCAAATTGTTATGCACAGCAGAGTTTCCAAACATGTTATAGATTGTAAAAAACTCAAAATGGTCATTTGTTAAATTTGCAGGATAAGAAGGTCACATTCACTAAAATCAAAAGTTATTTCAATCCAAAACATCGTAGCAGGTCAAGTAACAAGTTAACATAGGAACCCTGTTTTGCTATCACCTGTACATTTCTTGCATCTATTGAACTTGTGAGTTTTTGGAGAGTTTCTGCTTAAATATCTTAGCATGATGTCAGAATAGCCTCCCAGAGCTGCTGTTTTGATATGAACTGCACCCCACCCTTATAGATCTTTGCTTGATGGTACTCCAAACAGGGCCGGCTCCAGGTTTTAGTGGGCCCCTGGGTGACAGAGCCTTAGTGGGCCCCTCCGTGGGCCGCCCTCCAGTGGCCACACTGCCCCCCCCTCCCCTGCGGACACACTGAAACCCCCCCTCCGGACACACTGAACCCCCCCTGCTGACACAATGACCCCCTCCCTCCCCCTGATGACACACTGAACCGCTCCCTCCCCCCTCTCCCTGCAGACACACTGACGCCCTCCCTCCCCCCTCTCCCTGCAGACACACTGACGCCCTCCCTCCCCCCTCTCGCTGATGACACACTGACCCCCTCCCTCCCCCTGCAGACACACTGACCCCCTCCCTCTGCAGACACACTGACCCCCTCCCTCCCCCTCTCCCTGATGACACACTGACCCCCTCCCTCCCCCCTCTCCCTGCAGACACACTGACCCCCTCCCTCCCCCCTCTCCCTGCAGACAC
Organism: Engystomops pustulosus; assembly: GCF_040894005.1. Taxonomy (NCBI): domain Eukaryota; kingdom Metazoa; phylum Chordata; class Amphibia; order Anura; family Leptodactylidae; genus Engystomops; species Engystomops pustulosus. The sequence continues at coordinate 61,491,429 of NC_092411.1, forward strand.
ACTGACCCCCTCCCTCCCCCCTCTCCCTGATGACACACTGACCCCCTCCCTCCCCCCTCTCCCTGCAGACACACTGACCCCCTCCCTCCCCCCTCTCCCTGATGACACACTGACCCCCTCCCTCCTCTCCCTGATGACACACTGACCCCCTCCCTCCCCCCTCTCCCTGCAGACACACTGACCCCCTCCCTCTGCCTGCTGACACACTGACCCCCTCCCTCCCCCCTCTCCCTGATGACACACTGACCCCATCCCTCCCCCCTCTCCCTGATGACACACTGACCCCCTCCCTCCCCACTCTGCCTGCTGACACACTGACCCCCTCCCTCCCCCCTCTCCCTGATGACACACTGACCCCCTCCCTCCCCCTTCTCCCTGCAGACACACTGACCCCCCTCCCTCCCCCCTCTCCCTGATGACACACTGACCCCCCCCCCCCCCTCTGGGAAAGAAAAAAAAAAGAATTTACCTTTCCTGGTTCCCCTGGAGCAGCACCTGCAGCTGTCTTCGACCTGGGCCTCCCGTACGCGCCGGCTCTGAAGCCGGCACACGTGATCCGATGACGTCATCATGTGCGCCGGCTTCAGAGCCGTCGCATACCCTGTTGAGTTTTAGATTCTGGTCGGGAGCGCAGCATAGAGGGAGAAAAGTGATCGATCCGGATGGTGATCAATTATACCAGTGTCTTTTAGCGACACTGGTACAATTGATCCGGGGGCCCGAGTGGGCCCCTCCAGTACCCCGGGGCCCCGGCACTTGCCCGGGTTGGCCGGGTGCTGGCGCCGGGCCTGACTCCAAAGGTTCTCTATAGGGTTAAGGTCAGGAGAAGATTCTTTCATTTTATGCCAATTGCAGCCAATGACATAGAGGTATCTTTGCAGCATGAGATGGTGGATTGTCATGCACAAAGATGAGTGCACCTCTTTGCTGATGTCACAGCCTTGTTTGAACTAATCATCCACTACTCCATCCATTTGGACTATAAAGGGTTGCACGACACTCATCAGTAAACAAGACTGTTTGAAAAAGAGTCTTCGTGTATGTCTGGGCCCACCAACCCTACCCCTAACGCTATCATCAAGCAAAAGATCTATGAGGGAGGGAGGCAGCCTCTGGGGGGCTATTCTGACATCATGCAAAGAAATTCAAGAAGAAACTCTTCAAAAACTGACAAGTTCAATGGATGCAAGAATTGTGGAGGTGATATCCAAGAAGGGTTCCTATGTTAACATGTAACTTGGCCTGTTAGGATGTTTTGGATTGAAATAGCTTTTGATTTCAGTGAATGTGATGCTTCAAATTCAACAAATTACCATGTTCAGTCCTTTACAACCTATAAATTGTTACTCTGCTCTGCATAATAATTTGGAACTGTGTATTTTGAGGGTTTTTTTTAAATTTTGAAGAATATACTTGGGAGGTTTGATCAATAAAATTCAATGTATATGTATAGCACACTGGTGCATATAGGAATAGGGTTGATAGGGTGCTTCTGAATAAGCGGTGCCTTTGCTGGTATGTGCAGTGTGCCTCTCCACTGCCAAATAAAAACTATTAATATAACCACAATTTTAAATAATTGCGCTGACTGGATAGTTTGTGTTTTAAATGTAGGAGCAAGAATTTATGTACTGACAATGTTTGTACACTTACATGTAGATTAACAGTGATTATACACTGACCTGTAAGTGTAGCGATTTTCTTGCGGAGATAGTCTTTATCGCTGCTGGCAATCAATTCTCTGAGCAAAATCAGTGGATGTGTTTATTAGAATTTTTTCTATATAAGAATGTACAATGGCAGATCTTCATATAGGCAGTATGTGCCGGCGTCACTATGGTGGTGTTGCGATATAGTATATGTGTCACGCGGACCCTTGCTATCTGTCGTCACAAGGCCGCGACACCACCATGTCATAGTGTATGCTCCTGGGCCAGAAGGAGAAGACGGAGCCACGAGGAGAAGGCGGAGCTACGGGGCCGGGGAGAAGAAGCAGGATGGTGAGTATAGATTTTTTTTTCTCTCAAGACGGCCCTGCTGTGGACATTACTTTAAAAGAGGGTATCAGGGGTGGACATTTTACTAGAGGGGCAGTTGGAGGTGAACATTTTATTAAAAGGGGGCATATGGGGTGGACATTTCATTAAAGGGGGTATCTGGGTGGACATTTGTGTTCTGGACGGCAGTCAGGTGGAGAGTTTCATGCAGTTAGGGGATGTGATTTCCTAGATAGATGGGTGGTAAGCGCAGATTTGAAGTTTATCGTTAAATTACTTTTATGAACAGTATAACATTAAGGATATAGAGGATATAGAGTAGCACTAAAATCCTATCATCCATGTACATGTTAGTTAGGACGCTGGTGGGGTCCTAGTCAGGTGAACAGCCCAGGGCCCATGGGACACTTAATCCTGATACCTGATATGTATTTATCATAGACCCAATGTTATATGTGTAAGAACATGATACAAAATCATCATCATTATTATTATTATTATAGACCAGAATCATCAAGGGTAACATACTTTCTTAAAACCTATGTAAATACCTTAATTGATATATGAAAAGTTTTTATATCTAATAAAAATATACATATATAAATATGTACATATGTTAAAAAATATACCTATTCTCCTGTCATTTCTAGTCCCTAGCATGGCTCCCCCTCTTATTCGTATTCCCAGATTTGCCTAGAGCACCCACAACTTTACAGCTTCATACAAACATTACCTGATATCCATTCACAAAATATTACAATTTTTTGTAAATAGCAGTGATCGCCTAATGATATTTTGTAAATGCAAATTAAATTTGTTTAGTAATAAATAGTTTTATATTGAATTTGGAACGCTTACTAAACGCTATTAAACTTTGTTTGAATTTTGAACTCTGACTATTTGCATGTTTGATGCTTTGAAATGGTAAGAGCATACAAATATTAAACCATAAAAAATAATAATAATTGGTATTATTTTATGAGGATGGGGACGACAAAAGAAAAATTGGTCATGATATAACATCTAATGTAAGAAGAGCAATATAGCTTCTATGAAGCTGTGTTCACATTTGTACTGGGGATTCTAGACACCAACCAAGCCCAAAAGATTCCATTGACTACAAAGGGGAATGTTGGGCTTCTATTCCGGTATCCATTATTTTGCCAGTACGGCTATAACAGTTATCAAATGTGTCTGCAATGAAGATTTATTGTTAATCCTGGTTCTTATAAACCAACATTTTTATAATCCAATTTTCACAGAGACCAAAACAATTTTGTCTGGGGTTACAATTATAAAATATACAGTTCCGACTTACATACAAATTCAACTTAAGAACAAACCTCTAGAACCTATCTTGTACGTAACCCGGGAATTGCCTGTATACATCAATTTTGCAACAACAGATGGAGCCACTGATGCAGATGTGACATTTGTATTTAATGAATGTGTTTGGTATCTGAAATGACTGGTTGTGCCCATGTGGTGGTGCTCAAGCATTTCCTACAATTGCTCACTAGACTTGTACTCTGGAGCATCTTTTCTTAGCACTCTGCATTGTGCCGTTACTGCACTAGGAATAACAGAGGAACAGCACAATCCCAAGTACTAAGGGTTTGTCTGCTTCATAAACTGTGAGGTTAATTGTCAAATATGGGGGGCACATTTACTTATCCGGCAGCTGGAGTCCACGAGGTACGGAGTGTCTGACTCTGGTGCGATTCACTAAGATTGTGTGACCGATATCCTGCATGTGCCGCTTCGGCGCTCAGGTCCGCCGGAGTTCACCGTCTTCTTCATGGTGCATGTAAGTGCATTGTCTTGTGACACAATTTGAATCTTGAATCCTGCACTCAGTTCGAATCAGTCAGATCGTCAACGGCACGCCCCCTGCTTTCTGTCGCATGAAAGCCGGCGCAGCTGCACCACAATTCGATTGTGTGCGACACAATCCCCTGTTAAGTACCTGTCACAGCGGCACAAATCCCGCAAACCGCGAACAGTCCAACGAAAGTGCGATCCGCGACCCTTAGTAAATAAGCCACATGCTGTTTCAAGACTGCTTGTATATACAAATGGTTATACAGATATATCAATGCCAGATTTAGTTATATGTCGTCTTCTATATTGGAAAATTACTTTAAGATAAATATCCAACTGGGGCTTTTAGGAAAATAGCATTGGTGATGTTGGGGAACATTGCATAAATTGTTACAACCATTAGCTTATTCACACATCTGATTGGTTTACTATTATTTTCATAGATAGCATACTCTCCCTTTTTTGTTTTTCTGATTTCATTTTTTCCACTGATCTGTTGTCCATTGAAAAAGTTTTAGGTCCTGTACTATTATTTTTATGTGTGCGGATCACGGATAACATTAGAATTCTATGGGTCACTAGGGGAACCAAGTGTTTGGGTCACTAGGGGAACCAAGGATACCACACAGACTTTGACAAAAAAAATAACTGAAGTGGATATAAAACAGAATATTATGTGGATGGAGGACAGAGGCCACAATATGAGGGAGGATGGAGGACAGAAGGCTACAATATGAGGTGGTTGAACAACAGGAGGCCACAAAATAAGAAGATGAAGCAGGACTGTTGTGGGAAAATGAGGAAAGTAAGAAAAGTTTTTTTTTTAATACTTAAAAACAGGAGAAGGAGAGGGTCTACCATATGAGGAGAATAGGCCACAATATGAGGGGTGGAGGACAGGGGCCTCAATATGAGGGGGATGGAGGACAGGGGCCAACATATGAGGTGTAAGGAGGGCAGGGGCCACAATATGAGGAGGATTGAGGACAGCGGCCACTATATGCATGGGATAGAGGACAGGAGGCTACCATATGAGGGTGATGGAAGACAGGAGGACAAATTATGAGGTGGTTGGAGGACAGGAGGACATATTATGAGGTGGATGGAGGAAAAAGGCCACAATATTAGGTAGCCTTGAGTACAAGAGTAAAGGATTGGAGAAAAGGAAGCCACAATATGATGTAGATGGAGGATGGAGTCCACAATATGAGGAAGGATGGAGGACAGAGGCCACAATATGAGGGAAATGGAGGACAGAGGCCACAATATGAGGGGGGTTGAGGACAGGAGGCCACAATATGCAAGGGATGGAGTACAGCTGGCCATAACATGCAGATGATGGAGGATAGAAAGCCACAATATACAGGGGGTGGAGGACATGAGGCCATAATACAAGGGAGGATGGAGGAGAGGGTCCACAATATTAGGGTGATAGAGGACAGAAGGCCACAATATGAGGGGGGCTGACGACAGGAGGCCCCCCAAAGAGGGAGATAGAGGCCACAATATGCAGGGGATGAAGGACAGGAGGCCACAATATGCAAGGCATGGAGTACAGTTGGCCACAACATGCAAATGATGGAGGATAGGAGGCCACAATATACAGGGGTTGGAGGACATGAGGCCATAATACGAAGGATAATGGAGGAGAGGGTCCACAATATGAGGGAAATAGAGGACAGGAGGCCACAATATGTAGAGGATGGAGAACAGGAGGCCAAAAATGTGCAGGGGATGGAGGAAAGAAGGCCAAAAAATGCAGAGGATAAGGTCAGGAGGCCACTGTATGAGGGAGTACAGAGGACATAATATAAAGAGGAGAGTAGAAGAGGGTTAAGAGTACAATAAGTACTATGTATAAGTGAAGGGAAGATAAATTTTAAGTAGTGGAACAAAAATAAAGGGAGGATAAAATTAAAGAGTGTGATATGTTGTCGAGTTACATTATTAAACTATGTGGGGCCATTAATGTCGATATTGTACTGTGTTTGGGGGCAAAGGTCAATGGGTATAATTTATGAAAAAGGCTATTTGTCCCTTTTTCTGTAGCCCAAAAGTTGGGAGGTATGATGGTGCAATGACTTTTTATGGAAAACAAGTACTGTACTTAATTTAACAAAAATATCACATATCAAAACAATGACTCATAAGTGATGTCTTCTCTTACACTTACGCTACAACATATTTTTCCTCTGTGTAATCTACTGTGCACTACAATTTACTTTCACTTATATGGTCATGTGACCTTACATTTGGAGGTTCTTTTAATCATTGCACAAAGCAGTTTTATTGTAGTCTTCACAGCAATTCACTGCAGGACCCATGCTAAAATGTTCATAGCTGTGAGCCTTGGGGCTGTAGTGTCACTCCTTCACCTCCTATTTGTGTTTGCCACCCTCTGGCAAGGCTTGTATGTTGCCAATGTAATTGCCTACCATAATGCCACAAATACTGTACAGTGAGCGACATGGCTTGCAAGGCGAGCAAGATGAACGCATGAGGGATTAGCGCCACTAAGGTACCTTGTCATTAGCGACTTTAAACAGCTTCCCTGCAAGAGCAGTCGGCTCCTAAGATCCTTCTTACTGCGCTCATAATGTCCAAGAAGCAGAAGAACTCCCGGCCTTATAAGCTGATGGAACTACACTTTTCTCTGCTGATGGAGCATGCCCAAGATGGCACCGACTTTTCACTTCAGCACCAACAACCCTGCAACTTCTCACAAGCAACCCAGAAATTGGGGGCAAGTTGTCTACGAATGGGCGCCGTCATTGAGATTCGGGAAATGGCGGCAGTTATGCACAGGTGGCCACATGAACTAGGCTGCTACACACCACACCCTCACAGAGCATGGCTGAGCAAAGGCTGAGGGTTAGTGGTGGGCAAATGACCACCAAAATGCCCTCGCAGCCTTTCCAGCAACAGCCCAGGTTGTCACAGGATCCTCCATCAAGCATATGCTAGGCGCAATGCGCTAATCCTTCCAGGCGGATACTACCAAATTCCTGTACCCTCTTACAGAAGATGTCCGAACTATAGAGGAAAAAGTGCAGCATGTCAAAACTCCTCTCATAATCCTCTCATTGATGCTCGTTATGAGTTGGAGTTAGCGGTACAGAGATTGTAAGCTAAGGTGGCGGACCACAAAGATAGGTCCCGCCGCAACAACATCAAGTTTCGAGGCATTAACCAGAGATCGTACTGCATTCTGATAACAACACATATTTGAGAGAGCTAATGAAGATCCTACTCCCTAACTGCTCCCTGCAAGAATTGGAAATGAACAGGGCACACAGGCTCCTGAAGCCAAAATATATTGATGCAGAAGTGTCCAAACATTTACCACTAAGGAGAGGCTAATGAAAGCGGCAAGGAAGATGGAACGTCTGCCTGATCCGTATAAAGACATCTCCATATACATCGACCTATCGGCAGGTACCCTGAGAGCCCACAGGCAACAAGCTCCCATCACTAAAGCTCTACGTGAGAATCAGGTACAATACAGATTGGGCTTTCCAAACCACCAACTAGTTCACCATGATGGTACTCTACACGCTATCAGGTCTCTGGAGGAGAACATAAAGATGAAGCCCAGCTGGCTGAAAACATTCAACTCCTGCATGTAGACTACAAGTGATAAACAACAATTGTCTATGATCTGGCATTTTGGGACGTGGCGATACCTATTGTGTCTGTGTTTTTTACTGTTTATTACGCTTTATATCAGTTCTAGGGAAAGGGGGGTGATTTGAACTTTTAGGTTTTTTACTTTTTAAATTATCTTTAAAACTTTTTTTTAAACTGGTCTGATCGTTCCTACCATATACTGCAATACTTCTGTATTGCAGTAAATGGCATTTTTGCACAGTATTCATTACAATAAGCCACTGGCTCGTTGTAACGAATCTTCAGAAACCTGACAGCCTGTCATGGTAACCGTTCACCGCCCCCCAATGACGTTCGGGGGAGCGGAGATCCGATTAACGATGGTGGCGCCGTCTTTTGAATGCCGGCTGCAGCTTTACCAAAGGCATCGGACAGGTTAATAGCTGCGATCGGTGACCAACCGTGGTTATTAGTGGTGGGGGTTTGCTGCAATAGGCAACAACCCCCCCCCCCCCCCTATGTATGAAGAGGGCTCAGCCCGTAAACCCACTTCATACACCCCCGCACCTCAGCACCATACATGTACGATGTTAAGGGGTTAATGTATGCATTGACTAGATAAAGGCTGGGATGGAATCCTTGTGAGCTGCTCCAACAGGTAGTGGTGACAGGACTAGTGACAGAGACCTGATGACAGGTGTCCACAAATATATAGAGATCATAAATTCAGAGGTCATACATTTGATATCTCACATTTACAAATGAAAGATAGAAAGGTGTCCTTTAATATGCATATGACCAAAATATAATTTTATTGTGGGAATGTAAACATACAATATAAAATGGAAATGTTATGTAAAAAGGTATATAAGGGAGAGGTTATATTTAAAAGGATATTATGCTACAGTATTTTCACATTTTAGACATAAAAAACATCACAAAACAGGATATTGCAGCACCCCAGGGGCTCATTACCGATCAAATGTGTTTCACTGGAAATACATTCAAGATCAAACCGAGGGCCGTCCTAAAGCCACATGTGAACACACCCCAAGAAATGTCCTCACACAGCCCCTGGTAATGTCCCCCACAGCAACCTGTAATGTCCTCACACAGCCCCCCAGTAATATCCTCCCATAACCGCCAGTAACTTCCCCCACACAGCCCCCAGTAAGGTCCTCACACAGCCCCCAGTAATATCCTCAAACAGTCCACAAGTAATGTCCGCCACAGCCCCCCAGTAATGTCCTCATACTGTCCCCTAGTAATTCCTCCCACACATCCCCACAGTACTATCTACCACACAGCCCCCCCCCCCAAGTAATGTCCCCCACACAGCCTTCCTTTAGCTCCTATCATGTTTCCCCCTCACCTCGCTGGTGCAGCTCTATGCACTGCTTTCCCCTGCAGGTCATGTCATCAAGAGTCCTGTATCCTCCTGGTAGTAATATTTCCCAGAGGCTAGGTCCTGCAGGAGAAAGCAGTGTGCCAAATGTAAACTTTCTCATCACCATCTTTGTCCTGAGGACACAGATAGTGATGAGAGATCGGAGGATAGTGATGAGGGAGGGGAGGAATGCCCCAGCAATGGGACAAATGACCTGCTGACCCAGGGAGATCCGAGGCTCCGGCCAAAAAGCAGTAAGCGTACCCACACTGCAGGAGTTTACTAGAGAAATAGTTGTGTGGGGGTATGAGCGAGCCCTTACATATGGTTTATTTACCCACCAGTCCATTGATAAGATTTGGGAGCCATGGATGTCTCATCTGAAATGCATGCTCCATAAAATAATAGTAGAGGCAATATGACGACTACCCCTGCCCTTCCCGGAACATTTCCATTCCTCATAATCTCGAGGCAATACACATGGGTGCTCATTTACTAAAGATCGCGTGCACACTTTTGTCGGACTGTAAACCTTTTTCGGGGCTAAAATGGCTTGCACAGGTATTTAAGAAGTACGCGCGCTGTGATTGTGGCGCCCGCAACCCTTTTGTGGAGCAGTTGTGCTGCTTCCATGCGACACAAATTAGGGGGCGTGCTGTCAGACTGTCCTACTGATTCGGAGCGAGTGTCGTATTTAACTTGTGTCGCAAGCCCTAGCCCTAAGATGCACCACTAAAAATATGGTGAACTCTGTCGGACCTGAGTGGGGAAGCCACACAATCATGATTTTGGACAATGTTATTTAATTTTGTTTACTGTTGTACTTGTGAAGTGTAAATGATGACTATGTGCAACTAATTCTATATCATTTTTAATAGCTATATGGATACCGATTGTCTGAATACATCTTGTAATACGTATATTCATTGTGCTACTTTGTCTGTTTTAATGGTATAACTCATAAACAATATAAAATATGAAAACACAAATACAGTAATCATTAAAGTTTACTTGTTTAAATATACCGGACGTTGTTGTAAGCAGCCTAAATACCCCATGACTATAACCTTTGTTAGTCAAGGAACTCAAATTATAGCTCAAATTATAGTATAGGCCTAGTTTTTCAGCACAAAAAAATGTGCTGAAAACCCAAACTCGGCTTATACTCGATTAAAGGATATATATAAAAAATCAACTATCCAGCTTCCCCCGCTGCTGGCTATATACTGGGGCAGGGAGCTGGCTATATACTGGGGCAGGGGGCGGCAGGCTATACACTGTGACCAATGCATTTCCCACCCTCGGCTTATACTCGAGTCAATAGGTTTTCCCAGGTTTTAGTGGTAAAATTAGGGGCCTCGGCTTATACTTGGGTCGGCTTAAACTCGAGTATATATGGTAGTTTATCTAATTTATGAAGTATACAGGAAGGCACTGTCAAAAAATAGTGTAAAATTTGAATTATTTCTATTACCCATTTGAATCCGCCACTTGTATTTTTATGTTATGGACTTTGGCCAAACAAGAAGTATAAGCATCTGCATTACAGCTGCATACGTATCATATCTGGATTTCGTCTGATGGTTTATATTTGGATTCCTGTTATTGTCCCAGACATAATACAACAGGAGAGCATTTCAAGTAGTTTGGCATATGGTTAGATTACAATTTTGATGTTGAAAGCAGCTTAAGGGATTTAAGAGAGATAGTAGCTCGGCGTTGCAATGTAATTTACAAGAGCAAGTTTCTATGCTTATGTGAATTAATCAACATGTGATTCACTTTCCATTTTATGAAGGGGTGGAGTAGCCCACAAAGCCATTTCACATGATACAGAAAAACAATAAACAGCTGGATCTGCTGTGTAGCCTCTCGTATTTTAAGGCTTTTACCTGAAATATTGAAAAGTTAATAATGGTTGGAGTGAAGGTGGTTATACAGAGTAGGAAGATGTAAATGATTTTCATACTTTTCACTATCTAGGTGAGAATCAGATTACGGTACATAATCATACCGAACATAAAAGCAATTAATAATCATCTGTCCAGTACAGGGTACAGTATTTAAACTCTACAGATGGAGGGGAGGGGCAAAATATACATTATAGGGAGGGAAGGGTACAGTATGTAAATTATATGAAGAGAGGGGTACAGTATATACATTATAAGGAAGAAGGTGGGCACAGTATATAATTTATAAAGAGGGTGGGGGGCACAGTATATAAATTTTAAGGATGTAGGGGTCACAACAACTAAATTATAAGGCGGCACAATATATAAATTGTAAAGGCACACTATTCAAAATGAAAGGAAGGGCAATATGTTAGTATATTCCGGCGTATAAGACGACTTTTGAAGACAGTAAAAACTTCTGTCTTCTCTGGGGTCGTCTTATACGCCGGTAATCCCGACCGCCCGCCGTGTCGCGCTGCATGGAGAGGGCTCACGGGCTGAGCCCTCTCCATAGCCGGTAACTCTTTGCTGCATATTGCAGCAAAGGCTTACCGGTGACACCTGCGATCGGTGCTAGCAGCGATGGTTGCCGGCAAAGCTGCCGGCAGCCTCAAAAAGATAGCGGCGCATGGGCGCCGCCATCTTACCTGGGATTGCCGCTCCCCGTGACGTCATCGGGGGCAGCGATCCGTCTCCATGGTAGCCTCGGGTCTTCCAAAGACCTGAGGCTATTTCATTTTAACCCATTCATTACAATGTGCTAACAGCATATTGTAATGAATGAGGAGTAATATCCCCATATACTGCCATACTGTAGTATGGCAGTATATGGTAGGATCGATCAGACAACCTAGGGTTAAAGTACCCTAGGGAGTCTGAAAAATAGTATAAATTAAAAAAAGTAAAAAAAAAATTATAATAAAAAAACCTAAAATTTCAAATCACCCCCCTTTCCCTAGAACTGACATAAATATAAATAAACAGTAAAAATCATAAACACATCAGGTATCGACGCGTCCGAAAATGCCCGATCTATCAAAATATGATAACGGTTTTTCAATGCGTTTAACCCCGTAACAGAAAATAGCGCCCAAAGTCGAAAATGGCACTTTTTTGCCATTTTGAAAAATATAAAAAAAATCTATAAAAAGTGATCAAAAGGTCGTACAGTCCTAAAAATTATATCATTGAAAATATTATCAAATTTCGCAAAAAATTACACCACCCACAGCTCCGTACAACAAAGTATAAAAAAGTTATTAGCGCCAGCAGTTGGCAAAATCAAAAAAATAATTTTTGTACAGGAGGTTTTCATTTTTGTAAATGTATGAAAACATTATAAAACCTATATAAATTTGGTATCCCCTTAATCGTACCGACCCAAAGAATAAAGTAGACAAGTCATTTGGGGCGCTCAGTGAAAGACGTAATATCCAAGCCAACAAGAATATGGCGCAAATGCGTTTTTTCACCATTTTTATTGCATTTGGAATTTTTTTCCCGCTTCTGAGTACATGGCGTGGAATATTTAATAAAATAAAAATTTAAGGTACAGTATGGTAAAATTTACAGTAAAATGGACGATGGTAATGTTGTTGTTGTATGCCTTATGTTTATGAGCGACAGTTTTCCTGCTATATACCTGCATGTCATAAGAATTTAAATTAAAAAAAGGACCATGTTAAATTCAAATCTGTTTTTTTTTTAATTTTTACCGGTGTTTTGTATGCGTTGGAAAAGGGGTAGTCTTATACGGCGAATATATCTTAAACTCTATATTTTAAACAGGAAAGTAGGGGGGTCGTCTTATACACCAGGTAGTCTTATACGCCGGAATATATGGTAATTGTAATGAAGGGCACATTATATAGCATGTACAGGAAACAGTGTATATAACATGTAAAGGGGTGCACAATACCTAAATATAACTGGGGTCTACTATATCTGAATTTAAGTCAACCTGTCAGTAAACCAGCACCGCTTTATGAAGCATGCAATCTGCTTTCCTTGTTATTCTGCTGTCCCAACATCTGGAAAGATCTGCAGGGATAATTCAAGAACATAAGTCTTCATGCAGTTCCGAACCCAAAGAAGAGGACATAGTCACTTAGTGAGGTACCATGTCCCACTTCTGCCTCTGGTAAGAAGTGTTGCCACTGACTATCTGAACTGTAACAGCTGTCAGAATGTGCCTTTATCCAGAGTTTCAGTCAGATAGGTCTGTGTATGTGGTGCTATGACCTCAGGGTGTGGGATGGTTATTATTATCAGTTCTTACAAATTTTCTGATTGATAATATTGGTGCTGAGTGCTGACACTTACATCCCTAACCACAGCCCAGTCACCAGCAGAAAGTCGAGAAAACAAGGGTTATTCTTATAACATCCCCAACACTCATTCCCTTACATAACATCACAGCAGCCTCACTTTACAAGAAAGGGAATACTTGAGCTGTGCACCTCTAAACAAGCTTCTATGTTAAATGCAGCTTGAATAGCCGAAGAGATACATTATCACAATAAAAACAATTCCACATTTGACTTAAGTGATCTTTCCCCCCTGAAAACTGCAATTCAACTTTTTTGTATATCAGTGAAATTTGCTGTGAACTTGACTTGAACTTGTGAACATTTAAAATGTTAGGGTCATAAAGTAAGAGTTCTCCTTATGGAGACTTTTCCAACAAAGGCCGCCTTGCAGGCATGCAGAGACTTACAGCCATTGATGCTCCACTAGAGGATTCTGGGAATACACAAATAATTTTTCCTAGAATGGACAAGGAAAACCATGACTCTTTTGCTACCTTGCAAGGCAGCTCCCTTACCATCAAGCATGACTTTCAGGAAACAAACACTGTCTACAGCTGGGAATCTGTTCCTTCTGGAATAGATTTAAATATACATCATGTCTTTAGGCTTCCTGAAAGTCATGCTTGATGGTAAGGGGGCTGCATTACATGGTAGCAAAAAAGGCACGATTTTCTTTATCCCCTCTAAGAATACTTATTAGCATTATTTTAACATTTTGTAATTTTTTAAACTTATCCTGTTTTAAACAGGGATTAACATTATCTGGATAGTCATTATAATAATATTTGGTCAGTGCTATAAAAGGTGATGTAGTATAAAACAAACAAGTATAAAACAATCTTCAATCAATTAGTGGCATCAAATCTGAACCTTTAGTTCACACCTCACTTCTAAATACTGTTACCCATGTACCCCATTCCTATAGACTGTGTGTCACGTCTGCGCCTGCTGTCTCCTCTAACCGTGCTGGTAGGATTAGGAGACACTGAATTCATCATCTTTCAGCAGTGTGAACTAGGTCCTATGCTGTTTGACATGATGTCTGCCACTCCCCTCACTGAGTCTGTCTTGCAAGAGTTAACACTGTGATCTGTAATTGATTGCTCATTCCACCTGTGGCAGGGCTGAGTTCCCTATAAGGGTGCGGTCACACGTTGCAGTTAAAACTGCATCGCAATCAGCTTTGAGGTGGTTTTAGGTGCAGTTTTGTCAATTGAACAGGTGAAAGACATAAACTGAATGAGTGAATTTGATTTTGAAGGAGAAACCTGCTCCACAAATGTCATTCACCCGTTCAGTTCATGTCTTTCACCTGTTCAATTGACAAAACTGCACCTAAAACCACCTCAAAGCTGATTGTGATGCAGTTTTAACTGCAACGTGTGAACGCACCCTCAGTCTCCAGTGTTGCTTTGACTCCTTGCTGGTCAAACTGCTATCTTGCTGTGTGTCTAGCGCTCTTGTATTTCTGATTTCTGACTCCTGGTTTCTGATTTCTTGCCTGTTTATTGACTAGTCTATTTGGATTGTGATTTGGTTATTGTTATTCCCCCGCTGTTGCTGACCCGGATTGTATACCTCGCCTTATTGTGTTTGTTTGTCTGTGTTGTTACGTGTTCACACCTTACCCAGGGAGGGAATGCCGCCCAGTTATTGGCCTCCGTTTAGGGGGGACCCAATAAGTAGGTAGGGACAGATTGGGGGTCTCAGTGTCAGGGCTCACTGTCCTTGTTTGTGTCCTGCCATTACATTTTGACCAGCCCAAAAAAAATTATATCTGGGGCAGTATTATGGAGGCTATTAGCAACCAGTTACATGGCTTAGTTCAGATGGTACAGAACCTTGCAGAGCGGGTTCAGTTGCAGGAACAGCGCCCCCCTGCTACCTCAGGTTTGTCAGTGTGTGAACCTAAAGTCAAGCTGCCTGATCTCTTTAGTGGTGATAGGAAGCTTTACTTCTCCTTCAGGGAGAGTTGTTATTTGTATTTTCGTCTTAGGCCCCAGTCTTCTGGTAATGAAGCTCAAAAGGTGGGCATTATCATTTCACAACTGCGAGGTAGTCCCCAAGAGTGGGCATTCTCGTTAGCCTCTGATGCACCTGAATTGACCTCTGTGGATCTTTTCTTTTCAGCCTTAGGATCTCTGTATGAGGAACCAGACAATACAGTTATGCTGAGGAACAGTTGACTACTTTACGTCAGGGTAAACGTGCAGTTGAGGACTATTGTTCTGAATTCAGAAGGTGGGCCATCCCAACGGCCATCCCTTACTATACTGCATTGTACATACATATACTATATACAGCATATACTGTGTATCTTAGTATTTTCCCTAAATGCACTAGGTTTTCGAAAAGGGTCATTGCCCCCACAATAAATTGACCTCCCCACCAGCATAAGAGTGAGTGAGTCTCTTGAAGCTAAAGTCTGTGGACTCCCTGGACCACCACAGGAGATGGTGTTACTAGCCCCAACCCGGGACCGAAATCTAAGTGGCACCTGGTCTTTGCCAGCGCCTGCTGCAAAGCGGGATGGTCTTTCTGCGGCGGGAAGGTTGTTCCAAGGGCCCAGTGGCAGCCAAGGTAGGGACACAGGGAAGGCAGGACCACGGGAAGGCCACGGGGAACAGAGGACGGCCACGGGGAACAGAGGACGGCCACGGGGAACAGAGGACGGCCACACGGAGGCGTCTGGAAATGCTCAGGAGGCTTTCACTACAGTAGAATGACTTGAAGATCTGGCAGGGGTTGCTGGCCCTTTAAGTTCCTGGTGAGTCGGCTGCTAGGGCGCGCACGGCCTAGCCAGAAAGCAGGCCCGCAGCCTGGATAGGACCGCGGCGGAGTAATCAGGAGCCGGGAGAGGTGAGTTCGGACCCGGGGGAGCGGGGACAGCAGCAGCGGGGACCACAGATGAGGGCACGGGTGCACCTGCAATATTTTTTTGTTGACCGATTCTATTTTGTTAAACGGGATCTACAGCTAGTATATATATATATTTTATCAATTGGTCCCTAAATAAAATAACAAAACCACTTACCTTCTGGAGTCCTCTGGTGGCTTCTCCCTTAAAATGACACCATCACATGAAGTCTCTGAAGACAGATTGCAGTGCTAAGAGAGGCTCGGGAACGGGAATTCTTTAGTGCGGTGACTTGGGCCCATGGCAGGCTCATCCCCCTAAGAGGCCCGGTCACACCCCTTGCAACCGCGATCTTTATTGCCCTGCACACGTATTCACTCAGCTTTATATATTAGATGGAGGAAGGCACATAATTTGCTTGTGATTTTCCAAAATCCTTATTGCAGCACTGTATGCACATCAATCTGATAAATAGGACTCCTTGGGAATTGCTGCTAGTGCGTGTATGATAGTTTAAGGAAGCAAAAATTAGCTTGTGACCCCTGCAGCACTGCAAAAAGTACAGAGACAACCGAGAACAGTAGGGGAACACTTTCCACTTTCATCAATCCATGTGCTATCATCCTCCTTCTAAGCTGCTTTGTGAGGGATCAGTCATTTACTCCATGGAGAGCAATGATCCGCCTCTTCCCTGGTCCTAAGAATTAACTACAAAGACCTGCGGCTTTAGCTTCTATTACAGCCAGTAACCTGCAATTTAGGTGATGCTCCAAACGCTGAATTTCTGGTGGTAATCCTCTCTGTTTAGTGTACCATGCAACGCACAAATATTATTATTTCAATGTACCAATCTGAGGTTTTAAAGTGCTTCTTTCTAAACTCCCTGTCAACATAAATCAGCGCTGTTAAGCTTCGTCTGATAATTATTCTTTTGTTATTCCTCAAGCATTTGCTTACAGTTAGATGCCACCTTATTGTCCTACATTTATTACCATATATGTAATCACAGAAAATGCTACGATTCTGTGTAAAAGGGACACTCCATTATTGCATTCCTTGTCTCTCAACTATTCGTATTCTTACAGCTTCTCTCTCTCTCTCTCTCTCTCTCTCTCTCTCTCTCTCTATATATATAATATATATATATGTATAATTTATATAAAATACATTGAGATGGTGGCTTAGGCTGCAGTCACACGGGGTGTTCGGGTACGGTCACACGATTTGGTTGCATTTTCATTGCCTTTTGAAATTATTTACAACAGCAATGTACAAAACGCAATGTAAATGCAGTGTTATTGCATATGTTAAAGGGGTTATTCGGGTTTAAAAAATTTCTTATGGCCGGGCTGGGGAGGGCTATTTAAACACAATAAACATGTACTTACCTCCTCCGGTGCTGCCGATGTCCCGCGCCGCGGCCGGTCTTCTCTGTGCGCCGGTTTCATTACAAGTGCGCACAGGGAGCTTCCAGCCGGCCGGATGCTCCCATGCGCACCATCTCCCAGCGCTTACAACGCTGAGAGATAGGGACGGATGGGAGGAGCCATCCACATCGTGGACCGGAAGCTCCCTGTGCGCGGCTTCTGTGCCCCTGTAAACAAACAGGGGCACGGATCGAAGGGACCGCGGCGCGGGACATCGGCGCCGCCGGAGGAGGTAAGTACATGTTTATTATGTTTAACTAGCCCTCCCCAGCCCGGCCATAAAATTTTTTTAAACC
This sequence comes from Engystomops pustulosus, assembly GCF_040894005.1. Classification (NCBI taxonomy): domain Eukaryota; kingdom Metazoa; phylum Chordata; class Amphibia; order Anura; family Leptodactylidae; genus Engystomops; species Engystomops pustulosus. The sequence continues at coordinate 61,509,081 of NC_092411.1, forward strand.
CGGATAACCCCTTTAACATTGTGTCAACACATATGTTAACACATTATTAACAGACGCACTGAAAATTATGTTTACAAAGCTTTTTGTAAACACAAAAGTTAACTGTAATGTGATTAGGCAAATCACCTCAGCTGTAGTAATGCGTTTCAAAACACAATGAAAACGCAACCAAAATGCAAAATGTCACCACACCCTTCTTGGTCTGTTTTCAGGGAAACAGGGGCGTAAATCGGAAATATTCGGGTAACGCGACAGAAAAACGCGATTCAGGCCCTTAGTAAATGACCCTCAATGTATCCTCATCATGTGATCAAGCCTGAAGCCTTTGGAATGCGTCAAAAACGTTTAAAAAAAGGCGGCACAACGCATCGTGTAAAAGCGCCCTCAGCAGCAAGGGGAATCGTGTTTTGGAGACCTATGTCCTACAACATGGCATTAAACATGCATTTTCAAACACATCACAACAGCTATAAAAAGAGGAGATTTGCCTAATTACATTGCTGTCAACATTGCAGTTACAAAACATACGTTGACATCATGTTATCACTTGTGGACAGGACTGTAATTAGGCAGGTCCTCTTCTATACAGCGATGCTCCAGCACCGGCTCCGTGTCCCCACGCTGTCCATTGCAGGCATTGTCATAGTACCTGCGCCGGACAGCGTGGGGAAACAGAGACGATGCCAGTGCATTGCTGTATAGAAGAGAACATGTCGGTGGACGAAGGTTTGTTTTTTCTTATAGGCACTATATTGGGGGCAGGGGCTGCAGGCTATATACTAGGGGGCTGGCAGGCTATATACTACAGGGGGCTAGAGGGGAGTGGCAGTCTATATACTACAGGGGGCTGGCAGGCTTTACACTACAGGGGGCCTGGCAGGCTATACACTACAGGGGGCTGGCAGGCTTTACTCTACAGGGGGCCTGGCAGGCTATACACTACAGGGGGCTGGCAGGCTATACACTACATGGGGCTGGCAGGCTATACACTACATGGGGCTGGAAGGCTTTACTCTACAGGGGGCTGGCAGGCTATACACTACATGGGGCTGGAAGGCTTTACTCTACAGGGGGCTGGCAGGCTATACACTACAGGGGGCTGGCATGCTATACACTACAGGGGGCTGGCAGGCTATATACTACAGGGGGCTTGCTAGCTATATACTGTGGGGGGGGGGGCTGAGACCACCCTAGGCTTATACTTGAGTCAAGAGGTTTTTCCAGTTTTTTGTGTTAAAATTAGGTACCTCTGCTTATACTTGAGTATGTACGGTAAAAATTACATTGTATGTGGAGCATTAATATGTAACACACTTAAAGGGGTTGTCCTCTAGCAGCAAATAATTGATATACCGTATATACTTGTATAAGCCGCATTTTAATCTCACCTCAGCTTATACACGAGTCAATAAAAAACCTAAACTTTTATACTCCGGCGACCCCAATGCCGGTGCGGCTCCTCTTCTGTCTTCCCTTGGAGGGTGAGTATATAAGTTTATTTTTTTTAAGTGCTGGGTGGGCTGGCTGTATACGACATGGGGCTGGCTGGCTATATACTACTGGGGGCTGGCTGTATACTACATAGGGGCAGGCTGGCTGTATACTACATAGGGGCTGGCTGTGTACTACAGGGGGCAGGTTGGCTGTATATTACCGGGGGCTGGCTGTATACTACATAGGGGCAGGCTGGCTGTATACTACATAGGGGCAGGCTGGTTGTATACTACATAGGGGCAGGCTGGCTGTGTACTACAGGGGGCGGGATGGCTGTATACTACAAGGGTCAGGCTGGCTGTATACTACAGGGGGCGGGACGGCTGTTTACACCAGGCCGGACCGTAGTTTTGGTAAAAACCAGTAAAAGAAAGTTTGCAGGTCCTTCAAAAGTAGTGTGCCGCGGGGCAGAAACACCACATACCCAGCCGCCGCGCCCTTTACGTTATTAAGATCCCAAATGATTGCATTGCACAAGAAGTTCCGATTATTTCACTTCTTCTACTCATCAGAAACATTGATAAATCTCCCCCTGAAAGTATTTTTTAAAATGGTATCAATTATTTGCTGAAAGTGGACAATCCCTTAAATATATTTTGCACATAGTTTATATACTGAACATCAGTGCGGGAGGACACAGTCACACTTGTATGACGAGCACATATATACAGTATACATCTCCTGTAATATACACGCGGGGTGTATACGTCACGTGACACACGGCAGGAGTCAGGCCCGGATGTCTGCCGCCCCCGGTGACGTGTGTGCACCGACCGCCTGACGTCAGCGGGCGCGGGGGTAAGTTACCGAAGGGGGAGCTCGGGGGAGGTGGAGGACCAGGGCGCTGGAATTGTGGAACTACAAGTCCCAGGAGCAGCGCTGCCGCCATGTTAGGACGTGCAATCGCACAGCCACAGGTTTCTGTTGGGAGGCCGCATGGTGTGTGTGAGTGATGTGCTGCAGCGTCCTGCGCTCTCCTCCTCCTCCAGCAGGGGGTGACAGTGGGAGTGGCCGGGGAGGGGGGAGTGATAGCCGCACGGATAACCCCCAGCATCTGTCCTTGTGTGCAGCGCGCAGACACTGAACATGGCAGAGCAGGCGGCGGTGTGTGCGGCAGCAGCGGCTCCTCCGCAGGTGAACAGCTGCCCCGGGAACAACCTGTGCAGCGGCTCCGTGCCCGTCCTCTTCTGCTTCTCCGTCTTCGCCCGTCCCTCCTCCGTGCCGCACGGCTCCGGCTATGAAGTCCTGATCCAGAAGTTCCTCAGTCTGTACGGGGACCAGATAGACATGCACCGCAAGTTTGTAGTGCAGCTCTTCGCCGAGGAGTGGGGGCAGTACATAGACCTGCCCAAGGGCTTCGTGGTCAGTGACAGGTGCAAGGTCCGCCTGGTGCCCCTGCAGATCCAGGTGAGTGCCCCACCTACACTACAGGAGGAGAACTGTGACCTCTGCCCTATGGGAAGGAAAACCCCTAGAAAATGTCCCTTTTTGTGTAAGACTCTGTTCACATTGGTGTCACTATAAGCTTTACAACTAAGGTGTGACCGCACAGATTCTGACAGGGGTGTGAGGTGGACCCGCTATTTTGGTGGTGAGTTCCCCCCTGCAGCCTGCTTTATATGTAGACTATGGGTATAACCATGTGTGATTGTTCCCTATTCTATATCATGAAATGGTAATGGCTGGACCTTCATTGATTGATCTGGGCAGATGGCTATTTTTCCTGCCCGTAAGGCTGATGCCACATATGGCGTTTTTGGTCAGTTTTTAAGCATGCATTTTCAGTCCGTTTAAAATCGCATCAGTTTTTGACCATTTTTCCCAGTTATTACTTAATACAGATTGCAAGCAGCCAAACGCATGGTAAACGGTCAAAAAACATATACGTTTTTAAAGGGAGTGAGAATGCATGCTTAAAATCAGACCAAAAATGTCATGTGTGACATCACCCTAAGGCTATATTCACGCTATGTATGCCCGCCGTACTGTAGTACAGCAGGCATACATTGGTGCCGGGGAGAGGATCAGGGGATGAGCGCTGCTCCCCCACGCCATAGGAATAAACAGTGCACGGCCTATCTTTCTACGGAAAGGTGTGGTACACCATACCGCTCCCGTACAGCGTCGTGAGGCCATTGTGATGTATGGGGGACGTATATACGCCGGCCGTGTATGTTTCCTGTACATTTGTGTGAATATAGCCTAAGGGCTTAAAGGGCTACACCTGCCCTGGGCTTGGATAGGTTGCCAGGACAAGAGATGAGCACATCCTAACGTTCTAGTCAGCCAATCATAGCCATGGCTTGTTGTTACAGATTGGGTGTTCGGCCAGCAATATGTCAGGTGGCTGAACCTGAACTTTAACGTGGAGCTGCTTATCTCTAGCCAGGACCCCTTTAATTCAGATGATATGATCTGTGGGTTCACCTGATTTGTACATCGTCAGCTATAGGTTTAGTCTGCACTGTCAGGTTTGTCGGCATCAAATCCCGGAGAACATCTGCATATGTTACATGCTGACTTTGGAGGGAGGTTGTCTAAAGGCAATTCAGATCAAACTCCCATCAGAAAATTGATACAATGTGGATTTTAAGATTCGCACCAAGTCAATTTCCACTTTGAAAGAAAGTGCATGAGATTTTCTAAATGTCATAGCCTGGAATGGTAACGTATAATGAGAAAGATTTCCCACATAAAAATCCACGCTGAATGCAGACGACCAAGACTGTAGTTTCCAATTAGAGGACTATCCTGTCTGATTCAGAAAGTCTGCAGCAGATTTCGTCTCCCTGTTTTTTTGTTAGTTTTTTTTTCCATGGCCTCATCCAAAAAATCAATTTTTAAGTAAAATGATTGGAGGTCCTACATCCAGAGACCTCCACTAAACATCTCCTGAAGTCCAATGCATGATGTGAATGAGGCATTCAGAGCTCCTCACCTTGACTTCAGTGTTAAAGGGAACCTATCACCAGGAGACCCATTATAGCAGTCCCCCAGAGCATTGTACATGCACTGCCAAAGTTTTTTTTGTATAAAAAAAAATATATAGGTTTTACAGAAAAAAAAAGATATGTTGTATAGAACTTTTCAATCCCATGTGCTCTGTGACTAGGCACTTGTCACTTGGGAGTGGCTATAGAGGACCAGTTTCCCCCCCCCCCCTTTGAATAACTCCCATCACTCGGGATTGGCTATAGAGCAGCAGGGGTTATTCATGTATTAAAAGGACACATGGAGGAGCTGTTTCCCAGGGCCGGAGGGGGGAGAAACTGCTCCTCTATAGCCACTCCCAAGTCACAAGTGCCTAGACGTGGAGCAGATGGCATTGAAAGGTATTATATAGTATAAATTTATTTCTGTAAAACCTATTTTTTTTTTTTTTTTATATATATTACAAAAAGTCTTTGGTCGTGCATTTACTATGCTCTGTGGGGACTGGGGGAGTGGTAAAAATGGGTCTCCTGGTGACGGGTTCCCTCTAAACTCTCCACTTCCTTAACTTTATACAACCAATTTACATCTCACTTCAAAGTTGATTTTTCTGGATGATGCCTCCACACTGGACTATGAAAGAAACAAAAATTAGAAGGTTTTATGCTGTTTGATGACACATTGGTAGTAGTTCATTAGGCCAAAAAACGCCATAAAAATAAATGCCCGGCTCTGTCATAGTGCTTGTAGACACTGTGCTCATTGCACCATGACCAGATGTTATTGACCTTCATGGGGGCCGTGATAAGGTGGCAAATTGTATCACCGGCCCCAAAACAGTCGTTTGCCTGGGACCGGTGTCCCACTTAGAGGAGACATATCTTGTACATACTGTTGCAGACGTTTATTCCTCGTTATCTTAATAGGGCTGGCCGAAATCCATGACCAGGCCGGCCACTGAAACAACCTGAATCAATAGAACTGACTCTGTCACAGAAATTTCTGCAATAAATCCGTGTTTGAACAGCCCACTGGTACTAGAACCCCTCCCAGCTTAGACCCTTACATGGGATCTTATATACAGAAAGAACAAATACTAAAACATACAAGCAACTTGTACTTGGCAAAGTAAAAACTGGCTTTGGCTGCAGACTAGAGAGGAGTGGGCCCAATGTTTCCATTTGGTTTATCTAGCACATGTACATATTGGCAGACGAACAGCTAATCCAACAAATTGGGGCCCCTACCAAATGGCCTTGACTGTGATTGGCCAGTCCCGATCGAAAACATGGTGTCCGATTATCTCTACTATAAGTGGCTATAACCTTAGAACTCTTTATCATATCCAGGTCATTTTGAGATTTGTTTTCTAGTCACATATTGTATTTCATGTTAGTTGAACATTTTGGGTGACATGTTTTGCATTTATTTTTGCAGGGAAAAATGGAAATATGCCTAAATTTTTTTTAGCTCCATTTTTAAAGTTTAAAATGCACCCTCTCGTTTTTCTAGGATGCTTTGAGGCTTAGAACTTTCAATGCAATATTTCATATTTTCATGAAAACCAGCAAATCTCTGACTTTTGAGGGACCTGCTAAGTTTTAAAGTTACTTTGAGTTGCCTAAATATTAGTTAAATACCAAATTAAAGAAACGACATATAAAAAAAACACATTTTTTACGTGTTTTAAAGGTGTTGAAACAAAAAGGTGCGAAAGTGTTACTTTTTTTTTGGGTGGGGGATACAGTCTGTTTGGCCCAAAGGTTATACAGTCACAATGGATTACATTACAAGATGTACCATAGTTTGATACCCAATTTCTCTGAGGTATGCCAATATCCCTTATGTGCTGATAAACTGCTATATGGGCACACCGCAGGGCATTGGAGAGATGGAGTGCCATTCAGAGCAGGTATACACACACATTGAACAGGCTGTAACACTTTAAATGTATGGGGAAGTGGACATATGAGGGCTTGGTTTTTATTTATTTTTTTGCTGATTGAGATTTACAAAAACTTAATTTTGGTGGATCTATATATTATTGATGACATTTGGTGACTTCATGGTGGTGGATAAAAAAATCAATTCTTGTTTGGGATTTTTTTGTTTTGTTTTTGCCTGTATACCGTACAATGAAGATACGTTATTTTCTGACTCCATCGATACCTCTGTTTTTAGGGACTTTTGCCTTTTTTTTTTTTTTTTTTTTTTTTTACCTCTTTGTATACACTTGGACTTCAACAGTCGGCACTCTCTTCTGAAAATGATCTCGACTGTGGATCTAGTGTCCTGTTTCTGTACTATAATGACCTGGATCAATATTGTCATGTGTTGGTGGTATCATAGAAAACTGATGAGAATTAAAATCTGCAGTAATTTCTCCTAGAAGACGTGGCCTCCTTCCTTAGTAGCCAAGGCAACAATGATTAATGCTCCTCAGCTGCTGCCGGCTTAAAGGGAAAGAAAAAGGTCTTGTAGCTGCTGCCCTGGATAACGCTGTGTGTCTGTGTCTTGAAGATGCTTAGACAGAACAGGAGCAGACTACAGGTAGAACGATTGTCAGAAGTTGGAACGTTTCCAATAACGTTGCGGTCCATGTGCGGTCTCGTTGCTGTAATGGAATAAGAGCAACTTGTGGTTGGCATGAAGCCAGGGAAAGCAATTAAATGCCGCGTTATTATGTCTGGCGGAAATACAATCACGTTTTAGCTTTGCCAGCAAGGTTCATTAGATGCAGGACTAAGTAATCCCACACATCCCCTGTATGTACAGCCATAATACCAGTCCCATCCTGTTATCAAGGAGGATTATATTATATATTGTCAGTGCTACTAAGTATTCATAGATGTTGTCAGGCTTTGGCGCTCACCTTTTACTCTATATAAAATAGGACAAATTCCAGCAGTCATGGAGGATGTGACCCCTCTCCTGGATGTCTGCTGCAATATAATATCCATCAAAGAACTGTTATGTCTTTTCTCTATAGTTCTTTATTGTGTGGATTTCTTCTTTATTTTACCTCTACAACATGTTTATAAAGTGACAAGAGAGCAGTGGATATATTACTGGGCAGACGGAAGTTGTCATTTCACATTTTCCTCTCCGGTGCTCTGTCTTCTTGCCAAATGTTTCAGCTTAAGTTTCACATACTTTATTTTAACCGCCATGTAGCATAGACATTTATTGAAAACATTTTTAGCATGTACAGTTCATTGTTTATAGCAAAGTTTCCCCTGATACAAATCAGACTCTGGTGACAGATTAGTGGCGCACCCTGAAAAGGCTCTAGTGACCGTGCATTTTTATCGAATATTCATAAGCGGCAGTTTAGCGGCCATAATTTTTTTTTTTTTTGTGGGGGGGGGCACATACAGCTAGTTAAAACGTAATAAAAGTGTTTCCAGACCCTCTCCGTGCTGCAGGTTCACAGGCTGTTACACTGTCTCCTCTCCCTCTGCAATCACAGAAATTTGCCGTTCCTAACCCTTTAACCCTTATGTAATCTCACATCAGCACTGAAAGTTTCAACACACAGAGGGAAGGGGGGGGGGGTGAGTCGCTAGTCTTGACCTGCCGGGATGACCTAAAAAAGAAAGGTATGTCTTGCGCTTTGGGCTGTTAATTATGCACGCCCCCTGCCTCATCTCCCATGCTTCCAGTATGGCAGAGGGAGGTGGTGGGGCCCTACATAATGAACATCCCTTTCCTTTCTAAGAGACCTTGGCGTGTCAAGACTAGCGCCGGGATCAAGATGAGCTGAGTATTTATAGTTTGTTTTCTTTGTTTGTTTTTTCTAAAATGGTAGATTTCCTTTAAAAAGTAACAATGGAAATCTGCTCTAAATGGCGCTTCTTCCCTTCAATACCATGGTGTGTGCCCATACAGCAGGTTACCACCACATATGGGGTATTGCTATATTCCGGAGAGAGCGAGGGTAAATTTCAAAATTGCACCTGATTTGCTTTAACTCCTGCAAAACAAATGGTTAACAAACTTCACTTCATAAAAGTTGTTTTGGTCCAATTAGACGGTACAACACTCAGACCATCTAAAGGTTTTTGTGAAGTTGCAAACTTTTTATATTCATTTTTAGATACAATTTTAAGCACCTAGTTATGTTTACAGAATAAAGCTCATTTTTAACCCCTTACTTTACAACTTTATTTGGTTTTCTTGCAGTTTTGGCTCCATCTTTTAGTGATGGTGAATTTAGTATTCCTCTGATTTCTCTTTGCGATGAGATGCCGTGTGCTGACCCAGGTTTAGACTGCATGTAATCTTACGAAATATTACGAAAATGGATGCAACATAGAAATAATTGACTTGAATTTCTTGTACTTTCTCTTGGCAGCTTACAACACTTGGGAACCTTACACCTGCTAGCACTGTGTTTTTCTGTTGTGACATGCAAGAGAGGTTCAGACCAGCCATCAAGTATTTTGGCGATATTATAAGCGTAGGACAAAGACTGGTAAGTCTTGGCTTTCTAATGCTAACAAGGGCTGTGAAAGGTTAAGGGACCACAGGTTTCTTCACTTCCTACCAAAAGGAAAAGGAAGGGAGGCAGCAATCCAAAAACTGTAGTGGTTCAGATATAAGGTGCACGCAGTCCTGGTGCTCAGCAAATCCCCATGTAGACATAGTGATTGGAGAAGACCACAGCACCGGAGAGGTAAAGTTCCAACCATTCTTTATTTACAATACATCCGGGTAAAAAACAGCGACGTTTTGATTCTCATTGAATCTTTATCATGCATGAATCGATGGAACTTTACCTCTCCAGTGCTGTGGTCTTCTCTAATCACTTCACTTCCTACAAAGCATTCCATATATACCATATATGGTACAGCGACTATGCTTCATATTTGTAAGAAGGGGTTGTATCAATTCTGCATGTTATCCCCTATCCATGATAGTCCAACTTCTGGGATGTTCTAAAAAGATATGTGAATAGATATAGGGTGTGACTTATCAGTGTTCGTACACCAGAAAACTGGCGTAGAAGCAATGAAACCTTCACGCCTCCATGAGAGCGTGAAGAGGGTGCGGGCAGTGGAAGAGAGGGCTGGTGAGGGGTTTTCGGGCACTGCACCTGCATACTAGCCAGAGCCTGCAAAATTTAAGTTTGCAAGCTTTTGCTGCAATTCCATGGATGGTAGAGCCTGGCATGAAATTGTCCTGCTGTGTATTAGCCACTGCAGAATAGACCAAAGCCTCATGATGTATCCGCCATGGTGGGTGGGCGGGGCCTTTATCATAGCAGGCGCTCCATGAACACAGCGTATGACAAATGTCCCTCATAGGAGTGAGGTGCTCCTATAATGACTCGGTAATAAAGATTCATTAGCAGAGAAAGACATAAATAAGTCTAGTTATACCTTCAGACTTAAATATAAGAAAGCAGTCAGGTGATTGGGGGGGAGGGGTCATCTTTATTAAATAGCTTGTAGGATTCCTGCATAAAAACATGTATGCTACTTGGTGCACGGGAACGTTTCCACATGGATCTTTAGCTGTTGTGGCAGTTAACTCAATAGAAATCAATGCTCTAGACTAGAGGTTCCTTAAATTAATATTTCAATGCTTTAATTTTAGCTACAAGGTGCACGTATATTAGGAATACCTGTCATTGTCACAGAACAGTATCCTAAAGGCCTTGGGAGCACGGTGCAGGAACTGGACTTAACAGGAGTGAAGCTTGTAGTCCCAAAAACCAAGTTCTCCATGGTGTTACCTGAAGTAGAGGCAGCATTAGCGGAAATTCCTGGAGTTCGTAGTGTCGTACTGTTTGGAGTTGAGGTGAGTTTGGCTTGGTCGTCTTTTCCCCTCATTGTCTAGCATTAGGAATGGTGTATGGAAGTCGTGGGCCTCTTTTCTATCACTCGGGTAAATGTATAGTACATGCTGCTGTCCTACACAGACATCCCTACTACTACTCTTGTCACTGTGGAAGAACCACTTTCGGCTTTTTTCACTGCAACTGACATATTACTTAGGACAAGTTTCTTATAAGAGAGCAGATGGGTAAGAGGACAGTTTGCATTAGCCTTTGATTCACTTCAGCTGTTCTGGGTTTGTGTCCGTACATCTGGCACATAGAAGGACGTATGTGCATTTGCTCTTATATTTTCATTATAAAATAACTGAATTCCATAATTTTGCTTTGTGAGGCGAGTTATTTATTTTTATATTTATATGTTTTCAGACTCATGTTTGTATTCAACAAACGGCATTGGATCTGATTGGCCGAGGAGTAGAAGTCCATATTGTGGCAGATGCTTCTTCATCTAGAAGCATGATGGATCGAATGTTTGCCTTAGAGGTAAGAATCGGCTTCTTTGTTTTTAGTGAAGTCACTCATTTCTTCATTCTTCCATATTCATACCCTCAGAATATCCAGCAACGTACGTATCAATAGGTCATGAGGAATCCTGTTCTTTTAATAATACTGCCACCAGTAGATAGTGAGGGTTCACTTTCCTGGCCCTGATATTTAAATTCTGCCTAAAACATGGTTTGTAGATTTCGGGGATATATTTATTACTATAGTAGTTGTTTTATTTTGGAGGTGTAACAGACTAGTTTCCCACTGTCTTATTCTCTAGTAAATTCCCATTAATAATGTAGATTATTTTTAAATGATGTACGTCTGTTGCTTGTCAATGTATTTAAAGTTTATTTTAGCCAAAGACCTAACATGGCTCTCATCTGACTTCCCTGTAACATTCTCCGAAATGTAAGTAGGGCCACTCCCTACTGAAATAATCTTTGTAAGTTCAGTTTTTCACTTAAAAAAAAAAAAAAAAAATTTTAAATCTTTATTTTCTTACAATTCCTAAAAAGAGGTATATACATATAATACATCAAAGACAACATCTACAGTTGCGCATTAAAGGAAACCTACCACTTCTGAAGGTAGGTATGAGATGTAAACACCGGGCACCAGCTCAGGATGAGCTGGTGCCGGAGCTTACCTTAGCTAGTGTTTTAAACCGCTATATCGCAGTTTAAACACATTTTGATTTACAGCCCCGAGGTAGCTTCGGCGCTGCGTGCAGCCGTGCGCGCGTGACGCCTCCGGCACTTTCTATGGGGGTGCGCGTGCACGGCCGTGCGCAGTGCCGAAGCTACCTCGAGGCTGTAAATCAAAATGTGTTTAAACCGCGATATAGCGGTTTAAAACACTAGCTAATGTAAGCTCCGGCACCAGCTCACCCTGAGCTGGTGCCCGGTGTTTACATCTCATACCTACCATCAGAAGTGGTAGGTTACCTTTAAAATTTAACATCTTGTTTTACTTTATCCAACTATACAATTTGTCGTTGTACTATTGTATTATATGAACTATATATAATAGTCTGTCCCCTTCTACCCACCCAACCCAAGCCGGAAGCGGAAAAAATAGTTTATGAAAAATCTCAGATCCATTAATTAGTGTTGGTAGTTCTTATTTTCAACTTGCTGAACCCTCATTTTACTGCAATGCCAAACAGAACAGGGCTAAAAGAAGAGCTCTCTTCTTTTTAGTTTCTTAGCTGTGTTACTACATTCCACACCTGTGTCTGGATCTTTTGTCACTGAGCCAATAATTGCACAATTCTAACTGATATTAACTGAATTTAACAGGAATCTGTCACTGGAACTACTGCACACACTGATTTTAGCTAAGAATACATAGATCCTATCCCCAGAAAATGAACTTTGCAAGCCTAGCTGGCACCATACCAGAAGGAGCATTGAGTCCCAAGGGTGTGTGTTATTTACCAGAGTCACCATACGACAGCCCATGTCTTCAGCATGGCACAAGAGAACAGAAGATGATGTCAGCTGAAGTGAGGAATGAGGCAGCTGCTTGAGATACGGGCTGAGAGACGCACACTGACTGCATGAATCTCATACGCCCTTGTGACTCGCTGCTCCTTCCGGGATGCCAGTGTCAGTTTTCGACAATTCCATTAGAGCTTTCAGTATTTGTATGGAAAATCGGACAAAAACTTCAGTGTTATTTTTAAGTCTCAAGTGGGTACTGTGAGTAATGTTCAGAACATTTAACGAAAGTCTATTGAAATCAATAACTTGGCTCTATATAGAGATTTATTAATAGACATTTTACTAGGTTTGTTATCCTTCTCTTATTATTGTTTTAGTGGCAGAAGATAAAAACTGAGGCCCAAACGCAGCTGTGACCTGCGCCTCGGTTCTGCCATTTGAATGTGTGCTGAGCTGCAGCATGCCAGGATTGATTTCTGATATTTTGTGACCTAGACACATTTTAATTTTGTATTGTTTACAATTTTTTGAGCACTTTAGTATAGGTACTTTAAATGAATGTATTCCATATCCTTCACCCACATCTCTTCCTCCACACTTTTCCCACCGGGGGTTATTAAATCCAAAAAGTAGGTTATAGCTGTTGGGCTGCTAGAAGACTAGACCTAATGGTTTGTAGTATTTGCCATAATTACTTTAATTAGTGATCCTGTTATGATGTAGCTGTATTGTTATTGGTACTGTAGTCATGTAAGAGTCGTCTGTGATCTGTTTGCTGATGTGAGCTGATCTATGCCAGTTGAGGGTGAAAGTGGGTAGAAACATTACACCATTGAACGACCCAGCTAAATTGTGATAAGATCTAGCAGTCTGTGCCCCCAGCTAGTATCCACACTGAGCAACTAGATTATTGTAGCATGAAGGCAAATTGTGTTTGCTCCTAGGATCAATGTGCTGACAGGGAGAGGAGTCGCTGCGGGCGACCTCCATGCTTCATTTGGTGGGCACTAAGAAATCGTTTCACAAAATGCCATTGTTATTTCTCTGTAAATAGCGGAGGATTAGAGGCTAACAAGGGCAAGGCACAGCTTTCCACATGCATCTGTTCTGTACAATGAGGGAAACGGAAATCATTTACATTGTGTCTTCTTGAAAATATTTAGATTTGAGATTTAACCCTTTCTGTGAAATTGGTTTTTTTGCATAAGTCTTCTCTAGCTCGGTATACTTGTACTAAAGGAAGAAAAATTGTATGTCCAGGCTCTGAAATAATTTTGCAGCGTGTAGGGAGTTGACTTGTGCAATTGAGTTTGGAAATGATAGAAAATCTGCCGGCAGAGACATCATTGTCCAACATGTCACAAAAGTGTGAAGCAAGTAAAATGACAAAAAAAAAAATATTAAAATGCTTTTTTGCACAACCTTTGGGTGCTAGACGTGCAAAACTAGCCCCTATGTGTAACTCATTTACAGACTGTTGGGTTTCTGTAACCATGCACTAATATTTTAGACTCCATAATGGCTAATAAGGTGTTTAGTGTCTTCACTAATGCCATGTTTTTGTCCTGCTATAGGAATAATTATTACTGATGGAAAAACTGCTTTATTTTTAGTTTTGGCTGCAATAGATTCGAGCATTAAGATTGAAAAAAAGTACAGTATTGGTGTGGACGCGAGGCTGGGGCACAGGGCTGAGGAATCCTGAGACAGCTGCAAAAACCTCAGCCTAACAGGGGTGGAGCAGAGTGTCCCGAATTTTGAAAGCTGTTTTATTCTGTATGGACTGGAGTTGAGAATGAAAATTTATCCCATTTAAATAGTTTGTGAATAGTCATGAAATGAGTCTCTTTTTAGAGGCTGGAGTAGTCACGTCAGACACCTTTTTCCTTAACTGCCTGTATCTCCAGCTCTAATTTTTATGCACCTGCTCTGTAACAAATTGCAAAGTCCTTTAAAATAAGAAGTGGGCAGTGATCTGTTAAAAAGTATTTGATTTTGGAGGCTATTATATCCAGGTAAACGGGTGAGTTTTCACATAAGAGGAAATTTATAGGAAGCAAATTTCAAGTGCTAATTGAAGGGGTTATTGGGTTAAAAATCCATTCAGAAGGAAAAATTTACTCATAGATCCAGCTATTGTGATTGTGGTAATCTTGTTATATTTCTTATGTGGCCTCCTTCCTTCTAAAATTAACTTTGAAAATGATGCTAATGAGCATGCAGATTCACAGGCTGTCACAATGAGCAGAACAAGTCTCCCTCCACCCCCTGCCTTTGTAATCTAGTAGCAGGGAGTGCATGGGGAGAGGAGACCTGCTCTGCTCATGGTAACAGCCTGTAAAGCTACAGCACTGCGGGACTCTCAAAAAAAAAAAAAAAAGCTAATTAGAATAATTATAAAAAAATTGTTCTTAGAAGGCGGCCATAGATAAGAAATATCCTATATTTTTACACGTGGCACTGTATCTTTCCCTGTGTAATGGTGCTGTGTGCCATGCATCTCCATGGAGAGGTCAACCCCTCCTCTCCATGGCGCTGGACATATATGTATGCCTGGCTATGTCCCGGCGGGCATAAGTTTGTGTAAATGCGCCCTTATACTGAGAGCTGGTCAGACCAGTATTTAAATGTTTAGCAGTCAAATCTATAAGTAATTACTGTAGTGTATTTTTCTTTTGCAGCGTCTTGCACGGAACGGAATCATCATCACCACGAGCGAGGCTGTGCTCCTGCAGCTAGTTGCAGATAAGGACCATCCTAAATTTAAAGAAATCCAAAACCTTATTAAAGCAAGTGCTCCAGAGTCGGGACTCCTTTCTAAAGTGTAACTGTAAACTGAATGATTCTTATTGGATCCATGTATATGTGATCTTTTCCGGTATACAGGCGGTCCCCGGCTTACAAACGACCCCTAGATACAGAAGGACCTCTATGCCCACTATAACATCTGGTGACGTTGTCTGGATGCTTTACTTTAGTCCCAG
Organism: Engystomops pustulosus; assembly: GCF_040894005.1. Taxonomy (NCBI): domain Eukaryota; kingdom Metazoa; phylum Chordata; class Amphibia; order Anura; family Leptodactylidae; genus Engystomops; species Engystomops pustulosus. The sequence continues at coordinate 61,524,263 of NC_092411.1, forward strand.
GTTGCAATGATCAGCTGTAAGGTTTCTGTCATTAAGCTTTAATAATAATGATTCTCTTTTTATATAGCGCACACAGATTATGCAGCGCTGCACATAGCTTGCCAAATCAGTCCCTGTACCCAATGGGGCTCACAATCTAATAAACCTACCAGTATGTTTTGGATTGTGGGAGGAAACCCACACAAACACGGAGATGTTGGCCTTGGATTTGAACCCAGGTCCCCAGTGTTCCAAGGCTGTAATGCTAACCACTGAGCCACCGTGCTGCCCTTAGCTTTAGTGATGATCCTTGTTCCCATTAAAGCACAAAACTTTGAAAAATGAATTGTCACATGAATAAAAAAAGTTGTCTGGGGCTACAATTATAAAATATACCCGTTCCGCCTGATGTACCAATTCACCTTACTTCTGTTCGTAACCCGGGGACTGCCTGTAATTGCAGATCTGCATGAGTACTTTTTGCAGTAAGTTAAAAAATCCAGTATCTTCATGGACTCATCTGTAAACGAAATGATTGTTTGCCTGCGTGTCAAATGAAGTGAATACTGTAGTTTGTCTGTGTAGCATCTTTTGGATATGGTTTCCCATGGAAAGGGATTACATGTGGTAGATCAGGATTATATGCAATGTTTTTGTAAATTATGGACTGCTCTATTGTTGAAAGGGGTTTAAAAAAAAAAAATCAAGGTCGCTTTCCTTTAGGAACAGAACTACACCTATACAAAGGATGTGTGCAAAGCTGCAATACCGCATGTGACCTTTGAACAGGCATGGAGTATAAGCTGAGGCACCTAATTTTAATGCAAACTGTGAAAATCTATTGACTTGACTATAAGCCTAGGGTGGGAAATACATTGGTCACAGCCTTCACCCAGTACATAGTCAGCCAGACCATGCCCTCTAGTATACAGCTAGCCAGCCCCTTGACCCCCAGTATATAGCCAGCTAGATCTAGTTAGCAAATGTGTATGTTGTATGTAAAGATATATGGCTTTATGAAGTGCCAGTCACTTTTTATATTTTCCAGAGACTGGAAGAAAACTTATTGTGCCATATGTCTACTAAACACTGTTTTTGTATATTTTGTTGTGGGCTCCCAAGTTTACATCCATTATCATTAGCCCTTTTCTATTGTATGGAACCTGTCTTGGGCCTCCTTCACGCAGTTTTATGCTTGGAAAAAGAGAGCATGCTTATTCCTGTGTACGGTACAGTGGCACACCTGTGTGATAGGTGTCTATGGGGACTTGTATCCAGCCAAAAATTTGCAGCAGGTTGTATATCCCCACAATGACATTGTGGAAGAGGGTTTGGACCAGGCCAGTGTGGTGCCACTGTAACATGTCCAAACGCTGCACAGCTCTGAGCATTGGTCCAGAAACTTGTTTTCTTGATTTCCTGATACATGTTCTGCATTCTCAGTACGTGGCAGTATGCCTTGGCAGGAGACATCTCTTCAACTACCTTCATTGCTATTGTGTGCGTCGCACCCATGATGACGTTGGCAGTGTGGTGCCGTTACTTTCTGCAGTGGATACAAACTCCCATCAGGGCCTCGTGGTTGAGTTGACCAGGGACCACGGAGGGGAAAAGCGGCTATTACGACCCATAACTGGTTTTCTTATTGGATCCGATTCATTGATTAATTACTGATATAGAGATTTTGGCCATTACAGAGAAACCATTTAATTTTATGTAGTCTTGTGAGGTCTTTTATGTTTATACATTGCACTATTAGATTCTAGATGGATCAAAGCTAAAAAATAGTTTAAGAAAGTGGACTTTAAGGATTACGAAATGGTAGCCTGCTGAGCGGATATAAAGGAAAAAACCTAGGACGTGATTGGATCCCAAGCCCTGCTATAAGGCTCCCGCAATGTAAGTACAGACAGCAGTGCATGACACTTGTTTTACGTAGTGATATGAAAATAATTTATCAGAGATTCAATATTAGTTATGTGTCTGCACACTTCTAAATCTCTCTCCTCTTCTGGTGTATCTGTGCAGCATCCTTCATAGTTTCATCCATCTTGTTTCCGTTACTAATTTTCTATTCCCTTTTTTAATGTCTCTTGAGCTTTTCCTAAATCGGAGGACAAGTTCCAGTCTTGAGCACTTGTGTGCACTTGGATTTGGCTGGTGATCCCTGTAGGCTTTATTTTTCTTGCTGTCCACTGGACAAGTACAGCAGCCAACTAATATAAAATGAGGAATAAATGGTCACTTTATCCTCTGTTTTATCTAGAGACATTGTGGCAGCAGTCAGGTCCATGCTCCAGTAATGATTTATTCATTGAATCTGAAAAAAGCAACACTGGGAATTAACAAAATGTGGATACAAGCTGTTGGTCCAGATGATGGAAAATATCTCCATTATGCAGTGTACACTCCCAAATTGCACATGGTATACAATCTCTCATAGATGTATGGCAGTGATAATTTCTCAGTGTGGCAGGAGTGATGCACATAATCTTCTCTTCTGACCCATATTTATATGTGTGGTATGAGAAGCAAATAATATTCTATATTACAGAAGCTGGAAATGCTAACACTACATTATTTGCTGTGGCCAAATCTAGGAATCAAAGAGAAGTTCCTTCTGGACTTTTATCTTCTCTACACAACTAGTTTGGTTTCAAAAACTGCATAAATAAACCAGAACCGATCTGGGGTTGCTTAGACATGTGTGGTTCAGGCCTCTTGCCCCATGCACCAGTTCAGTCTGAGAAACTTGCTCCATGTTCTGGAGGGTTATGGGGAGTGAACCTCGGACCACAATACCTTAAGATGCCAGGTTCAGTCCAGTGATACTATGTTCGGTTCAGGAAATCCTGTCAGTGCACAGACTGAACTTGTTTCATGGACAACCGGTCTTAAACAGCATTGGAAATGGACGTATACATTTCCACCATTGATGTCCATTAATGGGTATTCTGATTCCCAAGCTTGTACGTTCTTTAAAGAGGACCTGTCACCCCATTTATGGGCACTAGGAGCTGCTTACTAAAGTAAGCATCTCATAGTGCTCGAACAAACGCCGCAGTGTTAGTGATAGCGTTACCGTAAACCTCCAGTAACTCTATCAAACACTGCGGCGGGGTACAATGTAATTGTCGGACAGCTCGCAAAGTTGTCCGACGTATTCATGAGGGGGCGGGGTTAGGGTGTGACTAGAGGCGGTGATTGCCGCATAGCGCGAGGCAGTCAATGCCGGCCTATGGAGGGAGCGGGGCAGTCCGGGTTAGAGGCAGCGCCTCGGACCGCCCCCTCATGAATACATCGAACAGCTTTGCAAGCTGTCCGATGATTACACTGTACCCCGCCACAGTGTTTGATAGCGTTACCGGAAACTTCCGGTAACACTATCACTCTAACACTGCGGCGTTTGATCAAGCACTAGGAGCTGCTTACTTTAGTAAGCAGCTCCTAGTGCCGATAAATGGGGTGACAGGTCCTCTTTAATTCTGATTAATGTCACGAGTGACTCTACATAAGGTGCCTGCGTGTTCTATACAATAACTCTGTTGGAATACACCTAGATAAAGTGCTGTTTTTTGTGTGAAAATCTTTGTATTGTAAACTTTGTATGTTTCCATTTTTATCAAATCCTTGGTAAATAAAATGTGACTTATTTTTTTTTTTCCACCCTGTGTCTTGTATTGTTTTCTTTTGATGCTGTTGAAGCTTTGGTTTATGTGGGTTACTTTTTTCAGAAAACGAACTGCTTCCTGCTTTGGGCCCATTTCACATTATTCTGTGATCACGGCTGTGCCATGGGCTGATCACTATGGTGGGGATAGAACTGATATATGATGCAGAAAATTCTTATTTGCCCAAAATATAGCAGATACAACAGTCAGCCCTAGAATACTGCTCCAGTCTGGGGTGGGGTCTGCTTTGTTAGTGAAATGTTGGATTAAGGCCCCATGCACACGAATGTGTGCCCACTGTGCCGTAACTCAGCGCACGGAGGAGGAGGGAGTGAGCACTGCTCACCCCGCCCCCTTCCATATAAAATAGTAGCCGCACAGCCAAAGATACTTGTAGAGCAGGCTCTGAACGGTGAGCGCTTATTGGGCTCAAGCCCGTGTGCCTTAGACATATGGGGGGCGTATGTACAGCCGAAAGCTTGTGGACATGCATACGTCGCCTTGACGGTCGTGTGCATGGGGCTCTGCACTGATCTGTTTAATGCTCATAATGTCAAATAACATGGAAGATGGAAAGAAACTGAAATCACATGGAAGAACTCGTTGTAAACGCCATGTGTGAACGCAGTCTCCATTTTGTTTTTTTTTAAGGGGAATACAACAGCTGAGGAGGCGAAATTTCTTACATGGCTGTTAACCTTGTGTTTACAAAATGGCAACGTTAGTGTCCACACGTGTCCCCCCCCCCCATAGCTGCCTCCACACGTCCCCCCCCCCCCATAGCTGCCTCCACACGTCCCCCCCCCATAGCTGCCTCCACACGTCCCCCCCCCCATAGCTGCCTCCACACGTCCCCCCCCCCCATAGCTGCCTCCACACGTTCCCCCCCCCCCCCATAGCTGCCTCTACACGTCCCCCCCCCCCCCATAGCTGCCTCCACACGTCCCCCCCCCCCCCATAGCTGCCTCCACACGTCCCCCCCCCCCCCATAGCTGCCTCCACACGTCCCCCCCCCCCATAGCTGCCTCTACACGTCCCCCCCCCCATAGCTGCCTCTACACGTCCCCCCCCCCCATAGCTGCCTCCACACGCCCCCCCCCCATAGCTGCCTCCACACGTCCCCCCCCCCCCCCATAGCTGCCTCCACACGTCGTCGTCCCCATAGCTAACGAGCTCTGTCGGGATCATTTTTCGGGTGTTTCACCAGATACGTTATGGAACTTGGTCACTCTGTCGCCGCCATTCTGTGTTATCGACTAAATATACCGTCAACCTTTTGTTCACATAGGAAATCATTTCAGCGCTTCTTGCTCACCTCCTTTGGTTCCTCTCTGCCGCCATAACCAGGCCAAATACTGATAAGTACAGTTATCCTCACCAAAAGGAATTTTTTAAATTGGTTTGAAGCCTGAGTCCATTTGGGGTATGTCGCCATGCCACTCTTCTAGCCACTTTCATTGCTGTGTTCACTTGTGGCGTTTCAATTGTGTTTTAAACTAAAATGGAAAGGCTTCACCCCCAATTACTTATTGCGTTACCTGGGTGCTAACATTGTGTTTCCTGCATGTTTACTTAACTCAATGGGAGACATTTAGCTTAAAGGGGTTGGCCAATCTTTCCCTGTTCTCACCATGCTGTACTCTGCATCTCTATACAACTTCTTGTTCTTGTTTCTCACTCCTTTTTTCCGTTCTTAGTGTGTGTGTTTTTTCTTCCCTCACATACATATACGAGGGGAGTGGGACAGGATGAGTCATCATCTGCTGCTACAGTTCCCTTCCTATTAGTATTTGGATAAGTAAACAAAGATACTACAGAGTCTGCACACAGCACTAAAGGAAGCATCAGGGATGATGAATCAATTGGTGAGCATTAAGTATTAGAGTGATATGAAAAATAGTAAAATATAAATTTTTTTTTAATAAAAACAAAAAAAAAAATTACCCCTGTTTCCCCAGAACTGATCTAAATAAACAGTAAAAATCAGAAACACATTAGGTATGGACACTTCCAAAAATGCCCGATCAAAATATAAACCAAAACACTTTTTTGCCATTTTAAAAAAATATAAAAAAAGTTCTATAAAAGATCAAAAGGTCGTTTAGTCCTAAAAATAACATTGAAAACGTCATCAAAAGTCACAAAAAATGACACCACCAACAGCTCTGTACACCAAAGTATAAAAACGGTTTTAGAGCCAGAAGAAGGCAAAATCCAAACATTTTTTTTTTTTTTTTGTACAGGAGGGTTTAGTTTTTATAAATGGATGAAAACATTATAAAACTATACAAATTTGGTATCCCCTTAATCGTACTGAACCAAAGAATAAAGTAGCCATTTCATTTGGGGCGTACAGTGAAATCCGTAAAATCCAAGCCCACAAGAATACGGCGCAAATGCGTTTTTTCACCAATGACTAATTTGTATTTTACATCAGTAACCCTGAGTAAACAAAGGAATAAATCTCAATTTTTTTTATTTGTTTTTTTTGTTTTTTTTTTTAAAATTAAAAGATAAAGTAAAAAAAAAAATATATATATTTTTTTTTTTTTTTTTCACTTATTCAGACACTTGTTGCTCAGCCGATCTGGTCGCTAAGTTTTACTAGCCATTTTAAACTGTGTAAGGATCATCAGTAGAGAGCTGATGCTCTCACAGATGACAGCGTCATGCACTCATGACAACCACATTAGACACACCCCGAGCGATCACGTGACTGGTGATCACGTGATGGTATCACGTGACCGGAAGTTCCGCCGGCATGTGAGGGCAGCTCGTGCGGTAATTAGAGAACGCAGCTGGCACCACTGATGGACATGTGTGTGATAGGATCCCCGATTGGTGAGTGATCCACAGGGGGATTAGAGTATATATTATCCGTCAGTTGATGGGGACAGTTATCCCTACACCATCAGATAGGGATCAACGCCTGGGGCTCCACACCAGGGACCCAGTAGATGAGCCTACACTTGGGTTTATCAGACTATTTACTACACCCCAAGGGATGCTCCTCTACATTGGAGACCCCATGTTTTATTGATTCCACCGCAATCCCTCTGAAGAACCTACAGCAGGAAGAAACGCGTCTGGGAAGGGGAATGCAGGGTGTTTTTTTCTAAACTAGGGCAAGTTATTGGGACTGCCCTTGTCAGGGCGGGAGCTAATCACACCCGGGGACAGGGACAGTTGTAGCCTTGTTACAGTTCGTGACGTTTTTGGTTCTAACATATACAGGTATGTCCTTTACCATCTTAATGCTCCCGTCAATACACGTACTTTGGAAACAGCACAGCTGACCACTGGACACAACTACAGACCATTACCAGTTGTGGTAAAAACCATCTTTTATTTCCTCTTTGCAAGGTATTTTTTGGATGGTATGGTGCATGGCACCGTGATTTACAGGTACGTGGTATCCCCATTGTTTGATCCACAACCGTTGTGGGTTGTGGTGATCAGTATAGTCGCCTATTTTGAATATTGAGTGAACCAGAGGCAAAAACGTCCTTGATTTTGGACCATAATAATACATGCTTTGACGCTGGCCAGCCCCTTCCTGTGTCCCCTGCCGGATCTTTTTTGCTTCTATGAGAAAGCCGCATTACAAACCCTTTACGATTGTCCTGATTTCTCTTTGTGACCATGATTCTGTTACTGACTCCGATCCAGTGCTGCCTGTCCTGATCTTTACTTTTTATACACAAACTTGTTCCCTTTATAAAAGTTGGACAGATAAATGTGTTTTCAGAACTAGGACACAGCAGCAGCACTGTGCCTATATACTCTAGTGATCAATGTAAATGAAGTAGACTGAGGCACTGACCTGTAATGCGATCAACAAATTCAATCTGTGCTCTTTATATAACTTGTCTAAAACAGAAGTGGCATTGATCCTCATTCCAGGCCTGTAACATCTCAATTAGATGTGCAGTACAGTGTTACAGAATACTCATGTGGTTTTATTATGGAGACCCCGTGCTTTATTCTGTTGCATCAAGGTTTCTTCAAGGTTTTTATGGAGCATGGCTTATTTATCTACGCTTTCTGAAACTATGAGGAATGACAACAACACCAGGTCAATCTTGGGAGTGTTTTAAATGGGTTTTATAACCCTAAACTATTAATGTCCTATCCAGAGGATAGGTTATTAATTGGTAATCGCACCGTGGAGGGAGCTGAAAAGCCAGCTTTATCCATAGTGTAGCGGCTGTTCTCTTTAAAGGGAACCTTTTAACAAGATTCACTAATAATTCTAATAACAGATTCCCATCACACTAATACGAGCTTGTGCCTGTACTGTTTTTAGCTAAAAAAAAAAAAAAATGCACAGTTCCTATCCTCAGAAAACGAAATTTGTAAGCCTTCCTAGCACACTGCCTGAAGGAGCACAGTGTCCCAAGGACATGTACTTTTCATGCAAGGCAGGCAAGTTCTTCCTCCACCTTGGGCTGATGAGTCATCCTCTGCTGTGCACTGCAAGACCCAGGGTGGAAGAGTAGACATGATGTGTGAGACACACTGGCCTGCACAAATAGCACATGCTCGATGCCTCTTTTGGCAGGGTGCCAATTAAGCTTACAAACTTTATTTTCTGGGGATGGGAACTACAGATTTTTGTTGGGTACAAGTTGGGTACAAGTTAGTATAATGCTATGGGCTCTTGTTATTAGGCTTATTACTGAAAATCTGGAGACAGGTTCCCTTAAAAGTGAATTAAATACCCCAGTTTATTGCAGCCCTGTCAAAAACCATAATAGTCAATAGTTAAGGGTAAGTTAGGGATAATTTATTAGTAGGCTTTGGAATTCAGTTTTTCACTAAATTTAGTATTTGGTTAGATGGATCTACCATCACACTCATAGATCTAGGCACCGTGACTGTGGTAATCGTATTAAAATCTAATTCTAAAATTATGCTAATGAGGGCTACCCTAGCAACTCTGTTTTTACAGAGTGTTACACTGTCTCAAGCTCCTCTTTGCTCCCTTCTACACAAGTTCTGAGGAAACAGAGTGATCTGGGTGTAAGTGTCCCTGGTTTACCATGCTTCATTTTCATAGTAGATTTTCTTTTAAGGGGTAATCACATGTTCAGTATTTATGACCTAGCCACTGGAACTTCAACTCGGGGAACTTCATCTATCTCATAATGGGTCCACTGACCCCCTTCTGCCAGCCAGGTTGAACTGAGAGATCTTCTCATGGGTGCGGCCACTCTTGGTTCAGGTCTATGGGCGAATCTACAGTATATGATCAGCTATACATAAATTTGAGACTAGAGTCACCAAACATGTGCAGCTAACTCTCCATTCAGCCACTTTCACACAAATGGAGTCAGCTTGATGCAATAACCAGCTGAAATATTGCGATATGAGCTGGTGTTTTTTCGAAAAGGCTTGTTTTCAGGCCTTGGGTGTAAGTGGAGTGTATTTGTAACAATTTGTGAAGTGATGGGACATATAAAATGATACATTAATAAATTCAATACAAGACAGAAAAGAAACGTTGACAAGTTCACAAACTAATTCACGGGCTGAGCAGATGCAGCTATCATTCCAAAACCCACACAAAACCCCCCGAAGTTGTATTTGGTCAAAATTGTAAAAAAAGATTTCAAAATTTCAAAATTGTTAAAGATTTCACATAACGATGTACCTATTCCTAAATTTCCTGTGCCACCTAGTGTCCAAACTATAAAACTACACATTGCAATTGTGTGCAGTCCGTTCGGTATGGGTCATATGTCGACCTGGTCCCACAGACTGCAAAACTTGCAGAGGAAGGGAGTCCTCAAATTATATCTAAATATGCAGTGCCGCTGCTCCATTCCAGCAAAGAGTGGAGCACTATTGTATCATATCATAAGAGAATAAGGTAACCATTTCTTTTAGAAATAATTTGGTTGTTCCTGTTTTTAGTGGAAACAGAGATGGGAGAAAAGATTCTAGCATTGCCTTGTTATTTTTTCCAATCTTTTTTTCAACTCACTAGTTCCACAGGGAAATTACACATTGCACATTTTCCGGGGAGAGGAACCTGCAGTAAAATCCAAAGAAGTAAACACTTTCTTGTGATGTGGAAATTAACATACACTACAAAATAATGGGAACATTTAATAAAAGGTAACTCCAAGTTAATCACATTTCTGTGAAATCTGCCTGTCCAGTCATGAATCAACACTTATTTACTAAGGGTTCGTGGCCACACTTTTGACGGTTTTTCCAACATTTGCGCCACTGGGACAGGTATTTAACAGGGGATTGTGTCGCACTCGATTGGATTTTGGCGCAGCGACGCTGGCTTTCATGCGACAGAAATCGAGGGCGGGCCATCGGACAATCTGACTGGTTCGTACTGAGTGCGGGATATAACTTTTAAATTGTGTCGGCAGATCAAGCATATATCGGGCGCACGATCTTAGTGAATCGCGGCACAGTGCATTATTGTCGGACAATGCACTTTCATGAACTACACAGGACAGGGTAAGTAGATGTGCCCCACTGTCTGTTCTGTCAGAAAGAGACTCCATGAGGGTGGTATGAGGGCCTGATGTCCACAGGTTGGTGTGCTCACAGCCACATATCCCAGAGAACATGAAGATTGGCAACTTCAACATTAGTGCCATGTGCTCTTCACGGATGAGAGCAGGCTCACACTGAGCATGTGAAAGAGGTGTGAGTCTGCAGACACCTTGGAGAATATTCTGCTGTCTGCCACATCCTACAGCATGAGAAATGGGTCGGTAATGCATTCCTCCCAACTTTTGGACTACAGTAAGACCTACAAAAGTGCCTCCCCTTTCCCCATAAGCCATGCCCACTGCCCAGCCCATTGCCCTACCCCAAAGTATAATATTGATGCCCATTGCCCCTGTCCTCCATCCTCCCTCATATTGTAGGATTGACTGATTGCTTTAATCCAGGTCTGGCAGGAAAAACTTAGGAGAACAGCTGCCGCCCAGGTGTTGTGGGCAGGTCATACAGGTACATGGAGGCTACTCACAATATTAAGCCTTATTTCCTTGTCTTGATAATCTAACCGGAATATTTGATTCACTGAGATCTAGTTTGTGCTATTTCAGTGTCCGCTTTAAATTTTTGAGCCGTGCAATTTTACAGGTTTGCTGTAAAATTCAACCTACAAGTGAAATCCACCAATAGAAATTGCTACATTGCCGAGTTCACACCAGGAGGATACAACCAATTATAGTATTTACCCTCTGTCTTTCAAAAGCTATAACTCTTATTTTTCAAATCCCAAAATCAGATGAGGGCTTGTATTTTGTAACACCATATAAAATCTTGTGCATTGGGAAACTGGGTATAACCTAAATGTGGTGTAAGTGAGAAAAAAGAAATGATCATGGATTTAGTTTTTCTACTGTACTGTTAAAATTATAAATTGATCAGAAATCTGTCTTATTTAGACCAAAAGAAAATCATAGGTATTTACTGGGATTTTACATTTTTCAAACTGAAAAGTTGTGTTCACCAAAACTTTTGCGATAGCACCGACATTTCGGTTTCATGTGACAGATTGTTCAAACTTTCTGCCTGTGCTTTCCGGAATCCCAATCTCTAAGCAATGAAACTGAACTGACTTACCCTAAGACTAAGAAGCCCTGGATGTTTCTCGGGTAGAAGGACACTTATCCCCCCGCTGTCAGTGTCCATGCCAATAGATGTGGGTACAGTAGTGCCTTCAGTTTGTGCACTGCTGCAGAGAGGAGGAGGATTGCGCCTCCTACTCCAAGCAGATTAGTGTAGCTGCCAGGAGTAGAAGGCGCAGTATAATGACGTCACTGCCGCCTGTACTCCGCGTGTGAAGAAAGGACCATTCATGTTTGGGGTTGCTTCTCAGCCAAGGGAATCGGCTCTCTCACAGTCTTGCCTAAAAATACATCCATGAATAAAGAATGGTACCATAATGTCTTCCAAGAGCAACTTCTCCCAACCGTCCAAGAGCAGTTTGGTGATCAGTGATGCCTTTTCCAGCATGATGGAGCACCTTGCCATAAAGCAAAGGTGCTAACTAAATGGCTCAGAGAACAAAACATAGAGATATTGGCTGGAAACTCCCCAGATCTCAATCCCATTGAGAACTTGTGGTCAATCATCAAGAGACGGATGGACAAACAAAAACCAACAAATTGTGACAAAATGCAAGCATTGATTGTGCAAGAATGGACTGCTATCAGTCAGGATTTGGTCCAGAATTTGATTGAGAGCTGCCAGGGAGAATTGCAGAGGTCCTGAAGAAGAAGGGTCAACACTGCAAACATTGACTTACTGCAGTAACTCATTCTAACTGTCAATAAAAGCTTTTGTTACTCATAATATGATTGCACTTGTATTTCTGTATGCGATAAACACATCTGACAAACACACATAAAAACCAGAGAGCAACAGAACATGTGAAAATATAATATTTGTGTCATTCTCAAAACTTATGGCCATGACTGTACAATCTCTACTGTTCTCCACTTCATTTGTCAGAATTCTGAAAGAACCTCTCACCTTCACCACATGTCTTCAACTGTCCACAATAGCTGTGCCCTTCAAGCTAAACTGGATACTAACATAGTTAGTCTCACTCAATATATTAGTTATAGTTCTATACACCAAATAATATCCCTAGCAGGAAAAGTAAACTTTTTAAGTTACATTATACAGTATATACATTTTGTAGATAAACTTATTTGTTTTGGAAGGGATAAAATAAATACACCAAATTGATAAAAGCAATTATGAATCTGGAGATACACATTAAATAATACATTCAGAATTTAAGTACCTATGCATGATACAATTCTCAGGTCTTTGTGCATTTGCATAACAGGTACAATAATTAAACACTTGGCCACTAGGTGGCACTGAGTAGCAGTGGCTACTATCCAGAAGAGATGCAGCAATTATTTATACATCAACCAGAGGGGCTTCAACAACAACTTTTCATGATCATGGCAATACCCAATTTTACCCAAGTTAATATTGTCTATTATGTATTTTTTTAAATGTAAGAGCTGTGCATTTTTTATTGATTCCATTTTGGGAAATGCTATTTTGATTTTCATCCAGAGCAAAGCTTCTGAAAAATCAGCAATTCAGACTTATTGATAGTTATTCTTCTATTTTCATAATATGGATGTTTTATTTATTTGGCCCCTTTTCTCTGTTTGACCCCCCCTTCTTTTGGTGGTACCCCACATTATAATAATAATTCTTTATTTACATAGTGCACACAGATTACGCAGCACTACACAAATCGGTCCATGTCCACAAAGGGGCTCACAATCTAATCAACTCACTAGTATGTTTTTGGACCATACAGTGTCTCCCTGTGAACCCGCTATTATAACTGCCCCAATTCCTATGCACCCAATTGTGATCTCCTTACTTATAATTTGTGATGAACAGACCCAATGTTTCCGATCATGTTCGGCTGGTGCCGCACCTGGACATATTGCTGCATTGGTGGCCGAATAGCCACTCCCGCATATTGAGGCCCCTGGCAATTATCCTTCGCTATGATTGGCCAGCAGGTTAACATAGGGTGTTCTCATCTCTACTTATATTGCTTACTCCATTGTGGTCCAGCCACTTGTCATGCCATCTCATTGTGATCCACTCACCATATAAAACTGCCCTCTCCTACTTTCCTGCAGCAGATCTCTCTATATTGTCTAATTTTGTCTGTATATATAATCCTATAAAAACTATTAAGAAAGATGATTATTATTATTGTTGCTATTGTTATTATGTTCATTGAAACCATAATGCCAGTGTGAACATGACTTCAATCTCCTCCCACTAACAACATTAATAAGAGGAAATGTTTTCTTTTCTCCAGCATTTCACTTTTTCCCTTATATTTATATATACCAGTATGTATGTATGTATGTGTGTATATATATATATATATATATATATATATATATATATATATATATATACACTCACCGGCCACTTTATTAGGTACACCTGTCCAACCAGGGCCGCTTCTCCCGGGCGGTGTTGCCGGCGTTTGCGCAGCAGTAAACCGCTGCGCTTAGTCTCCGCCCCCCACGTGTGCCTCCGCGGTCCCACGGCCCGCCCTGACTTCCTATGGCGCCAGAAGTTCGCGCGTCAGAGCAGAGAGGACCGCTGAGGACCGCCCTGCACCTGCCTCGACCAGCTCCCGGTAGGAAACTGCTAAGCAGGCCTATGTCGGCCAGGTGTGCCTTTGACTGGAATAACCAGTCTTAGACACACCAGGCGGCAGCCCAGTGGATAGGGTTCGATTTCTATATTAACCTTGTCAACTGGCACTGCAGGAATATGAGGAGAATATTCCTTTCATGTGGCTTTCTGCATTGGAAAGGGTTAATATGGCATTGCAAGGGTGGTAAATGTTGTCCTTTACCACCCTTGCAATGCCATATTAACCCTTTCCAATGCAGAAAGCCACATGAATGGAATATTCTCCTCATATTCCTGCCATGTTGCTTTCTGCAAGGCAAGATGACAGGGTTAATGCAGGAAATTTTCCAGCTTGGTAGTTCTTAACCCCTTCCCGACGGGTCCCGGGGCATGGAGAGGGCTCGCAGGCTGAGCCCTCTCCATAGCCGGTAAGTCTTTGCTGCATATTGCAGCAAATGCTTACCGGTAACACCTGCTATTGCTGCTAGCGGCTTCAAAAAGATGGCAGCGCATGGGCGATCAGATCAGACAACCTAGGGTTAATGTACCCTAGGGGGTCTGAAAAATAGTAAAAGTAAAAATAAAAAAAAATCACCCCCCTTTCCCTAGAACTGATATAAATATTAATAAACAGTAAAAATCATCAACACATTAGGTATCGCCGCATCCGAAAAAGCCCGATCTATCAAAATATAATTACGTTTTTCACTGCGTTAACCCCGTAACAGAAAATAGCGCCCAAAGTCGAAAATGGAAGCGATGTTTTATATGTGTGGAGCGTGCGGTCAGTTGTGTTGTGAGGGGTATATATTATTTAGGAGCGCAGTGTTGTTATCCAGGAGACTTTATACTGTAAGTGACTGTGGTATTTTTAGGGACGCCGGGTGGAGATGCTGCACGGAGCTGAATATATCTGGCCGTGAACTCAGCAGTGATAGGTAATAAAGTCCTCCTGATGGAAGAGATTGTCATCTATAAGGTACTAGATGCCACTAATGACTCTCAGAACCTGTAGTCAATCACACAATGTCAGGGAGCTGTCTGTGGGGATGTTAATTGTTAGTAAAGTTTTCAGCATTTACTAAACAGGGAGCGGGGGGCAGCATTTTAATATTCGCCTCAGGCAGCAAATATGCTAGAATCGGCCCTGTGTCCAACTGCTCGTTAACACTTAATTTCTAACCAGCCAATCACATGGCGGCAACTCAGTGCATTTAGGCATGTAGACATGGTCAAGACAATCTCCTGCAGCTCAAACCAAGCATCAGTATGGGGAAGAAAGGTGATTTGAGTGCCTTTGAACGTGGCATGGTTGTTGGTGCCAGAAGGGCTGGTCTGAGGATTTCACGCACAACCATCTCTAGGGTTTACAGAAATGGTCCGAAAAAGAAAAAACATCCAGTGAGCGGCAGTTCTGTGGGCGGAAATGCCTTGTTAATGCCAGAGGTCAGAGGAGAATGGGCAGACTAGTTTGAGCTAATAGAAAGGCAACAGTGACTCAAATCGCCACCCGTTACAACCAAGGTAGGCAGAAGAGCATCTCTGAATGCACAGTATGTCGAACTTTGAGGCAGATGGGCTACAACAGCAGAAGACCACACCGAGTGCCACTCCTTTCAGCTAAGAACAGGAAACTGAGGCTACAATTTGCACAAGCTCATCAAAATTGGACAGTAGAAGATTGGAAAAACATTGCCTGGTCTGATGAGCCTCGATTTCTGCTGCGACATTCCGACGGTGGGGTCAGAATTTGGCGTCAACAACATGAGAGCATGGATCCATCCTGCCTTGTATCAACGGTTCAGGCTTGTGGTGGTGGTGTCATGGTGTGGGGAATATTTTCTTGGCACTCTTTGGGACCCTTGGTACCAATTGACCATCGTTGCAACGCCACAGCCTACCTGAGTATTGTTGCTGACCATGTCCATCCCTTTATGACCACAATGTACCCAACATCTGATGGCTAATTTCAGCAGGATAATGCGCCATGTCATAAAGCTGGAATCATCTCAGACTGGTCTCTTGAACATGACAATGAGTTCACTGTACTCAAATGGCCTCCATAGTCACCAGATCTCAATCCAATAGAGCATCTTTGGGATGTGGTGGAACGGGAGATTCGCATCATGGATGTGCAGCCGACAAATCTGCGGTAACTGTGTGATGCCATCATGTCAATATGGACCAAAATCTCTGAGGAATGCTTCCAGCACCTTGTTGAATCTAAGCCACGAAGAATTGAGGCAGTTCTGAAGGCAAAAGGGGGTCCAACCCGTTACTAGCATGGTGTACCTAATAAAGTGGCCGGTGAGTGTGTATGTGTATATATATATATATATATATATATATATATAAATATAGTTTAGCACTTTCATAAACCTATCACTGCTTTATTCTCCTTTTTTAGACATTCCTGCTTGTCAGAAAGACACTTGAAAATTCTAATCATTACTGACAGCTGTCATTGAAGAATGTAAAACATCTTAATTTAAGCCAAACTGCTTGAGGAGTCGGTGCTGTACTTGTTAGATGGCACAAGCTGTTAGCAATGTCTTTCTCATCTTTCAGTTAACCCTTTCACGACCCGTGACGTAATAGCACGTCACGGGTCGGCCGCGGGTGCATGGAGAGGGCTCACGCGCTGAGCCCTCTCCATAGCAGGTAAGTCTTTGCTGCATATTGCAGCAAAGGCTTACCGGTAACACCCGCGATCGGTGCTAGCACCGATCGCGGGTGTTTTCACCTCGATCGCCGCCGGCAATGCTGCCGGCGGCTTCAAAAGCATGGCGGCGCGTGGGCGCCGCCATCTTCTCGAGGATCGCCGCTCCCCGTGACGTCATCGGGGAGCGGCGATCCGTCGCCATGGTAACCTCGGGTCTCGCGAAGACCCGAGGCTACTTCTGGTTAACCCATGCATTACAATGTGCTATCAGCACATTGTAATGTATGAGGAGTAAAATCCCCATATACTGCCATACTGTAGTATGGCAGTATATGATAGGATCGTGCAGACCCCCTAGGGTTAAAGTACCCTAGGGAGCCTGAAAAGTACTAAAAATAAAAATAAAAAAAAGTTAAAAAAAAAAATTATAATAAAAAACCCTAAAAACTCAAATCACCCCCCTTTCCCTAGAACTGATATAAATATAAATAAACAGTAAAAATCATAAACACATTAGGTATCGCCGCGTCCGAAAATGCCCAATCTATCAAAATATGATAACGGTTTTTCACTGCGTTTAATCCCGTAACGGAAAATCGCGCCCAAATTCGAAAATGGCACTTTTTTTGTCATTTAAAAAAATTAAAAAATTCTATAAAAAGTGATCACAAGGTCGTACAGTCCTAAAATTGATAACATTGTAAACGTCATCAAAATCCGCAAAAAACGACACCACCCACAGCTCAGTACACCAAAGTATAAAAAAGTTATTAGCGCCAGAAGTTGGCAAAATCCCCCAAAAAATTTTTGTACAGGAGGTTTTAATTTTTTTAAATGTATGAAAACATTATAAAACCTATACAAATTTGGTATCCCCGTAATCGTACCGACCCAAAGAATAAAGTAGACATGTCATTTGGGGCGCACAGTGAAATCCGTAAGATCCAAGCCCACAAGAAGGCGGCACAAATGCGTTTTTTTACCAATTTCACTGCATTTGGAATTTTTTTCCCGCTTCCTAGTACACGGCATGGAATATTCAATACCATCTCTATGAAGTGCAATTTGTTACGCAGAAAATAAGCCGTCACACAGCTCTGTACATGGAAAAATTAAAAAGTTATGGATTTTTGATCATGGGGAGTAAAAAATGAAAATGAAAAAACAAAAAAGGGCCAGGTCCTGAAAGGGTTAATTGACTGCACGTTCAATGGACACATAACAAATAATAATGTGTCTAAGTAAATATATTCCTGTCCCCACTATTTAATACTATGGTTATTCTATGTGATAGCAATGTGTATTTACTAGAGATGAGCGAACATACTCGTCCGAGCTTGATGCTCGTTCGAGCATTAGCGTACTCGAAACTGTTCGTTGCTCGGAAGAAAACTTCGCCCGCTCGAGAAAATGGCATCTCTCTGTCTGGATGCCGCTAGGGAGAGAGCTGCTGCTGGTCAGGGAAAGCGTTAGGGTGTTCTATTAGAATAGTGTTAGGCAGGAGTGATTCTACAAGAACCCAACAGCCCTTCTTAGGGCTACAATAACGTTTTATTTTACTTTTTTTTAGTTTGCCTGTGGCTGGGCTTGCTGCCACTAGTAGTGCAGCTAGTACCATATTGTAAGGAATTAGCAGGGGGACTTGCTACCGTTGTGTTTAGCTCTTAGTGACACACTTATCCACCTTAAACACCGAAGTGGGACAATTTATTAGGGGTTTGATTAGAATTAGGCAGAGTCTGCTGATTTATTTTTTTTTACGTTTATTTCTTTTTATAACTCAAAGTAATCTGGCAAAGCAGTGTGCTTTCAGTGTAGGCTAATAAATAGCCATAGGAGAACCCCAACGGCTTACTTAGGCCTACAATAGCGTTATATTTTACTTTTTTGTTTGCTTGTGGCTGGGCTTGCTGGCATTAGTAGTGCAGCTAGTACCATATTGTGAGGGATTTGCTGGGAGACTTGCGACCGTTGTGTTTAGCTCTTAGTGACACGCATATCCACCTCAAACACCGAAGTGGGACAATTTATTAGGGGTTTGATTTGAATTAGGCACAGTCTGCTGATTTTTTTTTTTTTACGTTTATTTCTTTTTATAACTCAAAGTTATCAGGCACAGCACAAAATCCAGTTGTGTGCTGTCAGTGTAGGTTAGAAACTCGCCATAGCAATAGGATAGCATCGTTTTGTTTAAAAAAATAAAATAAAAAAAATAAACAAAAAAAAAAAAATTTTTAAGTTTACACTTTAATTTGGAAAATGTTTAACCCGAGGGCTAGGGGTAGAGGACGAGGGCGTGGACGTGGGCGTCCAACTACTGCAGGGGTCAGAGGCCGTGGTCCTGGGCGGGGTGAGACACCACCTGCTGGTCATGGCGCCATCAGTCGGTAGCTCTAGGCACAGCAGCAGTGCCATCGCTAAGCGACAGCAGGCGGTGCTCAAACTGCTGAGCCTAGGCGATAAAAGGCACACCGCCCAAGAGCTATTACAGGGCATCACGGCGCAGACTGATCTGTGGCTGGCACCGCTGAACCTGAAGCCAGGCATGGTTGTGTGTGACAATGGCCGTTACCTGGTGGCGGCTCTGCAACTCGGCAGACTGACACATGCCTGGCCCATGTGTTAAATCTCATAGTTCAGCGTTTCCTCAAGACATACCCCAATCTGTCTGATTTGCTCACGAAGGTGCGCCGCATCTGTGCGCATTTCAGGAAGTCCAGCACAGATGCTGCCACTCTCAGGGCAGCGCAGCGCCGCCTCCAACTGCCCGCTCACCGACTGTTGTGCGACGTGCCCACGAGGTGGAATTCAACATTAACCATGTTATCCAGAGTTTACCAGCAGCGCAGAGCGATTGTAGACTGCCATATGTCAACTTCCACCAGAACTGGTAGTCAGGTCAGTCAGCTTCCTCAAGTCTATAATGAGGAGTGGACGTGGATGTCTGATATCTGTCAGGTGCTGAGTAACTTTGAGGAGTCAACACAGATGGTCAGTGGCGATGCCGCCATCATCAGCCTCACCATCCCGCTGCTTGGCCTGTTGAAAAACTCTCTGGTCAGCATGAAGTCGGAAGCTTTGCGCTCGTCACAAGAGATGGGGGAAGAAGATTCCCTTGTTGATAGCCAAAGCACCCTTAGGTCTGTTTCTCAGCGCATATCGGAGGAGGTGGAGAAGGATGAGGAGGAAGAGGAGGAGAATGTTGGCGAGACAGAAGAGGGGACCATTGTTCAGTCCTTCACTGTTCAGCGTGTATGGGCAGAAGAAGAGGAGTTGGAGGAGGAGGAAATGGAGAGTCAGGCCAGTGAGGGGAGTGAATTCTTGCGCGTTGGGACTCTGGCGCATATGGCAGATTTCATGCTAGGCTGCCTATCCCGTGACCTTCGCGTTCAAAGAATTTATTCCAGCACCGATTACTGGGTATTCACTCTCCTGGACCCACGGTATAAGCAAAATCTTTCCACTCTCATCCCTGGAGAGGAAAGGAGTGTGAGAATGCATGAATACCAGCAGGCCCTGGTGCACAAGCTGAAACAGTATTTCCCTTCTCACAGCGCTAGCGGCAGAGGGCGTACTTTTGCGGGACAAGTAGCGAGGGAGAGTAGGCGAGCAGGCAACTTGTCCAGCACTGGCAGGGGTACGCTTTACAAGGCCTTTGCCAGTTTTATGTCACCTGTCCCCAGTCTCGGCAGAGTAGGGCTGATCTTTACAGAAAGATGGTGAGGGAGTACGTAGCTGACCATACCATCGTCCTAAATGATCACACAGCTCCCTACAACTACTGGGTTTCAAAGCTGGACATGTGGCACGAACTGGCGCTGTACGCCTTGGAGGTTCTTGCCTGCCCTGCCGCTAGCGTCTTGTCCGAGCGGGTTTTCAGTGCAGCTGGTGGCATCATCACCGATAAGCGTACACGCCTGTCGACTGACAGCGCTGACAGGCTGACGCTTATCAAGATGAATAAAGCCTGGATTTCTCCGGATTTTCATTCTCCACCAGGTGAAAGAAGCTCAACCTGAATAATGTATGCACTCTTCCTCCTCATTGTCCTCCTTCTCCTCCTCTTTGTACACTAAAGCAGAGGATACTGGCTATTTTTTGCCAGGGCCAACTGGCTCTAGCTATAGTACTCTATGTATTTAATTTTTCTGGAGGGCCACCTACCCGGTCCTCTGTTTTAAACAATTTTTGGGAGTGCCACATACAGGCACTCAATCTATTTAATTTTTCTGGAGGACCACCTACCTGCTCCTCTGGTTTGAAAACTTTTTTGGACTGCCACATACAGGCACTCAATTTATTTAATTTTTATGGAGGACCACCTACCTGCTCCTCTGGTTTGAAAACTTTTTTGGACTGCCACATACAGGCCCTCAATCTATTTAATTTTTCTGGAGGACCACCTACCTGCTCCTCTGGTTTGAAAACTTTTTTGGACTGCCACATACAGGCACTATCCAAATTAAATTGTCTCCATAGCAGCCTCCACACGTCGTCATTTTAGCTGCCTCCACACGTTGTCTCCATTGCTACCTCCACACATCATCGCCATAGCTGCCTCCAAAAGTCGGCCATATAGCTGCCTCCATACATGGTCTCCTTATCAAACGAACTGTGTGAGGCAGAATTTTGGGTTGTTTTCATGGCTTCCACATCAAACTTGTTAACTTTGTCGCCACCCTGCTGTGTAATCCACAAAATATACTGGCAAACTTTTATCATTTACCGATATTATTTCAGCGCTTCTTGCGCATCTGTTTACATTCCCCTCACCCGCCATAACCCAAACTTATAAGAACACTACTACACTTGATCTTATACAAAAGGTTCTTAGAAGTGCTGTTTGGGGAGTAGCCTAGAGACAGGGGCTTGGATTGGCGAAAGCTCGCCTGGCAGCGGAGCGCCAGCTCCATCCCAAGATCCAACTAACATAGTTTTAACTGCAGCACCTTTAATCTACTACTAGTTCACTGCCTCCATACATCGTCCCCTTATCAAACGAGCTGTGTCAGGCAGAATTTTCAGGTGTTTCACCAGATACATAGTGGAACTCGGCCCATGTGTCACCGCCATGCTGGAGACCTGAAGTTGCAATCATAGCAGCGCAATATGGATGCCCCATACTGTCACTCTTAATCATGGAACCATTTCCGAAAAAACAATTAAAAATAGAACCACTATGCTATTCCATTATTCCTAGGTGAAATATTCAAACGACCCGGCCCATTTTGGGTGGGGAGGAGCCGAGAGACAGGGGCTGGGACAGGCGAAAGCTCGCCTGGCAGTGGACCGCCAGCTCCATCCCAAGATTAGGCAGCCTCAGAGGCATCCATGCATGCTGCCCCTGCTGTTTCCTGTCCATTTTGCCTCCACGATCCTCCACAGCATCCACCAATGTCTCCATGCGCAACTTTCAACTCTCTATACCCCAGACGCTGGAGCACGAGAGGATATGCAGCACATCATGCCCTTATTAAACGAGCTTTGTCAGGCAGAATTTTCAGGTGTTTCACCAGATACATAGTGGAACTCGGCCCATCTGTCGCCGCCATGCTGGAGACCTGAAGTTGCAATCATAGCAGCGCAATATGAATGCCCCATACTGTCGCTCTTAATCATGGAAGTCGCCTCCATGGCTGCCTCCACATGTCGTCCCCTTATCAAAAGAGCTGTGTCAGGCTCATTTTTCGGGTGTTTCACCAGATACGTTACGTAACTTGGTCACTAGGTCGCCACCATGCTGTGTTATCGACTAAATATACCGTCAACCTTTTGTTCACATAGGAAATCATTTCAGCGCTTCTTGCTCACCTCCTTTGGTTCCTCTCTGCCACCCATTGGTTTGAAGCCTGAGTCCATTTAGGGTATGTCGCCATGACACTCTCTAGCCTGCCGCTGCTGCCGCTGCCTCTGCATGCCGTCTTCTATAGTGTCAGGGTCAATTATTGGATGTTTTAGATGCTATCTAGCCTCATTCGGTCACTCTGTCATGGCCATGCTGTTGCCCATAATTTTGGCATAATGGTACGATTAAGCAGCCTCAGAGGCATCCATGCATGCTGCCCCTGCTGTTTCCTGTCCATTTCCATGGTGTTTCCATCCTTTTCTGAGGTTCCCAGGTGTTTGGCCAAGCTTCCCTGTGCAGAGCCTTGGTCCCCTTGAAAAATGCTCGAGTCTCCCATTGACTTCAATGGGGATCGTTATTCGAGACGAGCACTCGAGCATCGGGAAAAGTTTGTCTCGAATAACGAGTACCCGAGCATTTTAGTGCTCGCTCATCTCTAGTATTTCCCAAAAAAAGAACCCTTTGGATCACCTGAATTTCTACACAGGGCTAAGCACATGTACAGATGCAGCAAAGTTTAACACTCAAATGGGGGTTCCATTAAAATATAATGCCCCATATTCCCATTAGACTTCACAGATTCCATATTTCCTGTTTCTTTTGTTGCTCATTCCCCTATTTATTCCTGTGTTCTGAGCAGCAAATATGCATTCAAGGAGTTTTTTCTATGGCTTTTATCCAGTAACATTCGGACCCAAACCTTCACCAGTAACACGAGCTGTAGGTGCTGGCACTGCTCTCCTCTGACATGGGCCGTTAGCGGCATATAAATCACTATGGCTGCATGCACACCGGCACTAACATGCGTCATTGGGGAGTGACAATCCTCCGGCATATTAATGCCAGTGCACTTGCAATCTATTGATTTAAATGAAAATAACCAAAGAAGCAACAAAATGAGCGTGCGTTACTAAAACATAAAATTTATTGATATGCGTTAAAAATAAGACAATCACGTAATACCAGGTGGTTACAAGGCAAACAGCCAAAGATAGGCGCTGGGCAGCACAAATAATTAGTAAACAATAGACAGGATATTTCATAACATCATAAAGTGCATAGTGCAAAGCCCTAGAAATCAGTCAGTGCTGAATGAGTAAATGGAAGCGCAAATAGAAAAATAAAACAGTTATACCTACAATTATAAAGTATCACCAGCGCATAAGAGGAGAGCTGCCCAGCACCTCCCCGACACGTGTTTCGTCCTCACAGGACTTTGTCAAGGACACCCCATTCAGCACTGACTGATTTCTAGGGCTTTGCACTTTATGATGTTTTGAAAACTATACGACTTTTATAGAACTTTTTATTCTGATTTTTATTGGAGGCAAAATAGCAGGAAAAAAATGTTGACTTGGACATTTAAGCACTATTTTCTGTTACATGGTTCTTCACGTAAAATAATAGTTTTTATATTTTAATAGATTTGACATTTGGAATACCCAACGTGTATGTTTACTTATTTATTTTTATATGTGTTCTAGGAAAATGGGGGTGATTTTTGGTCATGTTTTTACATTTTTTTCATATTTTTCAAACCTTTTTTTTATTTTCACTTGAACCCTAGGGGATCTGATCACTTATACAATATAAAGTGATGTAACTGTATTGCAGTATTTTTTATATATACTGCTTCTATATTACAGTTCCCGGCAGGTCTCAGCTGTGTAATATACAGGTTCGTGAGGCCTCTTTTATGCTACATCTTTGGGGCCCTGTTGTAGTATGATACCTCTTTGGGGCCCTATTGTAGTATGCTACATCTTTGGGGCTCTGTTGTTGTATGCTACATTTTTGGAGCCCCGTTGTAATATGCTACATTTTTGGAGCCCTATTGTAATATGCTACATCTTTGGACTCTTAGAGGCAATAAGAGGGTTCTATGAGACTTTTGTGGGCCAGATTTGCCCTTGGTGAATAGAAATGCAGTATGTAAATGTGTATCTCTCTTAACATATCCCCTATCACACATCAAACAAGTCAGACAAAATAAGGAAACATGTTTAATAATAATAATTCTTTATTTATATAGCGCACACAGATTACGCAGCGCTGCACAAGCATGTCAAATTGGTCCCTGTCCCCATGGGGCTCACAATCTAAACAGCCTAACAGTATGTTTTGGAGTGTGGGAGGAAACCGGAGTACCCGGAGGAAACCCACGCAAACACGGAGAGAACATACAAACTCTTTGCAGATGTTGACCTGGTATATTATTACACTATGGTGGTATTATATGGTATATCTGTATATTATAATAATAATCTTTATAATAATAATCTTTATTTATATAGCGCCATCAAATTCCGTATCGCTTTACAAATCATAGGGGACATATACAACTATATTACATTACAAAGAACAAACAGTCATATGGAACAATAGGACTAATTTGGACAGTTAAATGCCATTTGCTATGCCTGATACCTGACAGACATCATGTCCACTGAATATTGATAGTATTCACCATATAGCACCCCAAAATTAAAATAATAATAAAAATAATCTCATTTATATAGCACACACAGATTGAGGCCAAGACTGTGTAGTCTAACTCTGCTCTGGACTATTCAGTGACAGGATGATAAATCTCCCCCAATGTGTTGATTACTTTTAGTATTAATAGACATAGGATCCAAGACGTAGCTCCTTGTCTTCCTGCTCGTGTTTTATGTTAATGATCAGGCTCTGCCAATGATGCCCTGCATAATAATAATAATGCAAAATGAATCTCTAATGCTATAACCAGGTGATATAAAGTAATATTATGTATTTATTGAAATATGTAATGGGATCTCCCAGCATGACCTTGTTTTTGCTTTACGACTGCAGTACAACTGTATCACTACACAGCGTGGTGATCGTATATTATAAAAGTAGGGCAATCTATGTTACAGGAGACAACACATTCTGCAAACTCTATGTGTTATGCTCCAGATTCTGTGGTTGTTCTCAGAATTTAGATCAATGTGACTGTGTGAGATTACAGCAGACTCTATCTATTAATACTCTCTATAAATCACCTCTGCCCAGAATAACTGCCCCAGCAGTGAGAGTGCTTCGTGCAAATATACACAGTAAGTCCCTCTCTAACCTCTTCTATACTGAATTTGTGAACTTCCTTGTTTTATTGCTTTTTCCAAGTGTGAAATAATGTTAACACAGTAAAAGCATCACATGACCTTTTGTACCCGAGCATTGGAGATTTCTGACAACACCACTTAGAAGGCCATTTCCTTTAGGCATTCATTATTCTAGAGAAGTCTTTTTTTTACCTCCTAGTAATACTTTCCGACAAGTTAAAGGCAAGTGTCATCTGTTCTTTTAAAAAAGTATGTCTACATTGAACTTCCACGGTGGCAATATAACTAAATCTTTGAAGCTTTTTATTTAAATCTCAGAAATGAATAGAGCAGGTGACAATAGTAAACTTGTCTGCTCTCTTCTCCTAAGGTGATCAGTCTGTACATGGCAGAAAGATAAGGAGGCTAACAATTAACTTTTTCCATACCTGGAGGAAATTTTATTTCAAGATTCACCTCTGTGAGGGAATGAGACTTTTCAGTCACGGGGGGATATGCATCTTTATTTTGACTTTATGTTGACTTATTTTCTTTTTGCCCATTTATGGAAGAATTGGCCCATTTTTTATGAAGCTGTGCCATGGTGTTAAGAAGTCTGCTAGTGTATGTGTCTGTTGCATTCCTAATGTATTGCACCTTCTTCACCCCCTATTTTTGAGCAAATTAGAGACTTTTAAGCGCAAATCAAAGTGCAGCTGACCCATACTTACTTCTATACATGTTTTAAAATGTGCCTAAAAAGTTGAAAAAAATTTAAAGAAGCACAAACTCACAACTCCGATAGTAGACAATTTTGAAAGAAGGCAGCAGAAAAACGATGATACATGTGCCCCACTGTAGTAATTTTATTTCAAGATTCACCTCTGTGAGGGAATGAGACTTTTCAGTCACGGGGGGATATGCATCTTTATTTTGACTTTATGTTGACTTATTTTCTTTTTGCCCATTTATGGAAGAATTGGCCCATTTTTTATGAAGCTGTGCCATGGTGTTAAGAAGTCTGCTAGTGTATGTGTCTGTTGCATTCCTAATGTATTGCACCTTCTTCACCCCCTATTTTTGAGCAAATTAGAGACTTTTAAGCGCAAATCAAAGTGCAGCTGACCCATACTTACTTCTATACATGTTTTAAAATGTGCCTAAAAAGTTGAAAAAAATTTAAAGAAGCACAAACTCACAACTCCGATAGTAGACAATTTTGAAAGAAGGCAGCAGAAAAACGATGATACATGTGCCCCACTGTAGTAATTTTATTTCAAGATTCACCTCTGTGAGGGAATGAGACTTTTCAGTCACGGGGGGATATGCATCTTTATTTTGACTTTATGTTGACTTATTTTCTTTTTGCCCATTTATGGAAGAATTGGCCCATTTTTTATGAAGCTGTGCCATGGTGTTAAGAAGTCTGCTAGTGTATGTGTCTGTTGCATTCCTAATGTATTGCACCTTCTTCACCCCCTATTTTTGAGCAAATTAGAGACTTTTAAGCGCAAATCAAAGTGCAGCTGACCCATACTTACTTCTATACATGTTTTAAAATGTGCCTAAAAAGTTGAAAAAAATTTAAAGAAGCACAAACTCACAACTCCGATAGTAGACAATTTTGAAAGAAGGCAGCAGAAAAACGATGATACATGTGCCCCACTGTCTGCAAAGAGCTAAATCATTAGTAAGTTTAAATGTCCTTATCCATCAGTGAGTATTGGAGTGAAAGCTGATATACATTGGGTACGGAAAGTATTCAGACCACTTTATTTTCACTCAATGTTTAATTGCAGCCAATTGGTAAGATCACAAAAGGCTAGATAAAGCGCTAAGGCTGCGCAAAACGACTCATCCCTCTCACATTTCGTCTACCCTCTCCTTGTGAAACACGTATGTTTTTTAACTACATGAAATAAAAGGGAAAGACATTTTAATACACCGATCGTGATTGCCAACTTTTTTGTTTTTCATCTCTATTGGTTTTCTGCTTGTGAAGATTCAAATCTATTGCTGTTTTGAGTTTTGTTTTGAGCACCACCACTGTGGATTTTCTAAAGGTATTGAGGAGATAAAAAATGGGGAAATACAGAGAAAAATATCGCTACCTATTCACACATCCATGTAAAAAATCTCGGTCAATGGGTGCCAATAGTGCACCTTTCTTCCTTATTTCCTCAAAAAAGTTATTTTTTTCTCAGTAATATACACTCTGCATACCCTCTTGACAGAAAAAAACTGAAATGTAGATATTTTTGCTAATTTATTAAACAAGAAAAACTGAAATATCACATGGTCATAAGTATTCCAAACCTTTTCTGTGACACTCATATTTAACTCATATGCTGTCCATTTCTTCCTGATTCCGAGTAGAGATGGTTCTACTCCATCATTGGAGTTCAACTGTGTTTAATAAAACTGATTTGGCTTGCTTAGGAAAGGAACACGCCTGTCTATACAAGACCTCATAGCTCAAAGTCCATGTCAGAGCATATGAGAATCATGAGATCTAAGGAACTGCCCAAGGAGCTCAGAGACGGAATTGTGGCATGGCACTGATCTGGCCAACGTTACTAAAGTATTTCTGCAGCACTTAAGATTCCTAAGAGCACAGTGACCTCCATAATTCTAAAACGGAAGAAGTTTGGGATGATCAGAAATGCAGTAAGGAGATGGAAGAAAGTTTCCCAAAGTCAACACTGCAACCCTCCACCATTTGGGAATTTATGGCAGATTGTGCCAAT
This sequence comes from Engystomops pustulosus, assembly GCF_040894005.1. Classification (NCBI taxonomy): domain Eukaryota; kingdom Metazoa; phylum Chordata; class Amphibia; order Anura; family Leptodactylidae; genus Engystomops; species Engystomops pustulosus. Next base: position 61,552,405 of record NC_092411.1, read on the forward strand.
GGAAGCCTCACACCAGTGTAAGACAAATAAAAGCTGGCATCCAGTTTGAAAAAAAAACACATGAAGGATTCCTAGACTATGGGAAATAAGATCCTCTGGTCTGATGACATGAAGATTATACTTTTTTGGTATTAATTCTAAGCGGTATGTGTGGAGAAAACCAGGCACTGCTCATTACCTGCCAAATACAATCCTAACAGTGAAACATAATGGTGGCAGAGGGTGTTTTTTGAGCTGCGGGAACCGGAACGACTGGTTGCAATTGAAGGAAAGATGAATGCGGCCGAGTACAGAGATATCCTTGATAAAACCTCTTCCAGAGTGCTCTGGACTTCACCTTCCAACAAGACAATGACCCTAAACAAACATCTATAATAACAAGCAGTGGTTTCAGAACAACTCTGTGGCCATTCTTGACTGGCCCAGCTAGAGTCCTGACCTAAACAAATTAATTGATCATCTCTGGAGAGTCTTGAAAATGGCATCCATCCAACCTGAGGGAACTCAATAGTGCCGAATGACGCTGGCAAATGCATGTAAAATGAAGCGTGCATCTGCAATTTAATCCTATAGGCTTTAATCTGAATTCTTCTGATGACACACTACCCCTTAGGGGAGTGTAGAAACGCTTCAGGCGGAGGAGAAATATAGGATGAATAAGAATGCATAAAGACCGATGTGATCTGTGGGGGTCTTGTCACTGAGACCCCACTGATCAGCAAATTAGGCCCTATCCCGTGGATAGGGGCTAACTTTTGTTCGTGGGAAAACCCCTTTAAAGGGCTTGTCCACAAGTTGAAAAACATGGCTGCTCTCTTCCAAAAACAGCGCCATATCACACCAAGGTTTTTGCCAGTATTAAAGCTCAGCTAACAACTATCAATTTGCTGTGGTAATTTCTATACTGTACATCATTGCTTGTCATAAAATAACCAGCCAGTTTTACAATCAATGCAATTGAATTGCACTTTAGTAGAATCAGTGAATGTAAGAATTTGTGTACCATTATTATATAAATCTTTTTAGAATTCCTTTTTACCATAGTTTTATTGTGGATGGTAATATCTGAGAATATAACAGCCAGAAGATGGCAGCAGTGTATAAACAGAAATAGTTTTTTTTAACGCATAAAGTCCTATTATTGGTGATATTGTAATATTTTCCTGTCCCACTAAGAGCCGCAGGTCACGTGACCACTGGGCAGCAGGACTCAGGACTTCGTAATAAAACACGCTTTAGAAAGAGGCTGAAGAGGTCGATAAACCCAAAAGGTCCGTAGCTAAAGCCTAAATCCCGAAGCTAAATCCTTCAATTGTGCCTGATTTTACCTTTTTTTTTTATCTATTTAACTCATTAATAAGAAGAGATTAAAGGAGATTTTCTAAAAGTAAGACAATTCAAATTTATCAAGGTAAAGGACATTGATTTTTAAATTGGTGCAAAGTTACATTTCATTGCTGAAGTCCAAATTATATTTAGATTTATATTCTAAAGATGTAAAAGAGAGGAAAGAGAGCTGGCACTCACCACTAGTTAAAACATCTTTGTCTTTATTTCTTCTTTATTTCTTTAAAGGAAACATACTCGAGTGACACATGGAGGGATAAATTTGCAGAACCGGAAGGAGTGTGAAGGGTGGCCTGTTTCATGCTACTATGAACGCTTCATCTTGCCTCAAAACACTCAGCCTGCACACCTGTATTTAAATGGTGGCACCGGTCATATGTAGCACACTTAAACAATTTTAAAATCCCCTAATTAATTAAAACAGTGGGCGGGTCTTATCTAGATCGCGCCCACTGTGGCAAGATCGGACCTGAGAGGAAACTTGTGTGGGTGTGTTAGACTCGAGGGGCAGTGGACCCACTGGACCACCGTGGACGATGACGTAAGCAGACACCTGGGACTGGAATCTAAGTTTTCACCAGAGACCGCTTCAAAGCGTGTTGGACTTCTTGCGGTGTGGTACCACAAGGGCGTTCCACAGGTGCGACTTTGTCCGCGGTGATAGCCAAGGCGAGGTAAACAGAGGCAGAATCGTTGTCGGGGACAGGCAGGAGGTCAGGACGGGCAGCATGGGATCGGAGTCGGGGGCGTAGCAATCGGTCAAGGCAGGCAGCAGAGGAGCGTAGTCAGGAACGGAACCGGGGTCACAACGGGAAAACAAACTTGGGAACAAGCTTTTTCTACTCACTAACCACGGAGATCCTGCAAGGTGTGCAGCGAGAGGCTGGTTTATATGAAATTCTGGGAAATAGCCAGCGGCAATTAACGATGCGCTGGCCCTTTAAATCTCCTGAAGCAGGTGAGGATGCACGCGCACAGCTGCTTGTGAAGATTCAAATCTATTGCTGTTTTGAGTTTTGTTTTGAGCACCACCACTGTGGATTTTCTAAAGGTATTGAGGAGATAAAAAATGGGGAAATACAGAGAAAAATATCGCTACCTATTCACACATCCATGTAAAAAATCTCGGTCAATGGGTGCCAATTGTGCACCTTTCTTCCTTATTTCCTCAAAAAAGTTATTTTTTTCTCAGTAATATACACTCTGCATACCCTCTTGACAGAAAAAAACTGAAATGTAGATATTTTTGCTAATTTATTAAACAAGAAAAACTGAAATATCACATGGTCATAAGTATTCCAAACCTTTTCTGTGACACTCATATTTAACTCATATGCTGTCCATTTCTTCCTGATTCCGAGTAGAGATGGTTCTACTCCATCATTGGAGTTCAACTGTGTTTAATAAAACTGATTTGGCTTGCTTAGGAAAGGAACACGCCTGTCTATACAAGACCTCATAGCTCAAAGTCCATGTCAGAGCATATGAGAATCATGAGATCTAAGGAACTGCCCAAGGAGCTCAGAGACGGAATTGTGGCATGGCACTGATCTGGCCAACGTTACTAAAGTATTTCTGCAGCACTTAAGATTCCTAAGAGCACAGTGGCCTCCATAATTCTAAAACGGAAGAAGTTTGGGATGATCAGAAATGCAGTAAGGAGATGGAAGAAAGTTTAAAAACAGTGGGCGGGTCTTATCTAGATCGCGCCCACTGTGGCAAGATCGGACCTGAGAGGAAACTTGTGTGGGTGTGTTAGACTCGAGGGGCAGTGGACCCACTGGACCACCGTGGACGATGACGTAAGCAGACACCTGGGACTGGAATCTAAGTTTTCACCAGAGACCGCTTCAAAGCGTGTTGGACTTCTTGCGGTGTGGTACCACAAGGGCGTTCCACAGGTGCGACTTTGTCCGCGGTGATAGCCAAGGCGAGGTAAACAGAGGCAGAATCGTTGTCGGGGACAGGCAGGAGGTCAGGACGGGCAGCATGGGATCGGAGTCGGGGGCGTAGCAATCGGTCAAGGCAGGCAGCAGAGGAGCGTAGTCAGGAACAGAACCGGGGTCACAACGGGAAAACAAACTTGGGAACAAGCTTTTTCTACTCACTAACCACGGAGATCCTGCAAGGTGTGCAGCGAGAGGCTGGTTTATATGAAATTCTGGGAAATAGCCAGCGGCAATTAACGATGCGCTGGCCCTTTAAATCTCCTGAAGCAGGTGAGGATGCACGCGCACAGCTGGAGGAGCAGGAACGGGGACAGGTAAGGAGCTTGCGGGCAGCGAGGGACATGGGTAACACAACCCAAGATATGGGTCACAGGAACACCCGTGACAGAGTGTACTTCGCACATACTCTTTCGACCACCTGGGGTTCGTGATTACATAGGGAGGAGTTATGGTTCGGACTTTCTAATAGCTTACAGCTATTTGTGTAAGAACCCAAAAATAAAGTTCAAAGGGGGAAGAAGGGTTTATGAGGAATAAGGTACTATATCCATAATACATTTCTTTGAATGTGATAGTGGTTTAATAAAAATCGCCCATATCATTATTGTCATTGAATTCAAGACTTCCTAAGGCTTCTGTTTTGATAATCCACCATGCTTCCCTTGTTAGAAGACTTTTATGTCTATCATCTCCGTTAATCGAAACTGGAATTTGTTCTAAACCTGTATATATAAGTACACTTGTGTCACGCACTGGGGTGCGGGAAGAGTCTCTTTGGGAAGAGTCTGTGGACCCTCTGGACCACCGCGGGGGTTGGTATGGGACCCGTGGTGGCAGCCATGGCAACAAGGAGGCATCTGAAAATGCACAGGAAACGGGACCTCGGGAAACACACAGGAACGGGACCTCGGGATACACACAGGAGGCTTTCACTTCAGTTGGGAAAACTTGAAGATCTGGCGGGGAGTGAAGGAAGCCGCCGGGTTATATAGGAAGCCCGGAAGTGACCAGCGCCAATGGGAAGGACGCTGGCCCTTTAAGTTCAGGGAAGTGAGCACGTGCGCGCCCTAGCAGCGGGAGCGCGCATCCTAGAGGCAAGAGGCGTGTGGCCTGCACGCTGGGACCCGAGCACGGCCAGGAGCCAGGAGAGATAAGTGCAGGCCAGGGGACAGGGACAGGCAGCCAGCAGAGCACGGGTGTACCCATGATCCGTGACATGGATCGCGGGAGCACCCGTGACAACTTGAATCACTTTTATGAACTTTATGAACATGTTTTATTAAATGAGGTGCTCCTTTGCCACTGGTAATTGAATTCTTATGCTCGCGAAATCGTGTAAATAGTGTACGTATAGTTTTACCTTTATAAAAATGACCACTGGGACAAAAAAATATTATAAACCATATAACATGATATGCACGTAATAAATTGTGTAATTCTGTGACTTATTCCTCCTATATTCAATGTCTGTCCTTTATGAATAAATGGACAGTGATTGCAGCCACTGCATTTAAAATTACCCATTTTTACGCTTTTTAATAACTGAGGCCATTACATTGTAATCTAATGAAAAAATTAATCTCTCTTTTTCTTCTCTGTTTTTTAGTTGGATTAAGTAATTGTTGGGGGGATTTTTTAGCGCCTCTGTTTTGCCTTTGTTAAGTAACGCTAGAGTATAGCCTCTTTTGATCAGTCTCTTTGTAAATTCTTCTGCTTGTTCTAAGTATGTGTGTTCTTCACTGTTATATCCAAAATTAAAGAACAATTTAAGTTCACTTGTTTTTTTTCAACAAATGAAACTCCATGTATCAACATTTGATGGATTTTTGTAAGGGGTACAACATGCTACTAGATAAAATTACCAAACTATATCAACATAAAACCTTTATTTTGCAAAAAAATGTGATGATCATAATTAGAAAACAGCAATGACTGTAGCACATAGAAATATTATAAGGACATTTTCTGAAGGGTATAACAGTCACCAATCCGTATGAAGTGCACAGGCCTTGGCTTTGAGTGACTTCAGCACATCTGCTGCCAAAGGACACAGTTTCTCACACTGCCCTGGTGTCATTTTGGTACACTCTTGTTCCAGCCTCTTTGTCACCAAGGATTTTCCAGTATTTGGGCTAGCCAGGACTCCGGGTTGCCCATTTCATTGTTTCAATGCTATCTGTTTCGAGGAACTGCTGTACCCATTTTGTTGTGTGACAGGGAGCATCGACCTGCATGAAAATTGCTGACCGATTGAGTGAAGAATGCAAGGAAGGAACCACATGTTGTTGAAGACGATTCTGATTCACACTTGCGTTCACTCTGGCATTAAGCTGTATGAGAGGTCCTACTCCTGCAGCAGAAATCATTCTCTAAACATTACACTACCTACACAACTTCTCACCAACCTCTATACACACTTTAGGTTTGGTCTTTCCTCAGTTTGTCGACAAGTATAATGTTCTCCCTCACTGTGGACCACTTCTCCTCTGTCCACACAACCTGCTCCTCAGCAAAGGTGAGTCTAGCCTTTTGCTAACAAGAAGTTTGGTCACTGCAGAGTGGGTTTTCAGTCCTTATTATACAGGACAGATCCTTTCCCTGTTCAGTGCCGAACTGGTGAGCAATTCTAGCTGCAATGTGGAAGCGATTATCCATGGAGATTCTCCACATTATCCTTTCTTCTCTTGCATTTGTCTTTCAAGGGTCACTTGCCCTCTTAGGGAACTTGAATGAGTTTGTGATGTTGTAAAGATGCAACATTCTAGAAATCACCAAACTGATTTTGCTATGGCTGATAGGGACACGCTTTTGGCAATCATTTGGACAACTTGCTATCAGAGGGTTTCAGTCACTCTGGTACACCACATCACTTTTGCAAAGTCAATAAAACTGGAAAGTTAGACTGCTAGTAATATCAGGTTTTTCAGATAATTAAGGAAATTAGCACTAGGTGGCAGAGTAACACCAATAACATGCAGGTGTCTAAAAGTTCTCTCTTAGTTTGTTATTTTACCATTATCTAATTTACATTTTTATGCTCTGCTTTAGAATATATACAGTTTATGAAATAAGCGTAAAATACTGCTACTTCACTCATGTATTACCGTATATACTCGAGTATAAGCCAACCTGAGTATAAGCCTAGACCCCTAATTTTAACACCAAAAACTGGGAAAACCTATTGACTCGAGTATAAGCCGAGGGTGGGAAATGCATTGGTCACAGCCTCCCAGTAGCCAGTCAGCCAGCCCCCTGTATATAGTATATAGCCATCCCTGAGTAGAATATAGTCAGCCCCCTGTAGTATGTAGCCAGCCAGCCCCCTGTAGTATAGAGACAGCCAGCCCCGTGTAGTATACAACCAACCAGCCCCGTGTAGTATACAACCAACCAGCCCCATGTAGTATACTGCCAGCGCGCCGAGCATTGGGGTGCCGGAGGGTGAGTATGTAAGTTTTTTTTTTTTTTTTTTAATTGACTCGTGGTGAGGTGAGGTTTTTCAGCACATTTTTTGTGCTGAAAAACTCGGTTTGTACACGAGTATATACGGTAATTGTTATGTATTACATAACAACCATTAAAATTGTTATTGAGATTATGTTTTGTCCATTGTAATACCCTGTTTAATTATGCGGGTTGTCCCTCAGACAAGGTAAAAGTGGAGGTGCCAGGGTCACCAGCTGGATACACTAGGTTGCACCTACTACACTGCTGGCAAATAGCTGACATTATGGTGGATAACTGTGGTAAAATTGTCACTGTAGACAAATGATTGTATTATGTGCCAGCCATTATCACTTTATACTGTACAATGACAACAGAACATAAAAAATTGGGGTTGCACATTTGCCTTAGGGGCCCCATGGTGTCTATAACTTATATATTATGGTTGGGGAGGTTGAGATTGTGTATTAGGGCGCAGCAGCTGCAGTTTAATAGTCTGCACTTGGCCTTCTTTTAGGGTCATAGGGTAATTATTCACATATATCCCTGTGCCTCATAATAAAAAAAATCCTAAATACTTCATCTCAGAGTAAAACATCAAGCTAATCAGTGTAAAATCAAAGGATGTGCTAAAACCACTAATTCATAATTGTTCCAAGATAAAAATGACAGAATATTCACAACCCAGTCCTGTAATAATACACATAGTAAAATAGATTGATTTTCTGTATCCTTGGCAGCAGTGTAGTGAAGCAGCTGCTGGGGCTGGCGTAATTATTAGTGTTAGTAACATCATCTAAATTACGTATGACTCAGAGAAAGAAAACTTGTATATGGACGTAAATGAATTGATTTCATATTGTGAGAGAGGCAGTCATGTATCAGGCCCTTTAAATAAGTAACAGCTGGAATTCACCACCTGGGGACAATGTGCCTTATGTCAGAGGCCAAAGAACCAAATATAGACAGGAGTCTGTTGGCAATACTCTGCCACTAGGGGAGCCGTTGTCTGATATCAATGAGAATCTGCCAAGAACATGCATAAGTTTTAGCAGACACTCATCACCAGTATAATCTGTAAATGCTATTACTGACATGTGCACATCATTATACTTCCACCACAGTATAACCATGTCCTACCCTGATTATAAATGGTTTGAAGATCTAATGTAATAAATGCATGTAACGTAGGGCACATGGGTGAAAGTTTATGCTTTAAAAATAGTATATATTACTTATTGTGCCAAAAAAACAATAAAACAAAGAAAATCAATAACTGGAACCTGAATTATGCATAAGCAGATGGTGCATTTTATATTATTATTTGTTGTAATGCTTATTATTAGAGATGAGCGAGTATACTCGTCCGAGCTTGATGCTCGTTCGAGTAGTAGCGTACTCGAAACGACTCGTTGCTCGGACGAGTATCTCGCCGGCTCGAGATCGAGCATTTACTTAACGTAATACAGTGAAGAACAGTGAAGAATACAATGAATACAGTGAACACAATGAACACAGGATAATTTAAGTGAAGAACACAGTGAAGAACACATTGCAGATGTTTCCGTACATATGCTAACTTATCCGAAGACATTAGTGCAGAAAGGTGTTCTTCACAATAGTATGTGAAGAACAATATGTGTGAAGAACACATTGCAGATGTATGGAAACATCTGCAATGTGTTCTTCACACATATTGTTCTTCACATACTATTGTGAAGAACACCGTTCGGCACGCGTGTCTTCGGATAAGTTAGCATATGTACGGAACATCTGCAATGTGTTCTTCAGTGTTCTTTCAATGGGTTCTTTCAGTGAAAACATCTGCAAACATCTGCAATGTGTTCTTTCAGTGAAAAATGCTTGAGTCTCCCATTGACTTCAATGGGGTTTGTTATTCCATACGAGCACTCGAGCATCAGGAAAAGTTGGACCCGAGTAACAAGCACTCGAGCATTTTAGTGTTCGCTCATCTCTATTTATTATATTTTCTGTATAAGTTCTACACACATTGGGGCTTATTTACAAAGGGTCCTGCGGCCACATTTTTGTTGGGCATCGCGTCGGGGATTGTGTCGCACGCAACCCTTATGTCTTGCAATCACGCCGGCTTTTACGCGACACAAATCGGGGGGGGGCATCGGATTTGGACAACGCGCAGGATTTAAAAAAATTAATTTGTGTCGCAAGCCGTGCACTTACATACACCAGGGGGAAGATGGTGATCTCTGGCGGACCTGATCGGGGAAGCGACACATGCAGGAAATCGGGCACACGATCTTCATGAATTGCGGCAAATGGGCACAGGTACCAAGTAAATGTGCCCCATTCTTCTACTATACATTGCTCCAGTTGGGGAGATTCGTGGATCTGAAAATCTATCTAAAAGAAAGTAAACTTAGGAAGATGTGGAGGCCACACCCCTCACATTAAGCCTCCTTCTCATTGAAGTAGCATGCAGGGCAGAGATGTGGCTTAAAGCAGGTTTTAGCAAATAGTCTATATTGTTTGTATAAGGAAAAGTTATACAATTTTCCAACTTACATTCAGTATCAATTCCTCACAGTTTTTAAGATCTCTGCTTGCTGTCACTCCAGTGGATAGAAATCTGTCCATGCTGGTGGGAAGAAGACCATGGACAGATTTCTATTCACTGAAAGTAATTATAGAAGCTTCCCATAGCAGAACAGCAAGTAGAGATCTAGAAAAAATGAAGAATTGATACAGAAAGTATATTGTAAAATTGTATAAGTTTCCTTACATAAATCACTTATTTGCTGTATGTGGACAACCCTTTTAAATGCCAAGTTAAGGTGTAAAAAGACCCTGCACCTTTAAATCACAAACTAGGGTGAAATATATATTAAATCTTGTGTTTTAGAATTTTACAGTGTTTTAGAACTCTGCTTGCTGCCTGTAAATGGAAACAAGATAAAGAGAAAGTAATGGATTTTATTCTACTAGCTGCTCATGCACATTACTGTATGAAAGATCAGTACTACAGGACACACCGTATGTATTTCTCAATAGCCCTACCCTAGTACCCTATTTTTCTGTCAGTTTACGAATAAATTGGTAATTTTAACAGCTTTTTAACCAGTGTGCAGCGAGTTAATATTCATTGAATTTTATTAGAAACAACTTCTACCCATTCAGCCACCTTTAAGTGGAAGTTAAGGAAATTTTTTTTGTATTACCGTATTTTCCGGACTATAAGGCGCACTTAAAAGCCTTGGATTTCCGTGGAAATCCAAAGTGCGCCTTATAGTCCGGTGCGCCCTATGTATGGCGCTGGGCAGCGGACCATACTTACATAGGTCCCCGCTACCGGAGACCGGAGACAGCAGATCTCCAGCGGGAACTGCAGACCACGCGGCACGAACAACTTCTGCCGCGTGGTCTGCAGTTCCCGCTGGAGATCTGCTGTCTCCGGTAGCGGGGACCTATGTAAGTATGGTCCGCTGCCCTCCTCCACCTCCCCCTCCCCTTCCCCACTCACCTTCCCCGTGTCGCCGCGTCTCGTCGGGTCTCGTCTTCGGGTCGCGTTGCGTCTCTTCTCCGCGTCGCGTCCCGTCGGGTCTCCGCTCCGCCCCCGGACCTCCGACACGCCCCCGGACCACGCGCCTTATAGTCCGCTGCGCCTTATATATGGAATTATTACATATATAAGGCGCATCGGACTAATGCGCCTTATATTCCGGTGCGCCTAATGGCCCGGAAAATACGGTATATAAAAAAGAACATATACTTACCTTTTTCCCCGCACCCATTCTCCCGTGACGCCGCCCATCACTGCTAGCTTCCGTTTGTATCTATATGGATCTATGAGGCACACAGATCCATAAAGAGTCCACAGGCATATTGTGAGACTGAATATTTGGAAAAAATGTCCCCTTCGCCATCCTGGATATATCATTGGGTTCTGGCCGGCTGTGCTGTTGTACCTGACTTGAGGTGGTGCGAGGGGGTAAATGATGGTTTTGGTTAGTTTTGTGGTGTACATGCCTGATAAATGTACCAAATTCATGACATCCCACAGTATTATAGGTATTCTTTCCTTGTACTGCTTCTAGAGCAAAATATTGAGAGAACCTACTCCAGCTATGTGCATCAGACCTACAGTAAATGTTATTATTGAGTCTACAAAAGGAATTAAAGGATAACTGTCCACAAGATGTGTTCCAGTAGTGAATATCCCGGCTTTTAATTAACTAGTTTTACGACTAATTGGCAGCCTTGTACTATATTTGCATACCAAGGGAAGCATACAAGATTTCTCATAGGCTCAAATAACTTTAGACCATGATCCAATCAATCTTGTCATTGTGAAATAGGAAAACTTAGTTCAGCTTCCTTGACAATAAACTTTTGGGTCCCGATGTGCGTTATGTTGCTTTGATCGTTACAAACATTTTGACATGCAATGTCAGATGAGCTCATGGTCACACCCAAATCTTACATTTTTAATCAGTCAAGTGAATGGGATGTGAGCATTTTCCTCTCTGGCTTGGTCTTGGTAAAATAGCAGAATAGAGCAGAAAATTACAACCCCAAAAGGATTGCATATTTGAACAACTTTACGAACTGACAGTTAATCAGACCCTGCCCTGCTTGTAAATACGTCAACCTCTGAGAGGAGGCGGCTGCCTGCCAGAAGTCTAAGACGGATCTAAACAGCTGATATATGCTTGCTGTTCACCGGCATGGATGTGTAATATTAGTACACGACAGCTCGAATGAAAGGGGAGCTACCACTAGTAGCAGTGACATGTAGTATAATGTACAAATGCTGCAAAAATATTCATCCAAACACTTTGGGGCAGATGTATCTTAAGTCTTGCAATTTGCACCTGCTTTTTTTTTAGTCATTCTCTTTGATGCTCTTTTCTTTATTTCTTAACTTCTGAAATTTGCACAATTTATGGTGCAACCTATACAAAATAGTTTCCTATGGTGCTGGCCAATCTCATTTATCTCTTGGTCTGTAGATTACCCGTTCTGAAGACAGGAGGTGTCCCTTGAATTTACTTTACTTCTGTTTTTGACCATTTATTGTGGTAGTACCAGACCAATGTATCCCAACACATATCAATAAAAGAAAGTTACTGAGACAGAATGGAACTAGTAAACTATATTAGTCTCTAGATACTATATCTATAACACTTTGCCCTTACCAAAAATCGATGACATTGTGCAGTTTGCCCCTTCATTTACAAAATAGTTCACTTGGCCATAGTAACTGCCGAGCTCTGTACCTTTAATAGTTTGTAACCACCAAGCTCATTCATTGCTGTTACTATATTGTTTTTCTGATAACCATAAACACCATCAATTCTGAATAGTATTTAATAAATTCATAAATTACTTTTAATCTTCCTCATTAGTGCAGTGTTCATGAGTAATCCAGGTCAAGGACCACACACAGAGCTGACCGTGTACAAACTCAAAGTCCTTGTGAGCAGATCAGATGACCTTTGTGTATTCCATACAAAATACAGGGGGGACCCATGCACTCAACTGGAATTTGGATCACACAATTCTGAGAATAATTTCTATTATAATAAAGTAAATTTCTATGTATAGTAAAGTAAAACCTCTGGAGATGACCACTCTCAAACTAAGAGCCACTTACAGGACAGGGGCAAAATATATAAAATATACTATATAATTTAAAACTATTGAAAATGTATCAAATTAACCCCTTGGCATCTTACGAAAGCCATAATTTAGTTCTATTTTATGATAGCATGTTTTCTATGTAATTAATTTTACTGCCTATAGTCAATATTTAATATCCCATCTTGGAAGATTTAAAATAGCACAAATGCTGCGAAATTGACATAAAAATACATTTGCACCATTTTCTTGTGGGCTGTTTTTACAGAGTGTGTTCTTTAAAAGACTCCTCCCCTTTATTCTTTTGTGCGGTACGATCACATAGATACCAAATTAGTATAGGTTTTATTATGGTTTGGTACATTTAAAAATGTTTTAATCTCTTTTACAAAAACATAAATGTCTTCATTTCGCCATATTATCATTAACACCTATAATGTTTTTATAATTTGTGTATAGAGATGTATAAGTGGCATTTTTTGCAGGATATTTTAATTTTAACCAATATGATCACTTTTTATTATTTTTTTGTGTGGTTCAATGGCAAAAAGATCATAGTATTGAGAGTATTTTCTTCCAATACAGAAGAATATTTTTTTTAAATATTTTTATATTGGCATTTTGGGACATGGAATATGTTACATGTTTATTAATTTTTCTTTCAGTTTTAGGCAAAAAGGGATCATTTGAAAAGTTTTTTTAGGCATCCTAAGGTACTCGGACTTTAGAAGGTCCGAATGCTCATACAATTTACTGCAGTACTACATTATTGCAGAATATGGTGCATTTACTGCATCTGAATTCAAATATCTCTATGACAGGAATGGGAGTCTTGAAGAGACTTCGGCTGTCACAGCAATGGATTGCCACCACCTCTGATGTTCCCAATGGATGGGACGATTTGAACCAACATGGTGAATAACAGCACGAATTGCTGGTGTATGTTGGATCGGCCCATGGGAGCTCTTCATACAGCCCCCTTAATGGCATCATGATTAGAGATGAGCGAACACTAAAATGCTCGGGTACTCGTTATTCGAGACGAACTTTTCCCGATGCTCGAGTGCTCGTCTCGAATAACGAACCCCATTGAAGTCAATGGGAGACTCGAGCATTTTTCAAGGGGACCAAGGCTCTGCACAGGGAAGCTTGGCCAAACACCTGGGAACCTCAGAAAAGGATGGAAACACCACGGAAATGGACAGGAAACAGCAGGGGCAGCATGCATGGATGCCTCTGAGGCTGCATAATCGCACCATTATGCCAAAATTATGGGCAACAGCATGGCCATGACAGAGTGACAGAATGAAGCTAGATAGCATCTAAAACATCCAATAATTGACCCTGACACTATAGGGGACGGCATGCAGAGGCAGCGGCAGCAGGCTAGAGAGTGTCATGGCGACATACCCTAAATGGACTCAGGCTTCAAACCAATGGGTGGCAGAGAGGAACCAAAGGAGGTGAGCAAGAAGCGCTCAAATAATATCGGTACATGATAAAAGTTTGCCAGTATATTTTGTGGATTACACAGCAGGGTGGCGACAAAGTTAACATGGAAGCCATGAAAACAACCCAAAATTCTGCCTGACACAGCTCGTTTGATAAGGGGACCATGTATGGAGGCAGTGAACTAGTAGTAGATTAAAGGTGCTGCAGTTAAAACTATGTTAGTTGGATCTTGGCATGGAGCTGGAGCTCCGCTGCCAGGCGAGCTTTCGCCAATCCAAGCCCCTGTCTATAGGCTACTCCCCAAACAGCACTTCTAAGAACCTTTTGTATAAGATCAAGTGTAGTAGCGTTCTTATAAGTTTAGGATATGGCGGGTGAGGGGAATGTAAACAGATGCGCAAGAAGCGCTGAAATAATATCCCTAAATGGTAAAAGTTTGCAAGTATATTTTGGGGATTACACAGCAGGGTGGCGACAAAGTTAACAACTTTGATGTGGAATGCCCTGTAATAGCTCTTGGGCGGTGTGCCTTTTATCGCCTAGGCTCAGCAGTTTCAGCACCGCCTGCTGTCGCTTAGCGACGGCACTGCTGCTGTGCCTAGAGCTACCGACTGATGGCGCCATGCCCACAGATGGTAATTCGGAGGAGGAGGAGGTGGAGGAGGGGTGGGAGGAGGTATAGTAGGCCTTTGAGACCTGGACCGAGGTAGGCCCCGCAATTCTCTGCGTCGGCAGTATATGACCAGCCCCAGGGTCAGACTCGGTCCCAGCCTGCACCAAGTTAAGTGTAGTAGCGTTCTTATAAGTTTGGGATATGGCGGGTGAGGGGAATGTAAACAGATGCGCAAGAAGCGCATGATGCGCATGGAGCTGGCGTTCCGCTGCCAGGCGAGCTTTCGCCAATCCAAGCCCCTGTCTCTAGGCTACTCCCCAAACAGCACTTCTAAGAACCTTTTGTATAAGATCAAGTGTAGTAGCGTTCTTATAAGTTTAGGATATGCCGGGTGAGGGGAATGTAAACAGATGCGCAAGAAGCGCTGAAATAATATCCCTAAATGGTAAAAGTTTGCCAGTATATTTTGTGGATAACACAGCAGGGTGGCGACAAAGTTAACAACTTTGATGTGGAATCCATGAAAACAACCCAAATTTCTGCCTGACACACCTCGTTTGATAAAGGGACGATGTATGGAGGCAGCTATATGGACGACTTTTGGAGGTAGCAATGGAGACAACGTGTGGAGGCTGCTATGGAGACAATTTAATTTGGATAGTGCCTGTATGTGGCAGTCCCAAACATTTTTCAAACCAGAGGAGCAGGTAGGTGGCCCTCCAGTAAAATGGGATAGATTGAGTGCCTGTATGTGGCAGTCCCAAAAATTGTTCAAACCAGAGGAGCAGGTAGGTGGCCCTGCAGTAAAATGGAATAGATTGAGTGCCTGTATGTGGCAGTCCCAAAAATTGTTCAAACCAGAGGAGCAGGTAGGTGGCCCTGCAGTAAAATGGAATAGATTGAGTGCCTGTATGTGGCAGTCCCAAAAATGTTTCAAACCAGAGGAGCAGGTAGGTGGCCCTCCAGTAAAATGGAATAGATTGAGTGCCTGTATGTGGCAGTCCCAAAAATTGTTCAAACCAGAGGAGCAGGTAGGTGGCCCTGCAGTAAAATGGAATAGATTGAGTGCCTGTATGTGGCAGTCCCAAAAATTTTTTAAAACAGAGGACCGGGTAGGTGGCCCTCCAGAAAAATGGAATAGATTGAGTGCCTGTATGTGGCACTCACAAAAATTGTTTCAAACAGAGGACCGGGTAGGTGGCCCTCCAGAAAAATTAAATGCATGAAGTACTATAGCAAGAGCCAGTGGGCCCTGTCAAAAAATAGCCATTTTCCTCTGCTTTACTGTACAAAGAGGAGGAGAAGGAGGAAAATGAGGAGGAGGAGGAGGAGTGGATCAATTATTCAGGTTGAGCTTCCTTCACCTGGTGGAGATTGGAAATTCTGAGAAATCCAGCCTTTATTCATTTTAATAAGCGTCAGCCTGTCAGCGCTGTCAGTCGACAGGCGTGTACGCTTATCGGTGATGATGCCACCAGCTGCACTGAAAACCCGCTCGGACAAGACGCTAGCGGCAGGGCAGGCAAGAACCTCCAAGGCGTACAGCGCCAGTTCGTGCCACATGTCCAGCTTTGAAACCCAGTAGTTGTAGGGAGCTGTGTGATCATTTAGGACGATGGTATGGTCAGCTACGTACTCCCTCACCATCTTTCTGTAAAGATCAGCCCTACTCTGCCGAGACTGGGGACAGGTGACAGTGTCTTGCTGGGGTGACATAAAGCTGGCAAAAGCCTTGTAAAGCGTACCCTTGCCAGTGCTGGACAAGCTGCCTGCTCGCCTACTCTCCCTCGCTACTTGTCCCGCAGAACTACGCACTCTGCCGCTAGCGCTGTCAGAAGGGAAATACTGTTTCAGCTTGTGCACCAGGGCCTGCTGGTATTCATGCATTCTCACACTCCTTTCCTCTCCAGGGATGAGAGTGGGAAGATTTTGCTTGTACCGTGGGTCCAGGAGAGTGAACACCCAGTAATCGGTGCTGGAATAAATTCTTTGAACGCGAGGGTCACGGGATAGGCAGCCTAGCATGAAATCTGCCATATGCGCCAGAGTACCAACGCGTAAGAATTCACTCCCCTCACTGGCCTGACTGTCCATTTCCTCCTCCTCCAACTCCTCCAACTCCTCTTCTTCTGCCCATACACGCTGAACAGTGAAGGACTCAACAATGGTCCCCTCTTGTGTCTCGCCAACATTCTCCTCCTCTTCCTCCTCATCCTCCTCCACCTCCACCTCCTCCGATATGCGCTGAGAAACAGACCTCAGGGTGCTTTGGCTATCAACAAGGGAATATTCTTCCCCCGTCTCTTGTGACGAGCGCAAAGCTTCCGACTTCATGCTGACCAGAGAGTTTTTCAACAGGCCAAGCAGCGGGATGGTGAGGCTGATGATGGCGGCATCGCCACTGACCATCTGTGTTGACTCCTCAAAGTTACTCAGCACCTGACAGATATCAGACATCCACGTCCACTCCTCATTGTAGACTTGAGGAAGCTGACTGACCTGACTACCAGTTCTGGTGGAAGTTGACATCTGGCAGTCTACAATCGCTCTGCGCTGCTGGTAAACTCTGGATAACATGGTCAGTGTTGAATTCCACCTCGTGGGCACGTCGCACAACAGTCGGTGAGCGGGCAGTTGGAGGCGGCGCTGCGCTGCCCTGAGAGTGGCAGCATCTGGGCTGGACTTCCTGAAATGCGCACAGATGCGGCGCACCTTCGTGAGCAAATCAGACAGATTGGGGTATGTCTTGAGGAAACGCTGCACTATCAGATTTAACACATGGGCCAGGCATGGCACATGTGTCAGTCTGCCGAGTTGCAGAGCCGCCACCAGGTTACGGCCGTTGTCACACACAACCATTCCCGGCTTGAGGTTCAGCGGTGCCAGCCACAGATCAGTCTGCGCCGTGATGCCCTGTAATAGCTCTTGGGCGGTGTGCCTTTTGTCGCCTAGGCTCAGCAGTTTGAGCACCGCCTGCTGTCGCTTAGCGACGGCACTGCTGCTGTGCCTAGAGCTACCGACTGATGGCGCCGTGCCCACGGATGGTAGTTCGGAGGAGGAGGTGGAGGAGGGGTGGGAGGAGGAGGAGGCATAGTAGGCCTGAAACACCTGGACCGAGGTAGGCCCCGCAATCCTCGGCGTCGGCAGTATATGAGCAGCCCCAGGGTCAGACTCGGTCCCAGCCTCCACCAAGTTAACCCAATGTGCCGTCAGCGATATATAGTGGCCCTGCCCGGCAGCACTCGTCCACGTGTCCGTGGTCAGGTGGACCTTGTCAGAAACGGCGTTGGTCAGGGCACGGATGATGTTGTCTGACACGTGCTGGTGCAGGGCTGGGACGGCACATCGGGAAAAGTAGTGGCGGCTGGGGACCGAATACCGAGGGGCGGCCGCCGCCATGAGGTTGCGAAAGGCCTCGGTCTCTACTAGCCTATAGGGCAGCATCTCCAGGCTAAGCAATCTGGAGATGTGCACATTAAGGGCTTGGGCGTGCGGGTGGGTTGCACTATATTTGCGTTTCCGCTCCAGCGTCTGGGGTATGGAGAGCTGAACGCTGGTGGATGCTGTGGAGGATCGTGGAGGCGACGATGGGGTTTTTGTGCCAGGGTCCTGGGCAGGGGGCTGACTAGCAGCTGACACAGGGGAAGGAGCAGTGGTGTGCACGGCCGGAGGTGAACGGGCTTGTTGCCACTGAGTGGGGTGCTTAGCATTCATATGCCTGCGCATACTGGTGGTAGTTAAGCTAGTAGTGGTGGAACCCCTGCTGAGCCTGGTTTGGCAAATGTTGCACACCACAGTCCGTCGGTCATCCGGTGTTTCCTTAAAGAACCTCCACACTTCTGAAGATCTAGCCCTCGCCGCAAGAGCCCTCACCACGGGAGCTTCACTAGTTGACAGTGGCGCTGATGCACCAGCTCTGGCCCTTCCTCTCCGTCTGGCCCCACCACTGCCTCTTCCAACCTGTTCAGGTCGAGGACTCTCCTCCGTCTCAGAAGCACTGTGTTCACCCGGCCTCTCAACCCAGCTTGGGTCTGTCACCTCATCATCCTCCGATCCCTCAGTCTGCTCCCCCCTCGGACTTCCTGCCCTGACAACAACTTCCCCACTGTCTGACAACCGTGTCTCCTCATCGTCGGACACCTCTTTACACACTTCCACTACGTCAAGAAGGTCATCATCACCCACAGACTGTGACTGGTGGAAAACCTGGGCATCGGAAAATTGCTCATCAGCAACCGGACAAGTGGTTTGTGACTGTGGGAAGGGTCCAGAAAACAGTTCCTCAGAGTATGCCGGTTCAAATGGCAAATTTTGCTGGGAGGGGGCAGACTGGGGGGGAGGAGGCTGAGGTGCAGGAGCTGGAGGAGTGCCGATTTCGGTGACATGGGTGGACTGCGTGGAAGACTGACTGGTGGACAAATTGCTCGAAGCATTGTCGGCAATCCACGACATCACCTGTTCGCACTGTTCTGGCCTCAACAGTGCTCTACCACGAGTCCCAGTAACTTCAGACATGAACCTAGGGAGTGTAGCTCTGCGGCGTTCCCCTGCTCCCTCATCAGCAGGTGGTGTCTCACCCCGCCCAGGACCACGGCCTCTGACCCCTGCAGTAGTTGGACGCCCACGTCCCCGCCCTCGTCCTCTACCCCTAGCCCTCGGGTTAAACATTTTTAAAATGAGAGTTATAACTTTTTTTTTTTTTTTACTTCTTTTTGTTTTTTTTGGTGTTTTTTTGTGTTTTTTTTTTTTTTGTGTTTTTTTTTTTTTTTTGAGTTTTTAAAACCAAACAATCCTATCCTATTGCTATGGCTATTTTCTAGCCAAGTATCAAAGGAAGCACACTACTATGCCAGATGAGATGACACTGAGTTATTGCCTAATAGAAATCCAACCCCTACTGAATTTTGCCACTTCGGCCTTTGCTATGGATATGTGCGCCACTAAGCGCAGAACACAGCGGTCGCAAGTCTCACTACAAATTGCTCAGAATTGGCAAGTACATGCACTGCAGAAACTACAGCCACCAGCAGATCAACCAGAAATCAAATATATAGAACGCTACTGTAGGCTTCAAGAAGCTGTTTGTATTCTCCTCTGGCTATTTTCTAGCCAAGTATCAAAGGAAGCACACTACTATGCCAGATGAGATGACACTGAGTTATTGCCTAATAGAAATCCAACCCCTACTGAATTTTGCCACTTCGGCCTTTGCTATGGATATGTGCGCCACTAAGCGCAGAACACAGCGGTCGCAAGTCTCACTACAAATTGCTCAGAATTGGCAAGTACATGCACTGCAGAAACTACAGCCACCAGCAGATCAACCAGAAATCAAATATATAGAACGCTACTGTAGGCTTCAAGAAGCTGTTTGTATTCTCCTATGGCTATTTTCTAGCCAAGTATCAAAGGAAGCACAGTACTATGCCAGATGAGATGACACTGAGTTATTGCCTAATAGAAATCCAACCCCTACTGAATTTTCCCACTTCGGTCTTTGCTATGGATATGTGTGCCACTAAGAGCTAAACACAACGGTAGCAAGTCCCCCTGCTAATTCCTCACAAAATGGTAAAAGATGCAAATTAAAATAAAAAAAGTAGAACGTTATTGTAGCCCTAAGAAGGGCTGTTGGGTTCTTTGAGAATCACTCCTGCCTAACAGTAAGCTAATAGAACACCCTAACGCTTTCCCTGACCAGCAGCAGCTCTCTCCCTAGCGGCATCCAGAGACAGAATGATCCGAGCAGCGCGGCCAGCGGCTAGTCTATCCCAGGGTCACCTGATCTGGCCAGCCAACCACTGCTATCGACGTGTAAGGGTACCACGTCATGCTGGGTGGAGTGCAGAGTCTCCTGGCTTGTGATTGGCTCTGTTTCTGGCCGCCAAAAAGCAAAACGGCGGGAGCTGCCATTTTCTCGAGCGGGCGAAGTATTCGCCCGAGTAACGAGCAGTTTCGAGTACCCTAATGCTCGACCGAGCATCAAGCTCGGACGAGCATGTTCGCTCATCTCTAATCATGATGTATAGATCCATTCAAGGATCCATATAAAAATATTTTTGCACAATTGCTTAACTATTAAAAGTGTGCTTCCTTTTTTATGCTACTGTATACCTATAAATATAAGATATCATTGGGGGTATTCACACCCCCACTGATTGGGTGACTCCAGCTTTCTCCAGCATTGGAATCAACATAAAGAACGCAGTTGGAAGCACAGCTCCATTTTGTGTGTAGTGGCTGTACTGTATTATTGCATCCAATTTAATTCATTGGTGCTCTTCTTTACACACTTTTTAGGTCATTACACTTTTT
Source organism: Engystomops pustulosus (assembly GCF_040894005.1). Taxonomy (NCBI): domain Eukaryota; kingdom Metazoa; phylum Chordata; class Amphibia; order Anura; family Leptodactylidae; genus Engystomops; species Engystomops pustulosus. Next base: position 61,573,141 of record NC_092411.1, read on the forward strand.
TAACTGTTACCAATTAAGATTAACTATGAAAATATTCGCTGTCTGCTTTCAAGCTGATCCCAAAGTACTTTAGCCTTGTATAAAACAGGACATGGTCATTTACTGTGTGTCTAAATGTCTAGACCAGCCATCCTGTCCTGTCATGTTGAGAAACAACGGATGCTGTGTACTGGTTGGTTTAGAAAAAGACCACAATTTATGCTGTTGATTTGGATTTTACATGACAGTTTATTGTAGAAAATTATGTTTCATATTATTATAATAATAATTTATTTATATAAGTTCAGTCATGAATGTGTCATTCAGTAGGCAAAACATTTGAAATCCTGAAAGCTTAAACATTTGAAAGCTTAAATGTCTCAAGATGGCTAGAAACACTCACAAACAGCCTGATTAAGAAAAACATTTTGTATACATTTTTCATGCAGTTTTTAAAAAAGCAGTGTATTAAAAGGAAATAAGAAATCAAAAAGATTTAACGGGTGTGTCTGGCCTTAAAGGTGCATTCCTACGAAAAAAATATACTTAAATATACTCAGGATAACAAAATGACACATTCTCTAATTCACTGTTATTAACAGAAATACAGCCTTTCACAGATATCATTCCAACCTGTCTCTATCAGTACTAGTGTACACAATTTCTGTTGCTCCAGGATCTGAACGTAAATCAGAAGTCTAGGGTCAGGCAGGACATATTTTTCTCCTGTCTGATGCTGCAGTGAGCTGCATTCATCTTGATCACTCCATACGCATGCATGCTTGGTTTGGTCAAACATATGTTTTGTATTGTTTATGGAGAAGGTAAGTAAGCAGTGTCAAAAACAGACACTTATCTTCCCTAAGGACGATTATATGTTGAAAGTGAAGATGCCTGAACATTATATAATCTTCTTATATTTGTAATTCATTGCCTCCTTCCTTCCAAAATGAGCTTTAAAAATAATTATATTGAGCCAGAAGAGCTCCTGGGGGCATTACCAAAGTTTCCTCGAGCTGAAGCTTCATAATTTCCCTTCCCTCCACTACCTTGGTTCCGTTATTGATTTTAATCCCCTGCTGCCTGTCCTGACCTTCTACTACAACCCCCACTCCGATCCTGTGCTGCCTGTCCTTACCTCCTGCCTGCCCTGACCATGGTTCAGCTCAACATCTCTGCACCTCGCCTTAGCTGCCACCACTGACAAAGTCGCATCTGTAGCACGGCCTGGTGGTACCATGTTGGAGCAAGTCCAACCCGCTTTGTGGCGGGCTCTGGTGAAAACCAGGTACTGCTTAGACTCCGTTCCCAGGTGTCGGGTTACATCCTCATCCGCGGTACTCCAGTGGGTTCACTACCCCTGGAGCCTGATAACCCTTCTGTGAACCCTCAGTCCATAGACAGCATCTCCTTTCAGACAGAATGATAGCAGAGGAATAACAGGGAAAAAAAATGCAAAAATGTCACAAATGTTAGCTTACAGCTATTGCAGCTATAGAAAAACACGATATAAAGTTTACAATTGAATTTTAAGAATAAAAATGATAGAATTATTTTCCTAAAGCCATTGAATCTAGGTCAATTGTAAATGATAGACACACAACATAGTTCATCTACTTATATGATTATATAGTTTTTACACCTACTAATAGGGTATTGGGAAAGATTTGCTGATGTTTGCTAAGTTTGTGGTCCAGTACTTTCTACCGTCTCTCTCAAGTTGCCCAAAGTAGAGATTCCATTACAATTGGAAAAACCGATACATATTTAGAGACATAGAAATAGAATAAAAATTAAGTTTAAGTTATGCTCAAAACTATGTGGCTGATTTCTTGGATGGACCAGTGGGCATTGTAGAAGCTTCAAGAAAAGAGTATACCTTCACAACTCATTGCATTACTTTATATTATAGATAAGATCTATAGGTGTTGATTTTGTATGCGAGCCAGGTCCTGATCTGGTTCATCTGTTATTTCCAGCTACCTTAATAACTGTTATCCATAATATCAGAAATGTTATAATGTTATATAATAGCATAATACTTAAAAGTATAGACTAAAGTGATTGTTTCAAGAAAGGGAGCCAGGGAAGCCAGCGACTGCCACCACTGCCAAAAACTGTAGGAATAAGATCTGACAGCCAACAGGGTCATTTGGGAACTAAGAAACAGTCCTGGCATAGATATCTACTAGAAAGCTATATTTTCCTAGAGCCACAGGTACAGGCCAAGGGCAGCAGAATCCTGTAAGAATATGCTATCATAACTGCAGAACCACTGAACCTGTAAAGAGTAAATAATATACATAAAAAAGAACCACATTTTGTAATGCATGATGCACATGTTAACTAAACAAAACACTCAACAAAACATTCACTCAAAACATGTCATTTGTTTTATGAATCTGTTTTGAAAATTAAAAATAGTTGCTTCTTTTGGATGTGGTGCCTGTGGGTTCCATATTTGCACTTTATTTCAGAATTTTTCTACTGGGTATCTACATCCAGAACATAGGACTGTGTGCTACCACTATATCTTACAGGTTTAACTTTAGCCTGCATCAGGTAACCACCCCCCACACTCTAGGATCCAGGACACCTGAGGGCATTGTTTTATCTGATTAAACTACTACCCTATGGGATCTTTTTTCCTTTTTGTATTTTATCTTTTTGTGTCACAGTACAGTCAGCGATTGTCTGAAGTAGTCAGGCTTTATTGTATTAAAAATGGATTCCCATCTCATTTTTGCCATGCGCTGTAAGGATACATCAGAAATCCTTACACCATATTGCATAGCTGTGGTGCTTATATAGTGTAATACATTAGCCGGAGCTTGCTCCTCCCCCTGAATTCAAAGGAAGGATTGAATTGGCTGCTTCAGGAGGTCAAGGTGTTTCCCCAGTGAAGTCACAGTCCTTATATAGACTGTGACATCACTGGGGTCCTCCCCACTGTTGCGCAGTACTGCTGCATCCCCCACCCATAAACTTCAAGAGCCTCCACTGCCTTCGCTCAGCAGGAGGCTGCAGGATGGATTATTCTATATATATGTGGAACGGATGTGTCAGGAGCTCTCCTAGCATATACACTCAGTGTAAACATAAATCGAGATGTGAAGCAAGCCTTAAAGAGGACCTTTCGCCCAGAAATTCGGCACTACTAAAGTAAGCAGCTCCTAGTGCTAAAACAAATGCAGCGTTGTTACAATGATAGTGTTATCGGAAACCTCCTATAATGCTATCTAACAGCGCTGTACCCTACTAACGCCGGACCCCTCTCAAAGCCATGCGGCATGACGCGCAGCAGTCATCGCTGGCCTATGGAGCGAGCAGGAGGTCCGGAGAAGAGGCAGTGCTCATGAATATGCAATTAAGATTTATTGTTATTTCTGGTTCTTATGACAACCCAACATTTTTCAAATCCAACTGTCACAGAGACGAAAAGAATTCTGACTGGAGTTATGATTATTAACTATACAGTTCCCAGTTACATACAAATTCAACTTAAGAAAAAATCTGCGAAACCTATCTTGTACGTAACCTGGGGACTGCCTGTAATGGACTTTGCGTTATATACTTTATTAAAGATATATGTTCCTGTGTCTTCTTTCTGTCCCTTACTCCAGTTTATAGAGAATGTGATAACGTGTATAACTGGAGTTAAGGTAATCAACTAAAGCCTAATCGTTAAGGGAATTGTTATCTAGATATGAAAAGAGTTCTTAATTAGCCGCTTGTCTTTTATCTCTCAGTGGTGTATGGGCCACCTCTCTACAGGAGAAAGAAGAGACAGAAAAAAGTCACCTATGAAGAATATTATAACATTTACTATTATTCCATGTTCTATTCATTTCTGAAATAAAAATTGATTTAAATGATACCTTTTAAGTCTTTCACAGTACTCTAAAAGTATTAACATACATATAAGAATGCTTAACGCCTCCCTGACCTCCCAGTAACAAAAGACACCAGCGGGCGCTGGTCCGAAGTCTCCGGCGTCTTTTTACTGTAGTTTTCATCAAGAAGCATAAGAGCAGGAGTCCCTAGGGAGAAGGGAGAAGAGGGTTACCACTTCTTCCCTTGTATGATCCTCACAGCACCCCGCTGAATTAGTTATTTGAACGCCAGATCTGTAAAGGTGAATCAGAGCTGCTGGGTTTGATCAGACCCTGTCCAGCTCTGATCAAACATCTGCCCCAACAGGTGGTTCTGTTCCCTTGTAACTGGGGCTCTTACAGATGTCCCAGTTACAAGTAAAAACCAGAAGTAATAAAAATGTGGAAATGTCCCCAGGGGTCTCTTATGACCTCATGGGAGACATAAAAAGTTAAAACACACACATTACATATCATAGTATCATACATAAGGTTATAGAAAGATGCCCATCAAGAAAAAAAGGCCATGAAGTCCAGATCTCGGCGCTGTCCATCACTAGTCTTGTCACGGTGGGAAGAAAAGAAACTTATAATAAGCTCTACGGAACACAAGGAAAAGATGTCCAACACAAATGCCTCCCTCTCCATAACCTGTGATTTTTTGCTCTCCAGAAATGCATTTAGGCCTCTCCTGAACATGTAGAAAGTATCTGCCATAACAACCTTCTGTGGCAGAGAGTTGCATAGTCTCACTGCTCTTACAGTAAAGAATCCATGTCTATGGCAATAGGAGAACCGCCTCTTCTCTAGGTGTAGAGGATATCCCCTTGTCCTGATCACAGGCCTAGGTATAAAAAGATCTTTGCAGAGCCCCTTGTACTGCCAGTTCAGTTATATTGTAATGAGGCTTCCACACAGTCATCTTTTTTCTAAACTGAATAACCCCAAGTTTAGTAATCTGTCATTGTATTCTAGTCCCCCCATTCCCCTAATAATCTTGGTTGCTCTCCTCTGCATCCATTCCAGTTCTACTATATCCTTTTTATACACTGGTGCCCAAAACTGTACACAATATTCCATGTGTGGTCTGACCTGTGATTTGTATAAGGGCAAAAAGATGTACATCCCATAATTGTATTTGCTTTATTTGCAGCAGAGCAGCTGCCTGGCTCTGGTCACGAAAATTAAGTTTACCATCCACCAATTCCCCTAAGTCTTTTTCAGCTTTAGTTTTACCAAGTAATTGACTGTTTAGAACATAATTGTACTTTTTGTTTCCATGGCCCAAGTGCATAATCTTACATTTATCTACATTAAACCTCATCAAGCATTTCTCCACCTACTCCTCATGCTTCCATAAATGCCTCTGTAATATAACACTATTGGCATCGGTATTAATTACTTTACACAGCTTGGTATCATCTGCAAAAATTGATACTGGACAGTGTAAACCCTCTATAAGGTCATTGATAAAAATATTAAATGATCCTTGTGGCACCCCACTGGTAATATCAACCTAATCTGAGAACGTGTCATTAATGCCGACCCTCTTTTTTTATCACTAAACCAATTGCTAACCCAACTATACAGATATTCTCCATATTTAAAAATAAATATTATTATTCCCCAATAAAATTAAAAACAATTTTCTGCTACAGTACGAAAAACTTTGCCATAGTCGCACAGTTTGCTCCAGACTATACATATTATATATCAAAATGACCATCACACACTAGGGAATCAATTTTAATGGTAATTTTGAGTTAATTTGAAAACTGAACAAAAATACATACTTTAAATGTATTTAAGTTAAGTCTCTTAACTATTTTGTTTAACTATCCGATGTGTCACAAAAAAAAAACACAGCAAAAGTTTTTACAATATTGCAAAAAAAAGGTAAGTTTAGCCCTTAAACCAATAAGTATGAAAATTTGTTAGAAAGGCTCCGTTCAGTAAACCCTTTTAAGGCCTGGTCCAAAAGGGATTAAGTAAAAAAAATTATATTGCAAATTCACAAATTAATAAAATATGGAGAAGCCATTTGTCCAAGGGAATGCGGGATAACATCTTTTTGCATACAATAAGTGATAAAAAAATATTTTACTGTTCTATTAAATGTTTTACCTACCGTATATATCTTATGTTATATTCTACAAGTACTGGAACCTACTATTTAACCTTATAAGCTAAAAATGTATTTTTAATCACTTTCCATTTCCTTGCCCTCACTTGTCTGCACATCCTTTTGGGACTGGTAGGATATTATCTCATCCCTCATTCAGCCAGTACAGTGGGGTTTAATGCTTAGATTATGTCGTTCTTTTCTTAGTTACGTCTGATTAATTTCAAACACTGGATCCAATTTTTTTTAATCAATCCTGGCACAAGTACAATCACTGAGGTAATAAGACTAACATTCAGCTACAAATATATTAAGACTGGGCTTTTTGTTAACATTCCGGGTATAAAATATTTATTCAAATTACCGTCCCAAATGTCTGGCTAACAGCAAAATTGATTTAAGAGCATTTTTTTACCTTAGATCTAAGATTCTTTAAAGGATCTGTGGAATCAAGTCTTTTGCTACACGGTCTTTCTAGCCAAGGGAATCTGAGCCTCAATTAAAGTCATATTGGCAAATAACAAAAATCCATTGTTTGAGGTTGTTTCTGGACACAGATCCGTTTAAGGGATATAGGGGGTTTTAACTAGGAGCTCGGCATTGCAAGTGTAAAGTAAACCACCTTGAGATGTCACAAAAGATAATGTATAGTTGGTATCTAGAGATGAGCGAACACACTCGTCCGAGCTTGATGCTCGTTCGAGCATTAGCGTACTCGAAACTGTTATCCAGAGTTTACCAGCAGCGCAGAACGATTGTAGACTGCCAGATGTCAACTTCCACCAGAACTGGTAGTCAGGTCAGTCAGCTTCCTCAAGTCTACAATGAGGAGTGGACGTGGATGTCTGATATCTGTCAGGTGCTGAGTAACTTCGAGGAGTCAACACAGATGGTCAGTGGCGATGCCGCAACCATCAGCCTCACCATCCCGCTGCTTGGCCTGTTGAAAAACTCTCTGGTCAGCATGAAGTCGGAAGCTTTGCGCTAGTCAAGAGACAGGGGAAGAAGATTCCCTTGTTGATAGCCAAAGCACCCTTAGGTCTGTTTCTCAGCGCATATCGGAGGAGGTGGAGGAGGATGAGGAGGAAGAGGAGGAGAATGTTGGCGAGACAGAAGAGGGGACCTTTGCTCAGTCCTTCACTGTTCAGTGTGTATGGGCAGAAGAAGAGGAGTTGGAGGAGTTGGAGGAGGAGGAAATGGACAGTCAGGCCAGTGAGGGGAATGAATTCTTGCGCTTTGGGACTCTGGCGCATATGGCAGATTTCATGCTAGGCTGCCTATACCGTGACCCTCGCGTTCAAAGAATTTATTCCAGCACCGATTACTGGGTATTCACTCTCCTGGACCCACGGTACAAGCAAAATCTTTCCACTCTCATCCCTGGAGAGGAAAGGAGTGTGAGAATGCATGAATACCAGCAGGCCCTGGTGCACAAGCTGAAACAGTATTTCCCTTCTGACAGCGCTAGCGGCAGAGGGCGTACTTGTGCGGGACAAGTAGCGAGGGAGAGTAGGCGAGCAGGCAGCTTGTCCAGCACTGGCAGGGGTACACTTTACAAGGCCTTTGCCAGTTTTATGTCACCCCAGCAAGACTCTGTCACCTGTCCCCAGTCTACGTAGGGTAGGGCTGATCTTTACAGAAAGATGGTGAGGGAGTACGTAGCTGACCGTACCATCGTCCTAAATGATCACACAGCTCCCTACAACTACTGGGTTTCAAAGCTGGACATGGGGCACGAACTGGCGCTGTACGCCTTGGAGGTTCTTGCCTGCCCTGCCGCTAGCGTTTTGTCCGAGCGGGTTTTCAGTGCAGCTGGTGGCATCATCACCGATAAGTGAACACAGCGCTGACAGGCTGACGCTTATCAAGATGAATAAAGCCTGGATTTCTCAGGATTTCCATTCTCCACCAGGTGAAAGAAGCTCAACCTAAATAACCGCCATAACCAAGCCACTTACTTATAAGAACAGTACTACACTTGATCTTATACAAAAGGTTCTTAGAAGTGCCCCCGCCTGCTTTGAAAATTATAATAACTCTTCTGGCCCCCAGGCCCATTTTGGGTGGGGAGGAGCCGAGAGACAGGGGCTTGGACAGGCGAAAGCTTGCCTGGCAGCGGACCGCCAGCTCCATCCCAAGATTAGGCAGCCTCAGAGGCATCCATGCATACTGCCCCTGCTGTTTCCTGTCCATTTCACCTCCACAGCGTCCACCAATGTCTCCATGTGCAACTTTCAACTGTCTACGCCCCAGACGCTGGAGCGCAAGCGGAAATACAGCACATCGTCCCCTTATCAAACGAGCTGTGTCAGGCAGAATTTTCAGGTGTTTCACCAGATACATAATGGAACTCGACGCATCTGTCGCCGCCATGCTGGAGACCTGAAGTGGCAATCATAGCAGCGCAATATGGATGCCCCATACTGTCGCTCTTAATCATGGAACTATTTCCGAAAAAACAATTAAAAATAGAACCGCTATGCTATTCCATTATTCCTAGATGAAATATTCAAACGACCCCGCCTGCTTTGAAAATTATAATTTTTTCAAAGTAAACGCTTCTGGCCCCCAGGCCCATTTTGGGTGGGGAGGAGCCGAGAGACAGGGGCTTGTACAGGCGAGAGCTCGCCTGGCAGCGGACCGCCAGCTCCATCCCAAGATTAGGCAGCCTCAGAGGCATCCATGCATACTGCCCCTGCTGTTTCCTGTCCATTTCGCCTCCACGATCCTCCACAGCGTCCACCAATGTCTCCATGCGCAACTTTCAACTCTCTATACCCCAGACGCTGGAGCGCAAGAGGAAATACAGCACATCATCCCCTTATCAAACGAGCTGTGTCAGGCATAATTTTCAGGTGTTTCACCAGATACATAATGGAGCTCGGCGCATCTGTCGCCTCCATGCTGGAGACCTGAAGTTGAAATCATAGCAGCGCAATATGGATGCCCCATACTGTCGCTCTTAATCATGGAAGTCGTCTCCATGACTGCCTCCACATGTCGTCCTCTTATTGAACGAGCTGTGTCAGGCTCATTTTTCGGGTGTTTCACCAGATGCGTTATGGAACTTGGTCACTATGTCGCCACCATGCTGTGTTATCGACTAAATATACCGTCAACCTTTTGTTCACATAGGAAATCATTTCAGCGCTTCTTGCTCACCTCCTTTGGTTCCTCTATGCCGCCTTAACCAGGCAAAATACTGATACATACAGTGCTACACGTTATCCTCGCCAAAAGGAATTTTTAAAATTGGTTTGAAGCCTGAGTCCATTTGGGGTATGTTGCCATGCCACTCTCTAGCCTTCCGCTGCTGCCGCTGCCTCTGCATGCCGTCTTCTATAGTGTCAGGGTCAATTATTGGATGTTTTAGATGCTATCTAGCCTCATTCGGTCACTCTGTCATCGCCATGCTGTTGCCCATAATTTTGGCATAATGGTGCGATTAAGCAGCCTCAGAGGCATCCATGCATGCTGCCCCTGCTGTTTCCTGTCCATTTCCGTGGTGTTTCCATCATTTTCTGAGGTTTCCATGTGTTTGGCCAAGCTTCCCTGTGCAGACCCTTGGTCCCCTTTAAAAATGCTCGAGTCTCCCACTGACTTCAATGGGGTTTGTTATTCGAGACAAGCCTGTGGCAGTCAAAAGCCAACGGTGTGTAGGTCCTGCCTTCTTAGCTGAGATCGTCGTTCTTTGTGACATCGTCAGTGAGCGACAACCTGTTCCCAAACTGTGGTCACAAGGCTGTATATTTGATGAAGATCTGTTATAATGTGCCAGTGGCACTTTGTAATATAGATCATGTGGATGGTCCCCATGTTTTACCTTACTGTGGTATGGCAGTGTATAAAGTAGGGTCAGAAAACCTATGGTTAACGAACCGTAGGGGGTCTGAAAGACAGTAAAAAAAAATTAAGAAAATCCTAAAAAATTCTAGTTACTCACCTTTCCTTAGAAATGTTTTTTGCTGTTTTGCAACACATACATTTTTTAAAAAAAAGGGATCAAAAGTCGCACACTCTCCAAAATCGCAGCAAAGAAAATGTCATCTCATCCTGCAAAAAAAATGACACCTCGCACAGCTCCATGCACCAAATTAAAAATGATTAGTTTCAGAATCAATTTTTTTAATAGATTTAATTTTTTAAAAATATATTTAAAGACAATAAAACCAATCTAAATTTAATATCCCCGTAATTGTACTGACCCAAAGAAAAACAGAGACATGTCATTTGGGGTGCACGGTGTAAGCCATAAAAAACCAAGGCCACAAGAAAATAGCGGAAATTCTTTTTTTAATCAATTTCATGACAATTGGAATTTCCACTTCCCAGTACACGGCATGGAATATCAAATACAGGTACTATGCAATGTTTCATGCAGAAAACATGCCCACCCCCAGCCTTTTTACATGGAGAAATAAAAAAGTTATAGATTTTTAAAGGTTGTGAGTGAAACATGGAAATACAAAAACGATAAAGGGCCTGGTCGCTAAGAAGTTAATATTCAGATACAGACGGGCCCCTACTTAAGAACACTCGACTTACAGACAACCCCTAGTTTCAAACTGACCTCTGGTAATTGGTAAGTTACTGTACTTTAGCCCTAGGCTACAATAATCAGCTCTAACAGTTATTAAAGGTGTCAGCAATGAAGTTTTATTGTTAATCCTGGTTCTTATGAAAATCCTACATTTTTAAAATCCAATTGTCACGGAGACAAAATAAAATTTGGCTGGTTTTACAATTATAAAATATACAGTTCCGACTTACATACAAATTCAACTTAAGAACAAACCTACAGGACCTATCTTGTACGTAACCTGGGGACTGCCTGTATTGCTTCCCTGGTGACAATGATGACCATACCTCATACCTTGTATACTATCATTTCTCTTTTGCATCATTTCAGGTTTCTCTGTACTGTCGTGTTGCTGATGCGCCACCTCTTTTCTACTATCATTTCTGAATGTTTAGAATGATGAATTTAGTTAGTTATTTAGGAATAAAAATACCCATAATTTAACTATATTTCATCAAAATGCTCACTACATTTTTTTTAAACTCCTATATCAAAGCTGTATTCCAGCTTTTAAAATTCTGTGCATGTGGCTTCTGATTCACATGCTATTGATATCACACACATCATGGGGTCTGTATGTTATTCAAGTGAATATATCGGGGTATATATGCTTCATGTAAACAGTAGGGTCTCGTCACTTAAAAGATCCTGGAAAGTACCTTCAACCAAACAGATGTACAAAACTACTATTGCAATCTACATGCAATTAGCTCTTCATAATTGTATTAGGAAAAATTACATTTAACTAAATGGCTTCTCAAATTATGAAACTAATCTACCTAATCAGGGGCGTAACTAGGAGAGACAGGGCCCCAGAGCTGGCGCCTGCAAGTAGCCCTCCTTTCCCTTTAAAAAAAATATACATATCTGTACATTCACACATGTTTATAGAGTCACAAACATTTATACCCTCATTTATATATTTATATACACACACAATTCCACACTCATACACACACATACATACATTTATACACTTATATATACAGTATACACATCTTATACACACACAAATCATAAACAAACATACATACAGTTTATACACAGCATAAATATTACTGTATATATATACTTGACTCACTATCAGGCAGTCTTCTTATCCGAGGGCCCAGTAGCTGCTGACCACATGGGGGAAGCAGACAGCAGGAAGCAGAAATGAGAGATTCCTAGAGCTGCTGTCCGCTCTCCCTCCCCATTTCTTATCTGAGCTTCCAGCTCAGCTGTTAACTGTAGAAAACACTGTTAATGCACTGTTTTATACATAGTATGCTGTATAATGTGCAGTATAATATGTATACAATGGTGCACATCCTCCATTCTTTAATGTCTGGTTGGGGCCAGGCTATGGCTGCTACCCCTGTAGTTACGCCTCTGTACCGCATAGCTTGTTAACCAATAGGGGTTAATTCATATCAAATAAAATGTAAATTTGAAAAAGATTCATAGAAAAATGATTTAATCATTTAATGTCATGTTCCTTGAAATTTCCCAGGCCTGGCTTTCCTTCCCATGTACTTAATTAGTACTCTTGGAAAATGCATGTCATTTTGAAGGACAAGCTACAGCTTTGGCTGAATTGAACACAATGCAGTGGGGCCTGCCAAATTATATCTCTGTAACAAGCATTACTCCTCTTGTTCCAGGTTGTATTACAGGGTGGTATTGTAATTACATCTAGGAAAGTTCATATCATTAAAATCATCTGGATGAATTTCCTTTGGAAATATTAGAATATTGGAATATTAGAATTTTCTGCTCATAAAGAAATGACACTGCCACTGAGCTAAGTAACTAAATTCAGCTTGATGATTTTTTATATTCTATAAGAATACTGATAATGGTAATAAAAGTGAACCCTCTGCTAATACTGTATACCAATACTTCATGTAAAATAATAGCCAGGAAGTAAAATTATGTATTAGTTGCACTCGTACCTGTCTGCCTCTTGAAATATAGCAGTGAAGAGTGAAACATGTGCAACATCCCCCATCGGGGCCTAGCCATTTCTTGGGGTCTGGAGGCAGCTGGGGCCCAGAATACTGGAGTGGCTGGCAATTGCATCCTAGGGCATGCTGTGGTCACAGTGCTTGGTGTGGTGACCCAAGGTTCTGTCTTACAGCCTGGCAGGTCTCCAGCAGGGGGTGTGTGCAAGAAATAAGGAGGGAGAGGCTAAAGTACCTGATTCTCCCTGGGGCAACCCCTGAGTGTCTGTAGGATGAATCCCTGGGTAATGGATGGGGAAGCCCATGGTAGTAGACATTCGTATCCAGGGATCAGACGGAGGAAACGTTCTGCAAATCAACTCACGGTTCTTTATTGAACAATCAGCACTTCACGGGGTGAAAACAATAAACACCTAAAACATAACTTTTAATGATAATGCCTATAAAATATCATAGATAAAAACAGTCAAAACTTCTGGACCACAAGTAATTGCACTCACCCGTACAGTAAACCCGTTAATTCACAGGCCCATAATACATTGGTAATGTTAGGATATGGTAAACACAATATAAGGACGTTCTCACCAATTGAGGGGGAGTGTAGAGGTGCTGGAGCTGGGTCAAGAAGATGTGTCTAAGGAGTTCTCCAGGTCAGGAAAAAGTTGTCTGCACTGCACCTAGAATTCCCTAGGGTAGTTCTCTCCCTCACCCCCAAGAAATTGCTCCCGCCCTTACAAGGGCAGTACTAGGGTGACCCTAGATACTGTGTTCACCCTAGTATTCCCAACTATATTCCCTACTCTAGGGTAGTTCTCTCCCTAACCCCCAAGAAATTTCTCCCGCCCTTACAAGGGCAGTACCAGGGTGACCCTAGAAACTGTGTTCACCCTAGTATTCCCTACTATATTCCCTACTATATAGTAGGGAATACTAGGGTGAACGCAGTATCTAGGGTCACCCTGGTACTGCCCTTGTAAAGGCGGGAGCAATTTCTCGGGGGTTAGTGAGAGAACTACCCTAGGGAATTCTAAGTGCAGTGGAGACAACTTTTTCCTGACCTGGAGAACTCCTTAGGCACATCTTCTTGACCCAGCTCCAGCACCTCTACACTCCCCCTCAATTGGTAAGAACGTTCTTATATTGTGTTTACCATATCCTAACATTACCAACGTATTATGGGCGGTAATTAACGGGTTTACTGTACGGGTGAGTGCAATTACTTGTGGTCCAGAAATTTTGACTGTTTTTATCTATGATATTTTATAGGCCTTATCATTAAAAGTTATGTTTTAGGAATTTATTGTTTTCACCCCGTGAAGTGCTGATTGATTAATGTTATTGGTGAAATTGCAGTCCCCGGACACTTCTGGGTGGACGCTTACTATATGTTGCAGACATTTAATTTAATGGTCAAATAGCAGACCTGGATTCTGGTACTGGAGTAGTCGTGGAGAGTGGTCCTCAGGAATAATGCACCAGCCTGGTAGTAGATGCAGGCTGGGAGAATTGAGCTGGAGCTGTGTCCAAACTGTGGAAGCTGCATCTCTGGATCAGAGTCTCCTGACTCAGTTCCTGGGATTGGTTTCTGTGGTAGCACTGATGGTGTACTCCACACTCTCTCTGGATACTCTGTGGTAAGACAAGACCCTGCAGACTAAGACTTAGTTTCTGCAGACTAAGACTGTACCATGTGCTCCCATGCATAGGGGGTTTATACTACCCCTGGTCAGGTGGTAGCACCTTTCCAATCACACTCCAGTTTACAATACAGCCACATAATTGGATAACAACTTACACCCATTTAACTATTGCCTTTCCAGGCAGATTAAATGAGATATTCCTGCATTATCCCTTGGGTGAGTTACACATGCTCACCAGATGCATCCTGACAGGTAGAGGGCCCTATTTGCAACTACCCCCTTGCCTATACGTTGGCAGGGGTATTGCACATGTACCACGTAATTCAAGATCTCCTTGATGAGAGCTCTAACCTAAACCTCTCAACAAATTGAAAAACAATATTATAAATAAGAATACTCAATGTTTATATCTATTTATGGCAAGCATGGAGATTCCCATGTTGTATAGTGTTTGTAGGACCCAAACTAGTCTCAAATTTTTAAAAGCATAGATAGTGCAGCCAATCCCACATCTCCTGCTATATCCTCTCCACTAAAGTTTTGAGACATATCTTTAAAAAAAAACCAATCAAAAATGGTGACAACATTAAAGGAAACTTACCACTTGAAGTGGTAGGTGTAAGATGCATATACCGAGCACCAGCTCAGGGTGAGCTGGTGCCGGAGCTTACTTTCGTTAGTGTCCTAAACCGATGTATCACGGTTTAAAGACTTTTTATTCTTTACAGCCGAAGGAGCTTCGGCGCCCCATGCCGCGGTATATGCATCTTACACCTACCACTTCAAGTAGGTAGGTTTCCTTTAAGAACAATAGATAACACATACTTGGCTCATTCACACTCACTGCTGAGTGTACACGACCCAGTAGCCTCTACAGTTAATTTACTTATTACTAAAATAAAGTTTTTAAGGAGTTGGGTTAGATTCCAGGATTATTCAATTACAGATTAGGGCAGAGGCAGGCAGCAAGAATCTACACTACCATCTGATCTGCTTCTGATGATAGATTCCTCATGGTAGGTTTCATTTATTTATTTCTCTTATTTCCACCTTAATTACATTATACATAGCTCCTTTTGCCAATCTTTAGTATGTCCCCTAATTAATAACCAGCATCCCTTTATTCATTTACTTAAATACTGCACCCATTAATTTATACTCAGCACCACCTCATTAATCTTTTTTATATAGAGCTCCCCAAATGATTTTATGTACATCTCCATCATGGTAATGAATATATAACAGACGCATAATGAATATATATATATATATATATATATATATATATATATATATATATATATACGTATATACAAACACACATATATTACCTTATTACTAAATATGAAGTTATTTATTTGCAAACCCAAAAATATAAAGCACTCTTCTAAGTTATTTAATTATACAGTCCCCCATATTTTATATTATGACATTTAAGCAAATACTCCTTTTGCCCTATGTCCTACTGTACTAACAAACTAATAAAATATACTTACCTTCCAGTTACCCCACTGCGCTGATTTATTTCTGTGGATGCAGGAGTTGTCCAGATATGTGAGTCATGACAAAAGTCAATTTTATTTTGTGATATATCATCAATAAGTAAAATATATATCTTTATGAGTGTCCCTCAGTGGTTGTGTTGTACATTACAGATTTCACATGTTTTGCTAGCATGATGTTGTATTGAAATAAGTTATTGAGAAATTGAAGTCATTAACAAATTTCAAGCTATGCTATAGGTGCCTTGGAGATGTATCTGGGCTATGTGTTGCTTTTTCAAAACTTGTGTTCGCTATAGTTTTCTCTAGAGAGCTTGTGCACATTTGTGCCCCAACTACTGTACATCGTCTGTGCTTTAATGCCTCCAAATTACAAGTGTATGATCTCTATTCCTACCATTTCCATGACTTTTTATTTAGAAGCTTGCTTAGCGATATTGAAGTTATACCCCGTTCCACATGCCCGCTTTACAGTGTCATTGTTAAAGGAAATTTTCCATTTGATTTCAAGCATTATGAACCAAACATAGCTTGAGAATGCTGTAGCTACACTGACGAAGAAACATATCTTGTTTAATCCCCAAGCTGAGTGATTTTGCTGAAAAACAATTACAGGCGGTCCCATACTGAAGAGCACTCGACTTACATATGACCCCGAGTTACAAACGGACCACTGGATATTGGTAATTTATTGTGCTTTAGTCCTAGGCTACAATAAACAGCTATAACAGTTATCATAGGTGTCTGTAATGAAGCTTTAGTGTTAATCCTGATTCTTATGACAACCCAACATTTTTAAAATCCAATTGTCACAGAGACCAAAAAAGTTATGACTGGGGTTACAATGATAAAGTATACAGTTCCGACTTACATACAAATTAAACTTAAGAACAAACCTACAGAACATATCTTGTATGTAACCGGGGACTGCCTGTATAAAATTCAGGATAATGAGGCTCTGTCGCTTCTGTGCCTGGCTCAGGGCTTCTCCTCTTGCACTGCTTTAGAGAATCATGTAATCACTGTGTTGTGCCTAACAGGCAGAAGTAATCAATTGCTGCAGCTGCTGTGTATATGTCATCCAGCTCCAGTTGATTTGCCCTGTTTGGACAGTTCAGGAAGCTCCGTTTAATGTGTTTATGAACGGCAAGCAGCATGCAGCCTAGCTTTCCCAAGGTCCTGAATTTTATATTTTTCTTAAAAAAAATGCTAGATGAAAAAGTAGCAAAACTAATTATAAAAAAAAGTGTGTCATTAAGAAACTTGTAGAATAAAATGACTCGCTTTTTTAACATGTCATTTTTCAATACAGTAAGATCTATGTTTGTTATGCTGAAATTGTGGGGGTGATTTTTGTTCCGTTTAAGAAAACCAAGTATAAAGAATGTAGCGATCGTCTATAGCGGAGACCTACTTAAAGTAACTTAAGATAAGGAGTTACAGCTACTGTGTATTAATGGATTATTTATCGTTACTGTAAATTGGTAATTGCAGAAACACCCAAAAAGTTACTTGTGTCTGGAATATTCTTGACCCAATCCTTCTAAAGAACTTAAGATAAATCATTGTTTTCTTAAAAAAACTTTCACATAAAATGTTAATGGTGACTGTGGTAGGGGGTGGGATTCTTTCAAGGTTTATAGCCCCTCTCATTACATTTGTGTTATAACAGAACGTACTTTCTGTTTACTGTTGAAATTCTGTCTAATGAGGACTGAAAACAAGTGTTGCATATTTTATAGAGGATTTCTCTTTCCTATGCATCTGTGTAAATAAAGCGACCATTGTTTGTTTCCTAATGGTTTCTAGGTCTTATTTCAAATAATGAACATTCCCACATTATTGGCAGATATATCCCATAATGGCCCTTTGAGGATGTATGAACTGTGAATCCATTCAAAACGGTAAAAATGGAAAATATTACAAGAGTATAATGTTTGCAGAGGGAAATGTCATTGGGTGGTGAAACTACCAATGAACTCCGTGCCTCTTAAAATAGAGGGAAAAACTTTTATGCGCAAGTCTGTACTTTCTACGACTAGAAATAATAGCTTTCAGCCGGCGTGATTGCTTTGGCAAATCATTTGTTTTATAAGTTTGGCCAATCACATTACTTTCATTGTGCTAGTTATTAATATAATTAACCGGAAAAATGTAATCTCTATCAGGGGGAATTCACCATGTGCTGGTCTGCGTTATGAATTTGCTTGGAAAAACAGTTAACAGACTAATGTGGTAGCCTACACATGCTTTAATATCCTTCCTGGAAGTAGCGCAGATGTAAATGAACTAAGTTACCGTATTTTTCGGACTATAAGACGCACATAGGTTTTAGAGGAGGAAAAATAAGAGAATTTTTTTTTTTCCTAAATAGTGTGCTAAAATATTTAATGAAGTAACAGTAAAGTAACTGGGTGGTGCAGTGCAGCCATGTTTCTCTCTGGAGAGGGGCAGGGGCAAGCAGTGGTCACCCCCTCCTCCTCTCCCGGGCACCGTTGTCCATCTTAAGATAGAATTATGCTGGCACATCAGGGGGTCTCAAGAGTTACCGGGCTGTATAGGTATGAGTATATGTGACAATGGTCACAAGAGCTTACAGTCTATGAGGAGGGGACACAGGAGATGACAGGGCTTGTACAATGATCACAAGAGCTTACAATCTATGAGGAGGAGGACACGGGATGTGACAGTGCTTATACAATGGTCACAGGAGCTTACAATCTATGAGGAGGAGGACACAGGAGATGACAGTGCTTGTACAATGGTCACAAGGGCTTACAATCTATGAGGAGGAGAGGACACAGGAGATGACAGTCCTTGTACAATGGCCACAAGAGCTTGCTCTGTGGGATAAAGTACCTTTACAAGACAGCAGCCTCTACATACCAGGCAACAAGGGGTTAAAAGTGTGAGAGCAGAGACCTGGGGGAAGGGAGGACTAATCACTTATCTGATCCTGTCAGGAGAGAAGTTACAGGTCAGACACTGCAGTGCTGTACAGGCTCCTCTTCTCACACTGCCACCAGTCTTCACTCTGAGCCTCCCTGGCTACTTACAAGCCGAGTGGGGATTGGCCAGAGTCAATGCCTTTCTCCTCCCCCCTCTCTCTCCACTGCTGCTGCGCTCCTGCTCTGCCACAAAGATTTGTATCGGTGCCCTGAGGACGGCAGAGCTGGCAGAGCGCAGCAGGCTCCCGTCCTCCATACCCTCCAGCAGTGGAGGGCTGAGAGGAGGAGAGGAGCGCAGCACTCAGCACAGCCGCTGTGCTTCAGGGCGCGTTCACACGTTGCGTTTTGGCCTGCGTTTTCATTGCGTTTAAACGCATATACAACAGCTGAGGAGGGGTGATTTGCCTAATTACATCACTGTTAACATTTCCGTTTACAAAACGCATCGTAAACGCGATGTTAACACATGTGTTAATAACGCGTTAACGTATGCATTTTGTTAACGCATGCGTTAACATTGCATTTACAAACGTAAACGGTAATGTAATTAGGCAAATTACCTCTCATCAGCTGTTGTATATGCGTTTCAAACGCAATGAAAACGCGACCAAAACGCAATGTGTGAACGCGCCCTCACTGTGAAGTGCTGCGCTTACTGCCAGGGGTGCCCTCCATTCCCTCCTGCAGCTACATCCGGACTATAAGAAGCACCACTGTTTTTTTCCCCATTTTCTGGGGGGGAAAAGTGTGTCTTATAGTCCAGAAAATACGGTAAGTATTGTCCAGTTTTAAATCTGCTTTAAGTTGACCTCTGTATAAATCTGTGGTTGTAGATATGTAAATTTTTCCCCAAAAATGTTGATGATTTTAAACAATACACATCAATCATTCAGACTGAAGATGAGAAAAATCATTCAAAATTTGATCCAATGAATCTTCGTTGAGCTGATCTTGCTCCAACCGTTGTGGAAATTGGTATATAACTTTTTGTTATGAGAAAATAGTAATTGAATTGACTCTATTTTATTTAAAAATAAAATCTATGTTTTTACAAATAAATCTATGTTTTGCTATGAAATAGGTGATACTCTTGTTTTTTTTTTATAGGAGACTTCCTAGGTCATCTTTGACTTTGTTTTTATGTATTATGAACCAAACATAACTTGAGAATGCTGTAGATACACTGATACAGAAACATATCTTGTATTAACATAATCTGAATGGTTTTTCTGAAAAAACTATTATAAAACTATTATAATGAGGCCCTGTCCCTCCTGTGGCTGCCCTGGCACTGCTTCAGCATTGTCCTGCCAAGCAATAGCCAAGAATATGTCAACACTGTGTTGTTCCTGACAGGCAGAAGTAATCAATCGCTGCACCATCCACCTACTGCTGTGTATGAGTCATCCAGCTCAGGTTGATTAGTCCTGTCTGAACAGTTGAGGCAGCTCCTGTGTATGTGGAAGTTATGTGTTTATGTATGGCAGCCAATCTGCACCCAGCTTTCCCAAGGTCCTGAATTTTACAATTGTTTTTTGAGCAAAACCACTGTAATTACAGCATTCTCAAGGTATGTTTGGTTCATAATGCATCAAATCAAATAGAAGATTTCCTTCAGTAACTGAATCTGAGCTGAATGAAATCTGAATAGATCCTTTTTTGAGGAAATTACCAGTTTTCAGTTGCTTTGTCTTAGCTTCAAAATAAACCTTCTAGCCAGTCTGTAACATGTTTTGTCTATTTCCCTTACATGTCAAAACTTCAGAAATGGCCTTTGGCTTTTGAATCCCTTTATTCCGTTTTCAATGGAAGGGGATAAAATAAAATCTAGCATTGTAAGGGAAACAAAGAAGCATGCCAGGTAAGATGGTTTAGTCTCCTGTGACATATGTTATCAAGCATAATATAATTATAATTCTGGGCCATATTCTAAAGTATCCGCAGCTTTACATTAAAATGAGTCATAAGATGGTAAAACAGTATGGCTTTCATGACATTGCTGTTCTATAAGAAAATCAATGACATATGTATGTGGATAACTCTCTCTAAATGAAAGGCCTTCACTGTACGCCATGTCTTTTTCATTTGTTGAGGAATTCTGCTATGCAGAGACCTATGTCAGCTTGTTCAAATTTATATTCCTCTGGGGGCTTTGTGCAAGTCACAAGTGACTGGAAATATGATAGAAGCATAAGAATATTAAGCAAGCAAGATCTAAATAGATTAGTAAATCAGGCCATAGTGTTAGAGACAGCATTATGAAAGAAGCATACATAGACTGGCGGTTATTTATCATTGGGCAGCTCCTTAGGACTCCTTAGTTCTATGTCTGAATTTGGAGCTCAGCTGCCCATCAGATGCATTAAGGTGGCTTTGGCCATTTAATAAATGTTCTTATGCTCTGATTACTGTCTGGGGTGGCCCCTGACAAAGGAGTTTCCTCTGACACGTGTGTTGGGTGCTAGAACCCCCAGCCGCCTATCAATATTTTGTACTCTACCTGTGATGTGAGTGTGGTATTCGCTTACATCCCAGTCCTTTCCTCCCCCTACACGCCTCTTTATATACATATGTGTTGATTTATATCTGGGTGGGAGCTTATGTTGTATACTTTAATTGACACATATATTTTGGGGTGGTCCTTCACTTGGAGCGGGTGGTATCCCATGTAGGGTTTTTATTCTCCATATTGGTGTTTTGATTCGTGTCATCATTGTATTTTATTCTCCTTTGGAATTTTGTGGAGTGTTTTCCCCTCCTTTCAAATGTTCTTTGGCTTTTTAAAACCAAATAAAACCTCTATTAATTCAGTATCCCTGTGATCATTTTGACCCAAAGAATGAAGAGGAAGTGTCATTTGGAGCGTAGAATTACAGGGAAATCATCAGTTCCTTTTTGGAATGGAGTGAGGGCAATAACCGTACCCTTAACATTGAAAAAACCAAGGAAATGATAATCGACCTATGAAAAAAAAAAAACAGCTTCCAGACCAACATCAACATCAAAGGCCAAACCTTTGAACAAGTCAGAACTTACAAGTACCTGGGTGTCCTAATTGATTACAAAGTGGAGTGAGCTAAAAACAGCGAACAGGTAGTCAAAAAAGCTGTTTCAAGATCTTATTTTCCAAGGAAGCTTAAGTGCTTCAATATTTGCAACAAGATTGTGAGAATGTTTTATGAATCCACGACTGTGAGCGTATTATTCATCGCCGTTACCTGCTCGGTGGTACTATCAAAAGAAGAGATGAGAGCAAAATTGCAATAATTATTATAAAGGCCCAGGGTAGGATTGGCTCTCCACTATGTTGACTTGAAGAGGTCTGGCACAGGGTTCCCCAAACTACGGCCCGCGGGCCACATGCGGCCCGCGGACCGTTTCGATCCGGCCCCCAACACTTTGCGCGCCAGCGCCGGGCCCTCGCGGCCTGCAACAGTCGGGCAGGAGCCTCCGTCCGTCCGGACAGGAAGCTCCTGCCCGTCACTGTATAGTGCTCGGTGCGGCCGGAAACGGCCGCTCGAGCACTATTACTGGAGCGATGTGGCCGGAATACAACCCCGGCGCACATCGCTCCATGAACTAGGCTGCGCGGCGTCATCGCGCGGCGGCGCACCCCTTCCTGCCTGGACGCGGCAAGAAGATAGAAGACTTAGGTGAGTACAGGGTTTTTATTAAAGGGCAGTAAAAAGATTGTGGCGACTGGGGGCTAGTATAGTTAGTTATGAGGGGCAGCTTAGGAAATAATTAATTATAAGGGGTAGCTTAGGAAATAATTAATTATAAGGGGTAGCTTAGGAAATAATTAATTATGAGGGGCAGAATAGGAAATAATTAATTATGAGGGGTAGAATAGGAAATAATTAATTATGAGGGGCAGAATAAGAAATAATTAATTATAAGGGGCAGTTTAGGAAATAATTAATTATGAGGGGCAGCATAGGAAATAATTATGAGGGGCAGCATAGGAAATAACTATGAGGGGCAGAATAGGAAATAATTAATTATGAGGGGTAGAATAGGGAATAATTAATTATAAGGGGCAGCATAGGAAATAATTAATTATGAGGGGTAGAATAGGAAATAATTAATTATGAGGCGCAGTATAGGAATAATTAATTATGAGGGGCAGCATAGGAAATAATTAATTGTGAGGGGCAGCATAGGAAATAATTAATTATGAGGGGCAGCATAGGAAATAATTAATTATGAGGGGTAGAATAGGAAATAATTAATTATGAGGCGCAGTATAGGAATAATTAATTATGAGGGGCAGCATAGGAAATAATTAATGGTGCGGGTATAGGAAATAATTAATTATGAGGGGCAGTTTAGTAATTAATGGGGGGGAGGCATATTCAATAATTAATGGAGAGAGGGAGGTCCCAGTATATTAATTAATTAATTGGGCCAATATATAAAATAGTTCACAAGGGGGTGCAGTACCGGTATATTAAACAATTAATTGAGGGGGTGCCAGTATATTATGGATGCGGTCACATGTACCGCTATTTATTTTTAGACTTAAGTCCGGCCCTCCAACGGTCTGAGGGGGACAGTGAGCGACCCCCTATGTAAAAAGTTTGGGGACCCCTGGTCTGGCATGATAGATGTTTTAATAAATTTGCTGCTATCAAATCACACCCATTCATGAATCAACTGAGCAGATTTAGCGAGCTCTACCACCAAAAAACTGCTGTTCTGCCAGGTTTCATAACTCCTTCTACAGTAGCCATTGAAATGTTTAACAAAACAATCAGCACCAACATGACTAGAATAGCCACCTGCCCCCATTATCCCATTCAACCAAATCTTAACACCACCCCATCTTGATGTAGCCGGCTGTGCCTTATGGGCGGTGGGGGTATTGTACGCTGACACACGAGCACATGATAAATAACCCCCTATATTTGTGTGTATTTGATGTGTATATACTGTAAGTAAATGTGTATAAATCCATGTTCATAAATGAGTGTGTATGAGTGTACAACTGTATGTGTGTATACAAGTATAGAAATGTGTGTATAAGTGTATAAATGTGTGTAATTGTATTAACATGTGTGAGGGGGACCCCATTCAGAAGTCTGCCCTGCCTCATCTTGTTACACCCCTGTTTATATGCTAAAAATATATATCTCTATATCACATAAAAACAAATGCAGATTAACAAAGCCCTTATGCCATTATTTATGTGAGGAAATATAGCTTTCTTGTAGACTTTATATGGAAATGTTCATGGAGAACTTTCACATATGATATTTTTAAATAAATTAATTTTGTGGAAGTTCTAAAATATACAGTAAACTGTGCACATAGATGTTCAACTTACAATATGAGTTATAAAATAAAAATAAATGGATGTTTCTAGAGTCTCTCAGAATTATGGTCTAAACTCAGTCTTTGACAATAAAAACAGATCTGAAGCTCCATACGCCTGACATACTATGACAGCTGGGAGTTTGTAACCCTTTGCCCTGTTTTCCTGTCCACAGTTACTCTGCACTGAACCTCATGACAGACTTCAAATAGACTTTGAAAATTATTACTTGAAAATGAAACATATTTTACAATCTATGATTTGAAAATGAATCACCTAAAGCTTTTTCTTCAAATCGAAACCATCTGAACAGACCTGAAGAAATACAGTTCCTACTTTTCTCTAAGATATAAACTGAACGCTATCTATAGATAAGATACTGGCCATGCATATAAGACTTAGTCTGCCTCTATCTGTCTGTCAGCCTATCTACCTGCATACACCTCTTCACTATTTCTCTCTCTGTCTATATAGCCAGTTTATAAATAATTAGTTTAGTGTGAGCTACTCTGCTCCATAGCTACTATTTCCTACCAGTGGTGGCAAACCTATGGCATGGGTGGCAGAAGTGGCACTCGGAGCCCTTTCTCAGGGCACCCAGCACAGAATTTACCAGCTAGGACTCAAGGCTTCTTCCTGCGGTCCAAGACAGCCCAGGACGCGCCATGCTCAGCGCTATTTTAAAGTGACACCTACCTGGCTGCTAGGACTACAGGAGGAGCCATAAGGTGTGGACAGAGATGGATTATCGTTGAAGCTCCTGCTTCCTCTTCAGGGGACCCTGGAGGGAAGCTACAATCCAAATGTCTTTTGCTTTCTATTGTATTGGTGTCCTCAGGACACCAATACGATTGAAACTTGTGTTACAGCAGAGATCAATAAGTTACTGCTCAAATTGTCATATTGGCACTTTGCAGCATAAAAGTGGCTTTTGGTTGTAGTTTGGACACTCTGTAAGTAAATGTTCTGCCATCACTGCCCTATACTGTATGGGAGTTACCAAAACAGTGTAGAATACTTAAATCTGACACAATATCTATATTTTAGGACAGTGGTGTAACATCTGTGCCCTGTAACAGTTGGGTATAGCTTTATGGGTCACTGTCCAAGACTGTCCTTCCCTTTTTTATCTTATTGTCCATTCCCAAACAGCAGCACCACTACTGCCCTGTGTAAAATAATTGTGAATCACATTTGTATCCTGAATGAAACATTTGCATGGTTTTCTTAATGTATCGTAGACTAATGATAACTATCCAAGCAGTGGTAGACCCCCAACAATACAAGCAGTGCTAGACCCAAACTGCAGAAGGAGTTGTCTCTTGGGGACCTTGACATAAGTAATTCATGCTTTTATTATGCTGGAATCTGGGCCCATTGCATACTCCTCCTGTAAACCAGAAAGTTTTTGTTCACAATTTTAATAGTACATGCATATCTTTCCTTGCATTCTCTGGACATGTCCAGATCAGTATGCTCTTTTTTGTTAATATGATCATAGTGAGTCTCTCTCAAGCTAAGTTTGACAAAGGCTTGGTACTTTATGATCCCAAACCTTATACGGATTAACCCCACTGATTTTTACCTTATTTTTTAATGTGCTGTCTTCTTCTATTTACATACTGCATACAGAAGGCCAGACTTTATTTGACATTGCACCCACTCAGGCACACATCTTTTTTTCCTTGTTCTGCTCTTTGATTGTCTTATGAGTACACTTGATTTAGTGAATGATTAATGTTATTGGAAATAATAGTCCTTACCAAATCCGATCTCGGTTAAAGGGAACCCGTCACCACTATTTTCACAAATACAGCTAGTGACAGGTTCCTATAGAGCTCTAATAACTATCTGACACCCTGCTTGTAGCTAAAAATTATGCCCCTGAGATTCCCATATATTCAACTTTATAGTTTTATCTGGTAACTAAGCATGGCTACATGTAGTCCAGGTGGGCGTGGCCTCCTCGGGCTGAATCCAGCAGCTCCTCCCCATCCCTATCTCTGTATGCTGCTATAATGTCATGTGACCAGGGTGACATCATCGCAGGTCCTATAGCTTTTGTAGCATTAGGAACTGTACACTATGAAATCACAGCATATTTTATCAAATGAAATCACAGCAGCCTGCATGGAGAGGAGTAGAAGTCCATGGAGGCTGCTGTGATGGTTTTATGTGGTCAGATATGTACATAGGGGTATAGTTTTCATATTAAGTAGCTCAAGGACCTTTGATGATGTCACCCTGGTCACATGACATTAGGCCACGCCCCCATGGACTCGCTCCAAAGCTGCATAGATACCAGGCAAGATTATAACTCTGATTTTATGGGGATCTGAGGGGGACAATTTTTAGCTAAAAGCAGGGTGTCAGATAGTTACTAGAGCTCTATGGGAACCTGCCACTACCTGTATTTGTGAAAATAGTGGTGACGGGTTCCCTTTAAGGGTGAACACATCTAACAGCTTATTTGGATCAACTAAAAAAGAATAGATTGTCCTTATGCAACCTCCACTATTGTTGTGGTATATGCTTCCTTTAATGAGTTTAATTAAACACAGAAAATGTGTTTCAAGAGTCTGGAGCCAGCATTATGTTGAATTAGAGGGGCTTCCTAAAAAGCCTAAAAAGAGTACAGTTGTTTAAGAATATGATTTATACTGATCTGATGTTTCACTTCAGTAAAATATGTTTGGTCCCACTCCCAAATTTTATATAGTGTGGGAACTCCTATTGGGGCATGGATAACGGGAATGTATAACTAGATATCTTGCTATGGGGCAGAGGTTGCATGTATCAGCACAGGAAGTTATTGATAGCATGGTTACAGCATAAACACCATAGGTGATATATTTCCTCTTTCTGTAAATTGTCCAATTTTACATCGGATTTAATTTAATAAAATTCCAACCTTCTGCGATTAGGATAAACAGAACTCTATGTGTACAGAAATTATATTGTCACAGCTCTTAAACACAGGTGTTTATTACTTTTAAATACATTTTTTTAAGTCAACGTTTGCAATAATAAACCAAAATATTATCTGACCACAGCATCTGCTTCACGTTAAAGAAATCCAATAACTGGGAAATAAGCTTCAGTAAATCACAATACAGAAACACTCAGTATCTCCTGAAAGTCTAGAGAAAATTGAAGGGCACACTAGAAATTCCAGTTAGTAAGATTTAGCCTTTTGCATACATTACTTGTTTCCATCAGTCTCAGAAGCCTCTTTCAAGGGGTACAAACCTCTAATCAAACTGGAAGAGGGACATTTAGTGAAATCAGTACATAGCTATGTGAAATTAACTGCAACATCAGTTTTGTTTAAATTAGTTAAATATGTCACAATTTTGGAACAAAAGACTTTGTGAGATTAATAGTAATCTAATTTTTTGAATGTAAAATATATAGCAGACTCTTAATGACGAGGCCTGGGCACATTTGGCAAGTTTTTGTATGTAGTGGTTTAAAGGCCATAACTTTTTGGCCATTAAATTTTTAAAGGATGATTTTTTTTAATTTATAGTTTTTCAGAGGGTTAATTTTACAAAAAAAGGATTTTTTGTAATGTATAGTACCTTTTTAAAATATATAAATCAATTCAAAATGACCATGATAAATTATTTCCATATTGTGTGATGCCCATTTTAATATATAGGATGTATAGTTTAAGGCAAGCAGGGTGAAAATGCTGATACCCTTTCATGTTTTGCCCTGGACCTATAAGAGCCCCAGTTGAATTGAGGAAATGACCCCCTGTGGAGACTGATGTCTGATCAGAGCTTTGATTAACCCCTCAAGACCTGGTGATCAACTGACCACTGGGTCTATAGAGCCAGAAGCAATGCCGGCTCTGCTATTCACTGCATAGTACTTCTTCAGCACTATACAGTGAAGAGAGGAGAAGGCAGAAGTGTTAATAAACTGCTTATGCCTTTTTCATAGGGTCACTGGCTCATGTCCGAACGACATTGCTGCAGCCCTGCATCAGCTAATTTCTATAGTCAATGGACAGTCAACATCCAGTTATCTTAGGGAAGATGGCAGTCCCAAAATAATGGGCAGAAAATAAGAATAAAATCTTCAAAAAATAAAAAATATTCCAACTAATAAAACAGAAAGGCTCATATTTCTGTCCAGTTACTGCAAAAATTAATCTGACATATTAAAGGAAGTCTACCATCAAAATCAAGCATGATAAACCTGCACTGCAGACACTGTGACTGTGGTAATCTGTGTTTTCCATGGAATCCTTCTAAAATAAACTTTTAAAATTATACTAATGAGTCTGAAGGACTTCTGGGGTGTTACCAGAGCTTCTCCAACTTGCAGCTTCACAGACTGTTATAATGTGCAAGGAGCACTTCCCCCTTCCACTGTGTGCTAAAATTTCCTCTGTTGCAGTGAGATTGCATCAGGCAGAGAGCGGGGGAAGTGCTTTGGAAGGGTTCGAACTTTAGCAGCCTGATAAAGCTGCAGTAACGAGGGGTAACACCTCAAGGAGTCCTTATGGGTTTTCAGCATAATTTTAAAGTTGATTTTAGAAGGAAGGAGGCCATAGATTTTCCTCATAAATGTCCTTTAAATTGTCAATTTGATCATCAGTAAATAAATTTCTTCCATGAAATTCTCATGGATGTATGAGATGAAGTTAATCAAACCATTGGGGGGTATTATAAAATTTTGGCTCACAAAAAGAACTCTTCAATAGACCAAGTACTACCACAGATAATCCCACCAGGATTTTTAGAAAACCTTTTTGTAGGGGAAATAAAATCTACCTCATTATGTTATGTTACCCATGTCCTCTAAGGTTCTAGCCCCCTTGATTTCAGAAGACGTGTACTTGTGAAAAGCTGCCCTCTGGTCTATCCACATGGTCAAGATAACCTGAATGGCTATTCTACATACACCAGTAGGCTACCTTTCGGCATAAACTCCACACAGCTCCTTTCAGTCTCCTCTAGGATTCCCTCTACTTTACAAGCTGAGAAATAGGTTTATACTCTACTACAACTTCTATTGCTCATATAATTACATTATGTTTTTGTCCTCTATAAACTGCTATTTTCATTTTGTTGTCTTCAAAGGGGTATTCTGGGATTATGAACATGTGATGCAAAAACCCATAATGCTATAAATAAATGAAAATAACAAAACTCAATGTCATTAGTCACAAAATGGAGCTTAAATAGTTTGATTTTATAAATCACAAAATTTCATTGCCTCTCTAAAGTAGGTGGAGTTATTACCAAGATGGCCACCACTGGAAACTACAAGTCCCATGGTCCTTTAGTTCTCAATAACTCCTCCTCCCTCTTATGTTCTGCCCCAAGTGATGATCTAACAGACTGTCCTGCTCTGTTACCATAGTAATGATGTGTAACTGCCAACACTGCACATTACCTTACTGAGATGACATCTCACCACAGCACTGGTCATACTGGATGCAGTGCGACCAACCAACTACAGACAAACATAGTGGTGATCACATGACCTGCCCAGGCAAGTGCAGGACATGTGATGCGGACATGTGACCAGCGGCCAGACTGATTAAAAGGCCAGTAGAAAATTTTACAACTAATTACATCTAACTTTATATTTTAAGGACCCATTTGTATATGAATTATGTGGACTCCTGGAATACTGCTTTAACACTTCCTTATTAACAAGTTATGTCCACTAACCTGGTTGTAGTGGGGTTGAAAGTTTGCATTAAGTTTTAAAAACTTTAATTGGAAATTTAAATGCCTCCACATCTAAAAATAGAATGCAATATATTTACTATTAAATGATTTTTTTAGTTCTAAATTTGTCTGATTAATAGCAACTTGAAAACAAAATCTTTCATTTTAACTCTAAAGGAAAAAGAAAGATACTGACTGGTATCAGCTGCTGATAAGTAAAGAATAAAAGGCCCTTGTTTCTTTCTACGAACTATTTTTCTTTATTCTTGGCTTCTGTTAGAACTTTTACTGACATAAAAAAGACAGGAAACCGCAGACTGTCCTGACAGCTTTTATGTTTATATTACGTAGGCTAATGAGGGAAATGGGGCATCTGAACAGTTAATGAAAACCTGCAGCTTTGGCAAATTAATTTACTGCATAGTTACACATTTTGTAGTTTTCACTTTATAGCTATAATATATATGTAAAAATTGGAAGAATTTTTAAACTATAGTTAATTTCATATAGCACACACCCAAAGGTTTATAAGCCCCACTCCCTATGATGTTTTTTAACTTACATAATATATATGTTCTCATAAAGACTGACTGTCTACTGTGCACAGACTGCGGTCTAACCTATGTCCATATACCCTTCTTAAGTCATAATATGGTCCTCTAGGCATTCATCTGGTGGGATTGGACTCTTTTTTTTGCAATGCTAATATTTTTGAGTTTATTGTACCATGATCAACTTCAGACCTGTTACCAACAAGTGCGTTTGTTCCCAGAAACTTGCTTTGTGCACTGACAGTATTACCCAGAAGAAACCTTGAACTGCTGAACTGACATGCTGAGTTCAGTCCAGTGATATAAAGTTGGGTCCAGGAAATCCTGGCAGAGCACCAAGCTAATTTTTTGTTCTGAACTTGCTCATCCTGTGTGTAATTGATGGGCACCCCTGCTGATATCACTTCTAAAAGACTGTGTACAATATGAGCAGGAATAGGACCTGTCCTATTCTTTTGGGGCCTGGACTGTCTTCTCCAGCACAGGGCCATTGCATCCACAGTAATGTGCATGAGCCAAAGACATGAGGATGTGTTCTAGATGTAGAAAATATGCTTACAAATTCCATAGTGTACATGTTGATGCCTAAGACTGATGTAGAAAGCAAGGATTTGAGGCTTATCTACATAGAATCACGAGTGACAATCAATGTTCTGAGTAGCTAGACAATAATTTTAAATCTGGTGGAGTTGACATGAAAATACATGGAATTAGTTTTTACAATTTTCACTATATGATCCAAATGACAAATTCCTTTTATTAGTTTGGCCAATATAATCATGAGAATCACCCAAGTTAAATAGTATTTTTGTAATTATTAGTAATTATTTTGTAGGACAAGCTGAGATTTGAATTTATATCATTTTGGAATCTACACATCCTTTGATCACTTTTTATCCATTTTTTTGAAGGTGACTAAAAGAGGCAATTTATGTTCTCTATAGAAGTTTATTTTACAATAAGCGGAAGTACGTATATATACAATAAATGGGGTAAATAAAACAATAGATAACATAAATAGTCAGAATTTTGATCTTTTTTTTAACATTAGGGAAAAGTTGGCTCAAATACACAGATCGCAGCATTTTGGAGACATTTTTATTTTTTAAAAAATAAAACTGTAACTCTAGTACTTAGTTTCCAATTGACTAAATAATATACCTATTAAATTTAAGTTGTGACCCCTGAAACAGAACCTGAGATCTGGGATATTTGATTTATTTTAATGTATTTATTTTTGTTTTAGCAAGTTGAGGGGCTAGAGAGAGTTTTTGTAATATTGTGTGAAAACTAACCATACCATAAAAAATGGCCTCCAGTTACTCTGTTTACTCTTTTTTATAAGGCTTTAACCTGCTAACCAGCTCAGTTTTTATTGGTCGTTGTGGATTATAACACGTATTTGCTTCGTATAACAATTTATTACAAAATACAATTATGCCAAGTTATTGCCTGCAATAACAAGTGATTCTAAGCCCCAGCACTCTCAAGGGCATGGCCGTGTCAATACAATTCTTACAACATATAGAATTTTTTTTTCTCCATTACTTTTCTGTGCTGACAATAATCTAATGCATTTTCAGATACATTACCCAAATAGGAATGAAACAAAGTAACCACTTTTACAGGATTTTCTTAGTGGCGGACATTTCTAAGAAAATAACAAATCTTACAGTCTTGGTTTATGACCTGAAGAATAAACAATTATGTGAAGTACAAAGTACAACATACTGAGATGTATAGGAAAGTTGAGACACTGGCTGGCTATAGTACCTTTAAATAAAAAGACGTCCATAGTTTAATGTAGACGTCACGCATTGATGAATGCATATCACTTAGAAACAATATTTAGATTTGTTGAAATGAATTATATCCATTAATATCCATCAGCATACAATAAACTATTTCCATATGTGTAAAGCAAATCCGAGGAAAACATTTCTCCATTTCACTTATTCAGAATTGTTTTTAACAGCTGGATTTTTTTACTTTAATACAATGTAGATCATTTACCACGCTGCTTCTAAATTATATGGTCTTAAAATATCCCCGAAGCCTTGGAATAGAAAGGGACCTCTGGTCATTGCTGTATGTGTTTCCCTGACAAATACAATTTATATAGTTTATTGTTAAAGGAACAAAAAGATGGACATCGCTAAAGGTAGTCATGATGCAGAAGCCAAATCATCATCCTAGTGAATAATTACTTACCTATAATAGTGCCGCTTGCATAGACCTTAACTCTATGAAGTTTCAATGTTCAGAGACAAGGCTTAATATTGACAGAAATAGAGAAAATAATTTCACTATGACCGGAGCTCCAAATATTCTTCTTCTCCCTCGTTATTCTATCTTAAAACATTGATGAACAGCACCAATTGCAGCAACGCCCCGGAAGAAGCCTTGCCGGCGAAACGCTGGGTCGGGTGGATAGAAAGCTAGCGTCCCGTTATGTGAATTTGTGATATGCACATTTTTAATGGACTCTTGTGAGTATGATGAACTGAAATAAATTTTAACTTTGTTGGAACGTACCACACCATCTGCCTGCATATTTTCTTCCAGCTACAAATATAATTAAAGGAGGATGATGAGAGTGCGATGGTGCTAGTCTGAATGGTGACATACTTTCAGCAGGAGAAACTGAAGATTGGTGCTGTTCATCGATGTTCTAAGATAGAATAACGAGGGAGAAGAAGAATATTTGGAGCTCCGGTCATAGTGAAATTATTTTCTCTATTTCTGTGGACTTTTTCAAAGACTGTGTGGACCGGTACTATACCGTGAGTAGCTCCTTAAGGGGCAAACTGTGCTTAATACTAGTTGGTTTTGTGCTCATGTTGTCATCCAACATGAACACTGAAATTACCCCGATCCCAGCAAATCCCTTTAATGCTACAATGATGAGAAATATCATGGGAATGGTATTCAAAGCATAAGCCCCAGCAATGGTGAATGCTATACTGTATCAATCAATTACTATCTTTTCTAAACTATTAAAGGGGTTCTTTCTGTCTTGGAAAATAAACAGCTGACAAAAAAGTATGGCGGTGGTGCTTTGTATTTAAGTTGAGTCACATTCACTTGATGGGCCGCATGTTGAATGACTGTCATCATTGACTAGCAAAGAGTAGATAGTGCTCACCAAAGCACTGCAAATGCATCAGGCAGCCAATCAGTGAGAGTGTCTGGTGTAATAATGAGGACTGATACAAAATGTATCACTTATTCTATGGATTGGCAATTTTTAAATCTGGAGAGCCCCAACTTTTTCCCATCAATACACATGATGATACAATCTTACATGACAGATCCACCACCAAATTGTAGTTGCATATAATAAAACTTTACAGGAGCCCAAGAGTTAAAGGCGGCCTTTCAAAGTGGCTAGTTACTATTTAGCTTTAGGATGGTGTACCTTAAAAAGTTATATTGTCACCCACTTTCCACATGGATGGTTAGACATTCTTTTTAAGATCCTCATCAGTTGTATGCTAACAATTGTTGTTTGCCGCTCTGGTTCTTTTTGGTTTTCACTGATTGACAGATGTGTCTGAAGAGTGAAGGTCAAGATGGCCAGGCATCAGCCATGGGTCATAACTGAGGAGGCAGCGAGTCATTACAAGCAGATTGACAAATCCAAGCCATAGATCAAACAGATAATTCAAGAGACTGAGAACAGATAAGAATCACAGGGTCAAGCAAAGACAGGTTGAAAAGCATATTACAGACTAAAAGCATTAATAAGAGATGTATAAAAATGTATCCACTGAAACATCCAAAACAATACACAAGTTAAACAAATAATCCTTTAACTCTTTACCGCTGCTCCCCAAATCTAGAATAGAGATTTCAGTCAAAAGAACATATCAGTACACTCCTGAAGGTCACTTTAAGCCTCCAGTTTCCTCCAGCAAGCACACATGCAGCACCCAGGTGAGGTCCTCCAGATAAAATCATTCTGCTTCAGGAGTTCCTCCCCAAGGGGTAGGTCTTGTTCCAAAGTAAAACTGTAGATAATAGTGTAAAACTGTTTCAACCCATAGTTAAGCATTAAATTAATTTATTATGCTTAAACAACATTATTACACAACATAGTTTAAAAAGGCCTTCAAAACTTTTTAAAAACATCAACTCCTCACAAACCGACTCAAGTTTCACCTTGTCAGCTTCTTCATGGGCATATCCATCTTGTATCTTGTATATATAGCATATATGAATCTCATACCTTGTTTTTCAGATGCAATGTTATAACCATTAAAAGAAAATATATTATTATGTAAAATATAAAGTACATAGAGAGAATATACAAAATGTAAAATTATATTATATATAACTATATTGTAATATAATATATATAAACCTATATATATATATATATATATATATATATATATATATATATATACATATATATATATACCTTCATAAAAATACACTGTCATTCAAAATCTACACTAAATTTAATAAACCTTAGACAAAGGTCCAACAGGAAATCAGCCAGGACTTTTTTTTGCAGCCACTTACCATGCAATGTGTTGTACTCACTGATGGAGCACTGGAAGCATTTCCGGAATAAGGTTTGGTACATAGCATTAAATATCATTTGTACAATCATGATAAACAGAGATAAATGAATGCTCCAATATTTGATTTGTAAAAGATTAATAATAATTTTTTATTTATATAGCGCACACAGATTATGCAGCACTGAACAAAGCTTACCAAGTTGGTCCCTGTCTCCATGGGGATCACA
Source organism: Engystomops pustulosus (assembly GCF_040894005.1). Taxonomy (NCBI): domain Eukaryota; kingdom Metazoa; phylum Chordata; class Amphibia; order Anura; family Leptodactylidae; genus Engystomops; species Engystomops pustulosus. Next base: position 61,608,037 of record NC_092411.1, read on the forward strand.
ATCTAAACAACCTACCAGTATGTTTTGGAGTGTGGGAGGAAACCAACGAAAACATGGAGAGAACATAAAAACTCTTTGCAGATGTTGACCTGAGTGGGACTTGAACCCAGGACTCCAGCGCTGCAAGGCAGAAGTGCTACCCTCTCAGCCACCGTGCCGTCCTAATTAAAAGATTAAAAGATTTGCTTCAGTTCCAAATATATTCGTTCAAAGCCAAAAGTTACTCCAAATGTCCCAGAAATTTTTATATAACCCCTTTCTATTTTCTTTAATTTTTCACTTTCCCTCACCCACCCACACTCTACTTAAGACCTGGGATGAATGACAGCTGTAGTTAGAAGATATTTTAAAAGATTTGTCAGAATCAAAACAGAAAAGTTTCCGATTTGCTTTGAGTTCTGAAAAATGGCTGATTCATATTGAATCTATGAACCAATGAACAGATTTGTTCATCCCTAATCATAAATGAAAAGAGAGAGCTATCAAGACCCATCATTGAAGAGCTGTTATTAGTTTATTTTTTTATACATAGTTAAATTAAATTAAAGGGAATCGACCACCAAGATGAAGGATTGTAAACCAAGTACACTATGTACTGTACCAAGTACACACATACTGATGTGTGCCCTCTGGCAGGATCCACACTTCTTTTAGCTTTTTATGCCCTTGTTTTTTAAGAAAAATTATTCAAATGTGCCTGAGTGGCTCCAGGCTTCATTGACACCTATGGAGCCTAAAAGCACCTTATGCTTATTTACATAAGTTTACAAAAAGCTTTTTTTTTAAAAAAAAAAACAGGGCATCAGAGCTAAAAGATGATCAGATCCTGCCAGAGGGGGCACACACCAGTATGTCAGTGTGCTAGGTTTACAATATTTCATCCTGGTGGTAGATGTCCTTTATGTAAACAGTTTTATATATTTTTCCATTAAAATACCTTACATTATCACAGTATCATTCTGGCTTTCAGCCAGATATATTCTTTTATATTTGAGCAGCAAAATATAATCAGTTTATTTGATGCTCACATAAAGTGTAAGGGGACAGCTAGAGACAAGTTATTACTGATTCCTAACTTTTTAGCCATCTTTTGGCAGCATTTCTTAATAAGAACACGTAGTCATTAATATATAATTCCATTAGCCTGTTCTACAGCATAAATCTAATACAAAACTCCTGTCAACTGCATGTGTAAACCTAGAGAATTCCTTTCCAATATTGTATCATGCAGTAAATCTCTGATAAGTTTTGTGTGCAGTTGAGCCATAAAATGATGTCACATAGAACATGTTCACATTTGTACACGCAGATTTTTGGAAAAGCAAACCGTTGTCTTCAATGACTAGATAGGGACTATCTATCTTCCCTTGTATTGTAAAGTTCTGCTGTATGAGTGGTACAAATAATGAAGGCTTTTTTAACATTTGTGGCAAGAAGTGCACAGACCAGGGCGAGTAAGGAAGGGGAAAAATCGGGCGGCCAAATTCACAATAACCAGCAATGGAAAACTGCCGTGGTTTAAAGCTAAAATGTCAACTCTGGACAAGGAATGAGCCACAATTATTAAAAAGTCCGGACCTCTTAATAATTCTGGCTAATAAAGCACTGGACTTAATATATTTACCCCAATGTTGTACTTGGCAAAAGAAACCTGGGTTTTATTTATTTTCATTAAGTTTTCGTAGTAAATGTGAAACACAATGGGGTAGATTTACTTACCTGGCCCATTCGCGATCCAGTGGCGCGTTCTCTGAACAGGATTCGGATCCGGACAGGATTTATGAAGGTAGTTCCTCTGCCGTCCACCAGGTGGCGCTGCTGCGCTCAAAATCATCTGAACGTGCCGGAATACACCGAGCTGGACCAGGTGAAGGTAAGCGCTTCCCAAGCGACACATTTTCGTTTTTAAATGCGGCGGTTTTTCCGAATACGTTGGGTTTTCGTTCAGCCACACACCCTGATTTCCATCGCGTGCATGCCCGATGCGCCACAATCCGATCACGTGCGCCAAAATCCCGGGGCAATTCAGGTACAGTCGGCGCAAATCGGAAATATTCGGATAACACGTTGGGAAAACGCGAATAGAGCCCTTAGTAAATGACCCCCAATATGGCAGTGCATACTAGCCATATCCTAATGGGGAAACCCTTACGATGTTTTCCTTTATTTTTTTTCCTGTTCCAAAGAAGTGGTGGGGGGGGGGGGGGTGTAAAAATTATAGACAGCTTTCAACAAGGCTTTAAAGACTGAGCAAATTGTTGTGAAAACCTTAAAAGTTTGAATCTTTTAAGGGATCCTGTTGCACTGATTCTGGTACGGCTGAATCTTTTTTTCTGTAGTCTCCACCAATGTTAATTATGGCACCAAATATGACAATTAGGCTCTATACTGTAAGGTGTGTAGTCTGATGATCTCTTTGTTAGCCCAAAACTGCCTCCCTGACAATAGAGAGCCTACTGCTCAGGAATATTGGCTGGCTGTAGGAAATTCCAAATTGTACCACAACTAGTGTAATTGCACCCATTAAAGGATGCTAAAAGTTGGCCTTGTTGGAGATGGTGACAGTTCCCCTTTAACCATAGGCTGCAGCACAACTTGAAATGAATGCAAGTGTCGTTTAATTACTGTGTTACAGGGTGTTTCGTCCCACTGCGACTGTCAACACGCTCATCCGACTAGTATGTACCTGCGGCTGACGTGTAGTATTGTGCAACTTCACTCTGTGTAAACATTCAGCATTTATACATGGTGCAGTACCACAATCCTATGCTCCAGCGACAGACACATACTATACAATTACGTCCTGTAACCTCGTAATAAAACAACACATTTACTTAAAGTTGTGCACTTTAATGCAGTAAAGGCAGTCCCCTACTTAAGGACACCCGACTTACAGACGACTCATAGTTGAAAACGGACCCCTCTGCCAACTGTGACTTCTGGTGTTTAGCTGCAAGGTGTCTGTAATGAATCATTATTGATAATCCTTGGTCACATTACAGCAAAAAATTGTGAAACTCCAATTGTCACTGGGGCCAAAAAAATTTGTCTGGATCTACAATTATAAAATATACAGTTTCAGGAAATCTCACAATCAAACATAATAAACCAGGGACACTTATTCATAGATTCACATACAGTGACTGTGGCAATCTTCTTATATATCAACGGCCTCCTTCCATCTAAAATCACGTAAAAAAATATGGTAATGAGCCAGGAGGGGTCTGGGGGTGCTTCTTCTGCTGCAGTGATATTTAATCATGCAGAGGGAGGGTGAGATAGTGGGGCTCTGGTATTAACATAATTATAAAAGTTGATTTTAGAAGGGAGGAGGCCATGGATAACAAGTAAAAGATTACTACAGTCACGGTGCCTGGATTTATGAGTAAGTGTCCCTGGCTTATCATGATGGATTTTGAGGGTAGATTTTGTTTACAAATCCCTTCTTGACATTTGATATACATGCATCTCCTGATATGGGAAGGGATGGTATGGCACCTTAGCTGTAGTGATGCATGGCACCGCCATCTATTACTGGCCCCCATATCATCATGATGTAATTTATCCAAAGGATCCTAGTTTTTATTTTATTGATTTTTATTACATTGAGAGATTGACAGGATAAATACATTAAAAAGGATCAATTTTAACTTCTGAAACTCAAATTGTGAAAAAAAATCATTATTTCTCTTGTATATTCAATTCTTTAATTTACATTAGGGTTGAATGGCAAAAAGGAAATGTCTTTATCTCTGTAGACAAATTCTTCCAAATCTTTCAGAAAACAGCTTGTATGTTACTCCTAGCCAGACGCACATATGCAAATACCAGGTGTCTGTGTAGAGCGCAGCTGTGAATGTGATTACTGCACTCTCTGTCTACATGGAACTGGAACTATTCCCTTTGCGTTTTGTGGCAGGGAAACACCCAAGAGAATCGTTTGAAAATGTGGTGATAATTCTGTATTATTTCAGTGCAGAGAACAGTTCTTAGCTGAGTATAAATGAACAGTAAGTGACATCACATCAAAGACTGTTCATAGTGTAGGGAGACGCTGTCAAGGAGTGGCCGTCATTTCCTGCCATACAGCAGACCTCACTCAGGATTCTGCCTCTCTCTTACTTCTGTTTATTTAGTGTCTCTGTATAATTCCAATCTATGGTTGTCCATTTTCCTGTTTTCCTATGATCAGAAGCCAAACAAGACTGGAAAAGCCTCATATATTTTATCAGTCCAATCTGCAGAACATATTGCTACAAGACAGACTTTGACAGTCTTTTGCTTTATGGAATAACTGGAAAAAACTTTGCTGAATGAGATTTTAGTTCCCTGTGTCACTGGGGTTACAGGACGCCAACCAGCTGATTATCACCAAGTTTTTATAAAGTCGGCATTAGTCATAAAGTTGTTTACAATAGGGTAAGGAAGTAAAGTGACCCCAATGCAGCAACGGGATAGTGGCCTTCTGCCCTCTGGCAATAATTAGTAATTATTCCAGAGATTGCTGCATGTAATTGGAAAATTATGAAATGCCTTTTGTCTGTAAGGATCTCATTATAAGTCAATGGGGGTAATTTATCACTAGGCCAGCACCTTGAAACAGTCTAACGTCTGACTTTGGAGCTCCGCTGCCCATCAGATTCATCCTTGATAAATCTGTTGCTAGTGTTCTTATGCTATGTGGGTTTGCGACAGAATAAAAAGAAGCAACGAAAACATCAAAAGTCGTAGCACATAGACCAGGGACTAAGTAAAGCACTACCTGGGGAATGAACTTGGAGTGAGGTGAAATTTACTCTTATGATTAATTTACTCTTAGACTCTTATGATAGGACAGTTATCATCCATTAAATATTGATCTCCTGACATCTGCTATCAGGGGAGAATCAGTAGAACACTCCCCACGTCCCCCCAATATACATTAGATCAGACGTGGGCAATTAGCCACAAAAGCATGATTAAGTTCCCCTGCCTGACCCCCTGGAAGCTGATGCATCATGGGTATGCAACCAGACCCGCAGGGAGAGTGGAGCATACAGCTGTCACCATGGCAGAGCATGGAGTAATAGGACCAAACAAAAAACAAAGTGATGTTTAAATTGTGCACAGCAGAGAAAAATAAAGTAAATACCAGGGTATGTACATCCCCAAAAAGACAGCAGCAGGGGTATACAAATATGCAGAGGAAAATTCATGGAAAAATAAGGAACAAGTGCCAAAAATAGTAAAAACAATTAAAGAAAGCTGAAAAAGCTGTAACAAACAACACAATACAACACACTGCCTGTTAGGCAGCTTTCCATGTGGTTAACCCCCTGGAAGCCCTGGAATCTGCGACACATGCACAGACAGCCCCTATAGCAGTGATGGCGAACCTTTTAGAGACCGAGTGCCCAAACTCCAAACCAAAGTCCATGTAATCATCGCAAAGTGCCAACACGTCTATTTAGCCTAAAATCACACCATACCACTCTATAAGGGATATATAATACTGCTACATGATGACCATTACCAGTACAACAAGATAAATACCACCATACTGATAATAAACAGACCACAGAAAGTCCAACATCACTAATTATATCACAAAGCAGGAGCAAGTACAGCAGAGAACACTACCCCCATCCAGTGAGAAACACTACCCCCATCCAGTGAGAAACACTACCCCCATCCAGTGAGAAACACTACCCCCATCCAGTGAGGAACACTACCCCCATCCAGTGAGGAATACTACCCCCATCCAGTGAGAAACACTACCCCCATCCAGTGAGAAACACTACCCCCATACAGTGAGGAATACTACCCCCATACAGTGAGGATCACTACCCCCATCCAGTGAGGATCACTACCCCCATCCAGTGAGGAACACTACCCCCATCCAGTGAGGAACACTACCCCCATCCAGTGAGGAACACTACCCCCATCCAGTGAGGATCACTACCTCCATCCAGTGAGGATCACTACCCCCATCCAGTGAGGATCACTACCTCCATCCAGTGAGGATCACTACCCCCATCCAGTGAGGAACACTACCCCCATCCAGGGGCAATATGAAGGATTTTTGAATTCGGGAGGGGGGGTGTAGGGTAATGTGTATGTTGTAGGGTGGAGGGTGGGTGCACTGAACAGCAAATCTACATGGAATCAGGCAGGTGAATTTACCATCAAATCACCACATGACAGATGTCTGTGGCCACACACACATACATATATATACTGCCCTTGGTCCAGAGCTCTGGGCACCTGTGCCATGCTGTCAGTGAGGGCAGTGTAGTGCACCCCAGGGTCACTGGCAGCATAGCACAGTGACAGGAGAACTGGACCAGGGGCAGTATATATGTGGCCACAGACATGTGTCATACAGGGCAGTTTGGGACACTAAACAATAAGCACCTACAGTTGTTCAGTGTCCCAAAGCTGCCTGCCTGCTGCCTGTGTAATACACACAGAGCAGCTCCTGCCCTCCTGCTGCACTCCTCTGTACTCACGGGGCACCGGCTGCTGCGTGCTCCGGCTGTTCTCTCTCTCTCTCTCCTCATGTTCCCGGGCTGAAGGGGGAGAGGGTGGAGGGGCGGCACAGACCTGCTCCTGTGTCTCTAGGCAGCACTAATGAGCACAGAGCAGGTCAGACGCAGCCTTCAGTGAAAGAGATCACTGGAGCTCTCGGCGATCGGCAGCTTTTCTTGTCTGCCAGTTCTAATGATTTATATATAGACAGCAGGGGATATGGTCCGCGTGCCCACAGAGAGGGCTCGGCGTGCCCTCTCTGGCACGCGTGCCATAGGTTCGCCACCACTGCCCTATAGGATACTGTTGTATGTAAAAAGTTATCTAAGGTAAGTAAAGGGTGCCCTGCAGTAACAATGAGTAATACCTATAAGTCAAAAAGTATGCGGATTAAAAAGCTACAGGTGCCAAAGAATTGTAATTATCAGAAATTGGGTCCAGGGAAAGGCAAGGTAGCCAAGGAGGGAATGAGGGGACAAAGTCCCCATGAGTATCATAGCTACAGTGGCTTCTCCAGGGGTGACTTGTTTCCTCTGTCTTACATGTTAACTACACCCCCGATGTTTCCAGTTCCAGTTTAAAGAAGAGTAATTGGATGTGTACTGCGCTTGCGTAAGTAGATTGCACATGCGCAGTGGGGGGCAATACGGGCAAGCAATACAAGAATACACTTTCTTGTTCTGCCATTATGCACAGCACCACACCACTCCCAGCACCGGCAACGTAACGAAGTCAGGACTAGAACAGAAAACAGCCACAAGCAGAGAAATCAGAGGAAAGTTGAGTTCTGTTGTTATTTTGTTCTTCATTAAACCTACACTGACATAAAAAGGGGAGGATGGAATGGAGTACAAAAAAGAGAGGGCACAAGGAGAGGGGGCGTTATAAAAGGGGGCACAAGGAGACATAGGCTGAGGTGGCACTATAAATGGAGGCTTATTGAGAAGCGGCATTATGAATGGGAGTATTAGGTATTGGCTAGAACTGCGTATCTTAGTCTGGCCCTCTAAAACGATTCCAATTTCTCATGTAAAATGTATTGCCTATCCCTGCATTAGATTACCCTCCATTCTAGCCAAAAATCATCTCAAGTGTTGGGACATCTTATGCTTTTCTAGAATTGACCTCACTCTGCCAGAAATGTAATATGATCATAAAATTCTACACCCCCCCCCCCCCATTTCCAGAACATTTTATTTATAACATATTATTTATAGCATGTAAATGAAACAATATAATTGTTGGTGGCTTAGCATATTATATAAAACATGTGTAAATTCAATTTTTATAAGGGTTTTAAATAGAATCCAGCTTTTTCTAGTCACTTTAAGAACTTATAAACCCGTCCAATTGCCCTTGGATTAGCATTTTGCAAGTATTTGACCATCAGGAGAACATGCCCTTATCCATGGTCCAATAGAAATAACAAAACATTAGTGATGAGAATGTAAAGTATTACTTGCTAGCTGCAATCCATCAGTACATCTGACACTGGATTTATGCCAATAAACATAACAGCTGGGTTAACATGACTTTTATGTCATGAATCCAAATTAACTTGAAAACCCTTCATTATGCTTCGTAGTGGAAATAAAATCTGAAAAGATAAAACCACCCAACATAGTTTCATTACATGAAGTGTATATGCCAACAAACTGAGGACATCACTGTGTACGGGATTGTGAAGCAGTATTGCATTACTCGCAGGTCAAATGTTTGCAACCTGTCCTGTAACAACTAAATCTGATCATGCACCTCAACTTACTGCCTGCGCTAGTTTTTGTAAGCCAGGCAAAAAGTATACCAAAAATGTTTTCAAATGGCCATTATTATCCCAATGGCCAACATTTATCAAAAACTGTTCCAGGTGCCATTTGCCTGTGTAGTGTGCAGAGGGTGTCAGATTCAGGAATTGTTGCACCTGTTCTTCATGAATCTGACTCCCCCTGCACCCCTTTTTTTTGGTGCACCTTTAACATAAAACGTGCTACACAATTCTCTCGGACTCTGCATGATAAATGTGGTCCAGGGTCCTACATGAGTATAGTGCGGACACTTTATAAATACATGGGCAAACAGTTTTCACTAAAAAAATTGTGCAAACTCAGGACAGAAAACTTGTATATGACCATTATATGTAAATGTACTGTATCAGTACCATGCAATGGGTCATATTTATCAGGTCTTGTACGCCTGAAATCTGGCCTATGCTGACCTATTTTCCTTTTTACGCCACCTCTATGTTAAGTGAGTATGGGCATGAAGGGGTGTGACCAGAGACTCCTGATAAATCCGGCAGGTGCCGGGGGAACATCATATGCTGGGGCATAAATAACGCCATTATATGATAAATCTCTCCCAATTCGCAAAAAAAAAGAGTGCAGCACAAAACATGGAGATAACAATACAAGATAATAAGCCCAAAAACTACATTTAGATTACCATAAGATATCTGGATTTACAGTACTTGTAAATGATTTAGCACAGTAAACAAATTCCAGTAGTTTACATGATACTGTATACAATATACTGACCATACAATTGATGAAACAAGATAGCCGGAAATATACAGCGGGGCATATTGATCAGGGCTTCTGCACCACGTCAATGCTAGCTAATTGATGTGTGCTGGTCCAGTTCCATGTACCAAACACAATGCAGTGCACAGAAGTCTGTGCATCATACAGTAATACTCCAAACTTGCAAATTCTAATTTTGAGACCAAATCACAGCCATTACACTTCACGATGTTATATAAAACATACAAGGTAAAAAGAGATCTGTCAAAATGACCAATATAAGAATCAAGGTCTATAATCTGGGTCTCATGACTGTAATTTGAATCCTGAGACAAAGTTTAAATCATCCTAGCCGTCTCCATACATAGCACCAGTTCAATATTTTATTAGATATATGTCACAAAACGCACAAGAGGTTAAAAATACATCCAAAGTGGAAACAACCCACATTATATGGGTCCAGAGACTGCATTTTATCCTGGAATACCCAAATCCTACCAAGACCCCGCCGCAAAGGTCAAAGAGTGACAGCCCTGCAACAATAGTAGTATGAAATAACAAGGGTGAAAATTAACAAAGCCCGGCACAAACCCAAAATATATATATGTATATGCAATCTACAAAACCTGTAGATTGCAGAGGTAACAGAGTAATAACAGTCTATTGGATATTATTTAGGAAGTGCCCTATGTAATTAGTTTTATATAAAATGGAGAAAAAGGTCTTGTTTTAACTTGTCTGTCATGAGGCCACGACTTGCCACTACACTCTCCGTCGCATCCCAAATGTGTGTGTCTCAGCATTTACTTATGCATGACTTAGTACAGAGAATACATATAAATACATGACAGCATATTTCCATATACATTTTTTATGACTGAAGTACACGTTTCAGTAGATTCTTAGAGAGCTCTGAAGGGGTTATTCGGAGATGTCTTTAATCAGTATGACTCAGTGTAATTACAGCTAAGTCCGCTGTTTTGGTAAACTTTCATCAATAGGCACACATCCTTTAACAGCTGGAAAACAACAAAGAGTTTTCTAAGGTTTGGCCCAGTAGTTCTAAACAGAAGAAATTGTTAATCACATTTGCAATTTGTTGCTAAATTTCAGATAAGTTCCACATGGTCCTACCAACATGTCTAAGCTTTGTCTGTAAGATTTTAATAGAAACATCAATCTTCTCTTGTAACCTAAATAAGTTGTTCTGATTCTTTTATATGACCATTGTGCACATAGCATTTACACAGTGATACGACCAATCTTCATAAACACCTCCATACAGTGATTATATACTAGAATATAGAGGTGATAAACAGGGAATGTGCAGGCCACGGATAGTAAGCAAAAGCTGTGATTGCAAGACATTTTGGGTCTCTACCAATCTCTAGAAACATGTGTTGGCTCAAGATTATTCATGTTACCCTAATTACCGTATATACTCGAGTATAAGCAGACTCGAGTATAAGCCGAGACCCCTCATTTTAACACAAAAAACTGGGAAAACCTTTTAACTTGAGTATAAGCGGAGGGTGGGAAGTCTGCCTGCCCCTGTAGTACGTAGCCTGCCTACCCCCCAGTATATAGCCTGCCAGCCCCCTGTAGTATATAGCCTGCCAGTCCCCTGTAGTATATAGCCTGCCAGCCCCCTGTAGTATATAGCCAACCAGCTCCCTATAGTATATAGCCAACCAGCTCCCTGTAGTATACATCCTGCCAGCCCCCTGTAGTATACATCCTGCCAGCCTGTGTAGTATATAGCCTGCCCGCCCTTGTAGTGTATAGCCTACAAGCCCCTGTAGTATATAGCCTGCCAGCCCTTGTAGTATATAGCTTGCCTGCCCCTGTAGTATGTAACCTGCAAAAAAACAAACAGTGTACACACCTTCCGACGCCCTCCTCTTTTATCGATCGATGCCCCGGTATCTTCTGCATGTTCCGGCGCTGTCCGTCGCAGGGATCATGACGTCAGACGCTTGCGGACATCATACTGTGTGCCAATGTAAGAGAGCAGCTGACATCACAATGGACGTCATGGGGACACCCAGAAGATACCGGAGCATCGATCAATTGAAGAGGACCTGCCGGGGGGGGGGGGGGGGGGAGGGAGGTGGCTGTTGGTGAGTACACGGTTTGGTTTTTTTTTCTTGACTCGAGTATAAGCCGAGTTAGGATTTTTCAGCACATTTTTTGTGCTAAAAAACTCAGCTTATACTCGAGTATATACGGTATTAATGGAAATAATATGCAACATTTTCCAGGATGGGTCCTGGGTACAAGTCCCACCCAGATCAACATCTGCAAAGACTTTGTATATTCTCGATCTGTTTGCGTGGGTTTCCTCCAGGTCCTCTGTTTTCCTCCCACACTCCAAAACATACTGGCAGGTTGATTAAATTGTGATCGACATGTGGCAAGCTCTGTGCAGTGCTGCGTAATGTGTAGGCGCTATATAAATAAAGAATTATTATTATGACATGAATCGGTATTAAAACTAAAAGAGTATATCTATTCCAAAAGGAACATATTCCCAACTGTTGACAGTTCTGGAATAGATATACTGGTTTGGTTTTAATCCTGTATCATAAAAATAAGGCTTCTTATAGGTCATGCTTGATGTCAAGGTAGCTAAAAGAATCCTCCTAGTGGAGCATCAATAGCTACAAGACTCCACACGCCTACAATTGGCAGTCTCTGTAAGGAGAACTTTTACTTTCCAACCCTACTCTTATTATTACACGAGAATTAAGCAGCACTCCAGTGCGTCAATAGTTAGGTGAAGAAAGTGAAAATGCTTTATTCCATGTTCAGAAGTACAACAAGGTACAGCAGCAACGTTTCGGCTCCAAGGAGCCTTTTTCAAGCCTTGAAAGGCTCCTTGGAGGCTTGAAAAAGGCTCCTTGGAGCCGAAACGTTGCTGCTGTACCTTGTTGTACTTCTGAACATGGAATAAAGCATTTTCACTTTCTTCACCTAACTATTGACACCCTGGAGTGCTGCTTAATTCTCGTGTATTACATTTGAAGGACCTGGAGCCTGTTCTCAGCGAGCTTGCACCCACCTGCACCTTCGTTTGTGTGCTGCTTAAACTTTCTACAAGTACCCTTATTATTAGTTACATCAATTATTAAAGATTTCTCATGCAATAATAGTGTCCTTTTTGTGTCCAATGAATTAATATTGACTTCTTTTTGCCGTAAACAGCATAAGAGCCATGGTAAAAATGCCCCAAAAGTGCCTAAAAACATTTTAAAAATTACCCCAATCTGATATAATGCACAGTTACTTCCTCTTTATAAAACAATGGGCCACATTTATTAACTGGCCTGCGCTAGTTTTCTGGCGTACTTTGCACATAAATACATGCACACGTATGTATGTTACGTTTTAACCAGTATTGTGTCGCTGCTGCATTGTGTCCGCTGCGATGCAATACCCTGCACCTTAATGGCCATTCTGGTGCAGATTTGCACTACGCACCACGTTTATGTCGGCAGGTCTGCCATAATTGTGGTGCACGCCCATTAAACTAAGTGCATGAAAAAAAAACTGGCACAGTTTAGGCACTTTGACTGCGTTACGCGTGCGCCAGATTCATGAAGACTGTGCTCCAGTCTTCATTGTTCCAATGCAAACTGCATGTAGTCCAGTGAGCCTCACGATTAATAAATGTGGGCCAATAACTTTCTTTAGTTCTCTCTTTACAATAATAGTGTACATTATTTCCCCTACACAGTTATGATGCTAAATTGTTGCAGGAAATATCAAAATAATGCCCCCTATATGGTTGAAATATCTCTTCTATACATTCACACATTTGAAATTACAACAAATATGACTTATCCCTATCCCTATGATGAACATAGCTGCTCAGGTTACAGACCTCCTTTGCCATGTGTCCTGCATGGATGTTGACTTGGCACCGTCAGGCACATGGGAGTCTCCAGTGTCTGGTGGCTTTTAGGCTAAAATCCTGAAGTGACCTCTGTCATACAAGAAAGTACTATGAACCCATATGCTACCACTTTCCATTATGACACCCCTGTGTCCCTACTCCTTTAGTACATCAACCTCTATGTCCCCACACCTTTATACTCTAAATACCATTAACCTCTTGTCTGGATTGTAAGGTTGTGGCAACAGTATTGTTTTGGATTAAATGTAAAAAAAAAAAGATGATTTTTTTCTCTTGTGGACACTCCGGACTGGATGCCCTAGGCACGGGCTCTCGATAGCCTAATGGATAATATGATTCTCATAACAAATCATTAGAAGTTCTGATGCTGACAAGTTGGACAACATAGAGCATACCTCTCCAGCATGAGTTCATTGCTTTATCTTATAAATTGCTAGATGACTCTGCAAAGTATTCATTACTGCATGCAACACAATTACATCATCTCCGTAATCCAGGCCAATGTGTGCGCTGTCCTACAGATCCACATTACATGGAAATGAGCGCAGCTGATAACACTGGGAACACATCTCAGGCGTGGAAGCCATCTGGTGGAGAGTAATTCTGGGTAAAGACATCCATTAGTCAGGAAGAGGTTTCCGTGTAATTGCATGTGAAAATATGTGAAAGTACAGGCAGTGATACCTCAACATGCGCTGCAAGTGTCATGTCTAATAAGACCAAGATAAAATGCAGAGTTTCATTTATATTACATAACATATAGAATATGCACTGATCATAGGTTCCTTGGCAATGTAATTGTTATCTTTATGGTTGATTTCAGGTTCATAGCCTCCTTTCATGTAGAAAGAGGTTTTACAACAGACCATGAGTCCATTAATTTTTACATTTACATAACGGTACATGTAATATGTGGTCACTGTCTAAATGTTCTTAGACTCTTGTGAGAAAACTATTCAGACTTTATTTTATACAGATTCATCATAAATAGTTACAGACCACTTACTTTATTTTTCTGAAAAATGCAATACCATAGAGCAAAATGTTGGGGTCTTATGCCTTGGGTTTTAATTTAGCCAGGTATTATTTCTGATATTCAGAAGGAATTTTGCGTCATAGGACATATTGCCGGATCGGTGGACGAACAGCAAAACTTTCCCTGGCTACGACTGGCCAGGGGTTTCTCACCAATCATAGCCATGGCTAGTTGCTAGGGATGCCAGTTTGTCAGATTTGCTCTTCGCCCAATGAATCCGGCAATATGTCCATGTTAGGTGACCTAACCCGAACTTGAGTGTCAGATCCGCTCATCTCTACCAGGTAGGTTATTTTTCTCTTATGTATTATCTTGTACATAGAGGGGAAACATTTTCTATTTTGAAGCCCAACCAGCAGAGTACTTTTCAGCAAATGTTGCCTGAAGCTACATTATTGTTAAAGGACAAGCTTAAATAAATATCTGTGTTTTTAAAAACGTAAGGAAATCAGAATTGAATATTTCTCTATAATCTGTGTAGACAACAATGAGAACAGTATAACAGATTTTAATAAGCAGAGCTATTACATGCTACAGTTCATTAACTAGAGTGACATGCTATGAACAAGTGGCTCCCACTGGAAAAGAAGCACATAGCCACGAATCAGATCTTGCCTCCCAGTAGAGTAAATGGATGATCATGTGCATACAAAAGGGGTTGTCTGAGATTGGACAAGATTTGGATCAAGGCAGGCAAAGGAAGCATTACCTATATGTTGAATACCTGGCTGCATGAAGAGAATCTGTCAGTAATATACCAAACAAAGCTGCAGACAGTGTTAGGTAGTGTTCCTGGAGATCTGTGTTGCCATATCTTTGTGTGTGCGGCTACAAGCAGCAGGAGAGTGAATTACATTTATATTCCAGGATGGTAGCTGTATTGGTGCACTGTTGTGGGAGAGCTCTTCAATGTACTGCTACACAGCCCATTCCCCATCTATAGCTGCTTCTATTTGAAGACAACAGTAGTTATTCAGGGGGCAGGGTGAATGCTGTACTCATTGAAGAGCTCTCAAAATCCAGTGCACCAGACTGATCCAAGTGCAGCTACAATCCTGGAATATAAATGCATTTTGCACAGCCCTGCAATAGTTTCCAGCTCTATCTGATGGACCTGTGATAAGACTTGTCTGACCAATGAACAATGCCAACCCAGCCTTCTGAATTGGCCTAGATGAGTTGATTCCAGTGCAATGTTGAAATTAATGTCATTAACATACGCATATCTCATGTAATTATAGAATTGTGGTTGCTATGCCCTAGAGCCCAGCGATGTCTAAGATAGAAATACTTTATTCTTCTAGAATATTGATTTGGTTATTAGGTCATGAAAGCCGAGTTAGTCACTTTCAGAAAATGTCCAGATTTAGATGATAGGGATGTTCATTAAAGCAACAAAATCAAAAAATGAATAAGGGGTCAATAGAAGAGTTTGGAAACTATAATACAAGTGACCAAATGTGTTACTCTTCAAAAAATGAAATTTCCTACATGTACTTGTGTTTAAGGTGTTCAAGGTTTCATTTTGAACATATCCATGATGAAGTTTTGCAAATAGACGGGTGCTAAGAGCATTGTATGCTGGGTAATTATGTCATTGGGGATACACAGCTGCTGATACAATTTAGTTAAAATGATAAAAAAGTCAGTAACACAAAACAGAACCAATGAAGAGGTATATCTTGCGGGTCAGGTCAATAAGAGGTCACATACAAATCACCATGAACTTTTCAGGAACAGAATTTCCTGGATATGTGCCTTATTTATTTATCCATGAAGTAATCCATCTGTCTGCAAAGGCACAATTCTATGAATAATGCATTTGTGTTCCAACTCATTGTTTTTGCAGTTGCCATGGAAAAATATGTTTAGTTTTTCTCCTAAAAAACGAAAAGGATTTTGTATTTCGCATTTTTATTATGTCATTAGGTAAGAGATAAAGAACTAAACACAGAGACAAGGTGCAAGTAGAATGTGTGGAGTTCATGGGTGAAAACGTTGCTTGCTTAAATATAGTAACAAATCGCTTGGTTTTTGTAACATGAAATTTATGTAGTTGTAGGTTTCAAGTTCTTTTTTTAGCCTATTGCAAGTAATGATAGACATGTAAAAAGAGATAAAAATGGGTAAGTACGGACGGGTAAGAAAATGTGTCCCAGTTTGTTAATGGATCCATGTACTTGTTGCAATAAACTTGGGTCCTGTCCACTTGTACAGACCAGATTACACCATTCAGATCTGTGAAAGAGCAAAAACTGTGCAGGTTACATATATAATATGTAAGTTGAAAAGTGGATTCAGAAAGATACCTTACGTAAAGGGTCTATTTCTCTACTATATAACTATATCCTCTCACAGGGCCGTGGAACAACCCCATCTTACATTTGAAGCTGGGAATGTCTCTTTCAGGGGTACATGTCATGAAAATTCACCTCCGGTAACACAGATTCTTCAGATGTGTCATAACGCGAGAGAAATCTTACAAACTATTGACTCATTGGTATTATCCACCTATAGAGCTGGTTCAAAAGAAACTTCTTGATGCAGACAAATGTTTGAGATCTGGTAATGGAGGAGGCACTTTATGTCATATATTCTGCAGATGCCCCAAACTATTCCCCTTTTTGGCATAATTCCAAACCCAAATAAGTAATATTGTAGGTAAACAGGTCATCTTAGCGCCAGATTTTGTCTCACTTTAGTTACCAAATAGATCATGGTCCACCATCTAAAGATGATCTAACTACATAGCGAGTCCAAGCAGTAAAGTTGGTCATTCCTGCTAAATGGCTTCTCACGATCTCAGGATGGATTGATCGAGTTGACAACATATGTCGCCTAGAGGAGCTAGCTAGCTGGGAGTCCAGAATGCAGATTTAACAGTTTTAAAAGTATCTGGGAACCGTATAGCAATTCATCTTCGAACCAACGGAATGGCAGTACCTAGATACACACTTGATGAACTGCCGAGCTTTAATAGAGTGCTAATTTAGGAGACACAATGGCTAGCTTTATTGATATCAGGAAGAGATGCTCTATTTATCTTATGATGTATTTTATCTTAGGATGTATTTCATGATTTCTTTACATGGTCAGCTTGTGTGTCTGACCAGTAGACTGGATTTGTCCTATAAAGACAACCTATAGAAGAGAGATCCCCTAAGAAGGAGCAGCAGGTAAGGATTGTGTGGCAGAAATAGGAGTGGTGGGCGGCCAGGGCACGGAGGATCTCCTCACCATGCAGCCATCTTTGTCAACGCCACAAGCAGAAGTTGCCCTGTATGGCTTTTTATAGCTGAAGCAATGTCTTAGTAAGACAGCCTACATTCATTTTGGTTTAATACAAAGACAAAATGATGTTATATATTTAACTATCTAAAACTCTAAATACTCCCTATACTCACAAGTTCTTGAGTTTTGTCATGTATATTGAGGCAAAATATTTTAGTTTCATTCACACAATATTTTATTATCTAGATTCATTTTCTGATCTGACCTCAGCATGCTGAGGAGGTAGAGGAGGGCTTAGCTTAAATCCAGGAAAATTTCAGCTCTGTGACTTCAAATCTATTCCAAAATTAAGTCAAGTCCCTACTGGACAGCCAAGAAGGTCACTATCTGACCGGAGCAGTTTAATCCAAATGGAATGCAATTCTTGATAAAATTGTAAAACCACACTGTTCACTCTGATTCTGTCTGTACGAGGAAACATTGAACAGTGTTCTATGCACATTACAATAAATTAATGATATGCATTACTATCATGATATGGTTCCAGTGTTTAGGGTATAGCATCTCCTAGAGCTCTGTCCAGGCAAACAGATAATCATTTCTACTTCAACTATTACAGAATATATCTATGTTCATTGTTCCTGCATTAAAGAATAATAGGCACTTTGATTATGCACATGCATGGCCTGGTAAAATGTCAGGGCACACTTGGGGCAATAGAACTCAACCCCAAAGGTAATGTTTATTTTGGATGAGGCGCCACTAAATTACTTTCCTTTTATGTATTTAGAAAGTAAGAGCATTGAGTTTACCCCAGTTAAATTAACAGGTGGGCAAAATGGATAAGTAGGCAAATCTATTGGCTGCTTAGACTGTTCATATGCCGTACATCCTGAAAAGGGGTGTAATTGGCTCGTAGAGGGCCCATATCACGAAAAGGGGGCGTGTTGCCGCCAATGTGTCATAACTATGTAAAGCCACACTGTAAACCCTGACATTTTTCGATTAATGATCTAATGCATGAGCAGGTTTATATCATATTAAGAAAGCCACAATTGCATCTTACTTTCAAAAGGTAAACTAAGGGTCCATCTCTCCACCCACCTAATCATATCTGAATGGTTTTAAAAAGACTAGTACGGGACCAGCGTCTTTCTAATAGAACATATCCAACTTTTATTTAGATTCCATTTAAAATATCCACAAGTCATGGTACAATGGTTTAAAGTGCATGAGAAGAGGATAAAAAGGAAAAAGCTGCTTAGCTACGTGTATCTAATTGCATGTTCTTTCTCAAGGATGTTCTTTCTGGAGCTTGCTTGAGAAAGAACGTGGAGTTCAAAATGCGTAGATAAGCTGTTTTTTTTATTAACTTATCATGCACTTTAAACCATTGTACCATGACTTCTGGAAGTTTTAAAATTGAATCTAAATAAAAGTTGGAAATGTTTAATCTGAAAGTCTCTAGCTTTACACTATAATGATTCTCGCTATGTTTGCAACCTGCTGATCAACGGTCCTCTTTCCAGTACAGATGTCTACAGGCACATGTGTGTGAAACTAAATGTATTGAAAGAAGGTCAGAGGTCACTTACTTTGGACTTTTTTTTAAGCTGAAAGGTCAGTGACACTAAGGTGAGCACTACAGTCTCTTACCCTGTATGGCAGAACTACTGTAATACTCCACTAAATACTGTAATGTCTGACTATTTCAGCTGCACCGATATGATCTTTGGCAAAAAGTGAAAAAAAAGGGCTCCTGTGATTCCTGCAATACAATTATCTAACATACTTGATGCTATGCGTTCTTCAGTAGGCATATTCTGCAGGACATACACTTGCTAGGACATGCTCAATCATGTACTTAACAGATAAAAACTTGAACCCAGTGAATGAAAAAAAATGTGAAAGAATCCTATAATAGTGATCATAGCAAGTAAATACAGTGCAGAATGTTTGGGAGTTGAATATACAGCAATGAACCATGCACTGTACCTACATGTAGTTCCCATGTGGCATATTAGGGGACTGCACAATTGTATTGCTCCCATTCATGATAAGATGGTGAGTAGAGACTGTATAAATAGTGATTTGCATTTCACTTATTGCCATCAGATGAGAACAATTATTATAATTTTAAATATTTCCTTATGTGAAAAAATTAAATAATTTCCATTGTAATCCTATGTGAGAAAAACATGGCAAAACCTATACATATGTGTACACATGTATATGCATACCCCCTGAGGAAAAAAGGCCCAATATGTGAGTTGGGGCTTCCTGACCAAATTCAGCCAATCCACATGGGTAAGACCCTTTCCCTTATTTACTGGTCTTTATATGTGCTGCTTTTGTAACTCACTTGAGTGGTTGTATTTAAAAAAAAATTAACATATGTTACTGAATAGGAAATAGTGCATTCATGTCAGGTCCTTGATACTTTTTTGGCTAAACTAAACTGACTGCTCACCTGTCATCCTAATCCTTTTTTGTTCCCCTCTTTTTGTTGTGCAATATATTCAATTTTCTGTACTATAAATTCATGGTGAAATATGTTTTAAAGTAATTTGACAATAAAGACTAATATTTTTACTGTAATTTTGCCTCCAATTTGTGTAACGTTGGAGTCTAATATGGGAGATGTTCCCAATGTAACCCCTTAGCACGGGTACACTTCAAAGTGATATAGGTTTGGCCCAATTATCTAAAAATCAAGGTTACAAAAATATGTAAATGAGCTACAAGTGCTCCTGGAGTCATCACCAGAGGCTCTTTGGGCTCCAGCATCACAGACTAGGACAAGTCCCCTGGAGAACTTCTTACCCACCTACTGTATACATGTACTGGTCTCCAATACTGGCCAAATTCTGTTGAAGTATCCGGAATGTAATTTTCAAATATTGGGGCAGATTTATAAAAAAAAAAGGTTAGACAGTGTAGAGTTAGACCAGACAGTCCTATTTTGCACCAGATTCATATAAGTGTCTGGTACTGGATGATAAATCTGTCTAGTCGTACTCTTCACCTCCTATTAGTTGGCTTACTTTACGCCAAAAAATAAGGACAAAATTCTGTCGGGTGAGCAACTTTACCTGAAAATTCTGCACTGAAATGGCCGTTCTGGCGCTCAGTCGGACCAGAATTGTGTTTTACACTCTATGTTAAAGGTGCACCAAAGAAATTTGATGCACTCTGATAGAGCAGTGCAGGGGGCGCCAGATTCATAAAGAACGTGTGGCACAACTCATGAATCTGGCGTCCTCTGCACTATAGTGCACCTAGTGCAGTTTGCACTGT
This sequence comes from Engystomops pustulosus, assembly GCF_040894005.1. Lineage (NCBI taxonomy): Eukaryota > Metazoa > Chordata > Amphibia > Anura > Leptodactylidae > Engystomops > Engystomops pustulosus. The sequence goes on from NC_092411.1 coordinate 61,628,543, forward strand.
TTTTGATAAATGTATGCCTATGTGTACAGTATTGAGTAAAAACTACTACAGTCTGACTGATCAATCATTATGTTGATCTATGTACCAAGCAATTTTCCTAACAATTGTAACCACCGACCTTTTCCATATTTTTTGTCATGATTTTCAATATGTTTTAACAATTACCTTTGAGAAGATGAAAAGAATGCAAAAATAGTTTCCCATGGGTTGTCTATCCGGAAAACAAATGAAATACTGCTCATAGAATCTCCCTTACACAAAAATCATTCATCAATCTTTACAGTACCTATGATTAAAAAAATGTTCAATGAATGCACAAGCTGAACTCTGATCTTGATGGATGTTTAGCTGCCTGTAAATGCTTGTCAGATGGCAAATGCCTGCACAAAATTATACATGTACTCATGGCATTGGTTAACTGATTGCACCGAAGTTAATTTATGGCATTGGATTAAGTTCCGGGGCTTTTCTCATTCTATGGTATTAATAAATGTTATACATGATTATAACTTTCCTTTACATACCAAAAATAATCAAATTACTAAATGTATATTACTATGGTGGAGTTTTTACTACCTTTATAGTTTGTGTACAGGGCAAGTTATTTCCAATTGGTGATGTTTTATTCATAGGTGTATTTTTCATTTTTGCAACATCCAACATGAGGTTTACATTGCGTAGTCCTGTGATTTAGGACACAATTAAAGGTCACCCTTGATTAAAGTATCCCATGAGTTCTACCCTTTATTTGTTTTAGAGCAATTCAGCAATAAATGTTATTGGGGGTCATTTACTAAGGGCCTGATTCACGTTTTCCCGACGTGTTACCTGAATATTTCCGATTTGCGCCGATTTTCCCTGAATTGCCCTGGAAATTTGGCGCACGCGATCGGATTGTGGCGCCTCGGCGCTGGCATGCACGCGGCAGAAATCGTGGGGCGTGGCATAAACGAAAACCCGACGGATTCTGATAAACCGCCACATTTAAAAAGAAAAAGGGTCGCGGGACTCGCGCTTACCTTCACTTGGTTCGGCTTGGTGTAGATCAGTGCATTCCGGGGAACTTCAGCGCAGCAGCGCCACCTGGTGGACGTCGGAGGAACTGCCTTAGTGAATCGTCGGAAGACCCGAATCCACCGCAGAGAACGCGCCGCTGGATAGCGAATGGTCCGGGTAAGTAAATCTGACCCTTTGTTTGTATACTGAAAAGTTATACAGTTTTCCCATGTACTTTCTGTATCAATTCCTCACTGTTTTCTAGATCTCTGCTTGCTGTCAATCTAAAGAAAACTTCACTGTTTATTTCTTGGACAGAAATCCGACCATCGTCACACAAGTGCACGGCTCGTTATAACGCATAGATGTGATTACTCTCTGTGATAATAACGAGCTGTGCACCTGTGAGACCAGGGTCAGATTTCTATTCACTGGAAGTAAACATAGAAGCTTTCTATAGAATGACAGCAAGCAGAGATCCAGAAAACTGTGAGGAATTGATACAGAAATGATATTGAAAATATTTATAATTTTTTATCGTGCAAACAATAACATTAATTTGCTGAAATGAGAATACCCCTTTAAGGTCCAACACAACTGAAACATTTAAACAAGGTAAAAGCCATGTACAGCTTATTGTATTCTTTATTACATAAATGTATAGAAAAATAAATCAAATCAACTTTATAAAAAACATTTATATGTTTTCAGGTCTTCTATAGTAGCATGATAAAATCCTTTACAGTCTGATTTAGTAGCCATATATAATATCAGCCTTATCCAGCTACCCAACCCCTTATTGTCTGTAGATCAGTAAGATGCAAGAAATGGCATATAAAATAGAATAATATATTTCTGTAGAATTTGAATACCTATAGTAGGATTGAGATTTAAATTCTTGTTTAACCTTTTTTCATGCTAAGTTGTTCAAAAAGCCTTGATGTTCCATACTGTTTCCATAACTTTCCAGGTATATTTCCAGACACTCAATTGCACCCAATACATAACCTTCCAATGAAAGTCAGCCACTATTTGCAGTGGTGTTGTACAGTAGAAACCCAAACTGCTATAATTAACTATTAATATAATTAACTATTAACTAAAGCTAGATACAACTACATTGTCTTTATTGATAAATTGAGGTTCTTATAGGGAGCCAATGACAGTTGTGAATGTGGAAGCCTCATGGGGAACGTCAATTCTGCCTTTGGTGTGGAGCAACACACTGCCAGAGCTGCTAGAGGAATGATCTAGGGAGCCATGACATATGACAATCATTTAGCTCTAGTAGTGATTTATGTGTTGATCCTTATGACAGCCTTTGAACTGGCACTTTTCTTCAGCATTAGGATTTCCTACACACAGGAGGGGTGTCCCAGGAATGTCTCCGCCAGGTTACAATTCTTTATTGCCCAATCACCATATTTATCTGCATTCAAGCATTTATTAGACCAACTGGCATGCCAGCTTTGGTAGCCTAAAAGTTTGTAGGATCTACAAGCCCAGCTGCAGCATCTACAGAAAATGTGATACAAAATAACACTTGGAACCTGTATAGATCCATGCTTAAAGAAGACCTTGTTGAGAAGGACCTGGGGGTTCTAGTAGATCATAGATTAAATAACAGCATGCAATGTCAATCAGCTGCCTCTAAAGCCAGTAGGATCTTGTCATCTATAAAAAGAGATATGGACTCTCAGGATAGGGATGTAATATTACTGTGCAATGCATTGGTTTGGCCTCACCTGCAATATGCTTCCCAGTTCTTGGCACCAGCCCAAAAAATTATAAGGGGTATGGATTGGTTCATATCCAATTTTATTTTATGCTAGTAATGTTTATGATTCAGTCATTTAGAGTGTAAGCACATGTATCCACCATTTTGTTTGTATTTGTATTCCGCCATCTTATGATGGCTCTGTCATCTTGTTCTTGTATTGGTGCTTACAAGCATGAACATATGAAATATAGACTGCACCTACATGTGGAAATCACCTATTGCAGCTGGCTTAACCACAAATGGCTGTGGTTAAGCTTCAAACACATGTTAATTGAAACAGCACCCCCACACACCGGAAAGACCCGTCTCTTCATTGTCTTAGACTGTGTTTTATCCCCAAAGTAGTTTTAAAAACATTTTAACCTTTAACTCAAAATTACCCTAGTCAATATGGTGATGTAGACTTCATTTTGAAAACTACAGGGGCTGTTCTCTTTCAGCACACAACGATGATGTTGGGAAATGCTAATTGATTAATGTCCTGTGACGAGTGCATAATTGTGAATATATATATATATTAGTGTATGAAACAATAATAAAGGAGAGAGCTTTTTTTCATGAATACTTGTGCGTTTATGATCATTAGCCTGGCTTAAGCCTTATTAATTAATAACAAATCAATCAATAATTTGGCAACCTTCATCAATACGTGAGACTGCCCCAACAGATAGGTGAAAAGATTATAACAATTAGATTTATTTAGTCTCAAAAAGAGAAGCCTAAGGAGGGACAAGAATAATTTATATAAATATATGAATTGTGTGTACGAAAATGATGGTGGAAAGTTGTTTTAGGTTAAATCAAAAGACAAGAGGACATGGTCTCCGTCTGGAGAAAACAAAGTTTAATCACCCGAGGCAACAAGGCTTCTTTATTGTGAGAACTGTATACATGTGGAATAGCTGAGCTCAGGCTCTTGTCACAGCAAGGACAGCAGAGAGCTTTGAGAAGGACAAAGATGCCTTTTAACATCAAAATAACATTGATGGTTATGTCATAGATTTGTTCCCCTTAAATATCTTCCTCATTCAATCCCTTCCATGTTATGTGTCATTTTCAACCATAGATAACTATGTGGCCTGTCACCAGAATTCTTCCTCTTTACTCTAGTAATACCTGATGGTAAAGGGCTATAAGTCCCACTCCTAACAACTAAAATGATCTCCTAATGAGGCCCTGTACTTAAATTACAGCTGTTTTTCTGATATGCAAAGAGGTAGCCATATGTCAGCTTCTGAAGAGTGGAGGGAAGTTTTTCCCTGGCTTCTTGTGAACCACGTCTTCTCCTTTTGACTGACAGCTCAATGTCTCTATATATTTCAACATGAGCAAACAGAAAGTCCTCTTCCTGTCCTTACCAGAATGCTGTCCCTCTCACTGCATGGTGTATTTAGCTGTGAATGCTGTGTGGTAAACTGCGGTTCTTTTCACTGCAGTGGGCTAGCAGTGGTGGTTGGAGCCACACGGTAGTGGATAGAGACATGCAGTAGTAGACAAGATCAACATAGACAAAGGTAGAACATTTTTAGGGAATGATTTTGCTGGTGGAAGAAAGCAGATATAATCTGGGATGCCTACACTGTACCAAATGAAGCTTGGCAGTCACTGCCGGCCTATGGGCAGGGTGATCCGGGGGAGAAACAGCGCCTCGGACCGCCCCCTCATGAATACACTTGAAAGCTTACACAATCTGGCGTTTATATTGTACAGAGCAGCAATGTCTGCTAGCTTTATTGTAGGGTTCCCATCTGAGGTAGCGCTAAGAGTTGCTAGTAAGCAGCTACTAGTGCCTTTTTATGGGTGACAGGTCCTCTTTAAGTCTGATTTCATATGTCACCCTAGTAAGAATAATGATATGTGTTGTAACATTTATTTCCACAATAAAACATGTTTTCTGAAGCCAGATACCTGTCTGCTGTAACACTGTTTAATGCATTTACTTTCCTTGGGGGAGAACGATGCTTCCTTAAGTTTCCTGTGAGGCTTTTGTGCCCTTTGACCTAGCTGGATGAACCTATCTTCTAACATCTACTATGTAATCAGATTTTCATAATCTTTATCAACCAAATACTTAGCAAGAGCTTATGACATGTTATATTTCCTTAATTCAAAATTGTAATGTTAAAAATCCTCAAAATAATATGTAAGGAGAAAGGCAAGTTTTGTGGAACTGTGGCAATGATATTGTTAACCTTAGAGCACAATTGTATCCACTTGATGCATAAAGCAGGTGGAAAACAAAAGAGATATATAAAATTTCATTTGTGAAATGTGACTTCACTTGCCTTGAAATGATAATTTTTCATGATGGAAAATTAGACTTGGTAAATGCATTGCAATACCAAAGAACTTTCTGATAAACCATTTCACCTTTTACCTCTAAAAATGAAAATCGAATCAAGAAAGATTAAATATTTTTGAGAAATGGTTCAGTATATTCTATATTTGTAACACACGCAATTATTTATTCAAAAAGCAACTTATTTGGTTAAAGTAAAAACTGTGTTATTTTAAATGTTGCACAAGTTTTACAAGGTGGAGGACAACACAATTTGTATAGATTGGTTTGTGTCCCTCAGATCTCTTCGTTCCAGGATCAATTAAAATGTTGCCCATAGAACAGAGACTTTATGTAGGGGTTTATATTTACATTCTATAATATTCATATTATTTCAGCACCACAGGAAAGCCAACATTTTAAAGGGGTTGTGAAAGATAAAGAAAACATGGAAACTATACTTTCTATCTTTGTCCACATTTTGTGTGTGATGTAGCACAAAGACTGTGTGCAAGTGTACCTAAAAGAGAAATTTAGGCTCCTACAAAGGCAAAGGGCAGACATGACAAATATTTCTCATTTTTTCTTTCAATCTGCATTTTGTAACTTTTTTTGTAAGAATAGTTGCAAAAGTTGCAAATGTATTGATTTTTCTCAATTTCAGTGTAAGAACAACATCCAGTACAAATGGCAAACTGAGTTTGCATGCTCAAAGTTGCAACAAATTTCAGCCATAATAAAGTGCTAGAATGCTACAATACTTTACCTGGCGACACCTATACTGTAGTTCCACTCTATTGTACAACGTTTAGGGCAGTGGTTCTCAACCTTTCTAATGCTGTGACCCCGCAATACAGTTCCTCTTGCTGTGGTGACCCCAAACCATGCAACTAGCAGTAAAAACATAGTAAAATTGCAGCTCCGATGGCTTTAGACGACCCCCGTTTTTTGTCGTTCGACCCCCACTGGGGTCCCGACCCACAGGTTGAGAACCACTGGTTTAGGGGATCCCACATGGGAGTTAGTGATCTATATAGACATAAATGTTGTGCACTAAACATTTATTCAAATTCATACTTTCCTTTGAAGCACTGACATGAACGGTGTCTGATATAGTAATATGATGCAGTTCGGATTTATGGATTGCTATAAAATCACTGTATAAATGAAAGAATGATTGTGGTACCTAGAAAGCATTGACACTGGTCCAGCATGCCTACTACTGTTGCTGATCTGGAAGTTCATGGCTCTGCAATCCTACCTGCTCCCATTTCACGTGCAATTTATGCTAATAATTGACTGTGTGCAGCCAATCCGAGTTCATTGAAAGGAAAGAGCCCCCTCCTCTGAGAATGTCTGAGCTTGTATAGCCACCTAGTTAGCTACAGCATTCTCCCTACTTCTCCTCCCCTCCTGCTGCTCTTATAACTGTGTGAGGCAAAGATAATGTGTGCAGTATTCAGTACAGCATGTGCATGTGTGTGAGGGAGATCTGATCTCTTTCCCTCTTTTGTCTGCTTTGCAGCTGCTTTATATTTCTCTTTTCCCTTCTCTTTTATCTTTCTCCCAATCCACTGGGTTCCTTTAGTAGGAAGCTCCTACTTGAGTGTTCTTATAGGGAATCTGATTTGCACCAATAACACTAAAAATTCACTCTTGCAGAAGAAAAACTTGAATCAAAAGCTATAATTTTTCCCTTTTTTGCCCCCCTTCCATAAATCCACACAGACGACGGTGGAAAAAAAGGCAAAGTTGTTCTCTGGGCAGTGATTCACTAACTTTGCTGGAAAAAAAAAGCCGGGGAAGCAAGCAACACACATTGGCAGATTTAAGACTCTTTCAGCGTCTGTTCCATGTGTTTAGACCATTAAGTGGATGGGGCAAGAAAAAGGGATGGGACTGCACTGCAACTGCTGCCTTGTCTATGTGTTCTTGTGTATCCTGTCATGTAGGATCAGTACAGGTAGGTGAAATGCTTCTGTTGTGTGCATGTTATCTCCTCCAAATACATTGTCGTTGTTACTTGCTACATAGACAAGTGGTGATGAATATCCTGCCATAAGGTCATCCCTGCAGGTCTTCTCTTCTGATGTGTGGGGGCATTTCATGTCTTTGAATGTAGCAGGTCGCCTTAATAATTCATCGTAATCCTTTGTGATCCCTGCACAGAGTTGCATTGTCATGTCTAGAAATAGCAGTTTACAACAGAAGCCATCTGGTGCCAGCTATTCACTGTAAATGGGCAATTAACTCTGATATTACCACTTTTAAAATGTCATTTATATGAGGTTTGTTGAATGAAGGCAGACTTCTCATTGTACTACTATTAGCTATACCAATCCGTCAGCACTGACTTTCCAGGAATGTTGGCTTCAATCTGATTTTCACAAACTTCTTGAAAAATGTGTAGAATGTAGCACCTGAACAATATAGACCAAATCCTTGCAGATTCTCAGGTCGACATGACTATACGTAGGTTTGGCTGAAGGCAAAATACACGTTGTGTAAAGTTGTGATAGTTATATGGTTTGTCAATGAGTAAAATGAAGGTGGATGACAATGAATGAAATCTGAACTGCTGTTTCATTACGTGGTAGAAGGGTACCACATTCAAGTACATACAATACATGTTAATAAATTATGGGCAATATGAAAATTCGTAGGTAAATTTTTCTTTGATTGCATATTCTAAGAAACCTCATGGTAGTAAGGTCACATGTGATGTAGAGTTTGACCATTCGTCTGCTGTGAAGCTGAACCCTTATGCAGGTGCTGTCCAGTTGAGGTTTCTTATCTTTGAGCCCAATTGTTAATGAATGATGATGGGGAGTAATGGCCCATACCTTGCAAGCACTAAGTTCTTGAACCTCGACTGATAAGACATGGTTGTGTTAATAGGTTGGGCCCTGCTCTGTGGCCCCTGACCTTTGAATATGTCGCTGACTATGATAACTATTGTTACATGTAATTTATGCCATATTTACAACAAAATGAAATAGTGAAAGGGCATAATGTAAGTATAGGGCCATTCTACATGGTTATTGTAAAGATGATACAAAATATTAGCTTGGCATCATATAAGCAGAATACAGTAATGTAATGCCTCCACATTTGTATGAAAGAGGTTCTTTGAGGAAAAAATATTATTGCCCCACCCACAGTCTCATTTAATATCCACCCACTTCCTTTTTCAATCAGTTTCACACAGCAAAGTTCTGGATCAGCACTTGTATGCCAAAACCATGTGTGAATGCAAAGAAGATACAATGGAAGGAGTTTTGCATGTCTGTTTTTTTTTAAACTCAGCTTTATTAACAGATTTGCAGTTGTACATTAAATACATGATGAGATCAAATAACATGACATCATCTAATTCCATATACATTGATATAAGCATACAGTGATAGATATAGACACCTGCAAAAGGCTAATATCACAGGATTGAAAAAACAATACAATACAACTTAGGTAGACTTAACCTGTCATAAGTTTATATCCCTGCGATAACAGATTGTGTTTCACTACACAAGAATAGTACGACAGCAGCTAGAGTCTAATGTTAACTGGTATTACCCATTTATTACCATAAATGAATGCATCAGAGAAATACAACAGGCATGTTCTCGAAAAACACAGTCAAGAATACATATATGGGTGGAGTTGACCTTTCAAAAGTATAGCAAGCAGTAATACCAATAGGTAAATTGAAAGCTCCATTGTTGATCTTTAACTGTCGGAAATTCCTGACAGGGCCAAGAACATCTAAAATTGGTTGTGTTCATGGCATAATTCTGTGGTCAAACCACAAACCATAATTGAACATGGTGCACATTTTTGCACCACCTATGGATTTATTTTGTTAAAGTCCGTAAGATATATCAGTGTGTGTTTCACACGTATGGCAAACTTTATGTCAGGGCACAACAGCGAGTCACCTCCCGACATCGCAAATCCACAGCCAATACAAGCAATTAGTACCACTGACTCAATACTTCACATTTCTGCTTTCCACAGGTAAATACTTTAATTGTGTGCAAAAATATTTGCGACTTTACGGTACTCATCTTAGTCCATACGTCCATAAATGTCAAAGCGTCATACCAGACACAATCGCAGGCTGTTTCAGCGATTTAATAGCCTGCGATTGTGTCTGGTATGGCGCTTTAACATTTATGGACTTATGGACTAAGATGAGTACCCTAAAGTTTTTCACCATGTATTTACTGATTGCAAGATGAAAATGTTTTATGGAAAAAAAAATTTGCACAAAATTAAAGTATTTACCTTGTGGAAAGCAGAGAAAATGTGAAGTATTGAGTCAGTGGTACTAATTGCTTTTATTGACTGTTTATTTTGTTAAAACCACATCAGCTTTCCTGCTACTGTTAAACTAGCACACAATTCACCAGCATTCCAGCAGGATAAAACCCACTATATCTGTCCTGTATGGACGTCCCCTGTAAGTTCCTCTTGTTATGTCTGAAATCCATCCAAATACAATAATATCTTAATCAACTCTTATCAGCTCCTGTGATCCTGAACCTTCAGAAATGCCCTAATGCACCTGTATTGTTATATCAATTTACCCTTTTGTGTAGATATGTCAAATTGATTTCACAAACTTAAGATGTATTTGGTCATTATTATATCATTAAACCAAAATTTACATAAAAGTATTTTTACAAGACTAAATTGTGTATAAAGATGTTGCAACACCAGTATATTATAGTCAAGATATATTACTTCACAATGTACACTACACGGTCATCCATGTTATATGTTATGAAAAAAAGATTAGGATGGAGGATAATAAGAGCCAAAGTAAGTGGAGAAGGAAGAGTTTTGCTCTAACAAGATATAATATAAATTTCTTCTATTCACTTGTAATATTGATTTAGTGAAAAGTTAGTGGCCATTTAAAGTGAACCTGTCATCAGCAATTAGCCAAATAAACCACTACCAGTATATTGTCAAATAGTGTAATACATTCTAGTTTTTGTGTATTTCATTCTGCAAAGTGATGGCATCATCTAGAAAATGAACCTTGAAGTGGGATGTAAATTAGTTGTATAAAGTCAGGAGAGTTGAGTACTGGAGGAGAGTTTAACACTGAAGTTAAGGTGGGGAGCTCTGCATGGCTTCTCTTCTGTGATTGACACCATGCATCAGACTTCAGGAGATCCGGTTAGCGATGTCTCTGGATGTAGGACCATCAATTACAGTTAAGGCGGCTTTCTGAGGAAGAGAGAGCTTGACTTCAGTGTTATACTCTCCGCCTCCTTGACTTTATACAACCAATTTACATGTCACTTCAAAGTTGATTTTCTGGATGATGCCACCCCACTGGGTCATGAAAGAAACATGATCTGGAAGGTGTCCAGTTTCTTGGCAACATACTGATAGTGATTTAATAGGTCACTTTCAGTTGACAGGTTCTCTTTAATGTGAGGCAGCATGAAAGCCTTTACTAAATTTTACTAGCACAAGTTGTTTTAAGTTGTCTCTTTTTTATTCCTTTCTAAACCTTAAACATTGCTTCGATCACTTTTAAATAATTATTACTTTAATGTAATATTTATTAGGTCTGATATCATCCACCCAATGGGATGAGGAATGGGAAGTTGTCTTTCCATCAATATGGTGTCCACAAGAAAGAGAACAAGATGAAGCAACTATTGCGGAGTCTGGAGCTCAAAATTCCTACAGAAACCATAGCAGTGAGGACCCTCCATCACCAAACAATCAGGCTGCTGTCAGTTCTAGGGAAGTGCGTTCTGTTTCCTCTGTTTCATCTACTCAAAAATATTTTCCTCGATCTATAGACCAGGACGGTGAGCAATATGAAGAACACGAATCTCATGAACTTTATCATTCTGCATCTGTTCCTTGGTTGTCCAGAGCAAAACAAGTTAATTCAACTCCTTCAAGTATCCTTCCACACACTTTAACGTCCCGTTCTGGAAAACGCAACAGTTCTACAAGCCAATCATTAAATAATAATGGAAAGATGAAAGTGAAGATTTCTGCCTTTGGAAAGGACCTGTATCTTTTACTGAAAAAGGATAACCGCTTTTTGGCCCCAAGCTTTGTAGTTGAAGAAAGGAAGAGAGACAAGAAGGAATCACTAAATCCAGGGAACACAGATAGAGATTGCTATTATAGTGGCACTGTTCTTGGACATCATGGATCATTTGCGTCCTTCAGTACATGTGGAGGACTGGTAAGTTCAAATCATACAAATAAATGAAACTGATTTAAGGTAAAGGGTTTTCTAAGATTTAGAAAAATCACTTTTATTATTAAAAATAATAATAATAATAATAATAATAATAAAAAAACAAATACACCCCTCTTCTTAGGGCTCTCTGGCTGGAGCAGGTGATCTCCAATTCTCAAAAACGAAAAAGACGATCCATGCACGTTTCCTCCTTATTTGTGCACCAAACACACGGGATCACTTTCAGGGATTAGTCGCCATTCAGACCAGAAACCGTCAATATTTTCACTCCTGTCCTAGTCTCCTCCACTCACTATATATAAGAGACATATCCAGACATAATGTAGACAGTTTCAAACTTTTAAAACTTTTATTTCCAGTTCTACTCACATATGTAGATAAAAAATGCGCATATCACAAATAACTCCACGAGGACGCCAGTCCTTGCCCGACCCAGGGTTTCGCCTATGTGCTTTTTTTCGGGGCATCGGAGTATATATATATATACAGTGAGTGGAGGAGACTAGGACAGGAGTGAAAATATTGATGGTTTCTGGTCTGAATGGCGACTTATCCCTGAAAGTGATCCCATGTGTTTAGTGCACAAATAAGGAGGAAACGTGCATGGATCGTCTTTTTCGTTTTTGAACTCCGGTCACAAAAGAGTTTTTTCTACTGGATTATTGAATAGTGGATGTTTGCTGGATCCATCTAGGACCGTTAAGGACAGCTCATAAGAGAGAAGGTGCAGCACCACGCAATTTTTGTTGGATCTCCAATTCTGTTGTTTCTGATTCCATCACATTGCAATTGAAGACATCCTGTAAACTGAGCACAAGCCAGTTTCGCCAGTTCCTGGCCTCAACAGTTACATGGCATTGATTCAGACATAAGCATGAGGCCAGTGATAGGCTTATTGTTTTTGCAAAATGAGACATTAGTCTCAGAAAGCCCAATTATTCTCTATTGACATACTGAAAGCAATGCATGATTGACCGAGACCTTCTAGCGTTCTCTTCTTACAAAAACATACATAGCAGTTTATTTTGGTGGTTTCTTAGACAAGTTGGTAATGAACCTGTGATGGTGCTTTATGTTATTATTGCTAATGTTTTCATAATGCAGGGACATTCACTCTTTGTTTATGGTGGGTTTACTGAATGAATTTTTGAAATCATTTATAAAATTTCTACCATGCTTATCAACCATTTGCCTACTACACTGCTACAGAGGGACATGTCAAGCAGGAGTCTTTACTAGGACTGTTAGGATTTGTTTTTTACTTACAGCTTAACATGACAGTAACATCATGGTGTCATTAAGGATGCTGAGGAGGGTTTAACGTCACTGGATGAGCCCTCTTTAAACATACTGGATGTTTGTTCAATGATACAGAAAACACCTACCAATGACATCTGCCGCATGAGCGCCTCCATCTTGCTTAGGATCGTCACCCCCATGAAGTTATCGGGGGGAGGGGGGGCGATCTGTCCCCATTGAGCCGGTGGCATCCTGTTACAGAATTTGACAGGCATAGGTGACCCACTTTTAAATACATACTCCTTTCCAGTGAATATGAATAAGAACCTTGGTCATGTGATGGACACTCTGGTTTTGGTGTTAGAATTTAACAATGAGGTCACTATTTAATTATAACAAACCAAGATCCTAAATAGTTTTAATTAGTGGCTTTTTTATTGTATCAGAAACAATGTCATTAAGTTAAATGGAATCAATTTTCAACGCCAGTTTTTTCTGCCATAAAATTTGCAATATGTGATGGTATCCTTACAACAAAAAATGAAAGGTACAGTTTGAGGTTTTACCCCTACAAATGACAGCATTTCCTCTGGATCTGCTGCACCCAAAGCTGTCCCATTTGAAAATCTGAAAACCTATTACATTGAATTCTTACATTATTTGTGCCCTTTTCCCAAAAAATCTCTGGTAACATGTTATTGAAGTCTTACAGTAAAATATTTTTTAATATGCAGTATTTTAATCTTTAAGAATTTTTCTGGCATATGTTCCACAGGCTTCTTTAGTTCTTTAGTTAACTGCACTATGGCTTCACTGTATAATGAACTGTTCTAGACTGCCTTCAGTCAGTCGATTATATCTATTAGAACTTAAAGAATAGAGGGGGAGGACGAGACCGCTGCTGGCAAGTATATTCTTTACAACTTCATTCTACAGTTGTTTTAACTAAACGTTATAAAAGCGGGAGGAGCAGTGAACAGTGGCAGAAACCAAGCACTGTTTCCCAAAGGGTGTAACTATCTTCATATACACAGTTATATCACTAAGAACCTCCTTGAGCATATGCTCAGCACAGGTCGGGGCTAGATGCAATGACCTCTGCTGAATCTTCCCATCCTGTGTTTCCTGCAGTAAGCGACATACAAAGTGAAAACCGAAGGAAAAAGGATACCTCCATCTGTAAGTTTAAGTATAACATCTTTCCCAAAGTGCTCCTTTGTCTGGAGAGTATGGCTTAAGTGGCATTAATTTTCCTTTGTGTTTTGTGTGAACTGTGGCTAAGGTTGCTGCTGTGTTGAGACTGATAGAGCCACACCCAGTTCCTCTGCAGATCGGCCCTGTCCAGCAAGGGTTACTAGAGTAATGGACTGCTGATCCAGTCAGCTCCTGGAGGCAGTGTCCAGGAACTCCTTTACATATCTGCCCAGTCCCATTACACCTTGCTGGTTCTACTAGTCTCTTTTTACCTTTCACTATTTCTGATTGTTATTGCTGTGCCATTCTGTGTATCTGGCCTCTGCTACGTTACTCGACCTCTCGCTAGTGATTCTGTACCTTTGCCGCCATCTTGATTTTAAACCTGTTCTGTTGCAGGGTGAGTTTGCTACCACTTACCCAGTCTCAAAGCTTGCGCCAAGTCTGATTGTGGTTGCGCTGTTTGCTGAACATGTATATGACAATATGTTTTTGGATATGCTCAGCGTTGATGCCTGGAACTATCCTGGCGTATATGCTGAACATATCCATAAAATGAGGTGTGAATTTAGCCTTACTCAGCAGAAGAAGGAGAATTGAATCGGTATCTCTTCCAGTAGCCTCCTCTACACCGTCTACTTTGCATAGACTATATTTAAGAAGTAACTTTAAGACAAGAAAGAGTAAAGCAGCCTGATAAAAGCAGATAGAAGCACTTTTCTTTTTTAAGATATATGACATAGTTTATTGTTATGAAAAGTTGTTTTAGTTACATTTTCAATGTCTTCAACCATCCCACCAATTCCGGAGGCATTTCTCTAAGTTTAAAGCTTTTTTGACATGAGATTTAGTGCTTAACTATGAGCCTTCACATGTGAATAAAGCCCTAATGCAGTTTACTGCAAGACATATACATATATGGAAATAGTCTGATATCACCTCTACTTTGCAATTACCCTCCCCAAATTTCTTTTTACTTCATACTTTTTGGGTTTGGAAATAATCACTATAAATTTAAATCACATTGTTGACATACAATGTTTCTACTTCACTAAGTAAGGGGCATTCTTAACCAAACATACCTTCACACAGCATTTGTTATGCTGATGCAGGGAATGATCTTGGCTTGTACTGTAACAGCAGGTTTTCTGCAAAAATCGATTATACGTTTACGCAAATTATGCTCTGTTGCTCCTCACGCTGTCACACAGATGGCTTGGCGTTCTTATGCATTATATTTTATAGAACAATTCTATTGCAAAATGCAGCTATAGCTATACATCTTTACACTTGTATTCTCTAGCTGACTGTGATCCATTTACAGCGTACAGTGTTTCCTAATTTTAATAATGTGTAACAAGGCAATATGTCATATGGAACAAAGTGAATACAGTAACAAATCCTAGCACAATAACACATACAGCCAATGGATGCACAGCTGGAATTGGCTACAAAACAGGAACGGGAGTTGGGGCACTGAAATGCATTGCTAATACATCAATGAGAAGCACTTTGTAAAGAAACAGATGCATCCATGGTCAGACCAGATCCAGAGCCATACGCGTGATGACAGAAATGAATAGCTCTGGAACAAATGTTTTATTTCTTACCAGATGGATCTGTAAACTAATCTTACAGCAATATGGCAATTGTATCAAGTACCTTAATAGGATATACAGTATTATGGAAACTCACAATGGCAATGATATAAGGTTAGCCATGAGGACCTTTTGGGTGTTACACCAGACCTTGATCATTAATGATTTATTCTATCATAGTATCATAGTATATAAGGCTGGAAGGAGACGCAAGTCCATCAAGTCCAACCTTCAAGAATTAAATAAATGTTTTATCCCCATAACCCGTGATATTTTTTCTCTCCAGAAAGTCATCCAGGCCTCTCTTGAACATGTACATAGAGTCCGCCATAACAACCTCCTGCGGCAGAGAGTTCCACAGTCTCACTGCTCTTATAGTAAAGTACCTTTGTCTATGTTGATGGTAGAATCGCCTCTCCTCTAGGCGCAGAGGATGCCCCCTTGTCCTGGTCACAGGCCTAGGTATAAAAAGATCTTTGGAGAGAACCTTGTACTGTCCGTTCAGGTATTTGTACACTGTAATGAGGTCTCTCCTCAGTCGTCTTTTTTCTAAACTGAATAATCCCAAATTTTGTAATCTGTCAGTGTATTCTAGTTCCCCCATTCCCCTAATAATCCTGGTTGCTCTCCTCTGCACCCGTTCCAGCTCTACTATATCCTTTTTATACACTGGTGCCCAAAACTGTACACAATATTCCATGTGTGGTCTGACCAGGGATTTGTATAAGGGCAGAACTATGTTGGGATCATTTGAGGCAGGGAACACCTTTGGTTGTATTCCATCTGATTTGAGTGGTTTTTGGTTTAATCACTTGAAAAGTTCAGTTTTCATAAGTTACTGATGTGTCCATCTGGCCTTAGCTGGAATGTATATGAATGATCCACAAACATGCATACATCATGAGTACACATAAATATAAGAAACTATGTCACACACCATGTAATGGGGCGACACTGCCAATTCATATAATATAGATAGAGGTATATATTGTAGTTTATCATCCAGGCATTAGTACCCAGCAGACCTGAAAGAAATCGTGGAGGGAGAGGGAGATGAGGTACAGTTTCCATGGAGAGAGGGATAGTTTAGGCCTGTGAGGAGACATTATTAGCTGGTGTGGAGTACAGGGCAGGGGCTACAGTAGATGCCTGAGTGTACCTATATCTACAACTGGCCTCAAGTGAATCACCTTATGAACATAACAAAAGATAACAAGCTGCAAGTGTCTCCTGGCCAGGAATGACAGAGGCCTGATGAGCTAGAGTCTGGGAAAACATACGTAGTTTTCCAGGATGGAATAAGGAAAACCAAGCCGCTTTTAGCTACTTTGTAAGGCAGCTCCCTTGACATCAAGCACCTTCAGGAAGCCTAATAACATAATGCGGGATTAAAACAAAACTAAAACTAGGGTAGGGAAGGGAAGGGAAGTAAGAGTTTTCCTTACGGGGACTGCCAATTTAGGCCACCATGTAGGCATGTGGAGTCTTATAGCCATGGATGCTGCACTAGGGGGATACTGGGAAAATATGCAAAGTTTTCCAGGATGGGATAAGGAAAACCAGGCATCTTATAGCTACCTTGTAAGGCTGCTCCCTTGAGCTAGAGTCTGGACTGCTGAAGTACTAAGAATTCATTTTTGGGTATAAACCGATTGTAGAGCCATAAAATAAAGTACTTATCTGAGGAAAAAAAGAACTTGTGGGTTTTTGATCATGTATTCCTAACTCCCCTTATTACAACCATATTAAAGAAAAGGCTTTCCTGTGGCATCAATTTACAGACTGTTCATGGAAATCCATGGAGAGGGAAGTTAGGAGAAGGAGGAAGGTGTTAATGTTGGGAGACAGATACACTCAAAAAAGCAAAGATGTGTTTGTAACTTTTAATGAGCATTGTAACAGTTCTGGAATCACACTGGTTACAACTTAGATACTATACTATGTAAAGTCATCCATAATATTGCACCTCATTGTGTGTGTCTCCGTTAGAGGAGACAGATCTCCTCTTTTCTCTATGTTCAGTGTGTGGGAGACATCATAGCATCCATTTATTAAAAGATGAGCCCACTAGAAGGTGATATAATAGCAGACTAGAAGTGACTATGTTGACATTTGCATCTTGTTATACAGGCTTGCTATGCTATTCTCATATTGCATAGAATTAATGAGCTATTCAATCCAGTTTAAGGAGAAAAGTTGGTCAGAGGTGTCTTAGGAGTTTTTCCTACAGTTTTTAATATATCTGAGTTAACGTGTAACTGTAAAGTTACTGACAAAATATATTATTAGCACAGCTGAAGAGAGACTTTAAAAACAATTCCAATGATACCTGTATTATGCTGATGGATTCTTCGTAGCCTGAGATATATCTGGTATATTTAATATAATTTCTTAATAAATCAGATTCAGCTATTACTGAAGTTGGTGGGGACTTCCTGGTTGTGCATCAGCCAAGGGCACTGAAGCCAGAACAGGACAGCATGTTTGTATCTGAAGCACATGATGAGTCACATGCTTATTACATCACTGAATAGTCTTTTGCCAGCACACTAACGACTTTCAAATGCTGCAGGACAGCAAGCTTTTAATTGGATGACCTGAAGCATGTGATGAGTCACATGCTTGTGACATCACTCAAGGTCCTGTTTTTTTGCATTCTTATTCTACTGACACTCCCAACAAGCCTCCTGTCATCTCTTGCTGTTCTATATGGTTTCCCATGGCTACCGGGAAACATGGCAAAAGGAGAATAGCCTGGGGGGCCAGGTAAAACCTTGAATTAGTTATTTTGCTTATTGCAGAGTTAGGCAAAAGTTTTTATACTTTATAGTTGTATTTTAAGGTCTTTATTGAATTTGTGACTTTTTGAACAAAAGTTGCAAATACTCTCCAAAAAGTCGCAAACAACTCTAAGCTTTTTATGTGTGGCAATCGCAGATATGGATTTGAGCGAATATCTGTGATTATATAAAAAAAAATCCCAACTTCTACATCTGGAATCGAGGGATAACTCTGAGAAAACTGCATAAAATCTGATTATGGTGAACTTTTGAAGGGAGGTTGGCTTGCAAAAAGTCAACAAGCGCCACAAAACAGGTATAAAAAATAAAAAAACTGCCTCAAATGAAGGAAAACCTAGTTTCTGATATCTGAGGCAGAGTAAACTTTGTATAACTGTCAAATAGTCCTTTATTTAGCTTTGCATTTACATCAAAGCCTTTCTTGAACCCCCATAAGTTGTAGCTATACCTTTTAATAGAGATCTACCCTTGTTAATGCTTGACAGTTCTTGGTGATGTCCATGGTTTTAATAAGAAGTATGAGACATGGATGAACCTCTAAAAAGATGGTGAATCATGCTGCAAATGCATATCTATTGAAGAGCCCCCATTTTTTTTATTTTTTTCTATGTCTTCATCATTGAGGGTTTCTATAGAACTGGTTCACTACAAAACCAAGCACTTTGTTTTATGAACATTAAGACCTGGTCAGTGGGATCAGTTCTCAATCGGTCTTGTAAATGTATGGAAATGTTTAGCTTTTGATCTCTGTTGTAATAAGTAGAGTGAGTGTTATCTGACTGTAATTATCATTATTTAGTGCATTGCAGCATTTCCTCATTATCTACAATGCAGTTTGTATAATACAAGCCTTTTAATAATATTTTAAATTAAATTTTAGTTGTATACTTTAAAATGTTATTTATGATTTTTTAGTGTCTTGGATTTTACTTTTTTTTTTCTTACTGGGACGTTTGCAATTCTTTAAGTAGTGATTGCCCCTTCTTAATTTAGATCAACTAAAATACCATATTTTTTCGTGACTACTAAAATTTTTAGGATTATTTTACATTAATTCAATTAATTTTTGGAATTTTGGGATGTAGAGGAACCTAATGTGTTTTTGATTTGTTTCAGGCTTCTTGTTATTCTGCAGGAGGAAATAAGCAGGTTCATTTATAGTTTGTTTAATGATCATGTACAATTGATGAATTAACTCAGGGGCATAACTGCAGCGGTAGCAGCCATAGCAGCCGCTATGGGGCCCGCAGTGTCAGGGGGCCCAGTCATCTGACCTGACACAATAAAGAATGGATGATGTGCACCATTATATCTATATTGTATTACACATGTCCAGCACAATATGTATATAACATATACTGTGATGTATATATATGCAATATCTATGATGTGTATAAGGTGTCTGTATACACTGTATGTGAGTATGTTGCATATGGCACTGTATGTGTGTATATGCTGTTTGTGCACATGAGTGTATTTATATGTGATTGTAACTCGCTTGCGTGAGTATAGTAATATGTATATTTTTTAAGTGGGAAGGGGGGCCCCATGCAGTAGCCTGCTAGGGGGCCCTGTCTCTCCTAGTTATGCCACTGAATTCACTTAAAGTTCTGAACTTTCTTTAGTAAATATTCAAGGGGTAGCTATATCAGGGATAGAAAGACAACCCTCTATAGCTGATAGAACTGAGATACTTAATCAACTTCCTGCATACCTGATGACGGTGACATTTGTGTTAAAAATGGTCCATGAATGGTAGAAAATTTGGTGAATCCAGCCTCACATTTACCTTGATGTTCCTTTCTTAAATTTCAAGCAGTGAAGTTCTGTAATCGGAGAAAGAGTAACTGCCCCCCTACTAGATTTATAGAAAGGAACTCTGATTCTGACACCATAGTCAATGTTATTCAATAGTGTTGTAAGAGTGCTACATATTCAATACTTCCTGCTAGTAAATAGAGTCACTAAGCCTTGGAGCCCCCTCCAGATGTGGCCTGTACACTCCATATGAAGATATTCATGTGTTTTTTCTCGTGACTCCAAACATCTTAAAGTGATCAGGATATGATGAGAAATTTCCATAAAAGTGTACCACCATAATCTTTTTGTTATGCCAACTTAATTCTTCTTGATAATACGTTACAAGCTGCGGCGGGGACACATAATATTTCTTATGATATACAGTATATGAAATATACTTTGTACCCTTAGTTCCCGAACAGCTGGCGTAACATACTGTTTACAGATTACGTTTACTGGCATATCTCTATACAGGCAGTCCCCGGGTTACATACAAGATAGGGTCTGTAGGTTTGTTCTTAAGTTGAATTTGTATGCAAGTCGAAACTTTATATTTTATCATTGTAATCCCAGCCAGAACATTTTTTGGTCTCTTTGACAATTGGATTTTAAAAATGTTGGGTTGTCATAAGAACCAGGATTATCAATAAAGCTTCATTACAGACACCTCTGATAACTGTTATAGCTGTTTATTGTAGTCTAGGACTAAAGTACAATAAATTACCAATATCCAGTGGTCCGTTTGTAACTAGGGGTCGTATGTAAGTCGAGTGTTCTTAAGTAGGGGACCGCCTGTATATATATAAAATGTATATACTGTAAATGTATAAAGTAATTACTTTATACAGATAAATGAATGTCCACCTTGTGTAAGACGCCCCATTAGGAACCTCCATCATAGGTTCTATCAAAAGGGCTGCATCAAAATAAAGCACCATTCAATTCCCCCCCCGCAAAATTGTGGACACTATAATGGAAACCTGACACACCTCATTTTATAGTCATTGGGTCTGTTGAGCACTGTTGGTGTCTGTTACATGAAAGATCTGCCATTATTTTTGTTGTTCTTCTCTTATCACAGTACAGAACAATGGAAATAGCAACCTAGGTGTGTACAAACACAAAATAATGCATTTGGTCATTGAATGCACACGTTGAATAATACATGCAGTGATATTGATAGCTCCCCAGTTCTTGCCAGCGTAGCCTGCTTGGGAATACTTACTGGTGACATCATGGAAAGAGGAAGGTCACATACTATTGTGGTCAATTTTTTTTGTGAATAAGATATACATTAAATTATATATACACTCAAAATTATTTTAAAAAATGCTACAATTTTAGAATGAAATTGATGAAAAAGTGAAAGTGTAACTAAACCTTTGAAGCAATTTATTTGTATTACAGAAATAAATAATGCGGGAGATAATATTAAGTAAAACAGATTTTTTTTTCCTGCTCCTTCTTTCTCTTGAAGTGAGCTGGTCCATACAGATCAGAAGAGAAGGACAGGAGGCTAAATAAATATCCATACCTAGAGAATATTTCCCTTTGTGATTCATCTCAAGGAGATTGAGTGACTGCAATGAGTTAGATAATTGGATGCATTATTTACATAGTTAAATATTTACACGGTTGAAAAAAGACACGTCCATCAAGTTCAACCAAGGAAGGAAAGAAATCAGATAAGGAATGGAATTAAGTGTGACATTTCTATAATATCACCTAACTTGTTATTCAGCTGTAGACCATTTTTGAAGCTCTCTGCTGTCCCCACTGTGACCAGCGCCTGAGGCAGGCTATTCCACAGATTTACAGTTATCAGAGT
This sequence comes from Engystomops pustulosus, assembly GCF_040894005.1. Lineage (NCBI taxonomy): Eukaryota > Metazoa > Chordata > Amphibia > Anura > Leptodactylidae > Engystomops > Engystomops pustulosus. Next base: position 61,650,295 of record NC_092411.1, read on the forward strand.
AGAAAAGAACCGTTGCCTCTGGTGATTTAACCTCTTTTATCCAGACAGTGCCCCCTTGTCTTTTGTTTTGATTTAACCTGGAACAACTTTAACCCTGGGAACCCATATTTTTTGTAAGGACCATTCATATATTTATATTAATTAATCATGTCCCCTCTTCATCTCTTTTAGAGATTAAATAAATCTAGTTGTTTTAATCTTTCTTCATAAATGAGACCCTCCATACCCCTTACCATTTTTGTGGCTCTTTGTTGTACCCTCTCCAGCTCCAGGGCATCCTTTTTATGGACAGGTTCCCAGAACCAATGCCTTGTGCAGTGGTAATATTATATCATATTATATATTATATCACGAGAGTCCTTGCCACTTTTGATACATGACAAGATCTTGCTGGTTTTAGCGGCAGCTGTTTGACATTGCGTGCTGTTATTTAATTTATGATCTACTAGTACCCCCAGGTCCTTCTCAACAAGGGACTCTCCCAGATTTACTCCCCCAAGGACATATGTTGCATGTGGATTATTGTTCAGGTCACCCTGCAGCCTATGAACATCCTCCATAGACTGTATTACACTACACAGTTTGGTGTCATCTGCAAAAGTGGACCCAGTGCTATTAATTCCTACCTCCATATCATTAATAAATATATTAATTAATAGTGGGCCAAGGACAGAACCCTGGGGTACACCACTTATGTCTGGTGACCATTCCGAGTAGGAATCATTGACCACAACTCTCTGGATACGATCTTTCAGCCAGTTTTCAAATTATTGCAAATGATTCCAAACCAATAGACCTTATTTTACCCATCAGGCGTCTATGAGGGACAGTGTCAAATGTCTTTGCAAAGTCCAAGAACACAATATCCCCAGCAGCTAATCTGTCCAAGCATCTGCTCACCTCTTCATAGTAGCAGATCAGGTTAGTCTGACAACTTCTATTCTTAGTAAACCCATGCTGTCAGTTATTATACTATTTGATGTCACATACTCCTGTATGTAGTCTTTTAGTAACTCCTTTATCTCTTATTTACACAAACTGGTTAAATAAGGAAGACAAAGAAGGTCACAGGGACATATTTCTTCAATAAAATATATTGCAAAGTTTACTATTATCATCGGCACTATTGATTTATAGAATTGCATTAAAAGTTTAGATACCCTTGAAATATTATGAGTAATGTAGTTGATTTAACATTGACTTCGTTTTAATTTTATTTTTATAAATTTTTGGAAATAATAAATCTGATCTCATGTCATTAACAATCTTTACCCTTTATCCACAAGATGTAGTGTAAATGTTGGCCATAAGGCACAGGCTGTATATTGATCTATTCTTTTACTGTTGTAAAAATAATAAAAACTGTTTAAAAAATATATCTGATCAGACAGTGGCGAACCCTGGTGATCTTAAGAAAGGGGAAATGCAAGTGCTCTGACCTTCCTCACACAGAATGGGGTTCCTGGGTGTCATGTCATATGTAGACTATATTTTAGTATATGCAGGTGAGCTTTCTAATATTTTAGAATATTATTATTTGTCTCTCCAGATGGGTTTCATACAAATGAATGAAGATTTCATCTACATTGAACCTGTAAATGGGACACTTGTAGCAGTTGGCAATGCTCATAGAGTTTATAGAAGGAAAAGAAATACAGAAGAAAAACCTCAAGGAAATAGAACTAATAGCCATCATTCATACTGTGGAGTTACAGGTATTTATTTTATTTATTCCTTCTTGTATTTATTAAAGGTCAATACAAAAATCTTTCCCATGATCTTTTTCAGTAAGATCTGCAACTATTGTCTTTTAGCATGATCTACATATAGAGGAAAAGAGGTTTCTTTATCAACAATGGAGGGGTTTATTCAGTGAGACAATACAAATCTTTGTATGATAAATATTATAAGAGATAAATATGGTGCCTTAATAACTTTCTTGAGTGTAAAATGGTTTGAGTTATAGTTACTATTATTTATGGTCATTTATTTACAGAAATGCCAGAATATATAGCACATGGCATTGTTTGGCTCAACAGTATAGTAGCATATATGAAATTGTAAAAATTACTAATTCTAGTGAAATATTTTAGAATGGAATAAATCTTTCCTTGCAGCAGTTGTGAGTTATGGGGTATTTATCATGTACTAGGCATTACAGAACTCAATGGTAACTCTGGCCCACAGGTAGCGACAGGGTATAAAAAGAGGACTCAATAATTCTATGCCAGAAACTGCCTTAAAGGGAACCTGTCATCAGGAGCCTATTTTCTGGTTCCCCCATGTCCCCATAGAGAAAAGTTTACACATTGCCAAAGAGTTATTATGGTAAAACTGGCTTTTTTGGAAAAAAACATAAGTTAGATCAAAATCTACCTTTCTGTATGCAGAGCTCTGTCCCTAGTCCCATGGGAGTGGCCAGTGAGGAGTGGGGCAGACATGTATAATGTCCCGAGGGGTGGAGACGATGGGGGAGGAGAGGGACATGGGAGGTTTTTTTTATTTGAAATCAATGCATGACAGATCAATTTCCCAAGGGTAAGGGGGGGGGGACCACTCCTCACTGGCCACCTCCATGGGAGCAGGGACACAGCTCTGCATACAGAAAGGTAAACTTAGATCTAACTTTTCTTTTTATCAGAAAAAGACAGTTTTACTATAAAAACTTTTTGGCAATGTATGCACAATTTTCTATAGGGACATGGAGGAGCCAGAAAAAGGGCCCCTGATGACAGGTTCCCTTTAAGTAGAATTGCATTATAACTAGAACACCGTCAGGTGGCGTTACCACCCCTCACCGGGCCACTCTGCAGCCTAGAATAAACCACTACAAGCATAAGGGAGAAATTTGTTGCAATTCCGGACCACGCACCAGTTTCTGTGACTTCATCAATGCATGGCATTGGATAGAGCAAAGAATCAGAGCTGGAGTCAAGCAGTAACAAATATTCATATGAGTTCATTAGATTAGGTACAAAAACTATTATAAGATAAAAATGTTAGATAACCCCCACACAGATGATGATAATGATGATAATGAAACTTTACTGTCAGTCTTTGGTAATGTACATACCTCTATTAATGAGTTAACATCTCACCTCTAAAATCCTAGATTACTTTGTATGTTTCATGGAAATTTGTTTCTGTGGTTTTAAAGTCCATACAATATGTAGAATTATTTAATTGGAGCGATTTTTTTACGCACCTTGGATACAATAATGTGTACCTTCGTCTTAAAAGTAAGTTGTTGCAGTATTTATTTTCTTGTGCCAAGTTTCGTGAAACCCTAAAGTACAATAATAAAGGCATAACAATATGACATTTAAAATCTTATTTGTGTTGGAACTAAATACAAGTGAAGTAGAAATATCCTTAGAGTTCCTAATGGCCATTTCTATCATTAGGAGCAGCAAACTGGAAGGCTAATGTTTTTTTTTTATTAACAACTTTATTATTCAAAGCAAAAGGTGAAAGGAAGAAAATTAATTATCCTAAGTATACATTCAAGATTTGCTTTGCTGAGATAAATTTTTTCGTAAGATAAGATTTGGGTCTGAATTTATTAGATCCAAAATGATGTTGCTTTAATCATCCTAGAAATTGGAATATAAGTAGTACCCCAGTGCTGGGTCAGGGTTGCAGTGTTGTCACAGTGTAAATCTTCATACCTCCCAATAGTCCGGGATCTAGCATTACAGTCATGATTTTCGGGCTCCGTCCTATTGTCCCGCCATGTGGGAGGTATATTCCAGGACATCAACTCTGCTGGCATCCTCTAAACGCCAACAGTGTTAAAGGACACCTGTCACCAGGTCTCTGCCACTAGTCCTGTCACCTCTACCTGTTGGAGCAGCTCACAAGGATCCCATCCCAGCCTTTATCTAGTTATTTCATACATTATTCATTGTAAAATCATCTATTTTTATCATGTAAATGAGGCTGGTCACATGGTCAGAGGCAGTGATGTCACCCCTGTTATCCCTCCCCTCTCCTCCCCCTGCTCATGTCTGTGTGTAATGTATAGTAAAGCATGGCTAGTATGTGTGCTGCACCTGCTGACATGCTGCATCCTCCTAATATACAGGTGAGAGACACAGACATCAGCTACACATGAATCTGACATGTTCTGCTGTAACATGGCTGCCTGGAGCTGCTGTATCTCTCCTAAACACACACACACATGCACACACAGGCTGCAGGGGCCGTGGCCACCAGCACCAGGAAGCACATCATTATACAGCCTCACACCATTATACAGGCTGTCAGTCATGCAATGGGGGTGTGGTTGTGCCTCCCACTCATGAATAAGGTGGACAGCTTGAATATGCTAATGCTTCATTGGACATTTCACAGGTCATTTGCATACAGCTTTAGGACCTCATTGCTTAGGTTTACAGGCATGTAGAGGGACAATGATGGGATAGAGGCAATGCTCTCTAATGGCAGTTTATGAAAATATATTTAGTTTAGGGGGGTTATTTTGCCTGACGGGTTCTCTTTAATTACAGAGAGTCAGCTGTACTCTGCTGCTGTGTGTTGCAGAGCCGGAAGGTGATGACATCATGTGATGATTCAATGTGATGATGTCATCCATGCCCTCCAGCTTCACTGCTACATACAGCAGGAGATAGGAGCTGCTAAGGTGGAATGGGGAAGGGTGAGTATCTGTTTATTAGAGGAATGGTAAGCTACTTGAGGGTGATCTGCTGTGGGAGTTGGGATCTGTTGGGAGGTGCACAATCAGCTGTTGAGAGAGCACAATAAGTGGAGAGCTGCTGAGGGGATAAGAGGTGGAGCTGGGGGTGTACAATAAGAGGGGGAGCTAAGACCACAATATAAGAGGGGGATGTAGGGCACTAAGGGAGAAATTATATTGTGTGTGGGTGGGAAATTATACTGTGTGTGGGTGGAGTTAGAAGCAGAGAAAAAGATGTGGCTTAGTGCAAAAAAAAATCATACTTTGCTATTACCGTTGGGAGGTATGCACAGATGATTTATATGGTAATGCTGATATATTTAATGTGTATCAGCAACATGTGCCAGCAAGGGTTAGACACCTTACCCCACAGTGCACCTAACACCACGGGTCCTGACAACAAGATCCTCATTGGAGTGAGGCTTGAGAAGTCCAGAGAACTGATTGACATCATCGCTTTGATCACCAATGTAAGGGTATGGATGCAATGTGGATGTTCACCTCTAGAAAACAGTGGTGGGGCTTTGCAGAGGTGAAATTAAGTGGTAGATTTTCTTTCAGTTGTTTGAGGGTTGCTGACCCATTCCACCATTTTTGGGGGGTCTATACATTATTTTGAACCTAGCCATAGGTTTCTTGTTTTCACAGATAAAATGTTATGTTGTTATTAGGGCAGCTATTGGTCTAGCAGATTTTCACTGTTTTAAATGTTTATAGTTAGTTCATATACAAAGGGCAAAACCATCATTTTCACCTATGCTATCCAACTGCCTTGAGATCATGGGTTTGCAGAATTAATGCAGAAGAATTGTGTCTGGCTATGATTGCAGTAGTTTCAGTAGTTTTATTCAAAATGTATAGAAAATGAGATTTCATCAAATGTTCTAACATTGGTATGTTGTTAAACTGTTTTAATTTGGATTTGTGAGAGTAAATCTGAATTAGGAGTTCACACTTCTAAAGTCGTGAATAGGGGGTTAGACAAAGACAACAATACAGGAAATACATTTATTGTAGCTGCAGTTCTGATTATCTCGGCCAGGGGTGCCATAACCAGTGCAAATATGATGGGTGATAAAGGGTATCCTTGGAGGGTGCCATTGCTTATGTCCAATTGTTAGGACAGGAAGCGCCAGACTGTAACATTATATATGTTATTTGTTTTGGTAGTAGGAAAAAAAGTCAATAAAAAGTCTCAAAACAAAGGACTTTTATCATAAAATCTTTTATAATCTGCTCTTAAATCCATTTATAAAATTACAACCTTCCCCTTAAAATATAACCTGTCATCTGTATACAATATGATTCTTTACTAGAACTTACACTTGAAAAAACTAATTTTAAATGAAGTATATTGTTTAGATTTATATGTACAGCATTTTTAACAGAATGGGGGTCATTTACTAAGGGCCCGATTCGCGTTTTCCCGACGTGTTACCCGAATATTTCCGATTTGCGCCGATTTTCCCTTGAATTGCCCCGGGATTTTGGCGCACACGATCGGATTGTGGCGCATCGGCGCTGGCATGCACGCGATGGAAATCGGGGGGCGTGGCCGAACTAAAACCCGACGGATTCGGAAAAAACGCCGCATTTAAGACAAAAAATGTGTAGCGAAAATTACACTTACCTTCACCTGGTATAGGCCGGTGAATTTCAGGGCATTCCAGCGCGCCTCCGGGGAACTTCAGCGCAGCAGCACCACCTGGTGGACGGCGGAGGAACTGCCTTAGTGAATCCCGGCCGGACCCGAATCCACCGCAGAGAACGCGCCGCTGGATCGCGAACGGACCGGGTAAGTAAATCTGCCCCAATGTGCTTAATTACTGGAAAGTAAAATTATCATTACTATAATAATAAATAAAAATAAATAATTTTTACAACAATAAGTATTTATTGTTACATATTGTTACTGCAAGGTTCTTCCAAGTTCCATCTAAAGCTAGAAAATGTAATTCTCATTTACAGAAAGATTTCCTGTTTCATACCCATGATTGGCTGCTACTTGATCAAAATGCCCATGTGATTAACTCGCCTGCTTGCATAATTTAGGATTTGATCAGTTGGAAGAGATCGTAGCTTGATCCTCTTTGCCATCATTTCTTCTGAAACCGGGCACCTTATGCAGTTATTATTCTGAACCAAATAGCTTTGTGTTATTTTTATGTCTAGTCACTTCTTACATATTACTTTACAGATTTCCACCATTTTCTTTTTTTCAATTACTATTGAATTAGTAACTATAAAATCTAAAAGGACTTTTACATCTTCTTTTCCCAGATAAAAGAAGAACAAAAAACTTTAAAGGGACTGAAACAGGAAGAGGAAAACGATACTCATACAAACAAAGCCAAGAATACAACATAGAAACTGTGGTGGTTGCCGACCCTGCCATGGTATCCTACCATGGGTCAGAAGCAACACGAAAATTTATCCTCACTATCCTCAACATGGTAACTGATTTAATACTAATTTCATAGTTTATTATTGCTTTCAAAAGTTTCTAAAAGCCTCACTGTGTCAGTGTTTTATATGTTTGTATTAAAGGGAACTTGTCACCAAGTACAAAATGTTTTATTGGATTTTTTTTTTTTTTTAAATTCCAAACACCCGTCTAAAAGTTATGACCCCAAGTAATGTACATGTAAATTTGTTCATACTAGCCATCTGTAAGGGGGATGTTTCCATGTGCTAATAATAATTACATTTACTAAAATCAATTTTTTTTGCAATTATTTCCTTGTACAAAAATCCTTTAATCTTTAATCTCAAACTTCCTAATTTTAGCCAGTTGATCAGTTCTTTTTACATTTCATTAGACTGCTCCCTGGAATCTCTCTCATCTCATTACTAGTTTTAGTGATTCCACCTATATTTTCACTGTTCTTCCTTCCTTCCTTTCTCAGCCTCATGGCCTTATATTTAGAATTACCTAAGAATTACCACTTACCTCTCTGCTTTCCTGCTGCCATCCTGGCTGCCCAGTACACGCTTCCCCGCTCCCTAGCACACCACTAATTGGCGCTGGCCACTTCCTGGGATTACATAAAAGCCGGCTTCTCCCAGCATTCCCTAACGGATCTTTGCCCTATTTGCCATCGAGAAAGCTTCCTGTGCAGGTTACCTGTGTTCTGACCTCCAGTTATGACCCCTGACCTGTCCTCGACTTCGCTCCTTCGCTGCCAGCCCTGACCACCTGCTCCGTCCCCGACCTTGAATCATTGCCACCTGCCTTGACCACCTGCATGTCCCCGACTACGAGATTGCCTGCAGATTCTGTACCTCGACCTTGGCTGCCACCGCAGATAAGTCGCGCCTGTGGAACGACCTGGGGGTACCACTCCGCAGCAAGACCAACCTGCTTTGCCTCCTTTCAAAGCTGCAGCCTTTCTCTGTACTTTGCAATCTGTTTTCTGCATAAATAGACAACTAATCTCTGTAGAGTCAATGCTGCATGTCCATGTGACATCATTCTTTTCACTTCTCATACAGTCCCTCTGCTGTAGCCCTTTCATCTACTTCCTGGAAGCCACATACTGTCTGAGCCATGAAGACGGAGGGCTATGTAATAATCTGAAGGGAAGGAGATTATTACATAGCCCTCCACTTCCACTTCAGCAGAGTTTAGAAATGGAAGGCTCTGTACAGGCTCTGCACCATGGCAGTAAAGGCACTTGGGCAACTTAAGTAGAGCGGTGGTAAACCCTTATAATTTCTCATCCTACACACACTTTCAAGTTGACATGGCTCAGACACAGCAGCGTGCATGTAGTTTATGAAAAACCTGTCATCCCCCCCCCCTACTCCTTTTCCTGTTTACTCCAACCACATCCATAGAAACTCAACAAATGTATGGACCTCAAAGTAATAACTTATTTGTAATCAACAATATTTCATCTTCCAGGTCTATAATCTTTTTCAGCACAAAAGTCTTGGAGTACAAATGAATCTGCGTGTTACAAAATTGATTCTTCTTCATGAAACACCAGTAAGTGATTAAGTTAAATATTTTAAGTGAATTTAACCCCTTAAGGACCAGGCCCTTTTTCGTTTTTGCGTTTTTATTTTTCACTCCCCACCTTCAAAAATCTATAACTTTTTTATTTTTCCATGTACAGAGCTGTGTGATGGCTTATTTTCTGCGTAACAAATTGCACTTCGTAGTGATGGTATTAAATATTCCATGCCGTGTACTGGGAAGCGGGAAAAAAATTCTAAATGCAGTGAAAATGATGAAAAAACACACTTGCGCCATTTCTTGTGGGCTTGGTTTTTACAGCTTTCACTGTGCACCCTAAATGACATGTCTATTTCATTCATTGGGTCAATACGATCACGGGGATACCAAATTTGTATAGGTTTTATAATGTTTTCATACATTTACAAAAATTAAAACCTCCTGTACAGAAAAAAAATTCTTCATTTTGCCGTGTTCTTGCGCTAATAACTTTTTCATACTTTGGTGTATGGAGCTGTGGGTGGTGTCATTTTTTGCGACTTCTGATGACGTTTTCAATGCTTCTATTTTAAGGACTGTTCGACATTTTGATCACTTTTTATAGAATTTTTTCTATTTTTCAAAATGGCAAAAAAATGCCATTTGCGACTTCGGGCGCTATTTTCCGCTACGGGGTTTAACGCAGTGAAAAACGGTTATTATATTTTGATAGATCGGGCATTTTCGGACGCGGCGATACCTGATGTGTTTATGATTTTTACTGTCTATTTATATTTATATCAGTTCTAGGGAAAGGGGGGTGATTTGAATTTTTATGTTTTTTTAATATAATTTTTTTTTTTTTACTTTTTTTTTATTTATTTTTTTTACTATTTTACAGACTCCCTAGGGTACTTTAACCCTAGGTTGTCTGATTGATCCTACCATATACTGCCATACTACAGTATGGCAGTATATGGGGATTTTGCATACCATCTATTATAATGTGCAGATCGCACATTATAATAGATAGCCTCGATCATGACAGCCTGGGATCTTTGTGTGATCCCAGGCTGTCATGGCAACGGATCGCCGCTCCCCGGTGACGTCACGGGGAGTGACGATCGGAGCCAAGATGGCGGCGCCCACGCGCCGCCGGCTCTTTAATGCCGCCGGCAGCTTTGCCGGCGGCAATCAAAGGGTTAACACCCGCGATCGGTGCAAGCACCGATCGCGGGTGTTAGCGACGGGCGTTTGCTTCATTATGAAGCAAATGCCCGGTGAGTATGAAGAGGGCTCAGCCTGTGAGCCCTCTTCATACTCCCCCATGCGCAGTAAGACGTAAGGGTACGTCTTATTGCGCTATGGGGTTAATAGACAGTGGTGGAGTTTTATCAACACGTTGTCTGGTTTCTTATACTATTTTTGGAGATTGTTTCTCTTAGCTAAGACAACAAAGTCTCAAAAGTTAAAACAAGAAATCACACAAGGAGTTAGTAAACTACATTCAATGGCCCACATTTATTAAAGCCCCTACACCAGTTTTTTGTCTGAGTCTGCATATTCTTTTTAGTGCAAACTGCGTGCACAGGTATTTATAAAGTTTCTGTGACACATTTGCCACTATACTCAACGCATTAACGTCAAAACGCGTTAACCGGATTGTTTCCTCGTGTCTCAAGATGCTTTTTATACAATAAAGGATATGCTTTTTTGACAAAGATCACCCATCACCCGTGTTGTGCCAATTCTAATTTATGATTCTGGTGCACCCTCCACACTTCACAGGCAAACTGCAAATAGTGCAGTTTGCACAGTTTTTGATAAATGTGGGCCAATGTGCCCGATTTATCAAAAGTAGTGCATGCTACTGGATACTGGAGCACGGTCTTCATTAATATGGTGCACTCTGCAATCGGTGCCAGTTAAAGTACCTGCACCAGTTTTCTGTCTGACTCTGCAATAGAAAGAAAGTGCAAACTGCTTGCACATGTATTTATAAAGTGTCTGCGCCAGTTTTGTGTGTGCCAAAAGGTGTGTGTTAGTGCTTAGTCGAGCCACAATTCTGCAACATGAACTAAGTGCACAGAAAAAAAAAATGTGCACACTTCCAGAGCACTGCAAGTTGCAGTTGATTTATGAAGAACGTGCACCACAATTCATGAATCTGGCGCCCACTCCACACTATGCAGGCAAACTGCATATAGCACAGACTGCACTGTTTTTGATAAATGTGGGCCTGTACCTGCACTGCTTGAACAGAGGGCTCTGTTGGTCCCACCAAGTTTTAAAAAAGGTGCAGCAAACCCTAGAACTCAAATGATATCAATATACAAAAATAGTATGAAAAATTATTTCTTATACCTTTGTTTATAGGCTGATATGTATATAGGACATCATGGAGAGAAAATGCTGGAAAGTTTTTGTAAATGGCAGCTTGAGGAATTTGGAAAGAAGAATGATGTCCACATGGAGATGTCTACAAGCTGGAGTGACGAATACTCGGCAGTAGATGCTGCAGTTCTAATAACCAGGTAAAGCCTATTCATTTTTTTGTGTATCCTCAGTTTTTCTAGGAAAATATATCTAAAAGCCATCAACATTTAATGAAATCAATGCTAAGCTACTAAAAATAGATATAATATTGATCTAGTATCTCACCTAACTACAAATTGTGGCACACAGTATAATTCATTTACCTGAGCAAAAACTCTCAGCTTCATAACTTTCATAAATGCAACAAAAAAGCAAAGACGTAAATGACTAAAAACACTCCAAAAACAAACATCAATAAATTAAAAAATACATCTCATAAATCTAACATTGAAAAGCAGATTATGTAAATATATTGCACCAGTTATTTCCAAAAAAGGCAAAACCATATGGCAATCTAGACCAGTCTAGAAATCGAAGAAAAAGCTGTGACCATTTATATACAGCTGTAAAACCTTCAACATTATGTCAAACATGTCAACATACTCAGCTGTAAGGTAATAAAATGAAGGAATAAAAGGCTCCATTTATGTGTAAACTGCACTGTCTGCATTATACCTATGAATACTGCAAAGTACCAAGGATATTAATATTTAGAAAAATGAAAAAAGCTAATACATTGTCCGTCACGTGTCACTGAGGTTGGTTGTAGTGTGAAATCTGTAGTAAGGGAAAGAATAGAGACAATCTCTAATGCTATCAATTATGATATTTCCCAGAAACTTTTCCATTCATTACATATATATTATGTTGTAAAGTGATAACACAGATGTAGCAATTGATTGTCTTTCCAGTACTTTGATGTGAACTATCACAGGAAAATGATGTGGTTCAGATGGTAACATATTAAAGAAAATCTATCATCAAAAGCAAGCATGATAAGGCAGGGAGATGTACTCATAGATCCAGGCACCGTGAATGTGGTGATTTTTTGTATAGCTGTTATCCATGGCCTCCCGCTTTCTAAAATCAACTTTTCAAATTATGTTAATGAGCCAGAAGGGGGTCTGGAGGGCATTATCAGGGATCCTCTGTGCTCTCAGGTGGGTGTCACTGTATACAGCTCCCAGTAATCACAACATACAGCTCCCACAGCAATCACTATATACAGCTCCCCCACCAATCACTGTATACAGCCCCCTATAATCATTGTATACAGCCCCCAACAATCACTGTATACAGCCCCCTATAATCATTGTATACAGCCCCCAGCAATAAATATATACAGCCCCCCAGCAATAACTTTATACAGCTCCCAGTTTTCAGTATATACATCCCCAGTAATCACTACATACAGTGCCCCCAGCAATAACTATATACAGACCCCCAGTAATCACTACATACAGCCCCCCCAGCATTAACTATATACAGCCCCCCAACATTACCTATATTCAGCCCATCTATAATAACTATATATAGCCTCCCATTAAAACTATCTACTGCCCCTATAATAACTATATACAGTCTTCCTATAACTTTATACAGCCCCCCTATAATAACAATATACAGTCCCCATATAACTATATACAGCCCCCTATAATTACTATACAAAGGCTTGCATTATAACTATATACAGCCCGCTGTAATAACTATATACAGCCTCTCTATAATAACTATACACATCCCCTATAATATATCCAACCCCCTATAATAACTATGTACAGCCTTCAGTAATAGCTATATACACCCCCTATAATAACTATGTACAGCCTCCCTATAATGACTATATATAGCCTCCCTATAATAACTATATACAGCCCCCCTATAATAACTATATACAGTCCCCTGTAATAACTATATACATTCCCCTATAATAAATATATACAGCCCCCTGTAATAACTTTATAAAACCGCCCTATAATAACTATATACAGCCCCCTTTAATAACTATACACAGCCCCCTGTAATAACTATATACAACCCCTATAATAACTATATATAACCCCTTATAATAAGTATATACAACTTCCTGTAATAGCTATATGCAGCCCCCTTTAATACCTATATACAGCCCCCCTTAATAACTATATACAGCCCACTATAATAACTATATACAGCCCCCTATAATAACTATATACAGCATCCCTATAATAACTATATACAACCTCCCTATAATAACTATATACAACCCCCTGTAATAACTACATACAACCCCATATAATTACTATATACAGCCCTCTTTATTAATTATATACAGCCTCCCTTTAAATATATACAGCCTCCCTATAATAACTTACTTATACTCTGTTAGTTTTCTATAAGTAGGTATACTGTTTAATATAATGTATGTGAACCCCTGATCCAATGAATAGCACTATATAATTAATATATAAATATCATAAAATTGTATAACTTTTAGTACATTTATTATTGTACCGCCATTGATAATGTACAGTAGGTAGTAACAGAAATGTTGATACCATTTTGCAAGTATACAGTAGTTTGCCATAGGCAAGAAAGACTTTTGTGCATGCCTGTTTCTGCCTGTGGATGGAAAATGTCCTGTCCATTGACATGATTTACTCAGAATGTCTTCTATGAAGCAGTCTTGGTCTATTAACAGCCTAGGCTTACTTTTTGAATACTTTTCTGGAATGTAGCTATTAAGGTGCAATAAACAGTTTTGCAATAGCTTTGAATACTGTATACTATATGCTACTACTATATAGAGCCCTTCTGTTCATCTCATATCTGGGCTTATATCATTAAGAAAGAAAATTAAGAACATCAATAGCAAAGCACTTGACATCTCCCTGTGACTTCTAGTGCCAGGAGCATGTGTTTGAGCACTTTCGGTTACTCATAAAACCTGGAGTGGATGTCTAAAAGAAGCTTTCTTTACTTTGTAGTGATGCTGCTTCTTCTAAAACAAATGTCTATGTAGAACCTTAGTTCTGAAATAGAGTTTCAATAACATATAATTAGGGATAAGTGGACCTGAACCCAAGAAGTCTGGGTTTAGGTCTGGCGTTTGGACTGTGTAAAGAAAAACACTGTCTAGCGCCAATCATGGGGGTTACCAGTGGGGGTTCAGGCACCTGAACCAAGACTCAAACCAAATTTTTAGTATTGGGTTTGGCAAACCCAAACCTAAAAGGGTCCACTCATCCCTACACATACTTCACTACTGTACGTATTGTATTGGACACAGGTGCTTGTAGATATGAGCAAACTTATTTATTGGTTTGTAGTTTTGATGCAAATCTGGCTTTTTTTAGGTACAGACTGGAATCTGAATCTTTTATAATTTGCTTTGCATGAATCTTGTAAAATAATGCTGTCATGCAGACCAGAGCTTAGGGAAGGGGCTGACAAACAAGGGAAAATGTAAACATTTGTGAAAAAAAAAATGTATGAAACAAGATAGGAGCTTTTTTGTATTTTAGAAGACAAACAGAGGTTATATACCAGTTTTAACGATAATTGGAACAATATTGGTTTTGTTCAAATGGATCCAGACCCAAACCAAATCTTTTGGAAAAATGGAAAAAAAATAAAGTGTGAAAAAGCCCATTGTAAAGAATGGTTCTGTAAGACATCAATGAAAAATCACTGAAGCAAGAAAGATAAAACTAATCTACATGTGTTCATAAGCCAAAATGGGTTAAGTGAAACACCACTGATGTGAAAAAGACACCAATGTGAAACCACAAATGACCTCAGAATTCTGACCAATGAATGTCATCCATTTTGTAGCTGACACCACCCTTTTCAGTAATATTTTATGTCTGCTGCATATTAGCCAGTGGACTCCATGTTCAGATTTGACATCATGAAAAGCCACCATCAGGCCACCATCTCCATAATCTGGTGGCTTCACTTGCTATTTTGCAGATGGACTCCACTTTTAGGACTTGCCAAGTGTAGAATATGGTCAATATTGATATTGCAATTATCTTCTTATTTACTATAGATGGACATACCTGTAGGTATTTTTTTTTGTCTTTCTGTAGAATTTTTTTCTTACGAAACATTATTTCCCTTAGGCAGCTACAAATATAATTGACACCATCCCCAGACAGGAATATCTGCGAAAACAAAACCTTCTTTGACACCTTTCATAAATAATGAATCCTTCTTGTCCCACTTTTTACTTATTGATTTAAAAATCAAGTTTCCTTGGCTTCTCCACAAGATTGGGGGCATATTTAATGCTTTCTGGTATGCAGATCATTTCACGTCATTTTGTCAGTCTGAAGAGAAGTTAATTGTGTAAATGATCTTAACAAAAGCCAATGCATGTGTTGCTTTGTGAATGTTGTGTGGAATGTAAGTAGCCGGTCTGTCACTTCGCTTTGGCATGTGGAATGTTAAGAAAATTAAAGTAGTATTTCATTTTTACTAGTCTGAGGCTACTGAAACTGTCAGTATTCTACCCTAAGTCTTCTAACAAACAACTAAATACTGAATATTATAGTATTTATTTAAATTATATATGTATATATATATATTAAATTTGACCTTTTAGCTAAGTATATTAAATGTAATAAAGTTAATGAGTGCTGTGTTACTTTGTCCCATCCATTTATACTTGCTGGAATTTATTAAGACTGGAGTTTTAAACCCAGCACGCCCAATGTGGCAAATGCTACAATGTGGCAGACATGGGGAGACTTCATAGAAGACATAAAAATTCTCCCCCACTGTATGTCCAGAGCACACTGTTCTCTGTTATCTTGCAGAAATAATGGGCACCTGCATCTACATGAGTGTCCATTGGTTATGCTCATTGTCAGCTGTAGCTATCTGCACTGGACATTAACCAAAATAGACTGTGCTACAGACCCGTTGGGGTATATTCAAATTCAAAGGGATGTTTTTATACTGAACCAGGTTTATCAAAGTGTCTAATACTTTCTAATGCTTAACAATAAATCTAAGAATGTCTACTCTTACTTATATCCTCTTATAATTGGCTCAGTTTGTGGCCAGCCAGGCCGTGGACAAGGCCTCCGTTCCTGATACCAAGCACCGTGACCATCCTTGTGCGCTAGGCTGCACTAGCCAGACACTCGGGTATTTAGGGTCCCGGCTTCCTCCAGCCACCAAAAAAGGCTAGGGCCCAGTTGTATTAGGTTTACTTGTACCTCTGTCACTAATCGTATACAGCATTGTAGATAAAGGCACTATAAAATTGCCTTGTTAAAATGCCCATTTGAAAACACTCAAGTCTGCAGTATAAATAATAGAGGAAGGATAGGTCAAAGGTTTAATCAAGAGCGACATTTTGTACGGCAAAATTGTACTCCATACTTTATACTGTAGACAGCTCCATGCTCTGTGTAGTGATCAGGCCAGTATAGCAACCATAAAGAATTTAAATAAAACTCAATCTGTGAGAATTGCCATAGCATCCAAGCCCTAAATGGCATTTCTCCCTCTCAATACCGAGCCTCACCACAGATTTAGATAAAGTTTGCAATACCTATTTGCTAATCCAAATCTTTACTTCCTTGTAGTCTAGGTTACAATAATGGATTCTTGTTTCTACCAACTGAGGCATAGTAAATCTGTGCAAATTGGTCACATAATTATTACTAGTCTGACAGACTTGATTGTGACTAATGTGTCGCTGTTTTCCCTCCTTCTCCTAGGACAGATTTCTGTGTCCATAAAGATGAACCATGTGATACAGTGGGTGAGTAAAATGTATTTACAATATGTCATTTTTTTATTTATTGGGCCTTATGTTCTTATCTAGTACAGATATAGCAGAACACAAGCCCCGGGTACAGTATATATATAATTTCCTATGATAGATATAGGTAGAATTTTACAATAATAACTACATTTCAGCTAGTGGATAAATGTAGTACAATATAATCTTATGTCATAACAATGCATGTAGGTTGTTTCATAATATACATAGAAACACAAAACATTACTCTATGTTTGTGTGCGTTTATGCTTCTATTGTTAACTTAAATTTTTGGAAACAAAAGCTCCTCCACCTGTGCTGGATCATAACTCCTTGTTCCTTGTTTCTATCTCAGGAGTTTTTCATTAACACAAGGAGTTCAAGGGGTTTTCCCAGGAAACAAGTTAGGCCCTATCCACAGGAGGTCAATGATGAGACCCCCCACAGATCACAAGAACGGGGGATCTGATGGGTTCCAAGGTACCTCTGTTCGACCCCTTGCCGCTCCCAGAGATGAGCGGAGCACACTGCATATGTCATAGAGATCATAGAGATGAATGGAACAGAATGGACATGCATGTACGTCTGCTCCGATTATATCTAGGAAAGACGAGGAGTCAGACAGAGATACCTCGGTCCCCCCCGTTCTCGTGATCTGTGAGGGTCTCATCACTGAGACCCCCACTGTTAGCAATTTGGGCTCTATCCTGTGGATCCTCTATCCTCTTTAACATTCAATAAAATATATGGTCTTTTCCAGAAGGAATTAAATAATTAAATATTAAAGCAAAATCAGTACAAATATGTTCAAACCATAGTCCTTAAGGTAACATCTAAAAGTTTAAGTTCAGTCTTATTTTTACCCCAAAAAATACAAGTAGAGATTAACATATATAGATGAAGTTCATCTCTTTTTGTTTCTATGATCCTCCATTAAGGAGAATGTACAATAAATGAAAGAAATATATTTTTTACTTAGCGTAGAGCTGGGACCAATGAGCATATAGTGGGATATTTATCATACGCCGGTACTCGTACACCAGTGTATGATAGACCCACTGCTGCATTTTTGCAGAGCAATACATCAAGAGGCTTCCGCGATTATTTCAGGGCCTCAGCGCCACTGATGTAGCACTGAGGTCCTGATAAATATGCCCCAATGTTTGTGTGATGGCTAGGGTGAAGGTTTTTGTGTGTCTGTAAATTTTTATGCCTAGAAGATTGATGCACAAGATTGTCAGCAAATTGTACTATTCTGTGGATTATGGTGTTGCTATAAAAACAACATGAATAAATAAATAATAAAACAGACCTACATGAATCTTTATGTCTTAAATGGCTATTTAGAAAATGCACAAACCAATTTACCCGTTTCAAGCAATTTCCTAACTGTTTTATTGCGATAGTCTGGAAATGAAAGCATGGCAGACATATGGGCTGTTCAATGTTTTGCTAAATGTTGTTGGCAGAAATAAATCCCAAAAGAAAGAAGCTTTTATACCAGGGTTCAACAGATTAGTCTACCTTCTACAGCCACATAGCACATATAGGGTCATTAGACTGATAGTTTGTAGAGTCGATCAAAGCTTGTGGGGGACACACAATACCCTTACAGTCAACCAGGTGATGGAGGTATCAAGAACTTAAAACACATAGGGCTGGTTTATGAAACTGCAGATACAGTTAAATCCCCTTAGGCAATTTGCATGGTACATGTCTAATGTTAGAGGGAGGCAGAGACATTAAATGAAGGTGCAGGACCCCAAGATAAAGGGGGAGAGAAACCTTACATGTATCCTATGGTTCCCAGGTTCAGGTGTAACTCTACACTCTGCACCCTGCAAGTTACGTCTGGACTAACAGTAATGTACAGAAAATAAACTTCTCCATTCTCCATTACCACAGAAAATGGATCCTTGATAAACTAGCACTTACAAAGGAAAACGGGACCCTAAAATTTTGATTCTATTTAGAGTCAATAAATGTTTATTGAAACATACAAAATACAACAGACATATCTGTCATGTGCAGGAGGCAATTGCATAGTGAACAATACAGGTTGCTTCCAAAAGACACCTAGGTAGCTATGGCATAGGGTAGAACATTAGGTTTCATAACGAAAAGGGTGGGGTTGGGTGTTGGGTAGAAGAATATAGAAAGGAAAGAATAAAGAAAAGAAGGATAAGAAGATAAAAAAAGAAAGAATGTTGTAGGGTATTGAGCCATTCCTGAAAGCCATTCCCTGAAAGTCATCCAATTGGACTATGTAGTGTAGAACTGCGTGATTCTGTCGTTATCAATTGCCCTCAACTCCTCCATTCTGAAAATGTGATTTAGAGCAGCAACCCAGTCAGCTCTTGAGGGAGGAGCTGAGGATCTCCAGCAGCGGGGGATAATCTGACAAGTGGCTACTAGAAAATGTCTTAGTAGATCCTTTTTTAATTTAGAGATAGGTCTTGAAAGAGCAGAGAGTAGGGCCTGTTCCGCAGTGAAGGTCACATGGGATTTGATCAATGCAATATATAGCTGGTTAATATTCTGCCACAGGGGGGCAATGAGAGGGCAACTCCACCAAATATGCAGCATGGTGCCTATGTCACTCTCACATCACCAGCACTGGTCCAAAATCTGAGGGTCAATTTGTCTCAGTTTAACTGGGGTGCGGTACTATTGTGCGAGAATCTTAAAGTTACGTTCCTAAAGTCTGCAGGATGATGAACATGAGTCAAGGTAAATGCAGTAGACCATTGTTCTGTGGTCAGTTCTTCTCCCAGGCCCTGATGATGGTTTTGATTCCTTTGTCTCACATGCCAAAAAAAAGCCATACGCTAGTAAGATGGTATGAGTGAGCTGGTGTTTAGTGAGGCATAATTCTTTAAATGTAGTGAGGGTGGATGTAAGAGGTGTTATGGGTGCCAGAGAGGAGACAAAATATCGCAGTTGTAGATAGTTAAGCCAAGAACCTGGTGTATTCCCAGTGCCTATATCCACTAGAGGGCAAAGTCCACTTTCATCCACTACATCTTTGATTCTAGGAAGTGCTCTTGGATGAAAACTCCAATTCTGACCTGACCCAAAGCATTTTTGTTTAGTAATGAAAAAGATCAAAGACACAAGTGGAACCCCCCCACCGCCCCCCATCTTGGGTCGTATGTGGAGGGTTTTTCTTATACGAGGGAGGGAGCCTCAACGTATAACATGGTGGCCAAATTTTTGGAGGGACATAAAGAAGGTTCAAAATTTCCCAGGAAACAGTCTGAAATAGGGAACACTCGAAAAAGGGCAATTCTCAGAGATAGCATTGAAAGCTTTAGTTAGAAGGGGGATTATTTCCAGTTTACACACTTTGTAAAATCTATGAGTGAAACCGTCAGGACCTGGACTTTAACCTATTTTAAGGTTTTTAACGACAAATGCAACCTCCTCTTCCAAGAAATCATTCTCCTGAGAGGAGGCCTCAGTGTCTGGATTAGTGGGTAATGAATTTCTCTCGAAGTAACTATCAATGGGCAATGTGGGAAGATTGGAGGACCCAGGTTGATTGTTTACAATGTTGTATAACTCTGAGTAAAATTCATCTAGTATCTTGTATTATTTATGTAGTAGTCCTTTATCTTGAGAGTTTATAGAAAAGATGTGGATGGTTGGGGTGCATGGATGAATTGCTTTGGCTAACTATGATCCACATTTATCTCCATATTGAAAGAAGCCTTTCTACGTGCGTTCCCTGATATTTTTGATCAAGAATAGACACGACTTGCTGTTGTATGGAGGAAATTTCAGCGTTCAAGAGTTCAGAGGGGGTAGATTTGCTAGAAAATTCTTTATCAGCTAATGATTGTATTCATGCTTTAAGTTTATGAGCTCTATCTCATTTCAATCTGGCCCCATGGGAAGTGAAAACGGTTTGTAATTTGCTTTTGAGAGCCTCCCATATAGAGACAGGTGTAGAGTTACTCAGAGAGGGGCTCTCTCATGTGGATTGATTTGCAACTTTCACTTCCTCTGCGCAAAACTGATCATCTAGGAGATGATCCTTGAATTGCCATGTGCCTTTTCAACCCGGAAAAGGAGAGCCTTCTAGTGAGCCAAAGACAGGGGCATTGTCGGACCATAAAAATGTATCAATGGAGCACCTAGGTAACATGTCCAGTAATCTGTGTGAGAGTAATAGATAGTCGAGCCTATGATATGAGTTGTATGCTGGGGAATGGTAACTGTATTCCTTAGTAAAAGGATGTAATGTGCGCCACATGTCAACCAAATTAAGAGCTTAAGCTCAGTTTTCAGTCTACGGCAAAGGAGATAGGTAACCTACCTGTGGTTGTGTCCAAGTCCACGTCCATCACCATATTGATGTCTCCCCCAGGACGATATCCGAGCCATTTGCGAATTCTGTCAGGGAGTGAAGGTCTGAGACACCAAAGGGGACCTGGTTAAAGTTAGGAAAATATACATTAGCAATGATAAAATCGGCACCTCCAATACTGATTTTCAAGAACACAAATCTACCGCCTGGGTCATATTTGAAGTCTATCAAGAAATAGTGAAGAGTTTTATGGAATGCTATCGAGACACCACCTGCTTTTTTATCTGGGTGTGGGCAATGAAACCATTGGCATTGGCTACAAAATGGGTTTCTTGGAAGAGGGCTATTAGGACCTTCTGTTTATTGAGCCAATATAATATTTGTCCCCTTTTTGCTTGGGCATTGAGACCCTTAACATTGAAAGAGCAAAAAGATAACGCCAGATTAGTCATGGTGATGCCTAAAAGATAGAAGGAAAAGTAATAAAAAGAAACAGTAGAGGGAGGGAATGGGATAGGCTTGGGCAAGGGGGGAATACAAATAGAGGAACCTAATGAAAACAATAACAAACAAGCAGCCCTTAATCTAAGATTAAGTTGGGGTATCACGCATGTATGCACGAACGGACCTGCCGTATGCGTAGACCTCAATGGGAAATTGGTAAGTTAGAGAGGAGGAGTACGCAAAAAGTATTTGCGACCCCCGGTTGCTGCAAATAAAGTATCACGAAAAAATTAAAATGATAGCTATCCAATATTTGTAGAACATTTTGAGAGGAAGGATCATATGGTCTTCTCCAACATTTACGGGCTATCTCTAAGGTAGCTCAGAGTCAGGTGAGCTGAACTAGAACCAAGCATGAGTACATAACCTAGGGAGTAATAAGCGCATGTAAGAAAAACACAACAGAATGCCGAAATACAACCCTATGGGAACTTGACTATACGCAGTGTCACATCATGTAACTTGGAGAGAACAGACTGCATCACTGGTAATCTCTGTCGTCCTCTGTAACCTCTGTGGTCTCGACCTCTTGGAGGTCTGGCTGGGAGTGGTGGGGATCCAAGTAAGCACTCCGGGATAGGAAGTCTCAGCCACTCTGTGATGACTGGGGCCGGGAAGCATAGGGTAGCTGAAAGATCAGGAACATCAACTAGATGTCGTAGAGTTTATCTGCCTTCTCTATGGTGGACATGTAGACAACTTTGTAATCCCCAGGAGTACAAAATGTTCCTTTGATGCGCTTAAGTAGTGTGAGACGGGATAAGTCCGGGAGTAGCTGCAAGTTAGCTCCTTGAAACAGGATATTCTTCATCCCCCTGTACTTAGACATAATGGTGTCCTTAATTTGATATTTATGAACCCTGCCGATGTTGACTCTGGGCGAGTCATGGTCGTTAGGTTTGACCTGTAGGGATCGATGAGTTTCAGAGGTGTATCAGACCTCAAGTATAGAATTAAAGATCCGTCGAAGGATGTCATGGAGATGAGAAGTTTCTATCGTTTACGGGAGGCCATGGGCCTTTATATTAGCTGAAGGGTATGTGAAGATAGGATACATTCAAGGTTGTCCACTCTCTTAGACAAGGTCGCATGACTGTCTTCTACAGTAGAGACTCTAACGGTCAGATTTTGAACATCTTCTCTCACCACCCCTAATTCCTTCCCCTATGACTGCTCCAAACGTGCCATGTAACTTTCCATGTCCACCCTAGTAGGCATAGATCAGAGGTGGGTACAGGGGGCTCTCAACCACACCAGGGCCCAAATTTCTTGTGATAAGAGAACAGACAGGAGCTTGGGCAACATCATCTGTGCATGTAGTGGCAACAGGGAGGAGTGTGTGGAGTAGGGTGATATTTTAGAATCCATTCCACATTGATATTAGGATGCTGGCAGGGAGGATGGGGGAGGTGAGATATTGGCTGCTGGTGACCATTCTTCTTGCGTGGATGGCCAATCTTCTCTCTGGGAAGGCCAGAGGACTGGAAAATGCAGGTTTTCTGGGAAGATGCCTAATGGTGGCCAGAGATTGTCACAGGGTGGTCCACATGTGCTGGGCACTTCACAGCCCAAGATGTAGCTGCTGCCTCACATGTAGCTGAAGGCAGAGTCAGTGATGGCCTTGGATCAGTGTCTGATGGCGTCCCTGATACACTGTGAGCGACTGTCATAGGCCTACAAGTTATGCTCTTGTATAATATGTGAGCCTGAGACACAGGCATTGGGGCCGGTCTTGCTGCTGGATCTGTGCTCTGATCGGAACAGGTTTCTGTGCGGCGTCACGCTGAATGGCAGGGCTGGAAGCTGCAGACACCACTATTTTGGAGGACTGCGCAGTCCGCACAGCCGCGGCTGACCACTGGGTTCAGATGAGCACCGACCCTGAGATTTCACCTGGCCAGCAGCGCTCCCCTGTTCAGTCTTGGTCCTGACACCTGGCAAGAGTGACTGTTGTAACTGGGAGGACGGTGCAGAGAAGCCGGTAGCCATGTTGGCGACACGTTTTAATGGGAGGGGACAGAAATTTTCTTATCCCTTGGACTGTCATCTTGAGCAGGGTAGCACCCGCTGCCTTGGGGTGTCCCCGTTTCTTGGGTCCCATTCTGAGCTCTGGAATGATGAATAGCAAGGTGGAACAGTTTAACACGGGGGTTCAGTGTGGGAGCTACTCTAAAACATGCCTAGCTTCCGCCATAGCCAGGCCACGCTCCTAAAATTTAGATTTTATTTAATCATCTTAAAAAAGATATGGCAGTCTAAAAATAGATCTGTACCTACCTAGGATTTTGTGGTCTCCAATTTTGATCAATTGACACAATAATTTGTAAAACAAAAAACCTTCCTTGGGTGTATATTGAGATGGGAATAACTCTCTCCATTCCTTTAAAGAATTTTGAGGAGACTAGAGACTAGAGTAGAATATACACATGATTCAGAATTCTACATTTATATTTCCATGTAGTTTTTTCTTTTTGTTAGTTGCATTGTATATTATCACATTTGTTTACTAATTAAGAAAATCTCAAGTCTGAAAGATTTAACTTTTGTGGGATCTTCAGATAGAATTGCCTACCTGTATTTAATGGCAGGCTGTTTATACTGCTTGATAGAAATACTTGATATCAGTGTGTTACCCTGTCCCAAACTTTTTGTATCCTATGATGGGCATTGTTCTATTGATTCTAGTATAGTTTAATTTTTTCTAAACACCTCACCATTCCAGAGTATTCAGTGTCAACATTTTCAGCCCTCTAATGTCAGATGGAGGGGGCTAGGCCGCAAGCTCCCGATCAAGATAGCGCTGCAGTAAAGTCAGTTTGGTCAGTATAGAGTCTTAAAAGCATAGTTTCATAGTATCAAATATTCTAATTTGTCTCTCCCTTGTCAGATGGTTTGTGCTAGCCAGGAGCGAAGAGCTTTTCTCCACCCATATGATACAGTACAGATGTTAAACTTTTGCCACTGATTGCTTAGGTACGGTGGAAGCTGGAGAGAAAATTCTAACTATTCTAGAATCATTGGAGTATTGGAAGAAATGCATATTCATATTTATTTACAAGAGAGAGATATAAAAACATGTTTTTGTAGCTTGACATTTTTCCCCCCAAGAGTGCTTCACAGGGACTAGAGATAAAAGGAGAAAAATTGATCACTCATACATGAATTCATTAATGATAAATAATAAAAAAAAATGTTTAGAAACATTTTTTTAAAGGTTGTGCACTGCAGTTCACAGTAACGTATACAATATACGGTAAGAAGAAATCAAAAGCTTTTTCAAGTAAAATTCATATTAGTCAATAACTTCAAAGGGCAAACACACTGAACTGAACAATAACAACTAACTTATGTGCATTGACTATAGCCAAGAATGAACACAGCAATTTGTTTCCTATTTTATCTAGACAGTCAGATGTTCTTGGTCTGTAAAATAATCATAATCCATGATGTGGTTCATATTATAATGTTGTCTATGCCAATAGTGTCCAGACTTTGCAACTTATTTGGTAAAGTTGTTGTATGGTAGTGTACCATATGTTCTAAGTCATGTGTTTCAGATTAGGAAAGTCTTGTTTTAATGAACTTAAAAGTATTATGAATTACCTTCAATGCAAATCTAGTTTACATTAACATTATAATTGCAATAGAATAATTTTGAACAAAAAAAACCAAAGTTCAACAGGGAAGGAGGGGGAGGGGATTTATTACATTCTTTTCTGTTATTTCTTTTTATGACTTGTTTTGGGTGCCTAGGATGTTTTGCTTTTTTTTGCAACTTTTCCGTCCTCCCAGCAAAATTTGTCATGACTGAGTTTTCCAGTGTTGCGTCTGATTTATTGGAATAAAGTCACTAATTTTTTCACAGTGGTTGCAAAAAGTCGCTATTTTGTGGCCCAAATAACTCCACTCCCTGCTTCTATAGGAAAAATATTTGAATAGGTTCCTAAAAAACATGCAACTTTTGTACAACTGAAACAGAGATGCCATATTTAACACCCTCTAAGATAAATCAAACAAGCCCAAACCTCCAAAAGAAAAGATGGACGCAAATTTCCAGACTAAAGAATAATAATACCATATTTTAATAACAGTGACCCAAATCCTAGCCACAATATACTTTCTACATTAGTCCCAACTCCGGAATTTTGTAATTGTTTTTTGAGAAAACCCACTTGGATCAGGGATTAAACAACATATGTTTCTGGTAGATTTCCTTTAATGCTAGTAATGTATATATTGTATGGCTTTGGTGTAAGTAGTTCTCATATCTCAACAAAATAAATATGTTTTAATACTAATAAAATTTAAGGCAAATTATAAGAAAAAAGGAAACAATAAATGAAGACTTTTGTATTAACACAGATTTTCTTCTCCCTTGGAATATGAACTCAATATAAATAAATTCAGTATATTTCATGTCTTCCTCACCGAATGCACCTGAAACTTGTTACTTTTCTTTGTAGTCAGTATTGCTTTAGGTTATATCTTTTATCTTTCAACAAGAGGCCACAGGTGTAGAACACATGTGCTTCCATACAAAACAGTACCCTGAATGGCGCAAGAAGATTGATGGGCAACTGCATCTCTGTAGATTGTTATGAAACGTTATGAATGCACCCTGATTATGTATATTATTTACTATCTTTATAACATTTCCATATTTGAATCCTTGAGTTTTCATGGAGAATTATTCAAATCAGTTTTGCTGTATTCTTTATTACCATAGTTTGCACTAAATTCACAATACCATGTCCCACAATCTATGATGAGATTAGCCCGTGTCTACATCTATCACTCTGTGGATAGAGAAGCTTTTTAGTGATTTATTTTAAAGTATCCACTTAATTAATCTGTTAGCAGTGAGTTGCCCCATACATTTTGGCTCCTTCAAAGACGGCTTTTAACTAATTTTTTAGCTAATTTTCTTCTTGGAACACCTGAGCCATAAACTGGTTATTTATTACACATATAACATTGTACAGGACAGTGATTTAGTCTCTCAAGTATCAAGCCTTTTTGGACTTATTCACCAAGAGAATTTTTTATGTTTTTACCTAAGAATTTTCTTTCGGCCATGTATCTTCTATTTTTTAAGACTGCCCTTGGTTTCTAAAAGTGGTGCAGTTCGTTTCTATACATCAATTTCCAACTATAATGTAGAATTCAATTTACACTATTTATTTTTAATAATGAATGAAGTCATAGCATTTTTTCCCAATTGTTTAGTTCACCAATTAGTGTGAAGTTCTTCCCGAAGTATTATGTTTAGTTTATTTGATTTTACTAAATAATTTATTTCAATTAATCTTTTGTGATTTTAGTGTATTGGATTAATATTTCAATTATTTCCTTTTTATTGTAATTTTTTTTTGTCCCTTTAGGTGGCTTGTATAAATAAATTTACATATAAATATGTTAGGGCATATTTGAAGTGAAACTGTCAGCAGAAAACAAACTAATAAACCTTTACCAATAGGTTGTCAACTGGCTTAACACCTTACAGATCATGTTTCTTTCATGGACAAATTTGTCTGTGATTGATGTTCCTGCATTTAGGGACATCACTTGCCGGTTCTCCTGAAGGCTAAAGCATGACATCAATCACAGCAAATTGTGGGCAGAGCTTGATTTCAATGTTAAACTTTCCTCCCCTGTGTCTTTATACAATCATTTTACATTTCATTTCAAAGTTAAAATTTTGGATGATGCCTCCACCTTGGGCCATGAAAGAAACATGATCTAGATGGTGTTAAGCTGCTTGACTACATATTGGTGGTGGTTAGGCCAATTTCTGATGACAGGCTGCCTTTAAGGTATGCCCTAGCATGCCCTAACAAGACCACTTCATTATCAGCACCACAACCTACAAAGCGTTAGAAAAAGAAAGCAAACTTAAAGAATGAGCTACAAGAACATAATTACTTAGAAAGAAGTCTGTACCCCTTGACAAATATGGCATTTGGCCCAAACACTGGATGCATTTCCACTCCCCATATTTTTCTCGACTTAGCCACCTTTTAGTAATTGGTGAATAACAATGGCGGGTGTGACCCTGAGTTGCTTTTACTCTTTTTTGAATTCATCAGTAGGACAGGTACCCGGTAGAGATAAACCACTGGCTCATTATTCACACAAGGATCAAATCTCCTCTACTTGAGCCCAAGATAAGTACATAAGTACAAAACATTTGCAAAGCTTTCCAGTTTAACATGTAAGGACATATATGCACTTTAGAACAATTCTCAAAGGTCAACAAAAAGAATTATTGTTACTGTGTCCGCTAATTCTCCAACTTCCATCATCTGAAACCTTTAGCCTTCTTAAATGAGGCTTACATAGCCGATTTGGCATCATTACATCTCTAATATAATATTTGTAATGTCTAAACTGTAAAGCTGATACACCACTCCTGCTAAGCGAATGCATTGGCTTAAATATGTTTACATGTGCTGTGCATATGTACTCCCTTCTATAGACATAGGATAAATATTGAATATCAAAAGGGAATATTGTAGTTAAACACGACAGCTTCAAGTGAGATGTCACAGACAGTGATAAAGTGCTGCACTGTTACGTCACACGATAGTTATGGTTTCAATTAGACCCACTCACATTACCTTCTCCCAGCTGTGACTAAGTTGAATTAGGTGAGAATTCATTTTATCCAATAATTGGAAATCACTGGACTCTTTAGATGAGATCACCACATACAGTATATTATTTATCTGGGCAATTATTTATGTGTTGTAAAACATAGAATATTTAACAATGTTGTGACCATGCCCTGTCCATAGAGTGATAATGATCATTTCACTGAAATATTTTCTTTTTTCAGGCTAAGCGGTCATTCTTTACACTTACTTTACAGGTATATGTCTTGTATATATAGTGCTGATGATTGTGTATTCTAAACACCATCTGAAATTTATGTTTCTTTAATGTTATATAGGTTCTAGTGGGGTGGGGGGGGTATACAAATAACTTATGTTCTATACTCACCCCTCTCCACCCTTTACAATATCAGAAACCGTCTTGAAAATTCAGCTTTCATAACACACATATATAGGCAAGTTCAGCCAAGAAGAGCTGAAGGACACATCTGTCCATAGATGTCATTTAGAAACACCCTCTATAGAAAACAAGCCAAAACGAATAGATCCTACTTTTTATGAAGTTTTGACCTTTAGGTTAGCCCTCATTTTAATAAATCCACAGGAAGTTGCTTATTATCTGGAAAAATGCATTCATAACTCAATATGTAATGTGAAACAAGAACATCTGTTTTGTTGAAGACATTTGTATTTTAAATGTGGACATATAGAGAAGTGCCTCTATATTTTATTAAACACACTGGTAATTAACATAAGCAACAACAAAAATTGAAAAATACAAAAAATACTTTCTGATATGTGGTTATTACAGCTGCACACCACAGAAACTGTGGGGAAGTTTTATCAAGAGTGTCATAAGGTAAAACAATTTTTTGTATTGGAGTTACACCATAAATATGAAAGGTTGGGTGCTCTAGATAGGGTCCCAGTCCCATGAGTAATTAGATATAAAATTCAGTTACACTCAGTTTATCTTTTGCAGGAAGTGAATTTTTTTAAATTTTGCAAACAATTATAAATGTGACGTTTTGGTCATACATTGACCTTCATTAGGCACAGTTTGCTTGAAATTGGCTTACTGTAAATGCTGCTATTAAGGCGGAGAAAGGAAATGTCGAGAGATCTGCTCTGTGTAGAAGTCGCGCTACACAAATGCTGAATAACAGCATTTACAATAAGCTGATTTCCAGCAAACTGTGTCTGATGAAGGTCAAGGTATGACCTTTATTTGTTTGCGAAATAAAACATTTTCACTGCTTGCAAAAGAAAAATTCAGCGTGACTGGATTCTATATCTCTTAAGGTAAAACTAGTCTGTAGCAGGTTTATCACTGTGTATTATGCCAAAAGATTAATCTAGTATAGTATAAGACTGTCTACTACTATTAGTTGGCTTAGTTTACACCAGAAAGCAGCGCCAAAAGTCTTCCTCTGTCCACAGAGTGTGGCTTTGGTGGTGTTGGTATTGTCTTTGTCAGTTTCCTGTGTGAACACACACTTAGCTAGTTGGTGGATTTGGGATTGTCTGCACCCTACCCCAATCCTCCTGCTTCTCAGTCTGGTTTGATTGATAGACTTCAGCTACATTCGCCTGGAGCAGTCTCCTATAATTGTTTCCATTTAGTCAAATGTCAGTTTTAATTTTGCTTGACCTGCTCCTTTTCTGTGTAATTATTTTTTTCCCTGTGCTATACTGCTGTTTATTCTGGTTTTCTAATCTTGGCTATTGTACCTATGACTATCTCTTCAGACTCCAAGTTTGTACTGTGTATGTTATCTTTATTGTGACTCGGATCTCTGGCTTCCCTTTTTGTATTACTTGTTTATGTGTCTTGTTTTGTGTCTGCACCGTGGCTTAGGGAGTGACCATGTTCGTGGTTGTCCCGTATCACCTTAGGCACGTGAGGCAAGTAGGTAGGTAACAGGGGCTCAGTATAGGGCTGTGGAATCTGTGAGAGCTATATAAATAAAGGAATTAATTTATTTATTAGTGTTCTCGAGTTCTGTATTGTTATAGCCTGTGACACATTACTGAATTCCCCCCACTGAAATTTTTTAAAAGAGCTGATTCATCAAGTGAAATGCTCTAGGTATGAAAAGATTTAATATTTAGTATCCTTTCCTTTTTCTATTTCTAAGTCCTATTTCCCAGTAATGTAATGCCCAGCATCCTCCCCAGTAATGTAATGCCCATGCAGCCTCCCCAGTAACGAAATGCTCAGCAGCCTCCTCCATTAATGAAATGCCCATGCAGGCCCCTCCAGTAATGAAATGCCCAGCATCCTCCCCCAGTAATGTAATGCCCAGCAGCCTCCTCCAGTAATGTAATGCTCAGCATCCTCCCCCGGGAATGTAATGCCCATCATCCTCCCCCAGTAATGTAATGCCCAGCATCCTCCCCCAGTAATGTAATGTCCAGCATCCTCCCTCCAGTAATGTAATGCCCAGAATCCTCCCCCAGTAATGCAATGATCAGCATCCTCCCCAGTAATGTAATGCTCAGCATCCTCCCCCAGTAAAGTAATGCTAAGTATCCTCCCCCAGTAATCTAATGCCCAGCATCCTCCCTCCAGTAATGTAATGCCCAGCATCCTCCCCCAGTTGTGTAATTCCCTGCATCCTCCCCCAGTAATGTAATGCCCAGCATCTTCCCCTCACTAATGAAATGTGAAGCAGCCTCCACCCGCTAATGAAATGCCCAGCAGCCTCCCCTAAATGATGAAATACCCAGCAGTCGTCCACACAGTACCTCTCATTATACAAAAAAAAAATAAACTTGCCTCCAACACTTCCCACACCCCTCTTCACTCTAAATGTCACATGGGGCATTTACATTGTGTATAGAAACACCACGCAAACCCTTGAGGGCGAGACTCAGCCTGATCACATATGCGCTTCCATTGAAACACATGAATAGGTTAATTAGCAACTTTTTCTTGCAGGGAAAGCTTACATTTTTTTATGACAGGGGCTCATTTAATAAGGGTCACTCTTCGCACTTTGGTCAGACTGTTCACCATTTTCGGTGCTTGCACAGGTATTTAAGAAGCGTCTGTGCTGGGATTGTGTCGGACATGACCCTTTTTGTTGTCCAGCTGCACTGGCTTCCATGCGACACAATTTGGGGGGCGTGTTGGGGGACAATCCGACTGATTCGGATTTAACTTTCAAATTGTGTTGCAAGACCAAGCACGAAGATGCACCACTAAAAAAATGGTGAACTCGGATCTGAGAGGGGAAGCGACACATTCATGATATCGGGCGCACAATCTTAGTGAATGCACATTCACAATGCACTTTCTGTGAGCTCCAGTGACCCTGTAAGTAAATGTGCCCCAGTTTGTTACGTGTATTGTAAAGATTGTCCTGGTAATGTCAAGATAAAATATATAATTTTTTTGAGTCTTATACATTTTAATTAATTCAATTTAACTGTATTAATTATATGCTTTAAAAAAGGTGAAAAAGGATAATGTAGTGATATATAAAGAGGTCTCTGAGAAGATACATCTCTATATACCAGTACATTAAAGAGTAACCGTAAAGGTGTCTTTTCTCAAATTAATATCTCTAAAACAACTTTGCTGATTTGCCTTTATTACCTATATGCAGCAGTTTCTTTGCTATAGCCCTCAGATTACCTCAGTGCTGCAATGGCTGCCTCCTCTCCATGTGCTGATAAGCCCTATGAGACAATATCTTGTTTACACTTTGTTTCTGGTCGGTTTCATGGGAGGGAAGGAACTGCTGCTCCCTGCTCACAGGGGAAGAGGTCATGTGTCAGTGAATGTAGCAAAGCTTGTATCCGCTCTGTCCAGATAAGCTATTAACCCTTTAGCTCACACAGCACAGGCTGTAGACTGTATGTAACTGGATTACTTATCATTTTTTCCACTTATTACATGTTCTCTGCTCCTCCATGTGATGGAAGCTGCCAGGCTGGTCACCATATAAATACTGTATGTGCATTGTGCAGTGTTCACTGGATTTTATTGTGGGAAATTAAATTGCTTTGAGAGAGAACACAAGGCAACTTGGGATCTGTGGGCAAGCTAACTGGCCTCAGCCTGAGGGCATAGATTGACAGACATTAATGTCCACCCACTTCACCTCTGGTGAGAAAGATTTTTGTCACTTTCAGAACAGAAAATGCCATAACTTTGGAAAAAAAAGTACGGGCAGCACAAAGTAGGCGTCGTTCTGTTTTCAAAGGTGGAATCACACATAATAATTTGTTAAAATCAATTGACAGTAGGTAAGTGTATA
Source organism: Engystomops pustulosus (assembly GCF_040894005.1). Taxonomy (NCBI): domain Eukaryota; kingdom Metazoa; phylum Chordata; class Amphibia; order Anura; family Leptodactylidae; genus Engystomops; species Engystomops pustulosus. The sequence goes on from NC_092411.1 coordinate 61,682,748, forward strand.
GGCCAATGGTTAAGATCACTCAACGGTTTGAGAAAGCGCTAGGAAGCGCGAAACAGCCCGTCACCAAGCCCTGCTACTTCCCTGTACCATGCACCGATAATAAAGGACTTTTGCACGTTATGGTGAGTGCCGCTCTTCTTTTCTTCATTTCAACTTTACATGGACTATCTAGCTGAACACCACCAACGTTGTCTGGCTACTGGGGCACCGTACCTTAGGAGGCACTATTGGAAGGCATACGACTACCGGCACTCTATAGGAACTGGATGGCGCCCAGCAACTACTTTGATTGTGTAATCACTCTATTTCTATTGCATGATAAAGAGTGCAGATTGTAGATTTAAACAAAATCTGACCATAAATGTATTAATTGGATAACATTTAATAATTTAGAGACTTTGGGGGACATTTATCATACCGCCTCTTGATGTATCGAACCGGAAGGCTGCGCAGGGTTTATTCTACGCCAGGCAGGGCATGTGAAAAGTCGCCGGTGCCTGCAAGTGCACCGGTGGGGGACAGTAACACCCCATGCCGGCCCACTCCCGGCTGGTTGCGCCCTCTGCTCGGCTGGCTGCGCCGCCCCTTCATGCCCCTTCATGCCCCACTGGCGTGTAGGTGGTGGAGAGGGCTATATAGTATATAGCAATGAGCTAGCATTTGCAATTATTTCAGGGTCTGATAAATATGCCCCTTTGTGTCAGGGGAAACCCTCAGGGATGTTGAAATACCATGCATGGACACTTTATGGTATTTTCCCGATGACTTTGGTTCCTGTTCTGCGGACAGTGTAAAGCATATATTCAAAGCATGCCCTACCTGACATCTCCTCAGAGAGGATTCCCTCCGTCCCCTCTGCCCCACATCTCCTGAGAGAAGATTCCCTTGCAGGAACAATATCAGACAGATACATTGTGCAACCCTTCCCGAATTTAAGCCGAGTGGGCATTTTTCAGCTCAAAAATTATGGTGAAAAACTTGCCTTATAGTCAAGTATATATATAGTATGTGAATAAAGTCTAAGCTGAAGCAAAAGTCTAAGTGAAGATAGTTTTATTCCACCACATCAATAGTTAAAGCATTACAGTTATTTCTATAACTATTGATGTGGTAGAGTAAAACTTTGTCACACTTGGACACTGCTTCACCTTGGACTTTATTCACATGTTCATGGGTAAGGTCTGGCTAACCTTATGAAACTCGCATCTGACTTTGCTATACATGTGCTGCTCCAAATAACTATTAATTTGTGACTATAATAATTATTTACACCAGATATGAAATAACTGTGTCTCTTCTCAGCAATGCAGGTGAATGGTATTTTGATGTTGTTATGCCCATACCTAATGCTACTTTATAGACGTGTCCCTGGGAGTAGTGACATAAAATGAAAATGGGCGTTTGGCTGCTTTATGCAATTGAGCTGCCAATACATGCAAATACAGATGATGAGATCCATGAAATGGATATAAAGCACAAAGACATTCTCAGCTCTCCAAACTCACCTATAACATGCTTCAAAACCGGAAAAAGACTTTATCTGTCTGTAGCTAGAAAGTCTAGTAGATTAAGTCTCTGCACACTGCTGCTTGCCAGCAGGAAGTACCTGTGTCTGAGCTGGTCTTGTAATGCAGGAGAAAGGGGCAGGAGGCAGAGAGTATTGAAATGTGCAGTCAAGAGAAGCTATTCATGAGAAGAATCCGACCATAGTCAAAAGATTTATGTTTGGATCCAGGGGCAACCAAAATTGTGTACACCAGGACTGATAATAATGATAATAGCTTCTCTTGTCTGCACACTGCCCCTACACATAGCATTACAAGACCAGCTGAGACAGCAAGCAGCAGTGTGCAGAGACTTACTCTACAAATGACAGACAACATAAGGTCTTTATCCGGGAGGAAGGCAGTAGGCAGTAGAGCTAACGATGCGTGTTATAGGTGACTTAGCAAAGCGAGAAAGACCCATCTAATGGATCTCATCATTTCTCATCTCTGATCTGTCTCATCTCTCTTTTTCTATGTGTCAGATACTAGTAGGATGTTTAGAAGCTAAATAAAAGTGTACATAAGCCCTGTACCATGATAATATAACCACATTGTCAGCACACAGCATCTCATAGCACATGAAGTGTCTGTGCACTTTCTAAAAGCCTGCAAACATTCACTACTGAATGTAAAAATGGAAAACTCTGCCAGGTCAAACCTGGCGTAGTTTTGTCCACCAGCGCAGCAAGGACGGCAGATGTATCCACAATGGCGGATTATTAGTTTACCTCGGAACAAAGTAGTTGTGGACATACAGGAAGTCCAAATGGTTACACAGAAAACAAGCCATAGTACTGTTCTATAAACAGAAAATGGAGTGGAACAAAACATAGAAAGGCAAGAACAGAAAAAGTCAGTTACAATGGCTTAAAGTCATTTTCATTGGCCATCGGTGCGTGAGAGCCTAAAGACAGACAAGAAGGAGGAAAAAAGATGGTGGAGATTAGACATATTACATTTATTATGCAAATTAAAAAGTTGTTGAAGTTGAAAAATTGCTTGAGATTTTGTCATTATGTGTGAGAGTGCATACTTTTTTATGAAAGCATGAAGAATATATATTTTGTCTGTTTATATGAGCATTTTACTCTTACACTGTTAAAGGGCATCTATCACCAGGATGAAGGATTGTAAACCAAGCACACTGACATATTGGTGTGTGCCCCTCTGGGAGGATCCACTTTTCTTTAAGGTTCTTAATTATGTTAGGAATTAAAGGCTTTAAAAATAATGCATATAATCCTAAGGGGCTCCATTAAAACCTATAGAGATCAGAGCCCCTCTGGGTCATTTGCATATATATATATATATTTTAAAAGGGAATAAGAAGCAATAGGAAGAGCAGATCTTGCCAGAGGGGGCACACATAGATGTGTCAGTGTGCTTGGTCTACATTTCTATAAATTCTATGTATTATGTTGAACTTTAAGTACAGATGTGTCCTTGCTTGCTTCCTCCTATATAGATATATTTAGATATATGTGTCTAATATACAGTAGCTCAAAATTAACATCCAATATATTTCAAGGAATTAAAAGAAAAACAAACTCCTCGTAATTAAGTGACATGTAATTGCAGGCATTGCATATCTGAATGGAATGTGCAGTGACAAAAGAAAATGTATAATTGCTGAAGATAATGGATTGAACCTTGCCTTTACAATTGCTCATGAGATGGGTCACAAGTAAGTTATTCATTGTTTACTAAAATAAAAATATTGTATTATGTATAAATCATTTTAAGAATTGTGAAAAAATGTTCACGAATATATACACATTTTAATCACTGTCAAAAAGTATTGGGGGGGGGAGCTGTTGGCAAAAGACAGCAAATACATGTCAATGTTAGGGCATGTTTAGATACAAGACATATTTATAGTTGTTGGGGCATGTTTTGTTCACTTAAAGGGATACTCCTATTTCAGCAAGTAAATATTATTATTTGTTTAATCAAACTTTATATATATTTCCATTATACATTTTATATCAATTCCACACATTTCTAGATCCCTGCTTGCTGTTATTCCATGGAAAACTTTTGTTTACTTCCAGTAGATAGAAATCTGACCATGGTCCCACAAGTGCACGACTCTTATTACTCTCTATAATACTAATAAGCTGTGCACCTGTGTGACCATGAACAGATTTCAGTCCACTGGAAGAAAGCATAGAAACTTCCTATATAATGACAGCAAGCAGAGATCTTGAAAACCACTTTAAAGGAAACCTACCACTTGTAGTGGCAGGTTTCCGATGGCAATACCGAGCACCAGCTCAGGGTGAGCTGGTGCCGGAGCTTATTTCAGTTAGTGTTTTAAACCGCGGTATCGCGGTTTAAAACACTTTTTAAACTTTATAGCCGGCGCAGGCAGGTACGTGCTCGGCGCTTACCATGCGCGCGGCTACATAGGAAGTGAATGAGAGCCGCGCGCATGGTAAGCGCCGAGTGCGTACCTGCCTGCGCCGGCTATAAAGTTTAAAAAGTGTTTTAAACCGCGATACCGTGGTTTAAAACACTAACTAAAATAAGCTCCGCCACCAGCTCACCCTGAGCTGGTGCTCGGTATTGCCATCGGAAACCTGCCACTACAAGTGGTAGGTTTCCTTTAAATGAGTTGGCCCAAGTTTTAAAGTTATTCCATTTCCAAAGGGTTCTCATCAATCCTCTTGTTCGTAGTTGGACTGGTTGATGGCAGAGGGAGTGTTAAGCACAGAACATTTAAGCACAGCATGCATTGAGCAGTATGAGAAACTCATGGCTATTTTAGAGTAATAAGCAAATACTGGAAATCAGCAAAGCACAACAGAGACATTATAAAGAAATACACCAAGGGTGTAAAAACAATGGGGCACATTTACTAAGGGTCCGAACACTGCATTTTCGTCAGGTTTCCCGACTTTTTACCATTTTTCCCTGAATTGCCCCGGGTTTTTGGTGCACGCGATCGGATTGTGGCGCTTCGGTGCAGGCATGCATGCGACACAGATTGGGGGCGTGGACGTCGGAGGACCCGACTGATTCTGACAAACCGCGGAATTTAAAAACCAAATTGTGTTGCAAGATCAGCACTCACCTGCACCGGGAAGAAAAAGGTGAACTCCGGCTGACCTCAGCAGGGGAAGCGACGGATGCAGGAAATTGGATCTTAGTGAATTGCGGCACCTCCGAATCCTTGTCGGATATTCCGGGTCGGCGGCGTCAACTGGATGGGTAAGTAAATGTGTCCCAGTATGTGAAGTTTGCCTGTGTAAAGTGCATAGAGCGCCAGATTCATGACTTCTGGCGCACGTTCTGCATGAATCTAGCGCCCCCTGCTCTGCCCCGAGTGCACCACTTTTTTTTTGGTACACCATTAATATGATGCGTGCAACACAGTTCTGTTGGACTTTGCATGTTAAATGTGTGACTTAGCACCAGAACTCCCCTTTATGTGCACAAATTTGTGTCGCATAAACAATAATGCAGCCTCACCACATAGGGTGACACACTTCTTAAATACCTGTGTAAGCAGTTTGCACTAAAAAGAACGTGCAAAGTCCAACAGAAAACTGGCACAGAGCTTAGTAAATGTGGGCCCTAGTAATTTAACTATGTTTATTCATTTACTGTGATTTTCTATGTGATTATATGGGTTTCTACAATACTAAAGCCAGTCACACTATTTATTGTATTCGAGCAACAGTATTTACAGGAAACATGTTGAAACCGGTGGAAAAATATCAGTTTTCCCACACAAAATTAAAAATACTAAGCGTCCAGTTTCCATTCTATACATCATTTAGAACCAGAACCATTTTTTCTTGGAGAGCTGTCTGCAAGTCTTTACGCTGGTGTTTATTTTCACTGTGATGATTACACCGTATTCATTCTTATGTGTTGAGTCGATATGAGGTGATAAATAACTCAATGTAGTGTCTAGTATTGGAAGACATAAAACTGAAAGCCATTTTGGCAGGCTTCTGCCGGACACATTGTGAAGAGTTCATCTTTAAAACTCCATTACAATTGGCACCATCTTTTTTTGCAAGATGATCACAACATTTTCTGGCAGAGCCTTACTTACAAAGGTTTTACAAGATAAAAATATTTTTTGTTGACTTGACAACCAATTTGCAATGAATTTATTTGACCATGGCTCTATGCTCAATTCCTCAATGATACACAATTACGTCTGGTTAGGACATTTGGCAAGGCCATCTTCAAATTCGGGATGGAGAGTCAGGTGTTATCCATCAGTTTTTAATTATACTGTAATAAAACTCTTATTATATACTATAGGCATAGCTGCGGTGGGAAATTGTGGTGACTGACCAGGTCTGCAGCTTGCAAAGGGCATTAAGGAAAATGTCCCTTAGGGTGGATTCACACAGCATGCTCATCTTTTACCGGTGTACGGCGCAAAAACGGTGCCACACATGTGTGGCACCGTACTGCCACCGGGCCGCTATTGCCTCTATGGGGACATATATGTGGCTGCAAATTTAAAGCTGAATATACATCCCCACAGACGGGACTGTGAATGCACCCTTAGAGATAGTGGGGCCCTCTAGTGGTCCCAGCCCCACTCCAAGTGGTGTAAGGGCGGAAAAGTCTTGATGAATACACTATCCCCCCCCCCCCACCCATAGTTTGTAATACTTGCCTTTCAATCTGAAAACACTCCAATTGTGGCAATGTAGTATGTTATTACACAAAGAGTCACAATGCCTTATTTGGTGCACTACTCAAATGTTCCTGGTGCCATGCGATCTAGTATTATCTCTGGTTTGCTTTCAGTTTTGATCCTTCAATAATCCTCTAAACTTTCTGACTTGATTTAAAATGGTTCCTGACTCTGCTTTGCCTCACATTACCAAGGGCTTTACCAGGCTGTTCATCAACTAATAGGTGCAAAAGTATCTAGGTAAAAAATATTTTCAGTTCTTTTTTCAGGGAATGTAGATGTCTTAGGGCTCTAAGCCGGAGCAGATATATGAATTTTATTCCCGAAAGTTAAAAATATACATGTGTGCATATACATGTGTAAACATGTGTGCATGTACATGTGTATACATGTGTGCATCAGTACAACAATGTAGTGTCTCCATGTCCACATGGAAACTGGATTTGATATAAGGATCTAGGCTTCCATGTACTTCTCATGGTCTCAACGGTTTTTCCTTGCACCAGACTGCTGAATACTTAAACCTTAACACTAAAGGGAAGATTTATCATAAGTCTCTTAGAACTGAACTGTTTTAGTTGCCCATTGCAACCAATCAGAGCTCAGCTTTCCTTTTCCTACAGCTGTTTATAAAAGCTGAGCTCTGATTGGTTTCCATGGGCAACTAGAACAGTTTTACCTTTGTTTTTTGTTTTTCTTTTATGTCAATTTCTGGTTTTGTGTTTATTTTATTTTACATGTTTGAGTTTGCTTTTTTCTTACATGTTATGAAATCAGCATGGGTATAAACCATGACAATGACCACCCATCCTGTGCAGATGGCCTTCATATTATGTCGGGAGAATGGATCAAGGGGCAAAATCTTGGCGATGTTTCATGGTCCAGATGTAGCCGAGAAGACCTTGAAAAATTCCTTAGGTAATTACTTATTATTACTTACTGATTAACTCATTATGAAATATTGTACTGAGGTCAAAAGGCTTTCCTTTCAGAATGTTATGTTGCTGAAGAAGTAGATTAATGAGTAATATTACTGAGTGTGTCATAAAACCACTTAACATTAATTATATCAACTCAGTGGTGCCAACAGTGGGTATGGAGTGTAACATTATACATTTTATGACTTGCCCCTGACATGTCCTTCATGGATTATTAGATTGCTTTACTGTGTACAATCCAAAGCAGAGGGCAAAATAATGAGCCACCACAAAACACATTACTTAAAAATACATTTTGCTAATTTTAGTCAACAGTTATTTTTATTCTAACAGCTTTATGATCAGAACATATTTGATTTTTTATACAATTTTTACTTTGTGTAGTATATTATATGTGTAAATGATGCCCTGAATGAAATTTACAAGAAGGGAGGAATTTATCAAGACTTGTACTGGTGTAAAAAAGCCTTGATAAAGTTACAATTCCTGGCGCAATAATCGAACTACCAATCCCCCCTACACCATCTGCATGCCAAGTTGCTATGGAGGGGCATGCAGTGACTCATGGCTGTACTAGCTCGAAACATGCTTTTACACAATACTGAGCGAAGGGTCTAAATACTTATGACCATGTGATATTTCAGTTTTTCTTGTTTAAGAAATTAGCAAAAATATCTACATTTTTGTTTTTCTCTGTCAAGATGGGGTGCAGAGTGCACATCAAAGAGCAAAAATCTTCATCATTATGGATCAGTATCATTTTGGAGTACATATGTACACTTTTTATTGCATTTTTTTGTGGGATTAAATACCTCAAAATAATATTTTAGGCAGGTTTTTAACAGTTTTTTTTTAACGACGTTCATTGTGTGGGTTCAATAATTATTTACTTTATGATTTAGACTTTTTTGTGCATTAAATGTCTCTTTATATGTTATGGAGCTGATGGACATTTTTTAATTTAGATTACATAAATAATTTATTAATTTAGTTTTTATTGAATAACATTTTTTTCTTTACTTTTTTATCAGTTCCACCATGGGACATGAAGAAGCAAACATCTGATTGCTTGTTCATGATAATACCCTGCAATACTGATGTCTTGCGGGGTATTAGCTGTGTCAGCCTATGCACATGCATAGCCTGACACTGTGCCTTTAAGATGAAGTTATAGACAGCAAACAGCCCTGGGGTCCGAACAATCAGCGCCCCCCCCCCCAAAGACAAGGTGGGGGAGGGGGTAATCATGGAGAAGAGTTTAAATATCGCGGTCGCTCTGACAGTTGCATTTAATGGGTTAGACACCAGTGATCGGAGCCCACTCTGACTGCGGGTGTTACACTGGGATGTTGGCTGTTAGTTACAGCTGTCACCCCGTATATCCCAATGCCAGCTCAGCTCCAATCTTGAGCTGACTCGGCATCAGCTCTGCATCCAATATATCGAACGTTGAGTATTAAAGGCCACGTAGAGCGCTAGTGGTTTAAATCCAGGTGTGAGCACAAGGACAAGTCATGATTTTGGCACAAATAAAGTTTGAAAAGTTGCAAATAAACTCCAGTCCTGACCATGCATAGGGAAAACTTGAAACAATATATCGACATCTAAGATAAATCAAACAAGTCCAAAAGTCAATGTTAGATTTTATTATTTTTGTTATGTTAATATTTAAATTTAATAACTTTTCAATATACAGTTGTAAACTATTTGAAATGATCCTAGACACAAACTTCTAATGAAGGTCGGGTGGACCTTTACTTGAAAAGTTCAGTATGAACCCGAACTTTGGGGGGTATAATGGTGATTATACTTACATTGTAATCATTGTAACATAATATATGTAGCCCTTTAGCAGAATTTATCTCCACACTGTAGAAGGGGCTGTACTCAAAGGTCATCAAAAGATAATGCCATTGAAAAATGCAACACATCACATAAAAATAGCCCTCAATGACATATATGATTAATAAGATTCTATTTTGTGCCAAGAGTTGTTATTATCGCCAAATTCCCTTATTGTTTCTCTAAAATGAACCTCATGGATATTCTCCAAACATTACTGTCTGTCCCTTAAATTCAGCAAACATCCAAGAATTTTCAATTCAAGTTCACAAGCCAATTCTTAGAAAAATCTTCTAACTGCATCTGTGTGTCTCTATCCGTTCAATGATTGGTATCATGGTATTCAGAAGGAAAGCATGTACTTAGATACATTAGATGAATAATATCTATTGTTAGAAAATACATAGTTCTCAATTCGTTTTGATGGGCTTAATAACAACACAACTTTACGGGCATCAATCATTAACACTAAATAATATTATAGAGATTTAAGGAAGCCTTTCAATCCATCATCACGACTTTGGTTGATGTTTCCAATAGGATTATTCACCATAAATGGCAGGAAGTTCTCCAGTCTCAGGTCTCAGCAATAATGCCTGCATACATTATAAGTTACAAGCCCATAGAGGGTATGATGGCCACACACGTGTTAATGTATTGGAAAGACTTATGGGTAACGTATTGGTGTGATGGTGCTGGAGTGGAAAAGAATTTTCCCAGTCATAAGACATTAGAGTAAAAACATAGCCATGAGGAACAATACAAGTGAGGTCCCTGCTCACAAGAGCTTACAGTCTATGAGGATGAGGGGATGACACAAGAGGTATCAGAGCTTGTATAATGGTCCAGCCATTCTTTATAAGGGAAGAGGCTAAAATAATTTAATTATTAAAAACACTGCTGCTTGAATCAGTCATCAGCAACCATTTTATATAGAAAGTCCAGGGTCAAAGAGACTGTAGGGTATCTGGTTTTTGCCAGATAACTGCTGGGAGGAGTGCACACCATGGGTTGGTAAAAAGAGAATAGGTGAAGCTCGGAAGAAGTCTTAAAGATGTGAATGGGAGGTTAGAATTAAGGAAGAGAATAATCTTAGATAACTGGCCGATCAAAGAGCATAGACTGGGTGATAAACTGAAATAACATAGGAGAAGTAGAAAGGTACAGTATTGTGCAGAGCTTTGTGCAAGAGGGTGATTAATTTAAATGGTATTTGGAATGAGATTGGCAACCAGTGCAGGTACTAACACAGATAGGAAATCCGAGACAATCCCTTTAAACTTTTTTTTACCTGAAACTAATCTAGAAGCTTGTAACAGTGTCTGATATTTGGAGAGTTATACTTCTTTGAATGACCTCAGTAGAATCCCACTGATTAAGCGAGAGGTTACAAAATAACCAAATTTTGGATCTGTAAACCTAAACTGGAAGTGGGCAGTATACAGTACTGCTGTCAATGTGTAAAGCCTGAATAAAATTGTAATGGTGTCAAACCTTATTTTTTACTGTGAAATTTTAGTTTTTAGCAGTTTAGTCATAAGCACTAATCTTTTTGTTCCACGTTTTACAACTCTGTGTATGTTGCCAGGTCAAAAGCCAGTAACTGTTTGCTGCAGACAAATCCCCAAAGCATCAGCTCAGTGATCATTCCCTCCAAACTGCCAGGCATGACGTATACAGCAGATGAACAATGTCAGATTTTGTTTGGACCTACAGCTTCTTTTTGTCAAGAAATGCAGGTACAGTACATAAAATATTGCCTATAAAGTTTGTTCTATAAAACATATTATTCATTTACTGAAGGAATAATAATGCTCCTCTTAATTAGCTTGAGATTTTTATTGCAATAATGTCATGTTATTTTTAAGAAACAAATAGATCAATTTATGAGAATGAATTGCTTATCAATCAAAAAGAAGAAATGCAAGTAGAAGACCTAGCATGGTTATTACAGACAATTCCACAACAATAGGTTTGATGTAAATCTAGATGATCTAATATAGCGAGGCAGAAAGTTTCAAGTAATGGGGTAGGAGTACAAAATAAATACAGACATATGCTTTGAGTCTGAATATACACAATTTTTATGTTATAACGAAGAATCACTAATCCAATACCTAAAGCCTCTGAATAGTGATGAGATGACCAGAACCCCTTAACTGGAACTCCTAAATAGTTTTTTATCCAAAAGTTTGGGTTTTGCATTTAGGCTCATCCGGGAATGCTGGTTAATGGACTGCTGGCACCGATTGTGGGAATTAACCCTTTAAATGTCACATCAACTTGGATCAACACTCCCCAATGGGAACAACTAGGAGCAAAGATCCTGGGGAAAATGTAAGAAATTAAAGTTTTAACACCCGCAATTGGAGCCAGCACAGATTGTGTGTGTCAGCAGTGTGTTTGAACTCGCCGAACCCAAAACCTGAATGGGTCTTCTTATTTCTACCTCTGAACTGTTACTAAAATAAATGGTAAATCTTATAAACCTGTACTATAAACAGTGCAACCACAACCACACTTGGCGTGAGCTGTCAGACTGGGTAACTGGTAGCAAACTAACCCTGCAATGTCCCTGCGGACAAGGGCACTGCCTACAGCAGATGATCTGCCCAGATAATGGCGGACCCACTATAGGAACCTGCTAATGGACCCTGAGAGACCCTGCAGGTGATAGGGAAAATTAGTGTTCAGGCAAGGATACATAAATGAGCCAAGGCAATAAACGGAAACAAGTCGGAAAGAGTCAGAGAAAGTAGAGTTGTACCAGGAGACATGACAAGACACAGAGTAACATACAACAGATAAGGCACAGGCACACAAAATCAGACAGAAACAGGTCAAATTCAAGAAGGGTGCAGTGAGGTGCAGGAAATAGAACAAATGGGGTAGTCTAAGATGTGCCACATTGCACCGTAAAAACACTGCTTACAAAAACAGGTGGTAAAAAATGTGTTCCATCATGTTAAACAAAAAATATCATAGCTTCACAATTAAAGATGGGGAACTAATCCATAATTTAAATGTTCTTTAATGTCCTTTAAAAATACATTTCCCTCTATACGACATCCTGGAACTCAAGTTAAATTGAAATAATTGTTGCAACAGTGAGAGGCATAAAATGCATAATGTAGTATAAACTTGCACAAGTTAGCCCAAAATGTAGCAAATGCCATATTTTGAAGCCAGACATCTGGAGTACACCCCCTCTGCATTGCAATATTGCAATGTTAATAGGTCAGTAGCGTAGCAGGTTTAAATACTTGCATCTTTAAAAAAAGTTTAAAAAATATATAAGATGTAAAACAATTTATTGTTAATTCAAGGACAGCATGGACTATGCTACAGATGAATAAAAGAAGTTTCCTTCTTTTATCATTCTGTAATAGGCACATATATTCCTAAAGTTGAAGTATTGTTGTAAAAAGTATTCTGCATATCAAGAGTGTGTGATCCCTGAGTGACTTAACATAAGTAATAATGCATCTTCTTGCAATAGGAAACTGGACAGTTATGTATGTCTCAGCATCCTTACCCAACAACATCACAAAGTGGGACTTTAGATTCATTATATTGTACAAGTGTTGTTCCTGTCTTAAAGAGATTTTACCATTACTAAGGTATATAATCAGCACCATTTAGATTCAGTATCATGCATCAAAGTTTGAAGAAGAATGGTGATAGACCAGCACTGCGGCTCCTTCATTGACAGAATTAGTGCAGGTCCCAGAGGTCAGGTCCCACTGATTTGTGAAACATTTTACATCCCTGGTATTGCATTTTCGTTCCATCTGCATTCACTTATTTTCTTGAGACCAGTCCATGGTATTGCATTTCCTTAATAGCCAATGCCAGCTCTCCTGAACAGGGCTATAATTCTTCACAGACTCCAAATAGGGGGCATGTGATAGCCAAGACATGAAAGGGGACCTGTTGTATATTTTGCTATAGGGGCCTGCTTCTTTTCATGTTCATTGTACTTAGTGCTGCAGTCTATCTTGAGTTAAGAGAAACTAACTTTATAAATACCTTTTTTATAAATCAATAGTACACAAAACTACAATATATCTGATCAGAACAAAGTCGCTCTTTCTGCTCTTTGGCTTTCATCATTCTTCCTCCTAATCTGCGTTTCACTATAAAATGTATGATGAATACACTCCTGCTGGCAAGAACAGCAATCACAGAAGGTCTAGTCAGAGGAGATGCTGTGAGTCAGAGCAGCTAGGTTTACCCAGATTTTAGTTGCTTGAAAATATAGTTACATAATTCTCAGAACAGTGTCATACCTCATTCCTATTAATGTGAGGACATTTATCATAGCTTGTACACACAGAGTTCCCTGTATAAAAGTGAGCAGGGAGGGGGCATTGATGGTTGGGGGGGGGGATCAACATCCCGACTCCTTGGCATTCTGGCAGAACTGATGCCTCCTCTACCTCCCAATGCAGTGCATTGGAGGGGCGAGTATTCCCAAGAGTTGGTGGCGTCATCAGCTCTGCCTGTGTACTTTGCGCAGCTGCAGTGTATAAGTAGCAGAGGGCGGGGTTGGCAGCTGGAATAGGGTGTGATGCTTGTGCCCGGAAGGCTCTGGAAATGCCCCTTAGAGCTCTTAAGCCTTATTTACTTAAAATGAATATCCCTAATAAAGAGATGTCTGCTATAAAGATTTTAACCTCTACAAAAGCACTTGTGATGCTTTGTAAAAGTTAATGTAACTGGTAGATTTCCTTTAAGTGTAATAGATAAATCTGAAATATTCTTTTCTGGAAAATATAATTAAATATGAGAAAGATCATTACAAAATTCACAAAATTAGCAATTCAGATACAAAACTAAGAATTCCCTACTGTTTAGTACACTTACATTAGTTCCATTAATTTGGCAGTCTATATCGGCCATCTGTCTTAGTGAAGGTTGGGACTGGCTGAGAACTGAGTATTTTGGTTAATTGCTACCCCTTCCCCTCCTTCTCTAGATAAGCTATCCCCTAGCAAGCTATTTGGCTGGCTTCTCCCCGCCCAGCTGCTTTGATATAAACAATCCCAATCTGGCTACAATACAGATGTATGTTTATGAAAAGATTTTTAACAGGCAACAGTTTTTTTGGTTGTCAAACAGTCCAACTGCCTCCTAATATTTATCACCACAATATTGAATTCCAAATTATAGAAGCCTGGAGCTTCATATCTACCATCAGAATACAGACGACCATAAATGGTAGTAAAGATCTTATGGATAGAATAACATACAGCTGTCATAAAACAAGAATATCATATCAGGAAATGAACATTTGTACAAATTCCTAAAAAGTGTTAGTTTCAGTTAATACATTATAGGATAAGTTTGAGATCATGTGATCCTTGGGGTGAGGGTTTGTATTTATAGGTCACATAGAGAGTGCCCTGAACTTTCAGGTAATGAGCACATTGAGGTTATTCGTCTGTGGGGTGTATCACTTTTTCAGGGTCAAGATACATTACATATGTTGATCTTGTATTTGAATTACAACCAAGCCCAAACAAAATGTTTTCTTAATTCTATGCTGATGACAGTGTTCTGGCATACCTTACAGTACAGAACTTTTATAAGCAATGAGGGACGAGTAACGGTCTATCACGCTTTCCATGAGCGGAGTACAGCTGGGATAGATAAAATAAGGAAAAGACACATATCAAGAAAGTTGTAAGTGAGCTCTGAGTGTAATGTTGTAAATACACTTGTGTCTGAAGTTCTCTGTGCTTAAAAAAAGTTTATGACTCCAGCAAGATAAGTCTTGAAAAGTTTCTTTATATCATCTGATATCACCAAACACTTGTGATTACAATACACAGATACTTCATTTTCCACAGATGTATTGACTTTGGTGCAGAGAAGGTAACATCTGTTATAATGTCATTTCTAAAAGCAATGATTTTCTTGGAAAACTATTGTATTAACGCAATCTGTTAAGTCTTTACCAGAATCCCATTGGTGCATAATGTATCAACCACATATCCCACTTCAACAGATTAGTATCAGACCACAAGTACACTCACATGATACATTTCTTGCAAAATTAAATGAAATAAAAATGACATATTTTAGATTTTGAGAAAGAATGTATTCCCAAAGCTCTCCAGCAGCTTGTGTAATATATGCATAGATGCTAGAGATGAGCGAGTATACTTGTCCGACTATACTGCTTGGTCGAGTATTAGCATACTCGGACCGGCTCGTTACTCGGACAAGTATTTCCCCTGCTCGTGATCGAGCATTAAATTAAGTGAAGAACAGAGAAGAACTGTGTTTTTATTGTTTAATAAAATATTACATATGTTTCCTGATGTTTTGCTTGTAAGAACACATTGAAATAACACTATTCTTCACTTTCCAGGGCTGCGCGCGTGTCTCCCGCTAAGTTCGGAGATGTTCGGAACATCTGGAATGTGAAGAATATTGTTCTTTCAATGTGTTCTGCACTTAAATGGTCCTGTATTCACTGATTTTAATGTTTTAATTCTATTCTTCACATTGCAGGTGTGCGCACGTGTCTTCCGAGTATGGCACAAAAGGGGAAAAAAGTTGCAAATGCCATGGCTTGTGCCAGCAATTGTAACTGTTTCATGCCTTCTATGGCTAAAAACTGGTACACGCCATTGCGCTGTAAGAGGGAACTGCCATGTGCAAACTGAATTTTCACTTGATCGTTATTATAAGATTTTGTTGTAATTTTATCTGGCTATATATAAATATATTTATTGTTATGTTTTAATTATTTTAGGAATCACTACATCTTACTATATTGTGTGTTTCAATATAGGCTTCCCACTTCATAGTCTTCAGTGGGTACAAAAAGTATTGAGATTCAGAATTCAGATTCCACTGTCCCAGTCAGAGGTCCAGAGCACTGGGATTGTATTTGGCAGTTGATGAGCAGTGCATGGGTTTCTCCACAAATTCCGCTTATTAACACCAAAAAGTTAAATCTTTGTCTCCTCACATCTCATCTTATTTCTCATAGTCTGAGAGTCCTTCATGTGTTTTTTACAAACTATATGTGGGCTTTCATATGTCTTGCACTGGTAGGAGGCTTCTATTGGCACACTCTGCCATAAGGGCTGTAGTGATAGTTGACTATGTATGATTTTCTCCCATCTCCCTACTGTATCTCTGGAGCTTATACACAGTTATCTTGGGGTTCTTCCTTAACGCTCTCACCAAGGCCCTTCTCCCATGATTGCTCAGTTTGGCTGGATGGCCAAGTTGAGGGAGAGTTGTGGTAGTCTGAAACTTCTTCCATTTAAAGATTATGGAGGCCACTGTGCTCTTTGGAACCTTGAGTGCTGCCGAAATACTTTTGTAACCTTAGCTAGATCTGTACCTTGCCACAATTCTGTCTCTGAGCTCCTTGGGCTGTTCCTTAGACCTCATGATTCTCATGTACTCTGACATGAACTGTGAGGTGTTATATAGACAGGTATGTGCCTTTCCTAATCAAGTCCAACCAGTTTAATTAAACATGGTTGGACTCCAATGAAGGAATAGAACCATTTCAAGGAGGATCAGAAGGAAAAGGACAGAATGTAAGTTAAATAGAAGTGTCACAGCAAGGGTTCTGAGTACTTATGACCATGTGATATTTTAGTTTTTCTTGTTTAATAATTTAGGAAAAATACATTATACATTAATGAGCAAAAACAAAACTTTTTGATCTTACCAATTGGCTCCAATGAAACAAAATGTGATAAATGTAAAGGGGTCTGAATATGTTCTGTACCCACAGAAGATCTTTTTGTATATGTATCCTGGCTGCTAAAAGCAATTTGGCTGTTGAATGAACTTTTCATTGTTTATTTATTTTATACAAGCAAAATATGACTGACTTACTCCAGCTGTAAGTAGTGCACATGTCTTGGCAAAGCAATGTCATAAAATGTTATGTACTCCAACTTTTTTAATGTACAACAGAAAACAATCAGGGTTATTCATATGTCACTAAAGTTGAGGCCAGACAATGCCAGATATTTTATTAAATAGTGTTGCAAATAAAGTCAGTAAATATTATAAAACAAACTATTAGAATCAGTTAAATACAGTAATGTGTCATGGTATTTCTACAGATACCTTACATGGCTCCATATGTGACCATTAAACATTTATCTGTCCCTAGAATCATTAGAAAATCTCAGAATTATCTTATTTTATCATATAAAGGATATATATGTATCAGATACTACTGACTACACATATTCTGTTGTTTTATTAGAAGTGTTATCTTTTTCCTATAAACTGTACCCAATTATAAGTACTGTATATTTAAATTCATCATTTTTCAGGTCAGTATCTGAGAAGAACATGTGGCACATCTTCCTTAGGATATAATACCGCCTAATGTCTATTACATTCTCAATATCACCATACAAGTACCCGTCACTTCCACTGGCTGCTTCGCAATTGCTGAGCCTCTAAAGATTGCGATCAATGCTTAGTAATAGTAAACTGGGATAAAGGGCTTTCAGTATTGCACATTGGGGCAGATTTACTTACCCGGCCCATTCGCGATCCAGCGACGCGTTCTCTGTGGTGGATTCGGGTCCGGCCGGGATTCACTAAGGTAGTTCCTCTGCGCTGAAGAGCATCACAATGCCCTGAAGTTCACCGGCCTATTCCTGGTGAAGGTAAGTGCGAGTCCCGCGACCCTTTTTTTTTTTAATGGGGTGGCTTTTCCGAATCCATCGGATTTTCGTTCGGCCACGCCCCCAATTTCCGTCGCGTGCATGCCAGCGCAGATGCGCCACAATCCCATCGCGTGCGCCAAAATCCCAGGGCAATTCAGGGAAAATTGGCGCAAATTGGAAATATTCGGGTAACACGTTGGGAAAATGCGAATCGGGCCCTTAGTAAATGACCCCCAATCTGTCTAATTTGCCCAGTTTTACAGAATATTTGTGATGCAGTTTAATAATAAAGGTAAAATATTAATATAATATCAAAATAGCTGATTAAATGGTTGGGTATATAATTGCCCAAGAACTAGAGAGGCCCAAAGAGTGCCAAAAAAATATTCCCCACACCATCACACCACCACCACCAGCCTGAACCGTTGATGCAAGGCAGGATGGATTTATGCTTTCATGTTGTTGACACCAAATTCTGACCCTACCATCCGAATGTCGCAGCAGAAATCGAGACTCATCAGACCAGGCAACGTTTTTCCAATCTTCTACTGTCCAATTTTGATGAGCTTGTGCAAATTTTAGCCTCAGTTTCCTGTTCTTAGCTGAAAGGAGTGGCACCCGGTGTGGTCTTCTGCTGCTGTAGCCCATCTGCCTCAAAGTATAACGTACTGTGCGTTCAGAGATGCTCTTCTGCCTACCTTGGTTGTAACGGGTGGCGATTTGAGTCACTGTTGTCTTTCTATCAGCTCGAACCAGTCTGCCCATTCTCCTCTGACCTCTGGCATCAGCAAGGCATTTCCGCCCACAGAACTGCCGCTTACTGGATGTTTTTTCTTTTTCGGACCATTCTCTGTAAACCCTAGAGATGGTTGTGCATGAAAATCCCAGTAGATCAGCAGTTTCTGAAATACTCAGACCAGCCCTTCTGGCACCAACAACCATGCCACGCTCAAAGGCACTCAAATCACCTTTCTTCCCCATACTGATGCTCGGTTTGAACTGCAGGAGATTGTCTTGACCATGTCTTTATGCCTAAATGCACTGAGTTGCCGCCATGTGATTGGCTGATTAGAAATTAAGTGTTAACGAGCAGTTGGACAGGTGTACCTAATAAAGTGGCCGGTGAGTGTAATTAAAGTATGACTTACTTTATTCCTCTACCTCTTCATACCTCCATTTTGTGTTTTTCTACTATGGAAGTGTTGTTCTCTGTCCATATAAAAATTTTTAAGAGATAAAAGATATAAAAGCCAATAAATCCATGTCCACGTTTTATTTTTCTGGCATATTTTGAAATATCGAATGCAAATCTTGCCCGAAGCTTAGGATTCATTACTGGTTAGCACTGTTTGTGTTCTTTGTGCAATGGGGCAATTCATTAGATTTATTTTTCTTTTATTGGTGGAGTTGGAGTTCGTGTGGCAAGCTACTTGGAGTGAGATTTATGATTTGCAACATTTTTACAAACCTGTAATAGTATGCCGTAGAAAACAAAAATGAGTAACTCAAACTCATTGACTCTCTCGTTCACTGTGGTTGCTTTTAAAAAGTCCAATACTCCTAAATAGGGATGAGTGGACCCAAACTGAACTGCAATGATTAGTCCATAATGAACATTGTCCCGGACTTCAGACACAAATATTAAGTTGTTGACCCTTTCTCTAGTAAAGTCACTCTACATCATGACATCATGGCAGCTTTGCCAGCGACATTTAGAAGGTTCATAGTATCATAATATTTAGATAAGATTGGAAAAAGATGCCAGTCCAACAGTTAGAATTAAACTAATGTTTTCTTCCCACAACCAATGATATTTTTATTATCAAGAAAGACATCCAGGCCTCTCTGAACATGTACAAAAAATTTGACAAAAGAAACTCCTGCGGCAGAGAGTTCCATAGTCTCACTCTTACAGTAAAGAATCCCTGTCCATGGCAATGGTGGAAACGCCTCTCCTCTAGGAGTACAGGATGCCCCTTTGTCCTGGCCGCAGGTCTAGGTATGAGGCCTCCCTTCAGCCATCTTTTCGAAGTTGAATAACAGTTTAGTAATCTGTCATTGTATTCCAGTCCCCCCATTCCCCTTATAATCTTGGTTGCTCTCCTCTGCACCCATTCCAGTTCAACCATATTTTTAAACACTGGTGTCCAAAACTGTACACAATACTCCATGTGTGGTCTGACCAGTGATTTATATAAGGGCAAAACTATGTCCTTATCATAAGAATCTATTTCTCTCTTGATATATGACATAATTGCATTTGCTTTTTGGCAGCTGCCAGGCCCTACTAAAATTAAGTTTACCATCCAACAATTCTTTTTCATCTCCAAGTCTTTTTTAGCTGCAGTTTTACCAAGTAATGGACTGTTTAGAACATAATTGTACTCTTTGTTTCAATGCCCAGATGCATAACCTTACATTTATCTACATTAAACTTGATTAGCCATATCTAAGCAAAAGAAGCAAAAGTTAACTACCTTTTCAACACCAATCGCAGGTGTTAACTATAGAACAGTGGACCCATTCTTTTAAATGTCACTGTCAAAGCCGCAGTTGTTACCAGTGGCTGTTCTGGTTTAAATTCCAGAAGCAAGATTTTGTTCAATAGTATATTCAATATACTATGCTAACACAAACCGCTGCTCCTAAACTGATGAGACATATTTAACAAAAAATGCACAGCACTTTGATAAAGAAGATAAGCAAACGGCGAAAGCAAAACTAGTAAAAAATTCTCTTGAGGATACATCAGCCCTGTGTTTTCTAAAGCCATGACTGAACATTTCGGAGTTAAGTAGTGTAAGTAGTCTAAATACTCTAAGCAATGTCATTCCTTATCCATAAATACTTGTGTATCTTATTTAGACTGTTTTGATATCTACCTCATGGTTTCCATAATAAATGGAAGGTATGGTACAGTGTCCATTTTTATAAGGACACTGGCAGCAACAATCACACCACAATGACTTACTCTGTCTTTCAGGTTCTTTTGGGAAATCCAGTACTTTTAGAGTGAGAAGGGCACTACATGTAGAGTTAGTCTTTTCATCAAAATGACAGACTTTACAATGGAGCCTCTTGGTAAATCAATAGATCCCTCAAAACAAAATTGCATAAAATTAATTCTTCATCTTATCACTACTCATCAGTTTTAAATCTGAGCATTACAGTAACTAACAAATATACTGGGACAGATGATCAGATTGCTGAAACAAGTACTGTATATAAGGCTATGTGCACACGACTGGCACAAATTGCGGCTAGCTTGCGGCCCCCATCGAGTTCTATTGTGCAAGGTCACGGTGTGGTGAGCACACAATGCCTCATTGCCCTATGACAGAGATGGGAGGGGTGGGCAGCACCTTGTTTGTGACCCGATTATGCAATGGGGCTTATTTTCTAATTCTGTCTAAGGATGAGAGAGTGCAAACTTGAATGAATCTGATATTTATGCCGAATGATGAATTTGGTTAATTTTCACGCTACCTAGTCTGCGTTCATGCTTTCTTTTAGTTAGCCATCCAAATTTTTGGCTCCAGAATCATTGCTGTACCTTTGCACAAGCACTACACAGCTGTCATATTCCGGTTCCCTTTGCCATATTGAGCAGATAATAATAATAATAATCTTTATATATATAGCGCTTTACAAATCAAAGGGGACATATACAAATATAATATTACATTACAAAGAACAAACAGTCATATGGAACAATAGCTTACAAGAGCTTACAGACTATGAGAATGAGGGTGTTGACACAAGAGGTTGTAGAATGGTCCAGCCATTCTTTATAAGGGAACAATATAAAATAATTTAATAAATAATTTAATAAATTAAATAAAATTCTGCTGCTTGAACCAGCCATCAGCCGCCATCTTATTTACAGGGTCCTAGGTGAAAAAGACTGCAGAGAAGCCTGGAGCTTGGTATATATCAGCTGTTTGCCAGATAACAGATGGGAGATAGGACATAGGATGGATTAGTAAAGGGAGAGTTGACGTTTCATGCAGTTAGCGAGTGTGATAGGCTTGCCTAAAGAGATGGGTTGTAAGAACACTTTTGAAGCTTTTGAGGGTGGGTATTAGTCTGAGAGTCCAGGGGAGGGTATTCCAAAGAATTGGAGCAACTCGGGAGAAGTCCTGGAGACGGGCATGAGAGGTTCGAATTAAGGTAGAGATTAATCTAACATCACTGGCAGATCGAAGAGCGCAGGAAGGCTGATAGACTGAGATGAGAGCAGAGAGAAAGGGAGGTGCAGCATTATTCAGAGCTTTCAGATCTAACTTTGTATTACTGTAGCTCTTCATGTTATTATTAAAAGGATCTAGGTTGATAACAACCAAGAATTTCATCTCTATCTAGTTCCATAATACAATTATTATATTGGTTTTGTCTGAGCAAGAGCTATTTTTGTATTAAAAATGCTCTTTAAATATGTACCTGCCATTTTTAACATATTTTTTAGCATGTTATTTGTACAGGACTCTGGTGTAAGCTGGAGAGTGAGAAGGAGTGTAGAACAAGACTGGATCCACCAATGGATGGCACAGAATGTGGCACTGAAAAGGTATATGGCAAATTTATTTAGTCTTCTATTGTAAATATTCTCCAAAAAAATCTCCAAACGACCCTGTGAGAAAATCAGATTTTCTATGATAGATTTCAAGCCCCACCATATGTTATCTATGGTGGTCATTTTTTTTAAGAAGCTTATCCCCTAGAGGACCTTATTTGAATGCAACTTTGTGTGGTCTTATTTAAGAGGTATCACTGTATCCAAATATATTCAGGCATATCACAGGAATCACATCAGTAGGGCTACAAGCCAATGGATATTCAGAAGTAACTGGTCCAAGTGTTTAACTCCAAGGTCCAAGCTCTGGCAAAATGACAAATAATTAGAAACATGTAACACTGGAATGAAAAAGAAAAATATATATATATATATAAACCATAGTAATAAAGACTCACTTACAGACCAATGACTATTGTACTGTTTCTAAGCTCACTGTGAGAACAGGTTAAATGATTCAGTCTCTTCAGTGGCAGAATTACAAAAAGTCATATGAAGTCATCGGCTATTCTACGTGGCTCTAATGGACTGTCTTTCTTTGTACTTTGCGTAATGTATTATTTTTGTCATTTGAGAGGCATAATTGAAAATTTGTATATATAACTAAATGTAAGATGATATGAGACAGTAATATGGTGTGTTGTTTGCCCTAATATATACGTTATTTTTGTGTGTGTTTTGGGTATTTCCCAATGCATTAAAATCTTAAAGTATTTATTACAGCAATTAGTTACAACATAAGGGGAATACATTTATCCATACTGGGGCCTCTGTTTAGCATCAGTCAACAGCTTCCAGCCTCTTTCCAGAGTTTATTTTGTGCTATCAGAATTAATTGAGTTCAAAGTTTCCATTAATACCATATGGTCATTTTTCTCACATGAAATAGACAATTAAAATAGAACACTTTGTAGTAAGATGTTGACAGCAAATATATTTTATCCCATGTGTAATTCTCTCGTTTTCTAAAAGCATAAAGCCAAATGCATGCTGAGCCTGCCATGCAATCTTCCAAATTTCCAACATAAACACACACAGTGACACATAATCTTTATGAAAGGTTGTTTAGTAAGAAATAAAAGTTTATAAATGTAAATTCGGTGAAGCAGAAATGTTTAATTCTAAGCAACCGTTTTCCTGATACTATAAGGGATCACATTTCCTCAATCAATTATTTCACCATTTTCGACTGGGGTTTGATTTTGGGTTTGTATTCCTCATTATTAATTTTTTTTAGCATTGTCTAGCATTTCCAATAGAAATCAATAAAATTGAGGCTCATTGTACTAACATTCTGAAAACAAAAGACTTAGGTCAATGCAATGTAATTTTTCTGGGGAATCTGAATCTGCAATAATAAAATGGTGGTTCTCATTTTAATTTAGGTTGCTAAATTTAGGTTAATTTAGGTTTATGGAAAATATTTGACACATGTAATTTTAATTATTGATCCCATGTGTTTTTCATGAGATTTTAAAGTTGCACCGAGTCTGGTATCATTGGATAGTCCCGACCTTTCTTTTACACCCTGTATTCCAAATATTAATTGATTTACTTTTTGTCTTAAGCTACAACCCACTAAGCCATGCTCCCTGAACTTGTGTTCTAGACAATAGATGGTTAGTGCATTAGTGAATCAGAGGTTAAAGATTGGGTGTGCCATTGATCCCAAAAATCCAATATCGGGGACTGTAGAAAGAGTTGGAATAGTAAAAGTAGCCTTCCAAAGTTCCATCTTTGAGCTGCTTCTTATGACGTTTGGAGTGGTGCACAATTATACAGACATAAAGTATGGGCAGTTAACACATAAAAACATTTTGTACAGTTTAACAGTACTAATATCTAGGATCTAAATCACTATCATTCTAAAAACAATATATTAGAGCTAAAAAAAAATCAAGGGTAATAATTGAAACACTCTATGATACACTCAATTATATTGCTAGATTTATCATTCTCATTTATCATTATAATCTGGATATTGATGATCTATTGTTATGAGATCAGCGGGGCATTAATACTCTGTAGAAAACTACTTTTAAAAAAGCTAATGCATAATAGAGTAATAAATGGGAAGACAAAGGGGCAGATTTACTTACCCGGTCCTGTCGCGATCCCCGGCGTGCGTTCTCCGATGAGGATGAAGTCCGGCACGATTCTTCAAGATCGAGTGTTCATTTTCCTGCATGTGTCGCTTCCCCGCTGAGGACCCCTGGAGTTCACCTTCTTCTTCCCGGTGTATGTGAGTGCATTGTATTGCGACACAATTTGAATTGAAAATCCTGCGCTTAGTCCGAATCAGTCGAATTGTCCGTCGGCCACGCCCCCCCGCCCACGATTTGTGTCGAATGCAAGTCAACGCGATAGTGCCAATATCCGATTGCGTGCACCAAAAACCCCACTTAAATGCAGCGCAAATCAGAAATAATCGGGAAGCCCTACAAAAATGCGCCGTGCGGACCCTTAGTAAATGTGCCCCAAAGTGTCTGATGCATTGGGGGTCATTTACTAAAGGCCCGATAAAAAAACCTGACAGATTCGGAAAAACCGCCGCATTAAAAAAAAAAAAAGTGTCGCTCGACACGCTTACCTTCACCCACGATAGGACGGTGAACTTTAGTGCATTCCGATGGTCTTCAGTGCAGCAGCGACACCTGTCGGAAGAACTGCTTTAGTGAATCCTGGCCGGACCGAATCCACTGCAGAGAACGCACCGCTGGATCGCGAATGGACCGGGCAAGTAAATCTGCCCCATTGAATGCTCCTGTCTGCTTAGAAATATGTTGTGTATCTCAATATGAACGGATGAAGTTATAGTGAATATTAATGATTGACACATTTACACACAGTGGTGTAGAGTTGGAGAATGTACCAGTATGACATCTTCTTCTGAACACCTGTCTGGGGAATGGAGTGCTTGGAGTTCCTGCAGCAGAACATGTGGAGCTGGAGTTCATAGTAGACAACGTAAATGTCTTAGGTAATATTTATTTTTATTCTTTGTATTTGTTACCATGTTACATGTAAAGCAAGGATATCAATAGCATTGTTATTTGTTTTTTAAATACGTCTATTATTATTTCTCTTTTGTAGTCAAAGCACAGAAGGTCGACAATGCAGTGCTCCAAAAATACAATACAAAATATGTGAGAATCCACGCTGTCCTTCTGGAGTACCTGATTTTAGGGACTGGCAATGTCAAACCTTTAGTTACCGCTCCTCCTACCATAAGCAAAAGCACCGCTGGCATGCTGTCATCAATGAAGGTATTTGTAGAGTATGTTCATATAGAAAATTGCTTTTGGTATTTTTATCATAATTAAGTAAATTTCGTTTAATATGGACATTGGTCTTCTATAAGTGCGAATCGTTTATCAATAACTAGAGATGAAATAATCTGATGGCCGGGTCCGAGTGTTTGACTGCCAATTCCCCAGTATGTCCGGGTCAGGTGGCTGAACCCTGAACCCGCACCTGACCATCAGGTCAACCTCTCACGAAAACAGACTAAACATCTAGATTTGTATAATAATAATAATAATAATAATAATAATTTATTGGCCCTGAAAGGGGGGAAAAGAAGATGTCACAACCAGTTTGACCAACACAAACAGTACATAAAATACAATACAATATTTGAGAACTTAGATTTATTTATGCCTTTTCTTACGGTGTAATTTTGTCACACCTTCTGAAATCTTCTGACATATTTGTGAAAAGGGTGCCTATAATGGACTCCCAAAAATACAACCAAAAATCGCAGCCCAAAAAAAATTTTAGCAAATTTTCTTTAAAAAGTCAGCGGGCAAGCAGAGAGGAGTTAGTATAGTTTGCAAAGTCTCATTGTTTATTATTTCAGGACATAGAATAACTACACATAATAGAGCAATACATTGAAGTAGTCTTAATAAAATCCTTGATTCAAGGATCTAGAAGAACGCTACTCCCTGAAGCTATCAGATGTCTCCAGTAAGCCAAAGAGATGTACAGAGAATACAAAAGAGAGACAAGAAGTGCTTACCTTGTGAAATAAGTATTACTAGCATGAAAATCAAGTATAGTTTGGCAAATAAGCCGCTCACCTTAGGACGCGAGCATATGCACATGCATAATATATGATGTAGCACCGGCAGACGATGGTCCCCTGAAATCAGCAGTTCCCATTCCAGTCGTCGGGGTAGCAGAAGATCACTGGAGGTACAGGTAGGACAGGGGAAGCCTCGGCGCTCAGTGGATCCTCAAAACACTACACGTTCTAATCTAAGTCAAGAAATTTTTATTGACAAGTACAAAGAACAAACATGCAACCCGTTTTGGCTCAGTACATGAGCCTTTGTCAGGCATCATCATACTAAGTAGTGTTTTAAGGATCCACTGAGTGCTGGAATTTCCCCTGTCCTACACCAGGTACCTCCATTAATAAAATCCTTCAAATCCATAAAATGTTTCCCTGTTGGACTCCTCGTCATGCATGACCCATTGCTCCGAGGGGAGAGACAAAGGGTCCGATAGCGGTATCCAAAAATCTGGAAATAATCATTGAATTAAAATAATTACGTTAATCTACCAATTAAAAGACCACCAACCCTGGCTTCTTTAAATATATTAGAAACATAGACTTGTTGGTGTTACATTTTCACATTTACTGTCTGCATGATTGTCCCCTTTTAGGAGTAATAAATGAAAACCACCCAAACCAGACTCTATTTTCATATTTTACATATCCAACTAAAACCCAGCACTGGAAGTTACTATCCAGCTTGCTAAAAATGTTACAGATTTTCCATATGAAAATTTTGTGCAGAAACAATCTATACTGTACAGTACTGAAAAAAATCACTGTAATAAAATTTATGGCCATGCATTTGATCCCTTACACACACACACTTAAAAACTTGTAAGCATTTATTTCCTGAATGTTCAGTGCATGTGTATTAAAACATCTACATAAACCTAACGATATGATATTGAGCAGACCTAGGTGATTTGCAGTAGAGTAATAAACTAAGTAATGGAACATAGCAGAGATTTTCCTCTTAGCAGATTGTTTGGTTAGACTGTTTGCCTATCTATGCAATGAATGATACAAGTTGTATTCTGGTCTGAATGTTTAAGGAAAAAAAAATCATCTGGAAAATGTGCTGCACAAATTGAAATTACATCCATGTGCTCCATCACCATTTACCATAGTAAAGACAATAGTGGCTACAAAGTCTCAAGTACAATACTGAACCTTTTATGACTTTAATGGCAGACTGAGGCCTCTTTTTGATGTAGAGTAATCATAAAAGTATAAGATTTTTTAAATATTTGTTACTAAAGTTATGAAGTATGTTATAAAAAAAAATATAAAACACATAACTTCAGGAAAGAACAAATTTAAGTACAAGGCTGATGTCATTGTACGTGGCATGAGAAACAAATATACTTCCTACAGTGGGGAAAATAATTATTTGATTCATTTGACAGCCAAGTTTTCCCACAAACAAATAATGGAGGGCCAATTTTTATAGCATATTCAACTGTGAGAGACAGAATCTAAAAAACAATTTTGAAAATAACATTGTAGGAAATGTAAATAATTAATTTGCATTAAATTGCATGAAATAAGTATTTGATCACCTAACAACCAACAAGAACTCAGGCTCTTCAGACATGTTGGACCTGTCCACACACTCAATCAATCAATCACTCAATCAAACAAACAGCTGTCTAAGGACACAGGAACAAAATTGTAGACCTTCACAAGGCTTGGATAGCCGGCAACAGTGGTGAGAAAGCAAAAACTGTTGCTTCATTTATTAGAAAACGTAATGAACACAAGATAACTGTTAATCTTCCTTCGTCTGGAACTTGATGCAAGATCTCACCTTGTGTGGTAAGGATGATTCTAGCCCAGAACTACATGAGATGGATTAAAATCCTGAAGGTCATGCAAGGCCCCCCTGCTCACACATGCCCAGTTATGTTTGCAGTTTGCAAAAGACTTTCTGGATGATACAGAGTAGGTGTTGGAGAAGATCATGTGGTCAGATGGTCATCTTCACTCACTATGTTTGGAGGAAGAATAAAGATTACAAGAGTACAACCCAAAGAACACCACCACACTGTAAAATATGGGAGTGGAAACATAATACTGTTCTGCAAAAGGAACAGATTGACTGCACCATATAGAAGGAAGAAAGGATGGGGCTATACATCACAAGATTTTGCCACAAACCTCTTTCCCTCAGTAACAGCACTTTAGATGGGTGGTAGCTGATAGTCTTTAAGCAAGACAATGAACTAAAACACACAGCCAGGGAAACTAAGTCTTGAACACAATCAAAAATGTTTGGAGGGAGCAAAATCTCTGCAGCAGTGTGTACAAATTGGGTCAAGAACTATACTAAATGTCGGAGTGGATTTTTTTAGATTCTGTCTCTCACAGTTGAAGTGTACCTACAATTAAAGTTACAGATATCTCCATTCTTTGTATGTGGATAAAAAAAAATCTCTATATCAAATACTTATTTTACCTACTGTACATTTGGATGATGTGGAGCAAAAAAGTTGAGGAGCAAAAAAAAACTATCTCTAAGATGCACGGCTTAAATGAAAAGTGGCGCATTCAAACTCAATAGTGTTTGATTTTAAAATCTTACTTTTATATTGGTGGTCTATCCACCAAACAAACTAATTATACAACCTGAGCCTCTGTGATACATTTGGCACAGTTAGTAAGCGTTAGGGTTAGTAGATTATGTTGGTGTTGCATGGTTGGTAATACTTTGGCACTAAAAATACATTATAAGTAACATATCATATACATCCAAGGACAAATGAGTACAGGAATAGAGCAGGGCGACATTTTG
Source organism: Engystomops pustulosus (assembly GCF_040894005.1). NCBI lineage: Eukaryota > Metazoa > Chordata > Amphibia > Anura > Leptodactylidae > Engystomops > Engystomops pustulosus. Next base: position 61,711,825 of record NC_092411.1, read on the forward strand.
CGACCACTGGCGCTTTCTCAAGACGGCTTCAGAAAGCGCCCGCTCTATCCCTGTACTGCACCATGTATTAAATAAAGAAGTTCCCCGTCTTGGCAGAGCAACGCCTTATGGAACAAGTTGGTACAATTCATTTGCTCCTATGGTCTCATCTCCTTTAAGGACATTATTGTGGTTCTGAATTGAAGTGGATAGTGCCGAGATCATTTTCCTTTTTTGTGTATCTTAAGTTATATATCATTAATGACAATAGCGTTAGTCTGACACTGGTAGACTGTTCTGTGAAGCATAATGTTGATAACAATTTACCAAATCTTTCTTTATTTTAGAGAAACCTTGTGCTCTTTTCTGCTCTGCACTTGGAAAGGATCAACCTGTTCTGGTAGCAGAAAAAGCCCTAGATGGGACACCATGTGGACCTGATGGTATAGACATGTGCTCAAATGGTAGATGCCAGGTAGAGTATAACAACCAATACGTAAACATATTTCAAGGGCAATGGATGGTTGTCAGAACTCTCTGTATGAGTTTTGGTTCTGAGTTTCTGAGCCACACCCTCAGCTACCTTTTCCATATCCCTGGAAAGCTGTGTGGTTCATTCTAAAGCTCATTGTGGTTTGAATGATGCAGGGCCTAGCCAGTCAGCTGTTTGGGCAGTGTCCAGGAAATGAATAAATGTCTAATCCACAAATTACTCAGGGCTGGTTATGCTTTATCCTGTGAATTGCAGTATTTTTGTCTGTTTGAGTTTTGCTCTACTTGAATCCCTGAACCATTGAATCCAGTCTGAGTGGATTCCATTAACCTCAGCCTAATCAGGAAAGCCGATCCTGTACCTGAGCCTGGATCCAGCCTGATATAGAACCCTTAACCCCAACTTGATTAGGAGACCTGATCCTGTACATGACCATGTATCCTGCCTGATCTGTAAACCTCTATCTCTATCCTGAGCCTTTACCCCGATCCCATGCTTGTTTATATTTTTTATTGCATAATTATCTGCCCTGACAATGGGTGATCGCAAGGTAAACATGTACAATTTATTCACTGGAAGGGAAAATCCTAGGACCCCACCTAATCATCTGAATAAGGGTCCTTGTTAAAATCGACCCAAAAACAGAACAAGACTCTATCTCTAACAATATGTACAGTAAAGTGCATTTACAGTGTTCTTTAAAGTGCGCAATACAATATGCTAAACAGTTATATGAATTATATACACTCACTGGCCACTTTATTAGGTACACCATGCTAGTAACGGGTTGGACCCCCTTTTGCCTTCAGAACTGCCTCAATTCTTCGTGGCATAGATTCAACAAGGTGCTGGAAGCATTTCTCAGAGATTTTGGTCCATATTGACATGATGGCATCACACAGTTGCCGCAGATTTGTCGGCTGCACATCCATGATGCGAACCTCCCGTTTTCCACCACATCCCAAAGATGCTCTATTGGATTGACATCTGGTGACTGTGGGGGCTATTTGAGTACAGTGAACTCATTGTCATGTTCAAGAAACCAGTCTGAGATGATTCCAGCTTTATGACATGGCGCATTATCCTGCTGAAAGTAGCCATCAGATGTTGGGTACATTGTGGTCATAAAGGGATGGACATGGTCAGCAACAATACTCAGGTAGGGTGTGGCATTGCAACGATGCTCAATTGGTACCAAGGGGCCCAAAGAGTGCCAAGAAAATATTCCCCACACCATGACACCACCACCACCAGCCTGAACCGTTGATACAAGGCAGGATGGATCCATGCTTTCATGTTGTTGACGCCAAATTCTGACCCTACCATCCGAATGTCGCAGCAGAAATTGGGACTCATCAGACCAGGCAACGTTTTTCCAATCTTCTACTGTCCAATTTCGATGAGCTTGTGCAAATTGTAGCCTCAGTTTCCTGTTCTTAGCTGAAAGGAGTGGCACCCGGCGTGGTCTTCAGCTGCTGTAGCCCATCTGCCTCAAAGTTCGACGTACTGTGCGTTCAGAGATGCTCTTCTGCCTACCTTGGTTGTAACGGGTGGCGATTTGAGTCAATGTTGCCTTTCTATCAGCTCGAACCAGTCTGCCCATTCTTCTCTGACCTCTGGCATCAACAAGGCATTTCCGCCCACAGAACTGCCACTCACTGGATGTTTTTTCTTTTTCGGACCATTCTCTGTAAACCCTAGAGATGGTTGTGCTTGAAAATCCCAGTAGATCAGCAGTTTCTGAAATACTCAGACCAGCCCTTCTGGCACCAACAACCATGCCACGTTCAAAGGCACTCAAATCACCTTTCTTCCCCATACTGATTGAACTGCAGGAGATTGTCTTGACCATGTCTACATGCCTAAATGCACTGAGTTGCCGCCATGTGATTGGCTGATTAGAAATCAAGTGTTAACATGCAGTTGAACAGGTGTACCTAATAAAGTGGCTGGTGAGTGTATATATATATATATAAAACTCAAGAAAACAAGACTAGATTGATAGAAACTTGAAAGAATATGTTTTTTAACCCAAAAAATGTAGGTTTAAGATGTATAAGGTAGATTTACAATTTGGAAAATAAATAAGCATTTTTTTTTTAACTGCAATGATTTGCTAGATTTTCAAAGGTGTTATGTAAAGGTCTATACTGTACAATAGCTCAGTTTGAAAAGTTGCTTTGTTTAACTGCAAATAAAATCTAAGAATCTTGAACTTATCATATTTGGGCTTTTTGCCCTTTTGTAAATTTAGACTTGAAAGGAGCTAATATTTTCTCCAATTCTTCTTCCCATGTAAGAGATGTCAGAGATGTTAGATAGAGCATGTGCAGTTCTTGATTCTAAAACAAATGTGCTTTTAACAGAGTTTCTTTTATGGCCTAGCACATGCCAGAGACTGAAGGAATGTGAGTTTATAGTGCTCAGACTCTTAAACCAAATGTCAATTAGTAACTGTGTCTGGGTTACTCTGCTTTATATTTTTTTTTACATTTTTGTAAACATGCATTATGAGTATGTAGCCTCTGCAATACTTGCTATGTGCCCTTCATTGTATCCTTGCTTGTTCGTTTCCCTAGGTTTTATTTCTTTTCCTTCCCTTCGGATGCTATATACTTTTGTAGCTACATGTGAGTTATTTTGGAGCTACTTACAGTGATCACTCCCAATGGATGCAGATTTGTCGTGTGATGATTTACACAGAAGAACTTTTTGGTTAAATAACTGTCCTATCATCCATTCTGTCTAAAGATTGTAACTTAAGATTTAAATTTCATCACACGATTGGAACAGGAGTAAGCAATTAAGGTCACTACTGAACCTTGAGGAAATCATGCTGGAAATATGTACCAGAAATAGTTTGACCTGGCTCTAATATTTCATATATTTCCATAATAACCTTACTCTTAGCTAAAAATATCCTGAAACTGTACTGTATGAAATGACCAACTTATTAAAAAATGATTTCTCAATGCCCTATATCTGTCTTAAAGGGAACCTATTTGATAAACTAACCCACTGTAACTAAACATATCTTTTTAAACTGTTATTATACAGCAGCACAACTATCCCTATAATGTTCCTCTCCATGCCTGTAAAGCTCCACAGTCTGTAAAGTTGACTCATCATCTATACACATTCATGTTCTTTTCGCTCAGCTATCCCTCATGCGTCTTGATTGGCAAGGAACCTGGTTTCTCTTCAGCCCAGTGAAGTCTGCTCTACTACATCATTCGATCCTCCCTCAGGAATACAAGAGACACTGGCTGTGTGTGACTGACTCGCTGAATAGAAATCAGCTCCCTTGCCCCCCTTCCTCAGGAGTTCTCTTCAGAATATCACATACAGCCTGTATCACTCCTATTCCTGAGGGACAGGGACTTGAGCTGGAGGTGCGACTGAGCAAGAAGGACATGAATATGCCAGACTAAGCTCAAAGGAAAGAGGATGATTAGACTCCTATGCTGGTGAGCTAATTTTATGAATGGACTGTGGAACTTTATAGGCATAGGAAGGAACAATATAGGGATAGGTGTACTGCTGTATAATAGCAATTTTTAAATATATGAATATGTGTAGGTTACTTTAACTGATAGGTTTCCATTAAATAAGTCTGTAGGTAGTTCCACAATATCTTGTAAGTTGCAGTCTAGTGTGCTAACCAAGGTAAGGGTAGTTATGATATGAAGTTATGACATGTGCCATAAAGCAACGTATCAAATAGTATTTGTGAGTAGTGATGAGTCAACCCAAACCCTCAATTGGACCATAAACTTCAGCCAGAATTTCCAGTTCGGTATTCAAACTTACCCCCTACCGTGGTAAGTGCTGGCACCGATCACAGGTGTAAATTTTTAAATGTCACAAACAAAGTCATGTTTCCATGGATCGTCACTCTCCCGATGATGTCATCAGGGAGAGATAATCCTCGGGAAAATGGTGTTTTTGCTGCTGGGGTTCGGTCCACTCATCCTAGTGTGTTATACATTGTGGTGACTCCGGCTGTGGGTAATGTTTGGGTTTTTGGAATTGGTGCCTTCAGTGGTTGGCCAAATGTGTCTTTACAGTTGTATACCTTCTAAATATAATAGAAATTGTATGACATGTATGAATCATGTACTAATTTTGAATATTATGTGTTCTTTTAAAAGAAAGTTGGCTGTGATGGAGTGTTGGGGTCCTTGTCTAGAGAAGATCATTGTGGTGTATGCAATGGAAATGGAAAATCATGTAGAGTTATTAAAGGGGACTTCAATCACACAAGAGGAGCAGGTAATAAATACATTTGATTATCTTACTATCTTTTTTATTATATCAAGAGAGCTTATAGAAGACGTTATATGGTCAGATAATAAAGCCAGATAAGTGTTCCACATAATTTAATAGACTGTGCTATCTAACCCTCTACAAATAAACCATTCAGGGTTAACACACAGCAGTTTTTGCTACTTAGTGGCTGCTCATTAGAACTAGAGAAAATACAGACCTGAATCACAATGATCTGTGCTGAAAATTGCGGGTTCTGCTCCCCGAACCCAAAATATCTGGCACGGTTCAGTCATAAGTTCAGGTTTGGCTATCGGACGCACCCACACCCAGCAGGGTTAATTGCCTTAGGCCCCTTTCACACTACCTTTTTTCACGTGTGAGTTATGTGGTGTGCTTTTTTACATGCTGACCCATTTTGCTACAGACGTGCATCATTTTTTATTTACACGCCTGACTCACAGCATGCTCTACTTTTGGAAGTCATGCACATGAAAAACGTCCTATAGAAGTCTAAGGAGACGCATCAAAAACGCATTGCACTCTGAGACACATCCAAGTACAATGCAAATGACTGAAAACACTGATCAAACTGAGGTCAGACTATGATGAAACTTTGTGATGCTCGTATCAAAGAAGCCTGACTTGAAAGGATAGTTTTATAATAATTTTATGGGTTTTTTAATGGTAAATCTTTTTTTCTATAGCAGCATCCCATTCAGCAGTGCTTTATAGATCATGGGGTACATATACAAACAAAAGAAGGCCTTATAGATTAATAACATGGTCATATGAAGCAATAGGAATGAGGGCCCAGCTCGAAAGGAGTCTATAAGGAGGAAGGGTTGGTACATAAGGAATTGCAGACAAATGTATAAAAAAACATGTACTGCGCTAATTCAATAGTCACCCCTCCCAAAGTCCAGCTACTGATGCAGAGAGTGGATGTATTTCTGAGAGCTGTAAGCACTGTCTTCCTGCATCTCCAGCCTCCTTCTGCTTCTCCTTCTCTGTAGTGTCATCGGCTGGCAGACTGAAGATTGGGCACGTCAATCAGGTATAAATTACGACTTTTAAGCAGGAAGGGTGCACACTTCAAATGGCTATATGTTCTCAACAGTTTAGCTTCCTGGACACAATTTTTTTATAACTCTCTTGGCCATATGTGCAGCCTGTGTGTGTACAATATTTCACCCGAGTCTAAGCTGTATGACTACAAAGTAGACCTATGTCTCATGTGTTCTCCATGTGGACTCACAAAAGAAAAGGAAAAATGCCTAATGAAGTCATGTAATTGCAACGCCCCTGCCAATGCATAGGCAGGCTGGTAGTTGTCAATAGTGCCCTCTCCAGGTCAGGAGCTGTTAGGGGAAGTCATGAACCCTCTAAGAAGTTTCTTGAACTGAGATATAGTGTAATTGCAGCTGTAGATACTACCTGGAAAGGCAACAGTTAACTGGTGTATGTAATCATCCAATGACCTGTCTGTTATGTCAGCTGGAATGTGATTGGAGAGGTGCTACCACCTGAATAAAAAGAATTTATAAAAACCCCTGCTGGGTGAGAGCACGCGGTCTTATCCCAAGGAGAGTGTGGAGCACACCTTCAGTGCTGCCAGAGCTATCAATCCCAGGAACTTCTAGTGCCTCAGGCCTACTGCCTGACACACAGGGCGAGTCTGGAGACTCAAGCACATAACTGCAGCTTCCACTACTTGGACACATTTCTCCCTGAACCAGCCCAGCCTGCATCTACTATTAGGCTGTGTGCACCTTTCCTGCGGACAAACTCTCCAGGAGCATCCCAGCATCCAAGAATCTGCTGTGTTATCGTGTTTGGCAGTTGCTTGCTGTTCAATAAGTTGATTTGCACAACGTTGCCTCCGTCAGATCCCTGGATTCAGCTGCTTTCTACCATGGGCTCCCCCATCCATAATACAGGGACTCATCCTACAGACACTCGGCGGTTGCCCCAGGGAGAACCAGTACATCAGCCTCTCCGTACATATTTCTTGCACACACCACCTGCTGGAGACCTGCCAGGCTGTAGGTCAGCCCTCCGAACCCCGATACCAAGCACCGTGACCACAGCGTGCCCAAGGCCACACTAGCCAGTCAATCCGGTATCCTGGGCCCCGGCTGCCTTCAAGCCACCAAGAGAAGGCTCGGCCCTGGTGAGGGATATTGCAAGTGGTGTTACAAACAGGATATTTACTTCTGTGCCTTATTCTGGCACATTGAACTGTTGTTTTGAAAAAACTGTGCTGCCTAACTCCGCAGCTATCTGGGTTAAGGCCCAACTGATTATGATTTACAAGAAAGACTGAGTTTCATTGCTGCCTGATGCTGTTGAGCATTACTCCTGCACCCACAAGGTTAACTTCTGCAAAGAACTGTATCAGCACTGCTGTATCTGCTGCTGGAGCGCTGAAGGGGTTAATCGCTGCAAAGACTTTGTTACACATCAAGAAATGCCAGCGCCAAAATCCTCACTGATGGGAATATACAGTCTGCACGAGGCAAGCTCCTCACCCAATGCTTATGGCGCAAATCCTGCTTCAAAGCTCTGTGGCGCAGGAGAAAATGCATGCCGCATCCTCTGGCACAAAACTCTCCCATGCTCCAGTGAGAGCATACAAGGTATGTCAGAGTCAGCATAGCCGCCATCCAGCATAAGAGAGGTTAATCAGCCATCTTGGATTTCTCCACGCGCTGTCTCCTTTCATGCTGACATGCCATGCAGTCACCAAAATGAGGAACCAAGTGTCGCATGGTCTGCCCACAAGCCTCGGCACCTTAATCTGCTGCACCGCTTACTGCTGTCTTCCGCACACAGTGTTCAATTGTGGATTCAAAACAGCAGGTGCCTCCTCCGGTATCGAACCTCCGGAGGACCACCTTGAATGTGAGTACTATGGTCCCTAGGGCTCTAATCACCGTGACTGTTACCATCTCTCCCTTAGCCCCGGCTGGGGTCAATCTGGCCTCCCTGCAGAGGGCCAACTTAGGAGGCCTGACTACCAAAGGTAGTCTCTTAACCCCTTAACGACTTGGCCTTTTTTAGTTTTTTCACTTCCATTTTTCACTCCCCACCTTCAAAAATCTATAACTTTTTTATTTTTCCACATAAAGAGCTCTGTTATGGCTTATTTTCTGCGTAACAAATTGAACTTCGTAGTGGCGGTATTTAATATTCCATGGCGCGTACTGGGAAGCGGGAAAAAAATTCCAAATGCAGTGAAAATGGTGAAAAAACACATTTGCGACGTTTTCTTGTGGGCTTGGATTTTACAGCTTTCACTGTGTGCCCCAAATGACATGTCTACTTTATTCTTTGGGTTGCTACGATCACAGGGATACCACATTTGTACAGGTTTTATAATGTTTTCATACATTTACAAAAATTAAAACCTCCTGTACAAATTTTTTTTTTATTTTGCCATCTTCTGGCGCTAATAACTTTTTCATACTTTGGTGTACAGAGCTGTGGGTGGTGTCATTTTTTGCGACTTTTGATGGCGTTTTCATTGCTATCATTGTTAGGACTGTACGACCTTTTGATCACTTTTTATTAATTTTTTTATTTTATTTTTTTTCCGTTACGGGGTTAAACGCAGTGAAAAAACGTTATTATATTTTGATATATTGGACATTTTCGGACGCGGCGGTATCTAATGTGTTTATGATTCTTACTGTTTATTAATATTAATATCAGTTCTAGGGAAAGGGGGGTGATTTGGATTTTTAGGTTTTTTTAATATAATTTTTTTTTTTAAACTTTTCTTTACTTTTACTTTAACTATTTTTCAGACTCCCTAGGGTACTTTAACCCTAGGTTGTCTGATCGATCCTACCATATACTGCCATACTGCAATATGGCAGTATATGGGGATTTTACTCCTCATTCATTACAATGTGCTGATAGCACATTGTAATGAATGGGTTAAAACGAGACAGCATCGGGCCTTCGTGAGACCCGATGCTGTCATGGCAACGGATCACCGCTCCCCGTGACGTCATCGGGGAGCGGCGATCTGCGGCAAGATGGCGACGCCCATGCGGCACCATCTTTTTGAAGCCTCCGGCAGCATTGCCGGCGGCGATCGCCGTGAAAGCACCCGCAATATGCAGCAAAGACTTACTGGCTATGGAGAGGGCTCGGCCCGCGAGCCCTCTCCATGCACCGGGACCCGGCGCGCGCCGTACTAGTACGGCGCGCGTCGGGAAGGGGTTAAAGGGGCCTGACCCCTTATTTAAAGATGCTGACCAGCCTGCTGAGTACCCAGTACCACCTGCCAAGAGGCCCATGCTGACTGGTGAGAACGCCCTGCCAGCTACCGTTAACAATTGAGCTTCCTTTTTTATTTCCGGTTAAACAGCAATAGTGTGAATAAGTCTATATCATACCCTTTTAGAAACGCTTTTTTTTCTAACAATTGAGACTATTTAGCAATCACTGCAACACAGGTGTTTTACATTACAACCCAAATAAGCCTGGACTCTACATGGAAGTAATGATGAAATATGTTACAAATCTAATACTTTTTCCACCTTATAGAGCAAGACTATTGTTTATATTTTTTAACAACATGTCAGACCTTGTTCTGTAAAGTACTAAAATGTTTCATCTCCTGTTTTAAGGTTTATTTTACTGAGATATTTTTATACACTGAGATTGAAACATTCTTTTTTCTTTTATGTAATTTAGTCTACCTAAATCTTTCCATTATGTAACGGCCTCTCCAAGATTTCTACATAATGTGTAACTTGATTAATTGACATTCTACCCTTAGTGCGCCAAGTGTCCTTGGCAAAGACATATGGTGTAAAATCTTCCATTTTCCATAAAAAAATATAATTATAGAATAATATATCTATATATTGATCAAATATACAGCATATACATCAATTAGCTTTAATGTTGAAACCACCTGTTTACCTTTAATTGCATCCTGTGGTATCTGGCCCAAAGAATTTACTGCTTCCTGAAAGCCCAACTCTATATTTGCTGTTGCAGGTCAAGGTCCCTGTGCCATAGCATATCTATGGTGTGGCCTTTAGGTGGCTGCCCAAACAATCATGCAGGCAAATGTTAGGTCCCCTGTTGAAGCCGCTTTTGGGGAACCCTTGGTGGGTCTTATTCTCCTTTTCTCATACACAGAGATATACAGAGAACATAGGCAGTCGGAACACTTGATTCCCGTGTAAGGAGGCTGAGCACTGATAGTGACAATTGTCACTATAAGGCTACATTCACATTACCGTAGGGGGACGTATGTAAGTATTTTTCCCCATATTATGGCGCAGTGCATCTCTATGGAGAGGGGAGAGGTCACCACTCCTCTCCATGGCACCGGACATATGCCCGCACACCCGGCTACGGCTAAAATTCTAACCAAAAAAATGAAATAAGAATCCTGTATTTCTCCCCAAATATCTTCTCACTAGTCCAAAAAGATGAAAAAGTCAGAAAATAGTTTCTGGCCTTGAAGTCTGTCAAATGACCCTGGTCCTGTACTGGTACTTTATTAGGCCTCCATGGATCGGACCTACCATATATTTTGTATAGATCCCTAGAGATGCTCAAAGAGATCAGAATTGTTGCAGCATTGTTTTAAACAAATGTTTGTTATATATGTAATGGTGCTGCAGATGATTTTCATCACCAGATGAGGTGTTGCTTCCGGCAGGACAAACATTCTTTATGTTATCTATGACTAAAGACTTTTTAGGTCTGAAACGCGTCAGATTGCATCTTCCATTCTCATGGCTGTATATCTGTAGTGATTTTATCCTGTACAAATAAAGGCTATTCCACATTTTATATGAACAAGGGAGTGCTGATCCAATTGTTTCAGTTGCATGCAAGTTTAAAGAGATTGCAAGGCATCTCTCCCCATTGAGCACCTGGGGCAGAGCAGATTTGCATTTTCCTCTAGTGAAATGCCAATAGTGGCCATTTCCATTCTAGAATCAGCATGTGACTGGTCTGCAGCTCCATTGGTCTGCAGTCCTATGTGCAGATAGTTGTAATGTGCTGTGTGTTTCACACCTTACTATAAACTCTCTCAGTGATTTGTGTAGCTTGAACCAGGCAGACTGGGCCACTTTCTATACAAATATTAATGTAGGACACATACAAATTGATGATACTACATGTGAGTCTAATTTTCTCCTATAATATGCAGGTTATGTGGAAGCACTAGTGATACCAGCAGGAGCAAGAAGAATTAAAGTGGTAGAAGAAACTCCAGCACATAGTTATCTAGGTAAGAAATGTTTGGATGTAATACATGTATGTGTTTATGGAGAGCAGTACATGTGTAATGGCAGTACACAGGGTCCTTTATAGCCACAGTTGAACTGATACTGATATCTGCTCTACAGGTATCTGAAAAGCACATTGGGGGAATTTATCAATTTAGGCACCAGGTGGCGTTGGAAACGTGCTATATTTTTCACTGTGATTTAAGTTTGTGACACAAGGGATTGATGATGTGGCGCACAAACAAAAAGACTAAAACCTGTCTCCATGATAAATGACCCCCCATTGTGATTTCCCAACCCCTATTTACATGATTATTAACATATTGCAGTTGATATTATGTTATGGCTCTTAAAATTGCATATGTACTTTCTGTGGTGGTGTGTTTTTTTGCATTTTGGGCATTTTACCTCAACTAAGGCTAAAAAGACACATGGCTGTTTTGGGTCAGTGAATAACGAATCATGCAATGGTCAGATTTCATGGTGGCTGGATTTCCTGCAGAACAGCGGTGTCAAACTGTATTCATAATTCTAGTTTGGTGCTGTTTGTCCGGGTGGAAGAAGGGGCTCCTGGCATCATATATCACTATGATGCTTGGGGTTTTGTTCCGGCACGGTGTTTGGAGTCCAGTCCATAGCACAGCCCTGCGTTTTGTAGATGAAGACAGAACATTTTTTTTACTATATTAAACGTATGCATCTACATAAAATGCAGCAAGAAGACATTATTGTTTTTATCTTAATTGTTCAGTAGATTTGCTCCTTTTCTACCTGTTTCCTTAATATGTTTCAACTGAAATTTGTCTGTGTTCTTCTGGATACAGTAAGGACATGAGACAACTAATTCCAGTGGAGCAATCATTGAAATTACATCACAGATGGAAACAAGTAAAGCTATTATATTATATATGAAAATGTAATCAGCCAACACCCAAGACACGCTCACACTAAAAACCAACTTTGAGCTCCAGTAAATTCTCTGTTTATGATGTGGCTTCTCTCAGAACATTAATAATGCCATGTACAGTATATAAATGCTCTCCTACTTTCTCATTTCCATCCCCAGGTCACTTGAAGAGAATGACAAGTGACTAAAAATGCCATTATATTATATATTATATTAACAAAGGTAATTTGGAAATGTTAAAGGGGTATTCCCACAAAGACAAGTTCCTTAAATGTAGTCAGGATAACAAAATAACACATTCTCTAATTCAATGTTATTAACAAAAATACAGCATTTCACAGATATAAGTCCAACCTGTCTCTATTAGTACTGGTATACACAATTCCAGTTGGCCCTAGATAAGATACCCTGTAACTTCTGACTTACACCATCTTGGATTTCTGTCTGACCCCAGTGGAGTTGAGTTTCTATCTCTCTCTGATCCCTGCACTCTAGCCACGCCCCCTGCAGTTCAGGATGAATCTCACACTGACACAACTTCCTGCTGGCAGCAGCATGTGGAGAACTGCAAGCTACAGGCAGATAAGTGGGGAGAAAGGCACAGCAGTTCTAGTGTGTCGTGGAATAGCAGAGACGTAGGAGAGCTTACTGTCATTGTGTGTAATAGGCATTGTATGGATCTGATCGTCTCTGATCTGTCTCATCTCTTTCTATGTGTCAGATACTAGTACAATGTTCAGAAGGTAAATGAAAATGTATATAAACCTGTATCCTGATAATTTCACCAAATGGTCAGCTCACAGAACTACATGGGTCATAATGTGTCTGCTTTGAAAGTCCCCGCCAACAATCTGGATTCTTAAACAGAAGTAAAACTGAGTAAAATTGTGAAGTAAAGGGTTAAACATGATCTTTATTGTGTAAACATCACTAGGGGGTTGACATTTGAGAATTTTCTTTCATGGGAAAACCCCTTTCCTGGCTAACCCAAAAAAGTGCCCACAGAAGGAGTACCTTTCTCACTTTGGCAATCAATTCTAGCATTGCAGCTCCACATCTGGTCCCCAGGTCACTGACAGATTTTTACAGTGGTTGATTGAACACTTTTTCTGCTTGGAATGATTTAGTCTGTACACTGTGCGTGACTTTCGTGTCCCAATGTTTGAATGTTTTTGTTATATGGAATTTTTTACTAGCTTAGTCCATGCAAAATAATTTCTATGTCCTCACATTGCCCCATATCCAGCGCCTATCACCTATTCTAAAGTAAGCAGCTCATCCTGCTACCCCATCTTAGCAGTGATAAAATGCTAGCTTTATCGGAACCTTCTGAAAAAACTGCCGCGTGGTACAAAAGGAACGCTGGACCGTGCTCAAAGCGGACTGGCGTATTCATGAGGGGGCCGTACAATGCGCTGCTTCTTCCCCAGACTGCTCCTCCAACGCCATAGGCCGGCGGTGACTGGCAAGCTTCATTCGGCATTAACCACCTCTTAGTCCTGCCCCTCACGAATTCGCAGGACCGCTTTGAGCGCGGTCCGCTGTTCCTATTGTACTGCGCAGCAGTGTCTGCTAGCTTTATTGGAGGGTTCCGATAAAGGTAGCAGTTTATCACTTTTACAAATGGGCTTAGCACTAGCTCCTAGTGCCTCTTTATGGGTGACAGGTAGCCTTTAAATGAATACTAAATGTTTAAAACAATATTTATCTTGCAAAAACTTTTTTCTAATGCATAATGCAAGTCACAGAGATGTTTTATAGATTCAAAACAGATACACATACACAAACCAGATCGGCTGCAACTAATTGAATCAATGGAGATGCATTAAGAAATAAACCCCATAACAAATCATTGGCAACGGTGACTGAACCGCATGAAAGATTACTAAAGTATGTAGCATTTTATGTATTCATGGAATAATGGATAAGTAGGATGCTAGGACTACAGTATTGACAGTATATATAAATGGTCTGACTGTATACAGTAGCAAAATATTTTTTATTATTTTAGGTCATTTATCAGATGTACAGTCCTGCTATATTTTTGCAGAATACTCAATCACAGTCTGGCCTTGGTCATAACTTTTTTTGTATTGAGAAACCTAGATTACAACAGGGCTTGTCTAGCGCACTGGTGATATAATACTCCGAGCACAGATGTTTATTGAATAACCCTTTTGGAAAACAAATGAGCCCATTAAGATTTTTTCCCACTATACTTGCAAAGAGAAGAGGTTTGGATTTATCACAGGAAATAGGAATAGGTTCACATATCATATATCAATGTCTTGGAGAAAGAAGCGCATTGTTTATTCATGTTGTACTACTCTTGAGATTTGCGGGTTGTGCTGAAAATTGAGTTGAGGACCTTTAATACACTTTATAGTAGGTTTGAAACCAATATAAATAATATCCATTGTATATTTTTATGAGAGATCATAAATGGAGAAGTAAGGGAACAATGGCCCACATTTATTACAGTGTTTGCACATGTTTTCTGTCTGACTTTGCACTGAAAAGAATGTGCAAACTGCTTGTACATGTATATATAACGTTTCTGCGCCAGTTTTGTGTCGTGGCTACTGTGTCTGACAAGACAGAAAAATTGTGCACCAAACGGGGTGTGTTAGTGCTTAGTTGGAGTTTGCGCCACAATTCTGCAGCATGAACAAAGAGCACCAAAAAAAAAGGGTGCAGACTACCAGAGCAGTGCAGGATGCACACTCCACAGGCAAACTGCACATAGAACAGGCTGCGCTAGTTTTAATTAATTTTGGCCTATGTGTATAAAGGGTCTCCGACAGCTTTACTAATAGTAAGTTCATAGAAACAAAGACATCAATATGCTGTTTCCATAGCTAAAACGTATCTAAAGCGTCAATTGAGGACTTTGCCAGCCAAAGGAATACTCTTCCAAATCTCGTTCATTTGTGCTTACTGTATGTGTGCTATGAGATACACAAATTGTCAAGATAATCTTGCTTCATAAGAATGTGTCACAAACAGACATGTTATATGTGAATATATGTGGCGAAACAGTGGTTGTGTAAAGAACTGCAGCTTATCAAAGTTTTTCAAGGATTTCAATATTGGATTTATTTTATGAGAAGCTAGGGTCCTTGTCACAGTGATTTAAGACACAAAATCAACTGCAGGTCCTTGTGGACATGTGGTTTAGTATTCTATAACCATTTCTCGCTGTGGCCACCATAAACAGAACTCTTTATACTTACCAATAAGGCTCATTGAATTTATCTCTGGTCTCCATTCATCTGCACAGTGACTCAGGGATGCTGAAGTAGTACTCAGTGGCTTCATTGCACAAGCATCATACCTGCGGCGCATGCGCAGTGTAGGCGGGTGTACTACAGCGGCTTCATTGCATCACTACAAAGGTGTCAAGAGCAATGGACCAGGGTATGGGGGATAAAAGTATTGAGAATTTTTGGCAGGTAAGGAGGGAATATCTAATGGACAAGTTGGGACACTAAATCACTGCTCTATAAGGACCTGTGGTTTGTTTAGTGTCACAAATATGAGAGGTTTCCTTTAGATAAATTCCAAAATATTTAAGGGTGGACCCTCTGCCTTCTTGAAATGGAATCTCATCAGACCCCATTATTGGGTTACTTGCGACCTAAGTGATATTAAACAAAATACTTTCCAATTTTTGTATCTTAAACATAAAACATTACACTAGTGTGAACAGGGCAGATCCATCACGTTTTAATGTTTATGAAATTTAAATGAATGAAGTAAAAAATAAATTATTACATGTGTCTTGATAATCAGTGTTATCTTAAACAGCGTTAAGGGACAAAGGAAAACAATCTATTAATGATGACTGGAAGATTGAAGAGCCAGGGACCTTCTATATGGCTGGGACCACAGTTAACTACATTCGAAGAGGACTGTGGGAGAAGATATCTGCAAAAGGTCCAACAACAACACCTCTTCATTTATTGGTAAGATTCAACTCTACGCAGTAGCTGACACCTGACATTTCTTATTGTACAACCTATCATCACTTTCTAATATCTAAATCTGTTGATAATAAAATTGAAATAAATTATTTTGAATAGGAATTGAGGTGCAGTAACTTAATGCAACCACTATACAGACTACTGGCAGCCTTAACCCCTTAACGACTTGGCCTTTTTTAGTTTTTTCACTTCCATTTTTCACTCACCAACTTCAAAAATCTATAACTTTTTTATTTTTCCACATAAAGATCTGTGTTATGGCTTATTTTCTGCGTAACAAATTGCACTTCATAGTGACGGTATTTAATATTCTATGGCGTGTACTGGGAAGCCGGAAAAAAATTCCAAATGCAGTGAAAATGGTGAAAAACCACATTTGTGACGTTTTCTTGTGGGCTTGGATTTTACAGCTTTCACTCTGCGTCCCAAATGACAGGTCTACTTTATTCTTTGGGTCGGTACGATCATGTGGATACCAAATTTGTATAGGTTTTATAATGTTTTCATACATTTAAAAAAATTAAAACCTCCTGTACAAATTTTTTTTTTTTTATTTTGCCGTCTTCTGGCACCAATAACTTTTTCATACTTTGGTGTACGGAGCTGTGGATAGTGTCATTTTTTGCGAATTTTGATGGCGTTTTCATTACTATAATTTTTAGGACTGTGCGACCATTTGATCACTTTTTATTAATTTTTTTATATTTTTCAAAATGGCAAAAAAATGCCATTTACGACTTTGGACGCTATTTTCCGTTACGGGGTTAAACGTAGTGAAAAAACATTATCATATTTTGATAGATCGGGTATTTTCGGACGCGGCGATACCTAATGTGTTTATGATTTTTACTGTTTATTTATTTTTATATCAGTTCTAGGGAAAGGGGGGTGATTTGAATTTTTAGGTTTTTTTATTATAATTTTTTTTTTAAAACTTTTTTTTATTTTTACTTTTACTATTTTTCAGACTCCCTAGGGTACTCTAACCCTAGGTAGTCTGATCGATCCTATCATATACTGCCATACTGCAATTAGCACATTGTAATGCATGGGTTAAAACGAAGTAGCCTCGGGTATTCGGAACACCCGAGGTTACCATGGCGACGGATCGCCGCTCCCCGTGACGTCATCGGGGAGCAGCGATCCACAACAAGATGGCGGCGCCCATGCGAAAACACCCGCGATCGGTGCTAGCGGGTGTTACCGGTAAGCCTTTGCTGCAATATGCAGCAAAGACTTACCGGCTATGGAGAGGGCTCGGCCCGCGAGCCCTCTCCATGCACCGGGACCCAGCGCGCGCCGTACTAGTACGGCGCGCGTCGGGAAGGGGTTAAAGAGGTATTCCATGAATATGAACTTCTGCTGCAAAAAATACTAATGCTATAATTAAATGAATACAACAAAACTCAATTTCATTAATCACAAAATGGAGCTTAAATAGTTTGCTTTTATTATTCACTAAATGTTATGGATTTTTTTTAAGTAATCAAAGTTATGTCCAAGATGGCTGCCATCTATAAGCTAGCATTTGCGAATATTTTAGGGCTTCGATATCCCTGACGTGGCGCAGAAGCACTGGTAAATATGCCCCGCTGTGTGTAACTTCCATCACTGGATATTACCTCACTGAGATGACGTCTCTCCACAGCACTGGCCATACTGTATGCACTGCAACCAACCTACTACAGCCAAATAAAGTGATGATCACATGACCTGCCCAGGCAGGTGCTGGACACCCGATGTGGACATGTAACCACCAACCATCTTCTGTCCTGTGTCTCCTCCACAGGGACAAAGTGACAGGACTGATTAAACAACCAGTAGCATTTTACTTCTTCATTATACTGTAGGACCACAACATTTTTCTGCTAAGGAGAGCAACATTTTAGCTAACAACTAATTATATATTAGCTTGTAATTTAATTTCCCATTTGAATATGAATTATGTTTATTCCTGGAATACCTCTTTAAGTTTCTCCAAATTAGCATGCCCATGGCATTAGCATGCCCATGGCTGAAGATACAAATCCCATCCACTTACTTTTAAAAAACACCTACAATGTAAAATAATTTATGTTGTGGGTTTAGAATTATTTTATTGTATTCCCTATAAAGAATGGCTGGACCATTATACAAGCTCTTATATGTCTTATGTCACCCCCTCATCCTCATAGACTGTAAGCAGGGCCCTCACTTCTATTGTTCCTATAACTATGTTTGCAATATGTAATGTTTTATTACCAGAGGCACCAGAAAATTACTCAGACACGAGGGCATAATAAACAGGGCCCGCAAGACTTCAGATCCACCCAAAAGACAAGTGATGTCTGCAAGAGCAGACAGTATGGAGAAAGCAGTGGGTGGCCCATGGAGTCCCTGAGCCTAGAGGAGAACTGTTGATACCTCCAAAGCACTTTAATTTACATTTTTTTTAAATATTTTTTTTAAACGGCTTAACCAACACGGATACCAATCAAATAGATATGCCTGGCTTACTAAAGAGATAACCTATAACAAGGTTATCTTAGTTAGGGTGGGGGATTTTTGGTGATAGATTTCTTTAAAGGGAACCTGTCATCAAAAATGTCCTAAACTATTACCAGTATGTTGTCAAGCACCTGAAGAGCTTCTAGATCATGCTGCTTTCATGGCCAAGTTTGGTGGCATCACCCAGAAAATTGACTTTGAAGTGAGATCTAAATTGGTTGTATACAGTCAAGGAGGCGGAGACTTTAACACTATAATCAAGCTTTCCCCACATTTCTTTCTTTCCTTGTCATCATTTGTGAGACTTCAGGAGCTCTGGTTAGTGATATCTCTGGATGCAGGAGCATTAGTTATATTGAAGGGGCTGTTCTGAGGCAAGGAGAGATTGACTTCAGTGTTAAACTCTTCTTAACCTTGACTTTCTACAACTAATTTACATCTCACTTTAAAGTTGATTTTCTAGATGATGCCACCACCCTGGGCCATGAAAGAAACATGATCTGGAAGGTGTTCAGTTGCTTCACAACATACTGGTAGTGGTTTATTATACCGATTTCTGATGACAGGTTCCCTTGAATGACATATTCTTAGGACAGGCATTAGAAAATAACAACAAAGTTTAATCAACTCCGACCATAATGGCCAAACATTTAAATTAACTGTATGAACATTTACAGAACCTATACAGATCACCAGGTTCATAGATATTCAAGAATACACATTCGTACCTGTCATATATGACCAAAGTACCATACCTGTCAGTTATCAGGAGTCAATCAAAGCTAATTCTTCTCTGGAAGACCTCTGTTTAGTCAAATCTAGAGCAGATTATGATTGTGTTAATGGGATAGAGTGATAAAAAAGAATCAGAGAAGGTTGTGGTGAGAGCAAATGTCTGGTAGATTTCTGATAGAGAAGATCAAATTTGCTGTGGGATTCTCTGAATAACCCTAGTTGGCCCTAAATGTAAAGAATCCATAAGTCACCCTAAAAGCCTCATCTAGGGGCTGCAGCCCTAAACAGCTCATTCAGGAACCTGTCCTTGGGATAACACCATCTTATTCTTTTTCCTATGAGGTATGAAATCCCAAGCACATGGGTAGGGAGAGCAGTTGAAGCCTTCCCCACAATGCCTGTAAATTTCACTAATATCTAATTGGTGGATGTTCAACTCTTCACTTCTCATATCTGCATGATGTCTACATTGTGATAAAGGATATTGCAACCTTCCAAAGCATAAAATTGTTACTGAAGAGATTTCAGTATTCAGTGTTATCTGAGCACCAGGGCACCATCAAACAGATGATCTATGGGAGTACAGAGAGTTGGAACACCAACAATCTGATATAAATTCTAAAATATTGCCCTAAGGAATAGCGATCTATATGGCAAAACTCAAAAGTGAGGGTCAACTACAATGCACGTCTTCGTGTGAACTCATGCTTGCTACTATGTGAAAACTTATTTTCATCATTTTTTCACATTTTAACACTTTGATTTTCAGCTTCAAGATAGAATGCTCCACATGTATTGGCTGTGGTCCATTCGTAGCTGAATAAGGAATAACACCTGCAGTGAATTTAACTCACATGTTTATCATACATATCATGTAGACAATATTCTTTTCTAGACAGTGAACCTAAAATGAATTGTGTCCAGGAAAGCCGACTGAGGCGAAAAATGAAAAGCATTTCACACACATCGCTCGCTGCAAAGCTGAACTTTTCCAAGTTTCATTTAGACTTCAGAATATGTGGCACATATGGAAAAACACTGTTGACAGTAATAGTGACAGGCTATTTTAATAGTTCGTGTTTGAGGATGGTTATTTGCAAATTCCACTCTTTAATGTCGACCTGTTAACTTGCATAATATAGGCAAAAACATAGCAACTGCTTTCTTAGAAATGACACAGATTTTATGAGCCAAATTATACTGAGTTAATAAAAATATCCACTTCCCAATAAAAGGCATTCAGATACACACAGTAGTCTCAACGTCTTTCCAGCATACTTTCCACACATCAGGACACTGTACGTTGCAGGACGTGCCAATGTTCCATTTCTTTTACTGATCTAAATATTCATTTTTGC
The DNA here is from genome assembly GCF_040894005.1 of Engystomops pustulosus. Classification (NCBI taxonomy): domain Eukaryota; kingdom Metazoa; phylum Chordata; class Amphibia; order Anura; family Leptodactylidae; genus Engystomops; species Engystomops pustulosus. The sequence continues at coordinate 61,732,299 of NC_092411.1, forward strand.
ATTGACTTGATCTTGTGTTTTTTGCAGGTGCTACTATTTCATGACCAGAATTATGGCCTCCATTATGAATATACGATACCATTGGACCCCGTTCCGGAGAATCGGAGTGCGAAACTGAATGAGCCGTTGTATATGTGGACTCACTCAGGATGGGAGGACTGTGACGCTGTTTGTGGTGGAGGTAAATTACAACATCCTTAATATGTGCAGTATCTAAGGCGATCTAAGGGTCTCAATGGCAAAACTCACATAAGGAAGCTCTCTCCAAAAACGAATCTGTCATATCCATTACACACTGATTTTGACATGGAAGGCAAAGAAGGCAAAACTTCATTAGAAAGATACTGTTTGCACTAAATCTATTAAAGAAAAGGATTAGCTTTTTCAAATTTTATACATTTTGTAAAATAGGTTTATAAATAGACTAACATCTATTTATCATCTCATTTTGTATCCTATTCTCAATTGTGCTTCGTCGTATATACATACAGTATGTACATTTTTGATGTCCTCAATGTTCTATAGGCATGACATTTGTGTTTTGTGTCATTTACTAGGTGAAAGAAGAACGATGGTGTCCTGTACAAAAATCATGAATAAAAATATAACTATTGTGGACAGTGCAAGCTGTAAAGATCTGGTGAAGCCAGAACCTCAAATACGAAAGTGCAATGAACAACCTTGTCAAACAAGGTAAATATATTTGTAAGTCTTTAAAGGGAACCTGTCACCAGGGACCTCATTTTCACAAAAGACTGGTTGCAAAAGCCCATTACAGCTGCTACAATGTAATTGTGCATTTTAACTTTCATGGCTTCCTGACAAAATCAACTATTTAGTCCCAGGTGTTGGCTTTGGTTTCATAACATTTCAGAAAACGACATGTGACTTGTGCCTGTACTGCTGCTCAGCTCTCAGACCACAACTTTGTGCTCCTTCACAGGAACATAGCTCACAATCTGTTGAGCTGACATTAGTGGGGGAGAGATGAGCTGTACGGGAGCACATAGGTGGGGGCTGAGAGCTGAGGAGCTTGCAACACACACAAGTCACGTGTTGTGCTTTGAAATCCAAATCAAAGACAACCCCTGGGACTAAACAGAGGATTTTGTCAGGAAGCCAGGTAAGTGAAAACACACATTGTAATGCAAATGCCTAGAGGAAGACATATTTGCACTGCTGGTGTAATAAGCTTCTAAAACCTGTCTTTAGTGAAAATGAGGTCCCTGGTGACAGGTTCCCTTTAAAGTATTTTTCTCCTACTTCTATCACGTATTCCAGAGTTTTCAGTCCAGGGATTCTACTAAATTAAAGTGGTTTAATGACTAAAATAGAAAATATGAAGCAAGGTGGTTTGTTAAATGAAAATAACTCACTGTGCCTTATTTTTCTCTTAGCATTGGTTATCCATTGAAGCTACCACAGCTCAGTTTTTCTTTTTACTTTTAGCTGGACAACCCCTTTAATGTCCTTTGTAACTTCCATACTGTATACCAATAATATGACTAAGGGCTTAAACAGATGATCCTAGTTGGTCTGTGATTCACAGACCTGCACTGGACGGATTTTGTGGGCCGACCACAGTGTCAAGGATGTCTATGCATGATAGTCCCTTCTTCCCGACAGAACAGCAGCTCTGTACTGACATATTGATTACAGTTAGGCATTACTATTTAGCTGAAAAGCAGGGACTCCTCGCATCATATATCAATATTATGCTGAATGTCCCTTCCACAGCACTGTGTTCAATATGTAAAATCCAGCCATTGCAGGTCTGTGACTTATGGACTGACCACAGTAGTCTACAAGATCCCTACACAGTAGTTAAAGAGTAACTGTTATTTCAGACAATTTTAATATTGTGTGGAGGGGGGGGGGTGTTATAAAAAAAATTGTAATATACTTCAAAAGAGAAATTCTTCTTTGTTTGTAAAGAAACAGGATGCAAAGTTTCTCTTAGTAATGACTTTACTTCTTGGTTGTCTAGGCCTGACCATCTAATAGACTGCAGACAGGACACTCTTTCATCTTCTCTCTGATAGTTTACACAGGTCTGATAGATCTTAGGAGTGTTGACCCTTTTTACTCTCTCCTTGGCTGTAGCATGGTTTGAGCATTGGTTTCAAACATAAAGCTGAAAATGAAAGGGGTTAATCCTCACTGCACAGTGCTGTGTAAACAAACACAATGAGATTAGATGTAATTCATAGTTAGCCCCATATACACTTTATAGGTGTGTATAGAGTATGGATCTCTACAAGAGGGAAGATTACAGATGTTTATTTACAAACTAAGCAGAATTTTTGTAATGAAGTATATTAGAAAAATGTGCCCAGAACTCCCTGTCCCATAGAAAATATTAAAAAGTATCTCAAATGACAGTTATGTTTAAATCCTTATGATGCACAGTATATGTAAAAATGTTAAAAAGGGAAACTTACAAGTGTACTTTAAAACGATAGATAAATACACTTATATGCATTAGTAACTTTCTGTAAAACTGCAAGATAATTTTACAAATACAGTTATTGTACATTTCCAGCTAAAGAGCTATATTACAGCTTGAGATTATTATGTGAAAACCAAACAGGGATTTGGGAATATGGTCCAGAATTTGCTACAACCTCAATGTGTTCTGCAGCTGCTACAATCAAGTCAGGATAAATAGCCACAGGGATCAGAACACAGGCGCGTTTGGTGTGGGGAGCAGGTGTCTGTATGGCCTCCATTGTATACACAGCAGACACCTCCCTCCAGATGGGTTTCTGTAGAGTTCTGCTCTAGATAGAGATGACGAATGTTTTCAGGATACAACTTAGTTCAGTTTGGCAGAGGAAAACTTTAGGTTAGTGCGTCAAACAGGACTACATTTTTAGGCCAAGAGTTCTCAAGGATAAACGCCTTACCAAGGTTTCCTTAATGTACTTGAAGACATTTTTTTTTTTTTTAAACAAAGTACAGAAAAGTCTTGGTAGTCTTCACTACCGAGAAAAGACTCTATATATGAATAGAATACATTTATTTATAGGATACATTTCTATTTTGTTTAATTGTTTGCCCTTTTTCCCCCCATTTACTTAGAACAGCATTTGCTATTTTCCATTTCCTCCTCCGTCTCTAACTGTTGGGGTTCCTCAAGGCTCAGTCCTAAGTCCTCTGTTCTCTCTACACAGCCCTAGTAGAAAAAACAATCAGCAGGTTAGGCATTGCACACGTAAATGCGCTTCCTATCCATACTTATACATAAATTTGTTGTTGACTGAAACAAGCAGCTTTAATTGTACCACCTTGTTTTATAACAGATGAATTGATCATTGTGGGGAAGGAAGTGCTTATAACAGGAGTCGTATGCCTTTGATTCCGATGATAGATTAATTTGTTTCTTAGTTTTATGTGTAAATGCCCTCTTTAGTATGTAATATACAACAAAATATAGTGGTATTATTATTTTCATCTTTAGCTCTCATGATGGAAGATGTTTATTTTAAAAAAAAACAACATATTTTCCCCACATGTCCTAAGACAACTAAATAAAGTTACTTGCCTTGTCTTATGCAGGGTGATGTAGGCTGCAGCTCCTGTGGCGCCCCTAGATTTTTCCTGACTGAAGTAAGCTATTGTAGAACTGCAGATACAATTTCTCTTGGTATAGAACACTGATCCCAGGTTGTGATTCTCTCCATGTAAATCACAATTCCATCTGCCTGAAGTAATCTCACTGAGAAAGTTTCAACACTAGAGATGAGCGAACACTAAAATGCTCGAGTGCTCGTTACTCGAGTCAAACTTTTCTCGATGCTGGAGTGCTCGTTTCGAATAACGAACCCCATTGAAGTCAATGGGAGACTCGAGCATTTTTCAAGGAGAACAAGGCTCTGCAATAAAATGTGTCTGATAAGTTAGCAGATGTATGGAAACATCTGCAATGTATGTGAAGAACAATATGTGTGAAGAACACATTGCAGATGTTTCCATACATCTGCAATGTGTTCTTCAGACATATTCTTCTTCACCTACTATTGTGAAGAACACTGTTCGGCACTCGTGTCTTCGGATAAGTTAGCAGATGTTTGGAAACATCTGCAATGTGTTCTTCACTTAAATGATCCTGTGTTTACTGTATTCACTGTGTTCGTCACTGTTCTTCGCTGTGTTTCGTTAAGTGAAAGCTCGTTATCGAGCAGGCAAAATACTCGTTCGAGCAACAAGCCGTTTAGAGTATGCTAATACTGGAACGAGCATCAAGCTCGGACGAGTATACTCTATTCAACACCTATTGTTAGTAGGGAAATGCTCCTTATACAGTGTAACAGCCTGTGAAGTAACATCACAAAGAGGCTCTGGTAAAAGCCCTTCCAGTTCACTAACTTTAAAAGTAGATTTTAAAAGGAAGGAGGCCAGGGATAACCCCAGCATAGAGCTCTATGAGTAAGTGTCCCTCATTTATTATGCTTAGTTTTAGTGGTGGATTTCCTTTAACCAATATACAAAAATCATTTAAAATAGTACATTCATTTTTACAAAATTATAGTATATTTCTGTAAAAATCCACTTTATTTTAAATTTACTCTGCACTTCTAAAACTATTCACTTTTCAGGTGGATGATGACAGAATGGAGTTCATGTTCCAGGACATGTGGTAAAGGAACCCAGACCCGGCAGACTGCATGTACCCAGCAACTCAGAAATGGAACACTGATCACAGCTCGTGAAAAAGATTGTCCTGGATACAAGCCTGCTTCAAGCCAGCGCTGTGAGGGCCAGGACTGTATGACAGTATGGGAGGCCGGAGTATGGTCTGAGGTGTAGTAATACACATGAGGAAGATCAATAGGGTGGATCAGAATCATTGATAATATATTCAGTTTCACTTTTAGTAATCATAGCATGGTTTGGTTAAACAATAGGCTACATTAGGAGTTACTAAACTTTGTGTTTTTTTATTTCATAGTGTAGGTGATAACAGTAAATTTTATAATGCATATTATTCAAGAAACTTGTTTGGTTGTGTTGCTTTTCCTTCCTCTATCTTCAGTGATCAATGGATCTTAAATCAGCTCTAAAGTCTATACGCAGAGAGGATAAAGATAAGGAAAAATGGCTAAAGCTTCTAAGGGCATAACTCCTTACAGATCACTTGAGAATAAGGATATAATAACAAATCTGTATTCATTTAGGACCACATATCATTAAAAGGACTGAACCATGTTTTATTGTAGCCCCTTGTTCATAGGATGGGGGATAACAATCTGACCTGCAGGGGTCCAACTACTAGGGCCCATACTGATCAAGAGAATGGGAGTCTCTTTCTCACTAATAAATGGACCTGCAGTAGATCAAGTATGGGATCACTGGATGTTGCTGAGCACACAATTTAGTTATATGTAGAAGATCATGAGAGTGCCAGATATACCACAGTGCTGTGGTAAGCAACTTCTGGAACTCCCAGAATGGAGCAGCAAGATGCATGCTTGACCTACCACTCCATCTATTAGTGAGTACGGGACCTCCTCATCACCTCGTGAGGTATGAATGTGCCATGTGATTTGTGTACAAGTGAACAATATTTAAGACTACTATTAAAATTATCATTTGCCCACAAGTGAACCATAGAAAGCAAACACAAACTCAACCAAATTGTTTTAACACCATCTGGAAAAAATGTTCAGAATGATATTGACATAATTGCTTGTTTTTTAGTGCTCTTTAAAATGCGGTAAAGGTGTACGGCATCGGACTGTGAGATGTACAAACCCTCGTAAGAAGTGCCTAATGTCCACCAGACCAAGGGAAATGGAAGACTGTGAAGATTACTCTAAGTGCTATACATGGAGAACAGGAGACTGGTCTAAAGTGAGTTCAATTTCTATTATTAGGTATTAGGGGAAAACAGACACTGGTAATGGCAGAATCATTAGTAGAAGTAGAAGATATTAATTGAAGGTGTTTACTGGGCAAATTGTATGTATGACCTATCTTTCTAAGCTATTCAGTCACACTGCAGACAGTTATCATTGAAGTCTTCAGCTAGCCTGGATGTTTTCTACACAAAAGACAGACTTTTCTGCTTTCAGGTTCCTCTGTAGCGTCTAAAAGTTAGTTAGCGAGTGTAATCACACTTTTTCTTATTAACTGCAACTGATGTATCCTAAGGATGGACAATTCTGTAGGGCCACAGCTGTAAGTGCCATCCCTCTATCTTCTGCACTGCAGTTCTTGCAGTTCTTTAGTCCTAACTTGTGGCCTACAAAAGCCCATTAAGAAATCTAACTCCTGAAGTCTGCTTCAACTGAGTCCCCTGCAATTGTGGCCTTATTTATTACTCAATTTACATGGCCATTTATTTTCCTGTTCCTTAGGTGCCCCTCATTGGTGTCTTCTGGGCCAGCTGCTATTTAAGGACCATGACAAGATGTCCTGCAATTGCTATGCAGAAAAGGCCAGATTCCCTTTTAAGGGGTCAAAGAGTTAAAAAACAGATACTTTAGGATAAAGGAAATACTTATTTTTGACCATAACAAACTGGAGTCAGTGATAGGTTGAGGCCCTGGAGAGCTGTTTAATTATACCTTTGTGTGTGTGGTAAGCAGAATCAACAATTTTTAATCCAGGTTTGAAGCTCCTACAAATGCTCCGGGTGGGTTCTTCAGCCTGAAGAGCTTTCTGGTCTTTGCAATGAATTGTGCCGCATACCCTCCCCTCTGCTTTTAGCTACTGCTGCAAGTATCCAAGTGAAATCCTGATACAACTCCTAATCATAGCAGAGGGGAAAGACAACTCAGAGAGCAGAAAGCTCTTCAAGTTAAAAATCCTTCCCAGAACCCCTGCAAGAAGTGCAGAACTGGATTGTAACCTTACTTATAGCAGTCTTGTCAATATTAACAACATACAGAAAAGTCTAAAATGTATGGTTACACAAATCTCCAGGATGCTACCCAACAAAGTCTGCAAGTGTGTATGGACAAAACTGCTGAAAGATTCCTTTTGGGGTATAAGACTCTTAGTGGTGGCCCAAAGTAAATCTGCTTAAGTGGGCCGGCAACCAGATGTTACATTAATAGCATTTGCTATACAAACCTATAGGACATTCTTGATCATAAAGTTTTTTTTTTCAAAAACACAAAGAGTGGACCTTGAGTTTTTGTATTATATGTGTTATCTGAGACAATGGGGCTCATTTACTAAGGGTCCGCGGAGCGCATTTTCGTTGGGTTTCCCGGCAAATTACGTTTTGCACCGAATTGCCCCGTGATTTTGGCACATGCGATCGGATTTTGGTGCATCGGCGCCGGCTTGCACGTGACAGAAATTCGGGGGGCGAGCCTTCGGACAACCGGACGGATTTGGACAACGCGCAGGATTTAACCGGGAAGAAGAAGGTGAACTTCTTCTAGTGTACTACTAACACAGAATTTATTTTCATATCCATAGCACACACATATCAATTATTATTAATGGTTTAGGTCCCTTTCACACTTGCGTTTTTTCACGCGCATATTCTGCGCATGATTTTGACTTGCATTGCACTCTGTCCCATTGTTATCAACAGGCTTTTTCAGACTTGCATTTTTCAGACAAGTACGTTTTTTTAAACGTGCGTTTAAATCTCAGCATGCTCTACTTTTGCAAGTCACACGAGTGAAAAACGCACCATACAAGTCTATGGAGATGCATCAAAAACGCATTGCACTCTGAGACACAAGCAAGTCCAATACAAGTGAACTGCATTTTTCACGCATCAATTGCCATAGAAAAGACAGAGCTCAGTCCTGAGTCCTTTTCATAAGTGAAAAACGCATTGAAATTGCATTGAAAATGCATTGAAAACGTGCGTGAAAAACTCAGACACACTTAAACCCTGATTGAAAACTGATTAAACTCTGATGAAAAATGTCAGTTTTTCACTTACCAAACCCTAATCGCTCCCTTATCAGACTCTGACGTGATCTGCGACGCAAGTGTGGAAGGGGCCCAATGGGCACCTTTACCTGTAAATTTGAAAAATCTGTTTCTCAACCTAATGGAAAATATCAATGTTTAATACCATCTAGTAATTTTTGAGCCTATTAAGAACTTTACTCAACTTTTTACCTGTATGATTTACATAACTGTATTTGATGTTGTAATTTCCAAAACACACCAATTGTGTAGATGGCAATCAACTCTATTGAAGTACTTGGATTTCTTCGGGACAATACAGTGTGGGATGGTATCCCCTTCTTGAGCGCCCACTAATCCTAGAAGTACAACTTTGAATAATGGAGCACATTTATTAATGGCCGTGCACCAGTTTTCTGTCTGACTTTGCACTTTCTTTTAGATGCAAACTGCTTGCACAGGTATTTAAGAAGTGTCTGTGCCACATTTGTGTTGCACGCAACCATTTTGTGGCGCAACTGCAAAAGGCATCATGTGACACAAATTAGGGGCGTTCCGGTGCTCAGTTAGACCGTATGCCACATTAAATATGCAAAGTCTGACAGAACTGTGTTGTACGCTCTTTCTTAAAGGTGCTCCAAAAGTAAAGTTGGTGCACTCTGTAAGAGCTGTGCAGAGGGCTCCAGATTCATGAAGAACATGTGGCACAATTTATGGATCTGGTGCACCCTGCTCACTACACATTTTGTGCTATTTGCACTGTTAGAGCCCTAAATCTGCTCCAATATATGGAATTTCCCAAACAATCTATAAAATCAATCTAGAGTCTGTTTAAAATTGCTGAAAAATCCCTGGTTGATGGTGAATAATGGTTAACTTAAAATGACAGCCCCATTGACCTATTTTATAAATTGTATAATTGATATTGTATAATATTGTATATAATATTCTCCTTTTACTCCTGGTCCTGCTGGATTTTGATTTCACACCTTCCTCAGCAATTGGCCTGGAGAAAATTCCCTACTTCCAACCTATACGTTTGGCAGTGAACGGGATGAATAAATATGAGTAATTACCCTCTATGCCAAGTTTAGGATTGGTTTGTTAAAAACATAGAAATTTAGTGTTTCTCTATATACAAATTAATAAAACAGGTCATTATTAACACATGTTCTGTGTGTGTAGCCTCACACAACTGGCAGAGGAACCTTATGAGCAGGACATTGAATTAAATGTTTCTTTTGTCAGTTACATACTTTTTGACTTAATGCCTGTATTATTTTATAGTAACTTTCTATGGTGTTCCAGAGTAAACAAAGTCTAGATCACTTAATATTAGTGAGGTCTGCAAAATATTCTAGTAGCTTTTTGAGCTTTGTAGCTATAGATATTAATATATAGTTGAATATCATTAACAAACTTAGTTTACAAGATGCATTTTTACTAATTAAAAAGTTGTTGTTTATTGACTTTTCCAAAAGATGAACAACTATATTTGGTATATGATATATTTGGTGGATCTAAACTGCTTTAAAAACCCTAAAGTGGTAAAGTTATCTTACTTATAGCATTAGCACAGGACATTCCATGTATGTCTCATAGAAGCAGGTCCCCTGGCTGGGATCTGCACCTATTTCCAGAATGGAATCCTGTGGATTCCTTTAAATGGGACCTGAATTGCCACAACATACACAACTGAGATATCCGACTCCTGTTTATCAGCTTCTGAAGATTCTTTGTCGATACGTGTGACAGGTATCATACTCCCAACAATGGGGCAGATTTACTTACCCGGCCCATTCGCGATCCAGCGACACGTTCTCTGCGGTGGATTCGGGTCTTCCCGCGATTCACTAAGGCAGTTCCTCTGACGTCCACCAGATGTCGCTGCTGTGCCGAAGTCCGCCGAGGCTTGCCGGAGTGCACGATCCTATACTTGGTAAAGGTAAGTGCGTGTCCCGCGACACTTTCTGATCGCGTGCGCCAAAAACCTGCGGCAATTCAGGGAAAATCGGCACAAATCGGAAATATTCAGGTAACACGTCGGGAAAACGCGAATCGGGCCCTTAGTAAATGACCCCCAATGTGATGAACTATCCTAAAGGTAGATCATCAATATCTATATCTTGCAAAAACCCTTTTAAGTTTTTTGCATTGGTGTCTAGTGTTTTCAATGTACGTATAACAATGCAGATGTTACAATTATACTTACCATTAAAATCAGGTACAGCCTGTTGATAACTTGCCCTGTAAACTGAACAAAACAATACACAATGGGGCACATTTACTAAGAACAGTGCGAACTGCACTATGTGCAAATATGTGAATCTGGCACCCTCTGCACTGCACTGACAGAGTGCACCTTTAACATGAGCCGTGCAACACAATTGTGTCAGACTTTGCATGTTAAATCTGGCGCACTGTCCGACACCGGAACGCCCACTTTAGTACAGAAATTTGTGTTGCATGAAGAATAGTGGAGCAGCAACACAAAAGGGTCAAGTGCAACACATATGTGGTACAGACACTTCTTAAATACTTGAAAAGAATGTGCAACGTCTGATAGAAAACTGGCGCACGTACCTTAGTAAATGTGCCTTAATGTATATTACAGCAGCCTATATTAAGTCCAATGGGCAATACGCTTCAAATATTCTATTACTGAAGATGTACTGCCCATTATTCATTCCTTTGTGACAAGGTAAAATGACTGTCATTGTGGTTAGAACATGTGAGCTCATGGGCAAAAGACCCACTGTAACTGCTGGAAGAGAACCATCCAGGAAACAATCATGCCACTATATTTTCAATGCAGCCATTGGTATGTCATGTGTCCATTTTTACAACATCATCATTGGAGGACAGGCTACATAGACTGTCAGGAGATGGGGAAAAAGTCAGCATGGAAGTAGCGAACAATTAATAAGATGGATGACTCTTCTTATTCTTTTTCCATACTTCTTTGTGCCACTTGGATATTGATAGCGGACCCCAAAATATCAGTAAATAAAAGTAGAATAGAGCTTATGGCATTTGGGATTGTTGAAGAGAAATCAGTTTGCCAGTAATTTTCAAACTTTTTTTTGCAAATCTCCTAGTTATCATGTATATTACGTTAAAGGATACTTATTTCTAGTAGGTTATACTACATGGCGGGGCCCGAATAAGGCTCTAACTTGTATTTTATTTTATTGTACTTAGTGTTCCGTGACTTGTGGAAAAGGCATGCAGTCAAGAGTAATTCAATGCATGCACAGAATTACTGGAAGGCATGGAAATGAATGCTTTTCATCTGAGAAACCAGCAGCCTATAGACCATGTCATCTACAAGCCTGTAATGAAAAAGTCAACGTTAACACAATAACTTCACCTCGTCTTGGTAAGCTTACAAAACAATTACCAGATAAATGCATCTAACTGTGTTCCAGGTCAGGATCCTTTTTTCTATGTCTAGACAGTACCGAGCGTTTATGAAGTGATTTGTAACTTTTGGATCTCAAGTCAGTAATAAGAGAAGTGCCTGCTCTGCCATGCTATTATCTCTTTTATGTTATAGGTACGTCACATATGTTTTCAGAACAGATATCACTTTAAAAGTCAAGATTTTAATTTTTTTTTTTTGCACTTTTGCCTTTGAGGTAATTGCTTCTTTCTACAATGATCAGCCTCAACCTAAAACCACAAACTGTAGGTCACCCTCCTGTCACCCTGTCCTATCAAGGCTTAGACTTCACAAGACACATGAAGGTCTCCTGTGGTATCTGGTACCAATCTGGTAACAGCAGCTTCTTTAGAAGGGTTTTCAGATTTCATTCAGTCATCATTAGTGGGAATCTGACACTTACGACCCCATCCTTTAGTTCACAGGGTGATATTTAGGCTTTATTTATTCTGGCTATAAAAACTGCAGGAACTAGTTATTCGGTTGGGATGCTTATGGAAATCCCTTTAAGATCTACACATTGCAAGATGGAATTTGAATTTCACAGTCCCACAATCTTTTTACTGGGTTGATATTTGGGCTATTAGTGAATACAGCTGCCAGATTTTTTAAAAGAACACTACCATCTGCTAACTTAGCATAGAAGGTCCTGGTGCCATTTTCTCCTTGAAAAATTACCTAGAAAAATTAAATCAATCCAAAACTAGACAGTCCTTCAATCTACTTAAACATCTTTGTCCATGACCTTTACTGCCTATGACTTACATGTAGTCCTTCCCCCATACCACTTTTAGTAGATGTTAACCATGTTGTATTCACTCAACAAAACCTGATACTTTGGAGATGCTCTGATCAAGTCATCTCACTATCAAAACTCAACTGAGTTTAATACTAGCCATGCAAATCAATATACAGTTAAAGGGGTATTCTCGTCTGGGCACTCAAATTCAGTTTCATTAATCTCCCATGTATAAACATTTCTTCAATTAGATGTTATTAAAAAAAATGTTCCTGTGTGAAGATAATTTCTCATAAATGTAGTCATGTTGTCCCTTAGAAACCAGATAGCTTCCTCGGTTACGACCACGTCACACTCTAGCAGCGGTGGCCAGACTTGGGCTATAGAGTCCTGCCGGACCACCAGGATTCAGCGATCATTACCACAGGACGGCTGTGGGACATGCAGAAACTCCCAGACATTTCGTATACAAAAACCTTTTTGTTTATTTGTGCAGCCATCTCGTTTCTAAGGGACAAAATGACTACATTTATGAGAAATTATCTTCACACAGGAACATTTTTTTTAATAACATCTAATTGAAGAAATGTTTATATATGGCAGATTAATGAAACTGAATGTGAGTGCCCAGACGAGAATACCCCTTTAACTCCATACAAGATGAGTGTTGGCTGTTGGCAGTCCAAAGCCGGCAGCACGTGTTTTCCGCCATCTTGGCTGAGATGGTCGCTTCCTGTGATCCGTGACATGTCACACAGCTCCATGGAAAAAGTTATTAGTGCCAGAAGATGGTGAAATGTAGACTTTTTTTGTACAGAAGGTTTTTTTAAATGTATTAAAACACAATAAAACCTATATAAATATAGCGTCCTTGTGACTGCTTTGACCTGTGTTTGGGGCACACAGTAAAAGCTGTAAAAACAAACCCACAAGAAAATGGCGCAAATGTGTTTTTTTTACCAATTTCACTGCATTTACAATTTTTTTCCCACTTCCCAGTATACATCATGGAATATTAAATAATGAGTTTATTACACAGAAAACAAGCCCACACACAGCTCATTACAATAATTACAAAAATAAAACAGCTCTCTAGTAGTCGATTTTGTAGAACCACTGTGCAGTGCAAACATATATTTCACAGATTTCAAAGCGCAAATATATATGAAATATATATTCAGAAAATTATTTTGTATTAAGCATTTACTGAAAATTTTCTATCGTGAAGCAGACGTCTGCTTTCACAGTGTAAGAAATTTTGAACTTTTTGAGGGGTCAGTGATTTTTATGCATCTAAAATCTCTGATATATTCAAGTATATACCGACATGTACTCGGGGATATAAAAAAATGAACTTAGTTCTCTCCTTTCCGACACCCTTTGCAGGTCCTCTTCTTGCTTTCTGTGTGCTGCTAGCAACAGCTCCATGCATGCTGTCCAAGCACAGGAAGAAAGAACAGGACCTACAGGGGGTGTCTGAAAGGTGGGTACTAAGTTTATTATTTTTATATGCAGGGGGAAGGGGCTTGGCTATATACTGAGGGCTAGCTGGCTACATACTACTGGGGGCTGTCTATATATAGGGGCAGGGATATGGCTAGCTATACACTGGGAGGAGGCTGTCCCACTGCCTTTCCCACCCCAGCTTAATACTCCCAAATACTTTCCCAGTTTGTACTATGGTTGGCTTATACAATACTCTATTTTAATCCAATTTCTATAAAATTGCCACAATCTTCTTTGATGACTCTATGTACAGTATTTAACCCCTTATCACTGACACTAGTTTTCAGCTCAGTGACCAGACTCGATTTTTCAAATCTGCCCTGTCTCACGATAATTGGTTATAACTTCGGAACGCTTTAACATATCTGGGTGATTTTGAGAATGTTTTCTCGTGACACATTGTACTTCATGTTAGCTATAAAATTTAAGTGATAAGTTTTGCGTTTCGTTCTGAAAAAAAGATAAAATTTGGCAAAAGTTTGTAAAAATTCTTCATTTTCCAAGTTTGAAATGTTCTGGTTTCCAGACAAGATGTAAAACTACCCAAAAAGTTTGATAATTAACATTTACAGAATATCTGCTTTATGTTGGGATGATATTTTATGCTTCCGGTCATTTTTCTAGAATGTTATGAGGTGCAGAACTTTAGGTGCGATTTTTCTCATTTTCATGAAAATTGCCAAAACTCACATTTTGAGGGACAACTCAGCTTTCAAGTGACTTTGAGAGGCCTAAATAATAGTAAAACCCCATAAATTACCCCACTACAGAAAGTTCACCCCTCAACATATGTAAAACAACTTCTATTAAGTCCATTAACCCTTTAAGTGTTTCACATGGGTTAAAAAATATGGACCTGCGATTTAGAAACTATAGAATTTTTTTGGAAAATACATTCATTTAGGCCAAAACTGACATTTTTAGAATAAATTAAATGATGAAACGCACTGCAACGCTTGATGCCCAATTCCTCCCGAGTGTACTGATACCCCATATGTGGTGGTGACTGCTGTACGGGCGCACGGCCGAGTATAGAATGAATGGAGGCGCCATTCACAGCAGATTTGTATTGTCACATTGTACGACCTATAAATTTTTATTTTTTTTGGTAATGCGAACATATGAGGGCTTATTTTTTATGGGATGAGATATGATGTATAGATAATTTATTTTGGGAGTCTAAAGCTTATTCTTGAGATTTTATTAACTATTTCAAGGGGGACACAAACAAAATCATCAATTTTTATTTTGGATTGTTAGCATTTTTTTTCCCCCGCTCACCGTAATGTAAAAATAATATTTTATCTTTATTCTCTAGTTCACTACGATTACGGTGATACCTCATTTATATATTTTTTCTTATTTTTGCTTAATTTTCCTGAGCAAAACCAATATTGGAGAAAATCGCATTGTTTTTACTATTGACAACTTTTCAGGGCCATAACTTCTGTATTTTTCTGTTGTCAGACCTGGTTGAGGGCTTATTTTTTGCGAAAACAGTTGTTCTTTTCAGTCGTATCATATTAGGGAACGTAACTTTTTTTGATCACTTTTTAGAACATTTTTTGTGATGGTGTTTGATGAAAAATTGTATATTATGGGAAGTTTTTGGAGTTTTTTTTTTACGTAGTTCACCGAGCGGGTTCAATATTGATTTAGATTTATTGTACAGATTAATACGGACACGGTGATACCAAATATGTACGTGTTTTTGTGTTTTATTTACTTTATTTGCATTTTATGTGTTACTGGGGAGATTATGGGACTTTTATTTTATTTATTTATTTAATTATATTATAAAAAGATTTAATTTTTTTTAAACTTTTTTACATTTTCTACTTCTTGGCTTGAATAAGCGATCATCCGATCGCTTATTCAAGCCTTTACACTGCAATACACTTGTACTGTAGTGTATAGTGTAAGTAACTGAGCATGCCGCGCATGCTCAGTTACTTACAGCCGGGTCCTGCCAGGAGGCGGAACCCGGCACAGAGAGGAGCCGACAGCCTCGGGTCACTCGTCGGGACCCGGGGCAGCGGCAGGAGGGATCGGATCCCCCGGTAAGCACACCGGGGGGGTCCGATCCACGGGGACACACTTGTAAGGGGTTAAACACCCGGGATCGGAGTTTTTCCGATCCCGGGTGTTAGTGCCGGGTCTGGGCTGTGATATCACAGCCCGACAACGGCACCAGCGAGACCCGGTGTCCCGAAATCTTCTTCTGACGCGCCGCCGTAGAAAGGCGTCGCATCAGAAGAAGTACCCTTAATGACCGTCGTAGAATCCCGATACGGTGGTCATTAAGGGGTTAAGGTAGCTCCTTTAAAGAAGACCTGTCAGGGTTCTTTGGGAGACAAAACCATATGGGCCTGAGGTTTAGTGTCCCAATCGCTCTAGGTAAACCTTTATACTTGCAGTAATAAAATTTTAATGCTCAATGGTCATTTTTGCACAAGAAATGTCCCAGCCTTGTCCTCGAATATTTTCGTGCAGACCCACATATCAAATGCAATAGAGTAAGAGTCGCTTTAATCCAGAAATTCCAGTGCACACAATTCATTTCATTCTCTTTTCACAGAATAAAACTTCTCAACACCAACATAGTGTATGAACCATGAGTAAGTGTGCCATATAGCCACATGAAACGCATCTCTCTTAACTAGAGATGGGTTCAACGAGACGCATCGGACTCATCTCTGGTGCTCCAAAAGGACCTGTGGGTGGTTTAGTGTCCCAAATCACCCTGTCTTTAAAGCACAGCTAAAAATAACTGCACTATAAAATGTTCCTTTTCTGCTAAGAATTGATCTTACAATTTACTGTTTCATTTTTATTTCAGCTGCTTTGACCTTCAAATGTCTTCAAGACCAGTGGCCAGTATACTGTAAAGTAATACGAGAGAAAAACCTCTGCCAAGACATGAGGTGGTACCAACGCTGCTGTGAAACATGCAGGGACTTTTACGCTCAGAAAATGCAGCTCAGGAGTTGACCATAGTTGTTTATGGATGGTGCTCAATATTATCAAAAACACACACATTTCTAGCATATTACAACCAAACTTTTACAGAGTTCCTATTATTTAATCAATTTAATTTATTGTTATTTTTCATTTCATCCATCACCGCTCACACCTAACTGTGGCTTACATTTGTACAAGGGAACATCTTTCAGTGTTTAGACTGTACACATCTGAGTTTTGACTAGTGCCTGGTTCTGTTCACGTTAAAATGAACCCACATTTCAATTTTTTTGTAATGTGAGATGAAATTATGATCCATTTGGTAAAACATACTAAACACTCCTCAATTATGCTTTGTGATAATGTTTCCAAGTCATATAGGCACTATGAATGTTCCACGTTGCTGTTCACATGGCACATCCTATCAATACAGCTATTGCTATGTATTACTTATGTTTCTAGATTTATGTATGTCAAAATTGTTTAACATTGTATTGAAAAGTTAGGTTTATGCTGTGTTCAATGTTAGAAAATGAAACTGGATTTTCCTAAAAATTGGATGTGGGAACTAAACAGAAATAAGGTATCAGGAAACAATCATGGTTGGAACACCTAATCAGACCTTTTAATGAGCTTTCTGAGTCAAAAATGTTAACCTCAAATCTAAAGGATAAATCAAAAATCTGTGCAGCACATTGACACTGTACAGAGTCTATGGATTAGCTTTTAATATTTTAGACCCAAAATATCACTATACCAACCAAAGACTACCTACAGGTTAAAGCCTTG
Organism: Engystomops pustulosus; assembly: GCF_040894005.1. Classification (NCBI taxonomy): domain Eukaryota; kingdom Metazoa; phylum Chordata; class Amphibia; order Anura; family Leptodactylidae; genus Engystomops; species Engystomops pustulosus. The sequence goes on from NC_092411.1 coordinate 61,749,614, forward strand.
ATTTACATAATTTTCAAGTAATCAATTCTTTAGTACTTCTTTTGAGATGAACAAAGGATCAAGTTATAGTTCAAAAGAATGGTGAAACATACTGTTTAAAGGGAACCTGCTGCCAGGAATGTAATTTTTATCTAGTGACACGTTCCAATAGCCTATCCTGAGTTTACTTTAAAAATGCCTTTGTCAGCATTCGGAATCATTTCAGTACTTTATACAAGTTTAATTTACATTACCTGGCTCCCTGCAAACAGCACGTGGTGAATCCACAGCTGGGGGAGGGGCAGCTGTAGCAGTGTGCCTCTGTCTCAGTCTATTACAGGAATTGGGTAAGGGTGAGGGAGCTGCATAAGTGTGGAGTTGAGGAGACTTACACCGGCACACACAGACTGCAGCTGCCCCCTTTTTCCGCAGGACTCACCACATGGAGCAAGGTAATGTAAATAAAACTACTGTCAGCATTCTGAATCATTTCAAAGGCATTTTTAAAATAAGCATAAGATCGGCTATTGGATCCTGTCACCAGCTAAAAATGGCAAAAGTAATACTCTCCCTTCAGACATAATATAAATCTCTGTATACAGGGTGTGGTATAAAATGATCAATTAGCACATCTACTTTACTAATTATGCCAAAGAGATAATTAATATCACATACCTGATCTAAACTATTCACTTTGTACTGTAGTTTTGGGATAATGAGGAATTAGAACAGAACATGCTGCTCATATCATATGGTGCTATGCCAGGAACAAAGTTTTGTTTTCTGGTTTTGACTTTAATGGTGCTAGATCACTCTGGCCATGAGCTGGAGCAGTCATTATATCATGGCTACTAAAAAGAAAAGAGAGACTTTAAAAATGGCAATGTGCTGAATGTAAAAGAAGAAGTTTCTTATAGCCCCATCTTTGCCCCAGTGCCCTTTTCACCAATGTACCCATGTAAGTACTTTCCATAACAAACTATCCTATTGCTTAGCTGGCAAGATCAAACCTTAAATAACCATGTAGTAAAAAAAAATACTGCTAAACAACTAAAATGTAATAGACACGCTATATGTACAGCTTATAAGTCTCCAGCAGGTAAGGGGGTCCACCCCATCTTATAAAGAATACAGCAGTGTTTAATACTGTTCCTGATTGTAGGTTCATGTATACAAGGACATCACAATCTCCATGAGATATCGGCATGCCATTGTAGAAGTATATACTAGATGTAAAATGCACCTACTCCCTTTTCTTCCTACTGCATGGCTAGTACACTCTCAAGGCATAGTTGTCACAAATACACACGCTACTGAAATCCTATATGGGCATTATATACAGTTGACTAGATTATGACCACATCCACATAACTGATGTGGATAGATACAAGAAAGCCTTGACTGACATGTTACACGTGATACTGGTCCCGCCAGTCATCTCTGCCAATAAATGATCTCTCACTGGACTCATTGGCTTAGAAAGCTCAGTGATTCCACTAACTTTATTACAAGTTATGCTGAATCTTTTCAAAGTCAATTTCCTGACAGTCTTCACACCTTTAAGAACCTGCTTCAGGCTCCTTCAGTAGAAGTGTCACAACCCTATAATTATCTACAAACCTCCCCTACAAATAATGACCGTTATTACGGATAGGTCATTAACAGTTTTTACCTTGAATATCCCTTTAAGTACTTCCCCTGAACTAAGCATGCCAAAGACCGAGCACATGCTATTGTATGTCACACTTGGGATATAATATACATATACTGTTCTGACTTAGCAGGACATGCTTCTCACATACTATGGTGCTACACTCCTAACAATTATGTTTCGTTTTTGTTTTGCCTTTAACTCTTTCAAAAATTCTTTTAAATGTATTTTTTTTTCTTGTGTGATATTAACATGATGTATTTTTGCTGGTAATCACTCCTTAAAGAAAATCTACCATTTGATTCCATGTAATGTGAACCAAACATACCTTGAGACTGTTGCAGAGACACTGATGCAGAACCGTACCTTGTTTAAATCCTGATCCCAGTGGTTTTGTTAAAATAAACAATTAAATACTTCATGACCTTGGGAAAGCTGGGTTGCATAACACGGAGCTTCCTGAACTGTCCAGACAGAATTCCTCAACCTGAACTGGATGTCTCGTACACAGCAGCTGGGGGATGGTGCAACAATTGATTACTTCTGCCTGTCAAGCACAACACAGTGATTACATCATTCTTTGGAGCAGTGCATAATTAGGGTATGAGGAGAAGCGCCAAGCAGCCATAGGAGTAACAGAGCCTCATTATCATAATTTTAGAATAGTTTTTTCAGCAAAATCACTCAATTCAGGGATTAAACAAGATACGTTTCTGCATCAGTGTAGCTACAGCATTCTTAAGGTACACATTGGTTCACAATGTATGAAAACAAATGATAGAATTCCTTTAAAGAGGATCTGTCACTAAGTACAACCCACAGTGCTAAATGATATACCACATTCTATTGATGCTGTGCCCCTGATGATTTAGGTTTTTAGTTATAGCTCCTGGTAGGTTATTTGTGAATTAGGTGTTATAAGCAAAGGAGCTGGTAACTGTTTTACCTTCTCCGGGGTTGAGTCCCTGTGTACTGTATAGAAATGAATGGTTAATGTTCCATTGGCTAGTATAAGCAAATTCACATTAACCTCTGGGGGCATAGTCTTTGAGTGGGTTGATGGTTCTTAAAATACAAATGTATTTCTGGAAACTGGGAAATGAATTGAACTATGTAATTTAGCATTTTTATCCTCTAAAAATTAAAGAAATCTGGCTTGCAGGGGCTGTATGGGTTTAACAATTCCTTTCCATACACCCTATTACAGCATATGGACATATGAGCCAGAGTGGGAAGCATTTTGGAAGAACTGATTCATCCATGTAAAGTATTACCTTTATTTTCATTGCTTTATGTAATTCAACACTATTCCACAGCATCTGAGAGGTTGTTTTGCAGCAATCAAACATTTTATGGCAACTGAATATCCTCCCCCTCTCACCACCATTGTCTTTCCATTCTGCATTTTTGTATAATGAATTGTAAAGTGATGTCACGCACTGATTTTACCTGCAGCATTGACAATGTAGGAAAATTATTGTACGATACCTTCATCAGGGTCATGTCAAAGTAGTCCTCCCCATACTGTAGGCTACAGCCATCATCAGTACAAAAGAGAACTTACTTTAGGAATCACGCAAACCTGTATATCCGTCAGCAGTATACACACATATGCAGCAATCCCTCCATTGCCGTGTCATTTTCCACTTGTACTACCATATGGAATATTTCTGTTGTTGAAATAATTGAAAGGGAAAAAAATTGAAAATAAATTATCCTATTTTCTTATTTCCCCTTCTTTAAAGGGACATGTTACATAAACTTTCTTTTCTTTATCCCGGACAATTGCTTTACAGAACGGCTCTCTCAAGTAGGGAAATATTTTTACCGTACTGTAAGCAATCACCTTACACAATAATGTAAATCTAGGGCTGGTAGCAGAATACACAGAATAAATGTCATTACTATTCAGCACTTGTATAATAGAGAAGAGAGAACAAAGAAGATGCTAAAGAGTTTTCTGCAATTGGCAGTGGTGGCCATACACAACAGACATATGTTGTCAGGATCTAATTATTTCGGCATCTAATCTGTATTACATGGTCAATGTTTATTCAGCATATGTCTTCACAAAAATACTATTTTATGTAGTCAAATCTTTTGTTCTGGATACACATATACAGAGAATTAGTCTTTCAAGGGTAATGTTTTTATTTTTATTGCATCTATTATGCCTTGAATTCATATTTTAATAGGTTTCCATTAGAATTGTATGTTATTGTTTCTCTTATGAAGAGTCTCACACTGACTGCAGTCTGATTTTTGCTTTAACAATAATAATACATCTTTATTTACATGGTGCTATCAGATTCTGCAGCACTTTACAGATCATGGGGTTCATATATAAACAATAAAAAACATTAAATAGCTATAAAATGGAGCATTAAAAAAGGACCCTCTTGTAAGAGTTTACAATACGTCCTTGCTGCAGAGAAATCTATCAGAGAAGCCGCGAGTGGGGCAGCAGTGTTTTGTTCTCAATGAGTGTTTCTAATCACTTATGTTAACATATACTGTATAAAAGACACATACAGAGCCAGCACACTGTTTTTCTGATGGGTTTCTCTGCCCACAGGAAAAACCAGACTTCAATAGAGTGAGAAAGTGCATCTACAGAAGAGATGCAAAAGTGTTTACTGAGAACCTATTAGTGAATGAGTTTATTGCAGAGTTTATAGCAATAATATTTATAACAGAAAGCACCCAAATGTGTATGTAGACTTAGAATTGAATGACCACTTTCGAAAAAAGAATGGCCATCCGGCGAACAGGAAATATTGGGAGCAGAACAACCACTGTGATAACCATAACATAAATTTGTGGTATAACTAAATGTAACAGCAAAAAACTATAATAATATCAAGGTGCTATTATCATATGTTATCTTTATTACGGAAAACTGTGTGCTACTTCTGATCCATACTTCCCTTATTTGGAAAAAAAAGAAAACTGTCCGCTCATCCAATCACACTTGTAATCCTCATAGATACGTGTCCATGTGGTGGTGCACGCTGCCAAATTCCTGACCTTATTATTCGATATGCAAACACAAAACCGGCTTGCGTCACTCATGGAACATCCACAGGAATCCATGCACATTACATCATCCTTTATTTGTTGCTACGGATGCATTACAGATGGATGAAACAAGAAGATCGACATGTTTCGGCGATACAGAGTCTTAATTATTATCTTATTCGGTTCCGTTGAACAAAAAACTAGTTCCAGGATCCAACTAAGAGAATTCAATTTTCATATTTTCTTAGCAGGATTTCTCCTGTCCCAATGGGGATCAGTCTCCAATGTATCCTCTGTATGATCCAAAGAAGCCATGCATCCATCTAATGTCACCATATACGCAAACTCAAGTGATAACGGCACGGTGTCAATCAAGTAGTGTCAATCTTTCTGTTTTATCCATCTGTAATGCACCCATAGCAACAAATAAAGGATGATCTAATGTGCATGGACTCCTGTGGATGTTCCTTGAGTGCTGCAAGCCGGTTTTGCGTTTGCATTCTACACTTGTTTAGTTCAGAAAACTCTTTAGTATCAGAAATTCATAGAGTAGAAAAACAATTCTATACTGAATAGACCTTGAGCGATAAGATGAGAAGGGACAACCTGATCAGTGACAAGTTCTCCGCTCATATCAAATGCAAACTGTTATCTACTCAGGACAGTACAGAACGCTGCGCACAACAACTTGAATCAAAAACACTGTATATGTTTACACTGAATCACTGTTGCACTGTTATATTCAATTCATTTGGACATTTATTTCACTGAATGCCTTCTGTCTGCATATTACTCACGCTGTATAAGAAAAGGGTTTGGTTTTTAACTTACCATTGATAAGGAAGTTTTATTGCCGTCAATTGATCAAAACAATTGTACAGTCCATTGTATCTCCTACTCTCTTGCCAGTGTCACTGCCTTGTGTGTTTTAAAAAGAAAGGTCATTAAAAATCTAGGTGAAATGTTTGAAAAAAAATAAAGATTTATGAAAAAAACATGAATGTGCTTTGTTATTTTGCATAATTACAATATGGGGCACATGTATCTTAGGTCATTATATATATTTTGGGTCATTATTTATGCAACGGAATTCTAAGGACATCTTAGGAAAATCGGAAATTATAGGGGCAGTGGCCAGTGACCAGTTTTTTCTATGAGTCAGATAGCACCCTAAGCCTAACTAGGGATTGAATAGTGGGTGTAGTGCTACATGAATAGAAAAAACTGCATGTTTGTGAAGATTAGGAGATGTGGCCATATGCAGACTAGTCTTCTATCTGCTAGATAGCAATGTCACCTTATGTCAGAAGGTGGAGCGAGTGCTTCAAGAATAGAAAGACTACTTGAAACTGTTGGTCTACGACTGTCTCTATTCTTACCTACATGATTCCTGACCAACAGTGTCATTCATGTGGCATAACAATGACCTCACCATGACGTTGAGGAATAATAACTATTATAACTATATTTATATAGCGCACACAGATTACAGGGCTTGCCAAATCGGTTCCTGTCCCCAATGGGGCTCACAATCTAATCAACCTACCAATATGTTTTGGATTGTGGAGGAAACCGGAGGACCTGGAGGAAAACCACGCAAACACAGAGAGAACATACAAACTCTTTGCAGATGTTAACCCTGGAACTTGAACCCAGGTCCCCAGCGCTGCAAGGCTGTAATGCAAACCAATAAGCCACCGTGGCGGGGAAGTTCATGGTGTGATTTGGAAATCAGAAAATCGTTAATATTTTTTTTAAATAAATAATTGCAAAATATTTCAACTAAAATATAGCATTAATGTGAAGTAGAGCATGTCATGAAAAAACAGTATGAAAATAAAATTGGCAAGATAAAGCATTCCAAAGTTATAACTGCATGTAGTGGCTTTTTCCTAAAGGTGGAAATGAGCTGTTTCCTTAATGAGTAACTGAAAAGGTTTTTGTTTTTCCACAAATAAATAGCTCTTGGGATGTAAAACAAATTTGTTTTGTTACCTACATCCAGCAGTTTCTTTGCTATAGCCCTCAAATTATCTTAGTGCTGCAATAGCTGCTCACTCTCCATGTGCCGATAAGCCGTGTGAGTCTGTACTTTGGTTATACTTTGTCTCTGAGTTGGTTTCATGGGAGGGGAGGAGCTGCTGCTCCCTGCTCTCAGTGGAAGAGGACATGTGATATTTTATGTAGCAGAGCTGGATGTGTCTAAGTTAATACAGATGTCTCCTGCACAGAATAGTGAGGTACAAGATGTCTCTGTTCCCTATCAGTTCCTCCATCCCATTCTGAAATTCTACAGAACTTTCTCTGTCTCTCTCTGCACCTCATGCTGCTCCATTCCCCCACCTTATCATCAGCAGTATCAGCTTTGTGCAGATAAGCTATTGACCCTTAGTACCCACACAGCACAGGCTATACATTTCATGTAACTGGTGTACTTGGATTTCTTTCACTTATTACATGTTCCCTGCTCCTTCATGTGATGGCAGCTGCCAGACTAGTCACCATATGCATAATGTATGTGCACTGTGCAGTGTTCAGTGGGCAAGCTAACTGACCTCAGCTTGAGGGCAAAGGCTCACAGACATTACTCTACCCCACTTCACCTCTGGTGAGAAAGTTGTCAAACTGAAGAGAAAATGCCATACCTTTGGAAAAAAAGGGTGAGCAAGACAAAGTAGGCATCATTCTGTTTGTTTTCAAAGGGGGAATCACATATAGTAATTTGGTAAAATCACTATAACTTTACAGTTACACTTTAAGGGATTAACTGACATCAACTGACCTAATAAGAGTAAATACTAGATGTTCTGAAAAAAATGCATTTGAAAAACAGTATCTATTGTATTATGTATATGTATGTGAAATATATGTGTAATGTAATAAATGATTAGTATTCAACTCTATCCCCTGAAAGTGCTTTAGTGTTTCAATGAACCATTAATGCTAATAAGAGGCATAAACCAGTACTTGCTTTAAACCCTCTCCCAACACGTGTCAGGAGTCAACTCTATTACACAGGTGACACTTGCTAGGAACTGTCTGTGCTGGCACCGGTCACAGCTGTTTACCTGTTAGGTGCGGCATTCAAACCTGAGCAATTTTAAAACAATATTGGATGAAATAATATCCATCTTTTAAATATGAAAATAAAGGTTATATTTTAGTGACCAATTTTTTCTTTGCTCACAAACCTGAGCACAGCACCTAACAGGCATTTTAAAGGCTCCTATAGCAGCCATTAGTGTTTCTATATTATGTTCTGTCTGAGACAGTACAGTATACTGCAATAAAGGCAGTCCCCTACTAAAGAACACTCGACTTACATACGACCCCTAGTTACAAATGGACCTCTGGATATAGGTAATTTCATGTACTTTAGTCCTAGGCTACAATAAACAGCTGTAACAGTTATCAACAGTTTCTGTAATGAAGCTTTAGTGTTAATCTTGGTTCTTGGTGTTGACAACCCAACATTTTTAAAATCCAATTGTCACAGAGACCAAAAAAGTTCTGGCTGGGATTACAATGATAAAATATACAGTTCTGACTTACATACAAATTCAACTTAAGAACAAACCTACAGACCCTATCTTGTATGTAACCCGGGGACTGCCTGTACAGTTTTATTGCAATCTATTGTATAAGTGATCCAAACCCACAGGTTTCAAGTACACTAGAGAGGCTGAAATTATAGTAATTTTTTTTTTAAGTTTTCAAAATAATGAAAAAAATGAAAAGAAACCTAATCAACCTCCCCGATCCCTAGAAAAAATATATAAATAAGTAAACAATTAAAATCATAAACATATAAGGTATCGCTGCCTCCCAAAATGTCCGATCTATTAAAATAATAATGGTGCATTAAAAAGACTTTAAAAAAACGCAGCTGGGAATGACATTATCCTGGACGGAATCGAGACGAGTTGTGGACTACAATTTCACTCACCTGTGAGATCCCCTATGAATAATGGATGCAGACTGTATTCTACTGCAGAGATAGGAAGGTTGTGGACTTTGCCTCATGGAATGAGCTGGAAACATGGATCTCTCTGTATTGCCAAACAACAACCACCCTGACAAATTTCTTCGTTTAGATGTGAACAATTTACTGACAAATTCAGCAGCTTTACATGCAAGACAATGGCACAACAAGGTCTATTTACAGGTGAGTACGATGAGAAATTAACAAAAATTTTAGATGTGAAAACCATGAAACCAGTCATTTATAGTAGGATATTTATGTTCTTTTATTTTACCTACATATATGATATGTTAGCTTGTTTCAGCTACAGAGAAGAATTAGAAATATATTATTTGATACTAATAGAGCCCGACCTATTACACATAAGCACATAATATTACTATGTGAATAAGGTTGCGATCACATCTATTGTTTATGTCCTGGCGGGATGTAACTGGTGATATTTTGTGCCCTTCATAATAACATCCTGTACAGAGAAATGCTACACATAATGTATGTATGTCTAGAACAAGGAGACTTTGAGCTCCAAAGGAAATGTTGTAGATTAAGTAATCCTTAAAGGGAACCTGTCACCAGGAGACCCATTTTTAGCACTCCCCCAGTCCCCACAGAGCATAGTACATACACTGCCAAAGTGTTTTTGTATAAAAAATTGGTCTTACAGAAAAAAAGATATGTTATATTGTACCTTTCATTAGCATCTGCTGTGTGGCTAGGCAGTTGCCATATGGGAGGGACTGGAAAGGAGCAGTTCCCCCCCACCCTTGGGAAACATGTGACCTTTTCAAATATATAAATAACTCCCCACACTCGGGATTGGCTGTAGAGGAGCAGGGGGCGTCGCTAAGCCCAGTGATAGGTGTTTTCATATATTTGAAAAGGTCACATGGAGTAGCTGTTCCCCAAAGGTGGGGGGGGACTGCTCCTTTCCAGCTCCTCCCAAAAGGCAACTGCCTAGTCACACAGGAGATGCTAATGAAAGGTACAATATAACATATCTTTTTTTCTGTAAAACCAATTTTTAATACAAAAACACTTTGGCAGTGTATGTACTATGCTCTGTGGGGACAGGGGGAGTGCTAAAAATGGGTCCCCTGGTGAAAGGTTCCCTTTAAGAAAACAATGGGATCATTTCTGACTTCCGGTGTTAAAGTGCCACACTGGCAATACTGAGTAGCTGTGTATCACTTATTGGGGCACATTTACTTACCCGGTCACTGGAGGTCACTGAAAGTGCATTGTTCGTCTATAATGTTGCGTCCGGCGATTCACTAAGATTGTGCGCCAGAAATCATGAATGTGACGCTTCCCCGCTCAGGTCCGACATTTTAAACATAGGGCTTGCGACACTATTTAAAAGTTAAATACCACGCTCTGTCCGGATCAGTCGGACCGTCCGGCAGCACACCCCCTTAATTTGTGCCACATGGAAGCCCCCGCAGCTGCGCCACAAAAAGGGTAGCGTGCGACACACTTTAAAAACAAAACTAATATTGGCAAAACTATTGTGTGATTGTAACATATGTCACCTATGTCATTACTGTACCTTCAATGCATTATTTATCTTACAACAGAGAGAAACCAATGCCAAAGAACCTCCACCGTCATCAACAATGGACAGCCCAGCCGTACTGGACAAGACACTTGTTGATCACTTTACTCCAGAGATCCTAAAATCTACAATTAAAACAAATCCATTGTACAAGGATAAGACAAAGGAAGTGAAGATAGAACCAAGGAAAAAACAACCATCATGGACTATTCAGGATTACGACAGTCATTCCCCTAACCCAAAGCTCTCAATCTATATGAAGGTATGTCTATAGAAGCTGTGAGAGGTTTACTATATTTAAGATCAGATAATCCTTCATTAGTCCCACAGTGGGGAAATTCACAGCATTACAGCAGCAGAGAGAATACAGTACAAACAATGACAGAACAATAATGTTAGGGATAAATGAACAAAAAGAAAAAAGGGATAAAAAGACAAGAAAAGGAAGGCAAGCAATGATCGGCAGTTTGATATTCAGTTTGTGGATGTAACCTGCTGGGACTAGTTAGGGGCAAAGCTTACTTCTATTTGGGCCTTGTTTGTTGAACAGCCTGATGGCAGCGGAGAGGAATGACTTACGATAACGCTCCCTTTCACATTTGGGGTGAAGCAGTCAGTCACACTGGTGCTCCCCAATGCCACCACAGTCTCATGCAAGGGATGGGAGCTATTCTCCAGAATAGTTTTTAACTTACACATTTATACAGTATGCTTACCATTTAAAGGAATGGCCTGGGTATTATAACTCCTTCTTTTCTCTGTTAATACAGGAGAGGTTATCATGTTCAGAATCTTTCTGGTAAATGTAGGGCAGTTACAAAGTTGTCACACTTTAGGACATCATAATGGGGGGCATTTATTATTGACTTTCAAACATAAAACTGGCAGATTTTTGTTCCCCTTGCTGCACCTGTTGCACCTTATTCATGAAGTGTCGGCACAATATCAGTGGTATTCCAACACTCACAAAATTGTGGCGCTGCTTGTGAATCCGACACTTTTCCGACTCGTTTTGTGGCGCACACTTTTAACCGCTAAAAGCTGGTCTAGGGAGTTCTATGAATGGGGAGACTGTTCTAAACCTTTTTGTTCTCACGCCAAATCATTAATCCCTTGCACCACAAACTTACATCCCACTGAAAATGATGTCACGATTCCAGCGCCACCCTGCGCATAAATTGACAAATGCCTGCTGTTAAGTCAGGGTATTACAAACATAAATAGTAAGGATTTCCGCTGCACACTGGTTGAGGGAGGTCACAGGTGCTCTGGAGAGGGGCCCAATCCATTGTAATAAGAGCAAATTATAACTCCAGTAACATTATTGTTCTGTGCTAAATTGAACCTTTATTTAAATTTTATAGCCAACATCCAAAAAGGGACGTTTTGGACATAAAATTCATTTTGCTGGTATTACAAACATTGCAGGATATGAATCTGCAGCACAAGGAAAGGGAACAAAAAAAGAAAATTTTAACTGTATATTTATTTTGTAGATGGCAATGTTACAGCTTGCTGCTCATGAAAAGACCCTTCAGTGTGAAATGTTTAATGTATTATGAACTTTTCAATTCGGAATTTGCCGATAAGCACCAAATCAAGTTGAAATGTTTTCTCATTAATTTTAGACAAACCAATGTTTCTCCACTTACACCTGGAAATCGGTACAAGGCAGTCCCCGGGTTACATACAAGATAGGGTCTGTAGGTTCGTTCTCAAGTTGAATTTGTATGTAAGTCGGAACTGTATATTTTATCATTGTAATCCCAGCCAGAACTTTTTTGGTCTCTGTGACAATTGGATTTTGAAAATGTTTAGTTGCCATAAGAATCAATATTAACACTAAAGCTTCATTACAGACACCTGTGATAACTGTTATAGCTGTTTATTGTAGCTTTGGACTAAAGTAAAATAAATTACCAAAATCCAGAGGTCCGTTTGTAACTTGGGGTTGTATGTAAGTCGAGTGTTCTTAAGTAGAGGACCGCCTGTATATGATTTTTTCCAGTCCTCTACAACACTAATAAAAACATCCTATCTCATTTTGTTAATTTTCTTCTAATTTTGTGCATGGTCATTTTCATGCTAAAAATGACCATAATGTTAACTCATAATGTAACTAATCACAATAAGAGCTATTTATCAGTATTTTAGAGGACTAGCAGGAATTATTATAAATTACTACATTTTCCAGGATTGGAGGCAGTTGTAGAGGACTATCATGGCTTATATATCAATTTTCATAACAATATGGAGCAACATCAGTTTAGACTGATGAGTAAGATGAGCAAATCATTCAAGATTTACTGAAGGAAAACCAACAAAAGATGTCTAAGATTCCAAGACAAGCCCATAGACCGACCAAGATATGGGGCATGAATGGAGGGAGACATGATGGTGAATGAAGACCACTGACCATCACCAGGAAACATCTTCTAGACAAAATAAGTGACACTGACAATTGGCATACTAGTTATACACTTTGTATGTGTTCCACCATATTAATTCAACTTTACAGAAGACTTCAATAAATGAGAAGTTTTCATTAGAATTATAAGTAATATATGTTTTCAAGCACATATTTGATAAAAAAAAAGAAGAAATGTTGGGAATGTTATTTCTTTTTGATATCTACCCAAAACAATGTTTATTGGCCAAAGGTATCCTTACTGGCCTATAAGCTTGCTAGCCAATATGCTACCAAAGAATGTCACGAAGTTCCTGTTACTTCTGCCAGACACGTCTGGCGATTCTTGTGTTAGAACCTGGCAGTGTGTCATAACAAAAATGTTCTATAGACAAACCTAAGAATAACAAGAATACCACAAATAAATCCAAAAAATTCCTTTACCTGGGGCTCAGGAAGCTGGTGCATAATGTAACAGTACAAACCTAAGCCACTTCACAACTTTTCAAAAAGGGTAAGGGCTGTTGTCAAAGATAGTAGCGGCCCTGTGTAAGAATATGTATGGGCCCAATGCATGTAAATAGGCCCAATGATCTCCAATAGCTTAATGTAAAGCAACCCCCTATATCTCACTGACAATGAAATACATATACTCTTTGTCTTTTTCTAGCTAAAACCCTTATTATTGTAAAGGACTACACCTTAAAGGAGTTATCCAGGCTGAAAATTTGACCTAAGGATTGGTGATCAATATCAGAATGTTGGGATTTCAACACCAAGAACCTCCACATATAAATTATCATCAGTAGCGTTTAGACAGAGAGTGAAACAGGAAGCAGACAGCTCCATTCTCTGTGTAGTGGCTGAATCTAGTCAAAACAAAATCTGAAATCTGGTTGTGACGAGTACATGTTATCTATATAATCTATGCTATCAGTACAGAAAAATTATCTATGAAAACCCTTCAACAGCCAAGGTGTATATAATAGGAACCATTGTATTCTGTACTATGAATTCAAAATTAGAAATCACTTTAGAAACCTATAAGCTGTTCACCTCCACTCAACTCATTGGCCCACATTTATTGAAGTGTTTGCCCCAGTTTTTTTGTCTGGATTTACACTGAAAAAACATGCAAACTGCTTGTACGTGTGCAACAGATTCATAAAATTTGGCGACGTTCTTCATGAATCTGGCGCACCCCACACTGTTTCGACAGTGTGCACCAACTTTATTTTTTTGCACCTTTAATATTGGGTGTGTGTCACAATTCTGTAGGACACTGCATGATAAATGTGTCACGCGGACCGACTGCGTACTGTAAGGGCTTTGGGCATAGTTTAGCCTTCTTAAATACATGTGAAAGCATGATGCACTGAAAAGTACATGCCATGTGAGACAGAAAACTGGGGCCGGGGCTTTAAAAGATATCTACCACCAGGATGAAGGAACATAAACCAAGCACACTGACATGCTGGTGTGTGCCCCCTCTGGCAGAATCTACTCTTCTTTTAGCTTCTAATGCCCAGGATTTTACAAAAAAAAGGCATTTAAGATTATGCAAATGAGCCTGAGCCTTTTTTGCCTTAAAAACAAGGGCATAAGAAACTAAAAGAAGAGAAGATCCTGCCCGAGGGGGCACACACCAGTATGCCGGTGTGCTTGGTTTACAATCCTGGTGGTGAATGTCCTTTAATAAATGTGGGCCATTATGTTCTACGGTCAGTGAATTGTGTGGTGACTTCGAAAATTGTAATAATTTACCGAATGAGCATATTACTGCATATTACATCATATAAGATATCTGAGTGTTAATAAAGTTATTATTATATTTTTTCAGGAAAATCCAAATGATTTACATTACTGGCTTGAAGATATTTATACACCTGGGTATGACTCTTTGCTAAAGAAGAAGGAGAAGGAACAGAAGAATTCAAGATATTGTAAACTATTTGCATTTTCGGCACTTCTTGTTTGCATTCTCATTGCCATAGTGACGGTTACTGTTTTATTTACTTAATAGTCACCTGTTCCTTAAAAATTTTACCACATTTTTTATAAAACTGTAAAAATATCACAAAGTAATTTAACATACAGCAGGTACTGTTTTTACAATAATAAACCAGAATGTCAGCATCTGCCTGGGTGTGCTTTGTACATTATGTGAAATAGCATGTTCCACGCCAAAGTGTCAAACTATTCCTTCTTCAAAGCTTATGTGACTGCTATATATATAAAATTTTGAATAAAAGTGCAATTAAGTCATTTTTTTCCACTTATAACTCATAGGCGGTATACTACTGTATATCAATTTTTTATGCACCAACCATTTCGAAGCCCATTGGCACATTACCATAAACCGCAAGCAAAAGAATGTAAGTTTCCTAATTCTAAACTAAGAATACCAAGTAAGAAGGGGCCATATTTGTATTTTTAAACTATTGTTGTTATTAGACTATTATTTTATACGTATATTAACCAGAAAACAGTTAATTTGATGAAGTGAATATGATACAAAGCAATGAAAGAAATTCAAAATTGTTAAAAGCAACTAAATAAGCGATTGAGCAGCACTCCAGGTCCAAGATAAGTTTATCCCACTAAAATTTTTACAGCGCAAACTTTCACACTCTCAATGTACGATGTATGATCCAACGAAGGGTAAATTCTTTTCATCAAATGCGTTGTCTACAATAAAGTAAAAGCTTACTTAAAGGAAATCTACCACCAGGATAAAGGATTGTAAACCAAGTGCACTGACACTGACACTGACACTGGTGTGGGCCCCCTCTGGCAGGATCTGCTCTTCTTTAAACTTCTTTTGCCCTTATTTGTAAAAAAAAAAAGACTTCTAAAATTATGCAAATGAGCCTGAGGGGCTCCATGCTCCATGGGTGTTAATGAGCCTGGAGCTCCTTCAGGATCATTTGCAGAATTTTTAGAGCCTTTGTTTTCTTATAAACAAGGGCATACAAAGCTTAACCCCTTAACGCTCTGCGCCGTAGCTCTACGGCGCAGAGGTATAAGGGATGTATGAAGAGGGCTCACGGGCTGAGTCCTCTTCATACAAAGGTGGGGGTTTTTGCATATTGCACAAAACCCCCACTGCTAATAACCGCGGTCGGTGCTTGCACCGATCGCGGCTATTAACCCCTTCAACGCCGCCGGCAAAGTCGCCGGCGGCGTTTAAAAGACGGCGGCGCGCGGGCGCCGCCATCTTTTTTCCGATCGCCACGCCCCCGAACGTCATCGGGGGGCGGCGATCGGTTGCCATGGTAGCCTCGTGTCTTCTTTTGACACGAGGCTATCTGGCAGCTGCAGATTCGTTACAATGAGCCAGTGGCTCATTGTAATGAATGTGCTGCAAAAATGCCATATATTGCAATACAGAAGTATTGCAGTATATGGTAGCAGCGATCTGACCATCTAGGGTTAATGTACCCTAGATGGTCTAAAAGATAGTGAAAAAAAAAATTAAAAAAAAAGTTTAAAAAATAAAAAAAATTAATAAAATATTAAAAGTTCAAATCACCCCCCTTTCCCTAGAACGGATATAAAACATAATAAACAGTAAAAATCACAAACATATTAGGTATCGCCGCGTCCCAAAATGCCCGATCTATCAAAATATTAAAACGGTTACGGCCGGCGGTGACCTCCGAGGCGGGAAATGGCGCCCAAATGTCCGAAATGCGACTTTTACACCTTTTTACATAACATAAAAAATGAAATAAAAAATGATCAAAATGTCGCACAGACCTCAAAATGGTAGCAATGAAAACGTCGCCTCATTTCGCAAAAAATGACCCCTCACACATTTCCGTGCGCCAAAGTATGAAAAAGTTATTAGCGTCAGAAGATGGCAAAAATTTTTTTTTCTTTTTTGTACACATTCGTTTAATTTTTGAAAATTTATTAAAACACAATAAAACCTATATAAATTTGGTATCACCGCGATCGCACCGAACCAAAGAATAAAGTAGGTGTGTTATTTGGAGCGAAGAGTGAAAGTCGTAAAAACTGAGCCCACAAGAACGTGACGCACGTGCATTTTTTTTCAATTTTTCCACATTTGGAATTTTTTTTCAGCTTCGCAGTACACGGCATGTTAAAATAAATAACATTACGGGAAAGTAAAATTTGTTACGCACAAAATAAGCCCTCACACAGGTCTGTACACGGAAAAATGAAAAAGTTATGGATTTTTGAAGTTGGAGAGCGCGAAAAGAGCCGGAAAACCCTCCGTCCTTAAGGGGTTAAAGAAGAGCAGATCCTGCCAGAGGGAGCACAGACGAGTATGTCAGTGTGCAAGGTTTACAATCCTTCCTCCTGGTGGAAGATGTCCTTTAAAAAGTCTGGACCACCCGTGATGGAGTTACAGAACCCCAATATTTTTCTGTAAAAGATGATTTCCTATTTGTAATCTGCCCAATGTGTTGTCCAAGGAGGGAAACAGCCTTCTGCAAGAAAGTGGATAGAGATGTGCGACCATAGGTGAGAGCATCTTCTTGCCCCCCAGCATTTTCTGCATTGCGGGTGCCCTATGAGGGCTTTTTCTATTTTCCTTTTCTAGTACCATTGACCCTCTAAATAAAGGCTTTTTCAAACGAGTTACTATGTGTAACTGTAATAATGCAAAGTGACCATGTTCAATATTATCATTTACATTAATTCGATAATTATCCTCTTTACAATGTAGTTAATATGATGTATGTTTATGGTACAGTCTGTACTGTAGTTTAATTATACAATAATAAAAAACCTCCTGGGGAATTGTCCATTCCTCTATAAAGCAGCTCATAGTTCACACACTGCTACCAGGGATTATTTACAGGCGTTGATGTATAATATCAGGTGACAAGAGCAGAAGGTTTACACAATGCACCTCCTTTGTAGAACAGGACTAGCATTATTTATGACAGATAACGTGACATCTTCCAGTTTGATGCGCAGTTGGATAGACGGCAAATAAATTTTACATATATTTAAGGTTGTCATTAAATTTTGCTGTCAACAAAGTACGGTGTCCACCAATAGCAGTGTATTCATAGTGGAATTCAGCCCCCCGAAACCCGCACAACTATCCGTACAATTACCCCTTTATTTATTTAGTGCCTTGACCCCACCCACTAGTGTGCCAGCAAAATATAATTCTCCTTTTAGCAACCCCTACATAGCATATTGCCTCATTCCTGTCAGGATCAGTGGTAGGATCCTCTGTACCACCACAGATGACATAAGCCGACACTTGGGACAGGAGTCTAAGTGGTACCCGGTTTTCAACAGCGCCCGCAGCAAAGCAGATTGGACTTGCTGCAGCATGGTACCACCAGGTCGTTCCATAAGCGCGACTTTGTCCATGGTGACGGCCAAGGTGTAGTACAGAATCATAAGGCAAAGTTGTGGTCGGGGACAGGCAGGAGGTCAAGACAGGCAGCACAGGATCAGAGTCGGGACGTAGTGGTAGGTCAGGATAGGCAGCACAGGATCAGAGTCAGGGAGGTAGCGGTAGGGCAGGACAGGCAGCACAGGATCGGAGTCAGAAATGGAATCAAGATCACAACAGGAAATCAGGATAATCGCAAAGGGCTTGGAATACAACTTTCTCTTAGGCATAGAAGTAGAAAGATCTGGCAGGGGTCACAGGAAGAGGTTGAGCATTTACAGGTTGTCAGGTGGCCAGCGCCAATTAGCGGTGCGCTGGTGCTTTAAATTTCAGGCAGCCGGCGTGCCCTAGGAGGTGGGGACGTGCATGCTGAAGCGAGGAGTCTGTCGCTGGAGCGCGGCTACGTAAGTGAGGCTGTCGGCGAGAGGGGGTACACGGAGGCACATGGGTGCACCCGTGGAGCACCCGTGACAATTCCTTATTATACTGTCTTTTTCAGCAGCCCCTCCCCGCACATATAATGCTCCCTCCCTGTTGTCCCCCACTTAAATTTTCCTCCTTTATATATACCTTCCTTCTACACCATTGCAGTCATGAGAGGGCCACTACAGCTACAATGTAGTTTTGTAGTCATATTATAATGTTATAATTTTATAAACCACATAACTAATTTGAAGGGGTTGTCCAAGATAAGAAAACTTTACAGATCATATGTGATGGGGGAAGGGGGAATAATAAATAATAATTTATAGTCCCCTTCTCCATCGCTTTTGTGCAGACATGGTGCCTTCCGTTGCGGTTGTTTGTATTCAGAGACTAGTAATGATATCATGCCGATAAGTGTGCACCTACTACATCTGTTAACTGCTGCTGTAGCTGGCTACATCCTGCCACTGCCGGCCTTTGTATACAGAGACTATCGGTAACAGGCAGCACAGCAGCTGAATGGGAAAAATGGAGAAGGTGAGAATAAGTGGCTTGTTATTTTAATCCCCCCCACCCGTCAACCCGAGCAACATATATAAAATGTATAAAAATATACTGAATCTTAACATACAGTGAAACCTCCCCAAAAGACCACTTCTTTGAGAGAACTATAAAGATAGATTATATTTTCTTTTTTGTAGAGACCAATCATTTTTTTTTTTGCAATTCTTTGTGATCACCTTATAGCAGTGATGGCGAACCTTTTACAGACAGAGTGCCCAAACTACATCCAAAATCCACTTATTTACCGTGAAGTGCCAGCATGGAATTTTATAAAGTAACTTACTGCTACATGTTCTTCTACATCTTTCAATTGTATCGGCCGCCTGAGGCCACCAATACAATTGACAGAAGGAAGACAAATTCAAACTATCATTGTAGCTTTTTTCCAGGGTCTCTCTGTGCAGGAAGAATGGTGGTCCAGCAGGATGAGCTCCAAAGATAATGTAGTTCTGTCAACACCTTCTTACTTTCCCCGCAGTTCTAACAAGCCAATAAAGTGTCACTTTGAAATAGCATCTCTTAAGGTGAAGTGTTCAGTGTTTTGTGAACTCTGTCCTTGGACAATGGCCTGAGTGCCCTCAGAAAGGGCTCCGAGTGCCACCTCTGGCACCCGTGCCATAGGTTCGCCACCACTGCCTTATAGGTTTCACTGGGGCACAGATTTCTTAGTTTTGGGTTTGTGCTCTGGGCTTCTTTTTCCTTTTCTGTTTTTCTGCTAGTCAGATGTGTCTTAGGAGTTTTTCCTTTTTAATACATCTGAGTTTAGGTCTTTAGTGAATTTGTGACTAGGCTATTTCCTAAGTCTGCCTAGTGCAGGCTACATGTCAGCTAAAACATTTTACATTTGATACTGTATACTCAAGTATTATTTATCACCATCCAATCTGTAAGGTATCATAAGAGTGCAGCGCTTCATAACAATGTAGGATCTTTTTTAGGATGCAGAAAGTGACTCTGAGCTGACTATGTCTATACTTTGAGTGTCAGTGGAGTAAACCTGCAGATGTTATAGTCATTTATAAGTATGAAAAATAACAAGCATTGCTTTGCTGCCATCTACTGTTTGCAACTTCATATGAAATATGAAAATGGAATTTTGTTAGCCATAACATGAATAACTAGGAAGCAAGTAGGGAATGGGATTATCACAGATCATATTCTACAAATGACTGTAACGGTGTAATATATTTCTGTCACCAGTGACTAAAATCATCAGGATAGTTCTTTAACCCCTACGGGACTCAGCCTATTTTGGCCTTTACGACGTGGCCCCATTTTTCAAATCTCCCCTGTGTCACTATAGGTGCTTATAGCTTTGGAACAATATAAGATTGTTTTCTCGTAACACATTGTACCTCAAATTAGTTTGAAAATTTGGATATCTTTTGTGCTTAGTTATGAAAAAAAAACAAAATTTGGCAAAAGTTTGAAAAATTCTTTATTTTCAAAGTTCTAAATTCTCTACTTTTGATGCTATAGTCATAGCACCCAAATAAATTCATAACTTACATTTCCCAAATGTCTGCTTTATGTTGGCATGTTTTTTTAAGATTCCACATATTTTACTAGAATGTTATGAGGCTCAGAATTTAGGTATCATTTTTCACATTTTTTGTAAAATCACCACAACCCGTATTTAGATGGACCTGCTCAACTTCTAATTGACACTGAGAGGAATAAATAATAGTGAGACTCGTAAATTACCCCATTATGGAAACTACAACCCTCACCGTATGAAAAACCACTTTTAAGAAGTTTGCTAACCCTTTAGGTGTTTTATAGGGGTTAAAACAAAATGGAGGTGCAGTCTATAAATTGTAATATTTTTTCACAATACACTCATTTTGGGTGGAAAATTAAACATTTGCAATGGATTAAATGAAAAAAGGCTCCACAAAGTTTGATACGCAATTTCTCCCGAGTACACTGATACCCAATATGTGGTGGTAACCTGCTGTATGGGCGCACGGCCAGGCACAGAAGGAAAAGAGGCGCCATGCAGAGCAGATTTGCTATGTCACATTGTACAGGCTATAATTTTTTTTTTTTTTGTTCGTAATTTTGGGGCATCTATAGCTAATTGGTGAGATTTTATTAACTCTTTGTTGCTGTAGGAAATGAAAATTATCAATTTTTAGAAAGATTTTTCTTTGGCTGTTTACCATACCATAAAAATTGTATATTATTTTTGTTCTATGGGTCGCCACGATTACAAAAATACCTCATTTATATAGATTTTTCCCATTTTTGCTGAATAAAAAGTAATTTGTCGAAAATGTTGTTTATTTTAGCATCACCGTCTTTCATACGCATAACTTTTTTATTTTTCGCCTCAAAAATCTGGTTAAGGGTTTTATTTTTGGCGAGAAGGATTGTTCATTTTAGTGTTCTTATTTTAGAGTGCATAACATTTTTTAATCCCTTTTTAGAGAATTTGTTTTATAGGGTATTAATTAAAAATTTCTGGAGCTTTCTTTGGTTTTTATTTTTTACGGGGTTCACTTTGTGGATCAAATAATGATTCTTTTTTTATTATGCAGATTGTTACGGATGCAGCGATACCAAATATGTGGGGGTTTTGTGTATTTTATTCAATTTTACTGAGTAAAAGCTAATTTGGAGAAAATCTTGTTCATTTTAGCATCACCATCTTTTCATATGCAGAACTTTTTAATTTTTCGGCAGACAAATCTGGTTAGGGGCTTTTTTTGCAAGAAGAGTTGTTCTTATTAATTGGGCTTATTTTAGAATGCAGAACATTTTTTATCACTATTTAGAGCATTTTTCTATAGGTATTAATTAAAAATGATCTATTTTTGCGTTTTTTTCTCCAGCGTCTACAGTTCGGGCCCAGTAACGATTCTGTTTTATTATACAGATTGTTACGGACATGGCAATTCCAAATATGTGGGGGGTTTTGTGTTTTTTATACTTTAGTAAGTGTTTTTATGGGAAAGTGACATTTTAGGGGCTTATATTTTTATGTATTTATTTTTTATTTATTCTAATGTGTAAACTTTCGGGTTTTTAAATTTTTTTACTTTTCCATACTTGGACTTGAACCAGCAATGCTCTGATCAATACGCTGCTTTACAATAATTCATTGTAGAGCAGTGTAAACTGTCTGAGCATGCAGACGCATGCACAGACAGTTTACAGTCACATCCGGAAGGGGTCTGACTGTCAGGAACATTGGACAGCCTTGGGGCACCAGAAGTGGATCAGATCCCCCGGTAAGCGTCACGGGGCATCCGATCCATAGGGGGAACACCCTTACACGCCACGATCATGCTTGACCCCGGAGTGTAAGGGGTTAACACTCCCGATCGGAATTGGCTCCGATCGGGGGGTTGCGCGCGGTGTCAGCTGAGATAGACAGCTGACACCCGCTCCTTCTGGTGCCGGCTCCGTTCGTGAGCCAGTGCCAGTAGCAGGACGTTTTAGCACGTCCCGGTGCGGGAAGTATCTAACCGCAGGGATGTACTATAAAGTCCAGGTGCACCTAGGGTTTAATAGTTGACCAGTGAGGCTGCGCCTCTGGAACCAGCTAATGATACAGACTAGTCAGAAAGAACAGCACCTAGGTCATGTGGGAATTAGAATTGGAGCCCACAAAGGTCCAATTAAAACTTTAAGTTATGCCCTAAAAAATGAGCCATAATAAAGCTCTTCAAACGAAAAACTAAACAATTGAATAATAACTGGTTGTGGTTCCACCTTGTGTAGTGTCACATGATGACTATCTCAGTGATGGCAAACCTATGGCACCCTCACCCTGACCATACCCCCAGCACAGATTTTACTAGATACGACTCAAGGCAGCCTTGGACTGCACAAAGAGTAAGACGGCGTGGAGATGGTCACAATATCATTGGAGCTCCTACTTCGGGCCCCAAGATTTTTGTTGTTTGGGGGGCCCTGGAGAAAAGCTCCAATCATAACGTGGATTTCCCCTTCTTTCAATGTTATTGGTGTCCTAAGATGCCTGTATCGTTAAAAGCTATGGCAGGGCAGGGAGGAATAAGTTAGCAACACGCTGTAGCTTAAATTGCCATGTTGGTGCTTTGCAATAGATGAGTGGGTCTTGGATTGCAGTTTGGATGCTCAGTCTCTTAAAGGTTTGCTATAATAATAATTTAATAATATAATATATTTAATAATATAATAATAATTCCAGTGCTGCGCACACAGATTACTCAGCACTGCACATAGCTTGCCAAATCAGTCCCTGTGGCCAATGGGACTCACAATCTAATCAACCTACCAGTATGTTTGGAGTCTAGGAGGAAGCCAGAGGACCCATAGAAAACCCACGGAAACACAGAGAGAACATACAAACCCTTTGCAGATGTTGACCCTGGGAGTTGAATCCAAGTCCCCAGCACTGCAAGGCTGTAATGCTAACCACTAAGCCACTGTGCTGCCAAATCCCCTTTACACTAAAACCCATGAAAAAAAACTTTTACATTTTATTGTATACTACTGAGATCAAATTATATTTTATAATAAGTCGGCATAATGCCAGTTTCGGACAATGAAGGATGATGACCATGACAAGTAAACTGTCTAGAATAGTCTGTGCTCACAAATCCTACATAAATGAATAAAGTTCACTCCTGTGGATATTTGGCACTTCAGACAGTGACTGAGAATGACACTGCAATAAATGAGAATCTCATTGCTGTCAGTTGTTATCCTAAGAGCTGTGAACATTTCACTGATCCTGTGAGGTTACATGTATATTCATTCTATGCCACTTAACACAACTGTTTGCCATAAGAGATAACAATGTGTTATCTGTGTAGGTTTTTTTTTTTATCGGACCACCAGAAATACTGCAATCTGATCGCAACAGTCATTTTCTAAAACGATTCTGATCTACTTTCATATGCCATATGCTTCCCATTGTAACAATTTGTCCATGAAGGTTTTCAAGATAGTTAACATGTTCTGGGCATAGCCTAAACGATTGCCATTACTTGCTAGATAGAATGGGTTAACAAAAATATTTTATATGTATCTAGCTCTCTCTGACTTCCTCTGTCTGTCTCCAACTGTCTCTTTCTGTCTCTGACTGTCTTTGCTTCTGGTTTTCTCTGACTGTCTCTGTTTCCTACTGTCACTGACTGCCTCTGTCTGACTTTCTCTGTCTCTGTGTGTATCTGACTGTCTCTGTATGTCTCTATCTGTCTCTGACTATTTCTATCTGTCTTTCTATGTGTCTCGCTGTCTCTGACTCGGTTTTCTTTGACTGTCTCTGTCTCTGACTGTTTCAGTCTCTGATTGTCTCAGTCTGCAACTGCCTCTATCTCATAATGTCTCTATCTCTCACTGTCTCTGACTGTCTGTGTCTGTCTTTGTCCCTGACTGTCTCCCTTTCTAACTGTCTTTGTCTGTCTCTGACTCCAGTTTTCTCTGTCTGTCTTTGTCTCCGACTGTCTGTCTCTGAATTTGTCTTTGACTGTCTCTGTCTTTGATTGTCTCTGACTGTCTTTGTCTCTGTCAATGAGGAGATTTATGAAATGTTTCTGAGAGCAGAAGTGTTCTAGTTGGCCATGGAAACCAATCAGAGCTTGAATTTCATTTTCCTATAGCTGTTTATAATATTACAGCTGATCTCTGATTGGTTTCCATGTGCAACGGGAACAGTGTTACCTCAGACATTTCTGATAAATCTCCTCCTATTTCTGCACCCCTACCCATCTTGCAAGGTCTTACACATAGGTCTCATTCACACGGCCATAATGAGGGTTGATTTCAATGGCTCATAGATTTTGTGCATAGCGCATAGATTTCAATGGCTCCCGGTCACGGGTTGGTGAGCACAAGACTGCATCCAGTTGCCGAAAAGCAAAGTATAGGACTTGTCAATATGCAGTGCAGCCATTTTTCTGCCAATGGAGGGTGGAGGGGTGACGGGCACTCACCCTCCCACCTCCTCCGGCCATCTGCTCACCCGAGGATCTAGCCTGGGTGAGCACACGGCCATGTGAATGAGCTCATAAGCTGTCTTCTACTCATTGGGGGATATTTATCAGGACCTCTGCGCACCGCCATTGGCGCAGAGGCCCGGAAATAATCGCAAATGCTAGCTTATTGCTAGCTTTTGCGATTATTTTCCCCAATCCGCCACCTTCACGCCAGTGGGGCGTGAAGGGGCGTGAAGGGGGGGCGCGACCGGCCGAGCGGGGGGCGCAACCGGACGGGAGTGGGCCAGCGCGGGGCGTTACTGTCCCCGCGCCTGCGCACTCGCTGCTGCCGGCGACTTTTCAAACATGAAAAGTCGCCGGTTGCGGTTTTTTCTACGCCAGGCCCTGCGCACGAGCGCCAGCGTATGATAAATATCCCCCGTTCCCTATAGTAACCACTCAGGGCTTATATTATTGACCTGTGGCAAAATAGCAACCAATCACTGCTCAGCTTCCAACTGCCACAGCAGCAGCAGACAATGGCTCCTGTATATGGTGGGTAATAAATGTATTATGGAAAGGGCAGGGTGAAAATTTTGCCTCAAAACCGAGTCTATGATGTTTCCTGAGTCACAGAGAGCGACTGTGCAAAATTTGGTGATTGTAAACTCCATGGTGCAGATTCCTTTAGCGGACATACTTACAAACACACACACGCATACACTCAACTTTATATATTAGATTTCGTGAAGCTTCAAGTCAGGAATTTTACCTCCTATTGTAAACTTGTGTTCTCCCAGCAGCAAAGCAGCTTTTTGCATTAATAAATCACTAAAGGAAGGTATATAAAAGTTGTCACCTCCACAATGCCATTGGGCTAACAGCGATTATTGCATTGTTATGGTGTTATATGACAGTTTCTGTTCTATTCCGGTTTTAACGGCATCACTGCCAGCAGAGATAGGTATTTCTCTACCCTAGTGCAAAAATCAAACATTACCTTATTGCTGCCTTTGGTCAAGTACTATACATCTTTATATACTGGGAATAATTAGGATCTATTACCACTGATTAGCCAGAAAATTTTTAGAACATTGATTATCCAGTTACAATACCTGTCAAAAACAGATCAAATATATTATGTTCTAAAAGTTAATAGGGTTGGCCACTTTACCTTAAATTATTTTTGTAGTGTGGTAAATTACTTACTATCCTGCCCTCACACTTACACATTATACATCCATTAATAGTTCTTCTCTGTTGGGCTCTGGAAAAATCACAGGTCCCCTGGCACCCTCACTGTGGGTGACAGCAGCAACAGCCAAGGCAACTGCTTCCCTTTGGTCTCCAAACAAGTCGCCAGTACAGATGACTGAACTGAACAAGCTGTGCATATTTTGCATACTTGCCAGCAACTTGGACAAGTCACCGCTGTGTTGCAGCAGCGCTACTCAGCAGCAGTGTCAAGTTCCTGCTGTCCCTCCTGCTACTCCAGTTTATCTACCTTCCGCAGAACCTAAGCTGTGACTCTCCATACCTTCTAACTATGAAGGAGATCCCAAGTGGTGCAGGGGCACATTGAACTAATGCAAACGCAGTTCGTCACAGTACGGTCTAAGGTGGCCTTCCTCATCAGCCTACTTTCGGGGAAGGCCATGGCATGGGCTACACCCCTACGAGACAGGAATGACCCGGTCACGGCCAATATCTCCACATTCCTCGCAGAATCCCGCGGCGTCCACGAGGAACCAGCCTCAGGCATCATCTGCTGAGACCGCCCTGCTGAATCTATGCCAAGGGGACTCCTCAGTTGGTGACTACACGGTCCAGTATTGTACTTTAGCTTCCGAGCTGGATTGGAATGAGGCGGCCTTGCTTGCCACCTTTAAAAAAGGACTGTCTAGTCAGATCAAAGACTGTCTACATGGGACCTGCCGTCTTCCCTGAGTGGCCTCATGTCTCTGGCTACCTGGATTGACATCCGCTTCTCTGAGTGCTCAGAGGAACTGCAAGCTGAACTAATACAAGCCAGAGTCCAATGACTACCCATTTGGCTCCAGTCTTCCAAAGGCCCCCTCAGCCTGGAACACTTTTTTTCCAGACTTATCCAGGTCGTCCTCAGAGTCTGGGAAACATGCGCACCTTGGGTTCTTGGGAGAAGCGTCCCTAGGTGAGAACAAAGCTTCTCCACACCTGAACATACCTGCTTCTGGATTCCGGCTCCGCAGGAAACTTCATGGATGCTGCCGTGGTCTCTCAGTATCATCTTCCTGTGTTACGTCTCAAGAAGCTGCTGGTCATCTCATCTGTCAGTGGGCAGATTCTCTACAATCTGGTCTGGTACTGCACCAAGCCTCTATGATTGCAAGTATTGCGTTGCACAAGGAGAGACTTTCATTTTACATGCTATCCCGGTCCCCGTCTTTTGTTCTTCTGTGTCTTCTGTGCTCAACTGGGAGACTGAGAAAGTTCTTTGTTAGGGACCAGAATGCCAGTCCTCCAAGGCTCTGGTGGATCTCCCAGCTTCTTATACAGACTTTGCCCATGTCTTCTCAAAAAAGCAAGCAGAGACTCTGCCACCATCCCTACTACTGTCCTATTGACCTGCAGCCGTGCACATCTCCTCCACGGGTTGGGTGTACCCACTCTCTGTGATTGACACTGCAGCGATGTCAGCCTACATCAAGGAGAATTTGCAAGGTTCATCTGCAAGTCTTTTTCTCCTGCAATGCTGGTTTCTTCTTTGTGGACAAAAAAGACGGTGCTCCCCCCCCCCCCACCACAGGCCCCTCATAATGTCCCCCACACAGCCCTCCCCAGTAATGTCCCCACAAAGTCCCCCAGTACTGTCCCCACACAGCCCCTCAGGAATGTCCCCACACATCCCCAAGTAATGTCCCCACACAGCCCCCCCCATTAATATCCCCACACAGCCCCCCAGTAATGTCCCCCACACATCTCCCAGTAATGTCCCCCACACATCTCCCAGTAATGTCCCCCACACATCCCACCCCCAGTAATGTCCCCACACATTCCCCAGTAATGTCCCCACATGGCCCCTAGTAAAGTCTCCCACAGTGCCCCCCAGTAATGTCCCCCACACAGCCTCCAAGTAATGTACCGCACACAGCCCCCAGTAATGTCCCCACACATCCGGCCAGTAATGCCCCCCACACATCCCCAGTAATGTCCCCACACATCCCCAGTAATGTCCCCACACATCCCCCCAGTAAGGTCCCCGCGCAGCCCCCCAGTAAAGTCTCTCACACTGCCCCACTTAATGTCCCACGCACAGCCCCCTAGTAATGTCCCCCACACATCCCCCAGTAATGTCCCCCATACAGGCCCCCTGTAATGTCCCCAACACAGCCCCCCCAGGAATGTCCCCAACACAGCCCCCCCAGGAATGTCCCCCACACAGCCCCCTAGGAATGTCCCTACAGATCCCCCAGTAATGTCCCCACACATCGCCCGCAAGTAATGTCCCCAACACAGCCCCCCAGGAATGTCCCTACAGATTACCCAGTAATGTCCCCACACATCCACCCAGTAATGTCCCCCACACAGCCCTCCCAGTAATGTCCACCACACAGACCCCCAGTAATGTCCCTCAAACACCCCCTCCGTAATGTCCCCACACATCCCCATAGTAATGTCCCCACAACCCCCAGTAATTTCCCCACACTGCCCCCCAGTAATGTCCCCCACACAGCATCCAAGTAATGTACCGCACACAGCCCCCAAGTAATGCCCCCCACACAGCCCCCTCAGTAATGACCCCACATAGACCGCAGTAATGTCCCCACACAGTCCCCTCAGTAATGTCCCCACACATCCACCCAATAATGTCCCCCACACAGCCCCCCAGTAATGTGCCCCACACAGACCCCCAGTAATGTGCCCCACACAGACCCCCAGTAATGTCCCTCAAACACCCCCCCCAGTAATGTCCCCACGCAGCCCCCAGTAAAGTCTCTCACACTGCCCCCCTTAATGTCCCCCGCACAGCCCCCAAGTAATCTCCCCCACACATCCCCCAGTAATGTCCCCCACATTGCCCCCCAGGAATGTCCCCAACACAGCCCCCCAGGAATGTCCCTACAGATACCCGAGTAATGTCCCCACAGCAAACGAACAAGGAAGACGCCAGCTCACCGATTAAGGCTCCTGTAGCAATCCTCCAGGTCCATGGACAGGAGTGTAAGCCATACACGAAAAGACTCAGGTTTCAAGATAGTGAATTCCAGCACAGTCACGGAGGATGCAGGTAAGTTTCAAATAATCTTTATTCCAGCATAAAAGGCTTGGTCACAAGATACATGCAGCAAACGGACAGAGGTAAGCAAACCTACGCGTTTTGTCTATTCAGACTTATTCATGGGACCATGAATAAGTCTGAATAGACAAAACGCGTAGGTCTGCTTACCTCTGTCCGTTTGCTGCATGTATCTTGTGACCAAGCCTTTTATGCTGGAATAAAGATTATTTGAAACTTACCTGCATCCTCCGTGACTGTGACCACCGTGACCACACATCCGCCCAGTAATGTCCCTCACAATGCCCCCCCAGTAATGTCCCCCACACAGATCCCCAGTAATGTCCCTCAAACACCCCCTCCGTAATGTCCCCACACATCCCCCTAGTAATGTCCCCACACATTCCCCAGTAATGTCCCCCACACATCCTTAGTAATGTCCCCAAGCATCCCCCCAGTAAAGTCTCTCACACTGCCCCCCTTAATGTCCCCCGCACAGCCCCCAAGTAATGTCCCTCACACATCCCCCAGTAATGTCCCTCATACAGCTCCCTGTAATATCCCCCCACAGCCCCCCCAGGAATGTCCCCCACACATCCCCCAGTAATGTCCCTACAGATCCCCGAGTAATGTCCCCACACAGTCCCTCAGTAATGTCCCCACACATGACCCCAGTAATGTCCCCACACAGTCCCTCAGTAATGTCCCCACACATGACCCCAGTAATGTCCACCACACATGACCCCAGTAATGTCCCCACACATCCCCCCAGTAATGTCCCCTACACAGCCCCGCAGTAATGTCTCCCACACAGCCTCCCAGTAATGTCCTCCACACAGCCTCCCAGTAATGTCCTCCACACAGCCTCCCATTAATGTCCCCGACACATCCCCCCCAGTAATATCCTTACACAGCCCCCCCAGATATGTTCTCCACACAGCCCCCCAGCAAAGACTTAAAGGGGTATTCTTGTCTGGGCACTTAGATTCAGTTTCATTAATCTTCCATACATAAACATTTCTTCAATTGGATGTTATTAAAAAAAATGTTCCTGTGTGAAGATAATTTTCCATAAATGTAGTAATATGGTCCCTTAGAAACGAGATAGCTTCCTCGGATACGGCCACGTCTGATAGATTGAGTGCACAAAGAAACAAAAGGTTATTGTATATAAAATGTCCGGGAGTCACTACATGTCGCACAGCCGTCCTGTGGTATTGATCGTTGAATTGTAATGGTCCTGCAGGACTCTATAGCGCATGTCTGGCCACCGCTGCCAGAGTGTGACGTGGTCGTATCCGAGGAAGCTATCTGGTTTCTAAGGGACAACATGACTACATTTATGAGAAATTATCTTCACCCAGGAACATTTTTTTATTAACATCCAATTGAAGAAATGCTTACATATGGCAAATGAATTTAAATAAATGTAAATGCCCAGATGGGAATACCCCTTTAATGGTAAGTATGGCAGAACATGATAGGATCGATCAGACACCTAGGGTTAAAGTACCCTAGGGAGTCTGAAAATAGTTAAAGTTAAAATAAAAAAAAGTTTAAAAAAAATTATAATAAAAAAAACCCTAAAAATTCAAATCACCCCCCTTTCCTCAGAACTGATATAAATATAAATAAACAATAAAAATCATAAACAAATTCGGTATCATCACGTCTGAAAATGCCTGATCTATCAAAATATAAAAACGGTCTTTCACTGCGTTTAACCCTGTTACAGAAAATAGCGCCCAAAGTCGAAAATGGCACTTTGCCATTTACAAAAGTATAAAAAAAATCTATAAAAAGGGATCAAAGGTTGTCAAAAGAAAAGGGGCAGCAATGTGAGACAGAGGTGGTGCGGGAAGGGTGCATACATTATTTTATATGATTTATAGTTTAATAAAATATTTTCTGAATCTATTTCCCATTTACTTTTGAATCGGTTTATAATCACACAGGGGAAATAAAACAGGCTTGAAATGAAAATACACAGATCTAGACCGCAATAGAATAGATGAGCTACAACTACAGCATAATTAAAAGACAATCTCTAGTAACCAAAACATGCAATGCTGTCATTGTCTTCATTTAAAATATTAAGTCAGAAGGGTAATGGCACAAATAGTTTTGGAGTGTTTGCCATGTGAGCGTTAAATAATTCATTATACTACACTACTAAAAATAAATGAAACTGTAGTAATATAATGTAGCCACTAGAGGGCAGGGAGGTACAGTGAAAGTATTACTGCCATTACCTCTTTCTCTCCAGAGCTGATGCTAACCAAGGTTAATAACAATTCATAATCCAGTAAAACCAAACATAAAAAAGCCTGAAAAATCTGCCCAATTAAAAATATAATTCTATGGGGAAATGACAGTGGCTTAGCATGGAACAAAATGAAAATCATCCCTTAATTTTAGCAAAAGCTTTTATATTAGTGATTGTACATTTAATGTTAGTAGTAAATGGAGGCTCAATTTAAAAATATGAATAATTCATTTAATTCTGTGTCTATGTTATGTCTTTGGGTTTTTCTGTGTGCATTTATGACTTTTTATGACAATTCCATATTCCATGTTCCATATTGTAAGAATGTCACATAAGGGTTTGTGTTTTTTATGTAGACTCTTTATGAAGCCACTTATAACATACAAAAGTCATAACTAAGTTATAGGTTCCAGAGGTTGCATGCTTCTTCCTTTGGTTTTAAAAATGCTTAGATTTTACACAACAAGAAGCCTTACTAAAAGTCAAGGCCAGCAATATCCCTCGTAGGAGGAGATAAACATGAGGACAGTATAAAAGCACATAAAAACCAAATAATAAAAACTAGGTAACAGGGGGAGGAAAGAAGGGGAAGTGGGATGCAGACATAAAAGGCAACTAGCAATATTACAGAGCACAAAATTCTAAATAACAAGGACGTGTCATAATGTTAACCTAGTACATATATAGGTGGATGATAATCTACTGAGCCACCATAGACTATGGGTAGAGGGTCAGTGCCCTTGTTTAGGTCACCAGAGCTGTAGTAGCCCATCCAGGGACTAAAGGCTCTCGCCAGTTCCGATATTTATAACAGCTTGGAACTGGCGGAGTTTTCAACTATAGTATCCACCAATTTTCCTGCAGGGACTATAGTAAATGTGATAAACTGGTCTGTCCTCCACCTGTCCCACTCCACGCCCTGTCTCCACCCTGTACTCTGGCCTGTTCCACCGGACTGCCACCAACAAGAGGGAAGACAACTTCTATTTAGCTTCAATATGGATTCTAGTGGCCGGGGCAATGAACTAAATAAGGCAATGTGCCTTTTTACTCCTAATATCAAAAGTGATAAGGCTTTTGAGTATGTTGTGCTACAGGATCTTGATCTTCAAAAAAATCAAGGAGGTGGGATATAGTTGAGACAATCAGTTAGGAGCATAATAGATCCTATGGAATAATTAAGGAAGGTTTTTGTATGGGGGATTTGTTAGTTTTCTTCAGAGAGGGTGGTATAGCAGAACTTCCACATTACAAGTGACAGCTGGTAGCCTATAGCCGACTTCCATTGTTCCATAAACTTGACTTGACTTAAAGACAAGTACCAAAGACGTGACTTTCAGAACCCAAGTCTAAAGGAAATGAGCTACCGAAGTGTAGCCCTAGTGGTAATATTCAGATTGCAGGGATTGTATTTTTGAACTATTCCCTTTGTAGAGAGTAGTCCACCCTCCAACATTAGGTGTTAAAGTTTCAATATAGCATTCAGCAGCTTTCATCTAAAAGTGTCCTGACCAGAACATGAGGTAGAAAAACTGTGAAGAGGAGAAGTATTGGACTGGAGCTTATATTGGTTCCGTACTGAGAGAAATGATATGAGGAAATGTAGGGAAAATGGGGAAGGGACATGGCTAGAAAGTGGAGCTACTTCCAGAGAGCCATGGAAGAGAGACCGGAGCCACGCTGCTTCCTGTATTGACTTGAATGGAGTAGCAAATAATAATAGGAGTGGTTTGGGCACCAGCCCATGGTTTAAGGCTTCGAGAGGCAGAGGCAGCTTTCCTAGCCATCTCTGTGGTCACCCAGGCCATCACTCCATTACAAAGTATGCCACACAGGCATGTGCCTTGCTCAGCAGTTTTTTTAAAGCAACACAGTGAAGTGGAGGAAGGGGAGAAGAAGAGGGTCAGATTATCATTGTGCAGGCCGCTGTATTTCAGTGCCCTGGAGGGAAGCTACAATGATAAATTACATACATAAGTGGATTTGGGCTTGCAGTTCAATCTCTCTCTTTCTAATAGGTTATCCTTGTTCTAGGGGCCCCAAGGCCACCCAAATCACCCATTACATGCGATTGTACCTTATAGAGATAACAAAGAGAGCAACCTTTAACCTGGAAATCTTCATACATGTGCGCTAGCTCCTGGCACTCGTGTATACAAGGACCTTTGAAGGTCCTCCAACAGTCCTTAAACTCCTGAACTATAAGATTACAGAAGGGATCCTAGTCTTTTCTCAAGAACTTGGTTTCAGTACCATATTTAGATAATAAATTAATCATTATAAAGTATTAGACATGTGGGAGGCAAAAATGTACATACAGCCCAGGGCCCATGGTGGTCTTAATCTTTCCAATGTTTTTTTTTAATAGAATGGCTCATTACAAATGTAGTAATTAACAATAATCATGCAATTATTAAAATTAAAAAGTCTATATTTTTAGTGCACTTTTTGTATTTATGAATTTGAACATTATAAACCTTCTTTTTTACATTTTTTTGGATCAGACTACGAAAACTTCTGATCGCTCATCGAATGCGCTCCAGCAACAATAATACATACTAGATGTGGTTGACGTCCTGCTAATAAAGCCCTGTGTCAGATACAGAGGTTGAAGGCCTACGAGACACAAAGGAAGGCGATAAGTGATGAGGTAAAGTAGCGTTTGAAAATAACTCTTTAAAGAGTACCAGTCACCACAAATTAGTGCCCCCATCCAAATATACCTACTAAAACTTTCCCCCAGTCCCTAAAGCAGTCCATTTACTAATATCACTAATATAACATACTAATAGGTCCGATTGACAGACCGGTGGTCTGGCTTATTCATTGGGGGCCGTCCAGGCACTCCTCTTTCTTCACAGACCGCCACTCCCAGGGCTCAAATTATTCACCTCGTGCACTAGATGCCGGCTGCCGGCGCTTGCAGGGACTACCTGTGCATGCGCCACCACACTGACGTCTCCTTTCATTGAGGGAATTGCCAGCATCTATTTTGCAAGCGCTACCGGCTTCATGCTATGGGGGAAGGAATTACTGCACATGGGCAAACGCCAGAAATGAAAGCAGGGGGAGTGGTGGCGCATAGGTAGAGGAGAGTGCTGACATGGCCCTCTTATGAATATCGCCGACCGCTGGAGCAGAGATCTGTCAATCCAACCTCTTATTTTGTGAGTGGTCACAGCATGAAGGTACAGTAAACTTTGAAATTACATAGAAAAATAAATTTGACGTCAATAGAGAGGGGCTGGGGAGGGGATTAGGCAGGTATATTTAAATGGGGGGCCTTATTTGTGCTGACAGGTCCTCTTTAAATTCTGTGGTCACTACTGACCCGAGAAAGGGGTTAAGCACTGACAATCATAGTTAGGCCCCTTTCCTTCTAGCATTTTTCACTCACATGTTCTGCATGCATTGACTAATAATAATAATAATTAATAATTCTTTATTTATATAGCGCACACAGCGCTGCACGGAGCTTTCCAAATCTGTCCCTGTCCCTTGGGGCTCACAATCTAATCAACCTACCAGTATGTTTTGAACTTTGATATTATCTGCAAGTGTGAGAAAGGAGCCATAGTACAGGTGTTTCCTGAACAGTGCAGCTCTTTCCCCTGCCTGAGCTTCTTCTCAGCAAGACAGAATTTAGTATAATAAGGAAAAGCAGATTAAAAGTAGAAGAGGCCGAGTGGAGAAGGAAGATGCTTTCATTTATAGGATTTATTACACAATATTTGTATTTTAGGTTTATTTATGCAAAGTTTGTTAAAAACTTAGTGGCTATTTTGTCCTAGAACCATAGAAAGATTCTGATTGTCACCTGCTCTTCAAGGTAAAGTGTCTTGTGTTGCGCTGAAATGGCTCCTTACCTTTTGCTATTGTCAATGGTGACAGCTTGGAGTAGCAGTCACTAGCGGGTGAGGTTCTCTTTAAAACCTTATCCAGAACACAGAAAATCTAAAACTAAAATTCCGTATTCTACATAAAAAGAAGCAAATAAATCTTCTGACCTACTGTACAGAAGCTGCATATATTTGCCTGCACTAATGATTACATACAGGGAATATCTAGTCGATGTGCTAAATGTGCAATTTATCAATCTGTAGTATGTGCCGTCTCACCTAGAACTACAGTATCTACATTGTTAACAACCACACAAGACGAAAAACACGTACATAATGGATCTGTTTTTCAGATGGTAAAAGCGGGTCATGCCAGTAACCTTTCTGACCTTTGTAAATGATGCAGTACAAGGGAAGGGTTATGAAGGTTGTATAACGGTCCAGTGCTGAATGCTACTCCTGTACTTGAGAAAGCATAAAGACAGATGTAAAAGAGAAAGAAAATCTAAAACAACACAAGAAAATACCCAAAGTATTAATGAAATGTGTCATACCGCACCATCCTCTTTAAGGCATCATGGTCTCAAACGTTGTTTTGGGTCATGTGGTAGGTATTGTGTCAAGGACTAGCACACATTCCCTTGTACTTCTATGGGCTCATAGTTTTTATGGCCACAATTTATATCACAGGTCCTATTCCTGAGGACAGACATGCTGTCCGTAATCAATGGACAATAGTGCTCCCACACTAGCAGCCAATAGTCAGAGTATACAACACCAGCAGCCAATAGGCATAGTGCCCCCACACCAGCAGCCAATAGGCAGAGTGCCCCCACACCAGCAGCCAAATAGCCTCATTTGTAGAATCCCCTGCCCCTCCCCCGAGGTATGTCATACTCAAGAAGCACTCACCTTTCCCAGATAAAATCCAAAATATTTTCCAAAATAATTCTTTGAGCACGGGGTTGAGGGATGAGGGAAAGACAATGTTATGTATTGTAATCTTGCAGTACTCTCATCAGCACTGTAATGTAATATTCTCTTGACCTATTTGATCTTTGCCTGTTCTCATGTTTTATATTATTATTGTAAAAAAAAACTATATTTTGTACAATATTTTTTTGAAAATATTTTGGGAAAAAAGGAGATGCCTTGTGTAGCTCCTGACCAGCAGAGCATAGGAAAAGCGAGGCTGGATTTCTCTAGCGGGCCTTGTGTTTGACACCTGTGGTGTATATGATGATCCTTGCATCCAGAGAAGCATGATTATTAAAAATACAAAAATGATTTCCCAGAAATGGGGTACCGCCATGGGGACTAGATTGAAACCATATCACACAAATTCAATTTCTTTGGAGATGATTTATAGATGATGTGATTTTTATCTGGACTGGAAGGGAAGAATACCTTTTACATTTATAGATATTTTAAATAAAAATTATTTTTATGTGAATTTTATCACTGACTTTAGTCATATTTCTATCATTTTTTTAAGATGTGACTGTTTACATTGAAGAAGGGAAAATTCTTACCAAAACATATCGGATAATGACAATGAGGCCTCGTATTGCTCTTTAAACCATTGTATTGGGTATTGGGTCAAAGGGTTTTGTCAGACTTGCATTCTTCTTTAAGCACACAAGTGTGGGGGTTTTTTTTTGTGAAAAAGTCTATGGTAGTCATAAAAAACACATTGCAATGTCTTCCCACCAGGGCCTGACCATTCAGTGTTGTGGTTGTGGAGCAGGAACGGCAGCAGAATCATCAGCCTGGGGGTCATGCTCTGTAGCATGCTGGATCTGGTGGTGGAGACTAGAACTGCCAATTGTACTGGTGCAGAAACTCTGAGTGCCTGGAGGTAATCTTCTGTAATGATCGCCTCAGCAAGAACATCAGGAATGCTGGTGGGCTCTGAAATCACTGACAAGGGAGACCCAGAATCTGGACCTGTAGCTGGAACAGCCGGGGGTCATCTGCAGCAGGAGGCATCTCAGAAAAGAATGGAGGTAGGCACTTCTCTGACTGGCCTTCAGCAACTGGGGGTATTTTGGAGCCCATGATGATGACCCCAGGATTTGTAGGTTTTCCTCCAATGCTGGAGCATTACTCCAGTTGACCTTCTCTACTTGGGAGCGCGAGAAGGCAGGCAACACTTGGTGACTATTCCTTTTACTGTGCTGGGAGCCTATGAGCAAGTATGTGCTGAACTGGAGAAAGCCTTGGTGGGGGGGCTGACTATGGACTGGGGGGAGACTGTGGAATGGGGGACTGACTATGGACTCTGGAGGGACTGACTATGGCCTGGGGGGCTGTGTATGGACTGGGGGGCTGACTGACTGAGGGTGCTGTCTATGGACTAGAATTGTATAATCTGGAAGCTACTTACTGAAGTAGATTCCCCATGGCAGTGATATCCCTAAACTTGCTCTATATCTCCTTGTGTGCAGCCTGTATTAATAAAATCTTTAATTTATTACAATTCTAATTATCTGCAGAGACATGCAATAGTCTTTTCAGGGGCTAAGGCCACTCCACGCCCCCAGTATCCCTTCAGAAACTCCATCTTGCGGACCTGTGCTATCAAGTTCACAGGCGCATAGTTACCCAAGGAGTAGTCTGCAGGGCTACTAGGGGTGTGGAGTAGCCTTAGCCCAAAAAAGCCTATTGCATGCCTCTGTTTTTATTAACACAGGCTGCACACAAATGAATATAAAACAAGTTTAAGGATATTACTGCCATGTGGAATCTACTTCAGAAATTAGATTCCAGCCTGCACATTTCCTTTAAACATGCTCACCACTGAATGAACTGAATTGTATTAAAAAATGTTTTAAAGGAAATCTACCATCAAAATCCTCATGATAAACCAGGGATATAGATCAATAGATCATAGATCCAGGCACCACGCTTGTATTAATCTTTATATTGTTATCCATATCCTCCTTCCTTTCAAAATAAACTTAATCATACCAATGAGCCAGAAGAACTTCATAGGCTGTTACACTGTGCAGAAGCACTTCCCCATCCCACTGTGAGGGATTACACCAGACGGATTGGGGGGAGTGCTGATCAAGGCTCCGGTCGATGTATGCGGCTGAAAGAGGGGTCCCCCAGGATTGTCTTATCAGGGGGACACATGGTCGCACAGCCCTTCCGCATTAGTTATACTAGGTTGAATTAATATTAGGTGTAGGGTTCGTTGTGTATTTCCTTCCCGCCCCCCTTTTCTATGTTTTAGGTAACTTGTATTAGCGGTAGAGTTGTTCTATTCTTTCTGGAAGATTTGGGGTCTCTGGGCAGATGATCGGCGGCGTATTTGCGATTGGTAGAAGACTGTTGGAAAAAAAGTATTTACCGTGAATGGCTGTTGCCTTGGGATGATTGCCAGACGTCTTTGTGAGTCAAGAAGAAGAGGACCCCCCCCCCCCATTTCATGTTATATGGACTGTCGTGGAAGTTTGTTAGTTGGGTATTGTCATCCAGTAATGTTGGGTGGACTTGGTTTTTTATTCAATGAAATAGAAGTTATGCTGTTTCAGTAATATATTTAATTATTTATTATTAATGAATTTATTTATTTCATTTAATGAATTTAATTCATTGTAACCCATTAATTATCCAAAAAGAGCCTGATTGTGTATTATTTTATTCATATATAGGTAGGGCTTGTGCTGTCATGCGGTGGGAGTCCATCATTTTAAACCTGGCGCAGAAGATGGCGACAAGTGGTGTAGCATGCAATCCTTCTCTGGGCAGGCAGCAAGCAGAGGTAAGCACTTTGGATCAGCACTTTGGTTGATGCACACAAAACCAAGACAAAGATGGTCGCTCATCCCCTATTTTGCCAGACAGCTGCAGCACTGGCTTTCTCCACGGAAGTTCTTTGTGCCACACGCAGGGGCAGAGCTTAACGACTGAAGACGTGTTTCCTACCAGTGACTTTTGCTGGACTGGAATTTCTTGCTGTGCAGCAAAGTCTCTGTGGAGGTTAACACTTTCAGTCCAGAGCAGCGCTCCCAATGCACAGCAAAACAATAAAGACAGTTCAATTACCTTAAGTGGTCAACTACCTGTCTGACTGAACAGCACACCCAAACATCAATTCTTAAAACCTACAAAAATGGAGGAGTTCAATTAACCTCCAAATTTTCCAAAAAATGGTATTACCCAAACACTCCAAATAAGATTAAATAGAAAGTAGAAAATGTGGATAGAACAACACTTCTTACTAGTGGCTGATTAGTGTTCACACAACTAGGGCCCCTCAGCGGCCAAACCAACTTTGTGATCTAAGGCCTAATCTCCTCCGCCCAAGGACACCACCACAGCCCCTACTGGCCCCCCTTTACAAAATATTCCACAGCAGGGCCCCCTTTAATGAAATGTCCACACAAGAGTCCCCCTTTGCAAGAAATGTCCACAGCAGAGCCCCTTTACAGAAATATCCACAGCATAATGCCCCCCAGCAGCACTTCCTCTTGTAGTGCCCCCACGCAGCAGTTTCCCCTTCTATAATGGCCCCCAGCAGTCCCCCTCTTATTGTACCCCCCCCAGCAGTTCCCCTTAAATATATATATAAACATATACGCACCTTTCCCATTCCCCCGCAGCAGCTCCTCTCTCCTCTCTATTGCTGTATGTAGCAGAGAGGACAACATCACTTCTACCAGCTGCATCTTGGATTTATGTTCACAACAATATATAATTGGTGAAGCATTTGGACTCAACCCACAAAGGGCAAAAAAGTTGTCAGAGTTACAATGCTTGTGATATGAAAAGAAAATATTCCATCTATATGAATATGAACCTGATATTCATATTACTAGAACTGTGTTGTGCCCATATACAGGGTAGGAGTAGCAGCACTGTGCTGTTTTCATACATACCAGATAGGAGTAGTAGTACTGATCTGTGCCCATATATACCGGATAGGAGTAGTAGTACTGATCTGTGCACATATATACAGGATAGGAGTAGTAGTACTGATCTGTGCCCATATATACAGGATAGGAGTAGTAGTACTGCACTGCGCCCATATATACACGATAGGAGTAGTAGTACTGAGCTGTG
Source organism: Engystomops pustulosus (assembly GCF_040894005.1). Lineage (NCBI taxonomy): Eukaryota > Metazoa > Chordata > Amphibia > Anura > Leptodactylidae > Engystomops > Engystomops pustulosus. The sequence continues at coordinate 61,789,918 of NC_092411.1, forward strand.
CCCATATATACAGGATAGGAGTAGTAGTACTGTGCTGTGTCCATATATACAGGATAGGAGTAGTAGAACTGTGCTGTGTCCATATATACAGGATAGAAGTAGTAGTGCCGTGTCCATATATACAGGATAGAAGTAGTGGTACTGAGCTGTGCCCATATATACTGCATAGAAGAAGTAGTATTGTGCTGTACCCATATATACAGGATAGGAGAAGTAGTGCTGTGTCCATACATACAGGATAGGAGAAGTAGTACTGTGCTGTGCCCATTTATACAGGATAGGGGTATTAGTACTGTGATGTGCCCATATATACAGATTAGGAGAAGTAGTACTGTGCTGTGCCCATTTTTACAGGATAGGAGAAGTAGTACTAAGCTGTGCATGCTCTATCTTTTTGCGGTGTCTGGCCCGGATCGGTGCCACACATGTGTATCCGTGTATCTGCGCCGTGCCGCTATTGCTATCTATGGGGACGTACATGCGGCCGAAAATTTGCGGCCGCATGTATGTCCCCGCAGACGGCCATGTGAATGAGCCCTAACAGATCGCCGCTTCCTAAAGATGTCACAGGGAGTGACAATCCATTCTAAGCCAACATGGTGGATTTTTTATAGGGTGTTGCCGGTGGGTGTTTTCTGCAATATGAAGCAAAAACCCATCTTGTATGAAGAGGGCTTTGTCCGTGATCCCTCTCCATACACCCATAGCCGATGTGTTATGCACCAATGTCACACGTCTGTAAGGGGTTAACCAAATATGATGTACAATCTTAGGCTACATTCACATTGCCGTTGCCCGCCGTACCGTAGCACAGAGGGCACATGGCTGTGTCGGGGAGAGGAGGAGGGGATGAGCGCTGCTACCTGTCCATAGAGGAACATGGCGCACGGCCCCTCTCTATAGAGGAACATGGCGCACGGCACCGTATGCTGAGATAAGACAGGACACCGTACGGAGCGGTAGGGTGCTGAACGTGTGCTACACCGTACTGCTCCCGTAGGGCGCCGTGCGCCCATTGCCGTCTATGGGAGACGTATATAGGCTGTATATAAGTCCGCCGTATATACGTCCCCCATACGGCCGTGTGAATGCAGCCTTATTTACACACATGGAGGATACATCTGGGTGCGCAGTGTACAATGATGTGTCACAATCTGCACGGTGTGGAATGGCTTAGTAAGCTGCAAACTTTCAGTCAGGAAAGTTCATAGGTTATAGCGAGGCTCTCCTTCATGCTCTGGACTAAATAATCGCAATGTCTGGCGGTTCACATTGCGATTATTTCAGGGTTTGTACGCCACAAAACTGACAGACAAACCCTGATAAATGTCTGGTATCACACAGTACACTGACCACTGTATGGAGGTCCCTCATCTCTGGCTCTGGAGATGGTCACAAGCTGCTGGAGGGGCAGAGGTCTACCCTCCACAAGTACCAGGAGCTGCACAGGAGTCTCAGGAGTCACTGGCTGCTTGGGAGGATGCGTTGTGCTTGCTACCCAGCTTTCCATGTCTGGGAGAGAGTAGGAACGGCAAAGAAAGTCATCTTGTCTCTGTCCTGGCTGATAACCTGGCTGCTAACAGGGAGCAATAGCCTGGTTATAGCAGTATTAGAGGAGGTGATGCTTTGTTCATGCCATGCCTATACTTGTTATTCCTGGATCCTTCGGATACTTTGTATAAGTAGATACCTCCGGTGTGTTGTAGTGTAGCGGGCGATGCCCGGAGCAGGTGCGGGTGGCCGGGGTGGCACTCGGGCTGGCGGGAGAAGGTGGAGCAGCGGGAGGAGGGGCGGCTGCAGCGTGCGGCGGGAGGAGGTGCGAGCGGCAGTGACAAGCTGGCAGCCCAGACACCGGAGCTGCTCCTCGGGCTGCTCCCGCTCCGCTGCCCGGTAACTTTCCTCCTGACAGAGAAGCATGGCGGTGCGCTCCCGGAGACCCTGGATGAGTGTGGTGGTGGGACTAATCCTGGGATTCACTGCCGCTTCCTGGCTCATCGCCCCCAAAGTAGCGGAGATGAGCGAGAGAAAGAGAAGGTCCAATGTCTGCGCCTTCTACAGCCGGGAGAGGGTCCAGGCAGGGGGCAACAAGAGGGATGACCCCTGGCATGGCAGAGAGGTCCTGCCACACAGCACTGCTGGACCTGAAGAAGAAGACCCCAAGAAGGACAACACTAACAGCAGCAGGCACAGGGTTAACCACAATGGAAGTGGGGACTGGGGTCCCCCAGAAGAGAGCCAAAGACATTTCCTCTATGTGGGGGTCATGACAGCTAAGAAATACCTGGATACCCGGGCAGTGGCAGCATACAGGACCTGGGCACCTTACATCCCTGGCAAAGTGGAGTTCTTCTCCAGCCAGGGTTCAGAGGACATCCAGCTGCCAGAGCCAGTGCCAGTCATTGCCCTACCTGGGGTGGATGACTCCTACCCTCCTCAGAAGAAGTCCTTCATGATGATCAAGCACATGCATGACAAGTACCTGGACCAATATGAGTGGTTCATGAGGGCTGATGACGATGTGTACATCAAAGGCAAGTACATGTGTGCCACCGCTGCCCCCGCCACATGCCATAGTACATAGGTAGAGCTGAGCCTGGAGCAATGGAGTCAGGACTAGTTCAAGAGTTTGGGTCCAGTCTGATAAGGCATTTGGTGTGCATGAAGGGTTAATCATACTGATACTAAGATATAAAGATCATAATAGGACTATTCAAAAGCAATGAAAATGTATTGAACATATATCGATTCATTCACACTGAGGTACATTTAACACTTGAGTCACCACCTCAATTCATTCAATGTGTCCCATCAGACTTACCATATATATTAATGACCCAGCATGTTCCATAGCCCAATCCTAAATACTCGCCTCCTTCCCCAAGCTCTTACATTTCAGTGGAAAAATGTAAAATAATCCAGACATCGACTTCCAAATATGCAACACCATCAATAACTGCCTTTTGTAGGCCAAGCCATAGTTAAAAATGTATGAAGAAGGAATTTTCCAGCATAAGGAGTAATGTTAAAAGCAGAGTATTTAGTTAGTATAGCGGTGACAAGAACAAGTGATGCCTGAGGTCACACCACAAAGAGCCTGGATAGTCAGAGTGGCTGAGTCCAGGGAAACAAAGTCTCGATTCATTGTTTCTTCCATCACTCAGTGCGACTTTTAATTGAACAACTTCACATCTTATCAGACAGGGAAATATTATGACCGTCAAACTCTCTCCTATTTACTGACAGCTAGAATTGTTTACTGACACCTCCTGATATTGTCATAACAAGTTCTATAAGTAGTGACACGTAATGAACATATTAATAAGAGGTTGTGGGGATCAGGTGTTTAGTATTCAGCTGTGTAATGTGGTAATTGTGTCAGACTACACTATATATATATGATACATATATATATATATATATATATACACAGGGAATGTACATGTTCTTGTCACCACTGAGCCTCCCCATCTAGTTTTCCTACCTGAAGCTTACACTAAGTGAGCTTCAGCAGCCAAATTACCTACAGCCTTTTTATGTAGCCATATATTGGGGCTCATTTACTTTTCCATCCAACGAACTTCCCACAAAGTGCATTGTCCGACGATCATGCACTCTGCCGCGATTCACTAAGATTGTGCGCCCGATATCCTGCATGTTTTACTTCCCCGCTCAGGTCCGACCAAATTCACCTTCTTCTTCCTGGTGCATGTAAGTGCATTGTCTTGTCATACAATTTGAAAGTTAAATCCCACGCTCAGTCAGAATTAGTCGGATCGTCAGACAGCACGCACCCAATCTCTGTCGCATGAAAGGCAGTGCAGCCGCACCAAAATCGATCAAGTGCGTCTGAATCCTAGCGCAAACCCCTGTTACATACCAGTCAAAGCCGTGCAATCCCCGAAAACAACGGAAAGTCAGACGAAAGTGTGCATGCGGAACCTTAGTAAATAAGCCCCAGTGTGTACATATATGATACTATAAGCGTGTACACAGGGGCATGGCTAAAAGCTCACAGGCCCCCGTGCAAAAGTTCAGTTGGGTACCCTGTGCAACTACTCTGCACCCACCAGCCCCAGCGCAGTTTGTACCGTTTAGTAGCATTACATGACACGTTGATGCAGTTTTGCTTTGATCTTAAAAAAATACAGACACAAGATTCATGTTTTGTCCCCTGCTCTACAAAACAAACATAACATATAGATATATGGAAGGACCATTTTGTTACAAGGAAGTTTGTATATCATGGAAGATCCCTCCATGTAGGGATCATCCTGTGATATCTTCTCTGATTGTAGTGGTGGGAATAGAGTAACATTTCCTGTATTCTTAGCCGTCTCTTCTGCACAGACATGTGCTAGGAGAATACTGTAAACCTTGCAGCTGTATTGTTCTTCACAGTGTCCCTTACTGGAATATATTCTCACCTGCTGCCAGTAAAAGATCAGTAGAAGAAGGGGTCCAGTCTCACTGCGCCATTTGTGCACTTTCACTAATATTATCACATATGAATATTATTCATAGTTGTAAGGTTGGTTGACTATATTTAAAGGGGATATCCTAGTTATTATTTCTTTTTTTTTCACATTTAGCTGCCAAATGCTGATCGGTAACATAATAAAGTGACCTCCTTTTTACAGCACTGTGTGTCCTGCTTTGCTCCGCGCTTTCCTTTGCATTGCGGACAGTATGTGACCACTGCAGCCAATCAGGGCTGTGAAATACGCTATACCGGCTGAGTGGTTGTATACAGCTTGGCCTGTATACGGCACATGACTGCTCAGTTGCTGATTGGCTGAGGTGGTCATATGTCTCACATTGCACAACAGAGAACGGAAGCCATGCAAGGCGTGTAGTTCTGAATTGCTAGAAGTAACAGAGATAAGTACATTTATTATGTTACCGGCCAGCACTAATTAAAAAAAATATATATATTTGTTTCCCTTACATCCCTTCCGCATACAATTCCTTCCCTTTCTTGGTTGACATAGAGAGACATATGCCTTTTTTTAACCATATCAACTATGTAACTTTCTAACTTGGACAACCCCTTTAAGGCCTTTGTGGCAAAGTGGATGCACATGAAATAATGTAGATAAAAATGAAACTTTTGAGGAAGAACATACTATCTGTTGTTGCTGTTGTTGGTCAGGTTTAATCCAGGGGCTTAACTAGGAGAGGCAGGACCCCATAGCAGGCTTCTGAATGGGAGCCCCTTCCTTCTTAATAAACATATTAGACTCATCTATACACATACATTTATATACCTATACACATAAATATACAGTTCTTCACTCACACACACATTGATGAGGTCACACATACATACACAGACATACAGCATATATACGCACATACAGGGTCAGATTTATCAAGCTGTCTGAAAGTCAGAATATTTCTAGTTGCCCATGGCAACCAATCACAGCTCAGCTTACATTTTACCAATGCTCATGAATATTTCAAAGGGGAGCTGTGATTGGTTGCCATGGGCAACTAGAAATTTTCTGACTTTCAGACAACTTGATAAATCTACCCCACAGTCTCTACACACACACCATACACCATATATGTTATATACATGTTATGCTATAATGGTACACATCCTCCATTCTTTAGTGTCAGGTTGGATGACGGGGCCCCCTGACATTGTGGGCCCCAAAGCAGCTGCTTTGGCTGCTATCACTTTAATTACACCGATGGTTTGATCCATGGACTCCAGTTTTGTATGTGATTTAATACTAATATTAATAATTAATAATATAATCTTTTATAGCACCATCATATTCTGGAGCAATTTACATATTAATGGAGGACATTTACAAATAAAATAAGACATTGCAGAGTGAAACCATAGTCAAGATGAAACAATAGGAGGCTCACAAGAGCTTACCGTCTGTATGTTGTATCTGTTTTATGTCCCATCTTATGTTAATCAGTAAATGTTTGATGCATCTTTTATGTATCGAGTGAACATATGGGCTCTGTGGGTGTCCTGTCATTCTTAAATCCTGCTCTAACTGAGTTCCATTGCCATTAAGATACACACTTTTTATCATGGTTAAACCAATTATTAGCATTGAATTACTGTGCAGTGTCTTAAGAAGGACCAGCCCTGGAGTCCTTGCTAGATCTCATTAGCACCACGCTGCCAGTTCACGGAGGGGATAGCACAGGATGGATCTTATGTAAACAGTTGTGTGTGTACATATAGAAGGGAATGTCCTAGCATTGGGTCACAATATTGCAGACCTGTGTGGTATGGAAGGGATTTTATCATTGGGACCCCACAAGAACAAAAACCACAAAGCAGTAGAGCGAGGATAAGCTCTCATGCCCATGAACATTGTTTTTGTCCATCATCTATTTGTTTTTTGTTTTTTTTTGCTGGTGGCACACTGACACATTCATTTTAATGGACCTATGCAAATGGTTGTGTGTTTCCAGGATCTGTGCGGTAGTTGTAGAAAACTCAAAGCAGGTCCTATTCCCACCCTTGTTTGCAGCCTGTTCCTTCCCATAGAAGTCTATAGGAATATGAAAAATACAGATGCCACATGCTGTCTCTATGGATCACCGTATAGGTAACACAATAATGAGACCCATCAAGACGATGGGATAAGAGTGACATCATTTGCCAGCTTTGTACATGTATTTAAAAAGTGTCTGCACCAGTTTTGTATTGAGGCTGTACTGTGTCTGACAAGACGAAAAAACGTGCACCCAAAGGGGTGTGTTAGAGCTTAGTTTGCAACACATTTATTACTGACGGGCGCCACAATTCTGCACCAAAAAAAAAAAACACTTCCAGAGCAGTGCAGGGGGCGCCAGAGTCATGAAGACTGTGCACCAATTTTGATGAATCTAGCGCATCCTGCACACTCCTCAGGCAAACTGCACCTAGTTTTGATAACTGTTGGCCAATGAGCGGTTCGATTCTGCCACATGCGGCTTGGCAATGGATTACTGCTGATGTACAGACCACAAAAACAGACCATGGACCATGTTCATGTGGAGGTAGCCAAACCATAGATTTATAAAAACTGCTGCAGCCCCTCTTTTCTATACAATTCCAATGGTGTCACCAATAATAATTATATGTAATATGCCATGAATGCTTCTGTTATTATCTATTATTTGATGTCATTAGATGTAAAATATAAGATCTAGTTTCAAAATGTGAAGTGAACAAGTTTACAACTTCTGATTCATTGCATATTTAATAGTGTAACATGTTTAAAGAGAATCTATCAACATGACAAACAAAAAATAAAATACCAAAATATTTTATTGTTTTCCCTGGCTATAAATAAAGGGTTTATCTGGGACTAAGGCATTGATAACCTATTAAATAGTTCACCAATCCTATTTAAAACCCTGCACCTTCACCCATCAGTTTCCACAGCCGCCATCGCTGCATGTATGTATAAAGATGGCAGCAGACCATATACCATGTGACATACATGTCATGTGGACATGTGACCAGATCCCAACTTCTGTCCTATGTCCGCTCCGTGCGGAGAAAATCAGTGGACTGATTAAAGGGCCAGTAGCATTTTAATTCTCCATTATAGTGTATGTCCACAACACTATTCTGCTAAATAACAACTAATTACACATTAACTTCATATTTAACTTAATATTTTAATGACCCATTTGAATATGAATTATGTTTATTCCTGCAATATGCATTTAAGTAAAAGCTACAGCCACAATGTTCCTAACAACCAATACTGACTGCCAAAGTTCTGCACATTCTGTCTGGTCTGCTGTTCTTTTACCTGTGTTTTAAAGCTTTCTCTTGTCAAAGGGAACCTGTCACCAGGAGATCCATTTTAGCAGTCCCCATAGAGCATAGTACATACCCGGCCAAAGAGTTTTTGTATACAAAAATTGGTTTTACAGAAAAAAAGGATATGATATATAGAACCTTTCAATGCCATGTGCTCTGTGACTAGGCACATGTCCCCTGGGAGTGGCTATAGAGGAGCAGTTCCCATTCCTCCCCACCCTTGGAAAACCGTTCCTCCATGTGTCCTTCTCATATATATAAATAACTCCCATCACTTGGGAGTGGCTGTAGAGGAGCAGGGGGCATCGCTAAGCTGGGTGATGGGCGTTTTCATATATCTGAAAAGGACACTTGGAAGAGCGGTTTCCCAAGGGTGGGGGGGAAACTACTCCTCTATAGCCACTCTTAGGTGACATGTGCCTAGTCACAGAGCACATGGCATTGAAAGGTTCTATATAACATATCTTTTTTTCTGTAAAACCTATTTTTTTTATACAAAAACTCTTTGACAGTGTATTTACTATGCTCTGTGGGGGTGGGGGGGAGTGCCAAAAATGGGTCTCCTGGTGACATTTTAAGCAGCTCAATCTTAATTTGTAGATGCAAATAAATTTGATTAGATTTTTTATGACACTTCAAATATAACTTTATATGAAGTCTCACAAACTAATGCTTATGGGTCTTTCTTTAGGAGTCACAGGGTATGCTTAATCGATTCACAGAAGGCATGCCCATCAGTAGACTATAGACAGGGGTTCTATCTTGGGATCCCACCTCTATAACCAAGTATAGAGACAAGGACATTTAAATGGGTGCCATATAAACCTCATCTATCCTTAATCATCCCCTGGTAGAACTCCAATTTATGTTCCTCTCGCCTTCTTAACATAGTGAGATAAATAAATATTTGGGGAAGAAGGATGACATCTATGTGCTTCATTGGCCGCAATATGTGTTTCTTGTGCCTTGATAACGTCAGCCCGTAACTGCCTTGACTCTTAAAGGGGCTACTAAGACCCCTTGAATTAATTGAAACAACTTGAAATCCCATTTTAGCTACAAATGTTACAAAGGTTACACTTGTACTACAAGTACAATCCCGTCCACCACTTTTACAACTGTATATACTGTATAATAATTGGTAATCTATTACCAGGAAAAGGAAATTTATCATGTGAGGATATAAACAGCGAACAAAGTTTAACTAAAAACCATAAACAATGAGTTAAAAGCATCACACAGCAGTTAAGCTGGATGAGGGGTAACAGAAAAATCTCAGTTCGTCTGAATGACGTAGGCGCATATACAAAGTTGTATGGGTTATTGAAAAGCAGAGCCAGTCAGGGAAAGAGCTCTCACTTGCCTTGAGTGCCTCAAGTAGAAATTTCATGCCAGTCCTCTTCTATACGACCAGGGAGATCAAGAATTTTCTTTGGTGGTTTAGGAATTTCAAAGCCCCACCTCTGTAGGAGGGAATAACCTTCCTCCGGCGACTAATAGTAATAGTAACTCCATTGCACTACACAACGAGTAAACAAGACAAGCCCCATTTATATTGCAAGCCTCATTGAGACAAGCCCCATTTATATTGCACTTGGTGCTCTCTCAGTGCTATTGTAATTGGGATAAGATTACTATGGGATTTGAGATTAGCAGCAGAAATGTCAACCATCCTGGTATGGTTCTGGTAGTTCCCCCCCCCCCCCCCCTTTCTGGTGGCTACCAATTTTTTTTTTTCTTTAACTCTGTAAAAATGATTACTAGCCAGAACAGGACTTTAGAAAGTTGACCTCAGACTCAAGCTGGTAGTAGGCATCAATTAGAACATTATGCAAAGATGCAAACTCCCCAAACATGATCCACTCATTCCCCCACTGCATTTATCTCGGCTTTAATGGGTCTTAACAGAGAAGCAACTACGCCCTAGAAGGAACGACGCAATGCTCCAACATGTTCTTCATCATAGCCTCTGTCATTACCTTATTAGAAACAGGGATAGTATGTCCTGCGCATCTTCTGAGGCCTGGGACCAAGACGATAAGTCGCCCATCTCCAGAGACGCATTCTGCTCTTGAAGTGAAGGCCTTTGCTAAGCGGGGCTCTGCGAGGGAAAGGCACGGGCTCTCGATACATAGGGTAGGGACCAGGCAGCAGATTCCAAGTCCTCAGATTGACCTCTGATATTTTCCCTGGTAGGTAACGTCTCCTCATTATGAAGGGCAAACGGTGCTGAGGAAGACCTGCGAGGCTCTGTGCAAGTAAAGTGGGCTTTCCATGTGGTAAGAGTGCCGCACTGCTGGTTACCAGAGACCAGTCCATGTGCTCGGCGCCATTTTGGGTGGGAACCGTGGCTGGGGAGAAGTAAAAATCCTTACGTTTCTGGGGGTTGGACCTGGTTCCCCGTTTCTTGGTCATGTCTAGGGGGTACAAGGGCTATGGGTAGGAAAAGTTGGCAATTGAAAGGGGGGAATCTCTTCTTTCAAATGAATCTTGAATTTTGTTTCTAGGTGCCATGGATCCAGAGATATTAAGGTTTAAAATCAGAACTTCAGGTGCCATTTTTATATAAAAAAATATTCCTGACGGCAGTTTAAAAGTTAATATCTCCATTTCCTGGCACTTAGAAACACAAATTTAGATTGATATAAAAGATATGGGTCACAGAGCCAAAGATACAGCCGCCTGAAGTGTGTCTCCCCTCCAGATTCTCAGCCATCAAGCTACAGGGAGAATTTGCTGCACACAGGAGCTGCTGCACCTCACAGATAATGGAAATATTCACTTTACATGTTACTACATTCTGATAAGGAATAAAATCAACGAATGTTTATGTTTTTAACCTTTCTCTATGCAGAACGATCTAAGAACACACTTTCTCTCTTGTTGCCTTGATAGTTTTTTTTTTTTTTTAGAAAATTGACTGATACGATGAACATTCGATCCTCTTTGCCTAATGTAGCAACACATTAACATTGTGACCCAGAACATGTCCATAAAGTTATATATAACACCAAAACCACACATGTTCTGGAATAAAGTTTTTATCTCACACATCCTGCATTATTTACACCTATGTTATGATGTTCTCACTCAAATTCTTATGAAGCGCGGAGGGTTCTGTTATTGTGCGGCTAATACATTTGTATTAACACATCTAAACATGACTTTTATTATCTCATTATCTTGGTTTATGGATATATAGTTATTTACTTGGGTTACAGTTGTGTAAGAGAGCATATAATGATAGATCTGTGTGACGCTCAGTGCAATTTTCAGCAAAAATTGTTTGGTGTCCCCTGTGGATTTAACATTCCCTTTGCTGCATATTTGGGTGAATATACACATGTGGGGTCTGTATGATCTCCTCACATCTTATTGTTTTGCCCGGAGCTAGCTCCTAATACGTCCATTCATGTCAGCGGCCAGACCACGCACCCACAGCCGATGCTTGCACCGCATTGCCAGGGTCGCAAATTATAGAGCAGATCCTATTCCTGTCCGTCTTCATGGCCAGTCATTTTTGATTGTCATTTGTGGTATTAGTGTGGCTAACATGCTGATGACAGACTGGCTGCAAACAAGGGATCACACCTAAGTCTTACATTTTTCACCTCTAAATTTTTGCTTAATTTCCCACATCCTAGTTCCTGAGCAAAATGGTTATTTAGGTAAACTGAGGATGAAGTTAACAATAATTGGGGTAGATTTGTCTTTCATAGCCTAAAAAGCAGTGAATCCTTGCTGATGAAGTTTAAAGGTTTTACTGCAAATTTTGTTTACCACCTAATAATGAGCCCCCTCCCCACTCATTGCCTAGCTATGGATAGGTGATAAATATCATTGTAGGGCAGCCCCAAGGTTCAAAATCACAATATTCTGCCTAATGTTTGTTCTTCTGGTTTCAGCTATTATCATGTACAGTATGTGAACTATTACAGGGAACTACTTATATTATCTTACAGTAACCTTTAGCACGTTCAGTACTCTCCCACAGCAGTGGAAGTAAGTTAGTGATTTGTTTTCGCCTTTGCATGTGAATGTAACTCGATTTTACTTAACAGAAGCTTCTGCTCTGGTGGAGTAGAGCCAGAAATACAGTTAAATAAGCTCAGGCTCACACTAGTTCCAAAAGCTAGATGAAATATCTGAAGAACAGAATAGGCCGTCATCGCATCTACGTAAATGGTAAATCATGCTTCTAATTAGCTCCATACAGTAATGCTTTTATGCCTGACAGAGCTGTTAGTCTTAAAAGACATTCTCTTCTTTTCCTCTTCTTCTTAGTTTGTAGAAATAATTATTATAGCATCATTAGGCAGACATCATTAGCTGTTATGAATTAAATATACTGTAGTGCCCAAGACTACAGATGGTGTTGCTACTTGAAAAGGATGGCTAAAAAGACATTTCTAATTTTAACTGGTACCTGAAGCATTAACCTTTTGCTCCAGTTGAAAACGTCTATGTTAAAAATGCAGTCTACTCTGCAGGCAGCATGTTATAGAGCAGGATGAGTTTAGCAGATTGTACAAAGTGTTCTACCTGCAGGTAGTATGTTATAGAGCAGGGGGAACTGAGCAGACTTTTCATAGTGTTTTTTCTGCAGGCAGCATGTTATAGAGCTGGGGCAGCTTTGCAGATTTTACATAGTGTCCTATATGTGGGTAGTATGTTATATTGCAGGAAGAACTCAGCAGTAAATTGCTGACATGACAATTTAAACAGTAACTTATTGATCCAAGCTGTATTACAGGATTCAATCGTATTGGCATCCTTAGGACACCATTACAATAGAAGGAAGATAGAGAAATTTGGATTTTAGTTTACCTTCAAGGCCCTGAAGAGGAAGAATTAGGGAACCCGGAGCAGGAGCTCCAACAAATAATCCATCTTTGTCCACACCTTCTTGCACCTCCTGTAGTCCTGGCATGCAAGGATGTCGCTTTAAAATAGCGCTGAGCACGGAACATCCTGGGCTGTCTTGGAGCGCAGGAGGAAGGCTTGAGTCCGGTCTGTGCTGGGGTGAAGGCCTTGGTGCCCACAGAAAGGGCTCGGAGTGCCACTTCTGGCACCTGTGCCATAGCTCCACCACCACTGTTATATAGCATGATGCGATAAGCAGATTGGACATAGTGTCCTATCCAGGGCCGATTCTAGCATATTTGCTGCCTGAGGCGAATATTAAAATGCTGCCCCCGCTCCCTGTTAAGTAAATCCTTAAACTTTATTAACAAGTAACATCCCTACAGACAGCTCCCTGACACTGTGTGACTGACTACAGGATCTGAGAGGCATTAGTGGCATCTAGTACCTTATAGATGACAATCTCTTCCATCAGGAGGACTTCATTCCGGATTCTCCAATCCATGACGTTTCACTGCTGAATTCACGGCCGGATATCTTCAGCTCCGTGCAGCATCTCCACCCGGGTCCCTAAAAATACCACAGTCACTTACAGTATAAAGTCTCCCGGATAACAACACTGTGCTCCTAAATAATATATACCCCTCACAACACAACTGACCGCACCCTACCCCACATATAACACATCCCTTCATTATATAGGGATAAAATCTTGCCCCACATATACAGCCCCCTCCCAGCTTAGTAATATACTGTATCCCATATACAGCCCCTGCAGCTAAGTAATATACTGTACCTGCTATATGCCCCCCCCAGCTTAGTAATATACTGTATCCCATATACAGCCCCTGCAGCTTAGTAATATACTGTACCTGATATACAGCCCCCCCAGCTTAGTGATATATAATATATACAGCACCCCCCAGTATAAAATGATTCTGGCCCCAAATAATATCTATAGCATCCCCCCCCAGTATAAAATAATTATAGCCCCAAATAATATCTATAGCATCCCCCCCCAGTATAAAATAATTATAGCCCCAAATAATATCTATAGCATCCCCCCAGTATAAAATAATTATAGCCCCAAATAATATCTATAGCGTCCCCCGCCAGTATAAAATAAGTATAGCCCCAAATCCCCAAATAAAATATACAGAACCTCCCCCCCGCCCCTAGTATAAAATAATTCTGGCCCCATATAATATCTATAGCATCCCCCTAGTATTAAACAATCATAGCCCCAAATAATATATATATAGCATTCCCCCCAGTATAAAATAATCACAGTATAGCCCCAAATAATATAAATATATATTGCACCCCCCCAGTATAAAATAATTATAGCCCCAAATAAAATACATAGCATTCCATCACCCCCCCCCCCCCCAGTGTAATATAATTCTGGCCCCATATGATATATATAGCGCCCCCCCCCCCAGTATAAAATAATTATAGCCCCAAATAAAATACATAGCATTCCATCAAGCCCCCCCCCCCCCCCAGTATAAAATAATTCTGGCCCCATATGATATATATATATAGCGCCCCCCCACTATTAATTATTAGCCACATTTAATTAATTAAATACATGAAAAATAATAAAAATCATACTCACCTGCAGGCAGCTGCTCCCTCGGCGCGCGGGTCCCGTCCTCACGCGGCGCTTCCGGCAGCCGCGGCTCCGCACAGTGACACAGGCGCGTGACGTCATGACGCCTGTGTCACTGCTTAGAATGGAGCGACGCAGCTGCCGGAAAGGCGCTGCGTCGCTCCGCATATATAAATCGCGATTTATTTAGCTGGTGGGCGATTCGGGCGTTAATGTACGCCCGAATCGCCCACTTTAGAGCGGCGAATTTCGCCGCCCTTTACAGGGACCCGCATTCTGCCGCCTGAAGCGAGATTTTCATCTCGCCTCATGGCAGATGCGGCCCTGGTCCTATCTGCAGGCAGCATATTACAGATAAGAGTCTCTCTAATCCGGCACTGACAACGGAATTTCCAGTTTGAACAATTTTATTCAATTCTCTTCTTACAGCATAAAACCTCTCAACTGTTGGTTACAGAGAACATGTTATAGAGCAGGAGGAGCTGAGTAGATTGTACATAGTGTTTTATCCGATAGTAGCATGTTATAGAGCGTGGGAGGCTAAGCAGATTTTATACAGTATCGTGTCCGGTCTTTAGGCAGCAAATTCCACAGTTGTTTAATGTAATCTTTTTTTTGATTGTCCCTAGGTGTGCAATGATATTCGGTGATCCAATGTTTAATGTCTGTAAAGCATTAAAGGAAACCTACCATTTAGAATGGCAGGGGTAAGCTGTAAGTACCGAGCACCAGCTCAGGGTGAGCTGGTGCCGGTTCTTACTTTCGTTAATGTTATAAACCGCGGTATCGTGGTTTGAACACTTTTAAAACTTTAGAGCAGAAGGGGCTTCGGCGCTGCGCGCGGCCGTGCGCGCGCAACATCTCCGCTATTTCCTATGTAGGCGCGCGCACGATGCCTCTTCTGCTCTAAAGTTTAAAAAGTGTTAAAACCGCGATACAGCGGTTTATAACACTAACGAAAGTAAGTACCGGCACCAGCTCACCCTGAGCTGGTGCTCGGTACTTACAGCTTACCCCTACCATTCTAAATGGTAGGTTTCCTTTAAGACTCTAAATTGATCTTGTATTAAGTAGAGAATGACACATATTCATCCAACTTTTCCAAACTTTAATGATAGAATGAAATTGATTATCCTGTCCAGAAGATAACAACGTCTTATTGAATGCTACAAGACTCTGGTGCAAACTCTAAATGTGACTAATGGAGGGGCATGTGTTGTTGCAGCAGTACAGAGGTTGTAAAGGTTTGAGATAATAGTGTCTATATTTAGGAGAAGATTTATTTTACATGTATCCTACACATGTACAGTGCCATAGCAGAATTATAAATGTACAGTAAGTTAAGTGCAGATGTCTGCTGTAAAGATTTATTCTGTTGGCTTTTCCTATCCTGGGTGTGTCGCAGACATGCGGCTCCTCTGCTCCTCACACAGGCCAATTTTCCCATTGTAGAGCTTTAAATATCTTGGTTAGTAACCAGAGAAACCTTGGAGATCTCAATCAATCCATAGAAGATGCTGGACCTGTGAGATACCTACGATTGAGATGCATGCAGCATGTGGAAACTGTCCATATCTTGGTCTGATCCCATGGACTGCACACCTTGGACAGGAAATATGATGCAAGGAATTCCCATCTGCTGGTTAATCGGCAGAGTCAGTATTTAAAGGAAACCTACCATTTGTTTTCATGCATTGTGAACCAAACATGAGAACGACACTTGAGAATGCTGTAGCAACACTTATGCAGAAACATATCTTGTTTTATCCCTGATCCAAGTGGTTTTGCTGAAAAAACAATTATAAAATTATGATAATCATGCACTCCTCCAGCATGCATAAGACTGCCTCATCCCACCCCCATAAACCTTCCCAAGAGTCTGTGACATCATCCAGCTTTCCCAGTATCCAATTATGCTGCAATGTTATTCAGGAACTTGGGAAAGCTGGGAGCCCTGGCTTCTGTACATAAACATATTACTTTGACATACACAGAGCTGCCTGCACTTTCCAGACAGGGCTAATCAACCTGAGCTAGATGACTCATACATAGCAGCTGGGGGATGGTGCAGCGATTGATTACTTCTGCTTGTCAGGGAAAATTCAGTGATTACAGTGTTCTTGGCTTATGCTGGGCAGGACAAGGCTGGAGCAGTGCATAATTAGGGTACGAGGAGAAGCCCCGGGTCTGCCAGAGGTGCAACAGAACCACATTATAATAATTTTATAATAGTTTTTTTCAGCAAAACCACTGGGATCAGGGTTAAACAAGAAATGTTTCTGCATCAGTGTAGCTACAGCATTCTCAAGGTATGTTTGGTTCATAATACATGAAAGCAAATGGTAGATTTTCTATAATTATCTGTTACAGAGCTGGTGCAAATAGGAAGTCCCTGCATTATATTTCTGCATCATGCCAGGACTCCCATCCTGTGCGGTGTAAGTAGTCTGTGGAATCGTGCCGATGTACAGGTTCATATGTAGATGGCCCAACTTATAGTAGATGTAAAATGAGAGTCTTCGTGACTAAGAGTAAGTTAGCATGTTTGTTGAGTTAAGATGAATAGAAGTGCCAAAGTATGTGCCACCTTCAAGTTACTTCCCTGGTGCTATTTGTATTTGACATAATCAATGTGGTGGGACTGAAAGGTGCCCTTAGGCTGCATTGGGTACGGGGCGTAACACGAGTAAAGATAGGAAATGTCCTATCGTTTTCCCATGTATGGAGTGGTACGGTGCCATACGTGTGCAGCACTGTATCACTCCGTGCAGCCATTGCCGTCTATGGGGGACGTATGTATAGCCGCAAGCTTGGGTCCGTACATACGTCCCCCATACGGTAGTGTGAATGCAGCCTTAAGCCTATAACCCTATTATCTTGACACTGATTAAAATAATTATAAAATGAATTTTCTTCTCAAGTAATAACATACGCTATTATCATAGATCGTATAGTAGTCTAGAGGAACCTGAGTTATTGGCAATATGCAGAAAACAAATATTTTCTTTTAAAAAAAAAAAAGCAAAATGAAACCATCTGCACCATATCAGATAAGTATGAGATCGATTCATGTGAGAGTAAATCAATGCTTTCTTTTATAAAATTGGAACGGTACAAAACTGGCAGAATCCCGTGTGCACAATGAATCCTTGAACAAATAACAATTTCCATCCATATGACTTGGCAGCTTGACATAATCTAGGCATGTCTGCAAATAAGGATTCTAGTAAATGAATGTATTAAGTGCAGAATCCTAATTTGAATCATTGCTGTAATGTAGAATAGTTATTTATTGGCATAATCGGATAATTGTCTATTGAGATGCACTGAAACCAAACACTTAATTCTTCTAAGTATTCCAAGACATTGGGGGGCGGGGATGTATTAAGACTGGCTTTTGCACTTCAGTCTTAATTCCCTCTCCCCCCCACTGGTGCTCCGGCCTCTTGGTAGATCCAGAATCTTTCTCCGCCAGTTTGAACCTGTTTATACCTGGTGGAGATTGTAGCTATAGTCTCCACCCCTTTTCTTTTTACTGGCAGAGACTACAGTACATATGGCTGGACTTTATGCCCGTGGCCACCCCCTTCCTGTCCTGATCTCCACATCCTCCCACCCAATATGACCAGTGGGGTGGAAAAGCAGAAAAACTGTAGGGGATGGGTCTTATTACATGGTTTTCTCCCCCAAATAACTAGCAGAGAAGGCATAGTACCCCCTCCCCTCTTGGTCAATAACACACCTTCTTTCCAGGGACTTTTTTGAATACTGGTCATTTATATTTTTGTTTAAAATGTAACAAAGCACTTCTCATGTTTTTCCCATCGTGGCAAGAGTCTTGTTAATTTTCCAAAATAAAGCAGTTTCACATTTTGAATCCCGGGCAAACCATTCATAACTTAAAGGGGTTGGCCACTCTTTTACATAGATTGCCCATATCTTTACTGCCTTAATAATAATCCATGAATGTTCAACAATTGATTAATAATCCCTGATGCTTCCTTTAGTGCTGTTTGTATACTCTTTCTGGATCTTTGTTTTCATGTCTAAAATCTGATGAATAAGAGGGACCTCCAGCAGGAGATTATAACTCAACCTCCTCGCTCCCTTCCCTCCCCTCTCCCTGTGTATGTCAGTGAGGCAGGCTAAGAGAAAAAAAACACACTGGAGGCTGCCAGGACTGAAGGAGTGAGAAACGGAAAGCTGTGTAGAGATGCTGAGTACAACGTGTGGAGAACAGGGAAAGGCTGAAGCTCTCACAGGAGGCAAAGACATGCAGAGATATGTCTAATGGAAGAGAGTTATTCCAAATTCCTTAAATGTGTCAATGTACTGCAACAATTGCTCCTGTGCACAGGGGAACATTTATAATAAATTTTACTTTATAGTCAGAATGTAGGATTTTAGTTACCCGTTATGGCACAGTACTGGTTTTGGGAAAAATAGCCTCTCAGATCTTACAAATCTATTATACTTGGGGCAAGAGAGGATAAATTATAGCTTAACGCTTTACTGCTGTATAAAATATATATATCTCTGCTTCATAGAAAAGATGAGGTTGTCCGTGATCAGTCTGTGAATAACGTACCATGCAATGTCTGGTGATATATGAGACACAGAGTTCCAGCTTCCCTGTGGAACTACAGCGACCAAAGTATGAAGTCAGCTCAAAAATACCTGCCGTAAGCTAAGGCTGGAATAGGACCTGTGTAATGGCAACATAATGACAACAGAACTAAAGGAGGGAGGAGGAGTCTGTGGACACTCTGGACCACCGCAGGAAGATGTAGATGGTACTAAACGACACCCGGGACCGGAGTCTAAGTGGCACCTGGTCTTCGCCAGAGCCCGCAGCAAAGCGAAATGGTCTTGCTGCGACAGGGTGCCACAGGTCGTTCCACGGGTGCGACTAGGCCCGCGGTGACAGCCAGGGAAACAGGGGTAGCAGGACACAGTCCGAGCCTGGAATGAGAGCTAGGAATGCCTAGCCTAGTCAGGTAGCTGGATCGCGGCCTAAACGGGAAGCAGGAGCACTGTCAGGGCCGGGGGTAACCGCGCCACACAGAAGGGCACGGGTGTACCCGGAATCCGTCCCGAGGATCGCGGGTGCGGCCGTGACAACCTGCTTGTGCAGTGGGCTCAAACACAGGTCTCAAGTAAACACTTTAGTTCTAGCCGTCAAGACAATGGTTTGTTGGCATATATCCAGTTTGGAGCTGCTGTTTAGCGTAGTGTACAAGGGACTTGCTCTCGATACTGTGGTCAGTCAGTGAAACAGGCCACAGCACCGTCTGTTGTTGTACCAACCATGGTCGTCTGAAGTATTGGATGAAGAAAAAATAGGGATTTTTGCTGCTTGTTTAACGTAATGACTTATGTAATGGCTTATGTAATGACGTAAAGGGAAGCTGCCATTTAAATTAACCCACCCAAAATAAATACTGCATCAAAAACTATGATTGAAAAACATTGTCCCTAAATGGTTCCTTTCTATGCGCTGCAATGTTAAAAAAATTAGATTGTAAATTTATATGCAACTCACCTGAGATGAGTCAAATGATATTAACGGAGTTCTGTATATTACATTTTAGTTGAATTGCATCGTTGTATTGCATTTCCTTGTATTGGAAGGTCTCACTGCTAGAAAATGCAGCTGTATGGAACTAGTACTCAAGGAACTTCTGCCAATATTTAACTACAGCCATCTACAACTCTGTTTACTTTTATTAGAGGAAGAAAAAGCTGTGTCAAATGTTTTACATGTTGGAACATTGAGAGACAGTTCTGTAACATCATTGAGCACTTCATGTCACGTGGCTAAGGTGATGTCATCTAAGGTCCTTTATCCAGTAACATTAACACCTACCTCATGTATGTATCTGATCACATGAAATCACAGCATGCCTCCATGGAGGCATGGGGAGGAGTAAAAGTCCATGGAGGCATGCTGTGATTTCATCTGATCAGATACAGATATGAGGTAGATGTTAAAAGACCATAGATGATATCAGCCTGGTCACATGACATAAATGGTGAGGAGGCATATAGCTTGGTGAGGAGTAGATTGGTGATGGGACCAGCTGATCAGAGCACACCCCATGTGAGGCCAGGTAGGATAACATAAAGTTGATTTTATGGGGATGTGAAGGAAACTATTTTTAGCTAAAAGAAGGGTGTCATTTAGTAAATGATGCTCTCTGGGAACCTATTTCTAGCTGCATTTTTGAAAAATCTGGAGACCGGTTCCCTTTAATTATCTTGCATTTGTAATATATGAATAAGCTAATTTATGTTCTGTTTATGAGGGATATTCTTAACCTTAAAATAGTTTTTAAAAAGGTACTTTTATCTTTAAGATCAGTTTAAGATCTGTTTTCTCAGAAGCAGCACCACTGTTTCCCATGTGTTGTGTCTGGTATACAACTCTATGTTAGCGATCCAAAATACTGCCAAATTACAAAAGTGGACACTTGAATATTTTTACAGTGAATTAATTATGTAATATATATTAATATCTTAAAGAGGACCTGTCACCAAAAATTCGGCACTAAGAGCTGTTTAATAAAGAAAGCAGCTCCTAGTGCTAAAACTAATGCCGCAGTGTTAGAATGATAGCGTTATCGGAAACCTCCAATAACGCTATCTAACAGAGCGGCGAAGTACAATGTGAACGCCAGACCGCTCTCAATGCTGTCCGGTGTATTCATCGGGGGGGGGGGGGGGTCGGCTCCACGGGCAGGCATGACGCACGGCAGTCACCGTCCCTAAACCCGCCCAAAATCTCCCCCTCATGAATACACTGGACCGCTTTGAGAGCAGTCCAGCATTTACATTGTACTCCGCCGCATTGTTAGATAGCGTTTTTGGAGGTTTCCGATAACACTATAATTTTAACACTGTGACATTGTAGGCAGCTCCTTGTGCCAAATTTCTGGGTGACAGGACCTCTTTAAGACCAACATGACTTCTGTATCCTATATGTAGCTACAGTTAGTTCTTTATTTTCTATGCAGACCACAAACATACTGCAATATGCAAATGAGGCAGTTGATAGATTTGTTCTGGATATCTTGGATGC
Organism: Engystomops pustulosus; assembly: GCF_040894005.1. Lineage (NCBI taxonomy): Eukaryota > Metazoa > Chordata > Amphibia > Anura > Leptodactylidae > Engystomops > Engystomops pustulosus. The sequence continues at coordinate 61,811,257 of NC_092411.1, forward strand.
AGGTAATTTCTAGCAGATATTCCCTGTAATGAAGTGGTAATGTTCTGTGTACTGCTTTCTGAGTTTTAAAGGATTCCATCTAAGTTTAATTCATCCCCGCTGAGAGGCATATGAAGCCAGGATAGCGTTAAATTGGACTGTTTACAAGAGACTTGACAGAAATGAAGGCTTTTTTTTATATTTATGTGAACTAACAGAATGGGCAGATTAATTGATGTTTACACTTTATATTGGTGATCATAGAATTTTCACATATTATGAACAAAGTCATTTTTGCAGCGATGTTAAACCATGTTTGACACATATTACAATGCACTCGCAGACGTTCCAGCAGAGCCTGAATTAAGTTGAATGATCGCTCCACTTAGTTTTAAGTATTCCCTTATTATAAAGATAAAAACGCTTGCCCCTTTTAGTAGTAATTGGTTACATTCTTGATGTATAGTCAGCATGTGAAGTCCATGCCCCCAGTGCAGCGTCTGTTCTGTTTCATGCTGGTCTAGTGATCATGAACATGGTGGTAGTGTAAGGGAAGGGTGGGCATAAGAATCTTTTTTTTTTTCCAGTGGGTCCAATGAACTGTAGTCCAATACTGAATTACAGTTGGAAACAAACACAGATGAGGTTACTATTCGGAATAGTGTAATATCTCTCTGTCTTCTCTGCAGCTCATCCATACACTTAAGGCTATATTCACACATCCATGTATACGGGAACCATATGTCCCCATTCTTTTCTATGGGCAATACGGCCTTCCAATGAATGGCCATATTTTGCACCGTACCATTTTTGAGCCATATAAAAATATAGAGCATACAAGAAAATTTCCTCTCCCATACAAACTGTAGGGGGAGGAAGATAGCCCAGTTTTAGACCCAAGGATTTAGGTCAAGACCCAGGGTGGCCGGGATGCAAAAACATATTTAGGAAAAAACTCTCAAAGCCGCTCGGCCAGCGGCCAAAAATATCCCTTTTGCCACCCGGGTAGGGGATAAAATATAACTTTTATTGGTTATTGAATAAAAATGAAAGCAACTGAACTGAATTGTTAAAATACACAAGGGGCAGTAAATCGGAGGTCGAATATAGCAGGTCGGGGATGCTTAATTGAGACTGAGATACGTAAGTATTGCTGCTGGAAGGATTGATCAGTTCCCTCTCTTCTTGCAAACAAAGTTGCAGTGAACATCTAAATAGAGATGAAAATTACTCTCAAGGTCATCCCTACTCTGCCTGCTCAATTTGCATAGCCTATGTGTGACTTCGACCTAGGTGAAACCTTTGAACTGCCCTATGCTGATTAAAATATTTCGCTCAACCAGGCCCTCCCGACATGTTTCGCCGAAACTGGCGTCATCAGGGGATTAGGGGCTGACTGCCAGTTTCGGCGAAACATGTCGGGAGGGCCTGGTTGAGCGAAATATTTTAATCAGCATAGGGCAGTTCAAAGGTTTCACCTAGGTCGAAGTCACACATAGGCTATGCAAATTGAGCAGGCAGAGTAGGGATGACCTTGAGAGTAATTTTCATCTCTATTTAGATGTTCACTGCAACTTTGTTTGCAAGAAGAGAGGGAACTGATCAATCCTTCCAGCAGCAATACTTACGTATCTCAGTCTCAATTAAGCATCCCCGACCTGCTATATTCGACCTCCGATTTACTGCCCCTTGTGTATTTTAACAATTCAGTTCAGTTGCTTTCATTTTTATTCAATAACCAATAAAAGTTATATTTTATCCCCTACCCGGGTGGCAAAAGGGATATTTTTGGCCGCTGGCCGAGCGGCTTTGAGAGTTTTTTCCTAAATATAAAAATATAGAGCATGTCCTATTTTCTCATGTATTTGCATCCATACGCCCAATAGGTATCAACAGGAACATATAAAATATGTGTGCTCCATATGCTGCCGTATATATGCGTGCAGTATCCAGAATCAGTGGGAGGTGCTTTCTGTCAGCCAGCCAATAGTCGGCCATCTGTCATTTGCCAAGCCGCTGTATTTTATACGGATATGGTGACACATGCGTGATATGATGGCACATGCGGATGAAAAACGTTACATATATATGGTTCATAGAGCATGGAAATACAGGACTCGAGAAATCACAAGTTTGTGTGAATGTAGCCTAAGGGTATATTCACATACACGTGTGCACGTCCGGCTATGCATATAGGAGGAGGTGAGCACTGCTCTCCCCTCCCCTCTCCATAGAAAACAGTGCCGCACGGCCGCACACACAGGGAAAGATAGAGCATGCTATCCACCATTCCGTCTATGGGAATGTATATGCAGCCGCATATTTGTTCCCCAGACGGTCGTGTGAATGAGGCCTGAGGTCATGTCCAGACAGATCAGATATGCCACTACACCGCCGCAGTTATACAGCAGATGCTCTATCTGTTATGTGTTTTGCCACTACAAATCTTCTGTAGATTTTTCTATTCTCAAACTCTATAATGTATCAATTTATAAAGTGCCTTTACAGGCAGTTTTTATCTGTAGGTAAATTTTGAGCTTATAGATTCCCTTTAAATAGGATGTGAGCTCCGGTAATAAGCTAGCACCCTAGCATGTGGTGGGTGCCTGCTGTTTTTCACAGCAAATAGGTATATCCAACAACAGTGCACGTGACTCGAGATAAACACCCCCCCCCCCAAATTAGAGTGGATGTACGACTAAAGCCATTTAGTGCCTTGGAGACATTGTGAACATAGACTTACTAATAAAAAATGGGGATACTTACAGGAAACCTACTATCAGAAATGGAGAGACTACTGGGGTGTGGAGTAGCCTTTGCTCCCGCTCACTGAAAAGGCTACTCCACACCCCAGTAGCCTCTCTGGAAAATTTACATACTAGCTAGATAAAGTTTACCCTAGTATAGAGAGCACTATAGGGTTAGCTAAAGATAGATTAGGGTTTAGTATCGTTCATAAGAACCTACCATCAGATCTATCTTAATAAGTAGATTTCTGATGGTAGGTTTCCTCTCTGAGACACATATCCCCTGCCACAAGAGTTTTGCGTGTTCACTAAGAAAAGGCTACACTAGAAATGTAAAAGCGACAATCCTACTCTATATCAAATTTTGGTCATAATTAAAAGGCATGATAGTAAATATTCAATTTTTTGGTGGAATTAAAGTAAATAGTACAGTATCCAAAGCAAAAATAAGACTGTATATACAGAGCATTACAATCACATCTGGATAAGTTGGCCATAATAAAACCTTTTCTATTTTCTGGGTCATGGTTAAAAGTTCCTGTATGTTTCAATTGTAAATCACATAACCTCTGGAAAACGAAGGCTCATAGATGAAAGGGCTCTATTTTATGATTATGATCTAAGATTAAAGGAAACTTTGATCTTTTCTTGTTTTAACTACTGTGCATCTGAATTATACTCTATTGACTTGATTCCTAGTAATTCCTTTTTAGTCACTTAAGTGATCATGGGAATTTATGGGAGAGATGTTGGGGCATGGATTGGATGCCATAATGAAAAGTATTGCACATTTGTGATATTGATGTAACTCCTACTCATTATGTAATAGAATATCAAGGAAGATGACAGCTGTAGAGTAAGTAAAATGTGATAAAACATCAATGAACTAGACAAAATATCAAAAGCAAATTTCTGATTTGTGCCTCACTTACATGCTGAACTAAATTGGAAAAACATTTCACATTCTAGACTGGGCTGCACCTCACATGCTTGCACATAATTTTTTTAACAAAAATATGTTATTTCTTTTGGAGATGATAATATATGAATACATTTTCCATCATATAGTCCAGCATAAATTATGTAAATAGCAGCTAAAAGCTAGCAATAATGATTCTTTAAGGCAATAGGGCCCACATGGTGGCCTCTGAAACAGTTTGTTTGCCTGTGTCTCCTCATGCATTCTACCTCTCCTCAAGACCATTCACCTCCCTCCTATGCCTGCAGAGAGAGCTGCATGAGTGTGGAGGGAGTAGACTAACACAGGCACACACAGACTGCAGATGCCCAACCCCTGGGACACACTGCTGGTAGGGAGCCAGGTAATATTTCTTCATATTTTCCCATGAACCTGATGATAGTTTAGCATAGCCCTATTGAAGTGAATTTATCATTACTCAACATTCCCAAAGGATTCTGTTGTCATCTTAGTCGTGCCCCCAGCAATCAGACACTTATCCCCTATTCTTTATTAAGCGGGGAACTCTTCAAGTCATCTCTTAACCCAGTTTCAATGAGAATCTGATGAAAGACTCTAAGTAAACCCTTTCCGACGCAACCATTTTGACATTTTTTTAACTCACTGATGTCCAAAAGCCACAGCATTTTATGTAAGTGTTTTTTCTTACAATTCTGCCAGACAGGTTTTGTTTCCATGGAAAGATGGAAAAGGTTTTTTCTAATCTGTAAAACTAAGCTGCTAGTCACTGCATCAAGACTGGATGATGACCATGTCCTGTATTATACACTAAGGCTATCTGCATATGCAGCTGATTGGCTGTGGAACTTGCCCCACCGGTAATTCTGCAATCTACAGGCATTAGGCATCATCAGGCTGATGAGTTTTTTTTCCACAATTTACATGCTGTGGTCAATCAGCTGTTGAAAGTTGGTTCTACTGCAGATTTTTAACACAATGGAGAACATATACCTTTGTTTTGGGTTTTGTGTCCCTCCTTTTTTTCTTTTTCTTAGGAGTTTTCCCTTTTTAATAATAATTCCTTTATTTATATAGCGTGCACCGATTATGTCATGCTAGACTGTACCCATGGCGCTCACAATCTAATCAAGAATTTTTAAATAAAAGTCTTGTATGTTTACAAAAAGTGACTAATACCAACAGTTACTTTCAGAATCCTCTAAATGCTGAGTTCAGAGCCTGTGAGCCACACTCATGACTGCCTTACTGGGATCTGATAGACAACTGCCTTGCAGTATCTGATCTCTGGGAAGGTGGGCGGTTTCATTCTGAAGCTCTGTGTAAGTTTTATCAGTTGATTAATGCAGGGCCAAGCCAGTCAGCTGCTGGGGGCGGAATCCAGAAGCGGGATACATTCCCATGGCTCTGTTCTCTCATGGCTGGTAATTGTTTCTTCTGTGACCTGACTCTGTGTTTCTCAGCCTGATTAAGTACTTCTGAGTCCTGTGGTACTCTGGCATGTTTTCCTGCTCCCCGTTCCTGACTCTGTGTACCTTAGCCTGATCCATTATTTCTGTGACCTGTAGAACTACCACCTGTTTGTGTTTACTGGACCTGAAACTAAGCCTGAATTGTAACCTGTGTCTGAGATGGTATATATCCTAAGCTGGTTCCCCTTAACCCCAGGCTGAACTGTCTATCACCTTTGCCTGATCCTGTTTCCTTGCTGATCCTGAATCTGCATATGGAACCTTGTTACCTGCTGAACCTGTAAATTGTATCATGTTTTAACAAGAACTCTGAACCTTGAACCTGTACTCTGTACCCTTTTTCAGAGCCTGCACCCTGTTCCTGAGCTTGTACCCCTGTTCCCTGATACTCATACATCTGCATATTTATCTTCCCTGACAGAATAAATATCTACAGCATTTATCTGAAACTATGACAGTTACCCATTAAGACTTTAATGACCATAAAGAAATGGGGAAGATAATTAAAAGAGCACCATAGCACCCCAACACGCATTCTACCTTCACTTTCTCAAGGGGTGTCAAAATAATGGGAAAATAATGGACGTGGGTACTGATCCAATCAAAGGTGTTGCATTTGGTACAGTCATGTGCATTCAATAGACTGTTCTATCTTTATACAATATGAGCTTCTCTATGCATCTGCACTTGTTTTCTTCATCCAAAGGGTTTAATCACAATGGAAAGTCAGATTGTAATAGGAATTCATTTTACAGCTTACGGAATACACAGCAATTTTTGGAGATGGCTGTGTGAACAGTATAGAAGAGAACCTCTTAAATCTAGCAATCTCTGAATATATTATCACGGTGTATGAGGGCTTTCATCATTGCCTTGTGTTTATGGATATGTTTGATTGAACTATGAGATGATCCACAAGATGTCTGCACAGCAAACTTTGATTTTGCCATTTGTACTAGAATAATATTCACTTTTATGTTCAAAGTAAAATAGATATTTTTACCACTTTATATTCGGGCAGTGACAATACCTTTTGCATTTCAATTACTTATTTGCCCAAAAGCTACAATAGGGGTTAAGTCAAAGATATATGTTTGTATATCTTTCATCTTCTATGGGCAACTGCTGAATGACACAACTTCCCAATCAAAAGTGAGAATTAGCCTCAGGCTGTAAAACCTGTAAAATATAATTCAAAGAGAAATATGCATTAGGCGATCAGTCATAATGTGCTTAGCACATCACAGCAGTGATGTAGAAAAGTCTCTTGTAGAATGTTGTTCATGTTGCAGAGAATGAGAAGATTCCCATCTTGTAAGACTCTTGATATAATTCCTTTTAGCATGGTGCACCATAATGTATATATTAGGTTTCTGTTGAATTGGGTGAATATTGGATTACCCATGTTATACTGTACATACGGCCAATGTTTCGATAAATTAACACTTGGATATTCCTCATTGGAAATACCAGGTCATCATTCTGTGACAGTATATCCACCAAACTCATTCCAGTGCTTCATGCTGCATGTTTAGGCTTATTGTGTATGATAATATTCTTGGTTAAGCCTTTCATGTATAATGCAGTAACACTACTATTATCATAGCATTATATTTTGGCAGATAAAAATAGAAAAAAGCTTCAGCTTATCCGTATCTGCCTCCGTGCTTGTAAACTCTGTGCCGACCATGACGTGTTAGAAAGTCAAGCACTGATGTTTCGTGGCAATAAAACCTCCTTTATACAGTCCAGCGTTAAAGTGATATGGTCACATCTTCAACAAACCGACACTGTGACCTACGTGTTTCACTTTCTGTATAATGTTTCCTTATTAATGGTTCATTTTGCCATTGGATTGAATAAAGGAGGTTTTGTTACCATAGAACACCGGTGCTGGACTCACTTTTACAGAACAGATAATATTTCTTTAATCTTCAAAAGGTTATCTATACATTCAAACCACAACACTTTGTAGATAGGTAAAAATTCCATGGGTTCCAGAAGTTACACTCTCATCCTACTTTCACACAATGCTGTGCTTTCTCAGGCTGCAAACAATGAGTCTATGTTCTGTTGTTTGTGGCCCATGTGTCATTGCTGTGGGGACCTTCACTAACAAACCAATGACCACAGAATAGACAGTCCTTAGTACAGGCAGTTAATTTCGTTGCTCGTGTAGTCCCGTAATCACGGCCGTATTTATGAGCCCATACAATTTCTCACTGTGTGTTGAGTTTACAGGTAGCACCTATACTAAAGCAATGTTCATGTGCAGGGAGCTCAGGCAGCAGAACTTTCTATATGATAAAAATGTTTGGACAGTACCACAGATCTCAATTAAGGGACAGTTATACCATCTTGCTCCCCAAGTGCTAAAACATTCATTGCCATTAGTGTATACTTTTCTTCTACCATTGATTGTTCTGTTGCTTATCACTTTTCTCATCAACCATAGCATTACTGTCCCATCTCTAATTGCTATAAATGGGATGATGTTTCAGACTTCTGTGCTTGAAAACCACACACACACACACACACACAGGGCTGTCTTGATTGACAGCTCCTTTTTAGGATCTTTCCTTAGGGAAAGTTGGGTGTGAATTTGAGCTTGTTTTGTGTTTAGCTGTGGTTTGAGTGATGGACTGCTGAATCAGTCAGTGCTGGGGGCAGTGTCCATAACTGGCTTTATATTCTTCCCAGTTCCTTCAGACTGTGCTGGTTATTTCATTCTAACTTTTTTTATTGCTTGTGCTTTTCAATATCTTTCCTTTTCTGTATCTCTAACCTCTGCTTTGTTTATTCGACCATTTTCTCGCTACACTTTTCTGAGCCTCACCGCAATCTTGGTTTTAAATCGGTTTGTCTGACTTTGCTATTATCTCTTGTTTGTCCCTCTGTGTCTTGTCTCTCTCTCCTGGTGTGACCCCACTTTCCTTGTCTCAGTCTAGTGTCATTGGTTTCACGCTTTTGTGTGTATTAATATGGTGTACACTGGTCTATCTCTGCTTTCCTGTTACCTGTCCGCTCCCCCATCCAGCAACTGCCAGACGAAGTAAGTTTCCCGTCACCTTGTAGAGCCTCTCACGGTCCATCAGTTAGGTCCCTGATAGCGGGTTCATCTCCTGTAGACAGGGCCATATCCAACAGGGACGTTGTAGGGCTTCTTAATGCTTTATAATTGTGCCGCACATTGGACAAAATTGTGGGTCACAATCCAACTGTGCAGCAGAACGCCCTTTTTGGTGAACATTTTTTTCTGTCTTGTTGGACACTTCTTAAATACATGTGCAAGCAGTTTTCACGTTCTTTCTAGTGCAGTGTCAGTCAGAAAACTGGTGCACACGCTTAAATAAATCTGGGCCATTGTCTTATAGCATGCCTGATGAAGAGATAGAGTCTTGAAAGCTTGCATCTAACATCATCCTTTTTAGTTAGCCAATAAAAGGTATCAACAATTGAGGACTCTCAATTTTCATCTATTTAACAACAAGCGAACATGGTGCAAAGAATCTTTTATCATTTCTAAGAAAGTTATAGAAACTCGTATCACAGTTTCTGCTGATGATACACTCTTGTCACACCATTATAATTTTCAATAACTGTATTTGCTTAGCTTATCAAAAAGAATATAGAGGGGAGGATAATAGTAATGTCATCCCTACAGGCAAAGATGGAACTGGCAGATGTGCCTGGATGTAACTTTCTCTAATTTACTTAAAGAAACCCAACAAGACAATTTACCTACATGCGATAAATGGTATATATTGTGTTGGGCAATAGCCACCCACACCTTTGTTTTTGTTGTCCAGCTGCACCTTCCATACCAAAACCTCAATTTTTGCTAAATATGCGAATCAGGCTAAATTGCTTATGCAGATGATCGCAGGGTTCCTGGTACACAACTTGCTAGACACAGGAGTGAGGTAATTAAAGGGGAAAGGCTGAGCGGCGGCAGTGAAAGTGTAGCAGGGGCCATTATTATGGCTGTGGAGCAGGAGCCCTAAGGTAGTCTGCTAACACCCCCAAAGCACTTCAGCCTAATTTGAATATTTCTGAAGTTGACTTTTGGCATGGAAGGAGCTGTTGAGAAAAAACAAAAAACAAAGGTATGGCTGGCATTTGTGAACATAGCCCTACATTACACAGCATCTAATTTGGGTAGGTAAATTTTGGTGATGGATTTCGTTTTATGAATCAAATTTTTTAATATAATCACATTTTCACAAGTACCTTAAAAAACCCTTTTTTATATAGCATATTGATAAAAGTTGCTGGTTTTGTAACACACATATCTAGACATATCCAGTCTAGAGGAGACATAAGGCAGGACACATCTGTAGGTAACAGTACTTTATGTACTGAATGATTAGAATTGGTCGACAGCAATTTCAGAGCAAAAAAAATAAAAAATTACCGGAAACTAAGAAAAACTTAAGAAATGCATACAGAACAGTGTGCAGTTATATTAAGCTTGGTCAATCCTGAATAAAGTAGAATTATACTGGAGTGTGAATAACTCCACAAATAAGAAGTAGCCAGACCAGTAAATATTAGTACAGACAAGTTACTGCTGGTAACAACACACCTTTCCAATGCACATCTGTTTTAGGTGTGGGTTATTTTTTACACAAATTAATTTCGGATAATTATTTTTCTCTATAATATGTGATGGTTATGACATATAAATGTATAGGCAAATTGTTTACTGGCTCAAAATTTTACTTACAATTTAAAAAGTAGAGATTGGAAGAAAGTATCAGAAAAAGATTCTGGGTAGTGACCCAAAACTACATAAATTGACATAAGATTGTACAAGGTTATAAAATACTGTTTCCATTTATGGTATATTGTAAATATCTTACATTTTAATTTCTTAAACAAATAACACCAGCATTATGAGTTTACAGAGGACTTAATGATGAACATGTATCCTTCTGAAAAATCTGGTGGTGGGCTGTGCTGTTCCTGCAACATTTTGATGAGGGGCAGGAACACCACCTTCACGACCCCTTCAAGCCTCTCCATAGTCACTTGGCAGTGAGGTGGAATAAGAGGGTAAAAAGGTTGCAATTACTCATATGTATAAAAAAGAATGCTTTTGGGACATTCTTGACATATCCTAAATTAGTCTAGAATGTGGGAATAGCAAACCACAAAGTCAATAATTTAGCACAAAAAGTTGGGCAGATATGATTAAGTTACAAGAATTGTCCTAGACACATTTTTGCCACATCTGGACAAATTTTCTGTTAAAATTAAACAAAAAGGTGGTATAAATTAGACTAAATTATATAAAGCTGCAGCAGATTATCATCTACCGTCACCCACTATGATATGATGAACCTGGTGCATCTGAGGACTTCTTATAGTAGCTATAATGCAACAGAATTAGTATATATGAGCCATAATCTTTCTGTATTATATCTTATCTTTGTATTTTCTTACAGAATTCTTTACACATGAACTGCCAGATTACATGAACACATCGAAAAGTCCACACACATACAATAGTCTACACATCTCCAATAATCTACACACATACAATAGTCCACACACATAAATTAGTCCACACATAAAGTTGAAAAGTAATGTTTAGTCAGTGCTGCACCCCTTTGTATTTCCCTTACCGGTACATGTATAAGACTTGTTTTAAGATATGCTTGTCCATATTTTCGTAACAAAGCATTTACATGCTGACATGTGATTGTATCTTCATGCTGTTCTAAAAAAATTCCCAATAAAACTTTATTCTTTATATCTAACAGGTGAAAAGCTAGAACAATTTCTGAGGTCTCTAAACAGCAGCAAACCACTTTATTTGGGGCAAACCGGACTTGGGAATATCGAAGAGCTTGGAAAACTTGGACTTGAACCGGGAGAAAATTTCTGCATGGGAGGTCCAGGGATGATCTTTAGCCGTGAAGTATTACGAAGGATGGTGCCACACATTGGTGAATGTCTGCGCGAAATGTACACAACACATGAAGATGTGGAAGTGGGAAGATGTGTGCGGAGATTTGGTGGAACTCAGTGTGTATGGTCTTATGAGGTAAGCCATGATATAGCATAAGGTACCTTAAAATAAAAGGTCATTTAAAGTTGACTTTAAAATGGAAAAAAAAAATGTTTGCATTGTTTACAAACACCAACCAATTAACAAAATTTTTTTTTTTCATAGCTTTCATAGCATTTTCTACAAAAACAAATATCAGTCAATGTGTTGCCTTATAATGTTTTTTTTCCATAATCATTTTTCACAACAAGTCCAGGTGCAACCAACAAAGAGCATTACAGTATAATAAGAGCATGTCGTTTCTACAAAATGTGCCGGTTAGTTACATCCCAATTACAGCAAATTGGATTACAATAACGAACCCAAAGAAACTAAATCCACAGGTTCTATGCTTTTTTCTTTAATGTTCCTATGATGATTTTGACTCTCGTTGGTCCATGTTCCTGGGTCCAATTAAGTTGCTAGGGCTGTTTTAAAAGACCAATCAAATGGCAATATGTGTAATTATTTTAAATTTACTTTATTTTTCGAGTTGGGTTGAGACTATTTTAATTTCTATTCTGCAATGCTATTGGTGTAACTGCTGGTTATTGGCGTAATTGCAGTTGGGGATTGTATGAATATTGTAATATTTGGACACATAAAAGTAATGAAAAAGACTGTTTTGACAGAAAAAAGGTGAATGGTTGTATTTGATGAAAATATGTGAGTGTATCTGCATTGCACATGTTTTATCTTATAAGGAAACACTAGTAGGCAGGAAAGTACAGAAAAAGGGGCATAACATTTGGCAAACAAAAATGTAATAAAAAGGCTTTTTCTGAAAAAGAAAAAAGAATCTTATCTGAAGGCAAGTTCACTTTTCCAGTAAAAAATTGATTTAACATCAGGGATCAGTGTGTGTGAAGCTCCAGTATTTTATCATGTGGGGGCAACTTGGTTGAAGTGCCTAGTTGAGCGTGTAAAATGGCTGAAAGGTAGTCAGCAGTTTTGCCCTCTTCAATAAGCTGACAGCACTAGACAGATAAAGTCTAAATCAGTTAAATATTCCTCGGTGAATGGTCGTACTATTAACGCTTTAATCCAGCTTGTGCCAAGAAATCTGTTGTACGGTCACTTTTCTTTACAAGGGAAAGAAGATCATATGTATGTTTCAACAAATCTAATGAGATAGGAAGATGCACATGAAATGACCCAGAGAAGCACAAAACGACTTCACTTTTCTGATTAATACTTGAGGCTATGAAAAGACGCAAGGGCGAAAATGAAAAACTTGTACTGGGAAGTGCAATAACTGAATTTCATCTTTTAGTTTCCTTTATGTGCAAAACTCATTTACAAATGTCTACGGATGTGTTGACATGCCAGTATGGACAACATGCCGTAGTGTCCCAAACGCGTGGATGTGCTCCATATTACGCTTGCTCTACATTTTTGTATTTTTGGTATTTTTCTATTTTTTAACGGGATGCAATAAAGGATATGGACTTAACACGATTGCCGGTTCTCCAATATATCTACTATGCGTTACTAACCTGAGTCGGCACAGAATCTTTGTTGCGGGAACCGTTCAAACTGTGAATGAAATCAGAAAATATTACAACTTTGCAGTATTGATGAGCTGTGGATACTTCTATTATTAGTCACTGCTATAAACACCATCTTCTGATTAACTCTGGGATTTATTTCTGGTTTTAGTGGTTCTGTTTGGTGGTGACCACAAGGCAGGCTGGTTAAATGTGTTTATCTCTCAGAATTTCTACAATGATGTTTTAGTGGTCTCAGAATTTCTGGTAGCATATAACATAAGTATGACCTTGTAGCTGACTGTTCTGCAGATGTTCCCGAAATTGTTTTCCTAAATAAATCTCTTTGGAAGAGCTCCATAGTTACAAAGCATATACTGCACATTACATACATGACGGCTTGTCCTTCAGTAGAGTATTATTCACAAGTTCATTAACAAAACTTACATAAACTTGGTAACAGGGACATTTACCTTTATTCTACTCCTGTGACAGAGTTGAGTGAGTTGTTTTATACATCTTCTGACATCTTCTGAGTGTGAAGATTTTGACGACCAACAACATCTGTCAGAAAGGAGCTCCTCCTTAAAACTGAAACTAAAACAAAAATGGCTTAGTTCCAACATTATGTTGCAGCCATCTGAAAGTCATATACGCCTGTACATGAGCATGCGCCATTGACTGAAATACTATTAAATCCTTTTTTTAAAGGACACTTCAGTATGTTAATGCAAACTTGTGGATATATAGGAGCCTTTAACTGTGTAAACACTAAATGTAGGGTTCTAACTTGTTTTTCTGGAAAGTAGAAAGTAAAGCCTTATGTTCAGATGTCTTCTCATAGGCTTTAAACCTTGATACTAAATGAAATTTGGGACAATCATAGTTTATATAACCTATATTGTATATAACCTATAAGAATCAGTATGACTCCATGTAACAACTAGATCAATTTTATTGAAAAGTTAAAGGGGTCATTTTAGAAACAAGATAGTTGTCCTTGGATACAACCATCCACATGTGCTACCCCTGCTTGACCACCTTGATACAGCATTCGTTACCACAGGATGGTTGGGGGAAATGCAGTAACTTCCTATTATTTCATAGTTTCAGAGTTTATACGGTTGAAAAAAGACACTTGTCCATCAAGTTCAACCAAGGAAGGGAAGGGATTAGATGAGAAAGGGATTTGTAAAAATAATTTATTTCTTTGTGCAATCACTGGTTGTATCCAAGGAGAGCTATATAGTTTCTAAGGGCCAAAATGGTTACATTCATGGGAAATTATCTTTGCATGGGCACATTTATTTAATAACATGCAATTAAAGAAATGTATGTATATGTCAGATTAATTAAATCAAATCTCAATGCCCAGATGACATTAATAAAAGACAGAGGCCCACATTTGTTAAAGTTTTAGCGCCAGTTTTCTCTCTGACTTTGCACTGAAGAGAATGTGCTCATGAATTTATGACGTGTTTGCGCCACATCTGTGTCTTGTCTGCACTGTGTGAGCAGCGACACAAAATTCCGCCCCTAAAGGGTAATTCCGGTGCCGATTCAGATCGCCCACCACATTTATTATAGCAGCTTGACAGAATTGCGTTGCACGCTGTATGTTAAAGGTGTCATTGGTGCACACATCCCGAGCAGTGCCCTATGAAGACCATGCACCGTGGTGCACCCCGCACATTTGTGAGGCAAATTGGAATATTTACAATGAAGGAGTAAACGTGGAGGGTATTTTAAAAATGATTTAATGTATTCAAGGGAGGACTATTCATTATACCCTGTATACCATAATAATAATAATTCTTTATTTATATAGTGCACACAGATTACGCAGCACTGCACAGAGCTTGCGAAATCGGTCCATAAATATAATGTATGCGCACTATATGAGTGATGTACAGCATTATAAAAATGTGTAGCTGTAAATATAATTAATCATAACTTCTATGTTATATTAGGTAGCACACATAGCGACAACTCGCCAGCACAGAGGTGCAAAGATAAAGAGTGAGCCAGATGAAACGTTACAATAAAAATATTTGACATTTTTCATCAAAACTTGAGACCATGGAATTACATTTGTAAATATATATGGTGTTGGATTCTATCCAGGGCACTCATTCACCTAAACTGTTCAGATTAAGACTCATTAGTGGCAGTCCACATCGCGATTACACCGATTGAGAATATTATATACGGTAGCTTATTTGAAGAAGAATAGGAATTTCTGTCCGTAAGGCTGGATTCTCGAATAGTTTTACAGCAATTGGATTGAAACTTGAGGTTAAAATAAGCAAATTGGCATAATTATACATGTAGTTATTCATATATAAATGAGTCATAAGAGACTTGTTACATTATATTACCTCATAAAATAATGGAGGGTTTCTTTTAGTTTAGAGTGTAATTGGCCATCAATAAAGCTGATCAGTCTGCACTTGGGTTGCATGGATAACTAGGGTGGGACATGCAAATATTACCTGGCCCCTTTTTATAAAGTCCTGAAACTGCACAGACACTATTTCTAATTATGAACCTGCTGCCTCACTATTTCTGTAATGGGACCTCTCTTAATTCTTGACTATGACTGGTTATTTTATAGGGGCATTGTTAATAGTCCGCTAATTCTTAATTCTGACTAATTCTGTTATGGGGAACCTATCAGTAGTCTGATGCCTGTTTCTATTATTCTGGTCCTGTCAGTTTCTGTTATGTGGACTTGGTAAGTAGCCTCCTGCTTAGCCTTCACCCCTGACAGTAGTCCTGTCAGAAGCCTACTGTTTAGCCTATTCTTCCCTCTGTTTCTGTTGCGGGGGTCCTATCAATGGCCTGATGCCTAACTTTTCTTCTAACTTTTGTGTTTATCTGTTATGTTAGCCCAGCGGTTAGCATGTTGCATGTCGTTGCCTCTTGATGATTTCATGTTATAAGGCCCAGTCAGCACACAGTAACTATCTACAAGCTGTTTAAAAGTGGGAAGATGGACAGAAGTTTCAGCACAAAAAATGGAGGACCCTATTCCACACCCCTTAGCAGTTTTATCTCTTTACTTGCCTGCAGATTATAATAACCCCTTTTACCCTGTCATGCCTCCCTTCCACATACTGTTCAAAGCCCCTTAAGTATAAGGCCCTCTATAGTCTAACCACTAATTATACTCTCAAATTTAGAAGCCCCCAACTAAAGTGCCTCCTTACATATATAGTATATAGTATATATGCCCTCATATATATTTCACTGCTAATTCCTTTATTTATTATGCCTCCTTGTTTTGTTGCCTTTTGTTGAAAATTGTAGTGACCCCACCTATGCTTACAGCATCCCTTTCCTTTTTGCTTTTTGAAAAATCACTTGTTCCCCTACAGCAACTTTGCCTCTTTGGCTGTATGCGGTGCAAAACCAACAGGATTCACACCGGCCAGCTATGCACAGCAGCAGCAGAGGCACAAGGTGGAGCTAGGAGCCAGTAGCTTCCTGTTTCACCATTGTGCTCTACTAAAAGATGAAGCTGATGTCCTCCAACGCCCAGGACAGCAAAGTCGGACATGAAAATCTGGGACTCTTGTATAGTTGGAAGGTATGCTGTCAGAAGCCTACTGCCCAGCCTTTGCCTTTGTTTCTGTTTTTGGGGTCCTGTATGTAGGCTGCTACCTTACCCTGGCCTCCCACTTTTAGTGATCTAAATCACGAAGGCAGGGAACATTGTAGAAGGATACTAGTTGTCCTGTTCTGTCTTTATGCCATCTCAGTAACCCATTGGCCCACATTTAACAAAAATAGTGCAAACTGCACTAGGTGTAGTTTGCCTGTATGGAGTGCCAAGTGCAACAAATTCATGAAATTTGTTACATGGCATTCATGAATCTGGTGCCCCCTGCCCTCTTTGGAGGTGAGCACCATTTTGTTTGTGCTCTTTATTCATGCTGCATAATTGTGGCAAAGACAGAATTGTGGCGCACGTTGGACAGAATTGTGGCGCAAGGTCCGACTAAGCACTAGCACTTGTCTTGTCGGACAAAGTGCAGCCGTGACACAAAATTGGCGCAGACACTTTATAACTACATGTACAAGCAGTTTGCACGTACTTTTCAGTGCAAAGTCAGACAAAAAACTGGTGCAAATGTGTATAGTCATAAACTGGGGATTTTTTCTCCGGTTATTATATGTACTAATGTACCATGGCATGCACTGTTCTTACAGGAGGATGGGGAAAAGGTGCCCATTAGGGGCTTTACATGCTTCTCTATGGACCAGTTTAGGCCTGTGTAAAACTATGATAAAGTAAATCTAATAAGATCACAACAGAAATATTAGATAATGTAATTCTCCGTACAGTGCAGCATACACCACTGTATAATATGATATCTACACTAATTATTGTAATGTATCTGTATCTAAAGCTGGCTATTTATTTTCTGCCTGGTTATAGTGGGGCTCATAGTGTCGTGATTCCATGAAATCTCATTCATTAGACTTTAAAATGCAATTAAACTCCTCTCTATTTATGGGGAGTCACCTAGATAAAATATCAAAGTAGCAACACAGTATATCCTCCCTGGGGGTTACTACACATTTTTTATTTTCTACAACTTGCTCATTTACACGGAAGGATAATTTGAAAAAGGCAAAACAGCCATAAATTTATTTCTCAAGCCATTTCATGACAAACCAAATTCCAGCTTCCATAGCTACAGGATACGATTAAATGTCATGAGAGCTGTGTGTTATAAAATGTTTCTTATTATACCACTCTGCAGGCTGGTAAAGGAGCTTCTGCTATCTGGATCCACAAGCAAACTCTCGGTAATGATATTTAATGGACCATCCCCTTTGCAGTGGATATTTAAGACATTGGGGCACATTTACTTACCCGGTCCAGTCGCGATCTTCCTGTGCGTTGTCTGATGAGGATTCGGGTCTGTCACGATTTACTAACATCGTGGGCCCAATATCCATCAGGTGTCGCTGCTGCGCCGAGGTCCGCCAGAGTTCACCTTCTTCTTCCTGGTGAATGTAAGTGCGTGTCTTGCGACACAAATCGTTTTTTAAATTCCACGTTTTTCCGAATCCATCGTGTTTTCCGACGGCCACGCCCTTCATTTCTGTCGCATGAAAGCCGCCGCCGATGTGCCACAATCTGATCGCGTGCGCCAAAATCCCAGTGGAATTCGCAGCAAAACGGAAATATTCGGGAAACCTGACAAAACGTCGGCGTTCGGACCCTTAGTAAATGAGACCCAATGGGGGTCATTTACTTACCGGGTCCTGGCGCGATCCAGTGGCGCGTTCCCAGACAAGGATTTGGGTCTTCCGGCGATTTTCTAAGGTTGTGTGCCCGATGTCCACTAGGTGTCGCTGCTGCGCTGAAGTCCGCCGAGGTCCGCTGGAGTTCACCAACCCATTCTCGGTGCATGTGAGTGATTGATTTTGCGACACAATAATGCCCCCCGATATCTGTCGCGTGAAAGCCGGTGCCAAATTGCGCCAAAATCCGATCACGTACTCCAAAATCCCTGCGGAATTCAGCACAAAATGGAAAAATCGGGAAACCCAACCAAAGCTCAGCCGTGGAGTAAATGAGCCCCAATATGTTCTACACTGTTAATTGTAAAAGGTCCCGATTATATCTACTATAGACAGTATTAAGTAGCGGTCCTGGTCAGCTGTGTAGGCATTCCTTCAAAATCTGTTTGTTGTTCGTAGCAGCAGGACTGTGAAAAATTGATTTTGTAGCATATTGAAGTGCACTGAGTGTGTGTGTCCTCACACTGCTGTGCTCTTAGCTCTTTGCTATAGTATCTATTATCTGCTCCTGAAGCAAATATCTGATTGATGCTAAAGCTCTTAGCAGAAGAGAGGGACTTTGGATCAAATCCATGTAAAGAGCTGGGAGCATATCAGTTTGTCATTCCATTTGGGAGAAACTAGAACACCCAAATATATTGAGTCCTACTGCTACTAACAACAAAGACAATAGACAACTTTTATCCAGGAAAGCTACATAGTCAAAACTTTTCACAGGTTCCTATTCACATAACTATTTATATTATACAGGCGGTCCCCTACTTAAGAACACTCAACTTACATACGACCAATAGTTACAAACGGACCTCTGGATATTGGTAATTTATTGTACTTTAGTCCTAGGCTACAATAAACAGCTATAACAGTTATCAAATGTGTCTGTAATGAAGCTTTATTGTTAATATTGATTCTTATGACAACCCAACATTTTTAAATTCCAATTGTCACAGAGACCAAAAAAGTTCTGTCTGGGATTACAATGATAAATTATACAGTTCCGACTTACATACAAATTCAACTTAAGAATAAACCTATAGACCCTATCTTGTATGTAAACCGGGGACTGCCTGTAAACTTAAAACTTTTTTTCCACTCTCATATATGTCTATAATAAGTAACATTAATGATCAAATACCTGAAAGCGTAACTAAACTTTAAAAAATGCATAAATTATTAGATGATAATAGAAAACTTTGTATTATCCTTTGTTAAAGAAATCTGTAGCTGTGCCATTGATTTCCCCTGTTTTTCTTCATTATTTGAGCAGCTTGTGTATATCAGCTTTTTGTCCTGTATCCACTGACAGCTGAGAGATAGGTAACCTGATAATGTTTCTAATGAGTTAACAATTGGCCTCCTTTTCGTATCTCTATACATATATATATACATATATATACATATATATATATATATATATATATATATACAGAACTTCAGATGCACTGCTCAGTACTGGAGAAAGGGCAGAAAAAGGCAATGCCAAGCTACTTTCTTTATTAAGAAAGCAGCTTCATAGCTTCAAGCTTAATATTATCTGTTATAATCCTCACTAACACATTGATTGATTACCTTTTTTAAACACCCGCAAGGAAAGCTATCAATTAATGTGTGTGGGAGGAGTAAGCAGGATTTTTAATGTGACCTTGTAGCCGTGTTAGTATTTACTTTGCATTCCTCCATCATATACTGATAGGGATGCAGTAAACGCCTATAGCAGTTTGCTGTAAGACATATCAGGTCTCAAGGCAGCAATTTTATTCTGTACTTTTCATTAACACCATAACACAACATAAACACATAAGAGTGGTAAAAACAGAGAAATGTTACTTTACATAAGGACTCAAGGTCACCGGAAAGAACAGTATCAGGAAAATGGTTCAGAAAAGTAGGTAGCAAAAAAAAGTAGAGTAGAAAATCACCAAGATAAAAATAAAGAAATGAGTTGATTATATGCCAGCGACTTCTGCTGGAAATATTACCCGCTAAAGAGCCAGCCTGCATGTAATACGCTTGTTATCTGCTTAATCATCTCCTGATTTATTTCCAAGGCGATCTACAGAAGGGAATTTGTGCTTACTATTGGATGAACTGTTGATTCTTCATAATAAAGAAGCCTGTATAATAGGCAGCAAATCTAAGCAATCTGTACTTTTAGGATGATTTGCTTGGCAAATAAGTTGTTTTTATGGCCCAGTGAAGTCATTTCATTTATAAACTGATTAAAGGTGTCTAATAAACAACCTATGGCAGTGTTCATATAAGAAAAGCCTACATAGACTTTGAAGTATTATGAGGGAAAGGATATCACAGATACAAATTAAAAGGAGAGATGCTATGTACCTAATTGTGGGAACATCAAAAACAAAGTTCTTTGAAGCCCAGAGTTTTATGTATTTGCATAAAAAGTTGAGTTTTTGATCCATAAATTATGCAGAAAGAACTGTTAAGGCTTCTCTCATTGCACAGGGTAAAATGATTTCTTCTTTGTGGGTGGTTTTCATCAGCTCGTTATCAAAGAAAGAACTTTGAAGTGTACACTATTAATAAATGTATCCAAGCAATTTGATAAAATAGTAATTAAATATAGTCCCTTCATCGTGATAACCAGGACCTCTGGGCCCTGTAGGTATCTTCTAGAATATTAGTAGTGTTCGCTAGCTGTCCTGGAGATCTGTATAATGCAAATATGGATTTATATTTCAGGACTTTAACCCCCCCCCTATTAGCATAATAATTGTGTCCTCACACTGCAGTGCTCTTAGCCCTGTGCATTGCCCCAGAGCCACTCCTTTCCGCTCTGCTGGTGTCTGTAGCAAACATCCGGTTGAATATTACTGTTGTCACTTAATAGCAGAGCTGGAATATGGACAGGGTGCACAGCAGTGTGAGGAGACTGAAAAAGCTACATTTCTAAAATATATATTAATTTCAAACATTCACAAAAGTGCACAAAAGCAAATGGCTACTGCATACAAAGGTACAGTATGTATAAATAAATCATCCACATGAGACAATCGCTTACTGTAGCTGCCTAACACGAGTAAGTGAAGTACATCACGAGCAGCGCAGCTGTGGAGGCGTATTCATACACTCATACAAGGCCAAGCTATTAACTCATACACCGATTCACTAGAAACAAAAACATTTTTATGACTGCAAGGTTACTGGATATGTTGTATTGCCTCACTGAAAATGAATGTCATTCTTTTTGTCACTAAAAGGTGTTGGGTTAAGTTTTATTCTTATACCTTAACCACGGGATCAGGGGGGAACAACCTTATGGGACTAGGATAACGAAGGTTGCGTTCTTCCTCAGTGATGGAGCAGCATGTCAATCATGTGTACAGTTGCTCCATTCATTGTAAAGGAGTGTTGTAAATAGAAAAGCCTAGCACTAATAACTATGTACATTCATTCTGTATGAGAATGTCCCACAGATATCGGAAGGAGCAGAGAAACACATGTTTCTGCCATTCCATCACTTAGGAGGAAGGAACCCTGTTCTTGTGATTGGTTGTGGTCTCAGTGTTATCCCACTATCCTCTAGAAACAAAGAAATATTAGCCAACCTTATTCATTTTCATGTTCACAATGTAAAGGGCCTCTTGGTATTGATGAAAGGGTTCTCTGCATCACTGAGACCCCCATTGATCAGAAAGTTAGGCCCTATAATGTGGATAGGGTCAGCTTGAAAGTGCGGGAAAACCACTTTAAAGGAAACTGCCATTAAGATTGACAAAAAACAAACTACAAATACTCACCTAAGGTCCTCTTCATCCCGGTGCTGGTCTTCCTTCATTTTGACGTGCTAGGATCACCTGGAGACTTATAATTAGCAGGCTGGATCACGGGGACAAGATGTCTGGCGCTTCGGGCTGCTAATTATTCACATGCTGGAAGAGAGAGGTAAAGCCACGTGAGAGGTGTATCTGTATCTTTGTGCCTGGAGTGTAATGACTTTCACACGGCACTGTGCTGCTTTTACAACAGGTACATATATCAGACGCAAATCTAATCGGCTATGAATACCTGTTTTGTACTTCAATTCTCAAAGACTAGGGTTGTTCGGAACTTACAATTCCGATGATGCATGAGCTTATCTCTCAGCATATTACAATAATATAAACAATTATAATTCATCTATTTGCTATCAGTGACTTTTCGCTTATCGATTATAACATTTGTTCATCCATACATTGTATTTTTACAAGAATCTCCCAAGACACTGAAACTCTCTGCCTATACATGGATTTCTATGGTGATGCATATTAATCTTACAAGTTACATGTCAGGTTTTCGTTGAACAGGGTGATTGTTCGATAGGGAAATCAATGATATGTAGCGTAGTGATATCCAAATTGCATCCTATTTATCTGCTGCGGTGTCATTTGGGCTCCTCTGCTGCAGGATTTGTGAGAAACAATTATTACTGTACCCATAAGGATTGTCACACAGCTTAACCAGAACCAGCATGGGACATATCATTTTTCAGATATACAGAATTACATTTTACGACCCTGACTTGCCTATATGAAGTCAGGCATTAAATTCCTGAACCAGGTGGCTCAGGATGAACAGAATTGTCAGTAATAAAGAAGTGAGAAATTTAATAGAATATAGTAGGATATATAGTAGGATACAGGATCAAGGAAATATATAGGGCAGTGATGGTGAACCTTTTAGAGACAGAGTGCCCATACTACAACAAAGACCCACTTATTTTTCGCAAAGTGCCAACACAAAAATGTAATTTGTGATTTATACTCCCTTCTCTGTCACAGTTTTCATTGATACCAGCCCCTGAGGACACCAATATGGCAGAAAATAGTCCCAGGTAGAGCTGTCACATTAAAATAGCTCTGTGCACAGAAAGTCCTGGCCTGTCTGGGACTGCAGGAAGATACCTGGAGTCATCTCTGGTGATGGCCTGAGTGCCCACAGAAAGGGCTCTGAGTGCCACCTCTGGCACCAGTGCCATAGGTTAGCCATCACTGATATAGGGGGTCATTCATCTTTAGTCGAGATATTTGCGCGTGTCTTTTCTTTCTTTTTCTGTGTTTTGGACTTGTTTAATTTATCTTAGAGGTTGATATATCAGGCATCTGAGTCTGTTGCATTAGTACGACTCAAACTCTTCTGCAACTTCTTCTAAAGTTTTTCATACACCTGGTACCGGAGTTTATTTGCGACTTATAAGCCACGATTTGCACCCATTGCGACTTTTCTATACTGTCACATCTGGATTTTAATGATAAATTAAGCGCAACAATTAATACTTTGCTAGGCGAGTGGAAAAGTCGCAGATTTAGGTGCAAATATAACAAATGTGCCATAAAAAGTAGCAAAAATAAGAGAAAAAAAGGAAAAGTCTAAGATAAATGACCCCCATAGTACGTATGGATCAAATAACATAAGGAAACATTGATACAGTTTCTGTGATTTTATGATACAGCTTTTAATATTCTGGTTCTTTTACGTCTTTCAGCTTTGCAATGTCATGTGCAAATGACTAACTTTACAATGTACACCCACATCAGTCTTGAAAATTACCATGTTAAATAACTGCTTTCTTATCCTGACAACAACAGGCACAAAATTTATACCTCTCAGAAACTGAGGCCTGGGAGAATTACATGAACTGGATGTTATAATCTAATTTTTGCTGCTTGAGATAGCAAATATATTAGTTGTCGATGATAAATACAGGCAGTGCGGGGTCATGTGGAGAGCCTAATAAAAGGTTGTGTATCGTCAAAAGCTCGGAAATTACCCTGATTTAAAGCCTCACTTCAGCAATATGGAGATAAGATCTGTGTGTTCTGTCTGAGCCGCTCCTTCTCTGATTTGTTCTATATAATATGTCACAACGTGTAGTGGATGTGCCATTGCCTGCAGAATGGTGACAGTAAATTCAAGATATCCCTAGTATAAGGGTGTAGAGTCCGTTCGGGTCCTTCCTCAAATAATTAAGTTCAACTGCGCTACCAGTCATAAAACATTAGAGGAGATTTACTAGGAAAAATGTGCTGGAATATGGGGAAAATGGGCAGAAATACTCTCAAAAATGCATTGAACCACATTTATCATTTTTTATAAGCACCTTATGACTTTTAAAAAAGAGGCTTGACTTTACAGGAAGACTTAGCTGCAAAAAGATGTTCGTTCATTTTTTGGGTGTAGACTATTTTAACAAATAGGGGGTGTAAAAGTAGACTACCAAGGCCAATTATGTGACCTATTTATCATCCATTATTCAATGTTGGAAATTGAAAGTACAAAATAATACTTAAAGAGGACCTGTCACCTAAATTTTCGGCACTAGGAGCTGCTTACTAAAGTAAGCAGCTCCTAGTGCTTGATCAAACGCCGCAGTGTTAGTGATAGCGTTACTGGAAACCTCCGGTAACGCTATCAAACACTGCGGCGGGGTACAGTGTAATCATCGGACAGCTTGCAAAGCTACCTCTTCCCCGGACCTCCCAGCTAGCTCCATAGGCCGGCAGTGACTGCCGCGCTAGGTGGCAGTCACCGCCCCTAGCCACGCCCAACCCCGCCCCCTCATGAATACGTCGGACAGCTTTGCAAGCTGTCCGACAATTACATCCTACCCCGCCGCAGTGTTTGATAGCGTTACCGGAGTAAATCCAAGACTATGTCCATCTACATACAGATGTGTGATGTCCGCCTGCTGTCAGTTTGGGGGTGAGAGGAAGCCGGGGATTCAAACCCTAAAATCTACCCTTCACCTCTCTTCAGCTAATTATTGACCACACATATTTCTTCCCAGACTTGAGTTCCAGGTACTTTCCCAGTTTCCTGGTTGTTGGATTGTTTGCTGTTGGATTTGAGGTTATTTTGGACTATTTGGTGGACTTCCAATTTGGACTTATTCTTCTTGTAGTAACCTTTGATGGTTTGGATTATTTCTTGGCTAATAATTTGGAGCATGATGTACCATCCTGGTACTGACCTTGATTTGCTGACACTTGTAGCTCTCCTTACCCATTCCCCCGCACTTTACCTACTGTAGGGAACGTCTTCCAGTCTAATCTTAGATGGTATTCAAGTAGTTAGGCATGGTTTGGGGAAATTTGTGTAGTGATCACTATCCCTTTCCTATCCTTTCCTGACATGTGTCACAACATTGTGTCACTAGAAACAAAAATATACAAGAAACACATATAAATTGGGTCATTTTTAGAATTCAGGGGAATACGGCTTTGATCTGCTATAGAAGAACCTGGAAAGCCATAAAGAGAGAACTGACGGACTGGTGTGATATATTTCTTAACAAGACTGCTCTCCTATATTGTAATTGTCTACAACAGCTGTATAACCCTTCAACAGCCTTTTCCTTCCAAACTCTTCTAATGGAAGAGAAATGCCATTGTAAATCAATTGTAGGTAATGATGACGATTCTTGGAAATGGGCCAGAAATACTCTATGGTAGAGGGGTCTTGTACACCAGCTGTATCAGGGGTCCTGCCAGATTAAGGTATCACTAAGAATTAATATTCTTGAGTAAAATGTCAACTATGGTTGGAATTATCATCATTCACTGTACACATATAAGACAGTTTATTGCTGATTTCTCTGAATGTAAGACTTATCTGGCAAAGTCATCATCATTAGTGGAAAAATATGCTGAAATGGGACAAAGTACAGATGAGTGAAAGGAAAATGCTAAGCTGCAATTCTGAATGTAATGGGCAGAATTTAATATGATTTATGCTAAAATATTAACGTAATGCTCAGAACAAAAATGTAAGTAAAGTCGGAGAAACAGAAAGAAAAAGACATGGCTAGAAATGTAGATATAACAATAGATGGACAGATAGGTAGATACTGTGCACATTTTAGACATTGAATCTATGTATTACATTGTATACAGAAATACTAGATTGCAATCAGACTATCCATCTGCCATGACAATTCAACCTTATCTGAATTAGGTTACCTTTTCATAGCAGAAAGGCTTCAATTTGCAATCATGTCCATAAAATTTCCCATTTCTATATACACACAGGGGCTCATTTACTGAGGGTCGCACGGTGCACTTTTGTCGGACTGTGCATGTTCTTCATGGCTAAAGCGGCTTGCACAGGTATTTAAGAAGTGTCTGCGCTGGGATTGTGTTGCACCCAACCCTTTTGTGGCACACCTGCGCTGGCTTCCATGTGACACAAATTAGGGGGGGTGCCGTCGGACGGTCCGACCAATCAGTTATTGAATTTGCCTTCTTTTTAACTGTCACAACCAAACATTTTGAGATTTTTTATTGACATTAAATGCAAAGTATTGAGTATTTGTGAAGTGTAACATAAATGATACATAGAAAAGAGTAGATGAATGGCCCGGCACTCCAGCATTGCAGATAAAAATAAGGATTCTTGCTTTATTCAATTTCATATAAAATCATTTCCATGTGCAAACAGGATGACACAGACCAACACGTTTTAACAGAGGTCTTTTTGTCAAGGTCTCATACATACTTTTGCAAATTTTTGCTAATTAAGAACACCAATAGTGTTGTGTGCATATGGTTACAGACCACTTGAGTCACTCATTTGTAGGACCACTTCTCCCTCCTGTTTCTACAATCTTTGCACATCTGGAGGCTGGAATTTTTCCCTTTCTTTTTTGTTGCATAATTGGTTGAAATTCTCAGAGGGTTTTTTTTACATCTGGAGAATGGATGGGTCATTTTAACACTTCAATATGAATAACACATTCCATGTTTAGGTGTCGTTGTTCTGCTGGACAGTGAACCTACACCCAAGTCTTTTGTAGCCTTTAACAGATAAAACAATCAATCACATAAAATATAAAATTTGTTTACATTTGTGGATTAAAAATGAGGAGAATAACAAGGGGAATGAATACTTTTTCGACTTACTGCATATAAATCAAAAAAGCAAACTCAGCACCACTGCATCTGTATTCATAGCTGCCTTATAAAGCACATGTGCCTTGTATTACACTTACGTTACCTAATGATCAGAGCTTATTTTATGTCAGGAATTAAGAAAAACCCAAATGAGTTCTCCCAATGATACCATCTGGTAAATCTGTTCAATACAAAAAGAACTTACAAAACTGTTGTGCTGAGCAAGACGTATCCTAAAGAATGCTACTTATTGTTGTCTAGAGAGCCTTATAAAACAGGAAGTTAATTTTTACTGTCAAACTAACAGTGGAAATAGCTTGGCCCTTGTCTTCTCTCCATCTGTTTGGTTTAATGATAGAAATCCGACTTCTCAGCACGACAATATGGATGACCTTGTTGGAATTTAAAGATCAATTTTTCAATAATAAGTTTAAGGAGATAGAAGTGGATGAATGCAGTAAAATTTAGAAGGGTAAAGAGTGTTTATAGGGTTTAGAGGGGTTTTATCAATTTATTCCATAGACAAATGGGGGGGGGGGGGGATTTATCATCAAGTTTCTGAGGTAAAACTGTTGTAGTTGCCCATGGAAACCAATCAAAGCTCAGCTTTAATTTTATAAACAGCTTTGGGAAAATGAAAGCAGAGTTCTGATTGGTTGCCATAGACAACTAGAACCATTTTGTTCTAAGAGACTTATGATAAATTTCCCTCATAACGAACCTTCTCCCCTAGTTCACAAGAAGGGAGCTCCCTTTCCCACACATTGAATGAAACGGGTCAGGCATGTGTCTTTTGGCCTAGTGGTAGGGCAATCCGTGTACTTGAGATATGGTTATATCCCAACAAAAGGAAAGGATCTTTCTTTCGTGGGCAAACCTCTTTAAGTATCTGGGTATTCAGCTAACATCAGATCCATCCAAATTTTTTTCAGCCAACTTTCTACATTTAATACAATTACGGTAATCCAGAAAGATTTGGAGCAATAGGATAGAGGAAAAAATTAACTGATTACCAAGAATATATCTATATTTCTTTTAAATGATCCTAATTAGCATTACTAAATAATTTATAAATTAAATCTCCTCATTAATATTGTCTTTTATATGGCAGGAAAAGAAAGGTAGAATAGCAAAAAAAAATTATATTTTTCAAAAAAAAGGAGGCTTGGGTGTTCCAGATATTTTTAATTAATACATAGCTGTTCATTTGACAAGAGTGATAGATCGGCATAGACATAGGGAAACACAATTATGGGTAGAAATGGATGACAGTCTACGCAAGAATTCTGGCATATACATGTGCAAACTGGTTTCACATGTATTTATTAAGTGTTTGCGCCAGTCTTGTGTCTCGGCTGCACTATGCATGCCGCAACACAATCCTGTGCGTTCCGTTGTGTACTCGCACCGGCTGCCACATTTATTTCGGCAAGTCGAGAGAAATGTTGTGCACACCCTTGAACTGAGTGAACCAGAAAAAATCTGGTGCACACAGTTACTGCACTTCAAGCTTCATGAAGACCAGGCTCCGATATTTATGAATGTGTTTCCCTGCTGCACTATAGTACAGTTTGGAGTGCAGTTTGCCTTTCTAAATGTGGGCCAATGTCTCCCCAATCTCTTTTAAAGTTGCACCTTTGCAACGCGCTACCTTTTATATAAGATTTAATACATCCAACTAAATCCCCAACTAAATATAATAAATATCTACAAGGGAGTCCTTTATCCTCTCAACCATCTCCAGTTTACCCAATTTTGGACAACCCATTATTTATGTCAGGCAGAGAGGATCCAGGATTTAGACAATGGATGCAGGCAGGCAAGTTTCAAGCTAGAGAGTGCTTCACTTTTATCTTCAGTACCGCTGCTATCTTGTCTAGTAGGGAATAAACCCCATTTTACTAAAGATGACTAGAAGAAGGATTTATCGCACACTGACTTTCGGGGATCTATACAATGCTGAATGGTAAATGGGAAAGAGATTTCGGGATTATTATGTCTGAGCAACACAAGAAACATATTTCTACTTTGTACATGGGTCTTCAATGGCTATTCATTTCAGGAATCTGGGTACAAACTTTTGACAAGATGATATACGGTTCCCATGTCCCTTAACAAAATGTGACAATGACCTTGGAACACTTCTTCATATTTTCCGGGAGTGCCCAAAATTTGGATGGTTAAAAAAATTGCAAATCAAATGGTCAAATGTAGTTATTTCTGTCTTTTTTCTTCTTCATATTTCTCAGATTCTAACAGAAAAGCATAAGACTTCAATCTTTGGCCCTTTATACAATGTAGCTAGCACCTGTATTTTATCAAATTGGATGAAAACCTGTACTCCTAATGAGTGGATATTGAAAGTTGAGGACATTAGGAAGATGGAGTTAACAGCAACCATGAGGGGTACATATGAGAAATATTATTGGATGTGTTTTCAACTGTCTGCAGATTATAGGAGACTCCTGATGAGATACAGTATAGTATACAAAGATACTGCAACAAAAGCAAATTGGAAGGTATAGAATAATAGCCTTAAATAAAGCTGAATACCTATAGGAGATAGAGTCTCTTTGAGTAGATTAAAATTGGGGTTGGGAGATTTGGTAAAGTCGGGTGTTTTTTTTTTCTGTTGTTTTTTTATCTTCTGTGTTTGGGTGGGTTATATGAATAGTTATGTACATATGGTTCTTTTGTGTGTTTTTAGAGCATATGTGATTGTTAAAAATGTGCTAAAGAAATTTTTTTTAACTATTTGAAGATAATTTCAGTAAAAATGTAGCCATGTTTAAACAAGATCACTGTCCTTGGATATGGCCTCCATGTTAGTGGCCAAACATTCACTTTTGAGGCGCCTAACCACCTGGATTTAGTGTTCATTACCACAGGACGGCTATGGGACATGCAGTAACACCTGGTCATTTAATATGCAAAAACAATTTGTTTCTATGTACAATCCCTTCAGCCTCAGTGGTCGTATCCAAGGATGGTTATAAAGTTTCTAATGGACCATATGACTGCATATGAAAAATTATCTTATGCAGTTATATTGTGAGTCTTATGCTAAGTACACTGATGCCTAGAAATGTTGTTTACGTACAAAAAAATTCAATGAACATTGTCTTCCAACAACTGGAACTAGATGCTTTATTTATATGCTGCACTTACAGTCACTTTAGAACCAACTTTAGATACACTAGAACAGTGGTGGCGAACCTATGGCACTGGTGCCAGAGGCGGCACTCAAAGCCCTCTCTGTGGGCACCCGGGCCACCTCCCCAGCATAAAGTTCCCCAGACAGGACTCAAAGAATCTTCCTACAGAATCTTCCTACAATGCGAATTTGCCCTCCTCCTTTCAACTGCATTGGTGTCTTTAGGAGGCTGAACAATTTAAAGTTGTCAAAGAACAAGGAGAAATAAATTACTGCTTAAATTGCCGTGCTGGCACTTTGCAATAAATAAGTGGCTTTTGCTTGAAGCTTGGGCACTCGGGCTCTAAAAGGTTTGCCATCACTGCACTAGAAGATAACCATAGGATGACAGCTGGAATGACACAATATTGATGTGTAGCTCCATAGCAAATGCATAGATCATGTAGCCTCGGGGTAATAGACAAGATTACACTCTTGGGGAGTCCTGTGGTTTTTTGTCAGTACACAGTTGGAAGATAATGGTTACTATGGTTTAACAATGAAAGTGTGGATGTCTTTTAAGTGAAATATCCTTTTATGGTTTTTATATGGTTTTATTCTATTTTTAAGGACTACATTTTGGTGACAGATTTTTTTCATGAATTATCTGAAGAGCGAAGCCTAAGGGATTCCTCAGTTTTCACCCTTTAACTGCCTTACAGATATCTAAACTTTGCTGCTGGGAATCCCTAGGTTTCTCACTTATTTGTTATTTGTAAATTATTCTCTTTCACCATGGACAGATTATATCTACTGGAAGTAAACCATAGAAAACTATAGAAGCAAAGTAAGCAGAGATCTAGAAAACGGTGAGGAACTGATACACAAAGTATATTGGAAAATTGCATAACTTTTACTTACACAAACAATATAAATTATTTGCTGAAAGTGGACAACCCCTTTAAAACTTAACTTACTGCCTGTATTAGTTTCACTGGTCAGCTTGTTCTAAGAAGACTAACCTAGTCCCAGATTTTGTGATTTAGATGTTCTCTACTTGTCCCCATTCTCATCTCTCTTTTTGCCCCTTTGATACAACACATTTCTGTAGTGTTTAAACATTGTCAGTGGTCTAGCTTAGCAAAGTTATTAGCAGGGTTTAATGACAGCACGTGGGAGGATTTATTTATCTGCCTTTCTATGATGTTGCCCGGCATACAGACCAATCCATTGACTGTCTAGCATGTCATGCACTTCCAGTGTGACGTAACTCTAGGCCGAATGCAAAGACTCCTTAGTGATGTGACTGCAGGGGCATTAAGAGTGGGGTTGGTGGCTTATGTTATGGTAAGGATTTGGGTCATCAGAAGGCGTGTCTGAAGTCTGGTTGTCCTAGGAGTTTTAATGTTTGCCAACAATCGCTGGACGGTTTATCGCCGGCTCAGAAAGTAAACATGATGGTTCTAACTTCCATGCTAAAACGTCGCACTATCCGCAGTTGGCAGAATAGGTGGCGTTAATTTGTGTGTGAACTGTGACTTGGATTCTGAGCCACACCCTGCTCCTTACATTTCAGCCCTGCCAGCAAGGGTTACTAGCCTGATTGACAGTTCCTCCAGTGTGCTGCTGGAGGCGTGTCTGGGAAATGCCTTATATACCTGCCTACTCCCATCAGACCATGCTGGTTATTCAGTCTTACCTGTGTATCTAGTGCTCTTGCTATTGTGTTTTTTGCTATTCTGTGTATTGACTTCTGCTTTGCCTACTGACCATTCTATATGCTATACGTTTCTGTACCTTTGCCGCCATCTTGGTTTTGACCCGGTTTGTTTGACTCCGCTTGTCTGTCTGTATTCGTTGTTTGTCCCTCAGTATTGTTTATCTCCTAGTCTGACCCCCAGCTTCCTGTCTCAGTCTTGTGTCGATTTCTGTGTACCAGTGTGAACACTGGTCTATACCTGTATTCCGGTTACCTGTCCACTCCACCATCCAGCAGCTGCCAGAAGTAGGTTTTCCCTGTCATCTTGTAGTTGGTCTATATTCATGTATGTGTGCTCTCAGCACGAGTATAGACCCATGTGTGTTCCGAGACTATAGCCTATATTCACACGGCAAAATTACATATCTATTGAGGTAGAGGTGTTAGTACTATGGGACATCTTTGGGCAGGTTTGTGACAAATCTAGGAATATGTCATTTCTGAATTGGCTGGCATAGGATCTAGAATAATTTCTTTTGGTTTCACCGTATCTCGTCTGTACGTACGGTGCGCCTCCTTCTGTTAATGTTGTTTGTCCCAATTTCCTCATCTGGCAGAGGGTTAAGCTACTTTGGAAGCTCAGGGGTTTCCGCTATGTTTTACCACACATGGTTTACAATTGGAGTTTTATTCTCCCTACATTGAGACAAACCACTGTATCTACACTATCATCATTTAGGCATTTGCCTTAGCTGCTGTATATAAGCTACCTTGTTAAAAATCCATGTATTATTAATATTCAGTTTCCAAAATACATATAGACTCTTTCCATAATAGAATAATACCCTTAGTTAGCCCTTCAGAGAAATAGAGGCCATTCTCTAATAACTCCTCATCTTAATGCTCTTGTAAAACATGTTAATATTTTATATGCTGATATTTTATTAAACACAGAAGTTAAATTTAGTAACACAATGTGCACCTCATAGTATGCTGAAATTATTACATTCAGAAGATGAGCTCCCATGTCATTGGAATGCTCATCATGGCAATAATTTCACTGGGATGAAGAAGAGAATCCAGGATCATTTAACACTTTTTTTATAGTCGCTGTCAGTAATAATATATACATTTTGTATTAATAGAGGATGTAGGTAAGAATTATAGTAGACTGTAATTCATGTCCTTGCTTGTCCAAATCCCAGTATAGAAATAAAAGTCAGTGGAGTAAATAATTAATTACCATTTCCCACTAAAATGATAGCTTGCCCTTGTGTTGCTTCACACTTGGTTCATTATAGAACAAAAAGATTTGGACACTCATGAATTGTTTTATTTTATGACCTTGTGTCTTTTCTATGCTTTTGTTTTTTGTGTTGGTAATAGAAAGCTTATCCAAAATAATATGATAATACTTAATAAAATGTGTTTTAAAAGTTTTGATTTAACCCAGTTGTTTGAGAAATGACCTCCATGGCATGTCAGCTTGTTTGAGAAAGCCGTCTTGTAGCCACAGTAAATGCTTATTCACAGGGATGAGTTGGTCTGGGTTCACACTTTGTTTTGTGTCATATGTTGTAAGGACACTTCAGGAGGATTCCGACATGTCCTCACAACATATGGCACAGACGTATCCCACTGTATGCGTATACAGTGTGATACGTCGCCCAGGGAAAGCAGGGGGAGGAGTGTACATCGGCAGAAGATGGCAATTGGCTGCTGTTGATGAATGGGGTGTTCCCCTAGGGATGTCTCTGTCCTAACATGGACAGTGACATCACCGGGTCCTCCCTCCTGCCGGGCTATGTATGTGCCTCCGCTGATTGCATAGGTCACTCAGGCGGAGGCTGCAGGATAAAAAAAACGTAGCTTGCTATGTCTTTTCAATCCTGCAGGATTTATAGTGGCCAGACGGAGGTCACAACTATGCTTCCGTCTGCTACTATTTATCAATATATATGGTAAGCATGTACTTTGGGTACTTTCCCGATATTTTTACTTAGCGTGTACATAAAATGTGGTGTGAACACAGACTTTCCAATTGACTTGAATATGAGCTGAGTTGCAATACCCACTGAGCCACTACATATTGTATATGAGTTGAGTTGTGCCAGATACCAGCTGATTGGTAGAAGCACTGGCAGAAAAAAAACATTGATGTAATTTATATAATTAACAGTATTAATTACATCAATATCAATACCCTGAAGAATTTCATTAAATTCAGCCAGCTAGACTCGCATGCCCCCACTCACAGCTTATTCTTGCATGAAAACATAGTGCTAAACAGTGGGACCTGCGTTTATTTTCCAGATTTCATAGCTCATAATTTCTACACTTTTTTTTGCAGTGTTGTTCAGATTGTATATTTCAGTGATAAGCAAAAAACCAAAATGTTCTAACTAGGATGGCAACATGTTTTCATAAATGTGTTTCCAACTGCAATCTGCCACACTGCTAGAACATTCACATATCAAAGAAATACAGGACATTGCCTTGTCACGCCAGGGAGTGAAATTCACATTGTACAGATTGTTCTTTTATTTTTTTTAACAGTTACATGGGTAGATTTACTAATACTTCCTATTTCAGATTCCACAAATGTTAGATGTGTCATTGTGTGGAGTTAAAGGACCTGTCCCGCTGACACTTGTAATCTCTAAGGTTTTGGACAATATTGGGTAGCCCTTATCAAACATATCTTTGGTTCTTTGCCAAGCAACTGGTTGCTTTTCACGTGGTAAAGGATAAGTCCACAACTAAATATGTCAGTGCAGTTAACAGTATACTCTATATACTCGAGCATAAGCTGAGTTTTTCAGCACAATTTTTGATGGTTCTAACCACATTAGTGATTCTGATAGTCTTTAGCATCAGACAACTGAAGCATACTAATGTTTGCACATTTAGGAGGGTCAGAAGTAATCAGACATAATTAAATTTCCACCTTACTCACTCAAGCTTTACACGAGTCTGGATTTTGGAGTACTAGGAGTACTTTCAGTCCCAATCTGTGTGTGGCTGGAGGCATAAACAAAGTTGTCTGTGCAACAGATGTGGACAAAGGATAGCAAGCAATTATAGGATTACAAGTGACGGATCAGACATGTAAATGACATGCAGCTTCTTCTTCTCCTGCCAGAAATATATGTATCCAGTGAGCAGTCTACAGCCATCAATATGTGATTGGTGTCTGATATTGCAACTGCAGCAGCTCCAATTGAAATTACCACACAAGTGAAATTTTTTATAAAAATGTTGGACATTTTTAGTTTCAGGACATTTACAGCACTGCTTAGCAACCAAGAGCATATGACTATGGACCACATGTTCCATGTGTTGAAGTAGGGATATATTTTTCCCCCTTTTCACCTCCACACCTAGAGGCATGGGAATTTGTAACACTAGTTATAGCCTTGTTATAGAAAACTGATGTACAAGTTCTGGTAAATCTCACCCTTAACTTGGAGTCCATGATTCTGCAAATTAAAAAATCTCTCAAATATAAAAGAATCTGTGAGAGGGTCTTCTGAAAGAGCACCCAATGCCGATAAGCATCTTGACTTCTTGCACCATCAGACGTAGCTTTTGTCTTCCTTCGTGTCTTTCCACTAAGAGAAAAGAACTGAAATGACAAAACCCATCCTGTATTCTAGGACTCAGCTCAATAGGCACAATTCTCTTAGAGCCTTTTTAATCAGAGTGACAGGTGAAGGAAAAAGTGATGTTACTGTCAGCAGCCATTGACAAGGAAACAAAAATTACAAGGCACTAGCAAAAATGAATATATGAATGAAAATACTTTACCTTCAGGTCATATTTGGAATAATTCGGGCCTCACAGTTTTGAGAGGGTAAAATGGCACACAGGATACTGGATACAAATAGTACAGACGCATCAAAGTACAAGGGTGGAAAGGGAACATATTCTATTTTGCAACATACAGTTCTCTATAATATTAATGTTTCTGCATTAAAGGAGTTTGGCCACTTTATATCTTGTCATTGTAATGGGGCACATTTACTTACCGTTCCTAGGAGTTCACAGAAAGTGCATAGTTCGACGATTGTGGCGGGATTCACTAAGATCGTGTGTCCGATATACTGCATGTGTCGCTTCCCTGCTCAGGTCTGCCGGAGTTCACCTTCTTCCTGGTGTATGTAAGGAAGTGTTTGGTCTTGCGACACAAATTGAATCTTAAATCCTGCGCTTAGTCCGAATCAGTCGGATTGTCCGACGGCCCGCCCCCCGATTTCTGCCGTATGATAGCCAGTGCAGCTGCGCCAAAATCTGATCGTGTGCGACACAATCCCCTGCTAAATACCTGTCACAGGCGTGCAAATATCAGAAAATCAGATGAAAGTGCGGCCGTGGACCCTTGGTAAATAAGCTCCAATGTGTGTGTAAGTGTGGGGGGCAGGATATAAGGTAACCAATATACATCTATTACATTTTCTGTTTTGCATTTTTTTTTTTTTTTTTGCTTTATGTAAAGGGAAGTTTCCTATCTTTTACCTCATCAGTTAGAAATTCCTGTCCATATAATAACTGCAAATGGAGGGTCATGTGTTCTCTAACCTGTCCATGAATAATTGCCCTGCCCGGACCTCGATCTTATATGTATGAATAATAACTCTTACATACATTACAAAATACATGAAGTAAAGTGGCCACCCCTTTAATTGAGCAGATTCAACATTCTACGTGTTATGGTATATAATATATATCCCAGTCTTGAGCCAAAGTTCACCCTGCGGTATGTGCACCGTAATGAGTCCATTACCTGTGCCAACCTGCTATTGGCATACACAAGCTGGCAGTAGAGTGTGTAACCATGACCTTGAGGCTACTGTGATTCCAATTTTTGAAGTAGGGGGCCTGGCTTGGGAATGTTGAGAATCACATCTGCAGCTTCTGTTGGACCTTCTTCTATCGATAACATTAAAAAATTCAAGTAACGGAACTCTACGGGTAATGGACAGTGAACAGAAGACTTTCCATTATTTGTTTCAGTTACTAAAATGGTGCATGTAAACCTCGGATGCAGGTGTGAGATAGGCCTTAGCTGAATTGAAACAACCTCTGACGTCAAAGCAAAGCTGTATGACCCTGAAGCTCTGCTTGAGGACAATCTGTTCCAGGGGTTTATAATATTTTAGGTTATTTTTTTTCCTTATCAGTCTTTATTCGTTATATAATCACAGCGTATTGTGATAAAAGTCACAATGTGATGGCACATTACATTTTCTCAATATCTGGGGGACTGGCTGGTAGAATATTTTCTTTGTGATTGCAATGATTATATTTTGTGTTCTTCTAATAGGAAATTATGTTTCATTTGTGTTCCTGGAGCCAAGATAGCAGCGGTTAAATGACCGTATTGTTTTTGATCATTGCAGTTGTGTATTGCTATGAAAGTGACAGAGGTCAGCGTGGATGGCCTCAATTAGCGGTGGACAGGAGACAACTTTGTTATCCAGTCTCTGCTGTAAAAATGACACGCAGAAACGCTCTAAAACCATCACTTTTAACCTTGATCATTTTGTGTCAGTCTGTCTTCCGTGACAATGCGCTAGCGCTAATAAAATAAGACCCAGATGAGATACATCATAAGTGCTGCGAGGGACAGCTCGCTTTATTTCCTTATTGTTCTACAGGAGGGAGCCTGGAGATGACAAAACTTTTAGAGGTGACTTTGCGAGACTGTCGCTCAAGTTCAGGCAGGGTCACCTGGGAGAGATGTGTGTGATGTCGTGTGATGTGTTGTTACTTACTAACTTTGCTTGGTAGCACAGCCAGACTGTTCTGTGACTTTGATATTTTTCCAGCTATTCTTGGCTCTGCTAACATAAACTGGCCCCGTGCCAGTCCGAATGATGTGAGTCTGGGTTAAGCCAGGGATAACTATAAAAACAAAAAGGGAGGATTTGTAAGGTAACGTAATGCAAGCTCAATTCTGAGTTGGGTCCTGTTGTCTTCATTCTACACTTACAGTATGCCGGCTTGATGAAATGGAGCATGAATGACTCTGAACAGGGCTTTTGTGTATGGTTATTGGAAGCAAATGGTCTTTGGACTGGCAGGTTTATCATAGACTTAATAGATGATCTTTGACTTTGCCACAATTTATTTAATATAGACCGATGAGATGCATAATTGGACCAGATGTCTACAAGTGGGCTAACTGTGATATAAGGGGCAAACTATATCAAACACTGAAAGTCATCTATCTATCAGTATGTAGAAGGGGCTATTTCACATTAAATTGTGGCCACAGCAGTGTATAGTTTTATTACTTTCTTTAGTATTCTTATTTTATTTGTTTCAATTTATCCTTACTGGGAAATATAGAAAGACAGATTCCATATTTTCGTACATATTCCTCTTACTATCCTGTAGGATTGCATGTTCACTGAATTGTTGAAAAAACAGATCTTCATAAAAGGGGTCTTTTATCTTTATGTTTCTTCT
Organism: Engystomops pustulosus; assembly: GCF_040894005.1. NCBI lineage: Eukaryota > Metazoa > Chordata > Amphibia > Anura > Leptodactylidae > Engystomops > Engystomops pustulosus. Next base: position 61,849,438 of record NC_092411.1, read on the forward strand.
TGTTTTTTCTGTCTTTCTTGAGACATTTTTGGCGCTATTTTTGCGCCTTTTTGGGGACATTTTGAAATTTACGCCGGACATTTGTTTTTCACCAGTAACACACATTTAGCTTTTATTCCAGATGTGCTAAATGTCGCAAACGACATTTATCATTTCAAATTGTCTAAAATTTGCCTAATTTTTTGGTGCAAAAAAACTCCAGACAAAACCATTCTCAAGGAAAACGTAGAAAATGGAAAGAAATAACTTGTATCATGATTTGTAACAAATATCTCAAAAAGATATCTGAAAAAAAAAACATTTAACACAAGGAAAAAGTGAGATTGATAAATTACCATAGAAGCAGATGCAAAAACAAGCCAAAACAAACAGACAAAAGATAAATGACCCCCATAGAGTGAGACAAATGGAGGTCAATGCAGCTATAATATTACGTTTCTTTAATCTCTTTTATGTACTAAAAGGACATCCAAAAGATTATAGTAGACACTCTTTACATTTCTTTGTAAACAGATAACATTAATATATGAGTAACATTTACTATATGAGTAACATTTACTAAGGCTCCGCGGACTGCATTTTCGTCGGGTTTCTCGGTGATTTCTGATTTGCGCCGCATTTAACAGGGGTTTTTGGCGCACGCGATCTGATTTCATGCGACGCAAATGGGGGGCGTGGCCGTCGGACAACCCGACGGATTAGGACTACGCGCTGTATTTAAAATTCAAATTGGCACGCACTTACAAGCATCGGGAAGAAGAAGGTGAACCCCGACGGACATCAGCGGGGAAGCGACAGATGCAGGAACTCGGGCGCGCGAGCTACGTGAATCGTGTCGGACTTCATCTTTGTCGGACCGGGTAAGTAAATTTGCCGCAATATTTTTTCGTGCAGTGGTAAAGAATCCTCAGTAGTTTCATGGATTTTTTTTTTTCTTAGTAGTTTTCACTTTTAGTAGCAGACTACATCATAACTGTCCCATTAGACCCCGCTGTAGCAGAGATAAATGTGTAATTAAAGGGGTTGACCACCATACCTCATGTTTCTTTAATGTAGGGCACAAGATATTAGATAGTTTACCAATATACTGTCTATGAGCAATCACCTGGTCAGGAATGATAAGACAACACTGGAGGCTTCACATATCAAAAAAGCGGTGCAAAACATTTAATAGATGTATATTGGTAAATTACCTAATATCCTGACCCCCCACACTTACACACACATTACACAATACATGACGTAAAGTGGCCAACCCCTTTAAATACTTTTGTATGTGTCTCATAATAAACCTCTCAGATACTGCAGCTCAGTATGTCGACTTACATATGTATAGAATTCTGGACTATACTTGTGGACTCCATAGACTGTATGGTACAGTTTAGATCATCTTCAGAAGCTCGGTTTAGTTACATAGCATAGCACAGGGTCCAGGAGTTTTTTGGCATATTTCAGAGCCTTTTATTATGGCTTCACAATATTGTGCCTATCTGAAATATAGGGTGTATAGAATAATAAGAGGAAAACCAAGGAGTATCTCTCTCATATATTCAGAGCAGCAACTTACAGTACGTAGAATGAATATTAATAGTAAACGCTTAACACATTTGTGCTACTCCCACCAATCTCCACAAAACGTTATAAAATGTAATGGAGTGTACAGAGTAAATCTTCAATGTATGCTGGATGTTAGCACTGGTTACCACTCAGAGGCCATTGGTAAGTGTTATTAGTTATCATAATGACCTCAGTCTACTATTCAGCTGCCTATTACCTATTAAATGCTTCATTACTTGACTATTGCAATGTGTAGGGAATGTGTTTTTTTTTTTAGAGCCATAAGTACAAATGGAGAATGTAGATGTCCTGGTTGTGCTGGAGGTCATTTGCTTTTTATGTTATAAGCCGTAATTTATCTACAAAGAATCGAAAGATCCAATGATTATAGAGCTATGATACGCAGTAATTTTACAGAATGCTTTCAGATATTAACTTTAAGGCTATTTATTATAAGGGTTTTGATACCAATGACCTGTTGTCATATAGGTCACCAGAATCAAATTGGTTTAGGTGGTCTTCAACAGCAGAAGCAGGGACAGGCATGTGGCCAGAAGCAGGTCAATGGTGTAGCAGCTGGAGTGCTGCACTTTTCTATTTGCATTGGTGGCTGTTTGGAAAAACTGGTCAGTATGGGGTCTAGCGGTGGGATCCCCAATACTGAAAACTCATTAACTGGTTAGATCATTTGTATAATTATAAAGTTACTAAAAGAAAACCACTGGAGATTGTAGCTTAAATCTTGACCAGATTTGAGATGGTCTAAACTGGTCAAACCCGGTAGTGGAGCCACTAAATCCGATGTGAAGTAATCCGGTATATGGGGAGGGGAATAAGGAGATACAGTAGATTTCTAATTTCACTTCTTGGAAGTATTTGTTGGTCTGGACTCTTCAGCCGCCCAGTTTTGTTTCTTTTCTTTCTTCATCCACATGAACTGCAGCCAATACAGTAAGACTCTGTGCATGACCCTGTGTGAAATACAACAGGGACGCCATTAGCAAATTGCTCTTGACAAATTCAAGCCAAATTTCTAGATAATGATTTGGCTTTCTTGCTGGCATCCATTTTGCTCTGTTGACTAATGGCTTCCTTTGTCTGCTGTAATTTTCATTTCCGGGAAAGTGCATTGACAAGCTGCGCTCATCCTCTCCCTGAACATGTTAAAATGGACACCAGAGCTGATATAATGTATCATGAAGTGCACCTCGGCGGCTCTCGCTCAGTCCATAGAACGTTATTGCCATGGCAAATTTCACAAAGTGTTTATTAAACAAAGCTTCCATAAAACAGTTTGTAGTAATAACTGTGTACTGTAAATGGTGCAGATTTTCCTTTGGCAACATTTCTTATGTTTGAGCTTCCTCCCATAATAAACAGTCCCAGCTGTGTACAGTTATCCAGGAGAGGATCTCGTGGAGCACATAGACCCGGAGTGATCACAAGCGAGTACATTTAATTACAGCCTGTGGAAGATTGGCTTTCTAATGTTTAATTAAACGCGCCATCTCTTTGTGACGAGAGCATATGGGAAATGCTGCCCCGTCCTTCACTTGTGTATTAACCTCCTCATTACAATGAGAGGAAGGCACCAGGCACTTTCCATTTATTTTATTGTTTTACACTTATCGTAGATCTTAATGATGAAGGTAAGGAGTGTTGAAACTACTCTTATGTGCACAGTTTATTTAGCTAAATGAATCAGAATTCTAGTGCAATGTATGGGGAAAATGCCTTGTGCCTCATTTTAGAAGCAGTTTTGACCATTTGAGACACTTTTACATCTGGTAAGAATCAGGGATGTGGTTTCCAGAAAAGTAGGCATAAGGCTGGACATATTATGCAGTAAAAAGCACCTTGTTATAACCTGAACTATTAAAGTTATATTGGAAAGTCCTAAACCTTAATTTTTTTTAAATGAAGAAAACTGCTTTTTTTATGACAGTAAACTGATCCCCTGTGCTTTTTTCTGCTCTTTCTCCTGTAATGAGCAGGATAAATAAGCAGGCTAAAGATTAACTTTCTCTGTGACTGTCTGTAAAGAGTCACAGTCAGTAAAAACAGTTTCTTATCTCTTAAATAAGGAAGAAAGGCAGGGAAAAGGTCAATTAAATTAATCTGATGCTGTTTAAAGAGAACCCGTCATGCAAAATAACCCCCCTAAACTAAATATATTTTCACAAACTGCCATTAGAGAGCATTGCCTCTATCCCTTCATTGTCCCTCTACATGCCTGTAAACCTAAGCAATGAGGTCCTAAAGCTGTATGCAAATGACCTGTGAAATGTCCAATGAAGCATTAGCATATTCAAGCTGTCCACCTTATTCATGAGTGGGAGGTACAGCCACACCCCCAGTGCATGACTGACAGCCTTTATAATGATGTGCTTCCTGGTGCTGGCACCCCTGCAGTCTGTGTGTGTATAGGAGAGATACAACAGCTCCAGGCTGCAGCCATGTTATAGCAGAACATGTCAGGTACTTGTGTAGCTGGTGTCTGTGTCTCTCACCTGTATATTAGGAGGATGCAGCATATCAGCAGATGCAGCACACACACTAGCCATGCTTTACTATACATTACACACAGACATGAGCAGGGGGAGGAGAGGGGAGGGGTAACAGGGGTGACATCACTGCCTCTGACCATGTGACCAGCCTCATTTACATGATAAAAAATAGATGATTTTACAATGAATAATGTATGAAATAACTAGATAAAGGCTGGGATGGGATCATTGTGATCTGCTCCAACAGGTAGTAGTGACAGGACAAGTGACACAGACCTGATGACAGGTGTCTTTTAAGAGTGTCTAGTTTAACTACACATTGCAACATTTAGACAGTATTAGTAATTCTGTTCCTACATTGTATATCTCTCTATCATATTTATTATAGGTCGATCACCCAGCACCCCAAAACACGTCATAAAGAAATTTACCTTATTGTCATGGCTCCACTGGCCTTTAGCTTAGGGTGCGGTCACATGGTGCATTTTACGTGCGTTTTTAAACACATTGCAAAACATTTGCGTCTTTGCATGTTGCCATGTATTTCGCTGGTTTGAATCAGTTTTTCTTCATTTCTGAAAGTGCTTAGCGCCTGTGAAAATGTTAACACAGCTGCTAACACTTCTAGAAATTAAAAAAAAACTGATTCAAATCACAGCGTAAACAAACAGGACCAGAGAGACGGCGGCACGGGATACCAGGGGGGACCGCGGAGGTAAGTAGAACTTTATATTTTCCAGCAGTTCCCACTGGTCACATATGCATTTTTTATTTGTCTTGGACAACCCCTTTAAAGTCGGCAGCGCTGTTGGTCAAATCCCATTGACTGCACACATTGCAGTCATAAGGACATAAGTCCTTGTATTATACAGAAATAAGATGCAAGGACATCCTGAGGGCGATTCATCACCACATTTTCTGGCTTCTTGTACTACTTTCAAAGACTATTTCGTCAAAAAAGTCTGAACTGCAACAGGAGTTCAGAGTGACCAAACTCTAGTGCTGGCAATGTAACGGTTAAACAATTTATACAGTTTGGCTAGCAGGTTGTCCTTGCATCACATTTCTGTATAATACAAGGACTGTGCTACATGGATATATGTAAATCCATCCATCTATCTAAGGCTAGCTGGACACAATGGCTTTTCACAGGTGGCAAACAATAAACCTGCGATATGTTGTTTGAGGCCCATGTTTCATTGGCGTGTTACGTCTGCTCAAGTGCTGATAACAATGGAAAAGACTGTCAGAGTTGCAAATATCTGTAGGAATAGGTCCTGTGCAGAGTTCTGAAAACCTTGGGTATATGTATGAGCCCGTTAACATACATGGACCTTTTTAGCCATTGAAACAGCAGATGGCCAAAATGGACGTTCCTGTGAATGTAGCATAAAAGTAAAAAAATGGAAAACAGCACCATATGCTTAGCTCAGACATTTGTTTTCATTCTATCTAGTTAACTAACATGTTATTCAGCAGAGGCATAAGTACAGCAGTAGCAGCTGCTATGGGGCCCTCAGTGTAAGAGGGCCCCAGCAGACAGATCTTTGTAAGTGTATAAATGTATATATCAGTGCATAAATGTGTGTGCATAAGTGTTTAAATGTGTGAGTATGCAAAAATGTATATTTTCTGAGGGGCCCAATTCAGAAGTTTGCTATGGGGCCTTCCCTTTCCTAGTTATACCCCTGTATTAAAGCTACCAATCTATCATCTACCATCAATATATCCACTGAATCTTTACATTTGTCTATTCAAAATAGAGTTATATATTATATAGCTATTATAATACAGAAGGTAAATAGTTTGCTATATGAAGAGGCAGTTATGATCTGCCAGAGTTAAAGGAACAGCCCAGATGGAATGGAGTGCCGTAGCTTGCATGGTCCTGGTCCTCTTGGCAGACATTTGGTGAGTAATTCTATATCAAAGTCAAAGTGAAATGTGGGAACAGTCCTGCAGGCTCACCGGATTGTTTTTATTGCTTCTAAGGGTTGAAGTCATGAGCGAGTGTCCACTTCAAGCAGTCCGTTCCGCTATGTAGACAGCTGACTCTTGTCAGACACTGTATTGTCTCTACTACAACGTCAGATATGTAGCTCTGGTGAAACCTCTTTATTATAATGTCCAAATGTATTCAATTCAGAGGACATATTCATCATGTTATGCTTATTTCATTCCTACTGCGGAATAAAATGTAAGATCATTTTTAGGTCATAGTGCTTGGGGAAATCATCTGGCTTTCTGAAAGTTTCCTTCAGTTCTATGATTATATCAGCTAGAAAAGCTAATATACAACAGGGATCCATAGTCCGCTGGCTCCTATCTAGGGAATGCAAAAAATGATGGCGCTGGATGATCGAGCTGAAGAACTGTTGCGGGTTTTGGGAGGTTTTCATTAAATGCCAATGTGAAATGTGAGGGATAAAACAACTTTATATGTTAAGTAGCACTTCCAGCTCTTATTGAAAAGAAACTGGGGAAAGAGAAGTAACACTATACAAGACTGATAGTCAGGACGTTACTGTATGTCCGCATACGCTGTTAAGAGAATATTAGTTTAACTCTTACTAGTCTAGTGCAGTAAACAATTCTACAGAAAAACTTTAAAAATGAAAGCATAAGGAACAAACCACTATAGGAAGTAATGTTATGTACTACAGCCAAGGAGATTTTGGGTGTTGTTCATTTTAAATTTGTAAATATTTAAGGGTTCAGTTCTGGAAATAACCTCCATCATTTATCTGGGATCTTCTGAAGTGTATGTTGGCCATGATTCAAGTACCAGGGCACTTAGTCAAAAGAAGAAATATCCCTGTTTTTTTAATTTTATTTATTATTTTTTTTTAAACATAGGGGATGTATATTATATGCACGCTTTTAAAGTTGCAAAAAGCCAGCCCAGGCTCCAACTCTTAGTCCACTATGTCCCTATGAAAGGACACTAGGCAATTATGATAAAACATTGCCACTTTGAGAGCAAGCTACCAGATCTTAGAAGTATGTAAGGGTACATTTTTTGCAGCATATCTCTCCATGACAAATTCTCTTTAAAGAGATATTTATAAATCACACAATCACCTAATGACATCCTTAAAGGGAACCTGTCATCTGCAATTGTCCTACCAATCTCTGCCTCCTTGACTTTATTGAGCCAATTAATATCTGCCACCACCCTGGGCCTGGAAGGGTTGTCAGTTGCTTGACAACATACTGGTTTATTAGGTCAATTTCTGCTGAAAGGTTCCCTTTAAATACATATGATGCTCTATTATATAGGTGTGATTAATATATTTTCAATAATTTATTTTTTACTTCATTCTTTGTGGGAAAACATAAGACTCAACATATTGTTCTGACATAATTTTATTCCAATATTCCTTCACCTGCTGCCACCAACCTCCCCCTCCCTAGAACATTTCCTTCTATATGCTGAGGCCATACTGAGGAAGAACTTTCTCCCTATTCCCAAATCTGCTTCCACCAATTCCACCTGCAATCCCATAACACCTGGGCAGGAATTTTCCCACTACTACCCAAAGTAATATCACCCTATTTTCCTCTAGGTCACCACCTTTTTTTCCAACCTTTTTTCCCTCCTTGCCCATATGTTGTTACTTTGCTCTCTTCACCAGCTCATCAGTGGTGCACACCACGCACTTTGCACACAACACTGTAGCCCACCTCAGGGAGCATGAAGGAATCTCAGCTATCAGGTCAACTGATGGAGCAAAATGAAACAAGGTTGTGAGCCGCATTCAGCTAGGGGCCTTGAGTTTGACATGTGCTCCACCATGTCACAGGTTTGATAATCTTGTACAGAGATAACCCTCTCCATACATGGCAAGTATCTGCTGTATTATAAAGCAAACACCCAACGTTTACAGCCATAATTGATGCCGCCACTTATTACGGCTGTTAACCGGTTTGTTGTCTTGGTCAAAAGTGAAAGCACCACCATAATGTTGCTGATCACCGCCACCAACCTAAAATCAGGGGTAGTGATTAGTAGCCAATCATATCCAGTAGACTGTAATATTGTCACCTTTCTAGCTTCCAAATACATTTCCATATATTTTACAATGTGTCCTATATTTCCTAAATAGTCTAAAAATGTCATATATTGAAAATAGATGCGGGTCCTATCTCTGGGACCAACACCGGTCTTAGGAATGGAGAGGTCTTCAGCCCCACCATTCATCTCTGTGAAAGTTCTGAGTGTATATTGTCTCAACATTTTTCTCTGCTTCCACAGAGTCGAATATAGATTGGCCCCTCATGCTGCACATGGAGGCAACATACCTCTGTTACTGACATACAGTAGGTGATAGTCCAAGAGGAATTACCAGCATCAATCTTCTTTTTATAACATATCCTATGGCTATTTTATAAATGGTCTAGATGGGAAAACCCCTTAACATGTCAGCTCTTCTTGCATGTCTAATAAAATATAACAGACCTCATGAAATAACAACTCTGGATCATCTGTTATTTGTTGAGCTGTTCCGTTTTTTTTCCTCTTAAAAAGTAACTGTAAAGGTTTTTTTTCCACAAAACAATAGCTCTTGGGATGTAAAACAACTTTGCCTATTATCCTTGTTACCTAAATCCAGTAGTTTTTTTGCTATACACCTCAGATTATCTCAGTGCTGCAGACGTTGCTCCCTCTGCTTGTACTGACAAGCCCTGGAGTATAAACAAACTCTACGGACTCCAGGGGCTGCTGCTCTTTGCTCAGAGAGGAGGTCATGTGACAGAGTTCTCTTTGTGTATGTAGCAGAGCCTCCTGAACAGAATAGTAAGGTACAAGATCTCCCCTGTTCCCTATCAGTTCCTCCATCTCAGTCTGTGATTCTACATAACTTTCTCTGTCTCTCTCTGCACCTCATGCTGCTCCCTTCTCACACTTTGTGCACTGTGCAGATAAGCTATTAACCCTTAGTACTCCCACAGCACATGCTATACACTTCATGTAACTGGTTTACTTATGATTTCTTTCACTTATGTTCCCTTCTCCTCTGTGTGATAAAAGCTGCCAGGCTGTCACCGTATACATCCTGTATGTGCAGTGTTCAGTTGATTTACTTCATTTAAATTTAATGGATTTAATGATAAATTAACACAAGGCATCATGGGATCTGTGGGCAAGCTAACTGGCCTCAGCCTGAGGGCATAGACAGACAGACATTAGTCTCCGCCCACTTCACCTCTGTCAAAAACTTTGAGAACAGAAAAAGACAAGCAGCACAAAGTAGGCAGCGTTCAGTTTGTTTTTAAAGGGAGAATCACATATAATAATTTGGTAAAATCACTATAACTTTACAGCTACGCTTTAATGATATAGTTTTTGGACCTTATTAGACTTTATCAAAGTAACACCTAGAATTTTATAGGAGAAACAGAGGAAGAATGGTATAATGCAAAATTATGGAAAACATGCTCCAAATTTCATATTTCTTGTAGAATACAATTATTTACTAGAAGAAACATGTCAGGAGAGGATTTTTCTTGATAATTAGGTACAAAGAAGGATTTCAGATGCTTTACTGCCTCTAATAAAATGATATTTTCACTTTTAAATTAACTTTATTGGTCCATATAGAATGTCAGGGGAACGTAATCTAGATTTAGCTGCTTCTCTATCTGTGTTAAGTACGTCTAAATATAAATTGATATTTTATGGTTAAACCGAGCATATGGATCGCTGAAAAATATGGAACTGATGCAGAGCGAACAATCCCTAGCATCTGTTTTACATTAAAACTGAAGTGATATGAAGGACAGAAACATTAAAACATCATTTATTTCAAGATAAGAAGCAAGGCTTTTGTAATTAAGGATGCAGCAAAGGATCATGTTTGCAGTGTAAATTTTTTATTACCAGTAACAAGAACCAAAATATGTCATTATTAGTTAAAAACAGGATTATAAACCAGATTAAAAGTCATAAAATTCCTTTTTGGCTGCTTAATGTAAACATATTGCGTTACAGAAATTGACGTCATATACATTTGGTTGGCATATCGGGCTGTTTACTAACATGCTGTTTATATGAGATTTTAGCTCGATAGAAATTTAAAGGGAACAAGTGAATTTACAGACGAGACAAATCAAATTTGTGTAATGTACAATTTGCAGAGGAAATAATTTATAACAAATTTTATAGCATTTAAATAAAAAATGAAATCACAACAAAGTGGTAGTACTGGAAGTCTCTATGAGAAACCACAACTGATGAAGGATTTTTTTCTTCTTTGATTGTTACATGTTAAAAACAGATGGGTAGGTATCGCCCATAACAGCTGATACATTTCGGGCAAAAGAAAATGTTAAATGCCCTTAATAATATAATGTTTTGATTAAGGGCATTTGCCGAAATGCATTAGCACAAAATTTCATACCAATAGAACCTGTGGATCGAGCCGTGCTGGTCTTTTTCCTTTTGGAGTGTTTTCCGTGAATTGTTTTTTAGAGGGTCATGAATGTGATCCTGGTTAACTCCTCATTGCAATTAATAAGAATTATGGAAATCCTAATTGGCGTCTAATACTACAACCATAGCACCAGGACTAAGACCTCTTTGGTTTCAAGTGTAAATCTTTATCTATCTTTACTAGTTTAAAAATCATCTACCATCGACCCTCAACGAAATGCTTGTTACCTTGTCCAAGGGATAATCTCACTTTTCTTATAACTTGCACTACTTTATTTAAGGGGTGTTCCCATTTCAGCAAATAAATTTTATTTTTTGAATTATGGAAAGTTATACAATTTTCTAATATACTTTCTGTATCAATATCTGACGGTTTTCTAAATCTCTGCTTGCTGTCATTCTATAGGAAGCTTCTATGTTTACTTCCAGTGCACAGAAATCTGACCATGGGCACACCGGTGCACGGCTCGTTATATCACACAGCTCTGATTACTAACACCTGTGTAACCATGGTTAGATTTCTGTCCACTGGAAGTAAATTTAGAAGCTTTCTATAGAGCGACAGCAAGCAGAGCTCTAGAAAACTGTGAGGAATTGATACAGAAAGTATATTGAAAAATTGTATAGTTTTTCATCATACAAACAACAACATTAATTTGCCAAAATAGAAATACACCTTTAAGGCATATAACAACTTTATAAAATATGTAAATAAGCCAGAGGCGCTCCGGCCATTGTCACCAGGGCGCAGAAAATAGGGGAAACCATACTCGAGTATAAGCCTTGGGGGGGGAAATGCTGCAGCTACTGGTAAATTTCAAAAATAAAAATAGATAGCAATAAAATTACAGGCATCAGTGGGATAAGTGTTTATACTTTGGTATTGAGTACTGTTTTAAGTCATTCTTTGCCCGAACCTCTCTCCCACCCAGGGACGGCGGCTGCACTTCATCCCTACAGTATGCAGCAGCCAACTGAAGGACATCATTCCCTGCACACTTCCTCCATTCCACTCCCTCCCACCCAGGCGGTGGTAAAAATTTAAGATGCGCTGTATGGTGCTGGGTCCAATGGCACCACAGACCACATGCACCACCGCTGCGTGTCTGACAGGGGCTTCTGTACCACTGCTATGTATACGTGTACACACAGCATCTGTCACCCATATGAAGGTCCAATATTACACTGACTCGTGTATAAGCCGAGTCAGAATTTTCTGGCTCAAAAATTGAGATGAAAATCTTGGCTTATACACGAGTATATATGCTATACAAAAAACTAATCCAAGTGGTAGTGACGTGTTCATTGTGTACAATGGGGGAAATGTATGAGGAAGCATATTTGATTCTTGTCTTTGATAATATACATCTAATAAAGAGCAAGAAATACACAGAAGAAAAGAAAAACCTCTTCTCTCTCAGACGCTACATTGTGAGTTTGCTACTTGACATCAATAGCTCGACTCAACACAGACTAAAAAAACAGATTAAGCAGTCTGCATGTTTTTTCAAAGGAGCATTTGACTCTTATGAAATGTTTCCTTTGAGTGGTGCAAGTGGTGACCTTAGGGCGAGATCGTCTTTTCAGTTGCTCAGCGTTTCATAAAAAAGTGGCGATCTGCCGTAATGTGATAAGGAAAAAATTGTGCGCTTGGGAAAAGCGTCATAAACACATAACATCTAGTTATTCTCACCTTCACATGAAAAGCAGTCCTTTATGTACAGCACCAGGATGGCTGAAAAATAAAGTGCTAGAACGCTGTAAAACAAAATAGTGAACCCTATATACCTGATGTACAGGTAACTACAATAAGAAATGTGAATGGTGCTCCACTAGGGTGAAGGATTGTAAGCCCAGCACACTTACATACCGGTGCTCCCCCATCTGGCAGGATCCACTCTTCTTTTAGCTTCCTAAGCCCTTTATAATCCTTCATCCTGGGGGTAAATGTCCTTTAACTTTTTGGACAGATGATTGAAGTTTCAACTTCCATATGAGGAAATGTAATGAAACTGGGTTAAATATGTGCTAATGACACAATCTGAAATAGTCATTAATGGAAACCTGTCACCAGGGCCCTGATTTTTTCTAAGGACAGGTTACTGAAGCCTGTTACAGCTGCATTCCAAATCTACCTTTCTGTTTTGTGTGTTATAACTTACCTTGCACCCTAACAAAATCCTCTGTGTAGTCCTAGGGGTTGGACTTACTTTGGCTCTTAATTCTCTCTCCATATCAGCTTTTCATTCATAAACGTCTGCTAATTTCCATTTTGTTAGCATCAGATTTTTACTGAGGTGTCAAAATGAGATAAAGGTTGACAAAGAAGAGCAGTGGTAGGTCTTCAGCCCTCTATGTTTATATATATCCAGACATGTAGGTAATTCATATTTGTGTTTTGGTACATTTAGTTAGCATCACATTTAAAGAGTACCTGTAAAGGTTTTGTTTCCTCAAATCAATAGCTCTTGGGATGTAAAACAACTTTGCCTATTATCATTGTTACCTATATGCAGTAGTTTCTTCGCTATACCCTTCTTATTACCGCATTGTTTCATTAACTGCCTCCTCTCCATGGGCTGAATCCGTACTTTGTTTATACTTTGTTTCTCTGTTGGTTTCATGGGAGGGGAGGAGCTGCTGCTCCCTGCTCACAGAGGAGGAGGTAATGTAACAGTGTATGTAGCAGAGCTGGATGTGTCCAAGACAGTAAATACAGATGTCTCCAATCCCTATCAATTCCTCCATGCCAGTCTGTGATTCTACATAACTTTCTCCGTCTCTCTCCTCTCCACCTGCTGCTCCCTTCCCTCACCTTGTCATCGGCAGTATCAGCTCTGTGCAGATAAGCTGTTAACTCTTAGTGCTAACCTAGCACAGGCATAGACTTCATGTTCTAATTATTTCTACCACTTATTACATGTTCCCTGCTCCTCCATGTGATTAGCGTGGCCAGGCTAGTCACCATATGCATCATGTATGTACACTGTGCAGTGTTCACTGGATTTGGGAAAAGAAATGGATTTAATGCTAAATTACTTTGATAGAGAACACAAGGCATCATGGGATCTGTGGGCAAGCTAACTGGCCTCAGCTTGAGGGCATAGACATACAGACATTAGTGTCCACCCACTTCACCTCTGATGAGAGAGATTTTTCAGAACTGAAAATGTCATAACTTTGGAAAGAAAAGGACAGAATCACACATTTGGTAAAATCACTATAGCTTTACAGTTACACTTTTTTATTTGGACGTAGGATATAAGCGACACTGAGGTTCTAATATTTTAAAGGAAGCACTTTAAGCTAATTTCTATAAGATAAGGCCACCTCTTGAACAACATATTGGGAAAATGATTTTTGTTTTGTGAATTTTGTGTCCTTTTGAAAAGGTAATTCTAGATTAATCTTATATAAGGATAGTGCTGAACATTTTCTGTCACATTTCTTATGAAATGTGTTCCCTGATCCTGCACTTTCCTGTTTCTTTGACTGACTGAAATGTGACTGACTTTATGCAGACTTGCTGTAAAATATGTTTGTGACTCTTTCACTTGAGACATTTGACTAAAAAGTAAATTTAAATTTATTTCGGGTGATCTTTTGCGTGAGATTCTAAAGAGGTTCCCACCTAGTAGTAATTTTGGTGCGCCACATATGTGTAATCTGTAACCCTGCCATGGGCACTTTTTATTGTATTAAATATAACATATTTCATATTTTACAAGAAAGGTACCGTTTTAGTTGTTCTCCCTATGTGTCATACTTTACTGGTGGTTACTAGATTTACTGGCGGTAGACTGTCACCAATGTCATGCTCGTTACCTTAGGGGTTAACTGGCATTGATGTTCTTTATTGCCCGTTACACCACCCGCAATCGCTGCAGACAGCCAGTAACATCACCTGGCTGTAAATCTTGTGGTTTCCGGACGGCTGCGCAAGAAGTAGAGCTACTGCACATGCGCAAGATTTGCAGAGAGCCGGGTGTGGGAGGTTTAAAAGATGAATTTTTATGAAGGGGGTGTTCATAATTTATTAGCAGACGGAGGCAGAAGGCGCTCAGCTGATGTAGGCCTGGGCACCTCAGGCTTAATAGCAGATTTTTATGATTTTTCAGTGTAACAGACATTTAAGAACATTAGAAAACCGGTGGCAGTTAACCCCTAATGTAAAAAGAATAACATTGATACGGTCTACAACCACTAAATCTTGTGGTAGATGTCCTTTAATATGCATTGTTGGAAAAGTAATCTTCTTTCCCTGCATGTAAATAAATAACTAAAAGATTTTAGGAGAAGCAGCCTGAATACGCAGAAAGGACATAAACTCCATTTTTAATGTCGGTAATAGATCTTGTAGTGTAATACCTTCCACTGATGATCACAGTTTGTGTTTTATTTAATATTGTAATAGTTTATTTTTAAGACCACAGAGCATCACCCGATTCTACGTTTTACTGCACAGTAGGAACAGATGTATGTGCTAAAAATAAATATGTCACTTTAATGTAACCTTTTTGCCAAAATCTAGAAGTACCAATCTGTCTGCCTACACGAGCTGATAGAAGGACTCACATTATACTAGTGCCCTGCTGTGAAATGTATAAGTCTCCAAGGGCAATGTGTATTCAGAGTTACATGAAGAGGAATGCTTTTTGACAAGTATAAGTGGCTTGCTCATTGTCTAATGTCATTGTCCTGCAAATATATTTCCTTATTTGTGGAAGCATTAGGAGCCAGCTAGAGTAAAAATCAATAAAAGGCTGATTTCAAACAAGTGATAGTAAGATACATATTTAGACGTTGAGATAAATGGATGGAGCCTGTGAAAAGTTCAACATGTCTGATCTTTTTATCTTTTGAGAAAACTGCAATATATACTGACGAGCAAAAGGGTGGTAGATTTATCAGAAGTGTCAGAGAGAAAAAAAACTGTTCTTGTTGCCCATGTCAACCAATCAGAGCCCTGATTCATTTTAGAAATTGCCGTGAGAAAATGAAAGCTGAGCACTGATTGGTTGCCATTGGCATCTAGAACAATCTTGTTCTCAGAACCTTCTGATAAATCTCCCCAAATGTTTTGAACATCTTACCATCTATTACAGCTTTGAACATGAGCCTACCATCTTTTTATTCACAAACATTGTTACTATCGCATGCATAAATTTGACTTGCAACTATTAATCATATGCTTAGTTAGGCTGCATTTACACTACGCAAGCTTGAGGCCCTATATACGTCCCCCATAGAGGGCAATGGCCGCGCGGAGTGATACGGTGCTGCACACAGGAAAAAGATAGGACATGTTCTATCTTTCCACGTGTTACAGCCCGTACCCAATGCTACTCCTCTCCATGGTGCCGGACGTATGCCCGCCTTGCCATAGCCGCGCAGGTATACGTCAGTGTAAATGCAACCTTAGGCAGATTCTCAAGATTCAAGTGTATTGCTATTGTTTTGTTCCCAGTGGTAGAACAATCTTTTTCTCCCTGCACACTACAAATTACTAGCAATTTCCAAGAAAAAGGTCACCAGGGAGTCGAGAAACAGTCATGAAGAAGATTTCCCAAGAAAAGAGGGCATTGTCTAGGTCTTCAATATCAATCTCTTGGCCAAAAGAAAATACAGATGCATCATGTGAATACCATGAAAATTGGAGTATGAGCACCAGCATTTGATAAATAACCCCACTACTTATGATAGCCCCACCACTGCTCTGGCACAGTTGGATACATCAAGAGGCTACGGGCCTCTTGTGTCCCGGGCTGGGTTTCTGCACAGATCAGGGCCTGGCGTAGAAATGACCGCAGCTGGCGACTTTTCATATATGTAAGTTGGCTGGCTGCCGCGACCCTTCCCCTTCATCTTCCACCATATAAGCTAGTATTTGTGATTATTTCAGGGCTTCTACATGACTGCAGTATACTTTAAAGTCATAACTTCCCCATGCTTTTTGCCTATCAATATATTGGGTCATTTTTTAACTCTATACTCCAGGTTTCAATTTATTCTGATCACATGAGTGTTACAGTGAAAAACGCTTCTTTTGTCTTCCTATTGATTTGTTCCTGACACAAAAAATGTTCAGTTTCATGTATTTCTTCTCCATACAGGAGGTAGAGAGGTAATTGACTGACTGAGTCATATTAGGGTACGGAAAATTGTTTGAAATTGTTTTTGTCGCAACCTGCTGAGAGCTGAAGTGCATTTCAAGCATATCTGCTGGAAACAAAACATTTGGACATGACTTAACCCTATTCATTTCAAGAGTGTGAAGAGAACTTTGAATGAATTGTTATACAGGGTGCCATCTGTTATTGTGGCATGACAGTGTGAAGGGTTAATGGCTGCTCGTACTTTGATTTTATTTCACAGCACAGTGCTCAATTATTTACAGTGTCTGTGGGTTTCTATAGCATCACCTATTTTTTTTTCTTCTAAAGCATGTCCGTATCTGTGAATCGATGTTAACAATTACTTGAAGCATCTGCTAATAATGTGTGTAGGGCAGCACCGAGGCCGAGTTCTGATTATGTTCAAAGGCTATTGCAGCTTTTTTCCTCAAAGAGGAAATAGTAGTATTTAGAACTAATGAAGCCTGGTTGATAAGATATGTTTCCTGTAGACAATTTATAGCCATGTTGTTCATACTGAATGAGCTTTGTACTGTAAGAACTAGCCTAATGGTGGATATTGACCTAGCAATCTGGACAGTCTTTTACTAATGTGTACCACCGGGTTCATAATGATTTTTTTTACAATAATTTTATATCTAATCCCCCTCTCAAAATAAACAAAATTATGGCATCAAATCCAGTAAACTCTGTATTCTCTATACATAAAGGATTTATATAGCGACCAGCATGGCAGCTGTCATCACATGCATGGGCATGGAAAAAGTAGTAGAAACTAGCAGTGAAATGGTTACATGAAGGGTATAGTCTGTGATGTGTGAGTACAAAGAGTTAACAGCTTCCCTACTGCAAACAAGGTGTCAAGAGAGCAATGGCTTGAGGAAGGGGGCTGCAGAGGAGTGAAGCATCTATGATACAACTTGAGGTGCAGAGAGCCTCAGAACATTATGCAGGATTACAGACTGGGATGAGGGTACAGATAGAGGATAGAGGAGAGCCTCTGCCACCCTTAGTCTTTTCAGGAGCTGCAAAGAGCAAAGCTCTCCTACTAGTTACTGAGCGAGCAGCATCATATGGCTTTCCCCTCACTCCAGAGAGAGCAGGAGGCATCTTCCCTTCCCCTGTCAAATCATCTCTTTGTGAAAGGATAAACTGAAGATAGAAAATAAACTGCTTGACATAAGCAATAAAAGTAACCGGCAAAACTGTTTTACAAGACAAGAACTAATTATTTGTGGAAAACAAATATTCTCACAAGGGACACTTTAAGAACGTCTTCTATTTATCATTCGGTTTTATATATATTGGTATATTGAGACTGCCTGAAATCAACTGATAGTTATGCTAATGTCACAACTTCTTTTCTCACTTTTTCCTATTCTCTATCGCAATCTCTATATTCCACCCTCTTTCTCCCTGTCTCTCTTTCACCTTCCTTTCTCCCTTTCTCATGTTTCCTCCTCCCCTTTGTCTCCTTATTCTTAATCCTCCCATTATTCTCTTTTCCCATTCTCTCTCCTCTCTTTTTCTTGCTCCCATCTCTCTCTCTCTTTCTTTCCTCTTCTTTTCCCTCTTTCCCATTCTTCTCTCTCCCTTACACTTTCCTCTGACACTCTTCCCCTCTCTTTTCATATCTCTCACCCATGCTCTCTCTTATTTTCCGTTTGGACAGAATCTCCTTCCAAGCATTTCTATCCTATAATATAACAGTTCTTACCAGTTCTTTGTTTAATAAGAGGAATAGTGGGGGTCTTCCTCTATACAGGACTAAATTGACATATAATGACTATTTTCACAGCTGATATATATTGTTTTGTAATCCATGGATGTCAATATCTTCAATACATTTGCGCTGCATTTATTGTTTGTTTATAGTTTACTGCAGGCTTTTTTAACTTAGGTTTTCAACTCCCTATTTTTTTTCCATTTAAAAGATATATTGAGTTTACCTGGCTGTCCGAACCTAGTAGAACATTGCTTCATTTTGCTGACAGCTGCAGGGGCTTGCTGGGAACACAGGCGAGCTAGCGCTTCCTTTTTACCTGTTATTTTATCTAATTTTTATACCTTTTTGCTTGTGAAAAGAGCTGTAAACATCTATCAAGATATAAATGGAATAGAAGCTTCTGAGGCAACTACAAGTATTTTAGTACAATGGCCTCCGGTTTTGCTCCAGATAGAACACAATGAGAGTAATCCATTTGGAATATTGACTACCCCCTTCGTTTTTTTAAGCAAATGACCCATAATTTCCAACTTACAATAAATCCATGTACAGTTTTCTCAGCTAGAGTTTGGGGAGCTAGGAGCCGCTCCTGAGCCAAACATGGGATGTAAAAGTGAATAGCATAAAAAGGAATCCCATCTAATGACGAGCTGCCACATTGACAAGCCAATGTTTTAGGCTTTCAAGAGACAAACCACTATTATTTTACAGCTGCAAAAGGTTGTAAACATTGAAAATAATTTCTAGATAAAAAATGAAATGTAATTGTATGTTGTTGCACCATGTTTGGTGTTCAGTTTGTGCTGTGCGGCTATGCCAGGAGGTGCTGGTTTTATCTATGCATTTCATTGTACTACTGTGTGTGAATAGGGATTCAGCTGCCTTGATTACTGGATTGATTTCATTACACCACACCCATCTCCTGTGCAGCTCTGCTCTGGTCCATCAGTAGTTAACTTGCTTTGACTGACAAAGCTCTGGTGTCCCATTTGTGTTCTGCTCACATTCAATTCACTGCTGGTTATAGTCTATTCCCATCTCTTGGTTCTTGTTCAGTCACTTTTTTTGCTTTTTGTGTATTGATAGTTTGCAGCTAACTTTTTATTGTGACACGGCTTATCGACTATTCTACCTGTATTCGTTTGTTTGTCCTGTTATGTATTTTTACAGGGAGGGACCACCTTGTAGTTGTCCAGCATCGCTTAGGGTGCTTGAGGCAAGTATGTTTGCACAACATAAAAATTTACATAATCATAAACCTTATGTTTCCAACCGCTCCCCCCCCCCCCCTTCTTCCTTTCACACACTTTTAAAAGTTTACCCGGCTATCATCTTTATCTACACACTGCTCTAAGAACTATACTTCCCCCTCCCTCTTACAGATGTGAGCTGACCCAGTGCTGCAAGCAAATCTCTTACGTCTGCATGGTTCTCATGTCTGAGGAGTGGATAGTTGGAATGTGAGGTTCAGTGTGTTAAGCATGGTAAAGACTGGAAGGAAAGAGTGGTGTGTGAGATTGGTTTTCCTGTTTCCATTCCATTAGGGGATGGAGACTATTCTATATTTCTTGATGAAAAAAAAAAAATATGACTTATTATTAAGTAAAAAGCTATCATGGCAGACATCAGATGCCATGATTAAGAGTGTGGTTACGGATGAAGTGCGTAGGTAGTATGATGTTACCTGTACCCAGTACCTATGATGGATATGTTTTATGGATTGATTGGAATTTCTATAATAAAGTCTGAAGACAAAACTTTTTGAATAACTTGAGGGTTTGATGCTGGATCAATCTACTATTGTGTTATATGAACTTCCAGCCTGGGTCGTAAAGAAACGAAGTTGATATTTTTGGAGTCTCAGGCAGTCTTGTCCGTTACTCCATGTATTTATTTAACATTCTATTCACAGCCGCCTTATTGCTTTTTCATTGCCGCTCAAAGTAATTCCAGTATTTGTCAAAGCACTGATGAAAATGTAACAAATTTTTATTAAAATCAATTACATCACTTAGGACTCGACATTTTTTTAAGACATATCTAATACTGTAGCTGTTGTGCATTTATTATTAGGAACATGAAGTATAAAAAAATGTCCTGAAAAGGCTAACAAAATTCTGCAAAAGGCTAACATACATACTTACTAATATACATACACACATATTTTTACATTTTCTTGTGGTCCCTATTTAATGGACTACAAATATTTTATATAGTATATAGAGGTATTCTTACAGACAGAGGCATAGCTTAAATAGGTTGTCCTACACAAGTTATTTTGTTTAGATGGAAAAATAAAAAAAAATTAAAATGCTACCTGTACTTGCAGCTTACCTGACCCCTCCATTCCAGAATTGACTCCTGAAGTTTTTCCAGCATCTGTCATATGATGCGCCATCAGCATCTAGTGATTGGCTGCAGTTATGACCTGCACATGCTTTACAGTTGAACAACCCTTTTAAAACCATAGATTACAGCTACCCTGTGTAGCAGGTGATCTCTTTTCCTCCTCATACACTAGGACCTGGGTGCGTCTTATACTTGTGGAGCATAGAATTGTGTTCCCCCTCTCATATATCATGGGGTGAGTCATCTACCTATCTATACCCCTATAGCTATACTGCAGATGAACTTTGAGTCCTCCTCATGAACCAGGGCCTGTGTGAGTGCTACCTCTGTACAGGCAGTCCTCGGGTTACGTACAAGATAAGTTCCATAGGTTTGTCCTTAACTAGGGGACTGACTGTACCTCTATAGCTAGACAAGTGAAGCCGAGGAGCTTTTAGTCCTCTATATACATCCAAGGGTGAGCGCTATATCTGTAACCCCACAGCTAAGCCAATGGAGCAGATAATCTTTTAGTCCTTCTTATACAATTATGGGCGGGTGCTACCTCTGTAGTCCTATAGTTACACCGGTGGAGTAGAGGATCTTAGATGATACAAGAGGTGAGCACTTCTGTACCCTGGTAGCTACTCCCATGGAGCAGAAGATCTTTTAGTCCTCCTTGCACTCTAGGGCCTGGTACCTCTGCATCCCCTTTATCTAATTCCCTTTTTTATATCTGTTCATTTGAATACGCTTGGTTGTAAATATGTGACTTCTGTTGTATGGTATCCTCCTGTTGGCTTTTAATAAACTGATGGGTTACATTATACTGTTTTGTAACAAAATATACATGTTGGATAGGTGATAGCCTTAACGTGTTAGTTTCTCTAGGCGACATGGATGAGGCCACCAGTATCAGAAGAAGAGTGAAGAAATCAGGCGATACCTTTTTGAGGCTAACTGAGTATATTTGTATACTAGTATACTAGTTCTCTTCGTCAGACATGATGTTATGCATAACATCATGTCTGACGAAGAGAACTAGTATTCTCGAAAGCTCACCATCAAATATACTCAAAAAGGTATCGCCTGATTTCTTCACTCTTCTTCTGCTCTCCATGGCTAACATGGTACAAATCTACACTACTAGCACCAGTATCAAATGGTCTGGAAAACCTTTTTAAGTTTTGAAACATTTGTGCATGTTTTCATAGTAGAATAATACATAGTGGCATCTTCCGAAAAATGATGTGTTGCTTCTATTCACAATGATTTGTCTTGCAAGTCCTTTTAGAAATACATTTTATCTGATCTCTCTATAGTCCTGTGCCAACATTGGATTGATCTGTTCCTTATCCTACATCATTCTTAATAATAAGGATTTGGCACGAATGTATCTAGGACAATAATTCTTCTGGGCTTTGCTTTCACCATGTTAATCATGATGCATTCCTGCCATGAAGCTTCCTCTATAACAAGCGTCTTTTCCTGCTCTGCGTATTTGCTGCAGGATAATTATTGGAAGTATTTGACCCCAGTTAACTATCACATTAGCAGCTACTTAGACTGATAGAATTGCAATAAATTGATGTATGTTTACATTCAATGTCCTTTAATCCATCATTATCTGCTCTGAAAATCCTGATAATCCAAAACATGTAATAAAACAAGTCCCACGCTGGAATAACAGGAAATTCCCAATTAGTCTTGAACTTGATTGGAGATAAATCATTGAACTTTTCTTTTACATATTCCCGGATCTTTGTCTGTATTGATTCTCATTTTTGAGTTGATTAAAGTGATGCCATGATCCCATGATATGGATTCCAAATAGAGCAATGTCCTGATAATTCATTAATACCATATACCAGTGATGGCAAACCTTTTAAACACTGAGTGCCCAAACTACAACCAAAACCCACATATTTTTTGCAAAGTGCCAATGCGACAATTTAAGCAGTAACTTATTACTCCCTGCTCTTTCACAGGATTAAATTGTATAGACCCCTGAGGAAACCAATACAGTAGAAAGAAGGAAAAGAAGTTTGGATTATCATTGTAGCTACCTTCTAGGGTCCTGGGCTGCCTGGTACTGCAAGAGGCCTTGAGTCCTGTCTGGCAAACTCTGCCCTAGGGTGATGGCAAAGTGCCCATATAGAGGGCTCAGAGTACGACATCTGGCACCCATGCCATAGGTTCGCCATCAATGCCCTATGCCACAGGTGATCATATAGTAGACGGCCATCTACTAGAGGACCAACGAGTGCGGAGATCATGATAAAATCACATGCAGTCTTTTCAATGTTTCACCCCAAAGTCACATCTGAATGACGTAAACTAACCATTAGTGTAACTATTGATTATTGGATTATTGTCTTAATTATTGTTCTTCTCCAAGCCAGGACTTTTCATCTGAGTGTGAGGAGTCTAGTAGCATATCCTATCCTGAAACTGACAGCACAGGACTTCTCAGGAACGATTAGTAGTGAAAAAATTCCAACTCCATCAGAATCAGTAGAGCGACACTTTTTAAAGGATGCAAAGTGCTTGAGTTGATAGAGGAAGGGAAAGGTATTGTTTAACAGAGCAAAAGTATTCAACTATCTTCTATAACATGATGGCAGTAAGCATGGTCATGGGACAGTTTCAGCTTTTTGGAGGAATTAATGTGGATCTAAACAAAAAAAAAATGCTCTACATGGTTTATTATTGGTCAGCTTGATGCAGTAAAACTGGGCAGTACTTACTGCTTCCCATTTGCCCTCCTATTGGATGCCTGCAGTACTCAACTTCCCATGTGTCTCCCATCACGACAGGAAACACAGGGAGCCAATCAGTGACTGAGGGGGCTTCAACCGCTCATCGACCTAAAGCTTTTCAACATGATTTTTCTTTGCCATAAAATTCCTTAAATAAGACGAATATTGTAGTGTTCACAAGTCAGATTGATAAGGGAACTGCTCCACTACTTTGAATGATGGTCCTTTACTAACTCCAAGTTATTTCAGCACTAAATGTTTCTATTTGTCTTTTTCCATTTTCATGAAATCCACTGGTGAGGTCTGACGTATAAAGCGCTGTCCACTTTCATTTAGAAAGCTCCAGTCAACGTTGTTTCTAAATTTATATGTTCTGATTGCATATTCAGAGCCATTTTTGTCTGCCTTTATTTTTTTTCCTTTTAGGAAACAGGATGACAATAACATTTGAATATGTTTGGATTCCATTGGAGAACAGCAGGCCGTTTTTTTTTTTTTTTTTGTTTTGCCTGGGCAGTGAAAAAGCTTCTCTTATCAGCTTTCATGCTGGTTTTTTTATTGTTTCTAATCCCATATCTCCCTCAAGATATAACATAAGGGCTAGAAGTACCTGCATTCACTATAGGTTTTTTAATTTGTAGCTACCACAAATTGGATGAGGAGATCACTCAGCCATAAAATTCATTGTTAACACAAATTAAGATGTTGCTTGTTGATTCTATTAAAGGGGTTTTCCGGGAATATGAACATATGTCTGATACAAAAACCCATGATGCTATAAATAAATGAATGTAACAAAACTCAATGTCAGTAGTCACTAAATGGAGCTTTAATAGTTTGATTTTATTATTCACAAAATTTTATAGCCTCTCTAAAGTAGGCGGAGTTATCACCAAGATGGCCGGCACTGGAAACTACAAGTCCTAAGATCCTTTAGTTCTCAGTAACTCCTCCTCCCTCTTATGCTCTGCTCCCAGAGATGATCTAACAGGTTTTCTTGCTCTGTTACCATAGTAATGCCATCATTAAAACACCGGCCATACTAGATGCACTGCAGCCAACCGACTATAGCCAAACGTAGTGTGATCACATGACCTGCCCAGGCAGGTGCAGGACATGTAATGTGGACATGTGACCAGCGGCCATCTTCTGTCCTGTGTCTTCTCCGCGCGGAGGAAATTAACGGACTGATTAATTGGCCAGTATCATTTTAATTCTTCATTACAGTCTATGTCATCAGCATTTTCCTGCTAAGGGGAGCAAAATGTTAAATAACAACTAATTACATATTAGCTTATATTTTAAGGACCCATTTGTATATGGATTAAGCTGATTCCTGGAATACCCCTTTAAGTCCTGCTGCCTGGTTGTCATTACTATACTTGCATTTAGATGCAATTTTAGCATAGTTTTTATTTCATTCAAATGGATCCCAGGCAAGGGCATACCCTAAACCTCTGGGGCATTAGTGTGAAATGGCACCATCCCTTTTCATCTGTCATGTATCAGGGGCAGATTAAGACTGACATGGGCCCTGGGCTGTATGAATATAATGGGCCCATTCAAGTCTGGGTTTCACTTCCTAGATGTGGTGTATTATATGTCTGAATCAGATTTTTCTTGGGAAATGTCGGTTGTGCCCTTCTGCCTGCTTTCAAACCTTTGGAGAACCTTTAAAGGTCCTGAAATGGCTCTTGTGTACATGCGTATTGAGAGCAGGAACACGTGTATAAGGATTTCATGGGAGAAGGCCCTTCTCAGTATAAAATTTGGTGGGTGGTTTGGGTGGCCATGTGCCTCCCAAACCGCCTGTATTATAATATTGCTTTGTCTGTGATTCCAGTTCTGATCCATTATATGATCTTATCCATTTAGCTCCATGTATAGTTTTAAAAGAAGAAGAAAACATTAGCAGTTGTTAGTCTACATGAAATGGGTTTTCCAAGGTAGAATACTATTAACCTCAGTAAACTATAGAATAGGTTCACTGACAAATAAAAGGTTAAAAAGGCTAAAAAGGTTAATTTTAGCGTTCCTGTTATTTTTCTGTGAAGCCATTGTACTATTGGGAGATATATCTGAGTACCATTTGAGAATCAGTGCATTTAATCTATAGAAGAGGTTCTTAAATGAGCTGTCCAGTTTCAGCAAATAAATCTCCTTGTTTGTACCTTGGAAATTTATACAATTTTTTTAATATAATCTGTGTATCAATTCCTCGCTGTTTTCTAGATCTCTGCTGGCCGTCATTCTATAGGAAGCTTCATTGTTTACTTCCTGTGGTTAAAAATTAGTCCATGGTGATCCAGGTGCACGGCTCGTTATAACCACAGAGAGTAATCAAAGCTGTGTTTTATAACGAGCCATGCACCTATGTGACATCACATGACCAGTAACTGATTTCAATCCACAGGAAGTAATCATAGAAGTTTCCTATATCATGACAGCAAGCAGAGATCTAAAAAACATGAGGAAGTGACACAGAGGGGTACAATTACTTACCCGGTCCTGTCGCGATCCCGAGGTGCGTTGTCCAATGTATGAAGTCCGTCACGATTCACTAAGATTGTGCGCCCGATATCCTGCATGTGTCGCTTCCCTGTTCAAGTCCGCTGGAGTTCACCATCTTCTTCCTGGTGTATGTAAGTGCATTGTCTTGTGGCACAATTTGAATTTTAAATCCCACGCTCAGTCAGAATCAGTCGGGTCGTCCGACGGCCACGTCCCCGATTTGTGTCGCATGAAAGTCAGCGACTTCCAATCGTGTGCGCCAAAAAACACTCTTAAATGCTGCGCAAATCTGAAATAGTTGGGAAACCCGACGGAAATGGGGCATGCGGACCCTTAGTAAATGTGCCGCAGAAAGTATATTGAAAAATTGTGTAACTTTTCTTGACTCCAAAACTTTTCTGGGTAAAGTGATCAGCACTGATAACTGAAGCTGAGCTTTTATTTATTAAATTTTGCAGCATTTGCCTCTAGACAAAAGCTACTCCTAGTATCTGAAATTGATATTCTAAGGACTTTTTTTCAATGGTATCAGTGTCTTTTGTTGAGAGTTATCACTTCACAGCATGTTAAATACTGCTAAATCTGTCTTTTTAAGCAAAAAAGGACTGTACATTAACAAAATCTCAGAATGTGACATATTTTCTAGTTCCACTTCGCAAGTCTGTCCATTGTTGTGAACAGAGTGAAATCAACAGGTCAGGTCTAATCTGATATCCTGGTCTGTATTACCCGCAGCTTTGCTTGAATCCGTACATCTAGACATTATGGAAATATGTGACTATTACATGAATTTAGATTAGTTGAATTAGTTGTTTTACTACAGTTCTTAAGGTTTATATTGTGCTCTTGTCTTTATTGTCAAGTCATAATATGCCACCGCCTGACCTGCAAAACTGAGAACACATTGCTGTAGGGATTGTTCTAGGCGTCATTTAGAAAATATTAGAAAGTCTTAGTCTTATTCATATGCAGATGGTGGAAAGAACCCATATTGTGACTTTGATCAGATTTTATAAGAGATGCCCAGAGTCCTACATACACTAGTAACTGGTTTAGGGGCAGTTTTTTGCAGAATAAAAACTAGTTTGATGATGTAGTAGTTACTTCTCAAAGTGTCCTAGAGCCATAAGGTACGTTTAATGAATTGTCTCTTAATGTGAGCAATTTGTATTAGTACACTAATATGTTGTATTAAACTATCTTATACCTAAGAATTATGCAACTTGACGTTTGTGATTAACCAGTTGCAAACTTGATAATATAGGATAATATGGAGAAATAGAGAGGGAGGTTATGGTGTGTATATAAACTATGACACAGCATTACCTAACAATAAAACTTTAATTTCTACATTACTGTATGTGAATGTCTGGTTAAGGTTAGTAAAATGCATGTGCAAGGCCCAATGTTTGTCCAGAGATCATTAGGGTGGGAGTTAGAGGAGATGCACATGGCTGAACATACTATTTAAAGATCCACTAAATTCCATACCTTTAATTGCATCATTGTCCTTGGCAATTTCATCCACTATTCCATTAAAAATTAGAGAAGTCCTCGTCAGAATCATTCTTTCACAAATTACTCATATACTATAATTTATGGTGATCCATGAAGAACAGATAACAGACTGACGCAAATCAGCCCTGAAAAATGGATGACTTTGTCCAGGTTCATATTCAGGTAACCTATCTTGTTACTTAATGACTAAAAGGTGTTATAAATCACAGTTAGGAAGTTGGTTCCATGAGTTGCTTTCCTGCCCTTAATGCTCAACAAAGCAGCTACAAGGTTGCCCTTTTTCTATACATTCTGCATATTCTTATTTAGATGGTTTGGTCTTCACGGACTGTACAGAACAGACGTCTTTGTTAAATGTTGCCACAATTGATTATTTACCACTTTAAAATTTAAAGAAACCTTCATGGGGCCCACAAATCATCACCAACTTGTTATCCAGAACACTGACGGGATCATAGTGACCTCCTTCTAAATTCTATGAGATTCCGCATTATGCAGACAAAGATCTGAACCTTGTAACACTGAGAGATCCCCACCAGGCTTGAATAATGTCCTTCAGGACTAGTACTTTTTAGTAAGCTATCTTCTGCAACTGCCACCTGTAATTGTAACGGTGTATCTGGCCGGCAGGCTAGGAAGGCTCAAGCCATCATGACTTTTCTCAAGATGTTGTAGCAGGTCATTGGAATACAAGGTCCCACGTTATTCCATCATTTCATCATTGTGATCTACTCACTGAATGGAGCATGGACACGCTCCTATTTAATTCTTTGTGTGTGTAGGTGATAACTGTCCCAAAATTCCACTAGAAGTGAATGGAACAAGTAATATCCTGTTCTCAAGGTTTTTGGAGGTTGTACCACTGGGACTTAAAGCGATCACATATTTATCCCCTATTCTGTGGATAAGGGATCACTTACGTTTTTTTGCTAAAATAGGATTGTCTACAAGATTGGTAACCAGTATCAGCTCATTTTCAGTGTTCTCATGACATTGAGCTGAATTCATGTTTACACCACTGATTTTACACATTGGTAGTGGATGAAGCAATTTCTTCTCATTAACATTACTGGTCTTTTAGCATACATACAGTAGTTGTGTTCTTACAATGAATAGATGTCTGCAATCTCCCTCAGGAATATCAGATGACTCACTGAATTCTGGAAAATAGAACCAAGCATATCAGCTGATGTTTGGGATGACTTGCTGTTGGGAAGGGGCTGTGTAATTGGAACAACTTCTTTAATGTGCAAATCAAAAATCAAATGTTTGGCTTGTGAAAATCTGATTCAGACATATGATACATGACTTTCTTGAAGTGATTCTGGTTACAGTCAGTACTTCCATTAATAACATAATATAGAAGTAAAAAGGAAGCAAACAATATTTGGATGCCAATAACGGTAAATGGAATGTGGTTAGTGCTTTTAGCTGAGCGTCTACAAAACGTTTGTATTAAAACTCTGAATATACGATCAACAGCCACTAGATAAAAAAAGAAAAGCGATTTGGTCTATGAGCTGATCTTTGCAAGGCAAACTAAAATAGATGCAATTTTCTTGCTTGACTGCCTTTTATTTCCACAATAAATGACCTTTCTGAAGAAAATAAACCTGGATCTGTACAGTAGTGAAGGTGTAAGGCTTGGTAAATAATTCCAATTAGACTGCTCAGTTTTACATTAAGTCACAGCCGTAAATTCAGTGATTGCCCATGTTACCTGCCTGGATTATTGTAAGGGGGGGGGGGGGATCTCGTGCTGTTCTTCTTCAGGTGGCTAATACTTGGGTTGTGCTATCAGGAATCATCTGACAAAATGCTCCCACTGCTGGATATTCACCTAAAGTATTCCTGTATATCCTGTATACAGATGTTTAGACATCAGAGGAGGGCAACATATGCAATTACTACGGATGCTTGCACTGAAATCACTCTTTTAGTGCCATTATGATGCTAATATTATCTATAAGAAAAGAATTTGACGCTCCCTTTTAACCCTTTGCTACATACTACTGGTGAGGGCTCAAGTGATGAGTGTCACTGTGACTACATGAATTACTCCCCCCCCCTTATATATTTTCTGAAGGGATCCCCCCCCCCAGAAAATATATAAAAAATCTGATGAAGTTTTTCCAAACAGTAGTTTATTCAGATTAAAATCTAGTCATGGGTGGAGGAGCTTTCTGGAACATACTGGCAGTAATTCTATTGAGGATTAAGAACAAGTACCAAATATCTTATTAAATCTTTTACATGAGATTTATATCACACAGCTTGTGAATGTATTTAAGGATCTGCACTCCTTTAGTAAATAGATCAGGGTTGTATCAAAAAACCTCTGGGTTGGAAACACAGGTTAGTTTTGTAGTAGGAGGTGTATTTTTTTTTTTTTTGTGGGGTTAAAAATCTGTGCATTTTAACCTTCAATCCTTTTCATAGGGTTGAAATCCACAGTCATTTCTATGGGAATACAGACCCTGGGTACAGGGAATATTCTGAAGTTCTGAAGTTGAATTTGTATGTAAGTCGGGGCAGGTATATTTTATAATTGTAGCTCCAGACAATTTTTTTTTGTCCCTGTGACAATTGGGTTTCTAGACTTTTGAGTTTTCATATGAACAAGGATTAACAATGAGCTTCATGCCAGACACCCTTTGATAATCCTAACAGTTGATCTTTGCAACCTGGGGTTAAAGTTCAGGAGTTGTCTGTAAATCAGCTGTTCTTAGGTTGGGGAATATCTGTCATTGAGTTGCTGTGGATTTCAAATCCCTTGTGATTTCAATTCCTCAAATAATATAATAATAATAACAGAATGGCTCCAATCTCTGCATAGTGGCTGATGATAGAACTGCAGTTTCGCTCCTGTTCCCTTGTCAGAAGTAATCTGCTGTTCCCTGGGTCCACTACTAAACAGCGAACAGCTCTAGAAGTGTAAGCTGTTATTATCAGCTGATCAGGAGGGGTCCTGAATGTCAGACCCTCACCGATGTTATGTATAGGTAATCTATATGTTTATAGTGGAAAACCCCTTTAACATTCATCGTGCAAGAAATTCAGAAGATGTTCTTGGCTAATAACAAGTACAGTATATTTACATAGATCATCCACACCAATAAACCCTGTGTATCTCATATATACAGAGGCATATTCATACTCTATAAGCACATTGTAAATTATCAATAAAGACAGTCCCAGGGATACGTACAAGATAGGTTCTTTAGGTTTGTACTTGAAGTTGAATTTGTGTGTAAATCGGAACAGGTATATTTTATCATTTTAATTCCAAACAAAAATTTGGGGGGATTTTCAAACTTTTGTGCTGTCATGTGAACAAGGATTATCAATAAAGCTTCATTACAGACACCTTACAGCATTAATGTTATATTTCTTTACTAATTGAATATTTTTATGTGCTCCTACTTTGTTTCATTATCATTTACGTAATTGATATTGAGAACAGAGATTTCTTATATAAGTAATCCAGCCCTCCTGCTTAGCCTCCATAGTGTTAATGCCTTCCCCAGCTCTGGGATAATGTCAGACACTGCCAGATTTCAAGCACATTTTGTCTTTGAATTATCCTTTCTGTTCTTCTGCTGTATAATTAATAGCCACTCAACAAAATCATAATACAGCAAATGAGATTGAGGGAAGCCTTTAAGGTCTCTGCTGCAGTCAGTATGAAGGGCAGTTAATACATGGAAAGGATCTGGTTATATTTCCTGTGCTCAGCACAGTGTGTAACACAGTAAGTCTTTCCAGCAGCGGTTCCAGTGGGAGATTAATGTGGCACAGCGGGCAGAATAAATATGGAGGTCACCAGCGTTCAGTGACATGTTTAAAACTAGATTTACCTTCAGTAGCCCCCAAAGACTCACGTTCAAGCTGATTCAGTAGTTTCTTGGTCAGACAAGCTGTCTGATGGTTGTGCACTGGCGTATTGTGCTATAATCTTGTGCTGTGAACGCATACAGATGTCAATGGAAGGGACAATATAGTTTAGAATAATAATTCTTTATTTATATAGCACACACAGATTACGCAGCACAACGCATGTCAAATTGGTTCCTGTCCCCATGGGGCTCATAATCTAAACAACCTACCAGTATGTTTTGGAGTATGGGAGGAAACCAGAGTACCCAGAGGAAACCCATGCAAACACAGAGAGAACATACAAACTCTTTGCAGATGTTGACGTGGGTGGGATTCGAACCCAGGACCCCAGTGCTGCAAGGCAGAAGTGTTACCCACCGTGCCGCCCTAGTTTTACATTTAAAAAGTTTTTGAACATGTTTTTAACAATTTATAATCCCCCTCAGGAGCCAATTGTAGGGGATTTGTAGCAAGTGGTGGAGACAATGGGGCACATTTACTTACCCGGTCTCATCGCGATCCCCGAGGTGCGTTGTCCGACGAGGATAAAGTCTGCCGTGATTCATCAAGATCGTGTGCCCCAGTTCCTGTATGTGTCGCTTCCCCGCGGAGGTCCGCCAGAGTTCACCTTCCGCCAAGTGCATGGCTTGCAACACAATTTGAATTGTTAAACCCCACGCGTAGTCCGAATCCGTCAGATGGCCCACCCCTGATTTGTTTCGCGTGAAAGCCGCAACAATTGCGACACAAAACGATCACGTGCGACTCAATCCCCGGCGCGATACCCAATGGAAATGTGGCTGCGGGACCTTAGTAAATAAGCCCCAATGACTATGAAAGTGATATGATAACCCCTGAAGGAAATATGACCAACATTATGTGACTTGTAATTTTCAATTTCTAGCAGCTTACTTCTCTGCAGTCTGTAGAAGCCACTGATTGGGTGATGTCAATGTTTATGGGGTTTCCCTTGTAACCCAAATGTCCTTATATGGATAATATCATCACTGGGGACCTCCCAGTGTATAAAAAATAAATTGATCCTGCCTGACTAGAAACTTTTAAAAGTAAAATTATATTTTATTAAATTTTATTAAAATTTTGTAAGACTAGTCTCACGAAGTATAAGCATTACTTCATTTATCAGGCATTGGCCAACAACTTTGGACTAGTATAGTGGTCCTATAAAGAGGCAGCCCTTTTATGGGAATTGTATTGCACTGCCCCAATTGTGCGAGCCACTGGTGGTCTGTTAGAAAGCAATGGCTTAGCTAATCTAGACCTAACAACAGGCGCTGGTGATTTTTTGTGGCCTGGTTTTGATCTGCATTACTTCACACCTAACGCGTTTCTGCATCCCATTAAGTTGTGTTAGGATGCGTCCTCAGAGGTGCTAAACATTCATACATTCATTGTATCAATTTTTACACCCCTAGCATTTCCCCCCGCGGCATTGTTACAGGACCTCCCAGTGTATAAGCTCAGCAGAAGCCGGGGATGGAGGCCATACTGTTGCAGCCTTCCCGGATAGGTTATTGTGACCTCTGCTGAACAACATAGCAAGGTAGCAGGATGGGAAATCATAGCTTGCAGAGTTTTTCCACCCAGTATTTTCTGGTGGACATGACATATACTGTGCAGGCACAGGCAAATGGATGCATCTATCTGCGAGCATATGTCTATGGATACATTTTGCATATTTTCAGGACATTTAATTTATGAGGGTGGCTGCTGGGCATTTAATTAATGGGTTAGGTAACTGGGTGTTTTATTTGTGGGGGAGGCTGCTGGGCATTTCATTAGTGAGAAGAGGCTGTAACCAATGCATTTCCCACCCTATCATTTTACTCAAGTCAATAAGTTTTCCCAGTTTTTTGTAGTAAAATTATGTTGCTCGGCTTATATTCGGCTCAGCTTACACTTAAGTATATCTGGTAATATTCCTTCCTCATGATGTCATCCATTTTGTGAAGTGCCCCAGTCCCTCCTGCAGCAAAACAACCCCAAAACATGATGCTGCCACCCTTGTATTTCACAGCTGAGCTGGTATTCCCAGGCTCGCAAGCTTTTAGACTGAAGCACATTCATCTCTGGAAAACAGAACTTGTCTGCTTCCAGAGCGGTCCGATTGCTAGACATTCCCATCTCATTTGTATTTGCATATAATTGTTTGCAGAAACAGATGAGGCACCTTCAGGTATCTGGCATTGTACCCAAGGATGAACCTAACTTGTGCAAGCCATTAATTCACCTCCTGATATCTTGGCTGATTTCATTAGATTTTCCCATGTTAAACTGAGAAGTATTGTGTTTCAGGTGTGCCTTATTATGCTAATTTACTTAGATTTTGCCATGAAACTAAGGGTGTGGTCACACGTTGCAGTTACAACTGCATCACAATCAGTTTTGAGGGGGTTTTAGGTGCAGACCTGTCATTCATTTGTTATATTAACAAAACTGCACCTAAAACCACCTTAAAGCTGATTGCAATGCAGTTTTAACTGCAACGTGTGACTGCACCCTGAACCTCCAAAGACTCATCTTCATATGGGCTGTCCCAAATGGTTTAAAAGCATAGTGATCTTAGTCTATGTAAATATAAATAATTTTGATAATCCTAATTGACCTAAAACTGGAAAGATTTACCGTATATACTCGTGTATAAGCCGAGTTTTTCAGCACAAAAAATGTGCTGAAAATCCTCAACTCGGCTTATACACGAGTCAATAGGCAGCCCAGCACTTAAAAAAAATAAAATAAACTTATATACTCACCCTCCGGTGGCTCCGATATCTGCGCTACTCACCCGATGTCCGCGTGGGTCCTCTTCTGTCTTCTATCTTCCTCTGTCTTCCGCAGCGTGCCGCCATGTTCTTCTCCAGCCGTCGCATAGTATGACGTCAGCACCGGCCGCGTCATACTATGCGCTTGCCGCCCGGGAAACATGGCGACGCACTGCGGAAGACAGAAGACAGAGGAAGATAGAAGACAGAAGAGGACCCGCACGGACATCGGGTGAGCAGCGCGGACATCGGGGCCACCGGAGGGTGAGTATATAAGTTTTTTTTTTTTTGTTAGTGCTGGGCAGGCTGTATACTACTGGGGGCAGGCTGGGCTGGCTGTATACTTAAGGGGGCAGGCTGGGCTGCCTGTATACTTAAGTGGGCTGGCTGTATACTTAAAGGGGCAGGCTGGGCTTACTGTATACTTAAGGGGGCAGGCTGTATACTACTGGGAGCAGGCTGGGCTGGCTGTATACTTAAGGGGGCAGGCTGGGCTGGCTGTATACTTAAGGGGGCAGGCTGGGCTGGCTGTATACTTAAGGGGGCAGCCTGGGATGGCTGTATACTTAAGGGGACAGGCTGGGCTGGCTGTATACTACTGGGGGTAGGCTGGGCAGTCTGTATACTTAAGGGGGCAGGCTGGGCTGGTTGTATACTACTGGGGGCAGGCTGGGCTGGTTGTATACTACTGGGGGCAGGCTGTGCTGGCTGTATATT
Organism: Engystomops pustulosus; assembly: GCF_040894005.1. Lineage (NCBI taxonomy): Eukaryota > Metazoa > Chordata > Amphibia > Anura > Leptodactylidae > Engystomops > Engystomops pustulosus. The sequence goes on from NC_092411.1 coordinate 61,884,287, forward strand.
ACTGGGGGCAGGCTGGCTATATACTGGGAGGCTGTGACCAATGCATTTCCCACCCTCGGCTTATACTCGAGTCAATAGGTTTTCCCAGTTTTTGGTGGTAAAATTAGGGGTCTCGGCTTATATTCGGGTCGGCTTATACTCGTGTATATACAGTATTCTGATTTCATGTCAGTGAGAAAAACATGTATGTCTCTTTTTCTATATTGTATGTAAACTTCTGATTTCACTTATACTTTTTGAAAATGTAGGGACCATTAAATAGGTTTATAATATAATTCTTCATTTTAAAATAACCTTTTTATAAATTTACCTTTTTTGAAAAATATCTGCACATCATGTTCTCCTAGAACTACATGGTGGCATAATTGATGTAGCTGTGAATCCTTAGTTACTGCACATATTGGCTCAGATATGTCATTGTTCTCTGCACATTATTAGCTCTGCGATGTCTTATGATCCAGCAGTCAATTCATTGCAATGATTATTATTTATTTTTTTTATTTCATGTGACCTTCATTTCATGTCACCTGGAATGATCATTGATTCCTTCAGTAATCATTTACTTCCATTGACTGACTATTGTTTTTTTGTTAGGAATCACTTCTTGTTTCTATGCAAATATGCATGCTTATAATGGCTGCAATTTAAATGTCTGGTGAAGTCTAGTTGTGAAAGTTGACCTATTGGATAATTTATGAACATGGACGTTATGGTCAATTTATTGATGTTTTTGGGTTTATTTTGATTATTTTAAGAAAATAATTCCCGTGATAGCTTACAATGCAATATAATATAGTAGAGTGCCTTCTACATTGTTGGAAAACAAAATAATGATTTTACTATTGATCTCATGCAGATGCTTTATAGTATTTATGGGAATGTCCATTGGACTTGAGTGTCATACAAATGGCACAATGAATTACACCCAGAATAATGTATCATTTTTGTTATTCTTCAAACCAAATAATCATATACTTTTTCAATTTATAAAATATTTGTTACTGATCCCAAAACTGTTTTTTAATTTTCCTATTCTTTCAGTATTCTCAGGCTCTTGGTAGTAGAATATATTTTATTTTCTGTTCTAAATCACTGAAACCTACCACCACGGATCCACCTATTAAGGTAGATCCGGTGGCAGGTTCCTCTAATGTATAGAAGTATAGCCCTTTTTAGGGATAATTCTTTTGTGGCACAGAACTTTTATAAATGTTAATTCCCCCAATATGCAAATTTCCTAAAGAGGCTATTGGGGCGTGGAGTAGCCGAAACTGAGGCTACACAACGCAGCTACTCCACGCCCCACTAGCCTCTGCGTTCTGCCTACCAATGGATATTCAGTGCGCAACTACGAGGAGCTGCATACACTCATCTGCAAAGCTGGGTTCTGGTAGGTTTCCTTTAAGGTCAGTTTCACATTAGTCCATGGACTGGAGTTCTTGTTTCATCAGTAGGCAGCAGAGCCCACAGTATGGTACGAAATATCTCACGTCATGATCATGGACTAATCCCAGACTAATGTGAAAATGGCCTAAAGCATAGACACCAATGTAATCCCAATAGTCCAAATCTTGATTGGATCCATTAGACTTTTGATCCACTATAATAATAATAATAAGTCCTTTATTTATATAGCGCACACAGATTATGCAGCGCTGTACAGAGCTTTCCAAATCAGTCCCTGTCCCCAGTGGGGTTCACAATCCAATCAACCTACCAGCATGTTTTGGAGTGTGTGAGGAAACTGGAGGAAACCCAGGTAAACATGGAGAGAACATACAAACTCTTTGCAGATGTTGACCTGGATGGGACATGCACCCAGGACCCCAACGCTGCAAGGCTGTAGTGCAAACCACTGTGCCACCGTGCTGCCCGACAACATTAATCTGAACAGACCCTTACACAAAATATCTTGTTCTTCCAAGCCCTTCGCATGGGTATCAGTAAGCTCTGATATGGGGAGTTAGTAAGATCCTGTCCATGAAGAGCTGAGTTACTTTATATCATGTTAGGAGAGCCTACACTTAGTATGTTAGCAGAGCTTACACTTAGCTTACACAGCATAGTTACCCTAACTAATAAAATATTGCAGATGTAGAAAAAGACATAAAATAGCTACTCTTTTGCTTCATCTTACAATTGGTTATAAATCAAACACACAGTTGTAGTGATACAAATCTAAAATAGAACATTGGCTTGACTCTTAGTTGTGTAACTTTTGTCATGTGATCAGAAATCAGGTTCTCCAATTTTTACACATAAGAACCATAGTGTGAGTCTTATCTGAATGGATGGGGAAACAGAAAGTGACATGGCATAAAAGCGTTCTGGCATGAGATCTGAGTTACATGGAGCTCCATATTCTCTTGGATGGATTTTGATACTTTTTAATGTTTTGTAAAGAGTCTAAGAGCCCAGAACACTGTTGTCTTTGGAGAATAAAGGCTCAATTCCTTACATTGTTCTCATTGATGCTGCTGATACTCGTGAAATATCTTTCGAGGACTCCAAACTTCATTACCGACAAGAAAGACTTTTTCAGATGTGCACATACCTTTGTTGTACAGTATGTCAGTGACATCATGTGTTTAGAATTTGCAGCCGCCTCTGTGTTGCCAAAACACCAAAAGGCTGATCAGCTGGAGAGCAAAAAATGTTTCCTAAGTAGCAATTGTTTGCTTTTACTTTTTAAAGAACCAGGTTTAGCTGAGGAGAAAAAATTAAAGTGCACCTGCCAAGGAAATGGAGAACTGCTGTGGAATTTAGCTTTTTCGTCATCTGATACTGTACATGGAAAATGACCCCCTGGCTAGATGGGATTTGTAGCATTTTTACATTAAGTCTTTATCATATTCTACAGTGGAGTGTAACTAAAAGAAAACATGGTCCGGTCTATTTAGTCTTTGTTTTAAACAATGTTTTTCCAAAATGTATCATTTCAGTAGCAGATGTAGTAGCTGTTTGTCTCACATATCTATGGCTTCTGGATATAGGATTGTTATTTTGCCTGAAAAGTCTCTGTCCTGTAAGCAAACATCATTCCATGTTGCAACAAAACACTATAAGCTCCCTAAAATGAATGGGTGTCCATTGTTTTCAGTGAAGGTTGGGAAGAGTTATATGTCTTATTGAACCCGATTTTGATTCATCAGCGGATGTAAAACCTACCGACTTAACATCAGTATATGGTACCACCATTTGGAGAGAGAAAGATCTGGACCGCACATCCACACATTATACAATTAATTATTGCTGCTCGGCTAAATTGACTTAAAGGAAATGAACCATTTGCAGAAAGTGTTTTTTAGGTGAGCTCACATACCAATCAGTGGATCCGTTGTGATCATGGATCTTATCTTTATTGGTTGCAGAAGGGCTCCATGGCAGAGATAAACGCTGTTTGAAACCTATGCTAATTACTGGGGCACCAGAGAAGAGCCCCGATGGTCTCTTATTATATAATTATGCACGCCTCTTGCATGCACAAGTTGTCATTCATGATCTCATCTATAAACCACTTTCTGAAAGTGATTGATTTCCTTTAATTGAACTCAGGGTTATTTTGATCAAATTGCATAAGCCCACTAACCTCTTCAGTGACCTCCTTTCAGTGGTTCCCTATTGTATTGGGTGGTAGGCCCTGGACTTTGGGTCCTACTCTGCAGCGCACCACAGAAACAGCAGACGTCATGCAGCGCCATGTGAACAAGTCTTTAATGCTCACTATTCCATGTATCTCAGAAACTAGCGAAGAGCAAGTAGGCGGACACTATTTGATCGGCATATGGCTAAGCAATGTATAAACCAGACAATATTCTTATGTACAATTTTCATTTTTCTATTTATCCATCACCTAATTGCTAAGAAACTGCACTAACAATGATCACAGTTCCTATGGTGAGTAATTGTACAGTCGCAAAGAAATAGACATTTCAGAAACTTCTGAACACACTCTCGTCTTTGTACTGTACATTCTGTAAAAGTTCAGCGATTGTTAAGAATTTTTCTTGATGCCTATTCTTTTGATCGTATAAATCCTGAAGTTAATGGAGTGTCGTTCCAACCATCTCTATTCAAGATTTTATAGAATGTAAGGGAAATTATTCACTGACTTCTCTTTCTGTAATATATCCATTAATAGCTTCCTTTCTGTCATCTGAAATGTGCCTTTGTTCAGTGCACCCCACCCTTATTCTTCTTCAGACGGTGGAATTCCATGTGATTCGGCCAGATGCTGAGGTCTGCTCCGTTATTAAACTGTAGTAAAAGAATGTTAGAAAAATGACTTAACCAGTGGAAGTGGTTGTTGGAATAAAATAGACAGAGGGAGGGATAGTGGCTTCTAGTTCTGTCTGTAAAGATCCATAAATCTCCTGTCTAGTCAGCTCGGCCTTCCTTACCAATAATAATTAAGGATGCTGTCAGATCCGGAAAGCAGCTATTATATCTGTCAGAGATTAATTGACAAGATAACTAATTATTACACATCGGATAATGTATATTTTTACCAACCCAATCGATCATTTTGATGAAATGCATATATCAGCCTTTACCAAGGTAAACAGGACTCTATACAGACAGGTCTCCTGCTGGTCATTTTATTACTTTTTAACATTGTTTTCTAAATATTTCTATTACTAGCTCTTGGTGGTTTCTATTATTGTTGTAACAAAGAACTTGTATAAACTCCTTCTGGTGTTATCCTGTAACATCTAAAGTCTAATCTTTGTAAATACATTCGAACTGCATAAAGAAGGGATTTAAAAGATGTCAAAGATGTCAGGGCTTTAAAGATGTCAAAAATACTATTACTCAACTCAGGGACTGACTCAAAATCAGTGTTTTATGATATTACGACTCAAATAATTCCTAAATTCTCACCAAAGGTGCCTCTATTTCAAATACATACATGCTCAACTGAGACCAGTTTGGCTGTGAATAAGGGTTGGAGGGATAGCTGGTGCCTGAAAAAGTGTTTAAGGGATTCTATCCGTATGTTGATGCGATGCTGCTATGTGATTCCAAAGAGTGTTTAGTTGAGATCTAAAATGTATACTCAATTTAGGGGTTGTCCAGAAATTTATTCCAAATGGCCTTTACCCAGTCATTCAATATCTGATGGCTTGGTGGCTGACACCTAGATCCTGTAACAACCATGTAGTCTGGCATATAAACAAAACACAGAGCTGGAAGCAGTCAGCTTAGGATAGGTAGTAAAACAAATTTCTGGATAAAGAGTGTACCCATAAAGACAAAATGTCTTCTATCCGATATACTTGGCTATATACAGATCAATAGAAATAAAAAGGGCTGCACTGCACCTGTGTGACTTGGGTACAACGAACTCAAGTTCTCATTGATTGGTGGGGTCCAAATGGTCAAATCTAGGATAAGCTATCTTTGTGGTCAGTTTTGGAGAAAAATACAGTAGTGAATTGGAAAGGAAGAAGACATATAATATGGAAGGGCTTATATTTTTTATAAATCTTAAAAAAATCTGTAAATCAGGAGATTAATCAGTAGAAGCTAGCTATATCTATGCAGCACACCTCAGTGTATGCGCTATATAATTCTGTAATTCTGCATATCATCTCATTTTATACAGTTTAGAAAAAAGAGCAGGGATTTTGGAAGTGTTAATCTATTAAAAACCACCCAGTTCACAGATAATTCATTAAGCAGTTAAGCAGCTGTTCTTTCTGTATTCAGCAGATACATCCCATTGACTTCAATCATCCCCTTGGACCAAAAAAGGCCGAAATGGCCAATTAGTAATCTAATGAAAACGATCCATTGCTACTTGCATTATTGGCTTATTTATAAACAACAAATACATATCTGCAAAAGCTCATTCAGAGTTTACCAATAGAGACAACCCCTTGCATGTCTGAGACGTCATCGATATACAAGATCTATCAGGCCCCTTATACACGTCTGCTTTTAGGACTGGTTCTTTAGTCAGATTCTCTACTTCTGGCTTTGGTTGTTGAATGTTAGGTGGTCCAAGGGATAGTGGGAGTCGGGAGACAACCTAGCTGCTGTGGGGATGTAGTGGCAGGGGATAACAGACACAGACCTGCTGCTCACATCTTGTTATCCCTCCTTATGTTTTAGAATAGGTCGCTTATAAAATTAACTTTTATTCAAATTAAGGTTTTACCTGCCCCAGAAGCTCTTCATTCAATGTTAAAAATTAATTTTTTAAGCAATTGATTTTATTAACCCTTCTAACAAACATATACCTGTATTCACATTGTGGGGAGCTACCCAGCAGCTTGAACTGTTAATAAAATTGAAACTCTGCAGTAGAATTTCGTTAAGGACTTTATGTACAGTAGCATTTTTTAAGGCTGTTTTTTTGCAGTAAATGTAATTGTAGAAATGTTGACGTGATGTAAATTATAATTCCGTCACCACGTCTTCTGTAGTCCCTATTATTTTGAGGAAAGAAAACTGTTTGGCTTTATGCATCAAACATCTGTCTTTCACATACTAAGATAGAATTGCTTCCAGAGGCAAGAAGTTCACTATGCAACCAATCGGAGATTGCAGGAACAGAAATGGTACCTATAAAAAATCTATCTCCTATCTATCTATCTAGTATATAGAAAGGTATAGATAGCTCTAGCTTTGAGTCGCTTTGAACATAGAATAAATCCACTTATCTTTTGCACAATTCTATGTCTGGAGTGCTGTTTATTTGTATAGCGCACACAGATTACGCAGCGCTGCACAGAGCTTTCCAAACTGATTCCTGTCTCCAATGGGGCTCACAATCTAATCAACCTACCAGTATGTTTTGGAGTGTGGGAGGAAATTGGAAGACCCAGAGGAAATCCACTCAAACACAGAGAGAATGTACAAACTCTTTGCACATGGTGAACTGGATGGGACTTGAACCCAGGACCCCAGCAATGCAGGGCTATAGTGCTAACCACTGAGGACAATAGATTTTAATTGTTATTTGGTGCACTACTCCATGGCTTTAAATAGGTAAACCAGTACTGGTGTATCTGTATGTCAAGACTTAAGACTGTAAATGTGAGCCATAAATGGGGTGCCATGAGCTAGTCGCAAAAAAAGGAAGTTAATCTAAAGCCCCCATTTACTTCTTTTGCACATGGTCATGATGTGGTGAGGCATGGTGCATGCACTGTGTCTCATCCCACCATGAGTGAGCCAAGAGGCTGCTCATGTGCTATGGACATCTGCGGGGTCACCAGCTCCCAGCCACTAATATCTACCTGGCCACAGCACCTTCACCTGTTTGCAACCTATACACCACACACAGTTGTATGCCTAATACAGCACTGGATATGATGCTAATATCAACTGGACCCCATTTATAAGTCATAAGTCATTACCCCATCTACCCAAATCATGTCACTGGCTTTTAGAGGCAAAATCTCTGCAAGGAGTTTAGTTTCTTTCACAACCTACTGTACCTTTATGGACTCTCACCCAGACAAGCCAGTTGTCAAAAGCAAAAACCATGTCTTTGAATCTGTAAAAAGAAAAAAAAATGTTTAATCAAAAAGTTAAAAATCACCAATAACTAAGAAACTTTTTTTTCAAAATTTTATCAAAATTATCAAAAAGCTGCACCATGATTGGTTGCTATACAAAACATAGGGGCACATTTACTTACCCGTCCCGTTGCGTCCGCTGATCTGGAATGTCCGACGAGGATTCGGAGCTGCCACGATTTTTTTTACAGCGTGCACCCTATTTCTTGAATGTGACGTATCCCCGCTCAGGTCCGTCGGAGTTCACCATCTTCTTCCTGGTGTATGTGAGTGCTGATCTTGCGACAGCCAGGCCCCTGATTTGTGTCACATGAAAGCCGACACCAATGCACCACAATTCGTGTGACATGATCCTCTGTGCGATTCAGCCCAGAACAGAAATATTTGGGGAACCCAACAGAATCGCGGTCCGCGGTCCCTTAGTGAAGGTTCCCCAAAGACATTATTTAAGACATGTTTATGGTGGGATGTTTTCCTGCGCCAGGTGTTACCCCTTCATGTTCATGATGGGATATTTCTATTTTTGTAGCGTTCTAGTAAGACCCTTGGCTTTCCATGATTGGTTTGATGGGGGAAAGCACATAATGTATTGGTCTAGTTTCTCACATTTCAATGTCGTGAATCTACCCCATAGGTGTGACCCTTTATAGAAATTACACATATGTACATGATCCATCTGCCACTGTGGCATCTCTCACTGTAGTTACTAGTACAGTATGTACTAGAAGTTTAGCAGACACGTACAGAAAGCTTTGCAGGATATTTTTTGGCACATTGCAAGTTTAACATCCCACATCTACCTTGGGACACCTGCTGCTAAGTGAATGACATTGCTGCCTTACAGTTCTGTGGCTGCATTGAGGATTGAGGTCTGACCTGTTATAGTCACATTGTCATTTTGTAACATTTCTCAGAAAGAGGACGATGGCTCCTGGGCTGACAGAACCCATCAAATCCACTTCAGTATTCTGCAGGCTTCTGTAGCTTACAGTACATGACATAAACCCTCTGGTTCCCAGAATCAGTGAGTGCACTCCTCCTAATATAGCTACAGTAAGTAGATGATCCTGCTACTGCTCCTGCAGAATGGGTCATTGTAGGAAGTAATTGCTACTCCACCCTAATATCCACCATAGACAGAGCTCATCATTGTTCATGATATCAATTAGACTACAAATAGTATCTTATGATAAATTGTAGAAGAATAGAGAATAGGAAAAGAATATACGTTGTAAGACTTCAATGTTCTTAATGTGAAAAATGCAAAGGATTTTAGCTGGATTTGAAGAACTGAAGTGCACTTGTCTATCGATATATATGTATTTTTTTACAGTCCTTCTGCTACTTACTACACACATAAAGGTTTTGTGACATATCCCCAAGCCATTATCTAACATTGTCTGCAGCTTTGAGCTGTTCACAAAACTGCTGACAGATTTCCTTTCAATGGATATTCAGGGAATAATATATGCTTTACCTTTACTTAGAATAGGCCATTCATATGGGTTTTGAGTTTTGATGGGGTTCATATACCTGTCACCACCTCCAGCTGTTTGAGGTGGTGGAGAGCTGATCTTAAAGGGCACCTACTACCCCGATTCTACCTATAAAGGTAGATCGGGTGGTAGGTGGATGAATGGGATGTAGGATTTTTTGGGCTAATCCTCACGTCCCGGCTTTCTTTTAGAAAGCTTTAATTCGCGGATATGTAAATTTTTTTAAGCGGCTACTGGGGCATGGAGTAGCCGGACATGAGGCTACAAGTCACGACTACTCCACGCCAAAGAAGCCTCTTTTCTACGCCTACCATTTCATCTTCGGCGCACAGCTGCGAGGAGCTGCGCGCCCTCATCCGAGTCCCCGGCACCTGCGCATGCGCAGTAGCTCTGGCCTCAGAGCTGGGGCCGCGCAGCCGCAAGCCTGTGTTCTGCGCATGCTCAGACGAGGGGGTGCAGCTATGGGGAAGCCGCAGGGGCTTCTTTTTGAAGCCGCAGGAGAAACACCCACGATCGATGCTTGCACTGATCGTGGGTGTTACCTTTAAACCTTTTCTGCAATATGCAGTAAAGACTTACCGGCTATGGAGAGGGCTCGGTCCGCAAGCCTTCTCCATGCAACGGGTCCCGTTGCATGGAGAACCCCACTTACAACACTTGTAACCCCTCATAGATCCAGCCACTGTGATTGTGGTTATATTCTTATATTTCTTATCCATGGCCTCCTTCCCTCGAAAATCTACTTTTATAATTATTTTTAGGAGCCCAAGGGGCTCACTTGCTGCTGGTGCTATATTACATAGGCAGAGCAAGATGGGAGAGAGGGATGTTCTGCTCATTGTAACAACCTGTGAATTTGAAGCACTGAGAAGCTCTTGTAACACCCCCAGAGCCCTTTAGGCTCATGAGAATAATGTTAAAAGTTCTCTTTAGAAGAAAGGAGTCCATTGATAAGACATACGATTACCTCAGTCAGAGTGCTTATATCTATGTTACTCATAGATACTGTATAGGCACTCTGACTGAGGTAATCGTCCCTGATTTATCATGCTTTTGATGGTAGGTTTCCTTTAAAATCTCCATTAAAATTGCAGTACATTCCTCTGTATGCTACATTAGTAACAGATGGCTTACCCAGCTCAGTTTTATTGTTTCTTTATGTTGAGATATTTAATGTTTTTTTCAAAAAAAGTGTCTGTTCTTTACCCTCGGTACATAACAAAACACACTATTTTTGAGAATTAGATTTTGTGGCTAATACATGTATCTACAGTAAGTGGTTAAACATTTATAAAGAGAAATTGAAAATATGCCCTTGTCACTATTTGGCAAGAGCGAAGCCTTTCCAAAGAACAGCAGTAGGAGTGGTATCGGCTAATTAAACCATCCCATCGCTTAGAAAACTCCGCTTCCATCTGCCGCCGCAGAAGCCGTCTTTTACACGTCGTCTCAGAAATGATGTGATAGGTAAATAACACTTTCCCTGAAAATACAGATTGCACACGTTTGACAATTAACAGTCTTGTGATTATCCAGTCAGGGGTCAACAATGCTTGCATCAGCTACGTTCCAGGACATCTAACATAATTAGCCCGTGTAATCAGTGGTAATGTTAGTGTTATGGAAATTCTTTCCACTCATCGCAAGGGTTTACATATTATCCTAATAAGTGTAACTAATACAATGTATTGTTACCAGGAATATAATATGGGCAGCCTGGATAAATGATTACTATGTAATTGAAAGCATTTATCAGCTGATCTGGAGGAAGATTATCTAATTGTGGCTGTGTACAATGCGCCCTATGCCTCTGATAAATCGGCTGGGCATTTTACGACACCTGATAAGTATCACTTCATAGAAATGTCAACCAAAACAAAAAGTTGACATAGGGTCAATAGTAACGCTGCTTTTTAATGACACCAGCAGCTAAAGTTGATGTGTAGCAACAGTGTGTTATGTATTATGTAAAGAAGCTGGAATTACCATACTACGTGTCCAGAGGGGGAGAATCTCACTGTGCCATTGTTAGACCCACACAAACTTTAGGCCCACTGCACACCTCCGTTTGGATCTTGGTTATCATCTTTCGCCACTTAAACCGTAATATCAAAAGTCTAACAGATCCAATAAAACGGACATTCATTGGCTACCGATAATGCTAACATTATTTGAGAGGGAAATTTATCGGAAGCTGCAGTGCTATTTTCTGGAAGCAGAAATGGATGTGGTGCAAAGGGACTAACAGAAGCCTTCAAAAGTTCATTGACATCAATGAACATTTTAATGGATCTATTCTGTTATTATCACTTATCGCATATACTGGAGTATAAGCCGAGTTTTTCAGCACAAAAATTGTGCTGAAAAAGTATTGGCATACTCGGGGCAGCGGCTAGCCGGCTATATACCGGGGGATGGGCTGGCTATATACTGCAGGGGCTGGCAGGCTATATACTGGGGGGATGAGCTAGTTATATACTGCAGGGCCTGGCAGGATATATACTGTGGGGCTGCAAAGATTTATACAGTAGTGGCTGGCAGGCTATATACTGGGGGGCAGGGTCTGGGTGGCTATATACTGCAGGGGCTGGCAGGCTATATAGTGGGGGGATGAGCTGGATATATACTGCAGGGTCTGGCAGGCTATATACTGGGGGGCAGGGGTTGGCAGGCTATATACTGGAAGGCTGGATGGCTATATACTGCAGGGGCTGGCAGGCTATATGCTGGGGGGCAGAGGCTGGCAGGCTATGTACTGGAGGACATGGGCTGACTAGTTATATACTGGGGGGCATGTGCCGGATAGTTATATACTGGGGACTTGCTGGCTAAATACTGGGTGGAGGCTGTGTCCGATGCATTTCCTACCCTCGGCTTATACTGGAGTCATTAGGTTTTCACAGTTTTTTTGTGTTAAAATTTGTGACCTCAGCTTATACTCTGGTCGGCTTATACTCGAGTATATACAGTAAGTGATGGAAGAAAACAACAAAAGTCTAAGCACAGTTGTGAATTGGGCCTAATTGTTAATATTTTCAAGTAAATAAATCTTTTTTAACCCCATAATCTTGCATTTTTTTACAAAGTTCTGTACTAGGCAAATTACTTACAGGTACAATATTATGCATGTCAGAATGTACATCACTTCAATTCTAACAGTTATTCAATGAAGAAAAGAAAGATTACAGCACAATTTACACACAACTTAAAAATGTCCAACTTTTCCATGATATTAGTGGCGTGCTTCTTATGGACCTGTGGAGAAGAATCCCAAATTGACCTGTTTGAAAGCTGTATGTGTTTGGGTTAGATAATCTCTTTAAAGAGAACTTGTCACCAAGGACCCCTCACAAACCACACACAGTACCTTTTCGATGTCTTTATGCATGTTCCACTGATGCTTCTATCCATGGGATTAGGTCCACCAAGCTTCTAAAAATGAAAAAAAAAGCTTTTATGGATGTCCTACCTATGCTCCACCTCCTCACCAGCACTGCTAACCTGGTCCTCCTCATGACTGAGAGAGACATGTGACTTTCTGAAGACAATTCCTAAGAGCAGCATGAGGTTGATTTCTCTTCAAATAGCCAGGTCTCTCTTAACTCCCACCTTTCTGAGGGAGTGATTAATAATGTAGCAGTGCTGAGTCATGCACAGCCCCTGTCTGTCTATTTCCCTCTTTCAACGTTCCATCAATGGATTGTGTAGAATTTCCCACCTTTCCTATACCCTCTGCAGGAGAAAGTAATGTACTAGTTCCACACCGGTGGCATGTTTGCAGCAGTCAGACCTGTCATTTAGGAGAGCCAGGGCAGTGCCGTGATCACTGCATATGCAGGACCTCATTAATCTCCTTGGACTCACATCAGGTGAGGTGCATATAAGTTTATAAACTGATTTTTTAACATTGCAATCTGACACTAGGGCATCATTTTTGTGATCCCAGAAACCCCTTCAGGCAACAAAAGGGTGCACGTTCTTGCACTCACATTCTATTCTACAGTATTGTTTAAATGCTATTATCAGAAGTAAAGAGTATGCATCTCTGCTGTCACAGGGTAGCATTGCCAAATTTGGTTTATGTATTTTTATCTTCAGTATGTAATACTGGCTGTCCTGGTGTGTAGCTAAGCTAGATATATGGCAGCTATTATGTTTTATGTATCGAGCTAAGCTGCAGTAGTATTGTACAGATCTCATGGAACGGTAAATAACAATATGTAGTATCACAGTGTACAAATGTGATCTCACTTTATCTGACTGATGTCAGAGCCTGTCTGTGGTGTGTTATATGGTGACATAGAGAGGTATTAATCATATCTATTCCCTCTTATTTGTTATCTATGTACAATCTGTGTTTAACCTCTTAACGCTCAGCGTCCGATATATCGGACGCTGAGCTCAGTGAGTTAGCGCTCAGCGTCCGATATATCGGACGCTGAGCTGATGCCGGTTTGGCTCAAGATCTGAGCCGAACCGGCATCGGGAAACACGGGGTGCCGGCTGTAACTAATAGCCGGCACCCCAGTGTAACACCCGCGATCGGAGTTGACTCCGATCGCGGGTGCTTAACCCGTTAAATGCCGCGGTCAGCGCGACCGCGGCATCTAACATGCCTCTGGGGGGTCTTTCCCCCACGATCGGCCCCCCCGAACCGTTTTCGGGGGGCGCCGATCGTTGCTATAGTAACTCTGGGGTCCGATCTGGACCCCAGAGTTACTTGCTAGAATTGCCAGTAAGATGGCGTCTGTGACGTCATCTTACTGGCACAGTGCCAGCCTATGCAAGTGCATAGGCTGACACTGATAATACTCTGCAATACATGAGTATTGCAGAATATTATCATGAAGAAGCAATCAGAAGATTGCTTCTTCATGTCCCATGGTATAAAAGTGAAAAAGTAAAAAAAAAAATGTTATTCAATAAAAAAATAAAGTAATAAATCACTAAAAATGCCCAAAACCCCCAAAACATATAAAGAGACATATAACTCAAAAAAAAGTCTAAATCATAACACAAACCCCACATATATAGTATCACCGCGTCCGTAACAACCCGTAGAATAAAAGTAAATCATTATTGAACCCCCACGATAAACGCCGTAAAAAAAAACTGCTATAAACCTTCCAAAAATTATGATTTTTAGCTATTCAATCCCACAAAAAATGCTATAAAATGCGATCAAAAAACCATGTGTACTCCGACATGATACTGGTGCAAAGTACAACATGTCCCGCAAAAAACAAGCCATCAACCAGCTTCCTAGCCAAAAAAGTAACAATGTTATGCCACTTGGAAGATGGCAATACATAAATGATAGATTTTTCCCCACATTAGGGTTTTGTTTGACAAATTTAGTAAAACGTAAGAAAATATATTCAAGTCTGGTATCCCCGTAATCGTATCAACCCATAGAATAAAGATAACAGGATTATTAGTCTATACGGTGAACACCAAAAAAAAAAAGAGTAAAAAATCCAGTACAGAATTGATGCTTTTCTACTCCTGCCCTCAAAAAAAGTTCCTAAATTTTCAACAATAGGTGATACCAACCCCAAAATGGTAACAATGGAAAAAGCATCTCATCCCGCAAAAAAAATGGCATCACATGGCCCCAATAACGCAAAAGCGAAAATTTTATAGCCTTCAAAAGGGGCCAATGAGGAAACTAAAATCCTGGCAGCTGCAGGGCGCTCCTTCCCTTCTGCGTCTCGCTGTGCGCCCATAAAACAAGTAACGGCCACATGTGGGGGGTCTTTGTACTCAGGAGAAATTGCAGAACAAATTGTATGGTGGGTTTTCTCTTTTTATATTTTGGAAATGTGTAAATTTTAGTGCTAAATGAACGTATAAGGGAACAATTTGACCATTCTAAATTTCACCTCCATTTTGATTCAATTACTATGAAGATCTCAAGGGGTTAACAATCTTCGTAAAAGCGGTTTCTGATAGCTTGAGGGGTGCAGATTTGAAAATGGGTTGGTTATATAGGGGGTTTTGATGCTAAATATGTAAAATTTCATTCCAAACTGTATTTATCCCCAAAATAGTCAATTCTGAAAATCCGGAAAAGCGATATTCTTTTTGTAAGCCGCGTGACATCAAAATAAATTATCCAGACATATCAAAAATTATGAAAATGTAAAGTAGACAAATGGGAAATGTTATTCAGCAACTTATTTAGGTGGTAAATCTATCTGCCTGAAAACGCAATGATTTTGAATTTCGAAAATGGCAAATTTTTCAAAAAATTTATCATATTTTCTTTTTTTTTGTAAATAAACGCAAAACTTATCAGCCAAAATTTACCACTAAAATGAAGTACAACATGTGGGGAAAAAACAATCTCAGAATCGTTTTGATAAGTAACAGTGTTCAAAAGTTATAACCATATAAAGCGACGCAGGTCAGAATCCAAAAAATCGGGCTGAGCCTTAACCTGCAAAATGGCTGCGTCCTTAAGGGGTTAAACAAGCAACTCATCATTCTAGAAGGCACTAATTCTAGCATTTGTTGGAATGCTCCAGGAAATATGTAGAAGTACACATCAATATCGAGGACTGCTGGTAAAACTGTGAAGACAAACCTGACAAATGGACTTTATAAATCAGGTTCCAGCTATAAAGTTGTCAAACACCTAAGGGTGCTGTCACGCGTAGCCCTTTCACTTACTGTAGAAATGGAATCAAAACGCAAGGGGGCATGGCACGACCCGATTACATATGAGTTTCTATGGAATGCATGTATGATTGGGCTGTGGCACGCCCCTGTGCGCTTTCATTCCGTTTCTAAACTGAGTCAAGCAGCTACCTGCAACAGCACCCGTAGCCTGCTCTCACACAAGGCAGATCTGACAGTGGGTACCTTGCCCGGGATGAGTATGTGTGTGTACTGCCAACATGCCGACCTTTCTTCTCACTTACCTATTTTTCTCTCTGAAATCAGGAGAAAGTCAGAACAACCATATGAACACGTGTAAGGTCACCATTCTACTGCCATCAAATTACATTTTAATTGTGCTATCCACCTAATTCTAGTAGGAACTCTCAATTGTATAAGATGACAACCCAGGCAACAACTGCTACCCTATTCTGGGTACGTGCATAGAACTGTAGACAGACAACTAGGCGAATTTATACAAACCGGATCAAGATAGCGACGTGGTATATAATCGTAAGAGAAATCATAAGGTCCAAGCAAAAAGATCAGAATCACTGCAATATCATAGCAGAGTAACACAGAGAAAGTCACTAACATGCTTGTAGTAATGTCACCATACGGAACGTCACCATGAAACAGAAGTTGTGGCTTCAGTTAATGTGGAACCTGCGGAGAAAGGAATTGGTAAGATCAGCTTTTTTTAAATACTCAAAGTTTAAATGGAGTCACCGCCCCTGAAGCTGATTGGTTTGGCCATCTTTCACTCAAGATGGCACCTTTCCATATAGCACTTTAAAAAAATATTTACAGATATTTTAGGACACTGGGGAACATGAACCTTAGGGGTTCAGATTGCTCACACAGTATACTCCACGTCAGTATTATATCAATGTCTCTATATCCACTCAATTTGGCTTTTAATAGCCCCACACAAACACACTCTGAAGGAAATATCAGGTGAATTCCCTCTTTCTAGTGAAACAGATAGAATCCCATAGAAGTATCGGCTTACATATTACCTCTATGGAGAAGGTAGAGAATAGTGTTAAATAACAACAGCTAAATATCATCCCACCAGCTTAAAGTGGACTGCAGATTTCTAGACAGAGGAAAACTTATCAACGATAAAGAATACAAAGTTATATAATACACAAAACCACTTTTATTCATGGGAAGTGCAAGCATTTTTGTTAGGTACATTTTAACTAATTTGCTGTATACGATGTGAGATATGTATTGGTGAAGATCCAGCAATATGTGATTATATTGCACCTTTCCTCATCCATGTTTAATCGCCTAAAAGTACCATACAGTTCTGCTAGATTAACACATACCCTATGTCATGTCATACAAAGAATCTGTGTATGGACCATGTAGGAAGATCCTTGTTATGTAGAAGACTTTCACTGTCTTTCATGTTTCAAAACTGCATCTGAAAAATACATTACACTAAGCTGAAAACATAGACATGAAAATCCTTCAAGACAACTTAGATGTAAAGCACTGAACCTGGCATAAGATCACTCAAGCTCACATCCACTTCTTCATACTTATGTGTGGCTCACCAGGATTCCTCATGTGAAACTCAAAGCTTCTGCCAAGACTGGTTTGGAATATTCTGCTTAATTCTGTGTAGAGCCTGGTAATCAGCAAATGCCGTGTCAAAAACGTGACTTTTTCTTCTTAAATCTCCTAAAATAGGTCACTTGCAAATTATGAAGTTATATTGCCATGAAAATGAGGGATGAAGGATGGGTTTTTTTATACAAGATTTTGCAGAACTGTTTAAACTATGAGTAATAATGAACGGCAAATATTGTTCATTTTCAGTTACATTTACACTTGGCCGGATATGTCCAGTTATGAGATGAGGAGATTTTTAATGATGATATTTTTTGTAATGTATGTGTATATATATATATGTACACCAGGGCTGGAGTAAGGTTGGCAAAGGCCATTGGAGGAATAATGTATGGGCAGCACGGTGGCTCAGTGGTTAGCATTGCAGTGCTGAGGTCCGGGGTTCAAGCCCCATCCAGGTCAACATCTGCAAAGAGTTTGTATGTTCTCTCCGTGTTTCTTGGGTTTCCTACCACACTTCCCACTGGGGACAGGAATGAATTTGGAAAGCTCTGTGCAGCACTGCATAATCTGTGTGGGCTATATAAATAAAGGAATTATTTATTATTACTATTATTATTATTTTTGTGGTGGCCCCTCATAAATTAACTTTTTGGGAAAACATTTTGTTAGCTCCAGCACAACCTTATCATAAAGACATCAAATGATACAACACACCTTAGCTGCAGAACCCCTTGGTGCACACCCCAGCTTCTGTAGAACAACATGATACACACCTCATCTACTGCAGAACCTCATTATACATACCTCAGCTGCTGCAGAACATCAGAATACATACCTCAGCTGCTTCAGAACATCATGGTTCACACCTCAGCTGCTGCAGAACATCATGATACACACCTCAGATACTGGAGAACCTCATTATACACACCTCAGTTGCTGCAGAACACCATAATGCACACCTCCAAGTGCTGTGGTGCTCATCTTTATCGGTGCCTGGAAACTGTTAGTTGAAAACTGTTTTTGAAAAGTCAAGTTTTTATAACTAAAAAAGCCATACATACATGATAGGGTCCCAGCTCTGCGACCGACCCCTATCTCAATAGTGAGGGTCTACTGCCCTCCTTCCACTGCCCAACAAAACTATCGTCAGCCTTATCTTGTGTGATGACCTCATGTGTAGATTCGGCTGCTCCCTGCCCCATTTCCAGATAAGAATAATATATTATATTCCTTAATAGACATGTAGAATCTCTATAACAGCTCGGTCTTAGAAGGAATGAAACTCTTCTTATCAGCATTTTCACAATGCACTTTGCTCTATCATCCTTTTAATTAAAATACTCTGTGGGTTTTACTCTTAATTTCCTCTGATAGTTTATTTTCCAGGTTAACTGAAATTGCATTACTTAAGAAAAAAGTCTTCTCTCTAATCGCATCTGCTGCATGAGTATTGGCTCTCCTCATTACCCTTATTTATAGGGCCACTTTCCAGGAAAGTTTTCATGTGTTCCAGGAAGCCAAGAAACACTTTTTCCTCCTGAGTTTTACAGCATAAATTTAGGAACTTTTTCATTCTTCTTTTTTAGAGAAGACTTTTCTAATTACATGAGTCATTCTTTGTGGCAGCCTTTGTCCTTTCCTGAATTAAACTATAAGACCAGCGTAGCCTTTCTCTGATATGATACATAATGCATTCTTTGGACCCTGGGTACTTTGAAGACTTGATATATGGATTTATCTTTAGTATTGACATGTCAGGAAATAGGCATCATAAATCACAGAATATTTCCTAGCAGTGAGGTCTTCTTTGCACCAGAGGATTTACAACACAACAAGTTCTCAATCTACAGCATATTTCAGATCTCCACCATATTTCAAAATTAAGCAAATAATTCCAGATGGAAAACGGAAACTGGAATATCTATGTGTTCCTGAAAGAGAGAACACCAGGATTCTCATTTGTTACAACTTGGCCTGCTTACAGACATTTTTAGCATATCTAGCTACAAATCTATTGAGAAAAAAAACCTCATACTCCGAATGTCCGTCAGTGTTGTGGCAAGGTACAATATAGTTTTGTTACATATGTCAACCATCATTGCACTTGAGTGTAATACTATTTACAGTTACAGAGTGCCATACTCCTCCCCTATAACCCCGGTGGCAGTCATGTCATGAGTCATCAACGTGGCTCGCTCCATTACACAATCACGAGTAATGACCATATTTAATACTGTGGTGAAAACTGATAACTGGTTACATTGCAGCAGAACTGGAAAACCGTATGTATTTTAAAGGTCTTAAAGGTTTGGAAGATTTGTTCTTCTGTTTCTAAAATAATATAAGAGGCTCTAAGTATTTCATCTAAGGTTTTAGAAATACATGTATTAAAGTTGAGTTATTTACTAAACCAACTCCTTACAAAGTAACTAAAACAGTCAAGCAATTGATGTAGAAAGTATATTGGAAAGTTGTTTAACTTTTTATAATATAACCTTTAGGTGGGAGGGAATGGATGTAGAATGGATTGACATAAAAGCACTGGTTGTGCTATCCACACTATTGCTTTCCAACAATCAATAAATGATTACAAAAAGGTATATGTACATCAACGAACGCCCAGCCTGTGTGTGACGTTTCGCTTTCTCGCGAGGAGTCTCTTCCGAAACATCACACACAGGCTGGGTGTATACTTAGCCGAAAAATGGTGATGTACATATACCTTTTAGTATGTTCAAGAGATACCTTATATACTCGAGTATAAGCCTAGTTTTTCAGCACAAAAAATGGGCTGAAAAACCCAAACTCGGCTTATACTCGAGTCAAAAAAATAAATAAATCAAAACTCGCCTTTCTGGCAGCACCCATAGATCTTCTATGCGATCCATCTGGTATTGTTGTGCTGCACGAAGGGGAAGGGGGGGCTATATACACTGGGGCAGGGGCTGGCAGGCTATATACACTGGGGCAGGGTCTAGCAGGCTATATACACAGGGGCAGGGGCTGGCAAGCTATATACACTGGGGCAGGGGCTGGCTGGCTATATACACTGGGGCAGGGGCTGGCTGGCTACATACTGGAGAGGCTGTGACCAATGCATTTCCCACCCTCGGCTTATACTTGAGTCAATAGGTTTTCCCAGTTTTTTGTGGTAAAATTAGGGGCCTCGGCTTACACTCGGGTCGGCTTATACTCGAGTATATACAGTATATATATATATATATATAATAAAAAAATCGAACATGAAGGGGCTTTTTTGAATGAGAATTTTAGCTTGTTACCACATTGCCTGGGCGCTTTATGTGCGTTCACATAAGAGAGACTGGTATCAATAGAGGTCATAGACATGGGCAGAGAGTGCCAGGTTAGTGAGAACATTAAAGAAGAATCACACAAAAGTAAAATGCCAAGAACTAAAATCATCAAGTTAATTTACTTAAAACATTTGCGTCTAGTTCTTTATGGGTTAGCGCACCAGGTTAGTGAAAATGAAGTAAGTAATGCGACTGCAGAAAAGAGAGCTAGGGCTTAGCCATATATTCAACATGGGATGTTCCTTGATTCAGGTGGACTAAATCTCATAGTCCAAATACTTGTGTGCTCATATGAACATATATGATATAGGATTGTGAATAGAGATGAGCGAGTATACTCGTCCGAGCTTGATGCTCGTTCGAGTATTAAGGTACTCGAAACGGCTCGTTGCTCGGACGAGTATTTCCCCTGCTCGAGATCGAGCATTTAATTAAAAAAACACAGTGAAGAACAATGAAGGCACGGAGACATCGGGGCACGGAGACATAGGGGCACGGAGACATAGGGGCACGGAGACATCGGGGCACGGAGACATCGGGGCACGGTGACATCGGGGCACGGTGACATCGGGGTACGGTGACATCGGGGTACGGTGACATAGGGGCACGGAGACATCGGGGCACGGAGACATCGGGGCACGGTGACATCGGGGCACGGTGACATCGGGGTACGGTGACATCGGGGTACGGTGACATAGGGGCACGGTGACATAGGGGCACGGAGACATCGGGGCACGGAGACATCGGGGCACGGAGACATCGGGGCACGGAGACATCGGGGCACGGAGACATCGGGGCACGGAGACATCGGGGCACGGAGACATCGGGGCACGGAGACATCGGGGCACGGAGACATAGGGGCACGGAGACATCGGGGCACGGAGACATAGGGGCACGGAGACATAGGGGCACGGAGACATCGGGGCACGGAGACATCGGGGCACGGAGACATCGGGCAGCGGCACGGAGACATCGGGCAGCGGCAAGGAGACATCGGGGAGACTTCAGTGGAAGAAGAGCAGCGGATCCCGGGACAGCGTATCTCCCGACAAGTAAGCAGATGTGGCGAACATCTGCAATCTATTCTTCACTGTGTTTTTCACTTAAATGATCCTGTGTTCACTGTGTTCACTGTTTTTATTCTATTCTTCACTGTTCTTCACATCTGCTAACTTGTCGGGAGATAATATACGCGCGGAACAGTGAAGAATAGATTGCAGATGTTTGCATACATCTGCTAACTTATCAGAAGACATTCTTTTTCAATTAATTAACACATTTTATTCCCGAACCATGGTCCCTTTGAAAAATGCTCGAGTCTCCCATTGACTTCAATGGGGCTCGTTATTCGAGACGAGCACTCGAGCATCAGGAAAAGTTTGTCTCGAATAACGAGCACTTGAGCATTTTAGTGCTCGCTCATCTCTAATTGTGAAATCTACAGCATCATGAAATATTCAGCACTAATACAGAATGTTAAAGGGGTATTCTCATCTGGACATTCACATTCAGTTTCATTCATCTGCCATACTTATACATTTCTTCAATTAGATGTTATTAAAAAATGTTCTCATAAATGTAGTGATATGGTCCCTTAGAAACAAAACTATGTCCTTGGGTACGACCACCTCCGCTGGAGTGATTGCACATAGAAACAAAAGGATTTTGTATATGAAATGTCCAGCAGTTACTACATGTCTCACAGCTGTCCTGGGGTAATATACGCTGAATCCAGGTGGTCAGGCAGGGCTCAATAGTGCATGTCTGGCACCTGCTGCCAGAATGCGGGGGACAACATGGCTACATGTATGAGAGATTGTCTTTACACAGGAACATTTTTTTAATAACATCCAATTGAAAAAAATATTCACATACGGCAAATGAATTAAATTAAATATGAATGCCCAGATTGGAATACCCCTTTAAGGCTAAACAAGAAGTAATAGGGCGTAATTATAACCATCTCCAGAACGTATGCAGAGCAGTAAAAACGTTGCAGAAGTCTAGGCTTGTAGATAATAGTAAGTGTATGACATTCGCTGGTCAGCCCATTTCAAGGGTAATAAATCCAGTCACAGTGGGTTCTTTATCACTCCAGATGTTTCAGTAATCCAGGCAGCATATAATACTGTCAGGAACAATTCTGTATTGTTCGATCAGCATTACTACCAGAGGCCTCTAAAACTAGTCTTCTGAGAACCTTGCGGTATATTTTTATTTTATTTCTCTGCGTTTTGAAGACTACGGCTCTTGTGTTTATTGCCACATGCCGTGATACAAATATACAGATAATTGGTGATGGTGAAGGAACCATATGTTATACTGCAGGTAACATGTACTCAATGCGAATGGACTCTTCAAGGGGTTACATGCTTTTATAAATAACCATAAAGTAGTGCACTGAGTGTATGTATGTAGGGAAAAATACTGTATGTTACTAGTTAACTGGTCTCATGCATTCATTTTCACTGTGGACTAAATGTCTGTGATTAGAATTAGACATCGAAAGTCAGGCCCAATGGGATGTGCAGCTCTAGGGACAGTGGCCCCGTTTCCCACCCTGCACCATATGATGCTAGGAGGCACTGCCTTTTTGCTGGACTACTTTTCCATTGTTAAAAAAAAACATTATTAGTCTCATGCTAATGATTTCCAGTATCATTGATGACAATTAGTGATGAGCGAGTATACTCGTCCGAGCTTGATGCTCGGTCGAGTATTAGCATACTTGGACCGGCTCGTTGCTCAGACGAGTATTTGCCCTGCTCGATAACGAGCATTTAATTTAAAAAAAAAAAAGTAAAGAACAGTAAAAAAATACAATTAAAACATTTAATTTAATCATTTAATTGAAGAACACAGTGAAAGAACACTGTGCAGAATAGATTGCAGATGTTCGCGAACATCTGCGATCTGCTCCGGAGACACGCGTGCAGAACGGTGTTCTCTGCAATAGTATTCGAAGAACAATATGTGTAGAGAACAACTTGCAGATGTTGTCAAACATCTGCAAGTTGTTCTTCACACATATTGTTCTTCAAATACTATTGCGGAGAACACCGTTCTGCACGCGTGTCTCCGGAGCAGGTCGCAGATGTTCCGGAGACACGCTTGCACGGTGCAATAGTATTTGAAGAACAATATGGGTGAAGAACAACTTGCAGATGTTTGACAACATCTGCAAGTTGTTCTCTACACATATTGTTCTTCGAATACTATTGCGGAGAACACCGTGTCTCCGGAGCAGATCGCAGATGTCCCGGAGACACGCTTGCAGAACGGTGTTCTCCGCAATAGTATTTGAAGAACAATATGTGTGAAGAACAACTTGCAGATGTTTCCAAACATCTGCAAGTTGTTCTTCACACATATTGTTCTTCAAATACTATTTCAGAGAACATCGTTCTGCACGCGTGTCTCCGGAACAGATCGCAGATGTTCCCGAACATCTGCAATCTGTTCTGCACTGTGTTCTTTCACAGTGCTCGTTCAGTTTTTAATTTTACTAAAAAATGCTCGGGTCTCCCATTGATTTCAATGGGGCTCGTTACTCGAAACGAGCACTCGAGCATCAGGAAATGTTCGGCTCGAGTAACGAGTACCCGAGCATTTTAATGCTCGCTCATCTCTAATGACAATGATACTGTGTGAACTATTACTATGAATGGAGAGTGCAGCGGCATATACTATGTTAATTATTGCATATCTGGGGTTAAACATAGACATGTTATATGAGTATATTGATCTATAGCTATAGTCAGTGATTGACATGTGTATGAATGCAGTGTATTTTACTGTATATTCCTGTATACAGGCAAAACACAGATAAAGTGTAGATACGGCTCTATTGGTGAATGGGAAATTGCATTGCTGTAACATTAACAATGAGCAAGTGCATTGGGAAAAAACAAATAAGATGAGTTATTCTATTTGTTGATTCATAGATTGGCCATGAATTTGCCATTTTTCAGGAGCGAATCTAAGCCAAATGTTTCTGTTTTTCTTCGGATGAATGTTGAAAAGGGCATCTAGCTATTGCTGTCATTCTTCCCAGAGCTTAGGGAGGTTAAATGGGTGAGGGGAAATTAAAAGATAGTTTTGGTTTTTTTTAATTAAAAATCAAAAGAAAAGAGATTAACTCATTGAGAAATTAGAATTTCAATAACAAACCTGTGTTTTAGAGGACTAGAAGGGGTTATTTACTAATTTCCAGTAAAATTGGAGAAACTTTGTTCTGGACCAAATAGATTCAGACCCGAATGGAATCTTTTGAAATGTTGGAAGCCTCAACGGAGCAAATTTTGGCTCATACAATCTGTACAGGTGGCTGCTACTAAGTCAGATAACATTCATTATTTTTTTTTGTAAACTGGTTTTATTAACATTTATGCTATCATTTATACATACAATGCAGTTTTGTAACGTTCATTATTATATGAGACTTGAGACCTGATATTTACAAGAAAAAAAGTTTAAAGCAGAAGTTTAAAGCTGTAGTCCTTTACATGTATTGTTTTTATTATGCCCATTATCCTTCCCTCAAAGAGTTCCACATAGGAGCCTAATAAAATTCCTTAAAAAGAATGTGATATGTTTGGTTTAGAAAATAATTGCATTCCCCATCATATAACACTTAACAAATCATCTTTTCTTATCTCCATGTTGGTTATTTATAAATACATTGCCGATTCATTGTTACTAGTTTTGGGGGTGTGGCCGTGCATAGTATGAAACTGTCCAATGAGTACTGGAATTGCAGTGAGGCACACCCCCTGACCAGTTGTCAGTTCATTTATAAATCTCCAGGATGGAAAAAAGAGAATGGTATAACATAGAGTTAAAAGAAAATATGATCTGCTATTTTTGGGGGAATGCACATATTTACTAACATCTGAGACATTTGAGAAGAAGTGACTTAAACTTAAAGGGATCTGTCATAGTTTCCTTTCCACATTGCCAAATAAACTTTTTAAACTACAATGGAATAATAACCATGAGGCAGTCATTCAGGCTGTTCCTTAAAATTGAAATGGAAAAATGAACGCTTTTCTGGAATGACAGCCTACTTCAGAAGAGAGAATGAATAGATAAAATAATACTGTATATTCAAGCTTTCCTAGCAATGATATTGCCGCACTTAAAAGCAAGTTAAATGACCCACACACAATGCGGTGAGATTATGGAAAATCTGAATGATTACAATGGCTTTGTAATGTGAGAAATACATTTTCATTTCTCTATGTATGTGGAAAGCCCCCAAAATAAGAAAATAGCATATTGTTATATACTTGGCTTGAATTTCTCCTCCTGCAAAAATAAAAAAAACATTCTAGTTTGTTTTGGAAGGAAAGTAATCATCTATTGTATTCTTCTAAAATGGAACATATGTGCACCAACATGTGGGCTCAGCTGGTAAACTGTAGGTGAACCACATGTACAACAATATCCGAGAATATTTCTATGTTTTATATAAAGAACAATTCGTTTTCCTTTATTTTGTCAATCTACAGCAGTGATGGCAAACCTTTTAGAGACTGAGTGCCCAAACTATAACCAAAATCCACTTATTTCCCGCAAAGTGCCAACATTGCATTTTAAGCAGTAACTTATTCCTACCTGTTCTTCAACATCTTTCAATTCTATCGGCCCCCTGAGGCCACTAACACAGTTGGAAGAAGGAGGGCACATTCAGACTATCATTGCTTCTTACCAGCGTCTCTGTACATGAAGGATGGTGGGTCCAGCAGGAGGACCTACAAAGATACTGCAGTTCTATCAACACCTTCTCACTTTTCCTGCAGTTCCAAAAAGCCAATGAAGTGTCGTTTTAAAATAGCACTGAGAGCAGCATCTCTTAAATTGCCTAGGACTGCAGGAATATTTGGTGAATTTGGTCCTGGTTGGTGCACTCTGTCTAGGGGTCAATGGCCTGAGTGCCCACAGAAAGGGCTCTGAGTGCCACCTCTGGCACCTGTGCCATAGGTTCGCCACCACTGATCTACAGTATCAACAAAGTTTATGGGCCTCCAAGTTCCATATCTGTCAATTGATGTGATGAAATTTCGCTTTCCCTCAGTTTCTGTGTTTCAGTCAGAATGGCCTATATAGTCACTGATGTAAATAGGTATCCTTAACCGTTTTTTCTGGATATATCCAGATCTGTGAGTTAGTTATCTTTTCAAGAATATGGCGTTTACTGTTATTGTTCGCAAAGTTTCTTACATTGACATGATGTAAGCTCTCCCAACTCTTAGCCACTGGCTATGCAGTGAACCGCAGGGCCCTATTCACTTTAAAGGGGTATCCTTGTTTTACATATTTATGACATATGCATGGAATATATCATAAATATCTGATAAGTGCAGGTCCCATTTCTGAGACATGCACTTAAAGAGTACCGATTTATCCAGTCTTGCAGCCATCTCAACTGTATGGCTCTATATTCAAGTCTATGGGAAGAAATTCTACTACGGTGAAGGGTAATAGTAGGGTAATGTATATATGTGGTATATGTTAAGTATGTTACGAGTATTTATGTGTGTTAAGAGTTTTATGTGTTAACATCTGTTCTTGTAGCTTTACTGTACAAGCAATTTCTCACAAGATAAAGTTTTATTGTATTGTATAGAGGAAAACAGTTTATTGGGCCGGCAATGACATAGGGGACAGCAAACTTCCATTTTATGTTATGTGCATGTCTCAGTGCTAGAGCTTCACCAAAAATGTATTCCTGACATAACTTATGTGTATGTCATAAATCTAAGATGATAATACTTCTTTCTGTATATGTTATGGGGTAGTGCTGCAGCTCCCTGAGTGGATGAGCCTTGTTGTGCAGGATCTCAATGTGAAGGGGTTTCCTCATGTTTAGTGGAAAAGGTCTGACAGATAGAAACCCCAATCAGAAAGTGTTTACATATCCTAAAATTGCCATGACAGGGGTTGGCCACTTCACCTCATGTTTTTGTTAATGTGTGTGTATCAATATACATCTATTAAGAAATCACATGGCATCTGCAGCCATTTTATGGCAGAACTTTTAATAGATGTACATTGGTAAATTACGTATTATTCTGCCCCCTTACTTACACACACATTACAAAAACAACTCCTTTAATGAGGTTGTTAAAATGTATGTGCACAAGAGTGGAGGGAATTTCAGAGTTCTCATGCCAGTGGATATTGCAACACTCTTATGTGTTTCCCATACCACTACTGTCCAGAGCTACAATACAGCTCCATGTATTCTTGGGAAATACATGGAAAAGTAGTAATACGTTTGTTCAAGGAAACTGAGACAGCCCATTTAAGGAGTCCATGTATTAAAAATGACCATGTAGCTTACAATGAATGAATCTCTATGAATTAGTATGTAACCCAATCCCCCCCTCCCAAATAAGCAAATAACTAAGACAAATATATAGTAAAAGTACTCAACTTTATATTTAATAAAAGCTATAAATAAGTAGAATTAAAGCATAGAAGCACTACTTTTTTTTTCTGTTCATCTTTGGTTTAACTAATGACTGAGCCTCATAGCTTTCATGCCCGGTCTGATTTTCCATAGTTGCAGTATAGTAATGATAACGGTGTATTATAAAAACACTGGGGTTAAACATCTAACAGAACAACCTCTCTCTTCTTGCACATCTGCCTCACATTCCGAATCTCTCATCTTAAAGCAAATATTTGGCTATCACCGTGATAAAGCTAGCATCAAGAAAAAGGCTGCTTATGTTAAGCTGCTGTCCTACAGCTACCATTCCACCCTTCCCGTATTATCCACAAAGTAGTGGATTGTAACTGCTGCTCCAGGGATTACAGCTGCGGACTAAGAGAATATCTACATTTATCCAGCGGACATCTCATGCTAGTAATTATTTCTCTCCAGCCAGATTAATGTAGTGTACAGGGCCTGCATATCTATCCCATAAGGCGGTCATGACTCGGCTCCCAGACATTTATCATGTAAACATTGCGCACCATTGAGAGATCATATCTACTGGCGACAGAGGGGACTAATGACTAGACGTTTCAGATGTGTTCAGCTGGTGAGAACTTTCTATTTTTACACATCTGCATGTCTTTAATATCATGGGAAAAGTATCTACTGTCCGAAAAGATAATTGAGTTAATTCAATCTCTCCAACCCTTTAGTAAAATGAGTTGGCATTAGGTTTTCCAAATTGTTGGATCTTTCAAAAACAGTAACTTCTAGTATTTATGAGTTTCAACTAAACCCCTCTTAAACAATGTCATAAGTCTCTACAGCTTATAATCAATCACAAATTATTTAGGGTAGGGTATATTATCCAGTAGAAATAGGTGGGGTTGTTATGGCCTGTCTATTAAATTGTATACGGCTCAATTTATTGTAATAATAATAATATTAATTTTAATTCTAAAATGCAGATACAATGGATTAGAGGTACATAATAAAAACCAGACATTACATAATAGCAGGGCTTTCCCACAATAGAAAAGTATTTATGCCAAAATACAGGCACAAGAGGTAAAAAGTACTATGGACACATAAAATCTGCACACTGGGAATTAATATGATTGTCTAGGGTAGAGCATTTCAGTGATTTGGTGCAGCGTGAGAGAAGTCTTGGAGGAATGTGAAATTCCTGTTTAGATATGTCTTAGGTCATTGTCAGAACAGAGAGCACGGGTAGAGACATTGAGGCAAAGGAAGGCAGTACAGCACTTAAGAAAACCTTTTAAGTGAGCATATTTTTTCTATTAGGGAGCTTTAATTAATATTATATGTATTTTCCAAATACAAAAATAAACATACCCTCCTCCCCCATACCATATGAACCAGAATGGTACCATAGAGTACCTTTTTTTTCGGACTATAGGGCGCACAAAAAATCCTTTGATTTTCTCAGAAATCAAAGGTGTGCCTTATAGCCCAGTGCACCTTATATACGAACCTTACTTACAGACAATAGCTGCCTTGAACTGTGTACAGGTCTGCCACCTGCTGGTCATTCATCCTTATAATCAGGTGAACCTAGACATTTTAGCAGGAATTTATTGATGGTGCGCCTTATACTCCTGTGCGCCTTATAGTCTGAAAAATACTGTAGATCAGTCCAAGCTTAGTTGTATAATGTCAACGAGTCGGGGTCAACCATGTGAACAAACAAAAAACACATAATGATCTCCAGTGCCCATACATAGAAGCAGGACCTTCAACCACCAAGCATCAAATCACTGATACTCAGCATCGTGTAAACTAGAGTGAGAGTAGTATTCTGTGGTGCATGTGTCACCAGAGCAGTGACTAGCAGAGAGTAGAGGCAACAAGGGAGAGGATAAACAGAAAGATTTTAGGATAGATTGGAGAAGGAAGACAATGAAATGGTGTTGACTTGTTCACCAAATTCCCTACATTTCTGAGCATTTGTGGGATCTGCTGAAAAAAAAATCTATTACCACAAATACTTTAGATACCTGCTGCTCACCTCTAGGAGCTTGAAAATAGAAACCTTCAGAGGTGCTAAGAAGTCTATGCCATGATGTCCCAGTGCTGCTTTAGCATTACAACGATCAACTAAAAAAAATAGGAATGTCATCCCTTTTAGCTGCTGTTTAGATCAAGGAACATATGGGAAAATGTTAATCAAAGAGTGTCTCTGCTGTGCATGTTTTCAGTCCTTCTGCTGGGCACAGCGTCTTAAGCTGCTTGGGAGAACTTGTGTACCAGAATTCACTGGTAAAGACAACAAAAAGGTAAATAGAGCGTTGAAACGAAGAGCATGCTGTAAATGATCATGACAAGAACAATGTCAAGTCATAACCAACTGTAGAAAACCTTGAGAAAGACATTTCTTATTGAAATGCGTTGGTCCTAATGCTGCTCCATGTGCACGCTTGTATTCGTCATGAACTTTTAAAGATATGCAATAAAGAAATGAAGTTTTATCCAAGATAATGGCGTGCCAGACCTGTATTTTGTTTGATCCTGCTGTCATCTCTGTATCTCTGGACTAGAGCCCGTGCACACAAGCATGTCTTGGTGGCTCGAATGAGCTGAGTTGTTTCTGCAACTATAGAAAAACTCCACATTTTTCACTTTATGAGGGTTATTTATCAATAGGCGGCTCCTTGTAGCAGTTCTATGGCAGTTTTTTGGGAATTTGACCCTTTAATTAATGTTCCACTAGCTGACTGCGATTTATACCAATCCCATCCACATGGTTCAGAAAAAGTGGATACAGATTTGCGCTGTGAGTTTAGAATCCACAACATGTCTATTATTGTTACAGAATTCAACCTTTGCCAATGCCTTTTCTTAATTTGAATATTGTCCTCTTGCTGCAGCAAAAGCTTAAAGTGTTTTCCAGGAATCAGGAAAACCTCTAGGGGGCATGACAGGGAAATAATAGACCGCATATTTATTCTATTCTGGCTCCTGGTTCCCAGATTACTCTGATACTTTTGGTTTTTGGTGCTATGCCTAGTTGGTAGGACATCACTTCCATTGACCATTAGAGGTCACTTCCCTTGTTGTTGTCGATGTAACTTTGATAATTAATGCCCCAAATAAATAAATAAATAAATAACTAAATAAATGTATTATTAAAAAGCATTGCCCTTATCCCTAAATGGTTCCTTTCCATGACTGCAATGTTAAAAAATAAGTTTGTAAATATTTATGCGGCTCATCTAATGATAGCCCAGTAATAGTAATAGGGTCCTGCATATGCAGTGATCACTGCACTATCCTGCCTTGTTCCTGATTGACAGGTCTCATTGCTACAAAGCATTCTACCTTATGGAGCTAGTACTTAGGAACTGTCTACCAATACTACAGACATTTACAGCTCCATTTACTTTTGCCCTCAGGGGTAGTGAAAAGTTGTACACAGATGGTGGTTGTGTGACTCAGCACTGCTACATTATTAAGCACTCCCTCAGAAAGGTGGGTGATGAGAGAGACCTGACCGTGTGAAGAGAAATTGCCTTCAGAAAGTCATAGCTAGGAGTGTCAGCTTCAGTGAGGAGGTGGGGTATACAGACTGTATACTGCAGCTCCCCGTCTCCATGACTGGAACAGAGGATATCAATAAAAGTATTTTTCACAAGAATGGTGGCTCTAATCCCATGGATAGAGGCAACTGTGGAACAGGTATATCTAGAAGGTACTTTGTGTGTGGTTTGTGGGCAGGGGGAAGGGGGTTCCCTTGTAACAGGTTCTCTTTAAGCATTGCCAAATGGAAAACAAATACTTACACAAAATGCAAAAAGTCTGACTATATGTTGTATTACATTAACTGTTAACTAAATGAAATTCTGAAGTAGCTTAACCAAAAAGATCATTGTTAAAGGAAACCTACCATCTGAGAACTATCTATTAAAGTAGATCCGCTGGCAGGTTCCTCTAATAAATGCCAATGCTATTCTTTCAGTGGCTAATATGTTTGTAAATGTTTTATTGCCCTTACATGCAAATTAGTAATAGAGGCTACTGGGGTGTAGAGTAGCTACACAGCACGGCTACTACTATATCTTCAATGCGCGGATGCGCATGCTGTGTTTCGAAGCAGTAGCTTCGACTTCAAAGCCGAGTATGCGCAGCTGCCGGCTTTACATACATAGTCTAGTAGCTGCACGCTGAAGATCTCTGGGTAGGAGAATCACAAGAGGCTACTGCGGAGTGGAGTAGCCGCACCATGTAGCTGCAGTTCTGGCTCCTCTACGCCCCAGTAGCCTCTTTCACTAATTAGCATATCAGGGCAATAAAACATTTACAAACTTATCGGGCACTGAAAGATTAGCCCAATTGCTCCAATGCCATTTACTAGATGAACCTGCCACAGGATCTACCTTAATAGGTAGATACGAGATGGTAAATTTCCTTTAACATAGGGAATATAATAAATAATAATAATTATTGTTAGTAGTAGTATAATTAGTAGTATTATTATCAGAATTAAAATTGTATAAAATTACAGAAAAAAAACCCAGTGTTTAGTAATAATGATATACATGCATCTTTTTGGCTTATTCTGCTCACTTGCCAGTCGCCATCTGTAAATACATAAAGTTCATAGCAGCGGTGACTACACATTTCCTTAAAGGTTACGACTGTAACTTAGAGCTAGAAAAGTATGCATCTGGTTTAAGTTTTAACAGAGGTATTATTGTTCAGCTAGATTTTTGCCTGCTGCTGCCTGCATGCTGTGCTGCCGCTCTGATTCATACTGTGCAGTGTTCTATCTGAATCCATTGGGATCCAAAGTCTAGACTTTCAGGAGCTGATAGAAAAATAAAGAAATTACTGTAAATGCATTTCATATGGGTGTTATTATTATAACACCTTTTTCCTTTCGAAAAAATCTACTGTATGTTCATACCTCCCAGGTTAATTCCTTGGCAAATATTTTACTTGACCTTTTTTCAGATGCCACAGTTCCCCCATAACTGAACCAGCTGTAGTGTTTCCATTACCTCAACAGCCATAGGGCTCTGAAGTGAGCTACAGTGTGTATGAACTATAGCCTTCAACAGTTTGAGGGCTTGGAGTAGAATTAGAGCGCGCCGAAGATACTGAGAAACTGTAGCCTATTAGTATATCCGGCACACCTATGGCAGTGGGGGGGGGGGGGGGGATTAACCCAATTTACTGTGGCCCCTAATTTCAGACATGTCCCTCCCAGTTTTACATTATGGTGATCTTCCCAATATCAGTGCAGCTTTATTCCTGACATACCCTCCTGAAAATGTATTCCCACTCCTTCAGCACTCATAGCATGACCCGAATCAGCCAATCTGCAGGAGTCCTAGAGATAATCAAATCAATTTCTGTCCATCACTTTCCTGTCCATTCCTATGTTTAGCTCAAAAAACTGCAGCAAAAACTGCATGTGCCCTTTAGCCCTCCTTTGACATAGCTTTATATTGCTATTTTTCCAGTTGTGGTTTGACCTTTTGGGAACTTGATTATTCTGCTTAAGAAGAAAGGGTTTCCAGAGTATCAATGTGCGGTGTAAGGATTCTAGCTGTCGGACCCCCACTGATCTGAAAGTTATGGCATAGCCTACCAATGTGTTATCGTCTTATGTGGTTTGAAATATAAGTCTTCTAATTTTGTCCTATTCATTTAAGCCAAGGGTTTTCCTAATAAATATACTTTTTAGGCCTCAGACTTGATGGTGATGTTTAATATGGTGTGATGAATTTACCACTTAGTTATTCACATCTAAAGAGACATACTGCTAACAGTGAATTAAGAAAACTTATCACCCACGCCTTACTTATTTTGCTACTTTATTTTGCTACTCCATCAAGTAATTACATTTTTATTGGATAGCCAGGTATAGAACATAAACTACCCTGAAATTATAGTTAGAGCATTTCATTTACTATTAAAGCGAACCTGTCACCTGGAATGTCATTTGTAGCTGGTGACAGGTTCCAATAGCCTATGCTATGCTGATTTTAAAAAATGCTTTTGTCAGCATTTGGAATCAGTACTTTATAATAGTTTCTTTACATTACGTGGCCCCCTGTGTAGTGAGTCCTGGTGGGAGGGGGGGGGGCTTCAGCTGCAGCCTGTGCATGCCTGTGTCAGTCTCCTTCCCTCCTCCACTCATCAGACTCTTTCACCGTTTCACCGCTCCCCTCCTACGTTGGATTATCTGCAGATTTATGGTCCATCTAATAGATGGAGGTTCTTAATATCACTAATAAAGAGAATGGGGCATATTTACTTGCATTCCCGAAGGTGTTCACCGAAAGTGCATTGTTCGACGATAATGTACTTTGTCGTGATTCACTGAGATCGTGCTCCCGATATCCTGTATTTGACACTTCCCCTCTCGGCTCCGACAGAGTTCACCTTTTTCTTCATGGTGCATGTAAGTGCATTGTCCTGCAACACAAACTGAAAGTTAAATCCCGCGCTCAGTCTGAATCAGTTGGATCATCCGACAGCACGCCCCCTAGTATGTGTTACATGGAAGCCAGCAGAAGGCAGCTGCGCCAAAAAACGATCGCGTGCACCACAAAACCAGCACAGACACCTGTTAAATACCTGTCCAAAAAGGTGAATAGTCCAATGAAAGTGCAGCACGCAACCCTTAGTAAATGAGCCCCAATGTGTCATGTATACTTTCATACTTTCAGTATCATTTGCTGATAGATATTTGTGTATAATCTGTTTACCCTGAATGTTTATAATAGCCAAAAGCAACAAACGCCTAGTGGAGACCCCATGTGTCGCCCCCTTTCTTAATGAATGGACCAGATGAGCATTACAGTAAAAGCTGTTACTTTTTCTTCTACACCCCTTGCACGTCCTGTGTACAGTATGTATAGTCTATCATAGTAATGCTGCTCGCATCCATCCTTTGACCTTCACTGCTTTAGTGACAAGGTTAATAGCAAGCTGAAAATTTTAAAAGTGGAGGTTGGAAGATTGATTTTACCTGATGTATATAGACTTTGTTTACTGCTGGGATAGATTTACTAACAGCATTATACCTAGAGGTTCATTCATCAAGAGCACCAGAGTAGACATCCTGTGTTTAATGCATATTTATATTGCCTCAATTCATGTTTGTGACTAATGAATTCAAGCCATGGATTTATAGAATACAACTTCACTACAGGCTTGTCTGTACTATGATCCTTTCAATTTTTCTGATTTGTTTAAGTAAATTGGATACAATGTATATTCGTCCTGTATATACTGTATAATGGTGGAATATGACAGATGTCCTATCTTTATCTGGACATCTTAATCCATGGCTTTCTTAATGCATACTGGCAGTACAGAATCATTTTCTGCCTGTAAATGAAGCATTGCTGTGTTGTAATAGAAGGCACGCTGGGAAATACTGTAAGAATGGACTTATGTTGAACAATATAAAGAATTGCTAGAGGTGAAACTGTATTTTCCATCTAATATGTTACATGGTATCAAGGTTCAATTACATGTAAAACTTGCTCACCAACAGATTTAGGCTGGGACCCCAAATAATAATGGCTTTTACCATCCCTTCTCCCACCATGTTCTGCCTTACGTTACAAATACCCTTAGAAACATGATTCTACTGTATTATTACTTGGAATATGTTCAGTGTATAACCCAGGAAAGCTCCGTGCATATAGGCTTAATGTATCCATAGACTATTCTGGCAGCATCTTTTTTGTATACGTAGCATCCAGCAAGAACTCTGGATAAAAAAACGCAGCAGGCTTGTTTTCTCCATCCTGCTGGAGAGCGCAGTATACACTCAGCAGTGGTCATAACAGCCGATGGGGGATGGAATCCACTGTATTACATCCATCCCCTGCCTCCGCTTAGCAAAAGTCCTGGAAGTTTCTTAAGTTATATAACTGTCCATCACTGTCCTGCTGCCACTATTCACTCCTCCTCCTGTTTCAGGTGGGAGGAGCCAAAATGGACAACATAACCCACTGTATGACACAAGGGTTTATGTTGGATCAGATCATTGCAAGAATACTTTGGGAATCCTCCCAATGGTGGGTGAATAATGTGATGTGAACCTAAACTGACAAAATTTGGCATGAGTGCGTAGGTTGAAGATACATCCGAAAATGTGCAACTAGTCTGAAATAAAAACACCAACCCCACACAAAACAGAAAGAGGGTGCAGCACATCCAATAGAGCTGCAGTAGGTGCTAGTAATACATGTGAGGGTCTCACCCCAACTGTCAAATGGGTCCATAAAAACGTACTTTTTGTCTGCTGATACAAATTTACAGTTCCTCGCATCTCACTTCAAAGGGTCTTCATAGGGTTCTTTGGACATTATGGGATCTGTTTTTTATCATAATAAATATTTATGTTAGGTTGCTATTTCTGGTGTTTATATTTAATAATTTTTTGTAATTTTGGGGGGGGGGGTAATTCGTATTGCCACATATTGTTGAGATGTTTTGTGATACTAGTAGGGAGTATCTACATCCAGGACTGGGTAGTACAGGTCTGGACTATCTACTTGAAGATCAATTATCCTTTGACTGAAACAGTAATACTGTTAGTGGGTCATAATATGGCAGTATATATGTTAATATTCCTCCTCAGCCAATAAAAAAGGTTCAGTCTATGACCTTGATTCAGCCCTGAATATATGAATATATTTTGCAGCATTAGTGGATTTTTAGCAATATTGTATTTAAATTATGGAATGAAATTTGCCCATAAACATTTACACATGACAACCTGGCAATGTTTGATAAAATTATTAATTCTCTTCAATGCTCCCCAATGTGCTGGTTAAGGTTGAAGAATGTGTTGATGATAAATACAGAAGCGGCTTTACTTCCTTTCTATTCCATTAAGAGTAGCTGGAAATATTCCATTATTTGAGTACTTTAAAGTAGTTGGAAGAGAATCAAATAAAAATTACATCTTTCTAAAGTAATTAAGAAATCAATTTCGAATTCAGTGACAAACACAGTTATGAGTAAGCAGTTATTTGCATAGTTTAGATGAAAGGTAATAAAAGAAGTAGCACACCTAATATGATGTGTAAAGTTATAGGAATAAATTATAGCCACATGTGTTTCTTACTAGCACACCTTTCATCAGTATTCATAAAAGTGGATAAGAATGAACACTTAGTAATCCATGCAGTGTATTTGTGTTGTGCTAATTTATTGCAATACATACAATGCATACAATACTTCAATGTTGTGCATTGTGAATTTACTACTTACCTGTTTCAGCCTGAGAGGCACCTGTCTCTTATGGCAACCAGTAGGCCCAGAGATGATCGCCAATGAACTGTTTAGGCACTAAGGAGAGGTTTGGCCAAGGCACATAGAAGGTAATTTTTTTGATCGGGGCCAGCTTATGAACGTCCTCTTATGGCAACCAATAGGCCCCCAAGATGATCGCCAATGAACTGTGACTGTTTAGACACTAAGGTTTGGCCAAGGCACCTAGAAAGTAATTTTTACTATCGGTGCTGGCTTTACCGGTGTGACACCTGCCTGTTTGGAAATGGATGATCCTTCTTTCTACATCCCTAACCACACCATAACGTTATGATGCAAGATGCAATGTGTTGTTTTTGACAAATTTACTGTACTGTAATTTGTGTTGTTTTTTTTTTTTTACTTAATAAATAATCAAAAAAATACTTTATCATACATGTCAACAGCAACAACAAAAAACTGTCCCAATTTGTGAATTTAGAGACAACTTGTATTAAGAATTAATCTGATATAAAATATATAGGCTTGATAAAAGCCTTCTGATTGAGCACACCAGAAAAAAAAATCTCCTGTTTGATAGTCTCCTTTGATCCGGTAATACTTGTAGAAATAAGGCATAGCCTATTTTTATGTTCCTAAGATGTCAGTTTTCAAAGCTAGAAATTCAGGATGTGACATGTGAACAAAGTATGGGAGATGGAGCTTGTCACATGGTTTCTTAGACTCGATTCTGTCAAATGCCAGAGATAAACCCACAGCTGTAACTTTGATGTCCTTTCCATGTTCCATCTGAAATGATTTCACTTTTAGAGAAAAAAATACACTGTAGAAGTGAGCTCTGAATATAGAGCCCAGAGGATATATTAATGCTACACCTCATAATGGTTAGGTTTAATTCAACATTTATAATTTGGCTCTTAAATCAAATTTATTTTTTCATTGAAGATAACAAAAATTTTAATCAATATAAAAAATAATATTTAAAATATTTGTGAAATAAAAGACTTTAATTAGCAGAATTTGGGGGGACAACATCACTTACAATATTCAGTTTCAGCTTCTTTCTTTTAACCACAATTATTGACACGATTTTAATGACAATCTACTGTTTGTGTCTGGTTATCATTACATTGTTATTGGTGACCTCGCAATTTTGTAGGTTTGTTCTAAAGTTGATATTGTTTGTAGGGTGGAACAGGTATATTTTATAAGTGTAACCCCAGACAAAATGTTTTGTCCTGTGACAGTTGGATTTTCACATTTTTGCGTTGTCATTGGATAAAGCTTTGTTGCAGACACCTCTGATAACTCCTACAGTTGATAATTGTAGCATGGGGCTAAAGGTCACAAAATTTTCAGCATCTAAAGATCTTCACCAGTGGTCACAATGGGCAGAGATGTCCATCTGTAACTAGGAGTTGTCTATACGTAGAGTGTTCTTAAGTCGTAGCCTGTCTGTATTGTGTTTGTTTTTCAGTTTTACTTGTTCGGTGTAACAATGTACGTCATTAGATGTTTGCTTTGTTGTTTTCAATATTTTACAACTTTGTTAATATACCACATTCCTGGGTATAGGATAGAGACGGGACGAACTTTAAAAATACTTACCTCTTGTCCTCATGTTTATTGTAATGTATGAGAAGCAGGATATTAGGTAATTTACATCTATTAAAGGTTCTGCTCCGCTTTCTTGATATGTAAAGTAAAGCCTACTGTCTTTTACCCCATCAGCCAGACATTGATGTCCATAAAATGGCCACAGTCCACCGCTCCAGTGAGTAATGTAAAACAAATTCTTTATTCCATCCAGTTAAATGATCAAATACAGAAACAAATGGGTGTATCCATGAGATATAATAGGACCTACACCAAGCTTTACTTATAGTCTCTTGGCCTTGTTGGTTTGAACAATAGAGGTAAAATTGTTAAAAAGGTTAAAAACATAACTTTTAACGGTAAGGAGGGAAATGTGGGAGCGGGTGTTGGTTGGAATACCCCTTAGGTTGATCTCTAAGAAAGAAATCTAAGGGACTAATGAGCAGACCCAAACCCATAATGTTTGGGTCCATGCCAAATGTAGCAGGTTCAGGTCCCCAAGAAAATTCAGCAAGAAATTCTGGTTGAATATTAACTCTTTAAAAGCCTCTGGTAAAAGGGAGCACCAAGCCCAAACACACTTAAATGTCACTGGTTGCTTAGCATCTTTGCCAGCACCGATCACGCATTATCAGTGTGGGTGAGTGTTTGTGTTCAAACCGTAACCAGTCCTCTCATCCCTAACCCTGACTATCATATAGGAAATTTCTTCTTTGGAAACCAGCGAACAGCTAAAATCTTGACACTTATACTCCCCGAAATGCTTCACTGGATAGTCAGCACGTAAATGTCATAAAGAAACAACATATATAATCACGTTGCACATTTACAGGCCAGCATCTTGTTTACAAGAATTCTGCTAATACATTTTCCTATTGAGCGTGTCTTCCAGGCACGAAGTGCTGTTTCCCTCTGACGTCAGTACTATAAGATTTAGTATTCCACATGTACACTCAGTACAAGGCATGCTTTTACGAAGCACTTATTGACATGTGAATAGGAAACACAGTAGATTCTTATTTTGTGAGTGGTTATATAATTCAGTCTACTAGAGTGGGCAGCTGTTTCTGGTGCCTACAGCATGGGTTAAATGACTATAAGAGAAGCCCCTTTATATTCTCATCACTCTGGCAGTAGAATGATGGGGCCAAATGAGGAAGCAAATAGTAATACTCTGCCTTAATTACTACTTCAGTCCTTGACACAAATTACTATGCTTAACTACTGTTTCCTGACCATATAGATAATTCATTCAGTGTAGCGCCTTCCATATATAGATTCACCATTCTCTTCAATAACTGTTCTGAACCTCAACTTTGATGAGACACTGCACCAAATATAGTCACGATGGGAAG
This sequence comes from Engystomops pustulosus, assembly GCF_040894005.1. Classification (NCBI taxonomy): domain Eukaryota; kingdom Metazoa; phylum Chordata; class Amphibia; order Anura; family Leptodactylidae; genus Engystomops; species Engystomops pustulosus. The sequence goes on from NC_092411.1 coordinate 61,924,520, forward strand.
CACTATGATGACAAAGTGACAGCTGCATTCGCTGGATAGAGGCTGACAGATCTAATAACATATTCTCTTTTTGGTTTATTCTCTTCCTCATATCAATTTAGTGGAGCCACAATACTGCATAAGTTTCCATTATTACCCGAGTATATAGAAGGGCTAGAATGAGTAGTATAAATAGAACAGGGCAAGGGGTTGAACAAAAAACTGGAGGGAAAACTTCATATTACTGAAAGGTATAAAATCTACAAATGTTGTTTTTTCTGTTACCTTTTTTTTAAATATGTATGTCCCTTTTTTATATTTTGTTATTAATTTCCACTTGAATCATTTGTAATTGGTTGTTCTATTAGCGTTTGGCCACTTGGACCCTCAATGTTTAGGAGAATATTGTGAGTGAATGCCATGGCATGTATGTAACCAGAGCTAGGAAATTGCCAGTACCAAAAAGTCAGGCAGCACCATAGAAACAAAAGCTGACTAGCACTTCATCCACCAGAAGGATTCAGGACCAGAGCTGGGGCTCTAACTGGTTGGATCGCTAATGATCTTACACTTGCCACCTATTCTGTAGATTGAGATCAAGTGCCTGTGATGGCACAACCATTATCTTAATTTTTTTTATTGCATAAATATATTTACATGTTAAATATGAGGAATTTCAATAAACTGAGAGAAAAAGATGAGTCTTGGGTCATTGCGGCAGCAGTCTTTACATTATTGTACTTTGTCTTTATCATAGGGATCAAGTTATTTGTAGTATACTATATGGGTGCCCAGAAATTATGATTGTAACTGTTACTGTGGTTAATACAGAAGACCCAATAATCAAAGATTCACTTCACAGAAGCTCTAAATATTTGTTTCCGGTCTGAATACATTGGGGCACATTTACTTACGTGGTCCACGAAGTTCACCGGAAGTGCATTGTCTGACGAGAAAACACTGTGCCACGATTCACTAAGATTGTACGCATGATATCATAAATGTGTTGCTTCCCCGCTCTGGTCCGCCGCTGTTCACCTTCTTCTTTGTGGTGCATGTAAGTGCATTGTCTTGCGACACAATTTGAAAGTTAAATCCAGCTCTCAATCATAATGGGTCGGATCGTCTGATGGCACGCCCTCCCCCCCCCCCATCTCTGCCACATGAAAGCCAGCGCAGCTGCCTGATAAAGACGACACAGTCCCAGCTCAGACACCTGTTAAATACCTGTCAAAGCTGCGCAAATTCCAGAAACAGCGCACGGTCCGACTAGAGTGCGATCCGCAACCCGTGGTAAATAAGCCCTATTGGGTCCAAACTGATGTTGCTCCTTCCATTGTCCTGAAAATTAGTATATAACCCCCTCTAGTTCTCTTAAACACGCTTTTTTAAATGAAAATGTCTTATCTTGTTTGGTTAATTTTTTTTTACAGCGTTTTCTCATTTTCCTTTGCCCACTAAACAATTTTTCTTTTAACCATCTATATATGTGTGTTTTGTAGATGGTTTTAGGTCCTAACGCTGAATCTATTTTAATAGTTAATAACGTTTTGTAAAATTATTGGAAACATTGATATGTATAATTTGTAACTTATGTGCTTTTGACAGAGAACCATTTTTGTCTTTAAAGGGTGTGCAAATATTTGTTTTAGTATATAGTATTAAAGTTTAGTTTGAAAAGATTGATATTGAGCGGAAGAGTTTGATAGATCATTTGCATTAAATTCCCCCATGGGCTTTTCTGCATCGGTTGTTCTGTATTGACAGGATGCTAACATGTTTTTCCTCTTGAACATATCTCATTCAAGGGATAGGGGCGATCCCACAGGAAGCTCATGTAAACACATAATTCCTCCTCTGCAGCGTCCCTTGAGAGTGGCTCCGGTATTGAACTGGAAAGCAATAGAACATAAACACCAATTGATTATTTATTTTATGTTATTTTATACTTTTTCCTACTAACATTTTCAGTTTCCATTGATCATGCTTGACACCCAAGAACCTTACATTCTATCAGAACATTTCTACTTACATGTTACTATTTAAAAACATAAATAACGACTTGTCTCAACCCCTTCACCTTTTAAAATATTAATAAATATTTTAGCAATATTATATGGCTTTACTTTGTAAAGTCGTTTTTCTAACCTCTGTTGACCTGTAAGGACAGATGTTGCCATTGTAGCTGGGCCTAGGTGCATTGCTGTTTTGCACTATAACAAATGACACATGATGCAAGGTAAGAGCCAAAAGTTTGCTCTGGGACCAGGAGCGTCCAGTATCTGCAATAGGGGATGGATTCCTCCACTGTTGCCTTCCAGCTCATTAATGTATAACTTTTCCAGTTCTTGTCTGTGTTTGCTAAATTAATGTATCTTTTGGAAGGTAATTCAAATTGTGCAGCTTATGTTTCATATCTTTACATTTCTCTGAAAATATCTTTGGAGTTCACTCTCTCTAGCCTTATTTTACCAGATTAAAAAACTTCTTGCATGGAGAATATTTTCTTTTGTAATCTGAAATTTTCATATTTTCATCTGTTATATTTAGCAGAATCTGCCACAAAGGCTCAGACCCAGAGGCCTTAAAGCCTTAGAAATTGACTTCATAACTTTTTATAAAGACACAGAGTACTGCCATACCCCATGCAGGTCTGAAACCTGTGGTGCTAGAGTTGGGAGGTAGCGGTGCTATCAGTGCACTATGCCAATTCCATGAGTCACTTAAATTTCTTGTTTCTTTGGCGCCATTTTCCTAAACTCAAGTCTTTTAATCAATAGTGTTGTTACTTTATTAAAATTGAAAGTGGATTACTGTTTGCTTGTGTCTGTACCTGATCACAAATATTTCACCTTTCTCCATTAAAGTTCTCTTTAAAGTGGTAATCCGGGAAATGAACGTCTGATACAAAAACTCATAATGCTATAAATAAATGAATATAACAAAACTCAATGTCATTTGTCATCACAAAAGGGAGCTTCAAAAGTTTGATTTTATGATTCACAAAATTTTATGGGCTTTCTAAAGTATGTGGAGTTATCACCAAGATGGCCGCCACTGGAAATTACAAGTCCCATGATCCCTTTGTTCTCCGAAACCATTCCTTCCTCTTATTCTCTGCTCCCAGTGATGATGTAACAGACTGCCCTGCTCTGTTACCATAGTAATGATGTGTAACTGCCATCACTGTACATTACCTCACTGAGATGACGTATCACCACAGCACCGGATGTACTGCAACCAACCCACTACAGCCAAACATAGTGATGATCTCAGGACATGTGATGTGGACATGTAACCAGCAGCCATCTTCTGTCCTGTGTCTGCTCCATGTGGAGAAAATCAAGACCAGTAGCATTTTCATTCTTCATTATAGTGTAAGTCAACAGCATTTTTCTGCTTAGGGGAGCAAAATTTTAAATAGCAACTAATTACATTTAAGCTCATATTTTAAAGACCCATTTGTATATAAAGTGTGCTCATTCCTGGAATACCCCTTTAAGTTTTTGGAAAATGAAATTCCCTGAAGAATATCTCTGGCAAATATTGCATTTCTCTATGATTTTGCTCTGGTTTTCTTCTGTGTTTTGAAGAGTGATATAGATTTAAGTAATTCTTTATGCATATCCTTCTGGTACGCTACAAGACGATTTCTGTTCCAGCTGGCAAATCTTGATACAGAAAAAAACTCACTTCTCTCGGCTTGCAGCCAGGCAAAAGAGGGGCAGCCTGAAAAGCTGTTCCCATCCTCTGTTAGTGAGTATGGTGATAATAACTGTTCTTACCAACCCCAGAAGCTGTCTGTCAAACCCTCACTGCTGCACACAAATTCTTATCTTTATGGAAAAACCAAATATAGACTATGCAGTAGAACTAGATTCAAGGAGCCTGCACATTGCCTTAAGAAGTCAATGTTTTAGGTGTCAGTAGCAAGAGCTTTGTAATGTACAATTTCACTGTCATATCTAATCTTTTGTTAACTGGGTAACTGGGATCTGTCAAGTTTTTTTTAAGGAGTCCGGCATTTGTATGGATATATTGTGCTGCATGTAACACCACTTTTTCTCCTGTTGATAATTGAATCTTATAGAGGTTCTGTCACCAACTACAAAATGCCGAATGTCATGCCCCATTTCCCGTAACGCTTACCTTTCAAATTGTGTTGCCTCGGCTCCAGCATGGCTTCCCCCACCAATCGCTACCTTTGTTGGTGACGTCATACCGCAGCCCGAAGTCGCTGAGTGCTACCGGTGCAACCTCACTGTTGAGCATCTACACACCAATACATATTGATTCTGGACAACCCCTTCTAGGAGAAAGAGGTACAAAATATGTAAATTACAGTATATGATTATGTAGGTTATCCCCGATTTAAGGACACCCTACTTACAGACGACCTTTTTGTTACAGACGGACATGTATTCCCACTGTGACCTCTGGTGAAGCTCTCTGAATTCTTTACCTTAGTCCCAGGCTGCAATGATCAGCTTTAAGGGGTCTCTAATAAGGTTTTCTTAATAATCCTTGTTCCCATGACAAAAAAATTTTGTCTGGAGTTACAATTATAAAAAAATGCCTGTTCTGACTTACATGCAAATTCAAATACCTAAAGAAGCTATCTTGTCTATGTGACCTGAGTGTCAGGACCCAAGTAGTGAATCCTCTGTACCACCGCAAGCAATGGCGTAGGCCGACACCTGGGAGTGGAGTCTAAGTGGCACCCGGTTTTCACCAGCGTCCACCCCAAAGCAGGATGAACTTGCTGAGGCATGGGACCACCAGGACGCTCCACAGGTGCGACTTTGACTGCGGTGGGGGCCAAGGTGTGGTACAAAGTCGTGAGGCAAAGTCCTGGTCGGGGACAGGCAGGAGGTCGAGCACAGGATCAACATCAGGAACAAAGCAGGAGGTCAGGACAGGAATGGAACTGGGGTCACGATGGGAAATCAGCAGACAGGCTTTAGGCAATGAAACAAGCTTTCTCTGAGGCATATAGCGCAAAGATCCAGCGGGAGAGGCCGGCTCTTATAGAATTCCTGGAAATGGCCAGCATCAATTAGCGGTGCGCTGGCCCTTTAAATCTTCAAGAGCTGGGGCGCACGTGCTGTAGGAGGCGGGGACGCGCACGAAGGGCTGCGAGTAGCGGAGCAGGAGCGTGGAGAGGTAAGACCCAAGATGCGGGTTGCAGGAGCACCCGTGACACCGGGAACTGCATGTATTTGTATTTACCTGAACTAGAGGTCATAAAGGTATTCAACCACTGTAATTATTTAAAAATTTCTTTTTTTTTTTTTTTTTAATTTTGTATTGCTCTAATTTAATTTTCTAAAAATAACATTTTAGTGCAATATATATATATATATATATATATATATATATATATATATATATATGCCTTGAACTGCTGTAAAAACCTTGTAAATGTTTGGTTTTTTAGAGTAATTTAATTGTAGGATATTGATGTTGCAGAATAAATCTGCCTCATTTTTACAAACACTCTTTAAATTGCACAGATGTAGCTTCGACCTTCCTACTACCCCGATATCATTCTTCCTAAATGAAGAGCTCACAGTCTGCTCATACAGCGCAGCCTTTCAGTAATATGAAAGCACCTTGTTGTGATTTCTCTCTGCACATCTGACGTCTCTGAGGTGGGAGCAATTCATTGACCCAGAAAGTATTTGATGGCAGTTATTGGGCACTGGAAGAAAACTGTCTGGCTCCACATGTTAAACTGAATCCCACCAGAGACCCAGGAATAGAAAGCAGTGACAGCCCAGTGGGCTACAGAAGGTTGATAAATGACTTTTGGGCAGGATTATTCATTCAGCTTTTAGAGCCATTACATTTTGTTACATTTGAATCATTTGTCGCATTTACTGTTGGACGAGTTAACAAAATATGTGGAAACAAATGTAATATCTTCATCTAAATGGCAGAAATCCCTGTAGATGAAGAATATTAATCGTTCAAGTGGGAGATCGAAGAAGCATTCCAGCCACTGCTGAATGAAGACTGGAGTATAGACAAGCGCTGTTGCTCAGATGTAGCCAACTTTAACATAACCAGTTACATTGACAGCCAACCCTACCTTGACTTTTTTCCATTTTAAAGGGGCTGGCCACTTTACCTCATGTATTGTGTAATATGTGTGTAAGTGTGGGCAGCAGAATATTAGGTAATTTACCACCAATATACATCTATTAATAGTTCTGCTCTGCTTCCTTGATATGTGAAGTGAAGCCTCCAGTCTTCATCAGCCAGATATTCCTGACCATAAAACGGCTGCAGATGGAGAGTCATATTATTTTATCAGTCCATGAACAATCGACAGTTAGAGATCACATGTCCCTCCATCTGCGACCATTTTCTGGAATGGACAGGAATGTCTGGCTTAAGAAGTAAAACACAGGAGGCGTGACTTTACATATCAAGGAAGCAGAGCAGAACTATTGATTACTATAATTACTTAATATTCGGCTTCCCGCACTTATACACACAAAATACATGAGAAAAATGGCCAACCCCTTTAATTATTTTTGGTATGTTATCATGGCACAGAATGAAGTGCTGTACATAGTACTTCAAACGTGATGAATAGATCTGACTTGAATGACCTCTTACATTGTAGGAGCACTGAATGGAGAGTTGTACCCTTTCCAAGCTGCTGACATGTGGAAGTGTCCAGTGTTGAACCTCTACTGATCTGAAGAGAAAACCTAGTATTCTTGAAAGCTCACCAAATATACTCATTTAGATTCAAAAAGCTATGGCCAACACGAGACAAGTTTACACTACCATTTTCCATCTTTTCTCAGGATAGGTCATCAGTAAATAAATCCTGGAATACAGACGGTCCTCCACTTAAGAACACCCAACTTACAGATGACCCCTTGTTACAAATGGACCTCTTTTATCACTGTGATGTTCTTACAGAATTTTTTATTCAATTGGTAAAAGGGCTCTTTCTGGAGATAGACCTAAAAATATACCAGCTCCGTATAAATTCAACTTAAGAACAAAATTACAGAACCTATCCTGTACATAACTCTGGGACTACCATTGTACTCCTTTAAATAGGACCTGTCACCTATAAGAACGGCACTAGGAGCTGCTTACTCAAATAAGCAGCTGTTAGTGCTAAAACAGAGGCAGCAGTGTTACATTGCTAGCGTCAGGGCCGGCGCTATGCGGTAAAGTGGGCAATTGCCCAGGGCCATGAATACAGAGATATTCAGGTTTAAAGTGAGAATATTAGGTGCGATTTTTATATATAAAAATCACTCCAGACAGCTAGAGATGAGCATACTCGCCTGCTCGAGATCGAGCTTTTAATTAAGAAAACACAGTGAAGAACACAGTGAACACAGGATCATTTAAGTGAAGAACACAGTGAAGAACACATTGCAGATGTTTCCGTACATCTGCTAACTTATCAGAAGACATGAGTACAGAAAGGTGTTCTTCACAATAGCATGTGTAGAACAATATGTGTGAAGAACACATTGCAGATGTTTAACACGGGTCATTCTCCTTTTTGAAGTTCCATGAATATTCCATTGAATAAAAAAACGAAGAAACAGGACTGACTTCCTTATTTCTCAATAAAATGACACATTTTATTGGTCCCCTTGGTCCCCTTGAAAAATGCTCGAGTCTCCCATTGACTTCAATGGGGTTCGTTATTCGAAACGAGCACTCAAGCATCAGGAAAAGTTTGTCTCGAGTAACGAGCACTCGAGCATTTTAGTGCTCGCTCATCTCTAACAGTTAGCAGTTAGCTCATCTTTAACAGTTAATATCTCTGTTTTCCTGACACTTTGAGACTCCTGAGACTCTCTTCTTTCATAGGAAAAAAGAAGTGAGGTTCTATGTGTCAAGGAGCCAGAGATACAGCCCTCTGAAATGCACCCCCCTCCAGATTCTTAGCCGACAGCTACAGGGAGAATTTGCTGCCCACAGGAGCTGCTGCAACTCACAGATAATGGAAATATCCACTTTATATGTTGCTACATTCTGATAATGAAAAATATCAACTAATATTAATGTTTTTAACCCTCTCTTATTGCCTTTTATTTCGTGATATTTTTTGGGGTGGCGAAAATTGACTGATACAATGAACATTCTATCCTATTCGCCTAATGTCGCTATTATATATTAACACCGCAATGCAGAACATGTCCATAAAGTGTATAACATTGTCCCCAGCAGTACTGAAGTCCTAGATGTCATGGATACATTTCTGTGCAAATCTTGGTCCCTATATTAACATTAACAAGTGTTGTGCACCAACATTTTAACTAATAAAGATAAATGTTAAGTTTTACCTATTATTTTGCTACCTTAACCCTTTCCAAGGCAATAACTGAAACTTTTTGGTGGAGTCCTAGCCGCAGGCGTCCTGTTTATTCAAGGGACCTAAAGGGGTTTTGCACACAGTGCATGACATGTGTTACTATTTAATTCTTCACATCTCCTATTTTCCACTTATACAGTAGTTCTATGGACCTAGGATTGTTTAAAATGACCAGGAAAATCACATTTAAATGTAGTGGAATTTCTGTCCATATAGAAATCTGTCAGGGATATCTGGTAACATCTATGTCCTTATAAACTCTGGGTAATCTTTTTCACACCCTGAGAATCCTGTTTGGTTTGCTCGGTATATTAGGAATGGATATGATGGATCCTTGAAGTGTGTTGTTACAAAGCCATAGAATCCTACACGCAGGAAATGAACACATTAGCAATGCTTTAGTGTTTAAGTCTCAGAGGATTTTGTTGCAGTTGCTTTTTACAATAAGGGTAAATGATAATCTCCATATTATTTGGTTCCAACAAGGCTACTTTTTCCCAGGACTTGGCTGACTTTACTGTTACTATATTACTGTATAACCTCCCTGACACGAGCATAGTTCACAGATCAATGTTTTTTTTAATATAAAGGATTAAAAAGCAGATACACTGTTTACTCAGAGCTGATTTATTTTACTCCTTGTACAATTGTAAAACTAGCAGACTTTAAAGATGCATCCTTGATGATCAGGGGCGTAACTTGAGGGGGTGCAGAGTGTGCGGTTGCAACCGGGCCCAAGAGGCTTTGGGGGCCCATAAGGTGTCACTTTCTCATATGAAAAGACTGGTACTATAAAACATACATTATAGTCGGGGCCCTGGCACAGACTTTGCACTGGGGCCCATTAGCATCAAGTTACGCCACTGTTGATGATCTTTATCCACTTTTTACTTATGTTTCTTTTGCTTATATTTTGTACGACTTTGTCTACTTTTCATGTGTATTTTTTAGTTACTATTTTTATTTTGCTCCTTTCTTTGATTGTCCTAAGTTGACTCGCATAATGGGTTTAGGAACTTATGTCACATTAATTTCCTTACTAACGTTCCCAGAATCTTGATTTATCTTTATATATTATTATGGCAATTGTACTTATTTATTATACCTACCTTGTGAATGCAAGGTTGGCTCAGCTACTGGCCGACCACAGAGCTGAAGCTTACAGTGAGTAGCTGATGCCGTGATAAAAGCAAAGGCAGCAATAAAACTGCAAAGTAAGTAGTTGAAGTAAATAAGTATTCTGTTATCAGTTGAATCTAGTAGATGGTGGCAAATGTGTTGACTACTTTGACGTTCATGTCCGTGTCATACTTTGGTAGTTAGGGTCCCCAACCCTGAACTCAGCTGAACCGTAACTTCCATGGGTTAGCTCATGATAAATCTTGATACATTTTGGAGACTTTCCTTTCAAAGTTTCAACAGCTGCGGTAAAGAAAGGACATGAAATGCTTAGACTTGAACAACATGTCCAATATTCCAGACATCAGTTTGCATGAATAAGAGAGATGTGCCTAATATATCTACTGTAGCAAGTTGCATTTACTTTTTTATGCTAAAGATGTTTTTTTGACAAGTTTGTCACAATTTCCATTGGCTGATAAAATCATGCATCCCAAAACACTCTTGAGAAATAATACACCCTACTTACACCGGTGTAGCAGAACTGAGCTTGTCAAAACATACATGAACCTTACAGACTGTTTCAACTTGGTTTTTGGGATTCTGACATCTAGAACATACCCCTTACTCATCCCAATGACCTTGGGTTGTCACTTTCATTGATCCTAATGCCAATTTACTGATAAGGTCCAGCCAAATTAAATGGAACTAAGTTGTTTTCCCAACAATATGGCAAGTTAGGTTTCAGACAGGTCATCCTATTTAATCTACAAATTATTGATGCCTCTAGTCAATGGTAAAGCAATACAAGACCATGCTTGAGCATCCCTCTTTTCATTAAATGTGGGTTTTGGGACATATATATTCCATTTGCACCGCAACATCCATAAAAAAATAAAGAAACAACTTTGTTACCATTTCAAAGGTTGTATGTAGGCAAACCAAAAAAAACTTTCCAAAAACTGAGTGTCCATTGTTGAAAACTGTTTTGTTTTATTCAATGTTTTTAAGGGGTTTTACAGAAAAAAATCTCTTGGGAGCAGAGCTGGCTAAATAAAAGTCAACTTACCCTGCTCCTGCTCCCAGTTACTGCTTCACACCGGTGCCTTTACAACAGGATAAAAATATCCTTTAGTAGAAATAACTAAATGAATAATAATATAATGATATTTTATATGGCTTCCTAATACTGTACAATCCAACATCACAGTAATTTCTTCTTTTCCTTTTTTCTATACAAATTAGCGCAGGTTGTAATAGCATTAGAAATGGAAGAGAAGACAGCTCAATTACCTTGTAAACCCCTGACACACCTTCTGGAGTATTCTCCATGGTGGCTGCTCATTTTACATGGCTTCTCTTGGCCTCTGTTTAGTGGCCTCCTGGGGTATCTTATGTTGTTTAACCTAATAAATCGCAGTGAGAGTTTGCAGCAAGTGAGTCAGAATACATGCTGACTATTCTCCTAGGTGACATATTACGGCACTTATGGCACTAAGCACACTTGCTTTGTTTTAATGAAATCACGTCAAAATGCATTCTTTTCACATTATACTGAAATAGAAGCCTACATAGAAGTAAGGAGGCACAGAAACCTCTTATTGTCTTTATTTCAACTGCTTTGCATGGTAGAGACGGGCGCAGGTGCTGGCAAGACACCGCTGAGATGGGCTCGTCATATAAGATACCTTTTTAGGGATATGATGATGGATGCAAAAGTGTTACAGCAAATGGTGTTTTTTTTCAGGATTCACACACTTTGGTAAAGTAAACTAGATTTAATGTCCCTTCAGTCAACTTGTCGAACTGTATGATTGCTTTCCCGTGCTCCTGCATGGAACAGGGGAAAAAAAATGGAAAAAACTGACAATGTGTAAATTATGCAACCCATTTCTTCTAGTCAGTGGTTAGCACTACAGCCTTGCAGCACTGGGGTGCTGGGTTTAAGTCCCATCCAAGTCAACATCTGCAAAGAGTTTGTATGTTCTCTCTGTATTTTCGTGGGTTTCCTCCGGGTCCTCCAATTTCCTCCCACACTACAAATACATACTGGTAGGTTGATTAGATTGTGAGTCCCATTGGGGGACTTATGTGACAAACTCTGTGCAGCCCTGCATTATCTGTGTGTGCTATATAAGTAATTATTATTATTGTTATCGATATAATTTTTTACTGATTTGATAATAAACTTTTGAAATACACTTTATGTATGTTTCTCACAGAGAAATCTAAATCCTCCGCATTGTTATATTCTCATAGATAACATGGTGGCTGCTGGCCGTCACCACTAGAGGGAGCTTCGGAGCTAATATCAAACTGGTTTATTATTTAGTTTGAACTTCCAAAGCATTCCAAGGCAAACATTCCTTATCTTGTTGATGTGATAGATTTTATTGATCCAGCACTTTTTCAGCTCTCTGTATCACTTTAGATTGTAGTAAGCAGCACTGTAATAATCAGAATATTGTATCTGCTTGTTGTGTTTGAAACAACTTTTATTGACTTACATTGCGTCTTATATACATCCTTTTTGCAGCTTTAACATTTTTATATTATTTATAAATCATTGCAAACTTGTTTGTTTTTCTTTTAATCTTTTGTCTGTTTTTACTTTGACAGTAAACTTTCACATGCTGCACTCCCTTCCATAATACAATGCACATGCAGAACCATACTGGAAGCAATATAAAGATGGCCAGTATTAAAAACACAGACAATCTTTTAAAGACGCACCAGAAAATGAGCTAAACACTCAACTTCACTAGAAATTTACATAGTGAAACTAATTTCCTTTTCTGGGGCCGTCGAAACATTTGGCACAGCTTTGAGACCATGTGGAATATTGGGGCAAACTACAGGTGTGAAAAAGTTCAAATCTTTGGGTAGTTATTGACTGCATAGTAATTAAATCTTTAGATTTGTAAAATTATTATTAGATTTTCCCTTAAAGGGAACTTGTCATCAGGAGGCCTTTTTTGGCTCCCCCATGTCCCAATAGAGAATAGTGTACACTTTACCAAAGGGTTCTTTTTAGTAAAACTGGCTTTTTACAAAAGAAAGAGACATTAGATAAAAGTTTTCATTTCTGTATGCTGAGCTGTGTCCATTGAAATTGGCAATTGAGGAGTGGTTTGTCCCCTCATATAAATTTTATGTCTATCAAGATGTGCCCCTGAAAATACTACAAATGGAGGCATAAACAGGTGCTGTCTACAGCTCTCTAGGTAACCTTGTCATTGCTTCAAAACTGCAAAACCACACACAGCTTCTGAACAGGTGTGAAGCAGCCATATTATCTAACATTCATAACCATATAAACAGGGTGAGATCCAGGTTTCAGTGGCCCCCTGGGTGACAGAGCCTCAGTGGGCCCCTTTACAGTAAACTATCAGGGCAGCATTAAAAATTCAGGAATGAAAACAGTCTCCTTTTCCCTAAAATATTTCTTAATTCATCATAGCAATCAGGATTCTCATAGTTATTTTATATACAGCCCAGAGTAATTAAGGACGCCTTCTATTCAATGGATAATTTTAAAGATAATTTTATGGTTGGTTGAAATATTTGTATTTATTATTATTTAATAAAATAGAAAAAAATGGATTTACTGAACATGTGTAAAGTGTTACACTGACCTATTGCTCTGCATATAAACATTTCTAAACATGTACAGTAATCTGTTATTCCTCAATGGTCTGTTTGGGCTCTTATTACCTCTGTGTGTTGGCTTCATATATTATATTGCGTCTGCTTGTGTAATTTCATGTGCACGGCTGATGTGATAGATTGCATAGTACAGTCAGTACCGCATGAGACATCTGTCATGTTCCAGGCAGCCTCCAGCAAACTGACCCTCATGTTTCCTATAGAGTTTCAATTATAAAATCTAATGCTTTGCAGCAGATTGCTTCCCATGCTGTATTGTGCCTCTATGTAAACTCTGATTCCAGCTTTTTAAACATTTTGAAGTTTGGCTATTAAATATGTCATTGCTTTATGGAGCTCACTAATTATTACCATTGATTTCCCATAATATAATGTGGCCGCACTGTGCAGGTTTTGGCAAGTTGCTGAGCAGGCAGAATAACGTTCAGAATTCTGCAGGATCTTTCACTTTTACTTTTGACTGTCATGTAAAGTGACTCTCTGATCAGTGGCCACTAAAGATAGCACTATTAGTTTATCTACCACCCCATTAATGTGGAAATAGTCATCTAAAATCAGTCTACTTGATCCACTACTACATATCTGTAACAGAATGAGGTTCAATGGATCACAGAGATCTGGTGCTAATATTTGGAGAGAAAGATCTGTACCGTACATCCACTATCTATTGCCACTCGGCTACATTAAAGGACGTCTACCATCAGATTTACTGACAGTAGGTTGTCCAAACTTAGAACCTGGTCTTGTAGAAAAATCCATGCTCCTGTTTTTCTTATTAAATGCAACATTCAGATTCTTCTTAAAACATTTTATAAGAATATGGATACGAGCAGAAGGAGCACCAGCTACTTACCGGAGTCCCTCTGGGTCATTTCCATATTCTTATAAAATGTTTTTAAGATGAAGTTGAATATTGCATTATACAAAAATGGCTTCTAGACCAACCAGCCTTTAAGTTTGGACAATCTAGCACTCGAGGTTCTTAGTTGCATATTGAAGAAGTCCACTAACCACTTCAGAGTCACCTTCTTTATTGGGTCCCTATGACAGTGGGTGCAGCATCAAATGGCAGCCAGCGTTGTTGCAACAATGAACCAGCAGAGCCGACCACTTCCAATGGGAATGGAAATTACAGCCTTGTCATGTATGACATTTATTTAGAAGTATTTCCCAAATCATATAATTTACAACTCATACAATGCATAAAAAATAGTTTTATCATAAAAATAAGTCCTTTCCAAGCGTGCAAGGTATAAACATAAGAGAAAGGGTAATTAAGTCATCTCATAAGAAGGTGTAACAGAATGCAACCCTTCGTCATAGGCTTCTCTCACCCCAAATGACATTGTTCCCCCCTTATTCAGTGTTATACTTTCTGGAATCCCTGACAGTTATCATTATTACATAACCTCCATCTGCTCTTGCTAAAGACGTGACATTCAGTGATGAAATTACATTCTTAAAGGAAAGCTCCTAAAGTACGCGTTGTCTTCAGAACATGGCTAAGGTTATATTTTACAGTCACGATGTGAAGTTCATAAGCAGCTTTGCAATATATCAAATTCCACGAATGTTTCAAATAAAATTGTACTCTGCTTAGCAAGAAAGGATTAATGGAAAATGTGACTTATTGCTAAATATTTTAGAATTTTAGACATTAACAGCAAAGGGTCCAAAATTTGTAGAGGCACAATATGTTTTGTACTTCTCATACAGAATTTTAAACCGTTAGAATCATTGAAGTAATAAATATGCATATGTTGTTGTACTTTAGACCCCAGGGTGGCCATATTGTACAATGTACACTGATTGATGTAAAACAGAACTGCTACTGTTGCACTCTACTTTAATAGTGTAGCAAGGTGAATGAGAATATCCATTATTCTTTTTTAAGGGAACCTGTCACCACATTTTCACAAATACAGCTAGTGACAGGTTCCCATAGAGCCCTATTAACTAACTGACAACATATCCCCATAAATCATCTTTATAACCATGCCTTGCATACAGCCATATCTAAAGGGTTTAACATCACAAAACTAACGCTATGCATATATCTGATCACATGAAGCCACAGCAGCCTTCATGGACTTCTCCATGCCTCCATGGAGGCTGCTGTGATTTCATGTGATCAGATATATGAATGTTGTACAGTTTGCTAATGGTAGGGGGCTAACGGACCTGAGATGATGTCACATAGTCACATAACGCTATTGCTGCATGCTGATAAGAAGCTGCTGGATTCAGCCTGAGGAGGCCATGCACCCTCAAAACCCTCTTGATTTGGCTGTATGGAATCCAAGTTTATCAAGATGATTTATGGGGATCTGAGATGAACAATTTTTAGCTAAAAGAAGGGTGTCAGTTAGTTAATAGTGCTGTATGGGAACCTGTCATTAGCTGTAAAGTTTTAAGGTCCCAATTAGATCAATTCTGCCAAGGTAGATTTACCCATAAAGCCATACAAGCAATTGTTTGAGACCCCAGAGATCAGTAAACACCACACGGATGTCCTTCAGAACACTAATACCGTTTAAAGCCATGGTATTATTTATTAAGTGGAGTTTGCCATTAGGAGGTCCCCAGACGTGCCTTGGAGTCTTAGAAATACCTAATCCACACCTGACTACTGAATCAAATACTAGGATTGTGGGTACAGATTATATGGACAGAAGCAACAGCTTGTGCGCATGGGCATAACCCTGGAAAGGGTAAGGTTTCCCTGAAGCCTATGGGACAACCATAAGATGCTTCCTGACCATTGAAGGCTACTAGTAATATAAACAATACATTATATTGTAGTTAGTGGTAAAATCTATAATGTCAAACACGCTCCACACCTAAAGTGTGTGTTGCCAATGGCTTCATAATTATTTAATGTAAATTAAATAAATATTTAATGTAAATCCTATAATTCAAACTCATTTGGATTTATAAAATCCAAACTCAATCCAAATACAGTTACATAAGACTTGAAAATACTGAAGACCTATGCTGTATATTCCATAGAATATGCTAAATAAAACTTCATAATCACATTTATGTGAATTTTGAATTAATTTTGATGCATTTGCAGCAGTAAGTGTTGTGAGAGGCCGGGACTCAGATTGTCTAATTACAAATATAGCTATTTATTAGTCTGTCATTCACTCCTGCCATGTCTTGGCAAAGCTGCTCAGGTACATTTAGCACATGTTCTGTTGGATGGCTTTAGACCAAAGTCTCCTGTGGCTAGATGGATAAATAAGACAGTTGGCACCCATAGGACTGGCAGCATTTCACAATCTTTCTTTGGCAAAATATGATTATAATTAAAAGTAAATTGATATTTAACTTCAGTTTAAATGTACTTTGCAACACAATTTTTTTGTATAAAAAACTTACCGTGAAATCAATTTCCTATTTGCTTTTTGCGCATCTTCATTAAGGAATATTCAGAGAGACCTAGTAAACTAAAGTTCATAGACATTTTCTAGCTTCATACTGTGGTCATGTATGTACTGTGATATCACTGTGTACACTATCCTTGTATCCCAGTACAGTCGGTCCCCTACTTAAGAACACTCGACTTACAGATGACCCCTAGTTACAAACATACCTCTGGATGTTGGGAAGTTACTGTACTTTAGTCCCAGGCTACAATAAACAGCTATAATAGTTATCAAAGGCATCTGTAACTAAGCTTTATTGTTAATCCTGTTTCTTATGACAACCCAACATTCTTAAAAACCAATTGTCACAGAGAATAAAAAATTTTGGCTGGAGTTACAATTATAAAATATACAGTTCTGACTTGCATACAAATTCAACTTAAGAACAAACCTACAGAACCTATCCTGTACATAACCCGGGGGTGTCCTGTACTGTGACATTATTATGTGTATCATCCCTGCACTATGACATCACTGTGGGTATTATCTCTGTATTGTGACATCCCTGTATACATTATCTATATTAAGCCATATTACTGTGTGCATAATCTTCTTATGTAAAGGGTCCTGGTGGAGTGTAAAACCATTATAGGTTTTGCTATACGGGACCCACCATGCTTTGTTACACTATGCTGTAGTAAGTATATAGTTATATATAGATATGTTAACATTTCCATATTTGTATAACTTCTGTTGGCACATGCATAGTAGTTATCTGGCTCAGTTGTGCAGTTTTATCCATATGTGTACTATTGGTATCCAAATCGGTCATAGATGCATCTGCTATCTGCTGGGCTATGGCGGCTTTATCTGTATGTCACTAGTTACCTTTATATGACCTTTAAAGCAACGAATTCCCAAAGTTATTGAAAAGGTTGATACTTATATGATCCATTTCATATCCTGCCTTCAGTCTGCCCTATGAGACTATTCTGCTCACACTGTGCCCCTAGCTCTCATACATATTGTACATGTGGGACTTGGAGCTACAGGTGCGTATTGAAAAGCGATTCATTTCAGCGTCTGTGGCCCTGATGCCTTGTCAGTGTGTGTGTTTAGATTGACTCAATATAGCAATGTTTTATTCCATGCTGTTTTGTCTGTTTTTCTTCCTTAGAGCACACAGTGACATATATTCTAATCTTGTCAGGCCGATAGCATGTCAGCAATTGTTGGGGTCTTTTGATTCATGGACAATATTGGTAGGGTAGGTCAACCTAAGGCCTATTTTGTAGCCAACATTAATAAGAAACATACATTTTTCTCCTATCTATATGTAATGTAACGGGACTTTGTCACCAAATCTGAACCCATTAAAAAACTAGCGCCCCCAGGTAGGGTATGACATGTACTTATTAGAATTGTCTCTTTTAAGTGAAAACTCACCCCTTTACCCCTTTAAAAGACATATTTAAAGCCATGTGAAAATGAGCAGAGAATAGTCATATTTGATTATTCAAAATTTAGAGGCTGAAGTGGTAGTGTCGCTCCAGATGTCCCTGTCTTCAGTTCTATAGCACCTAGAAACCTGTTTCCTTATTATGTCCAATGTAAAATAAGAATCTCAGCTTTTAATTCATTGCCAGCTTGTGGATCTGTGAGCTACAGCAGGTTAAATGCATGTTAAAACACCACCGATAAAGATCTAGTTTCTGACTAATTCTTTACCTGTCTGCACAATTTTTTTAATATAGGTTATAGCATAAACATCACATTAGAGAGGGAATTCTGGAAAGGACTTTTCATACCCTACCTGAAGGGGCTAATAGTTTAATGGGAGCAGAGTCTGTACATCACCTATACAGATTTTACACACATAGGGGCGCATTTACTAAGGGTCCGTCTGACGCATTTCCGTCAGGTTTCCCAAATATTTCCATTGAATTGCTCCGGTTTTTGACGCACATGATTGGATTATGCCGTATCGGCGCCGGCTTTCATACGACACAAATCGGGGGCGTGGCTGTCGGACAACCCGACTAATGCGGACAAACCACGGAATTTAAAAATCAAATTGTGTCGCAAGATCAGCACTCACATGCACCGGGAAGAAGATGGTGAACTCTTGCGGACCTCAGTAGGGAAGTGACAGGACTGGTAAGTAAACGTGCCCCATTTTGTTTATTGTGTTTAACCAACTTTCATGTCTTGTTACAATATTAATGATGTGATACACTAGTATACAGCATAATTTTCAGGTTTTTTGAGATCAAGAATGGAA
Organism: Engystomops pustulosus; assembly: GCF_040894005.1. Lineage (NCBI taxonomy): Eukaryota > Metazoa > Chordata > Amphibia > Anura > Leptodactylidae > Engystomops > Engystomops pustulosus. Next base: position 61,943,292 of record NC_092411.1, read on the forward strand.
GCCCTCCAATTTTGGCCATTCCCACAAGGCAGCTCCCTGAATAGTTGTTAGTTCTGCTTTGAAATAATTTGTCATTTACTGGAATTTATATATGGATTTTGATGGATTATCAAATATTCAGAGATTTACAGCAGTATACAATATATATGTATCGTCAAACTTGTTTGTCTATTTCCCCCAATCTATGCACATACAAGGTAAGATACAATTATAATGTTTGTAGATGTAGCATTGCCGTGTGACAGACCTGTAATCTTACAGCCCTGGAAATGCTAATGATTTTAATGCCTTATGCAAGCATTGAGCCCTGCTCCAAGCTATAACCCCCGGCACAAACAGCTGATGTAGAAATATTCAATATATATAGATGTAGAAATAAGAAGGATAACTATGTTTAATAAGCCGCAAAGCATTTGAGGACATTGGAAAACAGCCTTATGACTTGTACTTCTGTAAGGAAATCTCATCTATGAATCATTACACATAAAAAAAAAAATTGCATAATAAAAGTTCCCCTGCAATTATTTATCGACTTGTGATCTAGAAGATAAAATTAATTAAGGATTGTGTGTTTCAGCCAGCTTGTAACATGGCCGCATACAGTTTGCCAATTCTTGGAGATCTTAGTAGTTGAAGAACATAACTGTCAAAGCCGAGGTATGTTTACAATGGTTTATATAATGGTTTAATTTCCCTATAATTAAAAAGGAAATCCAGTGACAATCGTCGCGTTTTGGCAACACTCCTTACTCATGATCGGTATAACCCATATATATTATCACTATTCAATGATGTGATGCCACAGGGATAACATGATCCAGCAGAACTAAAAACTAATGCAAACCACAGTTTATATGTAGGACATACCTGTAATACTGTAGGACATACCTGATAGCCACATCCTCCCCTGGTTCTAGGGGACTAGCGAGTGAAACAGAATTGCCTAAGCCTCTTGTTGTTTCATTAGGTTTATATTAATGGTTTCTTCCTGGGGATCAGACTTCTGTATAGAACAAGAACCAATGAAATGTTGCTCTTGTATTTCTCTTCCTCTACATAATTATATCAGGACTTTTCCTATGGGACATACACTTTCTAGAAGGAAGTGAAACGTTGTGTGAATGAGGGTATATTTTATTTTATTTTTTTAGCAAGGCAAGCGCTAACTGTAGCTTGTTCATTTTGCGATGAAGCCATGGATTTTTTAGCTGCCCCAAAATCTTCAATAGCTGATGACCAAACTAGACAAAGATGCCATAAATCTTCTATGGTATTTTAGGTATATAGGTGAGATATACTATGCTTTGACCTACACTTTTCTGACATGTATATAACTCCATTTCCACAGATAAAGTGGATTTCCACCCCAATTTGTGCAGTGTGGGGTGGGTGGGGTCGCAAACTTCCGGGGCCACCAGAAAACCTGCTGGGACCATAGCTTCACCTTCTGCCAGGTATAATCTAGTGGAGATTTCCCTCACAAGACTGTCAGTCTTAATATAGTTCCCCATGGAGTTTTGAGGAACATATGAATAAATGTATCATCAGGTAGCCTCCTTGGGACAGTTCCGCTACCCATCACATTTATTAAGTGGCTTTTGGCCAAACCTGTTTGCTAATCTGTTTTCTAATTCTATGTTTGTTGTCTGTGACAGTCACATAAAAATCTTGTGCCTAAACGGAGAGTCGCATTACATGACTTCGTTCCTATCATAAAAAATAGTCTAAATTAATGAATGAAATTGTCACAAGTAGGGTCTATGTCAAAGTAACTTTCTTAGGTCTTTGTTGAATTGGCTCATGGAAAGTCACTAAACTGCAAAACAATGGCACACATAGAAAGAAAATGTAAAGACCATAGAATTTGTGATATTTAGCCATTTATCTTTAATACATCAGTGAAGCCTATTGGTAAACCAGAATAACATACTGCTACTAAAACATGCACCCAACAAATGTGTGTATCTGTAAATAGAAGTAAAGCTTTACTTTCTTTAGTTCTGTTGATTATGATGTTGATGTTCTGGTATTTGCTCCATTTTATGGGGTTACCCATAATGAAAGGTAAAAGATTAATAACTGTCTGCTGTATGGTCTGATGTGACAAAGTAATAACGGGTCTCGTGTTGAGCTTGGATCACAGATCATAGCCAATGACTGGTTGATGTAATAGGGTATCTGAGACGCATAATGTAGCTACAATAAACTACATGGATTTTTAGTGGAAAATATTTGGCAATAGGGATCTATACTTAACCACTGTATAAAATACGGTACATGCAAACATCATCTTTATTTTTAGAAAACAAACAATGTTTAGGACTGTATAAAATTAAACTATGTATTAATTCCATGAATTAATAAGCCTTGCATTTTACTTATTAAGAGAAATTATAGAAAACCATGGGCCATACCATCCACTTTAAAAAACCACAACCCCAGAATTGAAGAAAAACTCACTTGTGAATATTGCACCTTCATTATGGAGGGACCAAATAGTTTCTGTTGGTGACTCCAGTCCTTTTAGCTGCTCAAAAATGGGGAATCAGTGATGGATATATTAGAAATATGATGGACTTGAACCTTTAGTTTGCTAGTTTTAAGATGATATTTTACTGATATACTGCTATACTAGGTAAAGTTATTGACACAATGTACAAAGATGAGCTTAGTGACCAGCTACTTTTTTTAAGCAAATAGAGCATCCCTTCCCTTTCCATGCTGTAAAGTTCCAAAGCTGTAGAAGCCCAGAATAGTTGATCCCTGAGACTGCCGGTAGTCTAACCTTCACTGATTGTTGTGTATTATCCTTAGGATAGGATATCAAACAGAAGGTTGTGAACCAACTTTTATATCCAACATACTTTATTTTGTGCCATCTCTAAGGATGTTATCCCTGAACTTCTCTGGTTTTCATCCCATACAGGGATCTGGACCTTGCTGTGGAGAGATTGCAAGGCTGTTATCTTATCTAGTACTCCCTGTGTGGATAGTTGCTGGACCAGGTGGGTCAGGGAACACCAGTGTTAAAACACCAAAGATAACTTTAGGCTTAGTCACAGACAGTCAAGATTTCAGGGCAGGTGACAATCTTGCAGAATCCAAATAACAAGCCAAAGGTCAAGGGCAGGCATACAGATTCCAACTACCGGCTAGAGTTCAAAGCAGGCAATGATTAGAGTCAGGTCAAGCTGGTCAAGAATATGGACACATGGAGTAGAAACATAGTCAGGAGATGCAGCTCGGATCAAACACAGGAGTTCAGGCAGCTGTATTCCACACTTTAGCAAGGCTCACAGTGGAGGAGGGTGCCTTATATTAACGAAGGTGTGCACTGGTTGATGGGGGATAGACTAGGTGTGTAAGGATCATAGTACTCTGATCAGCAACTGGATGGTGGCTATGGCTGGTAACACGGACTGAGCTATTACTGTTAAGAAACTGCTAACCCAAAATATTTCTTTACAGCAAACTTTACCTTAAATTGGGCAAATAATTCTGCTCATGGATCATCCATGGGCTGGTGAAATTGCTGTATGATAAACCTAATAGCTAAAATACACTATGGCTTAGCATTTGCTTGCTCGGTAGTGTTTCCGTTCCCTCTCTGTCCACTTTGCTAGCTCATGAAGCCCTCGCTAATAGGTTGGATGGATTGTATACATGCTTCATTGCTCCTTGTAACTGTAAACCGGAATTATGTGAACTAATTTTGTGCTTCACTGGGCAGTAGAAAGCGCCAATGAAGAACTTACTGTGTACATGTTACCTAAGCCTTATGCTAAATATCATCTGATATACATTTCAAAGTACATTATTTATGCAAATGTATCTGCTCATAGTAATATGGCAGTATGAATTATTTCTTGCCAGAGGAAATATAAAACGTTAGTTATTGTTACCTCACTTGGCTAGAAAAACCCATTTACCTGTAGATACTGTTCTGGTTTGCAGCAGCTGCGGTATTCCGACAGGATTTAGGAGAATCATTCTAAATTCAAATATTGAGTGTACAGTAACCACAGGGATTAAAGGATTACATTGATTCTAAGCAGATAATTTAACCCATCCAGACTTACATTATTTTACTACCTGGAGATCACCACTGTTAATTCTGAAAACATACAAAAGCAAACGTGCAAAAAGTATCCAAAGTCAAGGATTTAATTTGATTGAAAATTGATTTTCCCAGAAACAACCATAGTTAAGTTTATAATTAGACAAATTTGCAAACCTGAATAATAATGATGCTAAGTTTTAAAGATTTTCTTTGATCTTTTGACAGTATTTCATTTTTTTCTTTTGTGGATAGGAATATAAATGTAGGAACTGTTTGTGGTCTGGTACTTGTCAGACGTGGTTGGGTTGTTGTGGTTTTAGAAGTTCATGCACATGAAGATAAGGATTAGGTCACATCTCTATATCAGGATCATCCTCGTGGAAAAGCTTTATGGAAACTACATACCAGTTCTAAATGTAGACCCATCTGTTTATAATGGCTGCTATTATACCCCCATATAAATTGTGCATTTTACAACATAATGAATGCTACCGATGTGGACAAAAGGGTGCAGACTTTCTACATAATAATTGGAGCTGCTCGATTGTGTAACAATTCTCGGTACAGGAGCTTGGTAAGATTAACATTAAGGCTACATTTATACGATGTATGCCCGCCTTTGGTGCTGGGGAGAGGAGGAGGGGGAGAGCGCCGCTCACCCTCGCCCATCTCCATAGAGTAACGTGGGGCCCGGCGCCGTATTCCGTTGAAAGATAGGACATGTCCTATCTTTCTACGAAACGGTACAGTGTGCCGTGAGGCCATTGTGGTGTATGGGGGACGTATATACACCGTATATACGTCGGCCATATATACATCCCCCATACCTACGTGTGTATGTAACCTAAGACGGTTATTCTGTTTTTCCATTAATGAAGGCTCCGGGCTTACATTGCCGCTAAATGTAGGTTAACACTATTAGCTATGGTGGGTATTGCTCATAAATGCTTAAGGGGGGGGGGCTTCATTGTAGTATGGGATAATCTGGTTGGTAAAGTGGTAAAATCTGATAAGGTATACAAAGGAAATGTGGGTAGGATGGATAAATTGAATAAAATATGGAATTAATGTCTTAACTAAGTAGAAGGATTTGGCTTATTTATTATTATTTATTTAGTCAGTTTTTTCCTTTTTTCTGTTTTCTTTTTTTCTCTTGGCCAGACAGAAAGGGGGCGGGGGCGAAAATATATATACAGTATTTATGACAATTCAATAGAGTTTGTTGACATTGTGGTATTTATATGACAAACTTTTATTATTGTTAGTTAAAAAAAAAAGAAGTACTCACCATAAGAAGGGACCTCATAACCCATAATATATTACAGGGATGGAAACATCTTTATTATCCCTTGGAACCTCGGGATTAGGGTAGAAAACGTGTGCACACAACCGTGTTCATTCTGTGAAATATGTCCTGTGCCCACTACGTTTTACACAGACCAACAATGGTCCTGTTCAGTCTTCTTAGTTTTTTGTGTGAAGTGAGACTTACATGACCACATTCAGCAAATTGAAAATGTTTAGACAAAATTCTGCAAACAGTCTCCAAAATATTTGATTATTTTCAGAACAGTTGAGCTCTGTAAATCTAATTATATTTATGGGAAAACTAAGTTAAAAAGTTAGGATTGTGTTGAACATCCACTTTTAGATGGGGGTCAGAAAGTAGCACAATATGTGATGGCTCACAAAAATAGTTTTGTCATAGAATTGCTGCAAATGTTCCATGTAGGTGGTGTTCTGACGATCCACTTAGTTCTTAGTATAATATGGATTCACAACCTTGTTATAGAGTAATTAAAATCAATTTGCTTTCCCCTTTTGTTTCAGGGGCAGTGGCCTGGTACCGACCACTGACGCTCTTGTTGGGTGGGTCCTATACTGCCTTTAGGGGCAGGTCATGGCTGCAGCCAATCACTGAGGGCATCAATAATATACTGTTGTTTGATGGCTGCCAGGATAACAAATGATGTATGTTTACATAGGACATCCCCATGGAAAATAGGACATCCCCTGAAAATAAGACCTAGCAGCAGTCATTGCTTCATCTCCCCACAAGCCGTACAAGTATTAGTAGATCTTTTAGATGCTGCAATAGGTTGTGACATGAGTGGAGAATTTGTGTAATAAAATCACTGACTGTTGCAGGACAAATGCACTACAAGCAGCTACATGGACATGAAGTGGTCATTTAAGGAAAGTGCTATTGTTAAACATGAGAGATTGGGGCCAAATATTCCAATAGTTCAGAGTTTGGAAAGTTATAAGGATGTTTGAGAAGTAGATTTTTTTTTTCACCAATGTAAATGTAAATTCTTGTTCATGGAAAAACATGAATGTCTTGAAGATGTCATAAAAATTGTCCAGAGGCTTAATAATCATTTTCTTCAGCCTGAACAGTATTTTTTTCTATGCATTACACAAGAGAACTAGAAGAGAGAAAATACGAATCAGATGTGAGGTATAGTATATTTTAATTAAATGCCTTTCATTGATCAAAGTCAGAAGGGAAACATGTATTATGTATGTGGATTATGCATAAACACTGCATAATATAGTTGTTCTAAAAACCAAACTGTTGGAACGAAATAAAAGATTGGTGGAATGCGTCACCTTGGAACATACATTTGTGACCACATTAGATTATCAATGTAACATTGCTTTCATCGTGATTGCATTCTTTGGTTTATTAATTCGTCACATTGTTGAGAAAGTATAATTGAATAATTAAAACATTTTTATTTGTACAGACCTGTCAACCTGATGCCAAGATGTGGAGTGTCACATTGTGAGGGTCCAAACATATTTGATGGTACTAAAAAAGTTTTTGTACTAGAAACACTAAAAGTTATAGCAAAGTGTTTCCTAAACTCCCTTGTTTTGATCGGCTCCATTTGTGACAAGAAATTTAGCTGTGTTACAGCATCATAGGTCAAAAGCCATCACTGCATCATAATAGGATATATGACAATTTATGAGAAATCAAAGTCAAGCCTGATAAACCAGAGACACTTACTCACAGATCCAGGCACTGTGACTGTGGTAATATCATACTTGTTAATCATGGCCTTCTTCTTTCTAAGATCAACATAAAAATTATGCTAATAACCCACCAACCTTTCCACCATTTACCTACCGTTGTATCCTGATATCTCCATCTCTGTCTGTGGGATCACGATAATCCATATATTCAATAACTTGCTCGCTCTTTCCGTGTGCATCTCAGAAACATTTCTGGAATCTGCCCATTTCTTACAATTGAAAATGCTAATTGTTGCTCTGATACACTCTCACCTAGACTACTGTAACGTAATGCAGCAGCCAGGCTAGTCCTTCAGACTAAATGCTACACGGATACTTCCAGTCTGTGCCAGTCACTGGACTGGTTGCCCTTCTCCTTTTGAATACAGTTTAAAATAATCACCCTCACCCACAAAGCTCTGCATAAGGCTGCACCTACCACCTAACCTCTCTCATCTCAATCTGGAATCTGCCCATTTCTTACAATTGAAAATGCTAATTTTTGCCCTGATACACTCTCACCTAGACTACTGTAATGTAATGCAGCAGCCAGGCTTGTCCTTCAGACTAAATGCTACACGGATACTTCCAGTCTGTGCCAGTCACTGGACTGGTTGCCCTTCTCCTTTTGAATACAGTTTAAAATAATCACCCTCACCCACAAAGCTCTGCATAAGGCTGCACCTACCACCTAACCTCTCTCATCTCAATCTGGAATCTGCCCATTTCTTACAATTGAAAATGCTAATTTTTGCCCTGATACACTCTCACCTAGACTACTGTAATGTAATGCAGCAGCCAGGCTTGTCCTTCAGACTAAATGCTACACGGATACTTCCAGTCTGTGCCAGTCACTGGACTGGTTGCCCTTCTCCTTTTGAATACAGTTTAAAATAATCACCCTCACCCACAAAGCTCTGCATAAGGCTGCACCTACCACCTAACCTCTCTCATCTCAATCTGGAATCTGCCCATTTCTTACAATTGAAAATGCTAATTTTTGCCCTGATACACTCTCACCTAGACTACTGTAATGTAATGCAGCAGCCAGGCTTGTCCTTCAGACTAAATGCTACATGGATACTTCCAGTCTTTGCCAGTCACTGGACTGGTTGCCCTTCTCCTTTTGAATACAGTTTAAAATAATCACCCTCACCCACAAAGATCTGCATAAGGCTGCACCTACCACCTATCCTCTCTCATCTCAACCCGTGCTCTTTGATCTGCCAGTTTCTTAGCTTCATCTCCTGATAAACATTGAGAAAAATGAGTGTGCTACAATGGACCAAAATAATAATAATAATAACACAATCTTTATTAATTCATAGAAATCATATACACATAACATTTAAAATCAATTAAAAATACATAAGTACCACAAAAAACACAGGATACAGTTATTACAATGGCTTTACTCCACCCTCATTAATCTTCACCTTAATCCAAAACTCTCAGTCACATCTCCAGAACTAAGCCCAAGCTGCACCAATTCTCTGAAATGGCCTTCTCCGGCCTATCAGACTTCCTCCAAACTTTCAAATGTGCTCTTAAAACCCATCTCATTATGCAAGCCTTTCACACTCATTAAATGCAAGAAATTTCTACTCTCTCTTTACTAACCCAATCTGTATTATCCTCTTGTCTCATATACAGCAAACACCAGATAGATACCAAGCCCCAGGCTTCTCTGCAGTCCCATTGACCTATTTAATTTTGTTCCCTTATAAAGAATAGCTGGACCATTATAAAAGTGTTTACCTCTTGTGTCACCCCCTTCATCCTCAGATACTGTAAGCTCTTGCCAGCAGGGCCCTCACTCCTATTCTTCCACATGACTGTTTGTAATCCGAAATGTTTTATTTGTAAATGTCAGATATTGTAAGATTATTATTATAAGTCAGAAGGGTTCTGGGCGATGTTACAGATTCACAGGCTGTTGCAATGTGCTGGAGAACTCTTCCCCCTGCTCCCTCGCACTAACAATTTATTCACATGACTGCATCTGTGAAACACAGAGCGTGTGCATGACATCTACTTACCTACCGATAACACCCGCGATTGGTACTGGCACCGATCACAAGTGTTATTATTTACATGCTGGGGGCAAAGCCGGCAGTGGCATGTTATTGCTGCCCATTTTTGGAAAATGGCAGTGCACATGTGCAGCCCCATATTGGCTGATGTCACAGGGAGCAACAAGATTGCAGCCTAAATGGCAAGTACATGCAGTGCACGGCTTTCCCTCCAGCAGGTAAAGAAAAACACCTGTGACCGGTGCCAGCACTGATGCCGGATGTTACTCGTCTGGAGGGTGATAACCCAAACCCTGTACAAACTCAAACATTGTGGTTCAGGTCCACTCATCACTAGTCCTGAGTTAATTCTATCTTTTTTTTGTCAGGATCTGTAGCCTCACATGAGTGTAGCATTGGCTGCCACTAAACTGTTAATCTAATCCCATTCATGGAAGTAATCTGTAGATGTCATGGCAACAACTTCCTAATTATTACATATAAGTCAATCAGGATATTTTACATCAACTCCTGGCAGTATTTTGCTCTAGTTCCTATCAGGCCAAAGCAACACATTTGGAAATTAATCCCAGACATATAATGTTGGAAAACAAAACCACATGCATGTATAATCTACTAAATAGATGTTAAATGAAATAAATCAAGCCATATTTCACAAAGTAGCGCAGTCCCTTTCTACATTATTCAGTAAGCGTGAGCTCCTAACATTTAAATGATGGTATTGATTTATTTGTCCACTGTTACCAGAATCCATAGATACAAATGAATGATTTACGTGAATGGCATCTGCATTCCCTTGATTATAAATGTATCCAGGAGTGTATATAATGGTGATGAGATCATGACTACCTCAACATCACTTGTCTTTATACTGTACGCACTGACCTCAGCAAGGAGGAAATGTGTCTTGCAACAACATACACAAAGAATCAAGCTGTAGATTGTACATGTACTGTAAAAATGAATGGTAAAGCTAAAATTATGGCTCATTTAACTATACTGAAATGCTCAGAATCTTTCCATCAGACCTACTGTACTGTCATGATCACTTCTCTTAACCTCAGATTGAAGGATTCTTTGCTAATATTCTTTTACAGGGGGTCAATAAAACAATAGCATGTTACTTACCTTGTCCCCAGCACTCAATTACAGATGGCCTCCTACTTAAGCACAGCCAACTTACAGACAACCCCTAGTTAAAGACGGACATCTCTGCCCACTGTGAAGTCTGGTGGAGCTCTCTGGATGCTTTACTTTAGTCCCAGGCTATAATGATCAGCTATAAGGTGTCTGTAATGAAGTTTTATTGATAATCCTCGGTCCCATTGCAGCTAAAATGTTTAAAATCTAATTGTCACTGGGGCAAAAAATAAAAAAATTTGTCTTGAGCTACAATTATAAAATATAAAGTTTCGACTTACATACAAATGCAACTTAAGAACAAAACGATTGACCCTATCTTGTACGTAACCCAAGGACTACCTGTACTGGGGAGTAGCAGACAGAGATTCTTTACTGTAAGAACAGTGAGACTGGGTAACTCTCTGCTGCAGGAGGTTGTTATGGTGGATATGTTGTACATGTTCAAGAGAGGCCTGGATGCCTTTTATCAGAACGAAAATATCACAGGTTAAGGGGACAAAACATTTTGTAAATAATATAGGTTGGACTTGATGAACCTGCATCTTTTTCTAACCTTATCTACTATATTATGATGCTCCTGATCCCCATTGCACTTTTCTTCATGGGTGTCAGGGAGGCCATTCAGCCAAGCACTGGTTAGAGCAGTGACTCAACTATTCTAATAAGAATAACTCTTTAAACTCTTTTAGTTAAATTCGTAAATTTGGGCTTGTTTTTGTAGAACAAGCTGTATTTTTAAGTGAATACTGTAGAGGTGCCCTGAATTAAAAAAAAAAAACAAAAAAACTAAATAACAATTAAATGAAACAGCCAGTACACTTGTATTCAGACTTGTTCAGAATACTTTCTAAAGCTCAAAACAAAGAAAAAATTAAATTTTCCGCTCACCGTCTGATGTTCACTGTGCTGGCTGCTGCTCTGGGACCACAAGGATAGGAATTCAACAGGAAAAAATTTGCATGCCGCACCAGGTGTGGATAAAACCATCGAAAACTCTTTATTCCAAAAATTTGTTTAAAATAACACGGAAGATATACACGGAAAGAAGACAGAGCATCCTGTTTGATGGAGAGTGTAAATGCTGACAAATGGCCTACGCGTTTCGGGCGTACACGACACCCTTACTCATGGCTTGTTTCTAAGCAAATGGAGCATGTGTATATATAGTCTCTTACACCTGCCGGCTCATCGTGCTAATGATATGCACGTGATAGAGAAACTGAGATGCAAGCTTAAAAACATAACATAAAACCTTTACATAAAGTTACAGAAAATTGTCGACCAGTATATTATTCATGTCTATATCCCATATATCACATAAATATATAATTCCACTGTCTAAGGGGGTGGTCACTCACTTGAATGAAGCAATGACCGGAGACCAATCCGGAAGTGTATCCCGGAGGCTTGACAGGAAGTATGAGTCCTGTGTTCCATGGTAACATGACTGGGTCCATGCACAAATATTCGTTATTAACAAAAAAGATCCCTGGGGACCTCACTGAGACCCATTGGTCTAAAACTTAACTTTTAATGCGATCACACGGTAAAAATCTATTTCCTATGTCTAGACCTATTCAAAAGCACACGATTAAAATTTCAGCAATTCTATGGTGTGGGGTCTATTATTGTTTATGAGTGTATACTCTTAGAGCAAGATGGTTTGTCACTTCCATACAATGTAGGGTGAACCACTACATATCACCAGTGAGTTAGTATCGATTTTTTAGTATCACGATACAATGTTGTTTCTATACGGACTACAACATTTGTTGCTATAACTCTGACCACTGATGCAACACTGCGCTACTCTTGGACAACTTCCAAGTTTATCCTCGCTAGTGTAACCACTTGTGTTCACCCTATTCCTAGATCATTAGGCTCTCGCTCACTATCTAACAGTTGTAAAGCATATGAGCTGATCCCTACACACCATGTCTTTGCTAGCTAAAATGAAGATATAAGCCCCCCCCGACATGTTTCGCCAGATACTGGCGTCCTCAGGGGTGCCGGGGCCTCATATAGCCCCGGCACCCCTGAGGACGCCAGTATCTGGCGAAACATGTCGGGGGGGCTTATATCTTCATTTTAGCTAGCAAAGACATGGTGTGTAGGGATCAGCTCATATGCTTTACAACTGTTAGATAGTGAGCGAGAGCCTAATGATCTAGGAATAGGGTGAACACAAGTGGTTACACTAGCGAGGATAAACTTGGAAGTTGTCCAAGAGTAGCGCAGTGTTGCATCAGTGGTCAGAGTTATAGCAACAAATGTTGTAGTCCGTATAGAAACAACATTGTATCGTGATACTAAAAAATCGATACTAACTCACTGGTGATATGTAGTGGTTCACCCTACATTGTATGGAAGTGACAAACCATCTTGCTCTAAGAGTATACACTCATAAACAATAATAGACCCCACACCATAGAATTGCTGAAATTTTAATCGTGTGCTTTTGAATAGGTCTAGACATAGGAAATAGATTTTTACCGTGTGATCGCATTAAAAGTTAAGTTTTAGACCAATGGGTCTCAGTGAGGTCCCCAGGGATCTTTTTTGTTAATAACGAATATTTGTGCATGGACCCAGTCATATAACATATCCACATTTTGATAATAATCCATGGTAACATGACGCCCGGAGTATACCAGATCCGGCTTCGTTCTGCGAGGTCCATAGGAATCAAGACAGAACGAAGAAAACAGAGATCTCGGTAGGTACGGGTTTGTTAATGAGGACCTTCTAGTGATACAATTTCATACAGGTACTATAGAGAAGAATGAGAATAGGAAAAGCATAATATATAAACAATAAATGCTTTAGAAAAAAAAGATATAATAATTATCCAAGTACAAAAAGGGAAAAGAAATAGGGAATAACTAATTAAAAAATGTAGGGAATTAAATGGCGACTTGTATATGTTGTTCCGTGTGTGGGAAACATATATATTAAAGGCATAATCCAGTGTTAACCCCATACCTTTGTGTACCCTGTGGGAAAACTAAGAGAAGAGGGAGGATCAATAATGGAACATTAGTTCCCTTTAAAATTCATGCCCATTGGGAAGCTAGTATTGAGGGCAAAGATCCAATATGCCTCTCGATCCAGTAGCATTTTATATCTGTCCCCTCCTCGTTGGGGAAGATGTACCTGTTCTATGGCAAATGTTTCCAGCGAAGCGACTCCTCCCTGGTGGCACTCAATAAAGTGTCGTGCTGCTCCAGAGAGGGATCTCTTCCTATCCTTTTGTTGAAAAACATTAAGTTTATTCCAATTACGTATGTCTCTGAGGTATTCCAGGAATCTATGTTTGAATTTTCTAGTGGTACACCCAACATAGAACTTGGTGCAAAGGGTACATTTAATTATATACACTACATGGTCAGAATTGCAATTTAAAAAATCCTGTATGTCATGTGATTGTGTATTATCAGAATTGGGAAAGGTTTTTGTGGGCGCAGCAAAGGAACAGGTCTTACATGGGTGCGAGCCACATCTATAAAAACCTTTATGATGTAGCCATGTCCGTTTGTGTCTAATTCTAGTGCCAAAGTAACTTGGAGATATTTTGTTTCCAATTGTAGGTGATTTTTTGGCTATGACTTTGACACCATTGCTTAATAGTCGTGATAGTTTCTCATCACCCTGCAAAATGGGTAGATATTTTAGAAAAATATTCTTAATGTCTGAAAATTGATTAGAGTATTGTAGAGTCAAACATGGAATGTCTGTATTGTTTGTTGGTGGACCCCGATTAGTCTTGCGTTTAAGCATGTCTTTTCGGTTTCTATGAGAAATGGCAGTTTCTGCCCTGCTTAACATCCAATTGGGATATTTTCTATCCCTAAGTCTACTTTTAATTTCTGAGACCTCCCGTGTATAATCCGCATTATGGCTACAATTCCTGCGCGCAAAACAACTGCGGGAAACACAATCCTACATGCACGTAGTGCACATCCCATGCATGTCATCAAGGCTATTCCTGTAGGAGAAATGAACAGGGCGCGCAGGAATTGTAGCCATAATGCGCATTATACAGGGTGATGAGAAACTATCACGACTATTAAGCAATGGTGTCAAAGTCATAGCCAAAAAATCACCTACAATTGGAAACAAAATATCTCCAAGTTACTTTGGCACTAGAATTAGACACAAACGGACATGGCTACATCATAAAGGTTTTTATAGATGTGGCTCGCACCCATGTAAGACCTGTTCCTTTGCTGCGCCCACAAAAACCTTTCCCAATTCTGATAATACACAATCACATGACATACAGGATTTTTTAAATTGCAATTCTGACCATGTAGTGTATATAATTAAATGTACCCTTTCCACCAAGTTCTATGTTGGGTGTACCACTAGAAAATTCAAACATAGATTCCTGGAATACCTCTGAGACATACGTAATTGGAATAAACTTAATGTTTTTCAACAAAAGGATAGGAAGAGTTCCCTCTCTGGAGCAGCACGACACTTTATTGAGTGCCACCAGGGAGGAGTCGCTTCGCTGGAAACATTTGCCATAGAACAGGTACATCTTCCCCAACGAGGAGGGGACAGATATAAAATGCTACTGGATCGAGAGGCATATTGGATCTTTGCCCTCAATACTAGCTTCCCAATGGGCATGAATTTTAAAGGGAACTAATGTTCCATTATTGATCCTCCCTCTTCTCTTTGTTTTCCCACAGGGTACACAAAGGTATGGGGTTAACACTGGATTATGCCTTTAATATATATGTTTCCCACACACGGAACAACATATACAAGTCGCCATTTAATTCCCTACATTTTTTAATTAGTTATTCCCTATTTCTTTTCCCTTTTTGTACTTGGATCATTATTATATCTTTTTTTTCTAAAGCATTTATTGTTTATATATTAAGCTTTTCCTATTCTCATTCTTCTCTATAGTACCTGTATGAAATTGTATCACTAGAAGGTCCTCATTAACAAACCCGTACCTACCGAGATCTCTGTTTTCTTCGTTCTGTCTTGATTCCTATGGACCTCGCATAACGAAGCCGGATCTGGTATACTCCGGGCGTCATGTTACCATGGAGACACAGGACTCATACTTCCTGTCAAGCCTCCGGGATACACTTCCGGATTGGTCTCCGGTCAATGCTTCATTCAAGTGAGTGACCACCCCCTTAGACAATGGAATTATATATTTATGTGATATATGGGATATAGACATGAATAATATACTGGTCGACAATTTTCTGTAACTTTATGTAAAGGTTTTATGTTATGTTTTTAAGCTTGCATCTCACTTTCTCTATCACGTGCATATCATTAGCAAGATGAGCCGGCTGGTGTAAGAGACTATATATACACATGCTCCATTTGCTTAGAAACTAGCCATGAGTAAGGGTGTCGTGTACGCCCGAAACGCGTAGGCCATTTGTCAGCATTTACACTCTCCATCAAACAGGATGCTCCGTCTTCTTTCTGTGTATATCTTCCGTGTTATTTTAAACAAATTTTTGGAATAAAGAGTTTTCGATGGTTTTATCCACACCTGGTGCGGCATGCAAATTTTTTCCTGTTTACTTTCTAAAGCTGCCTTAATCACATAGAAGATGCCATACTGTAGTGGTAGCTCACTATTTTGAATTGTGTCTACTTAGAATACTATGTGTTTTTGCCCTCTGCAGGCTTGTGCCCTGTGAGATTGCACAAGTTGCACATACTGTAAAACAGTGATTTTCAACCAGTGTGCCGCGACACATGGTCGGGTGTGCCGCGGGGAAAGTTCCCCAAACGATGGTGCCCCCTTTGTTTTGTTTCCTGGCAATGCGCAGCGATGCGCAGTCACGGCTTCTTACAATGTAGGAGGCGTGTACTATAACAAATGCGCAAGCTTTGAACCTTGCGCGACAAAATGACGTCACCGAGGCCGGCGCATCATCCTGAGAGCAGAGAGACTCTCGCATTTGCCCACTGCCAAGGTAATGCCCACCAATAATTCTGACTATATGAGCTTTTGCCTGAGTATATGAACTGTTGGCAGAATATTCAGCATATGAGCTGGTACTTTTAGTACTCCAGCAGTATACTGCATATAACAATGAGAAATGTAAAATGAGAAATACTATAGTCATGAGGCTGGAGTACTACAAGTACCAGCTCATATGCTGAGTATATGAGCTGGCACTTGTACTCTGGCCTCATGGCCATAGTACTTCTTATTGTACCCCTTTATTTTGCAGTATATGAGCCACATAATAATCAGCACCATATACTAAAAACAGGGAGAAACTGTGTGTGTCTTTCCACCATTCCTGCCAGAATATCCCTTTTGTGTTCATCGAAACAGGCCCAGGTTTCACACTGAGTGAGTAAAATAAATTTAGAATCTATATTATTAACTATATGTATAATATGACTGGTTGAAAATCACTGCTGTAGAAAATGTCATCTATGCAAGTAAATAGTAACATTTGTAAAAAAACAAAAACATATGTATGTGCGCAGATACATTCTCTTTACAAGCAGATAATACTTAAATGAATGCAATAAAACACAGAAGATACACAGTAGATATCCGATGTCCTTCACACGACTCCTATCCTTTTTTATCTTAACATTTTTTTTGCTTGTTCATGACCAGGAAGTGTGACTTTCCCCCCTTTTGCCACCTCCATGCCAATTCGACATGGAGGGACATATGTAGACCTTGATGGTCTATAGAGTGTATCGGCTTTGAACGGGTACGCCTGTGCTGATGCACTAACTCTAGTCTATGGATGTTCCTGAAGCATGTTATAGCGTAATTCTACATTGGATAGATCTGCAGGCCAGGGTCGACACCAAATGTATGATGTTTACTACAGAATTCTATGAGAATGCTCTCAAAACTGTCTAAAACCCCTTGTACCACATTATCAAAAGGCTTCAGACAGTTTTTAGACACATTTGTGACTGGTTCACTAAAAGGGTGTGACCTCAGTATAAAAGGTGGTTTCATGTGGTGAAGTGTAAAGTGCGACAAAAACTAGTGGCCTTTTTTGCACAAACTAGATTTGAAGGTAGGGTTAGACAGCGTTATACTGCACCAGATTTATCATCCAGCCTCAGGCACTTGTATTAGCCTGTCTGTCTGGTTGTTGTCTCAAAATAAATAAAAAATGATCTTTAACAGTGAAAGTATATAGTAACAGATCAATACATCTTGTTAAAGGTTGCCAATGTAGTTGCATCAAGCATAGTTCGTAGCTTGTACCAGTGTGCCAAGCCAAATAATGCTAAAAGCCTTAAATCCAATTCGGAAGAGTTGTATGTAAAACAGCTGTACAGCTGGGAAAGTCTGAGGGGGGAGGCATTGATGTACGCTGTGTTAAAAATAATGACTTCCATAGACATGAATAGTTATTTGCACCAATATCGGACATGAGTAAGTGGCCTGGAGAACTGGCGCGAGTGTGCAAACGTTTATGGGTAAAGCAGGTGCGCAAAACTGTGTTGGCAAATGATATGAAGTAGAACATGCATTTTCCATAGACTTTATTTTTTCCAGATGTTATTAAAGTACAAGGAATTTCATTCTTGTGAGTCTCCCTTTAGTTGGACCCGCTTAGCAGCTAATGAAATTGTGTAATAATAATGTTGTAGTCTTTTCAGTTTTTGATACATCTGGTAATTGGCTGTAAAAGTAGAATGTACTGCATCTATACTATTACATTGAACCTTGCCCATGCCATTCGGGCTTCTGTAAATCAGGATTTCTAAGATGTATCTTGTAATTTGTCGATTTCCAGGTGTAGCCACTGTAACATCTTGGTACAAATCGATATAATCACCTCCATTTAAAACCCATTTCTAGCAGGATTCAGAGCACCATATCTTCGTTTTATTATAGCTATAAATCTATATAGATATCACAATACAATGAGCAAAGAGATTCACTATTGATTCACAACATACATCTAAATACAGTAAAATACTAGAATGGCTTCATTATTGGTTTCCTACTTGTGTAAATCTTTGCTAAGCGCCCTCTCTGCCTCCTACGTTTCCATATTTACTGTGAATGCTCCCTGCATCTTTGCTCCCATTAATATTGTAGTTTTTTTAAAGTGACATTTACTATAAATATAGAAATATTTTTCATTTTTTGCATAATGTTTTTATGCAAATGATCTTGTATATACATACTATACCAATTTAATTCTTCCTACACTGGCAAGATCCATCTACTGTAGCTCCACTGTTTGCCGTGGTACATCTGTAGGTATTGCCAGGGCCTGGTACAATGAGAAGATCATTTGTTAAAAATTTAGTTAAAAATGGAAATTCCTAATATCACAGATCTGGAAGAGGTCAGGAGAGTATATAACTTGCCGAACTCAATGCTGTGACATTAAACTAGGGATACATTATTCTCTAGATATAATGGATTGTTTGGGGTCACTATAACTAAAAACCACATTCAACATACAAAGCCAAGTAATGGCACAAGTACAATCTGTAGTGTGGATGAGGGTCTTGGGGTTGAGCTTGGACATTTCCTGATAAAACAACCATATTATTTGCTTCATAAACCAATTACTAATTTTCCATGAAGTTACATTCTTACTTTATAATATTTTGACTAACAATGCTCATCCCAGAACAAATTGTTATGTAATGAGTCACATTTCACTCATAAGGGGATATTTAACAGGACTTCTACATCACTAAAGTGGATTAGATGCCCTGAAATAATCGCAAATGCTAGGATATTGCTAGCACGTGCGATTATTTTCCCCTTTTCCGCCACCTCCATGCCAGGGGACGTGGAGGGGCATGAAGGGGGCGCGTTCGGAAGGGGAAAGGGTCGGTGTTCCCTTCCTCGCGACGGTGCACTTGCGCAGATAGCGCAGATAAATACCCGCCAGTCTATTACTTAAAGGAACATGTGACCAAATTCAAGATTTTTTTATTTAGTCCAAAGTCAATGGTCCTGAGAACAGAGGTCAGTGAGATAAGTACTTTTGGTTGCTTATCGGATAATGATATCACATTTTAATCAAGGACATTTTATTAAAGGGACAAAGTGATCGTTTGCCTTTTAGCCAACATGGAGTATTACCTAACAAGATTTACAGAATAGTAATTAGCTCCATTATTGGCAACAGGTTGCGGTATAAAAATCTAATTGGCATCTATGGGAACATGATAATAGCCCTTAATAGCTCTGCATTACAGTTGGGAATGTCTGGTACTTCAGCACGCCATAAGAAATGGATGAATTTCAAGCTGAATTTACCAGAAGATTAATGGGTCTACCAGTACGAGTGCAAAAAGGGGTGAACAGAATAATTTTCCTTTTTATCTAATATTTTTTGAACATTTGTAGAATCCTCTGCAATGATTTGACTCTTTGTTATCAACCTGGAAAGATAAGGTCCTGCTGACTACAATAATAGATGATCAGAAAGAACTACACTATAGGAAATAATAGACCACCCATACAGTAAGTGAACATATAGAACTACTCAGATACTACATTTATATAAATACGTATAAATACTCATGATTCTCCATACTACAACAATTCTACAGCATCTGCTAATATTGTCCATTCAGTGCTGTCAGATTCTGTAAGAACTCACCTTTTTCACAAGAAAATTGTTGTCCATTTATTCAGGGATTTTCATATGGTGTCACAGATGAGAGTTACAACTACAATGCAGAGAAAAGAAGCACTAAAATGAAGAATTTATTAAAAATGACTTATTGGTCACATTCTAATACCTGTTCTTTTAATATCAGGTTTCTCTAAAAAGTAGTTATTTAGGGTTTTTAATGGCTCCTAATGTTTCCTGTTTGTAGAATAAAATTTGCTGTCTGTTTCTCTGCATATTAATGTTCAGTTTCTAAATCTGCAGACAGGTGTTTTAGCTCGATTTACAGTATTAATAGCACAGAACACATTTTTGGAAAATGTTAAAGAAAATCTACCATTAAAATCAATCATGATAAAACATGACTGTGACAGTGGTAACCTTCTTACATTGATTATCCTCCTCCCTTCTAAAAGAGACTTTTAAAATGACGCTAATGAGCTTGACGGGCTCTGGGAGGACGTTACCAGAGCTGCCTCGTGCTGCAGCTTCACAGGCTGTTACACAGTACAGGAGCACTTCTCCCTCTCACTATGTGCTACGGTAAGATTACATCAGGAAGATGGGGGAATGCCCAGGAATAAGGAAGAGGGGGAGACAGGTCAACAACCTTTGAAGCTGCAGCACAAAATGGCTCTGTAAAAGCCCCCCCCCCAGCCCTTCTGGGTCATTAGCATAATTTTAAAAGTTGAATTTAGAACGATAAGGTAAGTGTCCCTCGTTTATGATGGTAGATTTTGATTGTAGATTGTCATTAAAAGATAAAAATACTGTTTGATTAGATTACACATGAGACATTCTATCTATATGACGTATAGATCTCATAGATGCAGGGACATACACCAATCTCCAGTATAGAATCCCACAACCTCCTACCTTGCCCCTTGCTACAGCCACTGTCAATGGAGGGACAGCTCTCTCCTTACATTTATAAAGATGGCAAAGGTTCAGTTCACTACCTTTGCTTAGCCCCTAATTGCAATTGCATGTTAGCACCCTCCTCTGCCAATAATCAGCACTCAGGACACTCGGGTGCTACCTAACAACCCTGCCCCTGAGTATGAAAATGTAAAACCGCTTGTACGTGTGTGAAACTCTCATCAAAGAGAGAGGAGAGTGGATGTGGTGCCATCTCTCTATTCATGGCGGCACCAGACAGGTGAAGTTTTTTTGACCCATGGCCTGCAGACAGCTGTAGATCCTAAGACTAGCACCCACTATTACCAAGCATTATTACCAAGCAATGTCCTAAGAATAAGTAGTACATTTCTAAAAAAAAAATTGTTTTGTTTACTTTGTAACTTATATTGCTGTTATAATTATATTCAATATGTCTCCATTTTTATTCGGAATGATCATATTTTATGTTTCAGCTTGTATCTCTTTTACTTTACTCACATTACATAGCCAATGTACTGTTTCCCATTTTGGCATGTTTTCTTTAAGTTCTGTATGACTGTCACAAAGTTTTAAACCTGAGTGTTGCCTATAATGAATTCATTGTATTTCATTAATAGATCCTCCTAGTTACAAAACCTGAAGTCTTCCCGAGCCCCGCGTGTTGTTTATCCTTGGTAGCACAGAATCTGCAAGGTTTTTCATCTAATACAGAATATTAGAATTAGAAATGAGATACATAACCAGATTACGGCTTTATAGTCGCCCCGCTACTTGTTTTCTAAGCCATATTCCTGAGTTAAAGAATTCATTTGAAGTGAATTCCATTGAGTAAAATGAAAGCGGGACCTACTTCTTCAAGTTGTGTTCACCAAGGGGGGTTTTAAGTCTTCTTTATAATGTAAAACTTTGTAGAATGAGTTTAGATGGTTACACTGGGATTTGGCTCTCGCATACTTCCATTTGAATGAGTTTTTCTGCATGAAAAGTTGGATTTTAATTTAAGAAAGCTTCGGAAACATGCACCAAATAAACTGCTGTACTAACAGCTTGCTGCAGTCTCACCATTGTGAATGAAAGTTATCACATCATTTGGATCATCCAGCATGACATGCATTATTATATCAAATGACACCATGAAAACTCGTAAAACCCCGGCCAAATGCTATGGAATCTGACCTTAACATGTCCATGGATATCAATAACAAGAATATGTCTCCATGTGATTTCCCAGCATTGACTGTTGCACAGTTATACTCGTGTGGGTTTTACATTGTTTTCACACAATAGAAAGTTGCAAATGTAAAGGAATTTTCTTGTACTTGATGGACTTGCTTAAATGGGTTGTCTAGTTTTTGCAAATAAAGGCGGTCTCCTACTTAAGGACACCTGCCTTACAGACGACCTCTAGTTAAAGATGGACCCCTCTTCCCACTGTGACCTCTAGTGAAGCTCTCTGGAGGCTTTACTTTAGTCCCAGGTTGCAATGATCAGCTGTAAGGAGTCTGTAGTGAAGCATTTTCAATAATTCTTAGCCCGATTATAGCAAAAAAATTTTGAAACTCCAATTGTCACTGGGGCAAAAAAAAAAAATTGTCTGGATCTATAATTATGAAATATACAGTTTCGACTTACATACAAATACAACTTAAGAACAAAGCTATAATAATAATTCTTTATATAGTGCCTACAGATTACGCAGTGCTTTACAAAGCATGGCAAATTGGTCCCTGTCCCCAATTGGGCAAGTTTTTCTTATTTAATAAATACGCAAAAAATCTACATTTCAGTTTTTTTCTGTCAAGATGGGATGCAGCATGTACATTAATGAGCAACAAAAAGAACTTTTATGATCCTACCAATTGGCTGCAATAAAACGAAGAGGGAAAAATGTAAATGGGTCTGAATACTTTATGTAACCCACTTTATCTTGAATGCCTATCCTAGAAAAAGGCAATTAATAGTTAAGTTGTAGAAAATTGCTTTTAAAGTTTGCTAGGGAAATACTGGAGCCGACGTAAGAAAAACCAGCAAAAATATTACTATATTATATTATACTATAGTATTTATATATAGTGACTATTATATTATAGTTACTCCAACCCTGATGTCCCAGCCCACATTGGTATATTGAGACTCTTGGATGGGACAAATCAGTTGCCTCAGCAGGGACTGGTGACATAAAACAAGCACTGGGTGTGGGAATTCTGGAAAGCCCATGTCTTTCAACATCCAGATGATCCCTTTAGGTTTCTTCACATATTGCAGTTTTGAGTGTTGAGGGTGAATACCATACATTAAAAAAATAAGATGATTTTTGTAAATGTTTGTTACAAATACTTTGCGAAAATCTCAAAAACTTTCATAACATATTTCTTATAATTTTCTACATCTCTGTAGGAAAAATTCAGTAAAAAGAATTATTATTTTTGTTCATTTCTAATGAATAGTAATCTGTCCATGGTCATATGATGTCACACAGGTGCAAATATTCATAACATATTAGACTTTATTCTGATTCACAGTGAGCTTTTCTGTATGGATTATGAGTTATTTAATTAATGTAGTTGATAGCCCGGTAATATAATAATATGGATTCCTAATTAAATGGCTTCCACATTCTGTTTACTAACTAAAATGAAACCGGCACAATAGGAGCTCAAAGCTAATGGAATTATATGTCTGTAAGTGATAGCGCAGCCTCGTCAGATGATTCATTTCTCATTCAACTGTGTGTCAGTATATCTCATGTGAGATCTCTGCTTACAGCTGTATTAGTATTCATTGGGTCACTGTAGAGCACAACAAATGCATTTGCAATATCTCTCTGCAGTGTAATATGTTTTTTATTGTAATGGAGAGGGTAAAAGGTGCAATGTCTCACCTCGTCCATGAAAGAAGTCTCGAATGAATGTAAGCGGAGTCAGGCGGCCGATACTTTGTGTATTTCTGTCTGATTTTTACCGTTTTGGGAGAAAGTTGACTCATAAATTAGTCTCCAAAGGGATAAATGTTTGTTCTTGAGTGACAATGCTGTAAACAGAGGTAAGGGAGATGGTTTGCCAAATACGATGAAATAATTCAGGAGATTTATTAATACTGGTGCACTTTGTAGAATGTGTTAATGAATCTGTCTTGTGCTAAATGCAATGCTAAGTAGGATCTGACCTTGTTTCGAAGGAGAAGTGGCAAAAAATGTTAAACGAAATGTTCTGCCTCAAGCTGCACATTTTGTTGGAAAATGTACTAAACAACTTAGATGTGGCAAACCTGAACATCACATGAACATTAAATGAATCAATACTTACAACAGGTACACTAACTGGTGTAAATAAATTGCTAAATAAATTGTTTATGGATACTGATTCCTGTCGCAGCGCTCCATCTGGTAGGCAGTCTTAATAGCGATGCATTCATAATGGTGTCCTCTACTGGAATCTATTGAGTCAGTATCTAAACCTTTTTAGAGCCATGAAAGGAAAGCTATTCCCTAATAGGGTCATCCATATTGTACTCACTGTGGTCAACGTTTCCTTCAGGCCATGGGAACCATTAGACCCGTGACCTGCCCGAAGCAGTACTCGGGAATTCCTGTGATGTCCAGAGCTCTGTGAACTTCCAGTGGATCATGGGGGCCATTGAGTTTTTACTGTGATAACCACTTCCATGTCAGTGGTTGGACTGTCGTTCTAAGGTCCTTGGCACACACTACCCTCCACCGATATGGAAGTGGTGTTCACGAAGGGGCATGCATTCAGTAATGAGCACATTAACCCCTGATCTACTGGCAGACATGGGATGTCACAGGAAGTCTAGAGCCCTGCCGCCAATGGGTCACATGACATGACTTTTGGCTCCCAGAGACTATGGGTGACCAATTAGGGTATTGTAATTAGCCTGGTCAACATTC
Source organism: Engystomops pustulosus (assembly GCF_040894005.1). NCBI lineage: Eukaryota > Metazoa > Chordata > Amphibia > Anura > Leptodactylidae > Engystomops > Engystomops pustulosus. The sequence goes on from NC_092411.1 coordinate 61,967,973, forward strand.
CAGAAGCCATCCCCTTTAAAGCATGAACCTCAACTGAGATACTAGTGAACCCGTTATTTTTTTCCTCATCAGTGTGGAATGACGGTGTGAGTAAGGCTAAAACTAATACGGAAAACACTGCACTAGAAATCCATATTGATGTTTTTTTCTATTTGAACAGAGCATCAGACTTTACTAGCTCATCATGAAATCCTTATTAGTGGATAAAAATGAATGAGTATTTAATAGGTATCTCATTTGTGTATTCTTATTGAAGATTACAACACTTCTAATGCACAGTAGAGGATTATGCAATCCTCAACTCCTTTCCAAACCACAATCTTTCATCTGGTTTTTAACTTAGTAAATTAGAGCCCTATAAGAGATGTACAAGAATCCGTGATTCTATGGCCTATTAGATGACATATGATGTGGCTTAGAATGACTGTCATCAGCAGGGATGGTGTTTGAAGCCAAAATGATGAATCATGTTGGCAAGAGAGACATCACAGAGGAAGCGGATAACACAATCACCGTGCCAAGGAGACTTTGAAGAAAGATTCTGACTGGGTAAATAATTCTGTGTAGAAAAAGACACCTACATTTTCATTAGTTTATAAATGGGAAACAAAAACATATTAGAGCTTGTGAGAGATATCATATTTCTCTCCAGACACCATTTTTGTTCACCCAGCCACCATCTTGTCTAGGCCGGCGGTCATGTTATCCACTGTCCAGCCATGTCATGATTAAAACACCATTTTATTTAATCTGCTTCTCCTTGACTCTTTTTGTCCTTCAGCCTGTTTTCTTCTCCTTATCTTAATATGGTTACCAAGGAGCCTTTGCAGCCATTCTCAGTACATTTTGTGGCTGGGATAATATAAAACTCTGTTTATATTATTACCTTTTTTTTCTTTACTACTTTTCAGACCCCCAAGGGTACTTGAACCCAAGGTTGTCTGATTGACCCTAGCATATACCCTAGCAGTACTGGCATACTACAGTATAGCAGTATACAGGGATTCTCCACATCATCTATTACAATGTGAAAATCGCACACAAATCATGGGTTAAAACGAGACAGCCTCAGGTCTTTGAATGATTTGAGGCTGTTATGGCAACAGATCGCTGCTTCTAATGACATCACTGGCAGCAAGGATCAAAATAAAGATTTGGGCTCCTATGTGCCTCGTCTTTTAAATGCTGCAGTATGCAGCAAACCCCATGTCTATATGACGAGGGCTCACCCCGTGAGCTGAATGACATACAGGTATGCCAAGGAGCGTCAAGGAGTTGTGTTAAAGAGTTAAAAAGACTTCAGTCTTCAGACTTTATTTGGGAAATTCCAATCAATCCATAAAACATATCCAGCACAGGTACAGGGTACAGGTAACATATCAGCTACGCATTTCAAGGCCAACCATCCTCTTAATCATACACTTTGTTTGCTATGTAGGTGTGAAAAGTATACGACAATGTAAATACTTTATTTTATGAGCAATATAACATTTTATATGTTGCTGCGTTGTGTTTTTATATTATTTTTCCTCTCTAAGTGATACTGAGGTTTCCATTACTACCAAGGACAGTATATTGCCATAGACATTTGCGATACTGCTGCACAGATGGGGACTTTATTTAAAAGGCAGATATAAGGTGAGGACAGTGAGGTTTACAATCCAGATGGTTATGAGATGAAAAACGCAATTGCTTTAAAAAGCAGCACAAACCACATGATGCCTATAATGGGTGAACTTGTATAGAGCGCTCTTCAAATATGAATGTTTTCAAGATAGAAGTGTTAATTGATTGTTTTTATCAATTTATAAAATGCTCAGTGAATAAACAAAAGAGAAAACCTAGTTAGATCAGGATTTGGCATGACCTCCCTTTGGCTTCAAAATTACCTCAGTTCTTCTAGATTTACTTGCACACGGTTTTTCGAAGGAACTCAGCGTGGAAATTGTTCTAAACATCTTGGAGAACTAATCACATTTAATCTGTTGATGGAAATTTGCTCAAATCCATTGATTTGTTTATGTTATTCCAGACAAACTTAAAGGGGTGTTCCATTTAAACAAGTAATTGCTATTGTTTGAATAATGAAAATAATTAAAAGTTATACAATTTTCCAATATACTTTCTGTATCAATCTCTCACTGTTTTCTAGATCTCTGCTTATCAAGTTCATGCCTATCAAGTTCAAGGAAGGGACGGGATTGGATGAGGAAGGGATTTAAGGGAAGCAATTCTATATTATACCATAAATGTCAATGTTTTTTAGATATAAAAAGCATCTAGAGCCTTCTTGAAGCTCTCTGCTGTCCCTACTGTGACCAGCACCTGAGGCAGGCTACTCCACAGATTGACAGTTCTCACAGTAAAGAACTCCTGTCACCTCTGGTGATTAAACCTTGGAACAACAAAATAGGAAATAACATGTTTTTAGTTTGCCTCTGTTCTGTCAGACCTGGTTTTGGATGGAAAAACAAAAACATATACCATCGCACAAGGAAACAAACACAAAGTAACTAGCAACCCTATGAAAGACAGTGTATTCCAATCAAAGAACTTGTACCACAGATTTTAGAACTTTTGGAAAGAAAGTTGTTGATAGATCTCCCCCAGGAGATAATAATCCATAAAGTTGTAGGTTAATTCTACAAGTGAGAACCAATTTAGAAAGAGAAATGTTACATGTAAGAGCTACAATCCGCTTATGGCACTTTAATGTAGATTGATGACAAGTGGGTAGGTGTGTTGGTGTTAAGCCTCCTTTCCACCTAACGGCAATTAACTGTCAGCTGAACCCTGCCTCTCTTCCTTCTCGTGCCCAGGTTTTATAATGACCATGTATTTTGCAGTGGGAAGGAATTGGTTTGTCTCCGTTCCTTCATAATACGGGGCTTGCTGAAAGCTGTAAATGTGCATCATTAATTATCTGTCTTTTCTGTAGCTATGATATACGCTCCAGGCTCCCAATTGAACTACTTTTGTGTATATAATAACTTCTTCTTCATGTTGGTTTCATTTTTTTATATTGCAGCTAAATGCAAATTAAAAAGACAGGCAAGTGTGTAATTAACTTTGCAGGAATTGGGAACAAGAGAAGAGAAATCGAGAAATCCTTAGCTGATTTGCAAATTAAGAGCTCAAAGAAAAATTGAAAGCATCAGTTTTTTCTCAGCTCCTAATATAATCACTTCAACTTCAGTTAAAATCTACTATCTATGCGAATAGAACATTTCGAAATCTACTGGATGTTGGGGAAATGTTTAAGGTGTTGAATTGCCAGTGTATGAGGTCTAGACATAGGATGAATTACATCATTACAGTAAATTGTAGACTTTTCAATGATGGGTTTAAAGGACATCTTATAGGACAGGTGCCCTTTAGAACATAATATCTAATACTGCACTTGCAAAATCCTTTACCGTTTTATAGTAAAGTGTTGAATGCAAACTAAACACAGAGAATGCACAAAGTATTTTTCTCATTTAAAAAAAAGCAGCACTTCCTCATTTTGAGTTATATTACAGTTAAAACTGAAAAATATACATTGAATATTGTCTATGTTGCTTGATCATCCCTTCTCCTCTCTCTCTCCTCCTGAAGCCCCCCCCCCCTCCCCCCCCCCGGTGCTCTGCATCTGTATTAGGAAAAAGTATATTATATGTTTGCATGGCAGGAGTAAAATTGATAAACCCCTCCTCTTTATTAAAGGGCTGGCTCTACATGAAATATTATCCCTACTCTACCCTTTGGGGATCAGTTGGAATTAAAAGGATTATGAAAAAATGAATACTGTATATGTTTATAACTAGCATTCCACATTAAAGGAAATCTACCATCAGAATCAAGCATCATAAGCCTGGGGCAATTACTCATAGATACAGGCACCGTGACTCTGGTAATCTTATACTTGTCACACTGTGTCACCCTTCCCCCTGCTCCCTCAGCACTTGTTCAGTAAGCACAGCGTCAGCTTCAGGTTTATGTAGGCCTCTTTGCAGTAAATATGGCAGCATTAAAAAATCTTAGACTAAAACAGTCTCTCCCTAAAATATTCCCTTGGTTATCATCCCAAACAGCCCCCTCATGAGTATTTTATATAAAGCCCCCTCATGGGTATTTTCTATACAGCCCCCCCCCCCTCATACCCTATGTATTCATTAAATACACCCCCCCCCCCCCCCTCAACACCATGGTTTCTTTATGTACGTCCAGTTTTGGTGCCGGCCCTGAGTGAGCAGTTCCTGCTGTAGTATCAGTGCTGAGGGAGCAGTGGGGAGATTGAAACAGAGTAACAGTCTGTAAATCTACATCACAACGATCTAATGTAGCCCCTTAGCATTGATTTGTTCCTTTAAGTATTGTGATGCTGTGGCAAAAAAATTGTGTGTTAAAGCTACCAGTAAGATAACAAGTTGGCCATGGTGTAATGGGTGTTTTTTCGAGTATTAAGGTAAAATCCAACTTCAGCAATGTTTTTTGCTTCTACCTCTGAACTACTATAAGGGATATACACCTATACTTATTGTTGGCCTAAGAGAAGGACAGAAAAATTTAAACCTCTGCCCACTGTGACATAGTAAAGGCCACTTACATTTACCTCACCCATTCCAAGACTTTATCTGATGAGTGGCTCCTACTCTGGGGAAGAGGCTTCCAAATACCTCCTGCTCCAACCTGTTGTTGGATAGAGCTGTGGCTCCCGTGCTCTGCCTGGGCAACTACAACACTTTCCAAGTCAACTGGAGCCTAGTGAAGGCATTTTTATGCATTGTAGAAGTAAATGCACGATCCAGCAAAGATCCTGAATCCCGATAATTTCTTTATTTAATGCATGAATAGCGATACAAACATTCCACTCAGAAGCACGACAATCGCCTACGCGTTTCGGACACACTACCTGTCCTTAATCATGGCATTGCCTGGTAATTCATGAATTCATTCCCTGTTCCCTTTGTTAAGCATGACAATGGGGGTCATTTATTAAGGGCCCGATTTGTGCTTTTCCCGACGGGTGGGGGCGCATCGGCACTGGCATGCACGCAACGGAAATCGGGGGTGTGACCAAACGAAAACCCAATGGATTCTGAAAAACCAGCGCATTTTTAAAAAAAAATGGCGTGTGACTCGCGCTTACCTTCACTAGGAATAGGCCGGTGAACTTCAGTGCATTCCGGCGGACCTCGGGGAACTTCAGCGCAGCAGTGCCACCTGGTGGACCTCGGAGGAACTACCTTAGTGAATCCCGGCCGGACCCGAATCCACCACAGAGAATGCGCCGCCGGATCGCGAATGGACCGGGTAAGTAAATCTGCCCCTTTGTCTTTTATTTTGCACTGTCTATCTGGTAACCTGTCATGTTTTGGTTTTCCAGACTTTAACTCTTTCATTTTATTCTGATTACTTTACTGTCTCATTCTGTGGGTAGTTGTACCCTTAACGATTTCTAGGTGGTCCCATTTCTGACTGCACCACTATGACATAAGTGCTGTTCTGTTAACTTGTAACTGTGCAATACTCTGCAACGTGTATATGTCCTCCATTAAACTTTATACTTAGTGCACAGAAAGAACAGGATATTTCTGTTGTAAAAAAAAATTCTTGCCTCTGTAAAGATAAGTCACATTTCAAGTTTGTGATCATAACACATGTCTATTTTATGGTGACTCTCTGCTGAAAATGATCTCCAGCGGCTTACTGTATATACTGTTAATTAGTTGTTAGATTAACACTTACATTGTGCCAAGTCAGATTAGCAGAGATTTAAAGTCTGCCAATTGTAGGCTTCCCCTGGACTGAGACTAAAAATTACAGCTTCATTAAAACTCTATATAACACACCAAATACTTAACGCTCATACACATCTTATAGACACTACAGTATAAAGTATAGTGAATACAATGGAAATTCTGTAGTTTTGTTCTTAAGTTGAATTTGTATGTAAGTCGGAACTGTATACTTTATCATTGCAACCCCAGCCAAACTTTTTTGGGTCTCTGTGACAATTGGATTTTAAAAATGTTGGATTCTCATAAGAACCAGGATTAATAATAAAGCTTCATTACAGACACCAGTGATAATTGTTATAGCTGTTTATTGTAACCCAAGGCTAAAGTACAGTAAATTGGCAACATCCAGAGGTCCGTTTGTAACTAGGGGTCATCTGTAAGTCGCGTGTTCTTCAGTAGGGCACCGCCTGTATATATGCAGAGACATGTCTAATGGAAGAGATTTACTGAAAAGTACCATTAAATATTCCATCAGGAACAGGTAGCTATTTAAAGGAAACCTACCATCAATATCAAGCATTATAAACCAGGGGCACTTACTCAAAGATCCAGGCACTGTGACTGTGATAATCTTCTTATATTTGTCAATTATGTTATATTTGTCCATGGCTTTCTTCCTTATAAAATCAACTTTAAAAATTATGCTAATAAGCCTAAATGGCTCACAGGCTGTTGGACTTGTCTCCCCCATCTCAATTAACCGTGAGAATCAGATCGTTTGGGTGTGCATTTCAATCCTACTTCTGGGCCTTATGGGAAAGTGCCAATTTCTGCTAAAGTACTTTCATTTATTTTTATAAAATTGTGGTTGTTAATCATAATTTCCAATAATTTTTGAAAGGTTTTGTTGGGAATAAATGCTATTGATCTTTTTGACATTTAAGTACACAGTTACTTGCTTTGTCACAGTTATTTAAATGTGATTGTGTTTTTACTAAATATGAAATGAATCTGTGTTCCTGTAAGATTTTAAATTTAATCAATCATTTTTTTCAACATTTTAGCTTTTTCAACATTAGTCATCATTTTTATTTATATATGGAAGCTGGGAGTAGAGCCTTAGATCAGCTTTGATATTAAAGTGACAAATAACCCAAGATAAGTCAAAACAATATTCCTACAATGGATGAACATACACAGTTATGATAACAAGCTGTCACCCAGCACCAGATAAGTCACTTTAGTACTCTCAAAGTAAATATTCACTATTTGACAGTGCCAGACAACCAACCAGTACACTAAAGGAATAAAATTAATCCTAAAAGGATTGACCAGACATAAATTAGTTCATTGACTTATAATGAATCTCCACCTTCTAGAAACATGTAAAGATACAAGGTTTATCCACTAAACAGGGCAACCAGTACAAGTAATTAGCAATAATTAAAAATGTTCATTAGCAATAGTACACTGTGCGGTTAAATAGGAAGTACGGAGAGGGCATAGGAAGAAAGTCCTCTACATAAGCGACTACTGTCTTACACTGTGGTTTTGTCCATGTGACCACGGGAAATAGATTGTGATTGGAGCCTGTATAGATGAAACAACCTTGGGGAAGGGGGTTAAAAAATAGTAAAAATAAATAACAAAAAGTTTAAAACACAAATCATTAATTAAAAAACATTATTTTTGTTGTATTAAACATAAGAATCTCATCTTTCAGATCACATAAGGCTTGAGACAGACACTTAAAGGGGTTTTCCCACGAAGGAAAGTTAGGCCCTATCCATGGGATCAGTGGGGGTCTCAGCACTATCCATGGCACCTGTGACACATTTTATTCTAACAATTGTAATTTATAAGACATTCCAGGAGACAAATGTTATGGTCATACAAGCTGTAAACCTGTCACAGTGCTGTAAATTTTTCAGGAATTCTTGTATCCATTGCGACTCCTATTTGCAAGCAGAATCCTATTTTTAAGCACATCTTAAAATACTGATTTTATTTGAAATATACGGTACTTGAAAATATCTAAAATTATTAATTAATATCACCCAGTCTACTCACATATTAATATGAGCACAATTGCAGTGAAAGGTTTCAATTTTTAAGAAAGAAAAAAAGACAATGATTAAGCCAAGGTCAAAGCAAGGCCATGTGATTTTTTTATGACTGTCATATAGCATTTTTAACATTTGCAGTGACCTCAAGTAAATCGTCTTTCTAAAGTTTAATGAGTGACTAGAATATAATGATTCACCTATTCAGTGACTTTCCATCTCTTTCTATATTTTTTTGGTATTTCTACTTGATGAGAATAGAATTACTTTAATTTCTAAATTCAGATATATCTGCTAAGTGACCATAGTTTAGTGTTTGAAGTATGACTAGAGCACACCAGAAGTTCTTACCCCCTTGCATGAAAGCGGCGTGTAAGGGGTTAACACCCACAAGGAACCCCTGATCGCGAGTGTTAGAGGTGGATGTCGGCTGTAATATACAGCTGACACCTACAGCTTCTGGCACCGGCTCCATTCACCGGTCGGTGGGACGTAGTGGTACGTCACAATGTGGCAAGTGCCTGGCGCTCGAGATTTACAACTACATCAAATGTTGGTAAGGGGTTAAATAACAATAACCTGAGACATTGGCATGGCCTGTATGTGCCAATCAGCAACCAATACTTACAGTGCCCAAGCAGCCATAGTGCCTCCCCCAGCAGCGACAGCATCCCCTCAGTAGCCACAGTGCCCACCAGCAGCCACAGTGCCTCCACAGCCCGTGCCACAGCAGCCTTAGTTCCCCCCAGGAACCCAGGAGTGGGAATAGCTATATTGTAGGAATGAGAAGCCATAGGAAAATAAGTGCCATCTATTTCATCTTGCCCAATCTTCTGCCTCCCAGGGGTTTTCTAGACAAATCTCAATTATTCTACAATGTATGTACTGAATCTATACTTTTATGTTGTATTTTATTTTAAATATGTGCTCTATTTCTATTCTTTTTTTAATGTGGCTGAATTACTTTTCAGCACATTAATAGATTATGTCTTATTATTAAGTGATAATTGCTGCATAAAACTGGATTATGAGCAGCATTACTTCCCAATACTATTTTTACTTGTCGTGTGCCAGTTTGAAAAAAAAAAAGAATCTTACTTCTCGCATTATACCCTCACGGAATATTTCCAAACTAGTTTTAGTTAGATCAGTAAAAGAAAAAGTATGTTCTTTATTAAATGTTTCATGTGCCATTAATAAAAAGTGGTGCTCCCGGCATTTTTCTTCTGCTTTGGCAGAAAGCGCAGAAAAAGAGGTTTTAATATTTGTCAATATAAGACACTGCGAGCAACAGAAAACATAAAAGGGAATTCAGTAAACTTCAAAGAAACAGAACAGGTTTCTCGATCGCAACATGTGATTCTCCGATGTCCCCATTATGTTGCCTCAAATTGGAGCAATGGAGTTAATTTTACTAAATAAAGAGTAAGAAGAATTGGTGAATATGTTTCTCATAGTAATTAATCGGGTCGTTATCTTTATTTGTAAATATCTGAACACATCTAAATTTAATTGTCTTTTTTATAGTCATGATATAATTAAAATAATAAAAATCTTTACATCTTATTGGTTACGTCTTAGTAACAAAATAAGAAGCTGGTTTCCAGTGGGATACAAAGCTTACCGGTACTTCCATTTACTGAAAATTTTCCATATTTATCCAATTAATAGTACAGACTTGTGTAGATAAGCATTATGTTGCATATTAAAATATGACACTGATATGATAAGCCCCTGCTATCCCTGCATACTTTACCATAGATGGTGACCCTCAACCGGTTAAAGTTCCCTGCATTGAGTTAAAAGTGAAAAGGTAAAACAAATCTAGATCTCCAAGCCAAGTCAGACCAAAAGAATACCTAAGAGATTAAATAGTATTCAAGAGATTAGTTAGAATATAAACCAAAGTTGTAGCCAGATGGAAGTGCGTACAAAATCAGAATGCAAGGGTTAGTCAGGAAACAGAGCAGAAAGTAAACTACTAGCATCTAGATCAGGCAGAATCACAGGTAGGTGAAGCAAATAACTACCCAGTATATAGAAAGCTTTACTGCTAATTATGTAACTGAGAGACATCTGAGAAAAAACATCAAGGTCTTAACCCTCACACTCACTTAGACCATCACTGCCAGTAAGTAACAAAGGACACTTGAAGCAGCAGCAACACTGTCTGTGTACCTCTTTCTGTTCCCTTATTAACAGTATTTATGTACTCTTTAGCTTTTATTTCCCTGTTGTCATTTGGGAACAGAAAAGTGTGGCATTCAAGGCTGTTTCTTCCATCTACAGATGTAAAAATCTGATTTCTCTATCTCTCCAAAGATAAGTAAGGGGATGAGGCAAGAAATCTGACAAGTGAAAAATTTCTGTAAAAAGATTGACACAGATAGTAGGCCTTGATGCTAAACCCACTTCCCCACCCTCCCTTCCTATTGCCTGGCCCCAACTAATTCGGAGGTAGATAACTAGGAGACTAATCCTCCTTAGGTCTCAATGAACACACAGTACATTACAAACAAACAAACAAAAAACACAATACAGTGTAAGTAGGAGTGAACAAACTCGGTAGAGCAACAGTGGGATCAGACAATGGCAAAAACGTGATCCAAAAGAGTCAGATATACAGGCCAGAGATCAAATACCAGAAGCTTACAAAATATTGTAATACAAGAAAACAAAGCTAGGACACAAATTTGACCAGCAATGAGTGTAGTCTGTGCTGAATATTTAAAGGAAGGAAAGGTCCTGTAGCAAAGGTAGTAGAGTTAACTCTATCAGGACCAAGGCAGATTACAGAAAGATGGGTGTGGCAGATACTGGGTCAGCCAGACATTAGAATCCAGTACAGACTGATGGAAGACGTAAATGAAAGAAAAAAATCAAAATCTCCTAAATCTTCTTGAGCAAACTGAGGAAGACGCTGTCGTAGACATGAGGAAGATATAGTACATAGTTTGATAAAATTGGAAGTATTTTTGTTATATTATTAATTATTTATTTTTGGACATGTGGCAATTTTTTTTCAACCCCTTTTAGAAGAGGTATGGGTAAATAATGTATTTCTGTAAATATAGCTCTGGGAAATGTTATGGTTACTTTTTTGTTTAGGAGTCTTTACTACAGATGAGGCTTTGTGTTTACATAGCTTTACAGTGGTAGGTCATTTATGTATATATTACTGCTTGTGTATACCTAGTAACCAAGACTGATGTTTGTTTTCCAGAGTTTCTACTCAGTCACTGCTGCTTTATAACATAATCCATAAACATGGGACAACCTGTAGCAACACTGTAATAGGAATGACTCATTATACATATGGAGAATAAAATAATACTATTTATTACCTCACCTGGATGCTGCCCAATATGTCACCTGCATTCTGTGTATTCATTCTGTAGACACACGTTTGTAGACGCACCATACAAGTCTATGGAGACGCATCAAAAACACATTGTACTCTGAGACACATGCAAGTGCAATGCGTTTTTCACGCATCAACTGCCATAGAAAAGATAAACCTCAGACCTTGAAAATGCATTGAAAAGTGGGTAAAAAACCGAGACACTGAACAAACTCTGACTGAAAACTGGTTGAACTCTGATGAAAAATGTCAGTTTTTCACTGACCAAACCCTGATCGCACCCTGAGCAAACTCTGACGTGATCTGCAACACAAGTGTGGAAGGGGACCTTAAGCCTCTTTTACATAACCACATATGATCACAGCCCCAATAGAGGTATATTGTGCATGGTCACAAACCTAGTGTGCTCACCACACTGTGACCGAGCCGGGCGCCGGCCCCTCAGCACCTTTGGAGATGGAAAGGTGAGCAGCACTCACCCGTCGAAACAGTCAAAACTCTCCCCTGTTTGTGGCCTGTTTGAGGTCTTACTCTGAATCAATTTATTGTTCTAAACTTTTACCTATAAACTTAAGAAAAGAATTCAATTGCAATGAGACCTCTATTGTTAAATGAAATGAGTTGTGTGTTCCCAAGGAAATAATAGAAATGTCGGATGAGCTTCTGCTTTGAATTTTACGAATTTCCATTGGAGCTAGAATTTACCAGATGTAATAATCCTGCCTGAAAGAGAAGGAAACATCTGAATGATGCTTACAGCAGTCTCATGTAATTTGGAACATTCTGTAACCAATTAAACACAGAAGGTATCGGCATTTACTGATTACAATGGCTTGCCATCGCTGAAGGGGTATGCAGATTGCCCCAATTATTGCTATTATTATGGAAACGATTTAGATCTAATCTCTCCAGGATTAAATCACGCTGCTTTCTTTTTCAGTAGAAAATATTCTAGAATGCACAATAATACAAACAGAATTATAGCAAAAAGAAAGCATATGATCTTAATTATTTTACATAATCCATTATTTTGGTAACTAAATTAGACCATATTGTAACATATTATATTCTGACCAGAAAACTAAAAAATACAATAGTTGTTGATGTGTCCTGATTTATGTTAATAAATTGTGAAAAATAAGATGTATAAAACTTTCTGAAACACTTCATATTACAATCTTTCATCAAGTTTATATAGTTTGCAATATTGGGTAAAGTAATATTCTATAGTTGTCACCCCGTTTTCCCGAAAATAAACCCTAGTGCTAATTTTTTCAAGCTTAAAAGTAGCAGCAGGAGACCTTGTGGCAGTCATTGCTACAGCTCCCCCATGCCGTACATTAGTATTAGTAGATCATTTACATACTGCTAGAGGTTGTGACAAGGGTGAAGAATTTATGGGGTAAAATCACTTTCCTTTTTCATTTTATGTTATGTATTATTATTGTATCTTTCCTATACATATACATTTCAACAAAAGTATTTGTAAACCAACCCAATTATAATAGTGGCAAGTGATTGACCAATTGGGGTTGTCTTCACAGTGTTAAAACTTTATTTTTGTAAAAGATTTTTCCCACACCTTGTACTATTTCACAGCACCCATTACCTAGGGACATCTAATGGCTCATTTCTACTGCTCTGAAATTGTTCTATTTTAGTTTACCGTTCACATCCTGAATTCAGCAAATTAGAGGTAATTAGATTTCAAAATATTTCAAACTTTTTAAACAGAGAATTATAGCCTCTAATAACATGAGATGACAGGCAGAGAGCGAGCAGTAGATTTATTTTTATGAATCACCATGTGAGACGACACAACGTCTACTAAGATGCAGACTAACCATGAGAACTGAGCCATCAGCAAAGTGACTTCATCTATGAAGGATTTCAGCATCGGTCAGTTCTGACAGCTGTGATTCTTTGTTTACGTGTGATGTCATTTCTACTGAGTGAATACTTCAGTGTGTATGAATCAATGCAATATTTTGTGTTATAGTTTTAATATGATCTCCAGGAATAATTAAATAACAAATAGGGTATACTTACCCAGGCTCAGACTGGCCCACAGGTGAACTGGTGGTTTCACCGGTGGGTCCCTGAGCTTGGAGGGCCCACAGGCCCTATTTAATGGGTATATATTGCTGACTCACACAGCTAAGAGGGCATAAGTTACAGGCAAAGACCAGTCAGCAGGTTATTGACAGGGCTCCTAAGACCATAAGTGTCTAAGGCAATGGCTAAAATTCAAGCTACAGTGTACAGTGGTGGGCCCATTAAAAGATTTTACCGATGGGCCCTAGGCACTCCAGTCTGACACTTCTCACCTCTCTCTGGTTCTCTGATGAAACAAAGGACCTCCCATCATTCAAAAAGCCTCTATTTGAATAGGGAGACTCAGTGGTGACTTGTTAACAGCCTCTGATTGTGATCTGTGTTAGACTTAATCTGGCACGTTCACTGTCAATACTGTATCGGAGCCTCCCTACTCAAACAAATGCCGATGATGACACCAGAGTGCTTGATATCAGAGCTCTTGTTACTTTCATATCCCCTGGGGCCCATAGTAAAAAAAATAACCACAACAATACTGGGGATGAATATTGTAATATACAATATATAATATACATGGCTTCGATTATGCATGGTACTGCTCCTACATTTGCAATACAAATAATCAATTAAAAATTGATCAGCTACTTTCATGCCTATGTATTTTAGGGTTTATAATTAATCAAACAAAGCTTCATTGTATTTCCTGATCACAGGACTACTTAGAGGATTTCTACTTGTCTACCCAAAATTCCAGATAAAGAGATGCTAGGCTAAGATTGAAATTAGAGCTATTATGTTTGTGACCCCTCTTTATACTATTTCATTCAGTTTTGTTGGTTCGTCATATTACATTAGAGGAGGACCCATGTGGTAATATTGCTCTGTGTACTTTAAATAAGGTTTTCTTCTGTATTGTTGTTGTTGAATATATTACTGCCAGATATGTATACCTCACTGATTTACTGCTTTACACACAATCCCTACAGTGATTGAATCCCTTCTAAATCTCTCCGTCTAGCCTGGTCAAGCCACACATACTTAGGCTTTGACAAAGCACTTTGTGCTAAACCTTTCTCCTGGTTTTGAAAAATTTAATTTATAACCCTAATCCTTCCCTTCATTTCTCATGTTTTCTGTGTATTTTTTATTTGCTGACATTCTTTATGAGTGAGCTAATATTTATTGCTGTATAAAGCGTATTTGCCAATGCAATAGTAGGCACAAAATCCATATGTCATAAGATGCTATAAGCTTAAAAGTATGAGAAATGAGTATCAGTTACAATTCCCACTGCAAATTGATTTCATGTTGAGAGAAAGGAAATATAGTATGAAAAAGTGATGAAAAGACTGTGACAATTACTATGTGACTGAAATTCTACAATAACATTTAAAAAAGTACTGTATATAATTGTGTATGTTATACTGTATAGACAGAGAGAGACAGCAAGCAGAGATCTACAAAACCACGTATAGCAATTTTTTGATGAAACTGGAACACCCTTTTTAAATTAACAACACCAATACACATCAGAATATAAATGTGTAATAAAAATAAAAGTATAATCACATGGGTGTACAATCTCTTGTTACATATTCCCTGGGTTTTGAAAATCCTACACATATGGTTTGTACTGCAAATTTTTATGGCAAATTGAGCATTGTCAATAATATAAATAAATATAAAGGCACTATTGTGGTAGATATAGACAAAAACCCCAATGATAAATCCCAATCAATGAATATACCGGCTTGATAAGTGACACAACCTAATACAGGTGGCAGCCAGAGGCTATAGAGCACATGCGGCTATTAATGAGACATCACTGCTGAGCCTCTGTATACAAGCATGTATGCTAGCACCATGCTATACCAGTGCACCAGAACCAGGTGTGTATTTTCATACCCTGTGGGGCCCATAGTAAAAAATAAAATATTTTTTCCTGCTGTGTAAACATATCCCTCTAACTAAGGCAACGGTCACACAACAGAAGGGTAGTCAGGTAGCTGGGTAGTTTTTCCAAAATGCTTTCAACCTGCAGCATGTTATCTTATGTGACAACTTTACCATGCCGCTTCCAATATTTGCAGCACATGAAAGCAGTAAAACACCTGTTGTGATTCCTAATCTGTGCCATATGGATTTGCTACCTTATTGCTTGGTACAATTCAGCTGCTATCCTCCAATATGGTGTCATATCACTCCATCAGCCAATGACCAAGATGATGATAGGTGTAAGAGCATCCACCAATATCCCTTGAACATTAGTTAAGGGCAGACTTTGTACGTTCCTTTTAGAAGTGCCCGCGCCATAAATGTGGCTCACAAGACCCTTTTGTGTCGCGGCTGCACTATTCTTCACGCGACACAAATTTTGACACTGAAGGGGGGCGTTCCAGTGCACAGTTGGACCATGCGTCACATTTATCATGCAGAGCCTGACAGAATTGTGTTGCAAGCCCCATGTTAAAGTTGTGCCAATAAAAAGTGGTGCACTATGTCGGGGCAGTGCAGGGGGCGCCGGATTCATGAAGAACTTGCGCCAGAAATGAATCGGGCGCACACCCTGCACACCTCACAGTAAAACGTAAAAAGTGTAGTTTGCACAATTTTTAGTTAATTTGCCCCTGTATGTTAATCAGAAAGGACAAGAAAATCAGACCGGTAAACGTATCAAAGATGTTATTAGTATAAGATTATTTATTAATTCATGAAAACTCAAGTTCAAATCAAACAGCAAAGAGTTAATTTTTGTAAATGGAAACTGGTGTAGAATGGTAGTGGCATTTTAGGTAAAACATAATATTAAAACATTTCTTTGAAAGGTCAGAAAAGCAGGAAAATAATGAGAATAGATGGGAGATTTGAGTTTTCTGTTCAGAACATACAGGAAGCAAAACTGCACATAAATTGCAATTTACAAGCAGTCTTAACGGATTACCAGATATCCCTGTAACTGATCCCGGACGCACACATGCTCATTTGTTCTTTTCTTGGGAGTTCCTGGCTGCAGCTGTGGCATCTGCCATGAGATTTGGTGTAAAACATGTTTGAAGGACCCAAGGGTCCTGTGTCTCTTTCTATTAACATGCTACCAATATTTCCCAACGCGTGTGTAATAATACAATGTCACTTAAAAGTAAAAATTAAGAAACAGAAAGGATTAATTAGAACTTAAACTGCACAGATGGAAATACAGTGTCATTCCTTTATTTACAAGCTGTAAAAATAACCCCAGCTGCCTGAGCGAAAATGCATCAAAAAGTGTGAAATCAACCAAATTTGAATTTGTTCTTACTCTTTGAACATCTGTTCTGCGCTGGTTTCACATTACATTCTCTTCCCATAGACCTTCAGCAAAGATTCAATGATGTCGTCTGGTACAAGCAAATCTATTTTTATCTGCTCGGCGTCCACTTATTTACATGATAATTTTCTTTTTTTTTGTGATTGTGTTCTATACCATTCCTCTTCCTATTGGATTATCTCCTCTGTGAACAGATACAATTTTAGCCAGCAGAGCTTCCCAAAAATAGACACAAAGGCTTATTTATCAACACATACTGCTTCAAAATTCCTTAAAGGAACATGACAGAAAGAAGTTTTAGTAGGGGAACATTTACTAAGGCTGTCTGACATTTAGTTGCAAATTAGATATATAAATACACTTTGCCTCTTGGCTACCTTGTAAGGCAGCCCCCTTTAAGGGTACATTCAAATACCGCCGTGTGCTGGAGGTGAGGAGCATGCTCTATGTTTTAGCGGTGTGCGGCCCGGATAGGTGCAACACATGTTTGGCACCGGATCCCCGCCATGCCGCTATTGCCGACTATGGGGACGTACATGAACGGCCACGCAGACGTCAGTGTGAATGAGCCCTAACATAGAGCATGACTATATCAGAAAGCCTAATGACATGATGCATGATAATAGTCAAACCAGTATAGCAGTTCCATAAAGAACAGAATCCCAGCTGTGAACAGTGCTGTGTTAATATATTATCATCTCTTCAGCAAAGTGTAGGTAAATGATTTGGCTAAGTTAGAGGCTGTTAACCACAAAACACAACAACCGTGTTATGGTCACTAATGCTCTACACCCAGTGATCTATCTAAAGATCCTTCATAAAACTTATTCTTTCTTCATAAAGCACATGAGCTGCAGTGAGAATTTGATATGCATATAAATGCTAGATGAGTATAGGTCACTGTCCAGACAACACAACTAGCTTTTCTCCTCCAAATCTTATTTACTGATAACCTATGTGGTAGATCCTTTGCTGTACAGTGGTTTATGGGAGTAAGAAAATTCCTTATGACAAAATCTCCTTCTTTCATATTTAGTGAATATGGTCTAAAAATGTTAGATTATTGTGACGCATCTTCTCTTTATTGCCAAGCCTATGCTTTTTGTCACCTATTAGTTACCATACTCTGCACCACTGTTTTGTGAAGTTTTTGATGCACAATGAAGTCCAATTGAATAACTCTTGCCCCTTCACCTTGTCAGGATGACACCATAATATACATTAGGCAATTGCCATCCAGGCTTGTGATGATGTACATGGACTCTGGGAACTATTTGATGCCTAGAGGAGACATCCTAACATGAATCTTCTCCATCCATGTGACCTGATAAGGGCATTTTTGTACAAAGATCTATTCCATTATAATGCTGAATCTCTTTAAAGGGGTTGTCCAACATTATAAAAAGTTTCAAGGTTGCTGGAGGGGGGGGGGGGCTGTACAAAAATATAAACCTGTACTTATTTTTGCTGCTGCTCTTGTTGTCCCATTCCGCCGTCCCTCTGCTCTGACAACTTCCGCCCAACAGGAGCTCTGGCAAATGTAATTTTTATGTACAGCCCCCCCACTTAACAAGCACTTTCTTGGACTTTTTTGTAGGTATTTTATGAGTTTGTCCAAAAGGAATTAGATTTAGTCCATCATTAGGGGACCTACCACTTATTAAAAAAATGCTAAATAATGTACTTTATCAGGATTTGTTGTGCTCCTGATCAATTTGGCATTCATTTTATTTTAAATCCATCTATCCAAAAGATTTGGTTTCTGGATGTTCATGTGCCATAGCTCTGTTTGCCTATGTTTGTCACTGTGTGCTGTATAAAAATAAAAGATCACTTCTCCCATGCTTATTACGAGCTAATTGCCATATAAACTGGGACCTTTTCTTTTTAACAATTGGGCAGCTTCATTTTTTTTACTGCTTCAGATCTGCAAGGGATTCCAGGTGTAGCTACATCTTCTCTGCTGCAGGTTCTGGTACTTCCGAAGAAGCTAGCTAACCACACTGGAAACACCTTGTGTGTCTGAAACTGAAAATAGAGACAGAAGCAAGACTGAGCATGTGTGTCCATGTTGGTATGTTAACTGAGGTGGATACAGAAAGGCTTTTGTGAGAAGACAGCAGCACTGTTACAGCTACAACTGAAAGAGATGATAGGCTCTGTAGTATACTCTATGGAGGTTTACAAGCAAGGGGATCAGCAGAAATAAGACATGACTAGAAATTATAGTTAAGTCATGGTTGACTCATAGCAGATTGGTAACTTAAAGGGTAATTCCCATTTCAGGAAATAAATGTTATTGTTTGTGCAATGAAAAGTAATACAATTTTCCTATATACTTTCTGTACCAATCTGACCATGGTCACACAGGAGCACCTGTGTGACCATGGTCAGACTTCTGTCAACTGGAAATAAACAATGCAGCTTTCTATAGCAGGACAGCAAGCAGAGATCTAGAAAACTCTGAGAAATTGATACAGAAGGTAAATTGGAAAATTGAATTATTTTTCATCAATAATATTAATTTGTCATTTGATTTCCTGCATTATGAACCAAACATACCTTGAGAATGCCATAGCTACACTGATGAAGAAACATATCTTGTATAATCCCTGAGCTGAGTGGTTTTGCTGCAAAAACAATTATAACATTCTGGACCTTGGGAAATCTGGATTGCCTTTAGCCTGCATGTTACACAAGCTTCCTGAACTGTCCAGACAAGACTAATCAACCTGAGCTGTATCACTCATACACAGCAGCTAGGGGATGGTGCAGTAATTGATTTCTTCTGCCTGTCAGAGACAACACAGTGATTACATCATTCTCCGGAGCAGTGCATGCTTAATGTGAAAGGAGAAGTTCTGGAGTCAGGCAAAGGAGTGACAGAGCCTCATTGTCATAATTCTATTATTATTTTTTCAGCAAAACCACTCAGCTCAGAGATTAAACCAGATATGATTCTGCATCAGTGTAGCTACAGCATTCTCAAGGTATGTTTGGTTTAGAATGCATGAAATCAATTGTAAACCTTGTTGCGCAAGGACAATTTTTTTTTGTTCTGGAACAAATGACTTTATCACTACCTGCAGCTTCTGAATGTTGATATATTTCAAAGTCTATCATTAGTAATGAACTTAGAAGAGAACTTACTCCTATTTTAATCACACCATTAACCCCTTCCCGACATTTGACGTAATAGTACTGCATCGCGGGAGGTGCGTTCCCGCAAAATGCAGTACTATTACGTCATGCTTCTGGCACCGGCTCCTGAACGGAGCCGGCGCCAGAAGCTGCAGGTTTCAGCTATATATTATAGCCGACACCTGCCTCTAACACCCGCGATCGGAGATTTCTCCGACCGCGGCGTGCAAGGGGCATTTCAGAAAAATCGGACCCCCCCGCGGCGCTTACCGGGGGGGTCCGCTGCTCCGATCGCAGCCCCGGGACTGCCGGTGCCCGGGGCTGCGCGATCCTCCTGCCGGGAGCCGGGTGCTGCCTTCTGACAGGACCCGGCTGTAACACACTGAGCATGCGCATCTGTATTACACTGTGTAATGTGAAGAAGAGCTTGAACAAGTGATCAGTGGATCACTTATTCAAGCTAACCTGTAAAAGTTAATAAAAATGTTAAAAATACTACATAAAATCATTTTTAAATAAAAATAATTAATTAAATAAAGTTAAAGTCCCCTAAACACAAATATTCCCTATATACATGCAATAAAGTGAAAAAAACACAAAATCGCCAAAAACCCCCACATATTTGGTATCGCCGCGTCCGTAACAATCCGTACAATAACTCAGAAACATTATTGGACACGCTCGGTGAACGCCGTAAAAACAAAACCCGAAAAACACGCCAAAAATTTACATTTTTCATAAAATCTTTACACAAAAATGTTCTAAAAAGTGATCAAAAACAGTTATGTGCGCAAAAATGGTACCACTGAAAAGAACAACTCAACACGTAAAAAATAAGCCCTAAACTAGCTCTGTCAACCAAAAAATATTAAAGTTACGTCTCCGAAAAGATGGCGATGCAAAAACAAATGAGATTTCCTCTATATTAGTTTTTATCCAGTAAAATTGTAAAAATAAATGAAAAACTATATAAATGAGGTATCACCGTAATCGTAGTGATCTATAGAATGAAGATAATATAGTATTTTTAGTGAACGGTGTACGACCCCCAAAAAATACAAAAAAGAAAGTAAACCAAAATTGACAATTTTCTTTTCACCCATACATTCAAGAGTTAATAAAATCTCATCAATAAGCTAATGACCCACTAAAATGAAGTATTTGTAAAGTGCATCTCATGTCGCAGAAAATAAGCCCTTATATGTCCTAATTGACAAAAAAATAAAGATTGTATAGCCAATAAAAATTGACAATGCATAATCTGCTCTGAATGGCGCAGCTTCCCTTCGATGCCCTGGCGTGTGCCCATACAGCAGGTTACCACCACATATGGGGTATTATTATACACGGAAGAGATTGGGTATCAAATTTTGTGGAGCGTTTTGGTATTTTATCCACTGAGAATTTGTACATTTTTTGAAAAACATATTAATTTAGCCAAAAAAATGTTACTTTCAAAATTGCATCCGATTTTGTGCTAACCCCTGTAAAACAATTAAAGGGTTAACAAACTTCATAAAAGTTGTTTCACGTACGTTGAGGGGCGTAGTTTCTATAATGGGGTAATTTATGGGGTTTACTTTTATTTAGGTCTCTCAAAGTGATTTGAAACCTGAGCAGGTCCCTCAATAGCAGGATTTTGCGTTTTTTATGAAAATGTGAAAAAACGCACCTAATGTTCAAAGTCCCATAACATCCTACAAAAATAAGAGTATGCATAAAAAACCATGTCCACATAAATTAGACATTTAGTGAATGTTAGTTATTACGTTTTTTTGCGGTTATGACTATGTATGGAAAAAGTAGAACATTTTGAAGTTCAAAAATCAAAAATTTTTCCAAATTTTCACCAAATATCTGATTTTCTCATAAATAAATGCAAAACATACCACCAAAATTTTTCAAATAACCTGAAGTACGATGTGTCACGAGAAAACAATTTTAAAATCACTTGGATATGTTAAAGCGTTCCGAAGTTATAACCACTTATAGTGACACAGGGCAGATTTGAAAAAATGGGCCGTGTCAGGAAGGTGAAAAGTGGCTTCAGCGTTAAGGGGTTAACACAAGAAGGAAAGTAAACATTTAGCATTGAGGAACATTAAAACATTTCATTTAGAGGTCAGGAACAGATGTAAGCACACAGTCTGGAAAAAGTCTACACCACCGCTCTACCAAAGAGCACATAAACTGCTATATCTTGACCTCCTAGGGTACAGATACCATGTCGTAGGGTGCAGATACCAGGACCTTATGATTGTATTAATGAATGATATCATATGGTCATTAAATGTATATATTGGTCATGGGGAGTTATAGATTATATGTCTCTCTATCTGCAGCCATTTTATGGTTAGGAATGGCAGCTGGTAAAGACATTTGTAAACCAATGGCTTTACTTTACATTTCAAAAAAGCAATGCAGAACATTTAATAGATCTACATTGGGTATGGAAAGTATTTAGACCCCTTTAAATTTCATTGCAGCCAATTGGCAAATTCAAAAAAAAAATCCTTTTTGCTTATTAATATACACTCTGCTCCCTATCTTGAAAAAAAACAGAAATGTAGATATTTTTGCTAATTTATCAAACAAGAAAAACTGAACTGTCACATGGTCATAAGTATTCAGACCCTTTGTTCCGTATTGAGTAAAAGTACCTTTTTAGCTAGTACGGCCATGAGTCTTCTTGGGAATGATGCAAAAAGTTTTTTACACCTGGATTTAGGGATCCTCTGCCATTCTTCCTTGCAGATCCTCTCTAGTTCCCTCAGGTCGGATGATGAGTGCTGGTGGAAGCCATTTTCAAGTCTCTCTAGAGATGCTGAAATGGGATCATGTCAGGCTGGGCCAGTCCTGAATAGTCACCGAGTTGTTCTGAAGCCACTGTTTTGTTATTTCAGCTTTCTGCTTAGGGTCATTGTCCTCTTTAAAGGTGAACCATTGGCCCAGTCTTAGGTCCAGAGCACTCTGGGAGAGGTTTTCATACAGGATATCTCTGCACTTGGCTGCATTCATCTTTCCTTCAATTGCAATCAACATGATGCTTCCACCACCATGATTCACTGTTGGGATTTTATTTGGCAGGTGATGAGCACATACCGCTTAGAATTAACACCAAAAAGTTTAATCTTCATCTCATCAGACCAGAGAGTCTTATTTTTCATAGTCTGGGAGTTCTTCATGTGTTTTTTGCAAACTGTATGCAGGCTTTCATATGTCTTGCACTGAGGAGAGGCTTCCATTGACATATTCTGCCATAAAGCCCCAACTGGTGAAGGGCTGCAGTTATAGTTGACATTGTTTGGCTGGATTAGCAGGGAAAGGAAGAAAAGTGGTTGTCCCAAACTTCTTCAATTTAAGAATTATGGTGGCCTTTGTGCTCTTAGGAATGAGTGCTGCAGAAATTGTTTTGTAATCTTGCCATAATTCTTTCTCTGAGCTCCTTGGGCAGTTCCTTAGACATCATGCACTGTGAGCTATGAGGTCTTATATAGACAGGCGTGTACCTTTCCTAATCAAGTAAAATTATCTTAATTAAACACAGATGGCTGGCAATGAAGGAGTAGAACCATCTCAAAGAAGATCACAAGGAAATGGACAGCATGTGAATTAAATATGAGTGTCACAGAAAAGAGCCTGAATACTTATGACCATATGATATTTCAGTTTTTCTTGTTTAATAAATTAGCAAAAATATCTACATTTCTGTTTTTTTCTTTAAAGATAGGGTGCAGAATGTACACTAATGAGCAAAGAGTAAGTACTTTTTTGATCTTACCAGTTGACTGCAATGAAACAGTTTAACATGTATTTTTAATTTTATTTTTAATTGTCTTAAACTTTCTAAAACCCTTTTACGCATTTTAGACAGTTTTTTGCAACCTAGATTTAAAAAAAAAAAAACTAATTGAAAACAGATTGACAAATATGTTTGTAAATTGTTATAGAATAACTAAATAGAATACAAATTTACCAGAATGAGTTGTTAACAAAAAATATGAGTAGTAATAAAAAAATATGTAGAAAAAAAATGACAAATCAGTATTTTGAAGCCAATCTCTGGAATGGATTTAAAAAGAGAATAGTAAATCATCTTTTACATTCATTTAGGGTCTACTGCTGGCTTTAGCCTGCAGATCTCTACTAAAGCATATACACGTCAATCTTCTTGTGACATTTAAGGATGTATGTTTAAACATATGACATTGGTCTGTATTTGATTTATGAATCGAAGCTAAACATAGCTGTTCAATTAAAGGATGCAGTAAAGCAAACCACTTTCCTTAAGAGATCTTCTTAAGCCAATGAAATGATAATCAATACAGAAAGAGGATCTAGAATTACAGCTTTCACAGTATGATCCTGAGCCAGTAAAGAGACCTATTGTTTGTCTAGTTTCTATGGTGATAAATACAATTTTTTGCACAGTTATGTGCCACATAAACATTCTTAAATATGTGTATGTTTAATTTGAATTGGATATTTTACAATGAAATATTTTTGCAAAAATCTGTAGCTAGAAAATGAGCAGCTTCCATTTCTATACTTTTGGTGTGATATATAGATATGAGATAGAAATGCAATTGATGGTAGATTGCTAGGCTGTTTTGCAGTAAGTATGTAGGCTTACTGTTTGTCTTTTTATGGTTACACATTATAAATAAATTATGTAGGGAGGATATGTTAATTTTCTGGCATACAAGGCATGAAAAAGTTGCAATTTCTGTTGCACAACCAAGAATCATTTTCCCCCTTTCCATCCCTTACATTACTTTTTAAGGTATAGTAGGGCACAAGGGGGACAAGGGCAGAGACTCCCTGGCAAAGTCGGTTTTAGATAAAGTGGGGTCCTTAGCAAAACTAGAAGTTTTAAATAAAACTAAAAATAAAACTATTTTATGAAGTCAGTTAGAGGCTCCCTTTAGCCCCGCACAATGATAACACTTTGTAGTTTACAACAGTAGTATGGTAAGGCAATCTGAAATATGGGACTGTAACATAATTTTACAGGAGATAGATGATAGGTAGATTGAAAATAGAAGATAAATATAATACATATTATAGATTGATAGATGCAGTGGACCCCCTTGGGACAGGGTGCCCTGGGAAAATGCCCAGTTTCCCGCCCCTAATACCAGCCCTGCTCCTTGGTTGATAAATTTACTATAGCCTTTACTAGGATAATGGTGAAGATTACAGCTGATACCTATGCCAGGTTGTACTTTGTTACATCATTTATGTGCTGAGTCGGATTAACTAACAGGTCAGAAATTTTTAGCCTCTTGTGCACCTATTAGTATTATTAAGACTTCCACCTGATGCACCAGTCTTTATAAATGTCCGTGTAGTTATAAACTCACTCGTACCAGCAACATCCACGTACCTTTCTTTCTATTGCATTACATCATCTTTTCCTATCTTTCCTATCTCCCTAAACATTAAAGTGCCGCAGCTGTAATCTGATCCTTCAGTGAGCTGATCATCCATCTCCCCTCTCAATATGGAATTTAACAGTAAATTAAGAGTGAATGATCAGTATGGAAGGCAAAGAGAAAAAGTATCTCACAAGTGGAGAAAGAGGATTTTTTCCTTAATACGATATGTTTTTTATTCACTTGAACCATTGATTTATGCAAAGTGTTTAATCACCTGCCTAAAGTTTCAAGCATGGGATTTGTTAATGTATTCCTATACTACTTAGAAATAGGAAGGAAGAACTGACCTTACTTATGTTGTCTTAATTTGATGTGAGCTGCAGGGATAAAATTATGATAAAACTCTAATACTGATAAATTCAGTGGAAAGGAGGCTTGACTTAATCCTTTGCGTTTAATCAACAGGAAAAAAAAATCACCCTAAGATGATGTTGAGCGTGAGAATGTAGTACTAAAATCTACTTCTTAAGAACAAAAATAAAGACTTAAGCACTGTGACCAGACCAGATGTTGAGGAAACGTGAAAACAAATGTCATTATATCTATTGAAAATGTGGAACTGGAGGAGTACTAGCCCCACAAATAATGTTCAATAAATACATAGTAACAAATATTAATACCGGAATCAAAATAATATAAAATAACCCAAGTACCAAAAAAAATTAAATATCCTCCTTTTGTATATTCACTGAATATACTTCCCCATTTCTGGCTATAAACACACAGGCAATATGCATAGCTTAAATAATCACCGGTCTGCCCTTCTGTTCGATACAATACTCCTTGTTAGTCCAAAAATTGGAAGTTGAATAGATGGGTAAATGTTAACTCCAAAATCCTGCCTAACATGCTCATATATATGTTCCCAATACACTTAAATTCTAGGACCAAGTCCAAATCACATGCAAAAGTTCACATTTAGTAATATCACACATTATCACATTTTTACTAAAGTGGTGAATAGTATAAACTATGTTAATATTATATTGAATAATTTTATTAAAAGAGCTAAAGAAATATTCCTAAAGATCTGTGCCCAAGTAGTGTCCAATATACATGTAGGTCCCAAAATACCTTGTCATTTAACTTGTGATCCGTGTCTAATATTACATCAAGTATCCCTTAAAAATATATTTGTATACATATTAAAAATTGGGGAACTGTTAATAATTTGTAATATGTTCTTAGCTTAGTAAATCGGTAGAACTATATCATGTACAAGAGACAGTTTTTATCTGATGCTGTACTTAGTGTCCCTTAACCCTGGCCAAGGGCACATGTGACATAAAAGATACTAAATATGAATTCAACAAGGCAAAACATTAAAAAGAAAGTAAAAACCTGTGCAGTCTCAATGTTGTCATAAGTGTATGTTGACTTCTTATGTAATACTCTACTTTAATTCAAAATGGCAAAAATGCAGCAGAATCCACTTTTTGCTACTAAATAACCTAAATTTTAAGGGAAAAAAGCATCCATATATGTAAGCGTTTGGGAATGGCTTACATAAATCCTCGGCATGAGTTATATTATATCATTTCTTGCAAGGGTATAATCGAATTTTAATGCTGTCATGTGAACTGGCCCTACATGCAGATTACACCCATTTGTTGGGGTAATCTGTACATGGACAAATTGAAAAGTCTTTGCATGAATACATGGGTCATTCTTACATTTCTTCTGCAGACTCTCCTTAAAGGGGTATTCCAGGAATAAGCATAATTCATATACAAATGGATCCATATACAATAGGGTCCTCTTAGCAGAAAAATGCTGTTGGCATAGACTGTAATGAAGAATTAAAATGCTACTGACCCTTTAATCAGTCAGATGATTTCCTCCGCACGGACCAGACACAGGACAAAAGATGGCCGCTGGTCGGATGTCCACATCACATGTCCTGCACCTTACCTAGGCAGGTTATGTGATCATCACTATGTTTGGCTGTGGTTGGTTGTAGTGCATTCAGTGTGGCCAGTGCTATGGCGAGACATCATCTCAGTGAGGTAATGTACAGTGATGGCAGTTACACATCATTACTATGGTAACAGAGCAGGACAGTCTGTTACATCATCACTGGGAGCAGAGCATAAGACGGAGGAGGAGATACTGAGAACTAAAGGGTCATGGGACTTGTAGTATTCAGTGATGGCCATCTTGGCAATAACTCTGCCTACTTTAAAAAGAGCATAACATTTTGTGGATCATAGAATCAAACTATTTAAGCTAATTTTTGTGACTAATGACATTGAGTTTTGTTCTATTCATTTATTAATAGAATTATGTGGTTTTGTATCACACGTTCATGTTCCTTGAACAAGTCTGTGTTGGATTTCTACCCCGTCGTGCCTATTCGGATTATATTCATTATATATTGGTGGAGGCTTATTGTTATAATAGAGTTAGAATTAAAACAGAGAAAAATTTAAGACTACTTGGTGTGTGCCATGTTTTGATACAATATGTGTTGGATTTCTCAGTCTTAAAACTACGTAATCTAAACATGCTTAGACTTTCAAGTTACAACATGCTGGAGAGATAAGAAGCTGCCAGAGCTTTTTCTAGGTGGCTTATCCCTCTTCCTCCTGAAATAAGCATGTACACTTATGATCTGATAGTGGATGATATGAGGGGCCAGAAGAGCGAGCTGTCAGCCAAATATATATGGCAAGAGTAAAGAATTGGCAACTTGTGGACCTACAGTAAACTGAAATTATATTCTCTGTGTTCTAACTCTCTCTGTTCTTATTCCTCTTTGCAGTTTTTTAAAGTAGAAAAAGTGTAAAGTAATTAGTAATTATCTTACATTTACTATATTTAGCTTTTCAAGCTTGTGAGTTACTGTAGGATGAAACGCTTCCACATTTTGTGCTTCTTTGAAGTATATGTATCATACCGGCAATATTTGTTCAAGCTCCCAATATTAATCTTTTGTAAGCAATTCCCTGCTTGTACTATGGATCTTTTCCTGGGAATGAAAGAAATTGTATTAGAGGCTCATAGCTAGTGAATGAAAGTAAATATATTAAAGAATTTTACAGGCATTAATAACACTGTTCTTAAAGGGTTTATTGAACCACTCGGCAAAGACTTAGACCCCTCTACAAACACTCGCTCTGAAAAATGGGCAAAAGCTTATCATGGCACTACTAATTTTTTAAGTATTTATGTTTATATAATGAATTAAGGGAACTTGTTCTCTGCTGTTAAGTACCGGCTACTGCTGCACAGTGATTTGTCTATCCGGGATATAACTAAAATGGTTTCATTCACAAAGATGGTGAAATGGGTGAATATTTTAACATGTTTCAAAGTGTTGCAATGGCAAACTTTTATAGGTGCCAAATAAGCATAAACCGACTTTGTAAAAGTGCGGCTAAGCAAGTGAAATCTGTCTGCATCACTTTGACTAAATCAAATCTACTGTATAATAATCACTGAAATACGTATAGAAATTGTAGTGGCAAAAATATTTGGTGTACAAGAACAGATAGCACTGTTTTTTTTAAAGTGGCCAAACTGAGTGCCTGCAGCTTATGTTCCATTCAAATAAGCAGAGGTTGATCTGCAGTAATCTGGTATGACCACAACACAGAGAACTGTTTCCTTCATACTGTATATCCATCGGCTTCTGAGAACAGCTGATCTGTAAAAGTATTTTGGAACTTCACCAATCTGATAGTAAAGGAAAACTGTCACCATTGACACCCCCCCCCCCCCACACACACACACACTTACCCAAATCACACACAGTACCTTTTAGATATCTTTTTACATGTACCACTGATGCTTCTATCCATGGGAGTAGAACCACCATTCTTCTAAAAAAGACACTGTAGTCGCACATGCACGGCGCATCTGTGAAGCTTGACTGTCAGCCAGATCTCTCCCACCTTCTTAACTAGATGTTTAGTAACAGAGGGGAACAATAAAAGTCTTATTTAGAAGAATGGGGGCTCTCATCCTATGGATATGGGCATCAGTGGAACATGTATAAAGACTGAAGCTACTATGTTGCGGGAGCTGCTGGTAACAGCTTTCCTTTAAGGTCTTGTTCAATGCCTATGTAATTAATCTGTTTTACCAATGATACTCAATTAACTCATCATACAATGCATCCACCCTTAATATTATAAGGGTCTGTGACTACAGATAAAGAGAGGTCACTCTTCATGTGAAAAAGATTAATTTTTTTTCCATGGAATGGAACAGTATAAGATGGACTTTGGCTGATGCTATAAATGCCTGTAACTGTCACTTTAAGAGGGTCATATGAGTGACAGTATGAGGGGCACTAGTGACTGCCATATAAGAAGGCTGTACTATAAGGAGGAGATGTGACTGCCGCTCTATTGGCATCCTGGCTATCATTGTACTTGGGTTCTGTGACTGTGTGGTGTAGTGCCTGCAACATACTGTAACACATATGTTGTGTTACATCTAGTACACATTATTTCCCCTATCCCTTTATACCCAAGAAAGGTTAGGGCAGACATATATTTAAGTTGTGTTAGTGACAATCCTCTACAGCTGCCCATGCAATGAACACTATGCCTTTCTTAGAAAGTTGTTATAAACCAGTGCCTCAATTACATCAGGGCGGCTGCCAAGTTCCCAGGCCAACTCCTACAGTTTTCTCCCCTGCAATGTACCTTATATGGTCATGGACAATGTAATATGGAATAAAGAAGTAGAAGATATAAACCTTCCCAAGTTCCGAAAAACGATTATACATATTTGTTTAGTTCTGGAGATTTATGCTTTGCGAGTCAAGTTTACAAAATGTGTTATCCTGACATCATGGATTACATTATTGAGCTCCTTCAATTAGCTCCCATTGTTCTGTAACACAGATGTGTATAAAAGCTAATGGATGTTCTGGCTCCAAACTCAAAGCAAATGGATATATGCCTGAAAGTGTATAAACTTTAAAAAAAATGGCTACTAAACATGGAGAATCAACATGTAGGAAAATCAGAACACTTCTTGTATAATGACACAGATATATTATATAGTGCTTGTAAAGATGGAAACCGTGTGCACTCTAACTCATGGAGGAACTGATACAACATACTGATCCAAAGCATCAATGTGAGGCTCATATATTAAAATCACCAGAGTTAAGTCTACATTTACATTGGTATTTTATAGTTTAGAATGGATGATATGAGTAGCTCTCAGAAATCTAGCATTCTGGCCATGCTATTTTATTGCATTGTTTGTTGCTAATGAATGAATAGTTAGATTAGAAAACAAGAGTTTACCTTTAACAAATTAATATTTGGTGTGAACATGTGATTATGGATAGTTCTGAATATGGAGACAAGTTGAGAGCAAACTAGTTAAGAAAACAGTTGCAGCTAACCTTATGGGACTTGTCACCACCTTATTCATAAAAACAGGTATTGACCGGTCCCCACAGAACCCTAATGGCACAAGGACACCCTTCTTTTGAAGGGTGAACTTTGATTCCCTAAATTGTATACAGGCAGACAAGGCAGTGAGTCAGAGACAGCTTTTGCATATCGCTCCCTGCTAAGCAACGCGGTGCACGAAGCTGCGCATGAGACGTGAGCAGGTGGAGGACGCAAACCCGCCCGATGCTCACTGCACATGAAAGACAATGGAAGAGAAGTGTGTGCAGGTGCAGGAATTTGGCCAGCCAGCCGGATGATGTCACTGAGGAGGTGGTGGCTTGCTGAGGGAGGACAGGACGTGCCCCTGACTTGGCCATGGAGGCCACGCCCCGCTGCCTTGTCTGCCTGGATACCAGATAGAGAATGAAAGTTTATTTTACCAGCTTCTGAGAAGAGTTTTTTAGGTAAAAGAAGGCTGCCCTTGTGCTCTTAGGGGACTGTGGAAACCTGTCAATACCTGCTTTTATGAAAAAGGTGGTGACACGTTCCCTTTAACGGTATATTCACATTGCAGCAAATTCTGCATGCCTTTATTCTACATTTAATTAATGGGCTTCAAATTAATATATGCAGGCTACCTCGTTTTTTACCTAAACCTTTTTTACCAAAAATCTGTCCTACCGAAACCAAAATTTGATCATTTCAATGAGCTTCCACTCATTGAAATTAATCTTGTAGACACTAAATTAGCTTTTTTCATTATTTCAAGGATAAAATTACATCTGTAAATGGAGTTTTTATTGATTTTTTTAAGTCACTATTTCTATTCAAAACTAAAGTTTATGTGAAGCATTAACATATTTTTATTCGGCTATATTAATATTACAACTTTTATTTGTCCTTTTTTTTCAGATGCAGCAACTATTCCACGAAAATTATGAACACAACCGAAAAGGATATATACAAGATCTGCACAACAGCAAAATTCATACAGCTATAACACTGCACCCTAATAAAAGGCCGGCATACCAGTACAGACTCCATAATTATATACTGAGCCGCAAGATTTCTGAATTACGCTTTCACACCATCCAGCTTCATAGGGAAAGTGTTTTGATGAGCAAGCTTAGTAACACGGAGATAAACAAGCTAGACCAGCAGCTTGGTATGATGCCATCATTCAATAGATTTCAGCCACGGGAAAGGAATGAAGTAATTGAATGGGAGTTTCTTACAGGAAAGCATATTTATTCAATGTCTGCAAACACACCACCATGCCAGAGTCTGAATAACCTTCTCAAGGTGTCTTTGGATGACACGGTAATGCAAGTAATGGAAATGATCAATGAGAACTCCAAATCAAGAGGAAGGTTAATTGATTTTAAAGAAATCCAGTATGGCTACCGCAGGATCCATCCTATGTATGGAGTAGAATATATTTTAGACATGTTGCTGTTGTACAAAAGGCATAAAGGGAGAAAACTGACTGTTCCAGTAAGACGTCATGCATATCTACAGCAGTCATTTAGTAAGCCATTTTTCAAAGAAGATGAAGAACTGGATGTGCAGAGCTTCTTGCAGAGCATTAACAGTGACACACAGTCTTTTTCATTTCTCTCGAACTCATTAAAAATGTTTTCTGCTCTTCATATGACAAAGGAAATGAAAGAAAAGAGTGACAAGAAAATACATTTCCTTGTTCCGCTCACCGGAAGGTATGATATCTTTGCCAGGTTTATGGAGAATTATGAGAAGGTCTGCCTGATCCCGAAGCAAAATGTAAAGCTAATCGTCATTTTATTTGATTCTGAAACAAACACAGACTCCGACAAGCACATGGCACTCATGGCAGAATATCAAAACAAGTACCCACAGTCGGAGATGTCCATAATGAAAATGTCAGGACAGTTTTCCAGGGGGTTGAGTCTTGACAAGGGATCTGCTCTGTTTGATAACGACACTTTATTGCTCTTTTGTGATGTAGACTTGCTGTTCACTTCGGAATTTCTACAAAGGTGTCGGGATAACACTATTCAGGGACAACAAGTGTATTATCCCATTGTATTTAGTCAGTATGACCCAAAAGTAATATATGGGGGAAACCCTCCTGCAGACAGTAACTTTGTGTTTACAAAAAAAACTGGCTTTTGGCGAGACTATGGATACGGTATAACTTGTATTTATAAAAGTGACCTGCTGAAAGTTGGTGGTTTTGATACCTCCATTCAAGGATGGGGCTTAGAAGACGTTGATCTCTTTACAAAGGTTATCTCTTCTGGTCTGAAGGCCTTTCGAAGTCAAGAAACTGGGGTGGTTCATGTTTTTCATCCTGTCCAATGTGACCCCAATTTAAACCCTAAACAGTATAAAATGTGCCTGGGTTCTAAAGCAAGTACATTTGCATCTGCATCTCAATTAGCAGAGATATGGCTAGAGAAACATTTAGGTGTTGGATATAACCGAACGCACTCCTGACATGTCTACTTACTTTGACATCAAGAGGAGTTTACCTCATGCTGTAAACTTTGTCATCATTGTCTACAAACTCCTCTGTGTCTTCCAAAGGATATTTGCTGTTCACTCACATTAATAAAAATGAACTCTAGTGATTAGCAATATTTTAATTTCCTGCTGAAGATGAGGTTACTATTCCCATTTTTGTGTTTGGAAATTAGTTAAAATTTGCGAATGAGTTCAACGATCTCATGGAGCACACTTATCAAGACGACATCATCCGACCAAGAAGACAGCTCTTACTAGGGAATAGGATGTGATATCATTATTTTGTTTCTCAATGTGACCCAAATATTTGCTGGCAAAGGTACCACAGAAGTGCATTATGCTTCCCTTTGGGAAGAGACTTGAGTTTTATAATTTATAACAAGACTTAAATAAACAGACACTACTTTTGTTCATCTTTAGAATTTTTAAAGTAAAAGATAACTATGATTGTATCTTTATTTTTTAAAACTGCATTAGGAGGGTCTTTTCATGAACAGCTGGTACTGGCTACCAAGGTCCAATATGTCTTACTATGCGTCCATTTTTGAATGTGTTCCTCCTATAATAAATCGACTCTTTATTCCCTAGGGAATATGATTGCTTCAATATTCAAGTACTGAACATTCTAGAATCCATTTTCTATTATATGCTGGCAAGAAGATGAATTACATGAAAAATAGTATTTAAAACACAGAACCATCAACCATATTTCCTTTTTTAAGAAATATGCAATTTTTTTATGTGAGTTCAACCATAAATATATTTCCATTAAATTCATTGTGTTGTAAGAATTAATGTGACAAATTGCTGGATATTTAAAGGTGCAGTACTGCTTAGATTGTATAAAAAAATCTGTCATCTTTAGAAGTTGCCCTTACAATTACACATTTCAATAATCAATTGTATTAATGAATGGTTTGTAAAAGATAACAGTCAATTAACATATATTATGTCCCTGTTGACCAATTGAAAACAGATTTCAGTCTTTCCTCTAACCTGATATGAGAATATTTGTGATAGAAAAGCTTTGAAACTGTCTGAAGCTTGAAAAGTGTTATCTACTATAACTCTGTAGACTGCATGTAAGAACTGTAATTTCCATATTTTGGTGCTTTATACCGTCCCCTCAGGACAGATTTCAAACCTTGTCAACAGCTTAATGGATTGTGCGCTCAGCAGACTCATTGCTGATGCCTGTCTGCTACCTTATGCAATATAGTAAATAGCACCTCTTCCGATTGGACAATCAATAAACAGACTTTTTTTTCCAGCTTTAATCCCAAAGTTTGCTGCAATTCATTTGGGTTTTATACCATTTTTTTTTCTCCAAATCAGACTAAAGTTCTGCAACAGCTAGATATCCAAAACCATTTTCCAGTGAAATGTGGTCATATCAGAAAGAAAGAAAAAAAATGTAATTACCAATACCGGAATTAGTAATAGTTTAATGAGATGCCCTCAAACTTCCTAATCAAATGGTGAACTAGGTGCCCTTAGCGCAAAAGTTAAGGCCTTATTTTATTTTGAGCTATAACCAGTTGAACTCAAGGAGCTGCCCTTTTATTATACCATATCTCTGTGTATTGGCTGGAAAGACTTGCATCTGTGCAACCTTAAATGGTTGTGGATCAAAATAATGTAAGGAAATAACTAAAGACCTAACGGAAATGTCAACTCACCCTTATACGAATTTTAAAAAATGACATATAGCTCAATAATTGTATATATTATACACATATAAATACCACTCAGGTGCACTTCCCAGAACCCGGACCAAAGTTCCTCCAAAGTATAGGTAAAAAGAAAATGGCAGCACTCTGAGATTCAATGTGAAAAAAACATACTGATTTATTCCAACATGTGCCAAGCTACGGGTCGGCTCCTAAAGCCTAGAGCCTTTCTCAAGTGCAGTTTCTCTCAAGTGCTTAAGAGCCAAAACGTAGCTTGGCACAAGTTGAAATAAATCGGTACATTTTTTTCACATTGAATCTCAAAGTGCTGCCATTTTCTTATATATATATAACATCAAGTGATTGGGAAAAAAGGAGATATTCAGTACCACTCTATTACACACTTAATGATAGGAAATAGACATGTTTTTCTAATCTTTTATAACACTTCCTTTAGGGTGTGTTCACATGTTGAGGTTTTCATATGCACTTTTAGATGTCTAAACCAGGTGTGCAGTGAAAAAAAAAATTCTTGTACAAAGTGATTTTACTACGTAAAGTGAGTAACTTATTTCAGAGCCAAAAAATGTTCCTACGTCACCATCTTTTTTTTAAAAATAATAGTAGGCTGAAGGAATTCCTTAGGAAATTTTGTGGCTACAGACAGGATTACAATATAAGATAACACCTCTATAAAACACATAATCATTATCTATACTGCTGTCCACTACTGACAATAGATGATCATATCTACTCAAGAAGCATAGACCTCAATGAGTTGAATCCAGTCTATAGCTACCAATGGTCATGAGGCTGCAGTAAAGCATCTCACTAAATGCTGTTAAAGAAGCCAAGACAAGGTGTCAGCCCCTGTAGTCAAATAGATAAAGGGATATGCTTCACCATTTGCTTCTCATAGGTAAAGAAATCCGGTAATACATTTCCTTTAAAAAAAAAATTAGAAAACAAGATTTCTTAAAGTGATTACAGAAATTTCTTATATTTGGTAGTAAGGTTCAAACAGATACACAGGACTAGTATATGTTAAATGTACTGTATACTTTTATATACTGCATATGTGTACATTAAACTTCCCAAGGGTGTCACATATGAAATATGACAATCAGCAGAAAAATAAAAAAAAATGCTAAAAGGTTTTTCATAATCATCAAGCAAATGTGTGACCCCAGATGTGAGAAATGCATTGTACAGATGGTTTGTTGAAATGTTGTATTTAAATCATCTTCTTTTATCAGTTTATTTGTAATTGAAAGACCAGTTGTAGTATTGCTGTAACCCCAACATCTGGCTTCTTAAATCTGCCGATTTTGATAGTTGGTCCATTTAAGTGATATTCAGCAGATGGAGATGTATTCATTCCAGAAATGAATAGCTGCTATTTTAAGGTTATGTGAATTTATTATGCCTTCTTTCCAAAAGTAAATGCTTATGAAATGATCATGAAATGCTGAAGAAACTGCATATTATTAGAAAACAAGAAGCCGTTTCCTGTTTCCCACCATATTTGAAAATGAGCCAAATTTGTCTAAGTGGGAAAATATGTGGCGAAAAAATGCAAAGAAAAAAATGATCTTTTAAGAAAAAAAAAGTAAAAATCTTATAATCTGGCACATGCATTATTAGAGTATTTTGTTTTACTAGTTATAAAATGTATATAATATGTGTCTTCTAATAACAAACATCCCTATAGTCCAGGAATATACAGGTAAATAGTGTTGGTATTAGCTTTTCTTGTGTTCGGTGCTACAAGCTAAGTCTGGTAATGTAAGGGTATCTACGTGTATCCTTGCATTGCAAAAGTTCATTTCTACCCCCGAATCTGCAGCATTAAGTGACATATCACTTTTTTGCTGCCGGTCAGTATCATCACTGTGATCAATCCCATGCACTACAATGTTACTGTACTTACTGTTACTGCATTTTTTGCCATATGCTATACAGGAAATCTGCAGGTGAAACATAACAAGTGCAGTTACTCTAGTAATGCAAATTTGTAAGTCTTAATAGACATACCATGAAGCAAATATAGAATACAGCGGCACTCACCAATTCGGTGCGAAGAAATCTTTATTGAGGCCTGGCCCCGCTCTGCCTCTGTACGCACCTCAATAAAGATTTCCTCGCACCGAATTGGTGAGTGCCGCTGTATTCTATATTTGCTTCATGAACTACTTTTGCTCTTGCTGAGCACCACCGTTTATAGATTTGTGCAAGAAGGCCAATCTACCCTGCCAAGATCCGTGCCGGGCTTCACTGGGGATATGCCTTAATGGTCGGATGGTGCCGGTCACTGTTTTCTCCGTTGATGACTTAATAGACATACATTAATGGACAAACTCCCAGCATTTTGTGCCAAATCATACCTCATTAATTTTATCAATTTTTGCATCAGTTATTGTCAAAACTTTGTGTGGTGAGCAAATAGAGATTGAGTATAATGGAAAGATTTCCAGCTATTTTGTGCCCTCAACCAGTTCTGGTTTTGGTCAGAACAACTGATGCAGGTCGGAAAGTAAGAGTTCTCCATACGGAGACTTTGACGATTAAGGCCGCTGTGTAGGCAGGTGGAGACTTATAGCCATTGCTCCAGAAGGAGATTCTGTGAAATTTGCAAGTTACGTTTTTCAAGATGTCTCTCACTCAGCTCCACCAGTTCCCTACACTGTACTGAAGAGACGCAACCCTGTAGAAACAGTGCACTCTATAGTTGGGAATCTTTTCTTTCTGGAATAGATATACTGGTTTGGCTTAAATCCTCATGACATCATGTCACTAGGCTTCTTGAAAGTCATACTTAATGTTAAGAGGGCTGCCTTACATAGTAGTAAAATAAGGCATTGTTTTCCTTGTTCCATCCTGGAAAACGTAACTTGCATATTTTCCAACAAGTTCTGCAAGAATAATTATGACCAGAATGGAAAACGACCCTTAGTAGGTTATCAGCCACCTTAAAAAAAAGGATGAAAATGAGACTTAATTAGTATTGAAAATGCAAAAGCCCATTAAAAATAAATGTTACCTGTGTGGTGCATGGAAAGTACCACTTATGCACAACAGTATCTGTAAATACGATCAGCGCTCAAGTCTAGGTCAAAAAACACTGACATAATGTTTACCGTAACATTGTTCCCATGACACAAATCAGCAGATAAGTTGTCCCTGTGTGAAGTGATTGAGATAGCAGTACTTATTGGACAGTCTTAGGCCTCTTCCACACTAGCGTTGCGTTTCACGTCAGGGTGCAATGCGTGAAAAACTGACGTTTTTGGCTGCGTTTTTGTTCCATTTTTCCTTGGAGTAATTAGCGTTTTTGCGTTTTTCACGCGCGTGGTGTTAGCGTTTTTTTTGCGTTTTCGGCACATTTTTCACGCGCGAGTCAATGGGAGAATCGAGCATTTTTCAAAGGGACCATGGTTTGGGATTAAAATGGGTTATTTAATTAAAAAATAATGTCTTCTGATAAGTAGCAAACATCTGCGATCTATTCTTCACTGTTCCCCGTGTATATTATCTCCCGACAAGTTAGCAGATGTGAAGAACAGTGAAGAATAGAATAAAACCAGTGAACACAGTGAAAACAGTGACCACAGGATCATTTAAGAGAAAAAAACACTGCAGAACACAGTGCAGAATAGATTACAGATGTTCGGCACATCTGCTTACTTGTCGGGAGATACGCACGGAACGGTGCGGCCAAAATAGCATGTGAAGAACAATATATATGTGTGTGAAGAACAAATTGCAGATGTTTAAATACATCTGCAATGTGTTCTTCACACATATATATTGTTCTTCACATGCTATATATGTGTGTGAAGAACAAATTGCAGATGTTTAAATACATCTGCAATGTGTTCTTCACACATATATATTGTTCTTCACATGCTATTTTGGCCGCACCGTTCTGCGCGTATCTCCCGACAAGTAAGCAGATGTGCCGAACATCTGTAATCTATTCTGCACTGTGTTCTGCACTGTGTTTTTATCTTAAATGATCCTGTGTTCACTGTGTTCACTGTTTTTATTCTATTCTTAACTGTTCTTCATTGTGTTTTTTTAATTAAATGATCGTTCGCGAGCAGGGGAAATACTGTTATACTGGTCACCTAGCAACCCTTACGTTTAAAACGCATTGCACTCGCATTGCACTTGCAATGTTTGCGAGTGCAATGCGTTTTTGATACGTCCCCATAGACTTGAATGGGGCGTGAAAAATGCGCGTGAAACGCAAAAATAGAGCATGCTGCGATTTTGACGCGCGTGCAAACGAGCGCAAGCACGCGCGTGCAAAACAACGCAAATGAAGAAAGACCCATTGAATACAATGGGACAGAGTGCAATGCAAGTTCTGCGCGTCAAATGCACGCGCAGAACTCGCGCGTGAAAAACGCCAGTGTAGAAGGGGCTTTACTATAACAGTTACAATATCTGGTGAAACTTAGGCCAAGCAGAAACTTTTTAACTCTTTTGGAGTCTTTTTGGGTCACATAATATTTCATCATCAATTAATAAAAATTTCTAGACTGCTAGAACTTGAACTTTGTTTTGATGGGTGCTAGACAACCCTTGTTCAAGACTGAAGGGTGCCGGACTATAAGATTTTTACTGTATTTATAGATTTTTTTTTTAATATGCTCCACTGCTTTATGACTTGGTGGTCCAGAAAAGAAATATCTTTAAAACAGCAATGCATATTATAGAGGATTAATCTTGCCAGCAGCTCTGTATAAAACCAAGGGTTGTGGAATAGGTTCTAGACTGTAATGAGTTTTTTCAATGTGCAGTCATTTTATGCATTACATTGTCTATTGAGACCCATGATGCTTTTTGTTTTTCATTGTGTATTATTTAAGGTATTATTGGTTACTTGCTGGTCTGGTAACTTATGCAAAATTATAATTTTGTTCCTCTGTTAATTTTATAAAATATTGCATTTCTTTAACATCATTGCACTTTTGTGTTTTTAGTGTATTTATTCAGCACAATAAAACTATATCCTAAAGTTTTAGCTCATACAGTTGTTTCAAAAACAGTTTCAAGACGTGCTGTTCTGCAGGTATATGGCTACTTGAGTGTGCAAGCTGGAGGAGCGTGGTATTTAGGGAAAAATACAGTCGACACAGTTCAAATATTTTTTCTTGCACTTTAGTGATTAAATACAAAATAACAAAGATATGAATAGTTTTTTCCACATGGTATATTCCAAAGAAATATCAGCAATAA
Source organism: Engystomops pustulosus (assembly GCF_040894005.1). Lineage (NCBI taxonomy): Eukaryota > Metazoa > Chordata > Amphibia > Anura > Leptodactylidae > Engystomops > Engystomops pustulosus. Next base: position 62,007,834 of record NC_092411.1, read on the forward strand.
CTTTTTTACATTATATTCTCAAAAAGAGTAAGGTTAAATATATTCTTTGTGTTTGAATGGTAAATTACCTTTTCCAATCTTTCAAACTTCCATAAAATATAGTTCTCTTTCTCTTATATATGAACTTCACCTTGGACATCAGGCAGAGACATTACAAGAGACAAGACATAGGGGCACATTTACTAAGAGCTTTGCACCAGTTTTATGTTGTACTCTGCATATTCTTTCTAGTGGAAACTGCTTGCAGGTACGTGTATGGCGCATAGGTGTGGGGATGGATGAAGAGAGCTCGCGGGCTGAGCCCTCTTCATACACAGGTGGGGTTTGTAGCATATTGCAGCAAACCCCCACTGCTAATACCCGTGGACGGTGCTAGCACCGATCATGTGTATTAACTCTTCTGATGCCGGCGGCATGCAAAAGACAGCGGCGTGTGGGCGCCGTCATCTTGGATCTGATCGTGGCTCATTGTAATGTATACTGTGCAAAAATGCCATATACTGCAATACAGTTGCATTTACAGTAAGTATATGGTAGGAACGATCAGACCATCTAGTGCTAATGTACCCTAGAGGGTCTAAAAAATTGGAAATTGGAATTTTAAAAAGTTCAAAACCTAAAAGTTCAAATCACCCCCTTTCCCTAGAACTTATATAAAATGTAATAAACAGTAAAAGTCACAGACACAATAGGTATTGCTGTGTCACAAAATGCACGATCTATCAAAATATAAAAACGGTTATTGCCGGCGGTGAACCACGAAAAAGATAATAGCGCCCAAATGTCTGAAAGGCGACTTTTACACCATTTTACATGACATAAAAAATGGAATAAAAAGTGATCAAAATGTCACAATGAAAATGTCGGCTCATTTTGAAAAAAAATTGACACCCAACTCGGCTCCATAGACCAAAGTATGAAAAAGTTATTAGTGCCATAAGATTTTCTTTGTTCACATTTGTTTACTTTTTGTAAATGTATTGAAACACAATAAAACCTGTATAAATATCACCGTGATTGTACCAAACCAAGAATAAAGTAGAGGTGTTATTTGGAGCGCTAAGTGAGCCCACAAGAATGTGACGCAAACGCATTTTTTTCCCAATATTTCCACATTTTGAATTTTATTCCAGCTTCCCAGTACATGGCATGGAATAATAAATAATGCCACAGAGAAGTAAAATTTTTTACGCAGAAATTAAGCCCCCACACAGCTCTGTACACAGAAAAATGAAAAAGTTATGGATTTTTAAAAGTGGGGAGCGTGAAATGAGCAAAAAAAACCTGCATCCTTAAGGGGTTAAGAAGTGTATGCACCACAAATGTGTTGCTCGTGACCCTTTTGTGGCACAACTGCAATTGCCTCCATGCAACACAAATTAGAGGGCGTTCCTGTGCTCATTCGGACCGTGTGCCAGGTTTAACATGCAAAGTCTGTTGCACGCCCTATGTCAAAGGTGCACCACAAAAAAGTTCTGCCGGACTAGTGCGGGCAAGCGCCAGATTCCGGATTTCTCGCACACTTTCTCAAAATCTGGTGCACCGAACATTATACATGGGCAGAGCACTTTTGGTGCAGTTTCCTACATTCTTAGTCAGGGGTGTCGCTAGGTCAAAAGATCCGGGGCTCATGCCCCGGATCTTTTGGCCGGTGCCCCGTATCTCCCTGGGTCTGCAGGACATCAGGTCCCGTTGCCCGGGCATCCTCGTCTCTCTCTTCACGATCCTAGTGTTCACTGCTTTCCCTGCAGGACCTGTGATGATGTCACATGACCTGCAGGGGGAAGCAGTGCACAGAGCTGCAGGAGTGAGGTGAGAGGGAGAACATATAAGATCTATATGGGCACATGACAGGGGGATCTGTATGGGGCACATAACAGGGGGATCTGCATGGGGCACATAACAGGGGGATCTATATGGGCACATGGCAGGGGGATCTATATGGGCACATGGCAGGGGGATCTGTATGGGGCACATGAAAGGGGATCTATATGGGCACATGACAAGGGGATCTATATGGGCACATGACAAGGGGATCTGTATGGGCACATGACAGGGGGATCTGTATGGAGCACATGACAGGGGGATCTATATGGGCACATGACAAGGGGATCTGTATGGGGCACATGACAAGGGGATCTGTGTGGGGCACATGACAGGGGGATCTGTGTGGGGCACATGACAGGGGGATCTGTGTGGGGGACATGACAGGGGGATTTGTGTGGGGGACATTCCTTGGGGCGTGTCCACATGTGTCAGTAGGAAGGGCCTAGGTTTGATCTCGCATTTCCAGTGAAATGCATGTGATAACAAGCGCCTGGTGTCTTGTATTTGTTTAAATGCAATAGTGTGAGCGCAACCTAAGGTCGGTGCCACACGCACTGCTTTGTCTGCGTTTGAAATTACAAGCGCAGACAAAGCCGCGCCTACCGGGGCGGGCCGCGGCCCAATTGCATCGGTGTTTCTATGGAAACACCTGCGATCGGGAATGAGCCGCCGGTGTTTTTTCGTTAATTTAATGCAAAACACCGGCAGTTTTGAGATGGTTTTAGGTACAGTTTTGTTCATTTAACAAGTGAAAGACATGAACTGGTGAATTTAAGTTTGAAGGGGAAACCTGTTCCACAAATGTCTTTCACTTGTTAAAATAACAAAACTGCAGATAAAACCACCTCAAAACTGATTGCGAAGCATTTGAAACTGCAACATGTGAACGCATGTCTGTGTGGTGAACTCCACAGAAAGGAGACGTGGTGATGCCGGGTCTAAGGGTGGTTGGTGTTTTGAACCCGTTTTTAGAAAACACATCCATTTTTGCTAGTTTTTAATAAAGATAATTGGGAAAACTGGACAAAAAACGATTTTTTTTTAACGGACTGAAAACACATGACTAAAAATGGACTAACCGCAGGTTCAAAACGTCACGTGTGCCACCACCCTAATAATGAATTGGACATGTCACCAGCAGTCACTGGATGTAAGTCAGGATTTCTCCTGTGGTTTCTGTAGCTGTATATACCCTCAGTAAAGTTGTTATTGGCACAGCCACATGCGAGGGGGTTATGTACAGGAGGGGGTATTACTTAAAGTCTGATACAAATGCATTGAGGCCCGTGCCCCGGATCTTTTACCACCCTAGCAGCGCCCCTGTGCCCCATAGAGTCAGATGATGTGAGCTGCATCCTGTGATATTTTGGCGGAGAGTGTCTGGGGAAGCATACTCTGAGAATATAATGTGAAAAAGTTATTCATGATATTTCTCTGAAGGATACAATGTGGAAAAAACTATTTGTATCTTTGTAATTTTGTGTTTAATTACTAAAGAAAACATATATAAACTGTATGGACTGTTTGTTTTTCTATACAACTATTTTTCGGAAACTGGGAGATTCTGAATTCTCGCAGATGTATATTGATGCACCTAGTACCCAATATTTATTGATTTTTGGAACTTGGCATTTAGCCATCATTGTTAGTTTAATGGTGTTAGGGATTTTTTATGCAGGGCCCCAACAGCCCTCTTGACTTTTGTAAGGTGAGTCCTAATTAACCCTTTGAGGGAGGATGAGATAGCTGCCGGCAGCGAGATGACAGAGTAAATGAAAGACACAGTCCAGTCTTCCGATGCACTCAAATCCAACTGTTTATTTCAAACAGTCACAGCTGTATTTTAGCACATAGAGATCAGCATTTGGGGTGTTGTATGAAAGGAGATAAGACACTTAGATTCTATTGGCCATTATGTTTTTTTACCAGTACATTCTGGGAAAAATGACTAGGCCTTGTTTACAGCCATGCTTATCTACACAATGGCTCCTAGAAGCTTCTTCATAACCAAAATAACAAGAATACAGAGGCCTGAAGGGCAGTAAGATATGCCAAGGATATTGTGAAAAGGCAAACAACAGTTTAAATGAGAAAAATAGCTGAATTAAAACATTTAACTCTATAGCTTCTAAAAGGGAAGCATACCCCCCCCCCCCAAGTTGGCCGCTGTATCTAAGATGGCGGACAGTAGTCAAGATGGTGTCCAAAACCAGTGCAACCTCCTTAACAATGGATATACCGATACTTCACAGCGATGCACAAATTGTAAGTTTACAAACCCTAGAGAATATTCTATATTTCACATAAATTAAACGTAAAACTTTTCCTGCACATGGCCTTGTGCCCATCTGTTTTGGCTGGATGGAAGGAGTGAGTGCTGCTTATGCCTCCCATCTCTATAGCAACTGGACCGTTTTAGTATTAGGTGGGATCCCTGATAACTGCATGAAAATGTTTCTACTCTTATCCCATTCCTCTTTATGAAACATTAACAACCCTATGGAGGATATGTATCATAGTTTGGTCTCTCTGAGGTGAATTTTAGAGACTCTGGCAGCTAGTTTTTGCACCTTATGTATGATACTGTCTTTTTACTTGTGATACATTTTTTCTTCTTTTTGAGACTTTTTGTTGCAAATGACGCTAATCCACATGGACATAAGCCACACGAGGGGGTTGTATACAGGAGGGGACACTACTGATAATTTAGGATTTGCTGCTATGTCCTGCATTTTTAAGCACTGTAGTCACACCCCAGGGAGATGACGACATATGAGTCTGTGGTCACACATCTTGATTGCATCTTGAAACCTTTTACAACAGCTGAGGAGAGGTGATTTGCCTAATTAAATTACTGTTAACATTTGCATTTGCACACTGCATCGTAAATGCCGATGCGTTAACATTTCATTAATGCATGTGTTAACATAATTGATAACAGATGTTTAATTAGGCAAATCTCAGCTGTTGCAATACGTTTTTAAAGGCATGCATTAGACGCGACATGTGACTGCACCCTCAGACGTAACCAATACATTTTAAAATGTAAATGCAAAAATTTCAAAATTTTCAAAAAACAGGTTACTGTGCAAAATTTTATACATTTAAAGCATGTGAAATAATTCCAATTTACATGTTAAAATAGGGTTCATGAAAAAAAAACTTCATTTGCACCTGCCCTGGACCAGGTGCAGATTTGAAAAGTTGCACGGAACATCTTGAAAAGTAAAAAGTTTCAAAAAAGTCACAAAAACTACAAAAGTCGCAAAAATGAGACAATTTGACTAGCAGAAATAATAATACATGTTCCCCTATGTATACAGTATCATCATTAAAAATATTTAGATATTTGCACAATTCCTTCTTGAGAAAATGGAAGATAACTTGTCTTGATATGTCAGTTTCCGTAAATATTTTCCCCATCAAATAACTTTGAAGTATATTTTCTAATATTGTATACTTCCCTTATAACTATTAGAAACAAATTGACAACTGGGTGTGACCAATGGGAAGTTTACCCATCTACACTCTGATACTATCTATTCACTCATTAGATGAGTAGTGACTGGTCATATTTAATCTCATCTTTTAATCTAACTGGACTTTGATTTGATTAGATCTGAATTATTGTAAGTTGACTTCATTTGAATATACAGTACTCGTATGTGGAAAATAGCATGTTTCAAAAAACTTTTTCTAGTAGTGTAAGATAGGGACATTAAATTGACTTAGAATTGGACAAAAAATCAAGATGTCAATAAATATATTATGATTATTTGATGCTCCACGAATCATGACTTCTCTCTGAGCATTTCCAGAGAGATTACATTTATATTACTTTATATTACTGTATATAAAAGCAACATATGTATATAACACTCATCAAGTTTAATCTAAATCCAGCAACAATGTTTATATTATTACCTGAAGTGAACAACAATTTCATAAATATTTCCACTATCTTATTATTACACATCTTTCATTATGATTCTTTGTCTCGTGATTAATTCTTTTCTCTCGGGAATAATAAATGATTTCATTTGGAAGAACATCTTTTGACAACCTCCCTCCCCCTTCTGACACTGGGAACAAGCGTAAGTACATGTGAAATTACAGTTATTATAAAGCATTATCTACACAGTTGTCTGATGCTTAGCTTACATTGTCTATATCTGTATACTCTGCTATCTGAAAGGATGAATAAATGTAGGAGTCACTGCATTGCACCACATACTGTACACTTACATTTCAAGGAACAATTACTGAAATAACTGGTTCAGAACTTTACACTTAATTATAAGTAGGAGAAATTGAGTTAATGTTGTTACAGTGTGAATACAAAGTTTATACTTATTATTAAAAGACATTTATCACATTCTTCAAGTTCCCACTTATTTAACAGGTTCCAGACCACCCACTGTAGATTTACAGCAGGTAGTCCGAGGCCCTAAAGCTTAGGCCATAGAATATTAACAGTTCAGGCTTCAGGAAGCGGACCGAGTGATCAGGCACCGAATGTGGTAAATGCCACTTCTGTCTCATACACATTGCTTGCTCGAGCGCTGTGCAGAGAATACAGGCAGTGTCAGGTTTGCTGCTTCTTTGCATCCTGGCAATCACGAGATGAAACAATAATAAAATACACAAATATATTGTATTTTATTTTATTCTGTTTAAAATTGCCACCTTATAGAACCCCAATTAACTAACCACATATTGATGTCTTAAACCCCCCTCCTTTAGCGGTCCTCTTAATGAATTTGGGCGCAAACTATGCCAGTCCCGACCTGTAGACCAGATTGGAACTGGTGGAGTTTCCTACTATAGTAGATTTACTATAATAAATGTGCCCTATGCCTGCCCCTCTGCCAGCTTGCTCTCTGCCCCGACATACGACTGGTGGGGACGCGGATAAACCATAATAAATCCCCTAAATGTGTGTGGGGGGAAGGGAGGGGTGTCTAAACATGATATGTGATTGGCCCTGAGTGTATATGCAATGAATCTGTGTAACCTAATAAAAGGTAACATGGCATCAGACACATTAAATAGAGCTGTGCGCTAGAAAGTGTGCATAATCTTGGCACTTCTTTGTTATTTATCATTCAGGAGTATATACCCTGATAAATTTGGTGGACTTTTAAACTACATACATCAAGTGTATTACTTTTTAATATATATCAACTATATTATTATTATAATCATCATCACATGTTGATATAATACATTTTATATGTGGGTATTTACTATTTTTAATTCTTTTTTATAGTAGTGCCTACTCTCCATTTATTTTGTATTTTCTATTGTATTGGTTCGTAACCCAGCTATTGCAAGAGCATGCCAGTTCCACTTGAAGTCACTATGAACTTCTTATACTTTTAGGTAAGATATATATAGTACAGACCAAAATTTTGGACACACCTACTCATTCAAAGAGTTTTCTGTGTTTTAATGACTATAAAAATTGTAGATTCACACTGAAGGCATCAAAACTATTAATTAATGCATGTTTATTTATATACTTAAGAAAAAAAGTGTGAAACAACTGAAAATATGTCTTATATTGTAGGTTCTTCAAAGTAGCCACCTTTTGCTTTGATTAATGCTTGCACACTCTTGGCATTCTCTTGATGAGCTTCAAGAGGTAGTCACCTGACATGGTCTTCCAAAGGTCTTGAAGGAGTTCTGAGAGATGCTTAGCACTTGTTGGCCCTCTTGTCTTATCTCTGCGGTCCAGCTCACCCCAAACCATTTCGATTGGGTTCACTTCTGGTGACTGTGGAGGCCAGGTCATCTGGCATAGCACCCCATCACTCTCCTTCTTGATCACAGTTGTTGTAGAGATGTGTCTGCTGCAAGAACGCTGTATGGCATTGACCTGGTCTCTAATCTGAGCTGCTGTTTTCCTGCGATTTTTGCTGATGACTGATGACTCGGATGAACTTATCCTCCGCAGCAGAGGTAACTCTTGGTCTTCCTTTCCTGGGGCACTCCTCATTTGAGCCAGTTTCTTTGTAGCACTTGATGGTTTTTGCAACCAATAAACAGACTGACTGACCTTCATTTCTTAGAGAAATGATGTCCACTCGTTTTTCTTTACTTACCTGCTTTTTTCTAACCTTTTCTGGTGACTACCTCTTGAAGCTCATCAAGATAATGCCAAGAGTGTGCAACGCAGTAATCAGAGCACAAGGTGGCTACTTAGATGAACCTAAAATATTTCAGTTATTTAACACTTTTTTGTTAAGTATATAATTCCACATGTGTTAATAGTTATGATCCCTTCAGTGTGAATCTACATTTTTTATAGTCATGGAAATACAGAAAATTCTTTGAATGAGAAGGTGTGTCCCAAATTTTTGGTCTGTACTCCTGCACACCTAGGCTAAGTTTTTGAAAGCTAACATACACTTTAAGTGCCAAATGCAGATTATTGCTTTTATATTGATAGATTTCTACTCCTGTTACACATAAACTTTTTAATATGAATTGCATTGTCCAATTCGTGCATAATAATAATAATAATAATAATAATAATAATAATAATAAATCTATATTTACATGGTGCCATCATATTCCTCAGTGCTGTGGAGATCATGGGACATATTACAGATTACATAAAACATTAAAGAGCAATAACATTTTGCTTGTATGACAATTGGTAAATACTATAGTAATATTTGTTATTGTGAATCAGTGTAAGTGACCAATCACAAACATAGAAAGATTCATTTCCTTTACCACCAAAATATCTCATGGAAAACACTGATGATTCGCAGATGATTCACTGCCAAGCAGCATGATAACCAATGAGATAAAAAGAGATTATAGTAGAGCTTCTATACTTTTCTGGAATATAAAAAATATGATTGGTATTTGAGAGCAACTTTTTTCCTAAACAGCACTCTTGTCATATTTTATTTTACAAGTTGTCTAAATGTACATTATGAATGAAACATTTCGCCACATATCTACCCCTACCACAAATGTAATAACATAAAACTATGAAACCTACTAAACATCAAACAATATAAATTTTCATATTAATCGCAAAAAGTCCTATAATTTAAAAACAAAAAAGTACAAATGTGGCCCTTAAAAGATTAAACTCTTGTGGATAATACCAATACCAAACAGCAGTTGTTTCCTGTATAAACAGTAGACAACCACCCTGTATTGAGAGAGTTCAGCTTTGGTGCCATGTTAAAGTCTTGATGTACTCATACTAATGGTATGGACTGGTGCCTATAGCCAGCGCCCTTTAGGCACAAGCTATAGCACAATTCTATGCAATGTCATACCTGGCTTATAATTGCCCTGCCATCACAATGCATTCTTGTGCTGTGCTGCAGGTCATCTGAATAAGTCTAGAGTGTGCCGCGGGGCAGAGTCAGCATCATACTCTGGTGCAATTACCCGTATATACTTGAGTATAAGCCGACCCAAGTATAAGCCGAGGCCCCTAATTTTACCACAAAAACGCGTAAAAACCTATTGACTCGAGTTTAAGCAGAGGGTGGGAAATGCATTGATCACAGCCTCCCCAGTATATAGCCTGCCCGACCCTGCCCCATAGTATATAGCCAGCACCTGCCCCCCAGCCCCTTGCCCCTGTATATAGCCAGCAGCAGGGGAAGCTGGAAAGGGGAATTTTGATATATTTTTTACTCAGGTATAAGCCACGTTTGTTTTTTCTGCACATTTTTTTGTGCTGAAAAACTAGGCTTATACTCGAGTATATATGGTAGATTTCATTGTAATATGAAAAAATAGGGATGAGGACCCTGCTCACAAGAGCTTACAGTCTATTATAGGGAAAGAGGTGTCACAAGAGGTATAAGAGATTGATAATGGTTCAGCCATTCTTCTAAATCCAGAACTTCAGCACTGCAAGGCATTAGTGATGACCACTGAGCCACCACATTGAACACAAAATAAGCTAAACAAAATATACAATACATGCATTGTTACAAGCACATAAATATACAGTACACATCTTTACATCTCTTAGAATGAGTAATCAAACAGTAACCATATAACACCAATGAGATCAAAGCGTGGGGATGTTTGAAGATTTGGCAGTGATATCTGTACTGTAATTAAAAGTTTTAATATAGTCCTAGATTAAAATCCCAAAGTAAAGAACAACACTCCCCCCCCCCCAGACTATTGGTAATACATGTCCAATCCAAAATAAGAACAGCTATAGGAGCAGGGATAGATACAAATTACTAGAAAAATCCATCCAGGAGTTCATTACGTTTATAACAAGAATTTATAACCTCTTCTCTATTGTTAGCAACCAGCAACTCACTGCGTTTAGGAAGATAAATTGAAAAGAAATAGCAGAATTACAAGCACCGTACATGTGTCAGAGCCATGTACTGTATTCCTGGCTGATTTCTGAAACACTACAAAAGTGTAAAATACAGAAAAACAAGCAAGAACCACTATACAACCATGTCTAAAATATAATTGCTTTCCTTCATATAATGTTATCAGAATGTACTGTTGTGGAAAATCTGAAATGGTGTCATGTCAGCCATAGCATAAAACATGATATGTTGCTTATTAGCCTCCTTGACTGTACAGTATTATTTTACTGCTGAATCTCAATTTCTAAAATATTGGATTCCGATAGAAAAGCAGAACACTGTGTAATCATATTGTAAAGAGACTATTATCACAGTCAGATTGGACAGCGTCATTTACAATACATAGAGGTCATACAGCTGTTATCCAAAGTGATGCCGTAATGGCAATGCCTAAGGCTATACTGACAGTTGTGTAGGTTAATGTGTAAACAGTTCATTAATGGAGCTAAAAGATCTGTGGACATAACTGCCGTGGCCAGATGTCTGTGGGCTATTTTTAATACATCTGTACATTGTGATTTTCTATATGGCAACTATGGGATCAGTGAGAAGAGTCCAGATAAAAATAATATTCAAAAGCATCCGAATGGGGTGCGTTGATGTTCTCCTCAAGTTTTGGGACATGAGACAGGCACTGACTTAGTCTCTCTTAAGCAGGGGAGAATTGTGAACAGTGCATTATGTGTAGGGCCACCATTGTTAGGGGGTGAATCGACAATTACATTTGTAACTGAACACCTAATCTTGCTAGATAACATGAGCTAGGAGTCAAATTTCAGTGAGAATTATAGATTAGGAAAGAGGAGGCAAATATGCTGAAAATTTGTGTTTATTGTGTTCCCTGCATAATGGCAGCATGCACTGAGCATTATGTTATATTCCAGGTTTCAACATGTACTAAGGAGGGGGGCTTGTACCCCAGTTTTCTGGTGAACAAGAATTGACTAAATCACAATTCCTAGTGCACGGCCAAGAATTGTGATTATTTACCCCTCACACAGTCTTCATGGTAAGTGGGCATGAAGGGGGCCCTGGCCACAGTGTGGGCACAAGCTTTAGCCTGTGCCAGTTCTGACATGTAGGATTCTCCACCAGCACAGCTTCCCGACGAGCATTTTCTTGTGGGCTCTGTTTTTACAGCCTTCACAGTTCAGTCCGATTAGGTCAATGCGATCACGTGGACACCAAATTCATATAGGTTTTATTTTTTTATACATATAATAGATTATATTATGTTAGATTTGTATAAAGAAAATTCTTTGTGTCACCATATTCTTACTGATAAAATAAGTTCACAGTGAACCACAATAGTATGCACATCAACCATCTAGTCAGCAAAAACACATCAGAAAGGGAGCTCGTTCAGACCTCCAATAAGTCTCGTCTGACACGGTCCCCAGTAATACCTCACCATGCCTTAGTGCATTCCTGTATAGCATATGACACGGTGCATCATCTCAAACCCACAGACCAACATTAATCCGGACAGTAAGGAATAATAGGGTGGATCTCACCAGTCTTCGATGCGCCGTCTCCTGGTCGAGTGGTACTGGTCCGGAGGTACAGGACCAATTAAGCCCTACGATCGCTTTGTATCCTGACCCCGCAATATTGCTCCCGCCCTGACAAGGATGGTCCCAGTACTGTCCCTTTCAGACCCTGTTAGTCCCTAATATGTAATCCCTTCGCGTTTCGTTCCTGCTGACATTCTCCCAGACATTAGATTACTGACTAGTCTAGTAAATAAGAACAATCCAGTACACAGTGGTAGAGGCCCTTTTACAGACTGTAAGTTAAAAAGTACCCGACTCCCTCCCAGCTTTGATGTCTCACCAGTAGACGTGTTTCTAAATAGGGTCATACAGGATCTTAGGCAGTTGGAAAAACAGTATACCCCCTTTAATTTCAGTAAGAAAGAGATGCACACTCTCCAGGTTATGGAAAAAGAACCTTCAATAACAATCAAGCCCTCTGATAAGGGCGGTAACACGGTAGTTATGCCATACATCTTACTACAAAGAAATGTGTCTTGACCTGCTTAAGGATAGGGGAGCATATGAAATTCTTCTAAACAACCCGACTGAGATTTACAAAGCGATCATAGGATTTAATAGGTCCTGTACCTCCGGACCAGTACCGCTCGACCAGAAGACGGTGCATCGAAGACTGGTGAGATCTACCCTATTATTCCTTACTGTCAGGATTAATGTTGGTCTGTGGGTTTGAGATGATGCACCGTGTCATATGCTATACAGGAATGCACTAAGACACAGTGTGGTATTACCTGGGACCGTGTCAGACGAGACTTATTGGAGACGAGCTCCCTTTCTGATGTGTTTTTGCTGACTAGATGGTTGATGTGCATACTATTGTGGTTCACTGTGAACTTATTTTATCAGTAATTATTAAAAGTTACGTTTTACGCATGGTACTGGTACATTCTGGATGTATTTTTCTTGACTTGAAAAGTGAGTTAGCCAACTAGGCAACCTTTTTCTGTCTTGTTCCGATTTAGAATTGTCACCATATTCTGAAGTAATAATTTTTTCTTACAATCGTATACGGAACTGTATAATGTTTTATTTCTCACAGGACAAGCTGACATTTTCATTGCTAAATTTTTGTGGACTGTGTGACCTTTTATTTTTTTACTCAAATTTTTCTTGGTTGTGAAATGGCGAAAAAGTGGTCTAGACAGTTGGGCACTATTTTCAGTTTTTATCTTTTGACAGTTTGGGACTTTTGGTTGGGAGGTGGTGATACCTAACATAGTAGTATACAGCCAGCCCAGCTTGCCCCCAGTAGTATACAGCCAGCCCAGCCTGCCCCCAGTAGTATACAGCCTGCCCCCAGTAGTATACAGCTTGCCCCCAGTAGTATTCAGCTTGCCCCCAGTAGTATTCAGCTTGCCCCCAGTAGCATACAGCTTGCCCCCAGTAGCATACAGCTTGCCCCCAGTAGTATACAGCTTGCCCCCAGTAGTATACAGCTTGCCCCCAGTAGTATACAGCCAGCCCAGCCTGCCCCCAGTAGTATACAGATTGCCCCCAGTAGTATACAGCAAGCCCAGCATTAAAAAAATAAACTTATATACTCACCTTTCGGTGGCCCTGATGTGCAGCGCTGCTCCCCCGATGGCTGCGCGGCTCGTCTTCTGGCTTCCACGCTCATCTTCTTTCTTCTGCTGGGCGCCGCCATCGTTCTCCCCTGCAGGTACATAGTATGTAGCGCCGCTGCTGACGTCATACTAGATGCTGGCCGGGGAAAAAACATGGCGGTGCCCAGCCGAAGAAAGAAGACGGCAGGGAAGCCAGAAGACGAGCTGCGCGGACATCGGGGGAGCAGCGCTGCACATCGGGGCCACTCGTGCATTGACTCGTGTATAAGCCGAGGGGACGATTTTCAGCACATTTTTTGTGCTGAAAAACTCGGCTTATACACGAGTATATACGGTACTTATTGTTCCTTAGGCACACAAAGAAAATCTTTCTTTTGATGTCATAAGTACCAGGAAGTACAATTTTTTTCTAATGGTGGCGCTCTATTCCTGGATAGGAAAGCAGTGTCCATACATAGGGTTATAGAAAAAAGTTATTAACCAGATGAACCTTGAAAGTGGAACGGCTTTAGTTAGCTTGTAACTATGTGATGTTCTGCATGTTTTTCCTACCCTCCCTTTGTACACATTGCATGTGAATATTTTTCAATAAACAGGATTTAACAAGAAGATTTATGGTGAGTGCCATTCTACTTTTTTCTATAACCCAATTTAAGTAGTACCTTATTGCTCGTAGCTACTATTGCCACATCTTTCAATCATAATGGCATCCTGAGGACACCAATAAAGTAGAAAGAAGGATTATTATTGTAGTATCCATCCAGGATCCACTGAACTTGAAGAATAGCGGGGTGTGGACCAGGAGCTCTTAGGATAATCCAGCTCTATCCACATCTCCGATCTCCTTTTGTAGTCCCTGGCAGCCAAGGATGTGTTGCTTTTAAATGTGTTTTTCAAAAAGTTGGACACGGCAGGGAGTTTTGACTAAATTTAACACAAAACTGCCTTAGGCAGCACAAAGTAGCCAATGAGTGTGAATATTAGAACGTCACTTTTATTAATATTCAAAATTGTAAAATAACAGTAGCATTTCTACTGAGTGCTCAACTGAGAAATGTTTAAAAACACAAATGCCTAAGGCTCACTAGCTTCAGAGTAAGAAAATAATTCTTACTCTAAAAGATGTAGCATTAAATCCTAACCTGGATAGCGCATATGGAGTGGGCTGTGAGGTAGAAAACCCTATTAGATATAAAGCAATAATCTCCCTCAAGGAGTGAATCCAATCATTGTCATACAGAGCAAAGGTTAGGGGGTGCAGCCTCAGGTAGACAGAGTTGGCAGTGATATTACTTTGATGAAATATGCAATGGATTATTATCATCTAAACCCATGCATGAAGTTCTGTAACATGAGATTGTATTCTATCCCAATTGTATACAGAAGACTGACACTCTGCTTCTTATTAATTTGTGTGAATAGTCCTATAGTAGAACAAGTTTAAATATACACAGCAGTAGTAATCCCAAACTAACCCTAAGCTCAACATATCGCAATGGGTTAACCTTAGCCAACCCAGCCCCAATCTGCTTTCCCTGGAGGTATGCTCAGCTAAGTAGAGAATATGACAACTAAAGCCTCAGCACACTGCATATTATAGTGTAACTGACATTAGCCCCCGGACATGTTTTGCCAGAGAACTGGCTTCATCAGGGGTTGGGCTAATACTTATTCACGAAATTCATGAAACGTCTGATTTTAAATGTTGTATTATCAGCTGGGTTGACAAATGTCTTCTCGGTTGAGCACTCAGCAGATATGCTACTGTTATTTTACAATTTTGAATATTAATAAAAGTGACGTTTTAATATTCCCACTCATTGTCTGGATATGGGCTACTTTGTGCTGCCTAAATTTAGTCTAAATCCCTGACGTGGTCCTCAGGTCCAACTTTTTGAAAAATATATAGTAAACCCCACAAGCTTTATCCCTCCTATATAGCATCTTGTGATACCTCCGATTTTGCCCCTTTGTATTAAGGGGTACCAAGTGTGTTTCTCTAGCTATTGTTGTCAAATTACATAGTCACTTTATATACAGCATATAGAGGTAATCTTATAATATTCTCCTCACTGGAGTCTACTTACTTTGACCCTCATGGATAACCTTGCTATGGAGGTTTGTTATCACAGGTGATTAACCTTGAGAATATTACTCAACAGGCTACACAGGTCTTTTCCACTCAAGACCTACCATTGAACCAGAGCAATATCCATCTGGCCTTTAGTGATGTTAGTAAAACGTATAAACAGTACATAAGAGTGAGCTGGGAGGTTGTTAGTTTTGACACCTATTTGAACCAAAAATTAGTGTATAGGGGGCTGAGTATACAAATAACCCCCAACTTACATCAAGATGACCCTGAATTTTTAAGGGGTTGGCAAGCCATCTTAACTGAAAACTCATTACGCATGATCGAGTACATATGAAAAAAAGAATTTATATAAACTACAAGAGAAACTACAGAAAGAGATTTAGGATATACAGGCATTCAATCAACATACGGATTTCTTGACACTTGAAAATAAACTACAGAAACACATTGACACCCTTGTGAAAGATATTAAGGATAAAAAACATCAGAAATATCTAAGAGATAGAAAAGATTTTGAAACATGGCAGATTTACCTTCAGAAAAATAATCAAAAATGAAATGGAAACTATACTTTTACCCTTATATAGTGACATCTCTGAATCAGATTTCACGAGTGCAGAAGATCCCGGCCTAAATCATTCTAACTCACAGGGTGGTAAGAAACGTAAGAACTTCAGAAATCGAAAATCCTCTTGCCATAAGAGAGCCACTAGTAATAGTAGCAGCCTTGGGAACAACATACCAGTGGCACCATGCACGGAAACAAACAACCCCCCTACTCTAGGTGCACAATTGGCCTCCTCTTCCTCCTCATTACCTTTAAACAGTTTACATCATTCACCCAGCACAGCAGTGACACAAAATTCAGATCCCAGGAGAATACTAGAGGCACCGTGCACACCTATGTCCACGGCACAACCACCTCCTTTCAATACACAGACCTCTATCATTCCATATTTGACAACCACATATTTTCCGTCTCCTTTTTTAGGTACACAGACCCTGAGTGTACAGCTCAGGGATCACGAGAAATGGGGGTACCTCGCGAAATAATAACTCCACAGATACAAAATCCCATGTATAATTTAGTCATAAATTTGTCATCCAAAACACTTTCACTTTACATGCTTTTACTGCTACAAAAAGGTCTCACTTTTTCACCTTCACCTTCACCTTTTTTATGGATTAAAGATATTCATTTATTTGCCCGCAAATTAGCACTACATAAGATGCACAAAGAAGAGGAAACTGACAAGAAAAGATTGAAGCAAAGGGAAACACAGGCCCTGGAGTCACTCTTGGCACTGGAGGAAGAGAATGCTACAGGGCTACAGGTCCATCTAACATACAAGCTCCACTCACAGATATGCGACCTAGGTCCAAACATGCCCCCTTTCTCCAAATACCAGAACATTGAGACTTTTGTACAATTAGTCTCCAATGACATTGAGAAACTTAAAATGGATAAGAGACAATAGTTTAAAAATCTCAATGCTGAGTAGGTGAGGCACTGGAGGAACTACATGCTGACCCTGACATAACATTGAAACCTGACATAACTCCGATAAGGGGGACAAAAACGGTTGCTTTCGGGGCTTGCGCAATCTGCCCCTTCATACCAAGAACTAAAACATTTGTCAACCCAGCTGATAATACAACATTTTCTATCAGACGTTTCATGAATTGTAGAAGTACAATTGGTACGTGGTGTATGTGGCACAATGTGCCTGCCCACATCTATATGTAGGTAAGACCGTTCAACAATTTCGCAGGAGGATTTCTAGCCATATCAGTTCTCTCACAACCAATAAGGATACCCCTATCTTATCCAACAAGGATACCCCACACTTGTTCTTTCCCATACTTTACATTGTAAATACCTAATTTACTTTAAAATATTACTTATGATGCTCGAATAATGAGAACTGAATCCCTCCAACTACTATATTTCGTCCATATTTATCTTTACAGGGTTCATGCAACATAGAGAAGGCAACTTGGGAATAATAAATCTGCACGGTGTAGTAGCTATTTACTTCTTACATATGAGGACCCCGGTGCATATTAACAATGAACATTGCTGAGCATTTGAATCTAGTGCAACAGAGCAAGACATTTATCTGTATCCAGTAATTTGGTGTAACTAATAACACTCACGGTTCTGCTATCATTAGTATACAACGACAATAAATGAGCTCCGGGACCCATCTAGCCTACTTACCAGGATTCTATGTCTGTCTACTATCAGACTCATCTCCGATGCCTATACGAGTTCGGACCAAGTGCGTGGGCATGCAAAATAGCCATTGCCTCCGTGATCTAAGTCCGCTGTCATGCACACATCACAGCAGCCACCTAGTGGTAGAGATAGAAAATCGACTGACACACAATCAGCTGTTTAGCACTACTCTGTAAACTTAACTCTCTCACTGGTTAATCGATTCTGTTGCTCATTATATTGGACCTATCAGATTCTTTCAAATCCATTGGATAGTGGACTTTACATGGGAGGGGCATTGTTTTTATATGTCTGGCGTTGTCTCGCCGTGAATCAGTATTAGCCCAACCCCTGATGAAGCCAGTTCTCTGGCGAAACTTGTTGGGGGGGCTAATGTCAGTTATACTTTAATATGCAGTGTGCTCAGTTGTCATATTCTCTACTTAGCTGAGCATACCTCCAGGGATAGCAGATTGTGGCTGGGTTGGCTGAGGTTAACCCATTGCGATATGTTGAGCTTAGGGTTAGTTGGGGATTGCTACTGCTGTGTATATTTAAACTTGTGCTACTATAGGACTATTCACACGATTTAATACGAAACAGAGTGACAGTCTTTTGTACATAATTGGGATTGAATACAATCTCATGTTACAGAACTTCATGCATGGGTTAAGATTAGAGATGAGCGAACATGCTCGTCCGAGCTTGATGCTCGGTCGAGCATTAGGGTACTCGAAACTGCTCGTTGCTCGGACGAATACTTCGCCCGCTCGAGAAAATGGCAGCTCCCGCCGTTTTGCTTTTTGGCGGCCAGAAACAGAGCCAATCACAAGCCAGGAGACTCTGCACTCCACCCAGCATGACGTGGTACCCTTACACGTCGATAGCAGTGGTTGGCTGGCCAGATCAGGTGACCCTGGGATAGACTAGCCGCTGCCCGCGCTGCTCGGATCATTCTGTGTCTGGATGCCGCTAGGGAGAGAGCTGCTGCTGGTCAGGGAAAGCGTTAGGGTGTTCTATTAGCTTACTGTTAGGCAGGAGTGATTCTCAAAGAACCCAACAGCCCTTCTTAGGGCTACAATAACGTTCTACTTTTTTTATTTTAATTTGCATCTAGTACCATTTTGTGAGGAATTAGCAGGGGGACTTGCTACCGTTGTGTTTAGCTCTTAGTGGCACACATATCCATAGCAAAGACCGAAGTGGGAAAATTTAGTAGGGGTTGGATTTCAATTAGGCACTAACTCAGTGTCATCTCATCTGGCATAGTAGTGTGCTTTGATACTTGGCTAGAAAATAGCCATAGGAGAATACAAAGAGCTTACTTACGCATACAGTAGCGTTCTATATATTTGATTTCTGGTTGATCTGCTGGTGGCTGTACTTTCTGCAGTGCATGTACTAGCCAATTCTGAGCAATTTGTAGTGAGACTTGCGACCGCTGTGTTCTGCGCTTAGTGACGCACATATCCATAGCAAAGACCGAAGTGGGAAAATTTAGTAGGGGTTGGATTTCAATTAGGCACTAACTCAGTGTCATCTCATCTGGCATAGTAGTGTGCTTTGATACTTGGCTAGAAAATAGCCATAGGAGAATACAAAGAGCTTACTTACGCATACAGTAGCGTTCTATATATTTGATTTCTGGTTGATCTGCTGGTGGCTGTACTTTCTGCAGTGCATGTACTAGCCAATTCTGAGCAATTTGTAGTGAGACTTGCGACCGCTGTGTTCTGCGCTTAGTGACGCACATATCCATAGCAAAGACCGAAGTGGGAAAATTTAGTAGGGGTTGGATTTCAATTAGGCACTAACTCAGTGTCATCTCATCTGGCATAGTAGTGTGCTTTGATACTTGGCTAGAAAATAGCCATAGGAGAATACAAAGAGCTTACTTACGCATACAGTAGCGTTCTATATATTTGATTTCTGGTTGATCTGCTGGTGGCTGTACTTTCTGCAGTGCATGTACTAGCCAATTCTGAGCAATTTGTAGTGAGACTTGCGACCGCTGTGTTCTGCGCTTAGTGACGCACATATCCATAGCAAAGACCGAAGTGGGAAAATTTAGTAGGGGTTGGATTTCAATTAGGCACTAACTCAGTGTCATCTCATCTGGCATAGTAGTGTGCTTTGATACTTGGCTAGAAAATAGCCATAGCAATAGGATAGCATTGTTTGGTTTTAAAAACTCAAAAAAAAACAAAAAACACAAAAAAAAACAAAAAAAAACAAAAAAAAGTAAAAAAAAAAATAAAGTTATAACTCTCATTTTAAAAATGTTTAACCCGAGGGCTAGGGGTAGAGGACGAGGGCGGGGACGTGGGCGTCCAACTACTGCAGGGGTCAGAGGCCGTGGTCCTGGGCGGGGTGAGACACCACCTGCTGATGAGGGAGCAGGGGAACGCCGCAGAGCTACACTCCCTAGGTTCATGTCTGAAGTTACTGGGACTCGTGGTAGAGCACTGTTGAGGCCAGAACAGTGCGAACAGGTGATGTCGTGGATTGCTGACAATGCTTCGAGCAATTTGTCCACCACCAGTCAGTCTTCCACGCAGTCCACCCATGTCACCGAAATCGCCACTCCTCCAGCTCCTGCACCTCAGCCTCCTCCCCCCCAGTCTGCCCCCTCCCAGGAAAATTTGGCATTTGAACCGGCATACTCTGAGGAACTGTTTTCTGGACCCTTCCCACAGTCACAAACCACTTGTCCGGTTGCTGCTGAGCAATTTTCCGATGCCCAGGTTTTCCAACAGTCACAGTCTGTGGGTGATGATGACCTTCTTGACGTAGTGGAAGTGTGTAAAGAGGTGTCCGACGATGAGGAGACACGGTTGTCAGACAGTGGGGAAGTTGTTGTCAGGGCAGGAAGTCCGAGGGGGGAGCAGACTGAGGGATCGGAGGATGATGAGGTGACAGACCCAAGCTGGGTTGAGAGGCCGGGTGAACACAGTGCTTCTGAGACGGAGGAGAGTCCTCGACCAGAACAGGTTGGAAGAGGCAGTGGTGGGGCCAGACGGAGAGGCAGGGCCAGAGCTGGTGCATCAGCGCCAAATGTGTCAACTAGTGAAGCTCCCGTGGCGAGGGCTCCTGCGGCGAGGGCTAGATCTTCAGAAGTCTGGAGGTTCTTTAAGGAAACACCGGATGACCGACGGACTGTGGTGTGCAACATTTGCCAAACCAGGCTCAGCAGGGGTTCCACCACTACTAGCTTAACTACCACCAGTATGCGCAGGCATATGAATGCTAAACACCCCACTCAGTGGCAACAAGCCCGTTCACCTCCGGCCGTGCACACCACTGCTCCTTCCCCTGTGTCAGCTGCTAGTCAGCCCCCTGCCCAGGACCCTGCCACAAAAACCCCATCGTCGCCTCCACGATCCTCCACAGCATCCACCAGCGTTCAGCTCTCCATACCCCAGACGCTGGAGCGGAAACGCAAATATAGTGCAACCCACCCGCACGCCCAAGCCCTTAATGTGCACATCTCCAGATTGCTTAGCCTGGAGATGCTGCCCTATAGGCTAGTAGAGACCGAGGCCTTTCGCAACCTCATGGCGGCGGCCGCCCCTCGGTATTCGGTCCCCAGCCGCCACTACTTTTCCCGATGTGCCGTCCCAGCCCTGCACCAGCACGTGTCAGACAACATCATCCGTGCCCTGACCAACGCCGTTTCTGACAAGGTCCACCTGACCACGGACACGTGGACGAGTGCTGCCGGGCAGGGCCACTATATATCGCTGACGGCACATTGGGTTAACTTGGTGGAGGCTGGGACCGAGTCTGACACTGGGGCTGCTCATATACTGCCGACGCCGAGGATTGCGGGGCCTACCTCGGTCCAGGTGTTTCAGGCCTACTATGCCTCCTCCTCCTCCCACCCCTCCTCCACCTCCTCCTCCGAACTACCATCCGTGGGCACGGCGCCATCAGTCGGTAGCTCTAGGCACAGCAGCAGTGCCGTCGCTAAGCGACAGCAGGCGGTGCTCAAACTGCTGAGCCTAGGCGACAAAAGGCACACCGCCCAAGAGCTATTACAGGGCATCACGGCGCAGACTGATCTGTGGCTGGCACCACTGAACCTCAAGCCGGGAATGGTTGTGTGTGACAACGGCCGTAACCTGGTGGCGGCTCTGCAACTCGGCAGACTGACACATGTGCCATGCCTGGCCCATGTGTTAAATCTGATAGTTCAGCGTTTCCTCAAGACATACCCCAATCTGTCTGATTTGCTCACGAAGGTGCGCCGCATCTGTGCGCATTTCAGGAAGTCCAGCCCAGATGCTGCCACTCTCAGGGCAGCGCAGCGCCGCCTCCAACTGCCCGCTCACCGACTGTTGTGCGACGTGCCCACGAGGTGGAATTCAACACTGACCATGTTATCCAGAGTTTACCAGCAGCGCAGAGCGATTGTAGACTGCCAGATGTCAACTTCCACCAGAACTGGTAGTCAGGTCAGTCAGCTTCCTCAAGTCTACAATGAGGAGTGGACGTGGATGTCTGATATCTGTCAGGTGCTGAGTAACTTTGAGGAGTCAACACAGATGGTCAGTGGCGATGCCGCCATCATCAGCCTCACCATCCCGCTGCTTGGCCTGTTGAAAAACTCTCTGGTCAGCATGAAGTCGGAAGCTTTGCGCTCGTCACAAGAGACAGGGGAAGAATATTCCCTTGTTGATAGCCAAAGCACCCTCAGGTCTGTTTCTCAGCGCATATCGGAGGAGGTGGAGGTGGAGGAGGATGAGGAGGAAGAGGAGGAGAATGTTGGTGAGACACAAGAGGGGACCATTGTTGAGTCCTTTACTGTTCAGCGTGTATGGGCAGAAGAAGAGGAGTTGGAGGAGTTGGAGGAGGAGGAAATGGACAGTCAGGCCAGTGAGGGGAGTGAATTCTTACGCGTTGGTACTCTGGCGCATATGGCAGATTTCATGCTAGGCTGCCTATCCCGTGACCCTCGCGTTCAAAGAATTTATTCCAGCACCGATTACTGGGTGTTCACTCTCCTGGACCCACGGTACAAGCAAAATCTTTCCACTCTCATCCCTGCAGAGGAAAGGAGTGTGAGAATGCATGAATACCAGCAGGCCCTGGTGCACAAGCTGAAACAGTATTTCCCTTCTGACAGCGCTAGCGGCAGAGTGCGTAGTTCTGCGGGACAAGTAGCGAGGGAGAGTAGGCGAGCAGGCAGCTTGTCCAGCACTGGCAAGGGTACGCTTTACAAGGCTTTTGCCAGCTTTATGTCACCCCAGCAAGACACTGTCACCTGTCCCCAGTCTCGGCAGAGTAGGGCTGATCTTTACAGAAAGATGGTGAGGGAGTACGTAGCTGACCATACCATCGTCCTAAATGATCACACAGCTCCCTACAACTACTGGGTTTCAAAGCTGGACATGTGGCACGAACTGGCGCTGTACGCCTTGGAGGTTCTTGCCTGCCCTGCCGCTAGCGTCTTGTCCGAGCGGGTTTTCAGTGCAGCTGGTGGCATCATCACCGATAAGCGTACACGCCTGTCGACTGACAGCGCTGACAGGCTGACGCTTATTAAAATGAATAAAGGCTGGATTTCTCAGAATTTCCAATCTCCACCAGGTGAAGGAAGCTCAACCTGAATAATTGATCCACTCCTCCTCCTCCTCATTTTCCTCCTTCTCCTCCTCTTTGTACAGTAAAGCAGAGGAAAATGGCTATTTTTTGACAGGGCCCACTGGCTCTTGCTATAGTACTTCATGCATTTAATTTTTCTGGAGGGCCACCTACCCGGTCCTCTGTTTGAAACAATTTTTGTGAGTGCCACATACAGGCACTCAATCTATTCCATTTTACTGCAGGGCCACCTACCTGCTCCTCTGGTTTGAAACATTTTTGGGACTGCCACATACAGGCACTCAATCTATTCCATTTTACTGGAGGGCCACCTACCTGCTCCTCTGGTTTGAAAAATTTTTGGGACTGCCACATACAGGCACTCAATCTATTCCATTTTACTGCAGGGCCACCTACCTGCTCCTCTGGTTTGAAACATTTTTGGGACTGCCACATACAGGCACTCAATCTATTCCATTTTACTGGAGGGCCACCTACCTGCTCCTCTGGTTTGAAAAATGTTTGGGACTGCCACATACAGGCACTATCCAAATTAAATTGTCTCCATAGCAGCCTCCACACGTTGTCTCCATTGCTACCTCCAAAAGTCGTCCATATAGCTGCCTCCATACATCGTCCCTTTATCAAACGAGGTGTGTCAGGCAGAAATTTGGGTTGTTTTCATGGATTCCACATCAAAGTTGTTAACTTTGTCGCCACCCTGCTGTGTTATCCACAAAATATACTGGCAAACTTTTACCATTTAGGGATATTATTTCAGCGCTTCTTGCGCATCTGTTTACATTCCCCTCACCCGGCATATCCTAAACTTATAAGAACGCTACTACACTTGATCTTATACAAAAGGTTCTTAGAAGTGCTGTTTGGGGAGTAGCCTAGAGACAGGGGCTTGAATTGGCGAAAGCTCGCCTGGCAGCGGAGCGCCAGCTCCATGCGCATCATGCGCTTCTTGCGCATCTGTTTACATTCCCCTCACCCGGCATATCCTAAACTTATAAGAACGCTACTACACTTGATCTTATACAAAAGGTTCTTAGAAGTGCTGTTTGGGGAGTAGCCTAGAGACAGGGGCTTGAATTGGCGAAAGCTCGCCTGGCAGCGGAGCGCCAGCTCCATGCGCATCATGCGCTTCTTGCGCATCTGTTTACATTCCCCTCACCCGCCATATCCCAAACTTATAAGAACGCTACTACACTTAACTTGGTGCAGGCTGGGACCGAGTCTGACCCTGGGGCTGGTCATATACTGCCGACGCAGAGAATTGCGGGGCCTACCTCGGTCCAGGTCTCAAAGGCCTACTATACCTCCTCCCACCCCTCCTCCACCTCCTCCTCCTCCGAATTACCATCCGTGGGCATGGCGCCATCAGTCGGTAGCTCTAGGCACAGCAGCAGTGCCGTCGCTAAGCGACAGCAGGCGGTGCTGAAACTGCTGAGCCTAGGCGATAAAAGGCACACCGCCCAAGAGCTATTACAGGGCATTCCACATCAAAGTTGTTAACTTTGTCGCCACCCTGCTGTGTAATCCACAAAATATACTTGCAAACTTTTACCATTTAGGGATATTATTTCAGCGCTTCTTGCGCATCTGTTTACATTCCCCTCACCCGCCATATCCTAAACTTATAAGAACGCTACTACACTTGATCTTATACAAAAGGTTCTTAGAAGTGCTGTTTGGGGAGTAGCCTAGAGACAGGGGCTTGGATTGGCAAAAGCTCGCCTGGCTGCAGAGCGCCAGCTCCATCCCAAGATCCAACTAACATAGTTGCAGCACCTTTAATCTACTACTAGTTCACTGCCTCCATAATAATAATAATAATAATCTTTATTTATATAGCGTCATCATATTCTGTAGCGCTTTACAAATCATAGGAAACAAATACAAATGTAATGTAACAGAGCACAACATTTGTATGGAACAACAGGAGTGAGGTCCCTGCTCGCCAGAGCTTACGGTTTATGAAGATGATGGGGTAACACGAGGTAAAAGAATATTTAATGGTCAAGCCATTCTTCTTAGGGAATAGAAAAAAATATAATAAATGGAATTGCTGTCGCTTGAACCACTCAGCCGTCATCTTATATACCAGGTCCAGGGTGAATGGGACTGCAGAGAAGTCTGGTGCCTGTTGGTTGCTGGATAACAGATGGGAGGACGACACAGGACGGGTTAGTAGAAGAGTTAAAACTTCATGCAGTTAATGAGTGTTATAGGCTTGCCTAAAGAAATGGGTTTTAAGAGCACGTTTGAAACTTTGGAGGTTAGGTATTAGTCTGATAGTCCAGGGCAGAGCATTCCATAGAATTGGTGCAGCTCTAGAGAAGTCTTGGAGACGCGAGTGGGAGGTCCGCACTAGGGTAGAGGTTAATCTAAGATCACTGGCGGATCTAAGAGCACGGGTTGGGCGATAGACTGAGATAAGAGAGGAGAGGTAGGGGGGTGCAGCATTATACAGAGCTTTATGGATGAGGGTTATTATTATTTTAAACTGTATTCGAAAGGAGACTGGCAGCCAGTGCAGCGACTGGCATGAACTGTAAGCATACATGGTCCCCTTATCAAACGAGCTGTGTCAGGCAGAATTTTGGGTTGTTTTCATGGCTTCCATGTTAACTTTGTCGCCACCCTGCTGTGTAATCCACAAAATATACTGGCAAACTTTTATCATGTACCGATATTATTTGAGCGCTTCTTGCTCACCTCCTTTGGTTCCTCTCTGACACCCATTGGTTTGAAGCCTGAGTCCAATTAGGGTATGTCGCCATGCCACTCTCTAGCCTGCTGCCGCTGCCTCTGCCTCTGCATGCCGTCCCCTATAGTGTCAGGGTCAATTATTGGATGTTTTACATGCTATCTAGCTTCATTCTGTCACTCTGTCATGGCCATGCTGTTGCCCATAATTTCGGCATAATGGTGCGATTAAGCAGCCTCAGAGTCATCCATGCATGCTGCCCCTGCTGTTTCCTGTCCATTTCCGTGGTGTTTCCATCCTTTTCTGAGGTTCCCAGGTGTTTGGCCAAGCTTCCCTGTGCAGAGCCTTGGTCCCCTTGAAAAATGCTCGAGTCTCCCATTGACTTCAATGGGGTTCGTTATTCGAGACGAGCACTCGAGCATCGGGAAAAGTTCGTCTCGAATAACGAGTACCCGAGCATTTTAGTGTTCGCTCATCTCTAGTTAAGATGATAATAATCCATTGCCGTAATATCACTGACAACTCTGTCTACCTGAGTCTGCACTCTCTATCCTTTGCTATGTATGACAATGATTGGATTCACTCACTGAGGGATATTTTTGCTTTATAACTACTAGGGTTTTATACCTCACAGCCCACTCCATATTTGCTATCCAGGTTAGGATTTAATGCTACATCTTTCTACACCAGAATTATTTTCTTACTCTGAAGCTAGTGAGCCTTAGGCATTTGTGTTTTTATACACTTCTCAGTTGAGGACTCAGTAGATATGCTACTGTTATTTTACAATTTTGAATAGTAATAAAAGTGACGTTTTAATATTCACCCTCATTGTCCGATATGGGCTACTTTGTGCTGCCTAAGGCAGTTTTATTTCAAATTTTGCTTGTGTGGCACGTCCTGGGCTGCTTGGGACTGCAGGAGGAGGTCTTGAGGTCTGTGTGGCAACTGTGTGCTGGGGTGGAGGGTTGGGGCACCCAGCACCCGTGCCATAGGTTTTCCACCACTGCCTTTTAGTACTGTATATAGTATAGTATAGAACTGCATTGCATCATATGGGGACTTTGCGCTTGAGGAATAACAGAGTGCCATTGGCCAAGTTATATGATAGGTCTTGCAGGCTGATCTTCGCCCATTGCCCATGTGAGGGTTAGTGGTAGTGGATTCTCTGTACCACCACAGATGATGACATAAGCTAACACCTGGGACCGAAGTCTAAGTGGTACCCGGTTTTCACCAGAACCCACTGCAAAGCAGGTTGGACTTGTTGTGGCATGGCACAATTAGAGCGTTCCACGGGCGCAACATTATCCATGGTGGCAGCCAAGGCGCAGTACAGAATTGGAAGGTAAGCACAGCAGCACAGGATCGGAGTTGGGGACGTAGCGGTAGGTCAGGACAGGCATCACAGGATCGGAGTCAATAACGGAACCAGGGTCACAATGGGAATTCGTAAACACAGCAAAACGCATGGAACAGCTTTCTCAAAGGCACTAGGAACAAAGATCTGGCTGGGAATGCTGGGAGAGGCCAGATTTTACTCATATGTAGGAAATGGCCAGCGTTAATTAGCGGTGCGCTGGCCCTATAAATCTAGGAGCGCAATCGTGCGCGATGGGAAACCAGGGATGGAGCAGGAACATAAGTGAACCCGGGAGGAGCAGGCAGCGCGGAGAGGGACACGGGTGCAACTGCGACCCGAGACACAGCCCATTTCTTACAGAGTATTGTTTATTGTATTTCATAATGTAAACAAAGAGAATATAGAAAAGAAAATCTTAGTAGGATCTAATTGAAATTGAAAAGACCCTGAAAGGAGCAGTTTTCTGTACAAGCTCCCAGGACATGTGTGGGCTGTTAGTTCTTCACTATATAATCACCTTCCTCTTGTTCCCTAGCAGCTTTGTAATGTACATTGGTTTAGAGCTGCATGTTATTTTCTCATAATAAGCACATATCTAATAATAGTAAAAAAAAAAAAAAAGAGATCAGTAAATTATTGTTCTCTTAAACATTGGACATAGTATTGTACATCTAAATTAAGCCATCGTTTTCCTGGACATAACTTATTGTATTAGCTATATTAGTTCATTTGAACTACAGAATTATTTGGCTGTGAGCCATAAATTATATTTTGCAAATGAACCGAACATTGATATTGCCAGAACTAAGTGTGAGAAAAGAAAATCTTGAAGGTCAGTCAATTAAGTCTGGCCAGGAAAAGGAAGAAGACTGCCAATAAAATAAGTTATAGTGAAATGTACATTTGTTGATTTATTTCCTACTATTACAGTGTCACCATATTCCACAGCCTTGTACAGAATTTGTCAATTAATTTGTGTTCTCCATTAGGCTTACGTTGTAAACATCCATCTTATGTACACAAAGGTCAATGTCAGAAAAAGCCAATTAACCTATAGTATATTCTGGTGTGTGATGGGAAACCACACAAACAGCTAGCAAGTATTCATTAGCCACATTCATATTGAATAGCCCAGAGGTACAAAGCAACACATCTAATGAATCGGCAACCCAGCTGTTTAGCTCTGGTCTCTACATGTCCAGAAACATTGGCCAGTATTTCAGTATTGATAGTACCGTATATACTCGAGTATGAGCCGACCCAAGTATAAGCCGTGGACCCTAATTTTACCACCAAAAACTGGGAAAACCTTTTGACTCGGGTATAAGCTGAGGGTGGGGAATGCATTGTTCACAGCCTCCCAGTATATAGCCAGCAAGCCCCCCTTAGTATACAGCCAGCCCCCATTAGTATATAGCAAGCGAGCCTCCTGTATTATACAGCCAGCCAGTCCCCAGTAGTATACAGCCAGCTAGCCCCCAGTAGTATACAGCCAGTCAGCCCCTGTAGTTTACAGCCAGGCAGCTCCATGTAGTATACCGCGTCTTTGCCAGGTGTTACAGCAGACAGAAGACAGTAGAGGAACTGTGGGGACCGGAGCATTGCGGAGAAGACAAAAGAGGAGCCAAACCAACATCTGGAAGTTGCGCCGAGCATTTGGGGCAATGGAAAGTAAGTATGTAAGTTTATTTTTTTAATTGAATGGTGTATAAGCCGAGATGAGGATTTTCAGCACATTTTTTGTGCTGAAAAACTTGGCATATACACAAGTATATACAGTATATTATCATTTCATCATATAAAAAGTGAATTGTGTCTATAAAAACTACCAACTTTATATACAAATATGTTTTCTAGTTTTTCTACAGCCTTGTATTAAATTATAATGGGGGAGATTTATCTGAAGTGTCTCAGGTAAAACTTTTCTAGTTGCTTATAGGAACCAATCAGAGATCAGCTTTCATTTTTTCACTGCTGTTTATTGTATTAAAGCTGAGCTCTGATTAGTTGCCATGCAACTAGAACTGTTTTGCTCTCAGAACCTTCAGATAAATCTCCCCCATACACTTCAAGTCCATGGATGACCTCCAGGTTATACATTTCTTTATGCACTTTAGATTTCACTTTGATCTAGAAAGACAAAAGATCATAAACAGCTCATATAGTAAGTAATTAATGTAAGAATTGGTATAAGAAAAGTTTTGGAAAGAATGTTCAATACAAATAGGAAGTAGTGGACCCAGATTAAATTTTGGTCCAGCTGAGTTTGTTTGCACCCAAAGTTAAAAATGCTGTCTACGTGTGGAAGCCCAGACAATTATTACAGTGATCATCGCTAGCAATGCTCCCAGTAGTATTCAAATGAATCTGGGGTGCACGCCAGCTGTTACCAGTCACACGTTCCTTTTTTGGGGAGGATCAGCACTTCCCCATGATGTCATAGGGGAGAGTGAATCCTCTCCCAAATCAAAGCATGTATGTGCCTTGGCTAAAAAGAGCTGGCACCCACACTTATTTAAATGAAACTGGTGGCTATGCAGGCGACAATTAAATTGACACTCAAAATCAGTGCCAGAACAGAATGCAAGTATTATAAGAGGGGATGTTGAGTGGGACCTGCACACAAACTAACTGGGTTTGGAAGCCGAAATTTACGGTTCGGATCCACTCTACACTAATTGCAAACAGTGATGGTGAAGCTTTTAGCGTCCGAGTACCAAATCTGCAATCCTAAACCCCCCTATCTATCATCAGGTGCCAACCAAAAATTAAAGCAGTAACTTATTGCTCCCTGTTTTTCAACAACGTTCAATCATATTGGCCTCCTGAGGACAGCAGCACAGTAGAAAGAAAGATGGAAATTTGCATCATTTTAGCTTCTTTCCAGTGTCCCTCTGTACACAGAGAATTGTGGGGCCGACAGGAGGTCCTCCAAAGATAATTCGGCCGTGTCTCCTCATTCTCCCTCTTCCTACGATCCCAGGTAGCGAATTGAGTATCAGTTTAATTTCTGACTGAAAGCAGCATATTTAAAGTTGCTTGGGACTAGAAGAAGATTCTTTGAGTCCTGTCTGGTGTGCTAGGGTGATGGCCCGGGTGCCCACAGAAACAGCTCTGAGTGTCGCCTCTGGCACCCGTGCCATAGGTTCGCCACCACTGTACTAGAATAACAAAAAAGCCTGGGCACATGGACACATTTTATAGTGTGAAATATATCTAAAAATACTATTTTCATAAAACCACCAATCCAAACTAGACAAAAAGGGTCTGTGGTGTATTTCTTAATGTGTGCAATTAAATCCACAGCTTAGGATTGTCGAGTTAATGTCAGAATTTCAAAGTTATATGAACCAAACCAGTAATTCCCTTTCACAGCTGTTTCGGGGTTCCTGCCACTCATCAGTCAGCGGCCATGTATTATGACAATGGCTTTTTACTACATTAATTCATTTCTCAAAGAGATGCCATTGTACCATTTTCTTCAAATTTATCACAAAGTAAACCAGCATTCAGTAATACAATTTTTTAAATTATTTTTATTTATTTTTTTTCCTTTTATTGTACAAATCCATAAAAATTCCATACATGTATTTTAACCTTGCATTACAAAACATTACATTATTATTTTATATTTCAAGTACATTTTCCGACATTTTTCCTTTATATAAGAACATACCCCGCTCTGCCTGGAGAGTTTAATACAGTTTTATTAAAAAGAAAAACATTTTTTATTTGTGTAACTTCGTATCTGGTGTACTTATTAAACAATTCTTCCCAACTTTCCTTCTTAGGCAAATTTTTTACTCATCCAATTCTTGAATATCAGTAATTTTGCTATTCATATCATTTTAATCAACTTTTCCTTCTCCTCTCTGGGTATCTTTAGATAGTGATCATCCCCCAACACACATAACCTCATTGATCCCACAATAACCACTCCGAGAATCTCTTCAATTTGTTTTATTATGTCTAACCAATATTCCCTTACTTTTTTACAATCCCATAACATATTCTAAAGATTTGCTCCCATAATTTGACATCTTGGGCTCGGAGATTATTAATTAGGGTAAAACCTACTAACTGGAGCTGGGGAATAATATAATAATATAATCTACTAAACTGAATAAATCTGCAGTTCAAATTCATAGAACATCTTTTCACATTATCGTATATACATTTCCAACTTGCTTCCGTAAGTTCTTGAACAACCTTTAACCATCTCTCTTTACTTTGGAATTTTCTAGTAAGCAGGGCTTGATCTTTTTTCCCTTTATATAACACACTGATAATAATTTTCTCTTCAATTCTTTTTTCCTTAGCAGTTCTATTAGCAATGGTGTCTTTTGTACACTTAATATTGATTTATCTTCAATTTGGCTATAGGCATGTCGCAAATAGTCAAATTTAGCATT
This sequence comes from Engystomops pustulosus, assembly GCF_040894005.1. Lineage (NCBI taxonomy): Eukaryota > Metazoa > Chordata > Amphibia > Anura > Leptodactylidae > Engystomops > Engystomops pustulosus. Next base: position 62,039,541 of record NC_092411.1, read on the forward strand.
TTCATCTAGTTCACATAAGCATACAGTAATATATGATTGCAGAATACTATATAATACTTCTGGGGAATTTTTATCTCAATTATTGGTTATGAATTTTTCTTGACTTCTGACTTTAAATCCACCTCAGAGCTAGATGTGCTGTATTAATTCCGTACATGTTTTATATATTGTGCCCCAATGCATAAGCATTAGAGATGAGCGAACACTAAAATGCTCGGGTACTCGTTATTCGAGACGAACTTTTCCCGATGCTCGAGTGCTCGTCTCGAATAACGAACCCCATTGAAGTCAATGGGAGACTCGAGCATTTTTCAAGGGGACCAAGGCTCTGCACAGGGAAGCTTGGCCAAACACCTGGGAACCTCAGAAAAGGATGGAAACACCACGGAAATGGACAGGAAACAGCAGGGGCAGCATGCATGGATGCCTCTGAGGCTGCTTAATCGCACCATTATGCCGAAATTATGGGCAACAGCATGGCCATGACAGAGTGACAGAATGAAGCTAGATAGCATGTAAAACATCCAATAATTGACCCTGACACTATAGGGGACGGCATGCAGAGGCAGAGGCAGCGGCAGCAGGCTAGAGAGTGGCATGGCGACATACCCTAATTGGACTCAGGCTTCAAACCAATGGGTGTCAGAGAGGAACCAAAGGAGGTGAGCAAGAAGCGCTCAAATAATATCGGTACATGATAAAAGTTTGCCAGTATATTTTGTGGATTACACAGCAGGGTGGCGACAAAGTTAACATGGAAGCCATGAAAACAACCCAAAATTCTGCCTGACACAGCTCGTTTGATAAGGGGACCATGTATGCTTACAGTTCATGCCAGTCGCTGCACTGGCTGCCAGTCTCCTTTCGAATACAGTTTAAAATAATAATAACCCTCATCCATAAAGCTCTGTATAATGCTGCACCCCCCTACCTCTCCTCTCTTATCTCAGTCTATCGCCCAACCCGTGCTCTTAGATCCGCCAGTGATCTTAGATTAACCTCTACCCTAGTGCGGACCTCCCACTCGCGTCTCCAAGACTTCTCTAGAGCTGCACCAATTCTATGGAATGCTCTGCCCTGGACTATCAGACTAATACCTAACCTCCAAAGTTTCAAACGTGCTCTTAAAACCCATTTCTTTAGGCAAGCCTATAACACTCATTAACTGCATGAAGTTTTAACTCTTCTACTAACCCGTCCTGTGTCGTCCTCCCATCTGTTATCCAGCAACCAACAGGCACCAGACTTCTCTGCAGTCCCATTCACCCTGGACCTGGTATATAAGATGACGGCTGAGTGGTTCAAGCGACAGCAATTCCATTTATTATATTTTGTTCTATTCCCTAAGAAGAATGGCTTGACCGTTAAATATTCTTTTACCTCGTGTTACCCCATCATCTTCATAAACCGTAAGCTCTGGCGAGCAGGGACCTCACTCCTGTTGTTCCATACAAATGTTGTGCTCTGTTACAATACATTTGTATTTGTTTCCTATGATTTGTAAAGCGCTACGGAATATGATGGCGCTATATAAATAAAGATTATTATTATTATTATTATGGAGGCAGTGAACTAGTAGTAGATTAAAGGTGCTGCAACTATGTTAGTTGGATCTTGGGATGGAGCTGGCGCTCTGCAGCCAGGCGAGCTTTTGCCAATCCAAGCCCCTGTCTCTAGGCTACTCCCCAAACAGCACTTCTAAGAACCTTTTGTATAAGATCAAGTGTAGTAGCGTTCTTATAAGTTTAGGATATGGCGGGTGAGGGGAATGTAAACAGATGCGCAAGAAGCGCTGAAATAATATCCCTAAATGGTAAAAGTTTGCAAGTATATTTTGTGGATTACACAGCAGGGTGGCGACAAAGTTAACAACTTTGATGTGGAATGCCCTGTAATAGCTCTTGGGCGGTGTGCCTTTTATCGCCTAGGCTCAGCAGTTTCAGCACCGCCTGCTGTCGCTTAGCGACGGCACTGCTGCTGTGCCTAGAGCTACCGACTGATGGCGCCATGCCCACGGATGGTAATTCGGAGGAGGAGGAGGTGGAGGAGGGGTGGGAGGAGGTATAGTAGGCCTTTGAGACCTGGACCGAGGTAGGCCCCGCAATTCTCTGCGTCGGCAGTATATGACCAGCCCCAGGGTCAGACTCGGTCCCAGCCTGCACCAAGTTAAGTGTAGTAGCGTTCTTATAAGTTTGGGATATGGCGGGTGAGGGGAATGTAAACAGATGCGCAAGAAGCGCATGATGCGCATGGAGCTGGCGCTCCGCTGCCAGGCGAGCTTTCGCCAATTCAAGCCCCTGTCTCTAGGCTACTCCCCAAACAGCACTTCTAAGAACCTTTTGTATAAGATCAAGTGTAGTAGCGTTCTTATAAGTTTAGGATATGGCGGGTGAGGGGAATGTAAACAGATGCGCAAGAAGCGCTGAAATAATATCCCTAAATGGTAAAAGTTTGCCAGTATATTTTGTGGATAACACAGCAGGGTGGCGACAAAGTTAACAACTTTGATGTGGAATCCATGAAAACAACCCAAATTTCTGCCTGACACACCTCGTTTGATAAAGGGACGATGTATGGAGGCAGCTATATGGACGACTTTTGGAGGTAGCAATGGAGACAACGTGTGGAGGCTGCTATGGAGACAATTTAATTTGGATAGTGCCTGTATGTGGCAGTCCCAAACATTTTTCAAACCAGAGGAGCAGGTAGGTGGCCCTCCAGTAAAATGGAATAGATTGAGTGCCTGTATGTGGCAGTCCCAAAAATGTTTCAAACCAGAGGAGCAGGTAGGTGGCCCTGCAGTAAAATGGAATAGATTGAGTGCCTGTATGTGGCAGTCCCAAAAATTTTTCAAACCAGAGGAGCAGGTAGGTGGCCCTCCAGTAAAATGGAATAGATTGAGTGCCTGTATGTGGCAGTCCCAAAAATGTTTCAAACCAGAGGAGCAGGTAGGTGGCCCTGCAGTAAAATGGAATAGATTGAGTGCCTGTATGTGGCAGTCCCAAAAATGTTTCAAACCAGAGGAGCAGGTAGGTGGCCCTGCAGTAAAATGGAATAGATTGAGTGCCTGTATGTGGCAGTCCCAAAAATTTTTCAAACCAGAGGAGCAGGTAGGTGGCCCTGCAGTAAAATGGAATAGATTGAGTGCCTGCATGTGGCAGTCCCAAAAATTTTTCAAACCAGAGGAGCAGGTAGGTGGCCCTCCAGTAAAATGGAATAGATTGAGTGCCTGTATGTGGCAGTCCCAAAAATGTTTCAAACCAGAGGAGCAGGTAGGTGGCCCTGCAGTAAAATGGAATAGATTGAGTGCCTGTATGTGGCAGTCCCAAAAATGTTTCAAACCAGAGGAGCAGGTAGGTGGCCCTGCAGTAAAATGGAATAGATTGAGTGCCTGTATGTGGCAGTCCCAAAAATGTTTCAAACCAGAGGAGCAGGTAGGTGGCCCTGCAGTAAAATGGAATAGATTGAGTGCCTGTATGTGGCAGTCCCAAAAATGTTTCAAACCAGAGGAGCAGGTAGGTGGCCCTGCAGTAAAATGGAATAGATTGAGTGCCTGTATGTGGCAGTCCCAAAAATTTTTCAAACCAGAGGAGCAGGTAGGTGGCCCTCCAGTAAAATGGAATAGATTGAGTGCCTGTATGTGGCAGTCCCAAAAATGTTTCAAACCAGAGGAGCAGGTAGGTGGCCCTGCAGTAAAATGGAATAGATTGAGTGCCTGTATGTGGCACTCACAAAAATTGTTTCAAACAGAGGACCGGGTAGGTGGCCCTCCAGAAAAATTAAATGCATGAAGTACTATAGCAAGAGCCAGTGGGCCCTGTCAAAAAATAGCCATTTTCCTCTGCTTTACTGTACAAAGAGGAGGAGAAGGAGGAAAATGAGGAGGAGGAGGAGTGGATCAATTATTCAGGTTGAGCTTCCTTCACCTGGTGGAGATTGGAAATTCTGAGAAATCCAGCCTTTATTCATTTTAATAAGCGTCAGCCTGTCAGCGCTGTCAGTCGACAGGCGTGTACGCTTATCGGTGATGATGCCACCAGCTGCACTGAAAACCCGCTCGGACAAGACGCTAGCGGCAGGGCAGGCAAGAACCTCCAAGGCGTACAGCGCCAGTTCGTGCCACATGTCCAGCTTTGAAACCCAGTAGTTGTAGGGAGCTGTGTGATCATTTAGGACGATGGTATGGTCAGCTACGTACTCCCTCACCATCTTTCTGTAAAGATCAGCCCTACTCTGCCGAGACTGGGGACAGGTGACAGTGTCTTGCTGGGGTGACATAAAGCTGGCAAAAGCCTTGTAAAGCGTACCCTTGCCAGTGCTGGACAAGCTGCCTGCTCGCCTACTCTCCCTCGCTACTTGTCCCACAGAACTACGCACTCTGCCGCTAGCGCTGTCAGAAGGGAAATACTGTTTCAGCTTGTGCACCAGGGCCTGCTGGTATTCATGCATTCTCACACTCCTTTCCTCTGCAGGGATGAGAGTGGAAAGATTTTGCTTGTACCGTGGGTCCAGGAGAGTGAACACCCAGTAATCGGTGCTGGAATAAATTCTTTGAACGCGAGGGTCACGGGATAGGCAGCCTAGCATGAAATCTGCCATATGCGCCAGAGTACCAACGTGTAAGAATTCACTCCCCTCACTGGCCTGACTGTCCATTTCCTCCTCCTCCAACTCCTCCAACTCCTCTTCTTCTGCCCATACACGCTGAACAGTAAAGGACTCAACAATGGTCCCCTCTTGTGTCTCACCAACATTCTCCTCCTCTTCCTCCTCATCCTCCTCCACCTCCACCTCCTCCGATATGCGCTGAGAAACAGACCTGAGGGTGCTTTGGCTATCAACAAGGGAATATTCTTCCCCTGTCTCTTGTGACGAGCGCAAAGCTTCCGACTTCATGCTGACCAGAGAGTTTTTCAACAGGCCAAGCAGCGGGATGGTGAGGCTGATGATGGCGGCATCGCCACTGACCATCTGTGTTGACTCCTCAAAGTTACTCAGCACCTGACAGATATCAGACATCCACGTCCACTCCTCATTGTAGACTTGAGGAAGCTGACTGACCTGACTACCAGTTCTGGTGGAAGTTGACATCTGGCAGTCTACAATCGCTCTGCGCTGCTGGTAAACTCTGGATAACATGGTCAGTGTTGAATTCCACCTCGTGGGCACGTCGCACAACAGTCGGTGAGCGGGCAGTTGGAGGCGGCGCTGCGCTGCCCTGAGAGTGGCAGCATCTGGGCTGGACTTCCTGAAATGCGCACAGATGCGGCGCACCTTCGTGAGCAAATCAGACAGATTGGGGTATGTCTTGAGGAAACGCTGAACTATCAGATTTAACACATGGGCCAGGCATGGCACATGTGTCAGTCTGCCGAGTTGCAGAGCCGCCACCAGGTTACGGCCGTTGTCACACACAACCATTCCCGGCTTGAGGTTCAGTGGTGCCAGCCACAGATCAGTCTGCGCCGTGATGCCCTGTAATAGCTCTTGGGCGGTGTGCCTTTTGTCGCCTAGGCTCAGCAGTTTGAGCACCGCCTGCTGTCGCTTAGCGACGGCACTGCTGCTGTGCCTAGAGCTACCGACTGATGGCGCCGTGCCCACGGATGGTAGTTCGGAGGAGGAGGTGGAGGAGGGGTGGGAGGAGGAGGAGGCATAGTAGGCCTGAAACACCTGGACCGAGGTAGGCCCCGCAATCCTCGGCGTCGGCAGTATATGAGCAGCCCCAGTGTCAGGCTCGGTCCCAGCCTCCACCAAGTTAACCCAATGTGCCGTCAGCGATATATAGTGGCCCTGCCCGGCAGCACTCGTCCACGTGTCCGTGGTCAGGTGGACCTTGTCAGAAACGGCGTTGGTCAGGGCACGGATGATGTTGTCTGACACGTGCTGGTGCAGGGCTGGGACGGCACATCGGGAAAAGTAGTGGCGGCTGGGGACCGAATACCGAGGGGCGGCCGCCGCCATGAGGTTGCGAAAGGCCTCGGTCTCTACTAGCCTATAGGGCAGCATCTCCAGGCTAAGCAATCTGGAGATGTGCACATTAAGGGCTTGGGCGTGCGGGTGGGTTGCACTATATTTGCGTTTCCGCTCCAGCGTCTGGGGTATGGAGAGCTGAACGCTGGTGGATGCTGTGGAGGATCGTGGAGGCGACGATGGGGTTTTTGTGGCAGGGTCCTGGGCAGGGGGCTGACTAGCAGCTGACACAGGGGAAGGAGCAGTGGTGTGCACGGCCGGAGGTGAACGGGCTTGTTGCCACTGAGTGGGGTGTTTAGCATTCATATGCCTGCGCATACTGGTGGTAGTTAAGCTAGTAGTGGTGGAACCCCTGCTGAGCCTGGTTTGGCAAATGTTGCACACCACAGTCCGTCGGTCATCCGGTGTTTCCTTAAAGAACCTCCAGACTTCTGAAGATCTAGCCCTCGCCGCAGGAGCCCTCGCCACGGGAGCTTCACTAGTTGACACATTTGGCGCTGATGCACCAGCTCTGGCCCTGCCTCTCCGTCTGGCCCCACCACTGCCTCTTCCAACCTGTTCTGGTCGAGGACTCTCCTCCGTCTCAGAAGCACTGTGTTCACCCGGCCTCTCAACCCAGCTTGGGTCTGTCACCTCATCATCCTCCGATCCCTCAGTCTGCTCCCCCCTCGGACTTCCTGCCCTGACAACAACTTCCCCACTGTCTGACAACCGTGTCTCCTCATCGTCGGACACCTCTTTACACACTTCCACTACGTCAAGAAGGTCATCATCACCCACAGACTGTGACTGTTGGAAAACCTGGGCATCGGAAAATTGCTCAGCAGCAACCGGACAAGTGGTTTGTGACTGTGGGAAGGGTCCAGAAAACAGTTCCTCAGAGTATGCCGGTTCAAATGCCAAATTTTCCTGGGAGGGGGCAGACTGGGGGGGAGGAGGCTGAGGTGCAGGAGCTGGAGGAGTGGCGATTTCGGTGACATGGGTGGACTGCGTGGAAGACTGACTGGTGGTGGACAAATTGCTCGAAGCATTGTCAGCAATCCACGACATCACCTGTTCGCACTGTTCTGGCCTCAACAGTGCTCTACCACGAGTCCCAGTAACTTCAGACATGAACCTAGGGAGTGTAGCTCTGCGGCGTTCCCCTGCTCCCTCATCAGCAGGTGGTGTCTCACCCCGCCCAGGACCACGGCCTCTGACCCCTGCAGTAGTTGGACGCCCACGTCCCCGCCCTCGTCCTCTACCCCTAGCCCTCGGGTTAAACATTTTTAAAATGAGAGTTATAACTTTATTTTTTTTTTTACTTTTTTTTGTTTTTTTTTTGTTTTTTTTTTTTTTTTGTGTTTTTTGTTTTTTTTTTGAGTTTTTAAAACCAAACAATGCTATCCTATTGCTATGGCTATTTTCTAGCCAAGTATCAAAGCACACTACTATGCCAGATGAGATGACACTGAGTTAGTGCCTAATTGAAATCCAACCCCTACTAAATTTTCCCACTTCGGTCTTTGCTATGGATATGTGCGTCACTAAGCGCAGAACACAGCGGTCGCAAGTCTCACTACAAATTGCTCAGAATTGGCTAGTACATGCACTGCAGAAAGTACAGCCACCAGCAGATCAACCAGAAATCAAATATATAGAACGCTACTGTATGCGTAAGTAAGCTCTTTGTATTCTCCTATGGCTATTTTCTAGCCAAGTATCAAAGCACACTACTATGCCAGATGAGATGACACTGAGTTAGTGCCTAATTGAAATCCAACCCCTACTAAATTTTCCCACTTCGGTCTTTGCTATGGATATGTGCGTCACTAAGCGCAGAACACAGCGGTCGCAAGTCTCACTACAAATTGCTCAGAATTGGCTAGTACATGCACTGCAGAAAGTACAGCCACCAGCAGATCAACCAGAAATCAAATATATAGAACGCTACTGTATGCGTAAGTAAGCTCTTTGTATTCTCCTATGGCTATTTTCTAGCCAAGTATCAAAGCACACTACTATGCCAGATGAGATGACACTGAGTTAGTGCCTAATTGAAATCCAACCCCTACTAAATTTTCCCACTTCGGTCTTTGCTATGGATATGTGCGTCACTAAGCGCAGAACACAGCGGTCGCAAGTCTCACTACAAATTGCTCAGAATTGGCTAGTACATGCACTGCAGAAAGTACAGCCACCAGCAGATCAACCAGAAATCAAATATATAGAACGCTACTGTATGCGTAAGTAAGCTCTTTGTATTCTCCTATGGCTATTTTCTAGCCAAGTATCAAAGCACACTACTATGCCAGATGAGATGACACTGAGTTAGTGCCTAATTGAAATCCAACCCCTACTAAATTTTCCCACTTCGGTCTTTGCTATGGATATGTGCGTCACTAAGCGCAGAACACAGCGGTCGCAAGTCTCACTACAAATTGCTCAGAATTGGCTAGTACATGCACTGCAGAAAGTACAGCCACCAGCAGATCAACCAGAAATCAAATATATAGAACGCTACTGTATGCGTAAGTAAGCTCTTTGTATTCTCCTATGGCTATTTTCTAGCCAAGTATCAAAGCACACTACTATGCCAGTTGAGATGACACTGAGTTAGTGCCTAATTGAAATCCAACCCCTACTAAATTTTCCCACTTCGGTCTTTGCTATGGATATGTGCGTCACTAAGCGCAGAACACAGCGGTCGCAAGTCTCACTACAAATTGCTCAGAATTGGCTAGTACATGCACTGCAGAAAGTACAGCCACCAGCAGATCAACCAGAAATCAAATATATAGAACGCTACTGTATGCGTAAGTAAGCTCTTTGTATTCTCCTATGGCTATTTTCTAGCCAAGTATCAAAGCACACTACTATGCCAGATGAGATGACACTGAGTTAGTGCCTAATTGAAATCCAACCCCTACTAAATTTTCCCACTTCGGTCTTTGCTATGGATATGTGCGTCACTAAGCGCAGAACACAGCGGTCGCAAGTCTCACTACAAATTGCTCAGAATTGGCTAGTACATGCACTGCAGAAAGTACAGCCACCAGCAGATCAACCAGAAATCAAATATATAGAACGCTACTGTATGCGTAAGTAAGCTCTTTGTATTCTCCTATGGCTATTTTCTAGCCAAGTATCAAAGCACACTACTGTCAGATGAGATGAAACTGAGTTAGTGCCTAATTGAAATCCAACCCCTACTAAATTTTCCCACTTCGGTCTTTGCTATGGATATGTGTGCCACTAAGAGCTAAACACAACGGTAGCAAGTCCCCCTGCTAATTCCTCACAAAATGGTACTAGATGCAAATTAAAATAAAAAAAGTAGAACGTTATTGTAGCCCTAAGAAGGGCTGTTGGGTTCTTTGAGAATCACTCCTGCCTAACAGTAAGCTAATAGAACACCCTAACGCTTTCCCTGACCAGCAGCAGCTCTCTCCCTAGCGGCATCCAGACACAGAATGATCCGAGCAGCGCGGGCAGCGGCTAGTCTATCCCAGGGTCACCTGATCTGGCCAGCCAACCACTGCTATCGACGTGTAAGGGTACCACGTCATGCTGGGTGGAGTGCAGAGTCTCCTGGCTTGTGATTGGCTCTGTTTCTGGCCGCCAAAAAGCAAAACGGCGGGAGCTGCCATTTTCTCGAGCGGGCGAAGTATTCGTCCGAGCAACGAGCAGTTTCGAGTACCCTAATGCTCGACCGAGCATCAAGCTCGGACGAGCATGTTCGCTCATCTCTAATAAGCATGTAGACATTTGATTTACAACACACATTCGTATATGGTTCTGTAAAGAACAATATGATTATTACTCATAACTTCGCAAATGTATCCCCGAGAAATGTGGAACGCAGCCAGAAAACGGAGAAAATTCAAATGAAGCTACAAACAGTTTACTCGTGGTCTACTCTACATCAGAATGAGCTAATGAGCCGGGGAAAGGGATTTCAAAGAGATCTGTTTTACAAAAGATAAATGTTATTATGGGAATGCCAAATTAATTCAACATTAGAAAAGGACTTAAGAAACTCAGATTCAGTTTTTTCCTCAGAACATTCAACTTGATTTGTTTCTGAGTTATATTTAAGTTCTTCCGCTTGTTCTCATTTTTACTGCTTTGTGAGGAAGAATGTATTTATTATTTTATGCATGATGTACTTTGCTTTGGGATATTTTTTTATTGTGCTTTGCATTAACTATTTGGGATATTTATGTTTTATTTGTAGAACTTAAAATATATTTATAAAGGAAATGTGACACATAGTAGCAGAACTCATCTTAACAATGGCAAAGGAAGGACTGTGATGGCCCCCAGGCAAATACTGTACATATACAGGTTATCCCATCCAATTTCTTTTAAGTGTAAAAACAAAGAGTAATGTCCATTGACCATATTATTTCCAAAAATAATGGTATAATTAATAATAAAAAAAAAACCCATATAGTGCACTTAACGAATGTGGATAACCCAGCAATCCAGAACATGGCATTCATGATAAACTTCTTTGAGACCATATTTCGGCATTAGCCCTACTCACCCTCCATCTGCCTGCTTTAATCTCATGGCAGCAGTAAGTTTTAGCACATAGTGGTAGGGGGAAGTGTTCGTGCACAGTGTAGCAGCCTGTGATGCTACAGCACAGACGGGCTCTGATAACACCCCATAGAACCCTTCTGGCTCAGAGCATATGTTTTAAAAGTTTATTTTCAAAGGAAAGAAACCATGAATAACAAATATAAAAAGATTACAACAGTCACAGTGTCTATGTATAGGTTATTGTGATGGTATATATGTGTGTGTGTGTGTGGGGGGGGGTTATAAGAACATTTTTAATATACTTTTATTCCTTAATATAAGAAATTCTGCAAAAAAAGTCACGGGGTTCCGTCTTCACTGCCGGGACTATCATTGTCATGTGCCCCTGGCGAGTAGCTGCCTGTCGGCCTATGCAAATGCATAGGCTGACACTTGATGCACTGCAATACATGGTTATTGCAGTGCATTATTATGAACTAGTGATCACATGATCACAAGTTCATTTACTAGTATTGTAAAAATACAAAAGAAACACACAAAATAAAATATACCGTATATACTCGAGTATAAGCCGACCCGAGTATAAGCCGAGGCCCCTAATTTTACCACAAAAAAACTGGGAAAACCTATTGACTCGAGTATAAGCCGAGGGGGGGAAATGCATTGGTCACAGCCCCCCCAAGTATATAGCCACCAAGCCCCCAGTAGAATATAGACAGCAGCCCCCTGTAGTATATAGCTGCCAGCCAGCCCCCAGTAGTACATAGCCTGCCAGCCGCTGCCCCAGTGTAGTCTGCCAGCCCCTGCCCCAATATATAGCCTGTCAGCCCCTGCCCCCTATACATAACCTGTCAGCCCCTGTCCCAATATGTAGCCTCTCAGCCCCTGCCCCAATTTGTAGCCTTTAACCCCCTGCCCCAATTTGTAGCCTTTAACCCCCTGCCCCAATTTGTAGCCACCAGCCCCTGTGCCCTCTTAAAGAGCCGGGTCCCCGGCCCGTTATGGAGCCGGACAGTTAATTTAAAAAAAAAAAAAAATCTAAACTCACCTTTTCGGCGGCCGCGCGAGTCTTCTATGTGATCCCTCTGGCTGCGGCGCCAGGTCCATGCGGCGCACAGCTCTGACGTCAGCCGCAGCACTCACATCACAGTGTGTGCTGCCGGCACACACAATACGATCACGCCGGCGGCTGAAGTCAGTGACTCGGACCTGCTGCCGCAGCCAGAGGGATCGCATAGAAGACTCGCGTGGCCGCTGAAAAGGTGAGTTTAGATTTATTTTTTTTAGTCTTTTTTTTTTTTTTTTTTTTTTAGCTTTTTGACTCGAGTATAAGCCGAGTTAGTGTTTTTCAGCACATTTTTTGTGCTGAAAAACTCGGCTTATACTCGAGTATATACGGTAAATAAAAATGTAAATTAAAATTCATTAAAATGTCTCAAAAGCCCCTAACACATATAAAACAATAAATAATGTAAAAAAAAAAGTGGAAAAAAGTAACAAAACACAACATATTAGTTATTGCCACACCCCAAAATTCCCAATCTATGACAATATAAAAAAACGGTTACTCCATTCAGTAAACCCTGTAATGGAAAAATGCACTCAAATGTCCAAAGGGCCACTTTTTTGCCGTTTTGCAACACTTTTTTTGCAAATTTTGCAAATTTTTTATAAAAAGTGATCTAAAGGTCGCACAGTCCCCAAAATGGTAGCAATGAAAACCTCAGCTTGTCTCGGGAAAAATGACACCTTAGCCAAATCTGTACTCCTAAGTATGAAAAAGTATTTGGAATATGGTAAAATTAATAATTTTTTTCTTTGGTACATTTTTTGTCTATTAACATCTAATAAAACTTTTATAAATTTGGTATCCCTGTGATCGTACCGAACCAAAGAATATATTAGAGATGCCATTTGGAATGTACAGTAAAAGACCTAAAATCAGAGCCCACAAGAAAACGGCTCAAATATGGGTTTATTTTATTTCCACTATAAAATACAATTTTGGTAAGCAGAAAACAAGCAACTCTGTAAATGGAAAAATAAAAAGTTATTGATTTTTGAAAGTAGGGTCCGATAAAAATGAATTAACATGGAAAAAGCCCATCAGTGACAAGGGGTTAAAATGCTCCGATACCACATGATAAAAAGTTTGCAAATTGCTGGGTTTGTGGTACCTGAGGCCATGTTCACACGTTGCATTTTGGTTGTGTGTGTAAACTTGTCATGACATACAGTGGTATGGTAACATTGTATTTCCAATACATTAACTAAACACAAAATGAATGCATCTCAACATGTGATTGCAGGTGAAGCCTTTGGATTGATTCAAAACACAACCAAAATGTCACATGTCAACGTGGCCTCAGGGGCTCTACAAACACAACATGGCACCTGAAATCTATTCTGCTCTACAAAAGTTCATTGGTGCTCCTTCCCTTCTGTGCCCCATCATATGACCAAATAGCAGGTTACGTCCACATATGGGGTGCTCTCTTACTTAGAGGAAACTGCACAATATATTTGTAGATGGATTTTCTAATTTTATTCCTTTAATGTGGGTAAAAGACAAGTATAAAGCTCCGCCCACTCCCACCCTGTGATGTCCCCTCATGAGCCCATTGGTGCAGGCCAGGTGACTAATCACACAACTGGTATGGAGGGGCCAATCACGGAGCTAACATCACAAAAGGAGCCTTCAAGTCCCTGACATTTTGCCAATGATGCATAGGTAAGTATTAATAGAAACAAAATGCTTCCACTGGTAATTCTCTGTAAAATCTTTTCACATTTATTATTAATAATTAAAGTTTTTTATTTCACAATACATTGTTTAAGTAGCAAAAACAAGACCCCAGAAATATAAGAACACATAAAAATTGTGAAAAAGTTGTAACCAGAATCTGATATACCTTCCATCTGTTCAAAAACATTAGATATTAGTTTAGCATCAAAAAGTTTCATACTGCAGTCTAAGATGATGAATGCCGTTGCTTTACTGCTGCCAAGCTGTTGTTTTGCTCCTCTGACAGCACAATGTCGATCCATCTTCAATCTGAATGTTGGAGAGATACTGGTTGCTATGGATACAATGCCTAGCAACCATAGTATTGGCAACAGAGATTTTCTTAATGGGACGAGAAGCTTAGAACTTCAATCATAGCTATGTACAAAGGGTACAAAGTAATGTGCACTCACATAACTTGAGGAATGTAGTATAGCACTACGGCTTCTTGCCCATGAACCGTGTTGAAAATCGTACGACTTTGCTCAGTGAAAATCGTGCAAGCTTGATCAGATTTTGGTCAGAGTTTGGTCCGAGTGCTAAGCAACACTGTTTTTTTGTGGAGCACAAAATCACCTTTCAGCTGTGTCAGATTCTCAGCTATTTCCTTGAAACCTATGCAAGAAAAACTGACCACACTAGGATGATCCTCAGATTTACATCAAAGAAGGACATGCGTTCCTTTTCATGTATTGCTACGCAGATGCACCGCGAGAAAAAGTCTGATGTGTGAAAAAATCGAACAGCTATGTGCCAGAGTTTAGTACAAGTCCAACGTGATGACACATAGGGGCGCATTTACTTACCTGTCCGAGTCGCGATCCCCGAGGTGCGTTCCCTGATGATGATGCACTGTGCCGCGATCCGCATAGATCCAGTGCCCAATATCCTGCATGTGTTTCTCCCCGGTCAGGTCCGCCAGAGTTCACCTTCTTCTTCCCGTTGCATGTAAGTGCTTGGGCTTGCGACACAAATTTAAATGTTAAATCCCGCGCTCAGTCCGAACCCGTCGGATCGTCCGACGGCCCGCCCCCCCCCAATTTTGTCGCGTGAAAGCCCCCCAATTTGTGTGTGCCACAATCTGATCGTCCTACCTGTTTTTAAGAAGATAGGGCGAGTGCTGGAATGCAGTTCTTCTATTCAACTTGAGTATTTGATTTTCTACTTTTATCATGTCTATTTAACTAAAGAATTGTACTATCCATAATATTTCAAATATCTTGATATATTGGGCCACATTTATTAAAGTGTTTGCGTCAGTGTTTTTGTCTGACTGAAACGAACATGCAAACTTCCTGCGCATGTATTTATAAAGTGTATGCGCCAGTTTTGCGTTGCGGCTGCACTATGCCCGACATGCCACAAAATTCTGCACCTAAAGGGGCGATCCGGTGCTGATTCAGACTGTCAGTTAGTGTCAGTTTATGGTGAGAACACACATACACATTATTTTGGGTGTTGTTTTTAATGGGACAAAGAATTGTAATTTAAGTCAAGTTACCATTCTACTTTGCTGTAGTACATCCACCCAACGTGTTTGCCATGGATTAGTTATTCCCTATTACAATATAACTTTATTGTCTTGATGGGAAATTCAAGTAACTCATACGCTACCAGCACTAACAATACAATATATTAGAAAAATCATACAAAAAAGCATCATGTAGGTTTAAGACACATAAAAAATAAATAGTTACAGTAAAAGAAAGCATTCTGCTTAAACAAATATGTCATCACAGTCTCCTTTTCCTACTCTCAATCCGGCACTATCATTGGCTATGGAATGGGTTAATGGAATAAGGATCTTCTCTAACTCTCAGACTGACGCCCTCAAAAGAAAATAATGTGAGCAAAAAACACTTTGCTGAGGCTGAATTTTATTTGCTTTCTTGAGTGATTTATCCTGTTATATGCAGTCGCAGTTGTATGACACAAGGCCCACAGTTGAAGCCGATTTCTAGATTTTCTTATTTAAAGTCTGACTATAGCCCCCGGGTTACGTACAAGGTTGGCTCTGTAGGTTTGTTCTTAAGTTGAGTTTGAATGTAAGTCGGAACTGTATATTTTATTATTGTAACCCCAGTCAAAAATGTTTAGGTTTCTGTGACAATTGGATTTTAAAAATATTGGATTGTCATAAGAACCAGGATTAACAATAAATCTTAATTGCAGACACCTGTGATAACTGTTATAGCTGATTATTGTAGCCTAAGGCTAAAGTACAGTAAATTACCAACATCCAGACGTCCGTTTGTAACTAGTGGTCGCCTGTAAGTCAGGTGTTCTTAAGTAGGGGACTCCCTGTATCTATAGCGGAGAGACATCTGCCCTATGCTGTTATAGCAAAAAAAGGAGCACTCATTATAGCTGTGTGATACAAAGAGACTAATATTGTCGTACAAACATTAAAGGTCCCTAAAATCTGGGTAAGAAAGATAAACTACTCTGGTCCCTGGGCACCAATGTTTCTCCACATGATGATGCCAGTTTAATTTGTCATGAATCATGACGCCCAAGTATTTGAAGCACTATACTTTCTCCACTTCGATGCCCCCAACACACAATGGTTTGCCCATCCCTGCAGTTTGTTGCAAGAAACTAATCACCAATTCTTTGGTTCTTCAGACATGTAGTGCAAATCCATTGCACACGCAACATTTTGTGAATTCCTCAACTGTTTTTCTATACACTTTATCATATCCATCTTTAATATATCTGAAGACATCTGAAAACTTCTGTAAAAAAATTCTGATTAAGTTATCCTAAAATCCGACATATAAATGATAAACAAAAATAGAGCAATAGAGCAATATTGAAGGGCTCAATATTGAACACAACTTGTCATGCCATGTGCAACCCATGCGGAACCCTTGTGGTCTGGCCACTAGTCAATTAGACAGTTTTGGTTATACATGCATAGACTTACATTTCTCCTTCAGCAGTGCAGGAATGATGGTGTCAAATGTATTGCTGTCAGCCTTACCATGGTCTTAATGTAGGAATATACACCTGCAGCCAGTGTATCAAAGCATCCTCCAAGCAAGTTGCAGCAGCAGAAATGGCTTGACAGCTCCTGATAAGTGCTGCATCACCGGCCTCATCACCAGATAATCAACATTGTCAGGACATTGGTCTGTAATCATTCAGACAGGTCTGGACACCTTACAGATTGGGATAATGTTAGAGGTCTTCCATTAAGTTGGTAATTTTTCATGGATAAGACTTAAATTAAAGTTTTGAAAACACTTGTGTCAGTTCTGTACTACAGACCTTCACAACTCTGGATTTTAGTTTATAAGAACACCCTGATTTACTCACGTTTAATCTATGCAACTTTGCTCTTACATCGTTGGATTCTGTGAGTGTCACTTCCAAGCCATCACCTGATGTTTCTTGCTGTAATAAATAATTTCCTGCGTTTGATAGTATATTATCTGCAGTCTCCTGCACTACCTACATCAAATCGATTCAGTTTGTTCCTGACTGTCCTTGGCGGCCTCCCTGTGATTAACTTCAATCCCTCCCACATTTCCCGTGACCGCTCCATCATTTATCTTCCTAAAGGAGTTCTTTCAGTCTTAATTTTTCAGTTTGACCTCTTTTTAGAGAATTTGAGAGGTTTTCTTATACCCGACTCGATAAGCTCTTTTCTTTCCACCGAGTAAAGTTCTGCTGTCACCCATGGTTGATTATTGGTGTGTATTCTAACTGGCACTATAAAAAAGTTGAAAGTGACCACCTGTTACGCATAATTCATCTTTGGAATCCAGATGTTAACGACAATACTGCATAGTGATGGCAAAAATATCACATTTTTGAGTAAAAAATCACCACTCTTGTGTGACTTTTTTTTCAAAACATACTCAGATCTCTCTAAGATAAATCAAACACCCCCCCCCCAAAAGACCCCAAATGATCCCAAAAGAATGTACAACTTATTTTCTTAAAATGGTTCTTAACAAATTTTAATGATTGCTTATGCTTAGGGTAGACTAGTAATGGGCGGCAGCGACATCAGATCGCCGCATTGATAAGCTGTTCAGGCGTTAAACAAGGAACACAGTGCCAAATGTAGATATCTCCATTTAGTTGTATAACTTCTTATTATAGGTAGCATGTGAAAACTGTGGAAAACAATGGTGGCTTTAGGCTACGTATATATGAGGCAACTCAAACAGCATGATAGTAACAACTGGGGTAATTTATCATTAGGTTTTTTTGTCTATGTTTGGCATTGTTGTACATAGGACAGTGCAAAGTCACTTTGACATACAGTATACCCTGCTTGCATCAAAGTCATTATTAATGATTTTTAACGACTTAATGATTTTTTGATTTGGCACAAATTTCGGCTTAGGCGAAAGTTTAGGCACAAATTTACACCAGATCTCACGATGGTCTATGTTGTGACTTGTGATGGTTTTTTTCCCAACTTTTCATGCGACAGTCGCAAACAACCCAAGGAGCATAAGCACATTTATGAAGGGCCAAAGCCACTTTCATGAATGTGACTGCAGCAGAGCTCCATAGACAGACATAGAACTGTTCAAGTCAGCCAGTCTAATGATACATTACCCCCATTTGGTTGGCAATGATAATGGGGGGAGTTAATCCACTTTGGCCAGACTATTAATTTGCCACATTTGTCAAGACTGAAAATAGTTAAAGAAGATCTTAAGTAGAACTGGACAGTCTTGCACTTTCACAGAATTTATCATCACAGTTATAAATCTGGCGCAGCATATTTATCAGCCAAATGCGTGGAAGCATGAGTAAATACTTTATATTAATTTATTCAATATTTTTTTCATGATTGAGGCATGAAAATAATCTTATTTAATTATAAACAAACGACCGCCAATAATTCATCTCCCAACTGCAAGAATTCATATGGCCTGTACCCTGCCAGATGTAGCCTGGTAATTTAGAGTGCACTTTGTGTTAATGAGTATTCCAGATTATGTGACAACTAGAAAAATAACATTTTCTTCTTACACTCTTCTCATGACCAAGAATCCACCATTAAATTTGTAACCACATATAAGACCAGGCATTTTGAGCTCAACTGATATTCACTGAATCTGCTTAAAACTTCATTACCCCTGATATTTTCACAAAAAAAGAACAATACATAATTCTACTTGCAGTGAAAATATGTTGGACCTCCATATTCCCTCGATGATATTTGTCAGAATCTACTGATGTTAAAATATATTTTGCAGCTCTTCTCTAAAATCAATATGTAATAAATTTTTCATGGCATCTAAACTTCCTGTAACTGGTTTTCATATGTTCAAGAACGGAATATAAATAGAAGTAAGGATACACACCTGCCTTTCTATCAAAACATTCTTGTTCTTAAAGAGAACCTGTCATCAGAAGCCCTTTTTCTGACTCCTCCATGCCCTCAAAAAGAATAGTGTACACATTGGCAAAGAATTTTTAAAGTAAAACGGTCTGTTTCCAAAAAAAAAAGGAAGTTACATCAAAGTTTACTTTTCTGTATGCAGAGCTGTGCCCCTAGTCTTATGGGAGGGACCAGTGAGGAGTGATTTTCCCCCACCCTCAGGAAATAAAAAAAAACTTCTAAGTCCCCCATATCTCCTCCCCCCTCCCCGTTGTTTCCCCCCTCAGGACATCGTACATGTCTTCCACACTCTTCATGTTACCTCAACATTTGATCATGGAAGGAGTCTGTGCATTTCACACCATGTGTAAATGCAAGTACGCAAATCTGTACTTTTCAATGCTACTCCTTTACTCTTTTACTTTTGTTTTAACGTCATAAAAATATGATTGTCTCTTCTTCCAATACTTACAAAAAACTTACCAAAATCTGTAAGAAGGAAATAAAATCGGCCAAAATACAAATTGAAAGACAGGTGGCTAAAGATAGCAAAACAAATCCCAAGAAATTTTTTAAGTATATGCAATACAAAAAAAATGGTCAGAACAGGTTGGACCCCTTTATTCTAAAAATGGGGCATCGGTGAATGGAGACCAAGAGAAGGCGGAGATACTAAATCGCGGAGATACAATAGAAAATGAACTTCTGATGTGTGCGGCGCCAGTGAGAGTCATGCATCCTGTAATATATTAGACTGGCTGAATGTAGACATGATCCACTCTAAGCTCAATAAAATCAATGTGTACAAGGCTCCTGAACCAGATGGGTTACACCCCAGAGCTCTTTAAGAACTCAGTTCTGTTATTGCTGTACCAATTGCTGTCTAAAGTCTTCGGGATTCCATAATGTTTGGTGTGGTGCAAAGTGACTGGCACTAGACAAGGTTCAATTTGGATAAATGTAAGGTTATGCACTTGGGGGCTAATAATCCACAGGCAGCATATGTCCTTGGGGGAGTAAATCTGGGAGAGTCCCTTGTTGAGAAGGAGCTGGGTGTAATAGTAGATCATAAATTGAATAACAGCTTGCAATGTAAATCAGCTGCCTCTAAAGCCAGCAAGATCTTGTCATATCAAAAGTGGTATGGACTCTCGTGATAGGGATGTAATATTACTACTGTACAAGGCATTGGTTCGGCCTCGACTGGAATATGCTGTCCAGTTCTGGGCTCCGGTCCATAAAAAGGATGCCCTGGAGCTGGAGAGGGTTCAACGAAAAAATGATAAGGGGTATAGAGGGTCTCAGTTATGAGGAAAGATTAAAACAACTTGATTTATTTAGTCTGGAAAAGAGACGACTACGAGGGGACATGATTAATTTATTTGAATATATCAATGGTCCATACAAAAAATATGGTGGTAAATTGTTTCAGATTAAATCAAATCAAAAGACAAGGGGGCACTGTCTCTATCTCTATTTTTTCCCATAAATCTCTTGTGGACATGTGTCTTTTTTCAACCATATAAACTAAAATACACTATGATGATATACTTCTGCTTTACTTCATTGGTTTGTCCCAAGATATGTTTCCTATATTAGTAAGACCCCATATTATTATTGGCTGGGTAGACAATTTTCTATGAAGGCTACAGGAAAGCTACTAAATGTATCTACATAAAATAGGTAAAGCTAAATGATGTATCTCTTTTAAATGTTGTTGCTTGAATAATTTTCCATAATTGTCTTTTGCCAGTTTCCATCAAATCATCTCACATATATTGGTGGAGATTTATCTTTTCTCATTCCAGTTTTTTAGTCAGTCTACTTTTGATGCATGGCCCGCCCTGAGCTGTCGCAGCCCTGAGCCGGCATGAAGACAGAAGAGGCGCGGCCACGGAGCTGCCGCGGACCTGCGACATGAAGATGAAGCTGAAGAGGAGCTGTCCGGGCCGTCGGAATGGTGAGTAGTAAGTTTATTATTTTTTTTACCCGCAACAGGGGGCTGGCAGGCATTATAGATAAAGGGGCTGGCAGGCTGTATACACAAATGGGCTAGCAGGCTGTATGCACAAAGGGGCTGGCAGGCTGTATACACAAAGGGGCTGGCAGGCTGTATGCACAAAGGGGCTGGCAGGCTGTATACACAGAGGGGCTGGAAGGCTGTATACACAAAGGGGCTGGCAGGCTGTATACTCAAAGGGGCTGGCAGGCTGTATACACAAAGGGGCTGGCAGGCTGTATACACAAAGGGGCTGGCAGACTGTATACTGAAGGGGGCTGGCAGCTATATACTGGGAGGCTGTGACCAATGCATTTCCCACCCTTGGCTTATACTCGAGTCAATAGGTTTTTCCAGTTTTTGGTGGTAAAACTGGGTACCTCGGCTTATACTCGGGTCAGCTTATACTCGAGTATATACGGTAGTTTAATTAAACAAAGCTGTTATATAGATAGCTATCATGAAGGAATAGAACCGTATCAAGGAGGATCAGAAGTAAATGGACAGCATGTGAGTTAAAAGTGAGTGTCACAGCAAAGGGTTTAAATATTCATAGCCATATAATTTAAGTTTTTCTTGTTTGATAAATTAGCAGAAATATCTACATTTCTGTTTTTTTTCTGTCAAGATTGCAGAGTGTACATTAATGAGGAAAAAACTTTTTTTGATCTAGCCAATTGGCTGTAATAAAAATTAAAAATGTAAATGGCTTTGAATACTTTTCCTACCCACTGAATTCAGGCTTCTGCTTTTTAGGCTAACATGTTTGTCTTGTGTGTTGTCCAGGTGTTTTTAAAATTTCTGCAACGCTGCAAAGCGGTTTCTTTCCTCTAAACTCACCAGCCAAGACTAGGCAAGCTCTTACACATTTTTGTTTTTACTTTTGTCAAAGTGGCAGAAGGCCAATACAACTAACTTGAGCCTTAATAGCTAGATTTGTTAGATAATTAATACAAATCAATCCTATACCTGTAAACCATGCGTTGTGGTGTAAATAAGGAAAAGTCACAGAAAAATGCACAAAAAACTGTGCACAAATGTGCAACATTCTTTGTCCAAACATTTTAAAGAAAAAAAAAAAAGATAAATCTCCCCCTTTGTTTCCTTTAGTTAGACGGTGTTGCAAGGTTGTATATTGAAGGTTATCCATTATAAATTGGCCACTTTAATATCCTTTCTTCAGGCTTTGTTTGTTGTTTATCATCTACCAGATATTTACTGTGCATAAGTCAGGTTACTGAGTTTTCTGGGGCTTTGCCAGTGGCTTTCTGTGACCCACGCATAAAATCAATTCACCTTCCTACACTGTTCATAGAATTAAGCGTTTCCTGATTTGACTAGAATTCATTTAGTATTTCTTTGGTCCATTTCCCCCCTGTGGCTGATATGTGAGTGATTTCATTATTGTTTTAAGTATTTTGATTAGAAATGTTATGACAAGGAAAAGAAAATTGCACTCAGCTATACTGTACACATTTACTTCTTACAAGTACAGTTTTTTCACATTCCTTATTACACATGCGATTGGAGTATTGCCACTTTTTTTGCATGCTTTTATTTGATAGGCTTAGTTCTATGACTGTTCCCTTAATTTAGTTTCTAGTAGCTGGTGGGAGCTCAGACGAAGAGTGGGGAATGTTGTGCCAATATTTAAAAAAATCTCTATAACTTCACCAGGCAATTACAGGCCTGTAAGCTTAACTTACATTGTGGGGAAAATATTGGAAGGGTTAGTAAAAGACTACATACAGGAGTATGTGACAACAAATAGTATAATAAGTGACAGCCAGCATGGGTTTACTAAGGATAGAAGTTGTCAGACTAACCTGATCTGGTTCTATGAAGAGGTGAGCCGATGCCTGGATGGAGGAGCAGCTGTGGATATTGTGTTCTTGGATTTTGCAAATGTGTTTGACACTGTCCCTCATAAACGCCTGATGGGTAAAATAAGGTCTATTGGTTTGGCAGGAATGATTTGCAATTGGATTGAAAACTGACAGAAGGATCCTATCCAGAGAGTTGTGGTCAATGATTCCTACTCAGAATGGTCACCAGTTATGAGTGGTGTACCCAAGGGTTCTGTGCTTGGCCCACTATTATTTAATATATTTATTAAGGATATAGAGGTAGAAATTAATAGCACTATGTCTATTTTTGCAGACGACACCAAGCTGTGCACTGTAATACAGTCTATGGAGGATGTTCATAGGCTGCAGGGTGACTTGGACAAACTAAGTGTTTGGTCATCCACTTTGCAAATGAGATTCAGTTTGGATAAATGTAAGGTTATGCACCTGGGGGCTGATAATCCAAAGGCAAAATATGTCCTTGGGGAAGTAAATCTGGGCCCCTTGTTGAGAAAGACCTGGGGGTACTAGTAGATCATAAATTAAATAAGATTAAACAACTGGATTTATTTAGTCTGGTAAAGAAATGACTACGACATGATTAATTTATATAAATATATGAATGGTCCTTACATAAAATATGGTGGAAAGTTGTTCCAGATTAAATCAAATCAAGGTTAAATCACAGCAGGGACAGCAGATCATTCACCTGTGCTGTGTGACCCTGTAGAGGTATGCCCGAAGGGCATTGATTATATCTGGCACAAAGATGAATGTTTTGTGGAACTCCTGAGGGGCTGGCGGCTAGAGCATATGGTGAGAAACAAGAAACATGTAGCAGATCCGCTACTATTCTGGAAGGGAGGAAAGGTGGCAGTGAGATACCACATCATGAAACATGTCCAGGCATTAAAAAAGAACCATGTCCACCCTATTTCAGCAGGCTAGTGAGAGGGTCAAACAAGAGTATACAGTGTTCATTGCTAATCCATCCCAGGCACTAAGATTCAGGCTCAGGAGGAATTCAAAACGTGGGCAGAGAGATGGGAAAGTTTACCAGGTCCAACCTAGAGTTAGAGCTGCACAAATTTGGTAGTAAGTCTGGCTACCTACTTGCTAATCTGGCAAAAGGCTGATGATCCAGCTCACATATTCTTAGGATAGGACAACCAGAGGGGAGAATGGCAGTGGACCTGAGAAACATAAATCAGATCCTAGGAGACTACTATCAGTCTCTATCCTCAATGCCCCCCTTGATGCATTACTGGGAAAGGATTTTCTTTCCTGTTTGGCCCATTCCCTCTATCTCGGACGATCAGCATTCTCCCATGACAGAGGAAGTACAGGCCACAATCAAGAATTTAGCTACTGGAAAGGCTCCATTACTGGACGGTTATTCTGGTGCATTTTATAAGGCCATGAGGATATGAGTAGCTCCTACTCTCTTGGACATGTAATCCAGTATACTAGGTGGGGCTCCACTTCCACCTCATATGAATGCAGCACATATCAAGCTGCTGCTTATGAAAGGGAATGACCTGGAGAGTACCATTTCCCTCATAAATATGGACCAACAATTACTATTCAAAATACTTGCTGATTGTTTGACTTTAATCCTACCTTCCCTCATCTCTCATCAGCAGTCATCAAAGTCCATTGGGTCCTGTTGGCAATAGACATGTCCCTGTGCTTACCCAGGGAGAATCCATTGCCTGCCCTTGTCACCACAGACACAGAAAAGGCATTAGACAACATTTGATGTGGGTGGCTCAGGCAGGTCCTGGATAAAATGGGATTTACAGGCTCCTGTCCTCCCTGTACACCAAACTGAGGGCCTAGGTGGGAACCCAAGGCTTTCTTTCCAGACACTTCCCTTTGCAGAAGGGCACCTGCCAGGGATGTCCACTTTTGTCACTTTTGTTCAACCTGGCAGAGGGCACTAAGGATTTGTAGGCCAATTCAGGGATTCAGAATAGCTTGGTGGATATGTCATTGGAGGCCCCAGCAAAGGGAGTAATTCATTTCTCTACAAAGGTATTTGATAACAGACAGGTCTGAAGGAGGTGCAGTTCACAGACAGGGCAACACAAATACGCCACATAACGGGCGCCACATAACGGGCATCATATAATGGGACACTCAGGGGAGTCAGGGGAGGCCCTACTGAAGTGTTGGAAAAACATTTAGAAGATAGTGGTAAATGAAGTTTGGAGGGACACACATTTTAGAATTCTGCATAGAGCAGTTTATGCATTCAATCTTCCGCCCTTACCACACTTTCCAGATCGCCTGCCCAAATGTCAAACACCTGGCACTGACTGATTTCAAGGATTGTGAGAGTGTCCTCATTCATAGCAGTTATGGGAGGAAGAACAGAATCAGGGCGAAAAAGGGGAGCATCTTTAGCTAGCGATCCACTTTTGTTTCTTTTTCGTTGCAACCCAGTGGAAAACTCAGAGGGGAAGGTAAAGGTTCATACATTCCAAAATTGTTCCACACTTTCGCCTGGTTGCCCAGAGATGCCTGGTGCAGCAGTGGCTGGAACCGGCAGCTCTGTCAGCTCCTATGGTTATATCAACAAAGGAGGAGTTTCTGGATGCTGAACGTCAAAAGTCCAAACTTACAGGTCCCTTCTTTAAAAAGTTGCAGAATTGCTTTGTTCATCATTTCACACCTGAAGGTAGATTTCCCCTAATGTGGCCTTTCACATTGACACAGTGGTATTTAATGGAAAATCTCTGGTGCTCACTGACTAGATGGGGAGTTGCTTGCGGGGCTCGGGGGGGGGGGGGGGTTATGAAGTATTGAGGGGGTCAGCTATAGTTGCGGGGAGGGTGTGTGGTAAATATATAGTAATTAAATCATTTGGGGAACTATAAACTGTACATTTAGTTATTATTAATGTTTTCTGAATTTTTATGGGGAAGAAGTCACTTTTTTAAAATGTCTCCTTGCAGGACAACCTACACAGTTAATTCTCAAGCTATTACCTTTTAAATAATAATAAGAACATGCATGTATGATGATGGAAAAAACTATAAGCTTTGAACATCTTTGCCTAATCCTTATCTCTTCACTTGATGGTAATTTATGTAACTACTTTAGTGTACACTTTATTACTACTTCCTATACTTTACAGCATATTTGTAATAAAATATTTATTGTAATGCATCAATAAGAACTTTCTCTCAACTAAGCACCACATTCACCTTTTACACTTTCAGATTTATATGATTGTGCAGCAGCTGTGGAAATGGCGAAGAGGAAAATAAATTTTTCCATGGACAGGTTAATACACTGTTCATATAATGAGTCTAGCTTCCTAATCAATAGTCATCAAATATGTTATGTCAAATATCCAAGACTATTGTGCCATCATGTTTATTAAATAGTCTTTGAGGAATGAACGCGTTGGCATAGAATGTGTTGAAATGCCACCCTATTAATGGCTGAAATAAATATTTTCCATTGGAGATCAATTTACGCTCTAACTGAAATGTCAGCAAACAGAACATTTATACAAAGGACAGAAGTGTTTAAGTCATAATTTTTTAAGGACCCATTTATTGCAATCTTATATTTAAGTGTTTTCCCGTCTTATAACTGATAAAGGGATACAGACCGACTATGATACATTAGATATTCTTTCATCACAAGCATTATTACGTCCTCCAGTATAAAGTTTTGGTCCTCCTTGGATATGCAGAAAATAATTTCTAGGGTCTGAATATATAGGGGAATTACTCATGAAACAAAACCATAGGGACACATTTATCATACACTGGCACTTAGTGCCAAATGATGTTGTCCGCACCTCCCAGTACTAGTGGATTTATCAGCAGGCTCTGGCCTAAATCCACTAGTGGCAGCGCTGACCTCGCATAGAGTTGTGACATAGCCTGCGCCTATATGCAGACTTTAGGCAGAGTACCAGCCCACTGAGCCGCCAGCCAAACCCCCTTTATAACCCTCCATGACCATTTGACGTGAAGATGCCTAAGGGGGAAAATAGGCACAGTTCTTGGCTGTATGCTGTGAATTTAATCTATTGCAGGGCTTGTATGCAAGAAAACTACCCTGAAAAATGTCAAAATGTCCCCCAATATGTTTAACATCGCTGAAGAAGGATTTTTATTTTTTGCAAATCAGATTTAGAATACAGTATATACTTGCGAATAAGCCGAGTTTTTCTGCACAGAAAAATGTGCTGAAAAACTCAAACTCGGCCTATACTCGTGTCTAGAAATATATAAAGTCAAAACTCACCTTTCCAACGCACCCCGCATGTCTTCTTTTCCCTGCTGTCATCATATTATGTGTGCCAATCAGAGCGTGCTCTGGTGTCACCTGCCGCTGCTGGACCGAAGAAGAGAAGACCTGCAGGGGCGTCGGAAAGATGAGTTTTGACAGGGGCAGGGGGCTGGCTAACTACCTTGGGCTGGGGGCTGGGGACTCAAGTCAATAGTTTTTTGGGGGTAGGCTTATACTCGAGTATATTTCTACATCACCATTCAAAATGCTACCTTACACAGGTCCGTACACCATATTATAAAACAGTTATTAGGTATCCATGTGATTGTATTGACCCAAATAATTAAATAGATGTGTCAATTGGAGCGCACAGTGAAAGCCGGTAAATTTGTATCATAGTATTATAGTATATAAGGCTGGAAAAAGACACAAGTCCATCAAGTCCAACCTTTAAGAATTAAATAAATGTTTTATCCCCATAACCTGTGATATTTTTTCTCTCCAGAAAGGTATCCAGGCCTCTATTTGTACATAGAGTCTGCCATAACAACCTCCTGCGGCAGAGAGTTCCACAGTCTCACTGCTCTTACAGTAAAGAACCTTTGTCTATGTTGGTAGAATCGCCTCTCCTCTAGGCGCAGAGGATGCCCCCTTGTCCTGGTCACAGGCCTAGGTATAAAAAGATCTTTGGAGAGATCCTTGTACTGTCTGTTCAGGTATTTGTACATTGTAATGAGGTCTCCCCTCAGTCGTCTTTTTTCTAAACTGAATAATCCCAAATTTTGTAATCTGTCAGTGTATTATAATCCCCCCATTCCCCTAATAATCCTGGTTGCTCTCCTTTGCACCCGTTCCAGCTCTACTATATCCTTTTTTTTTTTTTTTTTTTTTTTTAATAACATTTTTATTAGAGCTTCCAACATATACATACGCAGTAATCATACATCATTGTGCTGTGCATTAATGTATACAGAATTTGTTCATCATTTTGAGCTCTATTTTAGAATATTTATAATAATAGTCGCATATAACATACATAGTAACTTAAACCAACTTAAACCAAACTAGGCAAGTCTATACTAACTTTCTAAAGAAAGATATTACTATCTCGTTTATATTCTAGGAATTATATTCTAGGATTTCTTCAGTCATATAGGTAACTATTGCTTGCTGTTAATTATACATTATTTATGGCATTTATAGTAGCTTTATAGAAAACTGATGATAACCACATATCCCAACACTTATAAAACAGACTAGGTTTCCCGTCCTGAAACGCCACTATTCTTTCCATATTGCATATTACATTCATACGCCTGGTTAATTCGCTAAATGATGGTATTTCTTTTGATTTCCATAGTGACGCCAATAGGGAAATGGCGATAGTTGTTAAATGGTACACTATGATTCTTTCATCAGAAGTAAGAACTTCTAAACCCACCCCCAATAAAACTAATTCTGGCTTTAACTCAAATGACCGTTTTATTATGTTTTGTACCAACTTTTGTAGTTGAGCCCAGAATCCCACAAGTTTTGAACAAGACCAAAATATATGAAGTAGAGTTCCTTTGTCCTTTCTACATCTCCAACATAAGCTTGACAAAGTGGGGTATATTCGTGCTAACTTTGCTGGAGTATAATACCATTTATATAAAATTTTTCTTCTAATCTCCATGTGTGACGCACATTTAGACAGCTTTGTCATAATTTGAAAGGATGCTTCCCATGTATCATCATCTATCTCCACTGCCAGATCATTCTCCCATTGTTTAAATTGGGGGAGGGATTGGGACATTGATAATTTTTCAATTTGTTTGTATCCCAGGCTAATGCCTTTTGCTAATTTTGTAGGATGAAAAAAGGTTAAATCAAATAATGTTTTTGACGTTTTATTATCTTTTAAGATATTTGAAATGACATGTCGTAGGCGTAAATATTTGTAGAAGTCATGAGTTGGGATTGAATATTTAGATTTAATCTCCGAAAATGCCCATAAATGATCACTTTCCCATATATCTGCAATTGTATTGACCCCCATATCAATCCAATTCTTAAAATCCAAATCCGACACTAGGTACGATATCCACTTAAGAGGTAAGTCTTTCACTTTCAATGTAAGGACAGGAATATTATTAGTGTAGTGTTCCCATCTGTTTAGACCCGCTATGGATGTACAGAATGTCGGCTGAGGCACTTTGCATTTTAACGTTATCGCCCATAATTGTGCTGCCATTGGAATGGAAGGGAAAGCGTCACTTTCCATTTGTATCCAATGTTTAGGGGAGGATTGTATCAACCATTGTCTGGTTTGATCTAGGATAGCTGCATCATAGTAATTGGCTATGCATGGTAAGCCCAATCCTCCTTTCTTTTGATGGCGGTATAAGATTTTTGTCGCTACTCGGGGTCTTCCATATAACCATACATATTTATTTATTAAACTTTGTAACTTTTTTAAATAAGCTCTTGTGACAAGGATCGGGACGTTCCTAAAGATATATAGAATTTTGGGCAATACCATCATTTTTATAGCCGCCACTCTTCCTACCCAGGAGATATACATTTTAGCGTAAGTAATTAGTTCTTTTTCAATGTCTTCTAGTAAAGGGACGTAATTTAGATGGAAAAGTTTAGAAGTTGGGAAACTCAACTTTATGCCCAAATACGAGACATGATCCGTTGCCCACTGAAAGGGAAATTCAGATTTGATTTTTTCCAGCAGGTCAGCTGGTATATGCATACCTAGAATTATTGACTTGCTAGCATTAAGTTTGTAATACGATATAATGCTAAACTTGTTCAATAAGGACTGGACTGCCCTAAGTGATTCAAGCGGGTTTGTCAAAGCAATTATCACGTCATCCGCAAATAACCCAATTTTATGCTCTTGGGCGGCTATTCTGATACCCCGTATACTTGCTGACGCCCTTATACTTTCAGCTAGGGGTTCCATAACAAGTGCAAATATTAAGGGTGATAATGGGCACCCTTGGCGGGTGCCATTCGTAATTACGAATGGCGATGATGTGTATCCCGACATGGACACAAATGCAGAGGGACCGTTGTAGAGAGCTTTAATGCTTGTTATAGCCATGGAGGAAAAAACAAATTTTTTAAGGACTTCTTCAAGATAGCCCCAGTGGACTCTGTCAAACGCCTTCTCTGCGTCCAAAGAAAGGAGCAGAGAAGGCGTTTGAGTTCCCTCCACATGATTAATTAAATTTATAAAACGTCTCGTCCCATCATAAGTGACCCTTCCTCTAACAAACCCCACCTGATCTTGATAGATCAGTTCCGGTAATAATAGGGCCACCCTGTCAGCTATTATTTTTGAATACAACTTAAGATCCGTGTTTAAAAGAGAGATAGGACGGAAATTTGAGGGCCTATCAGGTTCTTTGCCTGGTTTAGGTAGAGTACTTATAGATGCCATCAACATCTCTTTAGGGAATTTACCTGAGGTTTGAGCTATGTTGAACACTTTAACTAAATGCGGTACTAACACAGGGGCATAAACTTTATAATAATCATTTGTCAGCCCATCTGGGCCAGGGGCTTTATTGTTTTTCAGAGAAGTAATTGCTTTCGTTATTTCGGATGCTGAAATTAATTCAGATACTGAATTCGCTTGTTCTGCTTTTAAAGCCGGTAGATTGACTGAGTCAAGAAATTTCTGTATATCTGAAATTTGTGGCTGGGGAGTATTTTTATCTTCCTTCAAATTATATAGAGTATAGTAATACTCTGCCATGACTTCTGTCATGTGTTGTGGGTCAAAGATTTTTGTATTATTTTTATTGACTATAAATGGGATTCTGTTTTGTGCTTCCCTTTTTTTAAGTTGTGCCGCCAATACCTTTCCCGCTCTATTTCCTAATGAATAATGCCTTG
Organism: Engystomops pustulosus; assembly: GCF_040894005.1. NCBI lineage: Eukaryota > Metazoa > Chordata > Amphibia > Anura > Leptodactylidae > Engystomops > Engystomops pustulosus. Next base: position 62,070,158 of record NC_092411.1, read on the forward strand.
CTTTCATTTTATTGAAAGCTTTTTCATATTTATACAGATCTAGTTCTTTTAGTTGCTGTTGTAGTTCAGCTATCATTCCTATTCTATGTTGACATATTGAGCTTTTGTTTAGTGCATGGAGAAGCGTCAATGCAGATAAAATATGCAGGCGTTTTTCCTCTGTTATCTTCCTGTTTTTTGCTCCTATATTTTTAAAATGCCCTTTCATATGCATTTTGTGTGCACACCATAACATTTCATCCGATACCTCATTATTGTCGTTGTCCGCAAAAAACTCTTTTAATGTGGATAAGGTTTGCTCTTTAAATGCTTTATGGTGTAGTATATAATTAGGAAGTCTCCATTGAGCTAAGCGAGGTTTTTCATATTGTTCCTCAATTTCCATATGAATAGGGGCATGGTCAGACCATGATATTGTGTCTATTTTAGACTGTTTGATCCTTGCAAATAGCATGTGATCGACTAGAAATAGGTCTATCCTCGAATACGTTTTATGTGGATGTGAGTAGAAAGAGTAATCCCTTTCTTGGGGATGCTGCAATCTCCAAACGTCCAGTAACGCCTCTCCATGCACCAATTCAAATAGTTCTGAACCACTATCCTTGTTTGCTGGTTTAGTGCTATCCATTGTAGGCCACATAGTCATGTTAAAATCCCCTGCTAGGAGTACCGAACCTTTTTTGTGAATATTGATCTTAGAAAAAATGGATTTATAAAATGCAAGCTGTTTAGTATTCGGAGCATATATTGACACAATTGTATATATAATATTATTAATAGAGCATATTAGTATTACATAACGACCTTGTTTGTCTATAATATTGTCTATCATAGAGAAAGCTACTGATTTCTTAATCGCTATTAGGACACCTCGTTTTTTGTCAGTTGCTGGAGCTACAAAAATATGTGGGTATTGTTTGTGATGCAATCTAAAGATATCCTCATGGTTAATATGTGTCTCTTGAACACAGAATATATCTGCTTTCAAATCTACAGCTTCCTTCCACATTCTAGACCTTTTATAAGGGCTATTTAGCCCTTTAACATTTACTGAAGTAATCCTTAACCCCATAATGGATCCATATGCATTTCAGATTACACCATCCTAGAATCATGACATTTACTGTGTATTCAAACCACACTACAATCTGAGCTTGCCTGTAAAATACAAAAACATAAACCAAAAAACATTTCTTTAAAATAACCGCTGTGACGTATGTCACATAGTGAACAGAGGAAAAATCCCTATGAGGGATTTTGACAGGGGGCAGATCGTGTATGTTGAGTGCTCAACGACCAACAAAACACCGTACCCGACCTATAATTAACTATTTCACCAACCGGGTATTTTCAAGTAACGATCTAATGTCCTTTCAGGAGACAACTTCAGGTTCTTGTGACAGTGGACCATTCTTCTTCTACTCGGTGAGAATTCGGGGCCTTTGGTGGATCAGGACCTCCTTCCTTTCTCAATAGCCCCCACTCCTGTATGAGTTGTTGAAGCTTCATCGGACTGTTAACAACAATCTTCCTGCCATCTTTGCTTACTATCAATTTAACGGGGAACCCCCATTTGTATGGGATATTGTGTGCTCTCAAAATTTTAGCAGTTTCTTGGAATTCCCTTCTTCGGGCTAAGGTAGCCGCTGACAAGTCCGCATATAGAGAAATGTCTCTAAATCGTTCAGGCAGGACTTCAACTTCTCTTGCAGCTTTCATCAACTTGTCTTTGAAATGGAAGAAATGCAGGCGCGCAATTACATCCCTAGGAACCGAAGGAGGGAGCTCCTTAGCCTTAGGTAGTCTATGGACTCTATCAATGAGGAGGTCCGCTTGAGGGGTGCCCGGAAGAAGGATTACAAACAAATCTGTCAGAAACTCCTCTAAGGCTTCAGGCTTAACTGTTTCTGGAATTCCGCGGAACCTGACATTGTTCCTGCGGGACCTGTCCTCCATGTCAGCCACTTTTAGTCGCAGGCTTTTCACCTCCTCTTCCAAATTGTTGCTGAGGTCCACCAGCTCGTTATGCGCAGAGGTGAGTTCCGCCATTTTAGATTCCACGTGCGCAGTGCGTTCCCCCAAAACTACACATTCGCTTTGAAAGGTCTGCAGTGCAGATTGTATATCATGGTGTAGGGAAGAACGTAACTCTCCCATAAGCGTCTTTAATAAATCTTCCGACACTGGTCTAAATATCGGGGAGTCTGCAGACAGAGCTAGAGGGGTATTGTGCTGCTGGTGGCTCACCTGCTGCGTCACATGCTTCCCGGAGGAATAGTGATCTGGAGAGCTCGTCGGCGTCTCCCGGTCTCTTGGGTCTAAGCCTCTCAGGTCCCGCTGGGAGGTTAGTGCTGGAGATGAAGCCTCTGATGAGAATCTTGAAGGTCCCGGGGATCTCGCGGGTTGAAATACTGGCGCTTCAGCTCCCACGCCACCGCCGCCATTTTGCGATCTCGTGCACGGAAAGAATTCCGTAAGTTTTGTGGGACCCGTCTTCTTTTTAGCTCTTCCCATGCTGTAAGTTAGAAGTAAGTCTCTAATGTTGCCGAAATTACCGAAAATCCTCGGTAGAATAGCCGCAGTGTGCTGGTTTAAGGTCGGGAAACACGGAGCTCAAAGAGACACGTCTCACTCCATGCGCTGCCGGCCACGCCCCCCTCTACTATATCCTTTTTATACACTGGTGCCCAAAACTGTACACAATATTCCATGTGTGGTCTGACCAGGGATTTTTATAAGGGCAAAACTATGTCTTTATCATGAGAATCTATTCCTCTCTTGATACATCCCATTATTTTATTTGCTTTAGCAGCAGCCGCCTGGCTCTGGTCACAAAAATTAAGTTTACCATCCACCAATACCCCCCAAGTCCTTTTCAGCTCCAGTTTTACCAAGTAATTGACTGTTTAGAACATAATTATACCTTTTGTTTCCCTGGCCCAAGTGCATAACTTTACATTTATCTACATTAAACCTCATCAACCATTTGTCTGCCCACTCCTCAAGCTTCCACAAATGCCTTTGAAAAGTCCAGATATACAACATCCACAGCGTCCCCCAGATCCAGTCTTGAACTTACCTCCTCGTAGAAACCAATCAGATTAGTCTGACAGGACCGATCTCTTATAAACCCATGCTGACGCTGGGTTATAAGGTTGTGCACAGTGAGATACTCCAGGGTAGCATCTCTAACAAACCCCTCAAATATTTTCCCCACCACAGAAGTTAGACTCATGGGTCTGTAGTTTCCATGATCGCTTTTTGATCCTTTTTTGTATATTGGTACCACATTCGCTATGCGCCAGTCCTGTGGAACATAACCAGTCCTCAGTGAATCTTCAAATATTAAAAATAACGGTCTGTCTATCACGGTACATAGTTCATGCAGAACCCGGGGGTGTATGCCATCTGGCCCAGATGATTTATCTATCTTAGTGGTTGCGAGGCGGCGCTGTACCTCTTCCTGGGTTAAACTGTTGTCATATCAAAAAGAATTTACATTATTCCTCATTGTGTCTTCCACCAGGGGATTTTCCTGGGTAAAGACAGTTGAGAAGGCGACATTCAGTAGATTGATCTCCTTCCACCATGACCCCCATGTTATTTCTAAGGGGACCCACACTCTCTGTTTTTAGTTTCTTATCATTTATATATTTGAAAAATAATTTGGGATTATTTTTGCTCTCCCTGGCAATATTTCTCTCAGTCTCTATTTTTGCGGCCTTTATCTGCTTTTTACATGATTTATTTTTCTCTCTATAATCCTGTAATGCCTCATCACTACCTTCATGTTTTAGCACCTTAAACGCCTTATCTTTCTCGCTTATTGCTTTCCTTACTAGACTAGTTAGCCACATTGATTTTTAAAATGCTTTATTAATGAAATAAATTACATAGTTTCGTACCTTCACTAACACATTCACAGGAAATGTCATTTATAAATACTAGTTTGAGGTACATATACACAGAAAACATCAATTACATCATCAGATCTTCCATCTAACTTATCCCAACCTCCCCCCCCCCTCCCACACCCCTTGCTGGGCTTGACCGGGAAGAAAAAAAAAAACAAAAAAAAAAAAAAAACCCCGGACCGTCAACAATTCCATTGGTCCCATAATTCATTAAGTTTTCTGCCCTTTCTATATCGTTTTTCATATAAACATTTGTATGACCTAATACGTTCTACTAAATTTTGCCATTCCCTTATCGATGGAGCCCTATCCTTTTTCCAGTGCTTTATGAGCACCAGCCTTGCTAAGAACAGGGCCTTTAGAATCAGTTCTCGTTTAATTCTAGTTCCTATATTACACGGGATATAACCCAACAGACCAAGAGCAGCAGTTCGTGGAATAGAGCATCCCGACCGAGATTCAGTAGTTTCAAAAACCTCCTGCCAATAATTCCCTATCTCCGGGCAGTCCCATAAGACATGCAGGATATCGGCATCGACTCTATTACATCGCATACAATTGGAATCTTCCTTTAACCCAATCCTAAACATTACACTCGGTGAAAAATAAGTCCTATACAAAATATTTAATTGTGTACATCTGTGATTTAAGTTAATAGTGCTTCTAACTACATTCCTATAAATCTCACCCCATTGTTCTGTAGTGATCCCCATTTACTTTGACTAATGTGATTAAATTCTTGATCAATATAACTCCGCAAAAAACGATATACCTTAGCTAGTTTTTTTGTGGTTTCTCCTGTCTCAAAAATCATTGTGAGTTTCTCACTCCCCTCTATCTTAAACACATCTTTATTTTTTTCCCTTTTGTATGCATGTGAGAGTTGCCAATATCTAAATAAGTCTCTCTCTTTAAGAATACCAGCATCTGCCCAAAGTTGAAAGGGAGGTAATGACCCATTTTTGCCCATTTGCTCCAAAGACGTGATTCCAATATTTTCCCAAAAACACACATCCTCCATGTTACAGAGTTCTGGCATATTAAGATTATTCCACAGAGGTGTAAATTTACAGCCCCCCATAATCCCAAGCAACTTCTTAACTTCCCTCCAGGAGTTTGTCAATAATCTGGCTAGAGGTAGCTTCCTTATACCCAAACTATTGAGTTGTCCTGACTCTAATAAGGCGAAGATGGAGGTGAAGCTTTTCCCGATCAAATTGGCTAGTATCTCAGAGAGCCCACTTACTTTATTTTCCCCTATAAATTGAATCTGGGTGGCCAAGAAGTAGTGAAAGAAGGAAGGCAAAGAGAGACCTCCCTTGCTCTTATCCCTCATTAAGGTCTCTTGTTTGATGCGCACCTTTTTCCTTCCCCATAACAATTTGTTAATACTAGCCCGAATAAAGCCAAACCATTTCTTATCCAACCAACATGGACAATTGCACAATATATAGAGAATTTGGGGCATTAGTATACTTTTAATCAATACAACCCTCTCCGCTCGACTCAGCGGCAGGGAGTTCCAGATATTGACTTTATGTTTTACTTTTGTCAGGAGAGGAGTCACATTCAGTGTCATATAATCGCTAATATTGGCACTGACTTTTAACCCCAAATAGTCCAGGGATTGGGCGACGTTTAAACCAAGGCATTCCACATTACTCATCGTATCCTTATCGAGGGGCATCAAAATCGACTTCTGGACATTAATCTCGAAGCCGGAGTATCTACCGAACTCGTTGATCACCCTCAAGACCTTTGGTAATGACGTCCCTGAATCTTTCAAACAAAGCAAAATATCGTCGGCATAGAGTATAATCTTATCGGTTGGGCCACCCATACCTGCTCCTGCGATTTCCTCGCAGGCCCTAACTTTTATTGCCAGAGGTTCAATAAACATAGCGAATAGCAAGGGGGACAGAGGGCATCCCTGTCTAGTTCCCCTTGTTAAGGAAAAAAAAGAGGAGAAATCGCCATTTATTTTGATACATGCTTTGGGGGTAACATAGAACAATCTAACCCACTCAACAAAAATATTACCCAGTCCAAATCTATGTAGCACTTCCCAGAGAAACTCCCACTCCACCCTGTCAAATGCCTTAGAGGCATCTAATGACAGGATGGAGCGGGCCTCACCTCTCCCCAACTGCATATTCAGAAAGAGCCGCCTAATATTTGTACTAATATGTCGGCCTCCAACAAAACCCGTTTGATCGCTGTGTACTAAAGTGGGCACTACCATTTTCAGTCTATTTGTCAGTACTTTAGCTATCAACTTGGCATCAGTATTCAAGAGTGAGATCGGGCGGTATGAGTCTCCCTCTATTGGGTCTTTATTTTTTTTTTTAATCAGGGCAATACCGGCCTCATACCAGGACTCAGGAAGCCTACCTGTAGCCTGTGACTTGTCCCATACCTCAACCAGAAATGGGAGAAGGATAGAGCCAAATCGATCATAAATCTCTAGTGGTAACCCATCCAAACCGGGAGAGGTACTACGCCTAGATGAAAGTAGTGTCTCCTCCACCTCCTTAACTGTAATCGGGAGGGAAAGTTGCTCCCTTTTTTCTACTTGTAATTTCGGGATACGAATACCATCCAAGTACCGTTTTATCCTGTCAACAGTCACATTCAGGTCAGAGGAATAGACATTTTGAAAAAGCTGTAGAAATACAGCCTTGATCTCGCTCTGGCTATGTACGACTTCTCCAAAATAGTTCTTAATCGCCTCTATTCTATTCGAGTCCTGCTGTTTCTTAATTTTCTGTATAAGCCTTTGAGATGATGTTCCGCACTCACAGTGTGCAGACTGGCCCAAGAAGAATAGTTTTTGCATAGCTTTATTGGATAGGAACGTATTATACTTCTCTTGAGCCTGTTTATAGCTATCTAGGGAGCTTTGCAACCTTTTCTCCTGGAAGGCCCTCTCCCTCATACTAACTTCTTCCTTTAGTTGCCTTTCTTGTTTTGAGAACTCTTTTCTAAGAAATATAACTTCAGAATTTAATAACCCTCTCAAACACGATTTTAGCGTGTCCCACAACAAACCATAATTATCGGCTGATCTATTTGAGGCTATAAAGTGACACATTTCTTTCTTTATTTTATCTTCATTCGTTATCAGGGACAGCCAATGTGGATTGATTCTCCAGAATCTACGTGGGGTCTCGATTGAACCGGATAATTCCAACACCAGGGGAGAGTGGTCTGAAACTAAGCGGTTATCATATTTCATTTTTTTTATCCATCCCCTAGCCGAGTCGTTTGCCAACGCAAAATCGATTCTAGAGAAGGTATTAAATGAACGGCTAAAACAAGAATATGCGGACTGATCTCCATACAGTGACCTCCAAACATCTATCCATCCCACTTCTTGACAGAATCTGGCAAAAGGGGTATCCCCTACTCCTAAATTCCCCAACTGGTTGTTTCGTCTCCTTCCTGTTCGGTCCTGTCTGTCAGAGAATACAGAATTAAAATCACCGATGGCTAACACGGGACACTCACCCACTTTCTCAGCAAACAGTAAAAGCTTTTTCAGGACCTCGTACCTAAAGGGAGGGGGTATATAAATTCCTGCTACTACACATTTAGTGCCCTCCAAGATGCCAAAAAGAAAGACAAATTTCCCATCTACGTCACACTGTGATTCAAGCACTTTGAATTTGATTGATCTATGTATCAAGAAGGTGACTCCCCTGGCAAACGAAGAGAACACTGAGCTATAGATCTGGTTTGCCCATCTTTTTTGGATTCGGGATAGAGACTCATCGGTAAGGTGTGTTTCCAGCAATATTACAATTGCGGGAAGTTGTTTACATATATAATCAAAAATAATGCATCTTTTCTTGCGGTCATTCATCCCTCTTATGTTCCAAGAAATAATCCTAGTACCCCCCATTATTCAAGAAAAGACAAAAAAAAAAAAAAAGGGCCCCTTCCAGTTCCAGCAACCTCCCCCCCCCATCCCCACCATACCCCCCTCCCCTCCCCCAAGGCTCCCCCCGCCCACCGCCATGTCCTACCGTGGTAGAACTCCTCCTTCTAGAGCTACTTACCCGCCCCCACCGCCCCCCCCCTCCCAGCGCCGACTACCTGCAACAATTGTAGCATGATAACTATTGTTCACAATCCCTTTAAATCCATCCATTCAGATGCTTGTTCCGGAGAATTAAAAAAATGGGATTGGTTCTGATATAAGACTTTTAGCTTCACCGGATACATAAGGGAATAAATAATACCCTTCTCTCTCAGTCTTTTCTTCACCTCAGTAAAACTTTTCCTTTTCTGTACTGTGTCACGGGAGAAATCAGGGTACACTGCAACTTTCACTCCTTGAACTTTGAGATCCTCATGGTCTCGGGCTTGTCGTAGTATTATATCCCTATCCCTAGAAAGGAGAGTTTTACATATAATGGTTCGAGGGGTGTTACCGGGGACTTTTAAACTCGATGGTATTCTGTGTGCCCGTTCTATTTCAAAATTGTCAGAGAGGTGCTCTTTGCCTATTTTTTCCAGGAGCCATTCTTTAACAAATTTAACTGTATTCTCCCCTTCTGCTTTTTCTGGGACCCCTATTAATCTCAGGTTGGCCCTCCTAGACCTATCTTCCATGTCTGCCAATCTGGTTTTTAAAGTCACATTCTCCTTTTCGAGGGCAGAAATTATCTTCTTTATTCCACCCACTTCCTTTTCCACTTTTGATATTTTTTCCTCTGATGCTTTCTGTTTCTCCCTGACTTTGTTGAGATCCTCTCTGAGACGGGAGACGTCACCTCTCAGAGCCCCTACTTGATCGGTTAATTCTCCGATCGCACTACTACAGACTTTGATGGAAGCTAAGATTTCTTTCAGCATTTCATTCTCACTACCTGTCATTTCTACCTCTGTTTCTTCCCCCTCTAATACAGTGTGTTTTGACCCTTGTGATTTATTCTTCGGGTCTTGACCCTCATTACCTTGATTTTTTAAAACTGTACGAGTTTTAACCGAAGGAGATTTCCAAAGTTTGTCTATTTTGGTTAAATTGTCCCCTTTGCATGTAGCCCCTTTCTCTTTTGGGGATACTGAGCCTAGGGACTTCCTCGCTGAGTTTTTTGGTGGCATGATACAGCTGCTTTCTGAAACTAACAGCTCTTTTTAACCGACCTCTGCTCTATCACCTGGCAAAGGCACAGATAATGGTGGACCCAGTACACGCTAGGGGCAGGTACAATTATACCATTCTCACAGGCTAGTGGGAAAAGAAAGCAGTAGATTAAGGAGAAGTCGGCTTCACAGTAACAAATTCTAACATAAACACCATTCAGTTACTCATTCATAAATGTTGTTAGCAATCGCTTCTGTTAGTCTTGGTTAATATAAGCCATAATAGTCCAGCTTAAACGTGGTCCAGTGTCCCAAAAGCAAGACGTCTTAATAAACAGTGTTCTTCAAGTATAACCTATTGGTTCTGGGTCGAAACTAAAGTTCGGGTTAGAATGACCCTGCTCACGATTCCAATCAGGCTAAAATTAGATGGTGAGGCGGTTCAACCGATCCTTAATGGCCGCCGTGCGACGACCAATTAATATTCCCCTCTCACGGACTGTTCGTCTTAATTTAGTTTAGAAGTCACAATAGAATAATAGAATAAGATACGGCCGAGCCCACTTCATCAGAATTTACAAACAAATCAAGCGGTGCTGTGATGGTAGTATTCTGCGACGCTAAAGCTTAAGCTGTTGGCCTCAAATTTGGGTGTAAAACTCAGCTTTGACCCCCTTTCTGCAGCCATAGGCTATTAAACTCAGGTTAGAGATTTATAAATTACAGTCCCAATCTCAGGGTTGGGGCGGGCCAGTTCGCAGATGGACGGCACAAAAGAACTCAAAGAACACAAAAGAACACAGTTCACAGATCACCCTTTCATTAATAGGCAGTCTTCGATGGTGAAAAAGTATTAATATGAGGTGCTGTGATGCAATTTTAAACCCGGCAGGGTTTCCAGCTTGCCTTGAATCACTGGTTATTAAGCTGCAGTTAGTAAGGGGTTATTTCAAGCTTATAGTTAGTAAAACAGATTCGTTAACCAGAGCTGGTGCGTTAGTTATTAAGCCAATGGATACTAAGAACGGTCTCACCCATCAGAGGAGTAGAAAATCCAGGCTTCAGGCAAAACATTCCTGGGGCTGGTCTAGGTATGGCGTAGGCTGGAACATCTCAGACTCGCATCCTGCAGACCGGTCGCAGCGACTCCTGAAAGGAGGACCCTGAACACATCGCTCCCACGTAATGTCCGGTGCTCCTCCACGTGGGACCGCGCGACTCCGGATCAAATGGGCAATCTGGACGAATCTCCAGAGCTTCAATTGAGCTCGTCCGGCTCCTGCAGCGCGAGGCTCGGGGGCTCCGGACCAGAAGAGGATCTAAGCAGGTCTCCAGCGCTTCAGCTAAGGTCGTCCAGCTCCTGCAGCGCGAAGTTCAGGGACTCTCACTCCCCGCGACGCGCTCCTTAACACTTGCCCGCTCCACGTGGACACCCGTGGCGGCTGTCCTGGCAGCGTCTACCAGGGGAAGCAATCATCCTCCGCGAGCTAGTCAGCGCTGGAATGTCGGGAGGGCGGCCCGACGCTGTGCGGCATGACTACGTCATGCCGTGACGCTCTCCGCATCAGACTAGTTAGCCACATTGGCTTTTTCTTGTTCCTCTTATGCTTTTACCCATAAGGTATGTGTTTCTCACAGGACTTTTTCAGAATATATGAGAAAAAGTACCATTTTGGGGGGGGGGGCTTTTGTCTTTGAGAAATTGAAGCTCACAGAAGTATTGGCTTTGATTGGTTGGGCAATTTTTTTGTTAATTTTACCTGCTTTTGGAAGCTGCCCACCGCATGGCATGGAATATAAAATACTGACACTTGGTACAGTCTGTTGAACAGAAAATAACCCTTCATAAATCTCTGCACATGATAAAATGAAATAATGTATGCAGTCTTTGAAGCAAGCAACAATCTGAGCACCCCGTGCATGATCAAGCCCCTGGTGAACACAACATGAGTCACAGTGAATGACACAAAAAAAACCATGGAGGCATCCAGCTCTCTCAGCTGCTTCAGTTTTTAAACCACCACTTTTAGAGTGATAAGGCCCCCTGTGTATCAAAAAATGGAGGATATAACACCACCACAAACATCAACAGGACTGTCCACACCATCCCAGTGAAGTGTACTTTACAGCCACAGTAGCAAAATTACTGGCATTTGTAAAGCTACCATTCTGGAAAGCTTTAAAAATCTTGGCTGTCCTACATTACATAATTCTCAGCCTTAACTACTTTTCTGGGCATGCCATTCCCACCCTCTTTAACTGCCCCCTGGGTTATCTTAGTGATGGCTAGGCCTCAGGCAGAAATCCTATGACACATATACTTCCACTACCAAGGATTGCTGAACATTACTTCTTGCCACTTCTTAGCGGCTGTTTGGCTTCGGAGGTTGTGGGTGCCAAACCCACAGATTTCGTTATGGACTAGAATTTGGCGTTGTGGGTTTGCTCATCGTTAGTTGTCAACAGTTATAAGTCTTTTTTATCAGATCATAGGAAAAGAAAGTAATTTCTGAAGTATGTACATAATTAAAAAACAATGGGGCACTATGTGCAGTTTGCTGTGTATAGTGCAGAGTACACCAATTTTTTTTAGGTGTACCTTTAACAAAGGGCGTACAACACTTTCCTGTAGGACTTTGCATGTTAAATCTGACTGAGCACCGGAACACCACCTTCAGTGCAGATATTTGTGTTGCATGAAGAATAGTGCAGCTGCGCCACAAAAGGGTCGCGTGTGACACATATGTGTCGCGGACCCATTTTAAATACCCGCGCAGGTAGCGTGCACTAGAAAGAACGTGCAAAGTCCTACAGAAAACTGGCACATCTCTCACAAGCAGAGACACAGACGACCTTTTTGAACTATGGTGCCTCTAACAGAGCTGATATACAGGTCAGTGGATGAGCATCTGTTCTGACTAATAGTTTTGATGATAAAGAATATACACATTAAACAAAGATTAGTGAGGCTCAGTAAGACACCAAACTTCATAAAACTGGAACTTAATAAGTCTGTATAAAATAGACAATGGGGGTCAATTATCTTTAGTCAGGACCATTGTTTGGTCTCTTATTTTTAATTTTTCTGGGTTTAGGTTTTAATTTGATATATTTGATAAATATAGATATATTTGGGTTTGATGATTACTGTGACTTTTAGGTAGAAAGATAAACTAAGTGAAATAAAAGTTGCAGCTAATTTTTCTGGGCAGGTGAAAAAGATGCAAATTTTGGACAAAAACCCCCCCATAATTATAGGAAATAAAATGTATTCCTAACATAATCAACCCCCAATGTGTTCATAAATTCTCTCCATTGTGTGATTCTAACCTTTATGTACCATAAATGTATGCTTCTTAGTGTTAAGCATAGGCTTGCAGTGCTGTATATGGGTGGCAGAAGGCACCAAGAGGTTAATGCAACACTTAGGCCTGTTCCACACTTGCGAGTGTGATGCGATGAACTCGCATCACACTCGCAACACATGCTGCCGGGAACGCATGGCCCGAACGTTGCACACCGGGAGTGAACTGACATGCTGAGTTCACTCCCGGTGGGCAGCGTTCGGGCCGCGCGTTCCCGGCAGCATGCGTTGCGAGTGTGATGCGAGTTCATCGCATCACACTCGCAAGTGTGGAACGGGTCTTATCTAGGGTACATTAGAATTATATACAAGAACTGGCTTCTCCCTTATAAAGCTGGATATTATAAAAGAACTCACAAATTTATTACGTTTTATGCAAAAATTCTTTCTGCTTATTCCAACTGTAATAATATTTTATTTGCTTTTTGTCTTTTTATTGTCACTTTGGAAAATCACCAGGGGTTTTCCTCATTTCGTATAAGATTACTCAAAATTTGGACAATACATCTTTGAAGATATCTTACTCTGAATTGCTTTCAAGTTAATACTACAATATAACTTTTTGAGAGATTTTGCTTTGGCCTACGCATGCATATGGTGAGACTTCCAAAAAATCTCCCTTATAAAAGTCATGCCAATAATTTATTGTGAAATGTAAATGTTGAAGTTTAACTTCTTTACTGTAAACTGTTGAAATAACTGTAAGATTGCAATTTCTAGGATAGTTTGGTAGCAATTACAATGAATTCAAGCTCTCTGGATGCTTTACTTTAGCCCCTGTCTGTAATGATCAGCTGTAAGGTGTCTGAAATTAAGTTTTATTGGTCCAATAACAGCACAACATTTTGAATATCCAATTGTCACCCGGACCTACAAATTCAACTTAAGAACAAACCTAAAGAAGAAATCTTGTCAGTAACCCGGGGACTGCCTGTAAAACCTAAGATGATCTTTTACTTTTAATATCCATTCAGATACCATTGTAGATAGTCATCTAGGTGCACATGCCAGTGGGTGACATCAAAAGTAGACCCTGCTAGTTACCCCTGAGGAAGCCTTGCTACACAATACATAAGGGTTCTTTGGTGATATTCATTACATTTATGTTTCTCAAAGGCTTTTTTTCAGCTGTGGATAATAATATTTTCTGCCATAGCAAAATGAGAGGGGCACACTTACTTGCTCTTTGTGTAATGCTGGGTGTGATGCATTCATAAAGAACATGACCAGAAATCATGAATCTTCTGTCACTTCTCTGAACTGGCCAATCAGAGTTCACAAACTTTTTTGTGGTGCACCTTTAACATAGGGTGTGCGGCACAATTTGCATGTTAAATACAGCACTCTGAACGCCCCCTAATTTGTGTTGCATGGAGGCTAGCACAGCTGTACCACAAAAGGGTCACGTGCAACACAATAGTTGCAGAGACACTTCTTAAATATCTGTGCAAGTCATTTTCACCTGAAAGAATGTGAAAAGTCTGTCAGAAATGCGGTGCAAAGCCCTTAGTAAATGTGCCCCATTGTCTCTACAGGGAGAGTAACTCTTAGAATATTGACCAGTGCCAATATACGCCTAAAACACCTCAATAGCACTAATAAATTCAAGTAACCAAAAATAATTTAATTCATTTTATATGGTACAAATAATCAAATCTAGACATAAACATATTCTAAACATAGAATAAAAACACCCCATTAAAAGAGATACATACTCAAAAACTAGACAGTGTGATAGTCACTGGGCTGGGAGACAATTTTACTTAAAGTCTGTAACAAAGTCCTGGTCCATACATCGTATTACATCGTCAGACAAGTAAGGGGGGTGGGTAAGATAAATGCCATACGATCCAGCACCCCCAAAAAGCACCCCAAAACACTTATAGATCCGACTATTTAATGTAAATAACCATAGTACCCACCAGAGCCCATACTCCACCAGTCCCAGTATCACACTGTCCAAACACCCCCTCTACAAGGAGAGTAACTTTTAGACTATTGGCCAGTGTCACCCTAGTTGGTCTGAATCTTATAAACATTCAGTCTGTTCTGTCTTGTATGATCCCCATAACTAATCTTGATGTCTTCAAAACTAAGTAGACACTAGTTCTAGTTATTTGCTCTTCTGGATTCAATTACTGCTGTCCCAAACTTGAACGGAATCTTGGAACATTCCCTCATTGGGCCAATAATCCTAGTAAGAACTGATTAACTTAGGCTACATTCACACAATGTATGCCCTTCGTACTGTAGTACAGCGGACATACATCAGCGCCGGGAGAGGAGCAGGGGATGTGAGCAGGGGATGTGCTGCACCATACCGCTCCCGTACGGCACCGTGAGGCCATAGAAGTGTATGGGTGATGTATATATACTATATATACTTTGGCCGTATATACGTCCCCCATACGCGTGCGTGAATGTTTCCCTATACAAAGTTTTCATCCGACTATGTTATTACTCTGTAATGTCTTATTTTGTTTGCATATGTACCACATGATCTGTAAAGCGCTACAGAATGTGGTGGCGCTATATAAATAAAGATTTATTATTCGTTATTATTATTATTGGAAAACATTCTCAGCACTTTGTGGCTACAATAGGAATAACCCTGTTTTAAAATGTAACTTTTATTCTTAGTTATATTTTATTGTTTTAAATTGAGGACTTGGTCAGATCATAAATACATAAAACCAATCTATGTTTGTGTGTTTATACTTCATATGAATTTATGGCACATGGATGCTGAGCACACTGGCACACTTGCTTCTTGATTTACTTTACTGGTTTTCATCAAGAAATTCCTGGTGATTGAGAGAGCTGCCATCCTGTGTGATGACTATAGCAATAGAATGAGAGTGAAGGAAGGGTAAATTAATTCAAAGTGCCTCAATGATCCAAGGTTTCCTGCCCTGCAATTTTTCTCTTCTGTGCTGCAGATGTAAAATTATGTTTTAGAGGACCTAGCTGAACTTCTTCTGCCTCCACTTTTTATGTTATGAAATAGATATAAGAAAAACTATTCAAATAACAGACTCTGGAAAACATAACCAGATACAGATAACCTGCGTACATCTTAATGTTGTAATATACCATACTATACATTGATGGTATATGTAAAACTAGAGACTAAAAAACAACTTAAAAAATGAGCATGTTGTCATAAGAATAACAATTGATAAATAAGTTCTTACCTAATAGTCAGGAGAAGTGATTGGTGCCCTTTTAGTGGTTTCTAGGTTTTTACCAAATGTTGTAAAATGGCTCTTTCTCTGCTTCTCTAAAGCTAATCTCTGCTGAATTCCATCTTGCTAGCTAGACAGATGGAACTTCATAGGAATGTCATGTACACTAGAAGTCTATAAATATGGGAGGGAGAGTGAGCAGGAGCTTGGCAAGAACAGTTAGTCTAGATCCACTATTTCAGGGAAAGTTGAGGTTAAATGGGTTGGCCACTCTTTTTACATGTGTTTCCATGTGCCTTTAATGCCTTGCGGATAATCCCTAAATGTTCATTAAATGATTCAGCATTCCTGCAACTTACTTTTATACTGTATGCAGACTCTCCATACATATATGTCTGAGCTCAGCTGAAAAGCAGGAGCTGTAGCTGGAGTGTAATGGCTCATTCTCCATACTCCTCCCCCTTCCTGTCTCTGTCAGTGATGACAGACTGTAAGGAAGCAGATACAATGCGAGATGTCATAGGAATTTTTTAGAACAGAGAGAGTGCAGCTTTGTGTGTATGCAGAGGGCAGCATGGTGAGAACAGGACAAGGCTAAAGCTATCAAGGTAGGCAAATACACAGGTACATATACATGCAGATACATGACTAAAGGAACTGATTTATTGAAAAGTGGCCAACCCCTTAAAGAGATGGATCTTGCAAATGGACAAATTGCTAAAACTTGAGAATACAAGTAATATAATGCCCAGAAATATGTGTTATTTCCCATGTACGCACTCTGTTTTACTGGAGAGTTAGCAGAGTTGTTATTGTTCCACCTATGATACACAGATGACCCATTTATAATATATATATATAATATCTGTGTATGTATGTATGTATGTATGAATATATGTCCGCTAAAGGAATCTGTACCATTGCGTTTACAGTCACCAAATTTTGCACAGCTACTCTTTTTGACTCCATGAATGTCATAGACTAGGTTTTGAGCCAAAATCTTCACTCTGTGCTTTCCAAAATCCACTTATAAACCACCATATACAGGAGCCTTTATCTGCTGCTGCAGTGAGCCGTGATTGGTTGCTATTCTGCCACAGGACATTAATATAAGCTCTGAGCTTTGATTGGTTACTATAGGCAATGAATATAAGCCAGCTTATGTGTGAGGAAAGATGGATAGGGATAGAGACAGACAGGCGGGGAAAGTGAGAGTGAAAGACAAGCAGGCAAGGAGAGTAAGAGATGTGAGAGTGAGAGATGGGCAGATAAAGTGAGAGATGGGCAGAGAGAGTGATAGACAGAGAGACAGGCAAGGATGATGAGTGAGAGACAGGCAATGATAATGAGTGAGAGACAGGCAGAGAGAGAGAATGAAATACAGTCAGGGAGAGTGAGTGAGTGAATGGGAGACAGTTAGGAGAGTGAAAGAGACAGTCAGTGAGAGTGAGTAAGTAAGTGAGAGAGAGACAGTCAGGGAGAGTGAGTGAGGGACAGGCAGGGACAGTGAGTGACAGAGAGACAGTCAGGGAGAGTGAGACATAGAGACAGGCAGGGAGACTGAGTGAGTTAGAGAGAGGCAGAGAAATTGAGTGACAGAGAGACAGTCAGGAAGAGTGAGTGACAGAGAGATAGTTAGGGAGAATGAGTGACAGAGAGACCATCAGGGAGAGTGAGTGACAGAGGAACAGTCAGGGAGAGTTAGTGACAGAGAGACAGGCAGGGAAAGTGAGTGAGTGAGAGACAGGCAGGGAGAGTAAGTGAGAGACAGACAGAGAAAGTGAGGGAGAGACAGGCAGAGAAAGTGAGTGACAGAGAGACAGTCAGAGAAGGTGAGGGACAAAGAGACAGGGAGAGTAAGTAAAAGAGAGACAGTCAGGAAGAGAGAGTGACAGAGAGACAACAAGGGAGAGTGAGGGACAGAGGGGCAGTCAGGGAGAGTGAGTGACAGAGAGACAGGCAGGGAGAGTGAGAGACAGGCAGGGAGAGTAAGTGACTAAGAGACAGTCAGGGAGAGTGAGTGACAGAGAGACAGGCAGGGAGAGTGGGAGACATGAAGGGGGAGAGATAGAGACAGACAGACAGACAGGGAGAGTAAGGGACATAGAGACAGTAAGGGAGAATGAGTGACAGAGAGACAGATAGGGAAAGTGAGTGAGTTTGAGACAGGCAGGGACAGATGGATACACATATAGATATAAAATATTTTGTTATAGCTAAGAGCAGTTTTAGCTAGCCAGACCCCAGTAGTATATAGCCAGACAGCCCTCTGAAGTGTATAGCCAGTCCCCTGTAGTATATAACCAGCCCTCTGTAGTATATAGCCAGCCAGTCCCCTGTAGTATATAGGTAGCCCCCTATAATATATAGCCAGCCCTCTGTAGTATACAGCCAGCCTCCTTTAGTATATAGCCAACCCAGTGTAGTGTATAGCCAGCCCCCTTTAGTATATAACAAGCACAGTGTAGTATGCAGCCAGCCCAGTGTAGTATCTAGCCAGCTCCCATGTAGTATATAGCCAGTCCGCTTTAGTATATAGCCAGCCCAGTGTAGTTTATAGCCAGCCAACCTCCAGTTTGTCCAGCACATAAAAAAATAAACTTACATACTGACTTTCCAGCGGTTCCTGATGCTTGGCGAGGCTCCCCGATGCTCCTGTCCCCGTGGCTCCTCTTCTTTCTTCTCTCTTCTGTACTAGTGGGCAGAGACCCGTCCATGTGCTTCATAGTGAGTGCCGTAAATGCATTGGTCATTACCTCCCCAGTATATAGCCAGCCATCCCCCTGTGTTATATAGCCTGCCAGCCCCATGTAGTATATAGACAGCCGGCCCCAGTGGTATATAACCAACCAGCCCCCTGTAGTATATAGCTAGCCCCCTGTAGTATATAGCCAGCACCCTTTAGTATATAGCCAGCCAGTCCCCTGTAGTATAAAGCGAAACCCCTTTAGTATATAGCCAGCCTGCTGTAGTATACAGCCAGTCTCCTTTAGTATATAGCCAATCAGCCCCGTTTAGTATATAGCTGTAACAGCAGAGAGAAAAAAGAAGAAGTTAATTTTTTTACTCATGTATATGCTGAGGTGGGGTTTTTCAGCACATTTTTTTGTGCTAAAAAACTTGGCTTATACACAAGTATACACGGTAAGTGTTCCTGGTTAATCATGCTTGACTTTCATGGTAGATTTCCTTTCATACTAGAAAAATTGGCAAAAATTTGGGCATATTGTTATAATGTTTACTGTATCATCTCTATGCTGATGATACCTAACTATATATACTTCTGCACATAACATCACCCCTGCCTTACTTCTGAACACTAGTGATTGTCTCTCTGCCATAGCCAACATCATGTCTTTTCTCTTCTTGAAACTTAAACTTTCTAAGGTTGAACTTGTTTTCTTTCCACCATCTACTAACCAACCCAACCGTAACCTCTCCAACTGGGTCTGTGGAATCACCATTACCTCCGACCTCTCATTTGAACCGCATATCGGCCCACATTTTTTAAATTGCATGTGCCAGTTTTCTGTCTGACTTTGCACGTGCTTGCACATGTATTTATAAAGTGTCCAAGACACATTTGTCATACCCGACACTTTACAAAATTCTGCAAGGAAAGGAGTGTATAGTTGGACCATACGCCACATTTATCAAGCAGTGTCCAATAGAAATATGTCACACACTTTGGGGCAGGTGTATTATCGTATTTGCGCCAAAAAAAGCCAGGATTTCAGGTTTTTTTGGCGCAGAATTGTTGCGGATCATTTAGAATGAGTTTGCGCTAGAAAGAACAGATGGTTCAGACTAACCCGACTCCTCCGTTTTTTTTCTGCAAGTGGACGTGGCCTAACTTTTCCACATTATCCGTCACATTTATGTGTATTTTGTCTGCATTTTTGGTGCAAATTTTGGCGCACAATAGACCAGGAAAGAAATGGTCAGAGAGCAAAATTAAGGCGCAGTCCATGTAAGATTTTTGCGCACAGCCCGATGTATTAAAGTGGCGCACGACTGTCTACCCATTTATTACTAACAGCCGTGCACCACTTTAATACACCGGGCTGTGCTTTCCGGAGACTGATCTCCGATGCCCTAGAATTAGTAATTCCCCCTTTGTGTTAAAGGTGCACCAAAAAAAAGTTGGTATATTGGGGCAGATTTACTTACCCGGTCCTGTCTCAATCCAGCGGCGCGTTCTCTGTGGAGGATTCGGGTCTTCCGGCGATTCACTAAGGTAGTGCGCCTGATGTCCACTAGGTGACACTTTTTTAAAAAAAATACGGCGGTTTTTCCGAATCCGTCAGGTTTTCTTACGGCCACACCCCCGATTTCCGCCACATGCATGCCGGTGCTGATGCGCCACAATCCGATCGCGTGCGACAAAAACCTGGGGCAATTCAGGGTAAATTGGCGCAAAACGGTAATATTCGCGACGGAAAAACACGATTTGGGCCCATAGTAAATGACTCCAACTGTGTCGGAGCAGTGCAGGGAGTGCCAGATTCATGAAGAACGTGCACCACAATTCATGAATCTGGCGCACCTTGAACACAGGCTAGGTGCAGTTTTTTTTTGATAAATGTGAGTCAATGGAGCACATTTACTAAGGCCCTCGTGCCAGTTTTCTGTCACACTTTGCACATTCTGTTTGGTGCAAACTGCTTCCACAGGTATTCAAGAATTTTTTCGCGTCATAATTGTGTCACATGTGACCCTTTTGTGGTGCGGCTGCACTAGGCATCAGGTGACACAAATTATAAGGCGTTCGGGTGCTCACTCGGACCATGCACCAGATTTATCATGCAAAGTCGGATAGAATTGTGTTGCATTCCCTATATTAAAGGTGCACCAAAAAAGTTGGTGAAAACTGTCAGAGCTCCAGAAATCATGAATCCAGCGCATCCTGCACAATACACAGGCAAATTGCATTTAGTGCAGTTTGCTCTGTTCTCAGTAAATGTGCCAGAATGGGGCTCAGTTACTAAGGGTCGCAGATCACACTTTCGTCAGACTGTTTGCCTTTTTCAGGGATTACATGGCTTGCACAGGTATTTAACTAGTGTCTGTGCTGGGTTATTGGCGCATGCGATTGATTTTTGGCGCAGGGGTGCTGCCTTACATGCAACACAATTTAGGGGGCGTGCCGTTGGACAATCTGACTGATTCGGACTGAGCGTGGCAATTAACTTTCAAATTGTGTTGCAGGCCCAAGCACATGCACCACAAAAAAGAAGCTGAACTCCGTCGGACCTGAGCGGGGAAGCGACACATGCAGGATATCGGGCGCAAGATCTTAGTGAATCGCAGCACAGCGCGTTGGAGTCGCACAATGCACTTTCTCTGAACTCAGGGGATGGGATAAGTAAATATGCCCCAATGTTTTTTTATTTCTGTATAAACTACACATCTGGTTTTGGATCATAGTTACTGGTGCAAAACATTGACAAAAACAATGTGGTGTGCTCTCTGGTTCCAAACAGCAGGCCTTATATGCTGATGTTTGCAGCCCATGTGTCATTGGCATATAAGGTCAACTGCTGTAGAGGCTTGGATAATGTGATATACACTGACGGATTTGCCTTTTTAAGTCTGGTGAGTGCTGAAATCTGTTAAATTATTTCTATAAATGGATGATGCGCGAGCAGACACAAATATCCTGCTAATGCCAATTTAAATAATTTATAAATTTATTTTCTCTCTGACTGAAAGTCAATGGAGGAAATTTTAATGAGGAAAATTCTAGCATTTCTTTTGCTGGAATCTGAATTGCTGTACCTTATTCCAAATGTATCAAATATTACATTTTGATAATTTGGACACAATACTCATGTCATGGCTCTAAGTCCACTAATTGTATCCCATCCCTACTGAGGTGAGATTGGAACAATTTGAGCAAACATTTTTGGCTCAAATAAGTTCACAATGTTGCTAAAAATGCAGAGCCTAAGGCCCCTTTCACACTTGCGATGCAGATCACGTCAGAGTCTGATCAGGGTGCGATCAGGGTTTGGTCAGTTAAAAAAATGTGCATTTTGCATCAGAGTGCAATCAGTTTTCAGTCAGAGTTTGTTCAGTGTCTCAGTTTTTCACGCACGTTTTCAATGCAATTTCAATGCGTTTTTCACGCGCAGAAAATGCACATGAAATGGACTTAGGACTGAGCTCTATCTTTTCTATGGCAATGGATGTGTGAAAAACGCATTGCACTTGCATTGCACTTGCAAGTGTCTCAGAGTGCAATGCGTTTTTGATGCATCTCCATAGACTCGTATGGTGCGTTTTTCACGTGCGTGACTTGCAAAAGTAGAGCATGTCGAGATTTAAACGCGCGTTAAAAAACGCGCGTGTGTGCGTGAAAAACATTGCGAGTTTGAAAAGACCCATTGGTTACAATAGGTCAGAGTGCAATGCAAGTTCTGCGCGCCAAAAGCATGCGCAGAAAACGCACGTGAAAAACGCAAGTGTGAAAGGGGCCTAAGAATTTCTTCCAATTAGATTTTTACATGTTGGAAGTGGTCAGAGGTCTTTCTTCTTACTTTTTCATATCCAGCATTATATAGGCCCCATGTGGTGAAAGTAAATTTTTCTGATGTTACATGAAGCATATTCATATAACAATAACCATAATTGTGACACAAAGAGAAGTTAAAAAGTCAGGCCCCTATTAGCAACCTTGGGCCTGATTTACAGGAATGTATGGAGGCCCGTGATCAGGTCACAGAAGCTGTGGGGGGATTCTGTGGCCTGTGACCTGTCTCACCTCACCGTGACTAAGCTGGGCGTCGGCCATGCATAGTATAGGACATTTACTTTTTTATGCTGCAGTATGGTGGCGGCCTCTCCGCTTATAATGGAGAGTTGTGGGCTGTGGCCTGGGTGGGCGTATATTCATGTGCATGAGGCCATAGGCAGGAATGCCAGCGAGCACCAAACATTAAACATATCTCCTGGAGACTAAATGTGCCCAAAACATGTAGAAATCATAAAAAAAACCTTAAATTGTATGTAAGATGATGAACCACTGCATGAAACAAAACATTATCACTGCCATGCAGACACAAAAAAGAGACTAAGGGGACAGCAGGAAACTAAGTGGCTCATGGGGAGCTGGGTGATAAGAGTAAGGAGCAATAAGCCCCTATGCAGTAAAATACTCCAGACTAAGTCTCATGCTAACTATATCCTCCTGGCAGGACTGCCACTAGAAAGTTCGGCCCCTGACTGGGAATTTTGTGGGCTCCCACTCCCTACAGAATGATAGTCCAGCCCTGTGTGTACAGTGAATTCCCTGCACCTTGGAAGGGAGGATGGTTTTTTTGTGACTTGGGGCCCCTTCTCCTCCTTGCGGGCCCCTTCTCCTCCTTGGGGCCCCCTGAACCCAGTCACACTAACCCCCCCCCCCTAATGGCGGCCCTGCCTCCTCGAAGACATCCGCAAAGACCAGCTTTTAAAAAATCCAGTGTTTATGGTTCGAAAGCTGAGTTTTGGTATGAGCAGACTGACTTCTGTATCTCCATAAGATAAATGTACTCTGTGATCTATTCTAACCTCCTGGAACATCTAGACATGATACTACAATGTGTTCCCATTCCCAAAAACCTATGAAAAAGCAAACATGCTAGATTGGACAAATAGATTTGGAAAGTATTACTATTAGCATTGCTAATAAGGTCTGTACCAAAACTTTGATTTTAGAGGCTATGTTATAAAATGAGTCTGTGCATATTTATAAATTAAAGAGCAATGTATAAGGTAATTGAATCAGACACTAGCAAATTAGATGAACTAAAGTTTGGACTCCAAGCTGAAATCTCTTATTTATTGGAAAGTTTCTGCACATAAATTTAATTTGTCTGCGTTCAAGCTTTCAAATGGATCTGAAAGGGAAGTTATGTAATGAAATGTCAAATTACTAGTACTTGGTCTTATTAAAGATTAGGAAGAATTGATATCACATCACTGACTGTTCCTGATAGCTAAAGTATCCAGCTAGGCAGTAACAGAAGAGTCATGAAAGTTACGAAGAGGTTACAGACAGAAAACAGGGAAAGTAATGGGTAGAAGGGGCACTAATACAATTAACACATTGGGGCACATTTAATGACATTGATGCTCGAGTTCACTGACATGCCATTGTCCGTCCATAATGCTGCGTGCGGCGATTCACTAATATCTTGCGCCAGGAATCATAAATGTGTCACTTCCCCGCTCAGGTCCGACAGAGTTCACCATCTTTTTTGTGGTGCATCTTTAACATAGGGCATGCAACACAAATTCAAAGTTAAATACAGCGGTCGGTCCAAATCAATAAAACCGTCCGATGGCACATCCCCTAATTTGTGTCACATGGAAGCCAGTGCGGCTGCGCCACAAAAGGGTCGTCTGAGGCACAATTGCAGTGCAGCGTTTTAGCCTTGAAGAACGTAAACAGTCTGACTAAGGTGCGTCACAATGCAGCACAGAGCCCTTAGTAAAAGCGTCCCATCAAGTTGCATGATCATCCATAAACTAAAAATAACCATTGTTATTATATAGTATACTACAATTTATAGTTTTATGCAGTGTATTTAGTCTTGTTATAAATGGATGTCTTTGATGGGGTGTTGTTTTAAGATTTTATCCCATATATACTTGTGTCTTTTGTGCTGAGCACTTTTCTCCAGTTAACATGAGTTTGACTTTGTGGGGATCATTTATCTTTAGCCTGGAAAGTTTTTATTATTTTATTTTATTTATTTTAGAGGGTGATAAATTTGGCATATGAATCTGTTTTCTTTTTAAAAAGTTGCAAATTTTTGAGCAACCCATTCTAATCTTTTTCCTATACCAACAGGGGACTGAAGTTTATTTGTGCAAACATTTGCAACTTTTCTATACTTTGAGATAGCATTAATTTCTTTATAATTCTATTGGTAAAACTAGTGTCCAATTCTTTTTAGAACTTTGCAAAAAAGGAGCAACCTTCTGCAATGCGCACAGTTGGGTATAGATATTAGGGATGGGTCTCTTGGTTTTTTTTTCCCTGTCCTCTGTTAAGTTATTACTATGTTTGGTTGAAGATTACTAAAGATCTCATGTTTATAAGTTATTTACTTTATGATCATTCCATTCAACCCAGGGAATGAGTAGTTTTAAATTAGGTGTTGAAATTATTGTCTCCTTTATATATATTTTTTCCAATAGGGCCATGTCTTCCTGTGGTCCTGATAGCATTTCTTTACAGTGTTAACTTGGTAGTTTTAAGCTTTGAAAAAAGCAACTTTTAAGTATGGACTTTATGGGAAATCAACAGCCTGTGCAACGTTAAAATGGATTTTTGGATCAGGTAGGTTTAGCCTGGAATGGCAGGCAAGCGCCCAAAAGTTTTTTCAGCGGTGAGGTATCATGACACAGGAAGGTATGGGTGGAGATCCTCAGGCAGAGGCTTTTTTACTTTCATTATTTTTTGAGCTGGTATTGCATCTTTTAAACATTGCAAAAGTCATTGCATATCATGATAGTGCTTTATAGATATCTGTGGCAGGTCAATGTTAGGGGATTTGCAAATATTCGCAGAGGGACTAGCAATGGATACCCACTCTCATCTGTTTTGTTTACCATTGCCATGGAGCCCTTGGAAACTCTGATTAGATAAATTAAAGGTTGAAAGATTAAATATTATTTCAATATGAACACAATTTATCACCTGATTATTAATTACAAGTTAATAATGCTAATTATCGCATTACTTTGTACTTGAAAATTAACTGAGCTAAGAACATTTCTAGTTAAATGAAAAAAAGACAATGATGTGTTTTATAGCAGCAGTATATGACTTTCATATCGAGAGATTTATGTCAAGTCCTAGCCCAGAGACAAAACTGTTAAAGTTGATGAAGTATTCTGCTTTTAGGAAAAAAACTAAAATAGCACAATCGCTGACGATATAGGCTTGGAAACTAATCACAGCAACATAGGAGGCAATTAAACTTCAGTGACAGTTATCTTATCTGGTAAAAGTCCATTTTTCAGCTGTGTTAAGATCAGTGGTACAAGGTCAGCATGACTGAATTAAAAGGGTTTCAATCTCACAGTGACTCTTGTGAAGTTTCTCTCTGATGCTTTCAATTAAAAAAAGGAGAGTAAAAAGCTTTAAACTTTTGATATTGTAGATACTGGCTAAGAAATATCAGGCACTAATGAACTCAACCTGCTCAGTCTCTTTTATACAGTATATACTGTATATACACTCACCGGCCACTTTATTAGGTACACCATGCTAGTAACGGGTTGGACCCCCTTTTGCCTTCAGAACTGCCTCAATTCTTCGTGGCATAGATTCAACAAGGTGCTGGAAGCATTCCTCAGAGATTTTGGTCCATATTGACATGATGGCATCAAACAGTTGCCGCAGATTTGTCGGCTGCACATCCATGATGCGAATCTCCCGTTTCACCACATCCCAAAGATGCTCTATTGGATTGAGATCTGGTGACTGTGGAGGCCATTTGAGTACAGTGAACTCATTGTCATGTTCAAGAAACCAGTCTGAGATGATTCCAGCTTTATGACATGGTGCATTATCCTGCTGAAAGTAGCCATCAGATGTTGGGTACATTGTGGTCATAAAGGGATGGACATGGTCAGCAACAATACTCAGGTAGGCTGTGGCGGTGCAACGCTGCTCAATTGGTACCAACGGGCCCAAAGAGTACCAAGAAAATATTCCCCACACCATGACACCACCACCACCAGCTTGAACCGTTGATACAAGGCAGGATGGATCCATGCTTTCATGTTGTTGACACCAAATTCTGACCCTACCATCCGAATGTCGCAGCAGAAATCGAGACTCATCAGACCAGGCAACGTTTTTCCAATCTTCTACTGTCCAATTTCGATGAGCTTGTGCAAATTGTAGCCTCAGTTTCCTGTTCTTAGCTGAAAGGAGTGGCACCCGGTGTGGTCTTCTGCTGCTGTAGCCCATCTGCCTCAAAGTTCGACGTACTGTGCATTCAGAGATGCTCTTCTGCCTACCTTGGTTGTAACGGGTGGCGATTTGAGTCACTGTTGCCTTTCTATCAGCTCGAACCAGTCTGCCCATTCTCCTCTGACCTCTGGCATCAACAAGGCATTTCCCCCCACAGAACTGCCGCTCACTGGATGTTTTTTCTTTTTCGGACCATTCTCTGTAAACCCTAGAGATGGTTGTGCGTGAAAATCCCAGTAGATCAGCAGTTTCTGAAATACTCAGACCAGCCCTTCTGGCACCAACAAACATGCCACATTCAAAGGCACTCAAATCACCTTTCTTCCCCATACTGATGCTCGGTTTGAACTGCAGGAGATTGTCTTGACCATGTCTACATGCCTAAATGCAGTGAGTTGCCGCCATGTGATTGGCTGATTAGAAATTAAGTGTTAACGAGCAGTTGGACAGGTGTACCTAATAAAGTGACCAGTGAGTGTATATATATATATTTAAAAAATAAATTTTTTTGCACCAAAACAACTAGAACTCCTTGAGGTGTAGATTCTATAACAAAGTTGAGAGCTATATTTTACTTTTATACAAATCAACACAATCATTTTAGAACCTAAACACCTTAAAATATTGAAAACCAAATATTCCAAACAGAAGTTTGTAAATGGTTTAATGCAGTCAAAAAAGAGGTAAATAACATTCAATTATTCATTGGTGGAGATTGATCATGGCATGTGGCATAAAAACCCTGAAATAATCACAATTACCAACAAACCAACATTAATTATGATTATTTCCCCCTTTATTCCTCATTCAATTCAAGTGGCCGTGAAGGGGGTAATACTGGTAGCGGGGTGGGCCTGTGTGGCTCGGTCATGAGTTTGAACCTGCAATAGAATTGTTCTCAACCAGAGCCTCCTGAGAACCAACATATGATAAAATGTTTCTCCTCAAAATGCCAGGAGCAGATTACCAAACTTGAACTTTAGCCAGCCGCCAGTAGCATCCAAGATCATTGCTAGCACCGACTGCGGTTGTAAATCCTTTAAATGCCACCAGCAAAGCCGGGGATCATTGCATCCTCATGACATCATAGTAGGCTTCGAGTAGCTGAAACAAACTTGGTGAACCTGAATGAGGCTGAGTATCACTAGACAGTATGCATTTGGGGAGCCTCAAAACACTGGAAATCCCCCAATAAGTGACACCATTTTTAAAACCTATACTCTTGAATTTATCAAGGGGTATAGCGAGAATTCTGATACCACAAGTGTATCAGTTGTGGCAATATGGAAAAAATCCTGGTACAGGCAGAAAGGCTGGCTTGTTTGACTGTTTTATTACCCTGTTTCCCCGAAAATAAGACAGTGTCTTATACTAATTTTTGCTCCTAAAAAGGCACTAGGTCTTATTTTCAGGGGATGTCTTATTTTTCCATGAAGAAGAATTTACATTTAACATTGAGCAAAAAAATACAACTTCTCTAACATCCTTATAACTCTCCAAACTCTGAATTTCATGCTGTATTTCTTGTGACTCCATTTCTATTAGAATCATTGGCTCCAATCTCTCATGTTTAGTAAAAGCACTTTCCATAAATGACCCTTCTTATCCTGGCGGCTGCTGGTATCACATTTGCAGCACCACTTCCATGAATTCTTCCCTATGTAACAACCTTCTGCAGCATCTAAAAGATTTACTAATACTAATGTATGGCGTGGGGGGAGCTGCCGCAATGGCTGCCGCTAGGTCTTATTTTCAGGGGAGGCCTTATATTTCTAAGCCTGAACAAAATTGTACTAGGTCTTATTTTCAAGGGATTTCTGATTTTAGGGGAAACAGGGTATATGTTTTTAAAGCTGAACTCTAGTGAGTATAATAAATCTCCTACCTTTCTCTCTATTCTTGACTCTCAGCGTATAGACTAAGGGAGTATTCTTAATGTTGAGGAAAATTAAGGGGAGAGGAGACAGCTGTGATTTACCTGATTTTTTTTTCTGTTTGATGTGCACCATCGTAATTTATATTTTTTTTACCTATGTGCTTTTATGAAATTGACCAGACTATAACACCTTCCAATATCCTTCTTGGTGCAATCTACAGTTTTCTTCAGATAAAATAAAAGGCATATACCTAGTCATACAGCCATACACCGGACTTAAAAGAAAATGTGATTCATCAGATCACAGACCATAAATATGGTGAACATAGAATCACCCGTTAAGGCAGTTATTATTAGTGGATATATGAGATCAAAACCACCAACCCTTACCCATTCCAGTCATCAGATTGGGGAGCCATAGGACTTCGGTGCCAGGTATCGCTGTGCAGATATCGATGTGTTTGTATTAATGAAGCCGCAGTCTATGGCCAATTTATTTCAAATGATCAGGAGGGTTTGAAGAGTAAAAAGTATCTTGATGTTACTTTGAAATACACATACATGTCTATTAGATAACAGTAGCTAGAAATTTCTGTTTAATAAAACATTTTATATCAATTTTATTTTAATGGCTTCAAATTTGTATATTCTAGTAAAAATGTAGAATAGTTAATAAATTATCCTTACCTTTATCTTTCTCGTCTTAGCAACCATGATCAGTATGGACACTCACTACTAATTATTATTCCAATATTATAGCCAAAGAAATAACTTATATCTGTAATGAAGCCCTCAGGGACCATGTCAGAATTGATGGACCTTCAGGTTTACAGTAAATTTCATTCAAAATATTATGAAGTGTCACCTGCACAGCTGCACGGCCTGTGAATGGCTCTGATTTATCTCTACAGATGTCCCCATTAATGTAAATAGATGCCATAAATACATAGTGTGAGTGACAGGTGTTTAGCTAGAAAATGAGAACATAAAATATTGCTTATTATTATCAATGGACTTACTCTGAAGTCATAAAATTCAGCATAGAGTTTTAAAGGGGTGTTCCCATTTTATCAAATGTAACTTTATTGTTTGAATAATTAAAGTTATATAGATTTTCAATATACCTACTGTATCAAATCCTCACAAATTTCTAGATCTCCTTTTGCTGTCATTCTTTAAGGAAAATCATTGTTTATTTCCAGTGGACAGAAATCTAACCATGGTCACACAGGTGCATGGTTTGTTATAACACACAGCTCTGAATACTAACGAGCCGTGCACCTGTGTGACATCACATGACCATGGTCAGATTTCTGTACAGTGGAATTAAACATAGAAGCTTACTATAGAATGACAGCAAGCGGAGATCTAGAAAACTGTGAGGAAGTTATATAGAAAGTGTATTGTAAAATTGTATAATTTTTCATAATTCAAACAATAACATTAATTTGCCGAAATGGGAATACCCCTTTAAATGATCTTGGAGTGGGTTTACATAATTGGCTGAAAATTTGTCCCACAGCAGGATAGGAGTACAGAAACAAATAAAACTTGCTTATTCTCCATGCCTCCATCAACAATTCTGCCTTAACAGGATGTATTTTTACGTGGCGAGATTTATTTGCTGCAGGGAGGTATCCAGACACATGCATTACCCTAGCTGTACAGCCAAATAGCCAGACAGGACTAAACAGAGGATTTTGTCAGGGTATAAGGTAAGTTATAACACACAATTATATTGTAATGCAAATGCTTAGAGAAAGCAGAAAGGCAGATTTGCACTGCAGATTAAATGGGCTTCTGTAACCTGTCTTTAATGAAAATGAGGTCCCTGGTGACAGGTTTCCTTTAAATGTGAAGTGGCTGCTAACATGTTTTGATGCTAGAAAGTGAACCGGGTGCAGGATTTTATACAACCTACTGCTGCAGACAATTAGAAGCTTTTCAAGAAGTAATAGAATTTGTAACCTCTGTAATCTACCAACCTTTAAAGAAGTCCTTGAAATGTTACATCCATGTGCAGCTCAATAAGAGCACTGAACCATCCATTGACTTTGCAGTTTATTCGAAAGTTTCTTACTTCTTGACCATCCCATAAAGAAATTCGTTTGTTGAGATGTCTCATTTTGCTAAAGCTATTACATTATCTATGTTGAATATAAATTACTCATTTTGCCCTTTTGCCCATTTGTCCCAATCGTTGACATCTGTTACCTATGGGACCCTGAATAAAAGGTTCTGTGACTCCAATTATAGATATGTCTCAGTTTTATATAGTCCTATGAATTAACACTCATACATTTTATAAATGTCTGATGCTTGAGATCTACATTTTGGAAGAACACTTTTCCAAGGCCATTTTTTTTGCAATACAAAAAATTGCGAAGATGCACCAAATATTCTTCTCTTTATTACATTCTATAGGATAACAACCAGAGGTGCACAAGGACCATCTGCTGCCTGAGACAAACTAGTAATATGATGCCCCCCCATGAGACCCTTAGAACTAGGGGGCCCGGGGACGCATGGCTTGCTTCATGGCTCAGGTTCTCTTGGCATTTACTGCAAAAATCAAAAGCATCTGCATATTTAAAAGAAACAAATGCAATAGTTTCAGAGAGAACAATAGTGTGGTGACCAATGAGTGTTTTGTGGATGGGACTCAAAGCATCATAGTTATGTATGATGGATGGAGTCCCCGCTTTCCTTCAGTATAACAGCTTCATACTGAGAACATGATTACAGTTATTCGGCAGGGAAGCAGGGACTCCTTCCATCATAAATAACTATGATGCATGGACTTCCATCTTCAGAACAGTTTTCATTTGTGAAATGTGGCCACCATAGTCAGTGTTTCCCAGACTGAGCACATTCATAGTTTTAGCCATTTACAATTAGTTCATTCCACTGCAAGCATACAGTATAGGATGGAATAATCTATAACTATAAATACATGACACCTACAAACAGAACATAAGCCAATTCAAAAAATATATATTTACTTTATTACATATTTGTTAAAACAAAATATCACAGTACATATACAATTCAGCAGGAAAAAGCATGTGGGTCAATGGGGCTATCACATAGAAATGTTAAAAACATGTGGGACGGGATGGAAAGGTGGGGTACATAGTCATATGGATCAAAAACATATACAGTTTCGAATGCATAGTGCAATTCTAACCCAATGATGCGTCATTGTGCAAATAATGCAATAAAGTGCTTGCCATACAATTATATGTACACAGGTTCCCTACAGGTATGAAAAAATGCTCAATGCATGTGCAAATCCTAAAATGAAAGCATACCTTTAGCCATCATATACCTCCCGTCTGCCACAAACAGATTCCCCGACGCGCGTTTCGGCGCTAGCCTTCGTCTGGGGGTGTGGTTACTCTAGCTGCACCAGAGTTTTATCTGACTATCAGCCAATGGCAAAGAGGATCGCTCACCTGTTCTGTGTTTCTATAGAGCCGGACGGAGCTACCGAGCGCACGTACTGCGGCAGGTGTCCGCCCCCCGCCCGAGCCCAACCCCCACCACGTGACCGATCATGTGATGGTGACGTCACTGAGGGGCACGTGATCGGAGAAAGGTTGTCGGATCAGGGGGCGGGCCCCACCGCACTCGTGCGCACCCGGCCGGTGTTCTGATTGACAGGTGAGTGATTGAGATAATAAAATAGAGTATTCAAGGATTCGTGCTGGCATCCATACGGGGCGGAGTATGTGTCCAGAGAGAAATACATTACTATTATTGGATTTTAAAAGGATGTTTTTTACTTACGTATTGCTTTTGCGAACCCAATGGTTCTTTTATCTTTATGCCTATATATTAAATTTCAAATAAATGGTAACCATGGGGGAAAAGTGAGAAAACGTGCAAAATTAGTGAATTGACAAGTGAGGGAAGAGGGGGGGGGGAGGGGGGGAAGGAAGACTTGTGTGCTGGTGCTGGAAGAAAAGTGCGAAATTACAGTGAGGGATTTAATTATACCACATGGATCCCTAATCGTGTAGACTTACAAGACTATAAAATTGCGTATTACAGAGTTAATATCATCACAAAATGTTGATATAACAAAAATTGTGTTGTGATAAGGGTGTGTAAAATAAGATTGTGATTTGATCACAAATTGGTGTTGGTGTTTGTGTGAAAACATTTATACCAGGTTATTCGTTTGTATATATAATAATATAAAAATGTAAAAATGTAAAATTATAAATCTGTGTATCATTGAATTATCCATGTAAAACTAAAAAAACATCGTGCTAATATTATAGTGCAAAAAGAACTTTTTTTCTTCTTTTTTTCTCACAGAGTCAAAGCCGAAATTAATTTGGCAGGATATTACTGCATCAAATATTTTGAAGCTATCCAATAAATGGTACCACAATTGTTCATGCTCATGATTGGTATCCAGTCACTATGTGTGGCACAGTAATGGATGACAAGAGCACTCCTTAAGACCCTCGAGTCGCCATGATGTCATGTTCTGAAAAGCCTGCTAGATAGAAAGACGATAATTAAACTATCACAAAAGGATAAACTAGAAAAAAAGATTAAAAGGGAAAACGAAATAGAAAAGGGTTTAAAAACCCGGTGCAGCCCGGGTCGGGAGTCAGAGGAATGGGGCATAGCTCAGGGTTTCGTTAAGACCTTGTGGGCTCAGTGTTTTAAGGGTCCAAATCCATCTCGTCTCACATTGCGCCAGCCTCTGCGCTACAGGGCCTCCTCTGATGTTACCTTCAATGTGATCTATACCGCAGACACGGAGAGATTTGGGGTTACAGTCGTGGAATTCCCTAAAGTGTCTTGCCACCGGGAGTCCATCGGTACAGAATTCAGGATTGTTCGCTGCTCTGATATCTCGTACATGCTCACGTACCCGGATCTTAAATTCCCTGGTGGTCATACCAATGTAGATCATGCCACAAGGACATGTGGCATGGTATTCTACCGCCTTTGTATTACAGGAGATTGTATGGGTGATGGTGTATTCTTTTTGATCACCCGAGTCCTTAAAGGTTCTGGTTTGAATAATGTTGGGGCAGGCTACACAATGGCCACAGGGTTTGCACCCCCATTTGGGGCCTCGGTTGTCTAAGAAGGTTTGAACTTCTTTCCTCACATGGTGACTTTTAACTAGTGTGTCCTGTAAATTCTTAGATCTACGGGCTGCTATCCCTGGATGTACAGGGATATATTTCTGTATTATCGGGTCCGATCTCAATAGGGGCCAGAAGCGTTCTAGAATTTCTCTCATAGGTTGCCATTGTGAGTGGAATTTAGTTATAAACCTCACCTTTTGATCTTCTTTTTGTTTTTTCTCTGGGTATAGTAGTTGGATTCTAGATGTCGATTTGGCCCTGTGATAGGCCTTTCTCAGGCATCTCTGGCTATAACCACGATCCGCAAATCTTTGTCTAAGTTCTCGAGCCCGATGTTCAAACGCTTCATCTGTTGAACAGATTCTTCTCATGCGTAAATATTGTCCTGTAGGAACTGCTGCAATGGTTTGTGGGGGATGGGAGGATGATGCATGAAGTAAGGCATTGACAGCCGTTTCTTTTCTGTAAACGTCCGATTGAAGGTATCCCAATCCGTCTTTTTCTAAAATGACATCCAAAAAGTCCACTTTATTTGGGTCACACTTATATGTAAGTTTGATATTTACATCATTGGAATTTAACCTCTGGACAAATGTGGCCAGCTGCTGGGTCGTTCCCCTCCAGACGATCAGGATGTCGTCGATGTACCGCGCCCAAAAGAGGACGCGGTCCATCTCGACATCCCGATCGCCCGTAAGGAGGTCCCTCTCCCACAGCCCCAGGAACAAATTGGCATATGAGGGGGCACATGCCGCCCCCATAGCCGTCCCCTGGAGCTGCAGGTAGAAGGATCCCCCAAACACAAACATGTTGTGGAAGAGAACGAATTCCAGCAGCTGTATCACGAAATTTTTCATGCCATCCTCCAAAGATGTAGTGCTCAAGAAAAATTGCACCGCCTTTAGGCCATCACAGTGTTTAATACTGGTGTACAACGATTCCACGTCTAGAGTGGCCAGTATCATATCCTCCTCCATGTGCAGGCCTTCAATTTTTTGTAAAAGGTCTGACGTGTCCCTCACATATGAGGGTAGGCATTCCACTATATCTTTTAGGTGGTAGTCGATAAATTTGCCGACATTTTCAGTTAGCCCACCATTGCCCGAGATTATCGGGCGACCCGGGGGACAGTTGGAGTTCTTATGCACTTTTGGGAGTAGATACAAAGTGGGTGTTTTTGGTACCTTGACAAATAGTGCATCAGCACATTCTTTTGAGATCACTTTGTTTTTAATGGCTGCCTGTAATAGGGAGTTTAGTTCTCCCACAAATTTGTTAGTGGGGTTATACGTCAATTTCTGATAACAGGTTTTATCTTTTAATTGTCTTTGAACTTCGGCTTCATACATATGTCTCGGCCATAGTACAATGTTACCCCCTTTGTCCGCCTGTTTTATAACAACATCATCCAATTCTCTCAGATGTTTTAACGCTTTCCGCATACGCGGGTTTAGATTGTCATGATGTATGTTTCGTGGAATTTTCTCAAATTCCTGGGACACTAGTCTCACGAATAGTTCAATATTGGGATAGGTGGACAAAGGGGGAAACTTACGGGACCTTGGGCGGATACAAGCTGGAATATTACCATGTGATGCTTGAGTATCCATCGATTCCTCCTCTAGTTCTTCAAGAATTCGAACTGCTTCTTGTTCCATAATTGTTGGGAAGATGTCTTTTGGGTCCTCAACATGGAACCACTTCTTATGGATGAGGGATCGGGCAAATATGTTTAGATCTTTTATCGCTGTAAAAGGATCAAAGCGAGCACATGGTGAGAAGGTCAATCCCTTCTCTAATACATGGATTTCATCCATAGTTAACTGATGGTTAGTTAGGTTAATTACCTTTAATTGTGTTCCAGTAGTTGTACTCCTGGTCTCGGGTTTCCTCTTGTTTTCTGAAGAGTTCTGGGTGAGTTTTCTTTTTCCACCTCTTTCTTGTTGGATGTGGCCTCTGTAATTAGCACCATCTCCACTGTCACTCTGTGACGCATGTGATGAGACGGATGATGTTCGACTCATTGATCTTCTTATCGGGCGTGATGTGCGTGGTCTGCGCCACCGATATATCTGTTTTTGTTGAAAATCTCTCAAATCTCTAGCGTATTTTTTACCTTTGGTATCCTGGATCTTTTTCTCCCACTCTAAGAAGTCCATCTCTATTTGTTGGAACAATTTTGTCAGGGACTCATCCGACATCTTCTCCATTAGTGCTTTTTTTATCGTGTCAATTTCAATTTCAATTTCCACCAGTGTTTTTCTGTATAACTCGATCAGCAGTTTCATAAAATCACTCGAGCATTTGGTACAGATTTCTTCCCATTTTGTAATCATCTCCTCATCCTCCAACGAGAAGGATGGGAATACTTGTATCCGCAACCCTCTCGGTATCAGGCCTTGTTGGATGTATTTTTCCAGCGAGACCTTATTCCACCATGTACGTGTTTTCCGATGGAGCAGATTTTTTAATTGACCCTGAGCTATGCCAACACTCCTCCGATCCTCCGATTCCAGTGCGATAGGCTCACTCCCAAAAACTTGGTCTGCTTGTTGAAGCCAGGACTGTTCCCTGGCGTGGAGATCCATTGGACCAGTAGCTCCTGATTCTGTGGGTAACACAGCAAAAATTAGTAACACCAAAATGCGGGCTACATGTGCTGAAAGGGATAACAAATTAGTACATTTACTCTCCATTATGGCATCGCCATGATGCACTCCTGGAGGAGGTTCCCTTTCTTTTCCCTTGATACGTCAAATCATAAATTGGCTATCAAATATTAGACACCTACAAACAGAACATAAGCCAATTCAAAAAATATATATTTACTTTATTACATATTTGTTAAAACAAAATATCACAGTACATATACAATTCAGCAGGAAAAAGCATGTGGGTCAATGGGGCTATCACATAGAAATGTTAAAAACATGTGGGACGGGATGGAAAGGTGGGGTACATAGTCATATGGATCAAAAACATATACAGTTTCGAATGCATAGTGCAATTCTAACCCAATGATGCGTCATTGTGCAAATAATGCAATAAAGTGCTTGCCATACAATTATATGTACACAGGTTCCCTACAGGTATGAAAAAATGCTCAATGCATGTGCAAATCCTAAAATGAAAGCATACCTTTAGCCATCATATACCTCCCGTCTGCCACAAACAGATTCCCCGACGCGCGTTTCGGCGCTAGCCTTCGTCTGGGGGTGTGGTTACTCTAGCTGCACCAGAGTTTTATCTGACTATCAGCCAATGGCAAAGAGGATCGCTCACCTGTTCTGTGTTTCTATAGAGCCGGACGGAGCTACCGAGCGCACGTACTGCGGCAGGCATCCGCCCCCCGCCCGAGCCCAACCCCCACCACGTGACCGATCATGTGACGGTGACGTCATTGGCTGATAGTCAGATAAAACTCTGGTGCAGCTAGAGTAACCACACCCCCAGACGAAGGCTAGCGCCGAAACGCGCGTCGGGGAATCTGTTTATGGCAGACGGGAGGTATATGATGGCTAAAGGTATGCTTTCATTTTAGGATTTGCACATGCATTGAGCATTTTTTCATACCTGTAGGGAACCTGTGTACATATAATTGTATGGCAAGCACTTTATTGCATTATTTGCACAATGACGCATCATTGGGTTAGAATTGCACTATGCATTCGAAACTGTATATGTTTTTGATCCATATGACTATGTACCCCACCTTTCCATCCCGTCCCACATGTTTTTAACATTTCTATGTGATAGCCCCATTGACCCACATGCTTTTTCCTGCTGAATTGTATATGTACTGTGATATTTTGTTTTAACAAATATGTAATAAAGTAAATATATATTTTTTGAATTGGCTTATGTTCTGTTTGTAGGTGTCTAATATTTGATAGCCAATTTATGATTTGACGTATCAAGGGAAAAGAAAGGGAACCTCCTCCAGGAGTGCATCATGGCGATGCCATAATGGAGAGTAAATGTACTAATTTGTTATCCCTTTCAGCACATGTAGCCCGCATTTTGGTGTTACTAATTTTTGCTGTGTTACCCACAGAATCAGGAGCTACTGGTCCAATGGATCTCCACGCCAGGGAACAGTCCTGGCTTCAACAAGCAGACCAAGTTTTTGGGAGTGAGCCTATCGCACTGGAATCGGAGGATCGGAGGAGTGTTGGCATAGCTCAGGGTCAATTAAAAAATCTGCTCCATCGGAAAACACGTACATGGTGGAATAAGGTCTCGCTGGAAAAATACATCCAACAAGGCCTGATACCGAGAGGGTTGCGGATACAAGTATTCCCATCCTTCTCGTTGGAGGATGAGGAGATGATTACAAAATGGGAAGAAATCTGTACCAAATGCTCGAGTGATTTTATGAAACTGCTGATCGAGTTATACAGAAAAACACTGGTGGAAATTGAAATTGAAATTGACATGATAAAAAAAGCACTAATGGAGAAGATGTCGGATGAGTCCCTGACAAAATTGTTCCAACAAATAGAGATGGACTTCTTAGAGTGGGAGAAAAAGATCCAGGATACCAAAGGTAAAAAATACGCTAGAGATTTGAGAGATTTTCAACAAAAACAGATATATCGGTGGCGCAGACCACGCACATCACGCCCGATAAGAAGATCAATGAGTCGAACATCATCCGTCTCATCACATGCGTCACAGAGTGACAGTGGAGATGGTGCTAATTACAGAGGCCACATCCAACAAGAAAGAGGTGGAAAAAGAAAACTCACCCAGAACTCTTCAGAAAACAAGAGGAAACCCGAGACCAGGAGTACAACTACTGGAACACAATTAAAGGTAATTAACCTAACTAACCATCAGTTAACTATGGATGAAATCCATGTATTAGAGAAGGGATTGACCTTCTCACCATGTGCTCGCTTTGATCCTTTTACAGCGATAAAAGATCTAAACATATTTGCCCGATCCCTCATCCATAAGAAGTGGTTCCATGTTGAGGACCCAAAAGACATCTTCCCAACAATTATGGAACAAGAAGCAGTTCGAATTCTTGAAGAACTAGAGGAGGAATCGATGGATACTCAAGCATCACATGGTAAGATTCCAGCTTGTATCTGCCCAAGGTCCCGTAAGTTTCCCCCTTTGTCCGCCTATCCCAATATTGAACTATTCGTGAGACTAGTGTCCCAGGAATTTGAGAAAATTCCACGAAACATACATCATGACAATCTAAACCCGCGTATGCGGAAAGTGTTAAAACATCTGAGAGAATTGGATGATGTTGTTATAAAACAGGCGGACAAAGGGGGTAACATTGTACTATGGCCGAGACATATGTATGAAGCCGAAGTTCAAAGACAATTAAAAGATAAAACCTGTTATCAGAAATTGACGTATAACCCCACTAACAAATTTGTGGGAGAACTAAACTCCCTATTACAGGCAGCCATTAAAAACAAAGTGATCTCAAAAGAATGTGCTGATGCACTATTTGTCAAGGTACCAAAAACACCCACTTTGTATCTACTCCCAAAAGTGCATAAGAACTCCAACTGTCCCCCGGGTCGCCCGATAATCTCGGGCAATGGTGGGCTAACTGAAAATGTCGGCAAATTTATCGACTACCACCTAAAAGATATAGTGGAATGCCTACCCTCATATGTGAGGGACACGTCAGACCTTTTACAAAAAATTGAAGGCCTGCACATGGAGGAGGATATGATACTGGCCACTCTAGACGTGGAATCGTTGTACACCAGTATTAAACACTGTGATGGCCTAAAGGCGGTGCAATTTTTCTTGAGCACTACATCTTTGGAGGATGGCATGAAAAATTTCGTGATACAGCTGCTGGAATTCGTTCTCTTCCACAACATGTTTGTGTTTGGGGGATCCTTCTACCTGCAGCTCCAGGGGACGGCTATGGGGGCGGCATGTGCCCCCTCATATGCCAATTTGTTCCTGGGGCTGTGGGAGAGGGACCTCCTTACGGGCGATCGGGATGTCGAGATGGACCGCGTCCTCTTTTGGGCGCGGTACATCGACGACATCCTGATCGTCTGGAGGGGAACGACCCAGCAGCTGGCCACATTTGTCCAGAGGTTAAATTCCAATGATGTAAATATCAAACTTACATATAAGTGTGTCCCAAATAAAGTGGACTTTTTGGATGTCATTTTAGAAAAAGACGGATTGGGATACCTTCAATCGGACGTTTACAGAAAAGAAACGGCTGTCAATGCCTTACTTCATGCATCATCCTCCCATCCCCCACAAACCATTGCAGCAGTTCCTACAGGACAATATTTACGCATGAGAAGAATCTGTTCAACAGATGAAGCGTTTGAACATCGGGCTCGAGAACTTAGACAAAGATTTGCGGATCGTGGTTATAGCCAGAGATGCCTGAGAAAGGCCTATCACAGGGCCAAATCGACATCTAGAATCCAACTACTATACCCAGAGAAAAAACAAAAAGAAGATCAAAAGGTGAGGTTTATAACTAAATTCCACTCACAATGGCAACCTATGAGAGAAATTCTAGAACGCTTCTGGCCCCTATTGAGATCGGACCCGATAATACAGAAATATATCCCTGTACATCCAGGGATAGCAGCCCGTAGATCTAAGAATTTACAGGACACACTAGTTAAAAGTCACCATGTGAGGAAAGAAGTTCAAACCTTCTTAGACAACCGAGGCCCCAAATGGGGGTGCAAACCCTGTGGCCATTGTGTAGCCTGCCCCAACATTATTCAAACCAGAACCTTTAAGGACTCGGGTGATCAAAAAGAATACACCATCACCCATACAATCTCCTGTAATACAAAGGCGGTAGTATACCATGCCACATGTCCTTGTGGCATGATCTACATTGGTATGACCACCAGGGAATTTAAGATCCGGGTACGTGAGCATGTACGAGATATCAGAGCAGCGAACAATCCTGAATTCTGTACCGATGGACTCCCGGTGGCAAGACACTTTAGGGAATTCCACGACTGTAACCCCAAATCTCTCCGTGTCTGCGGTATAGATCACATTGAAGGTAACATCAGAGGAGGCCCTGTAGCGCAGAGGCTGGCGCAATGTGAGACGAGATGGATTTGGACCCTTAAAACACTGAGCCCACGAGGTCTTAACGAAACCCTGAGCTATGCCCCATTCCTCTCACTCCCGACCCGGGCTGCACCGGGTTTTTAAACCCTTTTCTATTTCGTTTTCCCTTTTAATCTTTTTTTCTAGTTTATCCTTTTGTGATAGTTTAATTATCGTCTTTCTATCTAGCAGGCTTTTCAGAACATGACATCATGGCGACTCGAGGGTCTTAAGGAGTGCTCTTGTCATCCATTACTGTGCCACACATAGTGACTGGATACCAATCATGAGCATGAACAATTGTGGTACCATTTATTGGATAGCTTCAAAATATTTGATGCAGTAATATCCTGCCAAATTAATTTCGGCTTTGACTCTGTGAGAAAAAAAGAAGAAAAAAAGTTCTTTTTGCACTATAATATTAGCACGATGTTTTTTTAGTTTTACATGGATAATTCAATGATACACAGATTTATAATTTTACATTTTTACATTTTTATATTATTATATATACAAACGAATAACCTGGTATAAATGTTTTCACACAAACACCAACACCAATTTGTGATCAAATCACAATCTTATTTTACACACCCTTATCACAACACAATTTTTGTTATATCAACATTTTGTGATGATATTAACTCTGTAATACGCAATTTTATAGTCTTGTAAGTGTACACGATTAGGGATCCATGTGGTATAATTAAATCCCTCACTGTAATTTCGCACTTTTCTTCCAGCACCAGCACACAAGTCTTCCTTCCCCCCCTCCCCCCCCCCTCTTCCCTCACTTGTCAATTCACTAATTTTGCACGTTTTCTCACTTTTCCCCCATGGTTACCATTTATTTGAAATTTAATATATAGGCATAAAGATAAAAGAACCATTGGGTTCGCAAAAGCAATACGTAAGTAAAAAACATCCTTTTAAAATCCAATAATAGTAATGTATTTCTCTCTGGACACATACTCCGCCCCGTATGGATGCCAGCACGAATCCTTGAATACTCTATTTTATTATCTCAATCACTCACCTGTCAATCAGAACACCGGCCGGGTGCGCACGAGTGCGGTGGGGCCCACCCCCTGATCCGACAACCTTTCTCTGATCACGTGCCCCTCAGTGACGTCACCGTCACATGATCGGTCACGTGGTGGGGGTTGGGCTCGGGCGGGGGGCGGACGCCTGCCGCAGTACGTGCGCTCGGTAACTCCGTCCGGCTCTATAGAAACACAGAACAGGTGAGTGATCCTCTTTGCCATTGGCTGATAGTCAGATAAAACTCTGGT
Source organism: Engystomops pustulosus (assembly GCF_040894005.1). Classification (NCBI taxonomy): domain Eukaryota; kingdom Metazoa; phylum Chordata; class Amphibia; order Anura; family Leptodactylidae; genus Engystomops; species Engystomops pustulosus. The sequence goes on from NC_092411.1 coordinate 62,112,040, forward strand.
GCAGCTAGAGTAACCACACCCCCAGACGAAGGCTAGCGCCGAAACGCGCGTCGGGGAATCTGTTTGTGGCAGACGGGAGGTATATGATGGCTAAAGGTATGCTTTCATTTTAGGATTTGCACATGCATTGAGCATTTTTTCATACCTGTAGGGAACCTGTGTACATATAATTGTATGGCAAGCACTTTATTGCATTATTTGCACAATGACGCATCATTGGGTTAGAATTGCACTATGCATTCGAAACTGTATATGTTTTTGATCCATATGACTATGTACCCCACCTTTCCATCCCGTCCCACATGTTTTTAACATTTCTATGTGATAGCCCCATTGACCCACATGCTTTTTCCTGCTGAATTGTATATGTACTGTGATATTTTGTTTTAACAAATATGTAATAAAGTAAATATATATTTTTTGAATTGGCTTATGTTCTGTTTGTAGGTGTCTAATATTTGATAGCCAATTTATGATTTGACGTATCAAGGGAAAAGAAAGGGAACCTCCTCCAGGAGTGCATCATGGCGATGCCATAATGGAGAGTAAATGTACTAATTTGTTATCCCTTTCAGCACATGTAGCCCGCATTTTGGTGTAACTATAAATACATCAAAAACTGACCAGAAACAAACGAGGCACATACAAATATGCTCATCACAAAAATGTATACATACCTATAAACATTGCATTCAGATAGATTGAACATATCATACACAAGAATGCATTTACACACTCGCAATTTGAAGTTTGCTCGATGTCAGTGTAATGGAGGGAATCTTTAAAAAATGGAGCTGCAGGGGCATAGTACAGGATTCTACTTTTGTCCAGAACCTCATTGCCTTGCACAGTGAGTGAAATCTCCATCACTATTCTTCTTCCAGCCATCTGAAGCTTCCCTTTTTGCTGCCGAGCTTCCCTTCCCCCTCCTTTTTCCTACCCCTCCTACTACTTCCTGACTTAGCTGCATGTGGCAAAACAGGAAGCTGTTAATGTATAAATATGAGAGGAGAACTAGAGAAATGAAGAGGGCTTGTGGGTACAATCCCCAGATTCTAAAACATTTCAGGATCAGCAGCACCCTCAGCAATGCTACTAATTGCCGCCTGAGACATAAATCTCAACTAGCATCTGACTACAGTGGCTAAACAGTTTCCATTACTCCTTTCATCTTCATTGGCAAGAGTAGAATGCCTGCATGTTATTTTTAGGCATGGTTGCCAAAGTATGATCACTGCATTAATGTATTCTTCCAATTAATGAAGGTTTAATCCAGACTCTTAATAAAGGTTAACTTTCACGTTCCCTAGTTCTACGCAGAGAGACCCCTTTATTTATAGGGCGGTGAATATTTTATTTTATTTTCTGTATCTGTAACACAGATTTAGGTTTTATTGCGGGACATCATCAAGCTGGGATATATAAGAAATGTGACTGTAATTTCTAATTGTGTGAAATTTTAATCCAATGTAATAAAATATATTTCTGGAAATAATGAGCAGGATTTAGAAAAATCACATTCCTGACATTGGAGCCGCATTTCTGACATTTTCATTTTTTCCGTCATGCTATGTGTGCAATCTTTTAATTGCAGATACAATGTATAATAAGTGCACTTCTAACTCTGCAAGTACCTTTTTTTTTTTTAGCAAATTGTCTTAATGATCGACAAGTGCAGGACATGAGATAATTACATATTCTTATTCCTGCTCTGTTAAAATTGGTATCTAAAAATACTATAGTAGATGCATGGCTTTCCACCGGTAATGTTTGGCAGCATGAATCATTTCTATGCCACTCTGCAATACATGCCAATGTTTGTGACTAGATCCAATGTCACAGCACTTTTCTCATAAGAACGAACTATTTTTTTAGTATATTTTCTTTTTAATTTAGTAAAATTGCCATAATTTCATGTCTATTAGAGAATCCTATTTGTATAAGGTTTTGCTTGCCTTCTTTAGATTATGTAACAGCCTTCACATAAAAAAATAACCACACTGAATGTCAAGGTCTTTGGGGTTATTCAAAATGATGAGTCTGTGTGACATTGTATAAAATCTTTATATTTAACATTTAATCTATGATTTTATAGGCTTACATGATTGCTGGGATTAGATTCTTTTTCCGTTTCTTGTACCGTTTGTTCCCCTTGCAAGCCCTGGAAAATTTATAGAAACTGACCTAGAGGCATCACTTTTAACAGCTGGGCAAACAAAATGTAACATTACATTTCTGTGGTGGCCTATGTTTTAAGTTATGTCTGCAACATGGTAGCCATCTAAAAAAAAAAATGAAGAAGAAAATCAGTTCAACACACTTGTTTGCACATCGACTGTGCTCGTATACCCCACTCCAACCCTAGAATTCCTATAATTGTCTGATTCAAATGAACACAGCACCAATTTATGACAAGTATAGAAGCTAAATTTTTTTAACATCATTTTGGCAAAAAAAAACAACGCGTTTCAGATGCAGCTTGCATCCTTAATCATTGTCCATAACTGGATTGGATGCTGGATTCATCTAAATGAAACAAGCCATCTTAAAAAGGATCTGTAACGTCTGTGGCAAAACGCCCCTCTATACCCAGTTGGCAGATTAGGTGGCGTGCATTCCTGTTTGTGTTTCCGGTGTGTGAACTACGACTTAGTCTTTGTTGTGTCGTTTGGGTTTATTAAGCCACACCCTGCTCTTTGCAGTTCAGCTCTGTCCAGTAAGGGTTACTACCTTGATGGCACCTGCTGCTGGAGGCGGATCCAGGATCTACTTATACCTGCTCAGTTCCAACAGACGTTGCTGGTTATATTTTCATATTTCAGCTCCGTTCCGTGCTTGTGCTTTCTATTGTATTCTTTTGCTTACTCTGGTTTTCTGATCTTGGCCTTGTTCTTAGGACTATTCCTCTCGGACTATGTTTTTCTACTGTACCCACTATCTTGTTGTGACCCAAACCTCTGACCTTGCTTTCTGTGTTGTTTGTTTGTCAGTTTTGTTTCTACTGTGACCTAGGGGGGGAAATGGCTCCTAGTTACTGCCTACTGCTTAGGGTGGGGCCAGTAAGTAGGTAAGTAACAGCTTGGGGGCTCAGCTAAGGACTCACTTTCCTGTCTGTCATACTGTGACCTCTTGCCACCCTCCTTACAGCCTGCTGATTGGATCAAAGGCAGATTTTTCCAAAGGGAAGGTGGTCTTGTAGTATATCAAACATGGTCAAAATTTTCTCTGAAATCAATTGCCCTTACTCCTATTGTTCCATATGACTGTTTGTACACTGTAATGCAGTATTTTATTTGTATTTGTTCCATATAATTTGTAAAGCACTATAGAATATGATGACACTATACAAATAAAGATTATTATTAAAGATTTGCAGTATTTGTGTTTCAAAAGTAATTGACTCATAGATTCTCCACAGATTCTCATGCAGTTTTATAACCACTGGATCCGATACATTCTTATCAGGGTGCACCGCCACAGTGCAATCACATCCTCCCCATCTTCTTAAAGAAAGTGTACCACCTCTGCCAGCATATTGTATAGAAATTAGAGATGAGCAAGCACTAAAATGCTCGGGTACTCGTTATTCGAGACGAACTTTTCCCGATGCTCGAGTGCTCGTCTCGAATAACGAGCCCCATTGAAGTCAATGGGAGACTCGAGCATTTTTCAAGGGGACCAAGGCTCTTCACAGGGAAGCTTGGCCAAACACCTGGGAACCTCAGAAAAGGATGGAAACACCACGGAAATGGACAGGAAACAGCAGGGGCAGCATGCATGGATGCCTCTGAGGCTGCTTAATCGCACCATTATGCCAAAATTATGGGCAACAGCATGGCCATGACAGAGTGACAGAATGAAGCTAGATAGCATCTAAAACATCCAATAATTGACCCTGACACTATAGGGGACGGCATGCAGAGGCAGCGGCAGCAGCGGCAGGCTACAGAGTGGCATGGCGACATACCCTAAATGGACTCAGGATTCAAACCAATGGGTGGCAGAGAGGAACCAAAGGAGGTGAGCAAGAAGCGCTCAAATAATATCGGTACATGATAAAAGTTTGCCAGTATATTTTGTGGATTACACAGCAGGGTGGCGACAAAGTTAACATGGAATCCATGAAAACAACCCAAAATTCTGCCTGACACAGCTCGTTTGATAAGGGGACCATGTATGGAGGCAGTGAACTAGTAGTAGATTAAAGGTGCTGCAGTTAAAACTATGTTAGTTGGATCTTGGCATGGAGCTGGCGCTCCGCTGCCAGGCGAGCTTTCGCCAATCCAAGCCCCTGTCTCTAGGCTACTCCCCAAACAGCACTTCTAAGAACCTTTTGTATAAGATCAAGTGTAGTAGCGTTCTTATAAGTTTGGGATATGGCGGGTGAGGGGAATGTAAACAGATGCGCAAGAAGCGCTGAAATAATATCGGTAAATGATAAAACTTTGCCAGTATATTTTGTGGATTACACAGCAGGGTGGCGACAAAGTTAACAAGTTTGATGTGGAATGCCCTGTAATAGCTCTTGGGCGGTGTGCCTTTTATCGCCTAGGCTCAGCAGTTTGAGCACCGCCTGCTGTCGCTTAGCGACGGCACTGCTACTGTGCCTAGAGCTACCAACTGATGGCGCCATGGCCACGGATGATAATTCGGAGGAGGTGGAGGAGGGGTGGGAGGAGGAGGAGGTATACTAGGCCTTTGAGACCTGGACCGAGGTAGGCCCCGCAATCCTCTGCGTCGGCAGTATATGACCAGCCCCAGGGTCAGACTCGGTCCCAGCCTGCACCAAGTTAAGTGTAGTAGCGTTCTTATAAGTTTGGGATATGGCGGGTGAGGGGAATGTAAACAGATGCGCAAGAAGCGCATGATGCACATGGAGCTGGCGCTCCGCTGCCAGGCGAGCTTTCGCCAATCCAAGCCCCTGTCTCTAGGCTACTCCCCAAACAGCACTTCTAAGAACCTTTTGTATAAGATCAAGTGTAGTAGCGTTCTTATAAGTTTAGGATATGGCGGGTGAGGGGAATGTAAACAGATGCGCAAGAAGCGCTGAAATAATATTGGTAAATGATAAAACTTTGCCAGTATATTTTGTGGATAACACAGCAGGGTAGCGACAAAGTTAACAACTTTAATGTGGAATCCATGAAAACAACCCAAATTTCTGCCTGACACACCTCGTTTGATAAGGGGACGATGTATGGAGGCAGCTATATGGACGACTTTTGGAGGTAGCAATGGAGACAACGTGTGGAGGCTGCTATGGAGACAATTTAATTTGGATAGTGCCTGTATGTGGCAGTCCAAAAAAGTTTTCAAACCAGAGGAGCAGGTAGGTGGCCCTCCAGAAAAATGAAATAGATTGAGTGCCTGTATGTGGCAGTCCAAAAAAGTTTTCAAACCAGAGGAGCAGGTAGGTGGCCCTCCAGAAAAATAAAATAGATTGAGTGCCTGTATGTGGCAGTCCAAAAAAGTTTTCAAACCAGAGGAGCAGGTAGGTGGCCCTCCAGAAAAATGAAATAGATTGAGTGCCTGTATGTGGCAGTCCAAAAAAGTTTTCAAACCAGAGGAGCAGGTAGGTGGCCCTCCAGAAAAATGAAATAGATTGAGTGCCTGTATGTGGCAGTCCAAAAAAGTTTTCAAACCAGAGGAGCAGGTAGGTGGCCCTCCAGAAAAATGAAATAGATTGAGTGCCTGTATGTGGCAGTCCAAAAAAGTTTTCAAACCAGAGGAGCAGGTAGGTGGCCCTCCAGAAAAATGAAATAGATTGAGTGCCTGTATGTGGCAGTCCAAAAAAGTTTTCAAACCAGAGGAGCAGGTAGGTGGCCCTCCAGAAAAATTGAATAGATTGAGTGCCTGTATGTGGCACTCCCAAAAATTGTTTAAAACAGAGGACCGGGTAGGTGGCCCTCCAGAAAAATTAAATGCATAAAGTACTATAGCTAGAGCCAGTGGGCCCTGTCAAGAAATAGCCAGTTTCCTCTGCTTTAGTGTACAAAGAGGAGGAGAAGGAGGAAAATGAGGAGGAGGAGGAGTGGATAAATTATTCAGGTTGAGCTTCCTTCACCTGGTGGAGATTGGAAATTATGAGAAATCCAGGCTTTATTCATCTTAATAAGCGTCAGCCTGTCAGTCGACAGGCGTGTACGCTTATCGGTGATGATGCCACCAGCTGCACAGAAAACCCGCTCGGACAAGACGCTAGCGGCAGGGCAGGCAAGAACCTCCAAGGCGTACAGCGCCAGTTCGTGCCACATGTCCAGCTTTGAAACCCAGTAGTTGTAGGGAGCTGTGTGATCATTTAGGACGATGGTATGGTCAGCTACGTACTCCCTCACCATCTTTCTGTAAAGATCAGCCCTACTCTGCCGAGACTGGGGACAGGTGACAGTGTCTTGCTGGGGTGACATAAAGCTGGCAAAAGCCTTGTAAAGCGTACCCTTGCCAGTGCTGGACAAGCTGCCTGCTCGCCTACTCTCCCTCGCTACTTGTCCCGCAGAACTACGCACTCTGCCGCTAGCGCTGTCAGAAGGGAAATACTGTTTCAGCTTGTGCACCAGGGCCTGCTGGTATTCATGCATTCTCACACTCCTTTCCTCTCCAGGGATGAGAGTGGAAAGATTTTGCTTGTACCGTGGGTCCAGGAGAGTGAACACCCAGTAATCGGTGCTGGAATAAATTCTTTGAACGCGAGGGTCACGGGATAGGCAGCCTAGCATGAAATCTGCCATATGCGCCAGAGTACCAACACGTAAGAATTCACTCCCCTCACTGGCCTGACTGTCCATTTCCTCCTCCTCCAACTCCTCCAACTCCTCTTCTTCTGCCCATACACGCAGAACAGTGAAGGACTCAACAATGGTCCCCTCTTGTGTCTCGCCAACATTCTCCTCCTCTTCCTCCTCATCCTCCTCCACCTCCACCTCCTCCGATATGCGCTGAGAAACAGACCTAAGGGTGCTTTGGCTATCAACAAGGGAATCTTCTTCCCCCGTCTCTTGTGACGAGCGCAAAGCTTCCGATTTCATGCTGATCAGAGAGTTTTTCAACAGGCCAAGCAGCGGGATGGTGAGGCTGATGATGGCGGCATCGCCACTGACCATCTGTGTTGACTCCTCGAAGTTACTCAGCACCTGACAGATATCAGACATCCACGTCCACTCCTCATTGTAGACTTGAGGAAGCTGACTGACCTGACTACCAGTTCTGGTGGAAGTTGACATCTGGCAGTCTACAATCGCTCTGCGCTGCTGGTAAACTCTGGATAACATGGTTAATGTTGAATTCCACCTCGTGGGCACGTCGCACAACAGTCGGTGAGCGGGCAGTTGGAGGCGGCGCTGCGCTGCCCTGAGAGTGGCAGCATCTGTGCTGGACTTCCTGAAATGCGCACAGATGCGGCGCACCTTCGTGAGCAAATCAGACAGATTGGGGTATGTCTTGAGGAAACGCTGAACTATCAGATTTAACACATGGGCCAGGCATGGCACATGTGTCAGTCTGCCGAGTTGCAGAGCCGCCACCAGGTTACGGCCGTTGTCACACACAACCATGCCTGGCTTCAGGTTCAGCAGCCACAGATCAGTCTGCGCCGTGATGCCCTGTAATAGCTCTTGGGCGGTGTGCCTTTTATCGCCTAGGCTCAGCAGTTTGAGCACCGCCTGCTGTCGCTTAGCGACGGCACTGCTGCTGTGCCTAGAGATACCGACTGATGGCGGCATGCCCACGGATGGTAGTTCGGAGGAGGAGGTGGAGGAGGGGTGGGAGGAGGAGGAGGCATAGTAGGCCTGAAAGACCTGGACCGAGGTAGGCCCCGCAATCCTCGGCGTCGGCAGTATATGACCAGCCGCAGGGTCAGACTCGGTCCCAGCCTCCACCAAGTTAACCCAATGTGCCGTCAGCGATATATAGTGGC